>NC_140594.1:706642505-709126905 GCF_964204655.1 Triturus cristatus | reverse complement strand
GCCACTGCTGGTAGTCATATGCACCCACCCCTCATATCTCTGTCCACTGCTAGGAGTCATATGCACCCACCCCTCATATCTCTGTCCACTGCTAGGAGTCATATGCACCCACCCCTCATATTGCAGGCCACTGCTGGGAGTCATATGCACCCACCCCTCATATTGCAGGCCACTGCTGGTAGTCATATGCACCCACCCCTCATATCTCTGTCCACTGCTAGGAGTCATATGCACCCACCCCTCATATTGCAGGCCACTGCTGGGAGTCATATGCACCCACCCCTCATATCTCTGTCCACTTTAGTTGTAATAGCACTAAAATCATAGTCCAAAGTTAGGGATGGGTCCATACCACCATGTAGGTGTGGTCATCTGATGGTGATGTACACCCCCCCATATCTCTGTCCATTGCTGGGAGTCCTCTGCACCCACCCCTCATAGGTCTGGACACTGCTGGGAGTCATATGCACCCACCCCTCATATCTCTGTCCACTGCTGGTAGTCATATGCACCCACCCCTCATATTGCAGGCCAATGCTGGGAGTCATATGCACCCACCCCTCATATTGCAGGCCACTGCTGGTAGTCATATGCACCCACCCCTCATATCTCTGTCCACTGCTAGGAGTCATATGCACCCACCCCTCATATCTCTGTTCACTGCTAGGAGTCATATGCACCCACCCCTCATATTGCAGGCCACTGCTGGGAGTCATATGCACCCACCCCTCATATTGCAGGCCACTGCTGTTAGTCATATGCACCCACTCCTCATATGGCAGGCCAATGCAGGGAGTCGTATGCACCACCCCTCATATTGCAGGCCACTGCTGGTAGTCACATGCACCCACCCCTCATATCTCTGTCCACTGCTGGGAGTCATATGCACCCACCCCTCATATCTCTGTCCACTGCTAGGAGTCATATGCACCCACCCCTCATATCTCTGTCCACTGCTAGGAGTCTGTCACGGTGTAGGAACAGACAGCGGGGCTACCCCCAGGACTAATGCTGTGATCGACCCCTTCTCCCCTCTTTTTTCCCATCAGCAACCGGAATGGACTTCCGACGGACCTCAGTACCCACTGCCTGACGAAGAATTGGCCCACCGTACCTTTAAGTGGGAAGGCGTTCCTCTTGACCCAGCCCCTACCGAGGACGACGACGTAGGATGGGCTGAAATACCCGGAACTGCTCTCTCACAGGTGTGCGTTGACACCGGAGGACGAGACGTCGAGAGGAGTGCGGACGAAGGTGCAGAGGAGCCGAACGGAGGTCGAAGGAGAGAGGAATATCGCAGGAATCGAAGAGGAGGAGACGAAGACGGAACGGCGAAGCCAGGAGGCCAACGACCCCGTGAGCCGCCCAGCCACGTTCCTGGAGGAGCGTGGCTCTCCCAGGTACGCGATCGTTTCACGGGCTGGGTGGGTGCTAAAGGACGCCGCTTGTAGATAGTACGGGGGAGGGACACCTCGGAGCCGTGTCACGTTTGGGACATCCCGGTTACTCCTACCCCGAGCACAGCCCTTCACCACGCCTCTTGTAAATATCGCACCGAGTGTTCCCTCACCCCCCTGCCCTAATACACTATAGTGCATATACGCTGGTCACTGACCGTGGAACCTTTTGTTTCTCTTTCCGGGGGAGCCCTACCGGAGGACCGACACAGCAGGCCGCTCATTCTGGAGGGACAGCGCCCCACCTGGTGGACGAGGACGAACCGACGACGACCGGAAACAAGAGAAGCCGACACAGAGACACCCCTACCTTATTATCGTCATAAAGTGGTGAAAAGGCGTGTGCTTACTGCAATAAAACCCCGTGCAACCACAAAACCGTCTACAGTGATTCCTACCCGCTCACAAGTGGTGGAGAATGCGGGCACTGTAGCCATCTGTAACGAAAAGATGGAGGCTTTACTACAACACATGGTGAAAGGTCAAGATCAACTAAGCTGGGTAGTGGAACAGCAGCTGACGTCAGCCCAGGCTGACAGGGACGCCTTCAAGAATACGGTCTCGGCCCAATGGGAGGGGCTCCATGTTGTACTGAAAACCCAAGGACTTTCTTCACCAGCGGATCCCCGTCCCACGACTCCGGGGCCGGCTGGAATCTCTCTACAGAAATACGTAGCGGGTGAAGACCCCGATGCCTTTTTGCTCAACTTCGAGCGGGTTGCCAGGGCCTGTGGCTGGCCTCTAGAGAAATGGCCATTCTTTTTGGCCCCTTTGCTCACAGGGGAGGCCCAAGCGGCCTACCAGGTGGCCAACCCGGGCGGCACCACCACCTATGTAGAGATTAAAACAGTGATCCTGGACCACCTGGGATTAGATGCGGAAGCGTACAGAGTTAGATTCCGTAAGGAACGGGGTACCCCCGGAGAGAATCCAAAGACCTTGTTCTTTCGGCTGAAAAACGCCGCCGACAAATGGCTGAACCCCGCCAACAGTTCAAAAGAGGAAATAATGGACCGGATCTACCTAGAACAATTTCTGGAGGCACTACCATATAACACTCAAAGATGGTTGCGGCAACACTCCCACCTTACCACCCGCCAGGCCATTGAGATGGCCGCCACGTACGCCCGTGCCCAGCCGAAACAACCAGTGTATGAGCCGGAGAAGATAGCCCGACCCCTAGGTACTCGAACAGAGAAGAAAACTAGACCAGAACCGGTTAAGACCCCCTCCCTGAGACCTGTGGCACCGACGTTTAGAGGACCTCAATGTTTTGAGTGTGGCTCTTGGGGACATATAGCTCGTGTATGTCCCCAGCGAAAACCGACCGAAGAACCGATGGAGATTGGCTACGTTCCCAAAAGTATTCTTTACACCGCCGAGATGGGAAGCGCTTTCCATGTAAGTGTACAGGTGAACGGGACCCTGATTAAAGCTCTCCTTGACTCAGGTTGCCGACAGTCGGTCATACAGGCTGAGTACGTAAAACCCCATCAGTACCTCTCCGATGTAAAGGTGCACGTAAGATGTGTACACGGAGACGTCAAGCCGTACCCCGTAGCCCGCGTTCCTCTGGAGTTGCCAGAGGGTACACAGAGCATAGTCAGGGTGGGAGTATTGGAGTCTCTCCCTGAAGACCTCATTTTAGGGACAGATAACCCCAACTTTTTAGACCTATTCACTGATACCTTACACCATCAGATGAGAGAAGGGGGTACAAGACAGGACACGGGGACCCCTCTCCCTACCTTAGCGACTCCTGAGCCCTGGATATTAGACAGAAGCTTCCGGTTTGCTCAAGCAAACGATGCTTCTTTAATGAACGCATGGGAACAAGCCCACAGAGAACAAGACAGTCCTAACCCTTCCTTCCCCCGTTTTCTGATTAAAGAAGGGTTGCTGTATAGACAGGGGAACAAGGGGGATCCCGAACAGCTATTAGTCCCTACCTCATTTAGGGAGCAGATCATGTTTTTTTCACATTCACATCTAACAGCAGGACATATAGGGTCCGAAAAGACCACCCAAAACGTAGTGCGCCACTTCTACTGGCCCGGGATATATAAGGACATAAAGGCTCATTGCCAGTCCTGCGAAGTATGTCAAAAGGGAAACACCCATCGTCCCCCGGCCGTCCCGCTCCAACCCCTTCCTATCATAGGAACCCCATTTGAAAGAGTCGGGATGGATTTGATCGGCCCTCTTCCTCGAACAAAACGGGGGCACCAATACGCCTTGGTAATAGTCGACTATGCCACCAGATTTCCTGAGGCGTTCCCGTTAAGATCAACCACCACCCCCCACATAGCGGAACGATTTGTAGAATTGTTCTCTAGAGTAGGGTTCCCCAAAGAAATCCTAACGGATCAAGGGACTCCATTTGTCTCTCGTCTAATGAAGGAGGTGTGTACGCTTTTACAACTGCGACACATACGGACCTCGGTATACCACCCTCAAACCGATGGACTCGTAGAGAGGTATAACGGCACCCTGAAAACCACTCTGAAGAAGATGTTGATGGTGAACGGGAAGGAATGGGACCAGCTTCTGCCCCTTGCTCTTTATGTCATCCGGGGACAGAAACAGAGTAGCCTCGGATGTTCAGCCTTCGAGCTGCTTTACGGCCGACAACCGAGGTCTCTTCTGGAGATGACCAAAGAAGCGTGGGAGAAGGAAAGTGGAGACCAGGAACATGAGATGTTAGAGTACACGAAATCCCTCAAATCTAAGATCGGGAAATTACGTGATCTCGCCTATTCCTCACTAGAGAAAAGCCAAATAAAACAAAAAACCTTCTATGACAGGGGGAAACTCTGGAGGAGACTGAACATCGGAGACTGGGCTCTCGTGTTACTTCCCTCGTCCACTAAGAAGTTCCAGGCGGAATGGAAAGGTCCATACAAAGTGGTGGGGACCATCGGGAACACCAGTTACCAGCTGCAAATAAACACCCGGAAGGTGCAAACATACCATATAAATCTTCTGAAGTTGTGGATAGGACCCCCCCCCAAAGACAGCTCATCTCACCCTACCGACGCCCGCCTCCTCCCTCTCCACCTTGGACGAGCTGGTAGTTAACGAAGAGCTGACAGATACAGAAAACGAAGACCTCAGGAGAATCCTATCACCCTTCGCCTCTCTCTTCTCCGATCGACCTGGGAAAACCACCCTAACAGAACATCGGATAGACACCACTCCTGGGAAAACCGTTAAACAAAGGCCCTACAGAATCCCCGCGGCCAAGAGAGCAGCAATACAAAAAGAAGTAGAGTCCATGTTACAATTGGGGGTCATCCGACCGTCCCGAAGTGAGTGGTCCTCCCCCATTGTTATGGTGCCAAAGCCCGATGGGAGTACGAGATTCTGTATGGATTTTAGAGCCCTGAACGAGAGTTCTCACAGTTTGACGCATACCCCATTCCTCACATCGACGAATTGATTGAGAAACTAGGAGAGGCCAGATACATTACGACGCTGGACCTGACCAAAGGTTACTGGCAGGTGCCTTTGCGGGAAGCAGACCGAAAGAAAACGGCTTTCGCCACCCCGAACGGATTATTTGAGTTCACCGTATTACCCTTCGGGTTACATGGAGCTCCCGCAACATTCCAACGCCTAATGAACACCGTCCTCCAGGACTGCCGGGCGTTTTCATCGGCATACCTCGATGACATAGTCATCTTCAGCTCGGACTGGAAACAACATTTACAACATCTTACAACAGTGCTAGAGGCCTTACAACACGCAGGGTTACACGTCAATTCCAAGAAGTCAAGGGTGGGTTACCACAAGGTGAAATACCTAGGTTACATGCTGGGTCACGGCATGATAGAACCCCAGATAGAAAAAGTCAGAGCGATAGCTGAAACTCCATTTCCCAACAGCAAGAAGAATATGAGGGCCTTCCTAGGGCTAGTGGGGTATTACCGTAGGTTCATCCCTCAGTTCTCCGAGATAGCTGCCCCCCTTACAGACACCCTCAAACATGACGTCCGACCTAGTGTCTTCCTCACGCCTTCTCCTGTGATGTGGAAAGCTTTCAACACCTTGAAACGCATGATCACCACCAGTCCAGTATTGTCTTCACCAGATTTCACCCGCCCCTTTACCCTACACACCGATGCATCGGATTACGGTATAGGTGCAGTTCTCTCCCAAACCGACCATGAGGGCACTGACCATCCCATCCTTTTTGTCAGCAGAAAACTATTTCCACGAGAACTGAAATACCCTACAGTTGAAAAGGAATGCTTAGCTATTAAATGGGCGGTGGATAAGCTGAGGTATTACTTAGAGGGACGCCCCTTCACCCTGTACACTGACCATGCTCCCTTGCAGTGGATGAGTCGTAACATCTCTCTAAACCCGAGGGTCATGCGTTGGTTTCTCTCCCTACAACCGTTCGCTTTCACTATCAAGCACAAGAAAGGCACGGACAATGGAAGCGCAGATTACCTCTCCCGCTACCCTCTCCCCGAACGGGAGAATCCTAGGGGGGAGGTGTGTCACGGTGTAGGAACAGACAGCGGGGCTACCCCCAGGACTAATGCTGTGATCGACCCCTTCTCCCCTCTTTTTTCCCATCAGCAACCGGAATGGACTTCCGACGGACCTCAGTACCCACTGCCTGACGAAGAATTGGCCCACCGTACCTTTAAGTGGGAAGGCGTTCCTCTTGACCCAGCCCCTACCGAGGACGACGACGTAGGATGGGCTGAAATACCCGGAACTGCTCTCCCACAGGTGTGCGTTGACACCGGAGGACGAGACGTCGAGAGGAGTGCGGACGAAGGTGCAGAGGAGCCGAACGGAGGTCGAAGGAGAGAGGAATATCGCAGGAATCGAAGAGGAGGAGACGAAGACGGAACGGCGAAGCCAGGAGGCCAACGACCCCGTGAGCCGCCCAGCCACGTTCCTGGAGGAGCGTGGCTCTCCCAGGTACGCGATCGTTTCACGGGCTGGGTGGGTGCTAAAGGACGCCGCTTGTAGATAGTATGGGGGAGGGACACCTCGGAGCCGTGTCACGTTTGGGACATCCCGGTTACTCCTACCCCGAGCACAGCCCTTCACCACGCCTCTTGTAAATATCGCACCGAGTGTTCCCTCACCCCCCTGCCCTAATACACTATAGTGCATATACGCTGGTCACTGACCGTGGAACCTTTTGTTTCTCTTTCCGGGGGAGCCCTACCGGAGGACCGACACAGCAGGCCCCTCATTCTGGAGGGACAGCGCCCCACCTGGTGGACGAGGACGAACCGACGACGACCGGAAACAAGAGAAGCCGACACAGAGACACCCCTACCTTATTATCGTCATAAAGTGGTGAAAAGGCGTGTGCTTACTGCAATAAAACCCCGTGCAACCACAAAACCGTCTACAGTGATTCCTACCCGCTCACAGAGTCATATGCACCCACCCCTCATATTGCAGGCCACTGCTAGGAGTCATGTGCACCCACCCCTCATATTGCAGGCCACTGCTAGGAGTCATATGCACCCACCCCTCATATCGCTGTCCACTGCTAGGAGTCATATGCACCCACCCCTCATATTGCAGGCCACTGCTAGGAGTCATATGCACCCAGCCCTCCTATTTCTGGACACTGCTGGTAGTCATATGCACCCACCCCTCATATCTCTGTCCACTGCTGGGAGTCATATGCACCCACCCCTCATATTGCAGGCCACTGCTGGGAGTCATATGCACCCACCCCTCATATTGCAGGCCAATGCTGGGAGTCATATGCACCCACCCCTCATATTGCAGGCCACTGCTGGTAGTCATATGCACCCACCCCTCATATCTCTGTCCACTGCTGGGAGTCATATGCACCCACCCCTCATATCTCTGTCCACTTCTAGGAGTCATATGCACCCACCCCTCATATCTCTGTCCACTGCTAGGAGTCATATGCACCCACCCCTCATATTGCAGGCCACTGCTAGGAGTCATGTGCACCCACCCCTCATATTGCAGGCCACTGCTAGGAGTCATATGCACCCACCCCTCATATCTCTGTCCACTGCTAGGAGTCATATGCACCCACCCCTCATATTGCAGGCCACTGCTAGGAGTCATATGCACCCACCCCTCATATTTCTGGACACTGCTGGTAGTCATATGCACCCACCCCTCATATCTCTGTCCACTGCTGGGAGTCATATGCACCCACCCCTCATATTTCTGGACACTGCTGGTAGTCATATGCACCCACCCCTCATATCTCTGTCCACTGCTGGGAGTCATATGCACCCATCCCTCATATCTCTGTCCACTGCTAGGAGTCATATGCACCCACCCCTCATATCTCTGTCCACTGCTAGGAGTCATATGCACCCACTTCTCATATTGCAGGCCACTGCTGGGAGTCATATGCACCCACCCCTCATATTGCAGGCCACTGCTGGGAGTCCTCTGCACCCACCCATGCACCCCCTTGGAGCAGTACACTGCTGGCCTGGACCTACACACACACCAATATGAAGGTAACATACTGGGCCAGTCCTCTAAGCCCACATTCCTGGCGTGTGTACGCCTCGTATCCCAAATGTACTGGTGCCGTAATGGGGTACGTGTAACACACACCGTACCCACGCATTCATTGCGTGTGTACGGTCCGTATCACAGTTCTACTGTGCCGTAGGGGTACGTGTTGTACGCATCGTACCCACGCATTCATTGCGTGTGTACGGTCCGTATCACTGTTCTAATGGTGCCGTAGGGGTACGTGTGGTACGCACCGTACCCCATTCATTGCGTGTGTACGGTCCGTATCACAGTTCTACTGTGCCGTAGGGGTACGTGTGGTACGCACCGTACCAACGCATTCATTGCGTGTGTACGGTCCGTATCACTGTTCTAATGGTGCCGTACGGGTACGTGTGACACGCACCGTACCCACGCATTCATTGCGTGTGTACGGTCCATATCACAGTTCTACTGTGCCATAGGGGTACGTGTGGTATGCACCGTACCCACGCATTCATTGCGTGTGTACGGTCCGTATCACTGTTCTAATGGTGCCGTAGGGGTACGTGTGGTACGCACCGTACCCACGCATTCATTGCGTGTGTACGGTCCGTATCATAGTTCTACTGTGCCATAGGGGTACATGTGAAACGCACCGTACCACGCATTCATTGCGTGTGTACGGTCCGTATCACAGTTCTACTGTGACGTAGGGGTACGTGTGGCACGCCCCATACCCACGCATTCATTTCGTGTGTACGGTCCGTATCACTGTTCTAATGGTGCCGTAGGGGTACGTGTGACACGCCCCGTACCCACGCATTCATTGTGTGTGTACGGTCCGTATCACTGTTCTACTGTGCCGTAGGGGTAAGTGTGATACGCACCTTACCCACGCATTTATTGCGTGTGTACGGTCCGTATCGCTGTTCTAATGGTGCCGTAGGGGTACGTGTGCAACGCACCGTACACGTCCACTTCCGTTGTTGCGGTACGCAGGGGTTGGGGGTTGTGGCCACGCCCCCCCAAGTGACCAGACCCTGGTGGTAATGTATGGCCTCCATATTATAGGTTTGGCTTTGAATATGGGGTTTGTTTCCTGCCCCTCACCCCCACCCTGGCCCCTGGGTGTTGTTCTCACCTTCTGCAGCGTGTGCGTCGGGTGCGGTGCACCAGGTCGTAGGCCAAGAGGACCAGGATGACACGTACGACGGGGTTCATGGCGTGTACATCGCGTACCGGGGCTCCGTTGCGTAGCAGTTCGCGTCGGACTCTGCTTTTCCGGCTGTGTTTTACTCCCGTAAAAAAAGAGTCGTACGGAGTGACGTAGGGACGAATCATACTTGCTGGTCCGGAAACAGATGCCTGAAAACGTCCGGACGTCGCATACAAGCTGTTCCGGATCAGAATCGTAGTTTTTTTTACCCGTACGGGCTTTTTTACGAAACGTACGGAAATAGGCTTTCTGTACGAATCGTACTTCCTAGGTTGTACAGAAAGTTTAACGGGTACGAGTTGTACGGGGTATATGCTTCGTACAGCCTTTTTACAGGATCGGAATCGGCCCCTTGATGTATTTTCTCAGTATTTATTTGCAATCCTTACTAATGTGGTTTTTTACCTTGTTTTGAAATACCGACTAATGAATTATTTGAATCTATAATTGATGATGACTAGATATCAATACTTGCGGAATAAATAAATACATTTGAATAAATTTAAAATATAAGCCTTTAACTCACGCCACCTTTCTTTATTGATAATTAAACATCACTGTTCATGGTAATTGATGCAAATGATTGCTCCTTCTCAATTTTCCTTGTCAACGAACAAAGGACCATATGACCAATGGCGTGGGTTATTTAATGATCTGATTCAATTCGATACATCTTTATTCGGTCAAATATAGACCATTAAAGCACATAAAAGGAAAACCATACCGTTCATATAAATATAGACTAAAAACACAATTTCATCACCAAGGTAAGATACAGATACATATAAAAATGAGATGTACATTAGAAACTGGGTCATTCAATGATTACACTTGAAGACTGAGATACAAGAATCACCAGCAAGTGTATACCATCTGAGTTATCTTCCTGGTTCTAAACTCAGATTCCTAAAATTTCTGTAGCAGGGACATTAATTTCATAAACAATCTTAAAATGCAAAGGCTGTCTAAAAATGTGGTTTATTTCTATCCAATTAAATTTAACAGAATATGTTTATTATTATTATATTCCAGCTCTCTAGTGGAAAAGGGCGAGCCACTGAGCGCAAGAGCTAGGCTCAAGCCTGAATATTTTTCTGGCTCAGCTCGAGGTCTTTTAGCCCATAATGAGCCCAGCCTTCATGTGGCTTCTGTTTGCCTCCCTCAACCCATGATATGGCATTATGGTCAGAGCAGTCAACCAAGGCTGGACTGGCCAGACCGGGCATCAGCATTTCTCCAGTAGGCTGGAAGGGTAAGGGCCGCTTTTGTGACTGGGGGCCGTGGTGTAGCAGTGCACCAGTTTTAAAAGTACTTCAGAGTTCCTTGTATATTCACAAGTTTTCAGGCAACAATAGAAGTGCCAGGATAAATCTGGTGATTAATGTACCTGCTGGAGATAGATCTGAGTTTTATCTAGTGGCAGTTTTGACTCATCTAAGGCAGTGCAGAGGATTAATATGCCTGCTGTAAAGAGCATGTATTATGCAGATTACAGAACAGAATTTTATGTGCATAGCTCAGTGGCTTACTGCTTTTGTCACAGAGATCGTTTTGTTACTGTGCAGTTCATAAGTTACAATAAAAAAATGTCTAGCTTGTGCAATTAGAATTTTCAGTTCTATTAAGGAATCAGTGGCAAGGATTATGCTTCTCTCTCTTAACTACATAAAATTAACAGAAGCCAATTAAAACACTACAAATGAAAAAGCTACATATCCCATGAACCTCTAATACATAAGTAGTCACATGCTCCAAACCCCGATTACCCAGTCTTTTAAGAACAGGCACCCACCTCCATTTTAGAATCCTCTTTCTTTGAAATTGAAACAAACATCCTGGAACTAAAACCATGTCCAAAACAGGAGGAATATCCTCCAACCCTCTCAACTGGAGAGGGAGTAAAACAGCACCCCCAAGGTAGTTTCCGAAACTTGTGTTGAGGAACGAGGCAGTTTTCACAATGACAGGAACTTCTGCTCAAGAGATGACTTGTGTGCATCAGTCCACCTCAAGTTTGTTTCTGTTAATTTCCTGTGAACCAAAAAACCTAGTTATAATAGCACTACCACAGAAGGAACTTACAGGCATAGGAACAGAAGAAAGCACATAAGGATAAACATCACATGAAAGGTAGGAAACCCAAAATCAACAATATTACTACAGAAGAACTATACTTAGACCTTACGTATCAATCAATCAATCAAAGTATTTGTATAGCGCGCTACTCACCCGGAGAGTCTCAAGGCGCTTGGGGGAGGGGGGTCCGCTACTGCTCGAACAGCCAGGTCTTGAGTTGCTTCCTGAAGGAGAGGTGGTCTTCGGTCAGGCGGAGGTGGATGGGGAGGGAGTTCCACGTCTTGGCAGCCAGGTAGGAGAAGGATCTTCCTCCTGCTGTGGCTCTTCGGATGCGGGGAACGGCGGCGAGGGCGTGGCTGGTCGATCGAAGCTGGCGGGTGGGAGTGTAGAAGGTCAAGCGGTCGTTGAGGTATCTTGGGCCTTGGTTGTGGAGAACTTTTTTGTGCGTGGGTGAGGAGTCGGAACGTGATTCTCTTGCTAACGGGGAGCCAGTGCAGGTTTCTCAGGTGTACGGAGATGTGGCTGTGTCGGGGAATGTCCAGGATGAGGCGTGCTGAGGCGTTCTGGATGCGCTGGTGTCGTTTCTGGAGTTTGGCTGTGGTTCCGGCGTAGAGGGAGTTGCCGTAGTCCAGTCGGCTGGTGACGAGGGCCTGGGTGACCGTCCTCCTGGTTTCGGTGGGAATCCACTGGAAGATCTTACGTAGCATGCGTAGGATGTTGAAGCATGATGCGGAGACGGCGTTGACTTGTCTGGTCATGGAGAGGGAGGAGTCCAGGATGAAGCCCAGGTTGCGTGCGTGGTCTGTTGGTTTGGGTGCGCTGCCAAGGGCAGGAGGCCACCAGGAGTCGTCCCAGGCGGAGGGTGATGATCCCAGAATGAGGACTTCCGTCTTATCTGAGTTCAGTTTCAGGCGGCTGTTCATCATCCACTCGGCTACGTCTTTCATCCCTTCGTGTAGGTTGGTTCTGGCGGTGGCGGGGTCGTTGGTGAGGGAGAGGATCAGATGGGTGTCGTCGGCGTAGGAGATGATGTTGAGGTTGTGTTGGCGTGCGATGGCTGCGAGGGGGCTCATGTAGACGTTGAAGAGGGTGGGGCTGAGTGATGATCCTTGTGGTACGCCGCAGATGACTTCGGTGGCCTCGGATCTGAACGGGGGGAGGCCGACTTTCTGTGTTCTTCCGGCGAGGAAAGAGATGATCCATTCCAGTGCCTTCTCCTGGATACCGATGTTGACGCGCTGCACTAGGGTGCGGTGGGAGACCGTGTCGAACGCCGCGGAGAGGTCCGTTGTTTCCCCGTTGTCGAGCAAGGCTCGGATTTCGTCGGTGGCTGCGATGAGGGCGGTCTCGGTGCTGTGGTTGGCCCGGAAGCCGGACTGCGAGTGGCCGAGGGATCCATTCGTCTCGAGGAAGGCGGCCAGTTGTCTGTTGACGGTCTTCTCGATGACTTTGGCCGGAAAAGGAAGGAGCGAGATGGGGCGGTAGTTTTTGAGGTCGGTGGGGTCCGCTGATGGTTTCTTCAGTAGGGCGCTGAGTTCGGCGTGCTTCCAGCTCTCTGGGAAGGTGGCGGTGTCGAAGGAGGCGTTGATGATGTCCCGCAGGTGGGGTGCGATGACGGAGTCGGCCTTGTTGAAGACGTGGTGAGGGCAGGGGTCGGTTGGTGATCCGGAGTGGATGGAGTTCATCGTGCAGATGGTGTCTTCGGTGTTGACCGGGGTCCAGGCGTGGAGGGTGGTGGTGGGGGGCGTTGTACCGGTCGTAGGGTGCGTCGGCTGTGTGCTGAAACTGTTGTGTATGTCTGCGATCTTGCTGTGGAAGAACGAGGCGAGCGAGTTGCAGAGTTCTTGCGAGGGCGTTATGTCGTTGTTTCCGGCGCTAGGGTTCGAGAGCTCTTTGACGATGTTGAAGAGTTCCTTGCTGTTGTGGGCGTTGTTGTCCAGTCATTCCTTGAATGTGGTTTTCTTGGTGGCGTGGATCAGCTGGTGATGTCTTCGAGTGGCGAGCTTGAGGGTGGTCATGTTGTCTGTAGTTGGGTCTCTGCACCAGGCTTTCTCGAGGGCCCAGCAGTTCTTCTTGCAGCTCTTGAGTTCGTCGGTAAACCAGGATGCTTTCTTGGTGCCGGGTCTGGCGGGGGGGGTCTTCAGTGGAGCGAGGTCGTTTGCGCAGTTGCTGATCCATCTCGTGAGGTTGTTGGCGGCTTGGTTGGTGTTCGCTGAGCTGGTGGGAGGGTTCTGGCTCAGGGATGTGGTGAGCTGGTCGGCAGTGATCTTGTTCCAGCTTCTGCGGGGGACCAGTTGCGGGTGGTGGTGAGTCGTGGTCCTTCTGAAGCTGAAGTGGACGCAGCTGTAGTCTGTCCAGTGGAGTCCGGTGGCGTGGCTGAAGGCAATGTCCTTGCTGGAGGAGAAGACGGGGTCAAGCGTGTGGCCGGCGTAGTGGGTGGGGGTGGTCACCAGTTGCTTGAGTCCGAGGTTGGCGAGGTTGTCCAGCAGGGTGGTGGTGTTGCGGTCGTTGTTGTTCTCCAGGTGGAAGTTGAGGTCCCCGAGGAGGATGTAGTCAGCGGAGGGGAGGGCGTGCGGGCTGATGAAGTCGGCGATGTCTTCGCTGAATTGTGTGCGAGGTCCCGGGGGTCTGTAGATGAGGGTGCCTCTGAGGGTGGTCTTGGGGTCGGTGTGGATATGGAAGTGCAGGTGTTCGGCGGCTGTGAGGGTGTCTTCGGAGTTGGTCGTGATGCGGATGGTATTCTTGTGGACGATGGCAATGCCTCCTCCAGTCTGGTTGGCGCGGTCCCTCCGGGTGATC
The DNA here is from genome assembly GCF_964204655.1 of Triturus cristatus. Classification (NCBI taxonomy): domain Eukaryota; kingdom Metazoa; phylum Chordata; class Amphibia; order Caudata; family Salamandridae; genus Triturus; species Triturus cristatus. Next base: position 709,112,886 of record NC_140594.1, on the reverse strand, counting down.
TTGTATCCGTCCGGGATGGCGATGGCGATGTCGGGTGCTGAGGAGGCGTTCATCCAGGTTTCCGTGAGGAAGGCGACGTCTGGAGATGTGGTGTCGAGGAGGTTCCAGAGTTCTACGGCGTGCCTGTGGACGGAGCGAGTGTTGAGCAGGATGCACTTCAGGTGGTTGCTGCTGGTGCTCGTCTTGGCGGGTGCGGTGCAGGTCCGGATGCAGGAGAACTTGCAGGATTGGCAGGTGAAGGGTCCGTGGGTGCGTCTTGGGGTGGCTCGGTGGCAGCCGGGGATCCGGCCGGTGTTGAGTGCGTTGAGGGTGGCGGCGGCGTAAGTCCGGCGAGTGGGCTGGCATCTTCGGGGGCCAGGGGGTCTTGCAATGGGCGCGGTCCAGGTGCGGACGGGCGCAGACGGGCTTACCTTTGGCGCACCTTCGGCGCACAGTCGGCGCGCCCGCTGCGCATGAACGCTGCGCGTGCGTGGGGGCGACATAAGAAGGTAGCCAGGAGGGAGGGTCAGCTGGGTGGCGGGAGCGGGTCGCCCAATGGGCTGGCGGGGGGCGGGGCCGCAGGGAGGCAGTGGCGGGAAAGTCTGGTGCGGGCGGGCGGCTCAGCGGCGCCTGGGTCACCCTAGGCGAGTGCTGGCGAGTGCTGGGGCACAGGAGCAAGGAGGCAGGCAGCAGGAGGAGCAAGAGGGCGACCAGGCATAAGCAAGGCTCAGCGGTCGCTCCCGAGGATGGGAGAAGGGCTCCTTAAAAAGGTAGCCAGGAGGGAGGGTCAGCTGGGTGGCGGGAGCGGGTTGCCCAATGGGCTGGGGGGGGTGGGGCCGCAGGGAGGCAGCGGCGGGAAAGTGCGTAATACACACAACATCAGGCTGAGATAATCCTCGCCTCTGTGTCCTTAATAGAATTGAAAATTCTTATCTCGTAAGCTAGGACATTTTTTATTCTATGTCAGGACCGGAGGCTGCAATTATGGTTGTTCAAACTGTGCCACCACCACTGAAGTAACATCCACAATCGGTTTTTAATAAAAACGACTTCAAGGTTGACTCAGAGGACCAATCCACTGCCTACAAAATATCCTCTAAATGTGAACCCAAAGCAAAGGACTTGGAGGCCATACCCCCACAGGCTGAGTGCATGCCGAAAACTGAAACATCAATAGCGGCTACGGATAACAACCAACGTATCCACCTTGCCAACGTGCCAGCCACCGCAGGTTTGAAATGCTTCTGCAAAGCGATGAGCACTTGTACCCCCAGGTCTACCTAAAACTTACTGGCTGCAGCCTCATAAGTTTTAAGACATTGCACCACACACAATTTTGTGTTATTAATGAACGCTGGGTAAGACACGGTCCTAGTATTACACTTAGTTTGTCTAAAAATGGAAAAGAAAACCCCATCAGGGGAGAAAACTCTGTCCAAGAGATCCAAAGCACAGACATGAGAAACTCTCTTACAAGATATTAAACAAAGTAGTATAGTAAGCTTGGTAGACAGCTGCTTGCAGGAAAGGTACTTCCTCTCTGGCCATCTCTGCAAAAACTTAAGACCACATTAACATCCCAAGGCAAAGAATATTTGGCTTGAGGGGGATTACACAAGTGAATGCCTCTCATGAGTTTACACACCACTAGATGTTCTCCAACAGGTTTCCCCGCAATGGGGAGATGACCCGCAGATATGGCAGACCTATAACTGTTAATGGACCTATAAGCCAGGCCAGAAGCTGCCAAAGAAGAAAGAAAGTTAATTACCATGCTGACATTTGCCCCAGTGGGATCAGCATTCCATTCGTCACACTAATGAACCTATTGTCGCCATGCTAAAGCATAATGCTTATGGGTACTGAAAGCCCATGCCTGGTTGATGTGGAAGGAAGCCTGTGGAGAAACGCCAGGCACTTGCCATCTACACCAGAAACCCTCCAGGTTACCAATCGGAGTTTCCCAAGAGGGTCAGCAGATGCGGCTGTACCCACTGGGTCCAGCAACAGGTTCTGCCGAGCCGGAATCAAGAAAGGAGTGTCACATGACAACTGCAGTGCCTTAGGGAACAACGGCTGCGCCCTCCAGAGTGGAGTCATCGGAACGATCTCTGATTTCTGATGATGCACCTGAGGCAGGACTCTGGGGACCATGTTGAACAGGGGAAATACATACCTCAGATGGAGAGACCAGTCCTGTAAGAATGCATCTGTCACTATTGCTTCTGGATCTGGCCTCCAACTGAAAAAGAGAGGAATCTACCAATTCAAAAGGGAGGTGAAAAGAACCACTGAACAAGGGCCCAACTTGCGTGTGAGACTGAAGATAATCTTCGGGTGGAGTCTCCAATCACTGAAATGTCTGAGAAAATGGGAGTGCCAATCTGCCACCGAGCTTCTCTCCCTGAGCAGGTACTCTGCTATGTCCAAGATCTGGTGTTGAAAGCAAAAGTGCCAGAAGTCCATGGCAATCTCAGCCAACAACCAAGACCTCATACAGCCAACTTGTTGATACAGCGAACTGCTGAGATGTTGTCCACCCTCAGCAGTATGCAGCAATCTGAGAGGGGCAAAGGCTTTTGATCACAAATGAACCTGTAAGGAGCTCCAGGCAGTTTATGCGGAGCTGAAACTTGGTCTCTGACCATCGACCCCCCTGTGGCAAGGGATCCACACCTGGTCCCCCAGCCCCATCTGCCGGCATCTGACTCCAGAATGATGTACGGGGAGCTGCCAAAGATCACTTTGCCATACCGGGTCATTCCACCCCGTCATCTCTGTCTTGGCCTAATCCAAGAGGTGAACCTGATCTGAGTACGACAGGCCCTTCTGCAGATGTTGAGTTTTGAGTCTCTGCAGGGTCCTTAAGTGGAGGGGTCCCGGAAAAATGGTCTGGATGGAATACGCTAGGAGACCCACAATCCATGCCACAGATTTAAACGCGATTGTCAGGCTGACTAATTTAGCTCTCAACTCTTGATATTCTGGATTTTTTGGGCAGGCAAAACCAATTGGGACAACACTGAATCGATCAGAAATCCCTCAAATTCCATGTGCTATGATGGGATCAGGCAAGATTTGGTTGATTGATGACAAACACCAGATCTTGGAGAAGTTGAATTGCCCAGGACAAGTGCAAATTCACAGTTTGAGCGTCTTGGGCCAAGAGAATCAGATTGTCGAGGTAGATGATCAAACCTTGTTTGGCCTGAAGAGTCTCTATGATGGGTATCATCAGCTTGGTGAAGCACCAAGGAGCTGAGGAGAGACCAAATGGAAGGGCCTTAAGCTCGAAGCAGCGACCAAGCCAAGTGAATTGGAGAAATCAACAATGTGAGGAAAAGATGGGGATCGTCAAGTACACGTGTTTTCAGGTCCAAACGGACTATCCAGTAATCTTCTTGCAGAATATCCTGAAGAAGATGGATCCCCTCCATCATGAAATGTCCGTACACTAACCAGGCATGGAAATCTCTCAGATTTAGGACTATGCCGGAACCACCCCCTCTCTTGTTGACCAAATAAATGGTGCTAATGAAACCCTCTGGATGAGGGGAAGAACGACAGATAGCCTCTTTCTCCAAGAGCACCTAAATTTCCGTTGAGATAACCTCTTGCTCTCAGGGAAAAATATAGCTCCTGAAGAGGCTGCAGTTGAGAGGGTGTGCTGTAAAACTCTAGTGAGTTTGAATCCTTGGACAGACTCGAGAACCCATGGGTCTTGGGTCAGGCGTTGCCAATTTTCTAAAAACAACTTTGTCCTGCCTCCAAACACTACCTCGGAAAGGGGAATAAGTCTCACCTGCGTAACCTGGATCTTGGGAGGCTCCTTGCTGACCTCTGTAGTACCCTTTGTGGAAACGCTGTTGTCCAGCACAAGCCCAGATGGGGTAAAAGGTATTGTCAGCTAACTGGTCCTGCTCATAGCGGCGTCCGTGGTAGGAGAATCTCTCTGGGGACCTTGATAGTAGTTACGGCCCGACAATCAGCCCCTAAATCGTCCGGCCGTGTGGAAAAGGGTGTTGCGTAGAACTTTCTTCAGGGACAACTGGACTTTGTCTAGGGAGCTGAAAGTCAATACGAACTTTGCTAAATCCTTTACAAAGGACAACCGAATAGGAGGCCCTGTGCCACCTTGTTTAACTTCTGGTCAACCCGAATCAAGATGGAATGCCGGCGCTCGGTGGAAATGGCCACATTGGCGTTTCGCAGCTTGCAGACTGCGCGTCTCAGACACTACCAGCCACGTACACTGACAGGCTCCATGAGGAGAAGCCGTCCTGGAGCTTATGGAACTCTAATTCCCTTCAGTACCTGGGTTTCCTGATGTTTGACGCACCGTTGTGCGCGACGTCAGGTGACCTGGATATAGCAGGAAGAACGGTAGGTGGATCTGCCTAGTATTTGTATTCTGACGGATGGCCAGGTCCCGGTCTGAGAAGGGTGCAAGTTGCACCAAAACTTGTTCTCACAGTTCTCCTTAATTTTCATGGATGTCCATTCCATTCCTTTTTGGGATTAAGCAACAGCTCTCTCCCTTGGTTGGTGAGTCCTATTTTCCAGGGGCTCATGCGAGGGAGTTGGAGGCTAGGCAGCTATTGCTCATGGGCTGTGCGTACAATTTGATATTGTGATTCTCACCAGTACTATTACCTGTTCTTCCCTGTTGACGAGCCCGTTTCCTTGGCTCGTGCCGTGAAGAGGATTGGATTTACAGGTTAAACTATGTGGTAACAGTACAATTTGATTTTGTGATTCTCCTCAGTACTATTACCTGTTCTTCCCTGTTGGCGGGCCCGTTTACTTGGCTCATGCAGGAAAGAGGATTTACAGGTTAACTATCTCCCTGTGCCTACCACAAAAATTGAATGTGTCCTTGTGTAACGTAACTGGTGGTCATGTAAAGCGCTCCAATACTTTCGGGTCGAGTTTACTCTATATAAATCTGCATTAAAAAAAAATTGCTGGCTCAGGAGGCCGAAAGAAAATATCACAACTAGGAAATAAAGCGCAATGCAATGCCTCAAGCGGGGTGGCAGCACGGTTGAACGCGTCCCTGGCAACGAAGGGCATGGATCCAACTTATGCAACAAACGGCATCTAGTACATTGAAACACCAGCGCAATCAAATTAGGTCAAAGGCACTTCACCCTCACAATCAAATTAGGTAAAGGGCAGTTAACTTGCTGCGAAGCAGAAAAGAAAGGGTATTGTAAAATGGAGGTGCCAGCTCTTAAAGGACTGGGTGATCGGGGATTGCAACATGTGACTACTTATGGCATACCTGCCAACTCACACTATGCCACTGTGTGACACACGGTATCGGCTCTCATCACACGGTCTCATGGTGAAGAGCCGATATCAAATGGTAGAAAGGAAAACGAATTGAAAATCACTTTAAATAATGGTTTTCCAGCATGTTTTCAGAGGGTTTGAACTGCCCAAGTCAATTAAGGTAAGGGGTGTGAAAACACCCCAGGACATCAGCACCAGCCACCGTAAGCTTTTTTGGAGGAGAGGGCTTGAGGGTGGGGTTTAAAAGTGCCTTGTAGTTACTTTTTGCACGAGGCCCCACCCCTTCGAGGCTCCGCCCCATCCTCACATAGTGAGATTGTTCTTCATGTTGGACACGTATGCTTATTTATTTATTTTTATTTATTTTGTATTTAATTTGATTTTATATAGCGCAAACATTACCCGAAGGTGTCAGAGCGCATTACAAAAGAACCAGTTGCGATACACAAGGATTTAGGATTACATAAGTTACATAATAGATACAAACAGAAAAAATTGCAAATGTACAAGCTGTAAAGTCACACAAGGAAGAGATACAAACAGAAAAAATTGCAAATGTACAAGTTGTAAAGTCACTCAAGAAAGAGATACAAACGGATGAACTCTAAGAACCACATAGGAAGGGTAGTGAGTACAAAGGTCTACTACATATACTAGTGTTTAGAGTTATACATATATATATTCACTTAAAAAACCATAGGTTTCAGGTATGTTATAGTTAGGAATTAGCATTTAAAAAACCTTAGAAATAGGTTTCAGGGGCGTTTTAGTTAGCTGGACATTTCCCTCGTACAAAACCATTGAAATTCCCCCGTTATAGTTAGTTCAGCTAACTATAACTCACGCCCCCGCAATGCACTGCTGATGATGTCACATATTACATCACTCATGACATGGTCAGTGACATCACTGATGACATCACTGATGACATCTCAAATGAGATCACTGATGACATCACTGATGACATCATTCAGTGTCTGTCTGTTTCTGTAAAGTTTAATTTTGTTTCATATATATGCCAAGCTGTATTGGGGAATGAGTGGGTGTATAAGTGTCTGATGGAGGATTTAGTAGGTGCGTGACTGACTGTATAAGTGAGTGATTAAACGTATCTTACTGAATGCATGGGTTAGTGACTAAACTGTGTGAATGTCTGTATGCGTCTGTTTGTTGATGTGTAAGCGGATGCATGCATCCCAGATGGCCGCCGTGTAGGAGCTCTGTCCAGAGCTCCGGGTTGGGGATCACCAAAATCTGGTTTTTATCCCTGAAAAACCCTGCCATCCATCCCTCGACGCAGCACGCCCCAGGTATACGTCTAACAACGATCAAGTAGGAAAAAGCTCTCGCTCTCTCGACTTACCGGCACCGAGGATCTCTGCGCCATGCTGGATTGCCGGTCTGTGATCTGCCTTGCCTGGTGTCGCCCTGTGGGTCGTGACTCGGACTGGTGGTGCCTTCGGCGTCGACGTCGCTTTCCACTCGCTGGTGTTGCCGGATCTGGGACCGGCGATGTGGCTGCCAGCCTTTGCGGTGCCCATCCTCCGGCTTTCTTTTCGTGAGCCACGGGGGTCCGGCCCGGCCCTCGGCCCCCACCTGCATTGGTTGCCGACGCCGAGCTTCCCGAGCCTGCTTTCAGCCCGCCACCCCTGAGGCCTTAGCCTGGCCGCTTTCCCGCCTGCTCGGTGCCGGAGCTGCGACTGGGGCTGACGCTGAGCTGCGGATGAGCCGAGGCTGCCGTCGACCCGCCTCTGATACTTCAGCCCGCTCTGCCGCATGCTGGATGCCTGATCTGGCCTGGCCTGCCGCCCGCTGGTGGTGCCTGTCGTGTCGCTCCACAACATTACAGTGCCGGGGCAGGATCTCCTTTCCGTAGCACGTGAGGGGCCTGCCTCCCCCCCCCCCGCAGATGACTGCGCTCTAGTACTGAAGCGGATTGTGGTGTTGGGGCCCGCCTCTGATGTCCGTGGTCTCTGTCACAGTGCCCCAGTGGTGGTCCGGCTCGCTTACTGCCGCTCTCAATCGGCTGGCTGCTCACATCTCAGTGTTGGCTGTGAGGAATGGAGAGCCACTTTAAATCGGCTGACTGCAACGGTGGGGAACGGTGGCCTACTTTCTATCAGCTGACTGCTTGCATCTTAATGTTGACGGTGAGGATCGGTGAGCGCCGTGCTGCCTACTTTGCTTTATTTGCGCGATTGGGGTTGGACAACACCACCATCCTGGCCTGGTTGTGACGCCATCTTACAACTATTAAACTGTGTATGGTGGCCATCTAAATGCACGCATTTCCTAGTTTTAATGATAGGGAAAGGGTACTGATCACCACCGGCCCCATTAATGGTAATCGAAAGAGGACTGCGCAGCTAACTCCACAGCAACAGACAGGGGACTAAGCAAAATCCCACCTACAACAAGAAGCCCCCCAACAACAACAGAGAGAGGACTTCCACAGTAGTCACCTAGCTAGACATTGGTTTTTTACTCCAACCTCACTGCATAAAATAAAAATAAATAAATAAAGATATAATATAGTTATCTGTATGTATATATATATGCATATGTGTGTGTATGTATATATACATATCTATATATATATATATATATATATATATATATATATATATATATATATATATATATATATATATATATATATATATATATATATATATATATATATATATATTACCTACTGGCGGTCGCCAGTAGGTAGATATAGTTAGGACCCTGTTTCCATAGGAAATCCGCAACATTCTATTTGGAATAACTTTGGCGCCGGTCGACGAATCCTCGCGAAATTTTCAAAATAGGTGGGGCGCTACGCTCCGCTCCTACCCTGAAAGTCTCGGGGGGATTCGTCAAGCAGGGGCCGAGAAAAAAGGGGGGTCCCAAAACGCGTTTTCCCCATGCATTTTTCCATAGGACCTTTAGACACAGCTACAGCCCGAACGGCTGAACAGAATTACTTGAAATTTGGCAGAGAGGTAGCCATAAGGTCAAGGAAGTGCCTTTTGCAGGTCTGGTGTAAATCTGTTCAGTATTTCCTGAGAAAATAGCATTTAAAAGCATATATATATGTGGGCGGAGCCTAACCACACATCTCATCCTGAGATCTGATTGGCTGTCAGCACTTCATCCAAGAAGTGTTGGCAGCCATCTTGGGACCAATATACATGATAGCACCTCATTAAAAAGCATTGCAGTTAATAGAAGGTTTTAAGACTTTAGTTACATTATAAATCATTTGTTGATGGTACCATACTCATTTTAGGAATTGTGGTATGTTCTAAGGTGATTTCACCATGTGAAAAAGCCTTCTGCTGGGATATCATGATTGAGAGAAAAATATGTTCTCATGCTTTTACCACAGAGGTTTGGAAGGTGATCTATAGGCTAAACTGAGAGCTTATTTTCTGTAAATTCACATTATCTTTCTCAGTCATGTGAGAATGAAGTCTGACATTCTCAGTAAAACATGTACATCCAACAAGGGCAGAGACTGTCAGTTGATTCCTTTGTGTTCTACTGCAGCTTCCCAGAGTGTTCCAAAGAACTACTAGAGCGCTAACAGTCCTACTTATGATAAACGTATGGCACACCTGAAGCCATCTTGCTTGGATTAAAGTGGTAACTCTTAAAACATTTAATTTAAAAAGGAACAAAATGAGGGGGTTCATTTTTCCATAAAAAGTATGATTAGTGCTGCAGAAAGAAAAATTAGGGCACATTTTGAGTGACTTCTCAAATCCTCTTCTATTTCATTAAAAAATTCTGACATGCAGACTGAAACATGCACTTTCAATACCAGCAGCAGTTTTCCCTGGTGAGCAGTAGCTTTACTACAGTGATCTAATGAGCAAAAAGAGTGCTAACATTCTGAATTTATGGCAAATGTGTGACACATCTGAATGCCTTCTTGATGGAATCAAAGTAAAAAACTGAAAGTATTTCCTACTGAGGAGACTGCAGTAAATGAGGAAATTAGGAAACTTCATAACAAATAAGTCTCCCAAGATGGCCACCAGAGACAAAAGAGCCCAAATGTAGCCCAAATATCACCCAGATGTAGCCCAAGTATAGCCCAATGACAGAATGTCCCAGAATGTTCTTAAAAACAACTAGAGCGCTTACTGTCTTCATTATGACAAAAGTAAGGCACACCTGAAGCCATCTTGATTGGAATAAACTGGTAACACTTAAAACATTTAATTTAAAAATGAACACAATGAGGAGGTTCATTTTGCCATAGAAATTATGATTAATGCTGAAGAAAGAAAATGAGGGCACATTTTGAGTGACTTCTCAAATCCTCTTCTATTTCATTAAAAAATTCTGACATGCAGACTGAAACATGCACTTTTAATACCAGGAGCAGACTTCCATGGTGCAGTAGTTTTACTACAGTGATCTAATGAGCAACTAGAGTGCTAACATTCAGAATTTATGGCAAATGTGTGACATATCTGAATACCTTCATGATGGAATCAAAGTAAAAAACTGAAAGCATTTCCTACTGAGGAGACTGCAGTACATGAGGAAATTAGGAAACTTCATAACAAATAAATCTCCCAAGATGGCCACCGGAGACAAAAGAGCCCAAATGTAGCCCAAAATCACCCAGATGTAGCCCAAATATAGCCCAATGACAGAAGTGTGCAAAACACTTATTATTTTGTGTTTTTGCAGTGTTATGTAGTGCAGACTTGTCAGGTATTGGAGTGCTTTACATGAGCATTGGTTACATCACACAAGAACAAATTCATTTTGGTTGTAGACATGGGGAGACTAAGTGATTTGACCAGAATCACAGAATGTCGAGCTGAAGCAGAAACTTCAACCTGGTTCCCCAGTTGCAAAGTCTGCAGTTCTGGAAGTAACACCACATCCTCTCCCCTAAGTGCAACATTTAATCAAGTGGTCAACTGGATAAAAAAACATAAAGATAACAAATAATTTAAAAGTGCTTTGTCGCTATTTGAAAACTCAGAAAATATGTCCTTATTTTAGTCTTTTAGAGCACTAACCATAATTTTGATGCCAATAAGACCCTCTCATATATGTAATTTCTAAAGGAAATGCTCTAGGTATTACAGTTTTGATTACATCAAGATGATGTCAGGCGTTCCACACTTTTGTAATAAATATAGAATGTTAGCAATCTAGTTGTTCATTAGGATACTGTTGAGAGGCAGAGGCCAGGGGCACGGACTCTGAAAATTGAAGGCAGGTAGGAGGGTGCAAAGGCAACAATTTAACCACACTGAGCAGGCAGGAAGGGCCGTGGAAGCACAACAGACTATGGAGGGCAGTGGAAAGGGGGGCAGGGGCAACAAACCAACAATACAGGACTTGCAAGAGAGGCTGTTGGAGGGAAGATCTATTACAGGTCAAGGAAGCTAGGGGCGGTCCCCAGATCCCCGGGAGCCACCACAGAACTGAGCAGGAGAGTGAGTCAGGGACAAAAGGGGCACCTTAATTTGAGCCGGGGTGCCTAGGAACGCTTGCTCCAAAAATGAAGAAAACAGACATATGAGACATGGAATTGGAGGCAGAATACAATGGCAGTTTAATGAGAAGATGCAACTTCAAAGAAACCGCAGAATAGAGACATAAAGTACAAAATACAGAATCCAGATAATCATACAGCTGTCATAATATTCTCTGTATCTCAATTAATGTACTGACAGAGAGAGAGAGAAAACACATCTATAAATGCATCATGAGAAACAAGTTACACCAAGGAAAATGTTAGCTAGGAACACTCACGTTTACTCTTAGAGCAAGCATTCCTGCAATTACAATACAAAATCTTTTAAATGCAAAAGTAAAGAGAACAATGGTTAAACATAACATGACATTTCATATAGGTAAAATAGAATAAGATACTTCAAGCAAAGCAGAGCAAGACATTTTAAGCAAAGGAAGACAAGAGCTCCCAGCTCTTGGGGAAAACCTGCACTGCCTGTTAACCTACATACAGACGGCGAGGTAGTCCGTCGATATCTGTGGGTGCTCCCTTTTTATATCATTTTGTGGGCTCCTTTGCACGCTACATCTACCTACGTATGCTACCCAAAAGCTTCGTCTGCAGATTTTACCAGACATTTCGTCATTTACCCACTTAATGCTGACAATGGACTGGGTGAAAAGGTCAGTCTCTCAGGCCAATCGCTTATCGTAAGTTCCATAGAGCAAGCAGAAAATAATGGGTATTGTACGGGAATTCAATATATTCATGTATAAAATCTCCTCAGTTCTCCTAACTTGACGCTCTGCGGTTGCCACTTCCTTAAAAGCGGGAAACCTGCCCAGGAAGCAAGTACCAGTCCAGGATGCAGCCTACTGTATGTCGACAGCTTCAGGGGGATGTTGAACTTTGATACCGAGCACGGAGCACTCGGGTAGGGTGGGGGCTACTAGTTTGGATCAGAAGGCCTCGCAGACCTGCCTTCAGACTGCTATACACTAAAATTGCAGAGCTATGGTCAATTTAACAAAGAGGCCTACATATTGAACAGAAGGGCCTACACAGGGGTTTTATGCTGGCTGAGTGGTAAGGATGTCTCAGGATAATTATATAGCAACACAGGACCCGCTGGTCAATTTAATACGGCCTACAAATGCAGCTGGCAGGGCAAGGACAAGGGTCTCATACTTCAGGTGTGGACAGAACGGGCCAGGGGCCCCCTGTGATACAAAATCTACCCTCCTTCAAGGCTGTGGCAATGTAATAGACCATTGTGGGCAGAAGGAAGAGGCAATGGTAGTACAACCATACATGCCAACAGACCCGATTCAGCCAGGAAACGTCCAATGTTTTTAAGCTCAAATGGGCTTTATTTGATCTGTCTCCTGTCTACAATATCCTCTTTTTCAATGTAACTCAAAGGGGAAAATCAATACCCCAGTTTTTTTTCAAAATCTCCCTCTTACCAAGTTCAAAATGTTCGCAAGTATGGTACATTGGATCATGGAAGGAAATGGGATAGGGACATGGACTTGGATAACAGAGGACAGGAGGGACATGGAGAGGTGCACCAAACTGACCCTGCAGGGCAGGCATCAGGGTTTGCAGCAGCACAATACACCACACAGGGCATGCAGGACGGGAGCGCAGCACAACAATCCATAGAAAGCAAGAGGGAGGGGACAGGACCATGCACATGGACAACAGAGAACAGAGGGGCAAGAGGCAATGGTAGCTAGCTGACCATAATGGACAGACAGGAGAGAAAGCTGCAGTATAACAGACCATAAAGGGCAGGAGGGACGGATCAGGGGCATTACAATGGAACAGACAAGCCAGGAGGGAGGGAGTAGGGCTGGGGGCAAGGGGGCAGGGCAGGAGCAGCAAGATAGCCATGGAGGTCAGGCAGGATGGGCACTAGAAGCAAGACACACCATGAAGAGCAACAGTGAGACTGTGATGGCATACACACAGACCATGGAGGGAAGGTGGGAGGGGGTCAGGGGCAGCTAACTGACCACACAGGGAAGGTGGGAGGGGCCATGGCAGCACAGAAGACCATGCATGGCAAGTGGGAGGGTTAGTGGCAGCACAATGGCTATGATGGGCAAGAAGGAGGGTGGAGGGGCATGCACAAAGGACGATGGAGGATAGAAGGAAGGGTCAGGACCTGTGCACAGACAAGAAAGTTCAGGGGAAGGGACCTCACAACAGACCACACGGGGCAGGCAGGAGGAGCAGTTGCAGCACAACAGACCAGGGAGGGCAGAAGGGTGTGGCAGTACAATGGACCATGTAGGACAGGAGGAAGAGGATAGGGGCATGGCATGTGGACAGGCAGGGTGGAGGTGGCAGGGACAGGTTACAGTCATCTGACAATGCTAGGCAGGTGGGAGGGGAGTGGCAGCTCAACAGAACACTCAGAGTAGATAGGAGTGGCAGGTCCATGGGACATGGTGGGCAAAAAGGATGGAGCAGGGGCATGCACAAAGACATCGGAGGGCAGGGGGAAGGAGAATAGGGGCAGCAAGCTAAGCACAGAGTTTAAGCAGGAGGTCAATGATGGGGCATAGAATTGGGCAATGGAGGGCAGGAGGAGTGGACTGGTACATCATACTAAATTGAGGGCAGTGGCAGCACATCAGACCATGCATGGCAGGAGGAAGGAGGCTAGTCCATGGATTCACACAACAGAGGATAGGGAGGAAGGGGATGGGGCAGCAAGCTAACTGTTCAGAGAAGGCGGGTATTAGGAACTTTATTGTTTTTAAAACATTGTGTCTGTGCGAACTACTTAAAATATGAACAAGTATGCAGCATAATCTCACTTTTATTCAGGAAGAAGAGGACGTTTGTGACTGTGACTCCGGGCTCACTTGGCAGAAACACCCCCTGACCCTCCACCCCCTATCGCAAAATGTAATGCGCGTGAAAAGGGTAGGTGAACACAGTGTTATATAGAACATAGTCCTGAGAGCACGATTGAAAATGAAAACTAGATATAGTGTATGGTATAAACTATGCACCAAAAAGTGTGATATAAGATGAACCGGGCGTGAAATATAATATGCAATACATTGTGCGCAATGACAGATTCATGGGAGAGCGCGAGATAGCACAGGCACTAGCGCGTGCTATGCGATATGCGCCTTGGAGTGTAATATGCACAGGGCAGTGTTGTGTAACCTAACTAGTCTCTAAAGTTGTAATATAAAATATGTGCTGGGGAGTGTAACGTTGCATATGCACTGTGACAAAGATATGGATCCCAGATTGTAATATGTATGGCATAGCACTGTGCGTTATAACATAGGCATCGAGAAAGGCACGTTAGATGGGGCAATATAACCCGTGCGAAGACAAGTGTGGCATGACATATTCACGGGGTGGTGTTACAGTGCACATGGGCTAGAGAGTGTCATAGCATATGCACTAGCTAGTGGAATACAACACAGAGGTGTGTGGCACTCGGCAGGCAATGGTGGGTGTAACACAGCATTGGGCTCTGTCAGGAGCACGCTGTGACTCTCAAGTGATGTTCGTCCCCTTTCCAGAGAGTAAAATAAAAAGTATTACACATCCGGCAGTGGATGTGTGTTTTATTAACCGTGAGGGGGGTTTCTTGCATAGTTTTGGTCGAATTTTTGTCGAATCCCCTTTGAATGGCTTGGTGTGCATGTGTATTAAATGTGCCCGTCAATAGCTACCCATGTTTGTATAAATAAACGACAAGGGTGTCTACCAGGATTAGGCACGGTAGGGCATCAGACATGTCAGAGCTTCACTAGTGGTGTAAATACATTCCACGTGGATTCATTGCATGCATAGTCGCCTTTTAATGAATATCACGCAAATCGTCATGGTGATAGGTACGTACGGTTTGTCCAGCATGTCCTAGGTGTGTCTATAAATATATATTTTTTAAAAATAATAAAAAACAGTGGCCGGCCCTGGGGATTGGGGTCAAAAAAATATAATTAGGAGACTGGCCCTGGGGGATGGGGTCATCAGGGCCAATAAATTAGAATAAGAAGGGGAACCAAACAGCCCCCCTTCTTAAAAAACTAAAATAAATAAAAGACTGGCATCGTGCCGGAGGCCATGCCCCCTCCGTGCAGCACTCTGCAAACGCGCCCCCAACAGGCATCTCCAGTATGCGCCAGGGAGCTGCGCTGCAGCCAGGTGTTCTGAGGCCAAGCCCCTTTTTACACCTCTCTGCAACGCAGCTCTGTGGCGCTTACTGGAGGTACCTAGTGGTCTAGTTTGACCCTAGGGACCCTTAGGATTCAGGGGGACTTAATCTCTCAACTTAGAACAGCCACAGGGCGCGTTTACACAGTGGTGAAGGGAGGGGACGGGGCCTGAGGTGACGTGTGCAAACACGCACTATGGCACGTTTTAAATTGGGGATATAATTTCCCTTCAATACTGAGGGCCCCTGGGGGCTAACTAGCCCACCAAGTGCTTCCAGTAAGCGCCACTGAGCTGCATTGCAGAGAGGTGGTCCAGGCCGTGCCACTTTTTACACCTCTCTGCAACGCAGCTCTGTGGCACTTACTGGAGGTACCTAGTGGGCTAGTTGGACCCTAGGGACCCTCAGGATTCAAATGAACTTAATCTCCCAACTAAAAATGGACACAGGGCGTGTTTACACAGTGGTGAAGGGAGGGGACGAGGCCTGAGTTAACGTGTGCAAAAACGCCCTGTGGCCTGTTTTAAGAGGTAGTTTTAATCCCCATGCCCTATTATACACTAGGGGCTTACAGAGGAGGTCATGCTAATCACAGGGGGACCCCAACGCATAATGTTCCCTAGTGTATGTAGGTGTTTTCACTGTATTCTAAGTGTCTTTTAACATAGCACTGGCTCTAGGACTGGTTAGTCAGACTCAGTTACCACCAGTATCCGTCTGAAAAAGTTGAGGGTACAGGATGATTTTGCAACAAGGCTTCTTTCTGCTCTTTTTTTTGTTCTTTCTGCACGTTATCCTTCTTCCTGCACTTATCTTCGTATTTGAGGACTTCTGTTGCTTCTTTCTGCATTTCTTTTGTTTCTTTCTGTGCATTTTTTCTTCTTTCTTCACATGTCCTATCTCTGTAGGCATAGTTAGAAATTAGCATTTAAAAAACCTTTGAAATTCACAGAAAAAACCATAGGTTTCAGGCACGTCATAGTTAGGAATTAGCATTTAAAAAACCTCAGAAATTCACTGAAAAAACCATAGGTTTCAGGGGTGTTATAGTTAGCTGGACTTTTCACTTGTACAAAACCATTGAAATTCCCCCGTTATAGTTAGTTCAGCTAACTATAACTCGCGCGCCCGCAATGCACTGCTGATGACGTCACATATTACATCACTCATGACATGGTCAGTGACATCACTCATGACATCACTGATGACATCTCAAATGACATCACTGATGACATCACTGATGACATCATCCTTGTGATAGAGTGGCAGACCTCCTCTTCCCCTAATATAACCTTTGATACACACATTCAAAAATAGAAGTTAAAATTTTAAAAACAATGGACATACCAATACCAGTTACAACAACCTATACAGTAATTCTAAGATCCACATACACATCCACTCATTCACCAACAGTCCTATACAGTCACTCATACATGTACTCACTCATCATATGTACTCATACACCTATACATCCTGTTACACAATGCCACTCATCCATAGAGGTACTCACACACATAGTCACTCATGCTAATAAAGAATCAAACATACATTTACTTGCATATACAGTTATACACACACCACCACACTTACTTCTACGGAAACTTACACATACTTAGTCTTTTAAACAATCACTTATAGAAACACATACTTATTCATATAGGAACTCTTTCAATCTCTCACTGTCACATATACTCGCTTATATACACCAATAGTCACATATACTAGTTTAAAACATATGTAGTTACTCATAAAGACACTATTGAGACAGTCATTCACTCACTAACACACCCATACACTCACTCATCCACCCATAGAGTCCTGCACACATGCTGTCTTCAACACATACAAAGAGTGAGTCATTCATTCATGCACCTATGCACTACGTAATACCCCCACCGAACCATGCAGACACTCAGACTGATACTCATAAAACCAACTAATAACCTATATAAACACCCATGTAGCTACTCACCAACCCATGCAGCCACTTATACACAAAGTGAGAGACTGATACAGATATTTACATATTTAAACATTACTCACTAAGCCATGTATTCACTATGAAACACTTAATCAGTCAGTTACACAATCAATTTTTCAAAAACAAATCATCCATTTAGACACTTATATACCCATTTATTCTTCCATCGACCTTGAGATATACATATATAAAACATATTTAATTTTCAGAAACACACACATTCACTGGATGATGTCATCAGTGATGTCATCAGTGATGTCATTTGAGATGTCATCAGTGATGTCATGAGTGATGTCACTGACCATGTCATGAGTGATGTAATATGTGACGTCATCAGCAGTGCATTGCGGGCGCGCGAGTTATAGTTAGCTGAACTAACTATAACGGGGGAATTTCAATGGTTTTGTACAAGTGAAAAGTCCAGCTAACTATAACACCCCTGAAACCTATGGTTTTTTCAGTGAATTTCTGAGGTTTGTTAAATGCTAATTCCTAACTATGACGTGCCTGAAACCTATGGTTTTTTCTGTGAATATATATATATATATATATATTTATTTATATATAGTTCTAGACACACATGCCCGGCATCCTATTTTGCTACACTTCCAAGGCTGGTCATCTCGGACGAGGGAGCTCCTTCAGCAGTTCAGCAGCATACCCTGAAGGTGGGACGGATTTACGAACCCATACCTCCTTGTAACTTGACCACCGGGGCTGAAACTCTCTTCTCTCCCCCCAGCATGGCTGAACTGTGCCTGTCCTCCATGGGAGCCAACTATTACACCGTTATCTACCCCCCTAATCTCTCCAAATCTGCCTCCAAAACCCTTAAACACTCCATCCTGAAAAATCATCCTGAAACGCTGATATCTGACCATCGTCTCTGCATTAACCAGGGCACTGTCATCAACAACCTCATCTTCCATTCCAGGAAAACGTCCCTCTGGTGCAATGCCTTCTCAAGCCTCCTCAGAGTTCAAGAAACCAGGGTCATCCCTCATGGGAAAAAACTCACAATCACTCCTTCTGCAAATCTACGTGCAGACCTTACCATCTCCTTATACAACAGCGGCACCATCTCTTCACCCTCCTTAAAAATCATATTCACAACCCAACTCAGTCCCCACTCCGGCCACTCCTCCTTGCACCTACTCCGTCTAGTATACCCTGCATCTCACCAACCACCCCTGCCTTGGGGGGACCCGGCCCTGCCAGTGGCCCTGCCTTAGGGGGTCCTGGCCCTGCCTCCTTCTCACCCATGCCTGCCATCCACTATGCCCCATTACCAACACACCCAGACCTCCCAGGAAACCCCTCTCCATTGAACACCGTAGCTCCCCCTAGGATCCTCTCCTCTCGTCTACCCAGCCCCACCATCTCACTTCCAGCATTAACCAGAAGCGTCCCCAAACCCTTAACCTCCGGCTACCGGCCCCCTGTAACCCCAGTTAGGGATTTCAATACTGATTTGGAAACACCTCATTTGACCCAGAACCCTAGTCGAGTCAACCCTCCGCCAGACTGCTTTTTCATTCTGGCGATATCGCTCCCACCCGCCTATCCCCTTGCCCACAAGACCCCTCCTCACATAGGGACACGGATCAACCTAACCCCCCTCACTCTATCCCAATAGCACACCAGCCTCCAGCCATCAGCCCACCTAAACCCACCTCGAGGCTACCTGAACATACCGTCAGAACGGCTCAGTCTCTCCCTATAGCTCACCTGCCATCAGCCCTCAGCCCGCCTGATCACACCGCTAAGTTACCTGAACATTACATCAGAACCGCGCCCCGGCAACGGGCCTCAGGCCTACCAGAACTCTCCTCTCTTTACGATATTGATATCCTCCACCGCAGATCCTCAGAGTTAACACTGAGCATCCACAAATCGATTCTGGACCTAAAGCACCTCCTTCACATCACTGAACTCTCCTTCTCCAAAATATGGCTCTCACAGACTGAGACTCACATCCCTTTCACGAAGCCCCTCCTTCACCCTCTACCTCTATCCCAAAGACACCTACGCCCTCACAAGCAACCCTGCCTCCTCTCTGAGGAGATAATTCTTGCTCTCCTCTACACCTACAAACCCTCCCCTGGCATGATCAATCCCTCAGAACTCACGGAGGAAGAAGTAGTTGACCTCCTACGTAGCTACGACTCTGCCTTCTCAGCCCCTTGCCCTTTAGACCCGGAAGAAGAACACCCTATCTGCAAGGTTACAACCAACCCTTACAGAGCTGCTACCCGCCGCGTCTGAGGGGTGGTAAACAGCAACCTAGCTAAAGTTCCCACCTCTGCCTCTACTGTCGACACCCACTCCTGCCCCTCCCTAGCCGGCCTCCTAATAAACTGCCGGTCAGCTGTTAAGCATGCATCCGATGTGGCCGACCTCATCATGAAACATAAATTGGACCATGTGATCCTGACCGAATCTTGGCTCAAGGATTCCTCATCACCCTACCTTGACCTCTTAGTACCGCCCAACTATAGTATTGTAAGGCTGGACAGACACTCAAAGAAAAAGCGGGGTGGCATTGCCTGTATCTACCGCTCCAACCTCCTTGTTACAGAATTGCTGGTGGACCTAACAGACTCTTGCGAATACCTCGCACTCGCCATCTCCAACAACACCTCACAGCTGTGCAAACTGCACATTTTTTACAACCCGCCCCCCCAGCAAAAATGACAGCTTTACGGACCTCCTCATGGAAATCCTCACTGCTAAGGTGTCTCCAAGCTCTAACGACATTTTTCTTGGTGCCTTTAACTTGCAATGGTTAATGCAATCAGAGACCTCCTGGCCGATCTAGCCCTTACCCAAGCCTGCTCCCTCCCCACTCACACGAAAGGGGCCACCCTCGACTGGATCATTGCTAAGACATCAGCGGTCAAACTTATCTCCATTGATCCTTGTGATTGGTCTGACCACCATGCCATCACCTTCCTCCTGCCCAGCACTCGCAAAGCATGGGCCCCCCAACCCGTGATTCCCAAACGATGGGTCAGGGACACCAAGAACCTTGATCACGAGAAATTGGCAGCCCGTTGTGAGTCTGACCTCCCCCCCCTCCACAGTGCACATCGGTCACAAACCTGGCGGACCACTACTCCTCCACTATATCCGACATCCTTGATGACCTGGTACCGCTAAAACTAAAAAGAACACAGATCAAAGACAGAAACCCCTGGTTCAGTGGATCCCTCAACAAGGAGAGAAGATCCCTGCGACAGTCTGAACGAATCTGGAAAAAACACCCATCTGCAGCACATCTAAATCTCCTTCGCCAGGCCAGAAATATCTACAACAAGAAAATACTTAACACAAAAAAAGAATTCTTCAGAACTGAACTGGAAAATGCGAAAAATCGGCCTCGCAAGCTGTTCGACTTGGTCAAACACCAATCCAACAAACTATTGAAAACTGCCAAAGAAACACCGAAACCCTTAATATCAAGTGAGGAATTCTCTTCCTTCTTCTGTGACAAAATCTCGGCCCTAAGAAATGAGCTTAAATCTGCAACCCACCACCAAAATCAAAATCAGCCAGCTCCACCTCTTCTCTCCGTGTTGTCCACCCAAACCTCACCCAAAAACCTAGCACACTGGTCCAACTTTAATCTATATGACGATCAATCTATCTCGAAAACTCTTGCCTCCCTAAAACCGAACAATCACTTCAACGATCCTCTCCCCTCTAACTGCCTAGCCGCCGCTTCCAAGGCTATCATCCCTTCCTGGACCTCAATAATCAACGCCTCCCTCCTGCAGGGCTCAATTCCTGATTCGCTCAAGGCGGGTCAAGTTGTCCCCATCCTAAAGAAACCTACGCTGGACCCTGCCTCCGCCGAGAACTATAGACCCATCTCCAACATCCCACTCCTGGCCAAAGTTCTGGAAAAATGTGTGCAACAGCAGCTAAGTCTTCACATCCACAACTTTCACCTGCTAGATGACTTTCAATCTGGCTTCAGACAGGGACACAGCACAGAAACCACCCTCCTCCACATTGTTGATGACACTCTCCAAGCCCTTGATCTAGGCAAAACCTGTCTCCTAATCCTTCTAGACCTTTCTTCTGCCTTTGATACGGTGAACCACGAAATTCTCCTTGAACGCCTCAAACTCAGGATGGGATTGGAGGGCACCGTCCTTGAATGATTTAGATCCTTCCTCCAAAACCGCTCACAAAGAGTCCTCATCAATGGCGATCTTTCCGCCCCCTCTCCAGTCTCCGTGGAAGTCCCCCAAGGATCAACCCTCTCCCCTACCCTTTTCAACCTCTATCTTGAACCTCTCACCGAGGTGCTTCGTGCCGCCAACCTCTCCTACCTTATGTACGCCGACGACACACAGGTCTACATTAAAATCTCTTCCCCCTCAGGACATTCTCTCCCTAAACAAGGCACTCAAGCTAACAGTCCACTGGCTCACTGCCAACCAGCTTAAACTCAACGCAAACAAAACCGAATTCCTTCTGATCTCCCCACCCAAACCAAATCCAGACATCCAGGAATGGATCAAGACAATCACGGCACTAAACAGCCCTCCTACCATTGTTGATTCGGCAAAATCCCTGGGAATAACCCTGGACGGCAGCTTGAATATGCACAACCATATAAATGCGATGTCCAAAACGGCTAGATTCCACCTGAGCTACCTAAGAAACCTAAAACCCTTCCTCGATAGGTCCGACCTTAAAATGGCTACCCAGGCCCTTGTTATCTCCAGACTTGAATATGGATGCTCTACTCTCGCAGGGCTACCCAAGAACTCTCTGGTCCCACTGAAAGCCTGCCTCAACACTGCTGCCAGACTCATAACGGGCTCAAAACATTTGACCACATCTCTCCCCACCTCAAAGCTCTGAACTGGCTTCCCCTGGAGGCCAGAATACAATTTAAACTGGCTTGCATAACTCACAAAGCTCCGTACACGAACTCACCGTCATTTCTTCCACAAAAACTCGTGATATCCGGACAGGCCAGAAATTCCCGATCGGCCAAAAACCTGCTGTTGCAGCCAGCACACTTCCGGAAGAAAAAAACCTACAATCGAGCCTTCTCTGGAGCCGCTACAAGAATCTGGAACTCCCTTCCACCCTCCATTAGAAGACTCCCGTCCTTGGCACACTTTAAGAAGGAGACCAAAACCTTCTTAATGGGAAAATACCTCATCTAGCGAACTCTTTACAATCACCTCATAGACTTGCCTCTTGTACCTTATAACTACATGTTCAAACTATTATATTTTTATGGACTGGAAACCTTTTTATTGTTACTCTGCATGCTTCAATTTTTCTCCCTCATGTAGCTTGACTTTAAATTGCGTGCTCCTCCTGGGGAACAACCTTTACAACGCAACTTTTACAACGCACTACACTTACAACGCATTTTTTACAACGCACAATCCATTACAACGCATGACATTACAACGCATGACACTACAACGCATTTTTAAAAACTACCTTTACAATGCATTCCATTACAACGCATACTACCATTACAACGCATACCATTACAACGCATAATATGGTAATTTTTACCCCTATACTATCCAACACTTACCCTACTGTTGCACCCCCTGGAGTTAGAATAGTAATTTTTACCCCTATACTATCCAACACTTACCCTACTGTTGCACCCCCTGGAGTTAGAATAGTAATTTTTACCCCTATACTATCCAACACTTTCCCTACTGTTGCACCCCCTGGAGTTAGAATAGTAATTTTTACCCCTATAGTATCCAACACTTACCCTACTGTTGCACCTCCTGGAGTTAGAATAGTAATTTTTACCCCTATACTATCCAACACTTACCCTACTGTTGCACCCCCTGGAGTTAGAATAGTAATTTTTACCCCTATACTATCCAACACTTACCCTACTGTTGCACCCCCTGGAGTTAGAATAGTAATTTTTACCCCTATACTATCCAACACTTACCCTACTGTTGCACCCCCTGGAGTTAGAATAGTAATTTTTACCCCTATACTATCCAACATTTACCCTACTGTTGCACCCCCTGGAGTTAGAATAGTAATTTTTAACCCTATACTATCCAACACTTACCCTACTGTTGCACCCCCTGGAGTTAGAATAGTAATTTTTACCCCTATACTATCTAATACTTACCTTAAATGCAATTTAATATTATGCGTTGTAATGGTATGCGTTGTAAAGGTAGTATGTGTTGGAATGGAAATGCGTTGTAAAGGTAGTTTTTAAAAATGTGTTGTAGTGTCCTGCGTTGTAATGTCATGCGTTGTAATGGATTGTGCGTTGTAAAAAATGCGTTGTAAGTGCATGCGTTGTAAAAGTGTGCGTTGTAACGACATACATCCGCTCCTCCTGTATCCCTCCTGTAACTTTCTCTCCCAGTGTGATCCCTCCCACTCTTATGTTTTATTCCCCCCCTTCAATCCTGTAAAGCGCTCTGATACCCTCACGCGTCTGGTTCACGCTCTATAAAACTGTAAAATAAAATAAAATAATAATGGTTTTGTGAATAGATACATGAGGGTCTATATAAGTTATTGATTGGTTGTCTGAATATCTGTATGGGTGCCTGAGTGTTTGTGTGGGTGGGATGTGTGTGACTCTGTGCATAGATGTGTCAGTGGGTGATTCACTGGGTGCATGGTTTCAACACTAGGTCTGTAATGGACTGTATGGGTGGGTGAATATGTGTATGGTTGTGTTAGTGAGTGAATATATGTTTCATTAGTACATGTGTAATTTACTACATATGTGAATGGCAGTATATATGTATGTAGGAGTACAGAAATGACTATAACTGAGAGTGTGTGATAGTGTGAGTGGCTTAATGGATGAGTGTGTGCTTGTATCATTGATTGTATAAGACCATAAGAATGTGCTAGTGTTTGTATGAGTAATTGAGCTTGTGTGTGTATAACTGTATAGGTGAGTAAATGGCAGTGTGATTAATTATTTGCATGACTGAGTATGTGTGTGAGTACCTCTATAGATGAGTAGTGGTGTGTGAGTGTCTATATAAGTGTATGAGGGCATATGATAGTCCTGTACTGAGTGACCGTAAGTATGAGTGATTGTACGGGTGAGTGAGTGGATGGGTGTTTAGACCTAAGACTCTGTGATGGGGTATGTACTTATTGGTGTTGGAGTGTCTTTGGTTTTGAGAGTGGCAGTATGTAATTTAGAGTGGGTGTATCAAAGGTTAGATTAGATTGTGAGAAGATGCATCAAATGATCACATGAATGACATCATCAGTGATGTCATCAGTGATGTCATTTGAGATGTCATCAGTGATGTCATCAGTGATGTTACTGACCATGTCATGAGTGATGTAATATGTGACGTCATCAGCAGTGCATTGCAGGGGCGCGAGTTATAGTTAGTTGAACTAACTACAACGGGGGAATTTCAATGGTTTTGTACGACGGAAATGTCCAGCTAACTATAACGCCCCTGAAACCTATGGTTTTTTCAGTGAATTTCTAAGGTTTTTTAAATGCTAATTCCTAACTATAACATACCTGAAACCTATGGTTTTTTAAGTGAATTTCAAAGGTTTTTTAAATGCTAATTCCTATCTATAACTTATCTCTAAACCTATGATGTTTAATGATTTTCAGAGTATTTCTAAATCTTTATTTTTCAGTGTATCAATTCCTTTAATTATTTTTTTTATATTGTTTTTCACCAATTTTTAAAGTTTTTTTTCACTTATTTCTTTTAAAAATTAAAAAATATTATTTGTTTTTAATGAATTTTTTTTTTTTAAATTGTAAATTTTTTAACAATTTTTTATATTTTTTCAATATTTTTTAAACTATATTTTTAATACTTTGTTATTATTATTTTTTGACAAGTTTTGGGGAGGATTCGGGTACTCTATGCGCACCTTTCTCGATCTCTGCGGGGAACATAGTCGCCATTTTACGATTGTAGTGTAGGATCCGTGTACGGTATGCGTTGGGTACGTATTTTCATGCGCGATTGCTATGCGACCAGTAAACGACTCCAAGACCATACGCGACACGTACGAAGTACATTACGCGACGCTCGCGCGCTTCCACAAAACATCATGTGCGTGTTTGACGCGGTGGGTGCTCGAAACCCACAAAATATTTTAAATGTCAAAAAACATATATATATGTATTTCATGTAAATATTAAAGGATGACATAATCTAAGCTACTCATAAAATTAATATATTTTTACTTCTAATCCTATATTGCTTTTAAATGCAATTTCGCGGATTCGCGCTCGGTGCGTGCTTACTTATAAGTACCAAAAACTCTCAATGAACACAACGCTCTTTTTAGAGCCACTCAAGATCGAAACACATAAGCTTGATGTATATCTCCCAAAAATTTCAGGTTTTATTGCTTGGAGTCGCGCACCCAACGCGTTAGGAACCGCAAACCCTACGCGACAAAAATCGTGCACCCAACGCGATAGGATGCGCGACTCCTAATTTTACCATAAAAAAAAAAAATAGCCCCTATCACTAATTTTTATTATCCCCGGGGACCCCATCCCCCGGGGCTTATAAAAAACGTTGGGGACCGTGGGCGGAAGCCCCAGCGCCCCCACGGTCCCAGCCGGCTCCCCGCGTCCTTCGGGAACCGGCATTGCTTTTCCACATGGGGAGCAGCTGACATGCAGCTCCCCGTGTGGAAAAGCAATATGGGTTGGATTTTGAAAGAGAGAGCAGGTTTCCCTGCTCTCTCTTTCAAAATCCAAATGAAGTTTGCTATGGGAGGGCGGGAGACTCCCTCCCTGTCATAGCAAACAACAGTGTCCTGGGGGTGGGCACCCCAGGACACTGTAGGAGCCGGCTCTGCGGGGTGGCGGTCCCCAGGGCCTTGAGGGCTCCAGGATGGGGGGCCACGCAGCCCCCATCCCTCAATAAATAAAGCCCCAGGGGTGGTGGTCCCCGGGGCTTGGGGGGGTCGTTCAGCCCCCCACCTTATTTATTTTTTAGCCCCGGGGGGTAGGGGTCCCCGGGGCCGGAGGGCCCCCCTGGGGCCCCCATTAATTGTTTATGCATTTTTCCCCAGGATTTGCCCCCCCCCCGGGGCTAATTATTAAGGAAGCGTGGAAGCCCGCGCTTCGTTTTTTTTTTTTTTTTAACGGCCGGATCCGCGCACCCTGCGCGCATTTTGCCGTTTAAAAAAAAAGGGGCCCTGGGAGTCCTTCTGGGACCCCCTAAGCAACTCTAGAGGGTCAGAGTATTTCTACCCTGCCCCCTTTATATCTTTCACACACTTATTTCCCTTACTTCTTCAGCCTCGCTTCTACCGAGGCACAAAATGGCTGCCAACAGTTCCTGGTTTTGAATGTTCACAGACACTTGACAGCCAATTAGCATTCAGCGCGTGATCGGGAGGGTGCACACACGGTGCACAGAGGGTGCGCTCAGGGTGCGCATAGGGTGCGCGGATCCTCCCAGGCCATAGATATATATGTACTTTTAACTCTAATTTTCTCAGGAACTACAGAACAGATTTACACCATTTAAGCAAAACACACGAGTCTGAACTGAGGACTACCTTTTTGCCAAATTTGGTGTAATTCAGTTCAGCAGTTCGGGCTGAAGCTGCGGCTAAAGGTCCTATGGGAAAATGCATGGGGAAAACGCGTTTCGGGACCCCCCTTTTTTCTCGGCCCCCGCTTGACGAATCATCCCGAAACTTTCAGGGTAGGAGCGGACTAGAGCTGGCCAAAAGTTTGGAAACTTTCGCGAAGATTCGTCAACCGGCGCCAGACTTATTGGGAATAGAATGTTGCGGATTTCCTATGGAAAATAGGTCCTAACTATAACTACCTACTGGCGACCGCCAGTAGGTAATGTATATTATCTACTGGCGGTCACCAGTAGATAGTTATAGTTAGGACCTATTTTCCAAAGGAAATCCGCAACATTCTATTCCCAATAAGTCTGGCGCCAATTGACGAATCTTCGCGAAATTTTCCAAACTTTTGTCCAGCTCCACTCCGCTCCTGCCCTGAAAGTTTTGCGGTGATTCATCAAGCGGGGGCCGAGAAAAAATGTGTTTTCCCCATGCAATTTCCCATAGGACCTGTTGTCGCAGCTACAGCCCGAACTGCTGAACGGAATTACACCAAATTTGGCAAAGAGGTAGTCCTCAGTTCAGACTCGTGCCTTTTGCTTAAATGGTGTAAATCCGTTCAGTAGTTCCTGAGAAAATTTTAGTTAAAAGTTAGTGATATCCATGGCCGGGGAGGATCCGTGGACCCTGCCCACACCTAGCGCGGACCCTGCCATGCACGAGCTGAATGCTAATTGGCAGTCAACACTCCAGATCAGGAAGTGTTGGCAGCCATCTTGTGCCTTGGTAGAACCGAGGCACAAGAAAACCAAAAAAAAGGCGCAAAACGCGACAAGGAGGCAGGGTAGAAACACCCTGACCCCCTAGGCCTGCTCAGGGGGTCCCACAAGGACCCCCAAGGCCCAAAAAAAATGCTTTATTTTTATTTTTAAATTGCAGGATGCGCGTAGGGTCCGCGTATCCCGCTGCCGAAAAAAAAACGAAGCGCGGGCTGTTTTTGTTTAGCCCCCGGGGGGGCCAAGTCCCGGGGGCAATATCTTTATCATAATGGGGGGCCCAGAGGGGCCCCCCAGCCCCGGGGACCGCCACCCCCCGGGGCTTTAATTTAATGTATGCGGGGGGCTCATGGCCCCCCCGCAGCCCCGGGGACCGCCACCCCCGGGGCTTGTTTGTTTAAAATAAAAAACCTGTGTGGGGGGGCTCGAGCCCCCCCACACGCCCCGGGGACCGCCACCTCCCCGGGGCACTAATTATTTAACATAGGGGGTCCATTACGGACCCCCAAGGTCCGGTGACCACCACCACCGGGGCTTAAAATTAAGTGGGAGGGGGGCCGCGCGGCCCCCCTCCTGGAGCCAAAGATGGCCCTGGGGACCGCAACACCCCAGTGCCGGCTCCTGCAGTGTCCCGGGGTGCCCACCCCCGGGACACTGCTGTTTGCAATGGCAGGGCGGGAGCCTCGCGAATCTAACCCTGCCATTGCAAACTGCTTTGCTTCATTGAAGCGAGAGCAGGGAAACCTGCTCTCGCTTCAATGAAGCAAAGACGATTGCTTTTCCACATGGGGAGCAGCATGTTAGCTGCTCCCCATGTGGAAAAGCAATGCCGGCTCCCGCAGGAAGCGGGGAGCCGGCTGGGACCGTGGGGGGATTGGGACCCCCCCACGGTCCCCAACGAGAGGGCCAGGCCCCGGGGGAGGGGGTCCCCGGGGCTAGTAGTGGCCTGGGAGGGGGGCCACGCGGCTCCCCTCCTAAAAATAAATAATTTAAAAAACGGCCCCGGGGGATGGGGTCCCTGGGGCCAAAAGGGGACACAGGAGGGGGCAAGGCAGCCCCCATCCAAAAACAAAAATTTAAAAAAGGCCAAGCCCCGGGGGATGGGGTCCCCGGGGCAAATTATGGCCTCGGGAGGGGGGCCACGCGGCCCCCTTCCCGATTATTTTAAATTTTTTATAAAAATATACAAATTGGGGGCAGGCCCTGGGGGATGGGGTCCCCAGGGCCAAAAAATAAGTAAAAGAAGGGGGACAAAAGATTTTTTTTTTTTAAACGGGATCGGGGAGGAGGCCACGCCCCCTCCTTTCATCACTCTGCAAACGCGCCCCCTGGCGTGTATGCAGAGGGGGGAACTAATTCCCCTTCAATACTGGGGTCCCTGGGGGCCAACTAGCCCACCAGGAACCACCAGTATGCGCCAGGGGGCTGCGTTGCAGAGAGGAGTAATGAGGCCACGCCCCTTTTTACACCTCTCTGCAACGCAGCTCCCTGGCGCTTACTGGAGGTACCTGGTGGGCTAGGTGGCCGCCACGGGACCTCAGGATTCAAGGGGACTTAATCTCCCAACTTAAAACGCATCACGGGGTGCGTTTGCACAGTGGTGAAGGTAGGGGCGGGGCCTGAGGTGATACTGTGCAAGCACGCCCTGTGGCGCATTTTAAGTTGGGGAATTCATTTCTCTTCAATCCAGAGGTCCCCTAGGGGACAAGTAGCCCACCAGGTACCTCCACTAAGCGCCACCGAGCTGCGTTGCAGTGTGTTGTAAAAAGGGGTGTGGCCTCTGAACACCTCTCTGCAACGCAGCTCCCTGGCGCATACTGGAGGTACCTGGTGGGCTAGTTGGCCGCCAGGGGACCTCAGGATTCAAGGGGACTTAATCCCCCAACTTAAAACACCCCACGGGGCGCGTTTGCACAGTGATGAAGGTAGGGGGCGGGGCCTGAGGTGAGATCTGTGCAAACACGCACTGTGGCGCGTTTTAAGTTGGGGAATTAATTCCTCTTCAATCCTGAGGGTCCCTGGGGACCAACTAGCCCATCAGGTACCTCCAGTAAGCGCCACGGAGCTGTGTGGCAGAGTGTTGTAAAAAGGGGCGTGGCCCCTGAATACCTCTCTGCAATGCAGCTCCCTGGCGCATACTGGAGGAACCTGGTGGGCTATTTGGCCCCCAGGGGACCTCAGGATTGAAGAGCAATTAATTCCCCAACTTAAAACGCGCCACAGGGCGTGTTTGCACACGTCACCTCAGGTCCCTCCCCCTTCCTTCACCATTGTACAAATATTCCTCTAAAATCAGCCGAACTACGAATTCTGATTTACTCACCTGTAATCAGGAGAGAACCCAGTGCTGCATCTTTTAGCCCAGCACTGACCCTGAAAAGTAATTCTAAGCGTACTTACCAGTAACTTGTATTTCCTTCCATAGGAATCCATTGTGTGGTGTTCACCAGAAAAAAATTTAAGTGTCCATTTTTGAAACGTACAAATATTCCTCTAAAATCAGCCGAACTACGAATACCGATTTACTCACCTGTTATCAGGAGAGAACCCAGGGCTGCATCTTTTAGCCCAGCACTGACCCTGAAAAGTAATTCTAAGCGTACTTACCAGTAGCTTGTAATTCCTTCCATAGGAATCCATTGTGTGGTTTTCACCAGAAAAGTTTCTAAGTGTCTATTTTCACAAACTAAAAATATTCCTAAAAAATCGTCTGTATGACTTAAACACATTCTTTCAACTGTTTACAGGAGGTTGGCCAGTGCTGGATCCAGGATCCACCACTGAGTAAGAAAAAGTAACGATAACACTACTTACCTGCTAAGTGAATTTTCTGCCATAGGATAACATTGGTGAATCTATGGGAAAAAGTTTCTAAGTGTCAAGTTTTAAAATACAATAATATTCCTTAAAAATTACTACTGTAACCAAAGCGCTTTTACTCAACGGTTTACAGGAGATGTCCAAGGACTGAATCTAGGATCCAGTCCTGTGGTTAGAAAAGTAATCCATAAGGTAACTAATTGCATTTAACTAGAAATTCACATTGAGCTCAATGTTGCTTTTTGTTTGAAATTGTGTTGCCCATTGCAACAACTGTAACTACTGTATTTAAAAGTCTGTTGCCTATTTGCCAAGTATTTAAACTAAAGTATTTCATTCTGAGAAAGTATATTTTGTATTGTAATGTATAATGTAATATATTCAAGCAAGCCTGGCTGAAGACGGCTGAAATGCCAGAAACCGGTCCTAGGAGGCTTGTTTCAGGTCCAGGGAAGGCATGGCTTGGCAGTTCGGGCTGGACTGTTCCCATGAGGCACAGGGTCAGACTGATTTGCATATGGCCATGTCTGAACTGGGGTGGCAGAGTGGGCTAAAGAACGGTGATGGATCAAACCCAGATCTGTTGACTGGGTGTGAGTGTTTAATTGGTTCTGATGCTCCGTCCATCACCACCCCCTTTTGTACTCTCACACCTAGTCAGTCATGCAAATAATTAATCACATTCCCATTTACTCACCTATGCAGTTATACACACACAAGTTCACTTACTCATAAAAATAGTACCACATTCTTACGCTCTTATACAATCACTGATACATGCACACACTCATCCATACAGCCACACTCACAATCACACACTCTCACATATACCCACTTATATTCTCTTACAAACATATATACTGCCTTTCACATATGTAGTTACTCACACATGTACCACTGAGATACACATTCAATCACTAACACACCCATACATACACTCACCCAACCATACAGTCCATCACAGATGCACTCTTAAAACCATGCACCCATTGATTCACCCACTCACACATGTATGCACAGAGTCACACACACCCCACCCACACAAACACTCAGGCACCCATACAGATACTCAGACAACCAATCAATAACCCATAGAGACACTCATATAACTATTCACAAAACCATGCAGCCGCTTATACATCAACAGACAGACAGATACAGACATTCACACAGTTTAGTCACTAGTCTGCAGTAAGATACATTTAATGACTCACTTATAGAGTCAGTCACGCACCTACTAAATCATCCATTCACACACTTATACACCCACTCATTCTTCCATAGGGTTTTCCCTAGATATATATTAAACATATTTAAAATTTACAGAAACACACTCACTGGATGACGTCATCAGTGATGTCATCAGTGATGTCATTTCAGATGTCATCAGTGATGTCATCAGTGATGTCACTGACCATGTCCTATGTGATGTAATATGTGACGTCATCAGCAGTGCATTGCGGGGGTGCGAGTTATAGTTAGCTGAACTAACTATAACAGGGGAATCTCTAGGGTTTTGTACGAGGGAAATGTCCAGCTAACGATAACACCCCTGAAACCTATGGTTTTTTCAGTGAATTTCTAAGGTTTTTTAAATGCCAATTCCTAACTATAACACCCCTGAAACCTATGGTTTTTTCAGTGAATATATATATATATATATATATATATATATATATATATATATATATATATATATATATATATATATATATATATATATATATATATATATATATATATATATATATATATATATATTACCTACTGGCGGTTGCCAGTAGGTATTTATAGTTAGGACCCTCTTTCCATAGGAAATCCGCAACATTCTATTTGGAATAACTTTGGCGCCGGTCGACGAATCCTCGCGAAATTTTCAAAACTAATGGGGCGCTACGCTCCGCTCCTACACTGAAAGTCTCGGGGGGATTCGTAAAGCGGGGGCTGAGAAAAAAGGGGGGTCCCAAAACGCGTTTTCCCCATGAATTTTTCCATAGGACCTTTAGACACAGCTACAGCCCGAACGGCTGAACAGAATTACTTGTAATTTGGCAGAGAGGTAGTCCTCAGGTCAAGGAAGTGCCTTTTGTAGGTCTGGTGTAAATCTGTTCAGTAGTTCCTGAGAAAATAGCATTTAAATCAATATATATATCTGTAAGCGCGCTCCGAGCGCGCACCATAAGCTTACCGTACGCGTACGGTGCCGTGCGCGAGCGCGATTCTGATTGGCTGTTAGATCTTAGTAAACATTCGAATCGGTCGAAACCAGGAAGTGTCGGCCGCCATTTTCTCTCTCGCACTCTGAGGGGTGGAGGAAAAACAAAGTTGGATATCATAAAAAGGGGGCAGGCTAGACAGCTCCTAACCACCTAGCCTTGGTTATGGTGTGCCAGAAGGCCATCCAAGGCCAAAAAATTATTTTTATTTTTTTAAAAAAACGCCGAATACGCTTACCGTACGCGTACGGTAAAAATGTAATTAAAAAAAAAAAATCCATATTTCCCCCCCCCCCGTGTGCAAAAGGTGCCCGCAGTGCACCTTTTATGCATGGCTTATTTCAACACAAAAATTTAATAGAAAACCTTTCACAACGAAGCGCATAATATGTCCTCCGTGTGCGGACGGTGCGCGAAGGGCATCGTGCGTACATGGCCCATCCAGCGTAACGTGGGCACGCGGCAATCCTCTGCTGATGCTAATACTGTATTTAGACACTTATTTGCCCATGTCTTCTTCCATTCAATTTTAGCTATACATATATTACAAATATTTTTTTTTCATAAAGACACATATGTCATTAGCAGAGGATTGCGGTCGCGTGAGTTATAGTTGCCTGCACTAACTATAACGTGGAATATATATATATATACACAAATAGTAGATTTTCTCAGGATTACATTTTACCCGTGATTAGGCTTGGACAAGTATATATTACATATTTACAGAGTGAACGGAGAAATAAACAAGCATTGGCATAGCCAATAGGTCTCGCCTTTGGGGCCTTATAAGTGTTTAACCATGCAACAGTTAATGTTGTTGCACCAAGGATATTGTGCTGCATATCTAAATAATTATAAGGTCCCAAAAGCGAGACCTATTGGCTATGCCAATGCTTGTTAGGATTGCTGGAGTGAGGTTGGGGTGTTTTTAGGGTTACTGGAGTGAGGTTGCAGTGTTTTTAGGGTTGTTGAGATGAGGCTGGGGTATTTTTAGGGTGCTACATTGTGGTTGCGGTGTTTTTTTGGGTTGCTATAGTGAGGTTGGGGTGTTTTTATGATTGATGGACTGAGATTCAGGTGTTTGTATGGGGTACCTGTACAGGGTGCAGCACATAAGTCAGCCAGCATGCCAGTCACTATGCGGCTATATTGGGCACGTTTTTATCAACTCTTTTTCCACCAGCACCGCAGGTACAATAAACAAACACATAATCTAAGCTGGAGACACAGAAACCAGATATAGGACAAGGGTTAATGATAAATGAAGACACAGTATCTTAGGAATGCATTTCTTGGCCCCGAACCCACTCGACCTCCTGAAAAGTAGGAATGCCTCTATGGATTCACGGCCTGTGAACCTAACGCAG
Organism: Triturus cristatus; assembly: GCF_964204655.1. NCBI lineage: Eukaryota > Metazoa > Chordata > Amphibia > Caudata > Salamandridae > Triturus > Triturus cristatus. The sequence goes on along the minus strand of NC_140594.1, from coordinate 709,079,220 downwards.
CACTGCTTGTAAGTAGGCCAGCTCTCCTCTGGAGCTGTCAGTCACAGGAACCTGGCTCTGAAGAGCCCATCTCTCCAGCCTGAACACATTATAAATGTGTCAAGCGGGGAGAAAATATTCAGCTCAGACCGCAGCAATATTCTGAGATCTCACACGCTTGCAAAATAACTGGTCTGTATTAGGTCACTTAGAAAAGTAAGTTTGAAACAACGATGGGTGATAAATGTGTTTCCCATTAAAATTACTTAATAAAACACAGCGTTCTGTAATAAAGCGTTCAATGTAAACAAGCGCTCGCCAGGCAGCCGCGGCACCCGCGCTTTACTTTTAACATTAAAAGTAAAGCGCGGGTTCCGCGATTATACCAAAAGTAAAGTAATAGAAAAAACATCTATTTCTTTACTTTTGGTATAATCGCGGGACCCGCGCTTTACTTTTAACGTTAAAAGTAAAGCGCGGGTGCCGCGATTATATCAAAAGTAAAGAAATAGATGTTTTTTCTATTACTTTACTTTTGGTATAATCGCGGCACCCACGCTTTACTTTTAATGTTAAAAGTAAAGCGCGGGTGCAGTGATTATAACGTCATCGCGATCACGATCGCTGTGAAAGCAAAAGTGTTCGCGATGACGCTCTCTTGAGTGCTGCTGGCTGGCCTAGCGCATGGCGGATGCGCGCGTGCACGCTCACATGCACGCAAGCGCTAGGCCAGCAAGCAGCACTTAAAAAAGCGCACATACAAAATGTCTCTATGAGCCAGCGCATGCGCTGGGCTCAGCGAGACCTAAAAATCAAAAGGGGTTGAGAGCAGTAGGTGGGGGAGAAGAGTCGGAGGCTGAGATTGGTGAGAGGAGAGAGGGGGACCTGAGGAGGAGAGAGATAAGGCAGTCCAGCAAAAGACTAAGGGTTTATGCGATATGTATTTTTTATTTTGTAATGTTTTAATTGGCTACTGTTCATTTTATACAGTAAAGGGAGAGAAGCATAATCACAGCCTCTGGTCCCAGTCTTTCAGTTTTCTAATTTTGCTATTCCGGGCGTTAGTAACTCATGCAGCCGAAGTTTTGACTTTGCTTTCCGGGATATGTAGTCATATTTATTCTAATATCAAATTAGACCTTCGGGTCTCAGGATGCACTGCATAAAAAAATATTGGCCGCAACGGGCTACTCCCAACATAGCCAAGTGTCTTCCCGGAGTAAATGTTTTTCCATTTCCGGCACCGTTTGAGTAAGAAATCCGGTGCCAGTCGCAACGCTATAATACCAAGGTTCTGTGCCAGTATTTACTTAGAGCGAGAAAAGCTTTAAAAGTGCAGCAACAAATTGCGACGTGGAATAAAACTCAATAGAGTAAAAGTGTAAGCGATTTATACAGTCGGGGGCTGAGATTTGATTGGGGCGGAGGCTCTCTGTTTTGGCTATTGTAGAGCTTCTCATTCATTGGCTTTTAGGGCTCTCACATGTATAAAGTGCTGGGATTAGTTCGCGGATAATCTTGCGACTTATTGATTGGTTGTGGTACCCTGGAGCGTGCACGTGCCTTTTCCACAAAATTTGACTGTACTGCGCCTCCCTTCCGTGAGTAGGCGGGCTCTGTGGTTGCCTGACTGTGGCGCGTAATACATTCTGCTCAATGGCAAATCTGCCTCTATTCTTTCTGACTCTATTGCTCAGCTCTTTCTGTTGCGCCACCCGCTACTGAGAGCCACCCGGCCTAAATGTACGTAATGAAAAAGTATTTTCTCTATAGCCCCGCCTTTTAGCGGAACACGGCTCGGACCCAGGCTCCGCCCCGTGCCACCACAGCGGAGTGCTGCACGTATGCGCAAAACGACTGTCACCAACCTGGGTTTACAACCCGCTTCGGGCGAGTGCGGTCGTCCGGAGTTGCTGCTACAACGGTGAGTGTGACGCGGTTTACCCAGTACCGATGCCCCCAGCGGGACTCGTTTCTGCAGCCTCTGCATCGTTTCTTGATTAAATGATGCAGTCATAGATACAGTAATCAGCCAATTTCTATTGACATTTAAAGATACGGATGCATTTTATTATTAGTTCGTATTGTCATGAAATACGTCAAGAATGTCGTGGATGAGACATTTTTGTTTGTTTATTATGTATGTATGACAATGTATCTGATGTGTGCATATTTTTGTAATTTCTTCGGTGTGTCACTTGGACTCCTAATTGCTTCCGACTGCACAGCCCTGAATTGTCTTGGTGACGTCCAACAAATTGCTTTAGGGTACATACAGTTCCCCACCTTGATAGTTACGTAATCCTTATACCCCCTTGTCACGCCTGTTCTTCCCCCACAGGTAGTTTGTTGAGTGCAGTAGCTCTTCCCACTGCACACAAGATGTATTGTAAGGCGAATTACTTTGCCTTGAGAATTTATAATATCGCCTAAGCAGTCTGAGCTTCAATTAAAAAATCCTAGTGGACCAAAATTTCTCATTTGGATGTCCATTAAGTGTAACGTTTTGGCATTACCTTCAGCCTTTTTTGTCTTTGTGACCCTCATATCGCACCGACCTTCCCTGGTAGACATGCATACTCTTATTTCTCAGCTCTGAAAATGAAACTTGTGACTCCACATCCTCCAGGCTGCCACCACCCTTGTCTGACAGCACCCACCGTAGGAGTGCGGAGTTTTATCCTACTTGTTTAAGAGACGAGATGCATCAGAAATTAAGTGATCCTTTAAAATTAATCCACTTGTCCCTTTTGGAGCCTTGCAGTGAAATGAAAAATTATGTCAGCGTTCTTGTCATATTAAAGTGGTGATAAAAGCCACTCTGGTGATGCTTATGTTCTATCAGTGTTTGGGAAATTCAGAGCTTTGCTAGAATCCATATTTCCACAAATCTATGTAAAGGGGATGGAAGTTGGCGAGGAGCAGTACTAAGAGGGTTGGATTGCACTGTGATTCTGTGCACACCCACTAAATTAGATGGTGAAGGGTATTCACCAACTCATTTGCAACATTTTCCACACTAGAAAAGGTTGGAAGTTTACTGCTGACAAAACCAGGAGTAGATTTTGTTTGAGTGTGGGCAAACAATTTAGGTGTACATAAAATGAATTTGCAATTTGCTCAGCAGATTTCCAAATGAGTTGAAATATAATAGAAAGTATATTTGTAAAGCACACAGTTACCTCAGGGTCTCTTGGTGTCGAATTAACTGATGATTGTTATCCAGTTCGATGGTACTCATGTTTTTGACCTTGGGCAGATGAAATGAACCATCCGGGTTTCAGACCTGTGACCATGCATATTTGCTCAAGAGAATATCTAGTTCACTGAAGTATGCCTGGTTACTCACAGGTAATATTCATTACTCCGAGTCCTGGTCTTCCCGTCCCATTCCTTAACAGTGAGCAGCTAGTCTGCTCCACAGAAAACTACTATCTAGCAGAGCTTTTCGCACTTCCCCCAATATGGCGTCTCCACCAGGTGATGATAAAGGGGGAAGTGCGTCACAGTACATCCTGAGAATACCAAAGAAATCCTAGAAAGGAAAACCATCACCAAAGACAAAAACCAGGGAGGGAGGGAAGGGCTCAGGAATGGGACAGGGAGACCGGGACTCGGAGTAATGAATATTACCGGTCAGTAACCGGGCATTACCTCCTCGTCCTGTCTTCTCGTCCCATTCCTTAACAGTGAGCCCATACCTAAGCACACAGTGATTGTAAGAAAACAGACCAGAAAACGCGGTAAACAGGTCCATTTAATCAAAACAAAGCATTACAAATCACAAACCATGTATAGCAGTCAACACGTGAGCGCCAAAGGCAGCTGAGGCCGCCATCCCCAACTGTAGGTGACAATGGGAAACAAAGGTATGGGGAGAAGCCCATGTGGCAGCATTACAAATGTCCCGCAAGGAGGCCCCCTTGAACATGGCCCAGGAGGAGGAAACACCCCTGGTCGACCGAACCGAAGAAGGGAGAGGGCAGTGGGCGGACTCGTAGGCCGAAACAACAGCACCCATGACCCAACGAGTCAAAGTGGACAAGGAAGGACGAAGACCCTTCCCAGAGAGGCCGTAGGTGACAAACAAGGAATCAACCTTCCGGAAACCACAGGTCCGCTCCAAATAGATGCGGAAAGCCGCAGCACATCCAAAGAATGGAGGACCAACTCCTCCGGGGAGGCAGGGTCCCGGGGAAAAAAACCAGGGAGAACAACATCCTCCTGACAGTGGAAAGAGGACAAAACATTGGGCAGAAAAAACTGACTAAGGACGGAGAATGACCTTGTCAGAGCAGAAACGCAAAAAAGGGGGTGAAGCCATCAAAGCACCAAGCTCACCAACCCGCTGCCCAGAAGTAATGGCCACAAGAAAAAGAACCTTAGCAGAAAGGAACTTAAGGTCCACTGAGACCAAAGGTTCGAAAGGGGGCCCGTCAAGGCCTGGAGAACCAGAGGAAGATCCCAGGCCTGCACAGGAGAGTGAGAGACAGGCCGCTGAATCAAAAAACTCCGCAAAAGACGAGCCACCAAAGGGGAGACAGAAGACACAGAGGAACCCCGAAAGGCAAGAATGACAGCCCACTGCGCTCGGAGCGAAGAGACAGCGAGCCCAGGATGAACCCATCCCGCAAGAAATCTAGCACCCTCACAGCATCACAGGAGGAAGAAGAGAGACCCTTCCCAAGACACCAGGAGGAGAAGTGCTTCCAATGACGGGTGTAGGACTTTAAAGTGGAAGGGCGCCGAGACAACTGGATGCACTGGGCAACCTCAACAGAGCAACCCTGACCCAACAAATTAAACCTTTCAAGTGCCAAACCCCCAGCCAGAGGCGGGTCAGGGAGGCAACCCTGAGAAGAGCAGCCCACAGTGGGGAGGGACACAGGGGAAACCGTCAATGGGGGCACACAGACAAGGCCAGAAGCAGGGGAAACCAAAGCTGACGGGACCACTCCGGCACCACCAGAAGAAACTCCGCCCGGTCCATCCGAATCTTCCGGAGTACCCGGGGAATCAAAGCAAACGGAGGGAAGGCAAACTGGAGCCCCAGCGACCATGGAACGGAGAAAGCTTTGATCGCCCAGGCCATCCAGGAGGGAACGAGGCTGCAAATCCGAGGAAGAAGGGCAGACTCCTCCGAGGCAAAAAGATCCAGCCATGGAAGGCGGAACAGGAGGACAATCAGATCGAACAGAGCCGGGGACAGAAACATAGTCCCAGAGGAAGGGAACACCGTGCTAAAAGAGTCCGCAGGCCCATTCTTCTTCCCTGTAAGATAGACAGCTGTCAGAGACAAGAAATTCCGCGCGGCCCAAAGACCTATCACCCTGGAAAGGAGAAACCGAGACTGGCACATGCCCCCCTGACGATTGACATAAGCCCGAACAACCTGGTTGTCGGTCTGAACTGAGTCAGCACGGCCCAGAAGGAGAGGAGCAAACCACAGGAGAGCCAACCAAACTGACCGCAACTCCTTCCAGTTCGAGGACAGGAGAGACTCGAATCGGGACCATCGACCCTCAGCCGTGGAAGCACCCAAGACAGCACCCCAACCCACGGCACTGGCATCGGTGGACAACACAACCACAGTCAGAGGAGGAAGAAGGTCGAACCCCCGGGAAAGAGACGTTCACCAACCTTTGGCAACACGGCGCTTGGCGCGTTGCGACTCTGACCCATCGATTCTTCGCTATCCCCTGACGAAGGGCTCCGCCCGAAATGCATAGGGATAATGCATAGATCCATGGATGTTGTTTAAATCGTTTTCCTTAATGCTTCGTTTCACAAAGGAGTTACTATGATGATTTAATATGTGACCCACTAAATAAACGACCTTTCAAGCCTGATTACCTCGATTACACGTGTTTGAACTATACGAAATGTACTGATGTAATTTAGGAGTTTTTTCTCCAACCGGAGTGCCCCTGGAAACAGTGTAAGCCCCCCTTGCACTCCTTCGTCTGTTGTTCAAATTCTAGTCCCTACCGGCCGGAAGGGACCATTTCCTGGCACCCTAAAATACTTACCATTGGTTTACTTTATTCACTTGATGAACGTTGCACACCCCGAGTGCCGCCATCTTCTATTCATTTTGCTTACCTTGACAGGAGGGCCAGCAGCCTCCCGAGCCCGGAAGGCAGCAGCAACCGCCTCATTAATAAGGAGGCGCAGGGCATCCATAGGAGGAGTGGAAGAAGAGACACATTGGTCCATGATAGGAATGCACCGAAGGACACACACCACGCGAAAAACAGAGGACCAAAACAGGCACTCACAGAGGACGGGAACCAAGAAAAAAGGACCCGCATTTAAAGAAACGAAGTCCCGAGGTCCCGTCCTCATGCGGGACCAGGAAAAGGGGGAGGACGCTGAAAAAGCGTCTGGCTGCCGAAGAAAATCCCCAGGGAAGCCAAGAACACTCGTGGACTCAGCACGCCGCAGGGAACACCGCCGAAAGACCCCCGCCCGCTAAAGCAGGGCGCAGGGGGACCGGCATGGAGAGAAACGGCCGCTAAAGCAGGCCGAGCAACACAGGTGAGTGCGGTGGAAAACCGGCACAAGCGGCCACTAGAGCGGACCTCGGCAGTGGCAGTCTCCCCAGGAAAAGCAACAAATGCACATAAATCAAAGACCAAGGCAGCCGCTAAAGTAGGCCGCCCCAACACATTACAAAAGGATATAAAAACTTACCCCAACAGCTCCTGCTAGGAAACGAAGTAAACTGCGAAGGCAGAAAAAAAAGAACAGGATGTACTGTGACGCACTTCCCCCTTTATCGTCACCTATTGTGGATAGTGCGAAAAGCTCTGCTAGATAGTAGGTTTCTGTGGAACAGACTAGCTGCTCACTGTTAAGGAATGGGACGGGCAGACAGGACGAGGAGGTGATGCCAGGTGTATGGTTTCCAAGCATACTTCGGTAAACTTTTGTGAATTCCTGAATGTTGTAAATCTGCTCAAATGCAGGGACATATTTCTATGGGTACACTATTTTTATGTCTTTCTTCAAGAATCTGGCCCCTAAATAATGTTCATGTTATTCACAATGGTTTTACACCGATTATCCCTTAGTATAAGACTTTGTTTAAGTTGGATTTTTTTTGTACATTTTATTTTAACAGCAAAAAAAAAAATACACCCATCATGCTTTCTGACTTCTGCGTGTAATACAAGAGCATTCTGAAAGCATTATAAGGAGCCTCAAATTGTTAATGAAAACGTGCACACGTAATACAGTAATACAAGCTGAGCTCACTGCGTTTCCTTACAGTGCTGGCTTTAATAGTAACGACATTGCATTTATGAAACTAGCTCAAACCATTTACACATAAAATACTCCTCTTGTAATTTAATGGCAGACCATCCTTCACAGATCCTTACTGTAAATTCGCACCCAAAGGTTTGTAATTTGAGGGCGTTGGGCCATCTGCCAAAGTAAACATGAAAACTTGTTGCCTTTGATCCCAAACAATATGCCATGAGTATATGGCAAGATGTTTTTCACACACCTGCCACAGGAAGAATATGTTCTGCATTACTTAAGTTGCCTTCTTAATCAAGGACTCGCTCGCATTGCTCCCCATTATTTTCCCGGCTTGCAAAATGGATTGTTTGGTGGATTGCATCATTTATCATGTTTGGTTGAAGAACCTCTGGAATTGGATGCCAAAGTTCACAAGTTGCACTGGCTGCAGTTAGTGCTTTTTACATGGATATCTGCCTATTGTATTGCTCTAGCGGCATGGTGGCTCAGTGAATTGAGTGTTCGCTACTCACAACTGTAGGTCATAAGTTTGAATGCTAGCAAGAGCAGCTCAGCACATCATGCACCTGTTATTTACAGTGCTTAGAAACAAGAAACCTGCAATAAGTAGGGCTAGGGAGAAATACATTATTTAAAATTTGCTGCAAACAGGCTCCTCTTGCAGTTTTAGCAATGCACACAGAAGCTTTAAGATTGTTATTTCACTGCCTACAAACTAGTAATTCTGTATCTTACTGAACCCGTAGTATGCCCTACACCCCTAAAAGTAACCCTCTCTCTGCATCAAGTTTTTGTCTGCCTCAAGAAATGTACTCGACCACTCACTGTGGCGAGTCAGATTTTATCAGGGCAAGCTATTTTTAGTGCCTACTGGCCCATTCTGGCAAGCTGAAAAATAACTCTTGTTCTGTTCACTTAGTAAGTGAATGAGCAACATAGATGATTTTAAATCTTATTATCTTAATTTGCTGTCTGTAAATGACAATGTGCTACCACAACATGCTTTATTAATATATTTAAAAAGAAAAGAAATGAGTTTTGAAACGTCCACTGAGAAACATTCCTGCCACCGACCTGATGGCAATTCTATTAGTGAACTAAGAGGTAAGTCCGGGGTCATGTGTACCATATATGTGGGCTAGATTTTCAGTGTACATGGAGCAAAAGTTTAGACTATTAAATCAAACAAAAGAGTTTCTTTTACAGCAGAAATGCTTAACTCACATATTTGAAGGCGCTCTCATATGTGATAATGAAGAAAAAGATGACTTTGTAAAATAAAATATTTGCCTAGGCTTTCACAATTTGAAATCGGTTTAGGGGTCAAGTACATTAGTTAGGTAGAGTACATTTATTCAAGTCACTAGACCTGCAGGTCTGGTAACATTTTTATGGTTTTCAAGGCCTGCTGTGGATCTGATACGTGTATGCATCATATATAATTTATTATTGGGACGGGAATGTTCTGTGCATGGTATACAGGCGTGTTCCCCTGTCCTGAGGGCCCAACTGCATTCATTTATGGTAACCTGAGTTTCAATTTGTTCCTAGTCTCAGACTAATCTAATTCTGTATGCAGAGGCCTAGGCCTGTGTGAGGTTCTGGACCTTTACTGTGACCTGAAGGGACACAGCAAGCATACCTTCCTTGTGGGCAATGGATTACTGTCCTAGTCCTCGGAATGGTTCATAAAGCTGAGATCAGCCATGTGACAAACCTTTATATATGTGTCACTGGTAGTAAGACCTACAGACCCACCTTTGTAAAGTTCCATATATAATGTATATAATATCCTAGTGCTGAAATCCTATGCATATGTCAAGTATGTGTTCATGTGTAGTGTAATTAACACATGCATGGCAATAAGTTGTGTGTATGAGTGAGACTGTGTCATGGAGGCCAGTGGGGTCCTTTTTTGATGTCCCTGACCTGACTGTGCAGGATGGAGGGTGAGGACTGAGCTTCAGTGAAAGTATGCATTCCTGTTGCTGGAGGGAGGAGTTCCACTCACAGAAGTGAAGACAATGTTAAAATGCTACCTTTGGAAATTACACGAGGCCTTTTGTTAGCAAGCAGCTCCTGGATTAGTCTTGCTGAACATTGCCATTGGTGGATGATGGGGTGAGAGGTGGGACCGAGTCTCTTTAGTCGAAAGTGAGAAAGTTTTTAGTGAGACTTGCCATTTCGCCCATTCCTTATTACGCCTTCAGTTGGACAGCCAACTTCAGAAATCTCACACCTCTTTGTGCCTCTGTTGTGGGTGTTCCTAGTTAGAAACTGCCCCTATGCTGCCTGCTGTGCGGAGCATCATGCTACGTAAAGGCTGTGTCTGTTGAGCAGCACGAGGAACCACCACAGACAGATTCTACAGTTTGAAACAGTGGATCCTCATCACATGTATAGAAATTGTGTATTAAAGTGGGAAAAAAACAGTTGGAACAGGAATGTCCCCTTCATAATATACAGTTGTGTACCTTGCCCTGCGTATCCTTGGATTTTTGCTTTGCGACAAACTAAGCTAGTGTGTGTGCAAATGCCTAGGCCTACCTTTGATTGCACTTGTCCCAAACCTGAAGAGTTGCACCAAGCAAATACTTGTAGTGGCAGGAGGACTGTTGTCCCTGTTATGGGTTTCATGCGTGTTGCACAGTGGTGAATTGTGTTAATGCGAATATACTGGTCTCTTCATCTGAAAATTCTGCTGCAGACGGTAAACTCGAATTCCTAGTCCTGAGGTCCCGAGTATGTACGTGTGCTAGTATGAAGTACATGTGCGTGAACGAGCCAGAGTGATGACTAGCCTGGGCATGTGTACAAGTTGGAGGTGGAGATGCTTTTCCCTGAAAGCAAAAGTGTATTGCTGACATTCATGCACGGGGAGGTGGGTAGCCGGACACTGAAGTGAGACAAAGGAGACCAGCACCTTTCCTTTAGAAGTTGTTTAGGTCCTTTCTGATCAACAGGGCTATTAATTAGTCTTCTCTGTCAGATGTGATTGTTAATGTCCAAAATTCAGTCGCTCACACATCTTTTGTACCTCTGTGGTGGGTGATCCACTAGGAGACAGCCCTTTTGTGAGCAGCATCACTCAAGGTAACGGCTGGGTCACAAAGATTGCCTGGCTGGGACACATGAAAGAGAAACAAACCCAAACCGGTTTGATATAGGCAACTTTGGAATTTACATCCTCTGCCTGCGAAAATCATGTTAAAATGGGAATTGCTGACTTATTTGTTCTATCTTCTTTTTAACCGGGAAGAGGGTACTGTACAGAGTACTCAAAGGATTACTGCGCAACGATGAGTTGGTGTTATTCTGAAAACCAAACCTCCAGAAATTATGGAACATCACCTGGAGTCCGATATGAAAGAGGAATTGCTGAACTATGCCTGAGAACCAAGAAACTGTGCCAGTCATGCAGGAGGAGCTGACTTAGGAGAAGACTACAGTAATTTACCCTGGCAAAGGGGTCCATCCATCAGACTCTACTAACGAGATAGGGAGGATCAATTTGTCTAACATTGTTGAAGGAGCCACAACACTGCCCACTTGTTTTTGGGTGGTCTCTGTGCATTATCGCAATCATTGTTGCCAAGACACCAGGAGTTTTTTGCCAGATTGGTTGACTCAATTGAAGCTGGGATAAGTGCCTGATTGTGGCACCTGCTGTGTTTGCCCAAGAACATGGGCAGTGTGACCGTGGTACAACCAATCTGTGCTGTGTGGTTGCTACCAATACTACGTAAGTAAAGGCTACCAAACTTCAGGTGCTCATAGGTGCCATAACAAGTAGAGGACCCTGCACTGCCCAAAAATGCCTAAAGTTGCCCTGCTCTGAAAATTAAAGGCCCTCGTCTTATGGCACTACGTGCTGAAGGTAGCCCCTGGCCATCAAGGTGGCAAAGAACTCAGCACTCAAGTGGGTGACTATTCGACATGGACTGGTGGATTTGTTTGAACACTGCAGCTGAATTTAAAGCCAGGTGAAAAACATGTAGACCTACTGCCCCAGTACAGAGGGCGGTGGGGGAGAGACCGGAGTGTATATATACCCTTTTCATTTTTCAATCTCTCCTATATCTTTCACACAAGCCAGGTAGAGATTTGCCCATTTGTAGACAATGCAGCTTTGGGCCACCCATTGAAATGCCTTGTGATTGCCTGTAAGCTGTATAAAACAGTGGGGGTGGGGGGGGGTTGACACGTTTACAAACATTGGGGGTGGGGGGGGGAAACACAACCAATCAGAATGCTTCTCCTTTGTTTTAATAATCATCCCAATATGCGCTAAAATTAATGGAAATATACATAACGTGTGCTCAATAGCCACCTTATTATTTGCATATACTTTTGAAAGAGTTGCAAAAAATACACACCAAACCAATCAAAGTCTGCAAACAGAGCCAAACATGATGTGTCCGCCACTTTTAGTGCACTCGCATTGTCATTTTTCAGTGCATATCGAAATTAACTGATACATTTAAAAAATATCTGTTTTTGATACCTCTTTGCAACTATCTGTGGGATCCATCAGGATTTTCCCTCAGCACATATTTGTCTTTAGGTTAAGAGAGACCCCGCCTGTGACTTGGTATTCGATAGGTGTGGATGTGGGTCGTAGGACTTGTCTAACCACGTATATCTGACTCCGTATTGATGGGGAGGTCACCGTGGGTGATTCCGACAGCAATGATGTGAGTTCATTAGCACTCCTGAAAATAATATGGCAGTCACTGGTATAATTTTTATCGATATCCTTATTGTGCATACAGTTGTCATAGCGTACATTAACATTGTTCTTACTGGTATTGACACAGTTATGTTTGCTTAGGTCATAACGTACATTGACATTGGTCTTACTAGTAATAGTAGCGTAATTTGTGCATGGATTGTGACACACGTTGATATCGTCCTTGCCGGTGTCTGCGCTGCTGTGCGTGTACAGGTTATGACATACATTGACATTGCATTGACAAGTATTGGCATGGTCATGCGGGCAAAGGTTATGGCATAGGTTGATATTGTATGAATTAGTATTGCCGTTGTCGGACCTGCACATATTGTGGTATTCGTTTACCTCATTTTCACCCATTCCAGCATATTCTGTGAACTCTGACCATGGAAAAGTCATATCACAACCTGTAGCCTAAGGCTCGGTGGGACTTGCTCTATCCCGATTTTAGCTTCAACTTACATGTGTCTCCCTGTTTAATGTGCTCTGCTTTGCTATAGGTACCCTACACTCATGTACCCATACATCAAAAGTTGCGTGATAGGCCTTCTAGGAAGACTTTTGCAAACATTTACACGTCTTTTCGTTTTTTCTTACTCTCTGCCTTTCTTCTTCCACTCTACAACTTATTTTTGTGGGTGTACCTTTATGCCTGAGGCTTCTTTCGCTTTTCACTCCCTGCACAGACTATGGCATAGTAGCGCACATTTTATTGGTCTGTATATTGAAAGTGTTTGTTCTAATATTAGTAATTCTTGGAGCTCTCATAAACATTGTGTGGAAAGATTGGTCAATTTAATTTTTTATCAACATGTATGTACCATGATTAACAGCAACCTTGATATCCTAATCTGGTAGTTTGTGATTTTAATACTCTCTAGTCCTATTCCACCATTGATGAGAAATTGGCATCAAGTTTAGAAAATGCTGTTCATCCTGCAATTGCTTATTTGGATAGTTACTGGGTGACTTCTGTTTACATTAGAAATGTTTGCACCTTTCTGTACCTCTCAAACATCCAAAGTTAGGATACACCATAAACTAATAGCGACATAGGAGTTTCTTTTAAATTATTAGTGTGTTAAAGGATGGAATGCACTCACCTTTATGGTATGACATAAATCATCATAAAGTCAGGAAGTACATAGAGGCATTCTTTACTGGTCAGACCTCAGTTAAGAAAAGCAGATCCAACATGATCATCAATGACAGGAGTGAAGAATTGTTGGGGAACTGTCAGTTTTGTTCCCCTTTCTGTTAGCCTGATTATGGCACATAAATCGTATGCTTCCTGGCTGTGGTCCAAAATGCGGCTCTGGCTCAATCATTTTCACTCTGTGAAGCTCAGGGCACATTGGAATGTCTCAAAGTTTTTCGCTAGGATTGTATAGTGTGCATGCAGTCGATTTCATACATACCGCTGAGTTTTGGAGGGAATATAGTAGTGCCCACTAGAAGGCAAGGAGTAGTTAGTGGGGATGTTTGGTACAACTACAAAGTTACATTTGTTTTTGGACATCTGCTAACACTCCCAGTCACGTTTTCCATACTATTTTCCTAAGTGTGCAGTTGCAGTTGGAAACGGCCACAAACACCCCTCCTCCTTTTACAAATCGTCCAGCAACATTAGTGGTTACGTTCAAATTGTGATGCCAGCTAGCTTGGTGTCCACCCGTAAAAGCTTTTAAAGGGCACACTTGCCGGCCATTGGATGTAGGCGACGGCTGTTGGATTTTTTTTCTCTTATCTTTTTCTCCTTTAACAAAAATAAAATGTTACAATCCTAAAGGGCATACAAACTACCATGAGCATAGGAAGACTTGGAATATACTTTTTTTTTTGCACGTTTTTGGTGTTTTCATGCAGAGCAAATCAAGTAATAGTCACATTACAGGTAACAGTAGCATAAACAATCTATTACCATAATTCTGAGACTTGGATATCACTGAGGCATATAAAATATTTAAACAGAAAGCGAAAAAGCTTTAACTCTGGAGTCTGCAGGGTGAGGTAAATCTTACCTCAACAAGAAGTTTAGTGTGGCATATAGACAGTTGAAGGTTCATATAATGTGTTCAAAATGCGATTCAACCGCATACGGCAGTAGTGGTGTAGACGCGCAGGTGAGTGAGCAGTGCCCCACCAGTCTGATTTGGGTTGACCGTAAGATCACATGGGCTTGTCCTTGTTATGCGTGGGAAGGGGCTGGCGAATTAGGATGTCATTCAAGGTGGGCGAGCATCATTCCTTGCCTCTATGTTCCTGATACAGATCTCCCAGCAACCATCACCCACTGACCGGTGCTCATAGTAATTTTAGGGTATCTGCTTCTGCGCTGGACCACTTCGGTAAGGTGGCTAGCCATTGACAGATATTGGGGGCTGAGGGTGCCTTCATGACCTTCCGATCTGCCTTTTGAATAGGACAAAAGCGAGGTTGAAAAATCTATGAAAATGTTTGTCTCCCTTGGCCGAAGTCAAAGAAGACACAACTCTGATGATAGTTTTAAGGTATGTTTAGCAATTTCAGCAGTGATATTTGTGACCTCCTCCCAGGCCCTCTGTGGTACTTGACAGTCCCAGACCATGGGATAGAATCCAGCCTCGAGTATCATGGGAAATGTGTTTTCCATTGCGGCGGCAGCAGGTATGCATGATGTAAATAATGAAACTGTGTGAATTAAAGAAGAGGTTGCCGAAGACCTCCTTCACATGTTGGAGTGCTTGGCACCATTTCTTGTCTCAGTGGTTGTGGAAGAGCAGGCTCCCATCTAGCACATGTCCCCTTGGCTATTGCAAATGTGTTAGCGGTTACTGTTGTGTATAAGATCAAGATTGCTCGTCCGGTGCAGTCACTAGAAAGGAGCATGTGTAGTGTTGGCGACTGCGTTGGTTCCGCCCCACCCTGACCCCTTGTGGCCTTGATCGCGTGTTGTATGGCAGTGTGTGTCAGGAAGTGGCCCATGCCCATACCATATGTGTTCATGATGTCTGGTAAGGGCATGAATATGGCGTCAGTGTAGAAGTCTCCAAGGTAATTATTGTCTGCTTCCCACCATAGTGTCTTGTCGAATCTAGAGGCCGGGCAATTGCCACACTGGGATTTGTGGAGAGTATGGCAGAGCCGCTGCCCCTCGCCCCCGAATACATATAGTCTCCAGCAGAGGCGCTACTGTCCTCTGGTGCGTTTTCCCCTGTTAGGGCGAACATCCAGGTCAATCAGCCATGTATAAATGCAAGTTCCTGTAACAATCCGGAGGATATCTGTTAGCTCTGGGCATGGGGTCGTGCCTAGCCAGTGCAGGTGCCACTGTAGTTGTGCCACCACAAAGTACAGTTCTTAATTGGGGGAATAGGGTCTCTAGCAGGGGGCTTTGTATCTCTGATAACACCACCTGGCGTCTGCCTGCCCACCGTATCAGTTCCAGGAGGAGACCGTGGAGTTTTCTGAAGAATCGCTTGGGGAGTAGAATTGGGAGAGCGACAAAGAAATGTAGGAGGGGGGCAGTATAAGCATTTTAGCGAGGCCACCTGACCCATTGGAGATGGAGGCAAGAACAGCCAGCCAGAAGGGAGGTATCTGCGGATCGAACCAATTGCCCTCTTGTAGGTCCTTATCCGTGTGGCATACCTGCATCCCTAAGTATTTAAACTTATCATAACACCATGTAAGGCGGAACCTGGGAGAGCACCCATGTCCAGAACCAGGACCGGAGACACAGAAAACAGGCACAAATTTGCCCTGTTCAGACTGATGCATGATGCAGGCCCAAAGTCATCTAGTAACAACATCAGACCAGGGAGGAAGTCAGCCACATCCTGCAAAAAAGACCAGGGCATCATCTGCATATAGTCAGAATATGTGGTGTGTATACTGTGCTTGGATACCCCATTGTTGCACCTAATGGCGTTATTTGCAGGCATGGGTCTCCATGGCTGTGGCAAATTTCAGGAGCGGTAGGGGGCAGCCTTGTCTGGTACCTCTCCGTAGCATAAAACTGTCCGAGATCATTTGACCCGTCTGAACTCTCGCTGTGGGACAGCTGTAGAAGGTAGCGATCCAGCCGATGTATTTTGGCCCGAAGCATATGCTCTCTAAAGTCGCCCACTAATAGACCCACCCTAGGGTGTCAAATGCCTTCTCTTTGTCCAGGGGTACCGCTGTCTGTCCAGGAGCCCAAGCTAGGGCAGCCCGCATGAGGCATAGCAGATGATGGACATTGAGGAATGTATTGGGTCCCAGTAAGAACCCAGATAGATCCTGGTGGACCATTGTGCATTGCAAGTATGAGCACCTTCCCCAGTATCTTTCAATCCAAATTCAGAAAGGAGAGGGGGCAGTAAAAGCGAACATCCAAGGGGTCGCAACCTGGCATGTAGAGAACCACAATCCGTGCCTCGCGGATCGAGGCTGGTAGTTGGCTCACCATCTTGGCCTCGTTAAACACACCCAAGTGGTGTTGAGTAAGATATTATTATAAACCAGTACAATTTTATATACAGCATATTTTGCTATGAGAAAATGAACACAGATTAAAGTAAGGTAGAGCACACTACACTGGTTGACAGTCCTGCAACTAAATCCTTAGTGGTGAGTAGTGGTGTGAGCATGAGTGCCTAGGGGTTGTGAGTTTAAATAGTGTGGTTGGAACTTTAAATTCGGTGACTTGCAGGCACACATGGGGGTGCCATGTAATATTATGTGTCCGTAAACTAGCCCACTCCTGGTGTTAGTGGGACTGTATTCGGGGTATTCACATTCTGTACATAGCTGCCACCTCCGCTTGTGCCTCCACTGTTTCAAATGTTGACATCATCACATCCCACAATCCAGCCAAGGGGTTTATCTGAAGATATTTTTTTCCTTTCTCATATATTGCAAGGCATTCACTCATTGCAAGTTCTTCATCTCTGTCCACCATAGATTTAGTGGAGGAAGTCCCTTCTTGCTCACAAACTTGCCGGGTCCAAAAATCTCTTCCCCACAGGTGTTCATATAAACTTAATGTTGTGCTTGGATATTGATATTTTGGTAGCTGTCTTGGTTATTCCTTTGAAGTGCTGAAACTATTTTATTTAATACAGTTTGAAAGTTTTAATTGGTTCCATTTTTTGAGGTGGCATGGTGATGGCTGCTCTATACTACGCAGATGTTTTAATAACTGTGTCTGCTATCTCCTGAATTGTTTTAACATTTCTTCCTCTTTGGCAGGGGACAAAATCCCAGCGCTACTATTTGCGGACGACACACCTTAGTTGTCCAAAACCACGAGAAGTCTGCAAAACCTGATCGATAGATTCAACCAGTTCTGCATAGAGTTTGGTCTTTAAATGAACACCACCAGAGCTAAATACATGACCTACTCTAAGGGACGTAAGGCGAGAGAGGTGATCAAAGTGGAGAATGAACCCCTGGAAAAAGTGAGAGAGTTCGACTACCTAGGCATCAGATTAGCTGAAACCGGGACATGGGAACTGCTGATTCTAAAAAGAACACTTGTAGTGAAGCACAGAGTGGGGGCCATACGCTAATTTGCAAATATGATTAACTGGACCCCCCTATTAGCCACTTAATTAGATCCCTTACTGGTTTAGGGAGGGGAACCCCTAATCCTGTACTTAGGCATCCATGAAATAGCAGTCTTGGCTGCTTTAAGACTACTGTTACACTGGACACGTATCTGGAGCACTAGTGAACTGTCCCACTACAGAGATGGTCTCCAAGACATTTTAAGAATGAACCCAACTTCAAAGATACCATGAGTAGGCTCCATTAAAAAGGGCCTGGATTCATTTAGGTTCGGAAAAATTCTGGGAGGAGCCATGCTCCATTCAGCCAGGGGACGCCCAACTACGAAAAAATAATTGGTCTACGAGAAAGTTACCAGTATTAGGGAACTCCAAACCACTACAGGTATCCTGGCAGGTACTTTCCTGCAACATAAATCTAAAAGCATAACTTAGGATTTCTTACACTACATACGACCAGCCCGCGCTCGGGCTGTTTCTACAATTTAGGTACGGAATATTTCCAGTAGCAGCTTACACTGCCAATTGGGGTAGTGCGCACCCAATGTCATGTTTCTCTTCCCACTGTAGAACCATTGCAGAAACAGGTGAACACTTGCTATTCTTCTGCCATATCTATGCCAAAGCCAGGAGCAGGTTGATAGTCCCCGTGTGTCGTTTCCTCAATCTGGCAGAAAGAGGAGAGGCTTATAGAATATATAAGAGTGACACTTCAACGCTTGTAGTAGTGGCAGTGTCTTAAGTTCCTGCATTCAGCATGGTCTGTGAGGAAACGCTATTTGGTAGCAGGACAGATTGATCAACATAGTGGATTGGATTTGATGAAGTCATGATGAGCTGTGAAAGAACCTCCGACGAAATTTTGTTGTATATTTGTTTTTAGTCTTCTTATTTATTGCTGTTTTTAATTGCGCAGGTTGAAAAAATGTATTATTGGTTTTACTGTGATTGTCGTATGTATTTTAGTCACTAATTTCTTTTTCGAACTATCAATGAAAGATACAATATGATACGAACTACTGTTTATGTAATCCTTATGGATAGGGTAGTCATGATTGAGAAGAAAAGAACTTAATGATTTGTTCATGTCTACCTCTAGGCTTCCCACCCATTGCAGCTCAGAGTGGAGCATGTGGGGAAGAAATACTCATTTACTGAGATGGTCTAGCACCTTCCGGCCTGGTGTGAAGAGTAATGCAGCGTATGATCTTTGTATGATCTTTGTCAATTATTCAGACTGGGTGGCGTGTCACCTGCCTTTGAGTTTGCCTCCTCAGAGTAATGATATTCTGGATATGTGGTGCGGCATTGTGCATAGCCAAGTAGGTAGCACTGTTTTTGACACATTATGAGTAGTCTGGCCGTTTCCCTTACTTTCTCTATAAGGAGTTGTTGGACCTGTCATTCTTGGGGTGGTCTTTCCCCCTAACGTTTTGCTTTTTGCCTCCCATTTCTGGCTGTATCTTTTTGTCGGCTTCAGGAATCTTGACACGTTACCACTGCTAATCAGTGCTAAAGTGCATGTACTTCTCCCCTAAAACATGTTGACACTAGTATATACCTGATTAGCATATTTAGTTTACTTTTAAGTCCCTTGTAAAGTAGTATACCATTTACCAAGGGTCTGTAATCTAAATGCTACTAGAGGGCCAGCAGCACTGATTGTGCCACCCACACAAGTAGCCTTACAAACCTGCCTCAGGCATCTGTGTGTGTGTAGTCTACTGCCATTTTGACTATGCAATTAAAATCACTTGCCAAACTCCTTTTATTACGCATAAGTCATCCCTAAGGTAGGCCCTAAGTGACCCTAACGGCAGGTGCTATGTAACTAAAAGGCAAGACCTACTTTTAAGTTGTATATGCCCTGGTAGCAACAAATGGCTAAATTTGTTTTTCACTGCTGTGAGGCCCACTCCTTCCATAGGCTGGCATTGGGGATTCTTGAAAAACCATTTAAGCTGTAATTCCTGATTGGAAAAGAGTAGCTACTTCTTGTTAAATATCTTTGGAATGGTGGTGATAAATACTATTTAGTGGTAAAATTGAATTTAACATTACCATTTATTTTAGAAATGCCACTTGTAGAAAGTGGACATTTATCTGCTCTTAATTTTGGTCTGTGTGCCTGCAGCCTGTTTCCAATACACTTCTGGGCTGGTTGACGGCTGTACTTTGTACATTCCGTCTAGACAGCAACAACACAGGAAGGGTTCGGTGTGACTGGGGATTCATCTGTATTCTGATAGCCTTCCTAGGCAGGAAGGGGGACAGGTGGCTTACACTTACATCTGAGTAGGCTGTGTCCTGTCCTCACACAAAGGAGCTGACTACCCCCCACAGATCGCTGAGCAGCCCGGACTGGGCTGAAATGGGTCTCTGTGCATTTCAGAGGTATCTTTTGAATTAAATCCCTACATCAACGGCATTTTTTAATTTAAATACTTGGGCTCTGGCCCTACCAAATAAGTACACTACTGGACCTGGGAAGAACTTTTCTGGAGTAAAGACTGTTGTGCTGAACTGATTGCCAACTTGCTGTGATGACTGTTCGGAGAAACTGCTGCTCTGCTTTGCTGAGCTGCCCTGCTACCTACTGATATCTGCCCTGTGGATGACAAGGACTGGACCCCTCTCACTTGAACCCAGAGTGACTTCAAGTGCTTGCCTCTTGTTTTCTGTAGTCTCTGCCATCTGTGAGTCCCACCCTTGTTTGAGGTGCCTGCTTCAGTCCTTGGCCGAAGATGTAGGTTCTGCAAAAACCTAAGCATTGCCTCAACTGTGTGAGAATTTCTGCCGCATCATCGTTCGACACCGGCGGAGAGGCTGGTCGATGGCGAAGAATCTACAACCTGTGCGGCTCGACGGTGACACAGAGGCTGTGCGACGAAGCTTTGCATTCACTTAACCAGAGTCGATTACGACGGGGGCACCTCTCTGTATGGCCCGATGATGACGCAGTCGACATAGACAATAGCTCCATCTAAGGTATTTCTTCAGCGTGACTTATCTGGGTGCTGTAGCTGGCCTGCAGTCATAAGTAACCTTTTGAGTGGTGGTCCCTACTTGGATACGGTGCCAACCTCTGCCGGCTAGAGACCCCATTTCTAATAGGAGTCTACTTTTTTTTTTTTTGTATAGTTTTATATAGCGCAAACCCGGAGATATCGGGTATCAGATCGCTCTACATGAGCACCATTTTCGTTACACAAGGACACATTCACTGTTAGGCACGGGGAGATTAAGTGATTTGCTCAGAACCTCAGGATGTTGAGCGTCGTTGCCGAGCCTTGTGCACTTGAAATAATATCCTTTTAATTTAGTATTTGTGAATGCATAACAGAAAGTTTTTATTGTATACTTTGTTTTTGTGGCGTTCTGGGACAATGGTTTTGATTCCTTGCTATACCCTGCTTGCCTTAAGTTGGTTCCAAACCCTTTCTGATTTCAGTAAAAAAAACGCTCTGAAAAACAATTAATGTGACTGACGCCAGTATCAAGTCGATGTGCCTATATTCCTAATATATTGAATGCCATTCATGGATGATAGTGAGATTCAGTACTTTGAGTTAAGTACTCATAGGTTTGAAAGGTATACCTACACATTTTAACTGATTGCTTCAACCTCCGTTCATAGGAGGTCAGTAACTACAAATCCTGAATAGGGTTATATTTTGAGACTTAAGCAATTCATGATTATATTAAAATAATCTGACATTATTAATGAGAACAATTTGAAGATCTTGTTTCAACTGCATAAATGTTCCCATAGCTAAGTACTGGAGTGTACATTTTCTACGCTTTTATTCACAATTGATATTTAATGCTCCTGTAGTTGGATACACTCGTCATTGTTTATCATGTTTGGATAGCTATATGTTTTCATGACTGTTTTTTATGTTCCTGATCCACATACATTTGCAATTGTTTTATATGCTTCAATTGTCAGATACATTCTTGATTTTTTTTTTGTGTTCGCGCAGCTAGATAACAGGCAGTATTTTTTACCCTTTTGTTCTTGGTTGGATTTTTTTTAAGCAAAACTATATAATTGACAGACTTGGATTTTTTTTATTTTATTTGCAAGGGTGTAATAAATAAAGAGTCTAGGCATGGCAATTTTTTTCTCCATTACCTTCCTCCTTAATACAGTTGTTAGGAGTCTACCTATTAGTTCAGTGCTTACAATATCTTGTTTTTCAGCAGAAATTAGCATTATACAAGTAAACATGTATAATTGTATGGAATTGTAAACTTAATATTTATGGAAGATCGACCTCCAGAAGAGAGCAAATTCATTAAAAAAAATCCCAAAATTGTCCGTAGTTTTATAGATGTTTGGACCTTCCCATGTTTGGCATGGTGGGGGTAATATGGTGATGAGGGGATGGATTGTTTTTGGGTAAGCGCTGGATCAGACCAGAAGAGGTCAGGTCATTTCTTTTGCAACATTTTCCTTGTTTTAATAACTCGGAAAGGTAACTTCTCAGGAGTTGTTGTATTCATAGTTTATGTTTTGAGAAACTCATACATTGCATCAGCAAAACGGAAGCATTGTGCACAGATTTGCAGAAGCAATGGACGAATTAACTGAATCTCATTTTGCGCATTGGGGTATGGGACTGAAAGGGAGGTGTTGATTAGCAGGGTTGTAAAGAGTTGATTAGCAGGGTTGTAAAGAAAGTGCTAATTGGTGGGGTATCTAAAAGTTCAATAGATTGTCTGGAAGCATGCTCAATGGTAGATGTTGCTCTTTTGTAAGTCAATAGCCATCCTACCTGATCCCAGTATTGGGAGGTGGTGGTCTGTTTTGAGATGGTGAAGGCTTTAGGGGCTCAAATTTGTATTTGGCTTTACAAACTAAAAATTGTTGATACAATCCATTTTCCTATTTTTAGGTCATTGAGTAATCTCTCAACGTTGTGGAGTGTGGGGAGTGGAGATCCCAGTATTCTGCACATTCTGCCCTGCAACTTTGTTGAGAATATGATTTCCCACGCAAAAATTGAGAAGTCTGCTTGGGTTTCTGGCTGATTAAGAAGTTGCGAGATTGATTGAAGTACAGCATTTCAGAGGATGCATGGCACCCTATAATGCTTCCTGGCAGCACAACAGTGACTCAAATGTTAGGCTTTTCTGTCTATTCTGGGTAGACACCCTGGAGGTTCAACAATATCTATAACTGGGTGTGCATTCCACACAATAATGGACCCACTGAAGCACATTAACTGTGGTTTCTACAAACAGCTCTGCCCACTAAAAGATGGCAAGTACTTCCATGTATGGCTTTGTCTATTGTCACTTTCTGTACCGTTTGTACTTTTGTGCAGTAACAGTGGCATTCAGTGCGCTGTGCGTTCACCACTTCCTTAGACCTTGCCAATATTTCGCATACAAGCCAGACCACAAATAACACCCTTTCAACCACGCTGAAGGGTGCCTAGGAAACGGATACAACTCCTTGCTCTTCAAGACTTCGCCAAGGCTATAAAGGGCTATATTAATAACGCAACCAGTGATATATGTGTATTTTATACCAATCCTGACGGCGGCGAATAGATAGGCACTGACTCCGTGATATGGTGACAATAAAGAAGTTTTAATCCTACATAGACCTAGTCGCGTTTCGACGGCGAACACCTTGATCACTACATCAGGTACATTCTGGTACTCTGTGATATATGCACCACTCACTGTTGGTTGTCACTGCAACCAGTGGCCAGGTAATAGACATAGAAGTATCTCATGTCTATTTTAAATGACTGTGCATTTTTACTTTTTTTAGAAAACAGATTTATAATTGAAAACATACAGTATTGTTGTTAATGTGTCTTTACATTGTTTGCACAACAATGCCTACAAAATAAACATAAAATTACAAGCTGCATGTGAATGTTAAAACAATAGTGACATAGTTCAAGTTAACACGAATGGACATAGAAGAACAGTCAAAGCCTCTTTCAAACTGTATTCTGTCTGAGGGGGAGCGCGCAGACCTGGGGCTGATGCAAATATTGTCTATGCAGCTTGGTGTGATCGTTCCTACGGCTAGCATTATGTTCTATAATGTTAAAACGTAGTGTGTATGAATGAAACCCTAAGTAGAACCAATTATATACTTAATTAATGGCGGGTCAAAGACACAAACATTGTAATTTCACATAAAAGAATGGTGACGGTACTTTAGGCTCTGTAGCCTCAAGAGAACAGCCGTGCTGCCCAAGTGGGCTGGGTAGCTAAGGCTTGCAGCTCATATGCATATCCGCATGTAAAACTATCACAGGTGCAGAGGTGATGAATATTTGGTGTATAACACCATGTCACTAATACAGGGCCCTATTGTGAGTGGAAAAAGTGAAAAAACAATAAATATAAAGGTGAATGTGACCTCACGTTTACAGAGTCTGGAAAGGGGCAGGACAAGCAGCAATGACAGATTACAGATGCACACTCAAGGCCTCATCCGCATTCATTCCATTAGGGATTTTGGAATTGAAGAGGATGATGTATCGTGACTCCAACCTTCTAAGGGCCAACTGTCTGTTACCTCCTCTGGGGTTTTTGGGAACGGTGTCGACCACATAGAAGGAAAGGTCCTGGGCCTTGCCTCCATGAGATGAATTGATGTGTCTTGCAACAGGGTAGGTAGGGTCATTATTAGAAATGGCCCTAAGGTGTTGGAGAATGGGGACGTGCACAGGGTGGATGGTACTACCCACATACACTTTGCCGCATGTACAGAATAGGACATAGACTGCAAAGTCTGATTTCAGGTGTAACTGTCTCTAATAACATATGGGGATTGGCGAAATGGCATTTGGACCTCTCTAGTATTGACTCCATGTTTACATGCCTTGCACTTCGCGCATTCGTGAAAACCTTATAAAGCTTTGAGCCATGTACAGCTTTTGGCGATAGCTGGGGAATTGCTGACCATTTCCTGGTGCATAGATTTAACCCTCCTAAATGTAATTTGTGGTGTTTTACTGCAAACGGGGCCTAAAACTGGGTCATTGCGTACAGTGTTCCAATGCCTGTGTAATATTCTGCGTACACTGGTGTGGTAGGCATTGAATCCTGTAATGAGCTTGGGGGTGTCGTTCTTTTTGGGGTTATTGACACTCTGTTTTCTTGTCCCTCCTCAGAATATTAGCTGTTTTGGTTTTTGCTTTTGCCAGTGTGTCAGAACTGTACCCTCTGAGCTCTAATCTATTGCAGAGTTCACTAGTGGATTGTTCTAGGCCTTCAGCGGTGCTACAGTTCCGTTTCATGGGTAAGCATTCTGCATATGGTATGCTCTCTTTTAGTGTGGTAGGATGGAAACTCTTAGAGTGGAGTATAGCGTTCCCTTCTGTAGGTTTTCAAAAGGTTCTCAACTGAATTTTATCATTCTCTACATAGATTTCGAGATCTAGGAAATGAATGCTCTTAGTGCTGGTGTTACATGTGAACGTGAGATTAAGAGAGTTGTTATTGATGTCTTCCGAAAAGATGTTTGCACTTTCTAGGGACCCTTTCCATAGGATAAAAATGTCGTCAATGTACCTGACATATAGGACCACATTTTCAGCCATTTTTTCCTTTTGGCTTCTCATGAGTACTTGCTCCTTCCACCAGCCCATGTGCAAATTAGCATAGCTGGGGCGAAGCAAGTACTCATGGCTGTGCCCTGCAGCCGTTTATAAGTAAGCTTATCAAAATTAGACAGGTTATTTTCCAGACACATTTCTGTCATTTGCAATAGCATCATAGTATGTTGAAACAGGTGCATAGGTCTTTTGCCTAAATAAGAACTAAGGGCATTTAGTCCATCCTTATGTCTGATGCTAGTATAAAATGTGTTCACATCTAGCGTCCTCAGTAAGGAGTCACTCTCCCATGCCACATCATAGATTTTGGTTAGAAAGTCACTCGTATCTTTTATGTATGCGGGTAGATCACATACAATTGGCTGTAAGAAATAGTCTATAAATCGAGACGTGTTTTCAACGAGTCCCCCTATTGCTGCAATGATTGGTCTTCCTGGGGGTTCCTAGGGATTTTTGTGTATTTTGGGAATTAAATACAACTATAATGTTACTGGGTAATCCGTCTTTAAAACTCAAATTCTTGTTTTAGAAAACAATCCCATGCTTCTCCATTCATATAGGGCCTTGTGGACTTTCTCTTTGATTCCAACAATGCTGTTCAGACTTATTCGGCTGTAGCATTCTTTATTTTGCAGTTGGTTTTGTGCTTCTTTATTGTATTGATCCAGTGGCCAAAGGACGACATTCCCGCCCTTATCCGACCAGCGGACCACTATGTCTTGTCTTTTCTTTATTTTGTCAATGAGTTCATTGTATTTGGTCATTTTATTGTGATTGGTACTAGCGAATTCCTTACTGCTTTTGTAGGCTAATTCTTTAAGGTCTTTAATGACGTTCTCAGCAAAAATGTCCAGCCCATCCTTTGGCATCATAGGTGTGAATATTGATTTAGGTTTAAATTCGTTCGCACTGTACCTAAAATGTCCAAGCCTGAAGATGCAGCAAACTCTGGGGTTGTTTCTTGGTACTCTCTGTCTTCCATATTGACCAGGGTCTGTAGAAGAGACATGTCCCCCACAGTGAGTGCGTTACTGATGTCATTGTTAGCAATATTGCCATTATTCAAGATGGAAGTATGGAAAAAATGCTTTTGTAATTTCAGTTTTCTTCTAAATTGGAAAAGGTCCACTCTTGTCTGAGCATAATCAAAGTTATTTTTGGCACAGAACGTGAGTC
Source organism: Triturus cristatus (assembly GCF_964204655.1). Taxonomy (NCBI): domain Eukaryota; kingdom Metazoa; phylum Chordata; class Amphibia; order Caudata; family Salamandridae; genus Triturus; species Triturus cristatus. Next base: position 709,052,950 of record NC_140594.1, on the reverse strand, counting down.
CTAACAAGAGTATTTTTTGTTCATCAATAGTAAGCTCCATGTTGGTGAGATTGATGACTGTGTTTGTAGAGTCTGTACCTGTTTTCACCGTAGTTTGTTTTTTCTGTATGACCGTTTGTTTTGATTTTGTGTTTCCTTTGCCCCAACGTCTGTCTTTTCTTCTCCTCCTTTTTGATTTCTGGGGGCATAATTGCCTTCTGGACTGGGTGGTCGAGGTCGCAGGCTTATTAATCGCTCTAGCCGTAAAAAAACTAATTCTTGTACTACGGTGGTTTTTTTCTGTTTTTCAAAGCCTGTTGATTCCATGTCTGATTCTATTTCAGACCTTAACTCTGACGCACTGAGTTCTGTTGTTCTTATCTGTATCTCTGAACTCGCTGATAGTTGTTGGCGGCGTATATTTTCAAACTTTTTGGAAAACGTATATATTTTCCCATACAAATAATCATTTCTGTCTCTTTGAAATTTGACAGCCTTTCGGTCTTTAATGGATTGTTCGTATTTGCCCAGTCTTATTTTCATGTCTGTCATTATTTTGCCGATCTCATCCTGGTTAGTACATTTCTCCAGTTCCTTGAACAGAGCTTCTAATTTTCATAAGGATCTCCTCCCGGTCACTCGTTGCATATTTAATTAATATTTGCAGCATTCTTTTTGACGAGTCTGCGCTATTGTCCGCCCAGTCTCTCAACATCTCAGGATTGGGGTTCTCGTAGGTAGGCGCTACGAGAATTCTCCGGCCCCTTGGTACACGTCCTACATCAATGTACCGCTGGAGGGAATTACATTCCCACCATTTGGCGATTTCTCCCTTCCGCAGTTTCTCCAGTTCGTGTGTAATTTTTATAATGTCATTTGCTGGTTGTTGTGCAGCTATTCCTGTCGCCATGGAGTTACCTCTCCAAAGCGCTTCCAGGCACCAAGCAGAGAGACGGACAACTTTACTTTGCTGTTATGCTTGCCGAGATGGTGTTTTAATGGTTCAATCAGTGCATACGGTCATAACGCGTTTCGGCCAACGCAGTGGCCTTGCTCACATGATAACGTTACGAGGAAGTGACGTTTAAATTAAAGACCCACATACCATGTGACTGATCGTCTGCAAAGACTATTTACATAGAAAAATGTCTGTATGTATTTCACATATACAGGGAGAGACAAAGAAAGATTGCACAAACTATTGTAGTCGTATTGAATGTCAACATAATAGAATTTATACTTAGTAAAAAGGAATATAAATTTCAAACCCAAATGTTTTCACTATGATTCATAAAAAATACTAAGTCATGAAAATAACAGATAATATGCGCTATGATCTCGATTATGCCCTAGTACAAAGATATCAACACAATGTGTGTGAAATGCTCAAATGCATCAATTAATTTTGTACAAAGGTTAAGTAATTGGCAATACATGAACAAGAAAAGTAAAACCACCTTATAAATAGTTCCAGAGTTTCTCAAAATATGGTTTTAAAATGCAACAATAAAAACATTTGGTTATACAAATTCATAATTCTATCCCTTGGAGTTCCTTATAATATACTAATGGTGTATTATATGATCACTAACGGAGATGTCTACATGTGCAAAATATGTCGGTACAAATACCAAAATATCAACGATAAACAGAATCTCGTCTGGTAACCAACATACACCCCCATGCAGCATCAGTAGGGTAGGCAGTCTAAAATATTAAATCAAAGTGCAGACGTCAGTGCAAAAATGTGCAAAAGTGCAATTAATAAGTGCAAAAATACAAATAGTGAGAGCTAAAAACTGTTCAAAACACGCAGCGGAAATGATGTAAGATCTAAGTCATCGCCTGCACATCACACTAACTTGATTACTCACCAGGGAGCCCCCTGGTGCGGAGCTGATCAACAGAATGAAAAACTACTAGGTAACATACTATATTCCCACACACGCACACAAATAAAAGGTCGGTCTTAGTAAGATCGCACTGTAATAGATACTAAGATCTAGCAGTGCCATAATGAAGATACCTAAAATCATAAGTGAACCTAAACCGCGAATTAAGGGGGTAGCTACAGATAATAGTGCAAATCTTCACATATAAATATATAATACCAATTCAGTTCATTGTGCTATGGGTGCAGGTATGTAGGGTATCAGTCGTCTGGGAGTTCAGCCTTAAGTACAGTTTCACCTAGAATAAATAAATTAATGAACAGCTAAAGCATATATAGCACTTCTTTAACTAAACTGCCTTAATGCGCTTCAGTCTCGGGAGAGAGAATGAAGTAAAAGTGGAGTGTTGACAGTTATAAATCACACTGTACAACTGACATTCGTGCCTATGCTGTGAACGATTGTCGGTCGTAGCCTGACCTCATATGATAGTAAATAACAACCAAAGTCTTGTTTTACGTCTTTGGGGCATGCCAGAGTGCTTCATGATTGGTTAGCAATTACATACACTTATACTGTCTTTAGATTTACATTGTTTTATACTTTTGTAAACAATTCTTGAAGTTATAAGTTGTATGTTTACCAAAAAGAGATTGTGTACCCCTGTGTGGGCTCATGGCGCAGGCTAAACAATTATCAGAGTGTTTCAGACTATTTTTATTTATTTTTTGTTAACACATTGTGGATTTTTATTATCACGTTACTCAATGTTGTCCCTGCCAGCTGATGTCCTTTCTCATTCTTCCCCTTCTTCTCGTCTCTTGTCCCGGTAATGTTCCTGTTCTTTTCCCCTTCCCAGGCCAGTCACCAGTAGGTTAGAGGTCCCAAGGACAAACCACACAATAGTATTGTCAGTAGGTGTTCTCTGGTTTTCTCTGTTTTAGTGCTTGCCCACCACCTTCTTCCTGAGAGATGATTTACTCGTGGTTCTTTCCTCATCCCCTGTGCACTTCTCCCTTCCCTCATCCCACCCCACGCGGAGAGGTGCTCTCCCTCTTACTCCCCATATCATCACCACCACCACAATTGTATGAATTTGCAAGAGTGACACATGCCTGTAGCCACAACCCTCCCCCAGAGCCCTGGAGGAGGTACCCGAAGTGTCCCCCCTGCCTCTCTGGACTACTGGGTTTGTAAGCCGTATCGCATGTGGTCTGCTCCTCACCTCCGCCATAGCTGCTGCCACCCTGTCCTTGGATCACTTTGTTGGGGTCGTTCTTGGTGTCTTCGCCTGCCGCACTCCACTCAGTCTCTTACTGGTGCTGCTCCGCCTCAGTTACCATCTCTCTCTCTCCGTCTGGGTCTCTGCACCCGGTTTTTGCTTCTGCGCTCCTTTTCCATTCTCCTCCGTGTATTTCAGCTGTTTGTCCACCAGTGGCGCTTCATTGTCCACCTTTGTAAAGACTTTACCGGCATGAAAAAGTTCTTAGTTAACAGGAGGGAAAGTTTCAATTCTATTAAGGACGCAGAGGCGAGGATTATGCAGTCCTTACTTCATTTTGAACACTTGCATAAAACTACATATCCCATGAAACTTAGGGAGCAACCATGGTAACCAATAGTTCAATCCAGACACAGTTCGAGAGTCTACAAATCACATAATGAAACGTAGTCCTTCCTCGTCTTCACTGACGTAAGTTATGCGCATTGTCCTTCATTCTGTCTTTGACTCCGAACCTAAGAGGATATGTGTAGAAACGTTAGAGATTCTCGAAATAACCCAGAATTAGGTATGAGCAGATGTTATAATGCCAAAAAAAAATCATATTGACAAAAGTCATTATGGTAACTAACCAACTTCTTATTCGTGAAGTATAACCTTCAGGAACATTTATATAGTGCAATAGTTGTCATATAAGGGGAAAAACATTGAATTCAGAATCATGAAACCAAGTATTGCATTTGCAGTTAGTTAATATCAATAATACTTCTCTATACAACAGGTCTCCAGTTCGTGAGAGTGCAGCACCGCGTAGAGTTAAACCACCCCTATTTATGTTCCAGGGCAAGGAGCGTGGCAACGCATACCAGGGGGGATAATCCTCGCCTCCGCGTCCTTAATAGAATTGAAACTTTCCTTCATGTTAACTAGGACATTTTTCATTCTATGTCAGGACCGGAGGCGAGGATTATGCATGTTTAAAGCATACTTACCACCAGTGTGGCTGTGTCATGGATTGGTTTAAAATAAAATCTCAGAATCCGAGGACCACTCCGCCGCATTCATGATGTCCTCCTGTCTGCCCCCTACCTGGACAGCCTTGGAGGCCATAGCTCCCCTGGTGGAATGAGCTCCGAAATCCCTGATTCCAATACCGGCTTCTGCCATAACCCATCTCACCCTTCTGGAAATGGTCAAAGATGACCCGTCCTTGTAAGGCTTTTTGATGGCAATCAGGAGTTGCCGTTCTCCTGGAGGAGGAACCTCCAATGTCATGTCCTCATATGTTCTAATTGAAATCACAGAAAGGTGTCAAGGGAGGTTTATTTTAAATATTCACGATAAACCTGAGACCACTAATTCTGAGGTTTTTGAGCATTTATTCTGCTTAGTTTTGATAATTCAAAAAGACATTCATAAATCAATTGGACATGTCTTTTAAAAGGAAACACCACATTAGTAAATCACACAATTGCAACACATTTGTATGTGTGATTTAGAACCATTTCTTATGTGAGACAATATATACAACACATACATAATACCAAACGTTATTTGTGACAAAAATATATACAACAAACCAATGATAACAAGACAAACATCGATAAATTATGTGTGCCAGCCTGAAATTAAACCAGTCCTGCATTTGCACTGAAAACACAAGGCGGACAATTGCTCATTCAAAGACACATGTCTACTGTCCTGCCTGTGTGGGAGGGTGGGGATGCATATCCTACTTGATGGTGTTGACAATAGAAGAAGGGGGAAATAATTTCTATTCCGTCCCCTCGTGGCACACCCTGTTCTACCGTCCCCCACACAACAGCTAACGCGTTTCGAATCCCCAACAATTCCGGGATTCTCTTCAGGATTCGGACTTGATTTGGGCTAAAAAAAAATGAAAAGAAAAAATGTTGCTATAAATCTGTCGACTCCTTGTATAACCAGAACTTAATGGCCAGCACATGTATGATAGGTACCTCAATTGTGCTGCAGACAGATGTCCATTATCTGTTATTCAATTCATAGTGTTAATCGAGGCTACGAAAAGATAGACATCAAGGCATTAAATGTACGATGTACTACATGAGAAACGCATCGTGTTTCAAAGGATCATGGAACAGGGTTCTACCTTAAATTTCCTGGGCGTGTGTAAACTCTTGATAATGATTTAAAAACGGTGCAGGATCTAGGAATGGTAAGTGTGCAATTGTGTGATTTACTAATGTGGTGTTTCCTTAAAAAAAACATGTCCAATTGATTAATGAATGTCTTTTTGAATTATCAAAACTAAGCAGAATAAATGCTCAAAAACCTCAGAATTAGTGGTCTTAGGTTTATCGCGAATATTTAAAATAAACCTCCATTGACACCTTACTGTGATTTCAATATTTGGGTGGTTCAGTCTGGGGAGTACAGAACCCAAGCCTTCCTTGTTTTCACTCATATGTTCTAAGGCATCTGACCACACACAGCTTACGGTTATCAGGTAAGGCTGGGTAAGATACCGACCTGGTACTCGTCTTTGTCCTTCTGGAGATATGCAAGGGAACCCCTTCCAGGGTAAAAATTCTAGCTGAGAAGCCAACAACTCCTATGTTCGAAGCTCTCTTGCAAGAGATGAGGCTGAGCAACATAGCCAACTTCGCTGAGATCTCCTTCCTGGAAAGGTATTGATTGTCCTGCCAGGAGGTGAGCAAACGTAGGACCAGAATAACGTCCCACAAGCCCATGTACTGGGGCTTCGGGGGGCGGAACATCCTGATGCCCTTGAGGAGCTTACTTACCCACAGGTGTTCCACCAAAACATTATTCACTGGAGAATGGCCTGCCGAGATAGCCAACCTGAAGGATTTGATGGTACAATATGCCAACGCTTCCTGTAACAGTTTTGCCAGGAAGTTGGGATCCAGGTGTTTCTCCACACACCAACGAACCCATCATCTCCAAGCCGATTTGTCCCTCTTGGTAGTTCCTGGGGCCCACGCCTGCTGGATGAGGAATTCCGCTCCTTGCGAAAGTCTGAGGTCCAGCCAGCGTCTCCTGAAATCCGCCATGCCATGAGGTGAAGACGGCGCTGTAGGATCACGGGATGGGGCTGGCCCAAGGGATCTGTCAAGATCTCGGCAACAGTTGGGAGCCGAATCGGCGAGGCCCAAGCAAATTCCAGAAGGGAAGGGAACCGCTCTTGTGAGCGCCAGATCAGAGTGATCAGTACCAGGGAGCCCCGTTGATGTCTGGCTTGGGCTGCCACCCACTGGATAAGCAGGAACTGTGGGAATGCATAGGCTTGAGTCTCTGACCATTCCTGTAGGAAGGCGTCCACTGCTTCCGCCCCCTGGTCCGGTCTCCAGCGGACATAGCGTGGGAAGTTCCATCTAGATGCAAAGAGGTCCACTTGGCACAGACCCCACAGTGACATGAGAGCTTGAAATACTGCCAGGCAGAGACTCCAATCGCTGGCATCCCTGAGGAATCTGGAATTCCAGTCTGCCATCCCGCGATCCCGGTAGGTATTACGCTGTCACCGATATTTGTTGCTGGAGGCAGTAGTGCCAGAAATCCTTGGCGAGTTCCGCCAGCGCTCGAGAGCGGGTATCGCCCAACCGGTTGACATACTGCACCGATGTGGTGTTGTCCATCCACAACACAACACAGCAGGAGATCCTGTCCTTCGTAAGCGCTCAAATAGCAAATGGGCCCGCCTGAAGTTAGAGGCAGTTGATGTGTAGAGAGTTCCTTTTCTGTCCACCTGCCTCCCATGGAGATCGAGCCACAACTGGCTCCCCAGCTCAGACGGCTGGCATCCGACTCTATCACCAGATCGGGATGGGATGCAGATATTACTCTCCTGTTTCAGGCTTCTATATGGTCTATCTACCATTGCAGCTCTGTCTTGGCCTCTGGTCTCAGAGTGACTAGCTCCGAATAGGTAAGGCCTCTCCGATGGTGGGCTGCCTTCAGCCTCTGGAGAGCGCGGTAGTGCAATGGGCCCGGGAAAATGGATTGTATCGAGGACGATAATAAGCCAACAATCCTGGCCAGTTGGCACAGGGAAATGCTGTCCCTCCGAAGTTCTTTCTTGATCCTGTTGATCTTCTGGCCCGGAAGGCTCAGGGTCGCTGCCCTGGAGTCTATAGTGAAGCCCAGATAGGTCATAGTTTGCTGGGGCGTCGGGTCCGACTTCTGTTGGTTTATGATAAATCCCAAGCCTTGAAGGAGGTGAATGGTCATGTTCAGATGGGCCAAAAGGCGATTCCATGACTGATCGATCAACAGTATATCGTTCAGGTTGAAGTCTAGGATCTGAAGATACTCCACTACTGGCTTGAGTAGTTTTGTGAAGCACCACGGTGCCGAGGATAGGCCGAACGGGAGACTCCGGAACTCTAATATCTGTCCTCTCCACTTGAATTGGAGGTACCTGCAATGAGGTTAGTAGATGGGGACTGTCAGACAGGCATCCTTGAGGTCCTGGCACGTCAGCCAATCGTCCTGAAATAGTATGTCCCTGAGGAGGTGGATACCCTCCTTCTTGAAGTGGCGATATACTAGCCACTCGTTGAAGGACCTGAGATTTATCTCTGGGCGGAAGCCTCCATCCCTTTTCTCTACCAGGAACAAGTTCCTGAGGAAACCCCGGGATGCAGATGGGAAAGGCATATCGCATTTTTGGCAAGTAGTTCCTGTACCTCTTGGTCTATTAGGGACACCTCGTGGGTAGAGAAGGTTAGAAGACGGGGCCTTGCCTTTTGTGACCGTGTTCGTAGAATTCTATGTGATACCCCTGGACGGTCTCCAGTACCCACGCGCCTGCCGTTATCTCTGCGCACTTGTGAATACAAGCGTGTAACCTAAAAACCAGAGAGATGTTGCAAGAAACGGCCTTACCATTGTATCCTTTGTTGTTGGATCCTCCACGAGGTTGGTTGTGTTTTCCTCGGCTGCTGCTGCGGAGGGGGTGGAAGGAGCGTTGACAACCATCGTGACAGCCATTATTCCTCCTCGCCTGGGCTCTGTTAGGGCCTTGGTAGGACTGGCGGCCGGAAGAGCGACCCTTGCCTCTTCTGGCCCCTCCAAAAACCTTCCCGGGAAAGATTTGTTCGAGGCATATGAGCTGCAGATTGTACACTTAGCATAGATCGCCATCTGGTGTTGGGCCCGGATGTTTGCAGTTTGTTTTTGTTCTTTGGACAGTCTTTGGAAGTCACGAGTTCGGTGACTCCTCCTTCGGTCCGTACTGCGCATGGGCTTCGGCTCCATCCTCAGATTGTTTTTTTCCGCCATCGGGCTCGGATGTGATACTTCGTGCTCCGGCTTCGAACTTCTACGGTTCCAGCCTCGACGGAAAATCCTCGTTCTTCGAGTTTCTTCATCATATCTTCATCTCTCGAAGCGGCACTTTTCTCCATCCCGTACATCGGCACCGGCCTTCGGGCCCTCCTCGACTCCGGTCCCGGCCGATGGAAAGGACTCCGTTCAAAAAGTGCCCAAAATGTGGGTCTAAATTTCCCCACACCGACCTCCATCAGGTGTGTAACCTTTGCCTCTCTCCAGAACACGAGGCCAGAGACTGCCCCGCCTGTAAGTCTTTTCGATCAAAAAAGACCATCCGGGATCGAAGAGCTCGACGCACCATGGCGCACTCCTCGACCGCGGCTCCACCGGACATCTTCGGAGACGACGCCGAAGCTTCGGGGCAACTACACACCCAGCAGGAGGACGACGTCGTCAGCGCTTCCGAGGCCGACGACTCCGACGTGGAGGACATCACACCGGCGCAGCGGGTCGTGAGTACTGTACCCCCTCCCACCCCCGCGCCCAAAACCAAAGAGACTCAGGTTACACCCTCGCCTGCAGGCCTGGGCAAAACCAAGCACACAGCTTCTATCACCCCACCTTCGGGCCCGGTGTCGAAGCCTCAGAAGTCTCACGGCAGCTCGGGCTCGAGCCAGCCGACGCCTGGTGCCGAAAAACACCATTCGGCACCGAAGAAAGGGATACCCAGCTCGACTCCGAAGCCACCGGTGCCAAAGCGTGGACTCTCGGTGCCGACCAAACACAAACACAAATCTGTCGGCACCGACGCTCCAGCGCCGAAAACTCCTTCGACGCCGAAAAAACCGGAGGCTCCAAAAAAAGCATGGCACACAGAAACCATCGAAGCCCTCGGCTCCGAAACCATCGGCGCCAGCGGACGATTCAGCGCCACTGGCTCTGTTCACACCAGACCCTGTGCAAAAGACTCTATCTAAAGATCCAAAGACTGGGCTATTGACTTTAATTATCAAGAAAAGACGCCTTGACACACCGGCTCCTCCTCCACCGCCCAAACGGAAGGACTCTGCTACTTCTCCCCTCAGAGTGCCCTCCCCACTACCTCCTCCTCTGCCTCCTCCACCCCCTCCCCCTCCGCGACCTTTACCTCATCACTCCCCGACCCCGTCCCCAGATCCTGATGACGGGGATCCGGATTATGACCCGGCGGACGCCCCAATGGACCCCACTCCACCGGGGACCCCAGACCCATGGGAAGACTACCACAACCCTGACATACCTGATATGCCTCAGGACGACCTATACCCATCCAGGCCGTCCACTCCAGAGGACTCCTTAGGGTTTCATCACTTAGTGCAGAGAGCAGCACACTACCATGGGGTGGACATGCACAGCGAACCAGTGGAAGACGACTTCCTACTGGACACGTTTGACATTCAGGACAAATCCACGTCTATCTTGCCCATGCTTAAAGGTGTCACCAAGCATGCTGCAGAGGTATTCAGAGACCCTGTCAGGGCCAGGGTACTGAACCCTAGAATAGAAAAAAAGTACAAGGCGGCACCCACAGACCCTGCATACATTAAGGGCCCTGCTCCCTTAGATTCCCTAGTTGTCTCCACAGCTAGAAAGCGGGCTAACTCCCAGTCCTCAGGAGAAGCCCCGCCGCCAGACAAAGAATCCAAACTTTTAGACGCGTCTGGCAAACGCACCGCCTCCCAAGCTGCAAACATGTGGCGCATTGCAAATACACAAGCGCTACTTGCGCGCTATGACAGAGCACACTACGATGAACTTGAGGCTCTTATGCAGCACCTCCCCGAAAAACACAAGCGCAAGGCTCATGACCTGATACAGGAGGGTAAACTAATCACAAACACCTCCATTAAGTGTGCCCTCGATGCAGCCGACACTGCTTCTAGAGCCATAAATACCAGTGTCCTGCTTCGTCGTCATGCCTGGCTCAGGATCTCAGGGTTCAAGCCTGAAGTCCAGGCGTCTATACTAAATCACCCTTTTGACCAACAAACTCTCTTTGGGCCAAAGGTGGACGAAGCGTTGGAAAAGATGAAAAAGGACACAGACACAGCAAAGTCTATGGGGGCACTCCAAACACAGGCCCCTAAACGTTCCTTTCGACGCTCATCCTTTCGTGGCACAGGCAGAGGCTTCTCCACCGATAGCGCCTCTACCTCCTACAAGTCCCCTCCTCAAAATACCTTTTCAAAGGGCAACCAAAGGGGCGGTTACAGAGGCAACAACAATAAGGGCAGGGGCAAAACTAACACCACCCGTTCTGCCACCCCGCCCGCACAATGACTTCCCTTCGCTCCCCCCAGACCATTCCACTCCAGTCGGGGGCAGACTACAAAACTTTATACACGCATGGGAGTCCATACGGACAAATGGGTGACCCAAATTATTCGGTCAGGGTACTGTCTCGAGCTAACATCTACCCCACCCAATATCCCACCAAGGCACCGTCCAATGTCTCAAGAACATTCCACACTGCTCAAACAGGAGGTACTCTCCATCCTCCAAAAACATGCTATAGAGCAAGTCCCCGTCAATCAGCAAAATCTAGGGTTCTACTCTCTGTATTTCCTAATACCGAAGAAAGACGGGACCCTAAGGCCCATTCTGGACCTCCGGCCTCTAAATGCATACATACATTCAGACCATTTCCACATGGTCACCCTACAACAGGTCCTCCCGCTCCTCTGTCAGGGAGACTTTCTCACTACCTTGGATCTGAAAGACGCATACTTTCACATTCCAATACACCCTTCTCACAGGAAGTACCTCAGGTTCGTGGTGGACGGTCAGCATTACCAATTCACGGTTCTCCCCTTCGGGGTCACCACCGCACCACGAGTATTTACCAAATGCCTAGCGGTAGTAGCAGCACACCTCAGGCGTCAACACGTTCACGTCTTCCCTTACTTAGACGACTGGCTCATAAAAGCCGCGTCCTACCACCAATGTGTGCAACATACAAACAGCACCATCCAGCTGCTCCACCAACTAGGCTTCACGGTGAACTACCAAAAGTCCCACCTTGTACCATCTCACACAAAGCAATATCTCAGGGCCACTATAGACACCTCCAAAGGTATTGCCTATCCAAACTCAGCCAGGATCGCAAGCATACAAGCTTTGCGCAAAACATTCCTTCCTCAACACTCTCTTCCAGCAAGAGTGTTTATGAAGCTCATAGGAATGATGGCGTCTTGCATTTTCATAGTGCCCCATGCAAGACTCCACATGCGTCCACTTCAAGAGTGCCTAGCGCAACAGTGGAACCAGGCCCAGGGTCAGCTAACGGATCTGGTGTTGGTGGACGGCCGCACCCATCACTCTCTGCAGTGGTGGAACACCACAAACCTTTCCAAAGGGCGGCCGTTCCTGGACCCGGTTCCTCAGGTGATTCTAACAGCGGACGCATCGCTCTCCGGCTGGGGAGCGCACCTCCTACACCTCACAATGCAAGTTCTATGGACGCCACAGCAAAAATCGCTCCACATCAACCATCTGGAGCTCTTGGCGATCTTTCTAGCCCTAAAATCTTTCCAAAAACAGATTTCGGGCAAAGCAGTCCTCATTCGCACAGACAACATGACTGCAATGTATTATATCCAAAAACAGGGGGGGACACACTCTCCCCAGCTCTCCCGCTTAGCCCAGAGCATATGGAGATGGGCAATTCCCCAAAACATCTTTCTCCTGGCACAGCACGTTCCAGGCGTACAAAACACCATGGCAGATCTGCTCAGCAGACAAACGCAACAACTACACGAATGGGAACTGCATCCACAAGTTCTTCACCCATTCTTCCAACAGTGGGGGCATCCTCAGATAGACCTTCGCCACCCACGAAAACAAAAAATGCCCAAGCTTCGCCGCCAGATACCCACACCCATTGTCCAAGGGCAATGCGATATGGATGAACTGGTCAGGCAGATTTGCATACGCCTTTCCACCTCTCCCACTAATTCCATTAGTGGTAAGGAACCTACAACAACACTCCCTCACACTCATTCTAGTAGCTCCAACGTGGGCCAGGCAGCCGTGGTACACCACACTACTACAACTATCAGTGGTACCACATCAAAAACTGCACCTGTCCCCACGCCTCCTAACCCAGAACCATGGAGAAATCCGGCACCCGGACCCAGCTCAGCTCAACCTTGCGATCTGGCTCCTGAAATCTTAGAATTTGGATACCTTAACCTTCCCCCTGATTGCATGAACATCATCATGGAAGCCAGACGTCCTACCACTAGAGCATGCTATGCCGCAAAGTGGAAAAGATTTGTAATTTACTGCCGTAACAATATAATCAACCCTTTAGATGCATCCATACAGCACATTATATGCTATCTGCTCCATCTTCACAGGTGTAACCTGGCATATTCATCCATACGCCTACACCTAGCAGCGATCGCTGCTTATCTACAAAACAGACAGCATTTATCACTGTTCAGAGTGCCCGCTATTAAAGCCTTTATGGAAGGCCTTAAACGAGTAATTCCTCCCAGGGCACCACCTTCCCCTGTATGGAATCTAAATGTAGTTCTTACACGGCTAATGGGTCCGCCCTTCGAACCAATGCATAAATGTGAGCTACAGTTTCTCACCTGGAAAACAGCTTTTCTCGTAGCTATCACTTCCCTTAGAAGAGTTGGTGAAATACAAGCGTTCACTATACAGGAACCCTTCCTACAAATACATCACAGCAAGGTCATACTTCGTACAAATCCGAAGTTTCTGCCCAAGGTCATTTCCCCCTTCCATCTCAATCAATCGGTGGAATTACCTGTCTTCTTCTCGCAACCTCAATCTGTTGCAGAAAGGGCTTTACACACACTTGATGTTAAAAGGGCTTTGCTGTACTACATACAGAGAACGCAACCTTTCAGGAAGACTAAACAATTGTTCGTCTCCTTCTCTCCACCACATAAAGGCAACCCCATCTCTAAATCAGGGATAGCTAGGTGGATTGTAAAGTGCATACAAATTTGCTATCAAAAGGCAAAAAGAACATTATCTGTTCCACCTAAAGCCCACTCTACTAGAAAGTTAGGGGCTTCTATGGCCTTTCTAGGGAACATACCCTTAGATGACATCTGCAAGGCAGCCACATGGTCAACACCGCACACCTTCACAAAACATTACTGTGTAGATGTGCATTCCAAGCAGCAAGCTAGTGTGGGCCAGGCTGTACTAAAGACACTTTTTCAAACTACTGCAACGGATACCGGTGGTCGCCGCTAAGGTTGGGTACTGCTATATAATCTATGCTAAGTGTACAATCTGCAGCTCATATGCCTCGAACGGAATATGCTACTTACCAGTATGCATCTGTTCTTGGCATGTAGAGCTGCAGAGTTGTACACGCCCACCCGCCTCCCCGGCTACCTGTATCCGTTCCAGTCCATCTTATTTAGATACAACACACATGGGTTTCTCACTGTTATTACTACGCTCCATCATTTCCCTGCTGGCGAAAAACAATCTGAGGATGGAGCCGAAGCCCATGCGCAGTACGGACGGAAGGAGGAGTCACCGAACTCGTGACTTCCAAAGACTGTCCAAAGAACAAAAACAAACTGCAAACATCTGGGCCCAACACCAGATGGCGATCTATGCTAAGTGTACAACTCTGCAGCTCTACATGCCAAGAACAGATGCATACTTGTAAGTAGCATATTCCTTTTCATCGAATACTGAGCTTTGTCTAGGGCCGAGAACGTGGCGACAATCTTCCCAAGCTCTTTAACGAAGAGGTTGCCAAAAAGGGAACCCTGTGCTTCTAGGCCCGACTCGGAGGAGGAGAGTTCCTCCCAGTTTGGAATCAATTTTGACCAACAAGGAACAATGACGTTCTGCTGAGAGTGCACAGTTGGCGTTGCTGAGTAGGCAGATCGCCATCTGGGCCCAGCCTGCGACATCGTCCATGGGCAGGGAATTCCCTGACTGCTTGGCCTGTTCCGCTAGCTCAATGATCTTAGTCAGGGGGCCTACCACATTGTGAGAGGGATGGGCGGAAAAAGAACCGAGGAGGTCTTATGCGTGGATCTATGATGGCTTATTTATTAGAGACTCAGAATGAACAACAAGAGAGAAACACAGGTGAACTCCGTGGTAGATGATTCGCGGGTGATGCTTGAGACTCTTCTGCCAATGGCTTCCTCTCCAGGTAAGTGGTGATGACGTTCCCCGGGTACCATGGGAAGAGAAGAGACAACAGGCGGTAAGTATGGCTGTCTAACGTAGGGGCAATTACCGTCACCAAGGTTGAAAGTGGGGACACACCCGGTGCTCAGGCTAGGGATGATGTGGTATGCACGGGTGAAAAGTAGGGCGTGCAAGAAATGTAGGAAAACAAAAACGTACTTAGAAGTTTGAGCTCGCCCCTTGCTTCAGGTGATGAGCCGTCTATGGCCAGAACCAGTTATCCAACCTATTTCCTAGGTCTGAGGGACCATGGAGGGTGGTGGCAATTAAAGGCTGACAGTCTCTTTCTATTTGTGCTCCTCTTCCCCCCCCCCCCCTCCCCAAAACAAACAAACAACCAAAGAAGTGGCTACAATCCCCTCCCTGTGACCCCTACAACCACAATCCCCTCAACACGTACCGCGGAAGCCGTAACTCTCCGGAGTTACGGCGGCATGCAGGTGTCCTCCGGGGGTGTCCACCAGTCCTCTGACCAGGACTCTGGTTCGGCAGAAACGTTGTCTTCTCCTTTGTGGATGGCGCCGGTGTCGATGCGGTCCTTGTCCGGTCCCAGTCCCGCTGTCCTCCGCTGCAAATCCTCCAGGCTTCCCGCGTCTGTCCTCCGTTCGCCATCTTCCTTCTTCCAGGCGTCTTCCGGGAACTCCCACTTGGTCGCCGGGTCCGCCCTTCTATTTCCCCAGGTCTATACCCATTGGGTGTTTTCCCTCTCTGGGCGTTCCTGCGGGGAAGAGGAGTTCGGGTTAATTAACCCTTGCCTGTCGGGCGCGTTCCGTTTGATGGGTGAGAACTCGTCTCGAGGGTCTGCCATGGGGGTGAAAGCAGGCACCTCCTCACACACATCCAGGAGCTTGTCCCGACACGCTTGTCAAGACCGGTCTATTCCCATTTTTGGCTCTTTCCTGTATTCGGAGAAGAAAGTACATAATTTAGAGTCGATCTCTGGGGTCGCTATCACCCTATCATCCAGGGATGGTCTGGGACATTCCGCCTGTAGACCTCCTCTGCTGAGGGGTTGGCAGATTTTACTCTCAACGTAGTCCGCCGCTATCTTCTCCAGGATCCACTCTTCGGAGCTTGGACGGTAAAGCCCCTCTGGGTCAAACATGTCGCTATGGGTAGTGTCCCTTTTTAGTGAGTCTGAACCGGTGGAATGCAGGCACCAGAATCTGCCCAAATCTTCGCCATCCTCAAGATCACCCTCCCCCCAAATCGGGGAACCCCTCCTCGGGGTAGAAGTCCGTCGCAACGTCATCACTCATTATCACGGGTGTTTCCTCCTCCGGGCAGGGTGCGTTCTTTAACGTGTGTGCACTCTTATGGAAGACTACAGCCAGAAGGCTAAAGCCTTCCAGGTGTCCCGCGTCACGTTTATAGGCCTTGCATGTGTGGACCGAGGTCACCCCCTCTAGGCCCAGCCCCCTGTCTCCCAGAATACCAGTGCCCTTGTACATCTGGGCCGGCAGCTTGGCGACACTTTCCTGCAGAGGGGCAAGCGCCTGAGATATAGCCTGGGTATGGAACCTGTTCACCTCTGAGGTGCAAGAGGGTGCATAGTCATCGTCTCTTTGAGACTGCATATTTATTCAAGAGGGTGAGAGCACCAAGAAATAACGCCCTGAAATAATATATATGGGCAGCCCCCTTGCCGGTGTAAGACACTGTGAAAAAAACACTTCTTTAAAGGATTGGAACTGTCAGCCACACTCGTGGTCTGCCACACGTGGTTATTCAAAAAGCGGGCTAATCCCTGTCAGTTTACCACTTCTGCAGTGTCAGGTGAGGGTTGGGGAGAGGAGTCATACAGTGGGGGACCGCTAATTCTATGTCAGGACAGGAGGCTCCGATTATGCTTTCTCATTTCTTTATTAGAAATGCCCAGCAGCCAATTAGAAGAACCGTTGTAGAACGAAAAAACTACAGTACCCATGAGCACCAGGGTACCACGTGACCAACCATAGAGTCTCCCATATAAAAGATAATGCCAGTGAAAGTACGTCCTCTTTCTTTGCTGCTCCGCAGCCACTTAAGTGTTACTTATTTGTCTATTGCTAATGTGTTGCATTGATACTTTGTTGCTGTATTTTCTAGATACTGCTTCATACGCATGCTTCTGTGCTCAATTTGTATTGCTACTTTGTTGCCGCTTCTAGCGCATTTCGTTTCTAGTTCGCGCGGTGTCTTAACACACGCGCGGTGCTGTGCTGGGAGCGTGTGTCACCTCCCGAGGTCCGGACGCTCGTCGGAGCGTCCGTGCTCGTTTTTCAGGTGGAGTGGGAGTCCTGGGGCAGTGAGACTCGCGCTTTCACGCGCGAGCTCATTTTTCATTTCTCTCTCGAGGCGGCCGTTACCGCGCATGCGCGGCGGCCATTTTAACTGTTTACATTGTGTTTTCCACACGGAGCTTCTCAGAATCGGTTGTTTTACACACCGCTGCCCACAGCCTCGAAAGTTATTCAGCCCCATCGACGCCCATTGCTTTTTCAAGGCTTTGGGCTGTATAATAGCGCATAGGCACTGCCTAGAGTGATTGTGCAGCAAGCCCTCCCTCCACAATTTATTTATTTATATATTTTGGGTCAGGTTTCTCTACCTTTCCTTCTGGCTTGCTGTGGGGTTATTCACTCCCCCTGATTTGTGCCTTTGGCATATATATAAAACTCGGAGTATCATTTTGTGGGCTTTATTATCACATTTCTGTGACAGAAAATGGAGGAATATTTTGATGACGATGATTACTCCTTTGAAGATGATGACTCTAATTTTCTAGAGCAGGATCTAGTGGAAGATTTGGACCAAGGGGTTACCCACTCCGTTAATAAGGCCCTGGTCCACGCCATTAATCCCCTGAAACGTCATTTGACGAACTACGCCAAGCAACAGGGTTGGTTGCCTCCTTCCAGTTCCTCAAAATCTCCGGCTAATCCGCATAGGTCGGATTTTAAAAGACTGGCTAAATTTTTAGCCTCAGAAAAAGCTTCCTCCTTGCCTTCGGTGGGCGCCTCTGCCTCTTCTGGACTTCTGACTGATTCCGATGGTCCTCCTTCCTCTCCTTCGGACCAGGATGTTCCGCCTCCACGCAAGAAGTCTCGTAAGGAGCATTATGTCGATGCTCCCACTCACCCTCAGGTCCTTACATTTGAACCTTCTGAACTTTATCATCCGCATTCATCTTCCTGGCTCCCTTCCCCTGCTGTAGCGGCCTATGTTCAGGCGCACATTCGGCAGCCCTTCGAAAAGGATGTTAGGGCTCGCCTTCGCTCTGAGTGCCCTCGCCCGGATCTCGCAGACCACCTGGCAGACACTCCAGAGATTGATCCAACTATGCTGTCATACCTTAAAAAATTTGCAAAGGATCCGAAGAAGGGTCTTGACAGGTCCTGGCGTTCCTGTCAGGATAAAATGCTGGATTTACTGGGACCACTCACTAAAATTCTGGATCTTGGATTTCACGCCAAGGAATCTTCTTCCCTTGTGGATCCTGACGACCTGATCGAATGGGCTCAGAGGGCTATTTGCCAGTTAGGCAATGCTAATTGTGCAATTTCGAGCGAGCGTCGTCGCTCTATTTTGCTAAAAATCGACCCAAAATTAGCGGAACTGTCTACTTCCGAATCTGGTCCGGTGGCTCAGGGTCTTCTTTTTGGCCAACCTTTTCTAAAGGAATTGACAAAATTTGTTGCGACCTTCAGCGGTCTAGATAAAGCTCAGGCTTCCATCAAACGAGCTCTTCGTCCGGTTTTTGCCAGGGCCGGACGACATAGGGGACGCTCGTTCGGCCGTGGATCTCATCATCCCTCCCAGAGGGGTTTTCAGTCCCAGAAAGGCGGAGGTCAAGACTCTGGATACAACTCCCGCTCCAATTTCTACCCTTCCCGCAAAGGGAGAGGTCAATTTCGAAAGGGCCGTGCAGGTGAAAACCAGGGTGCCTACCACGACTCTAACACCTCAGGTGAGTCTGATTCCTTTTTCCGACGTGATTCTGGGGGGCAGAATACGATATTTTCTCCACAACTGGCGTCTAATCTCCGACGATGCTTGGGTTCTGCAAACTGTTCAGGGTTTCAAAATAGAGTTTTATCAGTCCCAGCATCAATACCTTCCTCCACATTCCCTAACTTTTTCTCTTCAGGACCAAAGTTTTATCTCGGCGGAGATCGAATCCCTCCTCAAAAAAGGGGCAATCATTCCGTCCATCCCCCACCCTCAAGGGTTCCTCAGCACTATTTTCCTGGTTCAGAAAAAAGGGGGCGGCAATCGCCTGGTCCTCAATTTGAAGGAGTTCAACGGAAATGTCGTTTACAGACACTTTAAAATGGAGGGGATTCATCTATTGCGCGATCTTGTTCGCGAGGGGGATTGGATGGTTCGGCTCGACCTCAAGGATGCGTATCTTTCGATTCCTATTTTCAAGCCTCATCGCCGATTTCTTCAATTCAGTTGGCAGGGGACACGGTACGAATACACGGTTCTTCCATTCGGCCTCTCGTCAGCACCTTGGTGCTTCACGAAACTTCTGAGGCCCGTCGCGGAATGTCTGCGTGCTCGGGGTGTCCGCTTAATAATTTATCTCGACGACATTCTTATCATGGCGGACAGTCCCCTCACAGTCTTATCGCACCTGGAGTGGTCTATCGACCGTTTACAATCTCTGGGGTTTCTTGTCAATCCTCAGAAGTCGATCTTGAATCCTACTCAGGTGATAGAGTTTCTGGGTTTCCAGGTGAATTCTCTTTCCTGTCAACTTCTTCTGCCAAACCAAAAGATTCGGTACATCAAGAGGGAATTGAGGTCGGTTCTTTCCAAACAGACTGTGTCGTTGAGATCGTTAGCACGTGTAGTAGGTCTTTTAGCATCTTCCATTCAGGCGATCTTTCCGGGCCCTCTTCACTACCGGGCACTTCAAAGGTTGAAGATTCGTCATCTCCAAAAAGGTCTTCGATATTCCGATCTGATTCCCCTTTCACAGGATGCGAGGGACGAGATGCAGTGGTGGCTAGACCACATGGAGGCCTGGAATGGGCGAGCCCTGTTCGGCTCCTCTCCGGATCTGGTGATAGAATCCGATGCCAGTCTATGGGGTTGGGGAGCCCGCTGCGGTCCCGTCTCGACAGGGGGTCGGTGGTCCTCCCAGGAACTGTCTCTTCACATAAATTGCCTGGAACTCCTGGCGGGTTCCTTTGCGATCCGGTGTTTTTCTCCTCTCCAGTCCAATTGTTGCATTCTGCTCCGCATGGACAATGTTTCGGCGGTTCGGTATGTCAACAAGTTAGGAGGAACGAGATCCAAGATTTTGGCGGAGATCGTCAAGGATTTTTGGCACTTCTGTCTTCAACAAAAGATCACAGTTATTGCCGAATATCTTCCCGGCTGTCACAATCAGATTGCGGACTGGAACTCTCGCCATCTTCGCGACTTCAGCGATTGGCGCCTTCATCCGCGCATTTTTCGCAATCTCCTTCGGACTTGGGGTCAATGTCACCTAGATCTGTTCGCTTCTCGCCTGAACACTCAGCTCCCTCTGTTTTTCAGCTGGAGACCGGATCCGAAAGCCCTAGCCACGGATGCGTTCCTGCAGACTTGGCTGTCGACTCTCTGTTATGCCTTTCCCCCGTTCATGATGATTCCCAGGGTTCTGGCTTACTCGAAACGCTTTCAAACAGAGCTAATCCTAATTGCTCCGCTGTGGCGAGCTCAAGCGTGGTTCCCGGTTCTTTTGGAAATGTGCTGTGCGGTCCCGTTTCTTCTTCCCCAGAAGTGGAATCTGTTGTTGGATCCCCTCGGCAATCCGCATCCCCTTGTTCTGTCAGGCACTCTCCTTCTGTTGGCGTGGCGAATTTCGGGGATCGCTGGTCGCTCCCAGGCCTTTCATGCGACGCTTCCAAATTCATCGGTGATGCCTGGTCTCCCAGTACTTACAAACGATATAAGGCTTCATGGAAACGATGGTGTGATTGGTGTGTTCAGCGGGAAGCTGATCCCGCTTCAGCGGATGTGGCTATGATTATTAATTTTCTAGCCTCTCTCGCTTCCTCTGGTTTGGCTTATCGCACGGTCAACAACTTCCGTTCCGCCATTTCAGCGGCTCATGTTCCTATCGATGGTAAGCCTGCAGGTGAGCATCCCTTGATTTCCAAATTGCTTAAGGGCATTCGTTTATCGAATCCTCCGTGCCCTAAATATGTCTCGTTGTGGGATGTCTCCATTGTTTTGAGGTTTCTTAAGGCTTGGCCTACTAATTCCTTGCTTTCCCGCAAGCAACTCTCTGCCAAACTGACTATGCTGTTATGTCTTGTTTCTTGCAAACGAGTCTCTGATGTGCGTGCGTTAGACTTGGCAGGTCGTAGTTTTACACCCGAGGGTGTCACTTTTCTTATTTCTAAACGCACCAAAACGGCTACTTCTTTTGTTACCTATCCTTCATTTCCTCACCATCCCAACCTTTGCGTTGTTCAGTGTGTCAAGGATTATGAGGTATGTACTGCCCCTTTCCGTTCAGATCCACAGGGTCAATTACTTATTGCTTTGCAAAAACCTTTTCGTCCGGTTACGCCTGCTACTTTAGCGCGCTGGGTTAGATGGCTCTTGTCTGAGGCTGGAATTGATGTTTCCATTTTTGGTGCTCATTCGGCTCGTGGGGCTATGGCCTCTAAAGCGTTCTCGATGGGTGTTTCATTATTGGACATCATGAAAACCGCAGATTGGTCTTCTGACTCTGTGTTCAAAACTTTTTATTACAAACCTATTGAACATATTGCTTCTGTAGTGGTGGATAAGCTTTGAACAAGCATAATCGGAGCCTCCTGTCCTGACATAGAATTAAAAATTTGCAAACATTCGTGACAAGAATTTTCAATTCTATTAAGGACAAGGAGGCGAGGATTATCCCACCCAAGGTCATGATTTATTCTCATGTTTTCAATGTCATATTTGCATTTCGTTTATGTTTAATGCATTGGTTTTTTCTCTCTTTTACCCCCCCTTCTGTTGTTAACTTCACTCTCTTTATGGGATGAATATTACGGCTCTGCCTTTCTTTTCAGGTTCTGACCCCAAATAGCGGTCCTTCTGTTCCACCTGCCTCTTTGCTTGGATGGTCTGCTGCCTCCTGTATTCGGCGTTTGCTGTGTTTACTTTCGTCAGGGTGATTCCCGGCTGTTGCTGATGGACTCTGTTACCTGGCATTCATCGTTTTCCATTGGACTTCCTGTTTCCTGTGAACTGTTCCTCACCAAAGAAAGAGGACGTACTTTCACTGGCATTATCTTTTATATGTGAGACTCTATGGTTGGTCACGTGGTACCCTGGTGCTCATGGGTACTGTAGTTTTTTCGTTCTACAACGGTTCTTCTAATTGGCTGCTGGGCATTTCTAATAAAGAAATGAGAAAGCATAATCCTCGCCTCCTTGTCCTTAATAGAATTGAAAATTCTTGTCACGAATGTTTGCAAATTTTTAATCCTTTCTTCAGTGCAACGCCGCGTACGGAGCTCTGTCAAGCCGCTCCGACGCACGTAGAGTGCGTTGGAAGGCGCGAAAGAGCGCCACCTCGCAGGATGAAAAAAGACGCGCTCAGGTGGTGTGCCTGAGGAGATTAGGCAAAGCAAATGACAATCGCTATGATTGACACAATTCACTACTGCAAGCCAAGTAATAAGTGCAAATCGTCAGAAAAAAAGTCCCTCTCTCCCACTAACAGTTACTTTCAGGAAGGAAAAGTAAGGCGACTTAACTGACAGTCTGACATCGTTAGCTGTGAAGAAAGAGGAAGGACTACGTTTCATTATGTGATTGATAGACTGTCGGACTGTGTCTGGATTGGACTATTGGCTACCATGGTTGCTCCCCAAGGTTCATGGGAGATGTTGTTTTGTGCAAGTGTTCTTTATTGTTTTTTACCTTTGAACCTGCTAATTAATAAAAGTGAAGAAAGGACTGCATAATCCTCGCCTGCGGTCCTGAGATAGAATTGCTCCGTCGGGCCCCCGTAGAGCAAGCTGGTGGTCATCTTGGGATTCCTGCTTGCTTCCTGAGGTCTCACACACTCTGGTAGCTTGTCTTTTGCTTTAACTTGTGCGTTGAAAACCCTTGTTATGTGCACAGAGGATCAAAAACTCCTTTGTGGGATAGTGCTGGGCCATCTTTATTTCCTACACGATGCATTCCAAAGGTTGCGTCAAGGCTAAGGGCTTAGTGACTGAGCCTCAGTCAGTGAGGTGTTGTTGTGGTCAGCAGATAATGTCATCAAGGTTTTTCGTCTGTGCAGATGTGACAGCAACCTCCGTGGAAGTAGATGGACATTTATAGCAGCGTCAATAGGGCCAGATTGTGTTTGGCGAGACGGTGGAAATCTAGTATGCCAGTTTTGGGTTTAAAACAAAAGAAATGTGTGTATAAACCTTAGGAGCTGCTTCTTTTCCTCTCTAAAGAGGACAGCATGAATTGAAATGCAGGGGAGTGTTCCTCGAAGAGCAGAGTGCTGCAAGTGGCTGTCAGATGTTGTTCTTGAAAACTTCAAAATTACTCCCAGCCTGTCGATGTTTTGTTTTCATTAAGCTGTTCCATGTAGCCCTTTGTCATGTCATCGTTATTGCATTCCTTTACTCTTGTACTCATTAAATTAAAGACCGTGCTACCGTGAAATGGCACAGTTGTGTGTGTGTGTGTTTCCGTCCCCGATCTTTTATACCGTGGCCGGACTCATAGTGTGACAAGTAAACCCATTGCTTAGGTGTGTTTTTGTTAGAAGTAGGGGGTCAGGTGATATGAAGTAATTGTAGCATCTCACAATTAGTGTATTTCTTTTATTTCATGGAAAGTGAACCCTTGGTTACCAACTTTTGAAATATGGCTACAGATGCCAATTGTGAAGGTTCGCTTTGTCCCCTCATACAGCACCTGATTACCACAAGTACCTAAGTAGCACATAAAAGCGCAAAAGTCTTTGTGTAGATTCTCATAGCCATTACCTCTTTAACCGGACAGGGTACCTTGTAAGAAGAAAGATCATTCGGTGTTGTTCAGTCTCCCTTTGACAAAAATGGCATGGTGGGGTCTGTCATGTATTTTTTTATTTATTTTTTTAAACGTGATTCATATAAGATGTCTTCTGGTGGATACAACTTCCATGTGCCAGACTGGATCAAGATTCCTTTTTTACCCAACAGTATATAAGGTGCCAGCTAGTGCACTAGTGTCCGTTCCTTTTTTTAATTTTTATTGACACGAGTGCGGAGCGGTTACTGGTGTTTCACTAACAAACCATCCTCCGTTTTTCTGGAGTGACTAAGTCAAATGTTTCCTAATATTCACAGATCTAATCCCTGTGGCTGATGCTGTAGGATGATGATGTTGTTGGATGCACATGGCATCTGCTTTGGTGTCTTCCATGAGAATGGAACCCCTTGGCCTGCAGCTCCTGATCCTCAATGCTCCTGAAGGAAATCGGGGAACTGGAAGTCGTTATTTTGGCCAGGCCTAAAGAAATATGTAAAGTGTTCCCCTTCTCCTTTAGTTATATTTTCTGACCTGGAACAATCGCCCAAAAGATGTTCCCACAAAAAAAACCACACACACACAAAGAGTGCCGTAGCCATGTGCTTTTGTGTTTGCTGTCCAATGTACACCAATGTAATGCCGTAGTTTATCGCATTTGTGTACTGTCTGAATTGTCCAATCTTGTCTTTAATAAAAAGAACTTTAAAAAAAAGAAAAGTGGTCCTGCGCTCCTTTGGCCGTAACTCAGGCCTCGTCATCAACTGGGCTAAATCATGTGTCTATGTGCTTTCCGGGGAGGCTCCCGTCCTCCCGCGGGGCTGTCCGATCCAGATTGCCTCGCAGGGGTTTCGGTACCTGGGTGTCTATATCACGCTGGACCCGGAGGCCCGCTACGAGCGGAATTTGCTTCCCCCCCTCCAGCGCTTGAAGGAGGATGTCGCGCGCTGGCGGCGCCTGCCGCTTTCGCCGCTCGGCCGGGCGGCATTGTTTAAGATGATGTCGTTGCCGCGCTTCCTGTACGCTCTCCAGAACACTATGGACCTAGTCCCGGCGCGCTACTTCCGTGAGGTGGAGAGTCTACAGCGCCGCCTGTTCTGGGACGGGAGGCCGCGTATAGCCCTGGCGAAGTTGACGCTCCCGTGGTACGACGGGGGGATCGCCCTCCCGGACATTAAGCGGTATTACTGGGCCTCCCAGCTAGCTGCAATTAATCACGGCCTCTATGGGCCCGCCCTGAACCCGGCATTTGAAATGGACAAGATGCTCCTGCCCGGTGGCGACTACAATCGAGCGCTCTACTCGGGCGCGCCCGATCCCCGCTTGACGGGGCCCACGCGTGTCATGGTGCGGGTGTGGCACGCGGCCAATGCAGCTATGGGGTGGAAGGACCGTTTGACCCGGGCGTCGCCGTTGTATGCGCCTCAGCGGTTGGGCTCCCTGTGGACCTCGAAGGGCTTCGAGAAATGGGACACGATCGGCATCAGTAAAGTGGGGGACCTCTGGACGAGAGGGGGATTCAAAACATTCGAGACGCTGCAGACGGAGTTTCAGCTGCAGGGCAGTGAATACTTTCGGTACTTGCAGGTCCGTCACGCGCTGGGCTCCGTCTTCCCAGACGTCGCCTCCATCCCGGAGTCTTCCCCCCTGGAGGATAGAGTGCTGGATGGCCACGTTCCGGACAGCACGATCTCCCTTATTTACAAAAAATTGATTAATGACCGCTCGGGCCTGCTGACCGGCCTCCGTGAGGCTTGGGTTGCCGACGGGCTGGAGTTGGACGACGAAGACTGGATTTCCGCGGTGGCCTCTCCGAAGGAGGTGGCCATACCGGCTCGCCTTCGCTTCGTCCAGCTTAAGATACTCCACCGGGTTTACGTGACGGGGCCAAGGCTTCTGCGTATGGGCTATGCTGAGGATGGGTTGTGTAAGCGTGGGTGTGGTGCTTTGGCGACTTTTTTGCATATTTTGTGGGAATGCCCGAAGGTGGAGCGATTCTGGCGTGGTGTGCATGAGGTCCTGCGACTGGTTACGCATGTCGCGCTGTTGCCTGAAGCGAGGAGATGCTTGCTGAATGTGTGGGAACCAACTGATTACTCGGTTCCGCAGACGCGATGGGTGACTCTGGGATATATGATAGCTAAGCGTGACATCGCTCAACTGTGGGGATCCCAGAGGCCCCCGGCGGTGTCGGCCTGGAAAGAACACATGGATTGGTGCATGTTCCGAGAAAAGGTGGTGTATGTGGCGAGGGGTAAGCCTGGGGCGTGGGTGAAAGTATGGGGCCCCTGGAACGCCTACCGCGGGGGTATTTGCGAGCCACCACTGCTGCCTGCTGCCTCACCGGCTCCGTCCCCCTAGTTGACCCCCTCCCCCAGCCCCGGGCACAGAGTTCCCGCAGTCCTGGATTTGTTTCCCTTCCCCCTCTTTAGATTCCTGTGGATGGTCGGGGTCCCTCATTTAAGGAGCACGTGCGGTTACTTTCGATTGCGGGTTGCCTTGCGGGTGTGGTTTTTCTGTGTTGTTGTGTTTGTATAAAATGAAACCGTATTGTGGGCTTAGAGTCATGTGGCCCACGTCGTTGATACCTCCTGATTTACTTCTCTGCAACGCCAAGTGCCTTTTTGTACGTTTGTCAGGTGCTCCTGTCACTCTAGCGGCCGGCCGGAAGGTTGTAGGCCCATACTTGTATATACTTGAGATTGCAATAAACGGTTTCAAAAAACAAAAAAAAAAAAAAAAAAAAAGAAAAGTGCCGTAGGAAGAAGCGATCCTCTTTTTTTGTCAGGAAAAAATTCAGACTCCTGTGGACTGTCACAGTTTCCCATTACTGGTTTCTTTGTCATTGCCGGTTCTGATACCGATGTAAAATAAATCTTTAAAAAATGGTGCTGGAATTTCCGGACCTGCACACCTCAAACCTATCTAGCCTTGCTGGATCTTCTCAGGATTTCTCTTGTACCTACAGGTCACTTCTCAAATATGGGTCTGATCCTGTCGCCTGAATTCATTCTCCTTCGGCTCTGGCTTTGGAGCCTTCAATGAGGTCTGTGCCATCCAGGGAGTCGTTTTCTTGTGTCCCTTGCCACTTATGACAATGGTGCTGCCTTGAAAGCCCTCAAAGTCAGCCTATGCAGTACTTCATACAATCTGCATTCTGTAAATCCAGATGGACACTTCTCCAGAAGAGAATATTCCATATCTCATGGGCCTCTGTCAGAGAAAGTTTCTCCGTTCACTTCAGTTATGAGAAAAGCAGCAGGAAAAGTGGAGCAGGCTCCCCAACACAGCCTTCACCCGGGAGGCCAAATTTGTGATAATGTGATGATGGATGTGGTGACACTGCGATGTCATCTGGAAATATAAACTAACATTTTAACTGAAATAGTGCAGCCTTCTTCTGTATTTTCAGAACTTCTACTGTATTTTAATGAGGCACTCGTGAAGCCCTGGTACAAACCTTTGTTTTCATCTGCAGTCCACAGACAAATTGCCAGATGTTACATGCCTGCCGAATGTGATTTGAAATTTTTGTTGCGTTATCCCCGATCAGACGTGTAGTGGTCCAATCCTGATCTACTAAATTAAATCCAAACACATTTCCTATGACCCAGAAAAGAAGTCCAAGGGGCAACAAGCTGTAAGACAAAAAATCCTTGCTTTTGACAGTCTTCACTGCTACTCAGTTAATGCTAGATGTCTGATGCGCCATGTCCAAACTCTGTGGAGATTGGCAGAACTGTCCATCGTCCATCTCCATTATCACATGAAGAAATCCTTTTTCAAATCCGGTCAGTGGTAGTTTGGATGCTTCAAAACAAATCATCATGTGTGATCTAGATTCTGCAACATGTCTTGTCTGGAAGGTGCTGGCAGTTGTCATAGCTTCATAATGTAGACTAGGAGGTCATTGTTTCTGTACTTGGGTGACTGACTAAGGATGGGGCTTATGAAGAAACCTTTTCCTGGTGCTATGATTCTTCTCTGCTACTTGGGCATTACCATCAACACCGAAAAGTCTCATCTCACTCTCACACATATGCTAACCTTTGGTGCAGTTCTGGACACGAACCCCATGAAGCCTTTTCCTTCTCCTCGGATTGTTGATGATATTTGGGATATGGTTCAGATGTTTCTGACTAAGACACAGCTCCTGGTTCTGCAAATCCTAAGCCTGCTATGTCTAATAGCCTTGTGCATCTTGTTGGTGAGGTAGGCCAGAGGCAGATCAGAGCCCTTCATTGGTCTCTGAGGAAGCAATCCCTCCAGCACAAAGGGAGCCTCTCAGCTTGGGAGCATATCTTCAATTTAGTTCTGCACTGGTCAATGTGCCCCTCCAATCTGTTCATGTGTTGTCTCTTCAACCCTCATAGGTGAAGGCTACCATGTTATAGGTGCCTCCTTGTTGGACGTCATGGCCATCAGAGCGGCATGAAGTGACAGGACCTGTGCTCTAAGCAGTTGGCGGCATAGTCAATCCCATGTGTTGAATCTCTCAATTGGTCAAGACTATTGCTGCTTATTGCCCCTCGCTGTAGCTGTGCAGATTCTGTGTGCCTCCACTTATAAAAACAATCTCTTTGGCAGTGCAGAATGTGTCCAGTGTGCCCCCATTAAATAACAGCATCCGTACCAGTTATAATATGTTGCTCATTAATATTTAACCGTAGATGGTCTCATTTTCTGTCTTGGTATCAAAGTTTTGTAACAAAGGAAAGTCTTAAAGCAGATCTCTCCCACCCCCCCATACATTGTCTCCGTGACATTAAAACATCCCCTGGCACCTTGATTATTTGCTGACCTCCATTGTCCCACTATGGCTGGAATGTGTTTTCACCATGAAAAGAAATGTAAGAACCTTTTACTTTCATTAAATTTTAAATAATGCCTTTCCTTGTTGAATGTAGATGTGGGTGAAGAAGTTGCCAGATGCCCTATATTAAATTTTAAGGTTTTTCTTCGATCGCAAGTACCAAGGAAAAGGCGCCTCCTCCTACCGCCTGCGTATGGCTTTCTGGGAAGAGCATGGGGAAGTATATAGTGCTTCATTTTAAATTGAACTGGTATATAATAGATGGCGTTACTCTTTACACAGACGCTTTTGCATCACAAGAATGCTTGCTTGGTCATACTTTTTTTTTTTTAATATATATGACTGGTAGAACCGATCTGACCCTCTGGAACACTTACTCTTTGCACACTGCAAAGATAACCCATTCCGTTGTGCTGCAGGGATTAGTACATGTAACCTGAAGGCCACACGTTCAGTTCACAACCGGTCCAATCAACCATTTATCCTTCCAATGTCAGTAGAGAAGGTATTTTTGAGTTGCATTGTAGTAACATCTAAGAACGACAAACCGATAATTCCTCTAAAAGGACACTGACAAAAATGGGAGGAATGTAGACTACTATAGCTATGTGCTCTTTGTATGCTTCTTTTTCTAACAATAGAAAGTTGTAAAGTTTGTTTTTTTCGTAGCATTTGGCATGTACCTCCTATAAACCTGACTTCTTTATATGTTGATTAATTTGTCTCAGTCAGCCAAATGTTTTGTTCTTTCTATTCTAATGAACACGCCAGATCGTCTGTCATTACTGATTCACTCTTTA
Source organism: Triturus cristatus (assembly GCF_964204655.1). Classification (NCBI taxonomy): domain Eukaryota; kingdom Metazoa; phylum Chordata; class Amphibia; order Caudata; family Salamandridae; genus Triturus; species Triturus cristatus. Next base: position 709,023,739 of record NC_140594.1, on the reverse strand, counting down.
GTGGCTGATGGTCTTGGTGCCTCTCTTGTTCACTTTGTGGCACGAGGCGTGGAATGTTGCCCCTCATGCGTTTGCCCAACTTCAGCATCCAATTTCTTCTTGTGCGGTAAGTTGAAGCCTCGGGCTGCTTCTAGCTCTTAACTCTATGTGCGGTTGTGGACTCCAGAGACAATTTCCTGTCTTTGTAACCAGGAAGTAGCATATTTTTGTTCTTCGAATCCACTGACAGCTGCCGTTTTTCTGTGCCTTCGTCAATACTTTATTTTTTCTATCTCTGGAGCTAACGAAACAATTTAATATTTCTAGAAATCTATAGGTTGTAGGCAAGCCAAAGATTAACAATTTAGACGCTACTTTTCCTCAGTGGCATCCATGTGGTTCACGGAATACAACAGTTTTAGGGCATTGAAAGAGCACTCCCCGGTTTGTTGTCTGTTGGCCCATAAAGCTGCGGACAACGGCTTGCTTAAAAGGCCACAATGGAGGCTTAGCTTCCACCCCGAAGGACTGTGGATGTCGATCTGCCCCGGGTCAGATGTTTGGACTGTCTTTCAAGTCTATCTTAGACGGCTGAGCCTTCCGAGTCGCGTCGTTGGTGCAGTCCCCTTACCCCAGGCCCCCAGTTTTTCAATGTTTGGGCGAGTTGCTTCCGGTGATGGCCATGCTCTGACTTTGCTACCTGGAGCAACGATGAGCCTATGGACTTGTTTTGGTATTTCACAGGCATTGTCCAGACGGTTGGGACATGTAAACACTGAGATATGGCTCTGTAAAAATAGGTTAAAGCTGAGCAAAACGATAAAGTGTAGTGGCAGTAATAGTGCATAGAAGGCATTGATTGAATATTTCCTTACCTTCGCTTATTACAGCTTCAATAAAGGGGTAAATACCACACAACTTCACTTACACCCCACTGCCACCAGCAAATCGGTCTACACTTTGAGTAGCAGTGACATGCACTGGCTTTGTTACTACACTGCTTGGATACCCATTTGTGTGTCCACATGGTCACCTAAGTCAGGTCAAACACCAATTAAAAATCAAGCTGGTATAGTTAAGAGGGAAACAGATACGTGGAAGGTTTTAAACGGGGAAATGAAAAGCCTGCCATTGGAAACATGAGGTTTGGCTTCGGGATTTGGGTGGTGGGGGGGGGACGGGACGGGGGGGGGGAGAGAAGGATAGAAAATCTCAGGCACAAGAGAGAGAGCCTGTGGAAAGGAGTCATGGATTTACAGCAGCAGAAGGGATGACCAGATACTTATCTGATTACAAATTCCAATTTGTATGTATATTCTGTATAGAAATTGGTAAGTACTGAACACACTACCCAGTGTTGACAGATGTACTGATGTTGAAGACATTGCCAAACCAAACTGTCCTGTGGGCTACACTGTGGAGTAGCGCCTGACACACTCACCCTATTGATCTGGATTTTTAGGAAGATTTAAAAAAACAAACCTCAGTGGAGCTTCACCAAAGATGAACTCGCAGCCAGGCAACACATGATCCACTGCCAACATATAGAGACCTGTTGAAGATAACCAGACCCAACTCACCTGCTTGACCCCATCTTGGGGGAAATCCTTAACTTCGCAGGCCTCTGGAAACAACTGCTTAGCTGTTGGTGTAGTGTGCATGACTTGTGTGCCCCCTTTCCTCTCCCCTCTGACTCAGCTAAAAAATCATTGGCGAGTACTTTCACAAGTTAGGATGGCGTTTTCTATCAGACTCATAATGCTTATGCAGACAGTGCATCTGGTTACCTGGGCCTGTTTAATCATCTTTGTATGTTAAAGCTATATCTTAAGGTTCCAGTAATTCAAAGCGAATCGTATGTTTTCTTTGTGCAAATAAAAGTCCTATTTTCCCGTGATGTGAAGATGTGAATTAAAAGAAAAAAGAGCTTCTATATTTGTTCTAGGTTCCACAAGCTAGGAAGCACCTGCTTGGTTCTATAAAAATATATAAGCAATTGTTTTTAATTAGAGATTTTTAGAGCAAGCATATGGCTATCATGTTTTGGCAGGGGACATGTTTTCTTAGTACTGTGTTTTGACAGCTCAGCTGTCAATTAGACCTATTACCAGAAATATACATAGAGTAGGCTTAGGGTGTGCCTCTTTCAACTGTTGGCGTCCTCCAAACATCTTCTTTCAACCATTGAGACTGTCAGTCACCTGTTGGCTCAGGCCAGTGGAGTATTCACCTGTTACCGTTTGTTTGGTTGGGTGTATCCTTCCACCCTCACTCGAGTTCTTTCATTGAACTGAACGAGGGAGTACTTTACAACAATAGCACTGTCATTCCTGTCCTTTTGACTCCTTCCCTAGTGCTTCTTTTAATGTCCTGACACTGCATGTGTTAACACATTAAGCTCAGGCCTTCTGGTTTTGCGGTTTACCTCTTGGCTCAGACAGGTCGAGTATTCATCTATCACCCAATGCTGTTTGGATGTATTTTGTTTTTTGCCTCCTCTGGAATACTTGATTTGAACTAGACGAGGGAGCACTAGTTTACAACAATACCAATTTCTTCTTTCCTGATGGTTCTCACCCTTGTTGCTCACTTTAATGTTCTAATGCTGTATGCTTTGGCACATTAAACACATACCTATTGACTTTGCCATTGCTTATTTTTTTGGCTTATGGTTCTAATAAAAAAGTTACCCTTTAACTGCTGGGCCTTATTCTCCCCCAGTGCTGAGCCCTTTTCAGGTCTCGCCTAGCGACGCAGCGCAAAAGCGTTGCTCGCGTAGGCGAGATCTATTGTTGCCGACTTGCTTTGCGATGCGGGACAGGATTGGTGCACGCGCCCAGAAGACAGGACATGTGGACGCGTAGGGCTTAAGACGTTAGCATAAAACAGCAGGCGTGCGAGGACAGGAGATGTTCACGTGAGTAGGGCTCGGCTCGCTCGTTTCCTCCCTCTCTCCCTCCCTGTCTGCACGCAGGACAGGAGATATGCACACGCGCTTGCACAACACCGACAGCTTATTTAAAATGTGCCTCGGCGTGCTCCTGTTGCCACCTCCCTCGGGCCAAGCCTTGTTATTCAGTGTGCGCGCTCGCAGAATGCCGACAGCTTTTTCTTTTTTGGATCCATTTCACAGGGGAGCAAATAAACAGAAGGAGGAAAGTGAAGGTAATACCTGTTTATCGTAAAGACAGATTTATATACTTCAAACAATTATATTAATGTAAAATGTAAGGTTGTGTCGTACCTTCTCGGATTTAAACCGGTGACTGCAGGCTGCACATGTATTGCTGCTTCCGGTAAATTAACCTAAAGAGCTATAGTTGTTTCTTCCATGCTTCAAAGCCAGGGCTGCTGAGATGCATGTGCCCATTTTTCTGTTAACCCCTTCCACGCGGGGGTAATTCCCCCGCGGTGCGGGGGGGGGTAGCGGCGGTGGCGCTGTGCTCGTGACGAGCCCAGCTCGTCATGAGGCACAGTGGAGCTGTGCTCATGACGAGCTGAGCTCGTCACGACCCTGCCCACTGATTGAGTCTCCCGCACAGGTGCGGAATCAACCGAGCGTGGGCGGTCCGCGACGGTTATGACGAGCCCAGCTCCACTGTGTCTCATGACGAGCTGGGCTCGTCATGAGCACCGAAGCGGTTAATTGAGGCAAATATTTTTTTTTCCGAAGCAGGCGGCGCATACTGGGTCACCAATACTGCAGCTCGCCGTGTTCGTGTTTTCAAACTAAGCTGCCCGAGTCCGTAGTTATGGTGCAGTTTGTTAACAGCATTACTACGGTCTACACATCTGGTCAGAGCACTGAGTTATGGTACAGAACTCCGGGCACTTTTTCTTAAAAGGAATATGTGGGTTTCAGATAAGAGCCCATGTGAATTAAGTTTCCTTCACCATAATGAACATTTAAGCAAATATGTCACTGCCTGCACGTTGGTGAATGTGAGGATTGATCACAAGCCACAGCGCACACCAATTCCATCTAACAATACAATGGTATTTCTTAGCAAATGTTAGCAAACTACTACAGAACTGTGTTTCATGTACTTGGCACATCCGTTGGCACTTTCGGAAGTGTTCATCTATATGCCACAGTGTTTCAACGTATGTGAAATGTCACTCATTTGGCAATATCAAGCGGGACCAATGTGCATCTCTGCTGCAGAGGGTTCACATATTCCACAGCTCACAGCTGCATCCTCCTTACAAAGATTCCTTCAACTTCGACCCCGGTTTCTAATTACCACATGACTAGATGTCACGATAAGTCTCTGACCTTTTACTCACTCATGCGGAATCAGGCCAGGAGCAAAGATCACTTATCCTTCCAAAAACAAATTTTTATTTACTGCCACCTCAACGTAGATTTCCTCTCCTTTTTCTAATGCTACCCTCAAGAAAGGAATGCCACACTGAACCAAAAAAAACTGCCTACCACTGATATTCCAATAATTCACTGAACTTCAGATTCACCAGAATAAAAAGCTGAAATATGTGCAGTTTCAAACTGATTTACTGCCTGGAAGTGGAAGCAACATGAAGGGCGCAGGTGCGGGCATGCAGAGGGGTAAATGGGTGGGGGCTTTGTTGAGAAAAGCAAATGGGCGAGAGAAAGAGAGCAGCTTGGAGTCCGGTGGGGTGGGAGGGACAAATAGGCAAATAAGCAACATGGAGCTTGGAGTGAGGGAAGCAACCTGGGGTGTGGGGTGAAAGGCATACGGAGGAAAGCGCATAACAGATAGTGGGTGAAGCTCATGGGGAAGAGAGCAACAGAGAGTGGGAAGGAGAAGCACACTAGGGAGACAGCTAAAAAACAAATGCGCTCTCAAGGAGTGCTTAAGACAAAAGAAAACAAGCATTTGCAATGCAATAGGTCTCGCATTTACGTTGGTTTAAGCAATTGGCATTGTAAATGACAATGCCTTTTATATATATTTTGAAAACATTAATAAAGGGCATTGTCATTTACAATGTCAATAGCTCAAACTGCATAAATGCGAGACCTATTGCATTGCAAATGCTTGTTTTGGCTATTTGGGGTAGTTCTTAGGCTTCCATAACTTTTTCTCCACATAAGGTATCCATGCTAAATTTGCCTACTTGTTTCCAACATCATGGGGATTTTAAAGATACCCAGGATTTGTGGATTTCCCTGAAGGGGGCCAAGAAAATAGCCAAAATAGAGCTAAATGTTGTTTTTCGGGGGGGGGGGGGAAACTGTAAAAAAGTGCTGCAGAAGAAAGCGTCTGTTTTTATCTTCCTGCAAATGGCATCAATAAAGGGGTTGCGGTGCTAAAATCACCCTCTTCCCAGCTTTCAGGAACAGGCAGACTTCAATCAGAAAACCACATTTTTCAACACAGTTCTGGCATTTTACTGGAAGATAGATCCTTTTCCCTATATTTTGTGCTTTCAGTCTCCTCCCAGTTAGTGGTGGAAGCGGGTGTGAAACCCATGGAGGATTCTGGAAAGATATACATTTTTGAAAACTAGACACATTTCTTAATTCGGTAAGGGGTCAGTTGTGTTGATCCTTCAAGGTTTTCCTATTTTTGATCTTGTGCTCGGTGGCCATCTAGGGAAACCTACCAAACCCCAGAAATTTCTGAAAACTAGACACTCTGAGACATCCAGGGAGGTGTGGCTTGTGTGGGTCCCCCAACGTTTTCTTACCCAGAATGCTCCACAAACATCAAATATAGATTTAAAAATCACATTTTCTTCATATTTCTGTGTGGAATCAACGCACCAGGACCATTTTCCTACAGTCCAGCGTTCCCCTCGGTCTCCCGATAAGAATGATACACTAGGTGGCCGCCGAGTCTGGGACAAAAAACGCAGGTGCCCCCCTTGCAAAACCAGGGTGTTTTGTGATCGATAATTTTAATATGTCCACAAAACATTTTGGGCCCCTCCTTATCCCGGGCACTTGGCCCACCCACACATGTTAGGTAGCTTTTTATCGGGAAACCTGTGGGAACGCTGGGTTGTAGGAAATTTGTGCCGGCCTGGTCATCCCACAACAGTCCCACAGAGAAATGTGAGGGAAAAAATCTTTTTGTGAAAGAATCAAATTTACAAGGACTTCTCGGTAAGTAAACCTTGTGGATCCACACAAAACATAACACATATTATTCTCTTAGTGACCAGTTTCCAAAAAACTATGTGGGTAGAAGTTGTTGACCACAGAGAGAATTTGCACTGGTGGTAAAAAGCAAAAAAAACACTAGCACATCCACTAGTCAGTCTCTGGCATACTGGTTGGATTTGGCACGAGGGTAAGTAAATTGTTCATAAAAAATTCACCAATGACGTTATGGGATAAAGTCTGGAAAGGTCATTATCAATAATTTCAAAATCATCTCAAAGAACTACTGACTTACAGTTTGTGAGCTGTAAAGCCATGTACTGCACCAACTGCTTTACAGTCCATTTACACGCCTTTTGTGCGTTACACACAGAAACCCATTCAGACTGCCAGCTGCGGTACCAACACAGTACAACACTTACATTTACAAACCGCACCATTCAAGGGCCCATCACTCTCGTAGTCCTGTTGGTGTAACATACCAATCACACCACCAAGCACCGAAACATCAGACAACTGACAAACATACCTCAGGCAAGTCAATACACATACTGGCTACCAGTCCATGCACACCCCCAGCCAAGCGTCCGTCCATGCACAACACCAGCCAAGCGTCCATCCATGCACACCGCCAGCCAAGCGTCGTGCATGCACACCGCCAGCCAGGCGTCCGTCCACGCACACCGCCAGCCAACCATCAGTCCACACACACCGCCAGCCAAGCGCCAGCCATGCACACCGCCAGTGAAGTGCTAGTCCACGCACACTGCCAGCCAGGCGCTAGTCCACACACACGCGTACGCACACGACCAACCAGGCGTCAGTCCGCACACAATGCCAAGCAAGCGCCAGTCCAAGCACACCGCCAGAGAAGCATCAGTCCACGCACCCCGCCAGCCAACCACCACTTCACGCGCACTGCCAGGCAGGTGCCAGGGAACGCTTACCGCCAGGCAGGTACCAGGGAACGCACACCGTAAGGCAGGCGCCAGGGAACAAGCACCGCCAGGCAGGTGCCAGGGAACACGCATTGCCAGGCAGGCATCAGCCCACGCGCATTGCCAGGCAGGCGTTGGCCCACGCGCGCTGCCAGGCAGGTGCCAGTCCACGCATCGCGCCAGTCAAGCGCCAGTCCATGCGTGGCGCCAATCCAGCGCCAGTCAACGCGCGCCCCCAGGCCACGTGCACCGCAAGTCAAGCGCCAGTCCACGTATACCGCCAGCCAGCAGACACCACCAGCCAGCACACATCCGCCAGCCAAGCGTCAGTCCACGCACACCGCCAGCCAAGCGTCAGTCCACACACACCGCCAGCCAAGTGTCAGTCCACACTCACAGCCCTCACATTACATTTTTTTTGTAATCAATCGCGCACCCAGGGAAAACACATTGTTAGAAAAAAAATTCGCCCCGGGGCAGGGTTGGTTGGTAAAACCACAAGGGCTGGCCTCAACCAACAACTGGTCCTTGATGGCCTAGTGGTATTCCAGCAAGTGGACTGTGCCCCGAGCACGATACACAAGCAGGAATAGGTTTGTGAGTGGCATCGCTGGAAAGGGGAGACTCCCTTTTCTTACGATGCAACCCACAAACATGGAGAAGCATCCTAATAGGCGGAAACCCCACTGTACGCGGCAGCAGTGCGCTTACCTGCCTGCTTCTCCGCTCCAGTGGGGGTCTGTGACGCCAGTACGCCGTGAGGTGCGTTGACGTCCTAGATTGGCAGGAGGGAGCGCGAGGGCAGAAGTAGAAGTGATTCCGCATCTCCACTCTTTGAGGAAAAAAATATATATCTTTCTCCATATATAGATATAGATATCATTTATTTATTTATATATGTGTGGTTTCCCTGAGTGCAGATCTCCGCCCCCAGGGAAACCACACTTGTATAAAAAAAATATTTTGGCCCCCCTGCCAGATCCATCCTGGGAAGAAATCACTCTGTACTAGTGGAAAATCATTGATTTAAAATATATAATATATATGTGCCCCCATGGGGGGCTGGCCCACTTGCATGAGGGCTGACCGCCATGCATGAGGGCTGACCCCCATACATATTTATTCCCTGCTGTATACTGACAGTGGATCGTGGCACCGGACCAGGAAAACGGTGCCAGGAAGGCATTGTTGAAACCTTGCCTCCCTGACATCTGGTGGGGCATTGCAGCACCCCAAACCACACTGATGGCCAAGCAAGCTCTTACCTGGAGTCTTCTCTATCGCCAGTTTGTGATGTGCGCAATGTCGTCACAGATTGGTGGGAGGGAGGTCGGTGAGAGACGCGAAAGCAATTCCACGTCTGCCCACGGTTTAAAAAAAAAAAAAAAAGGAAAAGAAACCCCCTGTGCTTTGCACCAAAGGATTTTGGGAAGGCCTCCCTGGTGTCGGCCAATGGCTGTTACACGCACCAGGGAGGTAGTGAGTGTGTGTGCCATTTAAGGGGTTAAATAACTCACTAGCTTTCCAAGACCAGACCCATTGGTTTGTCAAGCTTCATTTTGCATACTGGCTTAGCTATGTGCATACTCAATCACTTTTATTCACATATACAATTGTATTGTACATGGTTATGTTTTACTGACAAATTTCCCAATAAACTTATGTATACTTGCATTTGAAAAACAAATCTGTTCAGTGCATGTTTAGATTTCAGTTTCCCAGTGTCATGGGGGGTATGACGGAGCTGTGCCCTTTGCAAAGCTGCGCTTTTTAGAGGTAGAACCATTGTTATCAATCCCTAGGCTGGCACAGTGTGGGGTTTAATGTGCCATTTCATTAAATAATTTACCTTTATGTATTGAGGAAGTTCAGGTAAGGATACTGCTTGTCCGATTTTTAAATTTACTTTCCACTGTCCGCATTCTGTTCGTTGCTTGCCCCTCCCTACCACCACCTCACTTCCGTCGCTGCATGGGCCTTCCCCACCCGTCGCTTATTGCCTCCCTCCTCCTAATTACTCATTTTTAATAGAGCGAAGTCGACTGGAACGACTTGGAGAGCTTTACATGAGCTCCAGTTACATTACACAAGAACACATTTATTTTTACAGGCACAGGGAGATTGAGTCATTTGCTCTGAATCTCAGGATTTTGAGCCGATACTCGAACTTGGTTCCCCAGCTCCAAAGTCTGCAGTGCTGGCCGTAACGCCATAGCCTCTCCATGCTCAGTGTTCCAGCTAGCTACACTTTGAACCGTTGGTAACTGAAATGGGAATTTGTTCAAGAATATAAACTGCATAAGTATAGGGAAAATAACAATTTTAACTCGTTTGTACGTGCATTGCTTAAAGATCATAAAAAAATATATACGATATGAAACTGTCTGACCAAGTCATATCGCTCCTTTTTCACTTTAAGTTATGTAGCACAGCAGCTCACACCACTGTGCAACATAAAAAAAATTGACTAAGCTAATAGATAGGCGAAACCTATTGGCTTTGCCAATGCTTGTTAACTCTAGTAGTCAGTTTATGAATTGTCAAAATAGTTTTGATCTTTTAGGAAGTTTTAACAGTAACTTATTGGTTTGTGAATCTTTTTAGGACTATGACTTTATTGTTGTAATTGGTTTTAATTAACTTACACAATAAACCTTTACTTACTTACACACTTTGTTCCTTCATTGCCACACAATTCTAGTTGCCCTACAAAAAGGACATGCATTGCACCATTCACCTATTATGTCAGGTAGCAATCGCAATGTTAATCAGTTATTCCCCATCCCGGCACTGTTGTAGAACTGAATGAACCATCGCAACAAGAAAGTATGAGTTGTGCTTTCACTGAGTGTCTTCTGTTACGCATGTCTTTGAAACACCCAGAAAGGTCGCAATGTCTTGCTTGAGTAATTGTTTCCAGAGTTAAAGCCCTTTGTGTGATTTTTCTTTGTTTTTTTTTTTTTCTTTTGTATTTCTAACGTTTGTGTTCAAAATTTTGTTAGCACAGATGCTGCAAATTCCCACTAGCAAAAAGGTGGCTTTCAACAAGCTGGTCCTAGGCATACTTAGCCAGCATGTTTCTCTCGAAAAAGGTATCTGAGGCAGTTCCACTCCTTCTTTTTTTTTTTTTTTTTCTTTCTTTCTCCCTAACCGCTGCGGTGTCCCACGTATGTCCAGAGGGCAGGACCTATGGAAGGGTTTCAGACTATCCACATTTTGTTTAAATTTCTTGATTTTACATACTTTCATGCATTACAGCATTTACAAATAACTGAAAATTATGTAGCTGCGTCGCCCACAATCGTTTCTTATCACTGTTAGTCCCTTATGCTGCTAGACTTTTTACCTAAAACCAAATGTGAACAGGGTACAGAATTTATTATACCGACATGATATTGCATCTACAAACGATCCACTAGAGTGTAAACAACATTGCTTGTAATGACATTTCGCCTTAAAAGGGGGGGGGGGGGAATAACAGTAGGGTAAGGAGGATTCACATCTCACTGAATTGTTATATTAAGCGTAGATGGTGGTGCTATTGGTGTAGTTCGTGTTCCTCAATTTCCCTCTATTACCACGGACAGAATGATTCCTCAGTCACACACACACATACACATCATACACTGGTGGGGCCCATAACACCAACATTCATTCTATCAATCTATCCGTAGAAGGGAAAATTGGTTCCGAACCACACGGCTTCCTTGATGGGAATTTATCACTTTCCCTACTTCAACCTTAGCATCCCTTCCCATCAAGAAATAGGTCGATAAATCATTTAGTTGGATTTAGTTCAATGACGCCTTTATACTCTAAATTATATAAAATACATTTCAAGGAAAATAACCACCCAACACATTGATTCAAATAAGGTTTTCTTTATCTAATTCAAAATTGCAGGTTAAATCCTAATAATTCAATTTATAATCTTGTGGCATATTTACCTATTCTGGCTAATTGTCGTTTTCTAAGTCAGAATCTGGTCCTTAATCAAATCGTCAAAGTTCTGTTCTATCATGCAAAGTCACCGTCCTCTCCGTCAGCATAACATCAGGATACTGGCAATGACGTCCTCCTCTCGCCATACTGTCAAGCATCAAAAGGGGGTGTGGTAGTTACCTCTCTAGTCTACCATTATTTATACTAATTTTACATTCATAAAAGTATCAAAACAAGTTTAAGGGGCTTCTTGTTGGTCCATTGGAACACGTCTTGGTTCATCAAGAAACATTCGATGTAGTTCCCATGCGGGAAAAGTTTCACTGAAAATGTCTATTGTCAATTTTTAATAGTGTAAAGTATCTTTGTTGCACATCCAGGGGAACTGGCGCTTCGCCTGGGTGGCCTTGCTTGGTACAGTTGTGGCAGGTCACCGAGAGGGTACGGCTGCTGAAGTCTACGCAGGCGCACTTCTCCTTGTCCCATTTACGGATGTCTCTCTATGTAGTCGAAATCAGTCGGTAGCCATTTAATGGCAGGCCCAAATGGTTAACTTAAGCAAAGAAACACAAAACGTAATTAATACATTGAAATGTTTTAAACAGTGTTATTCCCTTACTAATACCCATATGTGTGTGTATTTATCTAGCCATTTGCACCGTTCAAAGCCATTAGTACTCGTTTATTTAAGCGTAAATCACAATAACATCACATAAGCAACGTTTATCATATTAATATGCATACCAACTTAGTTCACAAATTAATTAAGCCATGCAAAGCATTCCCACGTGTATTTTCTTCTGTTAATAAGGTTGATTAGTCTTCATACAGCAAACCATTATTTATTATAATTAATTATTAATTGATTTAATACAAACATACATAAATGGATTGGGTACATAAAAAGAAAACATATTACCCGCGCCATCAATCCCCCCTTTGGTGATTTTATCACCACAAAAACAAAACCCATAAATTCATTTTATCTTCCCCTTTTACGGAAATGCAAATGTTTTCTTGCTCAATTATAATTCTGTTTCCCCTTCATCTTCTCTTTTAGTTTTGTCATACATACTCTCCTTCCATTCTTCCAATTCTATTTCTTCAAAATCTCTTTCTTGTTTCTTTTCCTTCTTTTTGATAATTTCTCGTCTAATTTTCTTCTTATTTCTTTTATGTCTGCAACACATACATCCTAGTCTAAGTATTAATAATATGAAAATTACACACGTTAATGGAAATAATATTTTCCCTAATATAGTACTACCTAATTTACCTAAGAAATTCTTCATAGCAGCCATCTTATTACTAATATTAGTCCAGATACTTTCAACCTCCAGTGGTACTATTTCATCATGCAATTCTGTAATATTTTTGATATAAACCTTTACATCTTTGCTTTCATCAGGAATGTAAGTGCAACAATGTTGAACTTTCAGCATTCCACAGACTCCACCCTCTTTTGCCAATAAGATATCAAGGGCAAGTCGATTTTGCATTATCATAGCACGCATAGCAACCATTTCAGTGTTTACCAAAAGAAATCCTCCAGCGGTGCTTGTTGACAAGTGATCAACTATTGTTGACAGTTTCCGAATATTATTTGCATTCAAAGATATTCCCACTGCTGGTATCAAGGCTCCAAAAATGTCACCTACAATTTCTAACCAAGTTTCTCTTCTACTACGCATTAATATGTTATTTTGTCCATTATTTTCAACTCTATGCATGTGAAAGATCTTTGGAAAGACCAGGCCAACATAACATGTGCCATACCAATGGTCGGGCAACCTGTAATAAGCCTTGTTCCCACAAATGTAGTATAATCCAAGAAAAATTGGATCATCTCCGCCTCTAAATCCCCATCCGGATGCAATAAAATATGTATCATGGCACTCACTAGTCCCTAAATAATAATAATCATATTGGGATCTTTCCCTCATAATACATAATTTGCCTTTCTGTGGTGTATCTATAGCTATTGTTGGACTAGCTTCATTTTTCAGCTCCTTTTCTTCGTCTATGTCCCAAACAGTTTTCCTCAGTTCATGTCCTTCTGCCTTTTTATGCATTCTTAATCTCCTTTCCTCAACCATATCTAAAAATGTTTTCTCTTCTTTCTTCAAACTACAAGTTAAATTGTTTCTAAAAATATATTCTAATGTTAGTTCCTTAGTTTCTATAACAATCTCACCTAATACATTCGCAGTTTTAGCAGGATTCAATTTGTTATTCATGGGCAATTGTCCAAGAATGTTATCTATATTTGACAAATTATATTCTAATTTCCCTACTTGATAAAATATACTGGTTAAAACACTATATGTTATTCCATAAGTTGCTGGGAGGTGATGATAAGTCACTCCTTCCGAAACAGAGGCAGGTAACTGCATACATACGTAGCAATCCCTTGCGTCCATTGTTTTTACATATTCATACAATAATTTAGAAAACTCATTGCTAGAAAAATCAGTTATAGACCTATCCTTGTGTATATGTTCAGTGCTTGCTTTAAATGGAACTACCTTTTGTGAACTCTTCACTATGTTAGTCATATTCTCTGTATGCCCTTCTAGTGTATCTAAAGTTACTTTGAAAGAGATCAGTAGAGCGAGTATGCTCCAAAGAAGCATTAATAATCCTGTACAACAACAACACATTTTACACCATCTTTTCATAAAGGTGCATCTACTCTTATTATCATCTATATTAGCCATCTTGTTAAATTGACCGTGTCTTTTGACTTAGCCTCTTCTACTCCACTCCTTGTTCTTTCCCCTGAAAGAACTAAGAACTTATCAGGTTATCCCAGTCCTTCGATTTCTTATTCAATCCTTTATATTTTCTACAAAGACCTTTCGAAATTACTCAGTTTGGCATTTCATCGTTTTTCACTTCCTTCTCATCATCCAAATACAGAAATTCCTGAATTTCCGCTTCTTCTCCAATATCGGATAGGATAACTCTCAGGATTTCCGCTGTTTCTTCTTCCTCCACCACTTTCAGTAAAGTCTCCTCTGGATTTCCTTGACTATCTACCTCTTCTCCTTGTTCAGGCAGTGCCACATACGTCCAGTCAGGTGACTCTTTTGCTTTGAGCTGACTTGTCACTTCGTTCACTTGTTCAGCGTTTGAGGGTTTAACTCGTGTCAATCGATATCTCAGTCTCTTTATTTTGTTTGGCCAAAGGTCTCCTTTAGCATTTCTTCTTAGTTTGCCTTCTTTAATGATTCTCTCCTCGATCCAAGTTCTCTTTCTCAGAACTCGACCCTCTGGTATTTCATTTTCACTGTCTTCAGATTGGCTTTTCTTTTCCAACAGTTTCTTTTTCCACCTCTTGTGTTTGCCCTACTTCTGTCCCTCCTCGGGTCTCCGACACGCAATCTTTCTGCTTGCTACTTGTCCCTTCACCTAACTCAGTGTTGGATGTCCCTACACCTCCTCGGGGGGTTTTCCGCAGAAATCTGTCCCTCTCTCTATTTCTGTCCCTTCTTCCCCTTCAAGAATTTTCTCAGGTGGAACTTCTCCTACTCTTTTATCTGGTGTAAATGTCACCTCTGTTGGAATGTTCTTTTCTTTTCTCTTCTTCTTTTTGTGTTCACCACTGGTATTTTGCTCGTCTCCAGAATCTGAACTTGTATCTGAAATTTGCAATCTTTTCCTCCGGATTTCTCCTCGTGGCATTGGAGCTAGTCTTGGCTCTTTCTCCCCCCTTTCGGGATTTTCTCTTGTCTTTGAATTCTCGTTGTCTGAATCAGCACTCTATTCTGAATCATCAAAATATTCTTTTCCAATGCTGTCTGCTGGATTTGGAACTCTCAAAGTGTGACTTGCATGTATCCAATTTTTCAGTCCAGCACACTTTACAGCAGTTGTTGTGGTCAGGACAACTTGCCTTGGCCTTCCCCACCTTGGAACCAAGCAATTTCGTCTTCTGTGGACTTTTATTCTCACCCAGTCCCCTGGGCTCAAGTCATGGGCTGGTTTTCTTTCAAGGGTAGTGGCATCCGCTCCAACTGGTGAAACACAGAATGAACCGCGTCAGCCAGGTCTTTACAGTAATCCAAAACCATGTCATCAGTTATAGTCATTAACTTGTTGACTGGAACAAACACGTGTCTCATGGCGTGTCCCATGATAATTTCGTGAGGACTCAACCCTGTGGTTCTGTCTGGAGTAGATCTAATCGTCATCAGGACTAGAGGCAAGACATCGGGCCATTTCATTCCTGTGGCTAAACACATTTTCCCTATTCTGTTTTTGAACGTACCATTCATTTGTTCAACCACACCAGAAGCCTCTGGTCGATAGGCACAGTGTAGTTTTTGTTGTACACTCAATGCTTCACAGATCAATCTCATGATTTCATTGTAAAAGTGTCCTCCTCTGTCTGATTCAATGGTCACTGGGAACCCGAACCTTGGGATGAATTCTCTTAACAATAGCTTAGCCACTGTTATTCCATTGTTTCTTCTTGTTGGAAATGCCTCCACCCACCTGGAGAACAGACAGACTATCACCAAAACATACCTCAACCTGTTACAAGGGGGCATTTCAATGAAATCTATCTGCATTCTGGTGAAGGGCCCTCCCTCTCGGCCTATTGTGCCTAGGCTCACCACTGTTTTCCTTCCAGGATTGTATTGCTGGCATATCAGGCATCTTTGACAGAGACTTTCTGCTATCAACCTGAATTTTGCATTGTACCAGGTCTGCTTAAAGGCCCTTATCATGGCATCTCTCCCTATGTGTCCTTGGCCATGATACATCCGTGCCATGGTTGACCTCATGCTATCAGGCATTACTGGTCTTCCATCCCGATAGACCCACACATGATCTTTCTCCCTTGGTGCACAACCTGCTTTTACCCACTGTTTCATTTCTTCATCTCCTGCTTCATCCTGTAACTGCCTCACTTCTTCCCATGTTCCCACAACATTAGTAAACATTAAGGAGCAAGAAGACCTTTCTTTTTCCTTTGCCCGATTGATTGAATACTGGTTTCGTGCACAATACTGGACCATGTCATTTGCATATCGGCCAGTTCTTTAGGCAGCTTTATTGATTCAAGCAATTTTCCAACCACTTCTGCATTCTTTGTAGGAGTTCCACTGGAGGTCAGGAAACCTCTCTGTAGCCAAAGTTGGCCGAAGTCGTGGACAACTCCAAAGCCGTACTGGCTGCCAGTTACACAGTCACTCTCACATTCTTCCCAATTTTGCATGCCTTTGTCAGTGCCACTAATTGTGCAACTTGAGCGGATTTAACTCCTTTCAAGTGTGATGCTTCTATGACTGCTGCAACAGTGCTTATTGCATAGGCTGCACTCAACAATCCTTCATCCGTTCTCAAACAAGATCCATCCACAAACATCACATAATCACTTTCTGGCAATGGTAAATCTCTTGTGTCTGGTCTGGGTTTCGTGCAAAAATCAAGCACATCCAAACAATCATGATCAACATCATCTCTTACCTCCACTCTCTCTGCATCTGGCAATAGTTTGGCTGGATTCACATTCACACATCTCTCCAGACTCACATTGGTTGCACCTAGAATGACCACCTCATACTTAGTCAGCCGACTATGTGACATAAACTGTGTTCGGCTCCTTGTTAAAAGGATCGCCACATCATGAGGTACAAACACTCTTACTGGATATCCCATCACAATTCCTTCACTTTGCTCTAGGCTTCGGCATGTAGCAGCTACTGCTTTCAGACATCCTGGCAAACCTACAGCTACTGGATTTAGCATTGACGAGAAATATGCAACTGGTCTCCTCAATCTTCCATGTTTCTGTATTAACACTGAGAGTGTACATCCGTTTCTCTCACTACAGTACAACTCGAACTCTTTCTCATAGTCTGGCGTACCCAGAGCTGGGGCTTCACAAAGGCTGTCCTTTAATTGTCTAAATGCTGCCAATTCTTCTTTGTTCAATTCAAGGGGGTCTTTAACCTCACTTTTTGTCAACTTTACCAATGGTTTGGCAATCAGGGAAAAGTTACTTATCCACTGACGACAGTAGCCAACCATCCCTAGGAACATTCTCACTTCTCTTTATGTCATTGGGGCTCTCATTCCTCTGATAATTCTGATTCTGTCTATTGTTACTTTTCTCAGCCCTTTTTCAATGTTATGTCCTAGGTATTGTACTTCCTTTTTGCAGAATTGCAATTTTGTCGGAGATCCTTTTAGTCCTCCATCTGCCAAATGATTCAGCAAAGCTATCGTGTCTGTTTCACAAGCTTCAGGTGTTTTCGATGCCACCAGTAGGTCATCGATGTACTGGACCAAAACTGAATTTTCAGGCATTGTTAGACTTTCCAGAGATTTCTTCAGCAACTGATTAAATATTGAGGGCCTCTCTGTGTACCCCTGTGGGATTCGGCACCATGCCAAAATATGCTCTCCAAACCGAAATGCAAAAATCGGCTGGCTGTCATGATGCAACGGAATGGAAAAGAAAGCAGGACACAAATCAATTACTGTGTACCATTCTGCATCATGGGGAATCTGATACCAAATCACTGATGGGTTTGGAACAATGGGACAACATGACACAACAATTTTGTTAATTTTTCTCAAATCCTGCACAATTCTGAACTTTCCATTAGGCTTCTTCAGTCCCATTATAGGTGAGTTACATGGACTGCTCATTATTTCCCTCAAAACTCTTTGTTGAATCATTTTCTCAATTATAGGTGTCACTTCTTCAATTATTTCAGGTGTCAGTCTGTATTGTGGAATGTTTGGATAAACTACTCCTTCTTTTAATGTAATTTTTACTGGATCTATATTTCTCATAAGGCCTACATCTTCCCCAGTAAAATCCCAGACTCCTGCTTTCACAGACTGCTTCAATTCCTTGGGTAATTCATCAGGGTTAAATACTGCATACGTTCCTGTAACTTCATTCTCTGGATTAGCTATTGTCATTTTATACAGTACATCCTCATCTGGTGTCTCAAATGCTATACCATCTGGGGTACAGAATATAGTGCAATTCATCTTGCACAAAAGATCCCTTCCTAGCAAATTCACAGGACTGGTGTCGCACACCACAAAATGATGCATGTCTGTGAATTTCCCTATTTTGACCTTTACTAGTTCTGTAAGATATGTCCTAATCTGTGTGTTTGACACACCAACTACTTGGATTGTTTCATCCGAAACAGGAAGATTCTTTACATCTTCTGACCTGACAGTTGATCGCGTAGCTCCAGTGTCTACTAGAAAAGTAATGTTTTCATCATTAACTTTCCCATCCACAAATGGTCCTGTCTGATCTATTTCTAGAGTTGCGCCAAGCACGCACTCCTCTTCCTCCCTTCGGCACCGTCAATAATTCTCCTCTGAATCACTCTCGTCATTTCGCAGCCAATATTGTGAAACAGCGCTTGCGCGTTGCGGTTTGTTAACCTGTTCTTCATTGTAGAATCCCACTTCTTTACTATATTTCTGGGTGTTTCTGCTTTGCGGTAATGGCGGTTTTGGCACCTGATTCTGTGGATTAACAGCCTTCTGCTGTTGCTGCTGTCGGCCACTCACCTCACACTGCACCTGTGGATTCAATGATGGATTTTCATTATTAGTACTTGGTGGATATTTACACTCTGATTTCCAATGCCCTAACCTACCGCAATTGTGGCATGGAAACTTTTTTAGCTTCTTCTATATTACCTTTCCTGGGCCAAATCTCGGTTTGCTTCCTGGGTTATTTGCTTGTTCGACTAACTGAGCTTCCTGTCTTTCTGCAACTTTCACTTGTGCCCACATTGCCTTTTCTTTTAGTTTTCGTTGCTTTGCCTCAATCTCATCACTAAAGTATTTAGCATGTCTCAGGATTTCGTCAATTTTCTTGCTTTGCCAATCAACTGTGTGTTGTTTTATCACTTCAGTAATTTCAGGTCGTAAACCATATCCACATCTGTACACAAAATGACTCAGATCCTTTTCACCAAGATTCTCATCTCCACTAGACTGCTTGAAAGCTAGTATTAGTCTTTCATAGTAAGCATGAACTGAGTCTTTCACTTCCTGATGTGTTCGATCTATTTTTACCCAATCTGTTTCTTTGGGAGGCACTTTGTTTTTCAAAAATACCATAACTTGTTCATATTTCTTCATTACCTCGGGGTCTGGTGCTCCTGTTTTGGGATCTCTCGGGTATTCTTTAGCTGGCCAATCTATGACTATTTTGCTATCTGCCCATAAGTCTGCTGGAACTATTATATCAAATAGGCTATTTAGATCAATCCACAGTACTTTTGACAGCTTAACAAATCTGTCCACCTGTCTGTACCACTCAACGGGCTTTTCTCGCAATCGAGGGAAGTCATTTGTAAATGACAAAATGTCCTGTCTCGTCCATGGGACATGCACATATCCCCCTCCTGGAATCTCTCTCATGGGAAACTCTGTCACTACCTTCTCCTTTTCTCTCACAGTAAATGCTGGGAAAGTTCTTTCTGAGGTATCATCTCGCTTTCTATACCACCTACTTTTCCATTTATCCACATCTCCCCATTTTCTTAACAATGTGATTATCCTTAATCTGCCCTATTCATCCTGTAGTGTTCATGTTTTCAATATCTTTTTCCGTGAAATCCACCCGATAAGGCTTTTGTAAAGCTTTCACCTTGTCCATTTCAATTCCCATTTCACTTGCTATTTCTTCTAACCTGTCATGTAAGTTCTTTGCTCTCCAAGTGACACTTTTGCATAGAAACAACAGCTCCTCATCCTGGTAATTTTTCAGCTGTTCTGTGGGGATTGTCCCTACTATTAATTCTTCTAACACCATGCGTAATTTTGCCACATCAATTGTTTGGGATTCCTTTTCTTTTCCTTGCAAGCCCTTCAGCCATTCGCTCAATTCGTCTGTAGTTATACCTACTGATTTTTCTACATTCCCTTGTTCTGTCACTCTTTGTGGTTCTAATATTGGTCCTCCTACTATTCTGTTTCTTTCTACAGAATCAGAACTATAAAACGGGTTATTTGACACATTCAGTTCACCTTCACTCATTGTATGTCTCCAAGGATTCTCCCTTGCTCTCATTAGGGGTTGTTCCACTTGTCTATTGCTTACCTACGGAACTGTTAGGCCATGCTCGCTTTCTTTCTTCTTTTCAAAAATGGGCATAACTGGACCTATGGTTACAGGGACTAACTGCTTATAGATTTTTGGTCAATTCTCTTATTTTCTCTGTTAGTTCTAACGTGGTTTTTGCTAATTCCCTGGAATTTTCACTACCAGCCTTATTTTCCATTTCCTTCTCTCTTTCCCTAAGAGAATTTCTTCTCTCCACCTCTGGAGTCAAAACTTCTGTTTTGATGATTCGCGGGGTTTCTTTCACTGGAGTACCTGAGGTTAA
Organism: Triturus cristatus; assembly: GCF_964204655.1. Lineage (NCBI taxonomy): Eukaryota > Metazoa > Chordata > Amphibia > Caudata > Salamandridae > Triturus > Triturus cristatus. Next base: position 709,003,409 of record NC_140594.1, on the reverse strand, counting down.
TATCTCTGATTCCTGTCTGTACGGTGGGGGATTTTTGTAAAACATATCATCTAGAACATCATCCTCTGATTCATTTGCTCCATACCTTCTAGGTTCTACAATATGTCTTTTCTCTATACACTTTCTTCCTTCATTTTCTCCTGCAGCTCTTACGGGAAACAGTCCTTCAGTCATACTTGCGTCTCGCCACCTTCTCTTTCGATCACAATGAGTTTCACGATCATTTTGCCGTCCAAACATATATCTATATCTACTGCCATTTCTCTGTTTTTCTCGCTCCTGCATCTCATCTTCCCACTCAGTCAATGCCTCAAACTGTGTCGGTCTAGGTCGTGGATCTAAACTCATCATTCTTTCCCGCAAATTCCTTAAAATTGCCAAATTAAACGAACCATTTTCTGGGAACGCTAAAACTCCGTCTTCCCTTGTGTACTTTGCCCAATTGTCTAACCAAATGCAAGTATGGTATCCATATTTCGCAACCATGAAGGATGCGGGTGTTTTCGTCGGAGGAAGTAACTGTCCTTCCCTTGTCACAATCTCTTTGTCTTTCACAAACCATCCTTTTATTTTACTAAACAAGGATTTTTTCTTCTTTTCGGCTGAATGATAATACATCTTTCTTTCTTCCGTGAACCCCTAGTCTTTTCTTCAACTGTACGATCTTTTTTCCAATAGCAGCGCGACTCTCACTAACGCACCAATCCTGGCGCGTCTACGTCACTGTCACAATCCTCAAATCCTAGCGCGACTCACACTAACGCACCAATCCTGGAGCGTCTACGTCACCCTGTACTTCTCCAATCCTAGTGCGGCTTTACACTAATGCACCAATCCGGGGCGTTTTACACTTCTGACCGACTGTCCAATCCCAGCGCGTTCTTTCTATCGTCAGCAGTCGCTGCAGCAGCTCTTGCTCCTGACTCCTGTTTCCTGACTAACCCTCCTTTACAAGACTCTTCGGTAGACTTTGTTTCAATTTCACAATACTGTTAGTTACAACATATAAACATCTCCATTGTCTGCTTCGCTAACCACAGAATACCAATAGACCTTTCTCACGAGAATCCCGTCTTTCCCGAGAGCAGCGCTTACCTCTGCCCTACTACAGAATCGTTACTTCCGTTGATAAAGTAGCACATCCCTCTACTTCACCCTTCTATCAAGCATCAATTAACTGTGTCTCCAGAATTAAGACACATAGTTGGAAACGCAATGCTCCTGAGAAATAAAACCAGAGTTTCACAATTAACCCGAATGCTATTTCATTCACGCACTTTCACACAAGAAAATGTAGTACATTCACACAGAATCCTGTCTTTCCCGAGAACAGCGAACAGTCTGTCCTACTACAGAATTATGACATACGTTAACAAAGCAGCGCTTCCCTCTACTTTGTCCTTCTAACAAGCTCAGAGAACACCTGCTACCTTTTCAGTGATCAGCGTTATCGGTATGCCAATTGGTATCCTGGTACTTAAAGACCAAAATTTCACAGGTACCCTTCGCTATCATACACACTTCTCTCGCACAGAAATGTCTCTAACGGCCACATACGACGATGTCACCAAATCGAACCGAAACAATGCGACGCACAACTTCAATTGTTACACGTTTCTCCCTGCGTACCTACAGGGCCAACAATTCCGCCTTTCCCGAGAGCAGCGTTTTCTTTTCTCTGCCCTACTACGGAACTGTTACCGACTTCTTACATACCAGAAGCCGTACAGACTACATAAAACTCAATACGACTTCAACATATAGTGTTAGTACACATATCAATACCAATCAATAATCGATCAGCTATATACAGGCAAAAATCATTAAACCAAAACAATAAAAACCATCTCTAGCTACCAGAAAAACTGGTGCAGTTCATGTTCCTCAATTTCCCTCTATTACCACGGACAGAATGATTCCTCAGTCACACACACACATACACATCATACACTGGTGGGGCCCATAACACCAACATTCATTCTATCAATCTATCCGTACCTTACTCAGAAGGGAAAATTGGTTCCGAACCACACGGCTTCCTTGATGGGAATTTATCACTTTCCCTACTTCAAACCTTAGCATCCCTTCCCATCAAGAAATAGGTCGATAAATCATTTAGTTGGATTTATTTCAATGACTCCTTTATACTCTAAATTATATAAAATACATTTCAAGGAAAATAACCACCCAACACATTGATTCAAATAAGGTTTTCTTTATCTAATTCAAAATTGCAGGTTAAATCCTAATAATTCAATTTATAATCTTGTGTCATATTTACCTATTCTGGCTAATTGTCGTTTTCTAAGTCAGAATCTGGTCCTTAATCAAATCGTCAAAGTTCTGTTCTATCATGCAAAGTCACCGTCCTCTCCGTCAGCATAACATCAGGATACTGGCAATGACGTCCTCCTCTCTCCGTACTGTCAAGCATCAAAAGGGGGTGTGGTAGTTACCTCTCTAGTCTACCATTATTTATACTAATTTACATTCATAAAAGTATCAAAACAAGTTTAAGGGGCTTCTTATTGGTCCATTGGAACACGTCTTGGTTCATCAAGAAACATTCGATGTAGTTCCCATGCGGGAAAAGTTTCAGTGAAAATGTCTATTGTCAATTTTTAATAGTGCAAAGTATCTTTGTTGCACATCCAGGGGAACTGGCGCTTCGCCCGGGTGGCCTTGCTTGGTACAGTTGTGGCAGGTCACCGAGAGGGTACGGCTGCTGAAGTCTACGCAGGCGCACTTCTCCATGTCCCATTTACGGATGTCTCTCTATGTAGTCGAAATCAGTCGGTAGCCATTTAATGACAGGCCCAAATGGTTAACTTAAGCAAAGAAACACAAAACGTAATTAATACATTGAAATGTTTTAAACAGTGTTATTCCCTTACTAATACCCATATGTGTGTGTATTTATCTAGCCATTTGCACCGTTCAAAGCCATTAGTACTTGTTTATTTAAGCGTAAATCACAATAACATCACATAAGCAACGTTTATCATGTTAATATGCATACCAACTTAGTTCACAAATTAAGCCATGCAAAGCATTCCCACGTGTATTTTCTTCTGTTAATAAGGTTGATTAGTCTTCATGCAGCAAACCATTATTTATTATAATTAATTATTAATTGATTTAATACAAACCTACATAAATGGATTGGGTACATAAAAAGAAAACATATTAACCGCTCCATCACTATCATTGTGTATGGCATAGGCCCCGTCGCCTTGTATGTTGCTGACATTTCGTGTACTTATGCCCCATTGGCATTGCCTGTGTACTTGGATATGTGTTAGGGGTTACTGCGTACGCGCCACCTATTCCGAACCTGAATCATTGCCCATTAAAGAGGGAGGGTAAAAAGGGCACCAGCTGTTGTTGGGATCCCTCTGTGTGATGTTGTGTCCCGCTTGTTGCCTGGGAAGAACTATATGTCTCTGAGTGTTCCTGCCATGCATTTCGGAGGTCTAGAAGTATTGTATTCCAGGCCATTGCTAGGGGAGTCTTTCGTATGCCAATAGCATCCTCGCGGCGAAAGGCCACACTTTCCGCCTGCGCCCAGCATATCATGGAGTGATACCATGCCTTCACTGAAGGGGGGTCAGGGGACTTCCAGCGCTTGGTTATGAGGCTCTTTACCACTATTAGTCCCAGGTCTATAAAACGAGTAGTCACCTTATGTTTCTTCCTTCTTTGGTATATCCCCAGTAGGCACACCTCCCAGCTCCATTCCAATGTGCCATCTGTGCAGCGTGCTAAGTGTGTGATGATCATCTCCCAGAGGACGATCAACTTGCTGCATGCCCACAGCATGTTCAACAAGTCCCCTCCCCCCAGTTCGCAGCGCGGGCATCATGCATCTGCTTGATTGAATATTCTGTTAATTGAGGCTGGTGTTAGATAAGCTCTTTGCGTTACATAGTATTGTATGAGCCTAAACCTGGCGTTTCTTGGTCTGTAGGTAGGTAGGGCTTGCTAATATAATTGCCCACTCCCGATCCGTGCTTTGTCTCCGCAGAGCTGTGTCCCAGTGACCTTTCAATTTTTCTAGCGGGACTGCTGCATGTGTCCGCAGTGACTCTGATAACCATCTAATTAGGTGACGGCTTGTTCCCATAATATGTAAATATTAAAGTGTTAGGTGTGTCGGTGGTTCCTCTGACATATCCCCCCAGATTGACCGCAACGATCTAATGTGCGCTGCGTGTAATAAAAACTGGCCCTGCGGCAGGTCATATTCATGCACAAGCGTGTCAAATGGGACTAGTTGCCTGTCATGATACAAGTCCCCCACTGTCTGAAGTCTCATTTTCTCCCAGGAGTGCAACTCCACTGCCGTGGTTACGTGTTGCTGTCTTGGCGTACCCATCAGCGGGAGAGAGAGTGCATACGTGACTATCTTTTTAGTAAGTCGGAGGACTCGCCGGAAGCAGGGATACGCCACTTTCACCAGCTGCTTGGTAGGACCCTGTCCTCTTCTACCCAGATGAAACAGGGGCGTTATTTGCTCTTAAGTATTGCCCTGTTGTTGTGTAGCGGTGTCAGCGAGTTGTCTCCCACTAAGCCAGCGAGCTACCCATTGCAGTTGAGCTGCCAGGTAATAGTGCTCCATGTTTGGGTCTGCCACTTCACCACCATCCATGGGTAAGTACATTTTGGCGAACGCCACTCTGTTGTGGCCGCCATGCCAAATGAATTGTCGCATGTCTGCCTCAAAAGAGTGGAACACCGCAGGCTTGATGTACACTGGCAGGTTGGCAAATTTGTACAACAGCCATGGAAGTGCCACTTCAAACTATCCACATAAGATTTACATACAATGTATGAGATCAGAGACTAAAAAAAAATAAAAAATGTTTTTACTTAAGGCCTGATTTAGATTTTGGCGGACGGGTTACTCCGTCACAACGGTGACGGATACTCCGTCCCCCGAAATATAAATTTCATAGTATCCTATGGGATTTATATTTTGGCGGAAGGGATCTCCGTCACCGTTGTGACGGAGTAACCAGTCCGCCAAAATCTAATTCAGACCCCTAGTGGCTATGCTGCAAATCAATAATGGTTCCGGCCATCGCTGGACACCCTTGCTTTGTAATCGTGCAGCAGCACATTAGAGTTGAGTATAGTTTGTGACTGCATTAATTATTGCTGGACAAAAATGTAATAGCTTTCAGTGATATAATTTTAAAGTAAGTCAATTCAGTGTAAAGAAGCTATCGTGGGACCCTTGCACTGAGTATAATTATAGAAAAGTATGGAGCAGTTACTACCTTGGGTGTCTTAAAACAAGTTTTGACTAGGCCATCAATGAGTCTGTCTTGCTCTTTTTTTCTCTTGAAAAGTTGTACCCATTTCTTAGTACAGTCAGGTATACAGTTCACTCTCTGCACTACTGTGTAAGAGTAGGCAGACCCACATATATGTTGCATGGGAGAGCTTGCTGTAGAGGGCTCAAGGATGTTATTGTAAGTCATCTTTCTGTTATCGTAGCATTAGAGTCTTTGAAATAGCTAACGCATATTTGAACCAGACATGAAGCAAGCATTGGTGAGGTCTATAGATCTTGCCTGTGCGATAGCTATTGACTTTGGCAAGTGTTTTGGCCATGTGATACACCAGTGTGGCTGCTGTTCAACATGGCTGAAAGTTAGTGGCGTGGACTGTTGTAGAGTGGAGTGGAGTATTGTGGCGTACCAAAAATTGCATTCACAAGGGGTCGTCTTTGCACAATTGCTGTCCAGCACAAGAAACTCTGCCCCCAAAAGCACACAAAAAAAAACATAAATGTGACTTGTGTAATGCAACTGTTGCTCAAGCTCTAATACCTTTGGTTCGAGTTTGAGCTATAATAACATTTTTTAAAAGAGAAGAAATAGTACCTCAATCACAGTGCGAGCAACTGACACGCTACTTAAGAGAAATCAATTTGCAATTAGTCCATGCGCCACATACAGAATGGATGTTACTCAGGAACTGACTGGGACGAGCTGCTGAATTAGAAGGCAGTTAAAAAGAGTGATAAGGAAGCCGACATATGGTAAGCAATCGGTGATCGAAAAGTCCCTTTTAAGTTTTTTAGGTCTCGCCTGACCCAGCGCATGCGCTGGTCTGGCGAGACATTTTGTGACGGCTCAAAGTGCTACCACTGTAGCCTAGAGCTACAGTGCATGTGCGCGGGCGCGCGCGCCTCACTTTCACGGCCGCTTTGATGTTTGATCGCGATCACTTTCACTTTTGCGGCCGCTTTGATGTTCTCCGTGAGCCTGTTTATTACTTCTATGTAGTAATGGTGGCACCCGTGCGGCGCCATTACTACAGAGCAGTAATAAACAGAAACAAGCATTGGCATAGCCAATAGGTCTCGCTTTTGGGACCTTATAAGTATTTAGTTATGCAACTGTTGCATGGCTAAACACTTATAAGGTCCCAAAAGCAAGACCAATTGGCTATGCCAATGCTTGTTTAAATAGCTACAATAGGTTGCCAAGTGACAGCTGTGCATGCACTCTGTTTGCAGGCGCAGCCTGAAAAGCAATTACAACCAAATCTCTTGGAAGTAATAGTAACACACACAACTTTGGTTAGGGTCCTAGCAGCATGGGTTCCAAATTCCCCATTCCTTCAAATGAAAATACATAACCTTATCAACCATGCATGGATGCATACATTGTTGCTTCTGCACCAAACCGTTTCAGATGCAGCAGGCGAGACGAGAAACAATTTACATTCCATGTAGGCTTTATACGGTAACACAAAGTGAAAGCCATTTCACTGGTGCTAAGAATAGTAATTCAGTGCACAATTGAGGCACCCCCGACTCCTGAAAAGGTTTTGAGTTCAGTCACCGCTTGTAAAAACTAACCTAACGAATGAACCTAGCCTTTCATGTACAATGTACCAGCCATTATTCAGTTTTAAGGGGAAGTAGGGTCATTGAAACATGAGAAAACAAAGATATGCAGCCTTGGGGACATAGATAATACTGGGTTATAAGAAGTAAAAAGGTAATCTCTTCAATAAAGTACATGAACAAAACCTGGAAAAGGAAGGCAAGCAAAGAAGATCTGACCAACGATGTAGGTTGCAGAGGGGGGAAAGGTGTTTTTATAGCTAAGAATTATTAATGGTGGGACACCGCAGTATAGCAACAAACAGATGGTGTAAAAACATAAGCTGGATAAGTGACTATTTAGAATAGGAACACTAAAAACTACAGACGCCTTAAAAACATTTCTCTCTTAAAAATCTTAAATTGATTTTCCCTGGACACTCCCTTGGCTACAGTTTGAATTATTATCAGTAAGCTGCTCGCTCAAAGGTTGCACATGTTGGCTGAAGGAGTGTCCTATCTTGCTCAAAATAGAAGAAGCCGCTTCGGGTTTGCTCACACCATCTATTCGGATTTCTGTTTAGAGGTGCCATTACATCTCCTTGAGTTAGGGATTTGCAAACTGATAGTTTTATGTTTGTTGGTACCTGAGGTCTTTGGTTTGGGGCATATCTGTCTGACCCAAGAATTGGAAAGAAGAGCTGTTGCGTTTGTTACGATGGGTCATTTTTGTAAGCCACAGACCGATAATGTGTCCATGTAGAGCCACCCTATTTTTCATTGTGTTTTCTTACTCCTATTCTCTTCCCACAGAGTTTCAATTTTCCTTACTGTGCTTTTTAGGTTTTGGCTAGACAGCGCATGCACTCTCTCAAAGAGACTTGTTGTCTTACAGTCCACCCATCTCCTACCATTGGTAAAATTAAGCAGTGCTCTCATTTTCTTTGAAAGCCCGAAACCGGTCCTAGGATGCTTGTTTCCAGTCCAGGGAGGACCTGGCCTGGCAGTTCGGGCTGGACTGTTCCCATTGGGCTCAGGGTCAAGACTGATTTGCATATGGCTGGGTCCAAACTGGAATGGCACGGTGAGCAAAAAAACGATGGATTTAGGCCCAGATATCTGTACTGGGGTGAATGTATGACATTGTTCTGCATTCTGTCCATCAACTGTTCTTTCCTCATTTTCTTTGATGCCATTCGTCATGCATGCATGCATGCATGCATGCGGACGTCATGCCATCTTGTGTTTGGCCCTCCCATAGTGTTTGGACCAAGCACATGTCTCCCAGTTTGCAGAGCTATTTATTTACTTGGTTTTCAAGCATTCCATAGGAGCACGTATGTTTTCAGGCTGTCTACTTGTATACATACATACCACCAAAATGCATGCGCTTGTACATAAATTAATACAGTTCTTAAAACGTTAAAACACGAAGAGCACTTATTATTATTTTATTTTTTTGCATGATCAGATGGTATTGGAGCACTTGCTCCATCGTCTGTTTGGCCATCTCCCCCTCCTGCTTCCCTACTTGACCCATCCCCCCACTACAAACCTCGTCGCTGCTGCTTTTTTCTATTTGCACAATCCGCTGATATTGGAGCGCTTGTTCCCTCCTCTATCTTTCCATAGAGCTAACACCAGCCACAGGTATAGGAGTGCTTTCAGTGCTCACCAGTTACACAATGACACATTCATTGGAGTAGGCAGGGGGAAGCGTAAGTGCTGCCAGAAAAGTAAATCATCACCTTATGTAAGGATGTCTACCCATGCACTGGATTTAACAACTTCAGTTGCGCCTGCGTTTTTGGTCCCAGACTCGGCGACCTTCTAAGGAAACCTACCAAAACCAGACATTTCTGAAAACTGGACACCCGTGGGAGTCCAGGGAGGTGTGGTTTGCGTAGATCCACTAACATTTTCTTGCCCAGAATCCCCTGCAACCTCAAATTTAGGCCTTCGAGGATGCCAAATCCCTGAGTTTGAGGTCCACTTTTAGAAGTAAGGAGCAACGTCTCTCTGTTGTCAAGTTTCAGTTCGCGTTCCCTAGAAAAATTACAGCACGTTGCGCCCACCCCAAGATCACCTCAGAGAAAACTGGGGTACCCGAGGCAAGCCACCCCAGCCAGATCTAAGATCTTTGTGAGAGGGCCACAGATGTCCAATACTTTATCCTAACAGGATTTCCAGGATCTATCTATGCCCTTTTTGGGGCCCCTAATGTACTTCTGCGGGGTCAGTGCATCCTTGCCCGATAGGGGGGGAAGGGGACATTCTGCTCTAAGGCACGCCCTCACTTCTTTCTCTTAGAAGTTTCCTTTTCAGAAAGAGCCCACTCTGCAAAGCGGGGGTGCAAAATGTCCTCTGGGAATAGTATTTTCAGAGGAGTCCTCTGTGCCATGATGTAAGGACTCTGAGGGAGCCGGTACCAACGAGGGACGCCAGTTGCAGGGAGGGACTGGCCTTATCATTGGAGTCACCGTGGGAGTCATCTTGCTCTGCGTCCGAATGTATAAATGAGGAGGGCCCACCCTCAGTGTTGGATGGGCATGCTCCAGCGTGGATTGGGGGCCAAGCAGGCATGAGCCATTTCAATCAGGTGGCGCTCAAAGGGCCCCATGGCAGCCGCCACTGCATGATATATGAAGACATCTACTGCCTCACAAAATTCGTTATCCAGGAGAAAGACCTGCAAGGACTCTTCTTCAGTGTATTCCTCCTCCATGACACCACTAGATTCTAAGGGGTTTTTATGTAGAAGCAGGTGTACCTGCTGCACACTTTAGGTCAGCTCACTCTTCCTGTAATGCAGGATCTATTTGAATATAGGTAGCCTACGGCTCAGTTTGGCAACCAGTGACAGTCTAAATTTGGGTGTGCTTAGCACGCAGCAAACGGGGCTCTATCCTGTGGCGGTTTCACCCTATGGAGTGTCTCGAGGGTGTCGGTATGCCTGGGCCTTGCCCCTGAACAGCCGGGCAACTGCTTGAGGTGCACTGAGGTGGAGCGTGTATGATCGCTGTGGGCACAAGGTACAGACCCGTATGGAAATGGCATCTGAGGCTTCCAGGGGGTGTGGGCAGGCACGAACTCTGCAGGGCGCAAGCTCATCAGCTACATCGAAGCTGACTAAAGTTCTCCCTCAGCCCCCACAAGTAGTGGCGCGATAGCTGCATGAGCAAAGGATAAGTACAAATACAATCTATTACAAAGCATTGTGAATTGAGAGTAATGGAAAGACCACTTAACTGCTGGAAGCAGGAAAAGAAAGAGGTAGGTATTCAGGGATTCCTACCTTAATGGATATCCTGGACTGTTGATTGGTTCATCTGTGTTGGCCTTTCCCTGTGCATCTTGGGAAAGCTAGTTTTTTAAAGTTTATCGTTGAAGTCTGCTGGAATGGAAATAAAAGAAAATAGAGCAAAATCCTCGCCTCCGTGTAGAATTGAAACGTTTCTTCATGTTTACTAGGACATTTTTCATTGAACTCCATTATTAGTAAAAAATTCACATGGAGTTCCCTCTCTTGTAAAAGTGTCTCTGAAAACTGATAACGTTCATTGCAGTAGGTTCAGACACACCCTTGACCTCTACCCATCTAGATAGATGGTCAACTAGCATTATAAACTGTCTCGTTGCTGTAAAATGCACAGAACTTTTCCAGGACATTCCACGGGATATGCTACAGGTGTAGATGTACCAAAGTGTTTATCGCTCCGACTACACTGTGCACAACTACGCACTACAACCTCACCCTTTCTAGTTACAACAGGCCACCAACAGTTAACAGGGACCAGGAGGATTCAAGAAAGGTCTTCCTCAGGGCTGGGATTTTCTGTGTAGGACACTACTATCAGTTAAGGCATGTCTTTCAAATGAAGTCCGGGTATTGTTTCTCCACAGACAGACACAGGTTTCATTTATGTGTGCACTTGTTATCTTGAATATGAACTGAACCCCAGTCTCCAATTACGAGTTCTCGCGCTCCGCCGCACACGTTCAGCTTCTTTGGCGCTCTAGTCACGGCATCCAACTTCCATGTTCGTCCAGACGAACACGGAAGTTGGATGCCGGACTCCATTTGAAAGACATGCCTTAACTGATAGTATTGTCCTACACAGAAAATCCCAGGCCTGAGGAAGACCTTCCTTAAAATCTCCTGGTCCCCACACGAAGGTCGAAATGCGTCGGCACACCCTCCTCTTACCCCTTCACTTCACAAGGCCAAGAGTATCGCCATACGTAATTGAAAAAGTGATTATGAACTCTCTAGTTTAGCCAACAGATTGTGGTGTAAACTAATACCAAATGTACTAAGGCGTTGTCTGACCTTTTTCACCTTTTTGGACCGTGTATTGATTTAATATCAAGGATAAGTACAGTACAATATCCCGACTACATTGAAGTAGGACCCTTTTTGTTTCATTACATTGTTCAAGAACAAGTGCTGTGGTTATTATTTGTCTTTCATGCACTGTATATAGAGTATTGTATTATAATCATGTATGAATATGTAAAGTAGTATTAAAAGGAAAACCATAAGTATTCCAACCTTGCTAAAAAAACAAAATATATAAAGTAATTTTGAAGTAAATTCACATTGATGAAATGTCTAAAACTGAATATTGACTATTTTTAGGTTTAACTGTATTTTATTGGCAATAGCTACAAAATTGAATACAAAACATGCCTGTTAGGGACATTGATACTGATCAAGCATCTCCCTCTACCAAGAAGCCCCCACTTGCGAAACAAGAGTTATACATCCAACAATTGCCTTCGAGAGTTCACCCCCCGGTCGCCACTTGAAGCAGCACTCCGCAAACAAACATGAGGGACATAGCATTAATGCCTTTAGAAAAAGAACAACCCACCCTCCCATCCCACCCCGAACTGGTGTGCTTTCGTATGTACCTAGAGGAGAGACATTGGCCGGACTGACCCCAACCAGACCTCCGCAGATCATGGCGCCGGGGCCAAGCTGGCGAGCCGAAGGCGACGGAGATATTTAGGACATGTGATCTCGTTCATTTCGGTCGATAAGAGAGCCAGCAGGGGCTGCCAAGCATCAACAAAGCCAGCCATAGTGTCAGTAAGAGGCCTGAATGCCACAACCATGTCGGTTTCCGCGGGGAACCCCAATGCGAGAGAATATTCTGCGTAGCAGCTCCTAAAGCTATCCCCATGAGTCTGCCCCGCCGGGACTTGAGTGGATAAGGGAGGGGGTTCGGCAGACCCAGTATCACATAAACTGGGAAGCGTGGGATCTCGGTCTCGAAAAAGGTATCGATATCATCTAGCACCTCCTTCCATTAGGCCTGTATTTCTCCACACTCCCATAGAATATGTACCATAGTGCCTTCCTTCGCGCATCCACGCCAGCACAGCGGAGTACGCGCCTGGTTCCCCCTATGCAAACGGGCCGGGGTCAAATGCCAATACATGGCCACCTTCACCGCTGCCTCCCTACTAGCCGTGTTACGCGCTGTATGATTCGCACAATAGAAAATGTCTGCCCATTCTTTGCTCATCAGTCGACGTCTCAACTCTTTCTCCCACCTACGCTGACCCGCGGTGGGCTCTGCAGGGGCTCCTTCTCTAAGCATATCATAAAGGTCCGAGATCATTGCCTGGTCGGTGTTCTTAAGATAGAGCCACTTCTCGAACCTAGTGAGCGTTCGTGCGACTTGAGGACCAACATCCGCATGTAAAAGCCAATGCCGGAGCTGGAAGTAACGAAAGCGCTCCGAGTCCGGGAGACCATAAACGCTTTTGAGATCCGAGAAGGGGAGAATGCCCTCTAAATCAAAGAGGTGACCCGCCGAGCGGCACTCCGACGCCCTCCAAGCCGAAAACGCCTGAGTGTCCACTCCCGGGAAAAACTCCGGATTATCGAAGAGGGGGGTCATGGGAGAAGGGAAGGTCGTCAAACCCCGCCGTACTGCAACGCCATCCCACACCCGCAGCAAGGTGTTCGTAACGGGGGAACCCGGAAGGCCAGGGGGTCTATGAGCCCGATGCAGAAAGGGAACCTTCCAGAGATCCAATCTAGCAAGGGACTGGTCCTGAAGAAGCCAGCTTTTCTCGGACTCCGGACGCTTCCACTCAACCAGGTAGCGCAATTGCGCCATGCGAAAGCACGCCAGTACATTAGGAATGCCCAGGCCCCCTTCGTCGGGCTTTAAATAGCCCAGAGTCTTGCGGAGCCATGGCCTCCTTCCTCCCCATATAAATTGATTAATAGCGGTCTGCTGGGAAGACAATCCCCCCGGAGGCGTCCAAGCCGGAACAGCCTGAAAAAGAAACCAAGCACGGGGCAGCAGCGACATCTTAACCGCGGCCACCCTGCCTAACAGGGAGAGCGAATGCTGCTTACATGTATTCAGATCCCGAACAGCACGTTGTAAGAATTTAGAATAATTCAGCTGAACCGTCTGGGACACCGAAGCCGCAAGTTCTATGCCTAAATAGGGAATGGAAGAATAGACGGGGATGCCCGCGTATCGACCAGAAACCCCCCTAGCGGCCGCCCCCCCCTCCCGAAGCCAAAGAATTGAGGACTTCCTGATGTTAACCCGAAGGCCCGAAACCCGACCAAACTCCTCCAATTCCTGCAAGAAGGCAGGGACCGAACTCGCCGGCGACTCCAAGGAAGCAATGATATCATCGGCATATAAACTAACCGCGTGTCTCTCTCCCCCAAAGAGGATCCCTTTTATGTCCGGGTTGTCCTTTATCCGCTGCGCCAACGGTTCAACATACAACGATAAAAGAAGGGGGACAACGGGCACCCCTGCCTGGTGCCCCGCTGGATCGCAAACAGTATGGACATGACCCCATTCACCCTAATCACTGCCCTGGGAGAGGTGTAGCAGCTCGAAATCCACGCCCGGAACCGATCCCCGAAGCCAAAGTGGGACAGAGTTTTATCCAAGAAGCGCCAATTTACCCCGTGGAACGCCTTCTCGGCGTCCACCGACAAGAGAAGAGCGTCCAGATCGGTACAATGGGCCTTATCTATGAGATGAAAGATCCGTTAAGATCCGTTTAGTATTATCACTACATTGCCGGGCTTGAATAAAGCCCGACTGATTAGGATCAATTATGCCCGGCATCAATGGACCCAATCGCGCCGCCAAAACCCCCGTGAACAGCTTAAGATCAAGGTTAAGTAGAGAAATAGGCCAGTAGGAGCCACAGACATAATGGTCTTTGCCTGGTTTAGGGAGGACCACTACAGAGGCCAATAGCATCTCCGAGGGGATCGTCCCGGGACCCGTGAAAGAATTAAAGAGGCGAGTAAGGACGGGAGCCAACACCATACAGAACCGCTTATAAAACCCGGCCGAAAAGCCGTCCGGACCCAGGGCCTTCAAGAGTTTAAGGCAGGAAATAGCCCCCACTACCTCTTCAATGTGAATAGGTGCATCCAAAGCATCTCTATTAAACTGATTCAATGCCGTCGTATGGGCCTGTTGAAGGTAAGCGTCTACCTGTTGAGTGGGCGCCGACCCGCCTTCATATAGAGCTTAATAGAAAGCCCGAAAGGCCTGCGCAATTCCCGCATCGTCCATAACCCGACCATCCTCCAAAGTGGTAATCTCCTTAACTTTGCCCTGCTGTGTCTTCGCCCGCAATTTGGTGGCCAACAACCGACCTGTTTTATCACCGCCCACATAATAAGAGTGCTTAAGGCGGAGGGCCGCATATTCCGCCCTATCAAGATCGAGCCCCGCCAGCAGGGCTCGGGCAGTCTTCAATTGGCCCCAGATTCGGGGAGCCCCTGTGCGGCTGTGTGCTCTCTCCAGCTCAAGCACTTTGGCTGTAAGTTCGCTCCTCTTAGCTTTGCGCTCCCTATTTTCCGCCGCCGACAGGGCAATCAATTCCCCGCGCACTACGGCTTTGAGTGCCCCCCATAAAGTGGCAACCGAGATGTCAGGGGAGTCATTCAACTCCAGATAGTTCCGGATACACCGAAGGATTTGCTCCTGGACCGCCGGTTTATGTAACATCATCTCACGCAATCGCCAATGCCCCACCGGCCGAACCACCGTGGGGACCTCTAATGTAACCACCACCACCGCGTCGTGATCGGACAAGGCCCCCGCAGGGATATAACTGTCTTTAATGTGCGTGCGAACCTCCGCAGAGCCCAAAAAGTGATCAAGTCTAGCATAGGTATGGTGCACATGCGAATAATAGGAAAATTGAGAGGCTCGAGGGTGATACTCTTGCCAAAGGTCAGGCAGACCCCTCTCTGGTAACCACTGTTTACCATCGCCCGAGACCTCCCCCCCCTTGGGAATGACGGCTACCTGACCTATCCACTCCTGAATCCATGACTAAGTTCAAGTCACTCCCCACCAGAAGGAGGTGATCCTGGGGCTCCAAGACCCTGGAAAGAGCGGAGCGAAGGAACACCTCCTGGCCCACATTTGGGGCGTATACCGTGCCGATCGTAAACGTGAGGCCTGCGATCCAAAAACGGTAAGGCAGCAAGCGCCCCTGAATCTCCGCCACTTTGTCTCCCACCGTCCCCCGAAACTTCCTCGCCACCAGGATCGCCACCCCGCTTTTTAATCAGCTATAGAGGAGAAATATTGATAGGGAAACATTCTAGACTTCAACCTATGCCAGTCCCTGGCCAACAAGTGTGTTTCCTGCAGCAGGCAGAAGTCTGCCCCAGCATTCTCCAAGTAAGATAGGATAGCCCGTCGCTTGTTCGGGCCATTAAGGCCCTTAATATTAAGCGTAAGGATAGTTAAATCAGTGTCGTGCATGAATGGACAAGAAAGCAGCGCGCGCTTCCGGCTAGCTGAGAAAAAGAAAAACCCCGGCCCTCCCGCACCACCGCCCCCCAAGACTCCATGTGAAAAACAAAAGCACCCCCCCGAAGCACACCAGTTCCACCCCCCCTCCCACCCAACCCCCAACCCCAGCACCCCATACAAAGCCCCCCCCCCCCAAATAGTCCCACGCACACCATGTCCAGACGTGTGCTCGTGGAAGAACAAAACAATCCGGGGCATCTCACGGCAAGGGCAACACCATCCGCCCCCCCATCCCCCCTGGCCCCCGCTACATAAGCATGCTCGGTAAGGCCCAGCATCCTCACGAGGCTCCCGAAGGGGACGTGTCAGCAGCCACGGCATCAATGGCTGCTCTGCGTTCCTGTGCTACCACCTCCGGGTCAGGCCCCTGGGCCGCGACCCCAGAGCGCCTCCTCTCAACGGTCCGAGAGCGTGCCGGAGACCGACGGCACTCTGGTGTACTCTCCCTCGCTGGACTCTGGAGCGGCAGCCCCAACACCCTACTCTCCTCGACCAGGGACGCTATCTGGTGCAGACGGCTTTGCCACTTGAAAATGAGGCGAAAGGGGTGCCCCCAAGAATATGCCACCCCTTTGTCACGCAGGTGCGCTGTGACAGCTTTAAAGTCTCTCCGCTTCTGTAGGGTGCTGGCAGCCAAGTCCTGATATAAAGTGATAGTCAGCCCTTGGTACTGTTCCGGATGTTTCGCTCGAGCCTCCCTAATTATACGTTCTTTCAAAGGGTAATCCGGGAGAAAGGCCAGGATATCTTGTGGCGGTGCATTGGCCCGTCGATGCAGGCCCACCCTGTGAGCCCTATCGATACGGACCTCCATCTCGGGGGGCGCTCCCAGTATATCGCGGAACAGCCCTTGTAGAAAAGCAGTAATCTCGGACCCTTCAACTCCCGATTGCACCCCGCGAACGCGAATGTTGTTCTGCCGGGAGCGGTTTTCTAGGTCCTCGGCATGTGACTGCAAGTCCATCTGCTGCTCCCTCAAGGGCATCACGTCTTGCTGCAGCTGCATGACCTCCTCGTCCTTTGCCTGCTCCTGGTCCTCTATAGCTGCCACCCGATCCCCAAGAGTGTCCACCTCCCTCCGCAGCTCCCTCGCCTCTCCCGCTACTTCGTTCTTCAGGGTCTGAAAGTCATCACGAAGTGTATTGAAGAGGGATTCAAGAAAGGATTTAGTGATGGGGGTGTCATCCCCCTCAGGGTCTGCTTTAACAGGGGGCCCTTTAATAAGCATCTCCTTCAGGGTCCGCTCCTTCCACCCTCGTTGTTTGGACATGACGTCACTCCAGCGAAGAAATTACAGACCGCGAGAGGAACAAAGGCCCTACGCAAGCAAGACCCCGGGAGGTGAACTCGGCGGGCAGCAACTTCAGAGAGGCACTCAAGGAAACCCCGCCGCTCCCAGCCACCCCGCTAGATGTACACCCGGGTCACCAGGCCACCCGGTATTCACGGAGCCAGTCACCAAAGGGGCAGAATGCAAACCCCGCAGCCACTCTCAGCCCACAGCTATAAGGGTCCACCACAGCACCGCCAAACCCCACGCGCTGGGGGAATAAAGGCAATCCACGGGGCACCCCGCTGCCACCAACCGTCCTCCACCAGCAAAAAGTCTCAGGTAGGTGAGAAGGGCCAGACACTTCCGCCAACCAAAGCAATCCAAGAGGAACCAAGGGGCAGGATCCCCAGGACGCCACCTCCACCTCCACCTCCAAACACCAGGCTAGTCTCTCTGGCCGAAGCTGCTCCGGGTGACAACACAGGCCCGACGCCCTCCAATCGCTGTCACCAGCCAGGCCGACCCGAGGAGAAAGCCAGCCTCCAGGCCTCCTCGCGCCTGCCCCGGTACAGCTGGGCACTCACCCAAAGGCACCACCAGAGCCGCAGCTGATGCAGCAACGCCTGTGTCCCCCAATGCGTCCAGGCCATAGGATCGCTCCTCAATGCTGCGGATGAAGCTCAGGCCTCCCACGCCGCCACTCTCTCCGCTTCGGCGGCGCGCGGCAGCTCACCGCGTCGGCTGCACCGATCCAGGCCGCAGCTCTCTCCAGCCCCAAAGCTCAGGCCACGAGCTCGGGAGGACGTCACCGCCACCGGTTTCAGCCCGCCAGCAGCACCCGCAGGCTCCGCCTAGATTCTCGGCCCCCGACAGGCCCAGCGCCGCTGCTCCTTCGAAAATCCGCTACATGCGGGGTCTGGCCGCCATCTTAGCCGCCCCTCGCGCTCCACCAGGCCGACCACACCAGGCGCACAATATTCTCCCCCAGCCGCCCAAACTCAGAAAGAAGGCGACCGGGAGGCCGGGGGGGCTCCGCCGATGCTCCCCGATCACTGTAGAAGGGGCCAGGCAGCAATCCGGGGCCAAGCTGGGCAGCGGCGGGCGGGGAGACGAAATAACACACGTCTTACCCGTCCGCCATCTTGGCCACGCCCCAATATTGACTATTTTTGATTTATTTATGTTTTGCTTGTTGACCCACGAATTTGAGTTGGTACAAGAAACCTAGTTCATTAGTTGAACCGGAACGTAGGAAAAGAATCTTCACCTATGTTTTGAATAGAAGTATCAAATTTATGGTCATAGAGGCAATATTCAATTTCACTGTTTATTAGATTCCAGGCTATATGTTCCTCACCTAAATCAGTCCCTGTTTTTTGAAAAATCATCCCATTTTAAAGCATCAGTATGCAAGTGTTTGGTTTAGGTGCTTAGCATAGGCTCCGAATTTTTGGCCTGAAATTTGCTTGCTCAAGAACGCGGAGTAAGCAGTGCCAACTCAGGAAATCGAAGGCCTTCTCAAAGTCAACTGATAAAATTGCAGAAGGCCTTGACATCTACGTATATTGGGCAAGGGAAAATGTACATTCCTCAGATTAAGCTTAGTTGCGCTAAAAGGCATGACACCATTTTGATTGGGAGGGACTAGAGTAAAGATTGTCTTTACTAGGCAAATGGCCAGGGCTTTGGCAAATATCTTCGGTATTGATGAGGAAAGCATTCAGTAAGAACTGTTCTTCTCAGTCAGGCAGCCTTGTTTCAGGATAATAGCAATAGTGGTTGAGGTTCCAAGAGAGTCCCCAGGCTCACTTGCTCCTGACTCGCCACCCATAAGTGTGGCATTATTATCGAGGACATGCCTTTAAAAATCTCTTAGTAATACATTGGGGTCCAATTTCTGTTTTCTGAAGAATATCACAAAATAAACTGGAGTCTGTGATACTCAGCAGTAATATTTATTAGTTTATGGTATTATATATATTTCTCTCATGGGTCCTGACTACATAGGTCCTTATCTTGGAGACTTCTTTGGACGGAAATTGAGTGCTCCATTGTACATTCTCTAATTTCGATTATGGCTTCATCTCCTTTATTTAAGAGTACCTGGAGTGGAACTGTTATCTCTGTTCTGACCATGTAAAGCATTGTTGTCATCTCTCTAATTCACTCTCAATCTCCACCTTCCATCTCCAGCATTTCCATTGAAGTATTCCCTTGCAGAACATGTGTACCTAAAATGAATATGACAACTTGAGATCCGAGGGATGGTTGAGTGTTTGTTTGTGGTGAAAGGTGTGGGGGGTCAATCCTGACCTCACCATTACACCCTGTAAATTTTCTTTGGCTTAAGACAAGCACTGATGTAACAACTTACCATTCACAGTGGAGAAAACCCACAGGTGGTGTCTCACACATCTCTGCTGAACGTTCTGGGAGAAAGTTTGTGTTTGGAATGTAACAGTAATGTAGCTGTCAAGAAAACAGAGTGTTTAAGAAAGTACGTCCTTTATCCTTTTCCCTGATTGAGTGCACACAAGAATTTGGAAACATTATTATACAAGTCTTTATTTATATGAAATCTAACGCAAAGCAATGTAAAATTATAGCTGATGGTAAATTAAATGTAGTGATTGTAAATGAACAAAATAATTATTACTGAACACAGACTGTACTACATTAAATAAGCTCCTTAGTTAATAAAACTCGACTAATGGTGATTAGCACTAAAATAATTGCCAAAATAATTGCCATTGTTTGTGGTTCCCAATATTTTCTGCATATTTGAAAGCTGAAGGCAAACAGCCCGGAGCAGCCTGCAATGCTGTCTATATTAATGGGAAGGTAGGGTGTTCTCAGTCCGTTGACTTGAAAGGAAGACAGCAAGTTCCCCAGAAGTCCAAATGGTCCTCTGTTCCAAAGAATGGCAGAAATTTCACTTTTTATGTTGATTCTCTAAACTATTGTACGCCCTCTGTCACTGTTCCTGCCTGCATTCTCAAATGAAGTTTTTTGTCCCCTTTCTTATTTCTGACCCTCCAAATTGTGAAGCTCTCTGATACCCATCTGGGTCTTGTTCGCGCTATACAAAACTAACCGTGGGCGAAGTGCTACGCTTGTGCTACTTCGCACTACGCGAATTGCACGTAGCACAGTGCAAACACGTGTAGCGTAGCTGTCATTTTTTGCTTGCTCGCGGTCCTCAACGTCAAGTTGGCGACCGCGAGCGCGCAAAATGACATCCCTTGGCGAGACTTTTTCCTTGTACGCGATCAGCAACATCAAATTGCCGATCGCGAGCGTGGAAAATAAACCTCCCGGCGAGATTCTCAACGCGGGAAGGTCAGGTTTCTCATTGCGAGTGGTCGCGTATGCTCGCGACCGCTCGCGATGAGAAACTACCAGTCCGCATTGAGAAAGCTGCCGCTCGAGTAGAAACTCTACTCGAGCGGCAGAAAACGACCGCTTGCACTGTGCAAGATGCGGTTTGCACTGATTGCACAGTGCGGACAAGCATCCGGCACTGTACAATCAGTGCGAATGGCATTTTGCACATTGGACTACGCAGTTCGCATAGCGCGCGAAGTGCGTTGCGCTACTATGCATACTACGCCCAGGGTTATACAAAACTTTATAAATAAAATAAATAAATCGTAAGAAAATATTGTCCTTCATGATGTAATGTGAGAGCGACTGTTTCACCATTTTACACATGCAGTCTCTTCACCCCTAAAAATGAAATATTATTCAACATATGAGTATATGAACATGGAAACGTGTAAGGCACATTATTAAACATTGGATGGTCGGCATATACCTTTCTATTGCCGAAATGTTGCAAGCTCTACAAAACGTATCTTTAGGGACCCCAGAAGAAGAAATGTTTGTCCAATCCTTTGCCACCGTCATAGTTCTTCCCAACTCCCCTAAAACCTAACTTAATCCATATAAATCTCCATATAGATTTTAAGATGAGGTTTGCAGAAGGTGCTTTAAATTCTATTTTAGGAAGAGTTTGCTTCAAAAACAAACTGAAGAAACTATATATTTGATGCATGTATCACAAAAGACTGGTAAGGCTTATTTTCAGGTTTTCATGCTTGCTGATTTGACTGCCAGTCTTCTCTGTTTTTGGAAATATGGTTCCTGTCTATAAAGAGGTTCCCCCAACGGTTCGAGAGCATAAAGAGCCTGTGTCCTGTCTAGCAGCGCCTGTTGGTCCAGTGCTGTGTATTCAGCAAATGTAGTCGTCTCTGTGGCTTTGCCTGGCAAGATTTAGCATTAGTCTTCACTGAGGAATGTGGGAAAGCTGCAAATTTCACATTGCATCATTGTAAACAGATTTTAAAAATATGGACGCCCACACAGCAAACCTGTTATTTATTTTCAGTAAAGCCGCGTTTCAGCTGTTTTCAAAAATCTTTTTGGGAAACAGCCGTAAGCTCTTTCACTGCCTGGTGAATTCTCCGCAGGAGCTTTTTTTGACTTAGATTGAAATATTTGTGTATTGGAGTAAAGGAAATCTTCTGAGCTATCTGGATCGCGGAAATGAGCATGCTCTTGCAAAGTGTGTGCAGCAGAATACTCTCCTGGTTCTTTGTTTTTTTTAAGTCTTTTTTTTCTAGCTTCATTACTTCTCTGTAAATCTCATTACTCTTGCTCCTACCTTCCTTCCTGTAGTCTATGGATTTTCTTTTGCATTTTTAGACGCACACTCTTCTCTGCAACTTTCTCTTGTTCTCTCTACTTTTCATTCCCCCAATCTTCTCTTCCCCACTGAGGAAACCAGTGTAACTGCTTGCGATTGCAAATATGTCTCTTTACTTTTACCTTGTGAGATTCATATGTAGGATCCGTGTGTGGAGGCATGGATCCCATTGAAATAGGACTGTAGCGCGATTGTGTGATGGACTACTTAAGCTTCACCAATCACATGCAGGCTAACTAGATATCAGCCACTGAGCTGAGTCCCAGACAGTGCAACAAGCTTTGGCAAAGCCAATAGTGCTCATTATGCCAATGCTTCGTGGTCGCTGTTATGGGCTTTGCCAATACTTGGTGCTTTTATGATGCCCCGGAATTGGCAAAGCCAATAGCGATGACCAGCCATGCTAAAGGTATAGGAACACTATTTTCTATACTTTGAAGGTGGACGGCACTTGTGTCACAGAATGCGACAGCCTACGGGAAAGTATAGAAAACATTGTTTCTATACTAACTGTACTGTCAAGGTGGACACCACATTGCTTCATGCTATGTGATGATGGAGCACAGGAGAGTGCGGGGAGGAAACAACAGATGCGATGGGCGACCAATATGGAGAATATGTGGGGTGTTAAGCAGGAATAACTTATTTTTATTGATTTTTAAACCATATCTCTGCTTTTACATTTCAATCCAAGACAAAACATTGAAATAGACAGCATCAAGTACACACAAAATAATAGAAAACATTAAAACGAGCATCTCTGCATCAATTATACAAGAATAATTTTGCAGATGATTAATACATGACATAACAAAGCATTCTCAATAACCTGGTTAAAAACCTTAATCCAGTTCAAATACAGTGTCTAAAGAGGAGCACAACTGAGAGTCAAATACGCGACCCTATATACAATACTGTATTACTTTAATCCATTGTCAAAAGTGCAGAGTGCAAATACAATGTGCACAGGAAAAAGGATCAGCTCTAAAAAAGATCATGCCAGAGATACCAGCGCATAAAAATATGGAGATATTTTGGATCCATTTAGGAAACCATACTGAGACAATAGTCCTCCTCAAATGTTACCAGCTGAGAGCCTACTGCCCTAAATCTTCTTAATACAATTATTGCTAAGTACTTTATTCATTCATCCAGTTAGTCATAGTAGACCAAACGCTCTCTGCCCTAGCATCGCTTCTTATGCCCCTAAAGTCTATATAAACTTAACTCCATATTATATATTACCAAAAACCCAACTCTCCACATTTCAAATGTCGGGGATCTAGTTTCAGCCATACAGATGCAATGCATAACCGAGCTACATCAGTAGCAATAAAGATTAGGCAACATTATTTCCTTAGCATCATATTGTTCTCCGTCTCATCTACTGCCCCCAATAGCATCATTAAAGGTTAAGTAAAACCCGCCCTTATAATATGGTTCATAAATACGCCGGTCCTTTGTTGTAAAGGCTCTAGCTTTGGACATGCGAAAAACATATTAATAATTTTCTCCTGATCTATTCCAGAGCTCTTTCATTTACCATTGGAACCTCCACCCCTTTTATCCATTTTGGCCGGGTTATAATTGAAGTTACAAATTGTCTTAAAATGTTGGGTCCTCAATTTAGCGGGTAATAAAATATGTTCTCCCTGTTCAAGTGACTCCTGGAGAAGCAACCCCTCCTTTTAAGATCCTAACGTCCCTTTGAGGTTCTGAGCCTCTAAATCATTCCTTTGAGTATGTGTCAACAGATCATATATAATTCTATATCAGTGGCTGACTGCCTCCCTTAGTCATACTCTTTAAGTCCTATTTTCTTCTGATCAAAAAAATCTCGGACGTGGAAGAATTTTAAGAAATTCCCCTAAGGCACACCATAAGATTCCTGTATTTCAGAGAAAGAGCTAAGCTGGGATCCAATATAAAAGTCCCCAATTGTTGTAATACCGTTTTGTCTTCATCTTTCCATCACAACGTCTTGAAAGATAAAGGTCAGTAATGGTGACACACAGGTGGGAGTGTAAAAATGTATCTATTCCCGTGTAATCAGAGTCCATATCTTGTACGCTGCCATTAACACCTTAAATCAGTTAAAAAATAATAATAATTGCTGGGTTCTATATTCTTAAGTAAGCAAGCATTTGCTTCAATTCCTAGCACCATTTCATAAATCAACAGGGCTTCTGCTGTGTCAATCGTATACGTTGTAAAAAGCATTCTCAGAAATATAATCTTAAATTGGGTACAGACCACCTCCAGTGATCTTGGCAATTTCATGTATTTTACTGCTCTCCTTGATTTTTTTTTTTTATGGCTCCATAAAAAACGTATACAGAGTGACTCTACTTTAGACAGCCATACCTTTGTGAACTCCAGCGGAATAGATCGAAAAAGGTGTAAAACGTTATGCTGAATATTCATTTTCAAAACATTACACCTGCCATATAGTGAGAGATGTAAGGGATCAGTTCTGCTGAGCTTGATCTTATCTAACATGGGACCCAAATCAAACTCCACCAATTGATCTAAAATGGCCGTCATCCCAGCACCCAGGGACACCACATTGACCACAACCCTTTGATCCCTGATGTCAACTTGTCCAGTACATAATATCTGTGTTTTAGTCTCATTCCACTTGTATCCTAAATATCAGCCACATTGTTTTGCCAACCCTACTCCTAGCAACCTTTTTAGGTCTCTCCTAGCGTGCGCAGATAGCTCGGCGAGAATTAATGTTTTTGAGTAGCTTCAATAAAGGGCTTTAAGCCCCGCCCCTCTATCCCATTGGCTAGCGTCACCGTTTATGCTAAATGGTGACCAGCCATTGGAAAAGAGCCTTCCATGTTGCCTCCCTTTGGCTTTTTCAGACAGCCCACTTGGACGGGCTCACCTGCTTTCCGTGGGTCGCAAAAGGTTTCTTATCTTTATGGGGCCATGTGGTTTTAAAAGACAAGCTCCGCCGTGTGTTTATTTTTGCATCTCGCTTTCACTTTAAAGTGAAAGCGCGATGCAAAAATAAACCGCTGCTGCCTGGCAAGCGGTTGTTCAATTATGCTTTCAGGTAAATGGTTTGCCGATAAACTGTTTAGGATCACAGCCTCGTGTGACGTTTTGATAAAGATTCACGTGATAGACTGGTGGAGAATAAATCGAGTTAGTGTGATATCCGATGCTGCATTTTTGTGGTGGTATATGAACGTGTATTGAGGCAGATGGATAAGCGGTTTTATTGTGCGTTTTTATTGCAGTTAGATTGAGTATTTATTTCGATTGCGGTTGTAAACATTTTGTAAAATTGTAACTAGATCGTGAACTTTTATCTTGTTATCCTTGTAAGTCTGGTATACCTTTTAACGAAAATTAGTGTGGATGGATTTGTTTTCATAACAGCGCCTTCCCTTTTGTCTACTTCGCTTGAAAGACTAGCAAGGCTATATAAATGTTTATTTCTGGCTAATAATTCAGACGTGTTGAGCAAATACAGAGTGTTATACGCGTTACACTTGTTACTGGAAGTAGCATCTGAGAACCGCATTCATGCAATTTTTGACTACTTTAAACATTTAGTATGGAAAATAAACATTTTACAACCCCCCCTCCCCCCCATCTGTACTATGGATTGACTTTTCAGCTGTTTACAACAGTTGTTAAATGTGTTTTTTCAGAGGAAAGTCTGTTTTGAAATTCAGTTTGGTGTGTGTGTATTTAAATAGATTATAGAATGTTTCACGTCAGTCTGTGTTATTGTGTAAAATAGAATGGGTTCACAACTGCACCCTAAAATAAACGTACATTTCAGGCCGTAACTTTTCCTTTGTTGCCGAATGTGCTTGTTAATCTACAGCATGCTAGAGAAGCACTCCCTTGTTGAATGCACGAATGCGTTAAACTGATGTTTTTATGCGTCCAAGTCTGTATATGCTTTGAAGGGGTGGTGAAGAAAAGTCTTGTCTACCCGTTGATTGTCAGGCATGTCTAGACAGTAGGTCGGGGAAAACGAACCTCTTAGGATTTTGAATCGCTAGCCGTTTTGGTGATTCGGATGTATCGGAAGCACCAACGTGTTTCGTGGTTTATTATGGTTTTCTGGGACTTGAGTAGATTTAATAACTTTGAAAGGCATTCCTCAGAAGGACTTCGCTGCTAGATACTGTACCTCGCATTGTGTTTTCCACTGGGAATGCAGTCTCTTAGGTGCTGCTCCTACTTTAGACTATTTCTACCCACTAGCTGTGAAGACTAACATCATTTGCAGAGGTTGTAACGTTTCTATAACTCCATTAACCCTGTTCTTTGTTCCTCGTTTTCATACTCTGTTTCAACGTTTTCTCACTAGAATTAACCTAGCAAAGTAAGTACAGTGAACACCCTGCTACTGGTAGGTGTTTCGTGGTTTGTATGCAAAGATTATTGTTGCCCTTATTTGGCTAATCCAAGTAGGAGTCGTGACACTTGGATGTTGTTATAATGGTTTTTTTTTCAGTGGTAAAAGCTAATCTGCATTACTTGTAGTTTATATGTGTAATTTTTAAAGGGATTTTACCATTCTTAGGCTAGTTGTCATTCACAATGGACAGAGAAGAACGTACAGCTGTGACGTCTGCAGGATCTGCTGGCCATTTAGGACATCAGCCTTTTTGCATTAATTTCCGAGAGCTGGTTCTTGACCCCGTACATTTAGATATTTATACAAGCCCTCAATGTAGGTGGCTTCCGTGAGCAGAGTGTGATCTTGCCCAGTGCCTGTTCTAAGTGGTTGCACGTACCTGGGAGTTGGATGGCTGATATTGGCATGCAAGTCAGCCTCCTGCCTTGAAACTTTAGTTTCTAGTGGTGCCATTGACGCCATTTCCTTCTAACAATTGGTCTGTATAAGAGGGCAGCTGGAAGTGCATAGCTGCTTTCAAATTCTTAAGCAGTTGGGATCTGCAATTGTTGTCCGAGTCTAATGGCAGTCTTAATGTCCTATTGTTTACCTTTAGGGATGACATCCCACATCGAAATATAAAGGGTCCGATTCTGCCACCTAATACCCCCATCTTGGTCTTCTGGACAAATCTGTAATTTAGGTGAAGCATGGCGATATGTACGGCAGCAAACTAGACCTTTTGATTGTTAGTAAAATTATACATCTAATATACTTACTTAAAGGGCCTTTCATCCACTGGTCTGTTGTCTCATTCACATTTTTCATGCACAGTTGGTCATCCCACATTAGCTGTTCTCTGACTTCACGGTGAGAGGCTGCATTGTGTTGTTTCTCAAGAAGCACATTCAGCACGCATAGTAGATCCATTTTATGCAAGGGACTGCTATGATGATGTATACTTGTTGAGACCAAAAGTTCTTCTTTCATAAAAGGATTTTTTCCTTAATAATCCTATAATATTTCCTGTGGAAATCTTCAAAACACTGGCCATACATTAATTTACTTTTAGAAGGAAATGCAGAAACTGAACTAAACTGAAAGGCACTAGCGCAAAGCACACTATAAACAGTGCACAAAACTTTTAAAGCTTTTCTGCAGTGGGTAGAGCTTACACCGGGGCATGCATGGAGTGGGAGATCAACTGAGGTAGGCCTTTTGACCGTAATTTAATTTTATTTTTTTATCCAGAGTAAGCTCTCAAAGCACCATTGCAGAACCTGATATATTTCTTTTGCTTTTCTAATGCTTCCGCTTTTAAAAATATATATATATTTTTTTTTTAATTCACACAGGAGTTTTTTTCCTAATTGTCATTCACTTTCTGTGATAAGGTTGTATTAGTTATGTATTTATTTTTAGTTCTTTGAGATGTCGTATTGTCTCTAAAGTTGAGTAGCAAGTATGAAGAAAAGAAAGATGCCATGTGAAGATGGGCACTCGATGTCTGTATTGCCTGCCACCTGGCCATGACATTTTGGACTTGCGATGAAAGCAAGTGCCATGGGAGGGAGGTAGTTCAAATTTTACTTTCTGTTCTGTAACGTTCTAAAATACCTTTGGCTTTAAGGTCAGACATAAGTCACAGGAGGAATGTTTTTAATATTTAAGTTTTTTTACATTTTGTAAATTTGCACTTCAGCGGAACACGTGCGAGACCAACTGTCCAGATTTTACTATAACTTTAGCTCTAATTTCTTCAACGGTAATCCACCAAATCACAAAAACATGGGAAAAGAAATAAATATTTTTTTAGTCGGGAGGGTGGAAGAGTTTCGTGAATATTAGTTTGAACAGTAGGAAAATTACTAACAAAACAAGCATTGGCATAGCCAAATAGGTCTCGCCTTTGGGACCTTATAAGTGTTTAGCCATGCAACAGTTGATGTTGTTGTACCAATGATATTGTGCTGCATAACTAAATACTTAGAAGGTCCCAAAGGCGAGACTTATTGGCCATGCCAATGCTTGTGTTACTGTGGGCCAGCAATATCGGTCCCCTGTAACAAAATCGCCCGAAACCAACCCAAGCAAACAGCTCGGCCGCACCCCCCTTTTCCTCCAGGGGGGCCAGCCGACCAGTTTGCCAGGGCCGGTTTCGGTTCCCAGTCCGGCCCTGGAGATCTATCAGAGTATCTTCCTTTGTTAAATGAAATTTTGGCCGTTTTACTGTAAGTCTGAAGGTTATTGAAGTGTTTGCAATTCAATGTAAGATGTTCTGTTTAGCCCATTGCAGAGATAGACAGAGGGGTGGTGGGCTCCCGCAAGGCATGTTTATGAAAATTGCTAGTCAACATGCTTCAAGGGGTGGCGGTTTTCTGATTCTGCGAGTTTATCCTTTTTTTCTGTCGGGCAAGGGGACCCTAATTAAGACAAGAAAATGTTATGAAAACAAGAAAGAGATGCACCCGTTCATGAGATCTTCAGCATTCAACCTTTTTCAAATTGATGAATAGATGGCAGGTCTTCTTTGCATTTAATTCTCCCCCATTTCACTAAGTTGTGTTGTGTTGTCTTGCAACGTAGTTCTTTTGTGCTCTTTTTTTCTTATTTCAATTAACTGTTATTTTTTTTTCTCTCTATTAACTTTTTTACTTTATATAATACTTTTAAATATTTAATTTCCATGGTCTACCAGATGGCTCTGGCCCTTGATGATTTTATTGGTTTGTATGGATTGCATTTGTGTATCACCACTATATCACAGGGGTTATATTACACTGCAAAAATATTGCATCCACTACATCACCCTAATCGCCACATCCCACGATAACCCTGGGTAAGTAGCTTTGGAGGTAATAATATATTTACATACTTACCATACGATGTAGGGGTAGGCTATTATGTGTTTTTTGACAAGAAGCGGGGTTTGCTGATAGCACATGCATGACAGTCATCCTTCTTTCTGGAAAGAAATCAGTGGGGTTAAGGACCAACATCTTTAATACCAAGAAAATACCTTGATATTCTTGCTCTTACTCTTTTGTTTCTGTGTTGGCAAGTTGCAACTATATATACACCCTTGAGGTTGTAGACATGCCCATGCTTTCATACAGCAAAATTACTGAGATTAGCGTAATTACATTCAACAATGATACAGAAACACCACCATCCTTGTGATGAGTGTGTACAAGTCTTGAAAGATTCCAAAGTTATTCTAATGTTAACAAGCATTGGCATAGCCAATAGGTCTCGCTTTTGGGACCTTATAAGTGTTTAGCCATGCAACAGTTGCATAACTAAATACTTATAAGGTCCCAAAAGCGAGACCTATTGGCTATGCCATTGCTTGTTTCTGTTTATTACAGCTCTGTAGTAATGACGGCGCACGGGTGCCACCATTACTATATAGAAGTAATAAACAGGAGAAAAAAAAACTGGCTCACGGAGAACATCAAAGCGGCCGCGAAAGTGAGGCGCGCGCCCCCGCGCACATGCACTGTAGCTCTAGGCTACAGTGGTAGCACTTTTTTGAGCCCTCAAACAAAGCCTCGCCAGACCAGCACATGCGCTGCGTCAGGCGATACCTATAAATGGTATGGGAATTGTGACTTAACTTTCTAATGTAGAACTACACAGTGGTGAATGTGAATATCTATATCTAGATCACGATCGTTTCCAAGGAAACACACTCTCGGGACACACAGAGATAATTCAATTTGCAGATTTAATGAGCTTCACATAACGCGTTTCGGCTGTCCCGCGTGTGACCAAGGCTGCGCAACAGCCGACACAAGTTATGTGAAGCTCATTAAGTCTGAGTATTGAATTGAATTATCTCTCTGTGTCCTGAGAGTGCGTTTCCTTGGAAAAAGTTGTGGCATTTAATTTCTCGGTGTGCTTCGCCCACGCACCACCTTCCATGGGTCTGCGGGTCCAGTAGGAGCAACGACATTTGAGAAAAAAAATATATATATATATATATATATATATATATATATATATATATATATGTGTATGTGTATATATTTCGCCAAATGTTAATCCAAAGGAAAAGAAGGATCCACACGAGCCCGCTCGATCAGTGTAGCAGTTTATTTCAGTCAGGCAGAAAAGGACGACGCGTTTCGACCACGTCTGTGGTCTTGGTCACATGACCATTATCTCCATTACACAGCTTTTAAAGGGTAAGTGCACATTTTGATTTCATAAACATGAAAGAAATCTTAATTAATGGATCAATCCATAATGTAATTGCAATTATATTAAATTAAAATAACAGGTGCAATTTAAATAACAAAGGTTGTTTTGTCTCAATACAATTATTTTCATTGATTGTATGTACCAGTTTAGAGTAAGGTCTAAATATTATGTTCGTTAACTCAATAACGTGGAAGTCCGTGACTAAGCAAAGGTGCATTGGTAGCTGTGTTTGCTGCAGTTGGAGGACTTGTGCCTTTCTGATAAGAGGAAGCCATGTGCTATAGTGTGGTTTAAAGGAGTAACACTCGTGAGTGGGATACTAACAGAGTGGGTCACTATGTCAAGCAGTCGATGTGATCGAGGGTACAGAACCCTTGGCATGCATTCGATGATGACTAGGAGTAAAGGTGGAGGATCCGCCGATACACTCCGGTGCTCGTAATTCGATCACAGATGTGAGGTACAAGGTGATTCATAGTGTGTGTGTGTGTGTGTGTGTGTGTATGTATATATATATATATATATATTTATACTCGTACTCTCGAGACAGGGATAGAGATATATATATATATAGATTTATTTTTTGGGTTGGAAGTTTTGGCCTGATGGCACACCCTTCAGTTTTTGGCATTTCCTCTGGAAATCCTGCTCCAGCAAATATTTTACCTAGTATCTACCCGATCTGCATCTATACTTGAGAGGGATGATGGGGGAAAAAGGTGTCCATTTTAGAGGTAAGGCACCTAAACACATTTCTTTCTTTAGAAAAGTTCCAAGATGAGAACTGCAGTTCATCTCCTAATTTCTCAACTGAGAACACTTTATGGGGCTAGGCAAACCTGCAAGATGCTTCCTTCCATTTTATGATTAGACCAGCACAATGCAAATACCTTTGGTTCATGTATTGTTCACAAAATACCTGGCAGTGGTGGTTGCTGATTCTTGAGAGGGCGCATTCACATCTATTCTTATATGGACTCACTGCAATTTGCATCTTCAGAAGAGTACACCTTTAATGTTGTCTAGACAGACAATGGTTTCCAGTCTCCCATCCCTAAGGGTAATCTTCTTCTATTCTATCAACCGCAGTTTTTTCTGGATCTGGTGTGGGTATGGAGAAGATTGTTCTACTCCACTATAGAGAAGAGTGTTTGAATTCAGAAGAAGATTTTAGGGAACTTGGTGGAGATTTGTCTGGTGGCCTGAAAGTTGGCGTTTGCAGGGGTTAATGTCATCTTCTGCCTCCCTGATCTCTTATCTGCACAGGTTTCCTTAAATAATGTGTTCGGTCTCAATGTGCCCAGATTTCAAGTCATTAGAAAGAACTGTCCTGTTTTCCCTCTTGTGCTTAAACGTCTTATTTGGTTGCTGGATCTGGAGAATTACCTTTTTGAATCTGCTCTTCGCTATGTAATCATTGATGTTTCTGACAGCTTGGGTGCTCATCTGGTGGGTCTGTCAGTTATGGGTCTCTGCTCCTAGACCTTCATACCTCACAAACATTTTGTAGTGCAAGGCCATAGGATGAGCTTTGCAGGCTTTTCTCCCAATGTCCCTGGCACGAAGACTCGGATGCAAATAAACAACAAGACAAGCATGTTTTATGAGGTTGGTGATCCTGTCTGAGTAGCAGTGACCTATGCATTACAATGTAAGGTTGACTATTTGGCCCCTTCCAGGAGCATCCGGCCTGCAAGCAGACGCCATTGGTGGGCATTTCACAGGAGAACAAGAGTAGGTGCTTCATTCAAATATCATTTGTTTGTGTTTTTTTTTATTTCTAGGGAGAGCCACTCATTTGATATGAACCAGCTTTGATCTGGGTGGACCAGAGCGGACATTGGCAGCATAAGCTAATTCAATATGACATTGCATTTTAGAGTCGAAATTCATTAACAGGAGAGGCATAGAGGATGACTTTTGCTGCTTCTCTAGTGGGTGGGTAGCGTTCCAGTTTTATTTATCTGGTAAAAGAGTGACCATAGTCTTGGGAAAAGTTGTTTACACGCTTATTGTGCCGCTCTAAAGGGCGTACGTCTGAGCCAAGTGATATATTTCTTTCCAAGTTACATATGGTTTCCTGTATCTCTTAGACTGGAACTGGTTGGTATAGTAATTTGGTTTGTGATGTTGTATTAAGTTTGCAGTAGCCAAGTACTCTGTCATTTGAACAGCTGGAGGAATAGGGGTGTGTGCATACAGGGCTTTGTAACCATTAAATACCTGAATAGCCATTTGTGAGTGGAGTGTGTCTCCCTTTGGGTTTCTAAGAGCAATTACTTCACGTGTAGTTATTTTCGAGACTAGCTAGGATTCTAGTAGCATTCCTGCTTTGCCAGTCTCCGAATTCATTTTATTGGTATCATTTTTATTGTCAAAACATATCTCGCTATAGGTATATGAAGTAGCATTGTTGAGTTGTATTCAATTTGTCTTCAAACGTCTGGTCAAGAGAACAGTTTGTTTCAAGTTAATTTAGATCTCTCTGTAAATTTGACAGTTCTGTCTGGAGAAAATCTCTAATAGCTTTAGTTGTTTTTATGCATTCATCCCTTGTTTACATGTGTAAGGCTTACCTTTGTGTGCCTCTAATACATAGAACCCTATTTACTTTGAAATTATGGTCTATAGATCCAACAATTACACCACAAAAAGCCACATCATGAAACCGCGCCACCTTCAACTGCCAAGAGGGAATAAGCAGAAGTGGCTTACCTTAGAACTACATTAACTAAAGTTTATGTTCCGATATTGTCTTGCAAAGGTATTTCGTAAAATGCACATCATAAACCATTTCTATTTGAACCAGGAACATGTCCTTTCTGTTGTGGAGTTTATGTACTGGAGAGTATAATTAATATTTTATCATGTCGGGGTGTTACATCCTTTCTTGCATTGCTTAGTTTTCAGTGGGACAGCCAGTCTGTCGTAGCCAATGTATTTAAACCACTTATGATGTTTGCATGTGGTCAAGTGATCTCTTCTTCCTTATATCATTAACACAACTTGTATCCTAATCCTTAACTAGTTGTGATAACCCAAACTCCAGTGCATCTTCCCTTATTGTGTGTAGGCACTCAATCCGCAAACACATTATGGACCTAGATACTATCTTGTCCCATCAGATGAGATCAGATCATTAAGAAGCACAGGCTCCCGTCTACTGATGCCCTTCAGATAAAAAAAAAAATTTAAAACTACAATCGCTCCTCTGGAATGGCCCCCCAAATTTGGAACTCCTATTGAGACCAGAAAACAAGCACTGAAAATGCAATAGGTCTCGCCTTTGATTAAGTTAAAGCCATTTGCTTTGCTAATGGTATTGTATTTTAGCTTTGCATTATTTAGTGTATATTTGTGATATTTGCATATATTTTCTCTCCCCTCGCCCCTTTCGCCTGCCTCATGCTATTGTAATCCTCACTATATGAAATGAACACATACTATTTTTCTATTCATTCACCTCCCAAATCTGAAACATTGCTCTTTTCCTACTAACGCTATTCTTTAAACTACTACACAGCTAACAAAGCAATTCTAACTACATAAAACTACAACATATCACAAATATACACTAAATAATGCAAAGCTAGAATACAATACCATTAGCAAAGCAAATGACTTTAACTTCATCAAAGGCAAGACCTATTGCATTTTCAATGCTTGTTTAAATTCCATTTTGGCATGAACAACTATATGCATGCGTATTTGCTCATGTGAAAAATGTGCTGAGCAATTTTAAAATTCGCTTTCCCCAAGCCTAATTTTTTCCAAACCCTGGAAAAAGTTTGGTTCGTAAGTTATAAAAAGTAAATTTCAAACCATTTACATGTACGCAGAGATTGGAGCTGTTTTGGCGAATAACCTTAAACATGAAAGGTTGAGTGTGTGTACAGACTTGCAGGGCAGTCCAACTCAAACTGTCATTTCGCATCTACTTCCAGCTCCTGTATCTGCGGAACGGTGGCAAAGTCAAAGCCCTGTGAGAATCCAAATCTTTTTATAATAAGAGCTATGGCATAATCCGCAAGACTATTATCAAAGCTCTGGTATAGATGAGAACTGATAAAATGTGTCACCTCATAGCATGGCACCAAATGGTGCACATGGATTTTTTTTTTTTTTACAGGACAAGTGGATTTCTGAAGCATCTGTCCCATAGACAAGTAAATATTTTATAAAAATTCCACACCCTGGGGCAAGTAGTCATTGGTTATTGCAATTGCAGAGACCTCTCAAATTAGTTCCCGACTTTTGTTCCTTCTGCACGTCACATGTTTATCTCCAAAATGAAGAAATATATTTCTTGTGCAGTGTGCAGAAAGTTTAATGGGAGAGGCCAATTCATCGAAATATAAAAACTTCGCTGTCCAGGCACCAAGACACTCTAGCTTGAGTTGCTGTGCGCTCTAACAAATACCATATTTCATTTCATTTCAAACAAACCTGTTAAGAATTGGCTTGGTCTTTTGGCCTGAGCATCTCTGAGGAGTGGGTGTAATTTTATTGTTGAAGTGGTGAGAATAATAAAGAACATAGATATTCCGTGGCCCTTAAAACCCAACACTCTGCTGTTTCTAAGCACTGTAAATAGTAGGCGACACTATTTAGAATGTAAAAGTTCTCCATTTGTTCTACCTCTGAAAGATAAAAGGCTCAATTGAGCTTTCTGGAGTTTAAACTTGTGACCTGCCCATCACCCAGATGTCAGCAGTGTCTGCTTAACTCGACGACCCTTCTTTGAGATGGAGGCCCAATTCTTTGTGTCAAGCACCTCACTGCATTTCAACACAGAAAATAGCGGTCAGATCTTAAATTGTCTCGTGTCTTGATAGTACAAACCAAATCCCCTCTTTGCATAAAGTCTTATTATAAATTGTGTCCCAGGGTTCATTTATTATTCCTTGTTGATCATGACACTTCACCTCATGTCAATAATTTCTTATATTATATTGTTAACATTTGTTTGTGTGAGTATTATTGAACATTTCTGTTTCTGGGGCTTTTTTATTTCAAGTCACTCACAATTCCTGCAGCTGAATTGTACTTAAAAGCTCCATTGTACAAAATGCAAGTGCCATGTCTGTTTATCTCAGCACATTTCTGTTAAATCCAAGTTCTATTTCCTCCACAATTGACTAAACCGATCTTGTTTTAGACACTTTGCTTGGGGCACGAGGAACTTGCTGACACTCTTAGTACCTCAACTCAGCTTCAGTCTTATGTGCTCTTGCATGCTTTGTTTCTCTTCTCATGTTCTTTCAGTTTTGTCAATGTTCATCGCTTTAGAGCATACAGATGCTCCTGTTCCTAGTACGCTTGAGGGAAAAGCATCTTCTCAATGAGTACAAGGTGAGGTGGTGTGCCTGTGCAGGAGGTATAACATTAAAGCCAGATCTCTTGGCACTGCCATTGCTTGTTTTGAGTTCTGCCTTAAAGATCCTGTCTGACAGTGCATCTTTCTGTTCTGTGGCAAAAAAAACAGTTTCTAGCACTTGCTGAATCAATCAGTTGTGGTTTAGACTTATCGGTCGGCCATTAGCGTCATCGACTTGTAGGAGTAAAATTCTGGTGTCCAAATGCAGCTCATTTTGTGGGTGGGTGGGGTAGAGGCATTGTATTTCTTGATGGAATATTTCTCTTTGCCTTCTTCAGACTATACAGTTGAACACTGCTGTGATAGAAAAGTCCAATTAGATTTCACAGTTTGGTCTCTTGTGTAGTATTCCTAAGTCAGATATGTGTGCACATGAGATGATTGGAAGTAAACACATTCAGCAAAGGGACCTTTTTGTACTTCATGCAGAAAAATATAATTTGCTGTGTGACTATTATAATGACACTCCTAGTTATTTTGACATTTCCATAGAAGAAGAGGCACCCATTTTAATAAGTGTCGGAGAATTTGTTCAGTGACCTACGAATTATCTTAAGTTGTTGTCCCATTGGCTTACAGATCTGACTGTGTGAGTTGCCACATACTGTCCATTGTATTACTGTATCCTTTTACCCGAGCACTGACCAGGCTTGTCTGGCCCCTAATGCCAGCTGTCCAAATCGTGGACCTGCAGTCTCAGTTCATTCAATAGTGCTGCAGTTAAATTTTTTTGGTCCACTGTAGGAAGATGCTTATTTGCGTGGAAGGGTGGATTAATCCCTACTTAAAATGTCCCTCCTTTGAAAGATCCCCCACAAGTGAAGTAGCTCTGTCAGCAGCCGAGATTCTGGCACCGATAGGAGCATTCTGGTTCAACGCACTGTTTCCTTGAATAGAACGTGTTCCACTGCTGTACTGCAGACATAAAGCAATTTATAATTAGTAGCTATAGCTATATACACAGTCCACACAAGGTCGTTCCAGGTATTGGTCCAGAGTTTGCTCTGGTGCAAATTCACCTGAATCCAGCTGCCAGAAATCCTTCCACTGGTGTCTTCAAAGGCATCCTGCAGAAATAATAATAATGAACGTATATTTTGGATTGCACCCTGAGTAATAGGATCAAACATAACCCTAGCATGTCTGGGTTGATTAATGCTGTATTTTAGTACTTATAATGATTAGCTGCATAGGTTTAACAGCGTATTTGTTTAATATGCTCTGTTTCCTTTTGATTTATTTAATTGGGGTTATGCAGCATCACTCAGTTTTAAATATTTTTCCTTCTCTGTGAGTAAATATGCTATGTTAAAATGTATAGACATTGCTAATTATGATTGGGAAATGGCCTTCTTTTAGTTTGTTAAAATCTTCATTGTTATGTATGAATATATGGACTTGACCACTTTGTCTTGGAACTTTCACTGCTCTTTGAATAATACTAATGTTTTGCAGATTAGTTAAAATTAACAAGCTCTTGACTTTTTAAACTTAAACGGTACAGCGCTCTGATACTCAGTTGGCAGGAATTTGTGCTCTAATAAAGCAAATGCTAAATATAAATAAACTTTTTCTGGTGGGAATTTTTATGTTGGTAGAGTCGAGAATTATCTAAATGGAAGCCGAATTGTTGTTTTTTTTTGCCCCTAACTTTGGTGAAACTGTGACTAATGGCACCTGATGAAATAGATGCATAGCTCTGTTTGAGGAAGAAAGGCCACTTGCATCGCTCTTTCGTTCGGCAAGATTGTTCTGTAATTGTCTAATAAAATGGGTAAGAGGTGGCCTAAAGGAAAAGACAATTTGTGGACAGAATACAATTGTACTTGTTATTAGTGCTAGATTGACGGATCGTTATCCGTTTCTTTCTGATTATGTTTCTGTTTGAGATGTTGAGATATTTTGTACAACTATTTATTAGTTTGCATTATGTGTGTCTAAACTTTTCATGCCTACCTTTTTGCTTGTGGCACTTGCAGTATTGCCGTGCTTTGCACATGATTATTTGAAAGAAAACTCTATACCTTTCCCAATCTTTTCTTTCTACCTGCTGTTTGATTTCCTTACACCTACCTCTCTTGCGAGTGAATGTGCACATGTTATTTGAACTACTTCCCGCTGGTTTTAATTTTCAGCTATTGCAGTTGCATTGAGGAAAATGTTTTTTTAGAACTTCCCTTCTTTGTGCTTCTTTATGGCGGAACCAAAATAGACGTTGTGGTGGTGGAAAAAGAAGCAACCTGTGAAGTTCGCGCGGCTCTGTAAATTGAGGTTGTGGTGCTTTCAATGCAGCACCTTTCACAAGTGATAAAATTCACAAACTAAATTTGTCAGATAAACCTATCAAGGATTATGTTCAATGTGTTCGCAAAAGAAACTACTCTCTTAGGATGTTCCTGAAAAGTGTAACTAACACTGAAGCAAAGTTCTTGGTATGGTGGATTGATTATAGGTGTAATGTTGGTAGGCATGATTGATTGGAAATCCGATCACACCTCTTAAGACTGAGTTGAGAGACTCATGACGATAGCACAAGGAAGTAGGATTATGAATATAAGGAAAACACAAAGATCTGGGTCTTCACTACCGGTGGTGAACAGATGCAACTAAAGAAGTGCTAAAACAGATACTGGGAACAAATTAAAAGCAAAGTCTAATTTACAATACACTATGTTACTCTTTAAACTCCCGTCCTACTTTTGGGTTATTTGCAGAAATATCTGCACATGTATGTGGGTAAAGCATTCAACTTGAATGACCATGAACGGTACGACATGTAGTTACCGGAAACCAGAACAAACCATCTCTTCTAGAACTGCTCAATTTGTATTTCAACTGAAATGGCAAAGCTGTCTGTGTTGTAGGTGGGGCTTCATGCTCCACAGTGACAGGATGTGGCAAAGCTCTGACCTAGCAAGCTGGGGCACCTGTGTTGCTGTAAACTATACTGCGTTGTTGGCATGCATGTCTCTGTTTGAAATGTTTGATGCACTTGTTATCAGTAACTCAAGCTTTAGAGATATTCAGCTTTGTATTGATTTGTCCATCCTTGTGGGATGCCCTGGAGTTCACCAGTAGGGGCTTTAACCCGTACAGCATCCCTCCTTTAGAATTTCGGGAGGCTGACTGTTTCCATGTTGATACCGAGACACGAAATGTGTTTGCCGTGATACCTCTATACTTCATTAAGGATTATCTGGGAAGCTAGCTGGTATTGTAGCTCAGTGGGTTAATTGACCTGTTGTATATCTTTGTATTCAGAAGAGCTAAGCGCAAACACTGACTAGGCAATTTTTCCTTTCGTTTTAAAAGGTCAATAAAATAGTCACAATTGTGTTGGTGTTAACTATTGTCCCCAAGAGGTCAGTGCAGTTTGTAAACTGTTGATGAGATTATTAGGTGCTTGAGTCTGTGACTTCTTTGTAAAATGTGATGAATCCGATGTGTTTTTAATTGTTTTTAAGCCTTTTAATGTGGGTGGAATTTTGGGGGGGCTGACATTATTTTTAGTCCATTATTTCCTTTTAGTTAGAGCTCTAGGGTGCAGCTCCTCTCTTTTGCAGCACCACACCAGTGTATTTAAATGCCACACAGGTGCACCTAAGGGAAGCCCGTCAGTGCCCAACCACGCCCCAAAGTGACCAGGGGCTAGGGTTGCTGCCTCTGACAACCCAGGTATGCTGTATAACTGTGTGCTTTGTGACCATCCCCGCTTCACCACCCTCCAGTTACAGCTTGTTTCCCTCTTTCAAACTTAGATCAAGTGGTAACAATTCAAAAGTGCTTGCACTGTAATTCTAAGACAAGTCTTGTTGTCTGCCATCAGGTCTGACTCTCAGCTTGACCCATGCCCCCCTTCTATATTGAGTAAGTTGGCCATATTTACTATGATACAATTCAGCCAGCTTATGAATGTTTTCCTAGCTGAAGGTAGGATGCCTTTAGCTTGGAAGAGGGCTCTAGTGACGCCCTTACTAACAAGCATTTGCAATGCAATAGGTCTCGCATTTGTGAGAGTTTAAGCTATTAGCATTGTAAATGAAAATGCCTTTTATTTAGGTTTTAAAACCAAAACCTAAATAAAAGACATTGTCATTTACAATGCCAATACTCAAACTAGCGTAAATGCGAGACCTATTGCATTGCAATCGCTTGTTATTTTTCCATTTAAGGCATTGCAAAAAGTGGTTATTGTATAAAATCATCCTTTCAAATTAGATTTGCTTTCATGCTCAATCTCTTTAAAACAAAAATATTTAAGGCATAGTAGGAAGTATATAGGTTGGTTTCGCTTTCAATCAACAAACGTTCTAAATGTAGACTTTGGGGATGGATGGTGGTGATTATGTATGGAATGTGGCTTTACTGTTGGTAGGCGTGAGCAAGCCCTGGGGAGCCCACGCACATGCGCACGGAGGTTCGCAGACCCCCGCTCGCCTGAGTGGCCTACATTTAGTACGTGCAGTCTACGCCGCCTCAGCATTGTCAGATTAGACAGCGCTCTCTTATGTAACACCCACCACAGCTACGCTCCTCGCCGATGAATCGGAGACGGCGGTCTTTGAAGATGGCATGGAAATTTTAAATATGGCGGCACGAATAATTTTCCTAGATTGCTTTAAGGATCATGACATCCTGGCTACTCCTCTGCTTCATTTCTTTTAAGCACCCTCCATTGAGACAGCAGACGATAGAAAGCAAGGCTCTGCCTCAGAGAGAGGTGATGATTGTTCCAAGATCACACTCTGGTCAAATGGAAAGCTGGGATTAGACGTTAAGCCTCCTATTCTTAAGTATGTAATTTAGCTATAAATTTGCATTTATTGTTTGCAGATTTATGTAGCGTGACTACATGAGCACCAGTTACATTACACTAGGACAAGTGAAAGCCTGAGTGGCCTCATAGGGCACATTCAAGAAATACCAAAGCTCAAATGAAGGGTGGGGGGGGGGGGGGGGCGGCGGGCATCCATTCCAATTAGTAAGTACTGAGCCCTGCCTCCACCGCCAGATAAAAACGCCCCGTGTCTTGCCTTTTCAACGCTCCTCGCGTTGTAACGATATTGTACCTAAATCCATAATGGGGGTTTGGCGTAGAAGTAGGACATACAAGGCATCATATACTTACAGCGGGGCTCTGCAATTAACAGTACATCATTGTAGCGCCATGCTGGTGCGGTTTCCTTAGTGCAGAAAAAAGTATTGCGCAACCGCCGCGACCCTTACGCGTGCCCATCTCCTGTCCATACGCATGCACATCTTTTGTCCGTCCGTACGCGTGCACATAGAATCCGTATTGATTCCAAAAGGCCTTCGCATGGCGAGAGCAGCACATGAACGCTGCTAACGCCAGGCGAGATCTAAAAAAGGCCTATCTTGAACCTCTTGTATGGTCAAATTACAGGCCAATCTCTCTTTTGCCTACCTTAGCCAAGGTGCTGGAAAGACATGTAAATCGACAACTTACATCCTATGTGAAGCAGATGGGATTTTGCATCCATCGCAATCAGGATACGGGGCAGCACGGCTCCTGAAATACCGTGATAGGGATACTGTGTCGCGCCTTGCAACGGAAAAACAAAAGGTAACATACGAAGGGAATGCGATCCA
The DNA here is from genome assembly GCF_964204655.1 of Triturus cristatus. Taxonomy (NCBI): domain Eukaryota; kingdom Metazoa; phylum Chordata; class Amphibia; order Caudata; family Salamandridae; genus Triturus; species Triturus cristatus. The sequence continues at coordinate 708,962,203 of NC_140594.1, read as the reverse complement.
AGTTCTATCCGGATTTCACCTTTGCAGTACAGGTGGCAAGTCATGGATATCTCCCAGTGAAAAAGAAGCTGCAGGCAGAGAACATTACCTATGCAATGCTGTATCCTGCTCTGCTGCATATCGAAGTGGGGGGTAAACAGAAGGTTTTTGTGACTCCCAAGAGTGCAATGGAGTATGTAAAAACGTAGCAGTGCAACAGGACAAGTCCAGTGAACTCACAATCCAATGACGAGTTAGGTGACGGGGAATGCTGGATTTCTTTTTTGTGCATGACACTAGGGTTGCTAACAGGATAAAGGCGCTGCGCTGGAGAGACACCTGGCAGCTTCCCTATATGTCCTATTTACCGGATTGTCAATCATAACGTACAACGTTGGGGCGGCTTGATGTTAAACTGTAAACAAGTACACTGGTCACTGAGTTAATAGGAACCCTCTGCCACCTCCCTTCTAATCAGGAAGGGACTTACAGGCACTAGTGGCCCCCTGATGGGAGCACCCCAAATGTATTTGCTGGTGTACGAGTGTTGCGTGCACAAAGTTCTGTGTAAAGGGAATGTCTTTGGCAAGTTGGGTTGGCTGAAGTAGGTGTGGGGGGGTGGTATGTTTTGGGTCTAAGTACTAAATGGGACAACCAGGGCAGACTTCTGCTGGTACAATGCACCCTGGGAGGGTAAAGGGTTGTGGTGAGTAATACGTACAGGCCGAATGTCAATGACCCTGCCTTCTACAGGGATGTCTGGAGGCAATTGGGTCTACTTCCTCCTTCCCTGGTCATTTGGGGTGGTGATTTTAATGTATATCTGGATCCGGGAATGGATAGGTCTGCTGTCACTGGAAACAAGCGGCACGCACAGAACAAGAGATCATGCATGCAGAAGGGTTAGTGGATGCATGGAGGGTGAGAAACCCGGGTGTGAAAGAGGGTACGTTTGTTTCCTCTGTGTACGGCTCATGGTCCTGATTGGACTATTGGCTGTTATCTAAAGAAGTGAGTGCATGGGCGGTGAGAGTGGAACATTTAGCGAGAACTCTATCTGACCATGCCCCAGTATTATTGGAAATGGCAGTTTCGACGTTCACTAGACCCCCGTTACAGTGGCGATTGCAGTCAGTGTCCTTGTTAGACCCGGTGTTCTGCACTACAGTAGATATGGCCATTAGTTATAGCTGATTATCTTGAGGATGTGGTACTGGGATGGCTGTCTTCGGGACAGAGGGAATACCTTCTCCAATCTCTAACGGTAGATGATGTTAAAGAGGCCATACAAAAATTGCCGAATGGTAAAGCAGCGGCACAGATGGTCTGCCTAGTGAATTTTACAAAACATATGCGGACCAGCTGGCCCCTCAGCTTTTTGAGGGTTATGCGGAGGCATATGATAGCGGGATCTTGCTGCCCACGCTGTGGGAGGCCCTAATAGTCATGCTATTAAAATCAGACAAGGACTCTAAACGCTGTGAATCGTACCGGCCACTCTCCTTAATAAACATTGACGTGAAAATCCTCTCTAAAATAATAGCAATGAGATTGCAGCCATTGGTACTCGTACTGGTGCTACCAGATCAGTTAGGTTTTATGCAGGAGAAGTCCACAATGCATAATTTGAGGACTCTGTTTGCGACATTGCATCAATTGGACCCCGAAATGAAGGCTGCGGTGGTGTTGTTCGACACCGCCAGGACTTTTGATTCCATACAGTGGAGCTATATGTTTACAGTGCTGTCGTATGGGGCTTCCTCCTCCCTTTCTGCAACGGATACGTCTGCTATATGCTGAGCTGACGTCGAGGATTAGGGTCAAAAAGTTAGTGTCCCATTCTATCAGAATATGCAGGGGGACGAGGCAGGGATGTCCGCTGTCACCAATGCTTTTCTCTCTTGTGCTTGAGTCTCTGGCCTGTAAAGTTAGACAGCTGCACAGACAGGCAGCGCTGGGGTTCTGGCAGCGCCCGCTTGCCATATCTGTTTGCGAACGATATGCTGCTGTATGTGCGTGAGCCAGAGCTGAATCTAGACCCCCGGTTTAGAGAGTATATAAAGTTTGGTGGGTATTCCAGCCTTTATATAAATTGGGATAAGTCAGTAATACTAATCCTCACACAGTGTACGACATCATGCGAGTTAGAGCTCCTGTTGACGTGCGCTGCTGAATCTGACAAATATCTTGGGGTTTGGGTATGGATCTGGAGGTAGTGGTGCAAATGAACTACGGAGAAGCGATCACGACGCTGACAGACCAGTTATCCCGGTGGATATGCACCTCCCGCTGTCCCTTGTGGACTGCATCGCAGTTATAAAGATGACGATTTTACTTAGATTTTTGTATTTGTTCACGAACATACCCATAGTACTGACTAACTCTTTTACCAAGTCGCTTCAGGCATGTTTATTGACACTGGTATGGGCAGGGAAGAACTCGCAATGCAGCTGGGATACACTGGTGCAAACATTTGGTGCGGCGTGGTTTTGAAGCGCCGGATATGCGCCTATACTATCTTGGTGCGCAGGCACACCACGCATTACTGGCGCTTTCCGCAACGATTTCTGCTGTATTTGGCTGTGGAGGCGGATGACATCCACCCGACTCCACTTTCGGCGGCGGTGCTCTGTGAATGCCCCCTCAACTCCAGGATGTACATCAACACAGTGACCTGCCCTAACCGTGCATGGAGGGAGTTTGGTGTGAGAGCGAGAAGGGACTATCTATATGCGCCGGCCTTGTTGCTTGATGGGCACCCTGGCATTTCTGTCGCTCAGGAGCAGGGACCATTGGACACTTTAAAAAAGGCTGGGTTCGCTTCATTAGGTGACCTATACCCAAATGGGAAATTTATAACTTTAGCTGCCCTCACTGCAAACAATCCGTACACTGCTATTCTAGGCTTTGCGTATGTCTGATTGCGCACTGCAATCCGTATGACTTATCCGGAGTACCCGGATGAGCAGAGGCCTCTGACTGCACTTCAGGTGCTGCTGTCCATGGAAGAAAGGAAAGGCCTAATAACTAGACTGTATACTGCCTCTCTTGTTGAGAACCCAATGGTCACGTCTGGTGCGTTTGAAAGATGGAATGTTCTATCGGATGCGCCAATGGCATGGGAAGATTAAGTCGCATGCTGTGCGTTGACTGGGCGCATCATTGCGAATTGCAACTTAAGGATAATACATTTTAAGTATCTGCAGCAGATGTACTATACGCCAGAACGCTTGCATCCATATGGGTTACGTGAGGATTCCTGCTGCGTGTGATGCGGAGTGGAGAATGCTGACTTTATGCATATAGCCTGGGGCTGCAAAAATGTGGCGTTATACTGGGGTAAAGTGACGCAGATCATCTCACAGTTGACTATGGAGAAGGTTGTATGCACGCTGCAGGTATGTTTATTGGGCCTGCTGAAAGCAATTCAACCGAGCTATCGTAAACAGGTAGCTATTGCATTATTTCTGGCCAAGAGACTAGTGGCCAAAAGATGGTGCCATCAGTGAAGGCGTGGCTTGAGGATCTTGTGTATTGTAAAGATCAGCTAGATATTTATGCTAAGGTGCTCCCGATTGCATCCAGGCCGAAAAATATTTGGAGCCCTGTGACAACATACCTACTGGGGAACCCTGATGTTTTCCGATCAGTCAAGTACTAGGTCTGTGGGTGATATCCGAGGGTAAAGCTGGGTTCTGCCAGAACTGCTGAGGGTGTTGTCGGTCCGCTAGGGCATGGTCTTAGGATGCACATTGTATTGATTGTATTGAATGACATGAACAAGTATGCACTGTTAGTTGTTAATTAAGTTACACTGTTGGGCTATGGGTATACATTAAATATGTATGTATGACTCATGGATGTATTGATAAAACATACAATATATATCTATATCTATATATAGATATAGATATATATTCACTGAAAAAAGCAGAGGTTTCAGGGGCGTTCTAGTTAGTTGAACATTTCACTCGTACAAAACCAGAGAAATTCCGCCGTTATAGTTAGTTCAGCTAACTATAACTCGCGCCCCCGCAATGCACTGCTGATGACGTCACATATTACATCATTCATGACATGGTCAGTGACATCACTGATGACCTCTCTGATGACATCTCAAATGACATCACTGATGACATCTTCCAATGACTGTGTGTTTATATAAAGTTTAAATATGTTTTATATATATGCCAAGGTGTATTGAAGAATGAGTGGGTGTACAAGTGTCTGGATGGAGTATTTAATAGGTGCGTGACTGACTGTATAAGTGAGTTATTAAATGTCTTACTGAATGCATGGGTTAGTGACTAAACTGTGTGAATGTCTGTATCAGTCTGTCTGTTTTGTGTGAGCTGCTGCATGGGTAGGCGAGTAGCTAGATGAGTGTCTATATGGGTTACTGATTGGTTGCCTGAGTATTTGTATGGGTGCCTGAGTGTGTGTGTGGGTGGGTTGGTGGTAGGTGTGTGACTGTGCATAGATGTGTAAGTGGTTGATTCACTGAGTGTATGGGTTCAAGAGTGCATGTGGGAACAGCTGTATGGGTGGGTGGGTGAGTGTGTGTATGGGTGTGTTGATGAGTGAATGGATGTCTCAGTGGTACTTGTGTGAGTAACTACATATGTAAAAGGCAGTATATGTGAGTGATGGTGTATATAAATAAGTATATGTGAGAGTGAGTGATTGTGAGAGTGGCTGTATGGATGAGTGTGTACTTGTATCAGTGATTGTATAAGAGTAAGTATGCGTTAGTATCTGTATGGCTGAATAAGTGGATGTGTGTGTAGCCCTAGGAATCAGTGAGTGTGTATGTAGTAACTGGTATTGGTGTGTCTATGGTTTGGAAAATGGTAGTCTGTATTTTAGAGTGGGTGTATGAAAGGTTATATTAGGGTGTGAGGAGGTGCATTAGATTTTCACGTGGATGATGTCATCAGTGATGTCATCATTGATGCCATTTGAGATGTCATCCGTTATGTCATCAGTGATGTCACTGACCATGTCATGAATGATGTAATATGTGATGTCATCAGCAGTGCATTGCGGGGGCGCGAGTTATAGTTAGCTGAACTAACTATAACGCCAGAATTTCTCTGAATTTGTATGAGTGAAATGTCCAACTAACTATAACGTCCCTGGAGCCTCAGTAAATTTCTAAGGTTTTTTAAATGCTAATTTCTAACTATAACGTGCCTGAAACCTATGGTTTTTTCAGTGAATTTGAAAGGTTTTTTAAATGCTAATTTCTAACTATAACATAGCAGTCGCTTTTTCAGAGTGGTAGAGAAAGGTGAGCACGGCCTCCAAACACCATTTAGCAGTCCCACTGTGTGGGATTTACTGGAGTTAACAGGAGGGGTATTTAGCCCCCAACGTCAACCTTGGGGGCCAACTACCCCTTTCATTACCTCCAGTAAGTCCCACAAAGCAGAATTGCTAACTTTTTATATCAGACTCGCCCCCTCCCTGCACCACTTTGCAAATGCGCCCAGTGAAGTACAGGGTGCACACTGCACAAAATATTGTCATGTGTTTGATTTAATAAACTATAGTGTTTATGTATAGTGGGGACACAGGCCACTCACATAGTGCATATAACTGATTTGCCTTAGTTCACTATTGGCATTGTCACCGAAGAATGAATGCTACTAAATAAATACGTCTGAAAACTATCACTTTAAATAAAAAATACTTCTCAGCGCACTGATGCAACCTGATTTACTACGGTGAAACAGTTCTGCGTGTTGGCGAAAAACACCGCTGCGTGCTGGGCACACCTTGGCATACATTCAAAACACCGGGTGACATTATGTCATGGAGGAGCCTGCGGGGGGCTCACAGAATATGCGGGTGGTGGGTGTGTGCTAGATTGCGAAAAAGTCGGGGGCGTTCACTGTGACATATGCACATGTAATTGTGTTTTCAAAATTAAGGTGGAGGCTACTCTGCAGAAGTCACTTTTTGAGCGAAAGAAAGGCATACATTTCTTCTAGACGTCACATACTATGGAGGGGCGCATCAGGGCACTTGCACTTCCAACAGTTTTCACAATGGCATCACCAGTGGCATGCTGGTGCCAGGTAAGGTTAGACTTTCGGATGGTACCAAGTGCCAGTACACCCTGGTAACGTCCTTACAGAACGCAATTCGATTAACCAGTTCATTGACCCAGTACTTGTGCGGGATTTGCGGTTCTCGTGAAAACTGACTGACATGGTGAGTCCAACCACCTCTGGGGTCTCTAGTGTGGGGAAAGCTGCTTCAGTCTGTGGACAGGGGCTTCTATGTTCAGCCTTCTCTGTAGGTCTCTGCTCTGCGACGGTCTGCTTCAGCCCGAGCAGCAGCATGACTTCCTTCACTCTGGGAAGATCTGCGCCAGCCTGTGAGGGGAGGGGTCATTGTGCTCAGGAAAGCACTCTCAAACTCTGTGGTGGGACGGCGGGGTGGGGGTCTCTTACAGCATGTGAGTCTTCTCTCTAGGATGCTGTTACAGCGAATTGAGCGAGATGTCTATTGTAGTCGTTTGAATAGCGAGCTCCCTTATTGTGTAAAGCTCTGCAGCGCGTACAGCATAAAATCTATGTGAAACTGTCCATTACCACAGAGGTCCGCAAATATCAGGAGTCGGGTGCTCTGAGAAGCCACAGAACAATGGTTTATTGTGAATCTCTGTTAAAACCTGTGGGGTTGAGGAGAGATGTAACTGGACTGTTTAGAACTGTAAGGGGTAGGACAGCCACTCAACGGGAATAGGAAAACCAGTAACACACAAGCCCCTGAACCCCGAGTTTCTCTAATCTGTCCTCCGAAGCACTTCTCTGTTAAGGGCTGCTGTTCGCTTTGGAAGACGGGGGATTAATATGCATGATAAGGCAGAGGGTCTTCCTTTCGTGGCACAGTGTCGCTCTACTTTGTATGGGAGAAAATCCGGGACGGCATGCAAGCTAAAGAGTCTCTTCCAGCATATATGGAGAGGTCACCTGGAGCAATAAATTAATCACCCCAACTCTCTTGTCTTAACTCCACCGACATTAACCAGTTACTCACCGTGCTCGGCCGATGCTGGTTCCAGTGCGCACAGGAAAAGGAATATTCCAAGCGCCTTCCCCATGGCGAGATCACCGTGCTCGGCCGATGCTGGTCCCAGCGCACACAGGAAAAGGAATATTCCAAGCGCCTTCCCCATGGCGAGGGTTTTTATCAGGCGCTGCCAGCCGAACCCTCGTCCGACGGCTTCAAGAGTTCACTGACCAAAGTAAAGCCAGCACAAGTGAAAACCGCTAATAAAATGTTGTCTTCCAAATAAACAGCTTTCCAAACATAAACTTCAAAGGTGTCAGGGGTTCCCGCACCACAACTGTCTGGACTGAAGCAAGGGAGGGAACTCGATGCAAGGCACAAGATGTCTGCCAACACTTCCTGGTTTGAAGTGTTGGCAGCCAATCAGAGGCACGCTTGTGCTCGGGAGTTAGGCTCCGTCCAGATATATATTTTTCCCTTTAATCTCTCAAAAACTACTGAACGGATTTACACCATTTCAACAAAAGCGTGCTTTCTGGACCAAGACCTCTCTCCCTGCCAAATTTGGCGTAATTCCGTTCAGCAGTTTGACCTGTAGCCTTGTCTAAAGTTTTCTATGGAAATTGCATGGAGAAAACACGTTTTGGGACCCCCCTTTGTTGTCATCCCCCCCCCTTGACGAATCACCCCCAAACTTTCAAGATAGGAGCTGATTTGAAAAGAATAACTTTTTGGAAACTTTCGTAAAGATTCGTCACACAACGCCAAAGTTATAAGCACATCAAAAAATGCTTTTCCTGTGGAAACTAGGTTCTAACTATAACTATCTAGTGGCGACCGCCAGTAGATTATATACATATATATACACACACATCTGGACAATTGTCCTAAGGCACTATACCCCCAGCAGTCCGATGTTAGATGATGTCATTTGAAGTTCCAGGAGTTAAAAACGGTAACTCCGTACTGAAAAAGCCAGAACCACTGGATGGACAGTCTGAATCAGAGTCCCTCACAGTGTTCTCATCCACTGGCGATGAAGGGCCCTTGCCTGTACCACTATTGGACACCACCACTTCCACAACTTATCGTTGTTCCTAAATAACCTCTGTTTGGGAGGGGGCAGGAGTTTGCCATCGGTTTTCTCTAGGGTTCTACCGGGCCTTACTCTGTCGCTTGCCTCTTACTTCCCAGCCAGATCGCAGAGGCACATGTCGATCCAGCCAACCCCATATTTCCTGCAAAAGTCCCCAAAACAAACTCCAGAGGCCCAGAACACTGGCAGGCACCTCTCGGCAGGTCAGAACTCCCAGCAAAGGAGTTCAGGGGAGACTGGGGGTGAAGTCTTTATGTCTCTGAGTCATCAGAACAGGAGGCAAGCTCAATTTCAAGCCCTTGGAGATATTCTTCAAGCAGGGTACACAGCAAACAGCAAAGTCCTTCTCCTTTCTTTGGCAGAAAGTAGCCTTGAATATGGATGGGGTCTTTCTATACCTTGGTTGAGTTATGTGCTTAAATCATTAGTTGATATTGGCCTTCCAGAACTTTTCAGTGCCCCAGGCTCGATAAGTAAATCCACCAAAAAAGTGGTTAAGCAGAGTTTTGCAGAAAACATTTCCTCTCTGCGGTTACAGGAGATTGCTAGTAAGCATTCTCTCTGCCATTATTATTCTAAGTTTGCTTTGGGTGAAATTACTTTGTATGTTATGTTAGAATTAACCCGATGGGAGAGGCCGCTCCTATTTAGATTTAGGCCGGTTTGGTTTGGCGTATAGTATGGTTTTATGATTTGGAAGGTGAATGGAGTAAGGAACTCCCTCCATGTCCCTGTAACGGCAACGCAGAACAGTCTTTGCTACATTTTATGTTTTTCTTTGGCTTTTACCAGTTTTAAATATGTTTTATATTATTTGTATTTGATTTTTATTAGGATTTTGATCTTCTTATCTACTGTGTTACACAAAAATCAGTATATTGTGACATTGATCTTGTGTATCTATCGTAATGTATTTTTTAATATTCTGCTTTTGTGTTCTTTTTAAGATCAAATAAAGATTTATTGAATTGAATTGACTTGGTGGATCCCGGACGAGTCCCCAGTTTGTGAAAGGACAGATCGGGTACAACTGTCTGCTAATGAGAGACAGCAATCGAACACAGTCATGAAGGTATGTTTATTTATGCTGAAGCTTGAAAGATCCAATGTGGTAGGCTTCCAAGTATGCTCTGCCAGACGTAGCTGTCGCAATCTTTATATATTGTATGAACTACATTGACATTCATTGAAATAGCTGAGTCAGACGTGTGTGTGCAGACGGTTGGTTTCGTAAGTTAAGCTTTATACGGACAGGAATCTTAGCAAAGCATTCATATATTCTCATGCTGGGAGCACACGTGCGGTTTCAACATCTACTGTTATCGTCCTTACTTATCTACCTGTTCCTTCAGTTCTTGAAAACAAAGGGGACGCTAACCAGCATAAATAGTTCTGACTTTACCCACACCTCCTGCCTACGTGCAGAAGCCAGGGTTTGTGCAGCTGCATGGCTTAGGAAATCACTGTGAAGACACAACATGAAACAACAGTTGCTCAGTATCACATTTATGCTCCTACCGTTTACTTGTTAACAACACAAGTAGTTATTAGATGCTTTGATATTAAGCCAAGCTAGGTTATATTTCAGCATGCATTTGAGGCCTCTGCTAACAAAGCCCTCAGGTATTTGAGCCTATCTTCTCTACTGGAAGTTAAAGCCCACAATGTATTCCAATATTATTCTGGACATGGGCATTGCTTCACTCTTGTCCCAGTGCACTTTGTAACTTGATATTTGGAAGAAGTTGTTTATCCCTGTTAAGAGCCTAATAGGCTACATAGCTTAAATGCAACATATAAAAAATCTTTACTGGTAATCCATTCTACTTGATTGATATGTTGTATGTCAAGTTCAAAATAGTGGCAGATACTTCATCTTTCGTGATCTCTCCTTTCAGAAGCTCTGTCCTCTCTTGTGTTAACTTTGAGAACCTGATACTCGGAAGATATGATCATCTTCTGAGAGAGAGTGTCCTTGTTAATATTGCTTTTTTCTTTCCTCTGTATCCTTTACGTGAACGTATTCCCGGAATAAGCATGTTTATCTAGTTTTGATGAGTGCAGCTGGGCTCACAGAAAGGTTAGTTGAATTATGTGCCTGAGGAAAAGCTTTGACTGCAGAATGTTTTCCTTCCTGTTCAAAGATCACTCAAGGAAAGCATTTACCTCTCACTTAGTTTTGTATACTGTCACAAGGGCCTGTGACCTGGTTAAAAGTGGATGCTGCACAGATGTTCTATATTAGTTATAGATACTGCAAACTCCTTATTGTGTTGTTATGGTCTATGAATGATGGTTTGCTTAAAGTGTAGCCAGACATTGTGAGAAAGGAAGGAAACCAGTCACCTAATATTAATGATAACTGGCAAGCTGTCTCAAGGACCTTTGTGCTTTATGATATATTTTTTAGATCATTGTTTTCCACTATTTCCTTTGTGACTACAAATGTATATAATCTCAGTAGTTTGTAAGCTTAAACAGACTCTGGCGAATGCTCAGAGACTCCACTGCTGTAGCGGCAGCAGAATAAAATTATACTGGAAATGCTCCATGACTGACTACTCCGTTATTTGAAGACTTCTTCATCTCAGCTTTAACACTTCGTCTAGGCCATTCTGGGATTCAGAACAGTAAAGACATTTGCTGTAGGCTGCAAAACTGTCTGACAAGGTTTACTCTCTCATAAATGGTTGGGATTGCTGTTGATGCCTCTCCCTGCCTAAGTTTGGCAGACAAAAACCTGCCAGCCGTTTCCTCTCTCTCTCATAATAATTACCCTTCCAGTGGTGTAGTGCATATTGTGCCTTTAAAGTGTAAAAAGTGTTAAGGGCCATTTTAGCCTTCTCTAGCTCCATCCTACTGTCATTGGTTGGTTATGGAGCTTAGGAACGGGTCATTTACTTCTTTCTCCTATGTTTATTATTAGTAGCAGAATCTTTTATTACTTGGCCTATGTTCGTTTCCTTACTGGATGACCACAATACCTATGGGGACTCAACCAGATGAATATTTTCTTCCAATTTGGTTCAAATGAGCTTTCTCAGCAGGCAACTTGAATCGAGAAATAATAATGCGCCAAGTTTTTCTGCAACGACTAGCTCCCACTCCAATTGCAACAAAATGAGAGTATGGTATGAAGGAGAGTATTTCCAAGGTCATGCAGCTGGTAACACAGTTAGTGCTAGGTGAGTAAGTTGTCTATTCTTGACAGGGTACCATCGGTAGAGGAGAGGAAAGCACATTATCTGTCTATTAGGTAAGTGAATCTTCAAATATCTAAGAAACCATTGTCTTTCAATACTTCACCTGTGAAAGCCCTATCATTATTTCACTGGTCCTCCATAGTCTCAGTCTTGTTTAAAATTGGTTCTAGGGCTACATTTCAGTCACCCTATTACAACTGCCTGCCTTGTACTAAAATCCCAGAAAACACAGGATATTTTGGAATGAAAAGGCAGTTGGGAGACATTTGAAGTATACACTGATCATGCACATCTTAGTAGTTAGCAAATGTGCATCACCCTTATGAGTCAATGAACACCTTTTTGACTACACGCAGTAGTGTTTTCTTGACTAGTGTAGACACTCAGCACTTTTTGAAAGAGGCAGGATGGGTAGATGGGGGACCTGTAAAAAGCGGTAAACTGTGTCTGAATAATACTCAAACAACCAAATCTCTCTGCAGGTTATTTTGGACACTGTTGGTGAAAAGTGCATGTCGTGTACTAGTGCTATGTCTGCATGCTTTGGAGCAAGGTAGGAAAGTGGTTTTACCTTGTACCTAGTACGTTTACTTTTTGAAAGGCATTTGGGAGTGGATCTATTGCCATGGTGGTTAGGGAATCGTACACAATTCAAGTATCTCCTTGGGTAGGTAAGTTCAAGATCCACAGAGTATGCATCAGGAGTAGGTCTATAGCATGGCTCAAGGGTACATTATATCAATTGATACTGCAACAAAGTGGTATAGTGTTGGCTCGGAGGGGGGGAGATATCAAGCTCTTTTGGGCTCTGGTCAGTGTGTACAGACTACCAAACACTGGGTCTAAGGTCAAGGGGATTAAGAGGATAAGAAAAGCGAGAGTAGGAGGAACAGGTTGGGTAGTGCCTAGTGGATCTGGACCCAAGATCTGTCTTGCTTTTGTTAGTGTTCTCATCCACCCTCGCGGATTACAGGCCATCTGTATTCTAGCCTTCTTAGAGGTATCTGTTTTTTTGAGTCGGTATCTGAGGAGGTTTGGTGACACTAAAAGATGGATGTGAAAGTCTATGTAGAAATGCACACATTGATTGTCTGTGGTATGAGAATGAGAGGAGAAAAGGAGATTGGAGAGCAGAAAAGACCGCTCCTCCCCTGGTACAGCAACAGTGGGGGGTAGCCGCAAGTGGCTTAGCGAAGGCAAATCACTCCTGGATGTAGATTGTCGGTGCAAATAATCAAGCAAAGGGTACCAGACAAGGCATGTGGGAACAAGCAGAAAGTGCTGGGCAAGGAATATATGCGTGTTAGTCACACTAAAGCTTTTAAGGCGGGAAAGGAATAAAAGGGGACGAATGGAAAACCATTAAGGCATTCATGAGTATGAAATGTACACAAAATGTATACAACACAAAGATGATGGACAGTATGTTGAACATTGTCAAACACTCGCTCCCAGTGCCAGATCTGGGTTTAATCCATCATTATTTTGCTTGCCACACCATTCAAGCTTCGACCCAGCCATGTGCAAATCAATATTGACCCTGCTCCCCATGAAAACAGTCCAGCCCGAACTACCAGGCTAGGTCTTTCCTGGACTGGAAAACAAGCATCCTGGGACCGGTTTCGGGGTATAACCCCTCGTCAGCCAGGCTAGCTTGAAACCGGCAGAGTAGCGAGCACGGGGACCCCCGTCTGGGAATACCCTTCCCACTTAGGGCAAATTAGCAACACAAAAAGATGATGGACAGAACGGCGGGTGAATGTTTGACAGTGTTCAGTATGTATACATGCAGAGGGTATACTTCTTGTGTCCCTTCTTGGTGGCTGTGGGGGAACTCGGCAAGAAAGTGTTACAAATATGGAATTACCTATTGTCAGATATCCTAGATGTATGACGAGGCCTAGTCACCACTTGTATTGAATAACTGGATTTGATAGATAAGTTCCAGGTAGTGCAAGAATAAGCAGTTGGCTCCAGAGAGGATCTGGACTTGTCCCTTTCCTTGTCATTGGTCCTCTCTGGCACCACTCTAACCAGATTGTCTTTGCTAGAGTGTGTGAGAAAAGATTGGTTATTGTTACATCCATGACGGTTCCGTGAAGAGGTAGGAGATTGGTCCGGTGTAGTGCTCTAAGGGCTACCAACCACACCTGTCATTTCTATGTGGCACAATTTTAAACCGTCAATAATTGTTCAAGATCCTCTGGTTCAGTGTTCTCAGAAGATTTCCTTTTCATTATGATCTACGTGATGTAAGGTTCCAGTAGGCTGACGTTTAGGTCCCACTAATGGAGTATATGCCTCAGAGGCAAAAAGCCTATTTCTCTTCACGTTGCTCCCAAGGGAGAAAGCTGCAAAGATATTTTGGTGAGCTGCTTGGATTATTTATTGGAGTTCTTTGTGGCATAACAATCATGCTGTGAATGGTCTGGGTTGCAGCGAATCTTGAGTGAATGGCTTATGAGTGCAAATCCTATGGGACTTTTGCAGTTCAGGTGGGGTGTAAAGGTTATCTATCTTAAGCAGTCAAGGTAACATGTCTGCCAGCAGGTTCTCCATACAGTCCTTTAACATTTTCTCTTACATGCTGTAAACGCAGACTTTTGCAGGTCTTCTCTGTCTTTCTGGTCGATGATCTGTCACTAATGTTAGCTTTTGAGGCCCCAGTCTGGAGTGCTTTTCAAACCTTTTTCTCAATCACCCATACTTTTCTGTACTGCCTCCAGTCTAGTATGAAAAGAGGCCATGTAAGACCTTGTTGATTTGACTCCAGAAGTCGTTTTCATGGTCCTAGCGTTGATTGTGCCCAATTTTGCACCAACTGTTGGGATTTCCCTTGTTATGGTTTGATGTGTGATGAAATGTTGCATTGCTGTTAGTAATGTAGTCTATTTATTCCCCCAAACGCCTTTATAACAAGCATTTGCAATGCAATAGGTCTTGCATATCTGAAAGTTTGAGTTATTGGCATTGCATTATTATTAGCAACGCCAATAGCTCCAACATTCAGTAATGAGAGATCTATTGCATTTCAAATGCTTGTTTAAGTAAAACTAATGATTCTAAACCGTTATACATTTCTTAAACCACACATAATAATCCCTGAAGCTCTTCAGTCGTGTGTTTATATGGACTAGTTGTATGTGATAATTTTTGGTAAAAACTTTCAAATTTTTTGATAAATAAACTGTGTTAAAAAGTAACACCAAAGGGTGGTATAGAGAGGGAGGCTGTTGAATTTCTAGGAAGAAACAAGGCAGAGCAAAGTTAGGAGACTGCCTTTTCTTTTTTTCTTTTCAGATTTATACAGCAGAAACTCTACCTTTAGGTACTGGAACACTTTACATGAGCACCAGTTACGTTACACATGAGCACATTCATTTTTGGTAGGCACAGGGAGATTAAGTGGTTTGCCCAGGATCACAGGATGCTGAGCCTACGTAGAGGCTGGTAGCTGGTTCCCCCGCTCTAAAGTCGGCAGCTCGAGTCATAAGGCAAAGGCCGAGCCGTGAAAACATTCAGCATGTAAATGATGCATCACAGGTCTTGAAAAAAACACCATAAGATGCCATCCAGCGGATTAGTGCTTTTGCCCTTTAAAAGGTGAACTAGGGAGGATAAAGTGCATTGGTAGAATGCGATGCTCAGGTGTAATGCCTGCATCTTCAAGCCAATATAAATTGGAATCTAGTTCCCACATTTCTATCGTTGCAGAAACAAATAGAAAACGAAATACCTTTTTACAAAAGTCTCCAAACTGGATGGAAACTAATTTACATTTTAAATATACAAAAGATACACTATGAACGATATTTTTAAAAAAATCAACAACGATTCTTGTATATCCATGTGCCATATAATAAAACTAACAATGCATGCACATACAGCGTAGGAAACTTCATTCACCACGCTTTCAGTCATACACAACAGTTTCGTATTTCAGAAAGTAATGCATAAAAATTATACTGTACAGAAGAAATCGGGGAGCTGCACACAGGAAAGAAACGGGGACTGACGTTAACTATTTTCATGCTGTGAATAAATTTGGATATTTTTGGGCCTGATTTTGTGTCTTGTAGGACTTTCATTGTCTCTGGAGGTAGACATGATGAGGAAATGTTACAGACACTTTCTTTTTGTTTTCATTCAAAAATATGCTATGGTCTTCAACCCTGTACTGCGGGCTGCCCGACAATCAATGGAAAACGTGGCGCGATTGATTTAGTTTTCCGCATGTATAAGGCGCCTCAACTACCAAGAGATTCTGTTAGTAAAGTGGAAAGATGTAAGGAGAACATTGTTTATGCCATATACATGCCTTATGTATTCAGGCTGAAGATGTCACTGGCCACCACGAGAGGCACCTTTGTTTGGTTATCCGGAAAACTCACTGATATCCTGGCTGTGTGTTCATAGGCAAAGCAAAGCTGGCAGGGCGTCCGAATAAAAAAGCCTTGGCAAAGCCAAAAGGGCTAAAACATAAACAAAGTGCGGAGTCCCTGTAGCGGGTGCAGCTCTTACCTTTAAAGAAAAAAAAGAGGCCAACAGCGAGGCCGGAGAGCAGAACCGGTGCCAGTGTCAATCACGTCATATCATCTGCCGCACACTACCAAGGACCTGCGCTTGGTGCCCAGCAGTGTCTACAAGGAAGTAGGCACCGGGACTGTAAACTGTGGGCACCCCGCGGGGACCACAACGAGGCCAGAGCAGCAGAACAGATGTCAGTGTCAATCCCGTCATGATATCTGTTCCACACCACCATGGACCTGCGCCTGGTGTCCAGCAGTGGGGTTTGGACACGGGGACGAGTTGTAGAACCCACTAGAATCGCAAGCGTGGGATATGGGGCTGATTCCAGGGAACCTCCTTTCCCGGCAATGTACCCTTCGCCAGAAACATGCAAATGGTGTCTGCGCGAGTTTCCTGGAAGTACAGTGCGGCGGCGAAGGGACAGCCTCAGCATGTGTTTTAAAGCCCATCTGTGGTTGTGTGCCTGCAGTCCCGATGCTAATTTAAAGGAAGCTGCTTTACAACCAGGACGTGCACAGGCGTGTGCGCCAGAAACATGCCAAAGCGGTCAGTGCAAAGACTGGGGCACACAGTCCTGAATCACCCAGTTTCCTGTAACTTGTTTATATTTGCATCGTGCTTTCACTTTAGCGCGATGCAAAAATAAACTTGCGGCCGCCCTTGCCAAAGGCGACTGAAAAAACATAGTGCCTACTGACTAATGAACCCTGTAAGGCCGCAAGTAAACGATCTAGTCTGGATGGGAGGTCCTAAAAGGAGACATGGCTGTAACAAAGAAGCCTCATTTTCACTCAGAAGCCAGCGTTTACCGTAAACTATGACGCCAGCCAATTAAAAAGATTGGCGCGAATTCAACTCCACTTCTAAAACCTACCCTACTACAATATGCCTCGCAGAGCAAGCAGCGCATGCGCGCTGCAATGCTAGGTCTGCGAGACTCAAAAAGTGGTCACCTTGAGAGTTTCGTAGATGACATGACATTTGTGTGTGCTAGTAGCAGTATGGGTAGGTAGCCAGGATCCATTGCTCTAGGATGACCGCAGTGGCATGACTGGTTGAATGTTGTCACTGAAGGGAGTGTACTGTGAGGCTAATCTCTGTGGACCCTGTATGAGCCACATAATTGGGTTGCATAAATGCAGTCAACACCAGCTCAGAGGAAGTCTTTAGAGAGGAGCGTGTGAAATAATTCAAAACTGTCTCCTGAGTGCTGATACATACACTGTGGGCTGAGGGGCCACAAAACCAGAGGTCCCCCCCCCCTTAAGTACCACTTTGAAGGTGTCAATTAACAGGCTTTATATTTCACAGCCACTTTGTGGTGATGTGGCATCCATTCCATCATAGTACTATGTCATTGGAATGTAGAATGTACTGTGTGAGGCTGCAGTGGAAAGATTCCAGTTTACACAGTTACTCTGGGACTGCAGCAGCTGTGGCTAATAAATACACTTCCTGAAGTATCCAACTCTTCTACTATTTACTGCACTATACTTCACTACAATGAATTATCTATTGAAGAAAAACGGATGCTTGTACGGGGGGACAAATTCATTCCACCCGTCTCATTGAGGGAAAGGATTATTTTGTATGGTCATGAGGGACATCTGGGACAAACTATAACCAAAAGGAAAATTAGAGATAGTTATTGGTGGCCCGGAATGGACTCTGCCATTGTAGCCAGTGTTCGGGGATGTGTTATCTGTGCCTCTAGTGACAAAGGTCTTAAAACAGAAGCAGTTCCTTTACAACCCGTTGAATTACCTAAAACAGTTTGGTCAAAGATTGCCATAGATTTTATAGGTCCTTTTGGCACTCTTCCACGGAAGTTAAGATTTGCCATCGTAGTTGTAGATCACTACAGCAAATGGTGGGAAGTGAAATTTGTAGAAGAACCAAATACTGTTAGTGTCATCAAGTTCTTGAACAATCTGTTTTTAAGGGAAGGTTTTCCTAAAGAAATTGTCTCGGACAATGTTGTCCAATTTGTTTCTAAGGAAATGAAGAGTTTCCTTAGCAACAATGCTATCAGACACAAATGTGTTGCTTTATACCACCCACAGGCCAATGGTCTGGTAGAAAAAATTAATCGCACACTAGTTGAGAGTATACAATGGGCCATTCAAAACAAGTTTGATATTTGCAATTCTGTTGAAGAAATGCTGTGGTCACATAGATGTTGTCCAAATGCTGTCTCAGGTATTACACCATTTGAAATGTTACGAGGACGTCCACCTGCCTCTAAATTGTGCCCTGCCTGGTTAAGAGAGTGTCAACACAAAAGTGATCAATTGTTAAATATGGACAAAATTGTGAGCCCAAAAGTTGAAATTTTTCAAGGTAAAATGAAAAGCCATTACGACACTACCCACAGAGTTAGACCTGTAGAAAATAAACTATGTGTAGGAGACTGGGTTCGTGTCAAGGATCCCAATCATGTTCCCAAGGGAATGTCCAAATGTAAACCTCCTGTCAGAATTGAGGTTGTGACCAGGAATGCAGTGAAAACTAGCAAAAATGAATGGTGGAATAGGGGAAGAGTGGTGAAGGTGCATATTCACGATGCTCCTTCTCATGATTCTTGTCTTTCATCCAAACCGTTTTTGCATTCTCGTGTTCCTCCACCCTCCTCTTCTGACATTGTTGTTTCTGAACCAAAGTGTTTCTCTCATCCTGAACTCGAGCGTAGGAGTAATAGACGAAATGTTATCAAACCTTTAAGATTTCGCGATTGATGTTCATTTGTATTAATTATCAAATGTATATTTATGAATTGATGTATTTACGCTATGTTTTTCTATTTACTGTTTTTCTGTTTTTATTTGTTGTAAAGAAGGGAGATATTGTGGTGATCTGGCATCCATCACAATAACAACGAGAGGGTGAGGGACAGTCACTCTTGATCCCCCATGGTTAACGGTACATCAACAACAAAAGAGTGAACAAAGTAAGGAGCAAAATAGGAGTAACAGCGTGAGCAAAAAGTTGTGTTTTTAAGAGAACCCTCACTCACCAACCTGGTTGGTGACATGCTTCATCATCGGGTTCCACCAGAGAGGCCGAATGCCTCTCTGGTGTGCTACAACGCCTGAACTACAGCGGAGCTGGTTTTTGATGGAAAGGGGAGTGAAAAATTTAAAAGGTGAGTGGTTTTAACCAATAACCAATTTAATTCTGGCAAACCAAATACCGAACTAAAAACAAGTGGGTTGGACAGAAGCCGGCCAATTAGGTGGGACACGGCTTATCCAAAAGGGGGAAGGTCAACATGTTTCTGCTTAATGAGCCCAGTCGGCTAAGCATTCATCAGGACCATAGGGAACACCACGGCGGTATGCACACGCTAAGGTGCACCCAGACCAGTGGTGTGTTTGAGCGGTAAGACTCACTGTTTTACCGCAAGAGCCATCCTGTAATTAAGGGGCTAGTAACGCCTGTAAAGGGAAAAAAACAGACATAACACACATAAAGACATATACAGATAGACACATTGTGTCACTTGAATATCTTATGCTTTACGTGATTCAGGTGAACACAATTGGTAGGCCCATGCTGTGAAGGGGGAGTGGGTGTCAAATAACGTTAAGTGGTTATCAAGACTCCCACACAAAAAGAGTGGTGCTCTGTGTGAGCTGTAGGACCTGTACTTTTATCAGCGTGTTTTCGTAGTGGTCCTGCGCACAAGTTGTGTCAGTGAAGTCAATAAAACAATGTATTGACTAGCCGGCCAGCGATGTGCTGTCGGCGTAGGCTGTAATAGCCGTAGTGCTTGCCTTTAAAAATATATACATATATACATATAGCGGACTCGTGCAAGTGGAGTACATGCTGAAATGAGCACACATGGTGTTTGCCAGGCGCCGTTGCTCCAGTGCATGACTATCAATTTGGTATTTAAAAACAACAACAACATGGAAAAAAGGGGGCTGAACTCTTACTCAGTAAACCAGTATTTGTTGCGTCATGGGTCCGAGAGGGGGGTAGTGAGCTATAGTATCTATGGGAGTAGATAAATAAGAGAACCTTGTTGGTCTGGGTACTCGTAAGAGAAACTCACTGGGACCAGAGGGACGCGATGGTAAAGGGAAACTACTTACTTCCATGCTCGCACACTCCCGCAAGGTACCTGGATCAGTCCTGCTCGGCCCGGATCTTGGTGAGTATGGAGTGAGAGCCGGAATAAATACAAATGCAAACCTATCACGTGATGCGGAGACGCGTGTCACGTGATAGCAACAGCGTCCGTAAACGCGTGACATCATCATCAGGGGCGTGTGTTAGCGGCCGAGCCCTCAGACCTAGTCCCATTAGGATTGGTTGATTAAGATGTGGTGGGCTGAAGTAGGATATGCTAGTTTTTACAGGGAGCATGACAAATAATGGCGAAAATACTTCGTCATAATTATTTATGTTTGAAAATAGTCGGTGATTATTGACTACTTAAACATGCCACGTAATGCCTGAAAACTGTTCAAAAGAATTACACTTTACGGGTGGATCCCCTAAGTGAAAACTGGTTTCATGAGGAAATTAACGAGAGGCGCTTTGTGTATTGTATCAATTGGTGACCCACTGCATTGGTCAGTTCCAATGAGAAACACAACAGGGGGGGTCTAAAGAAATCCTAGGCAGTGCTACAAAGAGGCCATCAAGGTGTTAGTCCTAATGGTGGAAATCAACCCATATTTCAATTCTTCAAGACGGAGTTCCACGGGATGTTATCATTAAGACCTGTGAGGTGAGTAGAAAGGCGATAGACCCACCTTTGCTCTTTTTCAAAGAGTAGCTGCTGAGTATTTTCAAAATACTCAGCAGCTACTCTCACCTCACAGGTCTTAATGATAACATCCCGTGGAACTCCGTCTTGAAGAATTGAAATATGGGTTGATTTCCACCATTAGGACTAACACCTTGATGGCCTCTTTGTAGCACTGCCTAGGATTTCTTTAGACCCCCCCTGTTGTGTTTCTCATTGGAACTGACCAATGCAGTGGGTCACCAATTGATACAATACACAAAGCGCCTCTCGTTAATTTCCTCATGAAACCAGTTTTCACTTAGGGGATCCACCCGTAAAGTGTAATTCTTTTGAACAGTTTTCAGGCATTACGTGGCATGTTTAAGTAGTCAATAATCACCGACTATTTTCAAACATAAATAATTATGACGAAGTATTTTCGCCATTATTTGTCATGCTCCCTGTAAAAACTAGCATATCCTACTTCAGCCCACCACATCTTAATCAACCAATCCTAATGGGACTAGGTCTGAGGGCTCGGCCGCTAACACACGCCCCTGATGATGATGTCACGCGTTTACGGACGCTGTTGCTATCACGTGACACGCGTCTCCGCATCACGTGATAGGTTTGCATTTGTATTTATTCCGGCTCTCACTCCATACTCACCAAGATCCGGGCCGAGCAGGACTGATCCAGGTACCTTGCGGGAGTGTGCGAGCATGGAAGTAAGTAGTTTCCCTTTACCATCGCGTCCCTCTGGTCCCAGTGAGTTTCTCTTACGAGTACCCAGACCAACAAGGTTCTCTTATTTATCTACTCCCATAGATACTATAGCTCACTACCCCCCTCTCGGACCCATGACGCAACAAATACTGGTTTACTGAGTAAGAGTTCAGCCCCCTTTTTTCCATGTTGTTGTTGTTTTTAAATACCAAATTGATAGTCATGCACTGGAGCAACGGCGCCTGGCAAACACCATGTGTGCTCATTTCAGCATGTACTCCACTTGCACGAGTCCGCTATATGTATATATGTATATATTTTTAAAGGCAAGCACTACGGCTATTACAGCCTACGCCGACAGCACATCGCTGGCCGGCTAGTCAATACATTGTTTTATTGACTTCACTGACACAACTTGTGCGCAGGACCACTACGAAAACACGCTGATAAAAGTACAGGTCCTACAGCTCACACAGAGCACCACTCTTTTTGTGTGGGAGTCTTGATAACCACTTAACGTTATTTGACACCCACTCCCCCTTCACAGCATGGGCCTACCAATTGTGTTCACCTGAATCACGTAAAGCATAAGATATTCAAGTGACACAATGTGTCTATCTGTATATGTCTTTATGTGTGTTATGTCTGTTTTTTTCCCTTTACAGGCGTTACTAGCCCCTTAATTACAGGATGGCTCTTGCGGTAAAACAGTGAGTCTTACCGCTCAAACACACCACTGGTCTGGGTGCACCTTAGTGTGTGCATACCGCCGTGGTGTTCCCTATGGTCCTGATGAATGCTTAGCCGACTGGGCTCATTAAGCAGAAACATGTTGACCTTCCCCCTTTTGGATAAGCCGTGTCCCACCTAATTGGCCGGCTTCTGTCCAACCCACTTGTTTTTAGTTCGGTATTTGGTTTGCCAGAATTAAATTGGTTATTGGTTAAAACCACTCACCTTTTAAATTTTTCACTCCCCTTTCCATCAAAAACCAGCTCCGCTGTAGTTCAGGCGTTGTAGCACACCAGAGAGGCATTCGGCCTCTCTGGTGGAACCCGATGATGAAGCATGTCACCAACCAGGTTGGTGAGTGAGGGTTCTCTTAAAAACACAACTTTTTGCTCACGCTGTTACTCCTATTTTGCTCCTTACTTTGTTCACTCTTTTGTTGTTGATGTACCGTTAACCATGGGGGATCAAGAGTGACTGTCCCTCACCCTCTCGTTGTTATTGTGATATTTGGCAGCGCACAGCTGCGAGGGTATTTTTCCCTTTTTTTGCCTTTATATTTAGCGACTCTTCAACACAACATCATGGATAACCTGGGCCTCTCTTACTCCAATGAGGAAGTAGATGCCCTTTTGGCAGATCCCTCACTGTTTTCTGATCCTTCTATTGCTCAAACTATTTCACAAACCACTGAGTGGGATAAATTAAGTGAGCAGAAACGGGGACGGATACGCACTATTCTCCACGGCACAATCCTTACAGAATATCTCAGGAACAATATAGCACCCAAAGGTTTACTGGTCACCAATGCCCCCCGAATTTTCCTAGATGATGCACAGTTTAGGAAGGAATGGGCCCAAATTGCCTGGCACTGCACCAGGGATTGGCTGGTGCTGATTATTAAAACAGCACTGAGGCTCTCAGAGGCCATAATGGTGGAAATCCAACTAACGGAAACCCATTTCAAATCGACACTAGTGGGATTTAAGAAACGACTAGAAGAACTCAACAGAGAAATGACTGAATACAAAGACTCTCTCACTCACTCAAAAGCCCAAAAGTTCCAGAAAGATCTGTCCAAATGGTCCTATGTGCGAGCATATCCTTACACTAGCCCAGACTATACTCCGCCGACCAAAAATGATTTCGGCACTGACAGTTCAGCTGATGAATCCACTGGTAGTGATTCAAGCAGTGGCAGCTACAAAGCTCGACAGCGGGGGAGAGGAAGAAACAGACGACAATACAATAACCAGTCTTGGCTTCCATACCAACAACCCCCTTTTCAACCACCCCCGTTCCACCCGATGATGGGTTGGAACCCTGGTTTCTTTCCACCTCCACAGTTCCAGCAGAACCAATACCGCCCTCCTTTTTTAGAGAGGGGCAGGAGAGGCAGGGGCCGAAGAAGAGGCTCCACTCAGGTCCATTGGCAGCAAGACGAAGCAGTGGGGGACAACACGAGGAGCAAGACACAACGGGCAGGCCCCAGCAACCAATGAGTCTGATCACTAATTTATCATCCGTAACACTTACGACCGATGAAACTTCAGTCCTGGAGAAAGGGCTAGGTTTCATACCTACAGCAAATTTTGATCGCTTTAAACTAAGATGCGAACTTTCCAACTTTTTCAGGAAACTCAAGCTCAAAAGTTTTTTTGAGAAAATACCTTTGGACAGTACCGACTCTCCGTCAAGTGATACTGGATTCAAGATCAAATCCAACTTTACACCTCCCCCACACTCTATACCGCCGGAAATCACAGCATTCGAACAGGCGGTTTCTAACGATGTCGAAGCCTTCATTGAACCCGACCGTTTCAAGAACATGACGGCGGGCGAATTTCAAGCGCTTCTCTCTCTGCAGTCAAACACGGACATCGTGATAAAACCGGCAGACAAGGGTGGAGGAGTAGTCATTCAGGATACCACTGCCTACGACAGGGAATGTAGACGCCTCCTTAATGATCCCATTAGTTATAAACCTTTGACTACGGATCCGTCCTTGGAACTCCAAGGTATCATTCATGATTTGATTAATGACGCCGAAACTAATGGCGATATCACCAAACAAGAAGCGACTTTCCTCACTACTAGTGAGGGCAAGATCCCTTATTTCTATACCCTACCAAAAACGCACAAGAACAAGATACCACCCCCTGGCCGACCCATTGTGTCAGGGATTGGCTCATTGCTGGAACCCCTGTCACGTTACTGTGATTTCTTTCTGAAACCACTGATTCAATCAACAAGCACCTATCTGAAAGACACCAAAAGTCTGTTATCACTACTCCAAGGGATGGTTCTCCCGGAAGGTGTATCCTTCCTTGTGACAATGGATATCGAAAGTTTGTACACCTGCATCCCGCAGGATGACACCATCAATGTCGTGAGACACACCCTTGAGTCCAGTGTTTGGAACTTCACGACCCCGCGAGAATTCATTGTCAGCTGTGCCACTCTCGCACTGAAGAGGAACTTCTTCGAATATAAGGGTGACCTTTTTCAACAAATCACAGGAACTTCAATGGGCAGCACTTTTGCGCCTTCGGTAGCCGGGTTGTATGTTTTCGACTTCGAAAGAAAATTCATTTTGGATCCCAACAACCCTTTTCTGTCAAGCCTCTTCTTTTGGAAAAGGTACATTGACGATGTGCTGATCATTTGGCAGGGCTCTGAGGACCGCCTCAGAGATTTCTTTGGATGGATAAATACTTGCGATCCCCATCTCAGATTCACCCACACACATGACAAGGATGAGATGATCTTCCTTGATGTGGTAATCACCAGAACAGGTGATACCCTCCAAACCAGAACTCACCATAAACCGACGGCAAAGAATAATCTGTTACACTTTTCCAGCTACCACCCTCGCCCTCTTAGGGAAAACCTCCCCTTTGGGCAATTTTTGCGTCTCCGACGGAACTGTAGCGAAGTGTCTACATACAAGAAACAAGCACAAGAGCTTACATCGAAATTGAAATTTCGGGGTTACCCTGACAGAATCCTTTCCAGGAGCAACAAGCGGGCCCGGAATCAAAATCGAGACGCTCTACTAGAAGACCATGTGAGAGATGATCAGGATTCCATACCTCTCACTTGTGTAACAACTTTCAATGCAGCATCAAACGCAGTCAGCAAGTCCATTAAGAAGCACTGGAATATCCTGACGAGCAACAAGCACAACTGGGATAAACCTTTATTCTCTTACAAAAGAGCAAGGAGTTTAAAGGATGCCTTGGTCCACACTCGCCCTAAGATATCAGACAAAGATCAAAACCAGTCTATTACTAGTGCGTGGGGCCTCCCTCCTATTGTTGGTCACTACCCTTGCGGCTCATGTAGCGTCTGCCACCTGACTTCCCCCTCGAAACACCTTGAACTTGAACCAGGGAAACAATGGGTGCAGAGAACGCACACAAACTGCAACTCTACAGACGTGGTTTACCTCATCACCTGTCCATGCGGACTAAGATACGTCGGGATGACAGGGAGGAAAATTAAGCAGCGCATATGCGAACATCGCAGTACCATTCGCTGTCGAAAACTAAGCACAAAATTGACAGAACATTTTCTTTTGGCCAATCACACCACGAACGATATGACCTGGTCAATCATTGAAAAATTGAAACCAGGACAAAATACTCAGCAGCTACTCTTTGAAAAAGAGCAAAGGTGGGTCTATCGCCTTTCTACTCACCTCACAGGTCTTAATGATAACATCCCGTGGAACTCCGTCTTGAAGAATTGAAATATGGGTTGATTTCCACCATTAGGACTAACACCTTGATGGCCTCTTTGTAGCACTGCCTAGGATTTCTTTAGACCCCCCCTGTTGTGTTTCTCATTGGAACTGACCAATGCAGTGGGTCACCAATTGATACAATACACAAAGCGCCTCTCGTTAATTTCCTCATGAAACCAGTTTTCACTTAGGGGATCCACCCGTAAAGTGTAATTCTTTTGAACAGTTTTCAGGCATTACGTGGCATGTTTAAGTAGTCAATAATCACCGACTATTTTCAAACATAAATAATTATGACGAAGTATTTTCGCCATTATTTGTCATGCTCCCTGTAAAAACTAGCATATCCTACTTCAGCCCACCACATCTTAATCAACCAATCCTAATGGGACTAGGTCTGAGGGCTCGGCCGCTAACACACGCCCCTGATGATGATGTCACGCGTTTACGGACGCTGTTGCTATCACGTGACACGCGTCTCCGCATCACGTGATAGGTTTGCATTTGTATTTATTCCGGCTCTCACTCCATACTCACCAAGATCCGGGCCGAGCAGGACTGATCCAGGTACCTTGCGGGAGTGTGCTAGCATGGAAGTAAGTAGTTTCCCTTTACCATCGCGTCCCTCTGGTCCCAGTGAGTTTCTCTTACGAGTACCCAGACCAACAAGGTTCTCTTATTTATCTACTCCCATAGATACTATAGCTCACTACCCCCCTCTCGGACCCATGACGCAACAAATACTGGTTTACTGAGTAAGAGTTCAGCCCCCTTTTTTCCATGTTGTTGTTGTTTTTAAATACCAAATTGATAGTCATGCACTGGAGCAACGGCGCCTGGCAAACACCATGTGTGCTCATTTCAGCATGTACTCCACTTGCACGAGTCCGCTATATGTATATATGTATATATTTTTAAAGGCAAGCACTACGGCTATTACAGCCTACGCCGACAGCACATCGCTGGCCGGCTAGTCAATACATTGTTTTATTGACTTCACTGACACAACTTGTGCGCAGGACCACTACGAAAACACGCTGATAAAAGTACAGGTCCTACAGCTCACACAGAGCACCACTCTTTTTGTGTGGGAGTCTTGATAACCACTTAACGTTATTTGACACCCACTCCCCCTTCACAGCATGGGCCTACCAATTGTGTTCACCTGAATCACGTAAAGCATAAGATATTCAAGTGACACAATGTGTCTATCTGTATATGTCTTTATGTGTGTTATGTCTGTTTTTTTCCCTTTACAGGCGTTACTAGCCCCTTAATTACAGGATGGCTCTTGCGGTAAAACAGTGAGTCTTACCGCTCAAACACACCACTGGTCTGGGTGCACCTTAGCGTGTGCATACCGCCGTGGTGTTCCCTATGGTCCTGATGAATGCTTAGCCGACTGGGCTCATTAAGCAGAAACATGTTGACCTTCCCCCTTTTGGATAAGCCGTGTCCCACCTAATTGGCCGGCTTCTGTCCAACCCACTTGTTTTTAGTTCGGTATTTGGTTTGCCAGAATTAAATTGGTTATTGGTTAAAACCACTCACCTTTTAAATTTTTCACTCCCCTTTCCATCAAAAACCAGCTCCGCTGTAGTTCAGGCGTTGTAGCACACCAGAGAGGCATTCGGCCTCTCTGGTGGAACCCGATGATGAAGCATGTCACCAACCAGGTTGGTGAGTGAGGGTTCTCTTAAAAACACAACTTTTTGCTCACGCTGTTACTCCTATTTTGCTCCTTACTTTGTTCACTCTTTTGTTGTTGATGTACCGTTAACCATGGGGGATCAAGAGTGACTGTCCCTCACCCTCTCGTTGTTATTGTGATATTTGGCAGCGCACAGCTGCGAGGGTATTTTTCCCTTTTTTTGCCTTTATATTTAGCGACTCTTCAACACAACATCATGGATAACCTGGGCCTCTCTTACTCCAATGAGGAAGTAGATGCCCTTTTGGCAGATCCCTCACTGTTTTCTGATCCTTCTATTGCTCAAACTATTTCACAAACCACTGAGTGGGATAAATTAAGTGAGCAGAAACGGGGACGGATACGCACTATTCTCCACGGCACAATCCTTACAGAATATCTCAGGAACAATATAGCACCCAAAGGTTTACTGGTCACCAATGCCCCCCGAATTTTCCTAGATGATGCACAGTTTAGGAAGGAATGGGCCCAAATTGCCTGGCACTGCACCAGGGATTGGCTGGTGCTGATTATTAAAACAGCACTGAGGCTCTCAGAGGCCATAATGGTGGAAATCCAACTAACGGAAACCCATTTCAAATCGACACTAGTGGGATTTAAGAAACGACTAGAAGAACTCAACAGAGAAATGACTGAATACAAAGACTCTCTCACTCACTCAAAAGCCCAAAAGTTCCAGAAAGATCTGTCCAAATGGTCCTATGTGCGAGCATATCCTTACACTAGCCCAGACTATACTCCGCCGACCAAAAATGATTTCGGCACTGACAGTTCAGCTGATGAATCCACTGGTAGTGATTCAAGCAGTGGCAGCTACAAAGCTCGACAGCGGGGGAGAGGAAGAAACAGACGACAATACAATAACCAGTCTTGGCTTCCATACCAACAACCCCCTTTTCAACCACCCCCGTTCCACCCGATGATGGGTTGGAACCCTGGTTTCTTTCCACCTCCACAGTTCCAGCAGAACCAATACCGCCCTCCTTTTTTAGAGAGGGGCAGGAGAGGCAGGGGCCGAAGAAGAGGCTCCACTCAGGTCCATTGGCAGCAAGACGAAGCAGTGGGGGACAACACGAGGAGCAAGACACAACGGGCAGGCCCCAGCAACCAATGAGTCTGATCACTAATTTATCATCCGTAACACTTACGACCGATGAAACTTCAGTCCTGGAGAAAGGGCTAGGTTTCATACCTACAGCAAATTTTGATCGCTTTAAACTAAGATGCGAACTTTCCAACTTTTTCAGGAAACTCAAGCTCAAAAGTTTTTTTGAGAAAATACCTTTGGACAGTACCGACTCTCCGTCAAGTGATACTGGATTCAAGATCAAATCCAACTTTACACCTCCCCCACACTCTATACCGCCGGAAATCACAGCATTCGAACAGGCGGTTTCTAACGATGTCGAAGCCTTCATTGAACCCGACCGTTTCAAGAACATGACGGCGGGCGAATTTCAAGCGCTTCTCTCTCTGCAGTCAAACACGGACATCGTGATAAAACCGGCAGACAAGGGTGGAGGAGTAGTCATTCAGGATACCACTGCCTACGACAGGGAATGTAGACGCCTCCTTAATGATCCCATTAGTTATAAACCTTTGACTACGGATCCGTCCTTGGAACTCCAAGGTATCATTCATGATTTGATTAATGACGCCGAAACTAATGGCGATATCACCAAACAAGAAGCGACTTTCCTCACTACTAGTGAGGGCAAGATCCCTTATTTCTATACCCTACCAAAAACGCACAAGAACAAGATACCACCCCCTGGCCGACCCATTGTGTCAGGGATTGGCTCATTGCTGGAACCCCTGTCACGTTACTGTGATTTCTTTCTGAAACCACTGATTCAATCAACAAGCACCTATCTGAAAGACACCAAAAGTCTGTTATCACTACTCCAAGGGATGGTTCTCCCGGAAGGTGTATCCTTCCTTGTGACAATGGATATCGAAAGTTTGTACACCTGCATCCCGCAGGATGACACCATCAATGTCGTGAGACACACCCTTGAGTCCAGTGTTTGGAACTACACGACCCCGCGAGAATTCATTGTCAGCTGTGCCACTCTCGCACTGAAGAGGAACTTCTTCGAATATAAGGGTGACCTTTTTCAACAAATCACAGGAACTTCAATGGGCAGCACTTTTGCGCCTTCGGTAGCCGGGTTGTATGTTTTCGACTTCGAAAGAAAATTCATTTTGGATCCCAACAACCCTTTTCTGTCAAGCCTCTTCTTTTGGAAAAGGTACATTGACGATGTGCTGATCATTTGGCAGGGCTCTGAGGACCGCCTCAGAGATTTCTTTGGATGGATAAATACTTGCGATCCCCATCTCAGATTCACCCACACACATGACAAGGATGAGATGATCTTCCTTGATGTGGTAATCACCAGAACAGGTGATACCCTCCAAACCAGAACTCACCATAAACCGACGGCAAAGAATAATCTGTTACACTTTTCCAGCTACCACCCTCGCCCTCTTAGGGAAAACCTCCCCTTTGGGCAATTTTTGCGTCTCCGACGGAACTGTAGCGAAGTGTCTACATACAAGAAACAAGCACAAGAGCTTACATCGAAATTGAAATTTCGGGGTTACCCTGACAGAATCCTTTCCAGGAGCAACAAGCGGGCCCGGAATCAAAATCGAGACGCTCTACTAGAAGACCATGTGAGAGATGATCAGGATTCCATACCTCTCACTTGTGTAACAACTTTCAATGCAGCATCAAACGCAGTCAGCAAGTCCATTAAGAAGCACTGGAATATCCTGACGAGCAACAAGCACAACTGGGATAAACCTTTATTCTCTTACAAAAGAGCAAGGAGTTTAAAGGATGCCTTGGTCCACACTCGCCCTAAGATATCAGACAAAGATCAAAACCAGTCTATTACTAGTGCGTGGGGCCTCCCTCCTATTGTTGGTCACTACCCTTGCGGCTCATGTAGCGTCTGCCACCTGACTTCCCCCTCGAAACACCTTGAACTTGAACCAGGGAAACAATGGGTGCAGAGAACGCACACAAACTGCAACTCTACAGACGTGGTTTACCTCATCACCTGTCCATGCGGACTAAGATACGTCGGGATGACAGGGAGGAAAATTAAGCAGCGCATATGCGAACATCGCAGTACCATTCGCTGTCGAAAACTAAGCACAAAATTGACAGAACATTTTCTTTTGGCCAATCACACCACGAACGATATGACCTGGTCAATCATTGAAAAATTGAAACCAGGACAAAATACTCAGCAGCTACTCTTTGAAAAAGAGCAAAGGTGGGTCTATCGCCTTTCTACTCACCTCACAGGTCTTAATGATAACATCCCGTGGAACTCCGTCTTGAAGAATTGAAATATGGGTTGATTTCCACCATTAGGACTAACACCTTGATGGCCTCTTTGTAGCACTGCCTAGGATTTCTTTAGACCCCCCCTGTTGTGTTTCTCATTGGAACTGACCAATGCAGTGGGTCACCAATTGATACAATACACAAAGCGCCTCTCGTTAATTTCCTCATGAAACCAGTTTTCACTTAGGGGATCCACCCGTAAAGTGTAATTCTTTTGAACAGTTTTCAGGCATTACGTGGCATGTTTAAGTAGTCAATAATCACCGACTATTTTCAAACATAAATAATTATGACGAAGTATTTTCGCCATTATTTGTCATGCTCCCTGTAAAAACTAGCATATCCTACTTCAGCCCACCACATCTTAATCAACCAATCCTAATGGGACTAGGTCTGAGGGCTCGGCCGCTAACACACGCCCCTGATGATGATGTCACGCGTTTACGGACGCTGTTGCTATCACGTGACACGCGTCTCCGCATCACGTGATAGGTTTGCATTTGTATTTATTCCGGCTCTCACTCCATACTCACCAAGATCCGGGCCGAGCAGGACTGATCCAGGTACCTTGCGGGAGTGTGCGAGCATGGAAGTAAGTAGTTTCCCTTTACCATCGCGTCCCTCTGGTCCCAGTGAGTTTCTCTTACGAGTACCCAGACCAACAAGGTTCTCTTATTTATCTACTCCCATAGATACTATAGCTCACTACCCCCCTCTCGGACCCATGACGCAACAAATACTGGTTTACTGAGTAAGAGTTCAGCCCCCTTTTTTCCATGTTGTTGTTGTTTTTAAATACCAAATTGATAGTCATGCACTGGAGCAACGGCGCCTGGCAAACACCATGTGTGCTCATTTCAGCATGTACTCCACTTGCACGAGTCCGCTATATGTATATATGTATATATTTTTAAAGGCAAGCACTACGGCTATTACAGCCTACGCCGACAGCACATCGCTGGCCGGCTAGTCAATACATTGTTTTATTGACTTCACTGACACAACTTGTGCGCAGGACCACTACGAAAACACGCTGATAAAAGTACAGGTCCTACAGCTCACACAGAGCACCACTCTTTTTGTGTGGGAGTCTTGATAACCACTTAACGTTATTTGACACCCACTCCCCCTTCACAGCATGGGCCTACCAATTGTGTTCACCTGAATCACGTAAAGCATAAGATATTCAAGTGACACAATGTGTCTATCTGTATATGTCTTTATGTGTGTTATGTCTGTTTTTTTTCCCTTTACAGGCGTTACTAGCCCCTTAATTACAGGATGGCTCTTGCGGTAAAACAGTGAGTCTTACCGCTCAAACACACCAC
The DNA here is from genome assembly GCF_964204655.1 of Triturus cristatus. NCBI lineage: Eukaryota > Metazoa > Chordata > Amphibia > Caudata > Salamandridae > Triturus > Triturus cristatus. Next base: position 708,930,037 of record NC_140594.1, on the reverse strand, counting down.
TGGTCTGGGTGCACCTTAGCGTGTGCATACCGCCGTGGTGTTCCCTATGGTCCTGATGAATGCTTAGCCGACTGGGCTCATTAAGCAGAAACATGTTGACCTTCCCCCTTTTGGATAAGCCGTGTCCCACCTAATTGGCCGGCTTCTGTCCAACCCACTTGTTTTTAGTTCGGTATTTGGTTTGCCAGAATTAAATTGGTTATTGGTTAAAACCACTCACCTTTTAAATTTTTCACTCCCCTTTCCATCAAAAACCAGCTCCGCTGTAGTTCAGGCGTTGTAGCACACCAGAGAGGCATTCGGCCTCTCTGGTGGAACCCGATGATGAAGCATGTCACCAACCAGGTTGGTGAGTGAGGGTTCTCTTAAAAACACAACTTTTTGCTCACGCTGTTACTCCTATTTTGCTCCTTACTTTGTTCACTCTTTTGTTGTTGATGTACCTGATCTGGCATCCATTCCATAATAGTACTATGTCATTGGAATGTAGAATGTACTGTGTGAGGCTGCAGTGGAAAGATTCCAGTTTACACAGTTACTCTGGGACTTCAGCAGCTGTGGCTAATAAATACACTTCCTGAAGTATCCAAGTCTTCTACTATTTACTGCACTATACTTCACTACACACTTGGACATGTTATAGAACTTGGAGATGAACAAAGTATCTCAATGTAGAGGCAAGAATGAGCCCTTTATGAAGAGAAAGTCACTGCCTCCTCTGGAGTAGCGGCAAGGACTACAAGAAGTTGTGTGCCCCTAGTCTCACTGGGAGGTCAACACTTCATCTTTGGAACTCGCTGACTGTGAGCAGTTCCTGTTGATGTTGTTCCACGATCTGGGGTCCGAGGCAGTGTCCGCATGGATGTGGTATGAGTGGGGCCTCAGGCAACTAGCGACAGTGCCTACGATCAGTCAAGTCAGGTGGGTGAAGCATTTTATCCATAGAACACCTCCCTGTACAAGAAGGTGCATGTGGCGAATCACTCTCCTCATCGCTTCTCCGCAATCTGTGTCCCAATGACATTTGTGCAGGAGCAGGTTATATGTCACCCAAGTTCAGTCACAATAGCTCACAGGTAGAACTTTCAGTGGCACTGTCTGGTGGGGAGTTGTCAATGCACTGGGCTGTCCTTGTGCTCCAACAATGACCTTAACCCAGCATCAAGCAATGTCCAAGATCGATGGCCACCGCCGCAGTCACTGATATATGCATTCACTCATTAGAATTGGGCTGTTTCCTGAGTGGCGCCACAGAGCATCAGCCTGAGGTGGCTGTCTTCATCTGTGGTCAAGCTCCACTCAATTTTGGCTGTTTTGTGAAGTCTCACTTACCATACTGCCTCCCAGTTAAAGGTGTTCTGAAACTTAGAAACTGCTACAATCCTATGTTCTGTTTCATATACCAGCTGTCATCGTTTTGGGCATGCTATGCCTAGTAAATGAATCCATATCAAGGCCTAATGATGGCGGAGAATATTTGTCTTCAACCACTATAAATTGTTGGCTCTACGAAGTACCCCACTTCAAGTAAACAACAAATTTACTGACAATACTAGTCATCGAGGTACCAACATTCAATAAGCAGTTATGTAGCAAAACTGTACGCCCAGCATGCGCACCTTGACCTGCCAGTAGTGGCGGTAATGTTCTGCTGTTGTCTGACTTGTAGATACAAGAGACTGCCAACCCTGAATTCTACAAAATAAAATTCATAAATGGATGTTAACAGTATTGCTCTCTGTTGCCATTTGTATGGTTTTGGAGCGTGTAGGTTTCAGACACCGAGAGCTTTGTGACCTGGTCTCCAGGGTCTCTGCACAGACCACAGTCTGGAGTTGTTTACATTATCCATTCAGCAGTTGTGAGACTAGAGCTGGGACGAGTGCGGGTCTCATAAACTGTAAAGCTCAAGACTTTAAGCGGAAAGAAAAAGTGAAGGTCCCTAAAAGGCATAGCCAATGTAATGAAGGGTCTGACTCGGACATGTAAACTAAAATTCTGTGCTTCCAATAACGTGCCTGTCAACCAATATTTTAGTGCCTTGTTGAGCTTTCTGTAATCACATCCAGGTATATAACACAACTGACATGCACCTATAACAAGCCAGGACTATTGGCTTTGTCAGTGATTGTTAGCTTTAAGATAAGTGAGTAACAATAATGATTTTTTGGTGAATAATATTGAAAGGTTTTATTTCTGAAATCCCAAAACCGTGAAATAAACACTACTAAGGTGTGTGGAACGAGTAGAGGTCCTCATAGTGGCTCAGTTGCGCCTTTCTTTCCTTCGCACAACTTTGCTCTGTAAGCTGTTAGACATGCAAGTCCTTTTTCTCTCCTCATCTTTCTGAAATCCTCCATCCCCACATCTCCTCTTTCCTCTTCTGAACCCTCTTGGAACTCTCTCCTGCATGTACGGCCTTGCATCGCCTTAATTTCAACATCACCCCCAAACATAAAACACACCCAGTCATCTGTAAGCCCTGGATTTTCTTTTAATTTTGCTTGTCAGTATTTTGACATGTGTATACCTCTTGCACACACATTTGCATAGAATTACAACTAGAACTGGCATACGTGATCATTGCTAGGGCGCTTTGCAGAGATGCCAAAGATTGGATGACCATGTATTCTGAAAACCTTTTGACTTGCTGAAAGCCAATGCAAGAAACTCGTACTGCCTTCTGTTTCATCGCCACGACTCAGTCTCAATCATGGTCTGAAATAAACACCTAGAGGCGACTTAGTTCAAAATATGCCCTATACAAGAGTAACAAGCTACCTGAATAAAAACATCAGAAGGCAACATCCTGGAGAAAGCAAACAATCTTCGGGAATGGAAGATTAAGTAAAGCATGTGAAATATAAACAGGACATGAATTACCTTAACATTTATGACAGTCATTGTTCAGAAATCGATCAGTGTGATTGCCTGTACAGTTAAGAACAAGAATACGGGGCCCGTAACGGGTCCGTTTCAATATCTGTTGATAATTACAGCCGGACCTGGCCCACTTCAAAGCCTTGTGCAAAACCAGGCGCACGAGCACATTTGAAAAGAGAGTGTATGATAAAGAATAAAGTGTCCGCCCTGAGACCCGTGATAAACCAGAAACTCCGGTATGCCTCGCTAGAGACAGCCAGCTTCTAGGATTTTAATTGAGTGACGGGAAAAACGTGACGCGAGAAAATACGCGGCTGCTGAACGTGACCGTACGTGCCCTGAAAACCTGAATGACCGCCTGGGAATGACGAACACGTGCATGTCATTACACTACGCGGAAGTAAAAACGCCCATTATTGAGCTGTGTTTTATCAGTGACCGTTTTTTGATTCGTGCACAGCTTTCAGGCGCGATCCCAGTTTAATCGGCGCAGGGGGTTCAGTGGAAGAAGCAGCGGTTCAGAGTTCTACTGCAAGTTTTACGATAACGTCACCGCCTGTGAAATCGTCCTTTTCCCATAAAAAACATTCCGTTGTGAAATGCATGTTTCTGAAGATTTCCTTCCCGTTTTCTAGAAAAAAAGATGAGGAAATAGAATTTGTCCCAGACCGCAAACATCTGTCCCTCACTCAACCCTGTTGCGCAACCGTGATATCATTATTTTCCTGCCTCTGTTTTTAGTTGGTGTACATATGCGTTTCGGGTTGTAAGCGAGCCACGAGACCCTCCAGAGACCAACTCTTTTCTTTATTTTTGAAGACCATGGCCAGAATCAGAAAGGGCCTGTTGGTGCACTCGTTGTGCATATGAGGGTTTAGACAGCGCTCATTTCACGCTGAACCTCAGATTTGACTAAAAGGATATCAATGCTGTGGCTAGGACGTGCAAGTGTGCACAATGAAACGCATGCCGTTATTCCATGTTTAACTAAGCATTTGTGCAGAGTTGGTAGTTCAGCACGGCCTCCCATCCAGGCGCGCAACGCCCATAGGGCTTCAGCCCCACCCGTCGTGTTTGGCACCCGAGTACTTCACGGGTCTTTAAAAAGACCATTTGCTTGTTAATGAGGCTTTGTTGTTTTTTAAGCCCCTGCAGCTCTACTCTGTCTATTGGTGGAAGAAATAGCCCCCCCCCAAATTTGGCTCAAGTTGCGACTCTGCTTCCATCCACTTATGGGGCGAGGATAAGCTCCTGCCACTTGATTGGTGTCAGCGCTTCTATCTCTGATGGCCGTTGAGAAGAAATATTCACTTTTGTGAAGAAGTACACCCAGTTAGGATTGTATATTTTAGACATATATATGTGACCCTCTTATATTCCTCAAAGATTCTTAACAATAAGTAAATCTAGCCTCGTATGACAATTAACACCCACAATTTTCACCTTGCCACTAGTTATTAAACCAAAACAACATTCAGAAACTTAGTTGTACGAAATTAGGTAAGAAGGGGATGATTACTTTATGATGTATTTTTTTATATCCTACCTGCATATGCAATCGGAAACAGATTGGCTTCTCTGGAACACTCCGGCCGCGTCATTTTGTAGGCGTCCATGCCTGTTCAAAGCATTCAGGTGCTTACAGAATGACACGGCCCGTTGCCCAGTTATCGGCGTCCTGGTTTTTTTATTAGGTCGAGCCTAGGCAGCGCGTGGGCTGTCTCTTTGAAATATGCTGTAATCACTCTGTGGGCTTACAGCCCGCCCATTGCCTTTTTATTTGTCCTTTCAATTGTCGTTCTAAAATGCTTGCTTGCTAATGGTTAACCCTTCCTTCTCTTTCCCTCCTTTTTGGGTTTGGTTTCCTCCCACAGAGCACCACCCAATTACTGTTAACATTGCGCTTCTGTGTTTGTGTTCATTTGGGGGACTATTATTTTCTTTGATTCCTGCTCGTGTCACTGTTTGCCTGTGTTTGGTCGTGCCGCTTTGGCGCCCGTCACTTAATCTCCAAATCTCGTTCAAATACCGAGATGAAATGTCAAATGCTGTTTTTGAAATAGCCTCTTTAACTTTCTCTGACTTCAAAGTGCAGGGATTTCGGTCAAACCCCTGCTGCTTTGCTGTTTGTTGCTTTAGCAAGCCTCGGTCACCGGACCTACAACAGCCCAACCTTGCAGCACAGTTAAGGGCAGGGCTTGGGTAACTCCTGTTGCATTTTCTCTGACGCTTGTTTATATAATGTGAACTAGATCGACCCAAAGGTGTTGGAGTGCTTTACACGAGTGCTAGTTACATTACACAATGTCAGATAAATTTTTTGGGGCATTTTTATAGAGCGCAAATCGACTGAGTCAAAGGTTTTGAAGCGCTTTACAAAAGCGCCAGTTACATTACACAAGCTCAGGTTAATTTTTTTGTTTTTAGGTGCGCAGAGATTGAGATGCTGACGACGCCCCGGTTTATTCATTATTTACCCCACCTGACAAATGGTAGTAGTGTTTGTCCCTTCCACCTCTTCCCATGTCGATGTATGCCTGCCTGCTGCCTTTTCCTGTCGTCGTCCTCCTCTCAAAGCTCTAATTTCAAAGTATATACACCGCAGCTCCCCATGGACTTTGAAACATTATATAATAAAAAAATCAGTGGTGGCTGGTGAACTCTGAAAGTGGTGGGTGTAATATTTATGTCCGCACTTGGGGCAGAATCTCTGAGATTCCGCCCGAGTGTGGACGTAAAGATACTTCTCATAAATGCCTTTTGTAAGTACCTTAAGTTGTAAACTTAGACTTTTAGTATAAGTTTAGACCAAATGTCTAAGTTTACCTTTGTGAATTGGGCCTGTAGTTTCAAAGGGCACAGGGATGGTCAGCTGGGATACCCAAAGAGAAGGAAGTATGTCTGAATAAAGGAAAGATAGGGAGCCTGTAAAGACACTCTGTGAGAATAAGAAGTGGCCTTTCTTTAAGTAGGGGTTAAGCTGCGTGTCAGTCAGAAAAGGGAGCTTTAATGACAGAAAAGTGCCAGGAAGTGGAGCAGAAGAATGAATCAAAGCAAAAACACATACAATGTTTTCTTTCAGGTGTTTCCGACCAGGGCAATTGTTTGACATAGAAGTATTTCTGCAAGTATGTAATTGAGTGTATATTGTGTATCCATGTCATAGTATCTGTGGTGGCAGTACAGGACTGTCATACTCACTGCACCTAGTGTTTCCGGGGTCCAGCATGGATCAATGTCCAGGCAGCCTCGGTAGAGAAGAAGGATGTGCTACTTTCTGAGCCTGTCTCCCTCATATACAGTGGTCAGAACTGCCTTATACAATGTGGAAATTGGGTGCAAGACACACTTAAGAAAATGTTTCCAGCAGCGCAGGTTTGACCTTGAGTCTTAACCAGATGACCTACTGAGGAGCAAACCATGGCAGCATAGCACAGAAGAATAGTGTATCATAAGCCCATACAGCACAGGGTTTATCACTGTAGGGTGGCGGTCTTACCCTCGATGGGCAGGCATGACCGGTATCTAAGTGTTACATAGTATAATGTAATATAACCATGTAGACCATTGCATAATGTAATACAGCATAAAAGGCTATACAGCATAGCCACACAGTAAAACATAGCACAAACGTAATTTAAAATGTATTCTCTCTCTCTCGGTCTCCCTCTCTCTCTCTCTCTCAGGTATAATCAGCTATCATAAACACTTGGCATAAAATAGCAGAACAATATAGAAGTATATATTTTAGTAGAACAGCATGATGCAAATGAAAGTGAACAAACACATCCATGCATACTTAACATAGCATAAGGCAGCTGTCTGTTATCATAACATAACCAAGTATAATTGTATCATTGTCCATAACCTTGCATAACATAGCAGATCAAGTTAGGATAACATAGCAGCCAGAATTAGTAGTGTAGCGTAGCAGCCAAGCATAGTGTACAGTATGTGCAGTACACCAGCAGCCTTCCATAACATTTCTAGGAATTGCTGGACCTTCATGCCACACACTCACCGGCTTATGTGCATGTTTGCACACAGATGTGTATCCGGAGCACCTCCTGTCCTCGAGCTTGCTCAACCCTAAGGCCCTGGCACACGTTCAGCACTCAGCAGCTATCGCAGCCTGAAAGCCATGCACGGCAGCAGACATGCACTGTATACGCACACCGTGTGGTACGACACAAAGGAGGCTGTCCTCAGCTTCTTGCAGCGTCAGGCATCGCTCGGGCACGCTTGGCGCAGGAAGGCTTAAAATACCTCATTGGGGTTTGCGCCGGCTGCGGAGAAGGGTGGGTTACCTACAGGCAACGGGCCCAAGTAGGGTTGCGGTATTCTGAGGTCCATACAACGAGCACACCTTGTCCTGCACTTTACAGTTAACACACATATGTACCACCAAACTGATGGGGGCAAGAATTTGAACGCCAAGAGGCAATTTCGTTAGTGGGGAGTGCTATATCAGCCGTTAATAACACATCCTTTGAAGAAATATTTGCTCCCTCTCCACGTGCACTGCAAAAGTATCTGTAAAGGTAACCTAAGATGAGAGTTTACCTTAAAATCTCCACGTCACCCCTCCCATAGTGATCAAAAACTGTGAGATCACGGAGTTGGCTAATGCAAGAACTGCGGAGATGTTTCTGAACCACCCAAGTTAGAGTCCAATCCTGTCAGCGATTTTATAAAAAAATCTGCATTTTTATCGGTCAGAGCTCCATACTTAAATGCCAGGCGGCTTTCCTTGACACAGACGCCCGAGAAACCTTACTAGGGGATGTCTGGTTTTCAGTGATCGTGTTTGTCTCTGCCCTTAATGCTAATGTGGATGTGCATTGTGCCTCTTGGCATCATAAAAATACTTCTTAAAGCGTTCTCTTTTACCACCAGTCAACCTCTTCACTTTGTGTCACACATTTTTGCTGCATTAAGCACTGTTGCTGCTCTTATCTTGGGGTGAGAGAGAATTGCCTGCAGTGTTGTCAGAGGCCTGAGGGACTTCTAGTTCGGGCCTCGTCTTTGGGATGTTTTGTGCGTTGCGAGTGCTCTGGACAATCATTTGAGTGAAACCACATGAGACGTTATTCAATGCCATGCCCTAAGCTACCTCCCACCCTCTCTTCTCCCTAGAACCCAGGCTCCTCGCTATTACCTCTGTCGGCTACATCCTCCCACCCCGCCGTCTCACTCTCTAAGCTTAGCCAATCCTGGCACCGCTCCTGCTGTTACAGCAGCGCAAGGTTTGGCTGGGGCAAGGGGCTTCACCTCTCATTTCTGAGACCGCGGGATGCGGCTTTGAGTCACCCAACGGCTTACTAATGGGTAGGTAGAAACACCTCTAGTGCGCATGTCGGGCTGGCCGGAGAAAGGCAGCCGTCCAACCCAGCATATGCACTTGAGCCCAGATGCGCGCCGCGCTGGCTAACTTCATACTACTGGAGTGAATCTGTCTGTCATGTATAAGCCTCACCCCTCTGGCCGCTTCTACATACTGCGATGCAGAGGCTGAAGTTTACAAAATTGAATCATTTTTTCACTCTTAGTGAAATACAGATACTACATACTTGCATGTGTAATTGGGGGGGCTAAATATGAGTGTGGCAATGTCCCTACGTACTAAGGGACGCACTGCCCCTGTATATATTGTGAACTTGAGCGACCTGAAGGTGTTGGAGCGCTTTACATGAGCGCTAGTTACGTTACGCAAGGTCAGAATAATTTTAAGGGGCATTTATAAAGAGCGCCAACTTAACTGACTTGAAGGTACTGGAGCCCTTTACAAAAGCGCCAGTTACATTACATAAGGCCAGGTAAAATATTTTTGTTTTTAGGTATGTGGAGATTAAGTGATGCAGACACATGTTTATTCATTATTTCCCCTGTGCCTGACAAATGGGAGCATTTTATTGTTGTTGCTATGTCCAGTGCTCCTATAGCCAGGGGACAGGGCCGAAATTCGGGGACGGGGGGCTTACTGGTAAATGGATGGTGCTAGAAGTGTTTTGAATGGAAAGCTCTCGCAAAGGGTGCCTGGTGAATAGAGGTCTGGGAGAGGAGTGATGTGATATCTCCGCCATTGGAAAGTACTTCACAGATTTTTTTTCTCCATAGGCTTGTCAATACTCTAGTGATGCAGTCGCACAGAACATTATAGTGCTGTTGACTTGTATCAATGTACTTGTCTTTCTGTGTATGTGTTAAAAAGCCTTGGAATGCGTCCATAAATGTTTCCTGAGGCAAGCATGTATTCCTGAATCACACTGCATGACCCAGTGTATGATAATTGTATAGCTGTTCAATCCCTGGACACAGTCCCCAGGATAATGTGCTGCATGCCTAAACACGAATAAGGTCCCAAAGGCGGGACCTATTTGCTATGCCAATGCTTGTTTAGAAAACATCTGCTTTGATGCTGTGCCGCATGATGAGAATACATTGATTTAGCCAATACGTCTCTAAGGTGAGACCGTTTGACTTTGCAAATGCGTATTTTCTTTTGTCTTCGATTCTTGGCAGTGCTCTGCCCTTGCTTAATTCAGTCAATAAACATTAGCTTTCACTGCAGGCCGGTTCAACCTTTGAACAATCACATGTATAGGTGTGAGGTTGTAAATCTTTGAATTGATTGCAGCTGGAAAATTTGCTCAGAAGCAAACTATAGCCTTTGTACATTGGAGCCAAAAAGTGCAAGAATGAGAGATACATGGACATAAAAACAGCAAAAAAACTACATTACATGTACATTCAATAAACGCAGTAGGTGGGGTAAGCAATGCATATTTTGAGAGGGCATAGCTTGCAGCTCAATTTCTATCCCTGTAGTAGCAATTCTCACTGTCAAACTGTGCTACTGATCCGGAAATGCCAAAGGCTTTTTTTCCCTTCAAAGCCAAAGCATATTTTGTGCACCCACCACTTTACCTTAATATTTTAGGTCTGGTTTTGATAGCTTTAGTTTATTATGCCCTCACGTCATACATTTTTACAAAAAAAATACGATAGGAAGCACAACAGAGACAGATAGTGTGGGCTTTGGACCAACTCCCTGCAGCTATTGGCTGTCGTGTTCTTCTTCCTTTACTATTGCTTGGAGAGGCTGCCCATTAACGCCACTGCATTTGCAGGAAGGTTACATTGTTCAATTTATGTTCCCTTTCAGTTTTAGTAATGGGACTTCAGCTTGTCCTTTGGTTAGACTGAAAATTTGACATGTGAGCCAGTGTGTTTTCTTTGATGTATTTATTGATTGTACTGCGATATTGACATTTTAATTGATGATTTATGAGATGCATGCTATTTGGATGCTTTAGCCTGTCTTAAACACATTATATTTCTTTAATCAGCCTTCAGCGTTAATTTGTTTTATTTTGAAGTAATAACAACAAGTACTTGGATTTACAACGTTTTAGTTCATGAAGAAAAGATGTGTGGGCACATAGGCGTTCTTAAAGATCAATGAAAATGCTGGCTTGCAGGCTTGTCAAAAGTATCTACAGTGTAATGTTTACCTCTCTGTCTTTTGACTTAACCATTTCCAACACTACTTAATCTTGTGCCTTTTTAAAAAAAAAAAAAAAAAACACCTTTACACTTCATCCGCCCTGAACTCGCTTCTTTGTGTCTCCCCTACCCCTTAGTAAAAGAAAAACTTTCATTTTTAGGTCGAGCCTAGCGCAGCGGGCATGTGCTGCTCTGCGAGGCTTCTTGTAATTACTCTGTGTGGGTCTAACTCCTCCCACGCATTGGGTTAGCTTTTGCATGCGTCTTTTTGGACTCAAAGCCTGCAAATGGCTAAAGGTGGGTGCATGTCCCACCTCTTCTAAAAGGTTTACTCCCACGGTGCTTTGCCTGCGTGAGCGAGCAGCGGCGTGCAGGGCGGCAGCTGCAGTACCTCCTTGTCTCACCTGCACCGCTCCCCTTGTCACCCTGAGCCCGCCCCCACCACTCCTCTTGATCAAACTGTGAATTCCAGGATGACATAGCCATTAGTCGAAGCGCTGGCCGATAGCAGGCTTGTAGCGTGGGCTGGTCGAGTGCCACTCCTCCCCCTCCTTCCTTCCCAACTCAGCAGCTCGCCGCTCAGCTGCACCAGGGTTAAAGAGGGGAGGGCTAATGCTCAGAGGAATGTGATGTCAGGACAGCAGATCGCAGCCCTAGATAATGATTCATTCTGATGTATGTGTCTGCACCTCTGTCTTAGTTGTACGTGGCAAACATGTTCGAGCTCTGAGACCTATATCTATGTTCCCGTGTGTTCAGCCACTCATTTACAGGTGTTAGTGTGTGCACTGGTGGCTAATGATTTACGTATTGGTGTGTAACAAGGCACTGATTGTTCGGTATGGCCACTTGCATGTATGCTGACCCCCTCTTCCCATTACTTTCCAACCTCTGTGAGTTCTACCACTATGTCACTCCTCCAGGCTGTACCACTTGCCCCTGTCCTTCCACTACAGTACATCCCAGCGGATCTCACCCCAACACCCCTCCCCGAATCATCGCCTCATAAAACCAAGCTGAGCGCCCTCCAGAATACCCTCCCTTAACCTCCAGCATTTGTGATCCCTTGGGCCAGACAGGGTGTCTCATTGCTTTAACCCCACGCTTAAAACATCGGGTTTGGTGCTTTAAGGCCTTACCTAACCGGGTCCAGAGCTGCCAACGTTCAAGGGGGTAAAGCACCGGAGAAATAAAGGCCCAGGTTTTGGATGTTTTTAATGTCTGGGGCAGTGAAAAATTTCATCCAGAAATCCGTGTGAACTTATTTTTCCCCCCAACATTTATGGGCACTCTGTGAGAATAATTTTGGCTTTCATATCTGAGACGTCCTAAAAGTTCAGAACACCTAAGAAGATTTTTCCACTTTAATTTCTTTTCATAAATAATTTTACAACTACCAGACTTCGCCATATTTCGAAGTTGCTTCACTGACTTTTACAAGAAAATGTCTGTTGCACTTTTTCGTTTGCTGCAATCTTGTGAAAGGCAGATGTTAAGAGAGACGAAAAAATATATATAAAGCCCATTTGTAAAGCACATACTACAAACTGAATCGTGCTTCTGTATTAAATATTAACCATAATTATTCATTAACGCCGTAGTACTCGAAGGCAACATCAGCACTGCGGGACTTGATCTCCTGACTTCTTGTTCGCATAAAGAGCTTGTGAGGCATCACTCTTCTCACTGAGCCAGTTAAACTTTTTAATTTACTGTTACAGTGTGTGATTTCTTCTACTCACACCCTTGTCTAGGTAAGGAGTCTCTAGAATTCTCTTTCTTCATCTCTTTCTGACTGCACCCAGGGAATTTGTAGATTCCCCTTTAAAACAGGTTTTGGTTAAAAGAGATCATTTAAACGTGAACATCTTTCGGCTGTCCATCACTTGATTTAATTTGTAGTGTACATTTTCACTTGTCTCATATTGCTTATACATCAGGTGTCATTTACTATCCGACTCCAGTGGTGGCTGGTGACATTTGAAAGTGGTGAGGCGTAAATACTGCACTGCGGCGAGCGAACCCGAACCACCACAGGGAGTTCGGGGGTTCTCCCCCGATAAAATTTTGAAGAAAGAGTGGGCAAATGGTGCATTTTCAAGCAAATTTGAGTAAGGTGCACTGTCTAAATGTAATTATTTGCGGGATCAAAGGAATACCGGTGCCAGAGCTCCAAGAGGTGCCACGTGTGCAGTGCACTGTATAACTGTCCATATTTGCAGGATCAAAGGACTGCCGGTACTAGAGCACATACAGGCGCCAATTTTACAGTGCACTTTATTAACACCCTTTTTTGCAGAATCAAACGGCTACTGGTGCTAGAGCGCCTACAGGTGCCACACATGCATATACAAACAAACACACAAAACATAGAAACAGCGGTAAACACACATAAACAATAACTTGTTACGCGCGGCAGGGGAGGTGTTTAATTAAATGAACAAATAAAATAAAAACAAACTTACCAGGCATCTCCTCTGCCGGTCCCACGTCGCATCACGTCTCCTCTCACAGACGTGGAACTAACTTCTCCCGCTCTTTTGCTTGCCTGGCAAGTGGCAAATCAGAAGACTGGATGCGACTGTGGGCGGCTACTCGGCTGTATCCTGGCATTTGACAGGACATGGAGCGACTGTACGTCACCGCCCGAGCAGGATCCTATCTTCAGACTCCTGCACTACACTAGGCATGCGCATACCTAATGTAATGTCAATGGAGTGGGGGGCTTAAATAAAAAGTGCTCTTCTCGCAGATGCGCAGTCGAAGTCTGGACTCCTGCTGCTCGACTCGCTTGCGTGCGCTGTTCATTTGTAGTTGACTCATGCGCACTTGAGGCTGTGAAGCAGCTGCCAGCACAGGTCAAGCCGGAAATGTAAACAGACGAATTGTCAAAGCTGTCAATTCGTCTGCTTACATTTCTTGCTGCCCGATTGCCTAGTGGGGCGCTGCCCCGGCGCCCCTGTGGACCAGCCGCCACTGTCCGACTCAATGGTATTCATTTGAGTTTGGAAGGATGACATGCTTATTTAGGCCCATGTGGTCGAAAATATGTAAGCTGCTGGTGATGGACAGCTTCCTCCATGAGAACTCCGCCCTCCAAACTACCTCAGAATCTTCGAGACACTTTGTAGGAAGGAAGCTCTTATGCTGTTATTGACCCAACAGCATCATGACACTGAGCGCCCAATTTAGTGTCTTTCAAAAACACTAATTAATCAGCATGTATTATGCATATCTCTGTTAACGTCAATATTGGTGCTGCACTACTGAAATCTCACAAAGAACCTTCCGAGGTATAGTAGGCACAAAGTGTTTTCTTCTGAAATATTGGGTTTTAAATAGAATATCGTCCTGCCAGACTATTGTATCCAAAATATCTGCTATTGCAATATCGTGATGGTAATAATATATTGGTTAGCCTGTACTATTCTTAACCACACCTGAATACCTACAAGATGTATACCACCATCATTGAGAAAAGCATAGTAAATCTACATTGTCCTTCAATATTGCGACAACTGTATGGCCCAAAGGTTAGTCATGTAAGGTTCTTTTGAAATGCAAATGTGATCTGTCCTTTAGCTCATTATAGGCTAGAAAACCCCTTCAATGTACAGTCCAAAATAACATAACACCACAAACCCATGCCTTTTGAAGATGGGGTGGACTAAGTTACATGGAAATGGGTTTATTGTCTACAGTCCAGTGTCTTCTCAAACCTGGCCGCCCCTACAATTTTACAGGGTTTGGTGCTTTAAGTCACCCAGCCCTTACTCTGTCATGGAATACATCACAGCTTCCCCTGTAGTTGCCTCCTCGTCACTGTTGCAAGCAGTTGCCTCCATTCATTACTGTTTGCGACCCCTTGTACGCCCTGTTGATTCTTTTTGTTTCATTTGCATGATGCACATTGTCATTGCGCTTTATTCTGGTGTCCTCTGCACCGTGAAGGCACTAATCTTTCCCCAAGTTAAAGTTTACTTCAACACTCTCTGCTTGCACATGCAGTAGACATGGAGATTGATGATATTTTTTCAATGTTCATGCCATATAACAAAATCATAGCGCATAGTCCTTGTGTCATCAATTTCTCGTTTGTGTTCTCCTCCGATCTCTATCTTTGCTGTCTCTCGTTTCCTCCGCTTTCACCTCTTTTCATTCACTCCTCAGTTACTCTCACCCCTGTAATCCTAATTATTTTTTTAAAATTTACTTCTAAACCAAAAAAAAGCTTTTGTGCTACGTTACTAGTCTATTTTGGATCGTGAATAGGAAAAGGGCACCCACTTTATTGAAATGCATGCACGCAAATTATGCCTTTAAAGTTATTCTGTATGCTGTACAGAATGAGCTAAAAGCGCTGGCAGAGACAATAGGCCACAATGGTGAGTGCTATTGACTTTGCCAATGCATGATGTCCAACGCTGCAGAGGAAGCAGACTTCACTCAGTCGAAGCTTTCTGCACAAGTGGTTGGTCTGAGCTGGTTGACTATCCGCTGCAGCTGGGTCCTTTTTGTACTCTGATAATTGGTTCGGCTATGTGGAAACACGGGAAACAATTTATATTTTTGTTAAGTGACTCCTTAGGCGAGACCTATTGGCTTTGCCAATGCTTGTTATATTTTGCAAGTCTTGACAGCTGTCATTTGCTCCAGGAACGCTTTGCAGTTGATGGAGCGCTTTCATTGCTCCCTCGCCCCTACCGACTTCCTGTTGCTTCTCCGTACATGCTGCTCCAATGCTCACCCATCTTCACGGTTAATTACATATTTTTTCCATTTTATTTTTGGGGTGTTCTTGGCTGCTGTCTTATGCTGCCAGGCCTCCCTGCTTTGCAAAAATCACTTTTGTACTAAAAAACCTTTTCATTGTTTAAATTTACAAATCCAAGCGAGGTCCGTCAGCTTGGATCTGTAAATAACAAACAAACAGGTTTTGTAATGTCACGGCTGCCAGCAATGATTGCGTCATTGCAACTTTATTTTTTCTACAAATAGTATTGGCAAAGCCAATATGTCAACAAGATGAGCCGTATTAACTTTGCCAGTGCTTGTTAAAATATGGTCTCTAATTAAGTAATGTGGGATGCTTTAATCCAGTCCAGACTTTTTAGTCATCAGCACTTTCTGTATTAAAATGTGACTACTGGCTAAATTTGTCTCTCTCTAACCCACAGTGCTGACGCCCAAATGTTTTTTAAATGCTGCCAGAACCCAAATATGAATTGTAAGACGGTATTAAATGTTATTATCAATTATGTAATTTTTAAGTTGGTGTTTATTTTGTGAAAGTTCGCTTGAAAATTGTTGAAGACGAGAAGTGTGTATTAAAACACCAAGTTAAATATTGAACTATGCTATTTGCCTATCTATAGTAAACAAGAGTAAAATATTTAATTACATAGTTTAGAATGTAGAATTTTAGAAGAAACAAGCTTAGTTAATAAACATTCTGTTTGTAGAAGTGAGAGATTTTCTAAACTGTAATGTGGTAGATGCCTTTAACAATGCACTAAGAACAGCCAGACTTGTAATATGTATGGCTATGAACGAAGTAATTGAAACAGATGATCCCAGCTGAGAGCAAAACATAGAATTCCACCACGTGTATTGATTGTTCTTCTGTGAATTCACCTGTCTGTGGTTTTCTTTCAAATCTGTGCATATAATATGTATATATGTGTGTGTGTGTGTGTATTCACACACACACACACACACACACACAGTCTATACTGAGACTACAAGCCTCGGAATACAAACCATTGAAATTATATCTTTATGGTGAGCTTCAAAGCCATAATTCCACTCTAGTGCGGTGCTCATGCTTGCACAAACGATCTGCTTGTAATGTATGAGGGAAGCTTTCTGTGTAGACTTTATAAACCAATGTATTTAATCAGTGTGTAAGGAGTCAAATGTGTGCAGTGACATAAAATCTCCTTAGGTAGGCCTTGTAATACATGTTCTGCTTTCTGTAAAGTGATTCTATCAAGGCTTCTATGAGGGACTAATTCATTTTGCCCAAATTAGTTTTTACGGGCATGCCCTAAATGGTCTACATGTATTCTTGGTATACCTCACTCAGCCTATACCTTTTTAATGCAGTAGGAACTCATTTTGCTGAGCTAGCAAGAGGAATCCTGATAGATATACTGCCATCAATACCACTAATGGTGTACCTTTTGTAGCATCCTACCCAACCCGGGCACTCTTCAATGACTACATCACACACGGAGAGTAGTTGTACATGTCTTTATTTTTCAGTTTGTAATCAAGAACTCCACTTTCTAAACCTACATTCACTTCATTACCCTCCAACGCCTACGTCACAGGTCTGCTAAAACCATCAGGAACCAAGAGTTCTGTCATTCTCTATTTACACAACACTACACCTTGGCTAGACTATATCAGTGTCACATTGAAGTAAACCAAATGCAGGATAGTTTTTTAGACATCCTGATACAATTATTAACAAAATCCAGAGCTCTCCACATTTGTGGTCTGTCAATGTAGCACATCCAACATTTAATTTTCAGAGAATCCAAAGTTTGTTGACCCGCAGGTCAGTATCAGATGGAAAACAACAGCCGACACGTGTTTCGTCAAAAAGACAACTTTTTCAAGGCTGTTTCAAAAACATTCATCATATGTTTGAAATAAATACTTGGAGAAAGTTAATTAATATCGTATTCTTACAAAAAAAACTAGAAACCAAATAGTGCAGAGAAAAACATATGGAGACATACTTGGAAAAGTTATTGCCATATACAGGTATATAGCTATCATGTCCTTAATTCGCACCGAAAACGTTTCAAAAGGAAAAGAACCACAAGGGACCAGTTGAAAAGAAAGGGACCAAACCCAATTAGAATTAAAGTGTATCCCTTCCAATTGTGATCAGAATTTATCTTATAGCCTACATACATATAGTGTTATAAAGAGAAAGAACCCAAAAGCAAAAACCAGAATGAATACACCGATCTGTGACTAAAACGTGCTCCTGAATGAAGATTGCCTCATATGTCTTCCGAAACGAGGCAGAACAATTAGAAGCACATCGTATCAAAGTGCCAAAAAAAGAGTCATCGGAGCCTCAAAGACTAGATGTATCCAAAACAATTAGGTCTTCTCTCCCTGTGACCTGTGGGTCAATTATTCTGTAACAATGCAAAGAGTAAATGCAATAGATCAGGAGAATCAAAGATTTGAGATAACAAAATGTCATGTTATTGATCGCCAAAGCAACAAGAAATTATTGTAATCAGACTTTATATATAAAAAAACTTCAGGGGAAATTGAAAAAAAAACGAAAAAAATATTCGAATAGCGAATCAGAATATCTCGAAGTCATCAAGGCCCCAAAATATCCCTACATTATTATTATTTTTTTTTTTGAAAATGTTTATTTGCATGAAAATCACTCAAATACAGTGCAATCAACACCCAACACTTGCCCGGAACATACCAATATACAATTCCCTTTGCACCAACATCCTTATTATGACTCCACAATAGACGGAACAATTCAGTGCCTCCCCAGCAGACCTTGTGGGGTACCCCTTGGAAGTCCACCATCCAGTGCCCATACGTAGGTAGCTCGTATACCCATAGGTCGCAGAGTCTCCACTCAGAAGATTCCGCCGTGCAATTGGAACAACTAAGCTAACGTAAAAACAGCTACCCCACGCTACATCCCTCCCCCCACCCACCACCCTCAACCCCCACCCCCCTCCGGCATGACTTAATGACAGAATACATGGCAAGGCACTCAAGTCTGCAACTCTACGAAAATATCCCTACATTATGAGGATGCCATCTAACTTACCACCAAGTACTGTCAGCAATAAGGAAAAACAAATGGAATTTGAATATTTATAGCCAAGGCGTCATGTAATCATGTAATCAACACACTGTTTTTGGCGAGAAACCTAGTTCAACTCTGATTCTATTATGAGGTAGAATTATTCAAAAGGCACAATCTGCAGCCGTGTTAAGTTTAAGTATAATTAATTAGCAAGTACCTAGTGTAATGGTAGCGTTCCCCACGCAAGTAAATGGAGGCTTTGTAGACCAGGTTTGGAGCGGCCCTATCTGGAGACATGTGTCTGTAAAGTATATCACAGACCTTAGTAAGTAATTCATAAGTTCAGAGCATCCCAAAGATCATAAATACGCCACCCTTAATGAGGCTCAATTAAACTATGTAGCACAAAACTCGTGTAGTGGATTCTGTAATCTCCCAATATATTCGCCTACCATGGGTCGCGGGACTTCAACTATTTAAAGTTGAAGCGGGGCACGAGGGTAACATAGAAAGTGGTCTGCATTGAACGTCCGACCCCCCAACTATGAGCTCCATTTTTGAATAGTTGGAGTTAATTCTCTAACAAAACGAGTGTTTTGGAAAAAATCAAATCTTGTAAATAACCTAAAAAGGAATATAAAAAATCTGTAACCTTTAAAGATTCGTACCTGTGTGAAAGGAAGAAAAACACGGCTAGAGTGCTAGTTAGTGCCTAGGAAAAGAGAAAGACGTGAAGAGAGGAAATTGATCTACATAATAATGTGTTGATGTGATGTTAAACATGTTATTTTTTCATGCAAATAGTCTTGTATATTTCTTATATTTTACATGCTTTCACATATTGCCTCATTGAAGTCAGGCATGCGGTACAAAGTAAGCAAACTAAAGAGAGGCATACAGATACAAACTTGATAAAAAAGTAAATTTGCATGAATCAATAATATACATTTACATTGGAAAATTTCTATAATACACAACGTTTTTTTTTTACCAAAGAGCTTCAGCATCAAGTGTCGCAAACATAGTACCATAATTGAGAAAATGATCGCAACATGTTTCTCAGAATATAGTACTAAATGACTAAACCCCAGTGTGGTATTTTCTAAGTTCAATCCTTTAGAAATGCAAACCGTTGCCTGTCTATACTTGGGCCGAAGTCAACCACCCTAAGTTTCGTGATCCATGATGCTTCAAGTTTTCTCAACATATGTGTCCTATCGCCATCATGATACAATACTGCCATCCTAAGAACAGAATGTTTCTGCACTGTTGAACAATGTAGCCGCTCAAGAATAAAAGATGGCTGAGCTGAATAAACCATCTGTGAAATCTCATATATTTGTTAGGGCCTGCCTAGGTATAGAGCAGGATTTAGGTTGGGTTTCTAATTCCAGATAAAGAATTCTGCTAGTACGCTTTATGTTTGACATCTTCCAGAATTACGGAGTCTCCCAAAAGACAGAGTGGCGGGGAAAATATTAGCAACAGACACAGCATGTACTATTACGCGTGCAAGTGGCCATGTTCAAAATAGCAGTTTTGCCGAGGTAGGGAAATAACTGAAAGACTAATCAAGATACCTTGCTGTGTAACTGTGTTTTTTCTGTGAATTTAATTTTGCGTTTTTTGTAATAATTTTCTTAATTTTCAGTCCTTGCTACATGTGGCCTTCAGCTGTGCACAGCTTAGATTGGCCACAGGGCTTGGCTGTGGCCAGCCCCTGCACCTAACCTGACAGAGGGTGCTGCAGCAGAACTTGGTCACAAGGACTGGTCTGCAGTCAGGCCCTGTGCCATACCGCCCGTCTGCCTTCCAAGTGTACGCATTCATTTTAACGTTTGGCTTTGCTAGTGTTTTTTTTTTTTTTTTGCACTGCATGAAATTTGTAAGACAGGTCTCCGACATAAGAGAGGTTGGAAAATGGTGGTCGAATCTAGCTCTTAAAATAGCTGCTGGTGAGCTCACAAGTCTGCTCCGACTCGCACTGGCACTTTATTCTCTGGAGTGCCTTATATTTTCCACAGGTTCAGATACACCTCACCACTGCCATAGAACGGTCATCTTTGGGACTGGCCCTAAATGTTGGTGGCAATTTATTTTTTCACAGCACAAAGAACTCGAGTCAGCACTGATTTGCGATGTAATTGATAGGATTGACTCGCAAGTTTACACAGCAGAGATGCACTTGTTAACTTTTTAAATTCTGCCCAGCACCTTTTTTGATTGCGAATCTTTCAAAAAACTATTGAGTGTATTTATCCCAGATCAAAAAAAATCACATTTTATGTGTCAAGTGGCACTTTAATGCTTACTAGGATGTAAATCCGTTCAGAAATGTTGTTACATCTTTTGACAAAACGTCCTATAGGAGCTAAAATGGAAATACATAAACTTTTTCACCTCCCTCCCTGTTTACATTTTTAACAAAACTTGACATGCCGAAACTTAGCTGATTGAGTTAGTAGAATGGCACATTTTATGAAAATCTGTCAAGGTGCAAAAGTTATAAGCAAGTAAATGAAAATTTCTGCAACTGCCAATGTGAATAGCTTTTACTTTTGTAAGAGACAGTTTTGAGTGGGCCATGATGCCCCTTCCCAGCCTCAACAAGCATTTGCAATGCAATAGGTCTCGCATTTGCGAGAGTTGGAGCTATTGGCATTGTAAATGACAATGTCTTTTATTAATTTGTTTTGAAAATCTGCAACCGGTGCATAAACACGCACTTTGTACGTATAGTCCTTGCTTACGAAAAGCAAAGCTGGCAGTAAAACAGACTGCCAGCCTTGCTTCTTATAAGCAAGGAATATAAGTACAAAGTGCTTGTTTACGCACAGCTTGCAGATTTTCAAACGCATAAATAAAAGGGATTTCATTGGGACCCGGCGTTTTCCCATGGAGGAGATAAGCAAGGCCTCCGCTATCTCCCTCACTGTCAAGGGTTTGTCGGGTCGGTGGCTGTCAGCAGCCGAGAGCTGTGGCATTAGTATCTCCTGTATAATGGGGTTAGCACATTCTGTGGGAAGGGGGATCCCTAACTGTGCACAAGGAGTCACAATATTGAGCAAACTCCTGGGCAATCTGTTGAGGGTCTGTCAGGTTGGTAGCTCCTGATTGAAGGTGATGAATGACGCGAGTGTTGAAAAGCAAAGCCCCAAAATTACTCTTAGACAGCCCGGCATAAATCTTTCAAGAGAGATGCCCAGCTGTGAAATACTGCTGTGGATAAAGGAAGCAAAGATCTGCACAGAATCTAGTTGGCTATGAATACAATGAAGAAAGGGGATTTCCTCAATAAGATGACAGTCCTTCTGTTTACCATCCTTCTTAGCCTCCCTGCTTCCAGGCGTCACCCACTGATCTGCCAAGCCAGCACTCAGTAATGCTCTCGGACAATTCTGCCATTAGTGGGGATTCTGCCAAACAGGTGCGACACGGAACCCCTAAGTCTTATGGGTGGCGTGGCAACAACATCCTTATAATGTGCCGGCGTGAGAGACAAAGTCATGCTGCCTTCTCTTCAGCAAACACTCCGCTGCCTCTGGGGAGTTCCATTCAGGGATGTAGGAGATGTTTTTTACTCTAAGCAACATCAAAACCAAAACAATCATTGCAAGACTAATAGAACTGTGGCCTGGTGTCATAGGTGAAGCCTGCTGACTTTGCCTATGATTTTGTTTTTTGTATGGCCAGCAAGGAGGAATATGGTAGTCTACTGTCTTAGTTGGGATGATGTTAAGTCCTGCCTGAAGTTTTAGCTCTGCTGCAGGCACCTTATTTCATCCAATGGCCAAGTCTGGCTCTTGGCACTGTTTGTTGATGAGTGTGTTAGGCAAGTGCCTTAACCTTGCAGAGGTTGTGACGTATCTTGTGTAAGAGTGCAGGTCCACGGAGAGTGGAGGCATTGTTTACAATTCTGACAGGCTTAGTCGCCTTCCAGTGCTCCCTCAAACTGCCTCCTTAGCCTCTCTCCAAGCCATGCTGCTGAGTCAGTGCTGCTGCTTCAGCAACAGGAAGTGACGCTAAGGTCTCGCCCTAATGGTTACGAGTTCCTCAAAACACTGTACCGAGAAGCCCGTGGTGCATAGAGATGATGAACCCTCCTGGCTGCAACTTCTTAGGCAAAAGGTTGGAATACACGGTTCTTTGATGTATTTTCCGGAAGGAATCCAGAGGAAGTGTGCTACGAGAGAGAGGACAGACCCGAGTCTTCACTGACGTACAGCAAAGGCTGCCCCGGCTGCCCATCCAGAGCGGTTTGTAATATTGATTGTCTGAGGTTTTAGCATTACACTAACGGCAGAGCCAGGGAACGCTGTTATTTCGTAGGATTCCCCGACTTCTGGTTATCGATTAGCTGCAACAATATGTAGTGTGATGCGCCCAAGATCGCATAACGCGCCAGTAGTGTATGCAGGATTTTATGCTGTATGTTCTGACTTTAAACTAAATACCGGTATCATGTATGCATCAGAGTGGGAGTAGTGAACATGTAATTGGTTAACAATAGTTATGTCCGGCATAAAATATATTAAATCTATATACCAAACAAAATGGTCAGTTAACTGAAGCAAATTCTTTTTACACTCATCTGGCCTGCTGCTCTTCGTTGTCGTACAGGAACCACACATACATTTACTTTCCTTCACCAAGTTCTTATGGAATATCAAGCAGCCCTTTTAATTTAAACCTTTGCATTCCTAGTGCATTTAAAAAAAAAAAGTTAATTGCGAGAGGGGGCGCAGGCGGTGAGCCTGCGAGTGGTGCGCGCACCACAGCGAGCCATGTGGTTTCAATTATCGCACCAGTGTCTGGGCACGATGATTGAAACCACATAGCAGCGGTGCGCGTAATAGACACCAGTAGGCCATGGGCGGAGCAATGCGCCCGCCTTTGGCCAATTGCGTGCTGTCTTTTATAAAAAGACACACGCAAAGGCCAATAGCGTGGGCCAAAAGGAAAAGCAAATGCACAAGCGTGTGCGATTCCTAAGTCCGTTTGGAAACCCCCTACAAGAGGTCTCTCGCTGCGCGAGCAGTGCTCCGCATTGCAACACTAGGCGTGAGACCTAAAAATGGTACTAAGTATCATCTGCCTATATGGTTTATGCCATGATATTCTTTCATGTGTGTTGTATTTGTAACATAAGGTGTTTGACCAAAGCCAGAATGCAAATGGTTAAAGTTGTGCAGAAAGGTAAAATGAGATTAAAGAGAGCTCTAACTATTAGAGTTGTTTTCAAGTACAGTAATTATTACATGCAGTCTTTGATGAAATAAACAGCATCGATCTGTCTGTCCTTTTGTCTATCTATGTCAAACAAATAGTTTGATACCAGTTAATTGTTTTCAGGAGTTGTTCTCTCCTGGGCAAGCACACCCCAGCACTTAATTTGTAAAAGAATAAATGCCCGATACAAAATATTGCTCAGACGCGCAGAACAGTCTCTATTCCACCTCGCTCCCCTTTAATCCACCACCAGGCAGTCCCTGCATCACTCACTCATTGTTTCAGGTTCTTTTTCATCCCTGCTTACTTTGTCACTGTTTTTCTGTCTTTCTCTTCGCCTTTCTTTCCCCCATTTGTGCCTGTATTTTGCTCTCTTGCTCTGGGACGAAGTCTGATGGGGGAAAAAATAAGTGTGGATCCCCAAAAATGAGTGGCGATGGGCCCCACCTGCAGCCATTTAAAAAAAACAAAAACTGATTTTATTGGGGTATTATACACATACAGCGCATCACATGGGTACATTCAATACAGTTAATCGAGCCATTGATGGCTCAGATATCTTTCTCGAATCCCCTCATAAAGGCGAACGTTCCCATCCCTCCTCTCCCGCCCTTTCACCTTGAGTGTGTGTCACATTTCAGAATTGTCAGTAAGTGGGTTGTGTCCATGTACTCTAGAGGCCGCTGTGTGCTAATCTATATGTGACTGAAGGTATAGGTGGCCGGGGGAATGAGCAAAGAGGGGACGGCCCCCTGTTCAGTATGCTTCACCCTTGTTCTAGAGGCTGTGGTCTTGCAGGCAAAGCCGCAGGGGTGTGGGAGTCCAGTGCATTCAGTCCACCTACCAGCACTTTCCAGGCCCTGGCTCTGTCTAGGGTGCCTATGCCACATTTAGCCTCCCTTTAGAAGTATTCTCCCTTCACATCCCTCCCACTTTTCCATTTCCCTCCTTCATGTAGCTAATCTAGGCCTTCCCGGTAACTTCCAATTACTGGCAATTTCTCGCTTAGCCAGGCTATATGAGAGATCCTGGAATTTTCCAGTGGCTTTAGTTTTGTCTGTGTGGGGAAACCAACCGATTAGACAGTGACCAAGGGTGCACAGATTCTCTTGTAGGGGATGTCAGTGTATAGTCATAATCATGTGAATAGTCCCGCCCATGTGCGTGGACCCCGGAGCACTTCATTAGATATCTTCTTAAGTTGTCATCTTCTGCCTTTCTTCAGAAAGGCCTGCATAGACACTTAAGACATAAAGAGACAATAATTAAGCCTAACTAACTAGGCTACACTGGCCATTACTTAATCTTGAAGTGAAAAAAGATAGCGAGTTAACTTTTAAATTTAGCAATTTTACGGAGTTTCAACACATAGAAAACTCCCCTTCACCAAACTCCTTTTTTCATGATAGAGGCGAAAGGGTTGGACAGAGGAGCCCAAATAGGCTGCCATTATGTGTCTGCAAATGGATACAGTGCCTTTAAGAGTCTCCAGAGACCCCCAGTATCCTATGATGCACAGCCAGAGGCAGTTACTTACAGTTCTTTTTTCCGGCTCCTGCTAGCAGGACCCTGGAGCATTGAGCTCTACCTTTTTGGTATTTCCTTCAAAATTTGCTTCAGTATTTGAATTTTTGCAACTTCACTTGATGTCTTTGGCCTGTATCTACCTTCTGCTGTCCTTTTTTGGCAGAATTTCTACAGTTTTCTTGTAAAAATGCCTTCTCTGTTTGACAAGTGTCCTGACTGTGGTAGGAAGAAGGCCAAGTCTGATGCACACAGAGTCTGTATTCTGTGTCTGCCTGTCTCTCATATGCCTGACACCTGCTCTATTTGCAAATCCTTTTCTAGATGCACCGTGCGTGACAGGGAGAAGATTCGACTCCAAGGGTTGGAGCAGCGAAGACAAAAGGCAGCATCTACAGCCTCTGGGCAAGGAGAGGGTAAGTCCCCGCCAAAACCCATGCTTCGACCTCGGGGTCACCCCTGTCGAAAAACGGCGGAAAAAAGACGCCGGTCCCGGTCGACGTCGAAGAGTCCGACCATGCAGAGAGCAGGTATGATGACAATATGCTCTCCGTAGACTCAGGGCTCTGGGTCGAAGCGACGTCGATGCTCCACGTCGAGGAGAAGGACGGTGAGATCTCGGACGAGATTGCCGTCGCGGATGTCTCTAGGTTCAACGTCGACTCATCAACGCAGATCGCCGTCGAGGGATCACCGTCGTCGATCGGAGTCACGGAGGCACCGCCAATCACCGTTGATGTCCACGAGAAAGTCGACGTCAAGAGGAAGGTCGAAGTGGAAGAGAAGGTCGACGTCGAGGAGTCACCACCGACATTCAACGTCGAGGTACCTTTCCGGGACTCGATCCGTAGTGAGCTTGTCGACGGCAACAGGGAGTTCACGGACCAGAAGACTTCGCCGTTCGCTGTCGAGCAGTAGATCGATGTCGAGGGGGAGTTCTGGCGTTGAGTCCAGGGCGCCTTCTTCGCAGCCAGCTCGAAAACGGAGGAGGCTGGTCTCTTCTGCAGATTCGGAGTACTCCTGTACCTATTCACCATCAAGGATGCCTCCTGCTCCTCGTCAAACCGGTGGACCTGCCTTCAACTCCATCACCTCCGCCTCCTCCTCCTCCTCCACCTCCTCCTTCTCTGCCTCAGCCTGGGCCCACAGCTCCTCAGCCCACGCGTCCTGCAGAGCCTCGAAGACCAAGGTCATGGTGTCGGCTGAGACACCGATCCCATAGCCACCGCCGGTCTTCCATGCGATCTCATCACCATCGCTATGAGAGCTCTCGCTCCCAGCATACCAGGACACGTCTTCCACGAGTACGGGGAGGTATTCTTCTACTCTTAACGGACTCTCCTTCTCAAAGAGTATCTCCCATTGATTATATCACCACCTTTCAGGAGGTTCTGGTCAGAGGGGCGTCAAAACTTAACATCTCCTTGTCTGCTCCTATGCCGTCGACTTCAGTTATATTTGAAACTCTTCAGCAGAGACAAGCATCTCGTCCCTTGCTACCGTTGGTGCCTGGGTTATTGGAACCTGCTATGGAACTGTTCTTGACACCATCTTCTATAAAATCTGCGCCTTCTAGGCTACAGAAGAAATACCGCCCACCTGATTCGGATCCTGCCTTCCTCCGACTGGACCCCACCCCGGACTTTGTCATAGTGGCGGCGGTAAGGAAACAGCATGCTATGGCTCTGACTTCAACGGTACCACCTGATAAGGAAAGCCATAACCTGGATTCGGTGGGGAGAAAAGTTTGTAACACCGCAGCTACATCCATGAAGGCGGCCAGCTCTGCTGCCTTGCTGGGCCGGTATGACCGATCCCTTGTGGGAGTCGCTTCAACAATTTGTGGACCTCCTGCCCAGGGACAAGCGGGAAGATTTTCATGAGATATTGAACGAAGGACTGATGGTTTGGAATCAAATTATCAGTCCTGCAGCGGATACTTCACTCCTGTCAGCCCACGGGTATTGCCACGGTGTTGCTCTCCGGAGGCATTCCTGGCTTCGTCTTACCTCACTGAAGCCGGAGTCGCAACAGCGCATCTCTAATCTACCATTCTCTGGCACGACCCTCTTTGGTTCCCATGCGGATGACGAGATGACCCGCATGAAGATGGAAATGGAGTACCTATCCCGGAACTGACGTGGCCTACACTACAGAGACGGGCCTGGAAGAGCACGCGTAACGCCCGGTTTCAACTGGTGCAATACTTCACCCTGCATAGGGCATACCTGACGCCAGCTAAATTGTTTCAGTATTTTGGGGGCCCCACACCGCAATGCTCTCGTTGTGGGGAGGAGGGGGCTGACTTTAAGCACATGTTTTGGTCCTGCGATACTTTAAGCGGCTACTGGGAAGAGGTCATCGACTGCTTGGCCCAAGTGACAGGGCGGGAATTGCAGGTGGAGATGGGAGTTTGTTTGCTGCTATGGTTTCCACACACGCCGCGCACGAAAATCACGAGCAAGTTTTGCGACCTGGGGCTGGTGGTGGCCAAACGAGAAATTACCCTCCACTGGAAGTCGAGGACGGGTCCCAGCTTCACGAGGTGGAGAGCGACATTTACCAATTGGGCGGGTAGCGAGGGCACGCTCCGGCTGCAGCTTGCGCTTAGGGGAAGCGATGACAAGGCTCTGGCCATGGCTCGGGCATGGGAAGCACTAGTGGTTGATCTCCAGGGGTGGGGAATAGAGGGGGAGGGGGGCCCTGCGGCACTGGAGCACCCGGCAGGAACCTAGGGGTGGGGGAGGCTAGCTGATTAGCTCATGGGGGCCGGGGGCTTTCCTTTCTGCTTGGGGCCTGTCTGTGGTGGTGGGGGGTGGCTCGTGGCTCCTAACACGGCTACTTCTGAGAGAGGTTTATCCTGGTAGTTGTCGTCTCGGCACACTGACATGTGGGTGGGGGAGGATGTATTCGTTCAGGGGAGGGTTTGGGGACAGCGCATTGGTAGGTGGAAGTGGCCCAGATTGTACTTGGACGTGGTTTTATATGCGGATGGCGGCCACTGGCCAGATGAACATTGTGGATGTCAACTGTGTGAGTAATGTAATAAAAATTGCTTTTTGCAACAAAAAAAAAAATGAAGATGGAAATGGAGACTTTGAAGGCTGTAGGTCTAGAGAAGCCTAAATAACAGCGCAAAGCCTTCCGCCCATTCCAACGGCGTTATTCCTCCCAGAGGTTCCAACGATCTCAAGGCCGTCAGTCCAATCAACAACAGCAGTTTCAGCGGTCTTTTCAGCCGTTTCAGAAACGCCAGTCGCGAGGACGGTCCAACCAGCAGTCTGGACAAGGGAACAAGGCCCCTTCTGGTTCCAAGCCCTGAAGTGTTACTTCCCCCTTTTCTGTTACCCACTTCGGTGGGTGTAAGCATTCAAAATTACCTGGTAGAGTGCAGAAAATAACTCAAGACAATTGGGGGCTGAATATTGTTCGCAATGGATACTCGCTGCGTTTCACAAGCCCTCCTCCGTCGATTCCTCCAACTCGCTCACGCGACATGCTACGCGAGTTACAAATGCAAAAAGTACTATTGGTGGACAAGTTATAAAGGGAGGCCAACATCCTCTTACAGAAAAGGGCGATAGAACCGGTTCCTCTTGCACAGAGAGGAACAGGCCTGTATTCTAGGTTCTTTCTAGTCCACAAGAAAGACAAGAACGAGTTCAGACCCATCCTCGACTTGCGACATGCAAACAAATGCATTCGCAGAGAGAAGTTTCGGATGTTGTCCTTACATCAAATCTACCCTCAACTTCATCTGGGAGACTGGCTATGCGCAATAGATCTGCAAGACGCATATTTTCACGTGCCCATAGCGAGTAAACATCGCAAGTTCCTGCGATTCACCATAGGCAACAACCACTATCAATACTCCGTGCTTTTTCAAAATGCATGGTCGTAGTTGCTGCACATCTAAGGAAGAACAAGGTGTTCGTCTACCCATATCTAGATGACTGTGTCACGTTCCGTGTTCCCTGGTTCCTCGGAGCTGTGCTGATGCTGAATGGGGTCCACCTCTTGACCTCCCCAAGTCCGGAATATAAAACAGCGCGGACTGGTGAAGTGGTCAAGCGAGGGAAGGAAAGGGTAGGGACAGCGGGGAAGGAGATCTGAAATGAGAGAGAGAGCGCACCATCAATATATATATATCTACAGAGACTTCGTGGACACAGTGTGATTACTGGATGGATACTTTATATGGGGCCTCCCCACCCCTACCTGAAATGAGAAGCGGAGGAACAGAATAGTGGATGCGGGGTTGGTCGCGGTGTGGTTTACCTCCGGTACCAGGAAGCAAGGAGACCGGTATACTCTCTGTGAGAAATATTGTCTTTCCTCAACAGAGGAGTGAGGCAAACCAGTAAAGGTGTGAGCGGGGGTTGTGTCTTACGGAAAGTGTACCAAAACCCCAATCTCATCTATACCCCGACATAACAGCCAGAAATGATACAAGAAAGCAATGTCTCCCTTGAGGGAGTCTTACTGCCGGTGGGGTGTGTCTCCTCCAGGGGATCCTCCAGCAGCTGGACTAACCGATGACTCTGGCTTGGTAATATGTGGCAAACGGCGGTGCTCCTCCGCACGAGACGTAGCAACCGTCTCTCCAACAGAGGAGCGAACAGGGAACAAAACAATGCCGGGTTGGTGAATGGCACGCGAAGCTTTAGCGCTCCTCCGCACGAGACGTCGCAACTGTCTCTCCAACAGAGGAGCGAGCAGGGAACAAACAGTGCCGGGTTGGTGAATGGCACGCGAAGCTTTAGCGCTCCTCCGCACGAGACATCGCAACCGTCTCTCCAACAGAGGAGCGAGCAGGGATAAGATCTGGAGTCGGGTTGGGAAAGGCTCCGCCAGAATACTCACGACTTGGAAACAGGAGCCTCTGGAGCTGGTCGACAGGTCTGTACGTCACACGGAACGCCGGGACTGCATACAGCATAGGAATAACCAGCGCCTGTCCGTCCTTCCGGGTTCCCAGATATAGGTTTGGCGCGCGCATACACGGTGCGTGCAAGGCGCCTCGCGCTGTGCCTCATGGGAAACGTAGTTTTTTTCCGGATGTTACCGGGATGGGAACAGTCAGTGTTTACCGGGTGCTCGGCCTGACAGACTGGCTGATCAAGGCAGCTACGTCTCAGGAAGTGCAACTGCATTTCAATCGGACTTCCGATCTCCTTCGTTTGTGCCTCCACATCAACCACACGAAGTCTGTCTCGACTCCTGTCCAATATCTACAGTACCTGGGAGCCACCATTGATACTCGCACGGCAAACGTGTGTCCTTCGGAGGAGAGACGCTTATCGATCCTTAGGAAGGCTCAGGCTCTCATGACCATGCCTTCCCCGACGGTGAGGAAGGTATCTTCTCTCCTGGGCTCCATGGCCTCCTGTATCTTCCTCACTCCAAATGCATGCCTCCATATGAGACCCCTGCAAGAATGCCTGGAGGATCAGTGGGACCAGAAACAGGGGGATTGGGAAGACCGGATTCAGCTGTCACAGCAGGCCCTCCAGTCTATCCGATGGTGGTATTTTCCCCGCAGTCTCCTCCGGGGATTCCCTTCCACAAGGAGATGCCGACGCAAACCACAGTGACAGATGCATCTCTCCACGGCTGGGGTGCGCATTCCGACCACCTTCAGATACAGGGCACGTGGTCCCGGAAGGAGGCCACGTACCACATCAACTTCCTGGAACTTCGAGCAGTTCATTTGGCTCTGAAAGCTTTCCAGCCGTCATTTCACACCAGTTCCCTGCTTGTCCAGATGGACAATACGACGACAATGTTCTATCTCAACAAGCAGGGGGGCTCGAGATCTCGAGCGTTATCTCGGGAAGCCCAGACCATCTGGAAATGGCTATTGGCCAAGAACCTGACCATCACAGCAACTCCCCTCCCAGGTGTTCAAACTGCTCAGGCAGACGCTCTCAGCAGACTAATTCAAGAAAATCACGAATGGGTCTTAAACGATGAAGTGGTACGATACATCTTCGGAAGATAGGGTACTCCAGAGGTCGATCTGTTCGCTACCGCGGAAAGCCGCAAATGCCGTGACTTTGCCTCCAGGTTTTACCAACCGGGGACTCTGGGGAATGCACTGTGGATCAACTGGTAAGGCGGCTTTCTCTACGCTTTTCCTCCAATTCCCCTGATCCCGACAGTACTGATCAAGCTCTCACAATCACGGGCCAAGATGATCCTCATTGCTCCGGAGTGGCCCCATCAGTGGTGGTCCACAGACCTACTCCACCGGTCTCTCCGGCCACATATCCGTCTTCCATGCTGGCCGGACCTTCTAACGAAGTTCGGCAGACAGGTGGTGCACCCCAACCTCTCGTCGTTGAATTTGGCGGCAGGGCTCCTGAGTTAATACAGCTTACAGTACGGACATTTGTATCTCCCTCATGACTGCATGGAGATATTGAAGGAGGTCAAACGGCCATCTACACGCACTTCCTGTGCATATAAATGGAAGAGATTTTGCATCTGGTGTGCGTCTAAGAATGTGTATCCTACCTCCTGCAAGGAAGATGTCATCCTTCCTTACTTGCTACACTTAGCTCAATCTGGCCTCCAGTTTCATTCGATTAAAGTTCACCTGGCAGCTTTAACTGCTTATAGGAAATGTCCTTCACAAACTTCCTTTTTTTAAATCCCAGTCATCAGAGATTTTCTTGAAGGATTGAGAAAAGTGTTTCCTCCCATTAGGCGTCTAACGCCTCCTTGGGAGCTCAATGTGGTTCTTTCTCGACTGATGAGGGAACTGTTTGAACCCATTCATAAGGCTTCTCTTCAGCATCTGTCTTGGAAGACGGCTTTACTTGTGGCCATAACTTCTGCCCGCAGGGTTAGAGAACTTCAGGCACTCTTTTGTCGAGAGCCATATACAGTTTTTCACTCCTCTAAGGTAGTTATGAGGACTTGGCCTAAGTTCCTCCCTAAAGTAGTTTCAGAGTTTCATGTGAATCAAACTATTTCATTACCTACATTTTTTCAAAATCCCTCTTCTCCTGCGGAGAGAGCGCTTCATTCCCTTGATGTCAGGAGGGTCTTGAAGTTCTATTTGGACAAGACTAAGGATATTCGTAGATCAGGCCAGTTATTTGTAAACTATGGCTCGGTCCGGACTGGTCTAGCTACCTCCAAACAATCCATTTCTAGGTGGATTGTTTCCTGTATTCAGCTGTGTTACCAGAAAGCCAACAAGACTCTTGTTAGTAAGCCTAGGGCTCACTCTACCAGAGGTAAAGCTGCTACTGCGGCTTTACTTCGTAGCGTACCTATTTTGGAAATCTGTAAGGCTGCCACTTGGAAGTCAGTCCATATATTTACTAAGCACTACTGCCTAGACACTGATGCTGGGGCAGATGCTCAGGTTGGGCAGACTTCACTTTAGAATCTATTTGCACAATAGTGAGGTTATTCTCTGTTTCTTCCACCGCTGGGGAGTTGTTTTTTGGGATGGGCTTGCTAATCTATTCACATGATTATGACTATACACGGAAATCCCCTACAAGAGAAGGACTAGTTTCTTACCTGTAACTCCAGTTCTCTTGTAGCGGTATTTCCGTGATAGTCATGAGCAACCCGCCCGCCTCCCCGGTGGCAGAAACAGACGTTCCCAGGACTCAGCAGGCATTGCTACTCTGCGCCTTCAAAAAGAACTGAAAGTAACTGCCTCTGGCTATGCATCAGGATACCGGGGGTCTCTGGAGACTCTTAAAGGCACGGTATCCATTTGCAGACGCATAATGGCAGCCTATGGGGGCTCCTCTGTCCAACCCTTTAATTTCTGTCATGAAAAAAGAAGTTTTGTCAAGGGGAGTTTTCTATGTGTTGAAACTCAGTAAAATTGCTAAATTTAAAAGTTAACTGGCTATCTTTTTTTCACTTCAAGATGAAGTAACGGCCAGTGTAACCTAGTTAGTTAGGCTGCATTATTGTCTCTTTATCTCTTAAGTGTCTACGCAGGCCTTCCTGAAGAAAGTGATAGGGTATAGTGGACAACCCAATCTACCCTTGAGGGCTCGGGCAAAATTAGTGAACAGGTAAGAAGTGCCTTCAAGGGATTTATTAAAATACTTAGTTATGTAGTTGAAAATCTCAGTTAGGTGTAAGGTTTTATAATTTGCTTACAGATTAATTTCGTTTTGATAATTTATATTTTAACAATGCAGTTCTATCTGATTCTGAACCACTCGCATAAAGATACATCTCAAAAGAGTATATATCCCTGAAAAAACTAATTGAGCGAATCAATCCAAAACCATAAAGAAAAAGGAGAAAACACGGGTGTGTATAAAACTAATAAAGTTTATCATCAAGCTTCATAAAGGGTACTCAAAATAGAACAATTACAGTCATACTGGAAGGAGATATTCAATTATTTGTGCCTTCACTGTAATAATTTTGTACACTTTTTCACAATTACAGTTGATTATTTTTCAAGTAAAAAAGTGTGAGAGTCGACGTTTCGGTCTTTAGACTTTCGTTGGTAAGACCATCTTCAGGACTAGTGTATTAAAAAGTTGACCCCTGAGTTTCGTTTGTTAGCAAGTTCCTAACAAATTTGTGGACAACTGCCGTCTTTACTTTAGCGGTTGTTTTTAGGATCTTAAATAGTCAATCTTGGTGTTTAGACACATTAACGTATGGGAGCTTGTTTGATGAACTCTGATTATTTAAGAAAGAATCCGAACAGTTTGGCGTCTTAATTTACAGCCAGGGAAACATATGGACATGCAGTTTTGAATCTGCAATCTCTTTCAGTAATACTCGGTCGCACTCATCGGCATTCCAACTTGGAATTTCGGACACCCATACGTTAATGTGTCTAAACACCAAGATTGACTATTTAAGAACCTAAAAACAACCGCTAAAGTAAAGACGGCAGTTGTCCACAAATCTGTTTGGAACTTGCTAACAAACGAAACTCAGGGGTTAACTTTTTAATACACTAGTCCTGAAGATGGTCTTACCAACGAAAGTCTAACGACCGAAACGTCGACTCACACTTTTTTCTTGAAAAATAATCAACTGTAATTGTGAAAAAGTGTATAAAATGATTACAGTGAAGGCACAAATAATTGAATGTCTCCTTCCAGTATGACTGTAATTGTTCTATTTTGAGTACCCTTTATGAAGCTTGATGATAAACTTTATTAGTTTTATACACACCCGTGTTTTCTCCTTTTTCTTTGTTGTTTTGGATTGATTTGCTCTAATCGTTTTCTCAGGGATATATACTCTTTTGAGATGTATCTTTATGTGATTGGTTCATAATCAGATAGAACTGCATTGTTAAAATATAAATTGTCAAAAAGAAATTATTCTGTAAGCAAATTACAAAACCTTCCTGAAGAAAGGCAGAAGATGACAACTTAAGAAGATATATCTAATGAAGTGCTCCGGGGTCCCCGCACATGGGCGGGACTATTCACATGATTATGACTATCATGGAAATACCCCTACAAGAGAACTGGACTTACAGGTAGGAAACTATTCCATCTCCTTGTCAATGACTGTATTGACTATGGATATGATCTCCTCCCAGTAGGCGTTCTGGGTGGGGCACTCCCAGAGCATATTCAATATATGTGCATTTCTTTCGCCGCATCGGGGGCAAGCTGCCTTATTCACCTGGAAGTACCTTCTAATTCTCACAGGGGTAAGGTACGATTTGTTCAAGATGTAGTAGTTAATTAATTTATAGCACGCATTTCTCGCGGCCTTTGGTGTTCTTTCCACTATGGTGTCCCAATCCTTCGCAGGGATTGGAATCCCCAGATCTTCCTCCCATTGCACTCGCAGGGGCTCCATTGGGTGTTGTAGATCACTGTGTATTGCTTTATATAGACAAGAGACCGTCTTTATTGTACCCACCAATAGGGCCACATAACGACAGCAACTCCGAGCCAGCGTTCTGAAGATCCGGTGCCCCAGTGTTTCCTGAACGTCGAGGGAAGAGCCATGTGCAGTAGAAAATGGCATTGAGGCAAGCCAAATTCAGCACAAAATTCTTCGAACTGAAGTAATTCAGTGTCTTGAAATAAATCTCCCACTGTAGTCACCCCTCTTACAGCCCAAACATCAAGTCCGCACAGCATCCGCTGTTTGGCAAGTGTTGCAACATAGCGAGAGGCAGATCCAGGGAGTAGTGATCCTACTGCGCATTTTCTGCATATATCTAGCCCAGCATTGAGTTATGATTCTGAGCTCTCCGGTGTCCTCAGCAGTCGAATGTTTTATTTGTAACAACACCTTTACAAGGTCGGACGACGCCGGCTTGAATGGGCCCGGGGTCTTGTCTGGGTTCTTCCTGGACACCAGCTACTGGTTAGCCAGTTCAGTTGTGCCGCAATATAATAAGTCTTAAAGTCAGGGACCGCCAGTTCCCCAGTCGTCATGGAGAGTTAGACCGTGGCCAGAGCTATTCGTCTGCAGCCATTCCTCCAAATAAATGATGTAATCAGGGAGTCCAGATCTTGGAACATTGGTCGGGGGATACAAACTGGTAGCGTGCCAAAGAAGTATATAAGGTAGTGCCGCCATTTTCAGGAGAACCACTCAGCCCGCCACCGACAGCAGCAGTGTCTTCCAAAACTCCATGGAGGAGCGGAGGGAGTGGATCGATTTACCTACGTTACCCTCCAAGAGGTTGGCAGGATCCTGGTATATCTTTTCCCTGATGTACGACAGGCAGTTGGACTCCCACTTTACATAATCTAGTTCGACTGGGGGGGGGACGGGACTCTGTGTGGGGAAGAGTCTGGATTTCTGCAAATTTACCCTCAAGCCCCATAGCAGGCTAATGTGCTCCAACATGTGTCTGGCTAACATTTGGTCCTCCCCAGTATTGTGGTGGAATATCAGAAGATAGTGCGCACATAGTGTGATGAGGTGTTGTGAGCCCTGTATGTCCAGTCCCCGCTAATCACGTCGCGTTAGCGTGAGGCTGGCCAGAGGCAACATAGCCAACGCGAAGAACAGGGGAGATGGAGCATCCCTGTCGTGTTCCCCGCTCCACCCGCTGACATGGGGAGATAGATTTCCCAGTGCGCACTCTGTCCGTTGGGTTCATATATAGAAGCCTAGTCCATGTCCGGAAACCTCCGCAGAGTTCTATGTGCCTCAGCACCTCCTAAAGAAAATGCCATCGAAGGCAATAGAATGCCTTTTCTATATCCACTGTGAACAACCGCCACTGTCTTCTGATTGTAACCATCGGCATCCAGTAAAGCCAGGAGTTGTCTGACGTTTGTGGCTGTGTTCAGGCCTGGGATGAATCCCGCCTGGTCTGGTTGGATCAGTTAGGGCACGAGGGACAGTAGTCTGGCCGCTAGTATCTTACTTAATATTTTGTAGTCAATATTTAACATTGACAGCGGCCTGTATGCTGTACGATCATGTACCCGCTTCCCCAGTTTCAAGACCGGAATTATGAGTGCTTCTCTATTGCTGTCAGGTAGTGACCCTATGTTCCTAGCCGCAGTGTACAGTG
Organism: Triturus cristatus; assembly: GCF_964204655.1. Lineage (NCBI taxonomy): Eukaryota > Metazoa > Chordata > Amphibia > Caudata > Salamandridae > Triturus > Triturus cristatus. Next base: position 708,893,591 of record NC_140594.1, on the reverse strand, counting down.
CAGCCAACCATGGTGCCAATTCTTCTGAATAGGCAACATAGAATTCTGCCGGGAATCTGTGCCCAGAGTTTTGTTCCGAGGCATGTGCTTTATGGCCGCTCTCACTTCCTGGGGAGTGATGTCCTCACCCAGGTCCTCTGCTTCCTCTTCTCCAATGAGTGGCAGTTGCAATGACTCCAAATAGTCTCGTATTGTTGTGGTTTCGTGTGTCGGAACGCCACGGTACAGGTTGGAATAATACTAAGCAAAAAAGTAATTGATCCCATCCTGAGTGTACGTCCTGCCCCCCCCACCCATCCTCTTCTAATTCAACCATAGGTGAGCCTCGGTTGGTCGGGTTCGCTTGCCAAGCTAGCAGGGGCCCGGATTTGTCATGGTCGGCATGCGTTCGATCCATATATTGCTTGAAATTGAAGCAGCTAAGTCTCTCCATCTGCGTCACTACCTCATCCTTAGCGTCCTTAGCCTAGGTTGGATTTCTAGGTGTCCTGGTCGCCTCAGCTTAACCTGTCTCAAGCCCCGTTCCTCTGCCAGCACTTCAGTCATGAGCGTATCTATACCCACCTTAGTCTCCGAGAGGCACTGACCCTGCCGGACTGCCTTAAAGGCATCCCACTCTACCCGGGGGAGGAAACCGTACCTTCGTTATCATAAAGTATTGGGTTATTTTTCCCTAATCACTTCCCTAAAAGCTTGGTCCTCCAAAGATTCTGACTTTGGTCTCCAGGTAGGAATGATGGGCCTGGGGTGGGCTTCACTTCAGGCACAGGAGGATCAGCTTGTGATCGGATATTGTTCGGGCCAAGTATTCAACAGTTTGGACCAAGCATTGTACATCTGCAGTACAGAGGATTGTATCAGGGCGAACATGGATCTCGTGCAATGCAGAGAAAAAGAAACAGTCCTGGTCATGGGGTTTAGGGTTCCCCAGGAATCAACCAGTCAGCAGTGTCTATGCCAGTCCCCAAAGGCCCGGCCGTGTGCACCGTCTGGGAGTTCCACAACGATGGGTGTGATCTATCTAACTGCACGTCTGTTACACAATTAAAGTCTCCTCCCATTAGTGTTGGGGATGTTAGGTATGGGGACAGGTGGCATGTTAAATGCGTAAGAAAGGCGGTTTGGTCTACTGTAGGGGCATATATATTCACAATATGTAGGGCCCTACCCTCCAGTCGTCCTCATACCACTATCTAGTGGCCCTCAAGGTCTGTCAAGGTGTCTATGTTGGAATGGTACTCCCGCCCTGATCCAGGTTAGCACCCCTCTAGCATATGCAGAGTATGTGTTGTAGAAGGCCTTGCCATGCCATCGTCTCTGTAACGACTTCCCCTCCTTTGCCGTGAGATGTGTCTCCTGTAGGAGTGCTACTGAGGTAAAAGAACACTTTTTCTCTCTTTGACATAGTGCGCATATGGCATTTGTTCCAGGACATGCATTTGTAGATTAGCGGTCTTGCCATCTGCTAGTGTAATATAGGCAGTGAGTGTGTTTCTCTTCCCCCTCCTTACGCCATTAGTTAACCAGCCTTCGAGTATCACAAACTCTGTGTGTAACATGGTATGACTCTGAACTCCCCAACAGACAGAACAAGTTTCTCAATGCCCACTCCCCAGGACAAGTAGGCAGTCACCTCCCATCCAAACAAATAACCTATAATTAGGAAATCTAGGGAGGTCTCCTGTGGTTCTAATAGTAGGGGGAGATGCTCAGCTGGGCTCCTCAGGCATTCTTCCCTCCACCCAGTGAAGTCCAAAGGATACCTTGATGTAGCCCTAAGTAAGAAAAAGTATCTTATTAGTCATTGCCCCATAGTATTTTCAGTAGTTCTTAGTGGCCCCCTTTGTATCTGTATGTTGGCGTGCAGTGAATCATATGAGGTCGTCGAACGATCTCTGGTCACTTTGGGGAGTGTGAGGGTCGAGACTGTAGAGCTAGTCCAGCCACGGTCTGAATCCAAGTCTCGTGCTGCATTCTCTTCTTCCGGTATCGACAGACGAGTGTCTCCCGCACTGGTTTGCGCCACCTCCTCCACTACGCTCTGTTGTTCCATTTGTGCTTCAGCTTGCGATGGTTCCTCGGAGCTACGCGGTGTCTTTTCTCGTCTAGAATGAGAGCGACATGCGCGCTGTTGCTGTGGCCTGTCTGCTGGCCCCTGTTGTAGGCACCGTTTCAGCCAGTCCCAAAGGCCCTGAGGTGTCTGGAAGAATTTAACGCCATCTTGCGCTACCACTTGCAGTCTAGCTGGGAAGATCATTGCATATGGGAGGCTGAGTTAGCGCAATTGTCCTTTGGCTTCTTGGAACGAGGCCCTTTGTCATTGTACCTCCGGGTAAAGGCCCAGGAATATCCGGACAGTGGCGTTGTCCAAGCGGAGTTACCCTTTGTGGCGAGCTTGGGCTAGGATGTGATCTCAGTCTTTGTAGTGTAGGAGACTGGCCACCACCGGCCTCAATGGGGCTCCCGACATGGGCGTGTGTGCTGGGACCTGGTTTGCCCTATCAAGGATTAAGAAAGTAGAGTCCCTCCTGCGCTACTTCTGTTTGTATCCAGTGCTCCAAGTATGTGATCATACTGGCTCCCTCCACTCTTTCTGGCAGTCCAACCACTTGTATGTTGTTATGACGTGAGCGATTTTCTGCATCTTCGGATCTGGAATTCAAAATGCATATCCTAGAACTTAAAATCCATATCCTATGTTGTAGCAAGTGTAGGTGGTATTTCTGCCAATGTACCCTCCGTAGCAGTGACTCGCTCCACCAAGCGCTTATGGTCATCACGCAGGAGGCCCACGTCGGAACTCAGGCTGTAAATCTTTGCTCAGAGTGCTTTTCTGGATGCCGTAATCTCCTGTAAGATATCTTCATTGTCAGAGAGGGCGATGCTCCTTCATTCTCAGTTGTGGCCCCTGCCATTTCCTCAGGGTCTGGGTCTCGTCTGTGGGAAGTTTTGCCCATTGCCACTGCCGCCAGTGGGTTCGTCACCCAGGTAAGCCACTCTCCAGGGTCACCGAGAGTATGCAGTTGTCCCCGGGGCTGTGCCTCAATCGCTTAGTGGCAGTGGGCTGAGTCTGAGGTTGACGCCCTCCAACTGGAGCTCCCGCAATGCTGGTTCTAACCAGTGCACCCTCAGTCCAGCGTCATGCCATATCACTACTACACTGTCACTTCCGTAGGAGGGTCCAGCGGAATCCGCTCTTCAACCGGCCCCCAACTGCCAGTCACTCTTCCTCCTTGGCCACTTTCATGTAGGGTGAACACATTCTCTGTGTCATGTCACTTTGAGTAGCTGGTTGGCTATGGGTCCCAAGTTGTTTGTTTTTCAGCCACTGCTCAGCAGCCCTCCTGGTAGTGTCTCTCAAATCTGTGCCAGGGGAGTCAGAGTCTTGTGTGTCTGGCTAAGTATGCCCTCTATGCGCCCTTATCGCTGGTCATGCAGGCTGCTTGCACCCACCTCCCTTGCTGCTGCAGGGGTGCCTTTCTCTTGTGTTGAGCCCACTGCCTCCCAGGGTGCCCACCGACACACAGGCCGAACGGGCCCAGCCCTGCCCCCACTCACCGTCTATTAGTAGCGTTGTCAGGACGGCAGCTCATGCATTCCACTGCTGGGCTGTCCAGCCTCATTGCCTCACTCCCTCCACATCGTGTCACGCAGAGCTCGGCCTTGTCCCGGGGCCAGGGTCACACTCTACTCACTACCCCTTCGGTCAGCAGGCGTCGGGTCATCCACTGCCTCTCTGCTCAGGATCGCGGTCCCATCTCTGTTGATCCCTGCCGCATCGGCATCCGCCCAGCACGCTAGTTCCTCCACTACGATAATCAGGCTCAGCCCTGCTGCGTCTTGGCTCCCCACAGAGGCCCGGCATCGGATCACCCTGTCAGTGGCAATGGGGGAGGGTGGGAGCCAGGGCTCGAGTCGGGGTACCACGCGGGTGGACGGCGTCCCCCCACTTATTTTTCCGGGAGCTCGTTAACTGGAGCAAATGGAGCCACACATTCACTCTTTGGCCTCTCTGGGGCCAGATCAGAGCTCATTCAGAACGCTGCTCACGCGCTGGCTTCTCTGATGCAATCGCATCTAAGGGGTGAGCGAGGGGAGACAACGAGTCTGATGGTGCAAGCCACCTTTTGTGACGTCCCTTCTGTCGTGACGTCAGCGTCCCCCCACTTATTTTTTTAGGCCATGTGCCCTGGTGGGAGCCCTTTAGCACTCTCTCACCAGGCCTCTGTGGTCACAGGGCACCGCTATTTTGTCTCTTGGCTTCGGGCTCCAGCTTTCGGTCTGCACAGTATTTGTGGTCGCAGAAACGGTTGATGGCAGCTCATACAGGTATATTAATAACTGCTCCTTCCCGGGGAGTTCACTGGGGTCCCCAAATTCGGCGTGGGGTGACAGTATGTTATTTCATGGGGAGGGGGGGGTCAGCCGATCAGAGTTCTGAGCAATGCTGCTCACTCCATTGGCGGTCGTTCCACACACCCCGGCCCCACCTGCAACTATCAGCTCAAATTAAGTACTGCCACCCCACATGAATTTTTGTTCATTGTGAACACAGAACCAACTGGGAGTTATACATAATCATGCTGAATGGATAAGAGTGTTATATGGTCTCTGGTGACATCCTAAACTATGAGGCCAATGACCTGTAAATGTCTGCTGGACTCAGAAATGGCAATATAGGACTTAATTACACTGGTTCCCCATTGTGTATTATTTAGTACATGTTTGTTTTGGGGAAGTTAGCTTGAAAAAGCCTTTCTCGTCAAATTGTAGCTAACAAACAGTAGGCACCAATTCAAATTAGAATATTTTGTTTACTTTTCATTAATAAACTGTTGATAAAACGATGAACAGTGGTGAGTGGCAGTGAATGTAAGTGATTCTGTGGCTGTAGCATTTACCAAATAATTATAGGTTTACCCCCGTGTGCCCTGTTATACTGCCAGTGAATGTGCTGCATAATTAGTATTTTCTGGTCTATAAATTAATCCTGCTTCATAATGTGGTTCCCCATTGCCTTTTTTATCCTGGTAGACCTGTCAATGGCTGAGCTCTACTGAATGGTTTGAGCGCTGGTATTATGATGATGAGAACCATATTTCCTAGGGAACCATGTAATACTTTCCATATTTCATGATTCTCTGTGAAATAGGAGTCTTAATTAAATTTTGTGCAGTAAAAACACCCAGGCAGATCATTTATACACACAAGGAAGAACAGAGTGTAATTTTCTTTTTGGTAGATTTGAGCATTTAAAGAAGCAAAGTGTTACAGATTTGATGGGCGGAGCAATATGGACCCATTAGTGAGATGTAGATGGTATGCTTTTTTACAGCGAGCTTTGAAGTGGTCTGTGCAAACCAGTGGTTAATTTGTAAAGAAAAAAAAAACACAAAGTGCGGGGGCTCTCGTCAGGAGGCAGCTAGCACCAGCCCATCCTATCCTCCTGTTAGCTGCCGCCTAAAGCAGAACCAAATACTAACCATGAAGAAAGTGGGGGGAGGATGTGGCATAATGGCCAGAACGGTCAACTTCAAAGCTTGGTATCTAGGTTCAAGTCTCAGCGTTGGCTTAAAGTCCTGTGATTCTGGACAAATCACTTAACCTCCTCGTAAATTGTCCTTAACTGGTGCTCATGAAAAGCACCCGTGTTGATGATTAAGTGCTGGTGCGGAGTACTGGAAACCACTGGCTCAAATTAAGCACTGGTTCACACCTATGTAACTGAAATCAACTTGGAAAGCACAGGTGCATATTTTTAGTTCAAAACCCACCAGGCGGCCCAGCTGTCTGGTTTGCAAACAACACTTTGGGACATTCGGAAAGTTTCCCTGGAACTGCTTTCTGCCCATTGCTTACCATTGATTGGCCTTCTGGTTTGCAACTCACATTTTCTTGCTTTCTGTTTGTTGGCTTTATTTGTTAGGCTGTCCACTTTGAGTTCATCCCTTCCCCAAACCTTATTTACAGTGTCCTTCTGAGTGCACTATTTCTGTAAACGGGACGTTAAATCTTGTTCTTATCTTGTCACATTTGCTGTGCATTGAAAGACTGAGGTCAAATGGTAAGCTCTGTCTTCTGGTGAGGGGGTGGGGCCTTGGTGTTTACTTTTCTTTCTCTGACTTCAAAGTGAGAGCGTTTATGTGACAATCATGCTGGCTACTGGGAATACTTCGGAAGTGTGGTGTAAACAGACTTTTTAATACCATCAAAACAAATCCATACACTAGGTGATGACATTTCCACACATTATAGTTTGTGCGCTGTATACTGTTAGCAGTAAAACCTGCATGTCTCTGCAAATGTAATGATCCTTTCAATTGAAGATGTGTTGTCTATAATGGCAGTGCGCTACCACTCCATGCATACTCTACTTTATCCCACTCCAGTCTGCTCCACTCCATGCCACTGCCCTCTACTCTGCGCCACTCACACTACGCCACTCCACATTGTGTCACTACACTCTACACCATTCCACTCTACGCTACTTCGGTCTGCGCCTCTCTACTCTACATCATTCTACGCCAATCCACTGCACTCTACTATGCACTACTGCACTCTTCATCATTGCACTCTACACACTCCACTCTACACTCTACACACTCCACTCTACACACTCCTGTCTGACACTCCAGTCTGACACTCTGCACTCTATGTACCACTCGACTCTATGCCAGTGCACTCTGCCATTCACTCTACGCCACCCTAATCTACTCTGCACCACTGCACTCTATGCTACTGTAGTCTCCTGTGCACCCCCCCACACCATTTCGTTCTACTTTGAAACGGTCTACTCTACACCACCGCTCTCTCCGCCACTGCTCTCTATGCCACCGCAATCTATGCTGCACCACTCCACTCTGCTCCAACCACTTTACTCTACGCCACTGCACTCTACTCTAACCACTAAAATCTATATCAATGCACTCTGACACTATACTCTACCCTGCACCACTCTCCGCCCTGCACTCTATGCCAATGCACTCTAATCTACTCTGCACCACTGCATTCTACGATACTGACCTCTATGGCACTCTACTCTATGCCACTGCACTCTACCTTCCTTTGATCCATTCTGCACTATTCCACTCTACGCCACTCCTCTCTGTTACTGCACTCTACATCACTTTACTAAAAATGAATAGACTACTCCACTGCACACCACTATACACTACTCTGCAACACTACTCTATGCCACTGCACTTTATGCCACTCTATTCTACTCTGAGCCAGGGCACTCTGCGCCACTCTACTATATGCCACTGCACCACTCCACTCTACACCCCTCTACCACACTCCGTTGTACGTGACTCTAATCTACTGTGGACCACTGCACTCTACGCCACTTCCCTCTACACCTTGCCAGTGAGGCTGACAGTAAACACAGAAGATGACCGCAGCAGCATACGTAGTGAATACCTATTCACCACGAATGCTCCTGCAGCCATCTTCTGTGTTTACTGCCAGCCTCTGCGACCTCACACATGGCACAGTCGGAAAGCTTCCTAAAAGACCGGTTAAGTCAGCTGTAAGCGTTTTCACAGCTGACTTTTAAAGGACATTTTGGGAAGCTTCCTGTTTCGTTTTGCCAACGATGTCCTCTTCTACGTCCTCTTCTCCTGCAGCCTCTACTCTACCCACAGACAGAGAGAGACACACACACACACAAACACACAGAGGCACACACACATAGAGAGATACACACATAGAGACACAGAGACACACACGGAGACAGACAGACACACATACACAGAGACACACACACACACACACACCGAGACCGAGAGACACACACCGAGACCGAGAGACACACACCGAGACCGAGAGACACACACCGAGACCGAGAGACACACACGGAGACCGAGAGACACACACGGAGACCGAGAGACCCACACGGAGACAGAGAGACCCACACGGAGACAGAGATACACACACGGAGACAGAGACAGGGACACACACTCAGAGATAGAGGAAGACACAGAGACACACAGACACAGAGAGACACAGACACAGACACACACAGATAGAGAGACACACACAGATAGAGAGACACACACAGATAGAGAGACACACACAGATAGAGAGACACACACAGATAGAGAGACACACACAGATAGAGAGACACACACAGATAGAGAGACACACACAGATAGAGAGACACACAAAGATAGAGAGACACACAAAGATAGAGAGACAAACGGAGACAGGGAGACACACACAGAGACACATGCTCAGAGACACACACACACGGAGACACACACAGAGAGAGACACACACACACAGACAGACAGACAGACACAGACAGACACAGAGACAGACACACACATACACAGACACAGAGACAGACACACACATACACAGACACAGAGACAGACACACACATACACAGACACAGAGACACACACAGAGATAGAGACAGTCACTCAGAGACACACACATAGACAGACACACACACAGACTGACACACACACAGACTGACACACACACAGACTGAGACACACACAGACTGAGACACACACAGACTGAGACACACAGACGTGTGTGTATGCTGGGTCTGGTGGCTCAGTGGAATAATGCATCCGCTGCAGGGCCTGTGTTTGACCTCATGGTCACTTTTTTTTTTTTTACTCTAGCCCTGCCCCCCACTCACCCCGCCCCCACAGCTGCGGTCCTGGGCCACAAACCACACTGTAAATTTGGCCCCCGAGAGAAAGTTTGTGAGTACCCATACTATACACCTATGTACTGTATGTACTCCGCACCACTCTACTCCAATGCACTCTACTTTACTCTGCACCACTGCATTCCACACAACTGCTCTTTGTACAACTCTATACCACTGCCCTCTATGCCACTCAGCACGTTACCCTTCAACATTCCACTTTACACTGCACCACCCCACTTTACCCTGCACAACTTAACTCTACGCCACTGCACTCTACGACACTCGACTCCATCCTGCACCTATCCACCCTGCACCTATCCACCCTGCGCCACTGCACTCTACGCCAATTTACTGTACCCACTTTACTCAAAACCAATGCACTCTTAGCCACTACATTTTATGCTAATCTACTCTGCACCCCTGTACTTTATACCATTTCACTGTAGGCCCCTCTAATCCTCTCTACAACACTCCACTCTGTGACGCTCATTCCATTAAACTCTACTCTACTCCACTCCACTCTCTGCTACTCTACGACACTGCTCCATGGCGCTGTATGCAACTCACTCTATGCCACTTTACTCAACTCTGTTTTACAACACACTACTCCACTCTAGGACACTCCAGTACTCCACTCTATGCCACTTCGTGCTACTCCACTTTATTCCACTCTATGCCACTCTGCCATTCCACTCTACTACACTCATCCACTCTATGCCACTGTACGACATTATACTCCGCTCTACGCCACTCTTATCTACAACACTCTACTCAACACCCTGTACGCCACTCCACTGTACACCACTCCACAACAATCTATGTCATTCCACTCTACTACACTATTCCACTCAATGCCACGCCACGACATTGTACTCTGCTCTACGTCTCTCTACTCCATAACACTCGACTCAACACCCTCTACGCCACTCCACTCAACACCACTCCACAATGCTCTATGCCATTCCACTCTACGACATTGTACTCCACTGTGATAATCTACTCCACTCTGACACTCCATTCAGCTCTACACCACTCAACTATACAACACTCTACTCCACTCTACGCTTTTCCACTCCAACTTTCTACTCCCACCAACACTATGCCACTCCACTTTGTGCCACTCCATTTCACTCCACTCTACACCACAACTCCCTGCGCCACTCCTTAACACCCCATTCTACTCCACGACACGCTACTTTACAACACTCCACGGCACTCTCCTTTACGCCACTAAAGTTTAGCAATTCTGAACAGCTGCCGAGCTGGTATACAACCAGGCTAAAACTTATTGGCAAAGTCAATATCGCTTGCATAGGCGAGACTTATTGGCTTGCCTTTGCCAGTACTTGTTTAATTAATCCGAGCCACTGGTAATGATTGAGGCGCATCTTCCTCCTTCCCTGGGGCTACGTGAATGAGAATAGATTCTCATCCTCCCAGGGCAGCGTCAATGCAGAGACGTGGGCTGTCTCTGCTTGGCCCAAGCAGACCCAGTGTTGCGAGCAGATACGAGCAGGCAGCGCCCACCTACAGGTAAAGATGAAGTTCAGCTGCTTTTAACGGCCAATGGTTAGCAGCTGGAGGTGGGATTTGCTCGCCACAGTTACTTCGAAGTGTCTGCGCTTCCCTCTGATGGTTCGCTTGCATCAAGTTGTTCTGTTGCCTGCTTGCTGCCATGAGGTTTTTTGTCTTTCTATTGCACAAGACATCTGCTTCCTGTATATCTGCGGCACTGGTTACGTCAGGTCACGCAGCGTGCACTGTGATATTACAGAGTCTTGGTGCCCGCACCATGGCGGCAGGCTCGTGGCGCTGAGCTTGTAGCGCGCCACGGAGAGCTGCTGTGTGATCTCACCCACCAACCAAGCGAGGTCTGGGCTTGCAGCAGAAAAATGCATGTTAACTCTGTCTGGGGCTGGAATGAGACGTTTGCTGCTGCTGCCCCGATCTGGCGAACAACAAAGCTCATCTCTCGGTTCCCAAACTCAGACTCACGGAAGGGACAATAATGTCAACCCCAAATTTGGGCGTGCATCGCTTTGATCGGGTAAGACGGTCTTTTAAGTAATGTTTTCAAGCTCGCCGGCCTTTTGAACGCTTCTTTGATCGAGAGTCGGTAGTCTTTGTGTTATCCATTCTGCCTCTTCCAATGCATGAGGTTTTATTTCCACTCCATGATATTTGGGATGTGGCATAAACTGTGTGTTCTGGACAGATTCAGCCTCTTTTTGTATTACTTGGCTGCCCTGCTCACATTGATTTGTGGGTATTTTGGTATGTCTGAGACACTCCTAGAATGGGGCAGTATGTCTGAGACACTCCTAGAATGGTACAGTATGTCTGAGACACTCCTAGAATGGGGCAGTATGTCTGAGACACTCCTAGAATGGGGCAGTATGTCTGAGACACTACTTGAATGGGACAGTATGTCTGAGACACTCCTAGAATGAGGCGGTATGTCTGAGACACTCCTAGAATGGGTCAGTATGTGTGAGACACTCCTAGACTGGAGCAGTATGTCTGAGACATTCCTAGAATGGGACAGTATGTCGACACTCCTAGAATGGGACAGAATGTCTGAGACACTCCTAGAATGGGGCAGTATGTCTGAGACACTCCTAGAATGGGACAGTATGTCTGGGACACTCCTAGAATGGGACAGTATGTCTGGGACACTCCTAGAATGGGACAGTATGTCTGAGACACTCCTAGAATGGGACAGTATGTCTGAGACACTCCTAGAATGGGGCAGTATGTCTGAGACACTCCTAGAATGGGACAGTATGTCTGAGACACTCCAAGAATGGGACAGTATGTCTGAGACACTCCAAGAATGGGACAGTATGTCTGAGACACTCCAAGAATGGGACAGTATGTCTGAGACACTCGTAGAATGGGACAGTATGTCTGGGACACTCCTAGAATGGGGCAGTATGTCTGAGACGCTCCTAGAATGGGGCAGTCGGGGAATAATGTAATAAAGTGAGCTCCGTGCTAGCTGTGTGGCGGGCTCCATGCGGCCTCTGCTTCGTGGCACTGCCCTGCGATGCCACCCCTTCACCATGAGGTCAGACAGACTTCCGATCACAGGTGCGGGGACGCTGCTGCAGACCTACAAAGAGTTGTAGTTTGCTGTGCTTGTTTTGGGTGTAGAAGACTGGAAAGTATGCTTTGATGTCGACAGTGCAATCCTAATGTAACGTGGGCGTCATCATTTCTTATTAGGCTATTAAAAACATTTACCCTCGATTTGTAAGAAACTTAGTATAGAACTTGAGCACACCAGCCGTCACTCGCACACGTTCTCAGAAGGGGCTGCTGTTGGTGTCAGTGGTGAATGTGCACTGACTGTAATAGTGCATGCCGTCTCGCTGTACTCGCCTATGTCTGTCTTGGGCCTTTCTACAGGGATTGTTTCTGGTTAATAATTACATCATACTGTTTGCTTGCTGAGGGCCTTATGCAAAACAATGCACCCAAAATACAGTATTTGTGCTGCCCAGTTGTGCAAGATTGAGTCGCTTGTTGTTAGTTTCCCACTAGTTTTCCTGTAACTGACATTTAGACTTCGATATCTATTTTTGGATCAGAACCTCACAAACCCTTTTGCATCCGGTATGTATTTTTTGGGATCAGGAGGTCACGACCCTCTTGTGCTTTCGAAATGTAAAGTTGGGTCTGGCTTGACACCGCAGTTGTCTGGGATACCTTTTGCTACCTATTGTCCAAAATACACAAAAAGCTCTGCCTAGTGGGGTAATTCGATGTCGCCTCATGCCATTGGCTGTTTGATTCTTCATTGTGTTCCCTAGGTAGTGCTTGCATTGCAATACATTAGGAACTTTTTTTACATATCAAAAATATCACGTATGTGTCCTTTTACCTCACGCTTGAATTTGTAGAAAAAAAACATTTTTTGATTTTTAACTGCAGCAGATTGTAATATATTAGTCAGAAATTGTGCGCAGGTCCCACACATGCAGCTATGTTTACACAGGCAAACACACAGGGCACAAGTCCTAAAAAAAGAAGTGAAGGGACGCTGACTTCACAACAGGAAGTGACGTCACGAAAGGTGGCTTGCACCATCAGACTCATTGCCTCCCCTCACTCACCACTTAGATGCCATTGCATCAGAGAAGCCAGCTCGTGAGCAGCGTTCTGAATGAGCTCCGATCACGCCCCAGAGAGGCCAAAGAGTGAATGCGTGGCTCCATTTGCTCCAGTTATTGAGCTCCCGGTAAAATAAGTGGGGGGACGCCGTCCACCCGCGTCCTACCCCGACTCGAGCCCTGCAAACACATGCATCTACAAGGGCACAGACTGCAGCTGAGATGGATCTGGGTTTAGTTTAGCAATGCATCGAGGCATATGCATGCACAATAGCAGTTGATATGCTGTAACACATTACATACTGAGATGTTGTCTTCGAAAACTTCTGCAAAACAAGCACTGGCATTCTGAATGGTGCAAGAGCGGCGTGGGCGACCAGTTCCCTCACTCAATGCATAAACTTGAATTTTAGCGGGCGGTACCTACAGGTTGATAGTGTTATTGTGAATCATCGGTTGTGCCAGTGCCAGTAGCCACAGAAACCACTAATTCCTTTCACCCTGTCGTTTCTGGCAGAAGCCTTGGTTCGACTCTCCGCTTTCCTACCCAATGGGAAATGCCGTAATTAAAATTGGGGCTTTGCGTTTAAATGTTTCGAAACTTTTTCATCAGCTCAAAACTGGGCAACGACAGGTAAAGATTCAGAGCACACTCAATGAGTGACTGGCAAGCATAAACTTCCTTATTGTAGAAAGAACGATCTATCTCTTTGTAGCCCCATCAAATCACCAACCAGCAGCATGCACCTCTTATAGTAAATTAATGTAAAGAAATTGCTAAATTAAGCACTGGATGATGTCCTTTATGACTGTCATGAATTGATAAGCAATTTTGGAAGCTTAACATTTACAGGGGACCAATGAGAGCCACCTGCCTCACTGGCATCCCCAGACGTGTTTTTTTTAGCCCGCTATTATTTTCAACTTAGGTTTGATAAAACCATAAACAGGCAAATTGTTAATAAAAAAATTAAAAATCAACATTTCAGTGAAAATGAATGAAGGGCCGTTCTGAGGCTAAGTATCACTTGTCAACGAGGCTTGAAATATGTTTCACCAAATGTAAGAGTGAGATACATGAAACATGTGCGTTGCCAGTGTCTCCCTGTCCCAGTCTGAGACAAATGTATTGCCTGCCTCTTTTAAACGTAACCCCTGTCCAAGTGTGATATTCTTACCTAGCTTTATGTTCATTGTTCCATTGTCAGTCTGGGTCAGCTAATTGTGGTACACCTTATATTACATGCCTACTTGTTAAATACAACGTTTTGCATGCGTAACACAATCTGGTTTCCTCTGGTAGGTAGGAAGAAAAGTGTGAATACAATGATTTTACTAGTCTTAGATGTAAGGCAAACATACTCCTTTTTGGTGAGGAACATTTTGAATATTATTTGGTGACTGTTTACAGATTTCTTTCTTTAAAAATCTGTTTTGAGCATAGCACTGAGTTCACCTTTGCATCCGGTTGCTAAAATATACCAATAACTACATCATAATGCAACAAAGTATGTTGCATCATTTGTCTTTAGTTACTCAATATCCCACATAATTCGGCTTTCCTTGCCACATATTTAGACAGCTCTCCAGTGTCCTTTCATCTTCCCCTGCTGTATAATTCGGGTAGCCCTTACTATTAAAGAGTATGCCCTAATTGAATGGCAGTTTCCACTTGATTTATATTAACATTTCATAGCTACATTAAAGAAGCTTAATAGATGAAGTAATTCTTGAGGAGAAGCTGCACTACTTGGTTAAGCCAGTCCCGGTCCTTCGATAGGTATTATGTTCTATGTACAATAGAATTCAGTGGCTGTCATAGTACCTCAGAGATAGCTCACCCTTTGTCTTCATGCAAGCTGATGGCTTAAAACCCACTAAGTGATCATCCCCATTAAATCGTGGGCACTTTTAAAATCTTGACCAACCAGATACAAGCTTGGGTGGAACTGGCTTCCAGCCTATTCTGCAATGGCATGGGTGAAGTGAGATTTTCCATTGGATACAGAGAAGCTGGTATGTGTTTACAAGGTTGCAGTCCTACACACAAGAACTGCTCCTAGCCCTCTCCCAAATACATCACCCATTCACACGTGCAGAGTTTTATACCGCATTCGTTTTATGAGCAAGTGAGACTGAGGAAAACACAAGAGCTGTGTCTGAGTGCCATTTGAACCACTTCCTCTGTTGCTGCTTGCACAAGATTCACTTTCGTTTTCAGGTCTCGCCTATAGGCAGCTTTTAAGCTGTTTTGTTGTCCAAGATCTACTGTGTTCAATACCTATACTTAAAATGGACGTTGAGTCTGCCCATTGCTTTTATTTAGTTGGTTGCTTTTTTGTCATATTCATTTGCTTGCTTCCTCATTGGCTTTCCTTTCATGTGCTTGTCCCTCCCTGGAGATTAGCTTCTTTCCCATCCTTTTGATTAGATGACTTTTTTCCTTCCTCTGCTTGCATTCAGAGAACTACAATTTTCTTCTTGTTTTCAGCAATCTTTGGTAGGGTTTCCAGATGTTGAGACGCAAAAACTGGGACAGGTCAGACATAAAAGTAGGACTAAAGTCTTTCGTGTTGCGTTTATATCTGGCCTGTCCTGGTTTGTGAGAGTGACACCCACCCTCCCGGCAGTCGCAAGTAGTTATAGTTAGGACCTAGTTTCCATAGAAAAAAACATATTTTGTTTTGTTAATAACTTTGGCGCCGTTTGATAAATGTTCGCGAAACAAAAAAAAAAAGTACATCAATCAGTTCCTCAGCTGCCTGGAAAGTTTTGGGATGATTCGTCACGCAGGGGTTGAGAAAAAGGTGGGTGGGGTTTCCCAAAACCTGTTTTCCCCATGCAATTTCCCATGGGCATTTTAGACACGACTACATCCTGAACCACTGAACGGAATTAAACCAAATTTGGCAAAAAGCTAGCTCTTGGTCCAGAAAGAGTCCTTTGTTAGTTGGTGTAAATCCATTCATTAGTCTGATTGGCTGCCAACACTTCAACCAGGAAGTCTTGACAACAATATTGGGACTCAGACTCGTCTTAAGAAAAAGCATTACAAAAAAGACAGGGGGGCAGGGGATAAATACCTTGACCTCGTAGGTCTGGTGGTGGTGTCCCAGAGGGACCCTTCCTGGGACCAAACTGTTTTTAAAATGTTTATTTTATTTTTCCACATATTCACTGGGATCCACAAATCTAATGTGTATCAAAAGAGAAAAAAGCACGGGCTGCAACGCTTGTTTTCTATATGCCCCCCACGGGCCAGGTGCAAGGAAGATGGTACATTGGCATACGCAGGGAACATGCGTGGGGCCCCTCCTCTGATTCGCCCGGGGACCCAATCCCTTGGGCGTACTCCTCTCTTGGGGGCCAGGACCCCATCCTTGGCCCCGGCAAAGCTAAAGTGGAGGGGGCAATACAGTTGTTTTGGTGATGGCATCACCCCGTGATAAAGTCTGGGGTGAGCGGGGTGGCCACCGCTGAAGAAAGCACCCTGCCCGCAGGAGCAGGTAGGTAGAAGGAAGCTGCTGGCTCCCGCCACAGAACTCAAGAGGTGCGTGCCACTGGGGGAGCCAGCGTGGCAGCGAGGAGTGGGCTCCCTCCACTGCCCCCAACTCTTGGGGGACATGAGGGTGGTCGGGCGGGACCAGGCACCGCTAAAAGAAAACAAGAAAAACTAAAGAAGAAGCTTCACGCCTCTCCTGGCTCAGTGGGAGGGCCGACACTATAATATTAACTGCACTCCCAAGGAGCGCCCCATAATGCTTACCGGGACGGATCATTTTGACTGTATTTTAAGGTGTTTCTCCCCTTGTGGTGGTCCCAGGACGGCGGGTTCACTGCCAATGAGATCAGGACGACGACGCCTTTCCCCCTAAATGAATTTTCAGAGTATCCACCCTAATTTGGGTGGGCCTCTAAAAAGATAACTCCTCAACGATTTTGTTAATATTTTTAAGCACCTCCAAGGTTGGAGGTTTTGCTCTACACCTGGGAGTATTGCACCCTCTAGGGGCTAGGAGTATGGGTACAGTCATTATTGCCTGGTGGTGGTTGATAGAAATACAAGTGCTGAAAAGCCCTTTAGGTGCCAAGTGTGTGGTTGCAATGTAATGTTACTACAATGTGACACAGTCTAGGGTCTATTTCTATAATTGCATTTTGATGGCTAACACTGTATAAACAAAAATACACAAGCACAGGTTTTACTCCTTAAAATGTTTTATTAGTATTAATAAGTGCACTCATGCAGGAATATGATTTTTGACAATTGCATTTAAGTACAAAGTGACGATTTCAACAAGTCTAGTTGGTTATCTCAAATAACTATAACTCGTGCCCTAAGGCAACTACAATTCGCACCACCCCCATGCACAGCTTTGACATCAGTAATCCTACAGCAAATGTTGCATTAATATGATCAGTTATGTCATAGAAGATGTCATGAGTGATGTAATAGGTGGTGAATCAGCAGTTTATTTGGCGAGGGTGAGAGTGATAGTTACCTTATGGTGTGAGTTATAGTTACTTGAGATAACTCTTAACTAAAACTGCTGAATTCATATGGTTTTGTGTGTGTAAAATGTGAATCGAACTTTTACGTACCTGTAACTTTTTTTTTTTTAGTACACTCTGTCACTGTCTCTCTCTGTCTCCGTCTCTCTCTCCCTCTCTCTCCTATCATAAACACTTGGCATAAAATAGCAGCTCAGTAGAACAGCATGGTACAAACGTAAGTGAACAGACACATCTATGCATTGACTGTTATCATAGCATAACATAACCAATTCTAATTGTATAATTGACTATAACCTTGCATAACATAGCAGATCAAGTTAGGATAACATAGCAGCCTGAATTAGCAGTGTAGCATAGCAGCCAAGCATAGTGTACAGTACATGCAGTACACCAACAGCCTTCCATAACGTATCCAGGAATAGCTGGACCTTCATGCCATACACACGCCAGCTTATGTTCATGTTTGCACACAGATGTGCACCCGCAGCACCTCCTGTCCTCAAGCTTGCTCAGATGTAAGATCCTTGCACACGTTCAGCACTCGGCAGCCATCGCAGCCTGAAAGCCATGCACTGTGGCGGACGTGCACTGTTTGCACACACCGTGCGGTAAGATGGTGCCCCCCCTATGTTATATAACATTAGTTGTGGCAGGACCTTCACCTTGCCCTCTTTTACAATTGCATTTTACTGTCCTCTTTATCTCCCTTCCCCTTTAAGGTTGCTTCATCTATTAATGTACATTCTAGTTCCACAGAGAATCTTATGTGGCTGCTAAGCACTCAGGTCAGTTGCACTGTTCCTGTTTGCTGGGCAGTTGTAGCCTGTTGCTGTGCCGCAATTTTTAGTATTACATACTTTAATTCATCAGTTTCCTGTGCTATTTCTTACAAATTGGCGACGAGGAGTAGGAAAGAACACCCCCACCAACTTTTAAGCGGCACAGGCGTGGAGTGTTCGTGAACCTGGATCGTGTAATCAATTTCGTTGTGGTTTATACTGTGGAAAGTTTTGTTTCGGAGGACGAGAGCCGTTACTTTGATTTTGCCGAAAACCCGGAGGAAGGGAGTTACTCTGGGTCGGAGAGGCTGATTTTAATAACTTTGTCAGGATACCGGAGGCAGTTTACTTTGCAAATAACAGCGGACAACGCACGCGCCTTTACCTTTTGAAGATATACAAGACGTCATCTCGGAGGAGCGAGGCCTGGGAGATGTGAGCAATCTGACGCAGGATTCCAGATTCCAGCTGCATCATCCGCCGCCTACGTTGAAACGTTGCACGTCAATGAATGCGTGTACACGCAAAATGCAAAGAGAACAACGTGACAGCCATTTTTTTTTGTTGTAAACAGTGCCATAGCAACGCTGTCACGGAACGAAGGAAAGCTGTCTTGATTAAAGAAGACAGCGTTTGGGAGCAATATCGAAGATGGCGCTTGGTAGTGTGTTCGTTCCACAATAAGATATTTTTAGCAGTAAGTCAAAAAATTTTTTTTTTTTTTTAAAGACTAGTCCCTGTCAAAAGACCACCTATGTTACTTTCATGTGGGAAGCTGGAATATAACGTACGGATAAGGACACCTCAACATCAAGACATTTGTTACTGCCAGTTGAACTGCTACATTCAAATTACTCTGACATATTTTTTTTTTCATTTCTTGTGTTTTCCTTTCTTCTCTATTCATAGCTTTATTTTATTTATATGTAGTACTTCCAAGTTCAAATTTCTTCAAATTTCGCTGTGTATTTTCTGGGACATTCTTGTGTGAATCCATACATCATATTAATACCATGCAGTTCGATCCCCCAGACAAATGTTTGCAAAACAAAGGAGACCCACCCATCCCATGGACACGAAGTAAGGAAGAATTTATAAATTACATGAAGGCTATTGACGGGGAGCACATGGGAGCAGAAAGGAAAAAAAGTATTTACATTGTCTAGGGTCAGAGGGACAAGTTGTGTTTAGAGCTTTACCACAAGTTCCACCCACTGAAGGTGAAGGTACAAATGTATATAAAGAAGCTTTGCTTAGGTTGGAGAAAAGATTTAAACCAGTTACAAACATAGCTCTTAACAGATATACATTTTATATGAGGGCACAAAATGATGCAGAATCTCATGACGATTTCCTCACTGCTTTAAGATCCTTATCATTACATTGTAATTTTGGTAATATGTGTGATGAAATGTTGAGAGATCAAATCATTGTGCATGATAAGAATAAGAAGAGACAGGAGCGTCTTTGGGAATTAGGAGATCCCAAGTTATCTGAAGCATTTGCCATTGCTAAATCTTTAGAGCAATCTGAGAAATGCATGCTTACTGTTAAGAACCACAATGGCGCTAAAACAGAGCCTGGTGATGAAATTTGCGCTGTCAAACGAACAGAAATGCAGGGTAATGACAACGTGCATGCTGGTTCGAGTTCCACTCGGTCCAACAATTATGGTAATTTTAAGAAATTTGACAGATATGAAAAATCTTTTATGTGTTACAAATGCGGTAGCAGGACGCACATGGCCTCGTATGGAGGATGTCCTGCAATTAACAAAGAATGCAGGAAGTGTGGCAGATTAGGACATTTTTCTACAGTATGTGGAGATGTTAAGAAATTTACTCCCACCACTTGTGGTAAAGTGTCATATATTTCAGAGGATAATTCTACCGTTTGCAAGTGTGAATGTGGTGGTAGATGCAATGAAAACAAGAAAGGTTTCGTTGTTTATCTTACTGAAGGTATTTCTAATGTTAATGACTCCACAGGTTGTCAATACAAAAAACGCCCTTTGTGTGAAGTGGTAGTTGCTGGTGTTAAACTTGAGTTAATGGCTGATTCAGGATCACCCTGGACGATTATTTCTAAGGATTATTTTGACATACGTTTAAGCTCCGTTTTGGATATCGCAAAAATGTTACCGTCTGACATCATTGCAGAAAGTTTTGATGGGTCCAGAATTGATATCTTGGTTTTTTGGGAAGTAGACCTTAGTTTTAAAACCAGGTGTATGGTGATCAAGTTGTATATTGCTGTCAAGGGTGTAAATGTTGGAGAGATCAGTGGAATTTTGGGATTATTCTTAATCCCCGTGCTGCAGAACCTGTGATGTTAGTTGAAAGTGTATGTTTAGATGGCATTGCAGTAGTCAGCTCTGAGGAGAAAGAAAATCTGATAAAAAAGGGTATTCAAAGATGTTTTTTCAGATGTGTGGGTAAGATTAAAGAGTATTCTTAAAAGATAAAACTTAAAAGTGGGGTCATTCCAATCAAACAAAAATTGAGGGGTGTTCCCATCAATGTTAGAGAGGAACTTAAAAAAAGGTTGGATGATTTGGTATCTGAAGGAATTATTGAGCCGATAGATTCTACTGAATGGGTTTCTCCCATTGTTTTGGTGAGGAAACCTGATAAAAATGTAAGAGTGTGTGTTGATCTCAGGGCACTTAATTCTGGCATCATTGTAGACTGCCATCCCCTTCCCAACATTAATGAGGTGGTTTCCATGTTGGAGGGGGCAAAAGTCTTTTCCACGCTCGACCTTAGATCAGCGTACCATCAAATTCCTCTTACAGAGGAATCAAAGAATCTCACAGCTTTCATCACCCCGCAGGGTTTGTATCAATACACCAGGATGCCTTTTGGCTTAGCCTCTGCGCCATCGGTGTTTCAAAGAATTATGTTAAAAATATTCAGAGATTTTGACAAATTCGTCATATGCTTTCAGGATGACATTTTGATTTTTTTCAAGTACTGAAGAAGAACATGTACAACATTTAAGAGATGTCTGTGAAAAATTGAGGAAAAGTGGCTTGACCTTAAAATCAAGCAAATGTAAAATGTTCAAAAACTCGGTGGAATATTTGGGTCACACTTTGTCTGGTGATGGAGTTGTTCCCAAAAAATCCAAGCTCCTGCTCCCACGAACAAAAAACAATTGCTATCCTTTGCAGGTATGTGCGAGTATTATAGCAAGTTTGTGAACAATTTTGCATCCAAAATGGAACCTCTTAGGAAACTCCTTAGACACAACACCACTTTTGAATTGAAACAAGAGCAACAGCTAGCTTTTGAGTTAATCAAAGCTGACATTCTTCAAGCCCCCACTCTTAAGCCCTTCTGTATGTACAAGGAGTGTGTCATTACGGTAGATGCCAGTTTGTATGGCATTGGGGGAGTTTTGTCACAAAGGTGTGGGAAAGAAGAGTGGAATGTGTGTTTTGCTTCTCGCACCCACAACGAAACTGAACGAAGATATGCTGTAATAGAAAAGGAGCTGTCAGCCTGTGTTTGGGCAATTGAACATTCCAGAAACTACATTTGGGGTAGTAAGTTTATATTGAGAACGGACCACAAACCATTAGTAAACATCCTTTCTATAGGTGGTGGGTGGAATTCAACAGCTCGCATTGCTAGACTGACTTTTAGATTGCAGGTGTACTGTTTCACACCTGAGTTTGTACCAAGTAAGAAAAATGTTATCGCTGATTTCATGTCTCGACTTCCTTGTCAGATCACAAGTAATGATAAACCTGATGATTTGGACGTTGTTACCTGTTTACAAGATGTGTTGTTGGGATCATTTGAAGATATTTCTGAGAAGTCTTGGAAACTCTCGGAAGAACAAGATCTTTCTTGGCAGGCCATTAAGAAGTACATTTTAGAGGGTTGGCCTGATAGAAGAAATTTGGCAGAAGAGTTTATGCCCATGTTTAGCGTAGCTGATGAATTAGATTTATAAGGTTATTTGATTTTTAAAGGTGGAAAATGTGTACCACCTTTTGGCATACAAAAAGTCATTTTGGATCTAGCACATAAATCTCATCCTGGCATGTTGGCCATGAAACGCTTGGTCAGGAATTATTTTTGGTGGCCGGGTTTAGATCGGATGGTGGATCGCAAGGTGAGAGAATGTGAAGTCTGCATGGGCAGTGAAAAGATGTTGAAAGTCAATGTGCCCCCCTTAAAGAATTCAGATTGGCCCACTGAACCATGGAAAAAAGTGGCATTTGACATTTCTGGCCCTTTTATGTATCTTCCCAATGATTCTCGCTATGCCTTTGTGCTGGTTGATTATCACTCAAAGTGGCCAGAGGTTAAATTTGTTTCTAATGCCTCAACCAACATGGTCATAGAATTTTTCAAAGAAGTATTCGCAAGAGAAGGTTGTCCTTCACAACTGGTGACTGACAATGGGGTACAACTTACGTCATCGGAAATGGAAGAATTTTTAAAATGTCAAAATATTAAACACTGTACTGTTTCTGTTTATGAACCCCATGAAAATGGTTTGGTAGAACGATTTAACAGGGTTTTGAAGGGGTTTGTGTCTGATGTTGTCAAGTCTGGGAGTAATTGGAGAAATGTGTTAAGAGAGAAACTTTGGCTATATCGCATCACACCACATTCTACGACAGAAGTCAGCCCTTTTCGCCTTCTCAAAGGGCGTGCTCCTGCGTCCAAAATTTGTCCTTGGTGGTTAAAGGACAAATGCTTGAACAAATCTTTTTCAAAGGAGTTGGTAAGAGATGTAGCTCAAAGGGTGGAAATTAAACAGGGAAAAGCTAAAAAATGGTATCATAACAAATGGAATGTCAAAACGCCAAATCTGGATGTTGGTGATTGGGTCAGAATCAGAAGACCAGGTTTCATCTCTAAATGTTCTGATAAGTTTGGCAAACCAATGAAAATTGTTAAAGTTTTTGATAAGTGTTATCACTCAGGATGGCAAGTTGTGGAACATCAAACGCGTTGCCAAATGTCCTCCCATTTATAATAAAACTACACCTGAAGTACACCTAGTCTCCAAAGATACGGTTGCTTCTAGAGTTTAGACGGCTGTCCGTTCTAGGTGTCCTCCAAAGAGATTTTCTGATTATGTCACTTGATTTTACACTCTGTTTTTTGGTTTCATTTTGTTAAAAAGAGGAGATATGTTACAATTGCATTTTACTGTCCTCTTTATCTCCCTTCCCCTTTAAGGTTGCTTCATCTACTAATGTACATTCTAGTTCCACAGAGAATCTTATGTGGCTGCTAAGCACTCAGGTCAGTTGCACTGTTCCTGTTTGCTGGGCAGTTGTAGCCTGTTGCTGTGCCGCAATTTTTAGTATTAAATACTTTAATTCATCAGTTTCCTGTGCTATTTCTTACACCCTCCTCCTCACTTTGTATTTCCTCTGCTGCGTGCATGCAAACAACCTTCTCCTGTGCTGCCTGAAAGAAACCGATAATAAATTAAATCACTTCAAAGTCAATTCTTGAAAGGAGAGCATAGTTTCATTTCTGCTTTGCAACATGATTTGACCTTTGTCCCAAAAACCGGGACATGTATTGAAAATTAAGAAAAACGTCAGGACGCTAGCACAGTCCTCTGACAACCGTGACTCTCTCTAGGGAAATCTGGGACGTCTGGCTCGCCTACTCCTTGGCAGTGCATGTGTTTTCTTGCTCTCCCATGCTCTCCCCTGAGTCCTTTATCCCACACTCCCTCTCTCCATGTTACCCTCCCATCCCCAGCTTGCCTGTTGCTTTCCCGCTCAGCTCTTTTAAAAAAAAAAAAATCTCCTGCCTCATGGGTTCATCCGCTCCTTTTCCTCCCCTCCCCGATTACTGTTGTCATGGACGTTCATTGTTCCTCTACCTCTCTGTTCCTGATTTATTTTTAATTGCTCATTTTGTTTTTATGTTTAGGAGGGCCCAGTAGCTGCAGTTTACTACCAGCCACTTCTTTGCTTACGTGCATTTTCACATTCCTTTTGTTTACTTTTTAGGTCTCGTCTAGGCAGCGCATGCTGTGCTTACTCTGTGGGCTTTAATCACGGCCATTGCTTTTCTTTCGTTCCTTCATGTGCCTTTCTAAATTTATTGCTTTTCATTGGCGAAACATTGCTATTTGTCCCTCCTTTTGGTGTGTTGTTCCCTCCCATGGAGACTGCCCCTGTTACATGTCCCCCCTACTCTTTTTTTTGTCTTTCTCGGTGAACTCTTTATTTTTTATTTTTTTTTGCTTTAGGGTTGGCTCATGCTTTTGGATGGTGGTATATTTTGGTCTTTCCTACTAATACGCGCTCATTTTACGGCATCTTTAGTTTGCGGACACGTTGGCAATACGTAAATCTGGTTAGATGTTGGTCTTGCGCCATTTGTTGCTTTGGTCCCTCCCCGTTTATTGCTTGTGGTCTCCTGGTACTGTCCACTCACCCGACTGCTCCTGATGCTCAACTGGCTGTTGGAGATCACGGTGAAGAGCTAATTTGCCCCTAGGGACCCTCAGGATTCAAGGGGACTTAATCTCCCAACTTAAAACGGCCACAGGGCGTGTTAACACAGTGGGGAAGGGGCCTGATGTGACGTGTGCAAACACGCCCTATGGCGCGTATTAAGTTGGGGAAATAATTCCCCTTCAATCCTGAGGACCCCTGGGGGCTAACTAGTCCACCAGGTGCTTCCAGTAAGCGCCACTGCGCTGCGTTTCAGAGAGGTGGTCCAGGCCGTGCCACTTTTTACACCTCTCTGCAACGCAGCTGTGTGGCGCTTACTGGAGGTACCTAGTGAGCTAGTTGGACCCTAGGGACCCTCAGGATTCAAGGGGACTTAATCTCCCAACTTAAAACGTCCACAGAGCGTGTTTGCACAGTGGTGAAGGGAGGGGACGGGGCATGAGGTGACGTGTGCAAACACGACCTGTGGCGCATTTTAAGAGGTAGTTTTAATCCCCCTGCCCTATTATATACTAGGGGCTTACAGAGGAGGTCATATTAATCACAGGGGGGACCCCAACGCATAGTGTTCCCTAGTGTATATAGGTGTTTTCACTGTATTCTAAGTGTCTTTTAACGTAGCACTGGCTCTGGGACTGGTTAGTCAGACTCAGTTACCACCAGTATCCGTCTGAAAAAGTTGAGGGTACAGGATTATTTTGCAACAAGGCTTCTTTCTGCTCTTCTGTTTGTTCTTTCTGCACGTTTTCCTTCTTCCTGCACTTTTCTTCGTCTTTGAGGACTTATGTTGCTTCTTTTTTTTCTTTCTGTGTGTTTTTCTTTCTTTCTTCACATGTCCTATCTCTGTAGGCATAGTTAGAAATTAGCATTTAAAAAACCTTAGAAAATTCACTGAAAAAACCATAGGTTTCAGGGGCGTTCTAGTTAGCTGGACATTTCACTCGTACAAAACCATTGAAATTCCCCCATTATAGTTAGTTCAGCTAACTATAACTCGCGCGCCCGCAATGCACTGCTGATGACGTCACATATTACATCACGGATGACATGGTCAGTGACATCACTCATGACATCACTGATGACATCTCAAATGATATCACTGATGACATCATCCTTGTAATAGAGTGGCAGACCTCATCTCACCCTAATATAACCTTTGATACACAGATACAAAAATAGAAACTAAAATGTTCAAAACAATGGACATACCAATACCAGTAACAACAACCTATTCAGTAATTCTAAGATCTACATACACATCCACTCATTCACCAACAGTCCTATATAGTCACTCATACATGTACTCACTCATCATATGTACTCATACACCTATACATCCTGTTACACACTGCCACTCATCCATAGAGTTACTCACACACATAGTCACTCATGCTAATAAAGAATCATCAAACATCCATTTACTTGCATATACAGTTATACACACATCACCACACTTCTGCAGAAACTTACACATACTTACTCTTTTGAACAATCACTTATGGAAACATACTTATTCATACAGGAAGTCTTCCAATCTCTCACTCTCACATATACTCACTTATATACACCAATACTCACATATACTAGTTTAAAATATATCTAGTTACTTATAAAGACACTTTTGAGACAGTTAATCACTCACTAACACACCCATACACACACTCATCCACCCATACAGTCCTGCACACATACTGTCTTCAACACAAACAAATAGTGACTCACTCACTCATTCATGCATGTATGCACTAATACCCCCCACCGAACCATACAGACACTCAGACACTCATACTGATACTCGAAAAACCAAGTAATAACCCATATAGACACTCATGTGGCTACTCACCAACGCATGCAGCCACTTACACACAAAGTGAGAGACTGATACAGATATTTATATATTTAAACATTACTCACTAACCCATGTATTCACTAAGATACACTTAATCAGTCAGTTATGCAATCCATTTTTCATTAAAAAAATCATCCATTTAGACACTTATATACCCATGTATTCTTCCATCGACCTTGAGATATACATATATAAAACCTATTCAATTTTCAGAAAAACACACATTCACTGGATGATGTCATCAGTGATGTCATTTGAGATGTCATGAGTGATGTCACTGACCATGTCATGAGTGATGTAATATGTGACGTCATCAGCAGTGCATTGGGGGCGCGCGAGTTATAGTTAGCTTCAATGGTTTTGTACGAGTCAAATGGCCAGCTAACTATAACGGCACTGAAACCTATGTTTTTTTTCAGTATATATATATATATATATATATATATATATATATATATATATATATATATATATATATATATATATATATATATATATATATATATATATATATATATATATATATATTAAGAAGTCTTCTCATGCAACGTGCCATGGTCATCTGGTGTCAGGATCAGGATGAAGCTTTGTCTTCTTGAACAACGAATTGTTCACCCCTGAGTCCCTTTTTTCAGTCTTCTTAGAGCACTATTACAATGAATGAAAGTGCTGATGGTTTAAGTGCCGTTTTCATTCAACATAAGCCGGTCAGGGAGAAAATTGTTGCTTTTGCATAGAGACCCTTAAGTCAATCAGAGTTTAAATATTCCACAATAGAGAGAGGAGCACTTTGCTTGTGGTTGACGTGCTAAACATTTTAAGGTTATGCACTGACCACATAAGTTTTTGTCTCTTTTGAACAGCACTTGTACTAAGAAGGCACATTCACACTTCCCATTTAAGTGAGAGGGAATATTTTGAATGGGAAAAATGCCTACTGAGCTACGCAGCAAGTGGAAGGTTCATAAAGTATTGTCTGACGAGTGATAGCCCGTTGTGAAAGATGACTGTTAATTCCACTGGTATCGCTTCACACATAAATCACTGCTTTATCACATAGTTGGTATAGTGCTAAACCTGGAACTATCAGGAAGGTGAGGACTACTTATTGTTGTCCTTACATGTATTCACAATTGTTCAATTTGTCTAAAACTGTGTCCATTGCCCTGTGCAGGTAAACGTTTTAAAATATTTCCTGTTAGTATTCATGCATACAAATTTCCAAAGGATCCATGCAATGAGCTTGCAGTGAACTTATTAGACCCATATCAGGGGTACGATGGTGGCAAGAGATACACCCTGATTCAAATTAATTGTTTTTTTTTCAATTAGACTGAAGTTTATGAAGAAATGTTTACATAGAGAGGGTTTGCTGAACTCTATTACTTCTGACAATGGTATGTTGTTCACTTCTGCCAGGCTTACTAGTTATTTTAGTAAAAGGGGTGTTAAGCATATTCGCACTGCTCTGTATGTCTCCAAAATTAGAGTCTTAGTAGAACATTTTCAATAAAGTTATTGTGGATGGTGTCCAACTGGCAAAAAAAAGCTTCTTTAGATTTGAGAAGCATGTTTCCAATTTGTTGTGGTGCTATCACTGCACACAAGATAATTCAACTGGTTTAACACCCTTTGAGGTACTCAAGGGTTGGAAACATACTGACTTTAATCCCGAACGGCTCACTGGTTCTCGTAAGTACAAATCCTTGGAGGAGATAGTGTAGTCAGGAAGAATGTTGAAAAGTCAGTGGACAGACATGTCGATCGCAAGTTTGGAAGGAAAGTTAGGTTGTGGGTTGGAGATCTGGTAAAAATTAAGAGCCTACTTTTGTGAAGAAGGGCAAATCAAAATTTCCGAGAGTTCTTAATGTGATGCTTATAGAATTTTTTTTGCTTCACTTAACAATGGCTCATAATCTGGAGTTTCAAGGTTTGTGAAATTTTATTCAAATCTATTTCAAAGGCGCTACCTCTGA
The DNA here is from genome assembly GCF_964204655.1 of Triturus cristatus. Classification (NCBI taxonomy): domain Eukaryota; kingdom Metazoa; phylum Chordata; class Amphibia; order Caudata; family Salamandridae; genus Triturus; species Triturus cristatus. The sequence continues at coordinate 708,865,253 of NC_140594.1, read as the reverse complement.
CTCCTCGTGGATAGCATGTCATACAGTTCCCTGGCAGCAAAAAGTTATACTTTACTGATCTTCCACCTGTGGTCTTACTTACAAACTCCAATTTCTGATGATTGGCAGTTGGGGATGAGCAGCAGACTAGGTTACTTTGAGGAGGGAAAACTTGGTAAGAAGCAATGACTTTATTTTAACCACACTGGACTGTTTATTTTTCAGGTTTAAATACTTTGTGAAAATAAGACTAGGCACAATAAAACGTTCGAAATAAGAGTAAGGTTTAATGCTAGTTTAATAAAGTAATAGCAGTGTGTACTTTCACTGATTGTGTGGCTAGGGACATTCTGGAGGACAGAGGAACATGCGGAGTAGATTTGCCCACTGTCAGACATTTTGGAAAAGTATGAGAACTGAGAATGCCACACAGTACTCTCAGCTTCACGGACTATGAATGTTCTTCTATAGAACATTTTGGTGAATAACCCCGGGAAACTAGGCAGGTACTGCTCCCCCCCCCCCCCCCCCCCCCGCCCCCCAAGCTAACATCCAAAAAGTGTTGGGGTCCAGTTCATTTTTGTGTGTTATTTGTTAATCACACACTAACTGCTTTTAGGGTCCTTTTAAATACTCCTAACCATGGCAAAAAACATGGAAGTAGTGGAATAAGTTCTAAATGTGATCTCTCAACAGATCATACTTTGGCCAAATGGCAAGGCCACGATTAAACCATTGTCTCTTGGTTTCACAGTTTCCAAACAGCCCACTGTTGGGCTGCGGCTGCTTATGATGTGAAGCCCAAGGGGCTGCTACCTCAAGTGAAAGGCCACTCTGCTGGAGACTAAGCCCGCAATTTGAATACAATGTTTATTTCTGACATATTTGTAGTGAAACTGAGATCAAACTTAAGTCTCCTTGGCTGAAATAAATCCACTTGACCATTTCTAGTGGTGGTGTTCGACAATATCAGTGAGTTGCATACCTTGTTGTGGTTCTGTTAAGGTTTTTTTAAGGGCATTCAATAGCTGAATTGTTGATCTGCATCACAATCTCGAACATTTTTGCAAATTTCGCTTATGCTTGTTACACAAATTTCCCAAAATTACACAACTAACATGGGAGCATGGAAACAACGCTAACTCTTAGATCACGAGGGGCTGCTGTTAGCGCTGACAAACGTTTACTGTTGTATAGTCAACTCTGATTCCCTTTGACATATCTTGCTAGCGTTCCATGCACAGTATTATAGTTAATGAATTTACTTACAGATAAGCAAGCTACAAAATGAAATATTTAGTGATACTATTAGTAATATCAACTACATTTAGGGATTCGAAGCATGAAATGCTAATTTCAGATGAATGGTAAGTCCAAGAATGCAGTGCTAAATGTGCATTAATGTATTAATGGTGTATTGATTCTTCATCAAGGAGATCAGTGAACAGAGTTAGTGTAGCCGAAAATTGAGAACATGAGTAGTACTAAGATGTGATGTGCTGTACCATGAAAATGCAACCTTCACCTATCGGCTGACATTTCTGCATCTACTGCTGTAGGGTTCCATGGTGCCAGAAGCTCAGCAGGAAGCGATTTTTAAAGCTCCTTTCTCTTACGGAATTCAACCAACTAAGTTTAGATGTAGCACTGGCATTTCAAGAGGTGCTACAATTCATATGTGATTGTAGTTATACATCTCATGATAATTACAAGGAGCAATAGGAACGTCATCGTTTGAAACCGTGGGCGACCTGCCAAGATCCTGCCTGGTGATGGGGATCTTAAAATACGACTCCTATGAGTTGTTCGACTAAGCCTCCTTGCTACGGGTTTGCAGCTGCATTTTAAGTACAGGTTTCCCCAGGGTATTTTTGCCAGCTTACCTTCTTATCTAGGTAATCCATCCCCGCCAAAGGGGAATGTCATTTTAGCTGCCGTCATCTCTCTATTCCAGTGGGGGAAGCCGTAGTACACAAAACCTTAAAACTGACTACTTATTTCTTTCAAACCCTGACTTACGATTTCCGAGTCTGGCATTATCTCTCAGACATTAGTCGTCGCAAGGATCCTGGGAAGTTGTGGTTATTGGTCACTGCATTAGTCATGGTATGGCAGACCTGTAATTTCTGCCTTCTCACCTGATCCTCTGTTAATTACCTGACAGCTCTTGGTATTTAGAGCAGGAGAGACACTGCTCCATGGAAGATGTTGTTTTTGTTTAGAGATGTCACCTGATGGCTGTGATGAGGAAGATCACCTGACCAATGCCTCTTCCGCTGCTGGCTCGCTAACGGTCACCCATCAATTGCTATATTTCGTGCGCTATTTATTTTTCATTTGAATTTTTATCCCAATTTTTAGGCTTTTTAAAGGTCATATTTTGAGACTTTATCTCCACAGGTATTATTGGTTCTTTGTTTAAGGAATGAGATTCTTTTAGTAGGAATCACGAGATTCCACCCCTCCTGGCGAAATTCTCGAGGACCTTAACTTAAACCTCAGCAACCACTTACAGAAGACGCTGTTCACCTAGCCCCTTTCAGATCACTCTAACAATTATGCAGTCTGCACCCAAACGTGATTGAGGGAAACTCTTGGCCCACATACTTATTTCCTGCACATTAGCACTGTTCCCACCAATGATCCCTCTTCTAACCGTGCTATCTTACTTATTCTGTTTACTATCGCTTACGACCTCCTTCACGATGCTGTGATTCCCTATTTCTAAAAGAAAACAATTTCACAGGTACCCCTTCTCCATTCCTAAAAAAAAGTGTTTGGTAACCTCACACCTTTGCTACAATCCACATTATTTGACCACTTCCAAGCCCTGAAACATGGATGCATTTGATTTACATCCTCATGTGCGCATTTCCTCTGCCACCACCTTGAACCCTCAACCATGTATCTTGCCGGGTATTTGATTCACGAAAACTATGATGCAAGCAGACCTGCTTAAATGCACTAAAATATGATAACCTAGTATCTTCCTTCAGTTGCCTGCGCTGCCCTTGGCTGTTATTTGTAGCAAACCGACATGTTTTCAAAGTCTTATCAAAATTTCTCATCTTCCCCTACGACAGAGTGCACAAAATACTGCTGCATAACGCGTTTCAATGCCTCGTCAGGGGTACTAAGCGTTGTACAAATGCAATTTTAGTTCAATACCGCATTCTCCTTTCTCGGCCATAAACCAATGGCACACTTCCCTCTCTATATCCGATTTTTTTATTTTTTTATTTAGCAGCAGAATATAATCTATATAACTGCATCCCAAATCAATAACATTCCAAACAGATCTGTATAGTCAATTAGCCTCTTGCGTGGGTGGATAGCGAACACATTGTGATGTGAGTAATACACACAGTTTGAGTATGAACACCGCTGAGGCGTGCAGATATAGGAATTCAGAACTACTGATATAGTATATAGTCTACAAACAAGCAGACATAAACAAAAATGCTAAATCATTCATCAACATATTTATAGTGTTTAATTGTTGAGATGTCAGCAAATCATTTTCCTTTAAGTGCCAAGAGGTGACTTTAGAACAGGTATGAATTACTGGATATAGGGACTGGCCCCAATGATAGGAGGTAGAGAGTAAGGATGGGTAAAATTGCAAAATCTTTCTTTCAGGTAATAGACATGTAACTGTAGTAAAAATAATGTGAAATGCTTTAGGCCGGTATCTTAAAACTACATTATGTGAAACCATGTAATTAGAGAATTGATGCGAGATTACTCTAGTGTAATCACTCCTGCTTAGACACGATTTCTAATAGATAGTGCCAGTTTAGTTGATGGATGGAAATCTAGGTCTAGTTCAGGGTAACTTGAAAGAAACTAGAAGACTGAGGGTGGCAGATCGTAGGTTATGACTAGAGGTAGTGCTTAGTTTGAAAAAGAGTGCCAGCGTCCTTAGCTCTGCTCGGACGCCTGTGGCGGTGTTCTGCTTGGGTTTTCGGATCAGATAGAACCCGCTCATCAGAGCCTCACTAACCCAGTCAGAACGTTACCCCCTCCCTAGAACCTATTTACAATCCTTCAACCACATATATCTATCACCTAAGGACAGGGGATTCCTACTATGCATACCAAGACCTCACAATCGGCGGCCTCGCGATCCCATACGGATCCAGACCTTTCTGCCCATACGACAGTATCACAAGTGGCGGCCTCACGGTCCCATACGAACCCAGACCTCTCTACCCAGACGGCAGTCTCAGCACAATCGGCGGCCTCGCGATCCCATACGGATCCAGACCTCTCTGCCCATACGACAGTATCACAGGTGGCGGCCTCGCGGTCCCATACGAACCCAGACCTCTCTGCCCATACGACAGTATCAGCACAATCGGCGGCCTCGCGATCCCCTACGAATCCAGACCTCTCTGCCCATACGACAGTATCACAAGTGGCGGCCTCGCGGTCCCATACGAACCCAGACCTCTCTGCCCATACGACAGTATCAGCACAATCGGCGGCCTCGCGATCCCCTACGAATCCAGACCTCTCTGCCCATACGACAGTATCACAAGTGGCGGCCTCGCGGTCCCATACGAACCCAGACCTCTCTGCCCATACGACAGTATCACAAGTGGCGGCCTCGCGGTCCCATACGAACCCAGACCTCTCTGCCCGTACGACAGTATCACAAGTGGCGGCCTCGCGGTCCCATACGAACCCAGACCTCTCTATCCAGACGGCAGTCTCAGCACAATCGGCGGCCTCGCGATCCCCTACGAATCCAGACCTCTCTACCTAGACGGCAGTCTCATACGACAGTTCATCCTATGATCACCATAACATACAAAAAGGGAATCAGTCTCACTATTCATCAGATCACACAAGGATTGCCAGTTCGGGCATAGCCTGTTCTCAGGTTTGAGGGGCTCCTCTTTCCCCTATTCAGCTACCACTTACCTGATCAGGGTTAACATCTGTTCATGTAGCCGCAGCTGACTAGAAGAATAGGCTACCCTCTTATACAAGAACACACAGCACATGTTGGTTCACTACAAACTGGATACTTTATTACTCATTGCATATACAATCACATAACATTACGATATAACACATAACCTGCAAAGAAAAGTGAAAGATTAAGTTGTACACTCTAATAAGAAAGGGTCGACATCACCTTAGTAGTATGTAGCCTGCACTCAGTGGTCATCTAGGCTCCCTTCTCGTCTGTGCCTCGGCTCGCCTGGAATCACCCTTCTCCGAGTCACTGGGACCTCTTCCTTATCGGCTACTCTCTCCTCTCTGGCTATTCTGTTAGGAAAGCATCTGTCTCTCAGTTCTTCTCCGCCTTCAAGATGGCGTCTGTCTTCCCTGGAATAAGTAGTAGCTTTACTGCTAACGGCTAGATGCCGCCTACGGACTGAACATGTAACTGCCTCCGACTTTCACTAATATAGAGGTGCATTTCCTCATGGAAAATTCCGGCCCGTAACCTGCCGCCCACCAAATTCTTGTACCTCCCCGTACCAAGGACACGTTCCCAGCCGGCCGGCCTGATGTAGTGTCTTCGGCACGAAGAAAAAATACAATCCTTCGATAAGGGCCGGCCTGAACCGGTTCTCTCCAAGCGAATAACACCTCATAACTAAAACATTACTCTTGACCTAGAAGAATCCCAAGCTGCCGGAGCAGAAAGAAAGATGGAGTCTCTCCCGTTTGAGGCCTACCAGGCCTGAATTCAGCACGGCTCCATGAAATACCCTCACTACAGGACAGGTTATCCCTAATACTAACGAATCTATCCCCTAGGCTATGTGTGCAAGCCCTGATCTATGGGGAAGAGTACAGAATCATGTCGAAATGCCTAGTAAATAGGCTCCATTCACTACTCTAACCCTTAGGCTTGAATGGTAAGAGACTGAAGTCACATTCAATCACTTGTTAACACAAGAAGGCCAGGAAAATCAAGCAGAACATTTCACCCTTGACTTCAGTCTATTATACATTCATTAAACAGAACTAACATCTGTGGAAGAATAATATGAAACAAAACTAACTGATCTATGTCTAGTACCAGGTGTGCAGAATTGAAGTAGTGAAGGAATACACTGAATAAAGCAACAGATGGAAATCAAAATGGCGATAGTAATCAGAATACCTCCTAATATTTGACGTAACATATGTAAATCAGGTAACCAATTAAAGAGCCAGTCAAACCAGCCCTGGTCAATGTGTTTTCTAACTTCTTCTGTCAAGTCATGTAGCTTATTAATGTGAGCTCGAATGGATTGTGTATGATCAGACAAGTTAAAACAACAAAGACCCTCAAAATCAGAACAATCGTGTCCATGTTTAAGCAAAAGATAATCAATGGCCGCTCGATTTTGCAAGATAGCTCTTCGTTCACCCTGGGCGTCTAATAGCATGTCCGACAGGACTGTAGAAGTATTATTAATGGATTTCACCATCCAGCAGGCCATTTTCTCAATAGATTTGGCATTATAAACTGCCAAAGCAGGAACACCAATAATTGAAATAGCCAGGCTAAGGTATTCGGACTTAGAATATAAATGCAAAGATGAGTCACAATCCTCCTGTAACCTCACTGTATCTCGAATCACACGAGAGTTGGCATTCGGATGTGAGGAAAACATCAATAAACTCAATCTAGTAATGGCACAAGGGCCTCCAGAAATATTTGCGGGGACATATGGCCAGGAAGTATTACCACATGAGAAAAGCCATCCGGCAGGTAGTAACATCGTGCGATAATGACTGGGGGCAACTACCATACTCTTGCAAGTCATGTTATTCTGAACAGAAGTACATATTTTCGGTGTCTTTTGAAGGCACAAAGTTCGTTCATGAGCGGTGAATGAGGTGGCACCTTTCAATTTTAAACGCATACATTCCGAAATTGCACTAGGATTACACGTAAGGAAAAAACACAAATCACCTTGTGTGATATTATAGGTAACTATTTGGGACTGGATGGGGGGTATCGGGTCTGACAGTTCAGTACACAAGGGGCAATACTCATGGGTAGCGAAATCGCCCAGAAGAACATTGGGGCGAGCAGTTGATATATTGAAAATATGAGTCAAAGTCTCCAACGAAGCAGGGACAGCAACCAAACAAGTTGCCAAAATGTCATTCACTGATCTCATCGGTGTCAAGCAGAAATGAGGGGCGTTAGTAACCCGTTTCGCTAGTGAAGTCCAAAAGTTCGACGACGAATCCCACGCAGCGAAGGAACGCGACACTCGGGTTCTCAACTCATCCCGGGTTGATGGGATCCCTCCTCTCTCGTCGTACCAGCCCAAAAACAGTCCAACGCCGACACATCCTGCAGCAACAGTCCAAAGAATGATCTGAAAGAGAATCAAATACAGGCATTATTCATTCTCGTAAGTAACATTTGTCAGCCGGGACTGCTTCCCAGCTATCTTTCCCTGGTCTCATAACTAAAATGGTATTATCTTGACCGGTTGCAATGACCTCTGCTTGTTCAGGGGGATTCTTAGGCGACTGCACCCAAACTCTGGCCCCAGGATTATCTGTGGAGCCAAAACCTTTCTGGCCTCGTACAGTTAGCAACGTTGGGGCAGTGCCTTTTGCCATCTCACCACTGAAGACAGGCATTATTAGCAATTGAGCCACTCGGTCAGTTTTATGTATCAGTAAGTCAACCTCACTGCTATTCAGCAGGAGCACCTTAATCTCTCCCTGATAATCACTATCAATGATTCCTCCAAGCACCTGAATACCTTTTAAAGCCAGCCCCGATCTAGGGGCAATTAATCCGAAATTTCCAGGTGGTATCTGAACACCAACACCTGTTTCAATGATGACTCGATCTTTACTTTTTATAATGGTGTCATCCATGGCATGCAAGTCTAAACCTGCCGACCCTGGGGTCGCTCTGCATGGAGCCAAAGCTCCGGGAGTAATCTCCCAGTACATCACAGTCTCTCTGATCTCATTAGGCTTAGCATCAACATTCGGAGGAAACAAACGCATAAGTGGGGATTCAGCATTTAGAAAAGGACGGTTATTCAAAATCAATAGCGCTTGAGGCAAAAAATCTCGCCAATTCTTATACTTGTCATCTGTTAATTTGCGCAGTTGGTCTTTTAGCAGGCCATTCAACCTCTCCACAAGACCCGAGGCCTGTGGATAATATGGTATATGAAACACCCATTCAATATTGTTTTCCACACAGAATTCCTGTACCAATCTTCCACGAAAATGGGATGCATTATCAGATTGAATTTGGAATGGCACACCATAATACATCATAATCAATTCCAATGTTTTAATAGTATTCAATTGGGTAGCTTGCTTACAGGGAAGGGCCACCAACAGGCCACTGTATGTATCAACAATGGTGCAAACATATTGACAATTCCTACTCATAGGAAGTGGACCAATGTAATCAATCTGCCAAATTTGAGCGGGCAATTTCCCGCGATGTAAATGACCTTTAACAATTTGGGGCACTTTGCGCTGCCTGATATGCTGACAAATGGGACAATGTAGAATAACATTTTTAATGAAATCTAGGGGAATATAAATTCCTCGATCAGCCGCCCACCTGCTAGTGGCTTTTTCTCCAAAGTGTCCTGCTTTCTGGTGGGCCCATTTCGCCAATCCCGCAATATCAGAATCTTGCGTGTCCACCACTGCCTCAGCAATTTTAGATTTCTCATCTGCAATATTATGAAAGAATTTGTCAAGAGAGTCTATCGGGGTATGAGCATCCACATGGAAGATTGTAACAGTACTCTGCGGGAGCATTTCCCAAATCTCCTGCCATAATTCTTTTCCCCACAGTTCTTTGGAATGGATTTTCCAACTATGGGAATGCCAAGTCGGTAACCAAACTGCCAGTCCATTGGCAGTAGACCAAGAATCGGTAAAAATATGACATGTGCCAGGTAACTCTTGTTTCAGAACTTGATAAACAGCATAGAGTTCAGCAAATTGACTGCTCTTACCCTCACCAGTTGTACTCAGCAATTTTTGTGTGATCGGATTATAGGACACTGCCTTCCAATGCCGTTTCGTCCCTATGAACCTTGCTGAACCATCCGTAAACCAGACATGGTTTCTGTCCTCTGCGGACAAATCATCAAAAGGTTTACCCCACTTAACAGGAGACTCCTGTACTAAAGGTACGGAACATTCACTCTCAGTTTCAGTTGATGGCGCCCGTGCCACCTGCTCATGCAAAGATGCAACTCCTTTTTGTCCCCACGTGCCCTGTCTTGTATATACCATTTCCATTTAATCACACTCGCCTCTTGAGCGTGTCCAATCCGGTGAGTTTTCGGCGAACTTATAACCCACTGCATGATAGGAATTTCAGGTCGCAAAACTATATCATGTCCCAAAGTCAATTGCTCGGTATCCACCAGAGCCCAATAACATGCAAGTAACTGTTTCTCAAAAGGTGTATAACGCTCACCAGCATCAGGTAACTTTTTGGTCCAGAAACCTAACGGTACTCTACTCTTGCCTTGTTTCTGCCACAAACTCCAATTCGCATAAAGGCCTTGTACAGACACATTCAAATCCACATCACCATCACATACAGGCCATAAATCCAGAGCATGCTGAATTGCTTCTTTTGCCAGACTGAACGCATCTTGCTGTGGTTTACCCCATTCAAATGCATTCTTTTTACGAGTGACCTGGTACAAAGGGGCCAATATTTGACTCAAATGAGGAATATGCTGGCGCCAAAATCCAAACAAACCAATGAAGCTTTGGGCTTCTTTCCTATTTCTCGGAACTGCAAAATCAAGAATTTTCTGTTTAACCTGAGGGATCACTTCTCGGTGCCCTTCATGCCAATTAATACCCAAAAATTTCACAGCCTGGGACGGACCTTGTAATTTATCCGGGTTGATTTCCCAACCTTTCTCACGCAAGCACTCAATGACTCTATCCAATTGGGTCTGAACTTCCTCTTGTGATTCACCTTGGATCAAAATATCATCAATATAGTGACATATCTGAATTTGTGGATGAACTGGTACCTCAGCCAGATGCTCTGCCACCAGCCGGTGACATATCGTAGGACTATGCACATAGCCCTGAGGAAGACTTCTAAACGTCATCTGACGCCCGTTCCACGTAAAACTGAATTGTTCCTGACACTCAGGGGCAATCGGAATCGAAAAGAAAGCATTAGCAATATCAATGGACGCATACCATGTACCTGGATGTTTCTGGATTCTTTCAATTAGGGTAATAACATCCGGTACTGCAACAGTCAAAGAGGGTGTGTGTCTATTCAATTCTCGATAATCAACAGTCATGCGCCAAGAATTATCACTCTTACATACAGGCCAAACAGGATTATTCCAAGCAGAAGTAACTGGGGTTATAACTCCTGCATCCACCAACTCCTGAATAGTGGTACTAATCTCTTCATGACCACCTGGAATACGATACTGCTTCTGACGAACCACTTTTGTCGCCTGGGGAACTTTTATGGGGGGCATTCTTAAACGACCAACCCGTACAGGCCTGGACGATATATAATGTTTAGTTCCAAATTGGTAACATCCATCATCTAAGTGCAAAGTCATTCCTTTCAAAATATCAATTCCAATTATGAATTCTAAGAGTGGCACCACTAATACAGAGTATTCTTTTCTAGGAATTCTACCTATTCTCATTTCAAGTAAGGTTTGAACTGCGGGAGTTTCCTTTCCACCTAATCCGGTAATTGTAAAAGGCTGACCTTTAAACTTCTTTGATTTTCCATGAATAAGAGTGGCCTCCGCTCCTGTATCTACCAATGCTCGGGCCCTTTGGATATTACGATGTCTCCAATAAATATCAATATCTACATAGGGTCTATTATCTCTGTGAGCCCATCTGTGTACTGGAGCTTGACCTATTTCCTAGTCCTTTTTATTGTGTTCTGTGTACCAGGATAAATCAGGATAAAGACTCTCACGGTTCCTAGGTATCGATACCTCCTGTTCATATCCATCTCCATTACGAAATGGATTACTGTTCCCTGCATTGTACTGCGGGTTTCGATCGGCCAATATGTGTCGATCCTCTCTCCTTCTCAACTCAGGGGATTGATCCCTATCATCTCTACGTCTGCTGTTAACATAATCATCTCTCCCCCTCTCTCTTTCCCCCTCTCTCTCCCTGTCTCTCTCACGACGGGGGGACAAATCACGCGCATAACGTCGATCATCACGACGATCAGAGCGCCCACGGCGGTCGTCATCACCGCTACCGTCAGAAAAACCACGATCACACTCAGTTGTCCGAACACGCCGGGCACCCTCCTTTCGATCCAAGCCACGTTTGCAAAACATTTCCCACAAACGAGAAGTAGTCTCACCATCAATGTCCTCCTTCCGCACACCATCAGCCATAAGAGCAAAAAACATATCACGTCTAGTAAATTTATTGTCACCAGGAGTACGAGTGTCAGGCCGGGACTGCCGTTCAGGTTTAAACCACTCACCCAACTCACCGAGTTGGCGTACCGATTCCAGCACCACAGATAACATGTTACCAGTCTGATTAATCAATAAAGTCATCATGACCTGCTTATAAGCAACAGGGGAAGAACGAATAATACGATTCCGCACAGAAGATGTCAAGAAACCATCAAGCAACCGGTCAGCAGTATTCAGAAAAATTGCCGTTTTCATCACCTCCTCTTTGAGACGTTGCGCAGCATCGCGCAAAGTATACCACGGTTTGTCATTCAGAGGCCAGTCAGACTCAGTAGGATATTTTTGATTACAACCCTCAGTCGCCAATTGAAGCAAAGAAATTTGACCACCACCATTAAAGTTACGAAAATGATCCTGTACAGTAGAATCCGAACTCAAGGAACAAAACTTCAAACAATCACCAGCATCCAACATAATGCCAGCAGCGCCCAGTTCATAAAGGCGCACCATCCATGTGAGCAAGGGCTCACCAACTCGCTGCCGAAATCGCTGCAAAATATCACTAATTTCTTGTTGAGTAAAATCCTCCAAAGAGTCTAAAGCAATACCATTCGGAGCACCGGGAGCCTGCTGCACCTTCCGTCGAAAAACTGGATGCGCCGAGACCGCGGGATGAGCATCACAAGGAGCTCGACCAGTACACGTAGAGGAACAATCAGTGGAAGAAGCATCGACCCCGCTCGAAGGACGAGCGCAATCACGGGGTGCACCATCAGAGGCGCAAGAAGCAGATTTACAAGCACGGCCGGAGCGAGAGGACTCGCGCTTGGCAGACTCCTCACCCGAGGAAGGAGAATCACTCGAGTTCCAGATATTACCATCCCATTCATCAGGATTCCAATCCAGTCCGGCTTTCGCCACGACCAGACGCACCTTCCGCGTCGAAACCCGACCACGCCGATTCTTGTATTTATAACGAGCAATTCGCACAGCCGCCCTCTCGGCAATAGTTTGGTACGTCTCAAGTTTATCAGCAAGCAACTTATTTTGACACCGCAACAAAGTATGAGCATTCTGAATCTCAACAAAGTTCGCTTCCAAATCCTTATGCAAGTTCTGCAACTTCAACAACCTCTCATGGAGAATCCTGTACGCAGACAGAACAATCCAACCTCTGCGCCCCAAAACGGGAAGCTCATCACCCTTAGATACCGGCGCCTTCTGTAAACAAGTAATCACATTAGCCGGCTCCGCCAGCTCCAAAAAAGAATTCCAATTCTCACTCAAACCAGTAGAATCAGCCCACTCACGGGCTAAGGCTTCATAAGGCGTTGAATCCCAGCCGGGAATATCAACGGGCAACTTAAAAGTAGATTTCGACTTTCTAGAAAACATTTTTGAAGAAAGAGAAAAGAAAACTACACGCAGGTAGAGACAAATAATATACAAACAAAACCACGCACGTGCCGAAGGCAAACACAATACAACCACAACGCACACAGGTTTCGTAAACGGTTCGTGACGCCAAATGTTCTGCTTGGGTTTTCGGATCAGATAGAACCCGCTCATCAGAGCCTCACTAACCCAGTCAGAACGTTACCCCCTCCCTAGAACCTATTTACAATCCTTCAACCACATATATCTATCACCTAAGGACAGGGGATTCCTACTATGCATACCAAGACCTCACAATCGGCGGCCTCGCGATCCCATATGGATCCAGACCTTTCTGCCCATACGACAGTATCACAAGTGGCGGCCTCACGGTCCCATACGAACCCAGACCTCTCTACCCAGACGGCAGTCTCAGCACAATCGGCGGCCTCGCGATCCCCTACGAATCCAGACCTCTCTGCCCATACGACAGTATCACAAGTGGCGGCCTCGCGGTCCCATACGAACCCAGACCTCTCTGCCCATACGACAGTATCAGCACAATCGGCGGCCTCGCGATCCCCCTACGAATCCAGACCTCTCTGCCCATACGACAGTATCACAAGTGGCGGCCTCGCGGTCCCATACGAACCCAGACCTCTCTGCCCATACGACAGTATCACAAGTGGCGGCCTCGCGGTCCCATACGAACCCAGACCTCTCTATCCAGACGGCAGTCTCAGCACAATCGGCGGCCTCGCGATCCCCTACGAATCCAGACCTCTCTACCTAGACGGCAGTCTCATACGACAGTTCATCCTATGATCACCATAACATACAAAAAGGGAATCAGTCTCACTATTCATCAGATCACACAAGGATTGCCAGTTCGGGCATAGCCTGTTCTCAGGTTTGGGGGGCTCCTCTTTCCCCTATTCAGTTACCACTTACCTGATCAGGGTTAACATCTGTTCATGTAGCCGCAGCTGACTAGAAGAATAGGCTACCCTCTTATACAAGAACACACAGCACATGTTGGTTCACTACAAACTGGATACTTTATTACTCATTGCATATACAATCACATAACATTACGATATAACACATAACCTGCGAAGAAAAGTGAAAGATTAAGTTGTACACTCTAATAAGAAAGGGTCGACATCACCTTAGTAGTATGTAGCCTGCACTCAGTGGTCATCTAGGCTCCCTTCTCGTCTGTGCCTCGGCTCGCCTGGAATCACCCTTCTCCGAGTCACTGGGACCTCTTCCTTATCGGCTACTCTCTCCTCTCTGGCTATTCTGTTAGGAAAGCATCTGTCTCTCAGTTCTTCTCCGCCTTCAAGATGGCGTCTGTCTTCCCTGGAATAAGTAGTAGCTTTACTGCTAACGGCTAGATGCCGCCTACGGACTGAACATGTAACTGCCTCCGACTTTCACTAATATAGAGGTGCATTTCCTCATGGAAAATTCCGGCCCGTAACCTGCCGCCCACCAAATTCTTGTACCTCCCCGTACCAAGGACACGTTCCCAGCCGGCCGGCCTGATGTAGTGTCTTCGGCACGAAGAAAAAATACAATCCTTCGATAAGGGCCGGCCTGAACCGGTTCTCTCCAAGCGAATAACACCTCATAACTAAAACATTACTCTTGACCTAGAAGAATCCCAAGCTGCCGGAGCAGAAAGAAAGATGGAGTCTCTCCCGTTTGAGGCCTACCAGGCCTGAATTCAGCACGGCTCCATGAAATACCCTCACTACAGGACAGGTTATCCCTAATACTAACGAATCTATCCCCTAGGCTATGTGTGCAAGCCCTGATCTATGGGGAAGAGTACAGAATCATGTCGAAATGCCTAGTAAATAGGCTCCATTCACTACTCTAACCCTTAGGCTTGAATGGTAAGAGACTGAAGTCACATTCAATCACTTGTTAACACAAGAAGGCCAGGAAAATCAAGCAGAACATTTCACCCTTGACTTCAGTCTATTATACATTCATTAAACAGAACTAACATCTGTGGAAGAATAATATGAAACAAAACTAACTGATCTATGTCTAGTACCAGGTGTGCAGAATTGAAGTAGTGAAGGAATACACTGAATAAAGCAACAGATGGAAATCAAAATGGCGATAGTAATCAGAATACCTCCTAATATTTGACGTAACATATGTAAATCAGGTAACCAATTAAAGAGCCAGTCAAACCAGCCCTGGTCAATGTGTTTTCTAACTTCTTCTGTCAAGTCATGTAGCTTATTAATGTGAGCTCGAATGGATTGTGTATGATCAGACAAGTTAAAACAACAAAGACCCTCAAAATCAGAACAATCGTGTCCATGTTTAAGCAAAAGATAATCAATGGCCGCTCGATTTTGCAAGATAGCTCTTCGTTCACCCTGGGCGTCTAATAGCATGTCCGACAGGACTGTAGAAGTATTATTAATGGATTTCACCATCCAGCAGGCCATTTTCTCAATAGATTTGGCATTATAAACTGCCAAAGCAGGAACACCAATAATTGAAATAGCCAGGCTAAGGTATTCGGACTTAGAATATAAATGCAAAGATGAGTCACAATCCTCCTGTAACCTCACTGTATCTCGAATCACACGAGAGTTGGCATTCGGATGTGAGGAAAACATCAATAAACTCAATCTAGTAATGGCACAAGGGCCTCCAGAAATATTTGCGGGGACATATGGCCAGGAAGTATTACCACATGAGAAAAGCCATCCGGCAGGTAGTAACATCGTGCGATAATGACTGGGGGCAACTACCATACTCTTGCAAGTCATGTTATTCTGAACAGAAGTACATATTTTCGGTGTCTTTTGAAGGCACAAAGTTCGTTCATGAGCGGTGAATGAGGTGGCACCTTTCAATTTTAAACGCATACATTCCGAAATTGCACTAGGATTACACGTAAGGAAAAAACACAAATCACCTTGTGTGATATTATAGGTAACTATTTGGGACTGGATGGGGGGTATCGGGTCTGACAGTTCAGTACACAAGGGGCAATACTCATGGGTAGCGAAATCGCCCAGAAGAACATTGGGGCGAGCAGTTGATATATTGAAAATATGAGTCAAAGTCTCCAACGAAGCAGGGACAGCAACCAAACAAGTTGCCAAAATGTCATTCACTGATCTCATCGGTGTCCAGCAGAAATGAGGGGCGTTAGTAACCCGTTTCGCTAGTGAAGTCCAAAAGTTCGACGACGAATCCCACGCAGCGAAGGAACGCGACACTCGGGTTCTCAACTCATCCCGGGTTGATGGGATCCCTCCTCTCTCGTCGTACCAGCCCAAAAACAGTCCAACGCCGACACATCCTGCAGCAACAGTCCAAAGAATGATCTGAAAGAGAATCAAATACAGGCATTATTCATTCTCGTAAGTAACATTTGTCAGCCGGGACTGCTTCCCAGCTATCTTTCCCTGGTCTCATAACTAAAATGGTATTATCTTGACCGGTTGCAATGACCTCTGCTTGTTCAGGGGGATTCTTAGGCGACTGCACCCAAACTCTGGCCCCAGGATTATCTGTGGAGCCAAAACCTTTCTGGCCTCGTACAGTTAGCAACGTTGGGGCAGTGCCTTTTGCCATCTCACCACTGAAGACAGGCATTATTAGCAATTGAGCCACTCGGTCAGTTTTATGTATCAGTAAGTCAACCTCACTGCTATTCAGCAGGAGCACCTTAATCTCTCCCTGATAATCACTATCAATGATTCCTCCAAGCACCTGAATACCTTTTAAAGCCAGCCCCGATCTAGGGGCAATTAATCCGAAATTTCCAGGTGGTATCTGAACACCAACACCTGTTTCAATGATGACTCGATCTTTACTTTTTATAATGGTGTCATCCATGGCATGCAAGTCTAAACCTGCCGACCCTGGGGTCGCTCTGCATGGAGCCAAAGCTCCGGGAGTAATCTCCCAGTACATCACAGTCTCTCTGATCTCATTAGGCTTAGCATCAACATTCGGAGGAAACAAACGCATAAGTGGGGATTCAGCATTTAGAAAAGGACGGTTATTCAAAATCAATAGCGCTTGAGGCAAAAAATCTCGCCAATTCTTATACTTGTCATCTGTTAATTTGCGCAGTTGGTCTTTTAGCAGGCCATTCAACCTCTCCACAAGACCCGAGGCCTGTGGATAATATGGTATATGAAACACCCATTCAATATTGTTTTCCACACAGAATTCCTGTACCAATCTTCCACGAAAATGGGATGCATTATCAGATTGAATTTGGAATGGCACACCATAATACATCATAATCAATTCCAATGTTTTAATAGTATTCAATTGGGTAGCTTGCTTACAGGGAAGGGCCACCAACAGGCCACTGTATGTATCAACAATGGTGCAAACATATTGACAATTCCTACTCATAGGAAGTGGACCAATGTAATCAATCTGCCAAATTTGAGCGGGCAATTTCCCGCGATGTAAATGACCTTTAACAATTTGGGGCACTTTGCGCTGCCTGATATGCTGACAAATGGGACAATGTAGAATAACATTTTTAATGAAATCTAGGGGAATATAAATTCCTCGATCAGCCGCCCACCTGCTAGTGGCTTTTTCTCCAAAGTGTCCTGCTTTCTGGTGGGCCCATTTCGCCAATCCCGCAATATCAGAATCTTGCGTGTCCACCACTGCCTCAGCAATTTTAGATTTCTCATCTGCAATATTATGAAAGAATTTGTCAAGAGAGTCTATCGGGGTATGAGCATCCACATGGAAGATTGTAACAGTACTCTGCGGGAGCATTTCCCAAATCTCCTGCCATAATTCTTTTCCCCACAGTTCTTTGGAATGGATTTTCCAACTATGGGAATGCCAAGTCGGTAACCAAACTGCCAGTCCATTGGCAGTAGACCAAGAATCGGTAAAAATATGACATGTGCCAGGTAACTCTTGTTTCAGAACTTGATAAACAGCATAGAGTTCAGCAAATTGACTGCTCTTACCCTCACCAGTTGTACTCAGCAATTTTTGTGTGATCGGATTATAGGACACTGCCTTCCAATGCCGTTTCGTCCCTATGAACCTTGCTGAACCATCCGTAAACCAGACATGGTTTCTGTCCTCTGCGGACAAATCATCAAAAGGTTTACCCCACTTAACAGGAGACTCCTGTACTAAAGGTACGGAACATTCACTCTCAGTTTCAGTTGATGGCGCCCGTGCCACCTGCTCATGCAAAGATGCAACTCCTTTTTGTCCCCACGTGCCCTGTCTTGTATATACCATTTCCATTTAATCACACTCGCCTCTTGAGCGTGTCCAATCCGGTGAGTTTTCGGCGAACTTATAACCCACTGCATGATAGGAATTTCAGGTCGCAAAACTATATCATGTCCCAAAGTCAATTGCTCGGTATCCACCAGAGCCCAATAACATGCAAGTAACTGTTTCTCAAAAGGTGTATAACGCTCACCAGCATCAGGTAACTTTTTGGTCCAGAAACCTAACGGTACTCTACTCTTGCCTTGTTTCTGCCACAAACTCCAATTCGCATAAAGGCCTTGTACAGACACATTCAAATCCACATCACCATCACATACAGGCCATAAATCCAGAGCATGCTGAATTGCTTCTTTTGCCAGACTGAACGCATCTTGCTGTGGTTTACCCCATTCAAATGCATTCTTTTTACGAGTGACCTGGTACAAAGGGGCCAATATTTGACTCAAATGAGGAATATGCTGGCGCCAAAATCCAAACAAACCAATGAAGCTTTGGGCTTCTTTCCTATTTCTCGGAACTGCAAAATCAAGAATTTTCTGTTTAACCTGAGGGATCACTTCTCGGTGCCCTTCATGCCAATTAATACCCAAAAATTTCACAGCCTGGGACGGACCTTGTAATTTATCCGGGTTGATTTCCCAACCTTTCTCACGCAAGCACTCAATGACTCTATCCAATTGGGTCTGAACTTCCTCTTGTGATTCACCTTGGATCAAAATATCATCAATATAGTGACATATCTGAATTTGTGGATGAACTGGTACCTCAGCCAGATGCTCTGCCACCAGCCGGTGACATATCGTAGGACTATGCACATAGCCCTGAGGAAGACTTCTAAACGTCATCTGACGCCCGTTCCACGTAAAACTGAATTGTTCCTGACACTCAGGGGCAATCGGAATCGAAAAGAAAGCATTAGCAATATCAATGGACGCATACCATGTACCTGGATGTTTCTGGATTCTTTCAATTAGGGTAATAACATCCGGTACTGCAACAGTCAAAGAGGGTGTGTGTCTATTCAATTCTCGATAATCAACAGTCATGCGCCAAGAATTATCACTCTTACATACAGGCCAAACAGGATTATTCCAAGCAGAAGTAACTGGGGTTATAACTCCTGCATCCACCAACTCCTGAATAGTGGTACTAATCTCTTCATGACCACCTGGAATACGATACTGCTTCTGACGAACCACTTTTGTCGCCTGGGGAACTTTTATGGGGGGCATTCTTAAACGACCAACCCGTACAGGCCTGGACGATATATAATGTTTAGTTCCAAATTGGTAACATCCATCATCTAAGTGCAAAGTCATTCCTTTCAAAATATCAATTCCAATTATGAATTCTAAGAGTGGCACCACTAATACAGAGTATTCTTTTCTAGGAATTCTACCTATTCTCATTTCAAGTAAGGTTTGAACTGCGGGAGTTTCCTTTCCACCTAATCCGGTAATTGTAAAAGGCTGACCTTTAAACTTCTTTGATTTTCCATGAATAAGAGTGGCCTCCGCTCCTGTATCTACCAATGCTCGGGCCCTTTGGATATTACGATGTCTCCAATAAATATCAATATCTACATAGGGTCTATTATCTCTGTGAGCCCATCTGTGTACTGGAGCTTGACCTATTTCCTAGTCCTTTTTATTGTGTTCTGTGTACCAGGATAAATCAGGATAAAGACTCTCACGGTTCCTAGGTATCGATACCTCCTGTTCATATCCATCTCCATTACGAAATGGATTACTGTTCCCTGCATTGTACTGCGGGTTTCGATCGGCCAATATGTGTCGATCCTCTCTCCTTCTCAACTCAGGGGATTGATCCCTATCATCTCTACGTCTGCTGTTAACATAATCATCTCTCCCCCTCTCTCTTTCCCCCTCTCTCTCCCTGTCTCTCTCACGACGGGGGGACAAATCACGCGCATAACGTCGATCATCACGACGATCAGAGCGCCCACGGCGGTCGTCATCACCGCTACCGTCAGAAAAACCACGATCACACTCAGTTGTCCGAACACGCCGGGCACCCTCCTTTCGATCCAAGCCACGTTTGCAAAACATTTCCCACAAACGAGAAGTAGTCTCACCATCAATGTCCTCCTTCCGCACACCATCAGCCATAAGAGCAAAAAACATATCACGTCTAGTAAATTTATTGTCACCAGGAGTACGAGTGTCAGGCCGGGACTGCCGTTCAGGTTTAAACCACTCACCCAACTCACCGAGTTGGCGTACCGATTCCAGCACCACAGATAACATGTTACCAGTCTGATTAATCAATAAAGTCATCATGACCTGCTTATAAGCAACAGGGGAAGAACGAATAATACGATTCCGCACAGAAGATGTCAAGAAACCATCAAGCAACCGGTCAGCAGTATTCAGAAAAATTGCCGTTTTCATCACCTCCTCTTTGAGACGTTGCGCAGCATCGCGCAAAGTATACCACGGTTTGTCATTCAGAGGCCAGTCAGACTCAGTAGGATATTTTTGATTACAACCCTCAGTCGCCAATTGAAGCAAAGAAATTTGACCACCACCATTAAAGTTACGAAAATGATCCTGTACAGTAGAATCCGAACTCAAGGAACAAAACTTCAAACAATCACCAGCATCCAACATAATGCCAGCAGCGCCCAGTTCATAAAGGCGCACCATCCATGTGAGCAAGGGCTCACCAACTCGCTGCCGAAATCGCTGCAAAATATCACTAATTTCTTGTTGAGTAAAATCCTCCAAAGAGTCTAAAGCAATACCATTCGGAGCACCGGGAGCCTGCTGCACCTTCCGTCGAAAAACTGGATGCGCCGAGACCGCGGGATGAGCATCACAAGGAGCTCGACCAGTACACGTAGAGGAACAATCAGTGGAAGAAGCATCGACCCCGCTCGAAGGACGAGCGCAATCACGGGGTGCACCATCAGAGGCGCAAGAAGCAGATTTACAAGCACGGCCGGAGCGAGAGGACTCGCGCTTGGCAGACTCCTCACCCGAGGAAGGAGAATCACTCGAGTTCCAGATATTACCATCCCATTCATCAGGATTCCAATCCAGTCCGGCTTTCGCCACGACCAGACGCACCTTCCGCGTCGAAACCCGACCACGCCGATTCTTGTATTTATAACGAGCAATTCGCACAGCCGCCCTCTCGGCAATAGTTTGGTACGTCTCAAGTTTATCAGCAAGCAACTTATTTTGACACCGCAACAAAGTATGAGCATTCTGAATCTCAACAAAGTTCGCTTCCAAATCCTTATGCAAGTTCTGCAACTTCAACAACCTCTCATGGAGAATCCTGTACGCAGACAGAACAATCCAACCTCTGCGCCCCAAAACGGGAAGCTCATCACCCTTAGATACCGGCGCCTTCTGTAAACAAGTAATCACATTAGCCGGCTCCGCCAGCTCCAAAAAAGAATTCCAATTCTCACTCAAACCAGTAGAATCAGCCCACTCACGGGCTAAGGCTTCATAAGGCGTTGAATCCCAGCCGGGAATATCAACGGGCAACTTAAAAGTAGATTTCGACTTTCTAGAAAACATTTTTGAAGAAAGAGAAAAGAAAACTACACGCAGGTAGAGACAAATAATATACAAACAAAACCACGCACGTGCCGAAGGCAAACACAATACAACCACAACGCACACAGGTTTCGTAAACGGTTCGTGACGCCAAATGTTCTGCTTGGGTTTTCGGATCAGATAGAACCCGCTCATCAGAGCCTCACTAACCCAGTCAGAACGTTACCCCCTCCCTAGAACCTATTTACAATCCTTCAACCACATATATCTATCACCTAAGGACAGGGGATTCCTACTATGCATACCAAGACCTCACAATCGGCGGCCTCGCGATCCCATATGGATCCAGACCTTTCTGCCCATACGACAGTATCACAAGTGGCGGCCTCACGGTCCCATACGAACCCAGACCTCTCTACCCAGACGGCAGTCTCAGCACAATCGGCGGCCTCGCGATCCCCTACGAATCCAGACCTCTCTGCCCATACGACAGTATCACAAGTGGCGGCCTCGCGGTCCCATACGAACCCAGACCTCTCTGCCCATACGACAGTATCAGCACAATCGGCGGCCTCGCGATCCCCCTACGAATCCAGACCTCTCTGCCCATACGACAGTATCACAAGTGGCGGCCTCGCGGTCCCATACGAACCCAGACCTCTCTGCCCATACGACAGTATCACAAGTGGCGGCCTCGCGGTCCCATACGAACCCAGACCTCTCTATCCAGACGGCAGTCTCAGCACAATCGGCGGCCTCGCGATCCCCTACGAATCCAGACCTCTCTACCTAGACGGCAGTCTCATACGACAGTTCATCCTATGATCACCATAACATACAAAAAGGGAATCAGTCTCACTATTCATCAGATCACACAAGGATTGCCAGTTCGGGCATAGCCTGTTCTCAGGTTTGGGGGGCTCCTCTTTCCCCTATTCAGTTACCACTTACCTGATCAGGGTTAACATCTGTTCATGTAGCCGCAGCTGACTAGAAGAATAGGCTACCCTCTTATACAAGAACACACAGCACATGTTGGTTCACTACAAACTGGATACTTTATTACTCATTGCATATACAATCACATAACATTACGATATAACACATAACCTGCGAAGAAAAGTGAAAGATTAAGTTGTACACTCTAATAAGAAAGGGTCGACATCACCTTAGTAGTATGTAGCCTGCACTCAGTGGTCATCTAGGCTCCCTTCTCGTCTGTGCCTCGGCTCGCCTGGAATCACCCTTCTCCGAGTCACTGGGACCTCTTCCTTATCGGCTACTCTCTCCTCTCTGGCTATTCTGTTAGGAAAGCATCTGTCTCTCAGTTCTTCTCCGCCTTCAAGATGGCGTCTGTCTTCCCTGGAATAAGTAGTAGCTTTACTGCTAACGGCTAGATGCCGCCTACGGACTGAACATGTAACTGCCTCCGACTTTCACTAATATAGAGGTGCATTTCCTCATGGAAAATTCTGGCCCGTAACCTGCCGCCCACCAAATTCTTGTACCTCCCCGTACCAAGGACACGTTCCCAGCCGGCCGGCCTGATGTAGTGTCTTCGGCACGAAGAAAAAATACAATCCTTCGATAAGGGCTGGCCTGAACCGGTTCTCTCCAAGCGAATAACACCTCATAACTAAAACATTACTCTTGACCTAGAAGAATCCCAAGCTGCCGGAGCAGAAAGAAAGATGGAGTCTCTCCCGTTTGAGGCCTACCAGGCCTGAATTCAGCACGGCTCCATGAAATACCCTCACTACAGGACAGGTTATCCCTAATACTAACGAATCTATCCCCTAGGCTATGTGTGCAAGCCCTGATCTATGGGGAAGAGTACAGAATCATGTCGAAATGCCTAGTAAATAGGCTCCATTCACTACTCTAACCCTTAGGCTTGAATGGTAAGAGACTGAAGTCACATTCAATCACTTGTTAACACAAGAAGGCCAGGAAAATCGAGCAGAACAGGCGGGTATAATTGAATGTCGGCGTTCCAAATACCAAAGCTGGTTGTCTTAAATCCACCTCATGCCTCTATAATCACTACCAGACACTCCCTGCCTCATTGTCTCATCTCTCACAGCTTCCTGCTTTCCCCCTTTGTGACAGTTTTCAGTCTTTCTCTTCCTCGTCTTTCCGGTTTGTGTTTTTTGATCGCTCTTGGGAAATGTCTGCTGCGGAAAAATAAGTGCTGGTCCCCAAAAAGGTGGTGGTTGCCTCCACCGGCAACCATAAGCTCAAATTAAGCCCTGATGGAGGTTATTGTAGGCAATGGTTAAAGAAAGTTTGTCAAATGCTAAGCAGTGATTAAGCTTCTTTAAGGACTAACGTTAATTACTTTTAAAGGGCCCTGTTTTTGCAGGAAGTCAGCCAGCCGGGTTGAATTGAGGGGAGCTCTTCCTTTTTGGCAGAAAGGGCAGATGATAGATTGATAGAGGAAACTTGATGGGAACTGGTAAGAAGATGGCACTTGTGAAGGAAGAAAAGTTTAAGGCCCCAGTCTTTGAAGAATTCTACGAGTTATGTAAAGCAAGCTAGTATTGAGTAGCTTTGAGATACTGATATGCATGACTGGGAGAGGGGTTAGATAAATAAGAAATATCTGGGTGTTCTCAGCATATATATGATTAAAGAAACGAATGGACACTAGAGGATGTCAGGTGGTGGGTGTAGAGAGAGCGAGTGGGCTCAGGACTGAGTTTGAGTGCCACTAGCTGGGAGAGCCATGGGCAGAGATTACTGGCCGTCCCAGGTAAGGGGGAAGCAATCGTCCCTTGACCCCGGACAGGATAGTCCCTGCCTCCTTGTCCTTTATAGAATTGAAACTTTCTGTTGTGAAAGCTATGATATTTTATATTCAATGTCCGGACCAGAGGTGAGGATAATGCTACTTCAAAGCTTATCCACCTCCAGTGCTTTCACGTAAGGAAGTGGTTTTAAAATAGAAATGCTTGAACATTAAGTCAGATGGCCAATCCGCTGAGCTCACTGAGTTGGCCCTCGCTCTCTACAATCCAAGATCAACTGGTACATACCTTTGCGCAAACTCCGATCCCTAACTACTAATAAGGTGGTGGTTCCCAGGATAAAGAAAGCCACCTGGGGAGGAAAAAGCTTTTCTACAATGCCTACATTTTGTGGAATGCTTTGCCGGTTCTCCTAAGAGCGCAGAAAAACTTGCTTAGCTTTAGTAAGCTTATATAAACCTGATTATTCCCTGCTGTCCATGGATCAGGTCTTTCTTTTTGCCTGTGATGTGACACTTTCTTAGACACAGCACCAAGACCCCTTTCTGGTAGATGCACGTTTTTACAGAATATATTAAATTTAACATAACATGACCCAGGCAATGGCTCAAGCCACATAGGAGTTAAGCAAAAGGATGCCAGAGCTACAGCAAAGCTTTTGAAGTAGAGGTATTTAAATCCACAATTTTAGGAGTAAAATGATTTTTCAGAGATTAAAAAAAGAATTTCTCATTCCAAATGAAGCAACAACAAGAAGGCACACAAGTCCTGCACTCAACAGCACAAATTGATGAGTAAAAAAGAGCTATACAGTGGTGCAATGAACCAGAGACATGACCCCTCTATGTCTCCATAAAGGGAAACAATTCTCAAGACAAAACACACAAAGTGGCTCACCACTCAACTTCCCAAACAATTGTAACTGTGACAGATTTTGTAATCTATAGTGTACATATAAGAACAACAGAACAGTAGCTTCTCAAACAACCGATATGAGTAGTTTCTTCTTTGAAAAAAAATATTTTTTTCTTTATTCATTGTTCTTTTCTCAAAATACATCATGCGATTAGTAGCTGACGTGTTTCGTCCACCGGGGACTTCTTCAGGGCGTAGTATGCGAGAAATGTATTTGCATGTTCTTCAAGGTGTGCCTTCCAGTAGAGAAACAATGGTACAGTTGATGTATGGAGTACATTGCTCCTGGTTGTAACAACGTGACATCGGGTTCAAAGTGAAATGAGTATTTTAAGTGGATCTCTTTGTAGTTGGATATTTAAAAAAAAATTTTTTTTTAATTTCTTTATTTCGGCCATGTTGGCCATAAAAGAGTACAAAATAAAACTTAATAATACATGATTAATAAGTTATTTACATTTCTGGAAATCAATTTCATAAAATCATTAAGCATCTTTTTTTTTTTTTTTTTAAAGAAAAGTCAGTGTATTAAATCGTTAACATTCAATGTCAATTAATTGGCGCCGCTTCGTCCACATATGCTAGCAAGAACTTTGAAAGTGCAAAAACAATACAACTTGACGAGTCAGACTTAAGAATTCTAACAGCAGGTAAGCAGTTTTTAAAACCAAGGTTATTGCAGAGAGGTACCAGCCATTGCCTCCTGGATTTAGTGTATGCAGGACAAAAAAAAAAGAACATGAAGTTCATCCTCTACATCACAACTACACCCGGGGCAGTGCTTGTTTGCTGTAACTGACCATTTGCTGGTAAAAGCTTTTAAGGCAAAAGTGCCATATCTCCATTGTAAGAAGAGTTTCCTTGCCTGGAGCAGAAAAACAATTTCCATGAAGTTCTCAAAAAAGTAAACATTTTTAACAATTAAAAATGATTTGGTCAAAGTACCGATGTTGGAAGCATGGAATGTAAAGTTCAAATGTTTTTCCTTAAAAATCCTGGTAAGCTACTTGATCGAGACTTGGGAGCAAGAACTTTCCGGGTTATCCCATAAGGGTGCTAGTCCCAATCTCAAGAATTCATGTCTGATAAAAGCCAGCCAGGGGATTTTCCCGGAGCTACTATAGGTCAATATCTGCTTGAGTTCTTGCCTATAGTATAACAAATCTGGTGTTGCCCATAGCCTGCGCCAGAACCTTAAAGGTTTTAGTGCTAGCTCATCTTCTATTGGGCCTAGTCCAAGATCCAACCTAAGGGGGAGAAGCGGAGTGCCCTGAGGAAGTAACAGGAGCTGCCTTTAAAATTTAGATTCAATTTTCGCGATGGGTGAGCCACTTAGGTGCCCCCACAGCTCCCCACCATAGAGGGCTGCAGCCCTTGCTTGGGTCTTATAAATCTCCAAGGCTGGACTCACTGGCTTATATGACGATGGGTTTGAAACCTTAAGGATACCCCCCGTGAGCTGTGACCGTTTCAGTTGTGATTTGGCCTGCTGCGGACCCCAGGAAAGATTCTCTTCAAGGGTAACCCCCAAATATTGAAATGTTTTTACCCTTTCCAGCCTTTCACTCCCCAGGGTCGGGCTAGCGCGAGTGTAAGGCGGAGGATTAAATATCATAAATTTTGTTTTATTGACATTTATATCCAGACCACGAATGCGACAAAAATCTTCAAAGCCATTCAGTATACGTTGAATTCCCATGGGGGACTTTGAAAGAAGGAGGGTATCATCGGCGAACATGATCGCCGGAACCCTCCTACCTGCCAACCTTGGGGCGTCATTATTTGGTACATTTTCCAAATGAGCAATTACACCATTGATAAAGAGGGAGAACAGGGTTGGTGCCAAGACGCAACCCTGTCTCACACCTCTACCAACCGGAAACCTTGAAGACAATGCCCCGTTTCTACCACTTCTAACATTGGCGAAGTTCCCCTCGTGTAATCTCATCAGTACCTGCAGAATTTGATTCGGAACACCAAGATTATTGAGGACCCCCCAAAGTTTGTCCCGTTGGACTAGGTCAAATGCGGACCGGAGGTCCACAAACACCATGTAGAGACTGAGACCCTCGATCTTTGCCGTTTTCCAGTATAGTAATATCAGGCGAAAGATCTGGTCCATGGTGGATGTGTTCCTCCTAAAGCCTGCTTGGAGAGGAGTTAGAATATCATTTTCCTCTATCCATACCATCAGACGATCCAGAACCAGCCGTGCAAACATTTTTTGCGGGACATCTATGAGGCTAATAGGCCTATAATTGACTGGGAGCAGAGGAGAGCCCTTCTTAAAAATCGGGACAATCTCCGCTCCCAACCAAGTATCGGGAACTTGCATACCTCTAAGGATTGCATTAAAGAGGATGACAAAGTAGGGTCCCCAAATCCCTGGTTGGTGCCTGAATAAGTCCCCCGGGATTTTATTCAGCCCCGGTGCCTTACCCACAGCAATTTTGCGGATCACGCAAGTTACCTCCTCCAAAGAGAATTCTAGTACCTCCGAACAAGTGGGTAAAGCCAAGGGTACCAACATAACATCCTTTGGCTGATTATCTGAATATAAAGCTTCAAAGTGTGCTTCCCATACCGTTGGAGCAATATTAGGTTCTATCGCCGGTCTGAGTTCCCCCGAGCCAGTGCTAACTAATGACCAAAATCTGCGGGCGTCCCTAGCTTCGGGGGGGATTGGCAAGGTGGAATAGCCCAATAATCATCCTCTCCCATAAGGGCCCCTTCATTATTTCCCAGGAGAGGCTCATAGTGGCAGTTCACATCACCAGCTACCAAGAGGTGAGAGTCACCTGGGAATGAACTAAGAAAGTTGGAAAGTACATCTATAGTAGGGGACTCTGTGGCCAAGCTTACAGGGCGTGAATATACGCTCACAATGGCTAACTTGACGGAATTAGGCCATTTAATAGTAATACATTAAACATCATCAGAATGAGTGAGCAGGTTCTCCACCATGCAGCCTAGATGAAGAGCGACCCAAATGGTGAGACCGCCCGAAGGTCTACCTTTGCCTCCCCACCTGGCAGGAACAAAATAACTGGCAAATCCCGCTCTAAAATGTTCTTCCCTGGCCCAAGTCTCCTGAAAAAGAGAAATATTGTGTTGGTCCACCAGGTCCCCCCCACTCCAGGCAGTGTAGTTTATTCATCAGGCCTGCCACATTGCAAGATAACATTTTTAGAAGCTTCAAAGGAGTGGCATTGTTAGCAATTTGGTCTCTGCCAGTTACGTCACTACCGAATGCAGTGCTGCCCAAATGAACTTCTCTCAAGATACTCGATTTTAGGGTCTGTGGTGTGGGATAGAACTCTCTGCTTCTTGGAGCCTCAGGAACGAGTAACATATTAGGGGCCTGCGGATGGGAGGCAGGATCCTTGGAAATGGTGGGTGAACCGGTGCTAGAAAGCTCTGATTTTCCAGTTGAATTTGAATAACTCCTACATAGGATAGAACAAGAGGTGTTCAACTTAGTGTACCGTAGTCAATCCACCATCTCCAAGCCACTAAATCGGTTATGCGTGGGTACATTAAACTGGTCGATTAAATGCCCTTGCCGATTCCCTCGTTGGCCGTCTTCTACCCGGATGTGTTACCCAAGGCCATCCACCTCCACAATCCGGTGTTACAGGGTAGAAAAATGACAGGGGAAGGGAATGGATAGTTGACCCGCTAGTATTGTGACTCCGGCTGCAAATATGCTCCACTGTACGGGGATCCCTGAAATTAATCAGCACACAGTCACCTATGATGGTCTTTGGGCTGCGGCCCACCCAGGGAACCCTACGTACCATCATAATTTCACTAGTAAAATGATGTGGTAATGGTCTATTAATATTGAGCCCGTGTGTTACTTTATTTTTTAGTACTGCAAAAGATTCCTGGGTTGGATTTGTTATCTCAGGGATTCCCGGCAGTACAACCAGATATGGACTGGTTTCTGGCGGTAGATCAATTATATTAACCCCCTGGGATTCCGCCTGAGCCGGTAACTGCGTAACTAAGTTTTGAGGTGCTGAGAGCATGGAATCGGCCCTTATTAGGAATTGGACTTTGTTGGCATTTGAAGAGGGCAGCTCTACTTGGGGCTGACTGAGTATGATCTAATCTGGCTCCTTCAGACACAGGGTTAGTTACAGAGTTATCGACTCTCGGGCCAATTGACTTTGACTTTATGCCGACGTGAGCATCAATTAAGGCGGATTCTAATTGGCAAAACCGATGCTCAATTCGGCCAAGTCTCTCTTCCAATGGACCCAGTGTAGATCTCCATAAAGCACCCAGTTTTGTAAACAAGAGATCCTCAGACATTGGTATTCCACTAGGAAGTTGGGCGACATTTATCTCCTTCTGCCCTAAGCTCAATACATTTGATGCTGGCAGGCCATGCTTAGTTGGAATGCTAGGGACATTACATCCATTGATGGATGGTGTTACAACCCTAGCACCTAGTCCTTTGGCCAAATTCAACTTC
Organism: Triturus cristatus; assembly: GCF_964204655.1. Taxonomy (NCBI): domain Eukaryota; kingdom Metazoa; phylum Chordata; class Amphibia; order Caudata; family Salamandridae; genus Triturus; species Triturus cristatus. The sequence goes on along the minus strand of NC_140594.1, from coordinate 708,835,561 downwards.
CTAGTACGAGATGAATCAGTGGCTATGTGCTTCTTCTTAGATTTTGACTTAGCACCTGTGAGTTTCTCCGTAGGATTCCGAATTCCCAAATTCTCCGTGGGGTTAGCCAAAATAGAGGGGTCATTATCCATTGAAGGTTCCGTTGTCTTAGAGTTCGAGATTAATACTATAGACTCATTGTCTTGTGAGGAAAGAGAGGGTTGGACAAGTGCCTCAACAGAAGACAAATTGCTACAGCCGTCGCAATCCGGTGTACGCGCAGTGGCAAAGTGACCCAATGAAGAGCGTTTAGCCATCACAAGATCTTGCGACACTAGTCTCTCCATGAGGGTTATCCCCTGATCAATCACTGAGTTGGCCCTGGTAATGAAGTTATCCAGAGTTCCTGTTAGTTGGGCTCTATCAGCTGAAGTCTTACTCCTCAAATTGCAAGCCATAATGATGCTAGTGGGGAGTTTCCACTCACTTGTGTCTTGGACTATGCAGATATGAAAAGTGTACTTGCAGCAAGCGGAAATGGGGTGGCCCGGTCCGGTCTCTCACGGTCTTGAACAGGCTAAAACGGGCCCGCCATTGGCCCGGGCTTCGCCCGGCGCGCGCCCGCGCGTCCCGCGATGCGGTTGAAGAGGTGGTATAAACCCCGTAGGGAATGGGCGGGGCAACACCTGCAAGCTGCAGGCAGGGGCGGAGACAAACGGAAGAAGGCACAGCTGATGAAATAACCGGGCTGCTGGTCCTCGCAGTCCCGTACGCCAGTAGTCCCCAAACAATCCTCCTGCTTTGCTTATATTTTAAATGTAAATGTCCATTTTCATGTTGCTAATCTCTATAGATGTGTGTGGGAGCGCAGGTCTGATAAACTGGCGAGGAGGCCGAATATAGATTCCAAAAGGATGAGTTTTATTAGAAAATATAGAACTAGATGGTTGTTGGGTTGGTGTTTCTTCTTGTTCCTCTCTTGAGTGGACTGGACCGGGGGTCGTAGAGGATGTTCCAGGCTCCGTCTCTTCTAGGCACGGGTGTCCTTCGCGGAGGCTCATAAGAGAGGAAAAAGGGAGCCGTCAGTTTAGCGTTCGACAGATATTTATGACCAAGTACCTGTCACCACACCCGTGAGCGTTTTCAGGAACTAGGATGCTTATTTTCCCTATGCTGGGCTTTCCTTGGGTAAACCATTAATGCCCTGACTAAAGTGTATCAGTAAATTAAAGTTTTCCAGTCACGTTAAACCCGGCTCCCGCTATGTACAATAGATGCGCTAATTAAAGAAAGCAGGCTCCAAAAGGAAAATATAACATAAGCGGAGACAAACGAGAGTTCAAAGCATGCTAAGGACGCTGAGGGCAATAGTATCGTGAGGCACTCTAAAGTGATATGCGGGGTGCTAGCGAAAGAGAGCCAGTAAAAGGTCCTGTTACACTTACAGGGTCTGTGCTTGTCTGCATGCTCAACATACACAGGGGTGGTTATAGAAAGAAACCCTGCTATCCGAGTTCGTTTCCCCGCTTACCACCCACCTCCCTTGCGTCCTTCCCTGGGTCCCTCGTGCTTGTAACACTCACCGCTCCTGCCGCAACTCTTCTGAGTTGCGGCCGCTCTCCAGCATCCTCCGGCGGGCACCACCACTCTTCGCACCAGCGGTCGTCCGGTTCTTCGTCTCCGTCTTCGTTTTTCAGGCTTTCTCCCGGCGTGTCCTCGTTGTGTTCGTCTTATCTCCGTGATCCCTCTTCTTCTTCCGGCTTCGTCCTTTCAGTCTCCTCGTAACCGCCCTTCTCCTTTTCCTCTGTGACGTCTCCACTTTTCATTGGGTGGTGGCTATTCCTTCCGGACTTACCCCCGCCTACTTCCGGGGTCAGGTCAGCGTCTCTCTGCAAGGAGAGATGAGAGGTGAATGGGTCTCTCAGGCCATCACGGCCCCTCCCCTGTGGATCGCCGAAGGCAGCACGAGTCCTATAGGGAAGACCATCCCCGGGCATTATCCAGGTGGGTCCCTTGGCCATTTCCTCACATCCCCTTTCCCTAGCTGTCTTTCTACTAGGGCTGGCGTCCTGGGGAAACCTAGACAAGTAATCCACGTTTCCTTGCTCACTCCCTTTTCGGTGTTTTGTTTGGAATCGATAGGGTAGTAGGGATAGAAACCATCTAAGGATCCTCTCGTTGTGTCCCTTGTATCTGGCCAGCCATTCTAGAGGGGCATGGTCGGTGTATAAGGTGAACTCTCTTCCTTCAAGATAATACCGCAAAGTGTCTATGGCCTATTTAATGGCTAGTGCTTCTTTTTCGATAGTGGCATAACTCTTTTCTCTTGGTAATAATTTGCGGCTGATATACAGGATAGGTTTTTCTCCCTGCAGTGTCTCTTGGGACAAGACAGCCCCGAGTCCTTGATCTGAGGCATCGGTTTGCAACACAAAGGGGAGAGAGTAGTCCGGACTAGCTAATACCGTATCAGAGGTCAGTGAGGTTTTTAGAGTCTCAAAAGCCTGTGTTAGGTTTGGTGTGGGATGTTTTAGTCTCTCCTCTGTTTTGACCTTTTTTTGTAGTAGATCTCTCAGAGGGGCTGCTATTTGGGAAAAGTTAGGAATGAATCGGTGGTAGTAGCCAAGTAGTCCCAAGAAAGCCCTTAAATCTTTCTTGGACTGGGGAAATGGTAATTGGGAGATTGCTGATAGTTTAGTCACTTGGGGTCTTATGACTCCTTCCCCTAATAAATATCCCAGGTACCGCAAGGTTTGGGCTGCTAGATGACTTTTCGCCGGATTTATTTTGAGACCATGGTGTTTTAGGGTCTGTATCACTTGGGACAAATGAAGCAAGTGTTGTTCCCATGTACCGCTATAGATGATGATATCATCAATATAAGCTCCTGCGTATTTTTCCTGGGGTTGTAAAATCGCATTCATAGCTCTCTGGAATGTGGCGGGAGCTCCATGTAACCCAAAGGGTAGTACCTTAAACTGGTATAACCCATCCGGGGTAGAAAACGCAGTCTTTTCTCTATCCTGTTTTCTGAGGGGAACCTGCCAATACCCTTTGCATAAATCTAAGGTGATGATATATTTCGCCCTGCCTATTCTTTCGACCATTTCGTCCACCCTGGGAAGGGGATAGGTGTCGAATTCGGATATTTTATTGACTTCTCGGAAGTCAATACAGAAGCGTACCGAACCGTCCGGCTTAGGTACAAGAACAATGGGAGAGTTCCATTCACTGACAGACGGTTCAATAATGTCCATCTGTAACATCTTTTGGGTTTCCTGTCTTATAGTTTGGCGACGAGCCTCGGGATGCGGTAGGGTTTCAGGCGCACCTGTTTCCCCGTAGGGGTTTTTATTGCATGTTCCATAAGTGTGGTTCGACCTGGAGAGGTAGAAAAGGTGTCCTGAAGTGGTAGGAGTACTTGTGATAGACTAACTCGTAATAGGGGAGGAAGATCTGGATCGATGCTTTGATGGAATACGGAAGTTGACTCAGTTGCTAGATGTATGGATATCGGCAAAGGTCCCTCCCAATTTTTTAACAAATTGATATGGTATATTTGGGAAGCATGTCTAACCGGATCAGTCTCAATGCGGTACGTCACAGGGGTTATTTGTTCAACAATAGGGTATGGTCCCTGCCACTTTCCCAACAACTTCTGTGGTCAGATGAGGCCATCATGAGTAGTACGGAATCCCCCACATGGAGGGTCCTCTCTTTAGCTCTTTTATCGTACTGCCCTTTTTGGGCTGCCTGGGCTGCTTCTAACGTTGTTTCGAACGATGTACCTGATTTGGGACAAGTGGGTACGTAAATTGGATACATATTCTGTCAAAGGTTTGGAATCATTTGGTTCCGCTTCCCACCCTTCTTGAGCCATCTCTAACAAGGTACGGGGTTTATGTCCGTACAATAATTCAAAGGGGGAATATCCGGTAATTTTTGTTCTTTGCACCGGATAGCAAATAAAGCCAAAGGTAGCATGTCTTCCCATTACCTTGATTCCAACGCTAAGAGTTTCTTTAGGGTGGTTTTAATAGTGGAATTATATCTCTCGACTAACCCGTCTGTTTGTGGGTGATACGCCGCTGTCCTGATTTGTTTAATTCCTAATTGCATACAGACCTGTTTCATCAATCGGGACACAAAAGGTGTCCCTTGATCGGTTAAGATCTCTTTTGGGAATCCTACCCTTGAAAAAACAGTAACCATGGCCTTAGCTATATTAGAGGCATCAGGTCGCCGTAGGGGTATTGCTTCCGGAAACCGGGTGGTGTAGTCAACTAAAACGAGGACATACCGGCATCCACTACGGGAAGGTAATAAAGGACCTATGATATCCATACCTATACGACGAAAAGTCTCATCTATAATGGGTAGTGGTTGAAGAGGAGCTCGAAGAGGATGGTACCTACTGTTTCCTTGGCATACCGGGCATTCCCTACAGTATTTTTTTACATGTTTGTTTATCCCTGGCCAATAAAATCGTTCCATAATCTGCTTCTCTGTTTTGTCTGCCCCGAAATGTCCTCCCAATAAGTGACTGTGTGCTAGGTATAATACCTTTCCCTAAATGGGCTGGGTATCAATAGTTGGGCCTTTTGTGAGGGGTTCCCCTTTCTATATAGTAACCCGTTTTTCTTAAAGAAGTGAGGACCTACGTGGTGGGGATCTTCCTCCTCTAAGGCCTTGTTCCATGCTTCTTGCAATACAGGGTCTTCTCTCTGTGCAACATGGAAACTTCTGTCCGTTTCCCAGGGATTCTCGACCTGTAGTATGGGTAATACCAATGAGTTGCTTCCTTTCTCGGCCAGCCTCTGCTTCCTGCTTTTTCTTGGTTTTGTCGGTGGCCACTCTTTATCCACCTCCTGAGACAAGGGTGCGGTGGACCACCATTCTTCATCCTTGGGACTGGTACTCTGCACTAATTGCGACAGGTGTGGGTAATCGTTCCCGAGGATAACTTGTTCGGGCAGATTAGGTATCAGTCCCACCGTTAGGGAGGTCCCTGGGTCATGTGAGTGTTGTATTTGTACCCGAGTCGTAGGATATGGCTTAGTGTCCCCATGAACACATCGGATAGCTACAGTCCCATCAGGCGGGCCAACAGAGGATCCCAGATCCTGGGGTCGGACTACGCTGTGTAGACACCCTGTATCAGCCAGAGCGGTCACGGGACGTCCGTTCACTGTTATCGTGCCACGATAGGGGGGTGTTTTTTTTCGGAAGGAGAGCAATAATAGTTGCGAACCATCCCTATTTCCATGTGTTCTTCTTTCTGGGGGCAGAATCGGGCGATGTGTCCCATCCCTCCGCAATGGAAACATTGGGGACCCATAGGAGGTGATCGTAGCAGTGGGGTTCCGGGTACGATAGTTATGGGCTCTGATTTCTTGACCGGTGGTGGACGAGAAGGACAAGGTGGTCCAGGACCCCCTGTCTTCCCTGTGGTTCCTCTCGTCCTTTCTGAATTTCTTGGGCTCTGTTATATGCACTGGCGATTTCCACTGCCGTTTCCAGGGATAAATTAGCCTGTTGGCGTACCCACTTTTGAATGGGTGGATGGAGCGAGGTCAGATATTGCTCCAAATATATTTTGGCCGTAATCCCGTCCTTATCGGTGGTGGCTGGTTTTTACCAGCGATCCGCCATATCTTTTACCCTGAAATACAAAGCTCTGGGGGTCTCCTGGGGACCTTCCTTCATGTGTCTCAGTTTCATCCTGTACGTTTCGTCGTCTACTCCCAGCCTTTCCATAATGCATCTTTTTATGTCTACATAGGGAACCACCCCTTGAACGGTAGCTGCTTGGTAGGCTGCCTGTAGATCCCCGGACAGGAGAGGTCCTAAGTATTGGCCCTATTTCTCGACTGGCCAAGAGGCCGCAGTAGCCATCCTTTCGAAATTGTTAAAGAAATAGTCCGGGTCTTCCCACTCACATAGCGTTGTAGAACGACGGAGGGAAGGGTGGTGGGACCTCTCTGTTGTCCCAGGGCCTCGGTGATTTTATCCATGGCTGCCCCATGGGTTTGACTCTGTCCCGCGATTGCTTGTTGTAACTTGCCCCTGTCTTATTCGACCACGGTCAGGAAGCGCTCCATCACTCCTGGCACCGTGGATAGACACTTGACTGGGCTCCTGTCTAGCCGATGCCCCTTACATTATTTGGGTGAGTAAAACAGGACAGTTTACAGAGTTTTCTGATGGATCAGGCTCTGCTGGTGTCCTATTTCTAAGGGCTGTCTCTTTATGACAGCAGTGACATTCTGTTGTTGCACAAAATTATCTACCTTATTGCATTCTCTGGTTCTTGCGAGTGGCAGGTTCATGGATAGATGTGCCAGCAGCAAAGTGGAGGTACAGACCGTGCGTAGTGAGAAGCTGGGACACAGCAGCGGAGCCCCCTCTAGTGCATCATGTGGAGGCAGAACTGGCTCAATGGCTCATGGAGTAGAGGGGTGGTCCGTGTGTGTAAAAGAAAGAGGAAGATTTACACAATATGACATCAATCATATATGAAAGTGCCACTACCATCCTTACCTTGGAGAATAACGAGCTTGGGAACCACCCAAACCACATAATGTGAAGCCCACGCCATGATTTCCTGCATTTCAGGGGGCCAGCCACTATATTCCCCTCTACTCCCCCTGGTGGGATTCCCCCAGCGGAGCGGGTACTACACTGCGAGGGCCCTCCAAGTATGGACGGACCATAACATCACAGAGGTGGAGGCGTTGTTCCAGGGGGGGCAATTGAGGACGTACGCACAGCTGGTGGAGTGGTATGACCTCCCCCAGGGACAGTTACTGCGACACAGGCAAATACTGGAAAGTAGTAGCCACTTCTGGAAACTACGTGATGGGGAACCCCCGACGCATCCTGTGTTGCACACGGTGCTGCGAATGGGAGCAGGCAGGCATCTAATCACCTGGCATTATAAAGCGATCCGGGAGCTGATGGACGTCTCCCTGGACAAACTCCGGGAAACGTGGGAAGACGATGCAGGCCGAGTATTCAATGACGCAGAGTGGCGCAAAGCTCTGGAATTCCCAAAAAAGGTGTCCAGGAATGCGCGATTCAAAAATATTCAATTCAATATCTTACACCGGGTGTATCTTACTCCGGACAAGCTCCACCGGATTTACCCCGATACGCGGTTCGAATGCCCCCGCTGTCAACTGGTAGACGCCGACTTCAAACATATGTTCTGGGCCTGTCCATCCATACAACGTTTCTGGGTTGTGGTGCACCAGGCCGTTCGATCTACAACCGAACTCCCGACTGCCTCCACCTGGGATGAATGTGTGCTGGGGATATCCCCGAGGAAGAAAACCGCGAGGGTGCAATGGAAGTTCATGTCATTGGCCATTCTCCTCGCGAAGAGGAACATTGCGATGCATTGGAGGGCTCCAGCGGGACCATCCGGACCGGCTTGGGCGGGTGCATTGCTCAAATGGGGAGCGGCAGAGGAAGAGCTGCTGAGGGAGGAGGAGGCGAAGGGTGCCCGCAAACATCCGATATCTATGGAATGGGCACAACTCCTCATTCTTTTTAAGCAGAAGTACGCAGCGGGAGACATACAGGACACGACACAACCCACCCCCCACGCTTCTCCTGCCTCCCCCGATCACCCCAGACCAATAGAGGGCGCGGACGGCTCAATAGGCAGGTAGCACCCCTAGATGCGAAAGGCGAGTGCGGGCCCCGTCTCCTGCAGCGCGTCTAACGGTAGACCCGCCCCCCTCCCCCTAGTTCACCCCAGAGCGCGTTACACGCACTTACCATCAGTCCATGCACAATCCACCACGGGAACTTCCTGTTCGTCAGCCCTGCACCCCCCCCCCCCCCCCCCCCCCCTTCATGATTCGCTCCCTGCTTCCCCTTCCTTCCAGTTTCAGGCTCTCCCCCCTCCCTAGGACCCCTCTCAAGCCACCCCGAAGGTGGCAGTTGCTCCCGTCGGCAGTTCACACGCCGTTGTCCTAGTTGCATGACCTGACGATTATATTGGGAGAGAAGGGAACGATGCATAGACAAAATTGGGGAGACAGAGTTGACCCCGAACGAGATGGGAAATATAGACACTACTGCGATGATATGCATATGGGTCTGTCAGAACACACCTGTGGGAGACATGTTCTTCTGGTCATAACAGGAGGATTCAGTGGCTAATGGACTACGGTACCCACCCACTGCAGGCTGAACAAAGGTTCATGATGATGTGCTAAAATGATTAACTTTTATACCTGTGAAAGTTCAATGTGGTAAAATGCATGCAAAACCCTAATAAAAAATTTCAATAAAAAAAAAAAAAATGATTTCCTGCATATCAACTATTGGTAATATGCAGTGCATTTTTCAGAGCTTCTTACTCCGCCTACAGAAATCTTTTTTTTTTTTTTTTTTTACCGATCTAAGATGGTTGATGCAATATTAAAATATGTTAAGCATTCAAAAGCGCTTTTGCATGTAGGCGAGCCCCTGGGAGCAAATTATAGCAGTCCGACTCTCCAAAAAATGGAAAAATAATTGCCTGTGTGGGGTGTGGTATTAAGAAAGGAGTGGGAGGGGGCAAGCAGTGTGGTTGGGGGAGATAAAATTAAAATAAAGCTGGGTGTGTGGAGGAAGGGTAAAGCAGCACTTGAGGGAGAGAGCAACACAGAACACAAGACGGGGGAGAAGCAGAGGAGATAGTGAGCCGTGCACAAGGTAGAGAGCAACCTGAAGGGCAGAGGCAGCAGAGAAGCACGCCAGAGAAAACGCAGCATACAAAGAAGAAAGAAATGTGAAGCATGCATGTGGGCAAGGCGAGTGTTTGTGGGAGGGAAGCAGGACAGGAGGGAAAGAGATAGATTATTTAAGTGTTCTCATGGAATGTTAGAAGACAAAAGTAGCTCTTTAGATGTGAGCAGGTAAAGGATACATGCTAACCAATCAAAAGGATGGTTAAAAGCTGTGATCTGGGGCACGGACAAACCGAAGGGGAAGAAGGCAAGCCATCTAATGGGAGGCAAGCAAATGAGAATGATGATAAAGCCACAGATGACAAGCAAGAGTCACCTCACAAAGTATTTGGAAAGGCCACAGTAGATATTTCACAAGCTTGTGCTCTCTGGTGGATAAGACCTAAATGAGCACTCCAGTGCACATCACCCCCTCAATGCTATTCATAATGTTTGTGTGCAAACGATGACGTAAGTGTAGTATCAGTTTAGTTAGATGTGCAATATCAGATTACTTATTTGTAGGTCTATTTATTAGAGCGCTAATGAGGTCTCCAAAAGCATCAGAATGCTTTGCAGCATTCTTCTAATTCAAAGGAATGGAAAGATTAGGCAGGTGCAATGTGACATTGGGAGGATCTATAACATCAGGCATGATTGGTGCCATGTATTTTCTGTACAGATGTAAACGAATATAAGCATTCCTTGGTATTAGTTTTCTCAAACTGCTTGCCAGCAGGTCTTTTCATCACATCAACATTTTAGGCCAAGATCAGGAAATCCCTGAAGCTGTGGGTTCTTGTCAGTTAACGATTCGAAATAAGAGTGTTCTCAGTTTAAAAATAAGAACTAAACCGCACCAATGTTATGTGCAAATTTTCTAAAAACTAAATTAAAGAAGATTTTTCTAGCAAAAGGTGCAGGAGACAGATGGGAAAGGAATACAACAAAAAGCACAGTAATTGCTTATAGCTTGCTTCCCCCAGTAATAGATGTATTACAATCGCATCTGTCCTTTGTACAGAACTCCCACCACCGGTACATCTTGACTAGGTTTCGACTCAATTACATTCCTGTAATGTTTGGTTTTCTGGCTAATATCCATTCGGTGAGCGATTTACCGAAATGCCCCTGTAATGGGAGAGCAGGACAATCACTTTTACATAATTTATTCCTCTGTACATTATATGGTCCCCAAAGGAAAGTCTTTTTAGTTCCTATGTTGCGTAAATATAAATTTGTTTGATGTAGACCTGCACTGCACTTTATTCAACAGTTGGTAGATCCCTATGTGTTATACTCTCGCATCTTTGTTATGGGCGGTGGCTAAGTGTAGACGTTTATCTCTCCAGATATTTTAACACTGGTCTTATTCTGGTCTTCTTTTTAGGCTGATGTATGTTTTTAAGAGGAATTTTAATGTATATAATATATTGTAACTTATTTTTTTTGTACTTTTATGCATTAAAATAATGCGAAATAAAGTAAAGTATTTATTGATTGACTTGAGCCCTCCTCCACCTGGAACTGTGATCCCTCTGCGTAACTATAGAAAACCTACGTTAAAAAAAAATCCGTTGCTTTGGCGGTTTGATGTAACACAGGTAACATTGCTACACCAAGCAGAACACAGTACGTTTTTTGGTTATATTTTGTTTTATTTATTGCATGTCATACAGGTGTGTAGCCTGCATTCGGATTTCTACACTCTGCTTTCGTTCTGATGAGCAACCTTCTATCCAGAGCCTGGTATTCAATCCCCCTTGTCCACTGCCTCTGAAGGTGGATGGAATGGAATATTCTAAAGATTGCTCACTCATGCGTTCAATTGTATAGAGCCCTGCACCATTGCTCCATTCCCAGATTGTACAGATGTGCAGTTGCTGAACTTATTTCTGGTCAGAAGCCTTACTGAGCAGGTTGTAGTGCATTGTTAATTTTCCTGTTTCAGGAGATATTCCTTTACAATACTTTCCAAATGCTTGGCAATAGGATAAGTCAGACATTATATGATACTTTCCTGGGTTTGCAGATCCGATGCGGTCTTTTTAGGTGTGATTGAATTGACCGCTGTGCATGGCGAACGTATTATGTTCTATAAATAATCTGAGGAGTTTTGGTTCAGCCTCCTTCAGCAATTGGCTTCTTGGTCTCAGGAAGCTTCAGCTATCGACTTGAGACTTAGTCATTCAGATTTTTGAACAAGCTCAAACGAATATTTTAATTGTACTTTCTACTGGCTTTTTGGTTGCATCCTTCCACCTTCTTTGGAAAACATGAACGGCTATTTTATATTTTAGAAGGGCACTCTGTTATTACACATTTAATTATTTATCTCATCAATGCATTCGGTTTACAAAGCGATCCTTTTTTGCACAGCAGGTTTTATTATTTTGTCAGCTTTTTAAGGGCAAAATCTATTGATCTTCCCAGTGCTTTTCCATAATAGTTTTACACATACTGACTTAAATAGTTGGGGCACCTTTGGATGGTTCAGGGGTGCATTTTATAGTTTTTTTTCCTAAATGACCGCAGGTATTGCCTACCTGTGTAATTTTTTTTTTTTAACACGGAGTACACCGAAATATTTGCTTTAATCGTGTGAGTCATGTTCAACAATAACTGGGATAAAACAGGGAAGCTTGTATTCCAGCTTTTCAGTTCATTCAGTTACTAGACTTGGTTTCTGTTTTGTCTTAACAGATTTGCCTGTTTTCTTTTCTCTTCCAGCATGGCTATGTGTAATTTTATCTTGCCAGTGCATGTTGATTATTTAACTCCAGTCTGAGGACAGCTTGCAGTGAGTTTGTTCGGTGCCTGTTCTGTGTGAATGTGGGAAGCTTGGACTATTAGCAGTGCTTTAGTTGTTCGAAGCCTAAGTGAAGCTTGCACTGCCATCCATGTATTACCAGCTGTGTTTGTTTATATTTGCATTGTGCAGCTGCTTGTCTATGCTGATCCTGGTCTTTGGGTTTAGAGAGGGTTGAACTGCTGCAACCTGTGTTTTACTTTGATTTTGTAAAAAGTAACTTTATACTGTTTTCCGAGCTTTAATTGCTCTTTATGTATGACGTTTGCACTTTTACTGTGTTTCTCACGGCTATTCTTCCTTAATGAAACTTGCAGTATTGCAACTTGTGCTTAAAGTATATTTGCACTATTGCTGACTGTTGCATAGAAACTTCGGGAGCCAGGCGGAGATAAGTACAGCGTTTATTTCGTGAAGTACAGGATAATAATTAAGGAACCCACACGCTGCCTGTCCTCGTGCATCAGATGCCCAACGAAAACTGAGCAACCGATGCGGGATCGCATCGTAGGCTATAAAGCAGAAACTTAAAAGGAAACGTAGCAACAGAATGCTTTTACTTTTGCGGGGGGTTCTGTTGGGGGAGTTTCGAAAGGGAGGGCGTGGGGGGTCTTTTTATTGCATCACACCATTGATCTGGATCAACCATGCGAACGGACTTCGCTGTATCATGGACACCTTATGGGACGATGGGTGTGACTTTGTAATCAGATTGGTGTGTTGTCCGTTATACTGGTTTCCTCTGTTGACCAGTCAGTGGGCGGAGGGATTGAATGTGTAATTTCATGAAAATCAATAAAAGTCTGTTTAAAAAAAAAAAAAAACAGAATGCTTTTACTTTTGACAAGTGAGCTCGCTCCACTAAGCAGGAGCTCACTCGCTCATAATATCTTAAAGGCACTGCACACTCTTATTACTGCAATGTCTTATGGTACAACACCTTCCCCTTTTTGAAAAAAACAAAGCTACATAATTAGTGTAAAAAAATGTAAAAGAAAAATACCTAAAATAAACATAACACAATTTTTACATCTCTACATCTTTTTTTAAAGACATATAGTAATCCTCACATTTAGAAGGCATAGTAGTATTGCGTACAGCTGTGGTGTTATGGGATGTAATGCAATCATTACATTTAATTAAAGGTTGCCTTTGTGTAAGTAACAAATCATTCACATTATCAATCGGAGATGAGCGTTTACCATCAGTTTAATGCTCTTGAGTTGTTTATCACCAAGTGCTTATAAGAGAGCAATTGTGCTCATCACAGCCTTGCACAGCTTGAATTTTGGCTGCCTGGGTAATCTTGACCAGATCTCTTACTCCACCAGCCTTGTCCTTAGTAAATACTGAGCTTTTAGACACTCTATCAACACAAACTGGTTTTGAAACTTTTGATAAATCCTTCTTGACCTTATTGCGATTTGTGATCAGAACCCAATACCCTGCTTTCAATGTTAATTCTTTGACATGGTGTCTTTTTTAAAAATGTTCTTTAACCCCTTCAGCGCTGCGCGGATTCCCCCGCGGTGCTGAAGGGTTCTAGCGCGGGCGTGGTCATGACGGAACGGTTCCGTCATGAGCACAGCTCAACCGATGCTCATGACGGAACCGTTCCGTCATGAGCATCGAAGGGGTTAACCTGACTTTGCATTGCTTCAACTCTGGATGCATTAGTCTGCAAGTCATGTGTGCTCTTTTTGCTTACCTCTCTCACCCTGTCAGGACAAACTGAAGTCCTTGGAAATCTTTTGCGTAACATCATAATTGGGGACATACCTGTTGTACTGTGTGGAGTTACTGGGGGGGGGGGGGGGGGGGGGGGGCAGATGGTTTAACTCTGTCTGCTCACTTGCAGCCTGGAGGCTGAAATCAGCCCATCACGCCTCCCCGAGGAATGCTGTGCTTGTTAAAATCCATAGGAAACAGTATAAATTGGCACTTAGCAAGCGCAGGGCGGCCTTGAAGGAAGAAGCTTGGAGCAACCTTATGGAAGCTACAACCTACAAGTCTAGCGCCAGGTTCTGGAGCATCATAAACAGCCCCATCCTGGGTGAGAAGGCCGCCAATGTTTTAGAAGCGCACATTACCGAAAATGAGTGGGTCAGTCACTTTGAGGCCATGTTCAAAGGAGACCCGTCCCCGTCCCCCGCGTACCTAAATCTGGGGGTACTCCAGCAAATCTAGTCGTCCTTGAAGAAGAAGTAAGGCACGGCATCACCGGTCTGACTCGTAACAAGGCCCCGGGTCCCGACGTTATCCCACCCGACCTTTACTTGTCAGACGTGGCACTCTGGGCTCCAGTACTCACCTCTGTAATTAACGCAGTTGCTAGGGTCGGTACTCTGCCCTCCTGTGCCACCTCCATCATTTTGCCAGTCTCTAAAAAGGGGGATAGGGACAGCACGGTGTGTTAGACCGATCTCATTGATAGATTCGGTGGTAAAAGTTGTCGGCAGGATTTTGCTGCATAGGTTAGCGACCTGGGCCACCAAAAATAACATTCTGTTGGATGCCCGCCGTTCCACGATTGAACAATCCCTGAACCTTTTCTTAATCGCCAGCAAATATACAGTTGCGCGCAGCGGCACCATCTTACTGGCTTTTATGGATCTGTCATCTGCATTTGATTGCGTAAATAGGGCTAAGTTATGGCAGATCCTACTCGCTTTAGAGGTAGACAGGGAGCTGGTCTCCTTTCTCTATGATCTTCACCGGGACACCAAAGCGGTAGTGCGATACTCGCAGAGATTGAAGGTATCTCGCTCATTCCCGGTAAAAAGCAGGGTCAGTCAAGGCTGCATATTGGCCCCTTTTCTTTTTAATCTCAATATTAACAACCTGGAGAAAATACTTTTGGGGACCAAGACTGACTACTACGGATAGGTTGGCGTGGCCTCCCGGTTCTGCTCTACGCAGATGACGCCGTCTTGATGGCTAGGACAGAGAGGGGTTTACAAACCATTCTAGCATTGTTTGCCCAGTTCATGGGAGATTCAGACCTAAAAATCAATAACTCCAGATCATATATCCTGCAACTAGGGTCCCACCCCTCAAGATCATATGTCTTTAAGGTAGGACCCACCCCCATTCCCAAAACATCAGTCTTTTCTTACCTGGGGGTACTCCTGGACGACAAACTGAACTGGGCTCCATAACTCACTCGCAAGAGAAATTATCTCAATAGGGAAGTTGCCGCTATCTTTAACTTTGCCACAAGACTGGGTAGAAGACCACAGGGGGCCCTCCTGGAGCTTTTTAGGGAAAGGTGCTTGTTAAAAGTACTTTATGGCAGTGAAATATGGGGATATGTAGATGCAAAGGACGTTCAAATCTCTCTAAACAAATTCATGAGAAGACTGCTGTCCAGGTTATTCCCTCCTTTATCACCTATGAAGAGTTGGGAATGCCCTATATCACAGATCAGATAGCTTTTAGTCCGCTGTCACTCTGACAAAAAATTTGGGTCAAGAAGGGGGATTTGTTAAACAAGGCAATCCTTTTAGATTGTTTATCTTTGTATCAAGCGCTAAGGATACCATGGTTGAAATATATAAAAAATCATCTAGCATGCTTGAGCAGAGGAGAACTCTTTACTAACCACGAGGGAATTGGCAAAAAAGAGATACCCACCTTGAAGAAGGCGTTTGGTAAGCGCCGGCTTGCTTTAAGGGAGGAGAGGGAGCTTATGAAGCCAAGTGTCTGTCGCTCCGTTATGTTAAGGACCACCGAGTTAGCGGAGCCGTACATACTTGGTCTAGTGAACTCGCACAATATATTTCTTTTGACCAAGTTCCGGCTTGACATGTTCCATTTACTTCTCTCATACCCTAGGGGTGTAAGAAGAGGGCAAGTTCTTCCTCCCTGCGGCTGCGATGGTTCATCTCCGCAGGAAATGCTTCATTTCACCATGTTTTGCCCCTTTTATGATGCCTCGAGAAAATCCTATCTAATCCCCATCTTGAAACAGGCCAACTTTAACCTCTTCAGTGCCCATGACGAGATAGTCTCGTCATGGAGCACGGTTGCGCTGTGCCCATGACGAGACTATCTCGTCATGAACCCCACCCACTAATACAACGCCCGGCACAGGAGGGGGAAAGGGCGTGGCACTGAAGGGGTTAAACAAGTTCAGCCCGCATTTATATTTTTACAGATGCTGACGGGCAATACAGTTTTTCACGTTTTAAGCTTTTTAAAATCGGCCATCAAACTTGGAGCGAGCTGTGATTAGTCGGGTTACTCCCCACAATGACCCTGGGCCACATGTCCTTGTACAAGCAACTTTGTGTGGATTGGGCTAGTGACTTTTATGCATTGTTGTTCCTTTTTTTAAATTGTTTTTGCTTCAATATCTCTGGTGTAACCAGGTATTGTACTCTGCATATAACTGATGAGCCATGAAATTGCCATGGTCTGTTCTTGAGAGTGTACATATTGTATCCCACTATTTTACCCTGGTTTTTATATTGTGCTTTTATGGTTTGCTGATTATGAAACCGAATAAAGTAAGTTGATGATGATGATGGTGTGGAGTTACTAGATATGACCAAACTTTCTCCCTGAGAAACGTTTCGAACTTAAGACCCATAGTCGAGGCTGTTTGCACACCCTCTTTTAAGAACTTATTCATGCGTTCAACCAAACTATTGGCAGAAGGAGAGTAAAGCACAACTCTGATATGAGTAATGTGAAAACCCTCAATGAAGTCCTTCTTGCTCACTGATGTGAACTGGGTGCTGTGGTTGGTAACAATCTTTGTGGGTGCTCCTTCTACATCAAAAATATTTTTTTAAACTTTTATTGTAGCGTTAGTGTTGTGAACAGAGGTAAAACCAAAATACACCAATTCAGAAAAATAATCAATTAAAAACACATCATGTAGCTTTTGTTAACAGGCAATAACTCAGATCGACCCTCGAAATCAAGTGGAATTTTTTGCCAAGCTTTCTCCGGTAGAGGGACCATACGAATAGGTGACTCATGTACCTTCCAGTGCTTATCAGCTACCAAGCAGGTGGTGCAGTTATCAATATTCTTAGAAACTTGAGCTTCTGATGCAGGCCACGATTAAAATTGTCTTATATATTTGTATGTGCTACTGATTCCTAAATGGCCCTTGTGTGCCCCTAAATTACGCTTGTGTGCCTCCTTAATATCTGTTAAAGGAGGCACACAAATATCATTACATACTAGCACCCCTTCGACAACTGATGTGTTCTCTGAAATTTTTACAAAAGGTCTCAAAGAGGCCTCAACATTTCGTTCCTTGGGCCAACCTTCTGTCATGAATTTAAAAACCGACTGTAACATAGGATCCTGTTTGGATGTTTCTAACCAGTGTTTGTGTGATCACCCCTTCGTTCCACAGTATATCCTCCACAAAAGGAGACATTTCTCCTTATCTTGAAATGTGTTGGATTCTTCACCTCTGATCGATAACGTGGGGAGGCAGTCTGCTCTCATTTTTTTTTTTAATGTATTTCACTGTAAAATTAATTACTTGCAGCTTTGATAACAATCTGACCAATCGTGAGGATGGTTTCCCTGAACCATTTCCACTCAACGGGTGGAGCAATGGTTTATGGTCTGTGAATAGATCAAAATGGGAACCCCAAATGAGAGTCTGGAACCTTTCCACCTCCCGACAGCATGCCATTGGCTCTCGCTCAATGGTGCTGTAATTGCCTTCCGCACTACTAAGGGAGCAAGAGGCAAAGGCAATGGTGTCTTCTTTGTACTGGCATTACTGTGAAAACCTAGTTATGATACACTTTCTGCCTGCTACAAATAAAGCTGTGGCTGAAATGAGATTCATCACGTTATGAAAAGCTTCTTGCACATAGTCTGACCAGATACACTTCACTCCTTTCTTGAGTAAATTCCTCAAGGGCTGCAAAATAAAAGCATAACCGTGCACAAAACTTGAATAGTATTTGCTTGGCCTGAGAAAGGTTTGAAGTGTCTATTGTCACTGGGTGGATGTGCATCTTCAATACCTTTAATTAATGAACATTTTGGAGATCTACCGTTGGGCGTGATAGTGTCCTAAGTTGTGTGTTTTCTACTAACAATTTGCATTTATCTGTGCCAAGAGTGATACCAAACTCTTTACATTTAGTGAAAACTGTTTCAAGAGTGTGATTATGTTCAGGTTAGGATTTTGCAAAGATCATCACATTATCTTGAAAAGCTTGTACCCCACTCACACCCTCCAATATGTTATCCACGAGGCCCTGAAAAACACTAGCTGCTGAAGCCAATCCAAAAAGGAGTCTGCTAAACTTAAATGCGCCGAAAGGAGTTACAAAGGTTGTTAATTCTTGGGACCTTTCATCTTATGGGTTCAGGCAGTAATGTGGTTTGAAATCCCAAAGTGTGAAACATTTAGAGTCTCCAATGTTGGCAGGTAAGTCCTGAACCTTGGGCAGAGGATGGCAATCAATCACAATGTTCCTGTTGAGACTGCACAGATCAACGAATCTCACCATCCTTTTTGTGCACAATTACAATGGAACTTACCCATTCAGAGGAGTCAGTGGGTTTGATAATGCCATCTCCAACTAACTTCCTAATAGGTTTTTCAATTCAGCTCTAGCACTTCAGGATACAGGTCATGCTTTATGTATAACAGGTATAGCAGGCCTCTTTAACGTAATCGTGTGCCCATATTTCTGAATGAGCCCAATCATACCAGATACAATTTCTGGAAATCTTTTAGCAATATCTTCAGCCGAGTTAAAATCAGCAGTAGTGAGTAAAGATACGTTTGCTAGCCTTACTAGTAGATCAGCACAAGGCACAAGCATAATATCAAGTTTTGCAAGGACCTGCCAGCTAACTATATTTCTACCCTTGACTGCAACGTAGACTTTAGTTGACATTGACCTGTCAAGGCAAGTAACAGTGTCTATGAAGAACCAAACCATATTAATATCCTGATCACCATATGGTTTAGGATGTATAGCCAGTGTGCTTAGGATAACATTATACCCCCAGTTTTGGCAAAATAAAGATATGATATTAATAGGTGCATCTGAGTCACACATCATGTTAAGAGGTCCTTTGGAACCTAGGGATACCTAACATAGAGGTTCCTTGATTTTGTTAGGAGACAAGGAGTCCATCTCCAGGCTCAGGACCATATTTGATAGATTGACAGGATAGGCACATTCACAACTCTGTGTACTTTCACTAGGTGTTTACCAGATCTGCAAACACTGTGAAAGTGACCTAATTTCGTACACGTATTGCATTGTTTACCTACTGCTGGACATTGCATAAAATTGTTTAAATGGGATGTAGATCCGCACCTGAAACAAAGTGTTAATGTTATGTTGAACCTTCGTAAAGACTTTGCCCTTAATTTGTACAGCATCAACATGTTCAGAATACCCCATAGCATTAACAATTGGAGAAGATGTCCGAGTAGATTTCTGAGCCATCTTGCGACTGGACATTATTGAATGTTCAATGCTTTTGGCCAGATCAACAACCTCTGACAATGGAAGGTCTCCTTAATGCTGATATAAATTCTTCAACAGTTTCATCCGTTGTTTGTTTCTTCACAAAAAAATAAAATTTCTCCAATAGAACACTAGGTTGTTCTGAGAATTTGACTCTAAGTCTTATAATCACTTCTGAGCACTCATTAGAATCTTCGCATTATCCAGATGTGGCAGCAGATGGAGACCAATTATTACAAACTTGCTGGCCTTCATTTCCCATATGACTGTTAAAAATAGCAGCCTTTCTTTTAGGTTCAAAGCCATATATTCCAACCACGATTAAATAGTTCTTAAAAGATCTTAACCACGCGTTCCACTTAATCAATGACTTGTCAGGAAGTTGAAGAAATGGGGAGAGCTGAGCTAAATTGTTAGAAGCCATTGGAAAATGTGTTTTATATCCCACCATCGAATGATGAGTTGATACAGGTAATTGCACAGTTCTGAGAGGTCAGTAAGTATTTCCATGTTCACTTGAGGCAATTCAAACAAAAACTTTCAAGTTATAAAGAAACGTTGCTGTAAACTTGAAATATACAAAGCAATGTAGCACTGGCATTGAAATATGAGCATATTGGCACAACATCAATAATTAAAACAGAAACCCATCAGGCAAGTAAAGTTAGTGCCAGGAGAACATATGCACATGCAGCTAAGTATTTACTTGTACGACAGGCATGTAAACTGAAGAAATTATATACAGGACCGTGCCGGCTCAGTGGCTCATCCGTGTTGATGAAGAATTGGAGCACACAGAGCTGAAATGAAGACATGGGCGGTGCTGCACTCGAAATAGCCCAAAATTAGCCTTGGGCTGTGAGGGCTACAGAAAGTACAGGAGAAGCACTCAACTGGTAACGGCTTAGACGAGTGAAATGATACAGATGATAGCATGGGTTATCCGGTGTACGCTTTTGGCTCCAAATCCCAAAAGTCTCAAATTTCTTGCTAAATCGTCGCCATGTGTTACATAGAGACTTTGGGAGCCAAATGGGGAAAAGTACAGCATTTATTTTGTGAAGTATAAGTTAATAAATAAGGAGCCTACGCCCAACCTGTCCTCGTGCATCAGACGCCCAACGACGACTGAGCAACTGATGCAGGACAGCAGCGCGAACCATAAGCAGTAATTTAAAAGGAAACATACAGGGGTGTGTAGTCTAATAAAATATTTACTTGCCCACAGGACAGTTCGCTTCTTAAATCTACTTGTCCTGTAACAAAATCCACTTGTCCATTTTGGTGCCATGCAGCACGGCGACAAATTATGGCAGCTCTGATAATAACCTCTCTGATTATGCCACGGCTCATATTATACTAGGGTCTGAATACTAGCAATTCCCTTATTTTGCCACCTTTCCGCAGATCTACATAATGGGTCCGGATGTAGCGATAAGCAATAGTGCCATGGTTGGAAAGCACTTTTGAATATATGAAAACCTACTAACTTGCATGTTTTGGGGGTTTTCACTAGCTCTTCTCTATTCTCTTCCCATATTGAGAAAGGTTGGAAATTTACTTTTGACAAGGGCAGAAGTAACACTTCTTCTTTCAGGGTACGGAAAAAAGTGGTAGGAGGGAAAGTGAACTTGGAAACACTCAACAGATTTTCACACAAGCAAATCTACACATGCCTATTACCATGTGCTAAAGTGCAGCTAAAAAATATTTTCTAGGAGTATGATTTCCTGCCTACTTCTGAAAATTCTTGTGAATCCATGAAAGCCATAAATCTGCATTAATGCAAGGACATATACCATGGGTGCAATTTTGTGAATTTTTTAGAAATTGTTCCCCTAATTAGGTCTTGCATTAACCAAGACATTTTGTTTTTATTAACATTCTATCCCTCTCATCTATCTATTGGCCAGCTTCACTGAGAATAACTACATTCTTCTCTTTCACAAGGACCATATTGGCACACAAAGTAGTATTGTTCAGTGCCAGGAACTACTGCGGCAATGTGTGTTTTTGGAGACCAAAAAATATTTTTGCTTTTTGCCAATGTTTGTTATAATGGTGAGGGCACAGCAGCTCAAACAACAATAAAGTTTTACAAAAATGATGTAAAAAGAAGACATGCATTGACAAAATCAAAAGGCTGACCACCAATGTCAGAGCTATTGGATTTGCCAAATGCTTGTTTATTTTCATGTTTACCATAATGTTATTGGAACTGGCTACACTTGTTTTCCACGAGGAATAGTTTTTGGAAATACTAGTATACATCAGCACATTTTACTAAATGATGCTTCAAAGAAATAGTACCTAAAATATCCCAGTAGTTTAGCAATTTCTTTTTCCTAGTTGCATTTTTCATGGACATTTTATTCTGAAAGCAAAGAATCCTCAATCTTGCTTTCAACCTTCTGTAAATATTTGCATCTAATCAGAAAGCATTGTGGGAGCATTATATGTAGCCTCATATTGTTAAACTTTGCAAACGTGTGTACACATTTATATACTGGGACCACTGTCAGTAGTGCTGTTAGAGCTAACAACATTTCCCTAGAGTGCTCACCCTAATAATGAAGTCTTTGCATTAATGAGCTATAAATACAAGTTCAAACAACATTAAGAGATGCACCCAAATATTACCTTAAATGTAGACAATGCCTTTCCCTGATCCATAATGTGGTACTGTAAACTGGTAGCCAAAGAGGTTTGTGCTGCAGGAGGTTTGGCCTTCTTGTCCCAAGGACAATATAAACATGAACACTTGTTGTCCTTTACCCTAAACAATATGTCCTGGGCTTCGGGCTATAGGAATTCCACACCCCTGACATAGCAACCGGAATGCATTTACGTTTTACATGTGAGCTCACTCCCCAACGCAGGAGCTTGCTCGCTCGTAAACAAGTTCTTAAAGGTGCTGCATACTCCATGCATTGCTGCAGTGTCTTACGGTACAACCCTGACCGAGCTGCACATGGAATGGTATGAGTGTTTGTGTGTGCCTCTGCCTGTTGCAGCTGATCTGGTACATGTTGTCTGTAGGAGTCCTGCTTGCACTGTTGCCGACCGTGACCCGAGCATAAATGCGGCGTTCTAATCATAAAGCTTCAATTTAATCAATTTGCATGGGAGCAGAGTGTTAGACTTCACACCTATCTATTCTCACTAGGGCTCCCACTTCTCTCCCTAAGTTGGATGGGAGCAGAGTGTGAGACTTCACACCTATATGTTCTCACTAGGGCTCCCACTTTTCTCCCTCAGTCTCACTGGGCTGCTGATACACTCAACCCTGGCAGAGCAGTTCGAAAGGTGAGCACCAATTTCTAGAGGAGAAAAGAATCCGACAATGAGATAAGGCCCCAGAAGGATAGAAGGAAATAGAAAAAAATAAAGGAGAAAGAAATTAGCTAAGACAGTAACAGTGCACCGGGGAGACAGCAACCTGTAAGGTAAAGGGGGAGACAGGAATGTAGAGGGAGAATCACACAATGGAGTTGAGGGGGCAGGGGGAGAAAAAGCTTACGGGTTGGGAGGAGAAGCACTGAGCTGGGGTGCGTGTAAGGGGAGCACAGAGGGTAGAGAGCTGGAAAACGCAAGCACTATCATGGAGTGCATTACCAAAAAGAAACAATCATTTACAATGCAACGGTCTCGGCATTGTTAAAGTTAGAGCTATTGGCATTGCTCATGACAATGCCGTTTCTTTAAATGTTTTAAAAACAAAAACATAAACAAAAATAATGTCATGAGCAATGCCAATAGCTCTAACTTTACCAGTTAGAAAGTATAAGTGCTTGATCCGATACAGTACATCAATGCAGTGTAATGCAATGTAGCCAACGGAGCGAAAGATCTGGTCGAGTTTCCTTTGCAGTTAATGTGTATTCAGTGGGTACAGATCGACTAGCCCGCGCCCTAAGCACACACGCAAGGATGTGGCAGCCTTCCATTGCTTGCTGATTCAAGGCGAGTATGTACACTACACCGCTTTCAAATGTCACTGTTCGACTTCACCCAGTGTGGACTTCGAAAATCCCAAATGAGCAGGGGGCATTGGTCCCGCACCCCCGCTCGCGGAATCCATCACTGTAAAACCGCAGGCATGTGGACATCGACTTCCTCCCCCCCCCGCTAGCATCGTGGCTTCTCGAGTGAAAGCATAAATGCGTTAAAAAGTAACCAAATGACATAAAACCACTCATCCATGAAAGCACACACTATTAAAACTGTCCTGCAATGAGCGTAAACACGTTCACTCTCAAATGTTTAGGGATCGCTTAAAAACAAAGACAACTAACAACTTTGCAAATGAAACTTCATAAATGAAAAAGAAACAGAAAGCCGCAGTTACCAGCACATTTCAAATCGTCACGACTACCTGGTTTACAGAGATTCTCCGTTGGCCCAAAATTTAGTTAAAAAATGAAACTGCCATGAAGATCGGAGTCCTGGTATGGAAGTGGTGTTTCAGATCGCCAGAATTGCCACCAAACTTCTGAATGACATTCTGGTACAAATTATAGGAACAGGAAAGGGGAACATGGCGGCCGCTAACTAGTAACGGTCGCGAGCTCTCCCGCCTGGATGGTGGATGTGCACAGTTAGGAGCAACAGTTTTGTGCTTACCGCAGAGGATTTCCTGGAGCGAAAGAGCAAGGAGTTTGAGGGACCGTGAATTTCTTCGGTGGTTTCGGCGGCTTTGTGCTTCCCTTCCCGTGTTGGTCCCAATGTTTCGTGGTGGTGGTGGAGAGCTGCTGCAAGGACGCTGGGAGGTGTGTGGGCCAGCAGCAGTGGCGCGGCTCAGGAGGAGTCGCCGCGCTGCAGCATGGTCTGGATTCCCGTCCAGGAGCTTTGACGTGTCGGGGATATTCAACGGCATTCCAGATATAAAAGCAAAATTTCTCGAATACCCCCAAGAAATACACCAATGAAAACCCAGAGCGGGATTTCACCTCAAAGGAGCAGGAGCTGGGAGATGTAAGCAGGGAAACAACGCCGATGACCCCGGTAAGGAGATAGGGGCGGGCTTCACCGGACGTGGGTATTTTTGGAAAGGGGTGGAATTCTCTGAAAAATAATCACCTTCTGAAAGGATCACTGCTCGGCGGTTTTACAACTATGCACTCCCACGTACGCGGTTCACTGGAGTTGGGGACAACCACACCGAGGGCTCCTGCACCGTGTGACCTTCCCGCCAGGATCTATATCAAGCACTACTAAGCACAAACAAGCAGAGGGTACCGGAAGACACCACCGCCTTTCTCCGAGGCAGAGCAGAAATGCAGCGTCCTTTTCGGATTCGGGGGCGTGTTTTGCTGTTGTCTCCGCCTTGAGACTTCTTGCAAAAAACACGCCCCCCGATCCGAAAAGGATGGGGCCTAATCTGAATGACTGACCTCTTCTCCAATGGCTGGCCAGCATTCAAGAGGCCAGCCAATGGAGAACAGGGGAGAAGAGGGGCGGGTTCAAGCCCCTCTTCTCCAAGTCATTAAATCTCGGAGCGAGACTGCGCAAGCGCAGCCTTCGCAGCCGAGACCTAAAAAGTAGTTCCCTAAAAGTGAGCAGTGGAAGGACACGAGTGCTGTGCTCCAGGGTTGGGACACACAACGTAAAAGTATCAAGGAAATGAGTGACGGGCGTAATGCAATAAGCGGCTTTAAACCCCTTGTAGGTTCTTGGTAGCTAACAACAGGTCTTTTCCAACTAGACCTATGTGTTCCTTGGTAGGCTAAAAAGTACACTAGCTCCAGATGGAGGCAATGGCATGCACTAAGATTGTGACAGATCTAGAAAGTAAGACATTTTCCCTTCACTTAGAAGACTGCACCGAAACATGCAACAGGGGAAACATTTTAAAAGAGATTTAAGCTAAAGATTTGTCGTTTTGGGCTAAGTCCGTAAATCGGATTTTGGATTAATGTACAGGAAAATTGTGATATAGTAGGGAGATTAAATACCACTCCATTTTATCCAACTAATGTCCCTGTCAATCAATCAATCAGTACTCTTTATTCGATCACTTAAAAGCAGATCACAAAAGATAAAAATACATAAAAACACCATAAATGTCATTAAAAATCAAGAATACAGAATCCACCATAAAAATTTAGAATTTGAACATTAGCAATTCAGACATACCGTATCAATCAGTAAAACAAAGATCAGATTAGAAAATAATGAAATTGCGTGATTGTACTGCAGACTTCAAAAATGAACCCATAGCTGAACATACTTCAAGACAACCAAATTGCTGCAGATAATGCTGAAGAACCCTAACTAGGGCAAAACCGATCCTAGGTTGCTTGTGTTGCGGTTCAGGGAGGATCTGGCCTGGCAGTTCAGGCTGGACTGTTCCCATGAGGAGCAGGGTGAAGACGGATTTGCATTTGGCTGGGTCCAAACTGAAGAGGCATGGTGGGCAAAAAAAGGATGGATTAGGATGTGCCCGAGCGATTGCCAGTGGCTGAGATTAATTCAAGTATTCCATTGTTTTTTTCATTTGCCACCCTAAGTGCTCCGAATATTCCCAGACGTGGGTTCACGGCTCACTGTGCTACTGGAACCAAGCTATACTTAGGGCGATACTGGTTCCAGGTTTCTTGTGTTCTAGTTCATGAAGGACCGGGCCTGGCAATTCGGGCTTGAATGTTCCCATGACGAGGTGGGTCAAGACTGGTTTGCATGTGGCTGGGTCCAAACTGAGGAGGCATGGTCGGAAAAAAACAATGGATTGTGATGTGAGCCAAGCAATTGTCCGTGGCTGAGATTGATGCAAGCATTTTATCCATTACCTTGTATTTTTTTACATTTACCGCCCTAAGTGCGCTGGGTATGCGGAGATGTGGGTCCCAAGCTCACAGTGCCACTGGAACCAAGCTTTACCTGGCTGAAGAGAACTAACTAACTAAATGCGCAATTGTTTGTGTGTTTTCACTCCTGTAAATTTATTCGTGGTGTACACTGACAAACTATTTGATTTTCCCAGTTTAATGGCAACTTTGAGTTGCACATATTAGTGTCACTGATCCCATAGTGTGATCTTGGCATCTTTGATGATGTAAAGCACTTTTCTTTTTCCACACCCAAAGTGAATTTTTAATGAATGAAAGTGTTGATGCCATGTAAATGCCATATGGTCTGGATAAGAACTTGGAAATAATACTTTTTTTTAATGTTTAAATTACAGATGGACTGAAAAGACACTTTTAAACCGGTTGTCCCACAGGCTGCTTACAAAATACAGCTACGAGTCAAGGGCACTCAAGTGAGTACAATACTAGCACAACTGCTAACCTCACTGAGGTTCAGTTCAACTTTGAATGAATGGTTGTATTTTGTAAAAAAGAAAATTTAAATATGTAAAAATTGCCCGTAACGAAGAATTGTTATAATGTGTCCTGTAATTTATTTTCATAGTTCTGACTTTTCAATGAATGAGATGCATAAATGTCCTGTTCATAGTCCAACTTGTGGTGTTTAGTGGATTAAAATAGAATACAAAGTCCAACCTATTTGGATTGTAGGTGGTTACATTTCTTTTGATGAACAGCCCTTTTGCAGTGAGGCCTCAGAACACAGAGCTGCTATACCTGTCTAAACTATTGCCATATGCTCCGTTTTTATTTGTATTTTATGTTTGCAGTTTTATCATGCTTTACGTGACCACCAGATTGTTGCAGAAGGCCAAATTCATTTTTTTAGGCATGGGGAGATTGTGACTTGCTTTGAATCACAGGATATTGAGCCTATGCCGGAACTCGAACCTGGATACCCAGTTCCAAAGTTGGCAGTTCTTGCCATTAGGTCACATCTCTTCCCTTCTCTATTGTCCTGTTGCACCCCATGTTGGTCAGTCCTAACACTCTTCATGTTCTGGTCAGACAGCCAGGTGATGTACATGCACTAAATGTGCAGGCGCCTGGCTGCCTGAGCTGAAAATTGCCAGGCTGAAGGCTTTATAGCCCGGTGGGCGTGACACCCTCATTTCGAAAAAAACTCCTGTGAGCCTTCCCCTCATGACCAGGGGATGCGTCACTGATAGAATCAGACCTGGGCGCTTCGGTTTTAAGCCCTGAAGTGCCCAGGGCAGAGTGTCCATCAGTGAAGCTCATCACAGAGTGGGGTGGGATAGGCAACTCTCACTGACCCTTGCTTATGAGAGACCTTGTCCAGAAATCGGGCAGAAAATTGCAACGTTCTTAAGGGTGGCCCAGCAATTAAAAAGTGCAAGCATTATTTCCATGGATGCTACTTTGAAGCCTTCGGATAAAGTAAATAAGGCAATTTCCTGGGTATGCGCTGCCATAGTCTGCCCTTGGAAAGATTGAAGCACGTTTTGCTTAGCCACTAAGCCCAGCACAAAACAACCTCTTACTAATGCCGGGGTCACTCTTATTTCTGCCCGTTTCTTACCAATGGGCATGCTTCCTCACGTTGGGATTACGGTCTGATGCGTTTACGGACAAGAGTGCATCAACAAAACGAAATGCGTATGAACTAAAACAAAAAAATGGAATGTCGCCAAGATTATGGACGTTATGAATTTTAAATTGTTTTGATGTTTTTGTGGAAGATCTTTATATCATTTTTGTCTTGTCCGCTTTCATTTCTACAGCCCACTCAGCCTAGACATTTTGGGAATGTAGCAGCCCTCATTCTTATTTTTCTCCATAGTTCATTCTTCTTTAGCTATTATGTTAGTTTGAGTCCTAATGCTTGTAAAGTATGCATCCAATAATATGGAACACACACTGCGTGTTTATCGAATGTTCATATATGGCTCCAGTTGCATCAGACACTGACAGACTTTTGGGTATCGGGGACGCGAGGGCGTGTGAAAGGAGAAGCGTGAGACTGGAGTGGAACGGTCTGGAATAAAAGGGTGCGTGACATTTAAATGGAGCCATGTGAGGCTGTGAAGGACCGGTATAAGGAGGAGAGGGTTGGGAAAAGAGGAGTATAAGAGGCTTGGTGGACTGGTGGGAGGCTTGGTGGGTTGGAGATTGTCAGTGGTCTAGGGAAGGATGCATTTGAGGATGGGCAAGACAAGTGGTGTGCAATTATGAATGTGATCAGTGAGACTCGTTAAGGAGGACAGAGTCCTTTTAGCTTTTAATAAGTGTGCCACCACGAAGGAGGTGAGGTGTGGCATTGCATTGCGATGGAAGTGAAATTAGAACAGGAGGACTGTTAGACGAAGGATTGGATCAGGGGCAAGTCTTTGCTACAAGGGGCAAGGCAGATGGTCGGATGGTCTTGGCCCTGCCTTCGGATGCTTAAGGTGGCAGTCGCTCACGATGTCGCCTACCTCCAGTGCCTAGATGATTCTGCATCAGGAGGATTGCACGGTGTTGCCTGTCGAGCACTGTACTTTGCATTCCAAACGATTTTGTGAATGCCTGGATGTAGCTACGGTGCTCCAGCTTCGTTGGCCCAACTTCCCTCCTTTCTGACATTCATGCCATTGATGTAACTGAACCCAGGAGAAACAAGTGCTGTTGATTGGCAAGGTCAGATCATCGACTGAACTCATCAGAAGATTATACTGATTGAGGCACTGCTTTCGGTATGCTTACATCAGGAACACCACAACTGTACCTTATACTGCCTTCCTGGAACTGATAAACCCTGATAGTACATGGTGTCCAGTGCTGCAGGGAAGAGGAAGCAAGCTGTGATTATTGAATGCCAAATGCAGGCGATTTGAGAGGCATACCCTCTGTGGCATTTTATAGCGCCAACCTAGATGTAGGGCAACCGAGGGCTTTGCACATGCCATATTTTTGTCCAGTATAGGTATATTTGCACATTATACAAACACATTGGAATACGAGCTTGGCACAGTGTAATCAACAAAGCAGTTACTGGAAAGATTGGTTTGTCCTTGGTTAGTGACATATTGTTTGGACATGGACTTTGTGGTTCTTACCAAAATGCCACTAGTAATGCGGTCAGAATAGAGTTCCAAAGTTTTAGCGAGGGGACGAGAAGGCTTGTTTCGAAGTCTTGCTTTTCTTGCCATTTTGAGGATTAGTCTGTCCCTGTTTCTTGTGTATCGTTTCACATCTATGAGGTATAGTCTTGAAGCCCCGCCCTCTCTCTGCCCATATTCGTCATTGGCTTGTGTCATTGTCCTTCGTAAATGCTGGCTTCTAATTTGTTAATAGGCTTGTTAGTCACTCTGGAGTACCGCCTTGTCTTCATTTGTAACCACCCATGAATACAGACCCTTTCCCTTCTGTTGTTACAGGGTATGTCTTATTTAGTCCGCAAGTACTATTTTCTTTAATTAGTTTCTTCTACTGCAGGCACAACATGCTTTCCTGGAACATTCAGTGCACCATGCGCACTTTCACAAGGTGCTTTTACAAAAAAAGGCATTTGTCAACTTGACAGACACATTTTTTTTGGGTAAAAGCGGACCATACTGCACTTTAACTTTAATAGCAGCCGCGGACCTTTCTTTAGACATGGCTCTTCTAAAGAAAGGGGCGTGGCCTCTATTAACGTGAAATCACAGCATGGGGCGCTCGTAAACAACAAACATTTGCAATACAGTGGGTCTGGCGTTTTAGAAACTTTGACCTATTGGTATTATAAATGACAATGCCTTTCATTATTGCAGGTTTTTTAAACACACAAATAAAAGGCAATGTCATTTACAATGAGACCTATTGCATTGCAAATGCGTGTTCTTTCCAGTAAGAGGGTAAACTTTGCTCCTTATTTATCTATATTTATTACTTGTACATATAAAGGTTCCATACATTTTGTTTGTCCTAAAGACAAAACCATCGCCAATATATGTGCCGCGTAAATCGAAAACTCTTAGAGCCACAGTAGAAAGGGAAATGTGTCATGTGTTCTATGGTGCGTGTAAAGTTCACATGAATCTCCCCTCCGTAAAAGGCCAACGTTACCACTTGTACTTCCTCAAAAAATATATCTGTTATGTTTAACCTTGATCTTAATTGCCCCATAGTGCGTACTTTGTGGCAGGCTGACGGGAGTTTATTGCCTTCACTAGGGATTTATTATGTGGATATTGAACTTCTGCCTGCCTGTTCTGTGGAAGATAGCAGGTGCCATCGTTGCCACTCCTTTAAAGAGTTCTGCGGTTCAGTAAAGCTTGACTGAGTAGAATAATTTTCAGCACCAGAAACCACACTTTGCAATACTATTCCAACTGATCGAATCAAAACTGTCTACCGAGTGGGTACCTTTTGAAAAATTCCTAAAAACCTGTATTCTGAAATGGAGTATCCAACGATTGATGTACTGGAGTGTTTGTGTGCTGTTGTTCCTCCTCAACAATGCAGGGACTTTCTGGGGGATGTCTGGAGAGGCCAGACGTATATCTCATTCCAAGGGCTACAAACTGAATTTGATAGGAGGCAAGGGGAGTGGCTGAGGTACATTCAACTGAGACATGCCATAAAGCTGCATATAAGGGAAGGGGAGGTGTTGGCACGCTTTGCCTCTGGAGGGATCGACTGCTCACTGACCCCCTTGATACCAAGGCCATATCATTAATTTATTTAAAAAAATACTCAATAATTCCCCTGATCCTTACCCAACACTAAAGTCCGCCTGGGAAGGAGAACTAGGGCAGCTTGATGACGAAGAGTGGACAGTAGCCCTTTAAAGCCCACGAGAAGTTGTAATACGCTCCAGATTCCGTCTCATCCAACTGAAGATCCTACACTGAGTTTATTATCCTAGATCATTACTACACAAGATAGGCCGAGCAGACAACAAGCTCTGCCAGAGAGGATGTGACCGAGAGGGATCTTTTATACATATAATATGGGAATGCCTGAAGATACAAAACTACTGGGTAAAACTGTGAGATATTATGATGGGGGTGACAGGAGTAGAGGTTCAGTTGGAGCCTAAATGGTCCTTGCTGACAATTTCAGGGGATGAGGAATGGCCCAGGCATACAAGAATATGGTTGCCCTTGGCGGCTTTGATCGCCAAACGTAACATAGCAAAACACTGGGGTGCAATACAACCTCCCAAAATAGCGTAGTGGAAAACCGACTTAGATTGGTGCCGACAAGCAGAACAGACTATCTGCCAAGCTATAGGCTGTTGGCGAAAATTAGAAAAAATATGGGGCCCTTGGAGGACTTATAGGGGGCTGTAGTGGAGGAAAGGGTGGAGGGTCTTTCCATTTAAGGTATTGCATGTTCCTACACAATTAATTGTCCGTTTTGTTTATCTGCCTATCTCTAATCAAAATGACTTCAATCTCTGATGGTGTATAATGTACTCTAACCAAGTTTATGACTGAGCATAAAATAATAAAAATAAGTTTAAAAAACACAAAACAATGCAGGACCTTCGGAGCGTGGTTAGATCCCAGAGGCAGAACATCACGCTGATGATCTCTGGGATTATACAGTCACTTCTTAAATAGACAAGAGTTTTATGGTCTGCTTGAGGCCTTGTGTGTTGTTCTTAGTGCCAGGAGAATTTAACATACTTAAGGCTAGACGCGCCCTCCGAGAGATCATGACTCGGAGCAGTTTAAAGGCCATGGCTGACCTCCTGTACCACGGGCCCTCCTTGCTGCACAGCGCACATCATGCTCAGTCATGCCCCAATCTGAGCCGCCCTGCCACCCGGCAACGCCGGACTTGATGCGGGCTGCAAGCCATGGATGGCTCTTCCCCAGCCCTGCCCCGACATTGAGCACAGTCTCGCAGAGTCTGCGCTGCTGTACTACTGTCACAACCTGTTTAGTTCACCAGGCTCTGCGCGTGTAGGTGGAAAATAGGCACTAAAATGTGTGATAATGCATTTTAATGTGGTGATGCGGATTACCACATTAAACTGCGTTGGTCTAATGCCTGATGCCTGGTACTTGGAAGAGCTCTCCGTTTGGTTTGAGTTTGGTTTTTACAGCCCCTCAAAGATTTTTGGAGGATATATGTTGCGTAGAATTAAGAATGATTTTTTTGTGCCTGCCATGACCTAGATTTGTGCTTGGGCTTATTTTCACCTAATACCCGTAGTAACATTAATCACATTATCCTGGGGTTGGTGAAACTTTCACTCTCTTTTAATTAAGTAGCAGCGATACCCCCCACAAAAAGTATTTCACATATGACATTTCCACGGGATCTTAATTGGCCTGCTTGACCTTTAGTTCAATTTGTTTCTGTAATTATCACAGACACTACTTGTATGTCTTAATATACTTTTTGTAGGAAATATGCAGTGAAAAAGATAACATTGGCAAGGATAGCCCTGCTTTGCATTCCAGCCTCTGTCTGTGTGTTTAGTCAAATGTAGATCATGGTCGAAAGACCTTCCGTTCTTTCCGTCTTTCCCAAAGGCCTCATAGAGGCGTAGAACAGAACCCATTAACAGAATATGTAATCTCTGCGGTAACAAAACCAGGTTTAAGATGTGAATAGCCACTACCATCTCTAGATTATACAAAACAACGGGAACCTGAGAGGAATGGACTTCCACAGTTTGGTTGCTTGGAACCCAAAAGCTTAACCATCTATGCCTACTCTGCAGATTTTAAAAGACTGAAGAAAACTCTTAGTGGTGGAATATAAATTCCACAAAGGCTAATATCGTTGGTACATGTTGTTAAAAAAGGCAAGTTAGGTACTCTGACGGGCACTGTGTACAGTACAGAGTAGACTGATTTGAAACATTTTCTCCACAGGCCACCAGTGAAGTTGAGCCAGGATCAGAGACATACGATC
The DNA here is from genome assembly GCF_964204655.1 of Triturus cristatus. Lineage (NCBI taxonomy): Eukaryota > Metazoa > Chordata > Amphibia > Caudata > Salamandridae > Triturus > Triturus cristatus. The sequence continues at coordinate 708,802,863 of NC_140594.1, read as the reverse complement.
CTGCCATTAACTTTTGGCGATTAATCTGGCTGTTGCCATTTGTTGGCGCTGCATTTGATTTATCATTACCTTTGGCAGTCCCACGTGCAGGTTGTTACATTTATTCAGCCTCGGGCACATCACCTGCCATGCGGTGGCTGTATTCAGGAAGAACTAGTTATGAGCACTAACATTTTCCAATTGGAAGTGGTATAATATCGCTGAAGCCCACATTTGGGCTCGCAAAGCTTAATTTATTTTGTAGGAACCCCAGGTTCTTCACTACCAACTTCATCTTTGGCATATATCCCAAGACGTCTGAGGCTCAACATGACTGGTCTCCACAGGCCTGGGCCTTTGCCTTGCTTCTGTTCAGTTTCATAAAGTTCGACTGCATGCTAAGAATCACAGATACAATTCGGACTTCAGTATGTGTTCTGTGGCTGCATTGTCTACAACACTACACTGTTGAATATGTGTGTCATCTGCATGAGTTTAGAAACAAAGGATTTAATCTGAAATAAGCTTGTTGAAGAGATGTATTCATAATAAATGGGAGGGGACTTAGTGTTCAGCCTTTAGGTACTTCCCATGCCAGTTTAACTAGAGGTGAACTAAAGGAACCGTGCCCCACTTGTTGTGGTGTGTCTGTGGAATGAATTGATACTGTCAAGGACTACACCACCACAACTCAGTCTTCCAACAGTGAAGCGGGATGAGGTGGTCCGTTGTGTCGGAAGCTACAAAAAAATGTAATAGGATGATGGCAAAGTAGTCATTTTGAGATTACCCTGTAGAGCTAATAATGTAGACTCAGTGGTTTTACCAGTTCCATAACCTTTCTGACAAGGTTTAAGGTAAATTGTTCATTAAATGCTTTGTAAGAGGGTAGCTATTGTGGATTGCAGCAGTTCAGTTTAGTCTAGTAAGGTTGTTTGGAAATCGTGCAAAAACTCACCAGATATGAGAAGATTAGCGTTGACCACTTAACAGGGTTATGCCACATAAGCTTTCGAAGAGTTGATAATAATGGCTGTAACAGAATGGGGGACCTCTTCAGCCATTTCCTTCAGAATTCTTCCAGTGCAGAAACCTGACAGTGAATCTGTGTGCCATTTTTGCTTAATAAATAGATGTGTACTATAATAAATAGAGATGCAAACCCATTGACTGATCTGTAGGTATATGGCGGCCAATTGAAATACTTCTCTTCCTTGTGATAGGAAAGTGAAATTTTAGGGGTGATTGGAATGGGGACACTAATTCCACTTGTTGACAAAAACACACATTACAATCCTGTTATGGTACTTGAAGGCCTGCAGCGGGTGTAGTGAGCAATCCGCTTCAGCCCTAGACCTGAGGTATTCAACCTTTTTTAATGGGAGAGCCAGATTTAATTTATTTTGTAGATCTGGCGAGCTATATATGAGGACTTCACAGAAAGTTATGTCGCACCAGAAAGTGATGTTGTATTACATTTCACACCAAGGTATCACAGAAGACGTCAATGACATAGTTTGAAAAAACCTAAAGAAAAAATTTATAAAATGCTTCTCTGTAACTAACTTGCTTACCAAGTTGGATATTTCTGTAAGGAATAAAATTCAGATGTGCTTGTAAAGATACCAACCAAAAAGGGAACATGCTTTGCTTACAGACCCAATGAACAAAAACTAGCTCACAATGATTCTTACATGAATGTAAAAGACAAAATGAAATGTTACAGCCAACACCGGAACACCCACTAGTAGCCAAACGCACACCAACACCCAAACAAGTACCCTACCGCAGGACTGCTCAGAGCTGAGCAGCAAGTCCATAAGTACTTTGTTTTAAATGCCATCTTACTACTCATCCACTGCATAACACTTTGAACAACCAGTTTCACTGTTGTACATTCTACAATTTTTTTTAATGAACTTGACAATGCTGCAGGAACTACCAACAACCAGTAAATCCATCCCTACCACCAAGCACACACACCTAGGGCTTTCCAAGAAAATAGGCGGAACCTTTATTTAACCATACCCCGTGGTTGTGTCTGCCTGTATTTGTGAATGTAACCCCACTACAGTGTTCTTACTCATTTTTCCAGACTGTATGCAACTATGTAGTCCATTTTCATTTTCCTGTTCATTTTATCCACTGGAAAGGTAGACCAAAACCCTTCGGCTGCCAGTTTGCAGTACCACAGTATGGGTTTGTGAGATATCATTATCTTCCATGAAAGCAAGCTTTATATCCATATGTAGATGTTCCTCAAGTTTGTGTATATTACACAGTGTAGTTCGCCACGTTGTAGTTCTAGTTGGGACTGTGTTTACATAGGAAATGTAATTTTTGGTTTGCTAATAACTTTGGTGCTGTTTCATGAATCTAAACAAAGTTTTCCAAAAACAAAGGTTTATCCACCTCAGCTCCCGCCTGGATATTTATAAGGTGATGCAGCTTATGCGGGCCGAGAAAAAGAGGAGGTCCTAAAACCCATTTTCCCCTTGTAGTTTCACACAGGAACGTTAGACAAAGTTACAACAAACACTGCCGAATTACACTATATTTGGCAGAAAGCTTGCTTTTTTGTGTTTTGGTGTATAGTTGTTCATTGTTTTTTGAGAAATCAAGGGTCAGAATGTCTGTATCAGGCCACAGTAGTACCAGGAGACATGCAGATAAAGATGTAAGATCTGCTTGGCTGTCTCACATCAACAAAGATTTTTTGGCATTCATTTTAGGACTCGGGGACTTGTGTCCTGAAAAAAGAAAAAAGAAAAACACAGGGGGCAGGAATGGGTACCCTGACCTCCTAGGCCTTGAGGGTGTGTCCAAAAGGGGACACCCTGCCAATTCCCAGGCCAAAAAACAGATTTAGTTGGCTGTACCGCAGTAGTAGCATGATGTTGAATACCCCAGGGATGGTCCAGGGCCTGGGTGTCCACATTATTTCTATGAGGGGAGGTGCACATGCGCACCCCCCCTCCCTGAGACATTTGTTGACCGTGGGGAACTCCTCCCCTGGGACCTTGCACCTTATTTTACCTTTTTTGGGACGGTTGGTGTGCGGCACTTATCTCCGAGCCATTCAATGGCCCAATGTAATATTTATTTTGGGAGAGGGGCGTGGTACCCACCTTCCTGAGCCACATAATGGCCCCTGAGCCCCCACCCCCTAGTTTCCTAAGGCAGGCAGTGTCCCGGGCACCCCATCCCTCAGGACACTGTTGTTTTCTGCCTGGGAAATGCTAGGCAGCAAACACAAACCCCCTTTTCATGCTCTTCCAAGCTCTTCCAAGCAGGGATAATAGGTGTACTCCTGCCATGTCAGAGCAGAAAGAAAAGTGCTTTCGCGAGGCAGAGCAAAGCAGAGGCGCACCCAGGATGACTGCTGGAGGTCGACTAGTCTCTATCACAGTGGGACTGGAGCATCTACCAAACCAAATGTAAAAAAAATGGCACCCCAGGGCGGTAGTAAGCTCCCCGCGCTGCAATTAAAGGAAAAAATATATAGGCTATGGGTGTTCCTGGTGGGACCTGGACGCCCAAAGTATAGTATAAAAAAACAAGGTGATGGAGTAGGCTTCCCGCACTGCCAGATTTTTTATTTCAAAAGCATGAATCTTGACTAGGGGGTGCCCTGAGTGGGAACGGTGTGTTGTTGGGGAAGTGATCCAATTGAAGACGTAAGGGACAGGATCGGTATAACCTGTAAATCAAAATTGGACCCTTTACGCCATAGATTCTTTGTCATTCTTTTGAGGCCACGTTTAGCATCCGGGTCTCGTGGGCCTGTTCAAGTACTCTTTTACCTTTTGGATGTTTTTCCTGTATCTCTTTACTCTTCTCATACATTAAGTGCTGTTTATAGTAGAAACTCCAACTTTCTATTTTTTACTGGCAGAAAAAAACAAAAGAGCCACACACCTTTATTCAATAATAGGCGGTAACTTTATATAGCACATCTCTGAGGCATCATTTAGTAAAACGTCTTTGATGTACGCCAAGGTTTTAAAAAAGATTATTAATAGACAGTTGGTGTAAAACCATTACGGGCGTCATTATAGGTAACATTAAAATTAAATACGGACCTGATTCTTGAAATAAGTTACAAAAGTATACCAGCAGGAGTGTGAACCTGCATTGGTGCAGATCTTTGACTTGTAGATGATTTGCAAAGTGTACATAAGTAAGCCTGGAGACTGTATTCCTAGCAAACTTGTATGAATAGCATTTTTTCATGAGCAAATATACACACACATCTGCACATGCAAAAATATACTGAGCAATTGAAATGTCCATTTCCTTCACCTGTCCACAGATACTATGTTGGACCAAACTTCTATTCGCTAATCCCACATCTAGAATTAATATATAGATGCACCAGCTCAAAGAACCGAGCGGCTGTGGAATAGGAACTTCCCTGCTCCTGTCAGCACAGCGCGTGATGTGTAAAATGACTCGCTCTTACGAATCTGACTCCTACTAAGGTTTGTAATACAATCTCCACCAACTGCACTTACTGAAACCTACTAAAGGTGGTAAATGAAGCGCGAAGGAACTACAAAGTCCAGCATGCTGTGTGGACCAATTAAGAACTAAGTCACGCCCACGTATGGTTACGAAACAAATCAGCATGCACTACAAAAAGCGCTATTCAGCAAATGCAGGAGAAAGCCTCTGATGAAGTGGCAGTTGGCCACAGAAACGCGTCAGGCGAATTGAATAAATCGGATGCTGAGGGCGAGATGAATGGAAATGCCTTCGAGGTGGCGCGTTGTCGAGTGCACCCTGGAAAGCTAAGGCAATTGGAAACAAAATTTTAACACGGGGGCCTTCCCGTGCAGGATGCACCAGCTCAAAGAACCGAGCGGCTGTGAAATAGGAACTTCCCTGCTCCTGTCAGCACAGCGCTTGATGTGTAAAATGACTCGCTCTTACGAATCTGACTCCTACTAAGGTTTGTAATACAATCTCCAACAACTGCACTTACTGAAACCTACTAAAGGTGGTAAATGAAGCGCGAAGGAACTACAAAGTCCAGCATGCTGTGTGGACCAATTAAGAACTAAGTCACGCCCACGTATGGTTACGAAACAAATCAGCATGCACTACAAAAAGCGCTATTCAGCAAATGCAGGAGAAAGCCTCTGATGAAGTGGCAGTTGGCCACAGAAACGCGTCAGGCGAATTGAATAAATCGGATGCTGAGGGCGAGATGAATGGAAATGCCCTTGAGGTGGCGCGTTGTCGAGTGCACCCTGGAAAGCTAAGGCAATTGGAAACAAAATATATATATATATATATATATATATATATATATATCTCTCGTTCCACCTCCACTTTAACTTCATACGAAGCACTCTCGGACGGGTGCAGTTTGCGGTAGTGGACACCGCTAGTAATCCAAGCTCAATTTCCTCCTCCTTGCTGAAGAAATAACGCACTCCGGGGGGACATTGAAAGTTATTCTTTATTCAACGGCAACGGCAAATGACGAACAAGCGCGTTTCGGTGTAGGCCTACTTCGGTGTTCATGACACATCGAAGGAGGCATGTTTAAGAAGCGTTGTCATAGAGCTTCAAAATAAAGAAGGGACCAACATTTAAAACATAATAACAGTGCCATTTTGGAGTGGTGCCTTGTAGTATTAGTTTCATTATTAAGCCGTATATCAGCATAATCCTCTATTGCCACCATCAATTTAATAAAGCTTACAGTCAAATGATAAAATTATCATGTTGCGCAATCCTTGATTAACGCACATTTCTCATTATAACATCCATTAGTGTAACATGATTGCAATGTGCCATGTTTATATTTGATTTCTGTCAATTGTAAAGCCGTGAATCGGCACACTATGTTATGCATTTTAACAAGTTATTTAAACTTTCAGCTAGTCCTCGGCACTCTCGTATTACACAATTCATAAATCTTGCCGTGTATCGGCTTTCGTCCCTTCATATAGCACTAGTATCAACACACTTCACACTTTTAAATCCGACATGATATACCAACCTTAGACCTAATGTTCATTGATCTGATCGTGCTTTCCCGTTCGGTGCCTTGTTGACATTCATTTGTCAATTAATTCATGTGCTGTTTCCTTATGTATTCTGATATATTTTTGTAATCCGGTATTAATGAGTTCATGTCGGATTTAAAAGTGTGAAGTGTGTTGATACTAGTGCTATTTTATCATTTGACTGTAAGCTTTATTAAATTGATGGTGGCAATAGAGGATTATGCCGATATACTGCTTAATAATGAAACTAATACTACAAGGCACCACTCCAAAATGACACTGTTATTATGTTTAAAATGTTGCTCCCTTCTTTATTTTGAAGCTCTATGACAACGCTTCTTAAACATGCCTCCTTCGATGTGTCATGAACACCGAAGAAGGCCTACGCCGAAACGCGTTTGTTCGTCATTTGCCGTTGAATAAAGAATAACTTTCAATGTCCCCCCGGAGTGCGGTATTTCTTCAGCAAGGAGGAGGAAATTGAGCTTGGAGATATATATATATATATATATATATATATATATATATATATATATAAACATCACAAGTTGCCCTGCATAGAGACACGAAAGTAAGTATCACCTTCTTTATTTGCAGGCAGTAGGCAAAATGCGAAGAAGCATTTCCAGCAAGACGCCAAACGTTTCGGGCTTCATGCCCTTGATCACTGGCGTGTGTTGAAAGTCCCGGCAGCTGTGTGGACTTATTACCATGTGCCTCCGCCCATTTGGGACAGTGTGTTTTTTCTTTTTTTTGGCACCCACTTGGGAAAGACAATTTGTGTTGGAAAATCCCTGAGCACCCACCTTGGATCAAGTAGGACTACCTGTCCCATAAAGCAATTCTGCAATTCAAAGTCCCAAATGCGCGGAGGCACATGGTAATAAGTCCACACAGCTGCCGGGACTTTCAACACACGCCAGTGATCAAGGGCATGAAGCCCGAAACGTTTGGCGTCTTGCTGGAAATGCTTCTTCGCATTTTGCCTACTGCCTGCAAATAAAGAAGGTGATACTTACTTTCGTGTTGGCGTCTCTATGCAGGGCAACTTGTGATGTTTGGATTTAAGAGCGGCGCGCCTCGCCGCAGAGATGCCCCCCGCCTATTCAGCGGACCTACAGCGCCTGATAATACGAGCGCTCTGAGGGAAAGTAAGTGCCGATTTTTGCAGGAATGAACATTGGCAGGCACAGTGTGTTTTTTCTTTTTTTTGGCACCCACTTGGGAAAGACAATTTGTGTTGGAAAATCCCTGAGCACCCACCTTGCATCAAGTAGGACTACCTGTCCCATAAAGCAATTCTGCAATTCAAAGTCCCAAATGGGCGGAGGCACATGGTAATAAGTCCACACAGCTGCCGGGACTTTCAACACACGCCAGTGATCAAGGGCATGAAGCCCGAAACGTTTGGCGTCTTGCTGGAAATGCTTCTTCGCATTTTGCCTACTGCCTGCAAATAAAGAAGGTGATACTTACTTTCGTGTTGGCGTCTCTATGCAGGGCAACTTGTGATGTTTGGATATATATATATATATATATATTTTTTTTCTTTTCATATTCTACTGGCAGTCGCCAGTAGATAGTTATAGTTAGGACCGTGTTTCCATAGGAAATCTCAAAATTCTATTTTGAATAACTTTGGCGCCGGTTGACGAATCCTCGCGAAATTTTCAAAACTAATGGGGCGCTCCGCTCAGCTCCTACCCTGAAAGTCTCGGGGGGGGATTCGTCAAGCGGGGGCCGAGAAAAAAGGGGGGTCCCAAAACACGTTTTCCCCATGCATGTTCCCATAGGACCTTTAGTCGAAGGTACAGCCCGAACGGCCAAACAGAATTACTTGAAATTTGGCAAAGAGGTAGTCCTCAGGTCAAAGTACATAAATATCTATAGCCGCGCACCGTGCTCGCAATGTGCACGCACGGTGCGCGCACCCTAACGTGCGCGAGCGTAATTCTGATTGGTGGTTACATGTCAGTCGGCCGCCATTTTGTTTGTTTTGAGTGCGAGAGTGAAAAAGGAAGGTGGCGAACGTGAAAAGGGGGCAGGCTAGAGAGTTCCTGAACCCCTAGCCTTTGTCAGGGGGTCCCTGAAGGACCCCGAAGGCAGAAAAACACATTGATTTTTTTTTTCTTTAAATCGCGGGGTGCGAGCACGGTGCGTACACCGTGAGCGCACGGTGAAAAACCATTACAAAAAAAAAAATTAATACGTAGTTTATTGTGAAATAAATATATAAAAAATTTCATAATAAATACATAACTTAGCATTTAAAAAACCGTACAAATTCACTGAAAAAACCATAGGTTTCACACACGTTATAGTTAGGAATTAGCATTTAAAAAACCTTGCAAATTCACTTAAAAAACCATAAGTTTCACACATGTTATTGTTAGGTGGACATTTCACTCATAAAAAACCAATGAAATTCCCCCGTTATAGTTAGTTCAGATAACTATAACTCGCGCGACCGCCACTCTATCAAAAGGATGATGTCATTGGTGATGTCATGAGTGATGCCACTGACCATGTCATGAGTGATGTAATATGTGACGTCATGAGCAGTGGATTGCGGGCGCGCGAGTTATAGTTATCTGAACTAACTATAACGGGGGAATTTCATTGGTTTTTTACGAGTGAAATGTCCACCTAACTATAACATGTGTGAAACCTATGGTTTTTTAAGTGAATATATATATATATATATATATATATATATATATTCTCAGACCCAGTACAAATAAGGTATGTGACAAGGCTGCCCATTATCTTCACTTCTGTTCACACTTAAGTTAGAACCACTAGCAGCAGCATTTCGTAATTTGGGACAAATCAAGGTATTCTCTTAGGGAGATGGATTCACACCATCTCCTTTCTTTGCAAATGATGTACTTCCGTGATCTAGAGGGGGACTTGGGTAATGCAGTGAGTCACTGAGACATTTAGCAAAATATCTGGGTTGCATATGAACAGGAGGAAATCTTTATGTAACTACTCAAATCTCTAAATTAATTACGCCTACACTAACTAATACATCCATCGCCCATTGAAATAGAAATATGAAACCATCATATACCTGGTGGTTAGAGTTTGCCAGCAGAAGATATATTTGTTAGATTGAAATCTGATGAACTTTTTTCATTCCTGTGCATCAGTGAAGTTCTGAAAGGTCAGAGACTTGGATTAACCCTTACTGAACTACAATTGCCACTCATTTAAAAAGGCCAAGGCATACCCCAGGAAACTGTTACGTAGCTGCCCAATTGCATTGGGTTTCATAGTAGGCTGCTGAACCACCCTCCCCCCTAGGCCCAACACAGGAAATGTTAAGCGGCAAGCCACAATTGACTCGTTTTTTTCAAATACATCCTGAGAGCAGGATGCTAGCACACTGCTAATGGTTGCAAACCATTGCTAGCGAAGTGTTCTACACAAGACTAAAACAAAGACGACCTGCACCCCAACCCTAATATTATCTTTCTGGTGTATTCCTGAACTGGCACAAACTGCGCAGGATGCAAATATGCTAGCTTGAGCAAACTCACGAATTGCAACAATAGGTGACGGCACAAACTTAAACACATTTGATTCACTGCAAACATATCCCATTCCAACAGGTCAGTTCATAATATATAATGCCCTGATCTGTATGATAGAGAAAACCTGGCTCATAGCACGGCTACCCTCCACCCCCTGATCTCCCCACATGCTCCAACAGACAATTGCACTAGAAAAAGTGTTGGAACGAGGCAGTGCTGGAAATACTGTAACCAGGCTATACTCTGCACTACTACCAATCACACAGTCAAGCTTACAAGGCCTAAGGGTACATGGGTAATGGACATAAATGAGAACATGCCAGTCCAAGATAGGAAACCGATAATTTCATACCTTCAACTAGCATTTAGAAACTCTAGATGTAAACGAATGCAACACAGTGTAGTACATCCCACATATCCAACTTCAAGCCATCACCACAGAATGTATCACATGCCATCTGACCAATGCTAAAGATGCCTCATGAATAATGCTGACCTTTTATGTGTGTTTTAGATGTGACTAAAATAGTCCCTCTTTGGGAACAGGTCACTCAAACAACAGAAACATAGGCAATTTTACTGACAAGATCCACCTTGTTCTCGCCCACAGCTCCCCCTCAAACCCTGTGCTCAATTCCTTTATGCTCTCATGCTTGATCCATAATTTACTGACTCAGCAGAAAGTGATGTTAACATGTGTGTTGAAAAAGAAAAATATGTAATCATCGGTACAAACTTAACACAAATATTTGAGGTCTTCCTAGGTACAGATAGACGTTCAAACTTTCTGGCTCAGTTGGAAATTATAGTATGGATTTTAAAATGACTCTGAGGGAAAACCATAAAACCCTGTTTGGTGGTTATGTCAGTAAGACTCAATAATTTTTTTTAAAGTTGTGTTTTCTAACAGGTTCCCAGTGAATTCAAACTCTGGAACTACTGCTACCTGCCTACTTTCAGCACTTGCATGTTGATTTGCTGAATGGTAGCAGTTTTGAAGCTGAGCTAGAATCAAAATCCTGATATAATAATAGTCTTAACCTAATCAGAGAGGCTATTACCAGGGCTCTGATATGAGAAGACTGCCATAATGTGTCATCTCACTGCATGTCACCAGGTGAGACAAGTAAGTTTCTGAAACATACTATCCCTTCAACAGTTAGATGCTTTATCAAATTCCACACCGTATGGCCACAGTGAAATGTATATCAAATCCTAAAACTACAATTGAAAAAATCCTATCACTCACTGGCACAGTTATCCCTAAATTGACTCCCAAACAATTCCCAGTGTTCTAGATTTATAATGCATCTAAGAACAGATGTTGCCCCATGGATTTTCTGTCTAACCAAACTTTGTTGTCTGCATACATTCGATTAGATACTGGTGGCTGTCCAACATGTTTAGTAAGAAAGCCATTCATTATGGTTAAAGCTACCGTGAAGAATACTATGTGCAGGTAGGAAAGCAACAGGCCTTGTACACAGCTTTGATTTCCTCACATAAATTGAGAAATGCAGAGAACCAGAAGCTTTTGAGTGCTCTATGGGTTTAAAGCATACAGCTGGTGGATAATATTCAGAAGGATGGGCAGATGCCACATTACTGTATTTACTTCCACCGCCTTTTACAATGAACCCAATAAAACGTAAAAAATAGTGAATCAAGTAAATATCATGGTTCCGTACTGCTCAACCAACCAATAACCAAATGTTGTACTAAACAACAAAACCAAAAGTTTGATAGATGCAAAGAGTGACCTTTACTATATTTAGTTTGAGAGCGGGGAAGCAAACTTGCATCCTCAAAACATAACTTGAGCTTAGCTCGAATAGTCATTGGTGTAATTCGGCTCCAGAATGCTGCACTCTCCACTGCGTATGTCTGAAGTGTCCATTTTGATATTGACTTCTTGCCCAGCATAGACTTGAGTTACCAGATGATCATGGAGGATGAATGTCTGCAGATTCTCTGCATGAGCCAGTTATGACTGTGTCCTGAAATGCAATGCTTCTAGATAACTTGCTGAAATAACAGGCAAGTTCCTTCAGCCACAACCTCACCATGAATACTGCAGACAAAATAGATGTTTTAGCTTGTTAGGGACACCAGCAGCCTCCTTAAGTGTTAGATAATCAGTGTAGGGGCAAAGCAGTTCGACACAAATTCCTTTTGGGCTAGGTTATCTTCTGCACTCTTTTCCCCACAATTTACTCATTAGAAGCAAAAAGGGGACTGTCATGCACCAATGTGTTTCTGTGCCGTTCTGTGATTGCATTTGTGTAGCGCTTACTACCCTGACAAAGCTTAAAACACTTTTTGGCGAGTAACACACTACTCCAGAACCAAAAGGTGGATAAGTTGGAGGACATAAAAATTGTTATTAAGAGTGGTAGACATGTCAGTCTTTTAGTTGAATGAATAGGATGAAGGAAGGAAGAGTATAGAAAGACTTGTTTGGTAGTTCATAGTAGTACGAGAGGTTTGGGATGAGCTGCCTCCCTTATTTTTCTCCCCCTCCTATCCCCCCCAAGAATATTTACTTTTATTTTTTTCTTTTTGCTCACACATGATAATCTTCGATGATCATAGCCATACACCTAGGACCTAATGTTTGGTGTTGTAGTATAGTAAATGTTTTGTTGGATATGATAATGTATGGTTCTCGAAACATATAACAAGTGAAAGTTACATATGGGAAAGGCAATAGGACTTAATATGTATGCTATAAACATGCACAAAAATCAATAAAGAGCTGTGGGTAAAAAAAAAAAACCTTATGTGACTGAGGAGAAGCAACACGTCTACGTACCGGTAACCTCAGGGCTTTAAGTGGGCCGGGTCTGTCCGGGTCTGAGCACCGGCAGTTTTTTTTTGGGGCCCTCGAAACGGGTCTCTATCGGGCTCTATTTTCGTGGCTACTAAAGGTAGTCCGTTCTTTATTTTTTTTTTTTTTTTCGGACCCGTTTTGAGGGCCCAAAAAAAACTGCCGGTGCTCAGACTCTGCCCACTGTTGCTGCACTGTTAGGCAGTGCTTTAAATGGAAAAAGTCCCTGAGGTGTTGTGACGCAGCACTGTAATAGTACACATTGCACTGCTGTGTTCTTCTGATGAAGATCGCACTATTGTGCTCTGAAAAAGCAATTATAATCCCATTGTGCTGCAATGCATCTCTTTTAATACACGTTGTGTTGGATACTACGTTGTATCGCTTGTAATACACATTGTCCCGCAATGACACAAAACCTTAGATAGGCATTTCTCTGCAGTGATGTAGTTTGCTTTCTACAGCACTCTGCATTGCAGCGCTACACATACTATGCCAGTTAATTAAAGGATAGACTTCAAGATGCTGTGTATCGCCGATAAGGCTCGTCATGGCGATGACCCTGTTTATTTTAAACATAAACTAACTAGATGCACTACCAGAGGCGCAACTAGAGCCAAATTTCGGGGGGGGGGGGGGCTGAACTTTAAGCAATAGGCAGAGTGGAGCTGCAGGGGCTCTCAGAAGGGGTGAAACAACAGCAAGGCCTCATTAACATGCAAATGGTCTTTTAAAGACCTGTGAAGTGCTCGGGTGCGGCTGTGTGCGCCGGGAAGCTGTCTCAGCCCGGGCTGCCACACGCGAGGGGGGGGGGGGCGGGGGGGGGGGGGGGGGCTGAAGCCCTGTGAGTCCAATGGGTGTTGCGCGCCTGTGCACTACTACCAGGACACTTCGATCGTCCTCAGCAGGTAGCTTTACAGTGCCCAAGGTCAGAAGATCGCAGGGGGAGGGGGAGGAGGGTGCAGAAACTTCACATACGGCAGAACCAAACGATGGAATGCTCCACCCTTCAACTTAAAGACCAGCTCTTCCCTGTTAATCTTTAGGAGGAACCTTAAGACCCGGCTTTTCAATCTATAGTCTCTGCTTTTTATGGACATTAATATCTTCTGCTATGCTACCAGTGCCAAGATGCCCTGGGTATTTAAACGCTTTATAAAACTCTGAACAGAGAGCTCTGAGAGTCAATTTAAACATGCAATCAGAATATATACAGCACAAATGCCAAGCGCAAACACTTTTATTTCAAATATTTAGATCTAAATATTTGAAATATAGGATCAGAAATCTAAAGATCTCCTCTCGTTCTAAGTGTTTGCGCTTGGCATTTGTGCTGTATATATTCTGATTGCATGTCTATGTTGCCTCTCAAAGCTCTCTGTTCAGAGTTTTATAAAGCGCTTGAATACCCTAGGGCATCTTGGCGCTGGTAGCATAGCAGAAGATATTAATATTATTAATAGCTTAATATTTGTGGTTTATTGGTGGCAAACCATACTCTGAGGTGGGCAATTGTAACCATTTTGTGCCTTTTTTGAAGATTTAAAACTACACAAGTCGGTGCTATAGTATGTTCCCCTGGCCATCATTGTTCGTTTAATCGCTTTATAAAACTAATTTTCATTTTGATTTTATTTTTTACTACACAAATTGTTCTGCTTTGCTGTTGCATGTGCAATAATTAACATTATCCTGCTGTGACAGAACCTCTGCAGTGGTGATGTTTGTCTTTTGTGTGACTCTTACCCCTCAACGCTACACAATACACATTGTTCGGCTATTGCCACGCTGCAGTGTTGCTCCCATAGTACACACTGCCCAACTGAGACAAACCCCCTACAAAACACATTGCTCTGTGAAGCTGTGGTCCATCTTTTGTATTAAGTGTTGCCCTGCAACGCTACACACGACACATGATAATGCTGCGGTGTAGCTCCCATAACACTCACTGCACTGCTATGCTGTCACTGCACGTTTGTTATACAGGCTGACTAGCAGTGGCGTGACACATGTCTTGTGAAACATATCACCTTGTTGTTGGTGCCACTCCTGAGGGACATTCCCCAACGCTGTTGTGTAGCGGCATATGCAGGGCTTTAAGTGGTCCGGGTCTGTCCGGGTCTGAGCACCGGCAGTTTTTTTTTGGGGCCCTCGAAACGGGTCTCTATCGGGCTCTATTTTCGTGGCTACTAAAGGTAGTCCATTCTTTATTTTTTTTTTTTCGGACCCGTTTTGAGGGCCCAAAAAAAAACTGCCGGTGCTCAGACTCTGCCCACTGTTGCTGCACTGTTAGGCAGTGCTTTAAATGGAAAAAGAGAAGTGCCGGTACTCACCAAATTGATAGGGGTGAGCCTGGGAGGTGCGTGTCTGGGGGCGTGGCTTCAAGGCAGCCTTGTACACTATCAGCATTTTCTTCTTCACTGTTCAAAGTGCCTTTGGCCAAGTTCTGCCCATAGCTGCAGGGTGTAATTAGCGTTTGTTGTAACTATATATAGCGTGAACTTAGCCCGAGGGCATTAACATGAGAAGCAGAAGTTTTACGCGAAAGCAGACTTTTTTTTTTTTCAAGGCACTCTGACAGACAACGGATCTGCAAACTTTCCCTATAACTCACAGCGCGACAGTTCCAATGTCGAGACCTCTAGCTTAGAAAAACACAGGTGTCTTCCTGTCCTGTTGCGCTGTCAGGGTGTGAGCAGGGCCGGCCTGTTTTAACATCTCATTGTCCCTTTCTTCGCGCTCCTTTCACCGTTTCACCCCTGCTGATACACACACCAACAGACCCATCACCGTGAGGCAGCTAAACTATCGGTGATTTAGGTGAGCTGGGGAGGTCTCGAGGCGTTTGGGTTCAGGGGGCAGTCACTGCTTAGCTCAACTCAAAAAGGACCCCCTGCTGCCGCATTTCAGTCTCTATTAGCAAGGGCGCCAAATTTCTCTCCGCCTAAGGCGCTATCTTATCAAATGCCGGCTCAGAGTGTAGGGCTGCAGCCGCAACCTAGCGCCGGAATCCACTCGACATTAACTGTCAAGCACCCATAACCTAGAGACTGACCACAGCATGCCACTAGGAGTACCAGTACTCTCTTAACACAAGGAGAAGTCCCGGTACTCAATGGGAGAACACGGAGAAGTGCCGGTACTCATGATTTTCTTAAGCACACAGTGCTAGTTATTTTGATTTAGACCACGCCCCCTACTCGGATAGGCCACGCCCCTTCAAGACATTAACCACGCCCCTTTTAGAGCACCCCCAGGTTTTTTTTTCCACTTAAAGCACTGGGTAACCTTCATTACTCTTAGTACTACTTGCACTCCAAATCATTATCTCTTTATCTCTAGTCCAAGTCCTTACTCAGTTCTCTACCCTTCGTGTGGAATGTTAAGACTTTTTGGGTGTTTTATTGTCGTTTTACCACAAGCTGTAAGGTCTTTCAAGCACCACTTTAAAGCGCTTTATTTTGCATGTAGTTGTAAGTACCTGCTTTATGTAGGTGGTAAAACCGATTGCAAAGCTTCACTTACAAATGATGAATACCTACTGTTGGTTTCCATAACACAATTTTCCCATTTTTCTGCTGCGCCGACTTCTAATTGAATCTGTAAAGGACAATTTGACCAGATTGTGTTTTGGCCCAAGCTGCACATTGTTAATAAGGAGACAGTGTGCCTTATTACAAAGGAAGACCGGAAATCTCAGATTTCTACATAGTGGGACTGGACTCCACGATTAAACCTCCTTCTTTTGATCTTGCTTGATGTGCTTCTGGTTTATCCCCGGCGATCGTACTTTTGCATTATTTTCCATGCGCTCATGAAACGGGACTTCCCTCCCTCGTCCTTCCACCCTTATTTCTCTTTTTGTTGAACTCTGCTTGGAAAGCAAGCAGAGGCTTTGCGGCAGGAAATGACTTTTGTTGCCACAGAAATCCCGCTCTGAACGGGACCTCGCTCTTAATTGTTTCGTAGCGGGGAGCAGGAAGGCAGAGGGTGCCAAGAAATCCTCTTATCGACGTAGATGCGATTGGAAAGCCAGGCCTGCCAGCTGGAGGCCCCTCCCTTGGTCTCGCCATCACGGCTGCTGGCTTAATTAAGATTGCGTCATTCTGAGGGTATGTCGCACTCAGACAATACAGAGCAGCAGTTTTTGTTAAACCACAACTCCCCCCCCCCCCCTCCCCCCGTACCGAAAGACGAATGTCTCGACAGCAGATTGACTCAAGTGGCTAATGGGCCATACCAATACGACATGATGGCCTTTTTCAGTGGAGATGGAGATGAGGGTATATTCTCTCGTTAACTTGTGGAATTTATATTTCCTCAGTGACTCTCAATCCTGCCTGCCGCCTGGAGGAGGTTATGGTGTTGAACATAGTTCTGATGTTACCCTGATAACTTTACATGTTGATGTCTTGCAGAGGTGTGGGAATGAGATATAGAGCTTATTTGTCTAGCGCTGTGGTATTTATTGGCTGCAGATTTTTCAGTAAGGTTTAATTATTGCAATTGACAGGAGAAAGTGTCATCAGCCCTGGAAGAGTGTTGGTTTGTCTAGTCCATGAGAACAGATGCAAATATTGAGAATCATATTCTGATGAAACCTGCGTGCATTTTGTAAGATTTAATGTTATGTTCTAGTTTCAGAACGTCGTGTACAACCATGAGGTTGATGTCCTGTTGCTGTGATGTCTTCTGGACCATAAGATCTAATGCTGATGTGAGGATTTTGTGTAGGGTGGAGATGGCTTATCCTAGGGTATGCTAGAGCTGTACTGCATACTTGTTCTCCATTGAATGTTTTCATTCATTTAGTCTCCATTAGAGAATCCTCCTTCCAGTTTTGGGTGTTTTATGCTTCCATATATATTTTAATATTTTCGTTTAAAGCTCTGGGGACCTATTTGCAACTGAGTTGGCATCATTAAAGTCGGCAGCATATGTGCATATTTCTTACATTTTATTGGGTTATTACACTTGAGCAGTTCATTTAATAAATCAGAAACAAAGTCATGACTGCCAGATATTGGAAACCCTAATAAACACAAGAAGCACTGCCAGAAGAGTTGCAGACAGAAATACGCAAGGTTCAAAAGTAGGAATGGAAATGGGATTCTAAAATGAAGACACACAGTGATACATTTATCAACTGCAACTACTTTCCTCTTGGAAATCCAGGGCTAACAAACTGGGACGCAAATCATTAGTGCTGCAAAGCTAGTCGTAACTGTCATTCAAAAATAGGATTAGGAGTATCAGCAGCAAGCAAGCTACAGGGGAAGAAAACATCTGACCTCAGCAGAAACATCACATCGAGTAGCATTTTCAAGTACTTGGGCTTTCTCTATTCACTATGGCTGCATCATATTGTGTAAACTGTGAAACACTTTCACCAGCAAGCGCTGTCTGTTTGCTGGATACTGTCCTAGGTGCCTTCCTCAACAAATTGTTTTGCATGCCGTAACGTCATGTTTGCGACCGTCTGAAGAAAGGGAGCTGCTCACTCATGCACATGACCTCCATCCTTTTAAGCTCCAATGACAATACACATTCATATTGGATCTCATCCTGCTGCATCACCAGTCCGATACTATGACAATTAGTAGTAGTTCTCCTTGCCTTGGGCGGTCTTGAACTTCTTCCCAGCTAAATCAGCTGGTGGCACTTTGAGGCTATTTTGTTATACAGAAAAACTCCAAGCACTTCCTCCAGGTTGTCTTCTGTCTCCTGTACCAACCTTTTTAATAAGTGTGAGGTTGGCAGCTCTTTTACTGTTCTCCAGCTTCTCAATTCTATCTCCAATCGAACATACAGATGTCACAGCAAAAGCTTGGAATTGAACTTTGGCCTGTTCCGGGGACAAGGCTGGTGCCTCAACATCAGAGACCTTGTTGGATATGCCATCCAGTGTACACTCCTGTGTTGTGAATGTTGATTCTACATTGCCCACCTTATTAGGTCTAGCCTACCAGACCACACATGCGTTGTCTGTTATGAAACGTATTGTCAGCTTACAGTACGCTTAGATCCTACTCATTGCTTACCAATAGTTGGCTTCATTGTCATTTCTTGCTCCGTTAGTCTCTGTAGGCTTTATTTCCT
Organism: Triturus cristatus; assembly: GCF_964204655.1. Taxonomy (NCBI): domain Eukaryota; kingdom Metazoa; phylum Chordata; class Amphibia; order Caudata; family Salamandridae; genus Triturus; species Triturus cristatus. The sequence goes on along the minus strand of NC_140594.1, from coordinate 708,784,405 downwards.
GTCCCTGCCAGAGAGCTACTCCCCACACACTCCTTTGATGCGCTTTCCCTTGTGTGCTTCCTCCATATCAGCTTTCTGCACAACACTGAAGATGCTGTACAGCATGGCTAAAATCATTATGCAAAAGTGGCGATCTGTTTGCTGTACCATTGCTTGTTAAGGAGTCTAACCACAAATGCCATCCAAACATTTTCGCTCAAACTGCTACTGTCTGCGTTTGTGCAGACCCTCCGGGATTTCACAATGCGCAAAAGAATTGCAAAATCAGCTGATTAGCGCGATGACCGCAAAATGTATCTTTTCGGCCACTAAAAAGCTGCCTGCTTCTTCTGCCACATTACAGTGTTGTTGAAAGAAAGACGAGAAAACTAAAGTAGTGCTTCATTGGCAAACTATACCACACTGACCAAGCATTGGACCTAATTGTTGCACTGTTAAGTGTGTCTCCAGTAGAGGTAAAGTGCGTCCTCTACATGCATAAACATCCTGTATCTTTTCGTATTCCAAAACTTTATGGGCGGTCGCTGCTTTTCTTTACAAAGAACCAATGCTGGAAGTGGAATAAATATACTTAAGCAACCCAGTAATTGAGGGGGAGGTGTCATTAGGAATGGAGCTGGGAAGAACATAGTCACCTGGTTGGAGCCCGTGACAGTCAGCCTAAGGGCTACAAGTACATATGCATTCTTTTTTATAAACTCCCACAGAGAAATAACACGGAGCAATGTGAAAGTACGTTCCTTTCTAGGTCTCGCCTGAGCCAGCGCATGCGCTGCGAGACATTTAGTAGGTGGGTTTTGAAAGTTCTACCCACATTTTTGTGCTGGCTACAAGCTCGAGTGCACGATGGCGTGCACGCGCACAGCTGCTCCCCGCATTCCCCCCTCCCTTCTCGCCCAGCCATCTGCCTTTCCTGCGCCGCCTTCAGCACCATCTCCGCCTCTCCCCCGCTGCTGAGCGTGCATCCCTAGCGTGCTTTAGCACGTCATCGCGATCACTTTCGCTTTCACAGTGATCGCGATCACTTTCGCTTTTACGGCCGCGCGGAGTTACTTTTACTGCCGCGCGGCCAATGCTTGTTCCAGCTAGTACTGCCGCCACTACTTCTGGTGCACTATGTGATTTTAACATGGCAGCTCGCAATCTACCAACACATAAATGGGTGAACGCTCAATGCTTCTCTACAACCTTTTACAATATGGCGGTAGAGGTTTTCCAAACCTGATTGTTGCTGTGCTCACCTTGCATCTTCCCTTGCCGCCAATCCCCCCCCCCCCCCTCCATGTCGGCTCGTTGCTACTTTTGGTTGGTTTACCAAAGTGCTGTTGCCCAAATCTGAGGTAAGCACCCTGATTTTCATGCCTGAAATTTCTTTCTTTATTCTTCATGGCTGATATACCCCTACCATGTATCCCAGCACAACCGAGCTACCCTGCATTCCCCCTGTAGCGCTGCCCTTTCTCGCCACTGTAGCACTGGAGAATACAGTAGTACTGTAATGCACCCCCTCTGTAGTACTACATTCAATTCTGCTCTAGCACCACTGGACATCTCGAGTGCAGCGCTGTGTCCACCGCTGATGCAGCACTGTAGTGCACTACCCTGTACCACTGTCTTGCACTACCCTGTACCACTGTCTTGCACTACACTATAGTAGTGTCATCCTCACCAGTCCTGTGCAGCCATGAACTACTGAGGCTGCACTGATAAGGATCCCGGCCATGTTGTGTACCCTCTACTATTTCGGTGCATCGCCCTACAGCACTGCTGTGCATCCCAGCCTTAGTTGTGCTTTGCACTCTAGAACGGTGACGTGCTCAGTCTGCAGCACTGCTCACCTGAGTATTACCTTGTACGGAGGCACACACGCATGTGCTTCAGAATGAAAACACAGCTTCTCACACCACTCATAGCTTCTATATGGACTCCTTTAGGCTAAAATTGTTACATCTTCGCTAGTTAACCATCGCCCTTGATTCGCCCATTGCGATGCTTTTAGGTGGAGATGTGCCCCGGCCCGTGCTTTATTCCTCCTGTGACTTGGTTCTGTATTACTGCACCCCTGGACATGTGCATGGTGTAAAGGTTCTTGGGCGCCAGTGCAAACGGGAAGACATGCCTTGGGTGCCTTGGGTACCCTGGTTGGCTAGTAAAAGTTTGTCATATTTAGTGTAATGTGGGCGCAGCTTAACCCTGGGCCCCAGTGCCACTGCACATGCTGCACTGATGATACCTATGCCCCTGAATTCGACACAACTTAAATTGTGACAGGCCCTCTGCCCCCTCGAATGGCATCTGCGAAAGTGTTATGCCTTTGGCAAGGAACTGGTAACAGGCATAGCGGGCGCTGCAGGCCACCGACCAGATGTCAGTATTAAAATGTACAGCTAGATGGCTGAAAGAGTTGTATCAGCCTAAAAGCAGTGCGATAATGTGCCTATTATTGTCAAAGCTTCCATGTTAAAGAACAGTAGATGTTGCAGCACCCAGGATAATGTGCTGCATAGCAAAATACTTATAAGGTTCCAAAGACGAGACCGATTGCATTGCAAATGCTGGTTTGTTTCTAAGGAGCATATGACTCATTATGGGTGAGTTTTATTGCATAATCTCACTCACTGTATGTTTCACTTTTGGGAGCATCCTTACTCACATGGTGCTAAGTCCACGTCTTGGAACACAGACTCACTCATTTGATGCATAGTCTCTCTCCCACAATTCATGCCCAGTTTCATTGTGTAAAAGTTAAACCCCTTGCTGCATAGTTTTTCTTATCTGAAAGAAACACGTTAGTTAGATTCCTCACCTTAGAATATCCCCAGGCGTCAGACTGGATCCGGAAGATTTTTCGTCAGCAATACCCCATGCGCGTCGCTAGGCGTCGTCTGCGGCTCCGCGTCCGTCGTCGGCGTCGTGCGCCGGAATGACGTCGTCGGAGTACTTAGACGCCGCCCTCGCGTAAGTTCTTCTTTTTTCCGCGCCAGTAAGCGCAGATCCGGGAGAGCTACCCCTTTTAGTCTTTTTTGACTACGTTTTTTGATCCTTTTTGATCTTGTCTCGACTCCGGTGCCGGTAGGATGCCTGGTTTTAAAGCCTGTGCTGACTGCAACCGCTTGATGTCGGTTACGGACCATCACCGCCGGTGCCTTTACTGCTTGGGCCTCGACCACGACGCGGAGTCATGTTCGGACTGCAAGGCCCTGACCTCGAAGGCTAGACAGGAGCGGTCCCGTAAGCTTCTCGAGCTTCGCCACTCGGCTCCGCGCCCCTCTCGATCCCGGTCCAGGAGGAGGTCCAAGGATCGGTCGCGGAGCCGCAGCCGACGTCATCATCGGTCGTCGGGATCCAAGTCTTCGGGTAAGTCGAAGCACTCCAAGAAGTCCAAGAGGCGACACAGCTCTTCGGACTCCCCTCGCCGGTCGCGCGACTCGGCCGAGGGTCAGGGTGGTTCCACCCCCGCGGCTCCAGCGGAGCCGCAGGCGCCGCGCAAGTCCCCATACCCGCCGGTCCCTGGGACTGACGCGACGCCGGCGGAAGTCAGTGCCTTCCTCTCGGCCATGAGGAACCTGGCTCCGCCGTCGACGCCCGCTGGCGTGCCTTCGGGCCCCGCGGACCCGACTAGGCAACCTTGCCTGCCGGCGGCTCCGGCCCCGGCGCCGTCGACGGCTCCGGCCTCGACGCCGCGAGTGCCCGAGGGACCCGTTCCCGAGTCCCCGCCGACGCCGGTCGACCTAGTCACGCCTCCTCCGCCGGCGTCGACACCGGTACCACCTCCGACGCCGGCAGAGGAGGCGTCGAGCCCCAGTTCAGCCCCGCTCCGGGCCCGGCGCCGTTACGGCGTCGATGGACGCCGCGTTCGGCGCCGCTGGAGACACATTATGTCTATCGCCCGGCTCCGATCCTTCCTCCTGCATACCAGGAATCGGATGACGGGGGCGAATGGGAGGGATCCGAGGATCCTATGGCCGTTCAGGCTCAGCTGTCACAGGACTGGGCAGATGAACTGGGGGAGGCCAGTGGTCTGGATACCTCTCCAGACACTGGATTCATCTCTCCTCCGACTGTGGCTTCGGAGGAGGGTGCTGCTTTTTCTGTGCTGCTGCACAAGGCGGCCGCAGCCCTTGGGCTCGAGCTACCTGCCGTGGCTGTGAGGACTAACGTCCTCACTGAGGTGCTTCAGTCTGCAGCAAGCTCCACTGAGCCTCTGCTGCAATTCAATGAGGCCCTCATTGACGTTCTGCAGGGCACCTGGTCCAAGCCCTCCACAGTTCCTCCTGTGGACCGGAACGTCGCCAGGCGCCACCGCCCTGCTCCGGGCAACCCCAGTTTTCTGTCCCAACAGCCTACCCCCGAGAGCCTGGTTATCCAGGCCTCTACCTCCCAATCCTCCTTCCCAGCCGCTCCGCCGGACCGGGATTCCAAGAGACTGGAACAGTTTGGCAAAAAGCTGTTCTCCTCCCTTAGTTTGGGCCTGCGGTCCTTGAACACCGCCTGTCTCTTGGACCGTTATTCCCACTCTCTGTGGGATACGGTGGAGGACGTGCTGCCCCTGTGTCCGGAGGAGGTCCAGACACGACTTACCCAGGCTCTGGCCGATGGGAGGGATGCAGCACGACATGCTATCCGATGTGGGCTTGACACTACGGACTCGCTGGGTAGGGCGATTTCTACCACGGTGGCGCTTAGACATCACGCCTGGCTGCGGTCCACGTCCTTTTCGGGTGATGTCCAGAGCACTCTCATGGACATGCCCTTTGATGGCACTCGCCTTTTTGGCGAGAAAGCGGACAGTGCGCTGAATAGCTTTAAGGACTCCCGGGCTACGGCCAAGTCCTTGGGCCCCGCGGTCGCAAACCTCTGCCTTTCGCCCCTTTCGTGGCCAAGGAAGGGGTGCCTCCTCACGTACGCCTAGCCACCAGCCGCAGAACCAACCTGCGCGTGGTCGCGGACGTGGTTTCCGCCGAGGCGGTTCTGGAGGACGACGCGGTCAGCCCACATCCACCCCGGCAGCATCCGCCTCAAAGCCTTCCTAGTCCGAGCTTTCAGGCCCATTCCACGCCAGTGGGCGGCAGAGTTCGCCATCACCTGCTCCACTGGCGGTCCATCACATCGGACAGGTGGGTGCTGCAAATCATCCGAAGGGGCTACTCCCTCCCCTTCGAGACGACCCCTCCAGCCATGCCACCGTAGCACCACCGTATCTCAGGGGATCATTTGAATCTTCTCCACGAGGAAGTTTCGGCCCTCTTGGCCAAGGGGGCCGTCGAGCGCGTTACGAGCCCAGAAGTAGGTCGTGGTTGTTATTCCCACTACTTTCTGGTTCCCAAGAAGGGCAAAGGGGGCCTACGCCCTATCTTGGACCTCCGGAACGTCAATGCCTTCCTCCGGAAGGAAAGGTTCAAGATGTTAACTTTGGCTCAGGTTCTAGCTGCCCTAGACCCGGGAGACTGGATGGTAGCGTTGGACTTGCAGGACGCATATTTCCACATCCCCGTCCTGCCGGCCCACCGGTGTTACCTGCGGTTCACGGTGGGTCAAGAGCACTTTCAGTTTACCGTGCTCCCCTTCGGCCTTACCAGTGCCCCTCGGGTGTTCACGAAAGTGATGGCGGTGGTCGCAGCTCATCTGCGCTGATCAGGGGTTCCAGTCTTCCCCTATCTCGACGACTGGTTGTTGAAGGTGGGCTTGCCCCAGGCAGTCGTCTCCCACCTCCAGACTACGGCGGATCTCCTGCATTTGCTGGGATTTTCCATCAACGTGCCGAAGTCACACCTGAGTCCCTCTCAGAAGCTCCTCTTCATCGGAGCGGTTCTCGATTCGGCGCAGTTCCGGGTCTATCCACCGGAACAGCGGGTCCGGGATATTCAGGCCCTGATTCCCATCTTTCGGCCTCTATCCTGGGTTTCGGTCAGGCTAGTGTTGCGGCTTCTGGGGCTGATGGCCTCCTGCATCCTACTAGTGCATCACGCCAGGCGGCGCATGCGGGCTCTGCAGTGGGACCTGAAGTTTCAGTGGGCCCAGCATCACGGCAACCTGTCGGACCATGTCTTGATCTCGGAGGGCACTGCACAGCAGTTGCAGTGGTGGCTCACGGACCGCGATTGGGTCAAGGGCAAGAGCCTCTCCCTTCCCCAACCGGAGCATGTCGTAGTGACGGATGCGTCCCTCCTGGGATGGGGTGGCCATATGGGAGAGGGGGAGATCAGAGGCCTCTGGTCTCCGGCGGAGTCTCGTCTCCACATCAACCTGTTGGAGTTGAGAGCGATCCGACTTGCACTGAAAGCCTTCCTTCCCTCTGTCAGGGGAAGTGTCGTGCAGGTGTTCACGGACAACATCACCGCCATGTCGTATTGCAACAAACAGGGTGGGGTGGGGTCGTGGACCCTTTGTCAGGAGGCTCTGCGCCTCTGGACATGGCTGGAACACCAGGGCGTCACCCTAGTGGTTCAACATCTGGCGGGCTCTCTGAACGCCAGAGTAGACGAACTCAGCCGCCGGTGCATGATGGATCACGAATGGCGTCTGAACTCCGAAGTGGCGCAAGGTCTCTTTCTGCAGTGGGGAGAGCCTTGGTTAGATCTATTCGCCACCGAAGAGAACGCGCAATGTCAGCAGTTCTGCGCGTTGGAATTTCCAAGGCGGCACTCGCTCGGCGACGCTTTTCGTCACGAGTGGAGTTGCGGTCTGTTGTACGCCTTTCCGCCTATACCACTTCTGCCCAGAGTGCTGAAGAAGATCAGGCACGACCGGGCCCAAGTCATCTTGGTGGCTCCGGATTGGGCACGAAGGTACTGGTATCCCAAGCTACTCAGTATGTTGACCGATCCTCCGATACGTCTGCCCCTTCGGGAGGATCTTCTGTCGCAGCAGCAGGGGACAGTCCTCCACCCAAACCTGTCCAGCCTCCACCTCCATGCGTGGAGATTGAGCGGCGGCAGTTGATCCCATTTGACTTGCCTCCTGACGTCTGTGATATCATTCTAGCAGCCAGGCATCCCTCCACAAAGACGGTATACGCCTGCCGGTGGAACAAATTTGTGGCATGGTGCACAGCAAAGGCTGTGGATCCCCTTTCCGCCCCTCTTTCTGAGGTTCTCCTCTTTCTTCTTTCTTTGGCCCGGCAGGGCTCTGCCCTGGGCACCTTGAAAGGTTATCTTGCTGCCATCTCTGCCTTCTTGCGGCTTCCTGATCAGCCTTCTCTTTTCAAGTCCCCTGTAGTTACACGCTTTCTAAAAGGCATTACTCGCACGTTCCCTCCTGTCCCTTTTGTAATGCCTCAGTGGGACTTGAATCTTGTTCTCACATTTCTAATGTGCGCTCCCTTTGAGCCTCTTCATAATTGTCCTCTTCGTCTGCTGACGCTTAAGACTACTTTTCTGGTAGCCATCACCTCGGCTAGACGGGTGAGTGAGCTCCAGGCTTTATCATCAAAGCCTCCTTTTCTCTCTGTTCATCCGGACAAGGTTGTCCTTCGGCCTCGTCCCTCCTTTCTTCCGAAAGTGGTGACCCCCTTTCATCTTGGGCAGTCTGTCACCTTGCCCACCTTCTTTCCGCCTCCGCATCTTCCAAAGAGGAAGAGAGGCTCCACCGTCTGGACCCAAAACGTGCGCTCTCCTTTTATCTGGACCGCACAAAGCAGTTCCGGGTGGACGACCAACTTTTCGTTGGATACGTGGGTGCTAAGAAGGGGAAAGCTGTGCACAAACGGACCATCTCTCGGTGGGTCATTTTGTGCATCAAAATGTGTTATTCCTTGGCAAAAAAGGACCCTCCTGTTGGGCTGTGCGCCCATTCTACTCGGGCCACGGCGGCTACTACTGCTTTGGGACGGGGTGTCCCTTTGCAGGACATCTGTCAGGCGGCAACGTGGCCTTCGCTACACACGTTTGCCAGGCATTATTGCCTTGACAGCCAAGTCCGGAGGGATGGCTTCTTTGGCCGTTCTGTCCTCCAGGACTTTCTGGTGTGATCTTGGTTCGCAGACCCACCACCGGGGATGGTATTGCTTGGGTATCTATTCTAAGGTGAGGAATCTAACTAACGTGTTTCTTTCAGATGAACAAGTTACTTACCTTCGGTAACGATGTATCTGTAAGAAACATTAGTTAGATTCCTCACCGACCCACCCATCCTCCCCGTTCTGCGAACTGACATCTAGGGTTAAGGTTATCCTTTTCAGGCCCCTAGATTTTATTTTTGGCACCAGTGTCGGTCTTTGCATGGCTCTGCTTTCCTGGAGCGGAAAGCTATGTACAAGAACTGACGTCAGCGCGCGAGGGCGGCGTCTAAGTACTCCGACGACGTCATTCCGGCGCACGACGCCGATGACGGACGCGGAGCCGCAGACGACGCCTAGCGACGCGCAAGGGGTATTGCTGACGAAAAATCTTCCGGATCCAGTCTGACGCCTGGGAATATTCTAAGGTGAGGAATCTAACTAACTAATGTTTCTTACAGATACATCGTTACCGAAGGTAAGTAACTTGTTCATTAGGTTTATATCTGACTCTTTGAGCACAGTCCCATTCACTGGGTACTGGTTTAAATTCTTGGAGCACATTGCCACTCGCTAAGTGTGTGTCTTACATCTCTGGGCAGTGTCACTCACTGAATAAGAGTCTTATGCCTGGGTCTCACTCATTTAGTATGTGACCTCTATGGTTATGCAGTTTCACTCTGTGAGAGTTTCACTTAATGGCGAACAATGTCATTTTGACAACTGAGAGTCTTTTTTCTTGCAACAATAGAGCACAACTGTGATCTAAAGAGAACTCCTGCCATAATCCATGTCGTCTGCTGACCTACTATTACTAATGTTCCCCAGCAAAATCAGCGATAAAACTGATGCATCCTTATCTGGTCTCACTGCTGGACAGACTGCACATGACATGTAGCAACTGTTCATTGGAGAAAGGAATTGCTGTTCATGGCATGGCATCCTCAAACTCCACCTTCTGAATTGAGCGTGATCTCCAATTGTTTTGCACGATCTTTTTTGTCTAAAATAATTTTAGGACGGTGTGTACTGGAAAATCTACTACATAGTCTCAAACTCATCAATGTGTTGTCAACATTTGCACCGAGACATGAGACCAGACAAATAAGGTACATCTAAGTAACAAGCATTGGCATAGCCAATAGGTCTCGCTTTTGGGACCTAATAAGTGTTTAGCCATGCAACAGTTGATGTTGTTGCAAAAAGGATATTGTGCTGCATAACTAAATACTTATAAGGTCCCAAAAGCGAGACCTATTGGCTATGCCAATGCTTGTTCCTACTGTATTTGTCACAAACAGACCTAATTTTAAGGTAGCTTAGGTTATTAAAGCTTCCGGCTGCTGAGATGTATGTATATCCAGCAAGTCCCAGGAGATGATACTGTACTGAGGTGTCTGTAATTTGCTGCTGACAGTTTTTGAGGCATCATACTATCGCCGAGGGCAGGGGTGTCCCGAGCATCTCCAAGAGGGCTGAATCCATGCAATGCTGGACATAGGAAAAAAATTCTCCCAGAACCTATTCATTGGGTGTTAAAGTGTGGCAGCAGAAAGGGGGTGGAGTCACGAGAGGAACAGCCATGAAAAGTGGAGTCTAACAGTCAACTTGTACATTATCTTTTTATCTGCCACAAGGAAATTGTCAACAGAGAAAAATTGTAAAGTAAATTTGTTTTGGTTCACTTAATTTGTCACAAAGAGGCGGCATTTCAAACAGACCCTCCAGGATTTTGTGATGCGTGAAATAGTTGCAAAATCAACTGACTAGCTGGAGGACCGCAACATTTATCTTCTGTGTTGCATAAAAAAATCTTCAGCAGACGTAAAAAAAAGATGGTATTTGATTGCCTGTACGCGCATACGTCACTACTTGGTGCTGTACAGCCGTAATAGCTGCCTGCTTCCTCTGCCGCATTACAATGCAAGAAAACAAAAGTAACGCTTCGCTGGCAAACTCTGTAAAGGCTATAAATGATGCACTGTGCGCGTATCATTTATAGGGACAATTAGACAAGCTTGGAGGTCAACACCCCTATCGGAGTTAGTATTACCCCAATTTCATTTTCATCTGTTTACCTTTTTCGAGAGACAGTCTGGGTGCCTAGCAATGACAAACAATGGAATCATGTAAGCATCAGCAGGGAGTAGTCAAAGGGTGTGTCAGGGGCTTGACAGGGGCATGTGGTGCCGTGGGGTGAGGGGGTTCTCACTTTCCATCAGTGGTGCAGAGGGTGAAAGTATCAAACTTACAGTCTGCCTGCTGGATCCCCCTCACAGACTCTCAGTATCATAGGTGGGGGGGGCTGAGAGACCCTGTAAAGCTTTCAAGGCCATGAGGAGGGCCCAGACCAGACATGGGAGGGGACAGGGAGTCTGGCATGTGCCACAAGAGGGGGCGGTATGACAGCACCCAGGGAGCGAAGGTGGGGGCTGTGGAAATGCACCCGGGGGCAAAGGGGGCTGTGTGACTCAAAGCAGAGACTGACTGAAGCCAGGGAGCGAATTGGGCTTTGTGACTAAAAGTAGGAAGTTAAGGGGAATTCGTGACTGAACCCAGGGAGTGAATGGTGTTGTGTGACTGACACCAGAGAGTGGAGGTGGCTGTGTGAGTGAAACCAGAGAGTGGTGAAAGTTGTGCCGCGGCAGGGGTGCATACATGGGCGCTAGAACACCCCAGGCAGAAATACGGTCCCCTCCCACGTGGTTAGGATTAGAGCAGTGCTTCCATAGAGCTGCAGAAGCTTTAAACATGACTATTTCAAAGTGGAATACTCTGCTAAAACAGGTTCCATTGATTTAAGGCTGAAAAGGAATGATTGCGAGTAAAATAAAGTGCTGCAATAATGCCGCAAAATTTTCATTTTTGTGCCGCTAAATTAAAAAATGTTGTTTCACAAGTAAACTAGAACGTGTCAAAAATGATGTGCATTAACTTAAACTTGGGGTGGGTGCGGTTCTTATTGAGTCTAAAGTCTGTAATATGCCCTTGAGTGTGCAGAACAATGTACACAGTTAACTGATTTTGACAATTCCATAAGCCCAGTCCATCAAATCATTTTCGTTATTATTATTTTTTTTTTTATTTTTTTTTTTTTGAAAACCTTTATTGACATTTCAAGCAATTACACATATGGGCCTACAACCCCCGGGGCCGGCCGCTAAACAATCAGAATGACAGAAAGCAGGTCTATCACAATCAGTACCTCGGGGAGCAAAATCTCGACACTAGCATACTCCCAGTCGCTGAACAGCCCAGGTAGGAGACCAGGATAATAAAGGTTTACATTTTATAATAGAAAAGGATGGAAGGATCAGGTGCCAAACAGTTTCCCAGCAGCGAAAAATGGCAGGCAGAACGATGAACGTAAACAATACACAGCAGTCTATCTAAGCAATGGCGCTGAAACAGTAAGTTCAGGATGTGGAGGAATGACACGGCCATTTGCGCCTGCAACCCCCTGCCCCAAGACCCAGGAAACTCCACGGAAATTATGGCACTCCGGAAACAGCAGTGATTAACAACAAAGGAGTACTACCATGCTGATCCCAGAAAAAGACAAAGAAGAATAAGAGAAGAAAAGGAGGCCATAGAAAAAGGAGGTGAAAGACTAAAGGATCCCCCCCCCCCAACCCCCCACCCTGCACCTCTGCAAATGAGTACGGCCCCCCCCCCCCCCAGCAGTGTGCCTGTCGCCCCGGAACCAGACCCGAAATATAGAAGAACAGAGAAAAGAAGTGGGAAAGGAGCCCCCACCAGACGGGGGGGTAGAGAGAGTATTAATAAACTGGAGGAGGGCCTGCAAAACACGCCCCCGGTTTCTCCCTCCCGCACCACACGGTTTCCCATAAAGCATACAATAAAGAACACAAAATCGACCCTGTCAAAGAGGAGTAAGGAGGATTACGCACTTGGTACACTAACAATTATGCCATGAGAGCACACAACTCCCGAGCCCGCCCGCCTAGTAGGTGACCACCTCGGAAGGGTCAGCATCATCCTTGGCCACTCTTTGCAAACCCACCCATGCATACCCCTCGTCCCAGTGCCATGTCCAATGTTACCAGGAAGAGAAGTGTCCAATAAAACTCAGGAAGCGACACACACAGGTAGGGTAGAGGGCTCTGAAGATCGACACAGTCAGCTCTAGGGAGGATCGTCTTTCCCGATGCCGAGCCAGGATTTACACTGCACACCAGGCCCAGGGAGGCGGAATCAGCCAGGGCGGGCGACCGTTGCTTGGACGTTGCCTGGGTCGTCGGAGACCGCGCACGGGACAAGGCCACCACCCCCCGCTCAGATCCGAAACCTCCGGAACAGACCAAATCCACAGCCAGCTGATCGCACGTTAATATACTGTCCGGAGAGTCCAGGTGTGCACTATTCACAGGGGCGGCCACGACACTGTCCCCCCGTGCGCGGCGTGAGAAGTCCCAGTGTACCTGGGGATAGGCAGGCGGCAACTGTTCCGACGCTGATGTCACTCCATCGAGCTTGCTCCCCAACACCCAGGCTCCGTGAATCAGGGTGGAGTGAAGGGCACCGAGAGCCTCGAGAAGGTCACCGTACCCCAGTACAGCTCCCGGCGCTCGCTCCGCTACGCTCCTCAGAGTCACACCCTCCCAATCCTGCTGCAACCCAGTGTACAGGATGGTGGACTCTGGCATACCAAAATGGCCGCTGGGTAGGTCCATCCCAGATCGGGACCGGGGCTCAGACACAAGCGCCTCGGGTTCCATGGCACTGGTAACTGGGTTCCGAGGGCAGGCAAGCAATGTGTCCGGTGTGTGGTCACGGGCCACAGTCGTCCCCACCACGGACCAGCGCCCGCGAAAATCCGGGAGCAGCCCGCAAGAATCGGGACAAGTTACGGGCGGCGTCCGGGCAGCTCACCGGCGAAGGCTGAAGCAATCACCGGAGAGTCCTGTAGTTGCCACCTCAGGCACGCACTCGTTCAGCTACGCTTAGTGGTAGGAGCGACCACGGCGAAGCGCAGTCCGACATTCGCACCACTCCGGCAGTCCGACCCCACCCAGTCACCAAAGGCCGTTGTTGTTGCACTGCCGCCCGGCCACGGCGTTCACTCGAGATCCTGGCTCCGGGGCTGCACAGGCCGCAAACTTCAGACGGGCATTTCTCCGGCGGTACCGCTGCCAGAAACTTCGGGGTCACACGGCCGGTTGCCGCTCGCGTTCACCAACACGGGTAGATAGCGCAGGCTAAGGATCTCGTGCAGGATATCTGTGCGGGGTGCGGAGGTTCACGGAGCCGGGAGCCTACGCTGCCGTCCCGGTCGCCATCTTGGCTCCTCCCCCCATTTTCGTTATTATTGTCATGGTTATCGATTACCCAAGGTTGCTGGTCATAATTTTAACCTTCGGAGGTAAAGGCAGCAGGGATTTCACTTGCTGCCAGATGAACGAGTGGTCTATACTTTGTATCTCTATGATTGATCATCAACCCAGGCCTGCTCTGAGTTTAGGTCCGCTTCCTTTTGCGCCTTATTTTGTTCCACAATGTAATTCTGGTCACCATCCTCAATTTTTTTTATTTTTCCTCATGTAATCCAGCTCATTGACTAAAGCAAGCTCTTCTCACTGGCTTAAGTGAGTTTTGTTTTCGCTGCCCGAGGAACTAACTGACCCTGAGCTCTCAACCAATAGCTCTTTTTTTTAGGGTCAAGTCTGCGAGACACTATTGCTAGCAAAAAGTGCTTGGAGCCCACCAATTGCTTATCTTTTTTTTTTGCATATTTATATAGCGCGAACTCGACCCGAAGGTATTGGAGCACTTTACGTAGCACCGTATTTACATTACACATTCAGGCACGGGGAGATGAAGTGATTTGCCCAGAATCACAGGATGTGGACGCGACCTCGAGGCTCGAACCCTGGTTTCCTGCACCAGAGGCGGCAGCGCAGTCGACGGACCACATCCTCTCCCCGTTTGTTGGCTGCACTGTCATTCTTCCTTGCAGCCTCCTTAATTGGCCAGTGCAGGCCAAATGTGACTTCCGATCATTTCTGTGGAGCAGGGCATGGAGACACCCCCCACCCGGGTAACAAGCTGCGATTTACAAGACCCACTGATTGATTAATTGATTGAGAGACCAAGCACAGATTGATTAAAATTAATAATTGCTGCCCACTGCTCCTGACGTGATAGAAGTACAATTTCCTACCCCTTCTACTCCCTGCTGCTTCCTCCATAGCGCTTTTATTTTTAGCTGTTTCTGTTTTATATAGCGCAAACTCGCCCGGAAGGTATTGGAGCGCTTTAGTGATTTGCCCAGAATCACAGGATGTTGTGGCGACTTCGAGACTTAAATAAACTCGATTCCCTAGGTCTAAAATAGACAGCCATGGACATTACCCCACATCCTTCACCCTTTCTGGTTTTCCCCCTGGTTTTGTTCTCTACCGAACCAAAACTGCAACAACTGCTCGTGCTGGTGCTTTATTGTGGGGCCGCCACTGCTATACTTAATGGAGATCTCTCTGCTCTGTGTTGGCAGACTCCTTTGTCGTCTCGTTCCTTGCTAGGAGACGTTAACGTGCAAAAAATGCACCATCCAGACAGATGACCGTGTGTAACCTCCAGACCTATACCCCTCCCCACCGACAGCTTCTCGTCTGATGCCTGGTGTTCTTTACAAATGCCAGTAAAATATTAACAAATGCATACAAGCATGGCCCAATCAGAAAAGGTGTAATCCCCAGAACAAACGCCGGATGTACTGCAGGTATAGTTTTGTACCCCAGGTGAAATAGTCCCTGATACATTTTTACCCAGTGGAAAATTGTGTGCAATTAGAAAGGATATATGCTTTACAAACGTTGCCAATAAATGTATTACTCCGGTGTCTCTCTTCTCCAAGCAATACCCCATTCTAATGTTTTTACTCAAAATTGATTTGCTGCAATCACAGAATTGTCGAAATACAACATGGGAGAGGATGTGGCATAATAGCCAGAGCTGCCGACTTTAGACCTGGGGACCTGGTTCGAGTCTCGGCCGTGGCTCGACATCCTTTGATTCTGCGGCAATCACTTACTCCCCCGGTTCTTAACAAAAATTGATGTCCTCGTGTAATGTAACTGGAGCTCATGTAAAGCAGTACTTAACGGATCGAGTTTGTTCTATATAAAGCTGCAAAAGACAAACAATATTTCTAAGAAACCTGTCTTCTTTGTACTTTTTGGAAATGGTGTGCAGTGTATCTGGGATATTTGTTTAATGAACATTGGTTGTATTGGCACTGGTTTGGGAGAATGTTTTTAATAGTGATGAGAACTACTGTCTGTCCCTGCCATCAGGCTTGCTGTTTTGGTGTCACTGTGCTTAGAGCGGCTACAAATACACTTTGCAAGCCTGGTATGAATTGGCTCTTTAGGCAGTGTTTGTCAGTGTGGTACGAGGACTGGTGCTATTGCAGGATCAGTTAGTGGAAGGAGGCCTCCATGCCATCTATGTAATGCCTTCAGCCACCTCTGGCATTATATGCCGGAATTTTATTCTCAATAAAGCAAAACTGCAAGTCCCAGAATGCTATCTTCTGGTAGGTAAAAGCCAGGACTGACTTGTTGAGTGTCATATGGCATAATCCGTCTTGGCAACAATGAAAGAGGTGGCCACTCCGTGGGGCTATGTGCAACTCTTTCTATTTCAAACTCGTATTTTCATGCTAATTTGAGTAAAAACCACCTCTAAGTGCCTGGAAATAGCTTATCACTGCTTTATGGTTGGGTGTTGTGAAGTGTTTGGGTACAGCTGGGGGAGAGCTTTTGACACTTTCTTCTCCAGCTACAACCACATTTTGAAGGGGTGAACACACCAGAGCTGAGAACTCCCTCTGGAAAGGGTCCCAGGCGACTCCAGGTCACCAGTGATGCAATGAACCAGTTCTGTGCTTTTCTTTTACACATTGTTTTTAGATTGTGTATATGTTTAAAACAAGCATTGGCATAGCCAATAGGTCTCGCTTTTGGGACCTTATAAGTATTTAGTTATGCAGCACAATATACTTGGAGCAACAACATCAACTGTTGCATGGCTAAACACTTATAAGGTCCCAAAGGCAAGACCTATTGGCTATGCCAATGCTTGTTAACTACTGGAAGGACAGCAATGCCCTTATTAAAAAGGACGAGGGGGGCCAAATCAAATCAAACTATAAAAATGAGGCACTAGTGTAGCGTCTCGTGTCTCGTTCTGCTTTGTTCGTGTGCCTCTTGATTTGGTCATCTCACGAACAAAGCAGAGCGAGAACATGTTTATCTTCAAACTCCACAAGCCCGTGCCATCGTACAATGTTCTACATGTGTATCTTTGAATGTGCATGCTCGTGGACTCTCTCTCTCTCGAGCCTATTACAGTTAACACGGCTTGTTAGCGTTCAAAAGATATGTACGTTAGGAGGACATGGAATCGTTTGTTCGCTCCGGACAGGACGCATTGAAGATGTCCAGTTGAGCATTTTAATACATTTGTTATTAATTAATAAAATGACTAAGTGTATTTACTACAACTAGAAATCTGTTGGAGTTGCAAGGCAATGAGTGGTGTACCGGAGACACTGCAACTGACTTTGTGACATCACAGTGTCTCTTGGCGATCAGCAGTATCCCACTTAGTAATAGGGCCGTAGCCCAATCCAAAATGGCGGCCCGATAAGCGGTGTGTCAGCAGAGCCATTGCCCAGTGCTTTCCTCGAATATTGTTTTCCTGGTGTCTCATGCTTGTGAGACGCGTCGGGTAAAATGTGCCTTCAATGATAAGGAGCAAATGGCAGTCGCTGGCTATCCATGCGTGGGCTGTTGCCCTGTAGAGGCGCTGCCCTCCCACCGAGGAAATGTGATGCAGAACCCACAAAGCCTGCGGGCGATTGGGGTAGAGGCTTCAAGAGATGCATCTGAAAGCCCAGAACAACGACCAGAGTCAGTCCCTGTGACAGAGTTAGAGGTGTCGGGGGGGGGGGGAGGGGGGGGTGCGACTCTGAAAGACCTGAACAATGACCGGAGCCTGCCCCTGGTCCAGCCAAAACCATCGGCAAGGCCAGACCCACGATAAGAGGGATGGGGCAAAACAGTGTCGGAGCCTAAATGGAAAATAGGAAAACACTCTTAAATGCCAAAGTTAGATTAGGATGAAACGGGGAAAAAATAAGCTAGGGGATGTTTCCATGAATTTGAAACTACCCGAAATGTTAATAACAAGCATTGGCCGGGGACGGGGGGGGTTGAGGGGGGGGAGGGGGGGAGAGTTCTGTGCACGCACTTGGCCCCTTCTCTAATTGTTCTATCTGCTGCCGTGTGGATAAGAAAACTGGTGTGAAATAGCAGCAGGGAAGGGGGCGGAGAGGAGGCTGAGGGAGAGCGACGTAAAGCCAAATGGCTGCTTTGCGCGCGTGTACGCCTCGTGCACTGTAGCTCTATGCCAGCGGTAGCACTTTGACAACTCCCTTACTAAATGTCTCGCTAGCAGCGCGTGCGCGCTGGCTCAGCGGGACCTAAAAAGTGAACTAGGACTAAAAGTCCCAGAATGCATTACGGATTGGAGCACGAAGAAAGACTTAAAGTTCCCTTAGTAGCATTAGCTTCTGGTACCATGATTGATCTTCACCCCTCTGGAAGTGGCTCGTGTTTATCAGGAGCAAAGGGCCACGGTGCGGAGATGAGATGAAGTGAAAATTAATTGATAAGTATGAAGGACTGATGCACCTGGTCTCCGCAGTCCACATACTGTAAACCAAGGGCTACTGTTTAACAGCCTAGTGCTTTCTTAGAGCTGTAGTCTTGGTTCACGTTGCTTGGTTGAACAATCTTGAAAAGAGTAAGATGTGAATTGAAAGCTAGGACTAGAGTATGTGCTTCCCCTGTGGAATGCTTCATCTGCCCTAACGGTTGGGGCAGTCTTCTAGACTACTGCTGTTAGGGAAAAGTACTGTCTTGTTTTCAGTTCTGTTTTTGGAAAACGAACAGGGCCCCTGAAAAAAGGATACAACTCTGACAGGGAAAATACTTATTTGGAAAACAGAAACACGGGGCACAGTGTGATTTACTTTAGAAAGGCATATCAACTCTAGACAAACACAAAAATTATGTAATCATAAAATGAAATAGCTACTAGATAATACATTTAAATATTTTATTATTTTTTCATTGATATTCCTTTTTTATAATATAGAAAACATTTTTCATATAAATAATGTGTACCAAAATGAATATACAATATTAAGGATATAATATGAACCACATGTATGCTTTTCCTACGATAATGGATACATTTCTTATTAATATCATGATATTATATTTTTGATAGCACATTTCATGATTCCATATATACAATTGCCTCTTATTTCAATTCATTTGCATACGTGTCAATTTTGACTTTTTATCATTTTACTCTAAATGTACAGAGACTGGCGGCTTGTTGAAAAACCAACGCGTTTCGGCTAGGCCTTCATCAGGACTCCGTCACAGTGGTTACTAAACAAAAAAATATATATATACATATAATTATAGTCTAGAGTTTGGAAGCCCTTTCCAATATTTAAAAATATTTGTTAAAACCTTAGATAACCACTTTAAGAAAGAGATATAGTGAAAGGTTTCTTTCCTTGAGTTAGTGCGTGAAAATCACTGAATATTACAATTACTTACAATGAAACATAGAGTTTCCTGAATAGCAGGAATCACAAATTACATGCTGTTAATGTGACAAAAGAAGACAGTACCAAACTAAGGATTCATACATGTGTCGGTGTTTTATGTTGTCAGTGATTAGAACCAAACTTCCAATTTTCAAGACATATGATAGAGCAGATAAATGTACCCTACTTTTGTGGGTGTGCCTGTGCATGCTTGAATTAGTATCAAATATCCCGAAAGTGGGGTATTACTACAACCTACCTCTTACGTATCTGAATGCGGCTGGTCTCAAGTAATGTGGTGAAATAGAGAATTTCTATCTTGAATATGCAAGAACTGTTTTAGGGGGATAAGACGGGCAGAGTTATAACACAGTAATATCCAAATGGAATTTAGGTTGCTATGCAATATGATGCTAACTCTACTAGATCTAATGATTAATACCTTTTCTTAAAATTTTATTTTCAGACTTCTAGATTCACTACGACTCGATATTGCAAGGATCCTGATAGGATAGATATAGGGATGGCTTGTAGCCTAGAAAACAACATAATATATAAAATTATGATTACATTTAAAATATTAGAGGAAGAGAACTGAAGGATGGATGAAAAATTATTGAATATCTATGTCGAACCAGAGGAGCACGCTAGGTAATAGTACTTAATTTTACCTCTCCAATTCTTTTATCTCATCTGGCGGTGAGGTCTCTCCATATTAGTTTGTCATATGGCATCAAATGTAGATTGCCTAAATGGTTAAACAAATGTGTATGTACAACATCAATACACTGAACTACCCCTTTTATGCAAACAGAAAACGATACGCTGTCACTAGAAACAGATTACTAACCTGCTGGTGTTGGGTGAACTTAATCAATGACACACTATATTTTATCGTTTATTTGTTGAAAAGCATATCCACTTGTTGACATGCTGAAAACGAAGGAGAGAGGGAAAAGATGGAACGGAAGGTCAGAAACAAATGAGTATATGAGATCAAATGGTGTAAAGCTGAATCACGGCACATCCTATTTATCGGTGTGACTGTGATAGCCTATCCAGTCTTAGTTTGATAAAATGCTCATGTACGATTATAAGAGTAGTTAGCAAGGTTGTTAGATCCCTAATAGGGATACATATTTCATATGAGTAAAACTATATTATGCATTCTTTTATTAGCGTTTGGATATGTGGGCTGCATATACGACAAGCCTCGATATTATGCCGTGCAGAGAGGTTCTATTTACTGTCACGGCGTCATGGTAGCTGACATAGAAATACCTTCCTATTGTTGGTTCAGAGTGCACGGAATATATTATCCGACCTGTCTCGGCTTATCGTTACCTAGAATAGCTTTGTGTTGCTTACCGGTGGGGATTAGCGGCCGTACTCCATCTTGTCCCAACGAGAAAGCAAAGAGTTTACCTAATGGCACCATCTTAAATCAATAACAACCCTTGTCTCTTCTGGATGACGTCACTATTGGGGGCCGCACCACATAAGGTAGATAATCACACTAACTACGCGCCATCTTAGAATGGCTTGTAATGTTGGATATCTAGATAATGTGGGAACTATTGGTCGGATAATAACCTATATGGTTTCGACTAGTACCGATATGAAGGAATACATACTAAAATGTTAGTTAAACCTAAAGATCTGACAATAGTATACATGCGTCTGGATGATAACCGCAGTTATATTATATTTTTAACCTCTGGTAAAAATCGCGGCCATGATTTGTATTTACTAAATTTCAAGACCTGATGGGCAACACCCGACATTGATTACCAGCTATCCTTGACTGAGTGCTCTTATATTGTGTCGTGAAAGGGAATGGGAAGCATAAAACATAGCTAACCTAATACCTGGCTGCCATGTTAGCGAGGTTAAGCTTTATCATAACATGGTGATATTATGAGGTGGAGGCACAATAAAAAGACACTAGGGTCCATCGTGTTACCCATATCACATGGACAAGATTAGAGAGTCTGTGCTTTTTATAGTAAGGTCTATACTAAAGAAAGCGTCAAACTTAATATCAAACTTGACCCGTCTAACTGAAAATAAATAAATATATATATATATAAATGAGAGTTAACATGATTGAGCGTGACCCTAGTTGCCCGTTTCTAAATAGTATGCTGAGAATAAATTATTTATATATAAGATAATAAATGCTGTGTCGCAGAACGGCCACCATCTCTAGGTAACATATTTATCATACTATACTCTTGATGGGTATAGAGTGAACCAATAACTTTAAGATTTAGATATGCAGGGAATCTCAATCAGGTCTATGTGGAATCAATCTCCTTTCCTTATTATGTTAGTGTTATCTCATACAGTATTATAGTCAATATGAGATAGTTGCAATAGAATCCTAATGTATAGTAAATCTAAATAAAGCCTCCATATCCTTGGTATAATGTTAAATCACCCTCTTGTCTAGATTAATTTGATATAATGTTACAAAAAGACCAAAAAGGGATCCATTAGATGTTGTATTTAATCGCTTGGTCCCAAGGTATCTCCTGGTTGAGTCCCTTTACTGATGTGCCCAAGATAAAAATCCAGTAAACTTCTCTGAGCTTTCTGATCCTTTCTGTAGTAGTGCCTGATTTGCAATGTATCTTCTCCAGAATATACCATTGCATGTCTTCTGGTGCATGCTCTTTCTCTACATAATGTTGCACCATGGGTGCTGTGGTTTTCTTGGTTCTTATAGCTGATCTATGTTCTTTTAGTCTGGTGTTAAGCGATCTACCAGTCTCACCCACATATCCCAATTTGCATGGGCATCTTAAGTAGATTACGTCAGCAGTTTTGCAGTTACTTAGACTGGTAGGAGATATAACCTGAACATTGAAATTTAAAGTTGATATGAAAGATGTGATGTATGTAATGATATCAAATGCCAATAAACATGTTTTACACAAAAAAAATGAAATGTCAAGTTGATGCTTCAATAGCTGTGGTGCATGATTTGCAGGAGGTACATTTAAAATTCCCTACCACTGCTCTATTGCAATCTATGCTCTTCTGAATAAATTTGTGTGTAGTTTTCGTTCTCGAATGAACTACATGGTCCTTTAAGTTTTTATTGCGCCTATAAGGGAAAAGTACTGTCTTGTTTTCAGTTCTGTCCACCATGCAGAAATAAACATTAGGACATTGAAGCTGACAATCTGGCAATATCGTCATGTTCATAAAGCACAATCATAGCCTTGTCCAGCAAATGTGATGCATGTCATGTGAGACACTATTGGCTTTTTAGCTAACAGCACTGCACCTGTGTAATAGGAAAAGTGAAAATGGAAGTATCCAGATGTGAAGTGCTGTTCGCCTACAAACTATGCCTACCTAAAGTGTCGTACTGTGTGGGAGGGGGGATCTCAGATGACAGTAGGGAATTTTGCAGATATGTTGTACAACTGCATCTTTGCTGCTGACTTTGCTTGAGAGGCCAATGATTGAATAAGCACAAAATCTAAAATACCCTTGCATTGTCTTGCACTAGACGTTCAAAGAAGGGTGCAGAACTGATGGGGAATTGACATATAATATTTTTTTAATGCCCTTTCACTCAGGGGATTATTGTTACAGTTAAACAGCTGGCAGTTAGTTAGCTCTGTGTTTATGTACATGACTGGAGAGTATTGTACCAACAGTGCACCTCAAGTAATTATCTTTCCGGTCATGAGTACAGCTGTTGCAAAACTGTGTGTCCTACACAAACACAAATTATAAGGTAGTGATGAGTACAACACAAGGCAGGATTGTGGAAACATCCAAGTATGTCTCTAGCAAAATGTGCACATGCTGAAAAGAAAACACATTCATTAAAGTGAATTACAAAAAGGGTTAGGGATTTAAAACAAAAGTGAGTAAATATAGTCCAAAAATATTTAGGGGCCGATTATGATGTCGGTCGGAAACTCTTATGACCGACTTTGTTTTGGAATCTGTTCCGACTGACTCTGGTTTGGCGAGTCAGACCGACCGATTACGATGTTTCCGAACACAGTTTGTTTGGACTCCCATTGACTTCAATGGGAGCCTGTGTTCCGAACGAGAACACAGGCTCCCATTGAAAAAAGGGGTGGTTGCGGAAAACCTTGTGTCCTGTCGCAGGCACGCCATAGTGCCTGCCACACTGTGCATGGTTATAAAGGGGGGCCCCTTGAGTACCACCACGGACCCCAACCGGAGGCCTCAGGATGAAGGGAGGACTGCGACAGACCACTAAAGTCAGTTTCCGACAGCCGTTTTGTGTTGGGCAGGCTGACTCGGGACGACTGTCAGAATCTGTCATCTTAATCGCTCGGTCAGAAACGGTGTCCATAGAGCTGTACGAATTGGCTCTGATAGACCCGGGGTCTCCGAGTGCCGATCAGAACCGATTCGGACAGCCCAAACGGTTAACTTCTATTGTAATCTGTCGGTCGGAAATATTTCAGAGTCGGTCGGAAACATAGGTTCGTAAACGGTTTAGGAGAATCTGAATGCCGTTCGGAGCATTTCCGATCGACATCGTAATCGGCCCCTTATTGTCTTGCATACATTCCTGTCAAGTGTCCATATATTGCGTCTTTTACTTTCAGCCTCTTCTAGCAGTTTGCTTTCGGCACGTGTGTTCTGTGACTTGTGGGCTTGTACCCATAACGGGAAATTAAACAAAAATGTCATTATGAAAAGTTACTGTTGGTTTTAAAAGCCAAGACTGAGTGTCATATCTAATCTAATAGAGACATCTAGCCGCAGATTCCTTACCTTTGAATTTCCAGGCTTCAGGCTGGATCCAGAAAATTTGTCTTACCAGTACCCATGCATGGCGGTAGATGGCGTTGGTAGACTCCGCATGACGGTGTTGTGTTCGTCTTGAAGTCTGCGTCATCAATATAGCAGTCACTGCGCGCTGACATCAGTTCTTTTCTTTCCGTGCCAGCCAGAGCAGATCCGTCAAAGATGGCTTACCCCCTGTCTTTTTTGACAGACTTTTTTCGACTTTTTGTCGACTCCTTTTGGTGTGCTAGGGATTCTGGACATGGTACAGTTATGGGTTTTTCCCTCCCGAGTGGTGAGTCCAGGATATTCAGGCTATGATACCAATGTTGCAGCCTCTATCCTGGATTTCGATGAGAATGACTCTGAGGCTGTTGGGCCTCATGGCCTCCTGTATCCTGCTGGTGGACTATACCAGATGGCACATGAGGGCTCTGCAGCGGGACCTAATGTTCCCATGGGCACAGCATCAGGGAAACCTCACCGACCTGGTCCAGATATTGAGGGCACTGTGAAAGACCTGCAGTAGTGGCTAACAACCTGCTATTGGGTCAGAGACAGACCTCTCTCCCTTCCCCACACAGACCTCATAGTGGTAACGGATGCGTCTCTTCTGGGATAGGGCAGCCCTCTGGGGGAAGTGGAGATCAGAGGACTCTGGTCTCTGGTGGAAGCCAGGCTCCATATCAACCTGTTGGAACTTTGGGCGATCCGATTGGCACTGAAAGCCTTTTTACTGTCAATCAAGGAAAGGCTAGTTCAGGTGTTCACGGATAACACTATTGTCATGTGGTACTGCAACAAACTGGGCGGTGTGGGGGTCGTGGACTCTGTCAAGAGGTCCTGCGTCTCGGAACTTGGCTGGAACAATCAGATGTTTCCCTGATGGTTCAACATCTGGCTGGTTCTCTGAATGCCAGAGCGGACAAACTCAGCCACCGGTGCCTTGCGGATCACGAATGGCGTCTCTCATCTGGAGGTGGTCAAAGTACTCTTTCAACGGTGGGGAGAGACTTGGTTAGATCTGTTCGCCTCCGAAGAGAGCACGCAATGTCAGCGGTTTTGCATGTTGGAGTTTCCAAGGCGGTTCTCACTCGGTGACTCTTTTCGTCACAAGTGGAGCTCAGGCCTCCTGTATGCCTTTCCGCTCATACTACTCGTCCCCAGAGTGCTCAAGAAGATTAGGAGCGACTGAGCACAAGCCGTTATTGTGGCTCCGGATTGGGCATGAACAGTCTGGTATCCTGAGCTTCAGGCAATGAGCTTCGATCCTCCGATCAGCCTGCCCCTTTGGGAGGATCTTCTGTCGCAGCAACAGGGGAGGGTCCTCCACCCGAACCTGTCCACTCTCCGCCTCCTTGCATGGAGATTGAGTGACGACAGCTGACCGCTTTTTACTTTTCTCCCGAAGTCTGCAAAGTTATTCTGGCAGCCAAGCGTCCCTTCAACAAAATCGATATACACTTTCCGATTAAACACATTTTGTAAATATTGTGCAGAAAGTTCTATTGACCCCTTATCTACCTCTCTGTCAGATGTTCTGCTGTTCATCCTTTCTTTGGTCTTGCAAGACTCTGGTCACTTTGAAGGGCTACCTTTCGTTCCTCTCAGCTTTTCTCCGGCTGCTAGATCAGACATCACTTTTTTAAATCCCTTCTTGTGCAGAGAGTTTTGAAGGGGTTAACCCACTTGTTACTCCCTTATCCTTTCATTATGCCACAGTGGGACCTTAATTTTGTCCTTACCTTCCTGATGTGTGCACCGTTTGCCCTCTACGGTTGCTCACTATCAAAACAGCCTTTTTTGTGGCAATCACCTATGCCAGGAGGGTGAGGGAACTGCAGACACTGTCATCACAGCCTCCTTACCTGACCGTCTTTCCAGACACAGAGATACTCCGGACTAGGGCATCTTTTCTGCCCAAGGTGGTAACACCGTTCCATCTGGGACAGTCTGTTACTCTGCCCACTTGCTATGCACCTC
Organism: Triturus cristatus; assembly: GCF_964204655.1. Classification (NCBI taxonomy): domain Eukaryota; kingdom Metazoa; phylum Chordata; class Amphibia; order Caudata; family Salamandridae; genus Triturus; species Triturus cristatus. The sequence goes on along the minus strand of NC_140594.1, from coordinate 708,758,990 downwards.
CGCACCCTTCTAAAGAAGAGGAGCGTCTCCACTGTCTGTACCCAAAAAGAGCGTTATTCTTCTACCTTGATCGCACCAAAGAGTTCCGGGTGGATGACAAACTCTTTATAAGGTATGTGGGAGGAAAGAAGGGGTATGCTGTTCAAAAGAGGACCATTTCACGCTGGGTTATACACTGTATCAAAATATGTTATGCCTTGGCAAAGAAACAGCCTCCTGAAGGCCTAAGGGCCCATTCCACTAGTGCACAGGCAGCCACCATGGCACTCCGGTGTGGTGTTCCGATTGCTGATATCTGCTAGGCGGCCACATGGGCATCTCTGCACACGTCCGCCAGACAATATTGCCTGGATTCTCAAGTTCGCGGCCTGTTTGGCCACTCTGTCTTGCAGGATTTCTTGGTTAGAAACTTTTCTGCAGTCCCACCTCCAGGTAAGGTATTGCTTGGGTATCTGTTCAAACGTAAGGAATCTGCGGTTAGATGTCTCTATCAGATGGACAAGTTACTTACCTTGGGTAACGCCATATCTGGTTTAGACATGATATAGCAGCAGATTCCTTAACGACCCACCCATCCTCCCCTCACTGCGGAATTGTTTTTGGTGTCAGGGCGGTTCACTTTCAGGGCCCAAGTTATTTTTTTAACACACCATGGTCAGTCACTTCATGGCTTCGCGTTTCTGGTGTGTAAAGTCGTGAACAGTACTGACGTCAGTACACCGGAGTGGCGGTGATATTGATGACGCGGACATCACGAGGACGACAAACACGACACCAACGATGTCACAGGGAATCAGTCGACCGTCGCCATCTACAGGCGTGCAGGGGTACTTTTAAGAAAAATCTTCCAGATCCAGCCGGACGCCTGGAAGTTCAAAGGTAAGGAATCTGCAGCTAGATCATGTCTCTACCAGCTAAGGCGTTACCGACGGTAAGTAACTTGTCTGTTTGGGTCATTTCAGCATTAATGCTTTTATTATTTTAAGGCTTTCTTAATGTTGCTTTTTATGGTAGTACAGTCTTTTCAATGATGGGACATTACACATTGGTTAAATACAGGTTCCAGTGATGGTGATTAGCATCTTAGGTTAAAGTATCACGATATTGCCCTACCCATCTGTGATCTTGGACAGAAAAAAGTGAATGGTGGACTTCTTGATTTAATGTTGTGGGAATTCCTCTGCATAGCACCTGGTCCACTGTTGTTTAGTTCATCTGTGCCATTACTCCTACAATGCAGCCCAAACTAGATGTACCTAAGTGTACCTAGCTTGCATGCAAGTGTAAAACCAAGGATCCCCTTAGGATAGAGCCAATCCCATTACCTGATGTGGGAGAGCAAAGGACCCCCTTGTGGTCTTGAGATGGACACCCCGCGAGGGATGTCAGACCACTGCGTACTGGAGTGACTGCGTGCAGGAATATGTCTCTCGCGTCGGCATGGAAGTCTTTCTCCTCTGGTTTGCCCAGCGAAGATGTAGTGCTTATATACCCAAAGGTACCCTCAGGGGTTCTACCTAGAAGAGTACTATGGGCATGTCGGGCAAGGATGGCGATAGAGGTGACCCTTACTTAGAGTTATTATGCAGAAGATGGTAATCCTGCTGTGATGCTGAGAATCCTCATGCAGAATACATGAGGATAGTGTTGGCAGAAAACTACACAACAGTCATGTAGCACCTAACTAGGTAAAAGGTCAGCGTCAGACTCGTTATGTAGAACAATGGTAGCCCTATATTGGGGTAAATTGGGGTTCATAACACCCCCATTCCTTTCTTGCGACCCCACGCTGAAACATTATCACCCTCACAATACAAACCACCCACACTTAAACCCACTATCACCTTCCACCACCATACTTCCATCGTGGTTCTTCACTCACAGCACTTTAAGACCAATCAATAGCCCCAAACTAGCACCCCAAAGGCTTTGCACTACACTAATATGTAATAGTGTCACTCTCTGCATTTTGCACGCATGCATAAAACATTTAATTAATGGCACACAAAAAAAGACGAAGCCCTAATGGCATTGTCCGTGCTTGTTCCATTAGACATTTATTGAGGTAAGGGAAGTAAGTCACAGCAAGGCTCTACCACTTCATAATAGGTTTCGTGCCTTATTGTCTTTGTATATGAAGCTGATAGTGAAGAGGTCATTTGTGCCTCCCGAGGTAAAAAAGGGAATTTGATTAGCTAGCTCACTATCATTAGAGCTTTTAATTTAATGAGATATATCATGCGTTTGGAATCGCTGAAACCTTGTTAAAATTTTTTTAAATGTAAATAGGATAAACATTTGCACGGGTTTTCTTAGACTTTAATGGTTGCTGTCTTTCAAATATATGGATCTATTTTCCGATATTAATTGGCTTGTGTGAGAAAGGGGTCCTTAAACCGGTTTGCCCAACTTGCGGGTAGGACTGCTTGCACAGGTGTTAATTACGCTCCACTGTGGGAGGGAACGGCGCTGTTGTGGTTTCTCCTCCTCTCAAATGTGGAGGCTCGTTCCCAGCGCCGTTAGACGCATTGCTAAGCAGTGTTCCGAATCGCTTCTGTACATCTCCTGCTGTCTCAGCGCGCGGTTATAGTAAAGAAACCATGGCATTTGGTAGAGGAAGTGCTTTAAAGTGCATAAGAAAATGTAAAAAAAATAATGTAAGTAGTCTCTCTTATTTCTCATATCTGACACCGAGGTTTCTGCAGTGGTTCACTGGCTGCCGGTTTCGTTATGAAACTGCCACAAGAATGATGACGGGCCATCTGCAAATGACTGTTACTAGCAGCTTTCCTCAGCGCCTCTGATCTCTGCCGATACTTCCAAGCTGTCGCCAAATGTGATGAGAGAATCCACCAGCAGAGCAGAACGGACAGGCGGGGGGGGGGCGACTGTCCCCTCAAGGTCGTCAGATATGAGTGACGCGTTTAGGAGACAATTGAGCGGCTCAGCTAAGATGGAAATCTCCAATGATCAGATGCCCAGAGGCAAATCTTGTTTATGTAATTGGTTGTTAAAATGTGTGGGAAGAGCGCAAGCCCTCAGGTGCCTAATTTAGAAATCACTCTTGTGCCTGTACGGCTTCATGACCCCCCCGACCCCCCCCCCCCCGACCCCCCCGCTCGGACCAAGTGAGAGTCTATATTCTTTGTGGTTATGTATTCGAGAGCTAGTGAAACGTGTGCAGCATTTAATGTAAAGCTCATTGCTTGGGTTCTATTTCCGAGGCATGTGCTTTGTGAGTCCAGAAGCAGAGTTCTCGGATGTACAGTTGTAAAAAGAGCATTGTTGCTAGATCCTCTGCTGCTGAAGAAACAATAACTTTATCATGTTTACCTGTTCTATCCTTTTTGGCGGGGAGTTAGCCCTCTTTATTTCTAGAATATTTTTTTATAAACCGTTATTTTTTATTATTATAATAATTTGATTTAAGAAAACCTGAAAGAAGATAATGGGCATGAGCAGAATCTAAAGAAAAATATTGCCTTCAGTAGCGGCTATGTGTATACAATGTAACCCTGGGCGGAGTTGCACTAAGCAGCACTACACGAAGTGCAAAAAAAAACCTCCGCCGCGCTACGCGAGCGGCGGAGTACAATAGTAAACTGCAGTTCACTGTGATTGCACAGTGTCGGATGCTTGTCCGCACTGTGCAATCATTGCGAACGGCACCATGCACAGTGCAAGCGGTCCCTGCTTTCCTTTTCTGCCGCTCGAGTAGATTTTTAATCGAGCGGCAGCTTTCTCAACGCGAACGGGCAGTTTCTCAACGCAAGCTGACGCGAGCCTACGCGGCCAGTCGCAATGAGAAACCTGACCCCCCGTGCTTTGAGAAATCTCGCAGGGATGTTGATTTTCCAGCTTGCGCTGGCCAACTTGATGTTGGCGAACGAGGAAAAATCATGCCAGGAGGTTGATTTTCCTCGCTCCCGGTCGCCAACTTGACGTTGACAAACGCGAGCGAGGAAAAAAACTCAGCAAAGCGAAGTTTTTTGGAACTCCGCGATCTCCGCGTAACGTGGAGTGCAGGAAACTCCGCAAACTCCGCGAGCGGAGTTCACCGCCCAGGGTTAATACAATGGGAGTATTGCAATCTGTGCATGCAGTCCAGCTGCTTGATTTTGAAGGGTGTGGTGATGTGAGCAACGAGGCATAAGGAGCAGAGAGCTGAGAGCCGTGTTTGGGCTGCACAGAGCTGAGGGGTATTGCTGCAAGTGGGATTGCTGTATTGCTGTTGTGACAGGATGTGAGGGCTGCATGCCCTAGGCCCCGCGGCACACCGTGGTACATTGGAGTACATTGCATATCTCGACATATCCTGCATCCTGTCTGCCACGCCCAGAGCATCCCCGCTTGTCCCGGATGCACACTTCGGTATACTAACGGCGGGACAACTGTACCCCCCTTAGCTTCCAGGCCTTCACTGGCCCTAACTGGACTCCTCTGCCATCCCTCCCTCCTTCCAACGGAGCGAGGTGAACCAGGTGAGACAGGATCAGGACGACGAGCAGAGCAAGGCAGTAGACCAGCATTAGCCTGCAACCCCTGGTTGTGGTGCAGAGGCTTCTGGCAGTAGGCCAGTGCGGCTTTTGCCGCGTGTCCTCTTCTTGCTCACCACCCAAAACGTACCCTTATCGCTAAGAGAGCTGACCGAGAGGGACCAAAAAGGGACTAACAGCATATCTACCACAACAGCATTTACAGACTCCATAGCGCAACAGCGGTTTTAACTCTGAACCCTCAACGTATTGGCAAGCAACCTAGAGTAACTTGGAGGATTTCTTCACCATAGCCTTACAGCCCTAGAGCCTTCTGAGCCTGAAGAATTCGGGAAAGGGGTCAATTAAACGATTGATAAGCCGACAGTCTAGAGCATACGTGCCCGCAAAACCAATTAACCCAGACTTCACACTTCATACCATTCCTACAATTATCAGGCACGTTACTGTGTGCCTATGATTGCATCAAGAGCATTCATTTCTATCACAAGGCAAGGCTTCCAAACGTAAGCAGCAAGCAACCTAAAGCTTCTCAAAGCAAAAATAGTAAGCAAACTAAAAGTAAGCTAAAATCAAAGTAATGCACAGTAAGCTAGTGCAAAGCAGATTAGATAGTGAGGAGTACATGTCAGCTTGAAAAATTCGAGCAAATGCATGCCCTTAGATGTCCTCCTCATTGCAAATCCGGCCCACAGTTCGGATATGCTAGACTCAGCTGGAGATCTCTCCCTTTTGCACTAACTGGAAACTCTCTCATAGTCTTTGAGGACCGTAGACACATTACTAACATAAGAACAGCTCAGCTAAAAGTAGACCCTGCGGATATAAGCTTTTGAGCAGAAGGGGCGAAGCAACAAGGGGAACGGAGAGGTATGCCTGGTCAACACACGTTCGAGTCCTTTTGCACTCCAGAGAGAAGTCTGACTCAAGCTAAAAAATTAGGCAGCAGTCCATGAACTCTCCAGGGGCTCACTGGTCCAAGCCTGTGGTCCGGTTACAACTAATAACCCCATACATAAGTACTTCACAAACATGATGGCAGGCATTGGGGTATCATTGGGGGTGCCCACATGGGGTAACTAGGAGCTTTGGAGGTTCCCACGAAGGAATCAAGACCAGTTGTTCTTCGAGACCAAGCAGTGCAACGCACCTGCTTATACTCTAAACTGCATAACTTGCAAATCAAGACCAGGTGGTCCTGAAGAGACGAAGCAGTGCAACACACCTGCTTACACTCCAGACTGCATAACTTGCTGAGCCTTGAAGGATCAACAATTGTAGAGATGGCGAAGTTGGCAGAAACTGTGGTGTAAAATAGCAACCCTCTAAAGATCCCCCTTAATCTCCACGACAAAATTATGCATGTGGACCCGATAGAAGTCAAAGAAATTTCTTCTACAATGAATGCAGGTGGGACAAGTGGCACAATATGACACATGATTTAGCATAGATGATCCAGGAGCAAGATTAAACAAGTCCATTGCTCCCAATGTAGGTAATTGGGCTATAATTAAAAAAAGGCAGAAGGTCACAATAGAGGCACTTGACATCCACCAAACAACCAGCAACTCAATGCCCAATACGACCCTATAAATGCAGTAGATACAAGGCCCAAACAGAACTGCTCCACCCCATGGACAAAACCAGGAAGGCGCTATGGCAACAACCCAGTGCACCCCTTTTAGCGAACAAAGATGTTAACGCCTTACAGACGGAGATGGATTTTAAGGGGGCAACAAGGGCCACGCTTCTCGGGGATCACGCCCCGGTTTTCTCTGGCACAAATGGAGACAGTCCTGAATATTTCATAAACACCATGAATTCCTCTTTGCTGGCAGCAGTCAAGGCATTTACGTGGCAATCTCTCAAATTTGAAATTCAAGTGGAGCTAATACACATGCTCACACAGAGTGTGCGGACAATCGACAAGAAACTGCAAACATTTAACTCCAAGGTAGACTTTGGATAAACAAATACAAGGGTACGTCCGGCTTTAACCAGTAATTCAGTGCCTAAACTATTATAAACCTTAATAAATCATTGTAAAGATGCTTGGTCAAGCAACATAAAATGCAGGAAAACACCCAATCTGGGCGAACCACACACAAGGAGGTACAATGTAACATAAAAACCTGGAGGAACAGCAGGCTCCGAAGAACAAACAAGCCTCAGAACAACCGGGCCTACTGGCCCTGGAAGGGTAAATATACTCAATAATAATACCAGTCCCGCCATAAGTACAGAAGTTGTGCTATCTAACCAGGAAAGAGAGATGAAAGAATCCACAGTGAGCACACAGGGACAGCTCTCCAGATGACAAAAAAAACTACAAAAGCCACTACAAAACTGTAAAAGAAAAAATAAACTGACTCATATTATGCAAAAAAAAAGACGGAGGCCACAATGCTCACACTAAATACACCAGCCAATGGGATAGAGTCTGGAAATTACAGCAGTATAAAGGGAAATTATCCTATCTTTCAAACAAAACAAAGAACCGCCAAACAGTCATCTGAAGCTAAAATCCAATATGCTTGAATGATAGCAAATCTGCTGACTCAAGCCTGCTGCTAGATGCAAGCTCAAACAAGCATTGGCATAGCCAATAGGTCTCGCCTTTGGGACCTTATAAGTGTTTAGTTATCCAGCACAATATCCTTGGTGCAACAACTTCAACTGTTGCATGGCTAAACACTTATAAGGTCCCAAAGGCGAGACCTATTGGCTATGCCAATGCTTGTTGGAGTTGAAGGGTGGTTTAAAAAAATCCCTGGAGTTGCTGGCCTGATTGCTTGCTGTGGTCATTTGCTGAGATCGCTATCGTGCCAAATTCATTATCGTTTGCAAACAGACGGTGCAGTTCCCTGGTCCACGGAGCTGGGAGTCAGGGCTCTGCGGTGCCGCCCCTGCCAATGAGTCTGTGACATTGGCATAGCCGCGCTGTGCCCTTTGTGTGCGTCAACGTGTTTGACGCCAATCAGGTAATGGCGTTAGTCTCTAAGATTAAAGTGACGCCATGGTGTCGGGCTTAGATCACGCGCCCTCTTCTGTGTTTATCTTATTTAAATTGCAAAGCACCGCTGCGGCCAAACCTGGTGCCAGGACCTTTACGCGCCTACAGGAGGGCCCATATTTCAAGCTAGATTCTTTGCGCTTTAAAACTCGTTTTCGTGAGGTGGCTGCCGATGGCCGGCAGCCAGCGTTCGAAACTTTACATCTTGGCTTTATAGGGGTTGAGAGACTACGGTAACAAGGACAGGAAGCTATTATCCCTCGTAGCTTTCAACTAACGTTCACAACCAGCTATAATCAAGAAGGCAGAGGGTAGATTGAGCCCGACTCATCGGTGCCTCACCTAAGAGACCGACTTTTGGATTCTGTCCCAGACCAAAGAAATGGAAAGCCATTCGGAACTGATGACTGTAAAATGAGTTTAGGAGCTTTCTAGGCTAGGCCCCTAATAGCAAAATAATTCATGATAATATGGCACTAATTTCCAATTAAACCATTCTCGAAAGTTGAAGAGTTGGACAGCGCTCAAAATGTCGACTAGAAACTTTTAATTCCGCCTTGCATTAACGACGACACCCGTGGTCCATGATCGCACCGGTTTTCGATGAATTGGAGCAAAATGTAACATCTTCAGAAGTCAAAGCAAATAAAATAACGCCCATATGTGGATGTTGTGGAACATGTCACACACAACACGCACTGTATGGACACAATTGGAAAACCGAGCGCAGGTTGTTCGGCTCCTCGGACCCCTATAAGATCTATAACAAGCGTTTTCAATGCAATAGGTCTCGCATTATTAAAGTTTGAGCTGTTGGCATTGCTAATAATAATGCAACACCAATAGCAGCTCAAAGATTCAGTAATGTGAGACCTATTGCATTGCAATTGTTTTTTTTGTTGTTTTTTTTATATAGCACGAACTTGAGTGAAAGGTGTGTATTTATGTCGCATTGAGTACAGTGTAATTATGTGTTGTGTTATAATGTGGCACAGAGTGGTATTGTGTGGAGTGTATTTATCTTGCGTTAAGTAGAGAGTAATTATGGGATGTGCAATCATGTAGCACTGAGTGATATGTCGAGTGTATTTATGTTGTATTGAATACAGTGTAATTTTGTGATGTGTAATCACACAACCACACCCAACCACACAACCACACACACACACACACACACACAACCACACACCCACAACCACACACGCAACCTCAACCACACACACACAATCACAACTATCACAACCACACACACACAACCACACACACACACACAGCCACCCACACAACCACACACACACAACCACACACACACAACCACCCACACAAACACACACACACACACACACACACACACACACACACCCACACACAACTTAAGGGAATCGGGTAACGGAAAGAGAAAGAACTCTATCCAAAATCCCACGTTTTCAGTCCAGTCAGAAAGTATGACTTAGCCCCAACGAGTCCTTGTTTTGTAACTAAGCAGATACAGTCAATTATTTCAGTAAGCCTGACGCGACATTAGAAAAAGAGAAGTAAAGTGCAATTATTAGGCACGCATTGTTTACCTTGTAACGAAGTAAATATTTGCCGCATATTTTCATTTACTTTGGCTTGTAACCGCCTTCATTTATTTTACCTTGTAACCGCGTAAAGATTAGCCACGCATTCCTCCCAATTAGGCAACAAACTGTATTGCAGCCGCAAAGCCACAAGTAAAGTGATCGCAAAACTGAAAGCAAAGCCACAAGTAAAGCGATCGCGAAACCGAAAGCAATCGCTTTTGGAAGCAGAGACAGCCGCCAATGGTGCGCGCGCCACAGACAGCCATATGGTTTCAATTATCGCGCCCGTGTTTGGGCACGATAATTGAAACCAGATAGGCTTTAGTGCGCGTAACAGACACCAATAGACCGTGGGTGGAGCGATGCGCCCTCCTTTGGCCTATTGCGTACTCTGTCTAAAAAATCCAGCCACTAAAAGCCGAATAATAGAAGACCAAGCAAAAAACACAAGCACTAGCTTGTACGATTCCAGGATCCATTTCTGAACCCCGGACAAAAGGACTCTCGCTGCGCGAGCACTGCTATGCAGTGCAACGCTAGGCGCGAGACCTAAAAATGTGAATGCCAACAAACTCACAAGTTTGTGGGTATACATAGACTTTCCGGGGCACCCCCAACAGGGAACATTCACTTGCCATCCATTGAAGCAGATTTAGACCCATCTAATGTACACAGATTTATAAGTTCACATTTTGGAACTACAGAGTGTGAATTCACATTTGCAAAGTGGGGTGTTGTGAATCCCCCTCTTTAGCAGCAACAGCGGGGGTTCTTGATGGGCCTCCTTTTTCTGCAACTCGGCAGACAAAGGCTCATAATTAACGTTAACCAAAGGGAGGGTGCATGGGTGGCATATTGAAGGGATGGATGAATGTGTGAGTGAAAGGGTGGATTAGGGTGAGTGAAAGCGTAGATGGGAGATGGATGGATTTCTACAATCGTACATTCTCAGGTATTGCCCGAGAATCTGGAACTACCTTCCTCCGGAAACTAGACTGATTCCTTCTATACTCGTCTTCAAAAGGGAAGTGAAAACTACACTGATGAACTCCGCGCTGAGCTAGAAACTTTTGTCCTTTTGTGTCCTATCACGTACCGCTGATTGATGGCCTACTTGGCAATTGTATTGTCCCATTGCCTGCCTCTTTATGTCATTTTGTTGTCATTTTTTCCCGGCTGTTTTATCATTGTTGTTCTCCCACAATTATCTACCTATGGGTTCCTCAACTCATATGTAAAGTGCTCTGATACCCACTAGGGTCACGTTCGCGCTGTATAAAAGTTTTTAAAATAAGATGGATGAATGAGTGAAAGGATGGATTTATGGCTAGATGAGGGAAAGAATGGATGAATGAGTGAAGGAGGATGGATGGATATGTTGCGTGACAGAGTGGGCGAATGAGCGAATGGATAGATGAATGAAATTAAGGATGGATGGATGAGGGAAAGAGAGGATGGAGAGATAGCTAAACAGATGAACTGGTGGATGGATAAATGGAGTAGAAAGGTGGATGAGTGGAAGGACTGATCGATGAGTGATGGAATGGATGGATCAGTAAATGGGAGGATAGAAGAATGCATGGATGGATGGACTGCATGAAAGTGGATGAATGTAAGAATGGATGAGTTGAAGGATGGATGAGTCAAGGTGAAGATGGGCGGATGGATGGATTGATGGCTAGCGTGAATGGGTGGATGTATGGACAGAGTGAAAGGGTGGATAAGTGGAAGGATGGATGAGTGAAAGGATTGGAGTAAAGAGCGATGAGTGAAAGGATGGCTGTTAGAGTGGATGAGTGAAAGAGTCCATAGATGAGTGAAAGGGAGGATGGATGGATGAATTGAGTGAATGGGTGGATGTATGGACAGAGTTAAAGGGTGGATGAGTGAAAGGATGGATGGTTGGATGGATGGGTGAAGGGATTGATGTAAAGATGGATGAGTGAAAGGATGGCTGTAAAAAGGGCTCAGTGAAAGAGTCGATGGTTGGGTGAAAGGGAGGATGAATTCATGGGTAAAAGAATGGAAGGGCAAATGAAAGGGAGGGTGAATGGATTGACATGGTCAAAGCATGGATGGATGAGTGAGTGAAAGAATGGATGGATGTGTGAAAGGGTAAATGGATTGATAAGGTAAAGATGGATGGATGAATGAAAGGATGGGTGAATGAGTGAAAGGATGGATGGAGGAATGGAAGAGTGAAAGGCTGAGCGAAGGGTGGATGAATGAATTAGTGAAAGGGGATGTATGAGTGATAGGTTGGATGGGTGGGTGGATGGATGGGGTGGAAGGATGGATGAATGAGTGAAAGGTTGGATGGAGGGTTGAAAGAAAGGATGGATAGGTTTGGAGATGGATGGGGAGGTTTGGAGATGGGTGGGTGGGCAGACAGAATTGTGAAAGACTGACTGATAGATAAAAGAATGAATGGATGCAGAATGTAAAGGTGAAAAGGTGGATATTAGTGGGTAGCTGGAAGGATGAAAGGATAGATGCTTGGGTGGAAGAGACAAGAGAACTCCTATGGGGAGGGTCACAGTGACTTGCATCATGCCATAAGAGCTTTGGTTAAAAGTGAGGGGTGTTTTAATTCTCTGTCTACTCCCTTGCTCGCAAAACAATCCACTTGCTGACGTAAGTTCAATGTACATGTGTAATTGTCTTCGTGAGTCGTGCATGCCCCACCGTGGTATTCTTAGCAAATCACGATACACAGTGTCAGGGCAATTAGCATGTGCACGTTTAGGTAGCGTGGAGGAATCGCCTATGTGCATGCGCACAGCATCTTTTTATCATTAAAAAAAATCATGCTTTTCCGCTTTTGAAAAGATTTTCTCACACATGTATTTTTGCGTGAATAAATGCCCTATAAGGTATTCTTTGAGTGTCACGTTGCTAGAATGTCCTGCTACGCTTTTGTTTTGGGGTTTTCACAATTTTTTTCTCAGCTCATTCTCCTTTTGGAGATTGTTACAGATTTACTTCTGTCGACAGCAGGAGTAAATCCATTCCCATAGTGGAAATGGTCAAGGAATACCTCCAAAATTGGTGAGGGTTTAGGTGAAGTGAAACATTTTTTTAAAGCTACAATTGATTCAGGCAAAACATTTTTGCATGGTAGTTGTACATCCTTTACAGATTTGCATGCAAAACTGCTGTCGTGAGTGAGGAAGTATTAATGCACGTAGCTTTTTTAGGAAAACTCCTGGAATCCTTTGAGTTTCAAAAATGAGTAAATGTACGCCCACACCGAGGAGTAAACCTACTAAAGATGTACATTAAAAATTTTTTGAGAACCCATCCCATTGTTAGCTATTGCAACCGCTACAGTGCAGTATGATGTAATATATAAAGCCCCCGGTGACAATGGACTGGTTCCATGACATTACGGCTTAATAATACCGACCATGAGGTGGCTTTGATTTTTTGGGACCCTGCTGGCTTCTGTCCCCAATTAATAGCACAGAGTCCTGTCCTCTCTGAAACCAGAGAGGCGTTCACAGCCCAAACAGGCAGGGTTGGGCCGAGAGCATATATTCCCGCCCATAATTACACAACTTCGTCTGCAAGGCCTGAGTTCTCACCAAAAATAGCCCCTAATTAGAAGTTAGCAATTTGCTCCGGAAGAGAGGGCACTATTAACTCTTGCTAATGGATGTTTTAATATTTGCAATAGATGCGGTACTACTCGCATCATCAACGCTTAGAAACTGTAGAAGTTTAAACAGAAGCGCTATGCTGTAAAGTCACTGTCACATAGCAGCTCCGCAATGGGCACATGAACTCACTGAGCTATCTTGATGCTGTATCCGACCTTCGCGTGTAACCTTATAAACATGATGGGAACACAGTGAATGATGCTGGAACACCGAGACAATCTATTTGTTTACTTTTGGTATAATCGCGGCACCCGCGCTTTACTTATAACATTAAAAGTAAAGCGCGGGTGCTGCTATTATACCAAACGTAAAGAAATAGATGTTTTTTTCTATTTCTTTACTTTTGGTATAATCGTGGCACCCGGGTGCCGCGCTTATACCAAAAGTTAAGAAAAACAAGCAAATCGCTGGGCAGAAAGGTAGGAAAAGCAGGAGCTTCTGAAGGAAATAGAGATACAGGGACTAACGAGGGTAAAGAGAATGTCTCCGTGAGCCTTGTGCTCGGCTGGCGCCTCGGGCATGTTTACTACGGGAACACATGGGAATGCAAAGCCATTAATCAAGCAGGATGGCTCTGTCTCCCTTCACGCCCAGGGAGGAGGGAGATGCGAGCAGAGCATCAAAGGGCTGGGTGAGAAGGGAGGGGGGAATGCAAGGGTCAAAGCGGCGAAAGTGAAAGTAATTGAGTAGAGCATCAAAGGGCTGGGTGAGAAGGGAGGGGGGAATGCAATGAGCAGAGGAGCAGCTGTGCACGTGATCGTGCACGCAAGGTTTAGGCCAGCCAAAAGACTGTGGGTAGCACTTTGAAAATCCCACATATAAAATGTCTCTTCGAGCCTTTGGCTCAGCGAGACCTAAAAAGCCAAGTCAGGGGAAAGGTGCATGGAATTCCAGAGAGGAGCAAATAAAGACAGGGGTGCGCGCGCTGCATTTGAAGTAGTTAAAGTGATCGGAGACGCGATCAAGCGAGCAGAAAGGAAACTGATTAGAAGGGAGGGGGTAGTGTGAAAACAGCGGGGAGAGAAGGGAGGGTGTAATAAAAATCAAAGGAGCCAAAGCTATAGAGAAGGGAGGGGGGAGTGGGAGCAGCTGTGCACGTGCATGTGATCGTGCACTCAAGGTTTAGGCCAGCCAAAAGACTGTGGGTAGCACTTCGAAAATCCCACATATAAAATGTCTCTTCGAGCCTTTGGCTCAGCGAGACCTAAAAAGGACAGCTTCACCCAGACATTGCTTTATATAGCACAGAACCAACTTGCAGAACGTGAACTCTGGCAACAAAGATACTCCTATCTGGCAAGCAGGATCGTATATTGTTGAGCAGAACACTGTCCCACATGAAACGGATAGGGGAACTGTTGCTCAGGTAGATATAACTAGGCCTGTGGGAAATCCAATGGACATGCAGCTGGGTAAACAGAACAGGATGGGAGAGTTGCACCAGGCGGTTAGGGGAAACATCCTGAACAACTCCGAAACAACGAGTTCAGAAGTCACGCTAGCCGAACAACAACTTGCCCGAACAACGACTCAGCCTTGTGCGTGGTTATGGCTGAGTCAGTCTAGTGTTCGGGCAGGGCGGAGTTCGGAGCAGCGTCACAGAGGAACAGGTAAGAGGGGTCCATTCTCAGGGGGTGAGAGGGTTTAGGGTTAGATTTTAGGGGTTGAGGTTTAGTTTTTAGAGGGTATGGGTGTTTGTATTTATTTATAAGGTGGGGACATTAGTTAATAAGGTGTTGAGCGATTTTAGGAAGTGGGGGTGATGGTGATTATTTTAAGAGAGGGGGAAATTAGTTTTATGGGGGTAGAGTTCGTTTATTATGGGGTGTTGGTGATCGTGTATGTTTTTAGGGTGCGTGGGTGATTGTGTATGTTTTTAGGGTGCGTGGGTGATCGTGTTTATAATTAGGGTGGGGGAATTAGTTATTAGGGTTTGTGGGTGATCATGATTAATTTTAGAGTGGGTGAATTCGTTTATAGAGGGCAGGGGGTTTGGGGTTATTATACAGGGGTTGGGGTTAGTTTTTAGAAGTTGGGGGTTAGTTTTTAGGGGGTGTGGGTGAATGTGTTTGTATTTAGGGTGTTTAGGTAATTGTGTTTAATTTTAGGGTGGGGGAATTAGTTTAGTGTGTGTGGGTGATCGTGTTTATTTTGAGGGTGGGGGAATTAGTTTTTAAGAGGTGGGGGTTCGGGGAACTAGTTAGAAAGCATTTTTTTTAACACGCATTCCTTTACCACAAAAAATCGTGGTAAAAGATTGCGTGGTAAAACAAATCATGGTTATGACGAGGTCACGGTTGCGACCTTGTTGTTAAGGAATTTGTGGTTCGGGAAGTCGTAGTTCCCTCATAAAACCGGAGGTTAGACTCGATCAAATGGTACCCATTGAGGAACATCGCCAGAGTCATGTCGCAGAAACCTAAAGTGAGGGAGAAAGCTCCACTTGATCAACCAGACAGGCAACAATTCAATATTTACGAACACAAAAGCATGGATGACGGCCATTCGCGAGAAAATAAACGTGGAGAAAAGGAAGAAAGGTTGATGACATCATCACCTGCTCT
Source organism: Triturus cristatus (assembly GCF_964204655.1). Lineage (NCBI taxonomy): Eukaryota > Metazoa > Chordata > Amphibia > Caudata > Salamandridae > Triturus > Triturus cristatus. The sequence continues at coordinate 708,743,693 of NC_140594.1, read as the reverse complement.
AGTGATCTTTGCCCCGGAGTTTGAAACAAGAGGGCCATGTGATACATTGAATCGGTCTAACATGTTACTCCACTTAAAGAGTATACACTCACCTTCCTATCTCACATTGGCACACTTAACATCAGAACCATTTAAGAAGTATCCCTGCATTAGTCAAAGGGAGTCTACACTGACCAAATGGGATGATCTGGCTGATGTCCAAAATATTGTTGCATGACAAGAGCAATTTAAGGAGTGAGGTATACTTATAAACAACTCTGTAATGGTAAAATATCCCAAAATCCTAACACAGAGATTACATCACCCAGTGCAATGAAAATCTCCAATAAGCATTTTGAGATGTACTACACTAATCACTCCCAAGCCCGGGGAAAATAAGATCACAGTTCAGGGGACAAAGGGCTCTGGGGAGAGACACTGCACTGCAGAACCATCAGCCAGAACATGCTCAGAGAAATCTGATTGGGCCTGGTTACCATCAGCTCTACAATCAAAGGGGTTGAGGAACTCTTGGCTCATTGGGGCTAAGGGAGAAAGCCTTGAGCCACAATTGGGTTAATAAGTTGGAATGTGGCAGACCTTAACTCTGTAATGGCTAACTCTGTGGAATTTCTACAAACTGGTGACATCTTATGCCTACAGGAAACATGGTTGACTATGCTCAGCTCCATTCATGGTTTCGAGGCAATTCACAGTGTGGCTCATAAGAAGAATCTATTTGGAAGACCAATGGGAGGGCTCTCAGTGTATGTGAATCTAGATCGGCAGGTACAAATAAAGGATTGGAAGCTGCTCACAATATGTGCAGATTCTCAGCATAAATGGTATAGATGGAATCTCCACCTCAATTATAGTGGTAAATCAGGTTCTGTGGCGGGTAAAAGAAAGCCCACTTTCAAAAACATCTCTACACTGGACTACATCTTCCTAAGTTGGTGCGCAACCTATCCAGTCCAAGAAAGAACCGAAATCTACCATCATCCAATATCTATTGTGGTTAATGTTAGTGCGATGATGCACAGTGAATCCAAATCTGCAGGTCAAATACTCCCCTTCAATGTTGGTCCATCTATAAAGAGAATTAAATAGGATGCTGCATGCCTTGCCAGATACCCACGTTGGAAACTAGGCTGTGATCTTCAGGCGATGGGAATTGAGAAACATTGGGCAGCAATAATGAAAAGCTATATGAAGCCTTGACTGTACACAATGTCAAAACTTACAAAGAGCGCAAATAAGAATCAGGCCCTTGTCAAATTTTGACAATAAATTATTTAAAGAAAGTAAAAGGAAGTGCTGTTGGGCTGAGTGCCTCCATATAAGACCTCACAAAAAGAAAGCATGTTGAAAGAGGCAAGGAAATCACACTCAAAAAACTGCCTGTATATTAAAACAAAAACAAATAGAGGAGGAATACAAATATATATACTCCCTGTTAGTGTCCAGTAGGAGCAGGGAATGTTGGGGATATGCTAACAGCCTCACAAGCAGAGGCTGCAAAGAGAACGCTGTTTCAGCAAATGAATGAGTGGTGTATGCAACAAGATTCTTATGTCGACCCAGATAAAACCAGGGATTCCGTCAAGAAGGCACTTGAAAATAACCTAGAAGGTTTAGAGGAGTCCCAAATTATAGTAACCAAAAAGTAGACAATAAGGATTTTGAAGAGCATTCGGAAGGATCGGCCCCATGGACCAAATGGCCTACCGGGCAGCATCTTTAATGAAGAACGGGATTACTGGACTCCCTATAAGCATAGCCTGTTCAATGCATGTATTTCAACATCAGCCTTTAAGTACTCATGAAACTGTTCCATTCTGCATCCTATACACAAGCATTTACAATGCAATGGTCTCGGCAATATTATAGGTAGAGCTATTGGTATTGCTCATTATTTTTTTATCAGATGGGTATAATGGCATCCAGTACCCCACAACTTCAAGCGTTTTGTGGAGGGGCGCCCTCGCAGCGCACACGAGAGGTGAACAAATGAACGACATCCCCATGGGGTAGACACCGGGGCAGCTACTGGAAGTCTGCAGGCCGGGGAAAGGGTAACTGGGGGAAACGAAGGGGACAGAAAGGGAAAAAAAGGCACAGAATCACGGGGACAGCAGAAAAAAGGCACAATCACGGGGGCAGCGAAGGGGACAGAAGGAGAAAAAAGGCACAGAATCACGGGGGCAGCAAAGGGGACAGCAGGAGAAAAAAGGCACAATATTTACATTACAAATTCGGGCACGGGGAGATTAAAAGTTGCAATGTCCACAGCTAAGAAGCCCCGATCTGGTCTATAGTGCCTTAGAAATGAGAGACGAGTCACGGTTTTGTCACCAGTGCTTAGTGCGTTAATGAAACACGAGTCCAGGGAACAAGGGTTTCCACAGGAGCAAACACAGATGCTGCCGGGGCAGTGATTATCGAGCTCGGGCAGGAGGGCTGGGCCAAGCTGCATACATTACGGCTCTGATGGGCAAAGGTGTGCAGTTCCCTTTGTGGGTCATGGCAAATATTTTTAGGGACCTGAACGTTGAGCCCAGAGACTCCTTGCATCTGTTCCTCTGACTCTTGCGCCCTCCGCACCAATGGCGCCCACTTAGCATTGCGCTCAGGGGAGACTCATTTACATTGTGAAGGTATTGGAGCGCTTTACATGCGCGCCGGTTACGTTGCACATTCAGGCACGAGGGGATTAAGTGATTTACCCAGGATCACAAGACGTGGACGCGACCCCGAGGGTCGAACTCTGGTTTCCAGCACCAAAATCGGCAGTGTAGCCGACGGACCGCATCCGCTTCCCCGAAAATACTCAAAAGAAATGAGGATTTAGGAAGAGTATAAAACAAACATACCACCAGCGCTCGCCCGCTCCCCTCCAAACACCCGCTCCTCGGACAGGAGACGAGCGTCAGAGCCCTAAAACACAAAACAAGTTAAGTGCGGACACCAAAGTCACCAGGAAGGAACAGAACCTATAAAAACCAACGCTGCACAAAGACAATACTTACAGAAAAGAAACGCAACTTGCAGAGTCACGAGTAAGACCAAAACACCCACACCGCCGCCTTTCTCCGAGGCGAAGCAGAAATGCCTCGGAGAAACGCAGCGGAGGTTTCAGATTCGGGGGCGTGTTTCTTTTTCTCTCCTCTTGCCATTGGCTGGAGGAGAGAAAAACACGCCAAAAAAAGGGCGTGGCTAAAAAGTGGAAAGAAGAGCACGGAACACGCCCCCGAATCTGAAAAAGACGGAGCCTATTTGGAGGGACGGCTCTCTCCTCCAATGGCTGGCCTCCGTTTAGGAAGCCAGCCAATGGAGGAGAGGCAAAAAGAGAGGCGGGCTAAATAGCCACTCTAAGAAACATAAGATCTCCGGACTTCCGGTTCTGCCTTCGGCAGACCGGACGGTCCCTCGACCTAAAAAGGGAAATGCCGCTTGCCCAGATAATTATAGGCTTATTGCCTTGCTGGACGTTGATGATGAGACTTTCGAGAAACGAACTCTGAACGAGCGGGAGGCTTGGATCAGTGAGAATAACATCATACCTCAATACCAGTTGGGGTTGAGACAAAATTCTTCCACCATTGACAACACTATTGCCCTTTCCTATTTTTCAGCTAACGCTAAACAAACTACATAACCGCCACTTTATGCCTATTTTGTTGACTACAGCTCTGCTTTTGATGGCATTGACTGTAACATACTTGGGTCAAAACTGGCGTAGTGGTGAATACCAATGAAGCTCCTTGGTGCCATTACAGTGATGTACACGGGCACGTGGGTCTGGACTACGAACACCCAAAACCATGCTACAGAAAAAATGTACACCTTTAAAGGGTTAAAGCAGGGATGAGTCATTGCTCCCACTTTGTTCAATTTATACACAGCGGACTTAGGTGTGGAATTACTGAAAGGAAACGCCTTCCCACCTAAGCTGGTACCAGTAGACTCCCCATTATGCAGTTTGTGGACTATCTGGGGATATTGGCTGAAATCAGAATCGGCATGAAGAGGACTTTGGACGCATTACACAAATCATTTTCTGCTTGCAAATGCCACGAAAATCAAAGTCTTGATCTTTGGCAATTAGAGCAAGAAGCATCAGCTGGAATGTCATTTGGACCCGCTAAGAATAAGCACAGCCCTTAAATATAACTAGGTGTTTGGCCGTCTGATACAGATAAATCCACCCTGCAAGCTAAGGCTCTTGTGTATAAAGCAGCCAAGAACACGTATGCATTATGCCAATGACATCATAAGCTGTAAAGCCATTCGACAAAGGGGATCCAACGAGTCTTGCGGGTGAAACTGGTACCAACGATAATCTGTGGTCATCTGGCTTTTCCTGGGATGCTCATTGATGCACTAGAGTGATGCCACATAGCTGCATATAGGAAAATATTTAGTTTCCATAATCAATTCAGCGCAAATTGATCCTGTTACAATTCAATCTTGTGAATATGGACATCAAATGTAAAATAGATCTGATCAAGTGTCACTTTCGTGTGTCCAGGGTGGATCCTGATTCAGTGATAGGGGCACTGAATGTGATATTCCAGGACACAAAAAGCAGCTGGGCAAAGTTTTTGAGCAGTGCCAGAAACTTATTAAACTTGCCCCTAGTGTGCACAACACTGGACAGCCTGGCAAATGTGAAAGGCAAGTGCGTATCTAGGAAACAGGATATAGAACAAATTAGAAACACCCGGGGTGCAGAGGGGCTTGCCAGATGATCGTACGAGGACAACTCGTGCCAACCATATTTGAAAGCTGCTCTGGGAAGACTAGCCCTACAGAACATAATGCAGACCAGGCTTCTGACCCTGCCCATAATGGAATGCAAGCTAAATTGGAAAAACATTACTGTAGGCCATGAGCGGTGCTGCTTGTGTCAATTGGGGATAGGAGTTGGCCTAACGGCTAGAGCGGTCGACCTCGAATATGGGGAACCGGGTTCGAGTCTCGGCAATGATGCTGAACATCCTGTGATTCTGGGAAAATCACTTAATCTCCCAGTGCCTAACAAAAATGAATGTGTCCTCATGTAATGCAACTGGTGCCTATGTAAAGCGCTCTGATACCCGAAGTATGCGCTATATAAAACTCCGTAAAAAGGAAAAATTACTTTCTGAATCAGCTGCGCACATTGTGTGCTGTTGCCCTGCTCTGCAACACCAAAGGCGAGTGCTCCTAAGAACAATCTTTTTGCAAAACGGGATAAGGACGTTCAAAGAGGCGCTAAGATATATTTATACAACTATGTCCCTGTGGAATTATCCCGGATTGGCAAGTTCCCCCTGCGTGTTTCTCGCCAACCAAGGGGCGAACTTGCGGAAACGCCCCTCTGCAACTTAGAGTGAATGCGAATGATAGCTATGAATTGATGCACTTTGTTTCATCATGTGATATTATTATAGGGCTTGTCACACTTTGTCATGTCTGTTTTATATGCACTTTATTGGTCTACCATGTGGAACTTTCAGTGAATAGCTTACAGCTCTTATGGGATATTTTAACCATAGGACATGTCGCACTTTATTGATATGTATGTCCTCTATGCACTTCTGCCCCAGCCCATGGTACTTTAAGCAAATAGCCTGCTTCCCGAATATTTAAGCATGCAGAAAGATTTTTATTGGGTAAACTGCACTTCATCACTCTGCATGCTTGCTAAACTTTCATGACCAGCACGTGGCATCTTAAGCTGATAGTTTCCATCTTGAGAACGGGAATGACAAGCCATGTTTTGAATTCCTGGTGGATTCAGGTGCCAGTGTCTTACCTCTGGGAGTTTTACTGAGTAGTCTGGTTACATCTGGCCTTACCGGTGCACAGTTGCGCACTAGAGTATTTAACATTTAATTGTATGCATGTGCATAGTCCCCCTGCAAACTTACTAAATTCCACGTAATAAATATGATTTGTCCTAGGTTTTAGAGTCTTGTGTTGTTAATGTTTTAAATGTAATTACTGCAATTTTAATCTCTCAAACTGATGTATCGCTACTGTTGTTTTATGTCATATTTATTACCTTTGTAATGATTTTAAGTAATCACACACTAAAGATGACTGACTGCTTGATTTGATTATTTATTTGAATCAGTGCTGGTATGGGTCAGCACTGATGCCGTAGATGATCAGACAGTCTTGTTCATTGCTCTTCCTGTCATTAGGCAGCAGAGGAGATGGTGGGTAGAGGTTAAGGACCGGAGAAGGTGTGCAGTGGGAGAAGAAGACTGGAGGGGAAGAGTAAGGGGGTGAAGGGTTCATACGGATCTGTGACTTCCTGGAGTTAGTGAACTGGGTGAGCCGGAGGGAGGTGGATGGGATGGAGGCTATGCAGAGGGAAGAGTTGAAGAACTGTAAGGTGAAGTAAAGGATGGAGATGATTGGGTTATGTGAGGCATAGATCAAACATTGAAAGGAGAAGGCGGAAGACTGATCGTCTCCATGATCATGCTAACGCACTGGGTGACAGGCAAGGGAGGACAGAAAATGGAAACCCTGAAGGAAGATTTATAGACTGATATCGAGCCAATGTGAGTGGACCGACCAGTACAAGGATAAGAGAGTAAGGGAAAGAAGATGGGGGAGAGGACGCATAAGGCAATAGAAGATATAATCAACATGATAAAGAAGGAGTGGGATTATAAGGGTGGCAATGTAGATGAGGAAGAGTATAATAGGGAATACAGGGCTCAGACAGAGGGACTTCAACAAACCTAATTCAAGATGAGCAATTCGCATGGTGAAGGCCACCACCATCATTGAAGCAAGCCTCCGCAAAGAGCTGTCATTTTAGCGGGGCTGAACCTATTCTGTTAAGATACATTTGCAGCACTGCTATTAAAGCTGATGCCCAGCCTCAAATATAGAAATTCATGGAACGCAGTAAGATCCTGAGCTGAGCCCTGGTGGTAGAGCTCAGCGCATTCATGTTTGCATGCACTTTCAAAGTTGACGTGAGAAGGGCATTGTGAAAGATTGATGATTCTTCCACTGTGTGAGCGATTCCTGAAACCTGGTTAAGATTTGACATTGTTTCTACTCTACAGAAAGCCATCCCACAGGCTACCAATTCTTAATAATAAATTGTCCAATTAGGTTTTGACATTATCTTTAAACTCTCTTCCTTCCTTAACCACCCATGTCTTCACTGCTTCACGCTGTGAATCTAATGATCATTGAAAGTAACCATCTTCTCTCTGATTACAAACTGTACTCAATCCTAGTCATGTCACTGAAGCGACCTTGATTGGCACCTGTGATGACATGGCTGAAGAAGCTGCTGACACCAATCTGTCATAAATCTTCTTTATTCAGGACATACATCATCCAAGGTCTCATCCACAGGACATCAGGCATCAACTGCCTTCAATAGCGACATCATCAAGTCACCATGTCATTACATTCTATTCTACTCATAACATTCTACGCTAGTTAACAATTACTTACATACTATGCAAACATGTACTGATATCAAGAATACCACACACCTTCCCCCCCAAACCAACAATAACAATACAATTGTAAAATGGCAAAAGTTACAGTCACTTTAACACATAATCATGCAGAGCTGTTGGAACTCTGATAGCACGTGAGCTCCTACGCAGCAAGGCCTTACCAACACTTTGGGTGGACCTACTTACAGAAACAGGTACCTTGTCACTACACTCAGACAAACTACCAGATATGGGTGATATCCTATTTAAGTTCCAAATGCGTCCATCATTCAGTTTAACCGCATTACCAAAAACTTTAAAAGGAGAAGAGAACTTTGACCCAGCCAATTTATGAGGAAACCGTACCCTAACACGATCTCCAACATGTACACTTGTGTGAGCGACAGCATGTCTATAATCAAAATTACTTTTCCTTTGTATGGCCTTGATACGTTGTCTTGCCAACACTTGAGCATCACTGGGATTTCTGACCTCGGCCCCTTTTTCCCTCATCCAAGATTGAAACAAATAACTATTCGGAGTGCGGCCTCTGAAGAGCTCAAAGGGAATCCCACCCGTGGTGGAGTGAGGTGTAATTCTGTAGACCCTGACTCTCTCATGTATCCCAGCTACCCAGTCCTTCCCCTGTGCCTTAGCTAACTGGATAGATTCCTTCAATACTCGGTTGAATCTCTCCACCATTCCATTACATTCAGGGTGATAAAGAGAACAACGTTTATGTTTAATGCCTTTCTTTGCTAAAAACTCCCCCATTTCATTTGAGACAAACTGTACTCCGTTGTCTGTCAGCAGAGATTCTGGAAACCCCTCTCTACAGAACACATCCTCCAAGAACTTTGTAATGTTTCTTGTCTGTATGCTCTGTGTGACCTTTATTTCTGGCCACCTAGAATAAATGTCTATGAGAACCAGAACAAAAAACTGCCCACTCTTACTGTACACTTGTGGTAAATAAAATCTTCTTTACCGGACTGAATTTCATACGGAATCTTAAAATAAAGTAAAATAGCTCAAAATAACAAGAGGCAGAATCCGTGGTATAAGAGGTTTTCTAAATGGGCTTTATTCCACTCAAAATGGCCGACTCGAGTCGCGGCCTTCAGGTTCCGTCACCACGAGGGTTCAGGAAGTGAAGTACAATACTTTATTGACAGACATGCATTTTTATAATAAGTACATTACAATGAAACGAATGTAGAAGGCGTAACATTTGATAAGAAAAGTAACATAACAGGTACGTAATCGAAACTAGGCGTAATAAGGAATAAAAGAAACATGATTGGTTAGGATTATCAGACATAGGTGGATCTATAAGATAATACTTGGCATAGATGCGCGCGCAGCAGCATGACGTGTGAGTGACGTGCAACTAGGGGGTGAAGGGACTTGACATTTAGCTCTACATGTGGAGACGAGAAGTCTGGGGGGTCAAGTCAACCTAATCCCAAATCATATCTGACATCCTATGTTTAAAGAACTATGTTATCCACAAGGAAGGACTCTCGGACAGAATCTAGTCTATACTGACCGTGTGCGTGCACAAACGCCTAAGTGTCTATATGAGATGCGAGAGGCAGAAAACTTTCCATGGCAGCAGGGCTATGAATCACTTGCAGGAGGACGGAAAGGCTGAGTCCTTTGCTTGTGAGCTAAAGGAAATGTTTACCTAAATCACTAGACAGGAATGCATCGGCTGAAGAGCAAGATAGATAATTCGAAGGTGAAATACAGCTTCTTGGCAGGCAGGCGAAAACTGGCCGAGGCAGGCACCGTTAGCTGCACAGGGAGTAGGACAAAGTTCATGGATACAGATGCGAGCTCAAGCTGAAGCTGTCAGAGACAGAGAGCAGGGAAAGGCTTTGAGGACAGAATCGGGCCTACTTGCCTGAACTGTAAAAATGGAGTAACTTAGCCATATAAAGTCGGTGGCCTTTCATACTTAGGAATCGAATATCCAGCCCATTGATGGCGGATCTGACAGAGAACATGTCGACGGTAGACACACATATGTTTGCGTCTTAGAAACTGGAACTGGAGGGAACATACATGTACTTGTAACATGCATATAGAACCGTTGGGGTCCAAGATAGGGGACATAACTGATCAGGAAAATCCACATTTCCACATTCCCTCCTTGTCCCCTACTTGCCCTTCAAGAGATATCAATCTTCATCATTCCATCGATTTGCTCATGGAGCATCATTTCTTCTTCCTTCTTCTTCCGGCATTTTGAACGAGAACTGTGATATGGAATGCATGATGTGGCACACAGACCACAAATCGCTGGTCCACATTGCAGGCATAAACAACAACTGAAAAGCATAAGAAGGCCAATACCTAGGAAGGATAGAACTCTCCATCCCCAGGCTGATATCACACTCCAAAACCACCCGGACCACGTCCAAGTGCCTGGATTCTCGTGTATCTGGCTCACAATCTTATGAAGGCGTGTTATAGCTTTATATACAGATGGCGAATTTTCTGGTATAAATATGCAGCAGCTGGATCCGATGACCCTGCAAGCTCCGCCCCTATCGACCAGGATGACGTCAAGGACAAGACGATTCTGGAGAACAACAATTCTCATCACTGATTGTTCTTCTGTCAGATTGCCTAGGGCGGCTATAGTCTCGTTTACTACAGCTTCAAGAGTCTTGGTGAGTCTGCGTATCAGCTTACTATTTGATATTGTACCTATATAGGGAAAGATACCTTTATTGAAATCTACATACTTGTCCCATGCCGTCTCAGTATAATCGACAACTGGGAGATCTCTTCGCTCTCTATTGTGTACTAAATGAACATTTCGATAATAATCAGGGGGAGCTAGAAAAACAGGTGGCAAAAGGAATGCTATGTAACAGGTACCATCCCAATCTAGAGGCAGACGCATATATGCAGTCTGACCACATATAAAGTAAGAATGGCGAGAAGCTCTAAATGAAGATTTACCTTGATCACTATATTCTACTGTAGTAACGCATTGGCTATGGCCCATGTGTATGGAACCAACTTTTCTTACACATAATTCACCCTTAACTGGAAATACTGACATAGTGGGCAGAATTAGTTCAACTTCGGTTTTGACATTCAAAATCATAAGATTAGGCGTAAAATTACCTAATTTATACACTTCATTTTCTAAATCAGTTCCTGTTCTACTGGGGTGACCCTCCTTATTAGGGTGACAGACTTTGAATAAAACTAGATTCAGATTTCCCCATATCCAATGTTGTTGATAAACTGCTGTGTCTGGGTCTATGGAATTTAATAAACTAAACCATGCTCCACAGGAGCCATTGTGTGTGAACGGATGTGGAAAGAAAGGCAGAACTCCTTTGTTATTCTGATAGGGAGGGAGTCGGCCACACACCCAACAATTGGTGGCATTACTAGTCTGATGGGAATGATGTAACATACTAATGAAGGTGTTGTTGCGCAGCGCAAGTCTATAGGACAACTCATGTGGGGGTAATTCACTAAAAGAATGTTCATCAGTTATATTGAAAGCACGTTTAGAAACAGGATAATACATATGCAACAATATGCTTGCAGTAACTATTAAAAAACTCAAGGAAAACATAATTAATAAAGTCACAATACAGTGGCTACGCAGTAATTTACAATAAGCATGTCGTTTTATTATGATTCTGGACTCTACATCATTCAGACCTAAGGGATACATGTCGGGACAGATTCAACCGCTTCACCTTGGAGAGGACTTAAACAATCAAATCGTCCGACAGTTTGGATCTGGACCTGAGTTTCTGCTTATAGAGTTCGGTGCTACTGGCTTCAGCCAAAGGTAGCTTTGAGTCAATGGGGGGAAGACACACGAGGAGTACTGTTTGTGTCAGGAGGAAGTCCATGAAATTTCTTTATATGGCTGGAATGCACCCAGCCTTTTCTCCCTTCGATCTTCACAGCTGTTCTGGTTGTCAGCAGGACCAACTCAGGAAGCCTCCACCTTGGCTCCAGTTGGGTTTTCCGATCAAAATTCCTGACGAGAACATAATCGCCGGGAATTACATCATGAGGTTTCACCTCGGTGTTGTCGGGAAAAGCTGCGACTACCTGTGAACGACAAGATTGTAGTGCAGACATCAAGGAAGCCAGGTAATCTGTCAGCATATTACAGTCAACATCAGTTATTTTACGGGGTATAGGCGTCCCCCACATATTCGGTGGTCTACCAAAGATCACCTCATAAGGTGATAGCCCTGTTCGAGAGTGTGCTACCATCCTCATGTAAAATAGCGCAACTGGTAAAGCTACTATCCAGTCCACACCTTTTTCCTGACATATTTTAGACAGTCTGATTTTTAAAAGTTGATTATGTCGTTCCACGAGACCTGCTGCCTCGGGGTGTCGGACACAGTGGAATTTCCACTGATATCCCAACAAAAGCGAGACATGTTTCATTAATTCGGATGAGAAAGGCTGGCCGTTATCTGAATATACAACACGTGGTAAACCGTACCGTGGGAAGAATTCTCGAACTAGCTGCTTGGCAGTAGTCGGGGCAGTGTAATCTGATACGGGATACGCCTCTGTCCAACGGGAGAGAGCGCAGACAACTACGAGAACATATTTGAATCCTCGACAACGTTCCATCTGAATATAATCCATCTGGAGGACTTCAAAAGGATGGTCAGGAGGCTGAAATCCACCCTGCTCTACGGGAACACTCTTTCCTGGATTAAACTGACAACATATCATACAGGTACGAACTTTTTGTTTAGCTGCTGCTCGTAAATGTTTGTTGAACCAAATGTGCTGAATGCTGTCTAGCATAGCCTTCTCTCCTAAATGTGCTGGACTGTGAACTGTAGCTATAATGGCTTGAACCATGGAATCAGGGAGAAACCATACAGATTTCTCCTTCGTCATCCATCCTTGATCTGTCTGGATCCCTCCTAGTTCAGTCCACTTCTTTATTTCTTCTGTTGTGGCATGTGTCTGTATTTCAATTACGTCAAGTGCGGGATCCTTAATTGTCATACACTGTGTTGGTGTCTGAACTATTGGCTTTGTCATGTCTAATGTGCGATTCTGAGCAGTCTGTTTAGCTGTTCTGTCAGCTAAATCATTGCCTTGAGAAATGGTATCAGTAACCTTCGTGTGTGCTTTACATTTCATAATCGATATAGCAGTGGGTAGATGTATTGCGTCTAACAAAGCATGAATGAGGGGTCCGTGCTGAATGTGGGCACCATGGGAGGTTAAATAACCTCTCTCTCGCCACAGCACGCCGAAGTCGTGTACAACTCCGAATGCATAACGTGAGTCAGTGTATACATTAACTTTCTTATTTGTGGCTTGAATACAGGCTTGTGTTAGAGCAATAAGTTCTGCTGCTTGGGCTGACAAAGTATCTATACAATTTGTCTCAATAACTTCAGTGTCTGTTGTGACTGCATACGCGGTCACTAAATCTCCTGTATTTGTTCTCATGCACGATCCGTCTACATATAACGTCAGGTCTGGATCTAACAATGGAACGTCTGTCAAGTCTTGTCTAGGTTTCGTCTTTATTTCAATGATTTCAACACAATCATGAGCTAGTGGGTCTGTTCCAATTACAGGTAATAGTGTAGCAGGATTCAATGTATTACACCGTCGGATCTCTATGTGTGGTTGAAACAATGTCAGTTCATAACCGGTAAGTCTTGCTATGGTCAAGTGTTGTGTTTGTGTTCGGTTCACAAGAACCTCTACTGCATGTGGTACTTGTACTGTCAATGGGTGTCCTAATACTATGGCATCGCTTTGTCTGATTGCTAAAGCTGTCGCTGCCACTGATTTCAGGCATGCAGGCAAAGCCTGAGCTACGGGATCTAATGTACTGGAAAAATAAGCACATGGCTTGCGTGATCCTGCTTGATCCTGAGTGAGTACTGACAAGGCAGTACCTTCGCGTTCTGTAACAAAGAGTGTAAAATGTTTGCTATAACATGGTGTTGCTAAAACAGGTGCTTGACATAAAGCTTCCTTTAGGCTTTCAAAAGCTTGTGTATGTTCCTGAGTCCAAGGGAGAACAGTCGATGTGGCTGCCTCCTGTGTGGTTAACTGAATGAGTGGTTTTGCTAGAAATGCGTACTGAGGGATCCACTGCCTACAATATGAAGTGAGGCCTATGAAAGCCCGCACCTCCTTTTGTGTCTGGGGTATTGACATGTTAGCAATTAACTGGATGCGATCTGGTGTAAGCTGCCTTCCCTCCTTGGACAGCGAGTGACCAAGATAAATAACTCGCTGGACACAGAATTGCAGCTTAGAAGGAGACACCTTGTGCCCCTTGTCGGCTAGGAAATGTAAAACTGTCAGAGAAGCTTTTTCACATTCTGGCTCGCTTCTCGCTGTGATCAGCAGATCATCGACATATTGAAGCAGTGCAGTATTGACTGGCATGTGGATACTGTCAAGTTCTCGTTTCAGTGCTTGGCTGTAGATGCTGGGGCTTTCTGTGAATCCTTGGGGAGCGCGTGAGAATTTAAAGCTGCGCCCATTTAAACTGAATCCGAACAAGTATTGGCTTTCCGGATCTATTGGGACGCTGAAAAAGGCATTCTTGAGATCGATTACAGTAAAGAATGTTGCTTCGGAATCAATTGCTGTCAACAATGATGATATATCAGGGACCACAGGGAATTGTGGTACAATGCACTTGTTTAGTTCACGCAAATCAATAACCAATCGGTACACTGGTGGGGCAGTAGGATCAGTTCGTTTAAGAATCGGAATTATCGGTGAATTACATACATTGGAGTCTGTTTCTACAACTACTCCCTGGGCAATCAGCTCATCAATGATTTTCAGCAAAGCCACTACAGCATCATGCGGTAACTTGTATTGTCGCATTCGTGGTAGTACCACTCCTGCTTTCAGTGTGACTCGATAGGGTGTAATGTTCATGCGGCCAACATCCGTAGGGCCTTGTGCCCATAGATGTACTGGTAAAGTCTGTAGTCGGGGATCCATGTCTCTAGACACATAGTGACCTTTAAAATCACGTAAAAACAACCTTACTCCTTCCGGAGAACAACATATTATGGCTCCTAGTGCTTTCAGAGTTTTAATTCCTAACAGATTTTCTGGGCATGATTTAGTAAGCAATAAATCTGTAGTTCGTGTCAAAGGTCCTATCGTAAGTGGTAGAGGCTGTGATACTTCATTAACGATAGGTTTTCCTGAAAAACCAAGGGAAACATTTTGAGAGCCTGAGAGGGGTGCCCCTGGAACTTCACTACGTTTTATGGTTGTTCGACTTGCCCCTGTATCGAGTAAGAATTTTCTATCTTGACCTAATAATTCACTATGTACATAAGGTCCTTCTTGATCTACAGGAATCTCGATAAGCGGTAAGTCAACTTCCCTCTCTAGGCTGGTTCATGCGTAACGCTGATACTCAGGGTATTCATACTGTGCAGTCTGATACATTTGTCGTGTTGTGGTTTGTGTGGCAGTAGCAGGCAACGGTGGTGCAGCTGGCACAAACTGTATGGGTTGCTGTGAGGCTGGCATGGACTGTTGTTGAACTGGCATGGACTGTCCATGCTGCATAGCTCCTTGTTCATTCTGATCTTGTCTAACTAATCGTGGTCTCTCCTTTGCAATACCTGTAGCTATATTACGTTTCAGGACTGGACAATCGTGTACATAATGGCCCAGTTGTTTACAGTAATTGCAGGTTCCCTTTACAGGAACTGCAGAATCACCAGAATGTGTCACACCCTTTTTGTGACCATCTGCTGGTACTGTCTGAGAAACTAGCATTTTCATTTTTGTATCCTTCATGCGTCTATGCTCGTGTTCTTGTTCATCCCTAATTCTATTGTGATGATACTGTAACATTTGTAGCATTTGCGACGGAGTGTTACTTTGCCAGGTACTCTCGAATTTCAATATTCTATTCTTTACTGGAGGCAATGCATTTTCCACTAATTTTGTCACAAATAAATGTGGATATGAGTCACTACTTGCTTTTATACCACTATTTATACCAAAACATTTTTCAAATCGAGCATAATAATCGCTTGTGTCTTCATCTTGCTTTTGTTTGCAGGCTGTGATTGCACCCCAATCTTCCTTTTTTGTAGTTAATAAACGTGGCAGTACCTGTACTAGTAAACCTGGTAACAGTTTAACTTTATCCCCGAGCCCTGAACCTGCAGTTCGGCCCCTTTCTTCCTCTGCTAATGCTGTCCAGTCTATCTTTTGGTCACCCACTTCCCACTCTTTTTCTTTCAGTTTTTCATAAATGCCAGCAGGCAAAAGCACCTTTAATATCGTCATAATATCAGGAAAGGTGTACTCTCCCATCAGTAGCATGTCTTTAATTTCTCGGTGGAAACCCGCTGGGTCTTTGTCATGACTAGGTACTACTTTTTTCATTTCTAATAATTCCATTTTTGATATGGGTGTGTAAACAAATACACGGTGAAACTCATTGTCTTCGCCTTTTATTGGGTGCACTTCTCGTAGGGGATTTTGTCTATCCATATAGTACGGCGCTCTTTCTCTGCGGGGCAGCGAGAGAGAATCCGGACTTACAAAAAGGACATACTGCTTACGTGACACTAATATCTCTTTAATTAGCTTGTTACTAGAACCTCTCCATCTGTTCGTGAGTAGTTCCGTTAATATATCAGGTAAAGGACCAGGGTCAGCATGTTGGCTCTTATATAATATGAGGAGTTGCTGAATCATATAGATTCCAGCTAAACGTTGTTCATCTGTACTGAGATTAAAAAACGTGTGTGCTACGGTCTCATCACCGTATTTTTCAGGACTGTCAATCCAGTGAACGGCTGATCTGGCTAATTCTTGCTCATCCATGGAATCGAGGAGGTGGTAACCCCTTCGTTCTCGTAGTATTTTATCTGCGGCTTGAAACGAATGTTCAGGAGACTTCAGATTTATTATAGGCGTCGGATACGTTCTGCTATTATTTGGGCATACTGAGTGTATGGGATCAGAAAAACATCTAGCATTATCACAGGATCCTCCTCTGCCTACATAGGCTATGGTCTCTGACTGTCTTGCGGAATTCCCTGATTCGGACACTTCATCTTGCTCAAACTCGTCTGTTCCCAATCTTTCTTCATGAATACGCTCTATTTCTTTACGGATTTTTCGGCACATGGCTATTATACAATTTTGCTTATCGTGTCTCCCTTCTGATATATTCTGACTCCATCTTGTAAGAATAAGCATTGCATTCGGGTCTACCCCCGGGCGGTCTTGATTTCTGATCACACAGTTTATGAGGAAACGTAACAGTTCCCCCTGTATTTCTACTTTCTGGAATTCCATAGCTCTGTTAATACATCCTGGATCTCGTCCTGTTTGAACAAAATGATATATGTTATCTAGATGCGTAGTCATTCCTGGTAACCTTGCTAAATACTCTGCGGCTCGCCTGATACGTAATGATGCCAGGACCATTTCGTCCTCTTTACCAACCACCGGGTCATATCTACAATTTACAAGGAGTTCCTTAAGCGTACGTTCACTTACGAATTTAGGTGTACGTGAATGTGCTGACTCTTGAAAGACAAGTTTATTTATTCTAGGTGGTGTAAAGGTAATGCTAGCACCTCCCGTGGCCCCATCTGGGGCGTCGGGTGTGAATGGGTTCGTTGAACGTGACACAGCAACTATGGGTGTCGATACCTCTGTAGAGTCGACTGCGGAGACAGATGCGGAAACAGATGTGCTTGCCGAAGCTTGTGTCGGGACTTGCTGTTGCACGGGGACAGATACCTGATCCTGACGTTGAACCCCTACACCAGACGGTCTATGTGGTGCGGCGTTAGCATACTCGGGAGCTGCGTCGTCTAGATATGAGGAAAGAAAAACATCTTCTGCGGTTCTGGGATGCCCTTTTGGATGTACCTTAATTGGAAATAATGGGGGTGGCAAGTCTTTTGGCATCTCTGGAGCAGCCTTAGGTAGTCCTTCGGCTAGAAGGGGATACATACCATTCATAAGAGCATTTCTTTGTCTATTTACTTGTTCTGATTTCACTCGGATACCTTCCTTAATTAATAGATTTTCTTGAACTTTATTTGAACTTTCTTTACTCCTCTCTTCTTGTCTACGTGCTTTTTCTGTTCGTCTATGAGATTCTTTACGCCATAACTCAACAGCGTCTTTCTGTGATTGTCTGACCTTTCTTTTCCATAACTCTTCCTCCACTTTCATGATGCATTCTGCATCCCAGGTTCCCGCTACGGGCCACCTTTGACTTTCCGGCAATCCCTTGGTATAATCTACCCATAGATCAAGAAACAATATGGCATCTAAGCCATGCTTATGGTACATAAAATGCCCTGGAGTGTCCCTAGGAGGAATAGGAACTGCTTCTTCAAGCACCCCTTTTCTGGTAGTAATCTGTCTTAACTTCGAGAAGAGCGGCATATTGACAACTGATCTGATACTTACTCTTGAACTTACTTAATACGAAAAAACCCCAATAATGAACAGTGTACAATGAACAATCATTCATACCACAATATGCAAGACATTTCTGAAAACATTAAACATTAAACATTTAACAATGACCGACAATGATGACAGTCTGCCTAACTAATCACCACGCTGAATTCTTGACAATAACTGCATACTTCGGAATACTTGATATACTGCTAAACAGTACATATACACTGCTAAACAGTGCAGACCGGATTTGTGTACCCAAATCCGTCTTGACCGGCACAACCTATGTGCGCGTCAACACGCCTCCCCGGCGATGGTACTCACCGAGTAGCTCCTTGAAACGGAAGGCCTCAGAGAATGGACAGGACTCGATGACTGCGGACAGCGGACCCTCTGGACATCGGGATTTCGAAATATCTGGTGGGCCTCTGTATACCTCGGATCTTGCTCTCTCAGCTAGGCTCTGGTCGGGATACTTCGCACTTCTCACCGCCTCGTCTGGGTTGATCGCAGCCTCAGTCGCCCCCGCTTGACCGGAGGGAGCTTACAGGAAATCCTGCTGGTACGCGTTTATGGTCCGTCCAGCTGTGGCAGGAGACCGGGCCTGCAACGCACCGCCGGCGCGTGAGATGAGAAAGTGTCCCTATTCGGGCGCCATTATGTGGTAAATAAAATCTTCTTTACCGGACTGAATTTCATACGGAATCTTAAAATAAAGTAAAATAGCTCAAAATAACAAGAGGCAGAATCCGTGGTATAAGAGGTTTTCTAAATGGGCTTTATTCCACTCAAAATGGCCGACTCGAGTCGCGGCCTTCAGGTTCCGTCACCACGAGGGTTCAGGAAGTGAAGTACAATACTTTATTGACAGACATGCATTTTTATAATAAGTACATTACAATGAAACGAATGTAGAAGGCGTAACATTTGATAAGAAAAGTAACATAACAGGTACGTAATCGAAACTAGGCGTAATAAGGAATAAAAGAAACATGATTGGTTAGGATTATCAGACATAGGTGGATCTATAAGATAATACTTGGCATAGATGCGCGCGCAGCAGCATGACGTGTGAGTGACGTGCAACTAGGGGGTGAAGGGACTTGACATTTAGCTCTACATGTGGAGACGAGAAGTCTGGGGGGTCAAGTCAACCTAATCCCAAATCATATCTGACATCCTATGTTTAAAGAACTATGTTATCCACAAGGAAGGACTCTCGGACAGAATCTAGTCTATACTGACCGTGTGCGTGCACAAACGCCTAAGTGTCTATATGAGATGCGAGAGGCAGAAAACTTTCCATGGCAGCAGGGCTATGAATCACTTGCAGGAGGACGGAAAGGCTGAGTCCTTTGCTTGTGAGCTAAAGGAAATGTTTACCTAAATCACTAGACAGGAATGCATCGGCTGAAGAGCAAGATAGATAATTCGAAGGTGAAATACAGCTTCTTGGCAGGCAGGCGAAAACTGGCCGAGGCAGGCACCGTTAGCTGCACAGGGAGTAGGACAAAGTTCATGGATACAGATGCGAGCTCAAGCTGAAGCTGTCAGAGACAGAGAGCAGGGAAAGGCTTTGAGGACAGAATCGGGCCTACTTGCCTGAACTGTAAAAATGGAGTAACTTAGCCATATAAAGTCGGTGGCCTTTCATACTTAGGAATCGAATATCCAGCCCATTGATGGCGGATCTGACAGAGAACATGTCGACGGTAGACACACATATGTTTGCGTCTTAGAAACTGGAACTGGAGGGAACATACATGTACTTGTAACATGCATATAGAACCGTTGGGGTCCAAGATAGGGGACATAACTGATCAGGAAAATCCACATTTCCACACACTGGCCCTAAGATGTCCAGCGCTACCTCCTGCCAGCATCGTGTGGGCGCTTCACGAATAACCATGGGTTGCACCCTAGTCTTACATACCTTGTCAGAGGTGTTACAGTCCATACAATCTCTTATCAAACGTTCCACCACAATATCAACACCAGGCCACCAGAAATGCAATCGCACCCTTTCTTTGGTCTTTGATACACCCTGATGCCCTTGATGAGCAAGGTGAACAATTTTTGTTCTGATCGAAGACGGAGGAATCAATCTAGTCCCTCTCCATAGTAGTCCTTCATTCACAGAAAGCTCATCTCTCACGATCCAATATTTGCGAGCATTCTCGCTCAAATTTTTCAACGAAGGCCAACCTTTCAGCATTAATTCACAAATTTCTTGTAAATCCACATCCTCAGACATAGCATCTCTCCAATCTTTTTCAGTAACCACACCATCAACAATTTCACACACCTTAAATTCATCAACTTCCCATGAGTCTTCAACGCCCAGAACCCCATCTTCATTTTGCGCTGGGATCAGACGAGAAAGACAGTCTGCAACCTTATTGTCCACACCAAGTATATATTTGACCACAAAATCAAAGTCTTGCAAAGCAATCACCCACTTGCAAATGCGTGACGAGATTACATCAAAACTCTTCTTGCAAAACACATCTTTTAAAGGCTTGTGATCAGAATGAACAATAAAAGTATTTCCCCAAAGGAATTTTTTTAATTTCTTGATGGCCCAGAATATGCACAGTGCTTCCTTCTCAATCACGGAATAAAGAAGTTCCGGGCCTACAAGAGCTCTGGAAAGAAAAAGCATGGTAACTTCCTTCCCATTCCTGACTTGTTTAAGAACAGCACCCAAGCCACGTGAGCTTGCATCAGTAACAAGTATGGAGTTAGATGTTATATCAAAACTCTGGAGCGAGGGAGCAGAATGAAGGGCCATTTTTACATCATCAAATTCTAGCTGGCACTTGGAAGACCAGATAAATTTGACTCCCTTTTTTAAAAGAGATCTCAAATTGGGAGTACGGCAAGCGAAATGAGGAACAAATTTATTATAGTACTCCGCCATTCCTAAGAATGTAACCAGCTCATCTCTTGACTGTGGAACGGGAAGTTCACTTATGGTCCTAACAAGACACTCTTTGGGTTTGACTCCACTAGACGTTAGACAGTGTCCTAGATAATCAATCTCTGCAAGATTAAATTTGCATTTATTTTCTCTCAAGGTCAAACCCCTGTCCGCAAAACGTTCTAGAACAGCTCTCAATCTCAGATCATGTTCCTCTTGTGAAGATCCGTGCACTAACACATCATCTTGGTATATTTTAACCCCATGAATCCCATTCAGTACATCTTCCATAACCCTTTGAAACACAGGTGCTGCAGAAATCTATCCAAATGGCAGCCGTGTAAATTTATAAGTTCCAAATGGGGTTATGAAAGATGTAAAATTCATTGACTTTTCATCAATTTTAACCTGGTGATATGCAGCCCTTAAATCTAAGGATGAGAAAACACACGCATCCCCAAGCTGAGTTAACATGGTAGTGATGTTAGGTAAAGGGTATTTGTCAGCTAAGACTTCATGATTAAGAGCGCGTAAGTCCACACATAAACGCACCTCTCCAGAAGACTTCCGTGCCAAAACCACCGGAGCCAACCATTCGCATGCTTCTGTCTCCACAATGATACCTTCCCTTTCTAGCTTCTCTAACTCAAGACGCATAGGCTCTAGCATCGATAAAGGTACATTACGTACCTTTCATGTAACCGGGTTGGCATCCGATTTTAATGTTATACTATGAATAAACCCAGTGAGACAACCCTATTTATCACTGAATACTTGTTGAAATTCAGAATGCCAGGCAGTACTTGATTTACTATTGCATGACACAGAGTTCAAAGCAATAGAATTATGAGAAGCATCTCTAGTGGAAGTACCTAGATCTCTGAGAGCTATGCAGGGGTCACAGCCGTGAACCAATGACACACCTAAATCGGCTTGATGAAACCAACTGATTATACTGTCGCCTCTGCAGGAGATGTAAACTTTGCCTGCAGTTAACCTCCCTTTATATTCAATATCACCTAGAAAATACCCAAATCATTTTATTGGCTATCCACCATATGCTAGTGGTTTGATATCAGGCTTGAATACCTTGACTTTACCACACAATTCCTTATCAAAAAAAACTTTTGGTATAAGCGAAATCTTAGCTCCTGAATCAAAAAGCATTTTGATGCAAGAATTGTTGACCCATACTTCGTCTAGAGGACCCTTACATTTTTTATCACAATTAGGTAAATAGACCTCCCCACAATCCACATCATCATAGTCTGAGTCGCTTTCTTCTTCTACCATTATTTCCTTAACACGTCTACCCTTTTTTATGTTTTGTGATTTACATGCTTTCGTAAAATGACCCACCTTCCCACAATTAAGACATTTTGACTTAATCGCAGGACATGATTTGTCATTAGCCAGATGGTCAAAGGCATTACACCGGTAACATTTTAGCTTAACTTCAGTTTTGGATTTAGCCAAACTCGAAGAAGACGTGGAGGCTCGTTGTGACCCAGTAGACTTAGGCATAAACTTGAAGTGAGATTGTTTCTTGCTGATATGAAGTACTTTTTCTTCAGGAACATTTTTTTCTTTCTTCTTTATCGTCTCAACACACACCAGAGAGTGCTCTATTCTTTTTGCTACAGCAATGACCTCGTCCAGATCAAGATCATCCTTTTGCCAAAGTTCATCCTTTATTTTTTCGATGTTGCAACCGAGCATGAACTGATCGCGTATTCGCTCCTCCAGCGAGTCTTCAAACTTGCATGTAGCTCCCAACTTTTGTAACGCAGTAACATATGTCTCCACAGATTCCTCTTCTTTTTGTATTCGTTTTCCAAAATGGTATTGTTCCAGGATCGTACTTATCTTCGGAAGATAGTGTTTATCAAGTTTCTTTATGTTTATCTCAAATTCATTTAAATTCCTAACTCTTCTTCATTTAAGTCGGGTAAATGTTCAAAAACGTCTTGTCCCTCTGAACCAAGACAATGTAGTAAAAGCGCAGACTTACTTTCTGCGCTAAGTGATACACCACACACCCATGCATAGTTTAAAAACACTTTTTTCCATTTTGACCAACGAATGGGTGGATCACCAGGGTCAGAAAGAAAGAATGGAGCAGAGGTTACATTTTGCATTTCTATTTTTTTTTTTTTTTAATAAAAGACAAAAAAAAAAAAACTTGGCTTGTGAATTGAACCTAGAGGAGAAATAGTTATTTTCAGTGCACAAATACAATTATCATTGAGATATAATGTGGCAGTGGGAGCAGAGATAATGTTAACCGTAAATACTATGCAAATACTATCGCTTGTTTCATTAGATGACAATAGTAACACAGTAAACAGATTGATATGTAAATATGGCTATATCACAAATTGATGTAGCGCTGCTACAAAATTTAACTGTGCACCTCAATGTGTTATTTCATGAGCTGTGCACATCAGCGTAGTTGAATAGTAATCTGTGCACGTCAGAGTGTTATCCTCAAAGCTGTGCACATCAGCGTGATTGTCTGTCAATTTCCTTCTATTTGGTTAAATAAAGGACCTGTGTATTAGCAACTATTTACTTGAGGTAGCAACTAAATCTTCGAAAGTGAGTTGTATTTAGTTGCAGGTCCAAACACTGACTTCCTCGATTGTTGCGTTTTAAGTTATTTAAATGAGGGCCCGGTACTATCCAGAGTTAACGAGAGGAAATGTTTCTTAACATGCTACGAGCGTTGCCTGGATACGCGCAGCATGAGCCCGTCGTTTGTGTTCATTCCGAGGTTAACGCAACCAAGCACGAGCGTTGCTAGGGATGCAATGCTGGTCGTCAAGTGACGTGGACAGGAGCTCAGCACGTCAGCATAGGCGTTGCCAAGAGTGCCTTGTTGATAATGGAATGGCGCACCTCGAGCCCAGACGACGAACACAACGAAAATTGAAGCGCGAGCAGGCAAGCGTCAAAGGTAGCTTTTGAATGTACACAAACCAAGAAATTGCTTTCAATGTGTTTAAACACTTCCTTGAGCGTCGGGGCATACACAGACAAAAACGCCTTCACTCTGAGTCTCGAGGGTTGTTCCCTGTCCGTGGCTCGAGTAAAATCCAGTTAACGATCCCCTTTGCTATAAATTTAGAATAGCTAGCACAAAAGCCAATAGGTTTCTCGCACATAAGAGGACCCAGCTTGCATGAAAACCGCACCGCTTCCCATTAAAAAGTCTCACGGTATCCTTGAAGTACTTCAGAACAAGAGAACAAATACCTTCTTGAGACGCAGTAAGATGAAAGTTGCGTTGAGACCTTGGTATAAATTCAGTCAGTTGATGTATATCTAGGAGAAAAGATCCCATCCATCGTCGCCAGTGTGAAGAAGCTGCTGACACCAATCTGTCATAAATCTTCTTTATTCAGGACATACATCATCCAAGGTCTCATCCACAGGACATCAGGCATCAACTGCCTTCAATAGCGACATCATCAAGTCACCATGTCATTACATTGTATTCTACTCATAACATTCTAAGCTTGTTAACAATTACTTACATACTATGCAAACATGTACTGATATCAAGAATACCACAATGGCCATCACTGCTGACTGAAAAGAGCTCTGCTCTCCTGCTGCTAGGCGTTTCCACTGTCATTGATGCTGACCATCACCATACATCATTACAGAGACTGGACAATTTAGAGTACAGGGTACTCTTCTGGAATAGATTTCCTCCTACATGCAGACATTTCTCTAATCATTTCCTTTCCTCAATTCCTTTCACTGCCTTTCGCATGATTAGCGGACATGCTACAAGGTTTCTCTCACCTCCCTGTTTCTGTGTGATGCATACCTCCGCCTTCTCTAGAATATTGTACCCCCTCTAACCTCACATGCCAGAACGATGTCAATGTTATACAAGACATTCTACAGCTTATAAATTTGGCAGATATTCGCTCTTGTGACTTTAGCGCTTGCTTACAAGCTTCTGAACACTGGATGCTAATCAGTCACTGCAAAAAAAAAAGTTTGAAAACTGACATACTCACTTGTGGAAAGTTCACTAAGTGTCACCCATACTTATTTTGGCCCCAACCCCTACAACTTGAGTAGTGAATTTGGGAGTAATTATGTGCTCCATCTTCTCTTGTAATGAACAACTAAATCAAGTTACCAGTGGTGCCTTCTACATCATCCGAACGTCTTACACTACACCCGGAGTTTCTAACAAACGCCACATTACAAAACCTCACACTCATCCATTCATACACATCGAAAGGGTTCTGCTACCATCAAAGCACTTCCTAGCCTCGTCTGTGGTACGAAATACTGTATAAATGCCCATCAAACAAGTCGATTTTTTATTTTGCCTATTCCTTGTCTGGTCATGTCCAGGAAATTTAGGAAGGATGAGAACATTTTATAACAGAGTATGGGGAAGTCAGTGACGAACTAATTATTACTCGCAGTCTCTATAGCTGAAAACCCGAGTCATTCTAGAGTAAGATTTGCGATTTTGCCTTTACTTGTGCTAACTTTAAGCAACCTTTGTAGCTGATTAATTAGTATTTTGTACTTTACATTTTTAAGTCTGGCATTTGCCACGACCTTTTGATTGTACTAAAAGTATGTATAATATACTTACCAATGGGGGCCTCAGCTAGCTTTGACCTGTTGTGTCATTGGTATTTTCCTTCTGCACACTACAGTATACAGTGTGGAACAATGGGTCAGGCCACTTCAGCCATTAAATTACTTCACTGTGAGTGACTGCATTCCGCTCTTTCACAAGAAGCAAATCCTCACACAAAGAAATCCCCCATAGTCCCAGGAACTACAATATCGGTGTGTGCTTTTTGAAACCCCCAAATATATTTTGCTTTTAACTAATAGTTTTTCGTATTTTGTGAGGATCCAGCTGCTTCGCCAACAATAAGTTTATAAAATCCCTGACAAAAAAAGCGAGCACTGACCAATCCAAAAGTCTGGCAGCCAAAGTAAAGACCAGTGCATGTTTTTATTGTGCACCTGCTCCTTTTCTTTATGAAGCAGTGGTGTCTGGTATGAGCATACTACTATTCCATTTGGATAAACAGTTGTCTTTCTCACTTGGAGTTTTTACTTTAGGTCCAAAGACAGTTCCTGCTTTATGATCCCAGCTCCAATTCACTCGTGCCCCTCTAGAGCAAAATCGAAGCCTCCTACTTGCTTCTTAAGGTTAAGCTGCACGTGTTGAAGATGTATTTCAGCCTCTGTTGTAGTCTGAACATTGCACAGTCTGTTTAAACAAATAGATCTTTCACACCAAAAAAATAATTCTGCTAACGTTCAGCTCCTATGTAAACCGCAGAACAAAGATTTGTGTTAGAACAACAGACTGTTGGTGTACTTTTTATGAATGGAATGTTTTTGATAGCAGTTAGTCCTACATTTGCTTAAAAAGCTCTACATAGATTTTCCTGACAGCTTCCTCGCATAATTACTGCAGCATTCCAGTTTTAAAGTAGGAATGAAATCCGCAGTTGCGGAATGATTTCAAGAAGCTTAAATCAACTCATTTTTACCAGTCTGCAAGAACTAAAACATGCATGTTTGAGACTATACCATTCCATTTGTAAACTTTATTCGACAGTAAGTCATAAATGTATCGCAATATACATAAAACATGATACAAGTCATAAAAACAGTTATAAATAATTAAAATGTATAAAAAGCAATTAAATTTCATATGTTTAGTGTCGAGTATGTTTCATAAAAAGGGGATGTACAGAAAGTAACCATAGTTCAATAATTTATAACTGGTGCAAACCTCCTTCTTAAAAATTGTTTGGATTTCATGTACCTAGCGATCTTCCTTGGCTCTAATTAACCATGCCCATTTCAGGAATTTTGCCATGGCCAATGCAATTGGCAGGCTAGGATCAGAACGTAATACTCTTAATGCCTCTTCATGTTTCCGAACCCCAATGAGACGGCATATTGGTTTGACCCATTTATTTCTTGGGGCTACATACAATGGACAAAAAAACAGGAAATGGCTCATTGTCTCTATCTTGTCCTTACCATTACGGCATTTGTCACCATCAGTCCCCGCCCAGCTAGACGTAAATGCCCTTATAGGGAGGGATCCAATCCTGAATTGGAAGTAAAGCTTTCGATCTAATGGTTTTTCTATTGAGTCCCAGTAGGGTTCCAATAATGGGTAAGATTTAAATTCGAGAAAACGTTCTGTGAGATGGGCAGAAGCATTTACATAACACTTTTCGGTAAAAATAATCTCCCAATAAATCTTCTTCATTTCTGCCTTGGAGGGAAAAACAGTGTTAGTTGGATCATCCCACAGATCCCTCAACCCCATTTTCCCTAAAAGAGAACCAATTGATTTCAACCACTTAATTTTGTGAAAGCTGTCCTTCTCAATTACATCCTTAAGACCCCTTGCGTAATGATACAGTTCCTCCGTGGCCACAACCTACGCCAATATAATACTGGTCGCAGCTTGGCCAAGTCGTACACAGACTTCTTGCCAAGATCACAATACAGGGGGACTAAGGGGGTACTTTGGGGGACACAAGTAACTTTCCTCAAAAACTCATTTTCTAGGGTAGCCAATTGCTTTAAATTGGAAAACCCCCACAACTCGGCGCCATAAAGAACTGAACCCAAAACTTTCATCCCATAGATCTCTAAAATTGATCTGATTGGTTTAGTGAAAGAAGACTTAAATCTTTTGAGTAAGGCGCCTGATTGTTGCTTAAACCTCAACATACTTGTGTCTAACTGCATATTCCAGCTCATATCACACTGGAGGTTAACCTCTAAATAGGTGAAGGTATTAACCCGCTCTAGTCGGCAATTGCCCATGTATATACTTCCTTTGAACCATTTTATTTGTTTTGGGCAACTAGGTTCAGTGAGTACCATAAATTTTGTTTTAGCACTATTAATTTCGAGCCCTCGCATATCGCAAAAATTCATAAAGCGCTGAAGTGCCTTCTGAAGACCACTTGGAGTTTTAGAAAGTATTAGAGTGTCGTCCGCGAACATGAGGACCGGGACACACTCACCTGCCAACACAGGGGCATCAGTTGGGACCAGGGAGAGGTATTTAGCCACTCCATTTATAAAAAGTGAGAACAGGGTAGGCGCCATGACGCAACCCTGTCTCACTCCCCTCTCTACTGGAAAAGCATCTGTAGTCTCCCCCTGCCTACCCCATCTAACTCTTGCATAGGTGTCCTCATGAAGGCGAACAACCAAAGATAACAATTCCCGTGCCATTTCTAATTCCTCCAATACCTGCCAAAGCTTCCCTCGTGGGACAAGATCGAATGCTGCCTTTAAATCCACGAAAACAGCATATAATGTATCTTTGCCCAATACCAC
This sequence comes from Triturus cristatus, assembly GCF_964204655.1. Classification (NCBI taxonomy): domain Eukaryota; kingdom Metazoa; phylum Chordata; class Amphibia; order Caudata; family Salamandridae; genus Triturus; species Triturus cristatus. The sequence goes on along the minus strand of NC_140594.1, from coordinate 708,715,505 downwards.
AACGCGCCAGTACAAAAGAATAAATCTAAAGACCTGATCAATCGTACTAGTCCTTGAGCGGAACCCAGCTTGCAACGGGCTGAGGATATCCCCCTCTTCCATCCAGTCCTGTATCTTACCCAGGACCAGACGCCCTATTAATTTTTGTGAGGAGTCAATCAAGCTAATAGGCCTATAATTACTTGCTAGAGACTTATCACCTTTTTTGTAAATGGGCACAATTTCTGCTCCTTTCCAAGTGTGAGGGACAGCCATCCCCTGGGCAATGGCATTAGCTAAATAACTAATATATACTCTCCATCTCACTTTATCACTAAGGAATAAGTCCACAGGTATGCAATCCATCCCTGGAGCTCGCCCTGCAATTACAGCATTCAATGCCCTATCCACATCCCCTAGGCTAAAAACATTGCCTTCATAAAATTTGGGGGCGAAAGTCGACCCCCAACAGTTACCTTCAGTATTAGCATACTGCGGCTTAAAATATTCGACCCAGGAATTTTGGGGTACGTTATTTTGTGGGCTATCCACAAGCTCACCACCTTCCCATTTATAAATATCCCAAAAAAGTGCCTGGTTCTTTGTTAAGCATGCATCTTTAAGATTCAGCCACACTTGGTCATCCCACTCTCTTTTTGCCCTACAGGTTATTTTCCTGTAGTTACAACGGACTGCTCTAATTGTCTCTAAATTCCTTGTTTTTAGTACTAGACTCAAGCCAGCCCGAGCGTCCCTGCAGGACTTATTGTACCACCTCTCGGGCTTTTTGCTCACCATGGGCTTAGTAGTACCAATTTTACAAAACTTAGCTTTGAGATTAATAAACAATTCGTTATGATCATGCTCAAATCGGCAGAACTTCAGCCCAGAATACACACCATCACCCATCTTATCTAATACCTTGTCAAGCTGAGCATTAATGGCGATAAGTGTATCAGCTTGTTTACTCACTATGGACCATTTAAGGTGCCGCTCATCATTTGATAAGATAGTCTGGGGGATAGGTAAATCTTCACTGGGGGAAGCTCTGCCCTCAAGCCCTAGCCTAAATAATGCAGCAAGAGGGTTATGGTCACTTTCATCACGAGAACTAACTTCCATGTCCACCAGGGTATGCCAGAGCTTCAAATGGACGAGTAAATAGTCGATATTACTAGACCTTAACCCATTATCGTAGGTTTTTACTCGCTTCTTATCAGACAGAGTCCGACCATTTGCGGCTCTTAGTTGGTTACCTAAACAAAGTCCGTTCAAAAACAGCGCCGCCTCAGTCCATTTAACTGATGGCCCTGCCTCCAATTCGGGGACACCCCATCTACTGTCCTCCTTTTCCAGTATGTTAGTACTTCCCAGACATAGCGGTTCAAAAGTTGAGTTAAAATCACCCGCAATTAATGGTAACACCCCATCTGGCTGAGATTCAATCAGGGATTCTAAGGCCAAAAATACTTCAGATTTTTTCCCTCCTGGAACTCCTCGGGCATACACATTAATAATAACAATTTTTAAGTCACCCAACATGTCAAGCCTAACAGCCATAATGTCACGATGCCCAGACGAGATTAATTGAATGCCACATCTTAAATGCTGTTTGAACCGAATTGTCAATCCTCCCATGGGGCGTCCCCTGGGTCCTCTCACAGCAGGGACATAAAAATTCAAATAACCTGGGTTATAAACTGGTTCAACAGACCAGGTCTCTTGAAAGAGACCGATATCAAAATCATTTATAAATTCAAGCCAGCACGGAGAAGCAACCTTAGATCCAATACCAGCAAGGTTCCACGATAACATTGAAATCAATCCAGGAAAAATCTGTTTACCATCATTAACTACAATCCTATCCACAGTGGAACACGGGAATGTCGACAAGTATGCTGCTATGGTGAGTGGTACCTTACTAGGGGCATTTCGGCCTAAGGTGAAACAAGGGAGTTCCTCAGATAGTACATCCCTAGTAATGATAGTACTAAAGTCAGGCTTCATATTCTTGACCGTAAACGATGAATTAACTACCCCATGTGGGCAAAAGTCTAAAGAGAGATCAATACCTGAACATATAATTGTGCTATTGCGAACACTTGCCCCCAGGACTTAGCCCTCCCTCAGCTATAGCTATACCAACAGTCATTTGTTCCTCACCTAACATTGGGTATAACTCAGAGGTTCTATTTAAACTACTAAAACTAGTAAACTCACCCCCAGCCTCCTTTTGCTGTCAGTCACAATCCTCCAATCCGGACAAGGCCGAGAACCGATTAAATAAACTTAAATTCCGTACAACCGGGTGGCTAAAGCGATCGTTCCATAAGGACATTTTGCTACATAGATCTTGCACAGAAGCATAAAAATAAGTTAAGGGGAGTGATTGAATCCGAGATCTGGAATCAGTTTGTGGCCAGTTACAGATGTGTTAAACACATCTCCTATCTCTAAAATTAACGATCACACAGTCCCCCCGACTGTTTTTATGCTTTTACCTACCCAATTTACTCTTCTCACGGACAAAATCTCGGCCCTGTTATACACGGGCAATGGCCTATTTGCATTTAGCCAAAATGAACCCTTATTTTTTAGCTCTGTATATGTCTCCCTCTTGCCCGGTCCCAATGATGGCACACCTGCCAATATAACCACGTAGGGGACAGATTCGGGGGGGGGGAGATCTACAGTAGGTAGGTTAGGTGCCGCAAACTCTACGGGTTTAGTTGGTGTAGTAACCACGTTAGATGCCAATTTACTTAACCCCACATTTTTGCCCTTGGCACCCTGCTCAGTTTGACTGGCCACAGCAACTTTGTCTGGAGGAATTACAGCACAAGAAGACACAGGCTTATTTACAGCAGGAGTGCTGCCACTATTTAACAATCCATTACGAGTTTTACCCACAGCATTTTGGCAATGGGATGACATCTGTTTACTTGGTTGCTCGCTAGTCCGGTTACCCAAGGTCTGCTGGACTGATACTAGCGAAAGTTCAAGACATGAGAGTCTACACTCAATGCGGTCCAGTCTTCCATAAAATGGATGAATCGTCTTTTTAAACATTTCTTCAATTTTTTTCCAAAACAAAATACCCGGCTCCTCTGGAAAGTCTCTCTCAGCACCCAACTTAGGGGACATTTCTTTGTTTGCTAGACAAGGTGGGCCGGAGCAATCTTTATTTATAATACTCTCCTTAATTAGTACATCATTTCCCAGCTTCCTTTTTTTTCCCTTGGGTTTCGTTTGTATTGATGTTTTATCGCCCAAGCTTTTGTTTTCCACAAACATGCCCTTAGTTTGTTTCGTCATACCCTTTTTGGCTAGAAGTGCTGATCTGGTTTTGATTATAGGAGAAGTCAGAGGAATCTGAGTGGGGTTTTTTGTATTCTTCCCCAAAGTAGCAATAACCTGTTTGGCCGGAACCACAATAAGGTCTTTAGTAGAAATAAGTGGGCTTCTTATGGCTTCATCCAATGAACATAATGTATCATCTGGCTCGGTGTCAATAAAGACAGGAGATTTAACCCCTGCCAGGCTTCCCATAGATGACCGTTTGTCGAATACAGTGTCTAGGGATAGCCTTTTTTCTGACAGTTCGATATCTTTAGCCAGAGCTGACGACACCCGTATAAGGAAATTGTCCAAAGTGCCCAACATTGAACCAGCACTAGTCACACTATTCTCTCGTAAAATTGTTGTAGTGACAGATGTCATAGTTGGTACTTTCAACCTCTACTGTATTCGCGATAGATCTTATGAAGATATCCAGGTGGATTTAACACGGACTCTGTAATAGGGCAGGATGATAATGATAATGATGAGCCTCACCTTATAATGGACGTAAGAGAGATGATCCGTCCCGTCCTTAACCGGTCTTGAACGGGCTTAAACGGGCCCGCCCTTGGCCCGGGCTTCGCCCAGCGCGCGTCCGAGCAGCGGAAGTGATGATGCGCTTTGTAGGCGGCGAGAATCAATCAGCTACAGGTGAGGGACACCAAGCCCCCTGGGACACGTAGTCCTGGTCTCGCTGCACTGCTCTGAATTCAACGATGCGGCTCCCGTGCCAGCGGGAGCGGCGAGGTGCTTTGTAGGCGGCGAGAATCAATCAGCTACAGGTGAGGGACACCATGCCCCCTGGGACACGTAGTCCTGGTCCTGCTGCACTGCTCTGAATTCAACGATGCGGCTCCCGCGCCAACGGGAGAGGCGAGGTGCTTTGTAGGCGGCGAGAATCAATCAGCTACAGGTGAGGGACACCAAGCCCCCTGGGACACGTAGTCCTGGTCCCGCTGCACTGCTCTGAATTCAATGATGTGGCTCCCGCACCAGCGGGAGCGGCGAGGTGCTTTTGCTGGAAGAGTCACTCCAGGAGAGAGAAGGAAAAATAACTTAACACATTCCAAGGAATCTAGCACCAGTAACTGAAAAAAACATACATCATAGGCAATACAAACGTTTGAGTCCTGAGTGGGTGACGGTGTTATGTTGCTCAAGTTTGACGGTTTAAAAAGAAGGGCCAGTTAAGATTTAGCTGCGAGATCGATCTTAATTTTTAATGTACAAGAAAGCTAGAAATCTATATTGTTCAAGCTAGTTAGGATCCAGAATGGTAGGCTTACTGTTAATAGACAACAGATCCTACAGTACCCTGAACATTAACTTTGCAAAAGAGGATGAGGTCTAATTTGCCTAGTGGATTTGAGCAAAAATTATCCTTTTTGTAAAGTTACAAATGATTAAAGGCAAAAGAATGATGGGTTCTGAGAAGTGGCGTGGTGGCGACTTTCTTGAAATCAATAGGTGAGAAGACAGTAAAGCATATGGATGAGAGTGGAAGTACCCCAGGATCCGCAGTGTGAAGAAATGTTTTTTTCTTTTGGCCCTCTCCCACCTGGCTCAAATGTTAGGATACCTCTACCTTGTCTCGTTATACTTTTGTTCTCTTCAAAGTGCAGTACAAGGGGACCCAGTAACAGTCCTAAAATGTCTGTGCAAGGAAAAAGGTAATGTGGGGGATGCTTTCCCTATTTAGCTCCTGTAGGAAATGTTGCTTGCACCTGCAGCAAAAACTGCTGAACTGATTTCTACCATACTTGGAATGAAGTAAAACATTGTGTGCTTTAGTTGGTTTGATGTAAAGCTTTTGATTAGTTTTTGAGATATTGATAATGTCAGTTGACACGTTTGTTGAATGCGTATCATGAATTTGCATAAAATCTGCCTGAGGCTTGGGAGGATTAGGTGTGTCAGGATTTTGTGCAGATGCATCAAAGAGAGAAGCTATGCTAAATGGGGGGGGGGGGGATGTTCAGTTGCTTTTAACGTAAGCCTTGTTAAGTTGCATCCAGTGTAGGTTTTTCAGTTTGTGTGCATATCGGTGAAGATTGGGAGAGGAGTGAAATCGTTTTAATTACTTTGACACCTTTTTATGGATCTGCACAAAATTTGGAAGACATTTAGAATGTTTAGCCTAATCTTGAGTTTCTCAGTATCATACAGGTCCATCAAAGTTGTGGGACAGATGTCAAGGAGGCCTGGTGTCAGAGGAACATCTGCTAAGACGTTTGGCACAGTTTGAAGACTTACAAATCTGACAGGATTTGAGCCTATTTCGCTTTCTGTTGGTTATGGCATGTTTAAGCAGATCCGTCATGGTGGTGGGCAGGCAAAAATAAATTAGGGGCAAAAATACTTTCACTAATAACCTTGGTGCTGTTCGGTGAATCTGCATGCAGTTTGGCAGCAAGAAATTCTCAGTGCAGGCCAGGCAAGCACTGCAAGCAGCCCTCGCTGGGAACTGCTGAAGGACACGGGGCTTCTTAGATAAAGCCCTTACATAGCTGGTGAATTTAGGATATCTTAAAAAGCACACTAATTTAGTTAAAAAAAACAAAAGATGTAGTTGGAGGCTAATTAGGACTCAACGAACACAGATCAGAAAAAGTCCTGCTATTCGCCAGTTATCCATGCCATAACTCACACCCTGCCATACACAATGCACCTTTTGCTGATGGCATGTAAAAAACATAAACATAAGGCTTCTACCTACAAAGAACATAATATGGGATGGACGTGAGTTATGGTGTGGATTGTATTGCACACTGTAACTTATGAATTTCAGCCGCCCTACTGACCTTGAACTGTGTTTTTTCAATGAAAATATATAAATATACAGCTTTTACCTCTATTCATTAAAAGGCTTATAGCTGTTGTTTTTACTTTCAGATAAAGTTTGGACATCTTTCAAACTGACAGATTAGATGTGGCGGAGGTATGTGTAAATCTGGCAACACTTATTCATTGCTTTCTATGTTAGAACTTCTAGTGCCAGGTATGATCTGAACCTTGTTGCTCTGTTCTCTCAAGACTTTTGCTAACAAGCATTAGCAAAGGCAATAGAGCTCGCCTTTGGGACCTATCTGCTTTACCAGTGATTTTTAATATTGCTGTGCAGCATGGCTAAAAATCAAACACAGGGGGTAAAGGTGGGGGTAAGCAACACTGAGAGCGCAGCAAGGAGAACTAATGGACAGGAGAGGGTCACGCGGGTGGGGTAACCATTTGAGGGGGGAGGGAGGAGAAGAAATGTTCTTTTTTTTATTCCTGATATTAAATTACAAATGCTTAAATTTGTACGTAATTTCCCAAAAATATGTCTCCTTGCTCCCACAGCTTCTCCACCTTCTGTATTTTGTCATTCCATTTTAATTGCGTAATAGGAGTGTGAAATCAGCTGGGAAACAATGTGTCTCGTCTCCTTCCAAGCAGCATAACTGATTGATATTTGCTTTTGCGAAGATGCCAGTCCATGCCGCTCACAGACGCATGTTCCTTGGTTTTTTTTAATGTTCTACCTTATATTTATTTTTTGTAGACCCAATGTCTTGGGTGAGGAACTTATAAATAGCTGAAGCTAGCTGGTTGCTGAGATCCCTCTTATCCATTCGGTTAATGCCCCATTCCTTGAGGGATGTGTGGACTCCCAGTATTATCAGGTTGTAGCTGAACCTTTTGTTGTCTTACAATCCTTAGTTGTTCTTGATAAGTCAAAGGGCTTTGTGCCTCCAATAGTTAGCTCGGATATTAGCCCTGTCTTTCGATAGCACAAATCCTGTGTTCTTTAAAGCTGCAATGAATTTGTGGGTTTGCTTTAATAGTCGTAAACAGTCATGCTGAAAGTATTACCCTCCCACTCACCTATGCCCATCTTGTCCCTTTGTAGTCCCTATCACATCCCAAATTGTAAATGCGATTCTACTAACGGGAGAAGCTGTGGATTCTATTAGGCGTGCGCCTTTTGGCTAGCCTCCTTCATAGGGTCATTAGTGATTGTATGCCCAATGAAATACCATTGTTTTTTAGTTTTATGGTTTATTTGATTTTTGCTGACTATTGGTTCATTGTCCTTATTCTGATTTGAGGTCAGCTCCCTTCTGTCCATATTTGTGCGCTTGGGCTCTTCAGCACGGCAATACCTCCAGCCAAAAAAGCAGTGTGTTATTTACGATGAAAAACAGCAATTTCCTCACATTGTGAATCTTCCCAGGTGCCAGAATGGGTCTGCAAGCTTCTGCTTTCCGGCAAGGGGCACCATTGCCCTCTGTCCTGCCTTTAGACGTGAAGACATGGAGCTGCATATTTGCACCATACTGATAACCTGGACCTAGACCTTCAATCCTATGGATTTTTTTTATTTCTTAGCTAAAGGTTTGTTTTTCTAAAACTTCTGACAGTGTGCAGGGTGTTGCCCCAAAGACGACATGCTTCTTACCTTTTTGCACACAGATGTCTGTAACAGAACCACATGTTTTTTGTAGGTGGTGTCCTGGTTCCAAGAACAACTCCAAATCCTGTGACAAATGATCTCTGACACACCCAAGACCTTCAGGAAGTAGAAGTTCAATTCTACTGCCCTGAACTTGAGAAATGAGGTGGATGCCGAGCCAGGTGCCCTCGTTTGATAAACCTAAGGCAAAGATGTAGGACAGGTCGAAGTAAAGGTTTAAGAAGCACAAACATAGCTCTTCGACATCCAGCCGCTCCCGCTTCAGAGGAAGTTCAGAGTCTGCATTCAAGCAATCTGACTTCATCTTTCTTTTCAAATGAGACACCGACTCTGGAGCCGATGGGTCCCTAGTTTCAGGAGTCGTCATTGACTATATAGCAAATTGTAGGCTATCTTCTCCCTGCTGAATGATTGATGATCTGTCGCTGCCCAACTGTGCTGGTTCTCCTCTCTTGGCATCTGTGTTCAAGTTGGGGAGAGGAGATGGCCTAACGGCTAGGACGGTCGACCTCCAACCTGGGGAACATGGTTTAAGTCTCGGCAATGACGCTGAACATCCTGTGATTCTGGGCAAATCACGTAATCTCCCTGTGCCTAACAAAAAACATCAATGTGTCCTCATGTAACGCAACTGGTGCTATGTAAAGCGCTCTGATACCCAATCAAGTTCGCGCTATATAAAACTCTTAAACACAAAAAGCCATCAACGACAGATAAAGGTTAAGCACTTAAATTCCCAAATTTATGTAGTCAAATTCGGTTCAGGCTGCCAGTTACTATGCTTTTCGGCATGTCGGTCTCCTACAAATGTGGATTATAACTACATATATAAAGAATTGTCTCTGTTGTTGGAACCATACTTCGTGTTCCTATTGTCTACCTTAATATGGAAGCGACTACTATATAACTTATTGATTTGAACTTTGATGTTCCATCTATGTGCATCTGTGCTGAACATTCTCCAGTGATTTAATCTTGACTTTCGTACATGTTGTATGAATTCTGCTCTTCGATGCCCTAGGTTTAAAATTGAAATATTTTTTTTTTATTTCAAGTTTTTTGCCCACTTACAACAGTTCCTACCAGGAAAGAGAACTACCCTTTTATTAAATGAGAAGACATTTCACTGTCACTCTCTAAAAGTAGAAAGTTATATTCTCCCAAAAGTCTTTCCCGTAGCCTTGGATTTATCAGCCCGTTTGCAGGGCATAAGAATGGAAAAGAACCTGCAACTGCCATCTGGGAACCTTAAGCTCTATTATTATAGTTTTTTTTCCAACTGGAGTAATAGACTTTGATTGAAGTCAGTCATAATTATGTCAGGAGCTTGCCTTCTCTATGTAGTTTATGTTCTATCGGAGGGTTGTTTACCTTTTTGTGTGTAGCTAGCTCCCTTTTCTGAAGATAGAATTTTCTGTAGGTTTTTGGAGTTAGATGATTTTGAGGTCTTAAATTAGGTGTAGTTCAACCATTCATGCCTACAGACCCGATTCAGGTGGGAGATTCCCAATTTTTAAAGCCAACAATTGCTTTAGTTTAGTTGTCTCCAGACTAAAATGGCTTCTGATTCAATAGAAGTCAATGGGGAAAATACATTTCCGTGTTTTTATTTTTATTTTTTACAACTCCCACTTTACTGGTTAAAAATCTTGGCATGTATGGTTCTACTGATGTCTGACGTAGACCTTCATAGGGGAGAAAACGTCTGTATCAGATGTGCTAGTTTTTAGGATGGATTTCTACAACATGTCTGATGTACAGTTGACGCCTTGCTAGACGGCATCACAGTGATTAAAGGCACCTTACACAGAGGAGACTGGTGTCCTTGAATGAGCAGTGTTTAATTTCAACTCGTTTGAGCTACTGCCTATCTAGTTTCATTTTGCTATTTTTCTTAGCTTTTTCTTTACATTGTAGCAGCAAAGTTAGTTTTTAAAATGAGCTCTTTTTTGCTTTAATGTGTTTTTTATTTTTTAGCTTACATTGGCTATGTATCAAAAGAAAAATATTTGGCGCATTTAGCCGGAAATACATAGTGGTTTTTATCTATATTTAAAAAGGTTGTGGTAGTTTAGAATTAAATTGGTCCAATCTTAAAGTGGTGTTGGATACCACACTCAGCTGAAACGATTTAGGTGTGTGACTATCAATGACTACCCTATTATGCAAAAGTTATAGCTAGCCTCTCTGATAACAAGTTATGTTATATATACTTCTGTAGCGCGCGAATCACCCGGGGGCATCTCGGCGCTTAACTAGAAATATTCCTGAGACTGAAAAAGGACAAGATATATTAGAATAAAAAGGCTTTTAGCTGTTTCCTAAATGTGCTATAAATAGCAATTTTGCGCAGGGGGTCTGGTAACTCATTCCAGTATCTTGGTGCTAAATACGAAAAGGATTTTCCTCCAGAACGGCACAGCCTTATACGCGGCACTTGTAGGAGACCCCGCGCACCGTACCTAAGGTTTCTATTAGGTACTGGCTTAGTAAGTCTCTTTTGGAGGTATTTGGGGCGTCTACCATTAAGTGCTGTGTAAGTGAGACAGATCTTAAAGAACGATCTCTTTCTCACTGATAGCCAGTGGAGTTCTCGCAATAAGGGTGCCGATGTGGAGCCCACTGGACGATTCATTACCATCCTAGCTGCAGTATTTTGAATCACCCGCAGTTTGCTTAGCAAGGTGTCTCCTACCCCTGCCAACAGGGCGTTACCATAGTCCAGGCGACTGATGACCATAGCCTGGACCAAGGTTTAATTTCAACTCGTTTGAGCTACTGCCTATCTAGTTTCATTTTGCTATTAGTAAGTTAGCAAGTAGCATAGAAATCAACCAATGGAAATTAATTTGAGGAAGCATTAGGGTAATAAATGAAAACATACAACTCTGAAATTTCACTGGTTCCAGAAACACACCCTCCCCACCTCACCGCCCCCAAATGCATTGCTCATGACTCTACCTAAGTTTACAGATGATTTGTGAAATAACATTATCAACGATGATATTGAAGCCACAATTAATTGCACTTTTCCCCAACAGTTTGCAGACAGTGGAAATGCATTCTTGTTTCTGTAAGTATCCACAGTGTGAACAACTACACGTTGTAGAGCTGTAGTAGCCTTCAAATTACAAACAATGTAATCAAGTGTAATTCCAACAGTTGTTTGCTCTAAGTACATGAATGTCCTCAAAAGGGACGTCATCTGTGATTTCACTGCTGACCTGACATAACACAGGACCGTTGAATTCTTCAGTAGGAAACTTAGGTGTTTTTAGGTTTTACCTCCACAGTGCTTGTACAATCTCTTGTAAACAAAAAGAAATCTTAAAATGGGCTTAGACCCCACATGTTACTTACCATTAGTTGGCCTCCATGTCACTCTTGTTTCCTTTGTTCTAATTGATCAGCAGCTCCTGCTCCTTCCTGCTTCCTCCCGGGGCTTCGACATGTCTACCATTGGGCATGGACCAAGTACCGATTCCTGTCTGCGGCCAGTGCCCTTCCACTGGCCTCTGGCTCTGGCTATTTTCTTTTAGGTTTTGCCTAGGCAGCGCTTGCGCTGTCTTTTCGAGACATGCTGTATTCAGGACATTAAGCTCCGCCCATACATTTAATTGGCTCCTTGTGTCTTTCAGTATTCTTTTTTTAATTTCATTGGTTTATTTTGTTAATAGTCCCTCCTTCCTGTTTAATACCTCCCTCTCTTCTGTTACCTCCCACGAGGACAGCCCCTTTTACATGTAACATTACTCTGTATGTTTTGTTTACAGTTTCAAAGCACTCTTTTTTGTTATCACTTTTTCATCGTAGCTGGCATTGCAGGCACAGCTGCGCAATACCCCCCCTCCCCCCCCAACTCTGACTTGCATTAGATGCTTCCTAGGGCTCCTGTTCCTGCAATTCCCCCTACTGCATTTGCACAAACAGCATTTCAGCAGACGCTGCCGAGGTGCACCTCCCCCTCCCGCTTGTTTTCAATTGTTTCCTGCCTCAGCTCAGGAGTTCGTATGCAGGCATTCTACATTTGCGTTGTAACAGCAATGAATTGCTGTTTCGCTTTTCAAGCACAAATGAAAAAGCTTTGCAAAAACGCATTCCATATACCAACATGAAATGCATTTCCACAAAGTACCCGCACTCGAAAAGCCTTACAGCAACCGGGCAAGACGTAATCGGGCACTTGAAAGAGACGCACGAAAGGCTCATAACAAGTGGACCCGGTGCAATCTTTCACTCCTGACCAGCTAAATCCGCACCATTACACTCATTGATCAAACAGCCCTCCCGGACGCTGAAACAGAGCAGCTCTCGAGGCATTCTTCATTGGTACAAAGGTGACTAGCCCTCTGCTTGCCACTTCACCCCTTTAATTCTTAAGGACTAATAAGTATTGTGAGCCGCCTCCAGCTAGCAATTAAAGGAAACCAAAAACTTGAATTCCACGCTTTTCACAGTAAACGAATTCACATGCAGGCACTCGGAGTGGATATTTTATGTAATAAATATTCAGACGCTGAAGATGAGTAAATGTTATATCATCAGCGGCCAGTTTCTGCGGATCTGACACTGACAGGTTCTCTCTTTCGGTTTTTCTATTGCTTTATCTGCTACGCTTGTTTCCTGCAGCTGCAACGAAATACTGCTTTGACTAAAGAACACTTGTCAGCCTAATAATACTGGTGTCATGTTTGGTGATCTCACAGAACAGCAGGTCAGTGGGGCGGGAAGGAAAGGAGCATTCTATAAACTCAGAGCGCTGTGTGAGGGGGAAGTGGAGGATGATGAAGGTTTGCTTCATAACTTGTTGTTTAGCTCTTCATACCTCACATCTGTTGATTCTTAGCTCTATTAATTGCATGTGTAATTACCCTCTTTTTTTATGTTAATTCGAAAATTATGAACATGAGAAGCACTAGAGCGGAGTACATAATGCTTGGATTCGAACTCTTGTGCATTAGACTACCCTGGTCATCAGCAGCTAGCACTCAACTTACTAAGCCATGCCCACATTTGCAAAAAAAGTTTAAAATGTATGCTTGTCCTTCTGTCTCTCTCGCCCCTCTTCCCTTCGTACTCTGCCTCGAGGCACTTGCTTTTCCTGTGCTCCCATAATTAAACGAATGTTGGGCTTTTGTTCGTTTGTGTCAAGTGAGGGTTTTACAAACTCAGATGCACAGAGCTGACCCCTGAAAGGTTTGCCATGTAGATTATGTATCTGAAGAAGACTTCTAGCTACAGATTCCTTACCTTTGAATTTCCCAGGCCTCAAGCTGGATCCAGAAACTTTTGCTCGAGCAATACCCCTTGCACGTGCTGTCGGGTGGCTCCATTCGGCTCCGTGTGACGTCGGCGTCATTAGCATTGGTTATGACATCTCAGTCACCTATGTAGGCAACACCCAGGTGCGCGGATGTCAGTTCTTTTCTTTCCGTGCCAGCTGAGCACCGACCCGGGAAGAGCTATTCCTCTGTCGCTTTTTGACGTGCTTTTTTCGGCTTTTTGTTGACTTTGGAATTTTTTCAATAACTTGTGCGAGGATGTCTTTGAGGAAGACAAGATTTAAACCGTGTGGTGCCTGTCACCGTATGATGCCAGTTACTGACCCCCCACCTAGTCTGTCTCTGTTGTCTTGAGCGTGACCACGATTCGAAGTTGTGCTCGGACTGTCGGGCTATGGCTCCGAAGGCCTTGCGGGAGCGGACTATGAAGCTCCTTGCCGCCCGGCAGTCGACACCAACCAGCGAGACTCCGCGGAGGTCCAGGTCCCAATGGAAGAGGAGGAGGTCGTTTTACCGCTCCTGGAGCCCTAAGTCCTCTTCGTTCAACTCAAGTTTATCGGAACACTTGGGGAAATGGAACATAAACAGGGCTAAAAAAATCATAGAAAATGCACTAGACCTGCAGGTCTAGTAACCTACAAAATCTCCTGGACTCAACTGAAATGCACTTGACCTCTAATCTGAAAGCTGAGCAAATGTGACATGTTAACAAGATTTAAAAGCATTTTTATTACTCATTTACTTTGTGAGCAATAAAGATGCCTTTAAATCTTGCTATCTTGTCACATTTCCCCTGTTTTCCGAGGCAGAGGTAAAGTGTCAGTTTGTATTCCTACAAGCCAGTAAGGGCGAGTAGGACCTAAAACTAGCTCGTCCTGAATTAATCTGACTCGCAAATGCGAGCGGTCGACTGAATTTTTCGAGCCCTGATAAAGAAGTCCAAGCGCACTTCATCTCCACCTCCACTGTCGTCTGCCGACTAACGAGGTAAGGAGCACCGACGTGCTAGGCATGGGTCTGCCGAGCTGGAGTCAGGGTCGACTTCGTGCCTCCCTCCCTTTTCGGGTGCCGGAGTGACCCCCACTCAAATTAAAGATTTTTATGAGGCAATGCACTGTGTATTTGAGCAGGCGACCCCTCTGGTGAGCCCTCTGGCTGCAGGGTCGGAAGGGGCCCCATTTAGTTGGATGCCATCGGCTCCAGCCATGCCTCAGGAATCCAATCCTGGATCCGGGACGCCGCCGGTCATGCCAACGCGACCTTCCCCGGCATCGGACCTGAAGTCAGTGCCGCTGGTGCCCACCGGGCACCAGCTGGACCAGGCTGGAGGAAGAAAACATCTTCTTTCCGCGTGATTACAGCCTCTCTACTTCCCTATCCGGAGGGGCGGAAGGGAACTCGCCCTGGGAGGTAGAAGCCTGCACCACGAAGCTTTCAGGGGTGGGGTGTTGGCTGAGGAACTTTGGGTCGCCCCTGTGCTAGGCGTGAACCACGTGCCTAGAAGGACATCAGTAAGTGCCTCATTGAAGGGCTAAAGGGGTTCAGAGGTGGAAGCCCCAGGTTGAAGCCCTTTGGTCAGATTAGTCCTGACCTGCACAGAGGGCTACTCCAGTCAGAGGACCTTGGCTGCCCTCTTAACCAGCATGGCATATGATGCCCCCTCCTCCGTAGCCACAGTTGGCGGAGAGAGCATGCTCAGACTTCCCAAGTTGTGCAGGGACGCGGTTCATTCCGAGCAAGGAATGGAAGGCAGTAGTCATCAGCCACCCTGCCCTCGGCAGTCATAGCCTCCAAGCACTCCTAGTCTGACTCTGCAAGACCACACCACTCCAGTTGGTGGGAGAATCCATCATCATCTCCTCCACTGGAGGTCCATAACATCGGGCAAGTGGGTCTTGCAGATCATTCAGGAGGGCTATTCTCTTCCTTTCCTTTCTTTTCCTCCTCCCATCCTGCCAAATCGAGATAGGCTGGCCGAAGATCATTTTATACAGCTCGCCTGACCAAGGGAGCTATAGAGAGGGTCCCAGATTCAGAAGTAGGCAGGGGCTGTTATTCCAACTCCTTTCTTATTCCAAAGAACAACAAAGGGCTGCGGCCCATTTTAGATCTTCGGGCCGTCCATCTCTTCCTCAAGAAGAAGTTCAAGACGCTCACTTTAGCTCAGGTCTTGTTTGCCGTAGGTCCAAAAATTCCAACCTTAGGGACAATAAAGGAGGTTGTCACCTGCCACTAGATATTTCAAGAGCGTAATAACGTCTAAGGAGGATGAAAGGGGAGCAAATCATGCAGTTTAGGGGAGAGCTAAATACATAACAGAACTAAACCATACACACAAATACATGTATCATATGAATTTTAATCAGAGATAATAGTTACACGTTATTCAGTGTTTCTGGAATTCGTTTACGGAGCAAACAAAGACACAATAAATATTTGCATGAGAAAAACAATTTTTTAACATACCAAATGAATCACAAATGATATGGGTTTTAGAACTAATTAATACATTCTTTCTACCCCACCAAAGAGCTCAAAACAGTGCATTAAACTAAAATGGCAAAGACTTGAAAACATATATCAAACAATCTACCCAGTCATACAACACACTCACTAATTTGCATAATACAAATTCAATATGTACAATATATACGCAGGCCAGGGACCCCCAGATAATGAAGGGCAGAGGAGCACCAAGTTGGTATAATCAGTGGTTTATCGCCCTGGGGTCTCTGACTTGCACGGTGCCGACGCGCGTTTCGGTGCTGAGCTGCACAGTAGCTGTCACCTTCCTCAGGGCACTTGAAGATAAAGATTCTGAAGAGAGCGCTAGGGTGGTGAATGCCAGGCAGGCAGGGGCAGAGGAGACGTTTGAAAGACCAGCTCCGCCTGGATGTCACAGGTGCATTTCTAATAGCCAACAGCTCCATAAAAGCTATGAAAACATGAACAAACAATTATGGGCATTCTCCCCTATATCAAAGATAAATACGATAAAAAAAGGACGGTTTCCACCTCAACTTCACCCGAAGAGAGATGTGCAAGGATAAAAATATAAAAAGAATCTATATAGAAAGAAAAAAAAGAGTCGCAGTCTAGAGATGAGAAGAGTCAAGAAATTGCCCACATCATAAGATCTACAGAAAGGGAGATTCCAAGAAATCTGTGAGGACTGGGATAGTAATTTAAAGGGTGAATCTGACAAAATACACTACCCAAGTGGCTAGGAAGATAAAGCAGGTCTATTAAGAAAATAGAGCAGCCATGAGTTAATACTCAAGGGTGCTAGTCAACTTACTACTGGTCCAGTAGATGATCAATCCTAGGGGGAATTCTGATGTGCACGGAGTCGACGCCACTGCCACTAAGTTCAAAATTAATTGGCGTTCCAAATGTCTGCCGTAGACCAAGAAGAGTGGATGGTAGCTTTGGACCTGCAGGATGCATATTTTCACATCCCATCCTGCCGGGCCACAGGCGTTACCTGTGGTTCAAGGTAGGCTGCAAGCACTTTCAGTTTACTGTGCTTCTCTTCGGACTTACCAGTGCCCCTCTGTGTTCACCAAGGTGATGGCAGTGGTCTCAGCTCATCTCTGTAGGTTAGGGGTGTCTGTCTTCCCCTACCTCGATGACTGGCTGTTGAAGGCGTCCTTGCCCCGATGGTGTCGTCTCCCACCTTCAGACTACGGCGGACCTCCTGAATTCGCTGTGGATCTGTATAAACGTGCCGAAGTCACACCTGACTCCTCAGATGCTCCCTTTCATCGGGGCTGTTCTGTACACAGTGCAGTTTCGGGCCTATCCTGCCGAGCAGCAAGTCCAAGATATTCAGGTTATGATTCCGATGTTCCTCTATTATGGATTTCGGTGACACTGACTCTAAGGCTTTTGGGCCTCATGGCTTCCTGCATCCTGTTTGTAAAGCATGCCAGATGGTGTATGCTGGCTCTGCAGTGGGAACTGATATTCCAGTGGGCACAGCATCGGGGAAATCTCACCGATGTGGTCCATATCTCAGAAGGAACTGCGAGAGATCTGCAGTGGTGGATAACGAATCGCGATTGGGTCAACGGCAGGCCCCTCTCCCTTCCCCAACCAGATTTCACAGTTTTGACAGATGAATCACTTCTGGGATGGGGCGACCATCTGGGAGAGGTGGCGATCAGGGGACACTGGTCTCTGGCGGAGTCGTGCTCCACATCAATTTGTTGGAGTTTTTAGCAATTCGATTGGCATTGAAGGCATTTCTTCCCTCTGTCAAGGGGAAGTTAGTGCAGATGTTCACGGACAACACCACCGCCATGTGGTACTGCAACAAGCAGGGCGGGGTGGGGTCGTGGACCCTTTGTCGAGAGGCCCTGCATCTCTGGACATGGCTGTAACAGCAGGGAATAACCCTGGTGGTTCAACACCTGGCAGGTTCTTTGAACGCCAGGATGGACAAACTCAGCTGTTGATGCCTTGCGAATCACGAATGGCGTCTCCAGTCGGAGGTTGCGTAAGGTCTCTTTTAGCACTGGGGAGATCCTTGGTTAGATCTGTCCACCTCCGAAGAGAAAGCGCAGTGTCGGCAATACTGCGCACTGGAGTTTCCAAGGCGGCTATCGCTCGGCGACGCCTTTCGTAGCGAGTGGAGCTCAGGCCTGCTGTACGCTTTCCGCCCATACCACTCCTGCCCATGGTTCCGAAGAAGATCGGGACAACCGGGCTCAAGTCATTCTTATGGCCCTGGACTTGGCGAGGAGAGTCTGGTAGCCAGAGTTTCTGAAAATGAGCATCGATCCTCCGATCAGGCTGCCCCTTTGGGAGGATCTTCTGTCGCATTAGCTGTAGAGGGTCCTCCACCTGAACCTGTCAACTCTACACCTCCATGCGTGGGGATTGAGCTGCGGCAGTTGATGGCTTTTAATCTTCCTCCTGAAGTATGCAGTGTTATTTTGGCGGCCAGGTGGCCCTCCACTAAGACCGTATACGCCTGCTGTTGGCAGAAGTTAACTGGTGCTATGTAAAGCGCTCTGATGCCTGATTGGATTCGGCTCATGTTCGCGCTATATAAAACACGTCAAAAAAAATTGTATTGTACTGTACAGAAAGGTCTATTTACCCTCTTACTGCTTCTCTTTCCACTGTTCTTCTATTCATTCTAACCCTTGTTCAGCAGGGCTCTGCTTTGGGTACTCTTAAGGGTTATCTTTCTGCTCTATCTACTTTTTTGTGGCTGCCAGACCAACCCCCTGTTTCAGGTCTCCAATTGTAGATAGGTGTTTGAAAGGTGTTGCTCACTTGTTTCTGCCCACACCCTTTGTTATACCGCAGTAGGACCTTAATTTGGTCCTCATTTTTAGGTCTCGC
Source organism: Triturus cristatus (assembly GCF_964204655.1). Taxonomy (NCBI): domain Eukaryota; kingdom Metazoa; phylum Chordata; class Amphibia; order Caudata; family Salamandridae; genus Triturus; species Triturus cristatus. The sequence continues at coordinate 708,697,100 of NC_140594.1, read as the reverse complement.
CCGACCCAGCGCATGCGCTGGTCTGGCGAGACTTTTAGTGAGGGCTCAAAAAATGCTACCATGGCCAGCCTAGAGCTACAGTGCAGTTGCGTGGGCGTGCGCTTAGGAGCAGAGGCTGGCAAACCTAGTCATGCTCACTAAGCGCCCGCGATCACTTTCACCCGCGATCACTTTCGCGGCGCCCCTTTGATGTTCTCGTTCAAAGAACATCAAACATCAAAGGACATGTTGTTGTGTTAATGCTTTGCTGCGCCCGTTTGACTTAGTGTGCTTTCTCTTTCTACAAACTCGATGTTTGTGTTCCTTTATTTTGAGATGCTTTTAGTATTACTGTTTTGTGACTTAAAGAACATTAAGGAAATGTTACTGTGAAACTGGACAACGTTCACGGTGTTTATTTCTGATCGCAGCGGCTGCTTCCTGTCCGTTGCACCATTCAGGGAGTCCTTTCGTTGGCGCTTTCATTAGGACATGATGAGGAAGCTGGAAACGTTTGGCACATTCTCTTTAAAAGCACAGCATGTTGGCGACTGGTTAATCGATTAGACCTATGTAGCGCTTTAGATCTCAAAGCGCTATGGTGGGTGCAGCAGTTACAACTCATGAAATATGGGGTGCAACTCACAAGGAGGGGGCAGGTTTGAGTGCACATTGGCTGCAATCGAACTCTTAAGGTGATGGGCTGTGTGAATCAATTATCAGCACTCAGTCTTCGCTAAGTGGTCTTGTTTGTTTTGTTGATGTGTTAATGCTTTGCTGCACCCGTTTGACTTACAACCTGCTTTCTCTTTCCACAAACTCGATGTTTGTGTGCCTTTACTTTGAGATGCTTTTATTATTACTGTCACACACACAACCACACACACACACACACATACAACCACACACACACACATACACACAACCACACACACACACACAGCCACACGCACAACCACACCCACACACACAACCACACACACACACAACCACACACACACAACCGCACATACAACCACACACAACCTCACACACAACCACACACACACAACCACACACACACCCACAACCACACACCCACAACCACACACACCCACACACACCCACAACCACACACAACCACACATACAACCATACACACACAACCACACACACAACCACACCCACACACACCACCACATACCACCACCACATACCACCACACACACACAACCACACACACAACCACACACAACCACACACAACCACACACAACCACACACAACCACACACAACCACACACACAACCACACACACCCACACAACCACAACCACACACACACAACCACACACACAACCACACACAAATACAACCACACACACACAACCACACACACACCCACAACCGCACCCACACACAACCACAACCACACACACAACCACACACACACCCACACCCACAAACACACACAACCACACACACAGCCACACACACAACCACACCCACAACCCCGCAACCCCACACACACAACCACACACACACAACCACACACACACAACCACACACACACAACTGCACCCACACACAACCACACACACACAACCACACACACACACAACCACACACACACATACAACTACACACACACATACAACTACACACACATACAACTACACACACAACTACACACACCCACACACACACCCACACACACACCCACACACACAACCACACACACCACAACCATACACACAAGCGCACACAACTGCACACACAACCACACACGACTGCACACACAACCACACACACACACACACCCACACCCACCCACAACCACACATACAACCACACACAACCACACACACAACCACAAATACACACAGCCACAAATACACACACAACTACACACACAAAACCACAGACACACAACCACACACAACCACACACAACCACGCACAACCACACGCACAACCACACGCACAACCACACGCACAACCACACGCAACCACACACAACCACACGCACACATCCACACACACATCCACACACACATCCACACACACAACCACACACACAACCACACACACAACCACACACACACAACCACACCAAGCATTGGCATAGCCTATAGGTTTTGCCTTTGGGACCTTATAAGTGTTTAGCCACGCAACAGTTGATGTGGTTGCACCAAGGATATTGTGCTGCATAACTAAATACTTAGAAGGTCCCAAAAGCGAGACCTATTGGCTATGCCAATGCTTGTTCTTATGAGTGCTCCCTTTGAGCCTTTTGTCAACTGTCCCATCCGGCTGCTTCAAAAGTCAAAGGAAAGTATTTCTTTAACATGCAGAAACTTTTTTCTTAAATCACATCTACTTTCCACTGTGTCCCTGATGTGTGTCCCGGCCGTGTGATCCCTCCCTCTGTTCTCCACTCACCACATAGTTTGACACCAAACCACATATTTCATCTCAACAACACAATTACACAACACACCACATACATACACTCCACACCACACAATTCCACATCATGCAACAAATGTCAACAGCACAACACACAAACTCCATTACATTCCACACCGCAACACAAAATACCATTTCACATAATTACACTTCATAACACACAATCCCATTCCATATAATTCCAATACACTCAATAACACATATTTACTATCCACATAATTCTGCTGCACACCATGCCACTTAATTTCACTACACAGATCCACTCCATGCCTCAATTTCACAACTAACACTTCCAATCCAACCCACATAATTCCACTACGCACCACATACTTACACTCCATAACACATGGGTAAAAGACATTGTCATTTACAACACCAATAGCTCTAACTCAATCAAATGCGAGACCTATTGCATGTCTCTAAGGGTCTGTGCCTCGTACCTGCCCTCCTCCTGCTCCCTCTTGTTGCTTTCCCCACCCCACTACTCCTTTCACTGTCCTTTGTTGGAGCTCCCTCCCACCTCCCAGTCTTCCTGCTGTGGTTGTTGTTCCCTGTGCCTCCCTCATGTTCGTTCTCACCCACCAATTCTGTATGTTGTTGTGAAAACCTTCCCTGTGTGTTTTGAGGCACTAAAGATAGCTTGTTGACTTTTAACCATTGAGTAGAACAGATTTGGTTTATTTTATCACATTTTCCATTAGGAAAAGAAACAAGAATAAAACCTGATCGCTTTTGCTTTATAGGCGGAGTGCATGGAATGGGAGTTGTGGTTTACACATCACGTGATTGAAAGCTACATGCCGTTGCTTAGCTCCTACACATAATAAAAATGCAATGCTGCTAGGCAAGTGGTCTTGCTAAGCGCCTGGAGTACCAGTGCACAAATTCTCTTGATGCGATGCCAGGGTGCGGTAAGCCAGGGGCCACTTCTATATTTATTGACTAATTTTAGCATTGACCTAAGTGAGTAATATTGAAGTGGATTCAACCCAGGCACTGGTGAAACAGGGGTGAACTGCTGAGTGCTCCTGAGTGCTCCGCACTAATGCAAAGTTATGGACAGTCTGGCAGGTCAACCAAAACGTGCTGGAAAGAAATGCTTAGACCAAAGCTTCTTAACCATCAGGGATTCTTCTGCGTAGCAGTCTGAGATACCGTTTTAGGTCATTTTTGTCAGTTCAAAACAGAGCCAAGAAAATACACAAATAAGTATGAGCATGCCCAATGAAGCAGACTTCCCAAACTGCTCACCCATGTCCCCTGTACTTACCAACATAAGCAAACTGAGATGCTTTTCAGCCTCGGTGTTCCTCGTCAGTGAAGTGCACCTGGGGTCACTACCAATGATGGGTCATGGTGTTGTGTGGTGGTGACCCAGCATGACTAAGGAGGAGATGCGGTCTTCAACCAGGTTCAAGCCCAGAAATCTGTTCAACATACTCTGATTCAGGGCAAATCGTGTAATCTCTCAGTGCTCCCTCGTGCTGCTTTTCCCACCCCGTCCAATGTTGGTGCTCCCTCACACTGTCCAATGTTGCTCCTTGCACCGCCATGGACGCCATTTAGGGGTCACCAAGTGACGCGGTTGCGACCCCTAGCTTGCCCCTTGATACCTCTGGCACTGCCTTTGAGACCCCTGGCCTTGGAGGTGGCAAAATCAGTGCCAAGAACACAGGGGTGTCTTGCATTATCAGAGCCAGGCTCTAACCTAGTTTTCTGCTCATTTCTATTACATTTAATAGTGAATAATAGTTTATTATTCACTATAAGTGTAATAAAAAGTGGTGCAACAACATCTGGACCCTCACTGGCTCCTTGGTTAAGAAAAATAAAATGGTTTTAATGTATGTTGTGTGCGTGCATCTGGGTGAGAGTGAGTTTGGGTGAGAGAGTGTGTATGTGTGAGCATGTCTGGTTGTATATGGGATTGTGGATGTGTGTGCATGTGTCAAAATGAGTGAGCAAGTATAAGTGAGTAAGAGTGAATGAGAGAGTGTGAATGAGTGATTCATGGTGAGAGTGAGTGCACAAGAGTTGGTGAAAATTAATGAGAGCAAGTCAGTGCTAATGAAAGATTGTGTGTGAATAAGTGAATATAAGTGAGCATGTGTTATGCTTGCAGATTCACTGTTGGACCTAGCAAGCTTATTGGCTTATAGAAGCACCCTTGCAAAAATGTTGCCACTGGAATACTGGAGGCAATACTTGATTATGGGATACCCGCTGCAAAATGCTACTGCGGGCACTCTGTAGGTATATTTTGGCATGGAGTAAGCATGAAAAAATGCTAGCTCTGGCCTCCTGGAGAAAATTCTTGGCATTGTTGTCAGCTGTGGCAAATTGCTTGTGATGGCACATTGGAGGAAATTATTGGCATATGGGAAGACAACTGTGGCAAGGCCATGTGGACATCCATGACAAAATGTGGCCCATAACATATTAGATATAACCTTTGACATAAGGGAGCTCCACAGTGCAAGAGAAGCAGTGTTGGGGAAAATGTGGCACTGGCATATTGGATGTAATGTTTGGGCAAAAGGGCCACCGTGGCAAAATGCTGTTCCTAGCAATGGAGGTCATTTTTTTACATAAGGGGCACCCATAGGACATTTTAAAAACATAATTGGGTGAGCTCATGGGGGCTGTCAGATTTCAGTTGCTTGGCACACCATGAAAGGATTTGAATATTTAGTGATGTTTTTTATTTATTTTTAGAGCCTATGGCTTTATAGCAAATTTATGTGCAAACTGTGCATTAAAATGCACCAGTAAAGCCAATTTTTTTCAATCTTTTCTCAGGGAAGAGAACCCCCCTTCCTTCATTCTCCCCTATAAGACTATATAATATTAGTTATTCAGTTATGTAACTTCTGCCATTTTAATTAATATGATTTCATCTGGATTAAGGTTGTGTGACATCACTTCTTGGGACGATGCAGGATCAAAGGTCATGTGATGTCACTTCCTGTGTCATCATGAAGTTCAAAGGGTATATGATGTCACTACTGCTACCCCTGGAATTTTGGTGAATCGACGTCCATGCGCACCGTCCTCATGTTCGTTTACCACCTTGTATTGCTTCGCCCTCCCAAATAATAGAAAATACCGCCCTCCTACAAGGAGGTGCAAAAACGGCGAAGCAATAAAAACACCACCAGGAAAAGGATTTCACATTTATAAAATGAAACACATCAACGACTGTTTTCAGAATAAGGCATAGGGTTTTATTTGTGCAACACTTGCTAACAAAAAAGCTTTCCCAGATGTCAAATGAAAAACATTCAAATGTATATGGAGATATAGATGTATATATGTCATAAGTAGGCAAATGCAAATGTTAAATGCATGGAATGAAATACAAGCAGATTATAATATAAAATAAAATACAAGCAGATAATAATATGATGGCCGTCCACTGCAAGAAATCAGAAATATATATACACTGAATACATCAGATGATTACATGCACTGAGGACTTGAATGTGCCCACAGACAGACTCTTACATCACAATGAAAACACCTCAGATGATTAAAACCAGTGGAGACTTGAATGTGCACTCAGACACACTCCCACATCACAAAGTCAATACTCCAAGATAAAACACCTCACCCCCTGCAAACACTGCATCTTAGCCCACTCCAAACTGGGGGATTCACAGCCGGGGTTAAGAGCCTCAGCAAACCGAGTTCTACCACTGAAGTAGATGCAACTGTCCCCATTCAGATTCCAAAAATCCCAGTTTCCAAGTCAACAAATCCCAGTTTTATAATCTCAAAGCACTAGAAGTTTCCGAGAGGCCCTCCTCTGCACCAAGGAAACTTACTTGAGTTGGCCACTCTCCATGCAAGCATTTTAAAGGCAAAAGAGTTCTCACGTTCCTTCTGTGCTCTCACATGTTCCAGCCTCTTATCTAAACAAAGCTTACGAAAGTCTCTAGCAGTACAGCAAAACAATCTCCAAAAGTAAAACAACCTTGACCGTGAATAGTTTAACAAACTTGAGTAATCTGGGGGCCTGCATATGTGCGCAAAAGCTGAAGCTAGACTGAGTCAGAATTCAAGATGGCATGAGGGCATGTCAAAGCCAATAGTAAGAACTTCATAATACTTCCATGTACAGCACAATCCACATCTGTGCACCACTGCCTATAGCATCACACACTTCATCTCCCAATGTACAACATAATGCACATTTGAGCACCACTGCACTCCAAGACCAAGAAGTACATTCCACACCTCTCTCTCATGCTTTCAAATGCACATCCCACGCGTTCTGTTATCAGCAAGGCTATTCTACTCTGTCAAAGCGCTCCCACTCTAAAACTGCAAAGAGACACACAAGAAATCTTCAAGGAAAAAAGGCACATGCAGGAAACATGATGTCGTACATTCAAGCTAGGATAAAGTCAATTAAAATAATGGTAGTCAAAGGCCAACACATGGTCTCAATACATGGGCGCGCCTCTAGCACTACAGCCCTCTATCGCTGTCTGTGATTGCTGCTACCTCTCTCCCCTCTGCACCTCCCTCGTGTGCCTTTTTTAAATGCCCTCTCTGGCCATCCCGTTCACCACAAAATAAATCCGTAACAAACCCACATAACTCTTGCAGAGCTATTTGGCTTTGTTAATGTTTTTAAAGATGGTAAAGGTGCTGGTCATGACGGCTTTGAAGATGATGCAGCTGCTTTTCAAGATGGTGCGAACTAGCAAGGGGGGAAACTTGTATTGATAGAACTGTCTCTCCTATGAATTTCTTGTACTAAGGCGGCGTGATGAGCCCTGGTGCAAGCCTGGAGCACAGTGCCCTATTTTGTTTGTTTTGCTTGAATTTAATTTGTAGATATAGTGGTCCTTTTCCTTCAGAGGCTCTTTGGATGATGCAGGGTGCCTTGACTATTTCTCATCTATCTACAGCTACCCAATGGAGTGCTTGCAGTGCGCCCTCTATCGCTGTCTGTTCTTGCTGCAACCTCTCTCCTTTCTGCACCTCCCTCGTGTGCCTTTTTTTTTAAATGCCCTCTCTGGCCATCCTGTTCACCACAAAAAAACAATCTGTAACAAAGCCAAGTACTTCTTGGCTTTCTTAAAATTTCTAAAGATGGGGAACCGCAGTGCAGGCTTAAAGTAAACAAAAAAAGCGCTATGATGTTGTCAGTGCTGGTCGTGCTCTAGCGCTTTGTTTTTATTTACTTTAAGCCATGTAGCACAGCAGCCCGCGCTGTTGTGTAACATCTTTAAAGAAAAATGTACAACACCAATAGGTCCCACATAGCCAAAGCCTATTGGCTTGGTCAGTGCTTGTTTTTATTTTGGTTCTCAACCATAATGCTCTTACCGTATTCTCCAAAAATCCATTATGTACCTGGTATGTGCCAAAGTGTTGGCACTCGCAAAGCCTGTGGTGCACAAAATGTACAAATAGACATTGAAATTTACAAATAGACATTGAGTCACAAATAGAATTGTCCACATTAGGAGTCCTTGCGGCTCATAAGAGGAAAAAGTGGCATTAATTGAGCATACCCCTTCAGTTGTGGCTAGCAACGATAAGTATTTGTGGTTTGTGACCCTTACTGGGGTCTCAAATCAGTGATAGAAATACCCAACATCTGAAAGTGGTTGGTATCTGTGCCAGCTAGCTACGGAGCGGGGCGGGGCGCTCCTAGAGTTTCATCAAGGTGGGAGAGATGTATATAAAACATACATCCCTATGCTCGTTTCCACATTTCCCCAGTATGTGCATTGCACATTACCATGCCATTTTTCACATTTACCTATATGTGAAGCACCCCTGCCATGTACGTTCGCGAGGATGTAGCATTTTGAGGTACTTTTTCACATGGCCCTTCATATAAAATACAAGGCAAAGTTGGCAGACACATGCCAGGCTCTCTCCCCACTGCATTGTTGTAACAGGCACATTGTTTTGAGTCTTTTCAGCAAGCTGCCCCTCTCTGTCCCCACACACAGAGCACGGCGTGCCAACCTGGGTCCTGCATCTGATGCTCAAAAGGACAGCAAAGCCCACCTGCTAATAAAGCCAACTTTGCTTCTCACTTACCCAATAGATGCCGACGGCAGAATTAGGCTTTTCACCCGTGCGGAGCAGCTTTTGGCTGCTGGCTCCGACTTGTTGTTTGGAGAGCACAGTAGCCCGTGTCATCGTTTTTGGGGATTTCAAGCCCTTTCATAGCTCATTTTCCTTGGTCCAGAGAATTGGGCTCCAGCACACGCACACACACCCACTACCGTGAGAGTGGGACCTCTGCGTCTTCCACTAGGGGGCACTCGGAGCGTGTGTGGGCCGGGCCCAAATTGATCCTTGGTCCAGTATCGCCTCGTTTTGTGGGAGATGGGGGGGGTGACAAGCAGATGCTGTGCACTGAATCCAGGCATGCACTAACTGCAGAGCTACAGCCTAAAGAGACTTTACAGATGAAGTCTTTCAAACAACAGAACTGTTTTTGGACTACATGCATTTTACAGGGGTGAACTTCAGAGCCGTTCTTCGGGTAAGCGGCAAGCCTCATTTTAGGGCACATGTAAGACCGCTTTCTTGAGGCAACACGTATAAACTGACTTCCAAATATTAAACCAATGCATGTTTTAGACCATAGACTCCCCTTATAGTTGTACAGGCTTTAGGCAGTAGAGCCACCAGTTAGTATTGTCTGGTAATTGTCAGCACTTAGTTTGCAGAGGTGACCACAGGCGAATGTTCTAGAAAGCAAGAGTGCATCCCTGGTTACATAGCTCTTACAAGCCCGGACGGGTACAGCAGACCTCACCGCTCGCCTGCGGTGAGTGTAGGTGGTGGTACGGAACAGAGTTTAAGTTCGTGCAGCAGTGGTGAATATTTTTTTATGCCTTTCAGTATAACCAGCTCCATAAAGTAGACTCAGTCCCAGCTCCTTGAAGCAACAAGAAGGTCTTATATGCTTTTTCAAATGTAAAAATATTTTTTGAAAAGAATGACGGAAATAACTAACTTTTGCTCTTTGAGGCCGAAATATTCTGTCGGGATGCCCCATAAAGAATTTCAGATATGTGGCTCTGCCGTCTGTCCTCTGCCTCCAGGGTGAACATGTCCTTTGCTTCATGCATGCGGAAACGGATATTTCAAGCGCACGAGAGCTCGCGTGCACACCACAAGAGGGAGCACGCGAAGCTGAAACTCTGCGCACTGTACACTGTGAAGGGTGTTGTCTTCGTTTATGTTTCCATGTTGTGTGTGATGGCCACCGAACGGTGATGATTCTGGTGTTATCGGATGCTGTGTGATGTATGGAAAAGCGTGGAAGACACGCACGCAGTTTATGATTTTCAATGAGCTGGAAACTTTGACCTGCTCTTTAGGCAGGGCTTTAAGTGGGTTGAAAAACTGGGGGGGGGGGGGGTCGGGGGGGGGGTTCTCGTAGGGGCGTGGCAGCTGTAATTAAGGGAAAACACTTACGCTAAAAATATGTGCTTGGCTTAGTGTGCCGCCCCACTGGTGTTTTGCTGCTTCTGTCGATTCATCTGGACATATAACACAACACGAAACATTGTGCCTACAACACGCCAGGACTATAGGCTTTGTCAATGGTTGTAAGTTGCATAAGATAATGAGCAACAATTATCACTTCGCTGTATATAATATTGAAAATGTCACTCGCTCCTGTGGGCGAGGTTGCGGCGTAAGGCTAGAGCAGCTTACCTTCCAGCTGAGAAAACCGGTTCAATCAAGCCTGACGTCCTGTGATTCAAAAAATGAATATGCCCTTGTATAATGTAACTGGTGCTCATGTAAAACGCGTTAAGTTTGCACTATATAAAACTGAAAAACGAGTCTCTGAGTTACCGGACGTACTATTGCAGAGTTAAGGTATTATTTTTTTTTCACCCTGATGGTAAAAATGGAGAGCCCAAAAGGGACCAGTCTCGACACCTGCTTTTAACAAGCATTGGCATAACCAATAGGTCTCGCCTTTGGGACCTTGTATGTGTTTAGTTATGCAGCACAATATCCCTGGTGCAACAACATCAACTGTTGGCTAAACACTAATAAGGTCCCAAAGGCGAGACCTATTGGCTATGCCAATGCTTGTTGTTGATTGTAAGTGAGGTGTGCAGCATCCTGTGTCCCCACTAACTGTATATCGGAGCTGGCATCTGGCATCTTTTAAGGGAATGATGCCACAGCAGAAAACCAGTGGCCCTACAAGTATCGTGTTTAAGCTGCATGAAAGGATGCCGTCTGAGAATCCACAGCATTTGAATATCAACTGGTCGATATAAACATTAAGAAAATCAGCCATTAAAGTTTGAATTGGAGTGCAAGTGAAAGTAGGCTACTTATCAGAGTAGTCGCCAACCTACAGTATTCTAGGAGAATTCAGGAAAACCTATAATGAAACTGGAGCATTGGTACAGAGAATTACTTGGTGGTTATAAATGGGGGGGAAAACGTTGGTCTGCAGCTGTCATTCTTCTTATGAGATTATATTTACTATAGCATGAAGAGGGGGGAGTTTCATTACTGGGGACATTAACATTTTTGTTACTACGGTCGAAGGGCGTAATTTTCCTCACTGGGGACATGGGAGGTGGTGGTTGGGCGGTGGAAGGGGTGGACACAAGGTAATCTCCTAACTGAGATTATGCTGCGACGCAGATCCTCCATGTAGACAACCGAGGAGAGGGAACGAACTCAAGTGACGCCCTTAAATAAGATTATATCAGATATGTGCTTTCTTAAAGCCAAAGACAGTTCTCACAATGTGTTCATTGGCATGACACACTTTACAGTTGTAAACATGCGAAGTGTTCTTGGTCACTGGCGTAATGTGCCAGGGCCGATTCTCGCTGGGTACATGCACACCTATCTGCCTGTTGAGCTTTCGAGGAGGGGACTGGCAGTTTATTTTGAAGGATTTTTCAATTCAGACGAATTGTGGTTTTCGAAAGGGTGGTGAAGGTTATGAGTGGCACGGATTCCAAATTATGAGAGTCGCTTATCTAGTTCGTGTGGTATCCTCTAAATGAGGGTGACCTGAAGCAAGGGCCTTTTGGCTGACATGGTCATCTTCCGGTAATGACCAAGGCATCAAATGAAGGTGACCGATCAACGAAGAAAAGGGCATTAACAAATAAACGCGTATCCTAAAGCACACTCCGATGTGGAATCACAGCCTTCTTAAATCAATATTAATACACAACCAACAGAGGGGTTTAGTAAAGTGTCCCGCGGTTTACGCTTGCGTTACTGCAGCTCTCCTAACAAAAAGAGAGCCCTTTACTGCGTGTTCAGGACCTCGAATACCATGCCTCCCACCCCACCTTACTCGAGTTCACCACAAACAACTGAGAAATAAACCCATTACCATTGTGGCTACAAAACAAAGACACTGGCCCGAGAGAACATGTTGACTCCAATCAAGGTCAGGCTTCTCCTACAGCGCAGGCGCTGAAAGAGATCGGAAGCCGGGTGCTGGAAGCAGAGAGAGAAGAAAGACTAGAACGTGTTGAGCTTAGAGTCATAAAACAGCAGTAAAGATTATGAGTGAGAGCAAAGAGAGACTAAAATAGTAATTCTATAGGAGCGAGAAAGGTGTAATGCGTGTCTAGAGACGATATTGGTAATGCATGTGCTATATAAATTTAATACATCAAAAAGAAAGCCCCAAGTGATTAAGAAATGGTATCCTGACTTGCAGGATAAGCAAGACAAGCACGCGAAAAGTAAAAAAAAAAAGACGCAAGCACAGTGGAGGGCGAGGGGGCAACAAAGGGGGCAGGATTACAAACGCCACGGGAGAGGGGAGCAATAGGAGAGCGGCGGAAGCAACAGAGGGCAGGGAATGCATGGGGAGAAGGGGAGCAACACGGTGGGTGGAGGGAAGGGAAGCAAACTAACAGGGAGAAAGTAACATGGAGCAAGCTGGCGGCTGCGCGCGTTCACGCTCGCGTGAACGCAAGCGCTAGGCCAGCAGAACCCTGGGGTAGCACTTTTAAAAGCACACTACAAAATGTCTTGCAGAGCAGCGCATCCTCTGACTCAGCGAGACCCAAAAACTGCCAATGCTGAGCACCGCTGGACCTGGCCCACTTAAAGCCCTGTCTTTAGGTCCCTTTGCCGTATTTCTTACTGTCACAGTCTACTCCACTGGTTACCCCAGAAGGTTGTCCATTATTTATTTTTATTGGCCTGAGCGCACATAGATAGTAGTGAGAGATTCTCAGGAGATCGACTCGGATGGACTTAGTTACAGTCGTCCCAGTCACTGTGAGACATCAGAAAGCGATCATTGTATGGTGGTTGAGACCTGCAGTGCAAAAATAAATTAGAGAATCCAGTAGTCAGCGGGTGTGGCAGATCTTTTCAGTTATCCCATGCCATGTCAGCTGGTGAATGGAAGTGTTGTTAGGTCTCGCCTGACCCAGCGCATGCGCTGGTCTGGCGAGACTTATTGAGAGGGCTCCAAAAAGTGCTACCAGGCCAGCCTAGAGCTACAGTGCAGGTGCGCGGGCGCGCACGCCTCTTTTACCGTGATTACTTTCACTTTCACGGCCGCCACTTTGATGTTTGATCGCTCACTTTTGCGGCCGCACGGCCGCTTGGCATAGCCAATAGGTCTCGCTTTTGGGACCTTAGAAGTGTTTAGTTATGCAACTGTTGCATGGCTAAACACTTATAAGGTCCCAAAGGCGAGACCTATTGGCGATGCCAATGCTTGTTACCAATGCGGTACTGCGAGATAGACTTGACTTGTAGTGGTTGTCTTTTGCGAGTGTAAGAAGGTGCAGTGTACTGGAATTTTTATGCAGCCTGTTTGAACTACAATAGACTGTTGAATTGCTGATGTATGAATTTATATTATTATATAATACCCAGACTAGACACAGTTCAGCAATTCATAATTTTCCTGGTCATAGAAAGATATTGTTTAGTAGCATTAGGGGACTCTACTCGTCGGCTGTTAAATTTTTAAAAAAAATGTTTACGTTTTTCTTTCTGAACAACAGTTACAATTGGCAGAGTCTACCAGGATGACAAAACACACACAGCAGTGTATAGCAGGAGCAGTAAATTGTAAATGAAAACATGGAAATAAGTGCGTGTGAAATAGCGAAGTGCATGCAAACCCTGGTAATGAGTCCATATAAATGAGGAGAGTGTACCGCCGCATTGATGCAATCTGGGAGTAAATCCATGAACTGGGGCGGGGATAGGCTGGATGAACTAGGTGGCAGCAGCAGGTTGCGTCTGTGCAGTGGAGAGATGTATGTTGGCGGGTGGAGAAGCCAGCAGTACTGTGGTGGAGGGGCGTGTAGGGGTTCACCCAGCAGATAAGCTCAAGCGCAGATGTCTCCATCTCGGAGGCGATGGGTTGGCTGTTCCATTTATACGTTCATACATTGGGACCTGAGATTGTACTGGAAGGAACGATTACTGTTCTGGGTTCTGTCTTGGATTTTTGTTCTTAGTAGTCATCTTGGAAACAGCCATGTTTTCACCTCTCTTCTGAACCATATATGCTTCTGTATACTTCGAGTTCTGGCTGCTAGTCTGTTCCAGAGCCTGGCATTTTGTACTGATAGAACGGTGCCTCCTAAGAATTTCTGATAGTAAGGCGTAGTGATGATCTCTAATACAAGCCTGGAGAGTAGTGCCTTGTTTTATTTGTTTTGCTTGAATTTAATGTGCAGATATAGGAGTCCTTTTCCTTGGGAGGCCCTTTGGATGATGCAGGGTGCCTTGTATATTTCCCATATATCTACAGCTACCCAATGGAGTGCTTGCAGTACCAGCATCATGTACTCTTTTGGGTGAAAGGGGAGAAGAGTCTTGTGGTAGCATTATGTATTTATTGTATGGTGCTTATGATGGAACTGGGGGGTCGGGTATATGCTCTTTGTTGGCATGTAGATTACAAATGTGAGGATAGAATATAGCTTTCGTTGGTATCCAAGGTAAGTGAAGTTGCGTAGCAGTGTTTTGTTTTATGGTGTAGAATGTGCTCTTTTTTACTTTATTGATGTGTGGTATCAAGAATAAATCCTAAACCCTGGGTACCACTAGGTTCATTACTTCCGTTGATGTAGTTGAAGTGCTATTGAGTTCCTTAAGCCGTATCGCAGTAGGCTGGTATTTATGCCATTGTTGGGTCTGAAGGCGATTTCAGATCTGTTTGCAATGATAATGTTGTGAAATTCTTTTTGTGATAGGGTATTAAAAGTATTAAGGGGAGAAAAATTGGTGTTGGTTGAGACATAGGTTTGGAGAGTGTTAGCTGGGTTCTCCTCAATTGTCTATTTTTTCCAGTTTAAAACCAGACACCTCAAGTCTGCATAGTTGACTCTGCTTGCAGCTTACTTTTAAAACACAAGCGGTTTGGAGGGAGCTCTCTATCATCAAGGCTGAACTCTGCCCGTGCACAACAGACTTGATCTTCATTTCTCAAAATTCCGAAAAGGTGTGAAAACCCAAGTGCTGAAGACTTTGATGCACCACCCCAGTTGTAGCTGGGCAGGAATGTGTTGGCATTTCACTTGAGTACGGGGCCAGAAATTGACTTATTTGTGTCCTCAGGTTACTGTGTCTATTGCTACTTACCCGGTCCAAAATAAAAATAACAAGCATTGACAAAGCCAATAGCATTTGCCTATGCATGAGCTATAGACTTTGCCAATGTGTTTTAACCATGTTGTGCACCAGTGTGGCTGATGTTTAGATGGCTAAAAGTTAGGTGGGTGGAGTGGCGTGATGTGATGTGGAGTGGCATGGAGTAGCATAGCGTGGAGTGGCATAAAGTGAAGTAACGAGGCATGGAGTGGCAGAGAGTGGAATTGAGGCCTGAAGTGTAGTAGAGTAGAGTGGCATAGAGGTGAGTGGCATAAAGTGAAGTGTCATGTCATAGAAGTGGAACGGTGTAGAGTGGAGTGGCATAGTGTGGAATATGCATGATATGGTAATGCACTGCCATTACACACAACACATTTTTAATTGAAATGACTATTACATTTCCATATATAGTTTTATTGATAAAAACTATACAGGGCACAAATGATAATGTGTGGGAATGGCATCACCTAGTGTACTGATTTGTTTTGATCGCATTCAAATATTTGTTTCCATTTCGATTGAGAGTTACAAAAAAAGTGCTTCATTCATGCTTTCCTAATTGTGATATTTTGTGAAATATTTGCACAGTTTATTTACAGACATGTACATTTTGTTGAGTGTTAGAATAAAACCTTTTCTTTCTCAGTACTGGGCAAGATTGTCACATAAATTCTCTCACTTTGAAGTCCAAGAAGACAGCCTAAAATTTGACCTCTGTCTTTGACCGCACAGCAAATGTCACAAGATAAAAACAAATCGTAATGTCCTGTTTACAGATGTCGAGGACTCATGGACGAATACAAGGAGCTGTGGTGAACAAGCTTTGCTCCATGGGGGGGGGGGGGATGAAGACATGCGGAACAACCTAAAATAAATAAAGCCAGCAAATAGTAAGCCATAAAATGTGAGTTACAAACTACAGAGCCAAAATTAAGAAATGGGTGGAATGTATTCTCATGGAATCTTTCAGAATGTCCGCACGCTTCGCTGTCTGGTAAGCTTAAGCGTAATTTAAAAAAAAAAAAACAATCCCTAGTAAACGTGTACAGTGTAACACCACTATAAATGCAAAAGTATGCACAAATTGTGAACACAGTGTTAGTAATTCTTAGTTTTCTTACTTTATTCTTTTCCTTGCGTCACATCTTAAAGTCCTTTGTCAGCCACCACATGTTTTGTCTCAAACAAGGCTTCAATATCTTTGGTAAAAGATCTTTCTTATGTGGTGATAATTCCATCCCACATTGGATAAGGATAATATCCGTTCTCTGAGTCCAGTGTCCAGCTCCACAATAGTAATGGATCTCAGTTCGATCCAGAATTACGAGCTTGCTTGGAGAAATAGTAGTCCGTCAAACAGCCCGCAGTACCCTCAAGTACAAGGAAAAGAATAAAGAAAGAAAACGAAGAACTACTAACACTGTGTTTACAATTTGTGCATACTTTTGCATTTATAGTGGTGTTACACTGTAGGCGTGTGCTGTGGATTGCTTTTTAGGCCTAGCGTTGCAGTGCGCAGCGCGAGACCTTATGTAGGGGGTTTTGAAAGCTGACCACACGCTCGTGTGTGTGGTTTTGCTTTTGCCGGCAGCCATTGGGTATTGCGTGTTTAAAAAAAAAAAAAAGGCACGCAATTGGGCACGCAATTGGGCAAAGGCGGGCGCATGTCCCGCCTTTGCTTCGCCCATTCCCGTCCGTGCCTAGCACGCACAGCAGCGCGCGTTCGCCTCGCTGCCGCGCTCCCTCGCTCCTCTGTGGTGCACACTCACCACTGGTTTCGATTCCCGCTCCTCTGTGGTGCGCGCGCACCACTGGTTCAGATTCCGTGCTCGTTAGCTTTGAATTCGCGGATTTTTCCCACTGAAGAATTTGCCAGTTATTCTTTAACCCGCGGCATGTAGGCGGCGTGCTAGTGGACAGATCCTGCTCTTATTACACCAGTAGTCGGTAATCTGACTAGAGGGGTCAAGGAATGAATGGGCATAGCACATACAAAGATGAAGATAGTACCACCAAGTGGCAGTCCACAGGTGGGTTGAGGTTAGGCCGCTTTTACCGATCTACCCTTTGCTGCGTTTGTGCATGTGAAGCACTGACCCGTTAGTGTGAATGAAGCTTGTGCTGTCTCTGCTCAGAAAGCATCGTCCTGTGCGTATGAATAGAGCGTGTGTTGTCTCTGCCCAAAAAGCATCGCCCAGTGCGTGTGAATGAAGCTTGTGTCGTCTCTGCCCACGAAGCATCAGCCTTTGCGTGTGAATGAAGCTTGTGCTGTCCCTGCTAAAAGCGCTTTACTTTGCGTTTAAAGGAATCTCGCGCTGCAATGCCATTGACACGGTTCCTTCGTACAACAATGAAGCTTTTCCTGCTCAAGAAGCACTACACTTTGTGTGTGAAGGAAGTTTATTATGCACTCCCATTGAGCAGTGTCCTTTGTATATGAATGACGCGTGTGCTGCCGCTGCCGTGGTGCGCCTGTTCGTTGAGCTTTGTGTATGAATATAAATTAAGGTTGTGCTGTCGCTGCCATTGGTACACCTGTTCTTTGACCTTTGTATATGAATGAAGCTTGTGCTGTCGCTGCCCATGGTGCACCTGAACACTGCGCGTATGATTAATGCTTGTCCTGTCGCTGCCAGAAGGCACCGATCTGTGTGAGAGTGGTCTCCCTCGCTGCCGCCCAGTACACCCGCATGAGGTAAACGTGGGCAGCTGCACTACGTGGTGTGTGCGTGATGCGTGTTCTGGAAGGGAGCCTGTCCTGGCCCTCGTGCGCCTCTTCTCTCTTCTGGGTGTGAAGGAAGCTTGTCCCGTTACTGACACGTCTGTTTAGTGGTCGAGTGTTAAGGGAGCATGTGCCGCCCATCGCACAGTCTTCTTACGTCCACCACAGAAGCCTATGCTGCCCCTGCCACACTTGCCCGGTATTTGCGTGAGTGTTCGTAAATAAAGCATGTGCCAGTAAAAAGTGCGTAGCCATCTCTGTCAGCTGTACCGTAGAGCTGCATTAGCGAGAGGCTGGCGGTGTGTTCAGAATCGCAGACTATAAATTGTGTTTGCGTCCAGGGGTGATTTCCGGGGTCTGGTCCGATCAGAGTGGTTAGTTGTGGAGTGAGCTTTGAATATGAATGGTATTTTTCCAGGAAGATAGTTTTGTGTTATTCATTAGAAGTACATTTTTGTGCATAGTTGGCGGCATTATGTTTATTTGGTTATTATGTATTTTTGTTTTGGGACTGCCAATGAGGTGTTGAACCAGCTGTTATTGTTCTTGTCCTGGATGAGAGAGCGGAGTGTCTTGAGTTGTGGTGAGTGCTAATGATTACCGAGAGGGCACCTGGGTCTTCCATCTTTGAAAAGTTGCTAATAGAGTAGCATTAAAAAGTATGTTGAAGCTGTATCTGTCATATAATTCTCTCGGCGTACACTCCGTGTTGCTGTCTTTTTCTCGGGTCTCGCCCCTCTCGCGCGATTGCATGTGTGCTTCTGCCCATTGCTTCCCACTCCTGCTCGCTCCTGTATAGCTTTAGCTTCCCCTCGCGCTCTCCCTCTTGCACCCTTTCCTCTATGCAGGTTCCAGTCCCACACCTGCCTCTAAAAAACACACTTTGCTTTGTTTTCTTTTCGGTTAACGATCCAACAAGGATGGGCAGAGCTCGAGTCGGGGTACCACGCGGGTGGACGGCGTCCCCCCACTTATTTTACCGGGAGCTCGATAACTGGAGCAAATGGAGCCACACATTCACTCTTTGGCCTCTCGGGGCGAGATCGGAGCCCATTTAGAATGCTGCTCACGCGCTGGCTTCTCTGCTGCAATCGCATCTAAGGGGTGAGCGAGGGGAGGCAATGAGCCTGATGGTGCAAGCCACCTTTCATGACATCACTTTCGGTTGTGACGTCCGCGTCCCCCCTCTTCTTTTTTTACGACTTGTGCCCTGAGGATGGGTATCTAAAAGGAACAAAAACCTTGCATCATTTGTAGATATGTGTGCACCTAAAAACGGACAGCCGACCTTGTTAAATGCTTTAGCCACGCTGTACACAAACACAGACACATTGAACACGTGGCTGTGCGCCTAACTTCAAAACCAGCGTCCTTCTTTCCTTGGCAGATTATGCCGTAGACACAGAAGACGCACTTCTGCGGCAAAATCCCCACCTGTGGCAAGTAGTATGACAGTACTTCTTATTGCAATTTGTAATACACTAGAACATTCTTGACATTGACCATTTCGATAAGAGTAAAACACATTAACCAAGGTGAACCTAATCCGCTTCAGACACTGTGTTCTAACAGTACATCTCTCTCACCATGCCCAGCAGCTGCAAGAATCCCATGGGGTGTTTCCAGTTGAATGTTACTGGTATCCGGCTGGTTGCCCTGGTTCTTGTGGGTTATGTTTTGTTACATTTTGCGAGTTGAGTGTAAGGCTAAAGGATGCCTATATTCGGGTAATATTTACAGGGGTGGAAAGAGCACTACTCGAACTCTTCAGCACACAATTTAGTTTGGATTCTTTGAAACAATGTTTATCAATAACCAGCAGGTGCTCCATGACAGACAATGTCGTTTTCTTGATCTCTTGGGATAACGTAAAGGTACCTGCCTGGATTAACAAGGGGAGTTTAAAAAAAAAATGCTTGTTTGGTAAGAGATCGCTTGGCTGCCTTATTAACCTCTAACATATTCACACATGTATACATAGAGGGTCCACTGGGTATCGCTTTACTTAAAGTTTTAGCTACTGGCATTGCCTTAGCAACGCCAATAGCTCAAACCTTCAGTAATGCGAGACCTATTGCATTGCAAATGCTTGTTTTTTTGTGTCGGCCTTGGTCACAATTTTGGGGAGGTTGGTGGTTCTCCTCTCCATACGTTTTTCAACCGATATATGTGTGACTTTTCCTAAAGTGGCGTCAATATACCTAATACTATACCACTGATCGTTCGAGTTGGCTTCAACTTAACAAATGCCAGATTTTTTGCTGTCTTTAGAGAGGCGTGGCCGGATAACCTGAGATGTATATATCTAGCTTGTGGTATTATTGGTAATATTGCAAATGTGATATTTTTGTTACAATTCTCACACTTGCACAAACATATTCCAGAAGCAAGCCAGTCTTTTCTGTATCTGTGGTGTTCAGATTCTCACAGTACTAAATATGCATTGATTTTAAGTAGCTTTTTTTATCCGTAGGCACTATCAGACTATAGTACACATCAGAAATACTTACCAGAATATGTAACGTGTCCCAACTTTGACAAAAGAAATCAACTTTCGAATTTATAACGGAAAGCAGTGAAATTGAATATTTCCCAGTTCTGTACTCATTCAAACATAACTCCCTTTGTATGGTTGTCCAGGTGATCGCAATAAAATTGGTGTTACATAAAGTGTTCTGAAATTGACATTTGCATTCTGCCTTCCTCAAACATGTACATTAATTGTGATGTGTGGAACTATGTTGTCTAGTGGTAGAGCAATGCTAACTAATATACGGTTTGTTATCTTACTTCATGTAAGGGTAGGGTAGCAAGAATAGCCAACTCTTGTTTTTGTTACCATGAATTCTGGCATGTACATATTATTTTTTATGGGATTTGGGGCCTTTAAGCCCCATAGGACTAAATGCATGTCAGCTTGCTCAACAGAATGGCGCACTAGGTATGACATTTAATTAATGGCGGAAAATAGTGCCATCGCTGCTTCAAAGTTTAGTAAAATAGCGTTTTGTGAATCTTCACGGCTGCTGCATTTCCAATATTGTTTTGGTAAAAAACTGTTTATCCAATCGAATCCTCCTATACGTTGCTAAAAATTGGCATGCTATACCCCCGGAGGATGACTTAATTGTTCACTAAAATGAACTTCCCCATTAAACGTAGCAACACGGGCTAAGACATGGTTTGAGCAGTCAGTCATGCATGCAGGGCATCAAAGCGCTTTTCGCCATTGGCCACATTGCCCTCGCACACTTTCTCTCAATTAATACACTTTCATCTAATGCTGAACTATCTATCACTCGTTCCCTTTCACTTAGAACTCACACATAAGTGCAAATATGAAACATGATAAAAGCCCAACTCTGATCTTACCGCACAACTCAAAACACTGCCAGGACAGATGCAGCATAGAGCTCCCAAGGAGAAGTGTGCTGCACTTTCACAAATGCGCCTCGACAGGGGATGAAGCGCTACATCACTGCAACTACAATGCAGTGCAATACTATCATCTCCTCTCCCCACTCTAGAACTTGGAAAAAGCGCTTGGTAGCGGCATAACATTGGATGAGGCCTGAGGCAGAACCAAGCACCAGAGAAGATGATTTCTTGGTTGATTAGTAACGATCTAGAGATCTAGTGGATTGGGAAGGTCAGTAGGTGAGATATATATATATATTCACTGAAAAAACCATAGGTTTCACACACGTTATAGTTAGGAATTAGCATTTAAAAAACCTTGCAAATTCACTGAAAAAACCATAGGTTTCACACATGTTATAGTTAGCGGAAATTTTACTGATAAAAAACCAATGAAATTCCCCCGTTATAGTTAGTGCAGGCAACTATAACTCACGCGACCGCAATCCTCTGCTGATGCTAATACTGTATTTAGACACTTATTTGCCCATGTCTTCTTCCTTACATTTTTAGCTATACATATATTACAAATATTTTTTTTTCATAAAGACACATATGTCATCAGCAGAAGATTGCGGTCGCGTGAGTTATAGTTGCCTGCACTAACTATAACGGGGGAATTTCATTGGTTTTTTATCAGTAAAATTTCCGCTAACTATAACATGTGTGAAACCTATGGTTTTTTCAGTGAATTTGCAAGGTTTTTTAAATGCTAATTCCTAACTATAACGTGTGTGAAACCTATGGTTTTTTCAGTGAATTTGTACGGTTTTTTAAACGCCAAGTTACTTTACGCCATTCGTGGCGTGCGCGCCCACTTAACGCAGTTCGTTCCGTGCGCGCACGGTGCGCTTCGCGCACCGTGCGCGCACAGTGAGCACGCGGTGCGCTTCGTGCACCGCGCGCCCACTTTACGCAGTTAGTGCCGTGCACGCACGGTGGGCACGCGGTGCGCTACGCGCACCGCGTGCCCACGTTACGCTAGATGGGCCATGTACGCACGATGCGCTTCGCGCACCGTGCGCACATGGAGGACATATGATGCACTTCGTTTTGAAAGGTAATATTTTAATTTTTCGTATATGTTATAAGCCATGCACAAATGGTGCCCTTCGGGCACCATTTGCACACGGGGTGGAGAGAGTGTGGATAATTTTTTTTGTTTATTATTTTTTTTTTAAATATTTTAGTTTAACTCATCTTTAATAAGCCATGCACAATTGGTGCCCTTCGGGCACCGATTGCAGACAGGGTGGGGAGAGTGTGGATAATTTTTTTTTTTTATAATTTTTTACCGTATGCGTACGGTAAGCGTAATCGGCGAAATTAGCAAAAAAATAAAAATTCCGTTTTTGCCCTTGGGGGATCTTTGGGGACTCCCTCAACATTGCTATGTGTGTGGGAGCTGTCTATGTGTGTGGGAGCTGTCTAAACAGCCCCTTTACATGTTTTTGTAGTGCGAGAGAGAAAATGGCGGCCGCCGCTTCCTGGTTTCGGCCGATTCGAATGTTTACTAAGATCTAAGAGCCAATCAGAATCGCGCTCGCGCACGCCACCGTACGCGTACGGTAAGCGTACCGTAAGCGCACCGTAAGCTGGCTCAGATGTATATATTGATTTAAAGGCTATTTTCTCAGAATCTACTGAACAGATTTACACCAAACCTACAAAAGGCACTTCCTTGACCTGAGGACTACCTCTCTGCCAAATTTCTAGTAATTCTGTTCAGCCGTTCGGGCTGTAGCCCTGTCTAAAGGTCCTATGGAAAAATGCATGGGAAAAACGCGTTTTGGGACCCCCCTTTTATCTCAGCCCCCGCTTGACGAATCCCCCCGAGACTTTGAGGGTAGGAGCGGAGCGTAGCGCCCCACCTATTTTGAAAAATTTGCGAGGATTCGTCGACCGGCGCCAAAGTTATTCAAAATAGAATGTTGCGGA
Source organism: Triturus cristatus (assembly GCF_964204655.1). Taxonomy (NCBI): domain Eukaryota; kingdom Metazoa; phylum Chordata; class Amphibia; order Caudata; family Salamandridae; genus Triturus; species Triturus cristatus. The sequence continues at coordinate 708,673,993 of NC_140594.1, read as the reverse complement.
TTTCCTATGGAAACATGGTCCTAACTATAACTACCTACTGGCGACCGCCAGTAGGTAATATATGTGTATGTATATATATATTCACTTAAAAAACTATAGGTTTCACACATGTTATAGTTAGGTGGACATTTCACTTGTAAAAAAACAATGAAATTCCCCCGTTATAGTTAGTTCAGATAACTATAACTCGCGCGCCCGCAATCCACTGCTCATGACGTCACATATTACATCACTCATGACATGGTCAGTGGCATCACTCATGACATCACTGATGACATCATCCTTTTGATAGAGTTGCGCTCGCGCGAGTTATAGTTATCTGAACTAACTATAACGAGGGAATTTCATTGGTTTTTTACGAGTGAAATGTCCACCTAACTATAACATGTGTGAAACCTATGGTTTTTTAAGTGAATTTGCAAGGTTCTTTAAATGCTAATTCCTAACTATAACGTGTGTGAAACCTATGGTTTTTTCAGTGAATTTGTTTGGTTTTTTAAATGCTAAGTTATGTATTTATTACTATATATATTTTTTTTAATGGTTTTTCACCGGTGCGCGCACGGTGCGCGCACCCCGCGATTTTTTAATACAAAATTAAAATGTTTTTTGCTGCCTTCGGGGTCCTTCAGGGACCCCCTGACAAAGGCTAGGGGGTCAGGAACTCTCTACCCTGCCCCCTTTTCACGTTCGCCACCTTCCTTTTTCACTCTCGCACTCAAAACAAATAAAATGGCGGCCGACACTTCCTGATTTCGACCGATTCGAACGTTGACTGACATGTAACCACCAATCAGAATTACGCTCGCGCACGTTAGGGTGCACGCACGGTGCACGCACGGTGCGCGCACGGTGCACGGCTATAGATATTTATGTACTTTAACTGCAATTTTCTCAGGAAATACTGAACAGATTGACTCCATATATGCAAAAGGCACATCCCTGACCTGAGGACTACCTCTTTGCCAAATTTCAAGTAATTCTGTTCAGCCGTTCGGGCTGTACCTTCGACTAAAGGTCCTATGGGAAAATGCATGGGGAAAACGCGTTTTGGGACCCCCTTTTTTCTCGGCCCCCGCTTGACGAATCCCCCCGAGACTTTCAGGGTAGGAGCTGAGCGGAGCGCCCCATTCGATTTGAAAATTTCGCGAGGATTCGTCAACCGGCGCCAAAGTTATTCAAAATAGAATTTTGAGATTTCCCTTGGAAACACGGTCCTTACTATAACTATCTACTGGCGACCGCCAGTAGATAATGTGTGTATATATATGTGTATATATATTTAATTTCTCGTGTAGCTCCTTCCGACCCACACAGCCCGTGGTTAATTGAGCGTGCTCCGGCGAAGCCCTCTGTAAATTTCAATTTCTCACACATTCCAAGTAATACGCTCTCTCAGGTTGTTCCAAGTGTAAAGGTTTAATGCCAGTTACGCGTTTCGAGGAACGCCGTCCCCTTGCTCACACACTGGACAATGAGCAACATCACCATACATATAATCACTAGACATAGTAGACGGACAATACATTTTCCTTGGCTAGTCATTGCTAGTTGATACCATGGCATCCATTTTGTAATGGGTTCTCATAGTTAGTATGTGAATACCATTTGCCTATATACATATTATTTCTTCATAATATTGATTGCAAACAGTGTTAATATACACAACATATATTAGCCGTAATGTATTCCATTTAGTATATTTGCCATTAACATGATTTCTAAATATGACTAATCAAGATCCTTAATGGGAGTTTTTAAATAGAAGTGGCATCCCGTTACTGTAGGCGTCTCCTGCTTTTCGTCCGACTGAGACTTGTACAGTTTTAATATATACAACTTACACTTGCATTGTGGGACTGATTGGTACAACAGTGTCTTAGTTAGCAAAACAGATCTAGGTTGAAGGCACGAACATAGAAATTGTTAATCATACATTTATCCTGTCGCTTACGGCCCCTGCGGGGGTAGCACTCATTGGGTTTGGGTGCCAGTGTAATTCCATGGTGGAAGTTATTCTGTTACCGCATGGGGCGTATGAAGGTAATAAAAATAGGCTCGCTCTAGTGGCAAGGATCTGATGGTGCTAAGAAAGTTACCTCTCCGGCAATTGTCGAAGTACTGTTAATGGGCTGAAAGTTGGAGGCTATTCATAGACATAGTGTCTCTAAACTTGTAGCCTCATGTGTCTCTGTAATCCCTACGGGGCTAACAGTAAGTACAGGGAAGTAAGAATAGGGCTTATTTATTTTCCTGATCTCCCTCGACCCCGCAGTAGGAGTGATGCGCGTTTCGGCTGCGCAGCAGCCTTTATCAATCTGATTGGTCCCGTAAATAATACGTGTTTAAATAACCATCACCACCGAGGCATAAACATAGAAAATAGACTTTAGCTGTTTGGAACACACCACAAATTACAACTTGCATAACCCATCATAAAATTAAATGCAAAGTGCAATCAGACAATCTGTATAAATATCGGTCTAGTACACATTGAGCATATGGTCTCCAGAGTTCAAATCTATAATTCAGCCTATTAAATACACAGAAAAAATGTATCGCCTGTCCTGGATGGAAGCTTGTCATAGTGACAAGTCAAGATATTGTGTATTGAATATTGTTGTGGCGCCAATACTCTCTACAACATTTTGCCCTCCTGATTTCAGAAAATAAATCAACCATAAAATCGAAAGGCAATATGTGAATTAAAATGTGCTGCATAAACTTCCTTACACAAATGAAAGGAGACATCATGTTCGAGGCATATGAGCTGCAGAATTCACACTTTTGCATAGATCGCCATCTGGTGTTGGGCTCGAACCTTCACCTGCTAGCTAAAGATTCCAAGATTAGGAAAAATGTCAAACAAGAAAGCAAACCAACTGTGAAATAACAAACTGAAGATGCGATGGGGTGGGGTATGCTATTTGAGAGACGCCTGTCCTTAGAATGTGGTGGATCTGTTTGCCTGGAGACTGGCTTTAAGTTAAGTACCACACAGGTAGAGTACAACACAATAATACACTGCAGCACTTTTCTCTAGCTTTAGGTGTAACATAGATGGTTAAGACTAGGGGACAGACCTTAGCCCCTGATACTTGAACCCTAACATGGAGTAGCTATTGTTGTGCAAATAAATTGGTCTTTTTCAGGAATTAAAATATTGGTCCATGCAGTAACCACCAAAGCAAAGGCAATTTCTTGTTAACGAGCATTAGTCCCTCTGAAATATATACGATGGCGGTCTCACACATTACCCTCATGTAACCTAGCAAGAGCCAACCAAAGGGAAGTTCTCCTATTTGGAACACAGATTTTATCATTTCTCACTCATTCTGCAGGAATAGTTTACGCTTAAACTAGGCCCTACCCTTCAATAGGCTTGGGAATCCTGGGCACCTTCACATTCAAATGCCAACAGAACCATAAAGATGTGTTAAGCTGGAAATAGAAGAGGTTGATATTTATTGGAATGGGTGACTGGGATGCAACAATGGGAGACATGGAAAGTCAGGTGAGAAAAGGAACTGATGGGGCCGCTGTTGGGAGGGGTAGAAGAAAAGGAAGGGATAGGACCCTGATTGGAAATTTGGATAAATCTGTGGGACGGTTGTCGTGAGAGGAAGTACATGGGATTGGAAATGATGCACAAGATGATGAGTGATACATATGACAGATGGATCTGAGAAAGAAATAGACCATAAGACAAAAAGATCAGTGTGAATTGGGAGTAGAGACGTTTCAATTAGAAGAAAAGCATGAATGAGCAAAGTGAGTCAGAAAAAGAACTGAGGAAAGATAAGAGAACAGATGAGTGTAGTAGCCACGGGAGAGATAAGTGAAGGTTCCCCTTCATGAACAGTGAATAAGTAAAGATATTCTTGTGGAAAACAAGCTGCATAGTACACATTGAAAATCTTTACTACACCTCTGCACTAAGGTTCTTTATCTTCAACTGGGATTTCAAATGAAATAAGCAACATCTTCAAGTATATTTTGATAATGGTTATTATTTTGTTCCTTTCATTGCCGATTGTATCCAATTTGCAGTCTATTATATTATCACCAGTTGAAGTCTCATAATTGAACCTCTTGATAGGGGGCTTGCATGTCCCACAAAGGCACATCTTTGATCATCAAGCCATTTTGAATGATGTTTTTCGGATTGCTCCATGCAGTTCAGTGGTGTGAGTTTTTCCACTTATCTCTTGCCATGCTCTGACTGCTCCAATTATTGTCTGACTGGTTGCTCTTCCTTTTTGATTCTTATTATTTGTTACTGCCTACATGTCGTAAAAACACTTTTTCCATAGTTGTCGTACCTAAATATATTCAGTATCTTGGGTTTTTAATATGTTATGTACGCAGATGAGTATGCATGCTCCTTTGTTACATTAAGTGCCCTGCTCTTTCGCAGTTACCGTACATGTAGTTAGAGATAATGATGTGTATTTAGCTATGTTATGTAAGAATATACAGCTGTGATGAAGTATGGAAGCATTCCTTCCCGCATGGTTCATTAAGGCATGTTCGTAGTGAACCACCATGTGTTGTGGTAACCTGTAAGACAAGGGAATGTTTAGTTCATACTACTAGCCTGTATCACATTCCACTAGCTTAATCTTTTCTCGTAACGGCATGGGTACGTTGCATTTTTCTTCTTTGTAGATGTATTTATCATCTGAGGTTGGCTGTTGCATATGGTGTAAACATGCTCCATTTTGTCCAGTTTGAAGCTTTGTGACTGGATGTAAGGTTTGAATAAACCAGCTGCAGTGCCCTTGCAACTTCGGGGTATTTGAGGGAACTAGCTACTTTTGCTTAAAATGGGTTTAGTGTCAGTGTGACAATCCCCCTTGAGGTCATTACGGGCCTGCTCCAGTCGTGGACCTTTGTGTGATATCCCAGTTCATTCAGCTGTAGTAGTGTAGTCTTGCTATGCTTCCATTCAGATACTTAGACCAACTCATCTGAAAATAGTGATTTGTAGGGGAACGTTCAGGGCTGGAGACAGTGTCCATAATGAGCTGGAGGAAGGTTGGTCACTGCTTTGAGGTTCTTTGTATCTTCCCGGCTGTGTGCCTTTTCCTGCAGTTTTTTTTTCTTTTTGCATTACGACTTCGAACTGGTACTGTTATAATGATCCCGCCCTCCTGTGGCTAACCCTTCTAATCCTCTCCCCCTCACACACCTTCAGTTACCTCTCCTGCTCACATTACTGTTTACATCGGCTGGTTGTATGTGTCGTTTGGAACAGTGTACTGCCCCTATAATTTGTACTTATTCCGTGGGACACTTCAACATAGCAGAATGTGAGGAAACGAGGGATATCTATACTAAGAGTGTAATGTATTATATCATCCATCACTTTGCCATAAAACTGGTAACACAAGATAACCTCTACAAGTTGAGTGATGGGTCTTAAAATTAAATCCTTGTGGTGATCCATTTGACTGTGTCAGAAGAATATTCTGAGACACAATGCGGTATCCTCCATGTGTGCCAGTTAAGGACTGCGTGGTGTTCTGTGAGCATGAATGAGATGTACCTAATTCTTGTCATTCTTTGTGGATTTTGATATTTGGAATGCAGTTGGGTCTCTTTAATGAAATGTAAAATGACAGATCCTTTTCCTTATTAAAACAAGTTCAATGTCAATGTTGGAGGCACTCGACTGTTTTGGTGGTGGTCGATCAGTGTTCTGTGGCACCAATCATTAAAGAGACATTCTTATTTTAACTCCTCAGGAAATTGACATCCGCATCAGATTTGACTTGTACTATGATGTATTGTGTTGTTGTATGCTTTTGGACAATTGGTTAAATTTTTCCACAGTTACAGGCCAGTTACAAATTAGAATACCTTGACACTTTTATGTTTTTTCAGGTGTAGGAAAATAGTGTTTGGTAAGCAGGAAAATGCTTCCGGGGCATTACGCAAAGGTCTGGGAGGTGTAGATAAAGGACACTTTTTCAGGATATCCACATGTGATGCAATTGTGTACTTTAAATGTACCTAGACCTCATTTACATTGTCCGTGATAATCCTCTAAATCTGTCCCCCTGCACTTCTGGACGTGCATGGAGCTCGTGGTGTAGTGAATAAATAAATGCACTACTAGAATTAAATACAATTGAACATAGTGTTATACAGTTACATAGTCTTAACTCCATACATTTGAAATTTCACAAGACGCCAAAGCCTCATAAGTGCCTTGGGTGGGAACTTCCTCGACACATAACTAGCAAAAGAGATCCTTCAGAAGTGGTTGGGATAGTGGGAGATTTCACTTTGGGCAAGCCACTTCTGATTAAGTTGTGCCTCCTTCCATTTTGAAATGAAATAATATGAACAAGTCTGTCAGTGCTTTTTCCCACCTTATGTTTTCCCAAAAACAATTCAGCCTATAAAACATACATATATATATAATTAAGTACAAGTGCTGATAGTAAGCCCTCTTCCTCCATTGCTCTGTTCAGGTATCATTCACATTTCAGTAATCCTGCTGCCTTCATTGGTCTCTTCTGGTAACATTCATGTTTTGCTTCTGCCCACCACAGCAAACAGCAATGTGTCCAGTTAGCCCACTTCATTAATTGGTTGTCTTGCACTGTGAGTAATAGCATTTTGCTTAAACATGTATTAATAGCCACCTAAAAAGAAATGAAGTTCACGACCAGAGTAGATTACCTTTGGACGTTTGGCCACTCCTTTGTTTTTGAAAAATATTTTTACATGTTTGCCAATTGTTGTTGAATATTACATAACTTTAAAAGAATAACTACAAAAAACACATTCTTAGCAGCGTCAGACCTATTGCCTTTGCCCATGCATGTTATATTAACTTTAAGAAAAAATGGTGGTCTTCAATTTATTGAAAGAAGAATAAATACAGGTTTTTCTAAATACACGTTTTTCTAAATACACACACTATAGAGGCTGCCAAAACACACCTTGCACCATCCCTCCCAAGTGCCATAGCTACTTTCAAGTAAAATTTACAATGCAACCAACGCCATAAAAAGATATGCAACAAAATATGGTGTGGGTAGAGGTTGGAAAATGGGACCTACAATAACAAAAAAAAAAGTAAACAATTTCCTGTGGGATACTAAACTAGGAGTCTCAATCAATAGGAACATTTGAAATATTATTTCTTAATTGCATACGAAGCTTACTGAATTCAAGACCAATAACTCCACAGCGTTGTTTAACAATTGAACTGGGCCTAACACCGCTGAAGGCAATTATTTGTATTAATCAAATAAACTATTTAATTGACTGTTACTGTACGGAAAACCACACATTAAAATCAGTGGTTAAAGATGTGTTGATCAGAAATGGCAAACATTTAGTATTTTCTGAACATCATATAAGTAAGATATTGCTAAACAACAAGCTTATACCCTTATTCAAGCTTGCAGCTCAGCTCGGAAGTAATTGATGAAACGTGAAATCAAAAAATTATTTTTTATTTTGCAATTCCTGGTATGAGACTTTTGAACATATATTTTGTCTGTGTCTAGGTTTCCTTGATTTAACCAGAAAATATTTGAAATCCATTTTCCGCTCAGGAGACAGAAGATCTGTTTGCTGCAGGGTAGCTTAAAAATAAAGAAAAAGTCACACTCCTCGTGGCAATGTAAAAACAGCTCTTTACTGCTGCCGCGGCAGGGATAGCAACCGTCTCCACACAGGTTAACAGCTAGTCTTAATTTGCTACTTCATAGGCAGCTATTTTTATACACAGTCAGACAATGCTTGTAACAAATGTTCAAACAATGAATTACTAGGCAGTTACATATTGGTTGTTGGAAAAACATGAAGCCACCTGTGACCCCAAACTTTAACCTAAATCTCTACACATCATTTATTGCAGTTCTAACAGTGCTTAACAAACTAAGTATTCTTCTACTTTTGAATGCATGTGTATTTGGGTTGAATGTGTGTGTGCTTTATCATTGTGCTCCTAAGACCCTTTATTAGATTCCATAGGTTCTTGTCTGATTCAATCTCCTGCTCCTATTGTTTAAACATGTTTCAGTCTATTGAAATCACAGAATACATGCCGGTGTGCCTGTTTCTAAGGCCACAAATTCTTTCAAGCTTGCACCACACAAGTTTTCCTTTAACTACGACCTTACAGGTCATGCACTCTGTCCTCAAGTAAACTCTTCCCCTCTTTCTCATCAGCAGGTTTGTAGACCTGCATTGCTCTTTCACCATGTGTAGCTGTGTGACGCTTTCTGCTGTTGTCTGCTGTTGCACTGTGTTTTCATCTTTCATTTCCTCCATAACATGTTACTGAAGCAATTTTATATTGTTTTAAGAGAATTTTAGCTAAAATTGTTGGTCATAGTATGAAGTATATCTATGAGAGCAAAACAGCTGAATATAGCTCACCAGGGTAATAAAAATGATAAATTGTTACTGAGCTGTGTTATGATAGCCAAAAGTATTTTTATTTTATATGGTTTTAATGAAGCATAAACAATGATTTCAGACTTAATGAGGAATTGGCTGTATGAATTTTCAGCATTGCATTAATGGATGTGTGAACCTCAAACTAGAGCTATAGGATAGGTTGCTGCCAGTAAAGGGTTGAGATGTGCTTGCAGATCTTCTTTTTTGGAATGGCAAAATAGTAGGGCGTGCGCTGCAGGGAAGGAGTGAGGTGCTGTGCCATTGCTTTGTATGTTCCCAGTGGTGAAGTAATAGAGTTGGTGCAGCATTAGACAGTGAAAGAGATACATTGGCAGAGTTTGTTTCTTTCCCAAGGGCCAGAATATCAGGATGGTGGTGTTGCTTGGTAAGATTTAGGTAGAGTAGCAAAGTGCTTTGTATTCCCAGTGGTAGAATGCAAGTTTTGCTCATAGTAGAACAAAGGGATGAGGTGTGCTGGTAGAGCCGTGTGCTTCCTAGATGCTCAATCTCAAGGTTTGTGTTGATGCAGCAATGATTGAGGTGGATAAGCTGGGTTGTGTGTGTTTTCTGATGTGTGGAACAGTAGCAGGGCCTGCTGGTCCACCTAGCTTTTTACTTGAGTTGATAAAAAAAGTCGTTGTTTTCTTAATCCAGTTACTGTTTCAGTGTGTAGCTGGTTTGCTATAATTCCTGAAAATCCAAAGCTTATTCTGCAGTCTGTTAATTATTATGATGGCAGTACATTTAGCTGTGAACCACACATGATATTTAACAATTTGTTTTTTTCGCTGGGCTATGGCATTTCCAAAGCAAGTGTTTCTCATGATTTTGCTTTCTGCATTTCATGAGTCTAAAAGAATGTGTTGAACCGCTTTTCTACTAAGATGTCGACTTCAGACTAATCAAGTATTCCAGCCTGAGCAAACGATAAATTCTGCATCATGCCTTTAAATATTTCAGTACATATTGGACATTCTATACATTTTATACATTTTGTGAGTAGTGTGTGAGTAATGCTGTTATTCTTCTTCACTAGTGACTAAGGTACATTTCTGCCAGAATAATTGAGGTCTGATGAAGGTCCAGATTCTTGGGGGTTTTAATGCATCAACTCTCTAACTTTCCAACCTGTGTATGGCAGAGCCCCAAAAAGTTTAGTTGGATGTATGATCAGACATTTACCTTCAAGAACCAACTGGTGCCTTCACAAATGTATTCAGTATCGTTTTGTCCGGGCAGCATCATAACATACTTGCTCGATATGTTTTCAGTGATTACATCTGCATGCAATAACATCTTGTATTTTTCCATTTACATGAATACAACTGTGTAATATAGGTACATTGGAGTATATGAATAATTGTGTAGAATTGTAGTAAATGATGCTGTAACAATCGATTCAATCTAGGAATTTGATGGTTAAGTATAACTCACTAAGCAACTATTTTAGAACTAGCAGCTTGAAAGTTGTTTTTGGGATTGATTTGGGCTACAGTGTTATTTTTTTAAAGTTCTTTTTATCGAGACATCTGCTCTCCTGGTCTTGCTTTGCTTGTGCTCCTCAACTGAGGTTACAATGCTTATATTCACAGTGCCCCAGGCGCTCGAAGATGACGTCTGAAGAGGTGATGGTGGTGGCCAAGTTTGACTATGTGGCACAACAGGACCAGGAGCTCGACATAAAGAAAAATGAACGACTCTGGCTACTTGACGACTCCAAGTCTTGGTGGCGGGTGAGAAACTCCATGCACAAGACTGGTTTTGTGCCTTCAAACTACGTTGAGCGCAAGAACAGCGCCCGCAAAGCCTCAATTGTAAAGAACCTACGGGACACATTGGGTAAGTTTATGAAGCTGACCCTGCAGCATCTCCTATTGAATACTAATGCTGAGCAGCGTTGATAGGAAAGTGCTGGTGCTTGTAAAGCATTGCCATTTACATTGATGAAATAGATTGATAAAATATAAAGCAAAAAGATTAAAAGCTGTGATGTGTAGTTTTACCAACAAGGTATTACATTGACAGATCTAAATTGTTTTTGGTAGGTCTAGTGTCTCTATAAATATTATACATATATCTGCAAATATTGTACATATATTAGCTGTTTTTCCAAGTAGAACTTAAACAGTGAAGGGAAATTGGTAAAGTGGGACTAGGTAGATTAGAAGATGAGTAGGAGACAGGAGAGTTTGAAAAGTGATGCAAGTAGATTGTAATGGAATTCAGTACAACACTCCAGTAAGTGTCTGCAATTTTTTTTTCCCTATAATTATTAAAGTGCCTTTGTGTTTTTCAAGTTATTACTGGCATAACATTTTATGTATCAATATCTGTTGCATGTTCTTGCCCTGCCTGTGGTGAAGGAAGGAGAGCAAGGATAACGAATACCAGAATAACCATGAGAGGTGATTTTACCTTAATGGGGGCTTGGCTTAGAAAGGGAGAATTCTAAGTCAGAGGGTACCAGTTTTGCCCAACCACAATAAACTTAGTTTAATTATTTGGTTTATCAATATTTGTCACCAACAAATGTAAATTCTGGATATATTAAGGGAGGAGGAGGAGGCTTGATCATCGTTCTTGCTAAACTAGACCAGATTCACCCAGCATAATCATGATAAACTGCGGTGCTTCCAGATGTCCATAAGATGGTGACGGTATTTGTCAAAACATATTTGGCTGAACAACTTGCACCACTGAATGGTTAGGGTGTAAAGTAAGGTCCCGACTGTACATTCTCAGTTCTACTTGTAAGAAGGTTGCATGTCCCTGAATCAGTAAGCATTGCATGGCATTTATCTCTGCCTGCCATTATATTGACCTGACTGTTTACTATACAGAATCCATTGCTAGCAGTCCGGGTACATGAGCCATAATGGTCATGCCAATGTATTGGCTTTGTTTAAGAGATGGATTTTGATGGCAAGGGAACGTGAGAGCACTGAAAGACAGCTGACAAGTCAAAGTTATCAGGGCCAAGATGTCAATTGTCTGTGATGTAAAAAGGAATCCACACTAGAGTTTCACATCCTAGTCGATTTTCCTTTTGTTATGTAGAGAATGAATCCTCATTCTTTGTCACAGAATGCTATGATAACTTTAAGTGCTGTCTGTTGTAGAACACTAATTTATTTCAACCTTCGGCACACTACGTTGCAGTTTTTGAAGTACGAGATATATTTTTGCTGTGCTTTGGAGCATTACCTATAAATGGGGCGATGAATAACATGATTTACTAATAAAATGATTTCCGTTAAAATATCATCACAGCAGAAATGTTATGTTTGATACCTTTGACATCTTGTATTTGTTCCACGATTGAAGATAGTGTTTGTGGACACGCTGTACTGGATGTGACATGCGAGCCAACATGTCCCTTGCTGAGACTAAACTAATGTATTTTATAAGTATAATGAGAAGGTACTTGGGTCATACTCTGCAGCATGGTCATTATCCTTGTAATCTTACTGTGCATTTTTCTTATACAGAAGACCTCCTAACCCTGCTGCATAACAAGCTGTGTAAATTGCAGCAAGGTGCTTGAGAAAATGAACACCAGGAGGCTTGCAATAGGTAGTGCATTGTACAGTAGGATGTATCCTATGATTAGCTAATGCCCTTCTGTGCGCCTGCTCTAGAAAAGGACCCATGGGTCTTCTTTCAGTCACAAACAACCACTAAAGCAAGGTGAAATATTACCACAGACACTATTCTAGCACTGGAATATGGCAGTTTGATTCCAAGTACAATATTGGACCCCTAATGCCAACACAATATATTTTCTAGTGGATATGTTTTCCTGCTAGTTCCTCATTTAAGGAATAGCCTCCTGGGTGTCACTCATCCAGATTTCTTTTCGGCTTGTTTGACTCTGGCAGCTTTGAATCCTCCCGACTGCATGCCTCCAGAGGTTCTGGACTCAACCCCTGGGAGGAAATCACAGTCCACTGTGCCATCTTCTGTCCATCTGCCTTCTTCCAGGATCCTGCCATTAAAGCCAATAACTGCTCCAAGCATGGTGTCGCCCTTGAAATTTACTGAAATAATCTGAGTGGCTAAAGATTCTGTCAGGGTTTGCCTTGATAAACAGTTTATTGCTTGAGTCCAGATTTTTGCCCATGTCCATGCCTTTTGCGAAACAGCCAAACAGGCTTTATAAGCCTACCAGTACACATAAATTAACGATTTTGCAATTTGGTTAGTGAATGGCTTGGACAATTCTAGGCGGATCCTGAAGTGCAGCTTGGTTTCAGTCAATAGCATTGTGTTGTCTATAGACTCACCTGACACACTTCACTTCCATGTCCAGGTGCCTTTCGCTCTTTTGTGTCTTTAGAGCAGTCCAGACATCTCTGATGGACATCTCCTTCGATGACCAGCAGCTTATTGGAGAGAGTGCTGACACCTCTCTTGAATGTTTCAGGAATGGCAGTTAGGTAGGTATAATACAAGTTTATTGGGACTTACGTCCATAAAACATACAAATATATAGTACAATACTTATAAAATAGTAACCTTGAAAATCATCATCATATAACAAACATTAAAAACAGCGGACTACCCAAGAACAAGGGCTCTGATTTCGATTGTAATTAAAAATCGAGCACTTCTTACTGCAACATTAAGAAAATGCATATTTCCCAAAAGTGCAGCTGCCTCGCATCTTTTTTTGTGTTGTAATTTTTTTTTAAAGAAAATAAAGGCAAGTAAATTCATAACAATATAGTACAACATAGTAGACCCAAACAGGAAGTTAATAATGAAAAGAAAGTATATTGAACATAATATTCTAAAAGATCCTAATTCCACATTATTATAATCCCAGAACAAATTAGACTGAGTAAATTATGGAACAAGCAGCTATATTTAGATTCATTTGACCTCAATGTCCTGAATGATCTTAAATGTTTGACAGTTTAAAAGACTAGTTTTAAAAACTTGATACGGGCAGTTACAAAAAAAGGGACAGTCAATAAGAACATGACATGGAGCAATTCTTGAAATTTTTCTTTTTTTTAAAAAAAGCACACCATTTTCTCTTGTTTCCCTATATAATTTGGATGTTGAGAAACTTGGATTACAAGCAAGACATCTGGCTTTCATGGAGTTAACCTCAGCATTTGACCTCGTCAATAGGTCTAAGCTGTGGTTGATCCTTCGTGATATGGGACTAGATGCTGATCTGATTTAATTCCTGGCTACCGTCCATGACAATACAACAGCTGCAGTACGCGTTAATGAAGATGGTAGCTTGACTGACTCCTGGGCAGTAAAAAGAGGGGTTCGGCAGGGATGCATATTGGCTTTTCTGCTGTTTACCCTCTACATCAACAAACTAGGGTATACTTTAATAACCTGTTGTAAATATATACCAAGAGCAGGCACCAAAATGAATCCCGCACTACTGTACGCCGATGATGTGGTTTTAGTGTCCAGAACAGTTAGGGGGCTGCAACTACTTTTAAATTGCTTTATAGACTTCATGGACTCTTTGGATTTAATTACCAATTTAAAAAAATCGCACGCCATGACCATAGGCTCTAGGAGGGCGGCAAAGGCCAAATTCTACTGTAAGGGCGCCGAGTTAACAAAAGTGTCCACCTTCCCATACCTAGGGGTACTTTTCGATGACCAACGTTCATAGTGCGCTCAACGCGCACTTAAAAAGAACGTTTTAGCCAGAGCAGCGGGGGCTACATTAGATATTGCGAAAAGAATAGGGTCGAAGCCGTTCCCTGCGATTTTGAAGGTCTATAACGCAAAGTGTATTCCCATGACCACCTATGGCAGCGACATCTGGGGCTATAAAGACGTGAAAGAAATCCAAGGGGCCGAGAACAATTGTATGCGCAAACTTCTCTCGGTCCCTGTATCAACCCCAATTTCTAATTTACATGAAGAACTGGGAGTGGGTTATATTTCAGACCTGATTGCGGCTGTTTAGCCCTAGAGAAAGCTTTAAATATTTCCTGGCTGAAATATATTAAGGAGCAGACTGAGAATCTTGGCTGCCCCGATCTGTTTTTGACCCCTACTCCTCTGGGCAAGTCCGCTATTAGAGCTTTCAAACAGCAGGTTTTAGACAAATGACAAGGCCTAAGGGAGGAAAAAGAACTAATCAAACCCTCGGTGAGAAAGTTTGTCACACTAAGCCTGGGCCAGCAGATGCAACCATATTTATCATATGTAAACAAAGCTTACCATCTTTGTTCTGACGAGATTCCAATTGAATATGGTTCCCTGGTTACTGGCTTTTTCCTAAAGGCTACTCTAAACCGGACTCAACAAACCGTTGTCCTTGTGACAACTTCTCTAAGCAAGACACTCTTCATATAATGTTTTCTGCGCTCACTACGACTCCTTGCGCAGGAAGTTCATTCTGCCTCTGCTAACAGGCCGTAATTTTGTGGAAGTAAGGCCGGCTCTGATTTATTTACAAATGCTAGCCTCTCCTATAGTCTTTGTCGGGGTGGCAACATTTTTAATTGGGGCTATTAGACATAGGAATAGGTTGTCGTTGAGCTAGCCTTTGTGGATACCATGGCAGCATAAATATGTTTATTTCCTAAATAATGCAATATAATCTTAATGAGACTATATACTCGCTCCCAGTATCCTGCTTTATTATTAATATGATTGTTTTTAATTTACATGCCACCATGGAAAGCTAACGAAGGGCTATTTTTACCATGTAATGTTGTAATTTTTACCACTAGGATGAAGTGTGTCATAAAGGGCTGACCTTTTTATATGAATACTTCTCGTATGAATCTCACAATGATGTTTTTCCTTCAAACTGAATGTCTCGTCCCTTTTACGACGGACTGTATTTTAACCGGCTGTTCTTTTTTTTTTTTTTTTTTTTTTTTAAAGCGATGTTTATGAATTTCGTGTTGATTTTAGATTGATTATTCCACTGTGCCATGGAGTAGCTGTTTATCTGTCTTTTTTGCAACATCCCTGTTTATAAATGTCAAAAAGGCGGAACACTGTTTTCTTTGCTTAAATTTTTAATCGTTTTTAAGATCATTAGGACATGAATTTTTTATTGTGTATGATGCTTTATACTATGTTTTTTGGTGTACTTTTATGGCTCTAACCAGCAGAATAAAGTTGATTTTGACTTGACTTTACAAGCAAGTCATATCTTTAAAATTTCTGCACCCATCTTGGGATCAGGTACATTTGTTACGTAACAAAAAGATCTGCATGGCCTACAGTATTAAAAGTTAACTTATTTATTTATTAGAGAGAAAATTCCTATCTTAGTTTTGGGACACCTGAAGTGTAGAATATCTGAAATTATGTTTAGTGTACCTGTTTTTGATTTCCTTGATTCTTTTGACCAGGGCCATGGCTCATTTTCTTTCACTGGTGAGAATTTCCTCTCAACATAATTTAGATTTTTTGCGGAGGGTTCACATAGAGATGATTTATCTAAAAATCTTAGAGAACACGAGAGCTTGCTATGTGGTACTAGGACATAAACTTTAGTTTGCAGTGAATGCTTACCCTTTGGTAAACTAAGTATGTGTTTTATGATCAGGACTCTCAACTGACTTCCTGATGTTCTGAGGCTCTAACAAAAAACTTCTAAAACACACAGGGCAGTTGGAGGAATTTTTCTCATATAAGCCATCAAAAAAGGAGCCACTGAGGATCCACCATAAATATGAATTGCTTTCACAAGGGTCCCAACTTCCTGTTAATGTCAAATATCCATTTTAAAATGTGATCCTTTTTTACCAAAGATCATGATCTTTGTTTTCTCTAAGTTTATTTTCAAGACGTTTTTCAGTATATGGCTAAAGCGTCATGTTTCCTCGATAGGTCAGTGGTCGTGTATAACAAAGAGGAGACCCGGAATATACATAAAACCCATTTTGGGTAAGAAAGACTTGGGCTCTCCTAGAACAGAGAGCAAATATGCGACATATAAATTAAAAAGAAATGATGCCAAGACAGCCTTGAGGCAGACTGTTGAATATTTTTAATTTTCCTAGAAAAGAGGATCCAAATGTTTTAATTCCACATGCGCCCAGTTGGATGTGACCAATGCCTGTGTTAAACATAGCAGACTTTGGGGTACAGTCAATGCTCTAATTTTCTCCTCTAGCTTCCCCTTCTAACAGTACCAAATGCTGCAAAAGTCAATGAGACAACAGCACAGTCTTTAATTCAATTCAAAAGATTTCTTAGTGAGTTCCCACAAGGCAAAGCAGCAGTTGTGGTTGAATTGCCCTGTCACAACCCACCCTATTCAGTAGGAAAAAGGCTATTCTCAAGAACCCATTCGTCTAGATAGCTCAATAGAGTTTTCGAAAAGACTTACTCAGAGACATACAACACTTATTAACCATAATTTGTAGATGGGCTTCAATCGCCTGTCTTTAGAATGGGTTCTACCTCCTACGAATGTTTCAGCAATAGCAGGACTGTGGCTCGCTGACTGGACCTGGCTACACAAGTAAGGAAGTTCTGTGGTCAAAACATAGAATTGTGGCGCTATTCCAAAGTTCAACAGTCGGTCCCAGCAGAGGCAGCACTCTCAACTAGTTTGGACCACACAGCAAACACACTGCTGCTTTTGTGGTAGGGATGGCTTTAAGAGTTCCAGCAGGAGACCCAGTTCCTTCAGTCCTTTGGTGGCTCGACCACCTCAAAACCTCGGACTCCTCCCCCTTTTTACTCTACCAGCTTCTGGTGGAAGGGAAATCTTATTCTTTTCAGTCAATTGGGAAACAATCACAATGTACAGATGGGTCATTCAGCAGATCCGCAAGGACTATGCCTGACCCCTCCTGTCCCTTCATCCAAACCATGCTCCTTCTGCCAGTGTGTGCTCTGCAGAAACGCCTTGATTGTGGAAGCAGAGGTCTTGCTCGGTTGAGCAAGTTGGCTATAGAGGTGGTGCCTCTGGAAGAAGAGGGCACAGTTTTCTCCCCCACTTTACTGCATGTTCTCAAAAGGGGGCGGAGGTCTGAGACCAGTTCTTAATCTCCATCTTCTGAGCCTGTTCATTAAACAGGACGCGTTTAAGATGCTTCAGAGTTGGATGTATATACGGGAGATGGTGTCTGACTGAAACTCATATATTGGTCCTAAAGGTCTTATGTCTCCTTGAACTCGTCCTCGAGCATCCTGTTGGTACGATGAGCTCCATCCTGTGATGCCTGCAACAGCAGTGGTTCCATTACCAAGGGAGCCTCTTCTGTGGTGCAGATGTTTCAGTCAGTCCACTCAGACCTGCGTTGGTGGGTGGGTGAACCAGTCTAATCAGTTTTGGGTTGTCTGTTCAGCTATCTACAAGAGCAGGCTATGGTGGCTACGTACCTCTCCTCGCTAGGCTATTCTTCTTGATGAGATGGCCTTTTGGTCCATTTCATAGCAGCGTCTACACATAATTGGGCTGGAGCTTCAAGGGGTTCTGCTTGCCATGATGGTAATTCTCCCTTCCATGTCTGGGTTCTCCATTCAGATAATATCTGACAACAACACCCCTGCCCATTACATCAAAGGCAGAGTAGTTTGGAGTAATGGACCTTATGTTGGGAGGAAGTTTGTCTGTGGAAGTGGGTTTGGTGGCAGTGGATTTTTCCTGCATCGGCCCATCTGGTAGCTTCTCTAAACCGGAGAGTATGGCTCTGCCATCTTTTCTATTCTTTTCAATTCTAGTTGGGATTGAAACATCATCGACTGATGTATCTTATCTCCAGATCGGCTTGTGTATTTTTGTGGAGCAATAAGATGCCTTTGTTATTGTGACTAATTGAATATGCATTTACTGACAAACTCACCATGTATATAAATGCCTGCGGTTCGGAAATCTGCTGACTTGAAACCTTTTGCCCACGTAGTTTTTATATGTTTGTTTCATGATTTCAAATTATTTTGTATTGAATAAATGTACTGAATCTCCAATTGAATTATATTAATACAGGTCCTATTGTGGTTCTGTGTTCCATTGTCCATTACCCTTTTGAAGGGACCATTGTTGCTTATAATGATCTGTCCATAGAGGACCATAAGTATGAACTACACATTGTAGTGATACAGGTGATCTTCTCTGGATTAAAGTGTCCATCAGTTGAACTCTTTGCCTTGGCCCATCAGAGTATCCTCAGTTCTGTGCTATACACTTCCCTGTGAATGGTTCTCTATGGATTCCTTCATGTTCATTGGCTTCCAGTGCCTGCTGTACATGTTTCCATTGATTCCGTTTCTGGCAAATGGTAAAAGCTTTTGTCATGCGGAAGGAGTCAGGCTTTGGGCATGGCGGATCCCAGTGCTTAAGCTGAGCTGGTAGTTTCCAGTGCTCTGCACACAAGTATTAACAAGTGGCTCTCCTGAAAGTCAGTCACAAGGTGGCACTGTTTATCTAATTTAGAAATTAGCATAACAGCAGTTGTTTATTAATTCTAATAAAGAATACCTGCCGCCCAAGCCATTCTTCTAGTTTTGGGGGCCTGGAATAGTCTGAATGGTCACACTTGTAGGAGTGTGTTGGTTAGTGGTTTTGTTACTGTCATTGTCAGTACTGGCAGGGACAATAGCTGGTGAAAGCTGCAGTAGCCTCTTCACAAGGGCGCTGACACTTATTTACTTTTTTTGTAACAAATTAAGCAGTGGTTGATCGTGCTTGCTCCGGATTTGGCAAGGAGGCTCGCATATGCCAATCTGTTGGCCTTCAGCATTTTGCTGCTTCTTCCTCTCCCATGCAGGGTGAAGCTGCTCTCAAAGAGGATGGTCAGGTCCCTAAACCCCACACTTGCATACTTGGGGGCCGAGGTGTACCAACTGGATTCCTTTTGCCTCCATAATGAAAGTGTTGCTGTCATCTTGGCTGCCAGAAAACCAGCTAAAAATCCATTTATTCAAGATGCTAGAACAGATTTGTACATTGAGTCAGAAGGTTTGGATCCCTTTAGACAAAGCTTTTCTGATGTCTTCCATTTTGCATCGTCTCTTGCACAGCAAGGGCTGGCATTGGCTACAGTGAAGGTTTACCTGTCTTCCCTATCCGCTTTCATGCATCTCTCTGATCAACCATAATTGTTTGAGTTGTCTTTAGTGACACATTTTTAAAAAAAGCTTGCCTTACTTGTTTACCCACACTCCATTTATTGTTCCTCAATGACATCGGAATCTTGTGTTGACTTTATTAACAGTATTCCCTTTAGAGATGACGCACAGCTGTCCTGTTTGACTTCTTACTTTGATGACAGTGTCATGGGTAGCAATAATTTCAGCTCCTAGGGACACAAAATTTCAGGCCCTCTCAGTTTGCCCCTCTTTTATAGTGTCCACCAAAACAAGTTGGTCCACTGTGTTGGTCCAGCCTTCTTGACCAAGGTGGTTTCCGCCTTTCAGATGTCCCTGTTTATTGCCTTTCAATCCTCCTTCAGTTCTCCTTGTTCCACCAAGGAGGAAGAGCGTGTGTTTACTGGACCTCAGTTTTGCAGTCTACTACTATGATCACACTCTACAGGTCTGACTGGACAACCAGCACTTTGTGGGCATTGCCCGAAACAAGAGAGACAAGGCATGATGATATACATTTCGCTTTGGCTCATCACGATCTGCTGTGTCTTGGCAAAGAAAGATCCATCAGAGGGCAGTCAGTTGTACCAAATCCACTAGGTCCGTGACTGCTTCCACGGATCTTGCCAGACTCGTTCTAGTAGTTGACATTTGCCGGTTGGTGATATGGTCATCTCTGCATATCTCTAACAGGGCTTTGCGAAATGTCTTCCATAGTTAATTGATACTGCTCATTCCCGTCACCTGGGAGATAATGCTTTGGGGCTTATACTTAAGGTGAGGACTCTACATGAAAATGTATCTACCAAAAGTAAGTTACTCACTTTTGGTAATGATATTTCTGGTGGATATATTATCTACTTGCAGATTCGTGACCCCGCTACCTCCTTTCTCAATGATATAGTGTTGATTATGTGTAGGTGTCGCGTTTAAAGCCAACTTGTGATGCTGGAGTGATACTGCTCGGAAAATGCTTCCAGACTAGTCTGATGCTAGTCACTGAGAATGCCAACATCTGAGTCGTATGAACAGACACTGCAGTCTAACTGACTTTATTTAAGGCTGTGGTTGTGACAGCTACTCTATCGCACTTTTGAACAACTAAAGGATCAGGATTCCTACTAAACAGCGCTTCGTGAGGCAGACCTCTTCGGAACAGCACAAAGCTTCTTGCTCCTTCTTCTTTCTGTATAGACTGACCTTTTCTGCTTTCAGGCTAATTTGTACTGCATGTTACATTTATTAATGTGCAACTTTTGTGGCACTACTAGACCCTGCATTATTTGTGCTCTTTACACGCAACCAAAAAGCGAAGTCCAAAGAGTTTTGTATCAGATTACAAGAAATACATTAATAACTGTATGAGTTCATAACAGAGTCAATCATTCATTTAATTAATCCTTATTCAATTTGTAACACAAGCCATGAAAGATATTACATAAAAGTGGAATAAAACCACCTAAAATTAAGATTCTATAAACATGAAAAAGTGGAATGATCACATATGGACAAGTCAAGAGTTACATTCAGTTTATATTCTCTCCATTCATATTCAACAGACATTTTATGATCTTGACTGCCATCGTAACATAACTCACTACAGTTAGACACGTATACAAGGATTTTAATGATTGTGAAAAAAAGTGCTCATCTACTTTGAGTAAAATGTAATAATAATGGTTCTACAAAATGTGACTTAGGAATTGTATAAAAACTTACAGAAAAACGTAACGTGCTTCGTGCTGTTTAAAGCCATTTGGGCTAACAGAGCTGCTCGTGTGCCATTGATTCATCTTTGGGAAAGCAACCACAAAATGAATAATGTTTATGCAGAAGCGTGTCAATAAATATGCAATATTGTTGGTTTGACATTATCACAAGATATGGTTGAATGCCCATACTGGTGAGTAATAAAAGGTGTGCATGACTTATTGGTTTTTCACATTCTCTGCGATCCCTCTAATCGTGATTAAATTGTTTGAACGGACATTTCAATAGTGATTAAGAATATAAATTAATGTTGAAAGAAACGTTAAAATGCACCGATTCATCAAAACAACTGTACATTGTTATTATATAAAATCAAGCCAAGGAATATTGGAAGCATAATCAAGGGATGTTTTCAGTATGCACAAAACCTACTTCTGTATGACAAATGTAAATAGAAGTACTATGGGGAACGAATAGCAGTCATCTTAAAAGGGAATTCTCCGCCTTTTGTAATTGCCCACCCTCGATGTAACCCTGTAGACCTGCACTATAGGTTACAGCTAACAAGCATTTAGTTTTATAAATGGTGTACATCTCCTTGATAGGTTTGATTCACAGCTTAATTCCAAACCGAAATACTGACTCTAGTTTGTTGGGTTTTTATATTCCTTAAGTGCACCTGATTTCTTGTGGAATCCACTTGTATACCCATGTAAGAGAAGGTATTTACTCTAGAAATCTGGATGTCATTTATTGAATAGAGCATATTTTGGATACTCCTTTACCACAGATCATAGTAAAAGGTTTGCTTAAATATACGTTCAAATGTAATTGTTCCATGAAATAAGTAAAAGCATCTGAAAGCGGTTGTTGACCATTACCATTCTAACCATCGAAATGGTGTCACTCGCATACAATAATGCAGGAATAGGATGGGTACCAATCAAATGACACGTCAAAGCATTCATTCACTACGAACTATTCAAGAGCATTACTGTATAGGGTAAATAAAAAAAGATGCCAGAACCTTTGTCTGAAACACCTTTTACCTTAAAGGGATTTGTACACTCCCTGTTGGACCCATAAAAGACCTTAGCAGTAGCATTCTGCTACAGTTGACTTAAGAGATTAATAATGGCTTTATCTACCCCTATGGACTTCATAGTTTGCTACAGTTTGGCGTTATTCACACAATCAAATGCTCTTTATAGATTCATAAAACCCAAATGTAAAAAGGCCCTTGTTGGTCCTGGTGTATTGTCCAATAAAAAGATTCAATTTGAGACATTACTCGACCGTACCCAACCCTATCCTAAATCTAAACTTTGTCCCCAAAATTATTTTCTTCGCCCCACATTTACAGTTTCTCTTTAAAAAAAGAAAATCTCCCAAACAATTTAACTGAGGAGTCCAATATAGAGATTGGTCGATAGCACTTTGGGTCACTTCTATTTCACTTTTTAAAAATAGGGACCATTATTGATTCGAACTAAGTTGAAAGAATGCCCCTACAATCATTAGGACATTGGTTAGAATAGGCGCCCGAAGATTTGGAATGTTCTTTTTGATGTACAAAGGTACACCATCTGGAACTGCTGCCTTCCCAAGGCTGCTTTTGTTCAGGGCTGAACGGACATCAGGTAGTGTAAATGGTATGCACCTCGTTTCCAGACCTAAGGTTATGGTGTGGCGTGCTGTTGTCAATCACATCGTTGTTGTGTTAAGTATATTGCTGTAATGTTTAAACCAGTCTCTTGCTGGTATGAGTGTATCAGTTGAAGATGCTGTTGACTGTCTAAAATACAGAGAACTAATGTATTGTCTTTGGAATTGCTTGACCTAACTAAATTGACCCACGCTTCTACTCTGATTTTCATTTTCCTAGATTGTAATACCTGTTTATACCTTGATCTGCAGTTTGAGACCCTGGCTCTAGTCCTCCATTTAATTCAAGTCACCCTTTAAATTTTGTATGTGCCTGACTACAAGCGCAATCAAACCATCCTCAACATTGATCGTTATTAGCACCTTTGGATTTTGTCAACTATAGATAGATGCACAAATGGAAGCAAAAGAAGCTCTGGCCCCAGCAGCTCTCACATTGTGCTCTAGACGTACCAAAATCTATTTTGTTTGAGGGGAACCAATATCAACAGGAGTTTTGTAGAATCAACTCTGGGTCATTTAATCCTGACTCCATTAGGTCCAACAATCACCACATATCCCACTAAGTCAGGGACATTTGTCTTGATGAGGTATATATATAGCCACGGGTGGAGCTGTTAAATTGGCTGACCCCAGCATGTGATCAATTGTACTTGTTGGCCCTCTACCCTAAAAGTAGGAATGTGTTTAGCCATTCTGCCACAAATATCCCCAGCAAAATTGTAAAAACATCCACAATGAATTTAACTGCGAAGTTTCTTGCAAACTAACTACCTTAGATGTTAACCAGTCGCTATTAGTAAGTTTACTCGCAACCCTGAAATGTTCCATGACACCAAAGTTAAATTTTTCTCAGCTGGTCTTTCCTTTGGACTATGTTAGTACATGGAATTTTGTCTGACTTGCTACCTACGACTGGAATATCAACATCAACTGTTGTATTTCCAGGTAGTGGGACCGATATAGCTTCAATCTTTGCCTTGCTAAGTTAATCTACATCTCAATTGAATCAAGAAGGGCAACACGATAATGGGTCTTCACATTGTATTATGTGTTGTTACTGCTTAAGGATTGCTTTATTGGGTGAGCCTGAAATAACTTGCTAAGATCCTCAGGTCTATAAAATTACTCTAGTGGAACAACTATAGCCGTGCTAAAATGCTGTGATGAGTGACTTAAGGTATTTAGTATGTGGCTTTCATAGTTAAGATTACAGAAATAGACCACTATACAATCTCCACTGCTGGATTTTTGTGACCTCTCGACACATGGGACTTTTCTTATCCATTAGTATTTCTTTGAAGAGGCATTGTATGTTCCCCACATGATTAACAAGTCAATGAATGGTTTTATTTCTCAAAACATAACAATTTGCAGGCTGAATAGGGTGGAGAAGCATAATTCCCTTAAGAACGATAACATGTGGTGGCTGCAGGGATTTGCTTATGCCTGTATGGTGTAATATTATATCTAGAGGTCAAAGGCGGTTACCATGGCTCTTAGCTACCCTCCCTTGTGTGATGTAAATTATTCTCTGCCTCTTCTTTTTATAACACCCCTTTTGTCTCTATTATGTTTGGCCCTAGGTTGTTCATTAATATTGGATAATTCCTTTTCAGCAACCTTCCCCAACTGTCGATTACTATACCATTCACCCTTTCTGGTAAATTACTTAAGGTAGACTCCATAGACTTTAACGTATTCATTACAGACTTGATCATGGTTTATCAATTCCTTACTTGAGGCTATACGAATCTTCCAAGTTGTGGCTAATACTCTGAAATCCTTGTCGATTACTTTATTGATCCAGAAGCCCTCACATTGACATTTGACACTGTCATTTTTATTTTGTGCAGAAATCTGTTAGTAGTGGTTTAGGGCAGGTGCTAATATTACACAGTTCAGCTGCCATGATGTAGGGGTTGTTCACTGGTACTTGCAGTACTCTTGGGGGGGGCTCAACTATGTCCTCACTCAATTCAGACAAAGGTTTAGAGTTTTTTAGTAATTTGGTAAGTTCCTACGTAGTTCTAAGCCTTCCCTCAACATTCTTCATGTAATTATTGATAATACCTATAGTGCTGGTTAATAGCTAGTTATTGAGACGGTTCAACAACAGTCCTTATAGCAAAAATCGATTTCCGTGTGCCCATGGTGCACTTGGATTTCGTTGTTATAGTAGTGACGTCACAAGATAATAGATGCCAGAGGGTGCAGCTCAGCCGCAGTTTAGACGGGACCCTTTTGGCCCTGTCTTCGCCAGGGCACATTCTGCTCACTGGGGAGCATCTTGTGCAATTTGTAGCTCCTTAGCTCCTCCTCTCAGTCCAGAGTGGTTTAAGGGCTACGTGTCCTTCAAAAGGAGAAGCAAACCACAGCAGAGAGGGTACAGAGGGTGTCTCGTGCAGCAGGAGCATCTTTTGCAATTTGTAGCTCAGTAGCCCCTCCTTTCTGCCCAGCGTGGCATATGTGCTATGTGGTCCTTCAAAGCTAACGGAAACAGCAGCAGATAGGCACTTATCAAATCTGTTTTAAATTATGCCCTTAGTTCCAATTAACCACACTTGATTCAGGCAAAGTAGTTATATTTACAAACGAGCATTGGTCATGCCAATAGGTCTGGCGTATTAATGAAAGCACCTTTTGTGTCAGTGGGTGCTTTAGGCACACCATAAGCCTTCATGCATGTACTCTGCCACTCCTGTTCGCCCTCATCCATCCATCCATTCATCCATCCACTAATTCATCATTCTTTCATTCATCCTCAGACACAGCCCAACTAAAACCCACACAAACTCTACAACAAATGCAAAATAAATTAAAAGAATGCAAGTAGGAAAAAAGAAAACATGCTGCTGTCTAAACATGGCGGGAATATGCTTGCAATAACGGAACTAAACTTACCTTTGGTTGTCTGTTTTGTAGTGGTATTCTACATAGTCTATCATAGTTTTAAAGAACTAGCATTGCTGCCACATTTAGAACAAATGTGTTGGCCATCTTGGAAAGGTAAAACAAGTATGCACTTGGATAACAGCATTCCATAATGGCTGCCTTGTTCAGTAGGCCATGAGGTAAGCGGTGCACTGTATATAAAGGAGTGGCGTGCAAATGGTCCTTAAGTACTATCTAGGGAGCTGTAGTATCATCTTGAGACAAATTAAAACTATAACAGTTGAAGCAAACAAATGAAAGGGTCACTGTAAGATTAGAAATTAAAAACTAAAGTACTGGCCAACCAGCCCTGGCCTGAAGCACCCCAATTTTCAGGAGAACGTGCATGTGGTCAGAAATTGACATCATTCACAGAGCATTAGTGCCAATGACTGTAGTGGCCTGACCCATTACTCCGTGCAGTATACTGTCATGGATTGAAGGAGAGTGTAAACAACAAATTCCTTCCACACAACTGTAATATTTAATGTAACAAAATACTTCACTGCAGGCTCTAACACAGTGGAAAAGCAATCCGCTCTCAAAAGCCTTCTGTTACATAGTAAATATGTCAAGTCTACTTATTTTGTAATAACTTTTCATAATAACCAGATCAGACCAACGGCATCAGACATAAGTTTTTCCAGCTCGCCAATAAGGATGATAGCTGTTATTGTTGGGTTGTCAGCATAACCTACCCAGCTTCATTGTATTACGATTAAGCTTTGACACAAGGCAACCATTGGTTATACAGTTGCCAAGCAAAATAATTTCTCTTCCAATAGGATCTAACAAGGATTCTCAGCATGCAAATCTTCTACACCCGCAGTTTCAGAGGGTGTTAACAATACCAAAACCCTTTCTTACTATTGTAATTTGTTAGATTCCATGTAGCAAAATTCTTCTCTGTGGACTTTCTGTAGGCTTTATTACAGAATTATTACAATGCATCCTTAAATGTCTACTGACCTATTCTTTTCATGATCAATGTGTCCGGCATACTGCTATGATCGGAGCTTTTCATAATAAACAATCAGACCTATACCCTTTATTATTGGCTTGTACCATAACCTCTTCAGCGCTGCGCGGATTCCCGCGCGGTGCTGAAAGTTCTGAGCGCGGGCGGGGCCATGACGGAACGGTTCCGCCATAAGCACAGCCCAACCGACGTGCATGACGGAACCGTTCCGTCATTGGCGTCGAAGAGGTTATCTAAGGCCCACTGTTTTCCTTTTTTACTGATTTTTACAGATAAATACAGACAGAAAACAATTAATTCTCTTGTGGATAAAAACAGAAATTGGGTGCTTTTTGAGTGATTCTAAATACACTTTGCCATGACTGACTGACAGGTCAATAACTGTGGATTGATAGGTAAGAGGGTGAAAAAAGAAAGGAATTTTACTAAACAGTAGTAGCTGTGCACAAAGCTGATACTGAAATGTGCGAATTTTCATATAGGTGCATTGATTTATCTTCTGCGGTTGTTCATATCACTGAAATGTGGCAGGCATTCAAGCATGACTGCATATTTATTTGGTTAAATAAATGTGGAAATATACCAGTTTCAGTTTTACTTTTTTCACAAAACCCATATTAAATACAGATAAAGTTGACAAAAAATAACTATGGATATAGATGGAAATGACACATAAATACCATAAAACCGGGATCCCTAACCATAACAAACTCAGACCCACTGTGTTGGGCATAGATTTCCCACAAGGATACCATCAGGTATACTGTGATAAAATTAGAAATGGGGACCAAATTACAGTTGAGAAAACAATATAAAATCCCTTCTAATAGATCCTAATAAGGATTACCATAGTGCAAATAGTCTATCTCCATGTTTTTTTCTGGTGGGTGACCAACATCAAAAATCTTGCTTACAACCACAATCTGCAAGATTTTGTGTAACAAAGCACCTGTCTACATGTTTTAGCACAAGCTAATAACAATCTACCATAAAACGCCTACCCCACATTCCATTTTCTTTTTCATAACTTTTTTTTCCTTTTTATTGGCATTTAATATATAAGAACAGTACAACAGAGCATTGCCGTGGGGCGGGGATGTCGAGGTGAGAGGAGCTGGGGAGAGGGGGAGGTAAAAGAAGGTGGCCACGTCATTAATCATGGCATGTCAAGAAATATTACACAGTTGCCGGTCTCATTTGCTACATTTCAAAACAGTAGAGCAAACCCAAAGCAGCTTACAATGCCCACAGGGAGAACCTGAACCCCATAGAGGAATACAATCTTGGGTCCCTAGCTTAGGATCAAAACACAAACCGTTCTTTCTGCATGTCTAGGTGTTTTGTTTTGTCAGGGACACAATGTGACCCAACAGAGACCTACTTGTAGGGGTGACTAAAGGAGTTTTGACATAACTTTTCATTTTAAACAGATTTCATCTAATGAATCTATGGATCTGACCTAATTTTTCCAGTGAACCGATGAGGCATATAGCCACTACCATTGACTTGACTCTGGTAGCAACCATCATTCATAAACTAATAAAATCACAACTATGTACAAAAATACAGTTGGAAAAACAAATACACAATCCTTGTCAGTAGGGCCAGAATCATCTCAGCAAAACTATTCTTCTTCCAGGGTTTGTGAGAGTTGGTGACCAACAACAACACTCTTGCCTTCTTTGATAATCTGTGAAATTGCATGTAACAAAAATGCATGTATTCTGCCTGTAACATAGTGTCATGATAATCCACTGTTGGAGGCCTATTAGCTTTAGCAAATGGTTTTCACAATAAATAAGGCAGTCTTACTGCATTTGTCATCCATTTAAATAACAAACACACTACATTTATGACATCTGGCATAACGTTTCCTAGCACACCAATCAGGCCTATTTTGGTCATTATTGGTTTGTCACCATAGTCAACCTATGCCTTGTATATTGAACGTAATCTTTCCAACAATGCAACCCAGCCATCAGGCACACAATGATACAATTACACAGCATACAAAATTACAGTTGGCAGAGCCAAATACTATATCTCCTAAGAAGGTCTGACAAGTGCTCTTACAGTGCAAATCGTCTATCCCCATGGATTGTCAGAGTGAGTAACACCCTTGCCTACTACAATAATATTGAGATTGCTTATAACAAAATTGCTATCTGCAGACTTTAATACGGAGTAGTAACTATCCACCCTTAAATGCCTATTGAATTAAACGTATGCTTGTCACAATAAATACACCAGGTCTACTGCCTTTATTCATCCTAACATTTTCATAACAAACAACCAGGACTATAACCTTTATCATTGGCATGTCACCATAACCAACTCAGGCTTACTGTGTTGAGCATATGGTTTCCTACGAGGCAACCGTTCTGTATACCATAAAAATGTTACACAGTTACAGTTGTAAAAAAAAATACAAAATGCCTCCTAGGAGAATCTAATGAAGTTTATTGTAGTCCACGTCCCTTAAACCCTTGGTTTGTTCGAGTGAGTCACCAACACCAAAATCCCTGCCTATTAGGGTCAAATGTGAGGTTCAGGGTTACAAAAAAGCTAAACCAAAGGGGATGATGGACGGAGTGTTGAACAATGCAAGCAGTCACCCCCAGTCAACTGATCTGGGTTTAATCCATCATCATTCTTTAGCTCACTCCGCCACCCTTTGGAAGCCATTCATTTACCACCAACTAATACTTTTCTCTTGAGCTGCACAGTGCCAAGTAAACGATGTGCTACACACTTTGTTCAGTCCTGGACTTTTAGTTTTAAGTTTTGTTCTGCTTTTGCCATTTAAAGCATTAGTGTTCGTTTAAAATTTAAAAAAAGAGTAAATTGGAAGGGACAGGCTGAATGTGCCACACAACAGGGAGTCGTGGCATCTAGAAATTCGTGCAATGTTATAAAAACATATGATACCCCTGCAATGTATCTCCTTAAACTTGTATTTTTAGCCACTCATTCTAAAATGGCTCTGACACCCGTCTGCGACCGCTACCGCTAGAGAGTACCCAAAATAAAAATTAAAACAAAAAAAAACGGCATCAAAAATTAAATGAAAGACCATGGTGAAAAAGGTGTCCAGTAAAACCATTATTAACCTCAACTGTTTTTTGATGTGAGGTAGAGTATTTGCCCATACGATCTGTAGGTCTTTGGCTTGAATACGGGTAAGGCGGAAAGTGTTGGTGCAGAAGTACATTTTGTCCTGTCTGTGCCAACATGATTTCGCAGTTTCTGGCTAAAGGGGAGAAAGTTTCTGGGTCTTTGATGTGCTGTTGTTTTGCTTTGTACCTGCAGCGACCTTCTTCGCGCTGACCTTTTGCTGATCACACACTACAGTGCTCCTCCCTCCGGTTGAGTCTGCACAAGTGACGTTTCTACTCTTTCTAATTAGTGGCCACTATCTTAGCTCCCTTATTTATCCACAATACTAAAAAGTTGTCAATGGTCAGCTTACTACTAATTTGGAGAACAATGACTTATTGGATTCCTCTCAGACAGGGTTCAGAGCTAACACTGGCACGGAGTCCACCCTTCTTGCCATGCAGGACAATGTTAGATTGCTGGTAGATCAGGGCAAGTGTGCCGCCCTCATACTACTAGATCTTTCTGAGGTCTTCAACACAGTTTTGCAAAGTCAATTGATCAAAAAACTGCATGAAATCGTACTTCATTCTAAAACCCTGCAATGATTTATTTAGTTTTTAAGAAATGGAACACAACCAGTTTAGCTGGCTTCTTCAAATCACGTCCCCAGAACTGCCAGAAGCCAAACGTGGAATCCCACAGGGCTTGTCTTTGAGCCCGACATTCTTTAACTTTTGTTTCTTCCCTTGCAAAGATCGTCAAAACATGGGGCTTTTATATCTGCTCCTATGCTGATGATACACAGTATGTTATATCAATATGAAAAGACATTATGCAGGAACAAGTCGGTTCTACTTGTGGCAAGTGCTTTGGCATTCTTAAACTGTTAAGGAGATTATTCTTCTGGATACCAGTCAATTGGAGACGAACCATAGTCCAGGCTCTTGTAACAAGTAGACTGGACTATGGGAATGCACTGTATGTGGGCATGGCGGATTGCTTGTTCTCGCAACTCCAAGTGATGCACAGTTCAGCAGCCAAGCTAATCTCCAGTACAGGCAGCTATAGTTCTGCCTCTACTTGTCTGGCTACCCCGCATTGACTGCCCACGCGCCAAAGAGCGAATTTTAAACTTCTTTGTCATGCGCACAAAGCACTTTATAACAGGGGCCCACTAATTCTACAAGCTAGAGTAGAATTCTACACTCCAATACGTAATCTGAGATCATCTTGCACTGGCAAGAACCAAACGAATAAAAAAACAGTCAGATCTGGAAGGCCATTCATTCTCGCATCTGGCGGCAGTTCAGTGGAACAGGCTACCATTGGAGCTGCGCCTCACTGAAGACTATTTTGGATTCAGGAAAAAACTAAAGAGACCTGGCTGTTTAGAGCTTATTGCTATCTTTTCATTTCTATTTAGTGCCTCAACCAAAATTATAGGGAACATCTCAGCACCATGATATCCCCTTAGGGATGATTGGCGTGCTCTATAAAGACAATTAATAAATAATTTACCATATGCTTTTCAGAGTTAATACATCAGCTGCCTTTATCATAAAGTTCCATAGTAAAAATATCAGGCTTACTACTATGATCATTGGCTTAACCAAATTCAGTCCTGTTGTGATGAGTATAAGCTTTTCCAAAAGTCAAAAAGTGAAATACAAATACTTTTACCAGTGGAAGCACACAACTTCGACCCAGTTAAATCCTGTACTGAGGGGACCAACATGTGGGTGGAGTCTAAGCCCCTTTCTCAGTAGTACTCTGAAAGCTCTTTTTTTGTTGGTCAAATAAGGTTGTCTAATACCTGCACTGTCAAGCCAGGCCTAAAATGCGGACTAGTTACTTCAGGAATAGCCTAAAGAGATTAGATTGTACTCCCATCCTAAAGAAAACATGATAAAAAGAAATCACATGGCTCCATCAGGGAGTCTGAATCAATAATGCTCATCCTACTACTTAGCTGCTTTACAGTATTTCGTACTCCTGCCTCGTATTCCAAACATTATCTTATGAAAATCTGCACAACATAACCATGTTATTACTTTAGCAAGACATATATAAAATACTTATTTGAAAAGCAATATAGTTGAAAAATATCCAGAGTTCAGACACACTAAAATCCTCAATTTAGTGGCCTGGCTTAATTTGTGATTCCATGGGGGCCCTTTAGGGGGTCCTTTAGGCTCCTGGATGGTGTGCGACACCAGTTTATTCATCAGGCACATGTACCCCCCCCCCCCCTCCGAAACAAAATGCACATTCAAAGTTTACAGTGAACTTTACCTAATGTCAGGGCTTTAAGTGGGCCAGGTCCTTCTGGGCCCCATAGCAATTACAAATGTAGATTGAAACAGGTCCCCGTTGGGCTCTGTATTCATGTCTTTAACTTTACAGGCAAAAACACTGATTATTTTTTGAATAATGAATGTAAAAAACATTGACATAATCTATGTCAGTGATTTAATTCGTTTTTATAATACATGGGATTTTACAATCCCTGTATAAAAACCGGTATCTAATTTCTTTTACAATAGATGATTTGTCATGCACCCAGTCGCCTATTATAAAGAAATTACATCCGAACTCAACTGTAATAACGTATTCTAGTTGGGTTCTGATTTCACAATGCCTGCAGCCACAGCTGAGAAGAAAGGCAGGTCAGATCAGTGAGCATAATTAAAGTAGCTGTTTAAGGAACGAAATGTCTTTTTTCTAGCTGTCTAGTGACAAGCAGAAAGGAGATATTTATAATAACAGGCTTATTTTTTCTACTCAGCCATGGAACTTCAAGATGACTTGCGGTATACTTATCATGTATGGCAGGGGTACATATATATAGTTTACATGTTTTACCTAATCTTGTATTCCCTAGGAGTGTTTGCTAGTTCCAGGATGTTGCGTCTCTGTATTTTTTCATCTAGCATATTACTCTTGTATTGTTCAGTAGTTTGAACTAAGTCTTCTCCAGCTGTTTATTCTGGCCCATGATTGAGAGCTCTAGCATGGAGGCTGAAGGCAGGGTGAGTTTCTCACAGTGAGTCAGAAAGGTGTTCAGAAATACAGTCATCCAATCCATGGCGTCTCAGCAGAGCACACAAAGCAGTGGTCATGCATTCCAGTTGTGATTCGGTGCAATGAGTGCACAGAAGGTACACAGTTCTCTAAATATTGACAAGGCGAAAGTAAAAGAAAATCCAGTGCTTAAAGGTGATTGCGTGCATTGTGTGTTTGAGTATGGTGTAGTTAAGGAGTTGTGAGAGTGCATTCAGGAACATTGAGTGATCACAACGGTAGTGATTGGGACACTTTGAGAATCCATGCCCCTTCTACAAACCCCAGTAGTGTTTGATTCACAGTCTCATAATTTCAGAATTAAAACATTTTCAATAATGATTTAAATCAAAATCATTTTTTTTACTCCTTTATCTTAAACAGCAAACAGCCATTGACAAAGCCAATAGTACTGGCTGGTTTTGGGTGTATATCAGCTGGTGTGGTCTATAAATATGGATGTAATAATAGAAAGATCAGAGAGGCACAAAAACACCGGTCGGATAGCACATTATAAAATTCACAGGAATGTAGTTTACACAATTAATTAACTTCCATAATTACCATGGGCAAGCCCCTTTTAGAGGCCCCCACTTTATCTTCCCATTTAAAGACCTGTATTGTGTTGTAACTTAATCAATAGAGCTGTCACAGCAGTGCTGAAATTACCCGATCTCCCATTCTATATTGGAGTTTTGTGTCTGCGCCAGTGACAGTTGCAGGGAGGAATTGGACGCAAGATGAGTGTACCTGTTGGCTGGTGTTCAATTATAAGACCCCATTTATGCGCTTATGTCAAAGAAGATGTAGTCATATATGTTTGGAGTTGCGTCGCAAATACTTCAGAGCACATGTTTGGCACATGTGAGTGATGAAAATGAGTACAGCGTGACTGGATTTAATTTGCAACTGCTTTGTTCCTTGCACACACGGATCTGGGGTAATATTATATTTTATGTTGTTCAAAATATATCTCAAGTTACCATCTTGCACTGAGGACAAGAATAGATAGTTGGAGAAATGGATTTCTCAGTGAACTAGTCATCAGTGTGCCAGTGAGGTGAAGAACGGACTCTGTAATAAAGGTTTGGTACAGTGAGCTAGGCCTCTCTTTTTAACATGAGTGCACACAATTTCTCTTTGGCTCCTCTGCAACCATTTGTGCCAGCGGGTAGTACTAATGTATGAAATGGGCAAAATGGAAGTCTTATTTTCTAAATTATATAGCAAGTGTTGATGAAGAAGGAAAAATGTTACCAGCACAGAAAAAAAGGGTTTCTTACATTCTTTCTGACCAGCAGTGTTAAAGGTTTTTGAGCAAATGACTATGGATGTTGGGGGTGGTGGCAATATATTTCAAAATACTATTGCTAAATTTCGACCGTTACATTTGTCCTAAGGTATTCATTGATATTTTAAAATACAAATTCTTTCAAAAGAAACAAGATGCAGATGAAACTATAGATGATTAGGTAGCTGCTCTTTGGTCTTTGTCTTTGGATTGTAATTTTGGAAATTCGCAGAAAGATTTAATAAGAGATCAAATAGTAATGCATGTAAATTACCCTGCAATTCAAGAAAGCCTGAGTTAATGGAGATGCTAGTTTGAAAGATATTCTGGCAATTCTTTAAAGGCAGAGTTACCAAGTAGGAGTCCTAAAGTTATTCAGACAGAAGTAAAAGTGAAAAGTAATGAATGTGTGAGTAAAATTACGAGTAAAAAATCTCAGCAATAAGTTAGTAAACAAAAAATGAATCTTAATCTGACGAAAACAGAGAAGGTGACAAAAATAGAGAAGGTTTAAGATGTTACTGCTGCAATAGCAAGTTTCATCTGGCATATAGCAAATCTTGTCTGACGATAAAACAAAACTGCTCCAATTATGGCATTGTTGGCCATTTCTCCAAGGTTTGCATGAAGAAGAGAAATTAAAAGATAAAATGTTTAGACGAAGAAGATTATAGTGAGGAAAATACTAATCAGGAGGAAGTGTAGGCAAGTTTGTTTTAAATATTAGTGATGGTATCACTAATGTGTTAAATATTGATAACCAAAAAGTAAAGAAACAACTTTTATGTGATTTGATGATTGGAGGAGTAAGCATCCAAATGTATGCAGGTTCTCTGTATACCATTGTTAATGAAAGTGTATGGAGATCCAAGTTTGTTGACAGAATAGGTAGTAAGTTTGAAAAACCTGACATCAGTCCTGAAGAGTATTCTGAAGGAAAAAGTGAGATGTTAGGATACCAGATGCTCACTTTTAGGTTTAAAAATCGTAAAGCTATTGGCAAATTGTATGTTGCTAAGAAGGGACCTTCTGTGCTTGGATGGTATGGTCAGGGTAACTTGTACATGACGTTGAATCCCAATAATCTGGAATCTTTGATGATTGTTGATGAGAGGGAAAGTACAGCACAGACCATGTTAAATAAATTTCCAAATGTGCTTAGTGGAAAAATTGGGAAATTGCGTGACTTTGAGCATGAAATTGTTCTGAAAAAAGATGCTATTCCAAAAATACAAAGAGCTAGAAATATTCCTATTTTTCTTACAGAGGGAGTGGGGCAAGAACTACGGAAACTTGTAAAAGATCACATTATTGAAGGGGTTGAATCATCTGTGTATGTTTCTCTCTTTGTGGTGGCCAAGCACAGTATTCGGAAAATCAGATTGTTTGTCCAATTTAAATAACAATTTCCTAGTAGATCAATTTCCCTTGCCAATATTTTCTGAAATGATGGTCCTTGTAATAAAATTCTAATGGATTCAACACAATAGATCTTTCCGCAGCCTATCACCAAACTTTCCTTAAGGAAGGGTGCAGATCCTATAAAATATTTGTTTCACGCATGGCCTGCAATTGGTATAAAAGAATGTCTTTTGGCCTCGCGTCTGCGGCAGCAGTCTTTCAACGAATAATGCATCAACAGCAAATGTTAAATGCTTCCAAGATGATATTTTAATTTTTTGGAAGGACAAAGTGGAGCGTGGTGAAATTTTGGAAAAGTGGTTGGGAATATTGAATGAGTAAGGTTTAACTGTAGAATTGACAAAGTGCAAATTTGCTGCGGTGTCTGTTACTTATTTAGGCACTGTGATAAGTAAGGATGGGGTTAAGCCCAAACCTGAATTGGTAGTGGCAATCCAACTGGTGCCAGCACCCGTGAGTAAGGACGATGTGAGATCATTCCTCAGTCTCACAGAGTTCTATTCTAAATATGTACAACATTTTTTAACTAGAACTTTAAATATTCACCAGTTACTTAAGAAAAAATGCAAATTTGAGTGGAGCAAAGACTGTCAAATGGAATTATTGATAGCCATTGCTAAGGCTACAGCTTTGAGTAGTTTTGATCTCAACTTGATGAGTGTGATTACCACGGATGCAAGTTGCAAGGGAATAGGTGCTTTTTGTCTCAGGTTAAGGAGAAGGGCAAAGAAGTCATTGCGTATGCTTCAAGAGCTCTAACACTATCTGAAGTTGAATACTCAGTTATTAAGAAAGATACCCTGGCTTGCGTGTGGGCATTAGATCACTTCAGATCTTGTGTATGGGGAAAGCAATGTTTGTTAAGTAGTGACCATAAACCTTTGATCAGATTACCACAGAAGGTATGATAACAGCATCTGCATGTATAGCAAGAATGTCTGAGACTTCAAAATTGTATTTACAAAATTATTTATGTGCCAGGAAAACAACATAACCACAGATTTCTTGTCCAGAATGCCTCTACAAATTAAAGAGGATCTGAATGTTGATAGGACGTGTGTCATATAGACGCACGGTTTCCCACGGGAGCCTAACAGCACCCAATTTTAAATGCTGGAATGTTTTATGTGTCTGTGTTGTCCTTCTTTCTCTTTTTTCTTTTAGGAACCGCAACAGCGGATCCACTCCTCTTAGGGACCCAATGGATTTGCTTGGTGATGTACTTATAACTTTTGAATCACCTATTATGTAGTAGAGTTTATTATTATTTAATTTTTGGAGCACATTCTCACTTGATCCTGATGAATTGCCACCGACCCGTATGGGCATAGAGCAAGAAACATGTCGACCTTTCTACTTCCCTAGGGAGCATTATAATCCCTCGGGGGTCACCGATTTTACTTAGGCTGGTATACCACCAGAATAAAATGGTTCATCGATTGGCAATACCATACCTATTTTAACTCACCTCACCATCACTCACTACACTTGTTGCACCTACCCCCACGCACCTATACGGCTGTCTCTAAAAAGATCTCCGATAAAGAGCCCCTTCGCGGGAGCCCGTCGGGCATTGCAGTGCCGGCCCGACGAGGAGCACAGCCCTATGATGAAGCATGACACCTTGCTAGGTGTGTGAGGGCATTCTATAGAGACTAATCGCTCTCCCCCCTCTCTAAACCCCCCCCTCTCCCAGAGGAACTGCACTCCTGGTTTTGTTCTCGATATCTTGGAGCACTGTGCAGGACCTCATTAAAAAGCTCTTGGTTCCTCTCTTTTTGAAGCAGGACGTGTGTCATAGCATGGGTGCATGATCATGGTGTTCCTATTGTAGATAAAGAAGTGTGGATGAAAGAGTACAGTAAACATAAGGTATGACAAGAGGTGCTAGTATACATGGCAAATGGCTGGCCCACGAAGGGAGCACTAAAGTCTTAGATTTGAAGTTTTGGGGAGATTAGAATGAGTTGACTTCAGTGGATGGTATAATTTGGAAGGGAAGCAGTGTAATTCCACCGTCTACTTTGAGGAATATTACTATGCAAGGTCATAAAGGCCATGGTGGGTTAGTTAGGACAACGTGAACGGTTAAAAAGGATATTTGTGGCCAGGAGTGGGCATCTTTATTGAAAGATTAGTTATAAATGGTGTAAGTAGTGCTAAAGCTGACACATCACTAAACTTTGAGGCCCAATCTGAGTGAACATACGGTTCCTAAAGAACCGTGGAATACTGTAGCTGTAGACATTATGGGTCCTATTGGAGTGCAATCTAAGTACATCATCACTGTTATTGATATTTTTTAGAGATGGTCAGAGGTAAAGGTGTTGGAGAATGTAG
Source organism: Triturus cristatus (assembly GCF_964204655.1). NCBI lineage: Eukaryota > Metazoa > Chordata > Amphibia > Caudata > Salamandridae > Triturus > Triturus cristatus. The sequence continues at coordinate 708,636,029 of NC_140594.1, read as the reverse complement.
ACACTGGCATGGTTTGAGTTTCCTTTGTAGGGTGTTCACATGGGAAGGATTACCGGTTAACATAATTACTGATAATGGTGTACAGTTTGTGTCCGGCAAAGCCAAGGAATTTCTCAAAAGAGTTGGAATTGAACACTGTACCACTTCTCTTTATAATCCTTGTGGCAATGGTATGATTGAAAAGTTTAATAGAGTGCTTAAAGGGGCAACCTAGATGGCAGAGAGTGATGAGGAAGATTGGGAGCTACAAATTCAAAAAACAGTATGGGTGTATAGAATTACAGTTAATGACATGACAAAATATTCCCCATTTGAAATTATGAGAGTCTGTGTTCCAAGAACCAAAAGTAATCCTGCATGGTCAGTGAAGTCAACTTCTTGTAAAGTAAATTTGCAGATAGTCACGAAAACCATTGAGGATACCCATAAGAAATCCAAAACGAGGTATTATGATAAAAGAGGATCAGTTGAAGGAGGTTCAGGTGTTGAAGTTGGAATGTTGGTTAAAGTAAAACAAAAAACACACATGGAGGGTGAGAAAGGGAGAAAGTCAATTTTCAGGCCCTTTTGAAGTGAGACAAAATTTGAAAATTTCCGTAAGTCTAAGTGATGTTAAAGTATGGAACCTCATAAGAATTGCTGTTTAGAAAGGTGAGAACCAAGTGTTCAGAAAGTGTGAGTAAGAATGTTGATGGTAAGTTGTGGGAAGAAGAAGTGACTCCTAGAAGAAGGGATACCATTTTAGTCCTGAAAGAATGCGGGATAACGCAAGATTTGAAAAAGGGATAGAGGTTACTTATTGTCAGTTCGATGATGTTGAAAGAAAATGTGGGTTTAGGTACCCATGGAAGGGAAAAGGTTGCAAAAGGATCCTGTGTGAATGTCTAAGTGTATGTGTAAGGGAAATGGTTGAAGGGTCCTGTCTTATCCTAGGGGAGTTTTAGGGTAATTTTTTTTTATTTTATATAAAGATGGTAATTGATGCATTTAATTTTGTATATATGTATTTTCTTTAATTTTGTTTTATATTTATTGTGATTTTTCAGCTGTGCAAATTTACGATTTTTAGTTTTTCATATATACATAAATGTATATACATACATACACAGTTATTAGTTATGCTTTTTAATGTTTAACGGAAAGGGTTGTGTTATAACTTTAAGAATAGTACTGTCGCTGCAGTGCGGTCAAGCGCGAGCTCCCATTCTATATTGGAGTTCTGTGTCTTCGCCTTTGACAGTTGCAGGGAGGAATTGGACGAGGGGGAGTGTGCCTGTTGGTGGGGTTCAGTTATAAGAATAAATACGTATTGTACTGTACAAGGTTCCTGTGATCAGATCAACTTAACACCCTGCCTCAAGTTTCCCTTTAGGTGGTGAAGGCCAGCACAGTCCATAGTTTGACTTTGTTGCCACTGAAACTAAGAGGCCTCGTCCACTCGTTTAGAAAGGGCAGCAGAGCGGGAGGGGGGCAGCAGGACCAGTGGCCAAGTCCTGCTTCTCATTTCTAACATTCTAAATCTAATTGTGACATTAGTGCAACTCAAAAAGAGGTTTATGTCCAGACTTCAGATGGAAGGGTTGAAAGATACTTCCAGGCATGGTGGGGTTGGGCTTTCTCTCCAGTGATCTTGATGATTGGTCATTGTGAAGGAGACCAGCTGCCCGTTAAGGTTGGTTACGGCTCGCTTTGGATGCCCAGAAATCAGAATAACGAGCTGGTTATCGTATGGCATGTGGGATGCCTGCTTAGGAGGTTAAGTCAATGTGTGAGGGCCCGGGGATTCAGCCTAGGAAAGTTGTGAGTAAGATTATTTAGTCCAGTGGTACTGTTGTTTTACTGACGTCAGGGATGGTGAAATTTCATGTGTTACACTAAGTACAAGTGTAGCAAGTGAGCCCCACCCATTCAGCAGGAGAGTGGGAAGAGTGTGGTATATAGTTAGTGGTGCACTTTGGAGCGCACTGTCACACACACATATTACTAAAGCTTGCCGTAGTAGCCGGCAGTGATTTACAGACAGCACATTTTTCATTGACATAGCCTCGAAATTTACTCAGAGATTCTGTTTTACTGATATAATTATTGGGATACACAGATATAATGTGTCTAAATCGTTGTTCACAATTATTTATCGTTTTCTTCTCACTAAGTAAAGTGCTTTGATCTATTTTGTTCATTTTAAAAGCTATGTTTCTGTCACTGCAGAATTACAAAAAGTGCTTCATTTGTGCTTTAACTGGTGACATGTGGAATAGTTTGTAAAACTAATTTACAGATATTTAAATGTTGTTGAGTTTTTTTCTCACACTCCTTCTAGACGGTCTCATAGTTCACTTTTGAAAATGATCTCACTTTACTGTCAGAGAAAGAAATTAAATTTCAATCGCAGTGTTAAAAGAATAAGCAGCAGATTGACAGAAGACATAACCTGACATTGGACCTTGGTCTTTGAACGCCCAGCAGATGTGACTAGATGAAAACAAAATTTCAAGGCATCTTTATTGCCCATTCATCTTCTGAACTCCAGCATGGATATTTTAGTGGTGTTGCAGCACCGTCCACCCCCCTACTTCCTGCACCTATGATTTAGTCAGTGTATAGGCAATCATTGAGAGGGATGGGGCCTTGCTAGTTAATTTTGGTCATTGTATGGAAGAGCTGCTGTCTATTTGATAATTAATGGACAATTCCATTTTATCTTTCGTATTTCGTTTGCTGCATCTGTTATCGCAGAAGTGAATGAATAGGCCAAGCGCTTGATTCTCGTTCTAAAGTACGTCACAACTAAGTTTGATAATCCCCCCCCCTGTCTATCCAACCGGTGGTGGCGGCCGGTTTTAAGTGATATTACTAGTGTCTAGCCGCAGAAATGGGGGCTGTGGACGCCACTACCTGTGCGTCGGCTTCAGTCCACCTATAATTACAGGCTCCTGGTAATCACTCCAGCTGCTTGGAAAAGCGTAAAGGTGAATCAGAGTAGTGTCTTTGAGCTGACCATGGTGCATCTGTCTCCTGACCCGAGAATGACGCAGGCCATCATTTGGGCAACATTTGTGGTCTTTCTTACCTTTTATTTTAGCTTAGTCATGTTCAACTTTACTAGTTTTTCAAATTGCATTCCCGTTGGATCAATGTTTTGTCTGATGGGGAATGCGGATTTTCTTTTTGAGCACATATAGGCACATACGTTTATCCCTCCATCCTTCTGAATGCAGCCTAGCTGCAAGTTTTATTTATTTATAGTGTTTTGTACTGCTCGAACTCGACCCAAAGGTATCAGAGGTATAGTTGGCAGGGTAACACTTGCACGAGTTACATACGTGTGATTGCAATTCCAGCTACATATGGGCAAATACAATCGCAGTGTACACAAGATGTGTACTATAAACAGTCCCAGTTGTACGAGTTACAAATGGAGTAGGTACAAATATATGATATGGTAAGTACAGAGATAAGGCAACACTGTATATAGAAAGGTCTACGATAGTAGGATATTTAGATGATGTAGTTCTGAGGTAGTTACGGTAGGGCATGTCGATTTAGGTAAAAGTGTGTGTAGTTGGTGTGGATAGAGCAAGACAGCATAAAAAACATATAATAACATATAGGCCTATAATAACAATGTACACCAGTTTTGACATTGAATGAGCAAAATAGCACATAGGCCTCATATAACAGTGTAGACTATCAGTGTAAGCATAACGACACAAGGTACTCGCAGGATGAGATTATAGGTAGACAGTAGCAAGTTCTGGTGTAGAAGTGTTTCCACTTCCACCTGGATGGAGGTCGACGGGGGCAGTGGGCTCTGATTGGGGTATTATAGTGAGTTGCTGTGGGGTCGTGTGGAGTATGGAGCTGGGGGTCAGGCAGATTCCTTTGCAGATCATTGCATGCAATACCAGGGGCTCTAGAGGAGGTGAGGAGGTGTTAGGCAGAGCACAACAGGCTTCAGCTGCAAGCCAAAGCTGGTGCCGGTATGACGTGCCAGAGGGGACAGTGAAGCGGGAGCTATCCGTGAGGGACTAGTCACGAGGCCATTGATCCACTGTATAGGCACAAGCTTGAGACGTTGGGAGTGCAGGCGACTCAGCTCCAGGCACGATGTACTGGGCGTTGGTCCCTAACTCCTGGCATAAATGTTGACTGTGACCCCCTTAGTGTATGAACGGACGCTGGTGAGGCAGAGCAGGCCAAGGGAGGGGGGGGTATTGTCGGCGAAGGGCTCAGAGGCCGAAATAGGAGATTCCTCGTCTTCATCTACTTCAGGCGCTTGCTGTGATTAATGGAGGTGGAGGCGTATTCTCAGTTTGTATGGCAGTACCAAAAACACACAGCAGTCCCCAGGGGAGATAAGGAGACCCTCCTCACTGTCATAGCTTTCTGGCGCACTCTGTGCTTGAGGCTATACCTGGGACACATGGCAGTCCCAAAGACACTCGTCAGTCCCCTTGGCCGACCGAGGCCAGTTACATGAACAAGGGGGTAGCTCTGGCTCGCCTCTTGCTTCTCCACTCTTCGTGCTTTTCTGCCGAGCCTCTTTTTTTTAGGTCTCGCCTAGCCATGCAGCGCATGCGCTGCTCGCTTGCGAGATCTATTGGTGTCGATTTTACTTGCGAAGGGGGACAGGAGATGTGCACACGTACAGACAGGAGATGTGCACATGGCGGTTCAGCACAGCGCGCGCATGGCGCGCTTTCACTTTCCCTCCCTCCCTCAGCATTTCAGCACAGCGCGCGCATGGCGTGCTTTCACTTTCCCTCCCCCCGTCGGCTCCAGATCATCTCGGAAGCTCCCGGCGACCCTGCGCGCCGTCGGCTCACTGTTCTTTGATTCTGGGCAGGTTACTAATCCCTGTCTCTTCCGCCTTATGTTAGCAAAGGCAGAGTATGTTTACCCTAAATATGTAGTTAGAGTTATGGCTTTAAACGGGTCAGCTGTTGACTTTGCATATGCTTATTGCAAAGTTTTGCTTGCTATTCCAAATACCCGTAAACGGTATAGAATCTTATCCTTTATTTAAACACGTGCAGCTCATAACCCTGCGTAATCTACTTTAGCCAGTGTAATGAGCTCTTACTTTATGGAGTATGCTGGCTGGTTGTTTTGCATTTTAATATAGCACAAAGTCAACCCCGCACTAACAAAGAGCTTTACAAGACAACCAGTTACGGTACATAGTTACACATTGATACAAAAAGATATTGCATTTTACAAGGCACGGGAGATTAACTGATTTGACCACAATCACACAATAGTGAGCCAACGCCGTGACTTGAAGCATATTTACCAGCTTACTGCTCAGCAGTTTAAAGCATTGCACCACTATTTTCCATTTAGTGACATTGCCTACTACCATGTTGTGTTCCTACGCTCCGCTTTTCTACAGTTATGTTGCAAAAGGGGTACTATGCCACTAATGTATTGTATACTGCGCCACAGTGATGCACTGCATCAGGTGTTGGTATAAAAGGAGGGTATGGCTAGCGAAGTTTTCATTCCTATTTCAAAGATTTGTTAAACAATATATGTTTTTTTAATCCATTATTTAAATGCATATAATCGTTCCCCTTCATACTTGTAAATTAATCCGTCAACCCACAAATATATTTTTTGCCTCCTCCTAAAAAGTAACCGTAGTTACGGTTTCTATGCACATATAACCTGTTATTCTTATATGCCTATTGTAAAGTTTTGCTTACTGTTTTTAAATCCCGTACAAATGTTTCGCATTCTCGCATATATTTTTCCTGGGGTTTTTTTCACAATACTACAACTAATACTCGAACACAACTGTAATTCACATTATTGATACCCTTAATAATCCTACAAATCATCATACCATCCAAGCAACAATTAATTGCAATAGTGAACCCTGCACACTGATGCTAACTACTCCTCTTGCCACAAAACTAACTAAACCAATTACACATTACATACTTAGTAAACACATACATACAACTACTTACCTGTTAAATACATTTAAACACTCCAAACAAAACCATTATGCAAAATTGTCATTACAATACCAATAACTCTGATGCGAGACCTGTTGCATTGCAAATGCTTGTTTCACTCAATGTGCTCCTCGCTCCTCTGCCGATCCGGGCAATTGCCTGGAGCCCGCTTTTGTACTGCATACAGGGATGAGGCCATTGTCTGGCGCTGTCTGCGTGCAGCGCATGAGATAGCCTATCTGGAGGCCTCAACTCCCCTGTATTATCGGTGCCCTGGTGGCCGGGGGCCAGTCCAGAGTAGCGTCTTTGAGCTGACCATGATGCATCCATCTCCCGACACGAGAATGTCGCTGGGCGTAATTTTGGGAACATTAGTTGTCTTTATTACATTTTATTTTAAGCTTAGTCATGTTCATCTTTGGTATTTTTTTATTACATTCCCGTTGGATATGTCTCTTTTGGCTGACGGATTAAATGTGGATTTTCTTTTTTGCGCACTTACAGACTCCGAAGTTTATCCCTCCATTTCAGTGCCCAAATCTTTCTTGCCTTTCATTTCTGCTTTCAGCTCACCAAGTGCTTTTTAGGTCGAACCTGGGCAGCGCATGCGCTGCTGTGCGTGGCATGCTGTATTCGAGTATAGACTTAAAGCCCCGCCCACTTTCCACCCATATTTGTCATTGACTTGTGTAATTGTTCTTCGTAAATGCTGGCTTCTGATTCGTTAATAGGCATGTTAGTTCCTCCATAGTACCGCCGTGTCTTCATTTGTAACCTCCCATGTGGACTGACCCTTTTACTTCTGTTGTTACATGGTATTTCTTATTTAGTCTGTAAGCACTATTTTCTTTAATGAGTTTCTCCTACTGCAGGCACGACATGCTTTCCAGTAACATTCAGCTGGCCATGCGCGCTTTCACTTTCCAAGCAGCCAGGGACAATGGCGACTGTTTCTTTGAAATGAAATAGGTCTTGCATTTTATAAGAGTTTGAGCTATTGGCATTGTAAATGACAATGTCTTTTATTTATGTGTTAATTATCAAAACAGATAAATAAAAGGCATTGTCATTTACAATGCCAATAGCTTAAACTCTAGCAAATGCAAGACCTATTGCATTGCAAATGCTTGTTGAAGAAGTCCTTGGGAGGAATAACAGGGTGGTACAACAAGTCGAAAACTAAAATGTTCACTCTAAAGGTATTTGGTAAGTCCCGCTTTTGAGTGCCTACATCAAACTGCAGTAGCAGTATGGGACTAGCCAAAGCCATAAACCTGAAGACGTAGTGATAAACTGTGTACAAACTGGTTGAATCTGTCAGATATGTGTCCTAACAAATCCTCCACTTTGAGAACCCCCACTTAGCTGCAAAAAAACTTTGAATTCGCCAAGTTCTTCTCCAGCATAACTCATAAATTCAGGTATGACATTTTAAGTCATCCCTAAAACATCATCCCTAGGACAGATAACCTGCCTCCCAAAAACATCCTGCACCTAAAGAGGTTCATTTTATGAGTTCTTCACTATCTGCTTTAACAACATACCAAGAAAAAGTCTGCTGATTAAAGTGCTCCAGCTTCCACCCTGTGTCGCCAACCTTTAAAAGTCTGCTTTTTAGGTGTCGCCCACCAGACAGACCAAAGTGGTTAGAAAAGACTATTGTGGTGTTACCAATAAATTACAGTAGGCTTACAGCCCTCTCATTGTTTACCCATTGATTGGCTTTGTTGTCACGTTTATTTGCTTACTTCTCATTTATTGGCTTTCATTATCCATCTTGTTCCATCTTGTGTGTGTTCCTCCCTTGGGAAAAAGCCTCTTTTCCATCTTTGGCTTTGCTGACTTGTCCACTACCCACTTTTAGGGAACTACTTTCTTCCTGTATGCCTAAGCACTCCACAAAGAGTGCTTGTGTTTTCTAACTCTCTCTCTTGTGTGCTTCTTCTCCCCCATGCCAAATGTCCACCCCATGCTCCATGTTGCGGTCTCCCTCGTGTTGTTAGCTCTCTGTTGTGTGCTTCCCCCCCACCCCATGGGGTTCCTGTATACAAGTTCTAAATGGTACTAAGGCTCTGCAAATACACTACCTCCACCCGCCCACTCTGAGATTGTCCATTCTGCCTGGCTCTGTGTACAGGTCACCAGTGTTCCGCCCCCCCCCGCCCCCCGCTTCGAAATTGCTGTGCAAGGCATTGTTTGTATGCATTTGTGTTACCCTGGCACCACCACCTTTTTTACCTGCCATATTCCCTGCTGCCCAGTGTTTTATATGGCTGTGCAAGCACTCTACAAATGGACATGCCAAGCTGATAATGTATGCACTTCACATAGATGACCATTCCTGTTCTTGGTCTTCCAGCCTGCCTTTTATTTTGTACAAGTCTTTACAAGCGAGCACTTTGTCATGGGCAACCTCTGTATCTGCATTGTCCCCCAAAAGCACACCAACTCAGCTGACAACCACCCCAACATGGTGTATGCTTCCCGGTGGCGTACCCCTGGCACACTCTGTTGCCTGTGTTAGCGCTGCCCACATGCTCCAGATACAGACTGTAGTTGTTCTTTGCTTTAAGTTTGTGGCTAGAGCTACCTGTTCCAAGTGCTTCTTGCTAATCTGTGATATTATATTTCTTTTCTCGTCATCGTCCTTGTATATTCAGCATTCTTATACCCGCAAGGCCTAGGCCGTGCTGGACGTAGCTCCCTAAAATGACCCTGTCAACGCTATAGAACACTGCACCTCACTGTTCTTTGTTATGAGGTAGGTACCCAGGTGTGCGATGCTTCCAGCCCTCTGTCTAGAGCAGAGGGAGGAGGTGCAACAGCTGCTCTCACTCGTTCCTTTCTGTAATACCTGGGCCTGGATTCAAGACAGTGCCCCGGGGCGCAAACATGGTGCGCCTGGTACAGGGGTCCTGGTGTGTCTGGTCAAGATGATGTTTGCCTGTGCACAGCTCATCCTTCCTTCATATAAAAGTGCTGTTTTTGTGAGCGAAAATAGGTTGTACGTTGCTGGGCCTTTTCTGCAGTAGAAGAGGGGGTAGGTCTTAATCTCATTTGGAAGGTGCTACCTGGAGGAGAGTTTTTGAAGTTATAAGTAGAATAACAGTTAGCACTAGAATTTAATGTTCTAGTTGCTTCCAAATTTGACAGTGATCATAGATCTCACGTTCAGCATTTTATGCATCATTGTGAAACCTGGGCAACAAAAGCTTACCAAAAACTGATAACACGAGCTACCAAAACATTAAAGCTCTGATTTATGGGAATGAAGGCTACATTTCTTCATTTGCTGTCTGTAAACTTGACAACTTTGCGAGCGTCGTGTTCTAATGAAATACATATAAATAGAAGTTAGAAGGACTGCTCATCTCTTACAAAGTGTGTATAACAAATACTAATGTACCAATAGGTGGCGAGATCAGTAATTTTCGAGGTTGTTAAGGCTTTGATTGTTACATATTATTCTGGAATGGTGAACAAAAATGTAGGAGTATGTTTGGCAAAGGGCGCACACAGATATTAACTGCTTAGTATAACTGGATCTCTGAAAACGCCTTACCTCAGGGATCTGTTCTTTCCCCATTTTGCCCTGTGGCTGTGCATCTTTTTCCGGAAATGTTGGCTCTCTCACAAGAGTTTCAGCCGCCGAAAGTCCTTAGCAGTCTCTTGAGAGTTATTATTCGCAAATGGATTTGATTTGACATAAGCATCTATTTCAGCTTATCACTCGAGCTATGCTGCACGCTTGCCCCATCCGTTTCATGGGGGCCACAGGAGAGAGCACTGGGAACACCATTACAAAAGAGCAAGCACCCGTGCACTGCACTTCCATCGGGGATAGCAAAAATCATTTATAGATTCACCAGGTCAACTATAAATTGGTATATTCCTCAAAAGAACCGGACACTTTCTTAGTGGGAAACTTGTTCTCCTGAAAGTACAGGAAAATTAGTTTTTCAAAAAGCTGGGAAAATTGTACTTTTTGAAAAACTGATATTTTAGGTTAACCCTCACAGGAACAGATTTACTCTGTCAATAAACATTATTTTTCATAATGTTCTTCAAACTTGATGTTAATGGGTCCAATGCAAGATTTTATTTGGTTTGATGTATCTTTAACAAACTTGAGATATAAGGTGCATGTTTCTTGAATAGCGGTACACTTGACGCAACTAAGAAAGTGTCTGGCAGTTTATTAATGTTCTCCTTAGTGCTTAAATATATAATTGTAAATGTATAATTGTTCCTTTTTTTAACGAATGAATCGTGTCCACGAGCTATGATGTTCTTTAATAAAATGTTCCTATTTTGCTCCATTTGGTTTGCTTTAATAAACTTCGAATAAACTATAAAAGAAATGTTTTGCGTGTCGTGAGCAGCTAATATGGAACAAAATCCTTTTTCTTCATTCTGATGTTACTAATGATACTTCTAAATGCTGTTCCTCGCCTTGTAAATCACCACTGGTGGCTGACTGGATCTGGAAAACTCTTGCAAAAACTCCTGAGTGGCAGCAGGTGGTGCCATTGTCCTCAATCATGGTTCCTTTTCTTTAGCAGACACAATAACATGGAGCCACATAGAGGTGCCTCCCCTGCTCCTGATGTTACTTCTTATTTTTCCTTGCCCTTCGTTACAAGTACAGAGCTTAGCTCCTTTAGTTCTTAGACCATTAACTTTCCTAACCAGTGTCTATGCATATCCCCTCCTCCACCCACAATAACAGGCTATAAACCGTGTTGCACATGCCGCAAACAGATGTCTGTCAGAGACCAACATGATGTACTTCTTTGGTGCCTCTGGACCAAACATGACAAATGCAACAAATGATTCCTGATGTACTCGAATCCCACCAGGGAGCAGGAAGCTAAACTCTGCATCAGCAAATACAAAAAACAAGGTTGGTCCCCACACCAATTGCAAGGTCATTCCCGACCCTGTTCCCATTCACCATCTTTCAGATAAGTTCAAGAAGAAATCATGACACAAATCAAAGAGAAATCACAAAGTACTAACACTGCTCTTCACCTCCTCAACTCTCCCATTTCAGGGAGAGATACTATAGTAGTTGCTCTAAACTTAGATGAAGCTGGCCCTCGGTGCAAAACTTCAGTTGGTTCATTGGTTTTCACTTCCTCGGAGGATGGCTGTAAATCTAGGACTTGAGCTCCGCATCTAATCCTGACAGCAGCAAAAGTTGCACTTATTTCTGTAGCGGTTCCAGTGCGCAACATCAAACCTTTATCCCCTGTAACCTCCAATGTATCCAGACCACTTGCCTCTTACAAGTTCATGTAAATGTCAACATCATATTGTGGGGTAAATCATCCCCTTCCTCTTAGTCGTCATTGCCTTACTGATTACAATCTGACCCAAAAATGGTGATCAAGCCTCTGAGGGATGCTTCACGTAAAAGGAAGCGTTTTGTCAGATTCAGCGCATACAGTGATTAGGTACGCTGAAGTGGAGTCTAGGTGCAGCTTTCGTCGAAGTTGAAGCGGATGAGGCTGGATACTGGAGTTGGCTAGGGCCCAACCTATTGTGTCAGCAACGTTGGGGCATGCGTCAGTGAAAAGAGGACTGGCACAGATCTTGGAGCCAAAGGAGAAGTCAGCCCTGATGTCAGTGCAGAACCTGAGGTAGCACTGAAGATGGATCTGCAGGCAGTAACTTGACTGGAGGCCCCTCTGGGTCCTAGGGACCCGGACCACGCCAGAGGGAGGCAGAGGATTGTTAAAGGTATGCAGTATAGCCTACTTGAAGGCCCCAACCACTGCAGTGTTGCCGATGACCCAGGAAATATGGGGGACAACAAGATCAATTGATGATACTGCTCTGCAACCAGGGGCCGAGAGATCTGTTGGCACCTTGATGCCCTCCCAACTTCTCTTTGGAATAAAAGTGGCAAGATGAGGGCGATTTCTATTTTGACTTCTTGCTTGATTTGACTTACCGGACGACCGTGTAGAGGACTTATTGTGAGAGCGGCCTGGAGAGTGGAATTAGTTTGCGCCCTTGCCATGAAGCGGGACTTACATGAGGTCCAAGATTTCTTTTGGTGTTCGGCGAAATACAGCGTTTCCTCAGAGTCATGGATCGCCTTCGAGTGTCCAAGGGCACATTGGCTTGTATTCGAACCCAAGCACCAGAGGCAGATCTCATGGGGATCTGTCACTTCCATCTGTTTCCAACAATCACAACACAGTTTGAAGCTTGCAATCCTTGGTGGGAACCTTGTAGCCGTTGGTGGGGACACTGGTCCCTTTCACGCTGGAAAGTAATTGTAGAAAAAAGTTGTCAACCGACAAAAGGAAGCGGAGCTCCGAATTTGCGTGCTAAAGCGCGGAAAGGAAGGAATTGATATTGCCAAGTGGTGTAGCGCTTATATGTGGCACCTCACATTCAGAGTAGAATGAAGTCAATGTGGGTCTGCATGGCACCACCTAGTGGCATGCGGGAGCATTGCTATGAAATATTCCCTATCCAGTCAGGTGCATGGGGAATATTCTAAAAGTGAGGAATCTGTGATCAGAAATAATCTTCGGAACATTATTCCTTTTTGTTCACTATGCCACCTGATGATCAGATACAATAACATAACTGATTAATTGGAGAGCACCATCAGATTCGGTAAAATCCGTGTTCAGTTACAAAAACTGAGTTATTTTCAGTACTCCTTGTGTTTTCCCATAAGATCTCGACAAACACACGTACAATTAGACACTTAAATGTGTCTACTTAGATGTTTCTAGCACTCACCTATACTACATTGAGCATGTGCCTCCGGATCTTCAGGAAAATAAAATTGGTCTCGATCTTGAAGGCTCAAAGAAGGGACGTGTGTTTTTGTATTTTGAAAAAAAAAAATGTTATCCTTTCAGATGGCAGTTTTGAAAAACAATATCGTATGCAATGTTTTGCTACTATTTCCTAAAATTAACTTCTCCAGAACGTATTCCTACAGTGTACATAACTTACTCATGTATGAGTGTATTTGCATTGTACTGCGAGTTGATGATAAAGTTTGTTCGCTTCAGCTTATATTTTTACCATAAAACTAGTAAGGGCGAAAAAAATATTGCAAAAGCTATTTATAAGTCTAAAAGGGGAGTGGAAATATTTTGAGTGCTAAACCCCTCTTTAGGTTACATGCCATCAGATGTTAGCCCAGTTTTTCTGTCTGCCATAATAATACTCCTTTGCGTGTTTGAGTTTGAAGAGGGCGGAGGGCTGATGCCTACCACCTCGTCTTTCTGGTTTGAAATGAATGTGCTTTGTCACGGACCTTCTTTTTTAAGCACATATCTATTACGGAAGTAGTTGATTTTTTAACACAATCATTCTTCTGCAACAATTGATCCTGCTACTAAATATATGGTGTTCTTCCTTGTGGATGTCCTATATTACAGAGCTGACGAATGCCTTCTTGAAAGCGTCAAGCTTCTCGGGGAAATTTCTACCTTTTATAGACCTGTGTCTAGTAACAAATAATGTTTTCGATTCTAAAGATCTATATGAAGTCCAATTGTAAACATGCACCTGTCGTCCTACTCGCTTTTAGGTTTACATTTAAATGTGTTTATTGCACAACAACGTGGGGTGCCCCAAATATCACTTTCAAACTCTAGCCTAATGCCCGAACAGGAAAAGAAGATACACAAATGCATAAATATCATTTGATCAAAGCTGTAGAGATAATAGCACATTTTAAAAGAAAACTCTGCTACTACCTTGGTGAGTAGTGATCAAAATGTTTTTCAAGTGTCTGGGATTGTATGATTTCCTTTATAGATGTGCCCCTTGTTGGAAAGTTGATCTCGTGTACTGTTGAGTAATAACGGACAGAAGCTGTTTGAGGCACGTTGTATTGTGTTTTGTCAGGGGTCCGCCACTGGAGGGGCCACCAAGTGCTCTGGAAAAGTACAATTATTTTGGTGTGTCCATCCACAGAACCGGGTAACCAGTCTTAGACTGGCAGCTGGTCTCACCATGACTCATTTGCTCATCCATTTTTTCACGAATGGTAGTCATGGCCTAACTCGAAGATGATTGGGCAAGAGCGGGTATGGTGCAAAACAGTTGTCACAGTCGCAATAAAAGATATGAATGTCCAGCCAGAGCTGTGAGTACCGAACTACTCACGTAAGATATATATAGTTATGTTCACAGTACTAAAGGTACCTTAAATTATGGAAAGGACACAACATAATGCACATAATGCACATAAAAAAAGAATATTATATAATATGGCAGCAAAACCAGGGCCCCTGGCTATGTATATTATACAGTATTCGCAATCACAAAATGATTACAAACATCGGCATAATCTTGCAACTAAAAGCATATTATCATTAAAATGCAGTAAAACAAATGTTCATAAGGTTAATTGCGATCACTAACTTATGGCGATCAATACTCTGCAAAATGAAGTGTACCGAAGCCAAAATGGACTACTCTGTTACGTGTTGGTAACTTTTATGTTCACAACCTCAGTGTTTGTGCTTTAAATAATACATAACCACAGCAAATGACAACGTCCCTGGTAATCAGCGAAAGAGAAATGGGCATCGTCGTGCACTTTAGAAAAGGAGTTTACTGGCTCCAGGAAGGTGAGGCTACCACCTCGGTGTAGGGTTTGTGGTTGTTATCCTGCAGAATGGGGATATTTTGCTACTTGGAGGCCATAGAGGTTCTATGTCAGCAGCTACTCGTCCGTTAAAGGAAACACACCATGAAGGCGATGCCAGAGTAGATGTACATAAATAGATCTATGTTTTACAGCATAAATGCCTTTTCTCCATTCTGGACCAGTATCCAAACTGCTCCATGATCCCAATCTTTCAGCCACGGTCCTAGATTTCAGTGAGATTGACTGTGAGGTTGTAAGGACTGCTGTTTGAGCACCTCAGGTGGCATATACAGGCTCTACAGTGAGATATGAAGTCTCAGTCAGCCAACATCAAGGAGAATCCTCCATCCACATTCACTTTTTAGAGAAGACTGCTTGCTCGGTCCTACAGGACTTTCTGGTTTGAGTCCACCCAGAGACCCACCTCCAAATAGGTTTTGCTTTGGTATCTGTTCAGAAAATGAGAAGTCTGCGACTAGAAGACTCTGTCAGAAGAACAAGTTATTTACCTTCAGTAACGTTCTTTCTGGTAGGCACTTTGTCTAACCGCAGATTCCTCGCTGATCCACCCCATTATGTGATTGGACTACATTCATTAATTCGATCCCAAGTCTAGTAATCTGCACACTGATCTGATAGTGTTCTAGCCACAGATGCCTTACCTTAGAATTATCCCTAGGCATCAGACTGGATCTGGAACGTTTTCTTGAGCAGTACCCCTGCACGTCAGCAGGTTGTGTTGTTTGGCTCTACGTGGCATCGTCTGCGTCGGAAGTGATGTGCGCATTACCTAGATCGTTGCCACCCCAGCGCGCTGACATCTGTTCTTTTCTTTCCACATCAGTCAGGGCAGATCCGGGAAGAGCTACCCCTTAGTCAAATTTTGGCTACATTTTTTCTACGTTTTTTGAGTTTTTTTCCTCCTGGTGTGGCAGGAATGTCATCTTAAAAGGCCAGCTTCAAACCCTGCCGCGCCTGCCACCGCTCTGTCGGTGATGGACCTGCACCTCACCTCGAGTGTGACCATGACCTGAAGACCTGCTCCGTTTACCGCACCATGCACCTGAAGGCCTTGAGGGAGAGATTCCTCAAGCTCCCAGCAGTTTGACGTGTGACGGTGCAACAACCCAGATCCTGTTCAAGGAGAAGGTCCAGGCAGCGGTTGCGGAGTCCGAGAAGCTCGTTGCACTCGAAGTCATCAGGCCATTCTGGTAAGTCCCTCCACAAGAAGTAAAAGTCATTGATGCACGCTTTGGCTTCATCTCGTCCGTCAGCCGACTAGATGAGGGGGCGTCAGTCGAGGCCTGGATGCACAGTTGAGCCAGCACCTGGACTGACCGTGCACCTCACCAAATTTCCAGGAGCCAAAGTGACCCTCACCCAATTGAGAGAGTTTTATGAGAATATGCTTCTCATATTTTGGTGGCCTGTTCCCTCTGGCGTGCCTTTGGGCCACGTGGATTCAGGCGGGCTCCTACTGGATCCACTCCGGCGGCTTTGGCGCCGGTCGTACCATATTGACCTTCTGTGCCTGTCTCGAGACCGACGCTCCCGATGGCGCCATATTCGTATATCCCTGACAAGGAGCCAGAGGGGTATCAACGGATGCCGCCTCTGGCGCCGACGGGAGCCATGCCTTCTAGGCTGGAGCCTGAGGACTATTCTTATGGGCTAGGAATCGGGCGGAATAGGAGCTGCCGCTGGACACTGAAGAATACCAGCCATCTGATGCCAACATGGACTGGTGTGAGGATTTGACGGACACCAGCAGACTGGATACTTCTCCAGATACTGGCTTGCTGTGTTCCCCTAACATGGCTACGGAGGAGGGAGCTTCATTCACAATGGTGGTGAGGAGGACGGCCAAGGTCCTGGACCTTAGCTTGCCCTCTGTGGCAGTCAGGACTTCCGTCTTGACGGAAGCGCTTCAGCCGGGAGTGTTGCCTTAGAACCACTTCTCCCGTTTAATGAAGCACTTCTGATGTCCTTTTTGGGACTTGGTCCAATCCCAACACAGGGGCTTCTGTCAACAGGACAAAGGCCCGCCATCATTGCTCCACTCCAGAGGACCCCAGATTCCTCATGGAACACCCTACCTCAGAGAGGTAGGGTGTTCCCACCCTGTCCCATTGGTAGCTGTAGTTTATGGAGTCTAGCTCTCTGAAGAACTACCTAGGTGGGCAAACCGGTACATTGACGAAATAGTGTAGGAGGCGGGTGAAGATTACTATTTTGGAGAAGGCGATTTTACCTGTGACAGCCAAGGGTAGCCGCATCCAGAACTTGGTCTCTGGTTTGAGGGCTGTAAGGGCCCTCTTCATATTGCCCCAAAAGTGGTCACTGTGAGCGGTATAATTGAATTCTGAAATATCGCACTGTATCCCCTACTCAGGTCAGTTAGGCATCACAGAGTCAGGAGTTCTGTGGAGGGGTATCCCGGCAGAGTGGGAAGGTGTGGGACTTCGTCCTGTTCACTCACAAGCCTGCTGCGGCCTCAACTCCTGGAGGGTGGCGCGGACCAGCGTAACGTCTGCTCAGACATCACAGAAATGCACAGCAGATTGTCGGCATACAGTGACACTGTGTGGGTTGTTCCTCCTCACTCTATCCTCCAATGTTCTCCCTCCACTCAGAGGCGAAAAGCTAGGGGCTACATGGCGATGGCTAACAGGATGGGTTAGAGGGGGCGACCATGGCGGGTGCCACGACCATTCGAGACTGAGATGAGGCCAATTCGCACTCGGCATGTGGGATCAGTATACAGTAACTGTGTATGCTAGAAGACATTCACCAATGACCAACGTAGCCAAAACGTGGAAGAGCGTGTTGAATGTCTTTTCTAAGTAGAGTATGAGACTTGCGGCATGGGGGAATCTCATTGATGCCTGGTCCATCACATGGAAGAAGCGTTTGAGATTGTGGGACATGCTGCATCCGGGGACTACCCCGGTCTGGTCATGGTGGATGATGTTAGGCAGTATTTGGACTTAGTGGCATATCTTGCCCAATATCTTATAGTCAGCACCTAGGAAAGCTATGGGGCGGCAGGAAGTCAAATATTCAGACTATGATACTCCTTGCCTAGTCAGAACCCTGCAGTTTAGTTGCTCTTTTGCCGGTTGAGCCTGCCGTGAGGTGAGTGGCGGCAGCCTCGGACTTCAGTCCCCAGGAGGCCACGGGGGTCGCGCTGACTGACGTGAAGCACCCGCCTCAAGGCGCCTACATCACCGATAGGCGCCCACGCAACGCAGTACTCCTTGCCTAGTCGGAACCCTGCAGTTTAGTTGCTCTTTTGCCGGTTGAGCCTGCCGTGAGGAGAGCGGCAGCAGCCTCGGACTTCAGCCCCCAGGAGGTCACGGGGGTCACGCTGACTGACGCGCAGCACGTGCCTCAAGGCGCCTACATCACCGACAGGTGCCCACGCAACGCGGGAAGCGCGCGGGCGGCGCCCGGGCAAAGCCCGGGCCAAGGGTGTGTCCGTCTGAGCCCGTCTGAGCCCGGAAGAGGCTGGGCCGGGCCTACGCTCCAACGTTCTGAGTAAGACAAGGTATAGTGCTTTTTTAATTTTATTTATTATCAGCAATGGCTAAACGTCGGGGCTTAAGAGACCAGGTGAATGGAGGGGTGGGGGCCACCCTGGATTCATATCTGACCAGAGCAGCGAGCGTACGCTCGGATGAAATTGAGCGTACCGAAAGGCGATTATCCATGGATGTTGGGAGCCTAACACCGGGAGTCGTTCTTGAAGTCTCTGATGCCCCTTCTTCACCCTCTCACGAAACATCACCAGGTATTCTAAGGGATCTTATTCAAGGAGAAGCAATCCCTCCTCTATCTGTTTCACTTATAGGTTCGCCTCATGATGATAGCTTGATGGTGCTTCCTATGGATTCCTTTTCGGTTGATCCCATTTCCCTGCCAATATTACAGGACAATTGTACAAGAATAGGAGGTACGGTGGTTTCTAATAAAGCAAAGCAGACAAGGCCTACTCGGGTTATTAAAACAAATATGAAAAAACAACCTGTTCCCTCCAAAAAGCTGACGGGTTCTAAGGTGTCCATTGACTCTTCTTCCACCTTAATTCAGTCTAACAATCTTCTTTGGGAAACTATTGCTACAAAGATAGATAATCTAATGGCACCAGTTTTAATAAGGTTGTCGCTTATGGAAAATCGGATGACTGAACTGGAAAACAGAATCGCCATAGGCTTATTATTGCTAATGCCCATAATAAGGATGGTCAACGAGATGGAGAGTTTGAGCCCCAAAACCCGTCTGTGGTGACAAACATATCCCCACCATTGCCTGGAAACGAGGGGGACACAGACAATCATTCGTCAGAGATCATTGTTCCATCTCCTCCTGAATTAGGTTTGAACAACCATGCATCTAATTTTTACTTGACAAATATCTGCTCCAGGAATGTGTCGAAAGAAGGCCCTCCATGTACCCCAGATTTGGCAGTTAGAATTCAAAATGTCAGAAGCAAGTCGGGGGAAACAAAATCAACCTCCACTAGACATAGAGCACAGTTTCATCCGATGCCATTTCATCCTGTTCCAGCTGCCGCACCTTTGGCTATAGTTTTAGCAAATGTTCCCCAGTTAAGAGCCAAACAAACAGAACATACAAGCCATTTAACCCCTTCGGCGCTCATGACGGAACGGTTCCGTCATGAGCGTCGGTTGAGCTGTGCTCATGACGGAACCGTTCCGTCATGACCACGCCCGCGCAAGCAGCGCTCAGCACAGCGGGGGAATCCGCCCCGCATGGAAGGGGTTAATGGATAAATGTTTACATTGGTTGACTAATAATATGAATATTACTAAAGAGGGGGGCTACCAGTTGGCTAATTAAATTATTATGGCTAGGAGGGTGGGGTGGGTGGGCACGCAGAAGAAGTTGTTTGAAGGTGACTGTGTTATTATCAATTTTTCTAACCCAAGAGTTCTCCCAAAAATATTGATTAACCTTTTCCCTCCTCAAATTAGGAGCTCCCCAATAATTCCACTTACTTTAGAGTTTTTTTTATTGTAGACCTCCTCCATCAAAGTGTCCCCTATGTGGATATAAAGTCCCTTCTTTTACATCTTTGGAGGGTAGAAGAGAAGCTGTGTGTAAAGGAGGGGAAATCAGATTGAATTATAGATTTAATGCCTTGTCAGGTTTGGAGGATTGCGATTGACGCTTAGGTACATATCGTAATTTTGAGCAGAAGGTAAAAGCTGAGATACCAAATGATAGCAATCCACCTCGGGGGAGAAATATAATTGCTGACATAGTCAACTCTCAGATTGGGACAAACGACTCCTGTCTTCCCAAAAAGCAAACTAGAATCCAGGATGTAGTCCAGGACCTATTTAGCCCTGAGGTAATTCCAACCCATTTGGTAGCTGTATCGAACATAAAGATATTACCAGGGTCAATAATTGAATCAAGACAGCAATGTTATCCCGGTAGGATTAATGGTCCTGATGATAAGATTTCTAACAATTGCAAAATATTAATGTTATCATGGAATATAGAGGGACTTGGGTCCAAATTATCATCGGCCGACTGGTCTAATTTCATCGACAAATATGATATTTGTATCTTTCAAGAGACATGGTCCGTGGACCCGGTTTTTCGTACAGGCTATCTTAATTTTCAGGTTCCTGCGACAAAGAAAGATAAAGGTCGACTAATAGGGGGACTTGTTATCTGGGTCCGGCAGGCTCTAAGTTACAAAGTTCATTTACTATCAGTCATAAACAATGATATTCTTGCAGTGAGAATACGTTTATCTACAGGTTGTAGTATCGATGTTTATAACATTTATGCAAGAGGCCAAGTGGGGGGCGTAGTTCAGAAGTAATTACAGCCCTAGATGATATATTGGAAGCTCTTCCTTGTAACATATTGCCACTCATAGCAGGGGATTTTAACACAACTTTTGAACCGTTAGGGCAAGAAGATCTGGATCTTACTGACGAGGAAGATATTAGATGGGGTATCCCCAAACTTGAGCTAATATCTATAAAAAAATTGTGAAGTGGCCATACAAATGAAGGGGCTGTGCATGGGGAAAGGATTAAGGGCTGCCAATGGTCGTACACCTTCCGATAGGCAAGGTGCTAATACATATGACAATGGCTACAGGTCTAGCCGTATTGACTACTTGCTAATTAATTTAAAATGATGGCACTTCTAAAGGATATGGTGATAGTGGGACGTTTAGAAAGCGATCATAATCCCCTCTGTTCAATATTTAATTTCCAGGCGGGGGTTGAGGTAATTGCAAACAAAGGCGTAGTAACCGATTTAATTCTGACCAACGATATGCGTCATCTTAAATGGAGTAAAATCATTAAACATCCCGATACCCTGGTTGCCATAATTAAAGAAGTCAATAATGTACTAGCAGATATGGGTGCTAGTATCAATCAACCAGATTTTCATTCGATTATGATCGAAGCCCATGTTAAGCTCTTCTCCAGGTTAAAAACGTATTTCTACAAACCAGGATTAGGTAAGAGCGTAAAGAATAGGAAACCCAGTGGGTGGTATAATGGGGCCTGCCGAAAAGCCCGGGCTAAGTTGGGTGAAGTATTAAGTGTAAGGGACCTCGACAAAGTAAGAGAGGCACGGGATTGCTATAGGAAAACACACATTGAGGCTAAAAAGCAATGGGATCAATGTAGATGGCAGGAGCTGAGACAAGTGTGTGAGGCCAAAAATCTGAAATTATTTTGAGACATCTTCAAATGAGATAGGGGGGGGATGTCCAGATCCTCCACAGAATAACGTAGCCCAGAATCAATGGGTTGATTATTTCAAACCACAGTACGCTAGTAGTCCTGACGAAATGTCAAACAGCATATTTTCTCACGTATTTTATTCTGGTGTGGTCTTTAGCCCAGAGGAAGTTGATATAGCATTGGATGCTGTTACAGAGGGTAGAGCACCAGGAATGGATTGTATCCCAGCAGATGTTTTTTTTGAAAGAAAAGAAAATTTGGCGCCAGTATATCGTCATCCTGTCTAATGCTATAGCACATGGAGCAGCGGTCCCTCCCTCGTGGAAAGGGGCTGAGATAATACCTGTATACAAGAAAGGAGATAAGGCTGTTGCAGGTAACTATAGGCCCATCCGCATTATTGACTCAATGCAGAAGGTCATGGGCCGATTAGTATTGAGTAAGGTGCAGGCTTGGGTGGAGGAGCATAATATCCTGTCCCCTTTGCAGGCAGGGTTTCGTCCCTCCACGAGTACGATAGACCAAATATTCTGTTTTATAACAATATATTGATGAACAGTGGTCTTAGGTAAAGGGACATTATATGCTGTATTCGTTGATTTAAAGTCAGCTTTTGACTTAGTCCCGCGTTGTAAATTATGGCAAGTTCTTCGGGAGATGGGGATGGCCCCAGAGCTGTTGACATTGATTGTCCTCTTACATGAGGATAACTTTGCCTGGGTCCGGTGGGGGTCACAGGGTGATGTGACAGAAACTTTTCCCGTTGAAAGAGGAGTACACCAGGGATGCGTTCTGGCCCCTACTCTATTCTCGCTCTTCATCAATGGAGTTGCAGATTATCTTTCCCAGACCCCCACTGACGCGCCGGTGTTGGCAGGTATTCGTATCCCTATCCTCATGTTTGCGGATGACATGCTAATCATCTCTAAATCACCGAGTGGTCTCCAGAGGGCCCTCCAGCAGTTTGAGGAATTTTGCCTCACTCTTGGATTGGAAATCAACGCTGCTAAGACTAAATTTATGTCCTTTAAAGAGCATAAATCTTTTAAAGGAAGAGTGTATATGAATGAGCTTACCTTAGAACAGGTCACTGCCTTTTCTTACTTAGGTGTTACCCTTCAGAAGAACATGTGTTGGAAAAGGCAACTTGACCTGGCAGTCCTAAAACATCATCAGCAAGCTGGGATTCTTTTAACTAAATTCAAATCCTCCCTTACCAAACCTATCAGCCCCGTATTAGAAATCTATGGCATGAAGGTATTGAGCTCGGCCCTGTATGGAGCTGAGTTATGGGGGTTTGAAAATCGAAAGCACCTAACTATAGCAGAGAATGCATTTCTACGCAAAATAACTGGTGTCCCGCAAAGTACCCCTATGAGGCCCCTTTTCTTGGACTTGGGAAGGAAAGCAGTAGCAGATATGGCCAAGCTTCGTACCTTATTATTTTGGTGTAGAATATGGTGCACTGAGGAATTAATACATTATGCTCAGGGCCTCACTGATGTTATCCAAGCAGATCTCTACCATAAAATTAAGTGGCTTAAGGAGATCCGTTCTCTGTTAGTCAGATTGGATATGACCGCATTATGGGATGATCCCTCCACGGTTGTTTTTCCTACAAGGAAGATCTTGAAGGAAAGGTATTGGGAAATGGTTTTCACATCAGCTTGCTGAACAGGACTTTCTTCCTATCTCACTGGACGTTTCTTAGACTATAAGTCTTGGCCTGCACTAGAGAAGTATTGGGATCTTATTGAGAAACCGTATGATCGTAAACTCTATTTCCAATTTAGGGTAGGTACTTTGCCAACAAAGCTATTTACCGTTAAGTGGTTTGGATCAACCAATGATAAATGCCCTATGTGTATAGACCAACAAGAATCTGTATCTCATCTACTGTTTTTTTTCCCGCTATATGTGGCTCCACGTTGTAAGTGGGAAAAGCCCATATGTAATGCTAGAAGACATGTAGAGGCTTTACGAATATTGGGTACCGATTTCTCTCCGCCCATAGCCATTGGTAAATTTTTGAATTGGGCATGGTCCATTCGTTCACAGATTCTGCGTTTAGGCAGATAGTGGCTAGTTCGGTGGATGACATTGTAGTAATATAATTGCCCACTTATGGTATTAGTCTTGTGTTTACAGAACTTAATTATGCTGCTAAGAAATCAATCTATTATTTTTATTTCGTTATGGCAATGATAAATAATCTGTATGAAAACCATTGTTGTGCGTTAGTAATGAATATTTTTTTTTATAATCAATTCATTATTATAATTTTAATTATATAACATGACAGTTAACATAGGGATTTAATAACATTTTAATTATTTATATAAAATGATCGAATATGGATGTTTCTAAAAATGAGTTGCATATGGAATTAGTGGTGATTCTTTTTAAATGTGTGTGCTTTTATGACTTAACTGTCGAATAAAGCTTTATGAAATGATACTGATGCTTAAGCCTCTATCCTGGATTTCAGTGAGAATGACTCTGAGGCTGATGGGCCTCATGGACTCCTGCATCCTGCTTGTGACGCATGCCTGCTGACATATGCAGGCTCTACAGTGTGACCTAAAGTTCCTGTGGGCACAGCATTGGGGAATCTATCAAACATGGTCCAGATATGGGAGGGAACTGCAAGAGATCTGCACTGGTGGTTAATGAACCTCAATTAGGTTATTGGCATACCCCTCTCCCTTCCCTAACCAGATCTGATAGTAGTGACAAAAGCGACACTCCTGGGATGTGGCCCCTGGCAGAATCCATACTCCACATCAACCTGTTGGAGCCCCGGGTGATCCAGCTGGCAATGAAAGCCTTTCAACCTTCCATCAAGGGAAGGATAGTACAGGTGCTCACAGAAAACACCACCGCCATGTGGTACTGCAGCAAACAGGGTGGGTTGGGGTTGTGGATCCTTTGTCAAGAGGTCTTCGTCTCTGGACATGACAGGAACAGCAGGGCATACCCCTGGTGGGTCAACATCTGGCGTGCTGTCTGAACAGCAGAGTGGACAAACTTAGCCAAAGATGCCTAGTGGATCACAAACTGCCTCTCCATCAGGAGGTGGGGCAAGGTCTCTTTCAGCAGTGGTGAGAGCCTTGGTTAGAACAGTTCGCCACCGACAATGCTCAATATCACAGTTCTGTCTGCTGGAGTTTCCAAGGCAGCTCTTGCTCGGAGACGCTTTTCGTTTTGAGTAGAGTTCATGCCTCCTTACCCCTTTCTGCCCATACCACTACTGCCCTGAGTTCTCATGAAGATAATGTACGACCGGGCCCAAGTCATCCATGTGGCCCCAGACTGGGCACGGAGTGTCTGGTATCACAAGCTGTTGAGCATGGCCATCTGTCCTCCAATCAGGCTGCCTCTTTGGGAGGATCTTCTGTTGCAGCAGCTGGGGAGGGTTCTCCGCCTTCTTGCGTGGAGATTGAGCAGTGACAGTTGACAGCTTTCGACCAAAGTCTGCAGTGTTATTCTGGGAGCCAGGTGTCCCTCCACCAAAACGGTATATGCCTGCCTTTGGAGCAAGTTTGTGGCATTGTGTGCAGAGAAACAAGTTGACCCTCTTTCTGCTCCCCTTTCCAATGTTCTCCTGTTTTTTCTTTCCCTTGCCCAGCAGGGCTCTGCTTTGGGCACTTTTAAAGGATATCTTTCTGCTGTATCTGCTTTTCTGCAGTTGCCTGACCAACCTTCCGTCTTCCAATCCTTTTTTGTACATAGGTTTTAGAAAGGTTTGTAACATATGTTTTCTCCTTCTCCCTTCATTATGCCTCAGTGGGACCTTAATCCAGTCCTGACGTTCCTGATGTGCGCGCCAGTTGAGGCCTTATACAACTGTCCATTCAGGCTCCTTACCATCAAGACTGCCTTCCTGGTGGCTATAACGTCTGCTTGGAGGGGCAGTGAGCTTCAGGCCTTGCCCTCCAAGCCTCTTTATCTGAACATCTACGCTGACAAACTGGTGCTTCGTACGAGGGCTTCCTTTCTTCCAAAGTGGTCACTTCATTTCACATAAGCCAAACCATCACTCTGCCTACTTTTTACGCTCTGCCTGATTTCTCCAAGGGAGATGAGCGACTACACTGTCTGAACTCAAAAAGACGACCAACTCTTCATGGGGTATGTTGGAGCGAAGAAAGGACAGGCAATGCAGAAGCAGACAATCTCCCGACGCATCGTGCTCTGTATAAAGATCTGCTACGTGTTGGCTAAAAAGCAACCCTCTGAGGGTTTACATGCTTATTCCACTAGAGCTAAAGCTGCAACCACTGAGTTAGCACATGCAGTTCCGATCTGGGACATCTGCCAGTCGGCAACGTGGTCTTCCTTGCTCCCATTTACTGAACACTACTACCTTGACAGTTGGGTACTTAGGGATGAACATTTTGCCCGTTCGGTCCCGCAGGACCTCATCATGTGAAATTGGTCCGCAAACCCACCTCCGGGGAGGTATTGCTTGGGTATCCATTCTGAAGTAAGGAATCTGCAGCTTGAAGTCTCTATCAGATACACAAGTTACTTACCTTTGGTGATGCTTTATCTGGTAGAGACTCTATCTAGCTGCAGATTACTTACCGACCAACTCATCCTCCCTGTTGTGCGAACGGATTTCAAGGTACAGGGCTTTCCCCTTTCAGGGCCCTAGTTGTCCACACAAATGGCCAGTGTGTGCTTCGTGGCTCCGTGCTTCTGATATGGAAAGCCTAAAAAATAACTGAAGGCAGCGTGCTGGGATGGCACCAATATAGACACCGCACCCGACACTTCCAGCGCAAACAATGTCGACGATGCCACCTGCCGGCGCACTGGGGTACTGCTCAAGAAAAAATTCTGGATCCAGTCTGACAC
The DNA here is from genome assembly GCF_964204655.1 of Triturus cristatus. Lineage (NCBI taxonomy): Eukaryota > Metazoa > Chordata > Amphibia > Caudata > Salamandridae > Triturus > Triturus cristatus. The sequence goes on along the minus strand of NC_140594.1, from coordinate 708,609,837 downwards.
CTGGGGATAATTCTAAGGTAAGGAATCTGCAGCTAGATAGTCTCTACCAGATAAGGTGTTACCGATGGTAAGTAACTTGTTTGTCACACCAACTGACAGTGCACTGGAGTGAAGCCTATACAGGCTGCGCACATCCTTTCCGGAGGAAAACGGCGTCAGTGCAGAGACGCAAGACACCACCTATTGGTGTGCAGAGGTAGTGCTGAAGGGTTTCCCGATCCAGCCTGCCTCCCAGAGAAGGTGAGGCTATCTGCTGCTTGATAGAGTCCCTACCAGAAAGAGCATTACTGAAAACAAGTAACTTCTCTAATATTTGTTCATAGCTGTTTACTTCCTAAATATCCAGTCTTGATTACTACCAAGTTTGGTAATAGTACATTTGATTTATATTTTATTTAATGCCAATGGATAGCCATACTTGTGCTATGCACAGTAACTGCTTGCTTTGAAATGGCTAGTGTCCAAATATGTCCACAACACAATGACTCCAGGATTACATAGGTTCATGATATTACATAGTCTCATGCTTTTCCTTCCACTATTTTTTAATCTGTGGGTGTCCAACTGAGGCCCAGAATGGCCATATATATTCCAGATTTTCAGAACAAGCGCTGATGTACGTGAATGTGCCCCCGTTGGATTTAACTTTGGCACCTTATGTGCAAACCAGTTCCCTTGTTTTCTTTGTTAATTTTAGTGATGACAGAAGGGTGATTGTATGGGTTACAGCCACTTCTCTTCCTTTTGTTACTTCAAAATAACAGGATCAGGAAAACCGCAAAATAATACCACTCTTTTCAGACCAGTTCAACTAGATGTTGACTGTATGTGTTACTAAGTGCTCAGTGTCAAGAGGTGTTGGCTTTTGCAGTAGCCCGGCCTGGTGATCCCACAACTTTACCACACAAAAATGTGCAGAAAATGTGACTTTTTAGCTAAATGTCAGGTTTGCAGGGGATTTTGGGTAGGAAAACGTTAGGGATCCACACAAGCCACACCTCCCTAGACTCCCCAGGGTGTCCGGATTGGTAGGTTCCGCTGAGTCCGGGGCCAAAAAAAGGGGCTCCCCTTGCAAAACCAGATTGTTTTGTAATAGATCATTTTGATGTCTGCACAATACATTTTGGGCCCTTCCCTGTTGGGGACACTTGGCCCACCCACACAAGTGAAAGACCATATTATTCGGGAGACTTAGGGGAATGCGGGATGGTAGGAAATTTGTACTGGCCTGGTCATCTCATGACTGTCTCAATCCGAAATGTGAGGAAAAAATATGTTTTTGTCAATTAATCAAATTTACAAGGGCTTCTGGGTAAGTAAACCTTTTGGGATCCACACAAAATATACCACATATTTTTCCCTTAGTGACCAGTTTTAAAAAAGATGCAAGGGCAGAAGGTGTCCACTACAGAGAGAGTATGCATTAATGGTAAAAAGCAAAAAAACACCAAAACATTATTGCACACCCATTCATTAGTCAATCAATCAACTCTTTATTTCGGTTAAAAACCATAAAAGATACAGCCATACAAGTCGTGTTTGTTGCATACTGGCTTGAAAACAACATACATGTGAATATTAAAACATGTTACAATTAAAAAATGGCTGAGATTTGCATAGTAATAGAAGTATACAAAGCAAGGCAACTGAAACAATTATCCAATAATTCATAATTAAAAATGCCTCCAGCAATATGTAACAAACAATAAAAGTCCATGACTAAAGTGAAAATGGATTCAAGAAGTTTTGTATGGAACAGACCCCGAGTTTACAATCCAGGCCTAGAACAACGTGAAAAGAAAAGCATTAGGTGGCATCTTGTGTAAGTGGAGCAACACACTCTTGGGCTAGGTAATAGCAGCATACAAAACAAGGTCATTTTAACGATTATCAAATAATTCATAATTAAAAATGCCTCCAGCAATTTGTAACAATCCATAAAAGCCTACGACTAAAGTGCAAATGCATTCAAAAAGTTTGTATGGAACAGACCCCAAGTCTATAATCCAGGCCTAGCACAATGTAAAAAGAAAGCATAAGGTGACATCTTGTGTAAGTAAAGCAACATTTTCTTGGCTCTCGGGGCTCGTAGTCAATCAGCGGCATACTGGTTGGATTTGGCAAGAGGGTAAGTAAATGGTTCATAAAAAAACTTTATACTCTAATGACTTTACGAAATAAAATCCACAAAAGTCATTGTTAATAATTTCCTCAGATCAGAGAACCACTGACTTACCGTTTGTGAGCTGTAAAGCCACATCAAGGAACCAACCACTTTACAGTCCATTCACATGCCGTCCATGCGTTACACACAGAAAAACATTCACACTGCCAGCTGCAGGCCCAACACAATACAACACTTACATTTACAAACAGCGCCATTCAAGAGCCCATCACTCTCATACGCCAACAGGACTAACACACCAGTCACACCACCAAGCACCCAAACATCAGACAAATAACAAACACACCTGAAGCAAGTCCAGACACATACTGGCTACCAGCCACCAACACACCACCAGTGTACGCACACCATCAGCCAAGCACCAGTCCATGCAAACCGTCAGCCAAGTGCCAGTCTACACACCCCACCAGCCAAGCGCTAGTCCACAATCACCACCAGCCACACACATACCACCAGTCAAACGCCAGTCCACACACACCGCCAGGCAAGTGCCAGTCCACACACACTGCCAGCCAGGGGGCAGATGGGCAAAAAATATGGCCTATCTGCCCTCCGGGGCGGGCAGAAAATGGCAAAAACATTGCCCCAATAAAGGGGAGCGACCCTTGCCCAAGGAGCCGCTCCCCGGCATGCACATAAAATGATCCTTGGTGTTAATGGCTTACTGCCCCCCTTGGAGACAGATCGGCCTAAAAATATGTCTGATCTGGCCCCCAAGGGTGGGGGGGTGGCAGAAATGGCCAAAATACGTGCCCAACTAAAAGGATAGGAATTTTTGCCAAAGGGTCCGCTCCCCAAATTGCGCAAACAATTATCCCTGGTGACTAGTGGCTTCCGCCCCCCTGAGGGCAGATCGGCATAAAAACAACAGGTCAGGTTTTGGGGTAGGAATACAAAAAAAAAATACCCCTCAAGGGGTCGCTCCCCCAACAACTAAACAAGCCCTGTGGTATGGTGAACGTCCACCACCCCAGAGGGCAGATCGGCCTAAAAATGGCTGATCTGAGCTATTAGTGGGCGGAATCCCCCCAAAAAATAAGCCCCCAAGGGGAGCAACCCTTGCCCAGGGTGTTGCTCCCTGAAATTGTGCTAATTAGATCATCACTGGCGTCTAGTAAGTTTTGATCCCACCCCCGGGAGGGGCAGATCGGCTGAGAAAAACAGCTGGAGTAGCCCCCAGTGGGTGCCGAAACATGCACAAATATAGTGCCCCTAAAGGAAGTGACCCTTGCCAAAGGGGCCCTCCCAAAAAAGCCTTGGTGGTCCAATGGTGTGGATTCCTGCTCCACGATCGCGGCCCTGCCTGCGATCGTGGAGCAGGAATTCACGCCAAAGAGGCACGGGGGATAGGAAAAACTTTCCTTTCCACATGTCTGTTTTATGTTTAAAAAAAAGAAACCGAGAAGGACTCACTTTTGAGAGGTCGTTTCTCCGACACACTAGAAGCAAATAGCTTCCAGCGCGTCCCCGGCTTCATTTGATGACGTTGGCGTGCCATGAACGCACCAACGTCATCAGATTGCCAAGGGGGGTGGTTTGGGGGTGGCAGCTTAAGTGCTTCCGCTGCCATCCTTGTTAGGGGCCAGTAGAGGGGTGGCCCACGGGGGTAGCACCAGCCCTTCCCCTGTGGGTGGGTGCGAGGATGACTTGGAGCCGTCCTCAGCACGCGCCCACTGGTGCTGGGGTCGGCTCAAAGCCATCCCCAGCACCCAAGAGGTTAAAGGCATGTTGGATGGTAATGTGAAGCAATCGAAGTAGATAGAAAGGGAATTGATGTGTATTTGTGTGGAAACAAAGAACTGTAGAATATTTGCGTAGGTTAATAGGTCAGGTGACCGTTGCACTGTTAAGCCATGTTTAAAAATCCATGACTGTCCTCCTTCAGTCTGTGCTGTTGGCGGAGAACAACGCCAAAAATGATCTAGTTGTGTTAGACGCGTTGATAGTAATTCAGTTTTATGTGTGATCCTGAAAGTGTATACTCAGGAAGCTGGACAAATAAACATAGCTGTGTGGAAGACAAGCACTTTTTTGTGAAAGAACACAACTTTTTTCCAAGCAAAACATGGGCTCCTGACTCCCAGATGTGGGCGGTGCCAAGGCCCATCTCCTAGTGATTCTCACATTATTTTTTGGTGACAGCTGTGCTGTCAAGCCAGACCATAAAAACGAGTTGCATTTCACTACCTTAATGTTGTGTATATGCGTTAAACGCATATAACTACATTGTAACCCTGGCAGTAAAGGAGTAATAAAAAAAGCAAACTTTTTTCAGTCTATCTACATTCTAATCTAGATAGTGTAGCTGTCAAAAATGACCCCGTCGTTTTACGAGGGAGGTAATGCATTTAATTAATAATGATAATACCCGTATTGTACTAAAAGGATTAGAATTTGTAACGAGTGTAGGCGTCCTGTAGAGACAGGGGTGGTTCTAGGATTTTTCCCTCACCACAGAAAGGGAATGTGAGAGGCCGCCTCTAATTTGTACACAACGTGAGACATTCAGGGATGTTTGTATCCCTACAGATGACCCTGCTCCTGATCTGCAGCCCCTCCCTCGCAGCACCCATAGGACCTCTTGTACAGCTCATGAAGGGCTGAAGGTGTGAAATTTGCTTATAGGAAGAGAGGCTCAAAACTGCTGGGACACTAAACTGCAGGACAATGGGCATCTGTGGTACCTCTGTATGGGCAGCAGGTTCGGGGGCCTGATTGTAGAAGAACCCTGCAAAATGTGTATCCTTCAGCTGTGACCAGCGTCGCGTCGCTACCCCCCCCCCCCCCCCCGTGGGTACAATTGCAATGAGACACATTGCTCTCAATTTGATGAGCAAGAGGACAGGTGTGCCGTGGCCTGGCTGGCGTGTTAGTGCAGACCCCCATGTTACTGGGCTCAGTGCTTGCCCTGGGCAGTTGCCCCCACACCCCATGCCTAGCATCCGCCCTGTGTAGAGAAATGTGTTACATAGGCTCTGTAGTTAATTCGGTGTGATTTTGTCATGAAGACCTGTGCAAGGCCCTTGTATGGACGTTGGTGAGAGAAATGTCCCAGTGATCAGAGTCCTGGGCTGTTTGACCAGTAGGTTTCACCCGTCAAAGTTCAGTGAGATCCGCTGATATATACACGGGGCTCCAACATCTCATGTTTATACTTGGCACATGCATTTAATGTTACACCAGCATACATACCAACAGACACAATTCGGACAGGAGACTCCCGATTTAGAAGCCAAACACAGCTGGCTTTATTTTAGCTCCCCCCAAAAATCGCTGCAGCTACAATATAAATAAATGGGGAAAATATAGTCTCCCTTTTATTTATTTTTTCAGAATCACCCACGAGAGTCCCTTCCTTGGTACAGCTGAGTTGCCGGGGAGGGTAGTTTACTTTGCAGGTTCCATCTGGTGTGTGCAGAGAGGAGCCCCACGGCCTCTGCCCGTGCTGCAGCCTATCCCCTCGGTAGGCGCAAACAGGCGTGTGTACACACGCCGAGACCTTTGAAGTGCATTCTGGAGGAAATCCTCGGCTCTTCGGATCCGAGTGAGGAAGGCCCGCTTCCTTCCAGTTCCCACTCCCCGCCTACACCCGTTGCCATGGCAAAGCCCCGCAGCGCTCCCTGGGCAGGTCCCCTGGTTCTCCCAGGGAGGGGAGTCGGCCATGATGTCTATCCCAGTGCCCGGTCACGTGCTTAGGGGAGGGCGCAATGAAAGCAGGCGGGGAGCGGAGCTGAGCAGGCAGCCGAGTGTTAGCAGGAAGTTTGCAGGAATTTTATTCCTCCAGTGTTGATTTACACCCGCGGAGCACTGCAGCGAGGGGAGCCATGGACCTCCCCAACCTCTTCAAACACTTTTTCAGTAAGTGGGCACGTCAGATCTTGACGGTGGTAGGTGCATGCCCGGTCTGCCCTCCCCATCCCTTCTCGCCTCTTCCACCGGCCCTGGTTGTTTCGAATGGGGCCTTTTGCACCAACTTGGGGCGGTTTTGTCTGCCTAATGGAGCGGGACGGAGATCCAGTTTCTTCTGCATGCCGGTTATTGTAGTCTTTGGATTTCAGTGTTGGGGGGGGGGGGGGGTGGGGGGGGGATGTGGTTGCCCGCTTCTGATGTGGGATGAGTGACGGGCCATCCCTTGATTTGGAGTGGGTGATGAGTGTGTGGGTTGGGGAAGGTAGACGTTGTACTCCGAGTGTATGTAGGTGTAGTGGCATGTAGGTCGCAGTGTAGAGGTATTGGTGTGCTGAAGAAGCCCCTCCCTACGCGATCTGCCGAAAAAAGGGTAGATAGAAGCAAAACGTCGATGGTGGGTACGAAGTTACTAGGGTACGCGTAACCCTCGATTCCGGGAGAAAGCCAGCTCCCAATTATGAAGAAGCGGGTAAAGTCTTTAGGGAAAAGCTCTTCTCCTGTAGAATAGGGGCGCTTTCAAATCATGTAGAGTAGAATCCCAGGTCTGGCTATGGACATATGCTTGCATGCTGATAAAAGGGGAAATGAGCCCATCTCCCTAAGTGAGATAAGGAGAAAACTCGCCACCGATGTGGGGCTGGGGCGGGGCCTGTCCGGATCATGATGCGGCATGAGATGAACAACGAACAGACTCACGCGGGGGTCAGGTTCGGACTGGAGGGAGACATTACCCCGCTGAGGTATGGTCTCTTCTTCAGATAGAGGCAGGTTCTGCTGTGTGATGAAGAGTGGAAGCCAGAAGCGCAGTTCCAAGTAATGTGATGGAGTCTGGGGATTCTGGCGCCCTGTGTTTGGGGATTAACACTGCTTCAGATGTGGGAATTGCTCAGCTGCTGATTTGAAGGGAATAACCACAAGCCTCCTGAGTTGGCAGAAGCCCATCCTCTGATGTCAGTAGAAACCTTTCTAAGGATTTGAGGTGAGAATCTCAGGTGCTGACGTGATCTGATGTGATCTACAGATTGGAGAAAACATCAGCTTCAGAAGTGTCAGGTTTACGGGACAGCTGCACTCCTTAGTTATTTATTTAAAAAAGTTTTATATAGCGCTAGCTTGACCCGTGGGCATCAGAGCGCTTTACAAATACACAGGAGATAAAGATTGCATTACATAGCATAAACCAAGGAAGCAAAAAAAAAGATATAAGCAAAAGCATAATAATGAGGCAAACAGTGAGGGGGAGGGAGACAAAAAAAGTAGGTGGTTGACACAGTCCAGTAACCACCTATCCTTGATAGTCAAGTGAGAGGGGAGTCAAGTAGGTTATTAGAGTCTAGGTTAGTTGACATTGGTCGGTAAAGTATTTGTTGAGGACATGGAGTTTCAGGTCCCTTTTGAAGCAGGAGAAGGAGGGGTTGCATCCGAGGTCTCTAGGGAGTGAGTTCCACATCCATCCTGCTTGAAGGATAACTTCAGTTGCTTGACCATATTCAGGGTTGCAAAAATAATGACTTGCTCGGAGTTGTTTACTTTCGGATATGATAGAGATTTGTGGGGCTCTGATCTGAACATGATTTTATGGCGACTGAAGAGAATTAGATGGTAAAGATGACTAATATTCCAGCTCCAATCTGGCTGATGTGATTTTCAGACAGTTGTGGTGACCCTTAACACGATAGATGGGTTTCTGTAAGTAAGAGGTTTGATTGTCACCAATGGGATCCTGGTGACATCCTGGGCAACAAGCATGAAGCTTGACATTTCAGTCATCAGTTAGAAGCTGGATGTTGATCCCTCCCTGTGATTGGTAACTACATCATCCACAACTTTTCTGTGTATAGCCCTGCTCTCAAAGACACCCCTCTCTTAAAGCTTTTCCTATAGAGCAGCACTTCAGGGCGGGAAGAGTCCTAGGAAATAAACACACAAAAAACATCTTCTCAGGCTTCCCCGTCTAATGTATTAAGGGAGAAAACATGGAATTTTACGTAATGCATCAGATTGCCACTTCTAAGAAATATAAATAGCATTTATAACTGTTAATGATATGCAGTGCAGCGACCTTGATGATTTGGCATTGCCAGGATTCAAACTCAGTACATCAAGATCACACAATTTTCATCGATACATGTGTAATTCACAGAGCCATCTAGTTATCATTCTTTTACAATATGTAAAAAAAAAAACCTCACTTTTTGCCACTCTTCCCCACCACCATCTGCAGGGCTAACTGAAGGTAGACAGGCCAATTTCAGATCAGTGCACGGGACCACCTGAATATATGTGGGCAACGTTACAATGGTAGAATACTGTAAAAGACAGGGTTAGACGAACCAGTACTAGCAAAGTATGAGGATATGTGGTACAGAGAAAAGTATATGAATGCCCCTTTCATGCCTTTAGCTAATGCCCCAAACTCCAAGCGCTCCATTATGGGGTTAGGAGCCCTACTTCAGTTGAAAGCGACGTAATACCCTGGTGTCACCACTGATTCTCTGGATCTTCCTACATAGAGTACTGTACTGACAGCGATTCTGAATGAGCCTGTCTGCTGAGAGAGAATGCTGCTGTCTACCTTGGGTCTGCAGAGACCTGAGAGACGGTGGACTTTAATCTACAGTTCCACAGCATTCTTCAAGTGTTTAGACCGATGGGCGGCAGCAAGTAAGGGCCTACCCCATCATTGCCTTTTAGCCAGGGATTCAGTTTCTATGTTATGAATGAACAGGTTTTGAACCAGATATTCACGATGTTGACTTTCTATAAGAGCCATAATCAACAGGTGAAATTCACGCCATGGAATAAAACTGTTTCAAAAGCAAGAATCCATGTTCAGTTTTCGTATAGCCTGTTGTTTAAAGATCTTTTGTGGATAATCCCTCTACTTACAGTGGGCTTGGGTCTGCCCACTTCTCATCATTTGTTGCCTTTTTCGTCACTCATTTGCATTTTTCTTATTCAGAAGCTTTGATTCCTCTTCTTGCTTTTGTGCCTGCCTCCCTTGGAGCATAGCTTCTTTGCCATCCTTTTGATTGCGTGACTTGTATCCTCCCACTATTAAATTCTGGAAAGTCCTCCTTTCTTTTGCTTTAGCAACCCCAAAAGGGCATTTTTTTCTTATTCTCTTACCTGTGTGCTCCTTCCCTCTTCACACACCCGCCTCCCTTCTTTGCTCTACCACCCCCTAACTGGTCTGTTGCGTTGCTTTCCCTCACTCTCCATTTCGGCATCTACCAACTTGGATTGGTAAACATAAAAGAAAATTCTGTTGCATGATCGCACAGGCACAAGTACATCATCACGCTTTAAAAGAAATATTGTTGCCAATGCAGTTCAGCACCTGCGAAAAGTATGTGCAGTGGCAAAGTTAATGCGTCTGCAGGTAAAAAGCCAAAAGGCCAACCCCGTTAGCTTTGACAATGCAAGCTACCTAAGTGGTCAATTATATGTTGTCTTTAACCCATCTGGCCTTAATGTTTTACCCTATTAAAAGGCTTTACTGAGGAGAATGTCAGTTTAGTGTTAATTTATCTCAAATCTCTCCATATTAAAGAATATATTTTTACTGCTTGCAGAATTATTGAGCTGTTGAGTTCAGAGGAGAGAGCTTCATACCTATATTCTGCCCTTTACGCTTTGTACTCAGGGTGGAGTAGGCAAATCCGCCTCACTATGCTCATTTCTTCGATAGCCCTTATATGCCTTCTTTTAATGTTTCCTCCCCTAATTCCCTGTTCCTTATTGGCACCACTTTATCCACTCTATCAAGATGTTGTATTTGTATTACATCTCGATAACATATGTTGGTTTGATGTAAAGAGACCTTTAGCTTTGCTGATGCTCTAGGCCTTTATCTGGCCGTCTAAAAGGACTCTGACGGTGGCATGTGCACTTTGCTGTCCGTATAATTTGTCACTTATTGGTTTGTAGTTAGTGCATTAGCCGGAAAATTGTGCTTCGTTTAGCAGTTACACCTTGGAAAAATAAAACGGTGCAGACAAGTGAAGTGAGGAGCAACATGTCTCCAGCATGGTTTCTTTCCAAAACTGTAGATTTGTTTCTGAGAAACGTGACCTGTAAAAACCGATATTTGCGGAAAGCAGCTAGTGTGGTAGGCTCTACCCAACAAGTTGGAAGAGCAGGGCCCGGTGTTACAAGCTACAGCGAAGGGCTAGACACTATAGTTGCACGCTACAACAAGGCACTACATACTTGATGTAGGATTAAAGCAAGTTGTAGACAAGAAACAATAAAGTAGGGGTGGGCTTAACTTGCGTAATTTGGTGTAGCGTAAATTCTTAGCGATTACGCAGAATGACATGAGGAGTGCATCTCTGCATTTAGTGCTACTTTCGATCGGCATCCAAAATGGACCCGAAGATACATTTTGCTGTAAGAATATTGCGCTACATGCAACAGAACACGAATAGCAGCTATTTCTGTGCTTTTATGCAAGTGCATGTAGAAGCATCATTTTTAGTAATTTGTCAGCACAAGAGTTCAGCAAAATTACTCGGATCATCGTGGTGTAATTAAAATTTAATCTAGGCCAACAATAAGGCTGAACCTAGAGATTGTAAGACAAGAGATTGTGAGACACGAGATATGACAATGCTTCTGGTACTGTAGTAAGAAACAAGGAAGTAGAGAGCAAATCTGTAGGTGAAGCAGACTGACACCTAAAGCTGGAGCGACAAGACAGAAAGAGTAGCTCAGAGAAACTGGAAGGTTAGGCGAAGAATGCTAGTTAAAGCTCATTTTTTAGAAGCTTGCTCAAAGTCCCAGCTAGCACTGCTTTTGAGATTCTGCATGAGGAAGTAGACATGGGGTATATCTTCGATTTGATTAGACTTCACGCTTTGCTACTTTGGCTGTCTATTTGGCTCAAGGAGGACCTATCTCTGAAGAGGATTATTATAAGAGACTGTTTGGCTCTGTATGGCAGGTAGAGCATCCCCTGGTTTGCCTGTGTTTGGCAGATCTTTAAGTCATTGGGTCGCCTTGAGTTGTTTACATTTCCGGAAGCTATAGTTAGGAGGGACATACCATGGCTTACTTAGGCTTTTCATGACATGGTTGCTGCAACCGAGAGGCTAGGGCCCTGTTAAAGCGTTTTGTTCTTCATTTTGTAATGACAAAATCAGTTCCTGGAGGGCAACCTTATCTGGCTTTAAAGATGTCTAATTTTCATCACAGATTATTATCTTATTTTATCATCAGCTCCTGTTGCCCAGAGTATCTTGGTGTACAATTTCACAACTCCTCGCTTGTATTTGTGATGAGATCTCCATACCTGACACATTTTATATCCTCATGGTTCGTCCAATTTTTAGCCATCTTAGGCATGGATGTATTTGCTCACTTCTACTTATGAACTTCACTCAAGCGAGGCCTGCCTTTCTTTTTCTGCAGTCGTTAAATTCCCCCTCTGTTTATTTTTATTTGACTCGTTTTTTATCTGTGGTCATTCAGGGGCTATGATTTTTTTGTGACCCTGTTGTTTTATGTTTTGTATAATGAGTCTGTTATCTATTTTTATGCTGATTTCCAATGTTTTTCATTCATGTATTTTGTGGTTTTTAGTTGGCTTTGAAGTATTTGAATTGTTGCATTTTGCTGGTAGGCGTTTCTATTATCTGCTATATTGTGTGCTTTTCTGAATTTCCTGAAAAATCGAATACAACTATTCAATCAATCAAGTTAAAGCTGTAGGCAGCAGAGACGAGAGAAAAGAGCACAGGAGCCCACAAAGTAAGCAGCAGATTGATAGAGCAGATACATGAGAAAGGACCAGGAGCTGGAGATCAGAGACCTGATAAAGGTACAGGGCAGAGGCCCAATGTAGGATCTGGTTAATACCGGGCAAAGCACATTCGCAGGGACAGACGAACTGCAATGAAGCAGTAGGTGAAATCAGTGGCAAATGCCCAGGCAGGACTGGGAGAAAACACAGCAAGGTTGTGCACTAGGAGTACACTGGGGACTGGCAGAGACACTAAGCAAACGAGCGAAGAGATATTGTATTCTAATTGCATTTATGTAGCGCTTCCTACCCCTGACGAGGCGTCGAAGCACTTTTTGGCGAGTAGTACTCTATTCCGGAACTCATAAAGGATTAGTGGTGAATTAGTTTAGTGAAATATGAAAGTAGTTTGAGTGGTGGACATGTTAGTCGTTTATTTGGATTGAGAAGGATAGTGGAGGGATAGAAGAGGGAAAAAGGGTAGCATTTATATAGTGCAAGTTCCACAAGCAAGAGCTTCTGAAAAAGTGCATAAATGTGAGCCAGATCATATATAGTGAACTTGCATTGCAATATTTTGATTCCTGGTTTGGGTCATGGTATTAGAAAGAGTTGTATTGTGTAAGTATATTGGGCTAGGTCGTTGTTATTTTAGCATCTCAGGTAAGTTTCACTCTCTGATTTGAACCCTTTGTCCGTCTTATCTACTGCCGAAGCCTTTTTTTATCCTCTTTTTTCCAGCTCTTATTGACATGCATAGTTTAAAAAAACTCAAGACTTGTCGGTTATTTGGTTTGTTTAGCTAGTTTGAGGTGAAGAGTATTTTTAATTGGATCCCTGTTATGACACTCAAAAACATCCCAAGCCGACCCACCACACTGGAAACTAAAATCGTGGTACACAGAGCTAAAACGTGTTCAGTTGCTTGTGATGGTCGGGCACGTCATTTAATGGGTTGATACAACATTGCATCTAATCTCAACACATTGGCTCCTAAATAGATTGATTTCTGTCTCTGCTGAAGGCCTTTCGTGTTTTTTATTTACTTTAATGCAGCACAATGTTTTGCATCTCGGAGTTTTCTGTGCAAGCTGTCCTTGAAAGGGTGTGTCGGTCACTCGAGTCCGTGGTGCAGTCTGCAAAGCTGGTCAGCCCACACACGTGGACTCCGCGTCTGCACTGTTAGATGAAAACATTACACAGCTCACCTGTTTTTTAGGGTGAGGAGTTAATATCTTCTCAACTTGAGTATGTGCCCTCGATGGACTAGAGGACAGAGTCTGGCAATACTCTGGTTTATTATCTATGTATTTTGCTTGTTTTTTTGGCATAAGACACGCACACGCATCATCACTCTAAGGAACCAAGTCGATAAGTTTGCATTTCCCATCATTCCTTTCGCCGCTGTCTTTTCGTTTTGATTGTGTACCGTGTTTTCGTGTTTTGTTTTTGCACACACAACGTGGTTATTTGTAGATGCTGAAAAAACACAATTACTGTATTAGCAATCCTATCTTTCGTTTCTTCTAATATTTCTATGTTTTGCTATTATTTTAAAAGTACTTTCCGGGGTCTGGTGCCTTGCTAGTTACACCGATCCGTCCATTACCTGTTATAGTACCAGCCCCGTTATCGAACCAGCATGTCCCTAGGAGAGGTGTGGAATTGTCCCACTGCAGGACAGCACCACAGCTGTCACATTAGGTTTAAGAGGTACTAATGGAGAAAGTGTACAAAAGTTATCATTTTTTATGAAATGTTGAGAATAGGATATTTTGACCATCTCCTATTTCAGTAGGCATCCTTTATCATGTCTTTAAGAAACGATTTATAATGTAAGCTTGGTTTCTTCTATTGAGGTGTTTGTATTGTATGTGCAGACCCATGGCAAGTTTATTATAATGTTCTCTTTGGGATTGATATAGGCTGCAAGGACAACAAGCATTTGCAATGCAATAGGTCTCGCATTTGCGAAATTTTAAGCTATTGGCATTGTAAATGACAATGCCTTTTATTTATCTGTTTTTAATAATCAACACATAGGTAAAAGCTTTGTAATTTACAATGCCAGTAGCTGAAAGTTTCGCAAATGCGAAACCTATTGCATTGCAAATGCTCGGGAAGCCCCTGGTGTCATGTATGAAAAGTCCGAGTCGGGGTGGGAATGCTGATGAAAAGAACGGGCGTGTGCGCCGAGAATGCTGTAATGCCTCATGAAAAGCCGACAATTCAGTGCCAGAGGTGGCAGTAACAGTCCGCAACTTCACCATTATGACCAAAACACCATCCTACTGCATGTCATCAGCACACACTTTGTAAAAACTGGGGCAATTGCCAGGCAGTGGAGCAAGCGCCTTTCACATACTGCACGGCTCTGTTCTGTCGCTCTCTAAGCACTCACTCTTCAGTCTGTTCAGTCACTAAAAATATGTTTTGGCATTCTTCCCCCTGCGAAAAGCGCATCTGCGTTGCAAAGGATTTAGTGATGCGTTCAGGAGAAGTATACATAAATTGCAGCCGGCGTCAGATCTGCCGTTTTGTTTGAAGAAGGCTGCGTGTTCTGTTATTGCTTGCAAACACACTTCCCTTGCAGGTGATGCGGGTCCAGCATTGCATTACATCACCAGAGGGGCGGCTGGGGGTGTCCTGTTGCCAGGATGACTAAGCCCCCCAGGAATGTATTATCACACAGCACTGAGAACGAGCCAGTGCATTTTTTGCTGGGAAGGATACTGGGGAGTGGGGGTAAGAGTCAGGAGACCGATAATTCTGCGTGAACCATGTAAGAAATGTTTATAGTGAAATGGTTCCAGGTCAGAATCCTGCTGTCTCCCAGAACCGTGGGTCTGCCGCTTGTTTATATATGCATCGCGCTTTCACCTTAAGTGAAAGCGCTATGCATATATAAACACACGTTTCTAGAAGACACGCTATGCACAAGCGAAATCTCCAGTCCAGGTGGGCGGGTCCTAATGCCGACAGGGCGGACACCAACCCCGCTTCCAGAGAAGCCGGACACAAAAGCTACGACAATACATCTCGCCAAGGCGAAGCAGCGCTTGCGCGCTGCAACGCAGACGAGACCTAAAAATCAAAGCTGAGCTGGCCAATCAGTGGTCCTGTCATGCCAAAGTAAGATATTGCTTGTAGGTTTACTCTCACAGACCCATAATGACATGACGTCTCCTTTAAAGAGGAAATTAAAGGTGATAAGCAGAGTAGTTGGCAAGGTAACCACATAAACACTGCCTGACTTCTTGCTAGTCAATAGGAGATTGTACCTTGCTCATATTAGCATTTCTCCACTGCCCACTCCATCAGCAAACTGAAAACAGTGAAACTTCATCTAGGGCAAACATAAACATTTGCTCATTAATAATCCATGAAAGGTTCACCACCCCTCCTGGACTAAAAAGGGCAGTCTCTTCTCATTTGTATGTTGTTGTTTGGCTTCTTTGTGGCAGACAGATGGTGGAATAATTTACTGGCATGTTTCAGGGAAGTGGAGCATGTGCCCATTGGTTACCTACCATCCAGTGGAGACCAGTAGCATACACAGTGGGGTACTTGTTGCTAGGTAATTGAAGCTGACTATTGGTTAAGAGGGTGTTTCAGCAACACCTTGTTGACTATAGATCTTAATAACTGCAAAGAGAATGGAAAGCGTCAACAAGCTAATGAAATCCATGTGTTTGCATCTAAAACCATCCATATTTTTGCTAGACAGTAGAAGCGAGAAAAGAGGTGACGAGCCTTCAGATAGAATTCCAAAATGTTACAACATTTGTTTACCCTGAATGTGTGTCGATAAGTATGCAAACAGTGTAGGCCAAAAACGCAATTACTGGAAATCTTCAGTTAGAATACTTTAATTTTGATATGTTATCTTAAACCTACATTGTCTTTTAAAAAAAGAATTTTTTTTTTACCGACATTGCCAAAAGTTAACTGATTGGCATTAAGCGTGTGCTTTTGACCTAGGGGGTAACATTGTTAGTGTCATAGCACTGTGCTGGGCGTTACCTTATGGTTGCCATTAGAATTCGTATTATGGTCAGAGTAATCACATGGTTAGTGCTCGTCTTAAACTCATGGCTAAGTTACGGCTTAGAGAGAGGCTTGATCAGTGGAGGAAGTAATACTTGAATAAATCTCAAACAGTAGCAATTCTGCGGTGCTGCAATGCATTCGTTTTTCTAGTGGTGACCTTGCAGATTGTATCCAACCACATGCATCGTTGTATATAACACGAAAGGTTGTCCCTGTCACTAACTTCTAGGCCATGTCAGTCCTGATGGAGCATACAAGTAACTCAGAGCGCCTTTTGGCTGAATTGGGGCTGATCAGTAAAGCGTAGCTTAAGTCCCATTGTGACATTGATGGTTTTGGACAGTCCTCAAATATGCTTCAAACATTCCTATCCCTCGTGCTTTTTTATGTCTGCGTGACGTCAGCTTAGGTGGGTATGACAAGACTTGGATCATAGAGTTCACTCACTGTGCCATAGAGTTTGAAGCAGCACCTTACTGATGCTGTAATAAGGCCAGAGGATGTCTGGAGGGCAGTGTTGGATTAGTAACTCTGGCAATGCCCGACGGGCTGGTATCCTTGTTCCAGCTGTGGGCTGCTTTTTTTTGGGGGGGGGGGGAGGGGGGGGGGGGGCTGTTCTGCATTGTTCGATGCTGCCAGTGGCCCAGTGGGTGCCTGAGTGGCCTTTCTCGAGGTAGATGGGCGTCCATTGCCTCCCTTTTATCAACGGCAGGTGTCACTCCCTTTCGCTTGCTGGGTGGCCCATTATTATATACATATTGAGTGGGAGCAGGGGGCCTGAGCAAAAGTGGCCTCACTTGTTTTCAGGTGTGTTTCATCAGTATAAACTAATCCGTGTATTTTTATTTTTTTTTAAATAGAAAATTTCACCTAAGCAGTGTTTAGTGGAAAGGCAATATGCAAATGTGGGCCACTTTTTTTTTTTTTTAGCTTGCCCGACCAGATTTTTAATCCCAATCCCACCCTTCTGGAGGGGCTTGGTTTCCATTAAAAGGGGTCGTGGCAGTCTGGTCCATCTCGACTACTCCTATTGGGGAAGGACAGAGGGTTATTTGCATATAGGCTAGTTTATTTATTTCTTTAATGGTCCAGATCATTTAAACAAGCACAGGCAAAGCCATTAGGTCTGGATGTCTCTGCCTTTCTTTTGGCTTTTGTCAGTGATATTCTCTTTTGTTCTGGTTTTGCAAAGTTTTATTGTGGGGGAAGCTGCCAGGCCATCCTCACTCTTAAAAATAAAATAAAAGGGTGTTTGGGGGGGGGGGGGGAGTAAAAGCAAAGTGCCTGGAACTGAAGGGAACTGCTTAGTGTGTCGATGTGCTCCTTGTGAAGGGTAGAATGCGAACACTCACCATGAAGTTAGCCAGTGGCTGAAGTGGGCTGACCAGTGCCTCGTGCTGTATGTTGTAGTGAGTGGAAGAAAAATGTGAATGACCCAGTAACAGACCAATGGATATAGAGGGCTGGCTAAAAGCCCCTATAAATATGCTTATTATGCATGTAATATTAGTGAAAGTTAAAGGTCTGTGCTATCGCCAGACCTAAAACAAGCATTGCTAAAGCCAGCAAGTCCGGCGTTGGCTGACATAATTAACCAGTAGTGTCTTAATGGGCCCGCTGTACTTGAAAGCCATTTTGATGAATTATACAATTTCTATGTATCACATTTTTCGTGACAACAAATAGGGAGGACTTGGCTGTCACGAGCAAGTGACGAGTGAAGTCAATGTAAAAAGGATTAGAACATAAAATAGACAGATGTGTAAGACACAACAGAAAAAGAGACAAAAGGAGGAAAGTAACGGTGCGCAGCGTCACCGGAGAAGGTATACATTCCATACAGCAGCTGTTGAGAGGAGGAAGAACAGGCCCTGTCACTACTATAGAGAAATTAAACGGGAGATTTAAGATGGCCGCCAGGCTTTCATCCTCCGGTTTCTTCACGCTTCGTTGCTTTGCGGTGAAAGAGGAGTTGTGTGGGAGCTGATTGCTTTGTTCAGTGATGGCCCCAGGAGTATGGGGAAATGAACCACTGATTTGTTGAATTTCTGCTTCACTATCATTATGCAGAATGGTGGCTGTTAGAAAAAGAATGAGTACATTGATTTTATATAGCTTGTGGCGAACCAGACAACACGCTGTTCAGTTGGAGCAAATCAGCTTTTTACCAGTTTCTGAATTTTCCTTTCCTTCTGTATTATTATATGGCTTCTCTTCCCCATTGTATGTTTCAGATGTCTGTATGTATGTTCGTATTTCAGGCTAATGCCTCCACTCTATCTTTCGCCATTGATCGTCCTTCTTTATTACGTTTCGTAACCACTTTAATTTTATCTTCGATTAGGGATTGGGATGTCTTTACAAGGGTAAGGGCACTTGATTGGTAAGTTGAAATAGTGACTGATAAAGCCGCATTACCTTGTTGTTTAACTGGTCCTGCAAACAATGACAGCTCGTAGATTAATGTGGCTGAGCTGAAATGTGATATTTTCTTTCATTCTCATTTCTAAAATTTTTGACTAGGTTATTTGTGAATGTATCTGTGCAATGCTGGCTAGGTGTCTCAAAATGTGCCTTTGGTGGCGTAAGTCACACTGTCTGTGGGAGAGCTATTGGGGGATGTAATTGTGAAAATGTGTGTGTAGTTTGTGTTGTCACTTTTATGCTTGGGTGTCTGCGAATTTTGATCTATTTTGTTACCTTATTCCCTTTTTAGGTCTTGCATAGAGCCAGCTTTAGTTTTGATAGCCGACTTTTGTTTTCAAAACGATTCATAATAAAAAAATATATATATACATAAACACTGATATAGGGGCTTATACATATCCATGATCCGTTCCTAGTGGCAACCACAGCATGCATCATGTCGCAGTGGGTCAGCTCACTTCATTCCTTAGCTATCTGCACGTGCACTGCTACCTCAAACGCAGTGTCACTTTTACTCGATTTTCTTTATATAAATATGCAGGTCATGTTTCGACAGCGGCGTTTTCACTTCTAAACTTTGGATTTCTATTACATATGCTTGTAGAAACGAAATACAGAATGATTGTTACTTTCTGTACTGTCTTTGTAATTGGGTGTGGGGAAAGGGTGTAACTGCTGTCTGTGGATGTTAGGAGCTCTATGTAGGTTTTAGAGTTATATTTTTATATTGTTTTCTTTTCTGATGTGCTGATTTGTTTGTATGTATCCAGGGGAAGTGCTGACTGATTATTCTTTTCCTGGTGCATACACACATACTCACTAACTGAACTCAAAAGTCTTTTGTTGTGGGTAGATGAGTGTGTAAGTGCCTGATTCAATGCAACCCCTCTTGCCAACTAATCTAACAGTCATGTGTCTGTACTTCTGTTTTCAGCTTTCTTAAGCTCAATTTTCTTTAGATTGGCATGAGTAAAGGTTCAGGACGTGACATTCACACTGTGCTTTCTGCGAGTTAATTGCTAAGTCGCCACCATTGTAATGGGTTCTATTTTCTATTCTGTTTTCCAATAACATCTTTTTACCACATCCTTGGCTAGGGATCGAATTTTAATACAATATCCCTGTTAGCTTCGCCACCTCAAGACAATTCTACAAGGCACTGTAAAAATTAACTAAGGAACTTCTCGAATTGCAAAAGGAAGCGTCATTGTCAGCAGGGTTAAAGACTACGGAGGGTCACTTACCTGCGGCAGTGATGGTCAAGTTTCCGGTGGTCCATTGGGTGGACGCTGCTTAACAACAAGGTCACCGCCGATGGAGGGATTTCTGACCTCTGCAATACCCTGTCTCTTCGCACTGCAGAAAACGGACCGTGGATCCCCTGCAGTCCACCCCAGCAGGGACGTGGTTACCCTTGATCCAGGAGTTAACACAGCGCTGGAGGAGGTGAGCATGCATCGCAGCAGAGACGCGATCATCGGAGGAGGTTCGGTGGATCGGACCTCGGGGCAAGCTCAGCGCCTATCGCAGGAGGAGCGCAGGGCCACGGGAGTTACTACGCTGCAGGAGCGGGGTTAGGAGCGACGGAGACCCTCTCTCCCCACCACGGAGGCGGCATTCGGCCTCGATCCTAATGCAGCCACATCGCTGGAGGAGGCGTGCAGATCCCCGGGAGTGCTCTGCTGCAGGAGCGATGTCAGTGGCGGGTGGAGACCGTCCCTCCATACCTCCTTTATGAGATAACGGGCGGCAAAGTGCGCTGGAAGAACACGGCGTTTTAATCATTTGACCGAACATATTGGTGGCATTGCCTAGCAAATAATTACAAGTTTAATGGACTCAGGAGAGGATCGTTGGTCCTCTGGAGGCTACCCCGATCGGCAGGTGAGGAGCTAGTCCTTTTGAGCTGACTTTGCAAATGGTTTAATATAATTTAGGTAGTCCCCTGCCATAACTTTTGATTATTCTTGCACAACTGTCGTTTTGGTCACCCCGGTGGGCAGGGTGAGATCCCATGTTAGGTTTGCTTTAAAAAAAAAAAAGGAAAATAAAGTATCCTGTGCCCTACCGCAAAATGGCCGGTCTAACAACTTAATTAAAGAAGGGACTATTCATTCATCACCATCGCTGGAAAGACATAGGACTATGATTAAAGGTCGATTACAAACATTTTTCAGGGAAAGTGACAGAGGACTACCTCCCTAAGAAACCAATTTCATTGAAAGAGCTATAGGACTACTCCTTAGTTCAGAGCTAACATGGCAGCCATCTTAGAGTGGTATTCAGGAATATACTGGAGCTTTAAACAAGTCTGCCCCATGAAACGCTAAGTCACCTGAGGAAGTTTGAAACTTCGTCACTGTACCATCAATAACACACAATAAGATACCTCTATATTTATCCCCTTCTACTAGTCTGACATATCAATAGAGGATTATTAATAATAAAAATAAGATATGAAATTATCATTCATAATCATGACAGGAGCACACCTGAAGGAAGGAATTACCACTCAATCTCGTACCCCCCTAATCTTTCTAAAAATGCATCCAAAAATTTTAAGCATAACCTACTTAGAAGAAACCCTGAAACCTTAATATTGGACCCCTCCTTCAACACAAAAAAAGGTGCCACCATTAACGACCTAATATTTTTTACTTCCAAAACGTCTAAATGGCGCAATACCCTAAATAATCTGCTGAAGGTACATGAATTGAAAAACATTCCTTATGGCACAAAGATGCTAATACCCTCACGAAAACTAAGAACAACTCTAAATATAACATGCTACAAAAATGGCACGATCTTCATTGAAGCCGCCAACAAAGATCTGGAACGTTTTGACGAATACTTCTCAACCTTAAAAGAACACGTCCTCAACAGTCCTCCCTCTAGAATCCATCCAAATAACAATTCGCAAGCCAGTTCCCCACACAGGAATCAATCTGCTCTGATAGTAAACAACATATATAATGTGCCCCAACAGTCGAATCAAGCGGATTTGATAGAAAGCAGCATCGCTAATGGGCCCAACAGGTGACACAGGATTCCAGTAGCCCCATAGCTATGAGTAACCGCCCACATCTGCCATAATCAATAGTATCCACAACCAACCACAGAGCCATTAGCTCTGATTCAAGCCCAAACACCGGTTCTAACCCAATACTGGAAACTGGCATTAGATTGGAGTCAGCAGTATTAGATCAGGACAACGGGAGAAGTATTCATAGGACTGACACTAAGAAACGTGAAACAGCAGCAAGATACAAGGAAATAGGCACAGTAAAGCCGAAGTGTAGCCCCAATCCCCCAGAGTCAATTTATGAAAGCATACCATCCGGGTCATCCGTACAACTTCCTATCACTCCTCAACCTAGAACGGAGTCTGAGAATCACAGTGCCCTCCCCAACCTAACATGGAGCTCAATAATCTCAGTTCGCAATCCATCAAGACCTATAAAGCCATACAACACGCTATCGGAGACATGAAGAACCTTCTACGCCTTTCAGAAAAATGTCTATCAAAATGGGAGATCATACAGAAATCCACCCACGAAACACAGAAGAAACTAAAATCTATCCCTATGGTGGCGACAAAAAAACTACTCCATCCCCAAAATCAACTTGGCGATCTGACAGACAACGAGATACTAATCCTTTTACGAGCCTATGAACCAGCCACTATTCCTCCTACTAAATTAGATCACAAGATTCAGTCAGTCCCAACCAACGCATACAGAATCGCTAAGACTAGTAATAGATCACCAAATGTCAACAACCTAAAAAATTTGATGATAATTCCCGAAAATCTAGACTCTCCAACGATCAAACCACAGAAACACATCAGGTGTATTCTACTCAACTGTCGGTCAGCAAAGAAACACGCTGCAGACATAGCTGACCTCATATTAAGCCAGGAAATCGAAGTAACTGTACTAACAGAATCTTGGCTATCTGACTGTTCCTCCCCATGCCTAAATATATTAGTCCCCCCGAACTATTGCATTATGAGACTAGACAGGCCAATCAAAAAGGGAGGAGGCATCGCCTGTATACATAGATCTGAAATTGCCATCACGAAATTTCAATCTGACCCTTTTGAGTCATGTGAGTATCTCGGTATGTCCCTAAGATCCCCATATAATCAAATTTGCAAACTACACACATTCTATCACCCCCAGGCAAAAACACCAGGTTTATAGACCAGCTGACAGAAATCATCACAGCAAACTCTACCCCTCATTCCAATGATATTTTCTTAGGAGACTTCAACCTTCACTGGGAGGATCATTCTGACAATCAGATGAATCTACTCAAAGCCTTCCTTGTAGATCAATCGCTGGTCCAAGAATGTCTGCTACCAACCCACTCCAAAGGCTCTACCTTAGACTGGATCATAGCTAAAGAAAAAGCTATACATAACATTGAAATCACCCCATGTGATTGGTCTGATCACCACATCATTACTTTCCAAATACCCTTCACAACAAAACCAAAAGCTTCATCACAAGAAAAAAAAAACCTAGAAAATGGATGCCATGTCATGAATGATGTAATATGTGACATCATCAGCAGTGCATTGCGGGCGCGCGAGTTATAGTTAGCAGAACTAACTATAATGGAGGAATTTCTATGGTTTTGTACGAGTGAAATGTCCAGCTAACTATAACGTCCCTGAAACCTATGGTTTTATCAGTGAATTTCAAAGGTTTTTTAAAAGCTAATTTCAAACTATAACATTTGTAAACGCGCCCCCTGGCGTGTTGTAATTAGGGGGATTAAGTCCCTTTTAGTCCTGAGAGTCCCTGCGGGCCAACTATCCCACCAGGTACCAGTAAGCGCCACAGAGCTGTGTTGCAGAGGTGTTCCGAGGCCACGCCCCCTTTTACACCTCCCTGCAACGCAGCTCTGTGGCGCTTACTGGAGGTACCTGGTGGGTTAGTTGGCCCCCAGGGACCCTCAGGATTCAAGGGGACTTAATCCCCCAATTTACAATGAGCCAGGGGGCGCGTTTGCACATTTGTTTTATCAGGCCCCGCCCCCTCCCTGCATCACTGTGCAAACGCGCCCCCTGGTGCGTTGTAAGTTTGAGGATTAAGTCCCCTTGAATCCTGAGGGTCCCGGACGGCCAACTAGCCCACCAGGTACCTCCAGTAAGCGCTACAGAGCTGCGTTGCAGAGAGGTGGTCCGAGGACACACACCCTTTTACACCTGCCTTACCGTTTAAGTGGCGAGCGATCTATCAGAGTTCAACTGTGCTACTGCTTAGCATGCTCTGAATAATGTCTACATTTGCATTAACTGCCTGCAGAAATATCCGTTACAAACCTTTGAAAAAGGACTGAGGCACTTTCATAGGTCTGAATGGAGGGCTCAATTATGTGACATTGCTCTAGTGAAATACTTTTCCTCAGTCTAGAGGCACGGAAACAAACTATGCTAAAAGCGAAACCGTGAAACTGCAAACAGGAATCTTTGTAAAGGAGGATACGAAACGAGGCACTGCATAAATTCCTCATCATGTAGGGGGTCGTGCTGGGGTAGTGTTTTAGGGTTTAGGGTAGTGCAGTGGTATTTTGTAGTGTAGGGGGTCGTGCTGGGGGTAGTGTTTTAGGGTTTAGGGTAGCGCAGTGGTGTTTGGGTAGTGTAGGGGGTCATGCTGGGGGTAGTGGTTTAGGGTAGGGCAGTGGTATTTGTGTATTGTAGGGGTCATGCTGGGGGTAGTGTTTTAAGGTTTAGGGTAGTGCAGTGGTGTTTGTGTAGTGTAGGGGGTATTGTTTTAGGGTTTAGGGTAGTGCAGTGGGTTTGTGTAAAGTAGGGGGTCATGCTGGTGGTAGGTTTAGGGTAGTGCAGTGATGTTTGGGTAGTGTAGGGGGTTGTGCTAGGAGTAGATTTAGGGTTTAGGGTAGCACAGTGGTGTTTGGATAATGTAGGGGATCGTGCCGGGGTAGTGTTTTAGGGTTTAGGGTAGTGCAGTGGTGTTTGTGTAGTGTAGGGGGTAGTGTTTTAGGGTTTAGTGTAGTGCAGTGGTGTTTGGGTAGTGTAGGGGGTCGTGCGGGGGTAGATTTAGGGTTTAGTGCAGTGGTGTTTGGGTAGTATAGGGGGTCGTGCTGGGGGTAGATTTAGGGTTTAGGGTAGTGCAGAGGTGTTTGTGTAGTATAGGTGGTAGGGTTTAGGGTAGTGCAGTGGTGTTTGTGTAGTGTAGGGGGTTGTGTTTTAAGGTTTAGGGTAGTGCAGTGGTGTTTTGGGTAGTGTAGGGGGTAGATTTAGGGTTTAGGGTAGTGCAGTGGTGATTGGGTACTGTAGGGGGTCGTGCTGGGGTAGTTGTTTAGGGTAGTGCAGAGGTGTTTGGGTAGTGTAGGGGGTCGTGCTGGGGTAGGGTTTAGGGTAGCGCAGTGGTGTTTGGGTAGTGTAGGGGGTTGTGTTTTAAGGTTTAGGGTAGTGCAGTGGTGTTTTGGGTAGTGTAGGGGGTAGATTTAGGGTTTAGGGTAGTGCAGTGGTGATTGGGTACTGTAGGGGGTCGTGCTGGGGTAGTTGTTTAGTGTAGTGCAGAGGTGTTTGGGTAGTGTAGGGGGTCGTGCTGGGGTAGGGTGTAGGGAAGCGCAGTGGTGTTTGTGTAATGTAGGGGGTCGTGCCTGGTGTAGTGTTTTAGGGTTTAGGGTAGCACAGTGGTGTTTGGGTAGTGTAGGGGGTCGTGCCGGGGGTAGTTTTTTAGAGTTTAGGGTAGCACAGTGGTGTTTGGGTAGTGTAGGGGGTCGTGCCGGGGGTAGTGTTTTAGGATTTAGGGTAGTGTAGAGGTGTTTGTGTAGTATAGGGGGTTGTGCTGGGGGTAGGGTTTTAGGGTTTAGGGTTGTGCAGTGGTGTTGGTGTAGTGTAGGGGGTAGGGTTTAGGGTAGTGCAGTGGTGTTTGTGTAGTGTAGGGGGTCATGCTGGGGTTAGTGTTTTAGGGTTTAGGGTAGTGCAGTGGTGTTTGGGTAGTGTAGGGGGTCATGCTGGGGGTAGTGTTTTAGGGTTTAGGGTAGTGCAGTGGTGTTTGGGTAGTGTAGGGGTCGTGCTGGGGGTAGTGTTTTAGGGTTTAGGGTAGCGCAGTTGTGTTTGGGTAGTGTAGGGGGTCATGCTGGGGTAGTGTTTTAGGGTAGCGCAGTGGTGTTTGGGTAGTGTAGGTGGTCGTGCTGGGGTAGTGTTTTAGGGTTTGGCAAGCGCAGTGGTGTTTGTGTAGTGTAGGGGGTCGTGCCTGGTGTAGTGGTTTAGGGTAGCGCAGTGGGTCGTGCCGGGGGTAGTGTTTTAGGGTTTAGGGTAGCGCAGTGGTGTTTGGGTAGTGTAGGGGGTCGTGCCGGGGGTAGTGTTTTGGGGTTTAGGGTAGTGCAGTGGTGTTTGTGTAGTGTAGGGGGTAGTGTTTTAGGGTTTAGTGCAGTGATGTTTGGGTAGTGTAGGGGGTCGTGCTGGGGGTAGATTTAGGGTTTAGGGTAGTGCAGTGGTGTTTGGATAGTATAGGGGTCGTGCTGGGGGCAGATTTAGGGTTTAGGGTAGTGCAGAGGTGTTTGTGTAGTATAGGGGCTCATGCTGGGGGTAGTGTTTTAGGGTAAAGGGTAGTGCAGTGGTGTTTGTGTAGTGTTTTAAGGTTGTGTTTTAAGGTTTACGGTAGTGCAGTGGTGTTTGGGTAGTGTAGGGTGTCGTGCTGGGGTAGATTTAGGGTTTAGGGTAGTGCAGTGGTGATTGGGTACTGTAGGGGGTTGTGCTGGGGTAGATTTAGGGTTTAGGGTAGTGCAGTGGTGATTGGGTACTGTAGGGGGTCGTGCTGGGGTAGGGTTTAGGGTAGCGCAGTGATGTTTGGATAGTGTAGGGGGTCGTGCTGGGGGTAGTGTTTTAGGATTTAGGGTAGTGCAGTGTGTTTGGGTAGTGTAGGGGGTCGTGCCGAGGTAGTGTTTTAGGGTTTAGGGTAGTGCAGTGGTGTTTGGGTAGTGTAGGGGATCGTGCCGGGGGTAGTGTTTTAGGGTTTAGGGTAGTGCCAGAGGTGTTTGTGTAGTATAGGGGGTCGTGCTGGGGGTAGGGTTTTACGGTTTAGGGTAGCGCAGTGGTTTTTGTGCAGTGTAGGGGGTCATGCTGGGGTAGTGTTTTTGGGCTTAGGGTAGCGCAGTGGTGTTTGGGTAGTGTAGGGGTCCTGCTGGGGGGTAGTGTTTTAGGGTAGCGCAGTTGTGTTCGGGTAGTGTAGGGGGTCGTGCGGGGGTAGATTTAGGGTTTAGTGCAGTGGTGTTTGGGTAGTATAGGGGGTCGTGCTGGGGTAGTGTTTTAGGGTTTGGCAAGCGCAGTGGTGTTTGTGTAGTGTAGGGGGTCGTGCCTGGTGTAGTGGTTTAGGGTAGCGCAGTGGGTCGTGCCGGGGGTAGTGTTTTAGGGTTTAGGGTAGTGCAGTGGTGTTTGTGTAGTGTAGGGGGTAGTGTTTTAGGGTTTAGTGCAGTGATGTTTGGGTAGTGTAGGGGGTCGTGCTGGGGGTAGATTTAGGGTTTAGGGTAGTGCAGTGGTGTTTGGATAGTATAGGGGTCGTGCTGGGGGCAGATTTAGGGTTTAGGGTAGTGCAGAGGTGTTTGTGTAGTATAGGGGCTCATGCTGGGGGTAGTGTTTTAGGGTAAAGGGTAGTGCAGTGGTGTTTGTGTAGTGTTTTAAGGTTGTGTTTTAAGGTTTAGGGTAGTGCAGTGGTGTTTGGGTAGTGTAGGGTGTCGTGCTGGGGTAGATTTAGGGTTTAGGGTAGTGCAGTGGTGATTGGGTACTGTAGGGGGTTGTGCTGGGGTAGATTTAGGGTTTAGGGTAGTGCAGTGGTGATTGGGTACTGTAGGGGGTCGTGCTGGGGTAGGGTTTAGGGTAGCGCAGTGATGTTTGGATAGTGTAGGGGGTCGTGCTGGGGGTAGTGTTTTAGGATTTAGGGTAGTGCAGTGTGTTTGGGTAGTGTAGGGGGTCGTGCCGAGGTAGTGTTTTAGGGTTTAGGGTAGTGCAGTGGTGTTTGGGTAGTGTAGGGGGTCGTGCCGGGGGTAGTGTTTTAGGGTTTAGGGTAGTGCCAGAGGTGTTTGTGTAGTATAGGGGGTCGTGCTGGGGGTAGGGTTTTACGGTTTAGGGTAGCGCAGCGGTTTTTGTGCAGTGTAGGGGGTCATGCTGGGGTAGTGTTTTTGGGCTTAGGGTAGCGCAGTGGTGTTTGGGTAGTGTAGGGGTCCTGCTGGGGGGTAGTGTTTTAGGGTAGCGCAGTTGTGTTCGGGTAGTGTAGGGGGTCGTGCAGGGGTAGTGTTTTAGGGTTTAGGGTAGCGCAGTGGTGTTTGGGTAGTGTAGGTGGTAGTGCTGGGGGTAGTGTTTTAGAGTGTGGAAGCGCAGTGGTGTTTGTGTAGTATAGGGGGTCGTGCTGGGGGTAGGGTTTTAGGGTAGTGCAGTGGTGTTGGTGTAGTGTAGGGGGTAGGGTTTAGGGTAGTGCAGTGGTGTTTGTGTAGTGTAGGGGGTCATGCTGGGGGTAGTGTTTTTGGGCTTAGGGTAGTGCAGTGGTGTTTGGGTAGTGTAGGGGTCATGCTGGGGGTAGTGTTTTAGGATTTAGGGTAGCACAGTGTTGTTTGGGTAGTGTAGGGGGGTCGTGCTGGGGTTGTGTTTTAGGGTAGTGCAGTGGTGTTTGGGTAGTATAGGGGGTCGTGCTGGGGGTAGTGTTTTAGGGTTTAGGGTAGTGCAGTGGTGTTGGTGTAGTGTAGGGGGTAGGGTTTAGGGTAGCGCAGTGGTGTTTGGGTAGTGTAGGTGGTAGTCCTGTGGGTAGTGTTTTAGAGTTTGGGGAAGCGCAGTGGTGTTTGTGTAGTGGGTCGTACCTGGTGTAGTGGTTTAGGGTAGCGCAGTGGTGTTTGGGTAGTGTAGGGGGTCGTGCCGGGGGTAGTGTTTTAGGGCTTAGGGTAGCACAGTGGTGTTTGGGTAGTGTAGGGGGTCGTGCCGGGGGAAGTGTTTTAGGATTTATGGTAGCATAGTGGTGTTTGTGTAGTGTAGGGGGTCGTGCTGGGGTAGTGGTTTAGGGTAGTGCAGTGGTGTTTGTGTAGTGTAGGGGGTCGTGCTGGGTGTAGTGTTTTAGGGTAGTGCAGTGCTGTTTGTGTAGTGTATGGGGTAGTGTTTTAGGGTTTAGGGTAGTGCAGTGGTGTTTGTGTAGTGTAGGGGTCGTGCTGGGGGTATATTTAGGGTTTAGGGTAGTGCAGTAGTGTTTGTGTAGTGTTTATGGGTTCGTGCAGTGGTGTTTGTGTAGTGTAAGGGGTCTTGCTGGGGGTAGATTTAGAGTTTAGGGTAGTGCAGTGGTGTTTGGGTAGTGTGGGGGGGGGGGGAGTGCTCACCTGGGAGTTAACTAGAAGTCTACTGCTTGTATTGAAAGTGATTGTTCAGTCTGCATGCCAGAATTTTCTAATTAAATAGAAGAGGATTTGAGATCTCTCTTAAAACATGCCCTAATTTTTCTTTCTACAGCACTAACCATAATTTCTATGACAAAATGAACCCCCTCATTTTGTTCCTTTTTAAATTAAATGTTTTAAATGTTACCAGTTTATTCCAATCAAGATGGCTTCTGGTGTGCCATAATTTTGTCATAAGTAAGACTGTTAGCGCTCTAGTTGTTCTTTAGAACACTCTGGGAAGACGCAGTAGGACACAAAGGAATCAACTGACAGTCTCTGCCCTTGTTGGATGTACATGTTTTACTGAGAATGTCAGACTTCATTCTCGCATGACTGCGAAAGATAATATGCTCTCATTTTAGCTTCTGGAGCACCTTCCAAACATCTATGGGACAAGCATGAGAAAATTGTTTTCTCTCAAATATGATTCATGATATCCCAGCAGAAGGTTTTTCACAAGGTAAAATCACCTTAGAACACACCACAATTCCTAAAATTAGTATGGTACCATCAACAAATGAATTCTAATGTAACTAAAGTCTGTTATTACCTTTTATAGTTCTCCTTTTGGTGACCCTCAAAACATTCTATTCACTACAAAGCATTTCAATGGGGTGCTATCTTGTATATTGGTCACAAGATGGCTGCCAGCAATTCCAGGATGAAGTGCTGACAGCCAATGGGATGTGTCGTTAGGCTCCGCCCAGATTTCAATATTTTTTCTTTTTATAATTTCTCATGAACTACTGAACGGATTTACACCATTTAACAAAAAGGCACCTTTCTGAACCAAGGGCTACCTCTTTGCCAAATTTGGGGTAATTCCGTTCAGCAGTTCGGGCTGTAGCCGCGGCTAAAGTTTCCTATGGAAAATTGCATGGGGAAAACACGTTTTGGGACCCCCTTTTTTCTCGGCCCCTGCTTACCCAATCACCCCGAAACTTTCAAGATAGGAGCGGACCGGAGCGCACACCGAGTTTTGAAAATTTCGCGAAGATTCGTTGACCGGCGCCAAAGTTATTGGAAATAGAATGTTGCGGATTTCCTATGGAAAATAGGTCCTAACTATAACTGCCTACTGGCGACCGCCAGTATATAACATATATATATATACACACACACACACACGCTGAAAAAAATAAAGGTTTCAGGGACGTTATAGTTAGTAATTTGCAATTAAAAAAACCTTAGAAATTCACTGAAAAAAACATAGGTTTCAGGGACGGTATAGTTAGGCTGACATTTCACTCGTACAAAACCAGAGAAATTCGGCCATTATAGTTAGTTGAGCTAACTATAACTCGTGCCCTCGCAATGCACTGCTGATGACGACACATATTACATCACTCATGACCTGGTCAATGACATTGCTGATGACATCTCAAATGCCATGCCCCCTTTTTACACCACTCTGCAAACGTGCCTCATGGCGCACTGCTGCTTGGGGGAAGAAGTCCACTTGTGTCCTGAGGTTCTCAGGACACAAGGGAACCTCATCACCCCACCAGCAGTGCCCCAAGAGGCGCGTTTGCAGAGTGGTGTAAAAATGGGCGAGGCCTCGTACCACCTCTCAGCAATCCTACAGTGTGGGGCTTTCTTGAGGTCCCTGGTGGCCTAGTTGGCCCCCGGGGACCCTTAGCGATGGGCCTTAATACCCCAACGCAGAGCGCGCCAGGAGGTGCGGTTGCAGAGTTGTGCAGGGAGGGGGCGGTGCCTCCAGCAAGTTGCCGTTCAAAAACAATATTTTTATTTTAAAAAGAAGGGCTGTGTGGCCCCCCCTTCTCGTGAGCCTTTTGGGCCTCGGGGACCCATCCCCCCAAGACGTGTTCCATTTGTGGGTTTTTTTATGGTAAAGGAGGGGGGTGCGAGGCCCCACTCCTGAGGCCGATTACGGCCCCGGGACCCCACCCCCGGGGCTAGGCCTTTCCTTTTCAAAATATTTTAAAGGGGAGGGGGGCCGGCATTGCTTTTGGATATGCAGTTCCCTTGTCCAAAAGCAATTCTGCTTCGCTTCATGGAAATGAGAGCAGTTTTTCTGCT
Organism: Triturus cristatus; assembly: GCF_964204655.1. Lineage (NCBI taxonomy): Eukaryota > Metazoa > Chordata > Amphibia > Caudata > Salamandridae > Triturus > Triturus cristatus. Next base: position 708,579,085 of record NC_140594.1, on the reverse strand, counting down.
CTCGCTTCCATGAAGCGAGCAGAAGTTTGCAATGACAGGGCGGGAGCACTGCCATTGCAAACTGCAATGTCCTGGGGGTGGGCACCCCAGGGCATTGCTGGAGCTGGACCTGGGGATTTGTGGTCCCCAGGGCCATCGAAGGCTCTTGGAGGGAAGCTGCGCGGCCCCCCCTCTCTTAGTGTTTAAAGCCCCGGGGAGGTGGTGGTCCCCCGCTGCAGGGGCCCCCGCTGACCCCCGCAACATATTAAAGCATGCCCCCCCGGGCCTTAAAACTAAGAGCAGGAGTCCGTGCATCATTTTGTTTTTTTCATTTTCGGCCAGATTTGCGGAGCCCGCCGAAAATATTAAAAAAATGCTTTTTTTGGCCCTAGGGCCCCATGAGCAGGCCTAGGGGGTCAGGGTGTTTCTACCCTGCCCCCTCAGCATGTTTTGGCTGCCAACACATTCTGGTTTGAAGTGTTGGTAGTCAATCACAATAAAGGTCGTGCTCTGGAGGGTTTGCAGATCCACCGCAGCAGCCAGATATCGGTATTTTCTTTTGCTTTTGAATTTCTCAGAAACTACTGAACGGATTTAAACCAGTTAACAAAACGCTATCTGAACAAAGCATTACCTTTTTGCCAAATTTGGTGTAATTCCGTTCGGCAGTTCGGGCTGTAGCTTTGTCTAAAGTTTCCTATGGAAATTAACATAGAGAAAATGCATTTTGGGACCCCTTTAAACTCGATACCCTTACCAACCCTGGAGTTGATGGAGCAAAGGGGAAGCAGAGGCGTGCCGAAGCAACCTAAAAAGTAGGTGGGCTGCGGCATTCAGAATGAGCTGGAGACGATGTACAGAGGTCCTGTCTGCACCCAGATTCAATACATTACCATATACATTACCATATTCAAGTCTGGAGATCACCAGGGTCTGCAGAACAGCTCTGAGCAGCCGGTGGAATTAGCCAAAGAATTTTCTTTAACCACTTGAGGACAGCAAAGCAGGCCGAGGTGACTCCCGAGATCTGAGCAGCGAGGGAGAGCTTGCTATCAAAGGAAAAACACAGATTCTTAACCTTAGGAACCGGGGTAGGCAAAGGTCCCAAAGAGACAGGCCAATGCAATGGCTGGCTCCCCAAAGCTCAGGATTGCTCCCCAGGTTGAGAACCTCAGTCTTAGAATCATTCAGCCTTAGAGCATTTCTGGACATCCACAAGGAGATGTTACGCAGACCAAATTAAAGTAAGGAAGAATCCTGGTGTTGAGCCGGCGATAAAAGTGAAAATAATCTGCGCATCGTCAGCATTTGAAAGGATGGTCAACCCAGATTTTTCTGCAACGTCTGCCAAAGGACGAACGTAGAGACTGAAAAGCAGAGGACCCGGTATTGAACACTGAGGAACTCCTGATGTTAAGGCCATGGGACTAGATATAGCAGTGTGAGAGAATACTTGAAAGGAGCGATCCCTTAAAAACGAAATCAACCACTTCACGGCTACACCAGAGCTTTCAAGGCGATTCATCAGAATAGAATGAGAGACCGTGTTAAAGGCAGCACTCAAATCAAATAGGATGAGCGCTGCTGTGCCCCCACAGTCAAGCTGCTGCCTCAGGTTCTCCGCAACTCCCAACAGACCCAATTCGGTACTGTGACCAGGACGAAAGCCGGAGTGTGATGGATGAAATAGCTTCTGTTTTGTCACATGTACCGAGAGTTAATGTGTTTTTCCAATATTTTGGAAAAAGTGGCGAGGAGAGATATAGGTCTGTGATTTGACCAGCAAAGGGGATCTAAGCCAGTCTTTTTCAATAATGGGAGCACAAGAGCGTGCTTCCAATTACGAGGCAACTGGCCCAGTTTTAGGGAGGAATTAAGAAGCTTAGCAATCAACTTGAGGGCCAGCTCGTCCAGGCATCTGAGCTTGGATGGGGGAAGGGGATCAAGTGGGGAGCGAGACTTAATGTTTCCCAGTACGTTTTTCAAATAAATTAAGTCAATTGGGAACCAGGCCTTAACCTGACAAGATCCATCAGATGTAAAGTCAGAGAGAGCGGTTATGACTTGATCAGAAAGTTGAGTGGTGGGAAAGATGAAATTGTCATGAGGAGAGGAACCCAACTCAAGCTCACGATGGATAGATTGCAACTTGAAAGTAATGGTTTCTGAGCCTCACACTTGAGATAAAAAACATTATTAACGATATGGCACATTAAAAGTGATAGGAGTAACAGACGAACACAGGGCGGGCTGCAGCTTCTAAAACTAGACACTTTCAATCCCAGTATTTTATGTCTGACTGCGAAATATGAAAAATGTTAACAGAAAAAGCATAGCGCACACATTTCTGGGTTGTAAATCATTCATACAAAAACAAATGGCAAACGAAATCGCTCATCTTTTAGAAAACATAACAAGAAAGTAAAATAAAGTAACCCTTTTTTTTACCTAATGTAAAGGGGGGGCCGCTCGGCCCTCCCGCCCACATGGTGGTGCGGCGCCCCCCCTCCCCCGGCCTCTCGGTGATGGGGGTGCGTCGCGGGCCGATGACGCGCGCGGCGCGCCCCCACCTCCGATAGGCTGATGCCTCCCCCGTGACCCGGAAGCAGCTTTTCAGCTTCCGGGGCAGGGGGGTGGGTCGGGGGGGGCGGGCCGGCTGGGCCGGCCACCCCTGGTGCAGCTGCACTTTAAAAGGCACGGGGAGCGAGCTGGGCGCCCTCTTGCCCCTGGCTCGCTCCCCGCATCTCCTGTGTGCCCCACGCTCAGGGCGTGCTAATTTTACCAGGGTGCCAAACCAGTAAATAAGCTGTAATAGAGCTCTTTCAAAGTTCACTCCATCTATGTTGGCTTGATTATAATGCCAAACGGCTTTACAAAGCCCTCCTAATATTTGTTTTAGGTCATGCCTAGAGATAGCTATAACTTTGTCTCATGTTCCTCATATTTTTTGAAAAAATAAAAATAAAATACATAAATGTGAATTTTCTCTCTCTCTCCTCTTACCCTTGTGTTCAACCACTGGTCTGCTCAATTGGCGTTTACATTTTGCTTCCACCGCCTACCACATGGAGCAATGGGTCAGCCTCCTTAAGACACTGGTTTTCTACACCATGAGTGTGAGCATATGGCTCTCACACAAGTGCGTGTGTCTAAAAAGTAGACCATTTCAGAGTAGGGGAATCTCTGCTCTCAATTTTATTTTCATTTCATGTTTTAGAAGTATTTTTTGTGATCATTTTTTTTTTTTTCAAAGAGACTTATGCACACCCCCTTTAGATATTAGTGTTTTACTTTGCTTTACTGTTACACATATAATGTTAATTGCCTATGTTTACAAAAAAAAATGGAGCATATTGTCTCTGCCAATGTTTGTTTTAAACTGCTGTTGGTGAAAGAATCCGGCCTGGGTATTTTTTAGTTCGAGGATTCTGTTGTATTTATCCAGTTTTAAACGGTTATACAGGATTTTGGTGGTTGACAAGCACATCGGATTGCACCAGGATTTTGGTGGTTGACAAGCACATCGGATTGCACCAGATCCAAGTCCAGAGCAGCAGTGTTAATTTAACTTGGTGGCATTATTCTAAATTCCTCATGCAGGGAAAATAATTGGCTAGCTCTAATCCTTAAAATCCGATCTCTTCCCTTGGCTGCTGGTTCACATCTCCATACCTCCATACACATGATCAATAGCTTAACATTTGGGTAGTGGCTTAAAGACAAATCTGGATGCAAAGGAAAACACCTCCCCCCGAGACTGCATAAACCATTGTTCTATATTTTGTAGAAATTTGGGCCTGGTTCACGTTTAAGGCCAAACAAATTCCTAAGTAAGGAAACATTTTTATGCTTGTTAAGACCTATTTTGTATGTATATTAAGCTAGACTTCTACATTTTCTTCACGCAAGAGACATGAGTTGTGGCTTAGCAACATTTGTGGAAAGATATAAACTCCATCAACGTGATGTAGCTGGTAAAAAAACAAACCCGCTGAAGCCCTTTTTTTTATTTTTTCAATGTATTTTTAGCAGAAAAAAACAATAAAAGAAGACAGTTATGCGCAACAAGCGCCAGTATCAGCGAATACCTATTGCAGGCACACAGATACAATTGTTTATCAACCCAACATAAAGAAACTAGAGATTAGCCGCCGTAAGTGGATCTAAAACAGAACGTTTTAGCATACCCCTTATTCTGACAGACCCTGCCTGTCCCGTGTATCAGCCGCTGTGTTGACCCATTCTCCTACAGAGTCCAGCCCATAATATGCCCTTCACCAGCCCCAAATCTTGTGAAATTATCTGGAGCAGCCTCTACTGATTTTTCAGCTGCCATGTAGAGATTCATCTCCTCCGCCACTCATGTATAGAGGGGACTTCTGATGCACCCCAGTGTCTAGCAAGGTCTCTTTTTGCCACTACTTAACCCAGTGCACTTAACAGTAACTTGAAACGTAGAAGATCTATGTCATTTGGAATGCCAGGCAAAACTTATTTGGGGTCGAGTGGCAATGGTGCATCAAGAATAGTGCGAGTTCTTGAGTGATCGCAGTCTATTATATCTGTATTTTGGGGTATCCCCATAAGGTATTTATGTATGTGCCCTCTTCTTTAGTGCACCTTAAGCAGGTGGGTGATGGAGCCCTACCGATATTATGCAGTTGGCGGCGGTCTTAATTGGCTCTATGCAGAGTTTTAAATTGGATGAGGCGTAAGCGTGCCTTAATAGCAACCTCACGAGGGTGCATCAGTGCAGCTTGCCAGGCAAAGTCGCCAAGGTCCCGCATCCACTGCTCCCGAAGGTGGCACAGTGAGTATGGCATGTTATTGTTAATTGTTTGGTGTTACTGAAATACCGCACCCCTACCTAAGTCCTCTATCAGGAAATGCCCCTCTAGAGGGGCACATTGTAGGAGCTCCACCACTCCCAGCCCCTCCGCCTGCCATGCATGACTGAGTTCTGCATACTTTAAGAATTGGGACTGGTGAAGGTGATACACTTGTGCCAAAGTAAAAGGCATAATTTTCTCCGCCTTAAGCATATATCCTACCTTGGTGATATCATTTCCTAAAACCCAAATCCTCACAGCTTGGTCACCTCCTTCAGCCATGTCCCCTTCCACATAGAAGTTTCCTATTTAATTTTATGTGCCCACCCCAATGTCTTTGTCGCCTTACCCCAGGCTGTCCGTGACACTTTTGTTGCTGGTGCCAATCTGTGGATACCTTTCCCTCCTTATAAGTAATTTAAATAGGAGCGCCTTCCCAGGCCAGCGCGTTTTTGAGTCAAAATGTCGGGCGATCACGAAGGGGCATAATTCGTCATTAATATTAATTCGGTGTACCGCCCAGAAGTAGCTCTCAATATCTGGGAGCGTCAGTCCCCCGTTATATTGGGAGCACTCTTATGTCGACGGCTGTGCTGTTGTTATGCCGTGTTCTCACAATCAAAGACCATGGGAAGGTCAAGTAAAGTCAAGGTGTTAAAACCCCTATTGATCTTCTCATGTTTATTCACCCAATGTTTCAACTAGAAAACTTGCTCACCTGTCCCCACCCTGCTTCAAAACGCGTATTGTCCCTCTGCGAATATATTATTAGCTGGAGCTCATACCTGTAACCACTTAAAGCATTCTGCTTACTACTTCTCTGAAGAATCTTTTGGTTAAATTGGTTGGTGCAGCTGATATCACTAAAGTGTCCTTCCTTAAAGATCAGTATGCTATTAGAGTCCTGACTTGAGTCAGAAATCAGTTCTCTCACATTTCCAATTAGGACTATAATTAAAAAAGAGGCTTATAGGTTTACAAGTAATTTAAATATATCGATGGGTACCCCATTTAAACCACAGGAGATTGGTTGGCTAGAAAAGATAGAATTGGTTACCTTACCTAACATAAAAACCTGAATGCCAACTAGGAGTTCCCGAACATAAGAGCAGGAATGATCACAGGGCTTGCTGCATATTTGAAAAATGTTAATTCCGCATAGCAGGGTGCTGGGACTGATGGTCTCCTGTATTCTGCAGGTTGAGCATGTCGTATGCAGACTCTGCAGTGGGACTTGAAGTCTCAGTGGGCCCAACATCAGGGGTATCTCTCAGAGCACATCCAGATATCAGACGAGATTGCAAAAGACCTGCAGTGGTTACTAGATCGCGATTGGGTCAGTGGCAGACCGCTCTCCATGCCTCATCTAGAATTGACAGTGGTGACCGATTCACCACTTCCATGTTGGGGCAGTCATCTGGGAAAGGTGGAGATCAGAGGCTTCTGGTCTCTGGCGGAGTCCTGGCTCCATATCAACCTTCTGGAGCTGCAGGCCATCTGCTTGGCATTGAAAGCCTTCCTACCGTTCATGAGAGGGAGGCTGGGACAGGTGCTTATGGATAACACCCCCGCTATGTGGTACTTGGTACTGCAACAAACCAGGAGGGGTGGGATCACAAACCCTGTGCAAGTTTTCCCTGCGCCTGTGGAAATGACTGGACCACCAAGGGATCTTCCTCATGGTGAACCACCTGGCAGGATCGGGAGTGCGAGGGCAACCAGCTCAACTGTTGGCATCTAGTGTATTATGAGTGGCAGTTACATCTGGAGGTGGCGTGATGAGGTCTATTCCGCAAATGGGGAGAACCTTAGCTCAATCTCTCCACCATTGTCGAGAATGCGCAATGTCTGCATTTTTTCATGCTGGAGTTACCATGGCTTCTCTCACTCGGAGACACGTTTCGCCGCAACGTGGACTCGGAACTCCAGTATGCCTTTTCTCCCTACCACTCCTGCCCGAATTCTCATGAACATCAGGACTGACCGGGGCTGGGCCCAAGTCATCCAAGTGGCTCAGAATTGGGCACGGACAGTATGGAACCAGAACTCCTGGACTTGAGCATCTGCCCTCTAATCCGCTGCCCCTCTGGGAGGATTTGCTGTCACAGCAATAGGGCCAAGTTATGCACCTGGGTCTTCGCAATCTCCACCTTCATGCTTGGCAATTGAGGGCCGACAGCTGAGCAACTTTGATCTCCCTCCGAATGTGGTTGACTTCATCTTGGCAGTCAGACATTTCTCAACTAAAACTGTAGACTCCTATTGTTAAGGCAGACTTGTAGCAAAGTGCTTCCGTCACCAGATAGACCACTCTCCAGGACAAGTTATCAGACTTTTAATTTGTTTTAGCCTTCGCCCAGCAATAAGGCTTTGCACTGGGCACTGTTAAAGGCTATCTTTCCGCGCTATCAGCTTTTCTGCAGTTGGCAGCTCAGCCTTTAAGTCTCCAGTTATCTGTTTTTTAAAAGGGTTGCAACATATATTTTCTCCGGCCCTCTTTGTCATGCCACAGTGGTGCCTTAATTTGGTCCTGAAGTTCCTGAGGTATACTCCCGTCAAGCCACTTCAGAGTTGCCCCTTGCAACTTCTGGCCCTCAAGACGGTGTTCCTTGTCGCCATTACATCAGCCCTGCAGGTGATTAAGTTTCAAACTTTGTGTCGAGCCGCCATTTACCAACTTTTTCCCTAACCATACTGGTTCTGCGCTTCTGAGCATCGTTCTTACCTAAAGTTGTGATGGTCTTCCGCATTAGTCACACCATCACCATGTTGGCGGTCTAAGCTCTGTCTCACCCCTCGAAGGAGAGACTCCAGTGGTTGGACCACAGGATATTGCTGAGCTTTGACATAGATCGTACCAAAGATTAACAGGTAGCCAATCAGCTCTTTGTGGGGCTCCAAGAAGCAAATAAAGGCAAGGCTGTGCAGAAGAGAAGCAACTCCCGCTCAATGTGCTCTGTATTAAGATCGGATGACTAAAAAGCAGCCTCCGATTGATTGATTGCGTGCTCTTTCTAAAAGGGCCAAAGCTTCTACCACTGCATTGGCACGTGGTGTCCCTGTCCTGGACATTTGCCAGGTGGCTACATGGTCATCTCTCCATACGTTCACAAAGCACTACCATCGGTCCCTCTGAGAGGGCATTTTACACACTTGGTTCCTCAGGGTTTGAGTCCATTCACAGACCCACCTCCAGTAAGGTACTGCTTTTGATATTTATTAAAATGGTGAGAAATCTGCAGCTAGAAGTCTCTATCAGAAGAACAAATTACTTACCTTCTGTTACACTCTTTCTGGTTAGAGACTTTCTAGTCACATATTTCTCACGATCCTCCCTCCTCTGTGACTGGACTCTATCTATTAATAAAATCTCAAATCTAGGAATCTGCACATTGGGCACACCAATTTGTTTTTGAAGCTCTGTGTCTGGGGGAACAGTCTTGGTAGCATCTGATGTCAGCGCACTAGTAGTGCCTATATAGACTGCACGTGTCATTTCTGGGAGTGCAACAGCGTCAGTGCATAGCAGCACAGCGCCGCATACCTGCTATAAAGTTTCCGGATCCAGACTGACACTTGGGACTGTTCCAAATGTGCGGAATCTGTGGCTAGATAGGGTCTCTACCAGAAAGAGCATTACTGAAGGTAAGTAACCTGCTCTTCTGGCATATGTCAGCAGCAGATTTATGTTGAAAAAACACTTACATGTACAATGTCGAAAATCCATATCTGCCTGAACCGAGTAGAGATTAGGTTTGGTTGATTCTTAAAATTGTTTTAGGGACCGTTACCAAAATTGTCAGATCAGAGCTTAGTATTTTGAAAAGATAAATACTGTAACCAAAGGTGGAGTCCTGAAACCATGCACTTGTGTGTATTACTCAGAATAAGCTTTTAACCTCCGAGTATGGGGAAATCTGTTTTTTGGCTGACCTTTACTTACGTTTGGTTTGTATTGGACTCCAAAGAATGACAGTGTGCCTTAATGATCAATTAGATCGTTTTTACAGTGAACAACAGCTTGCAAAGACTTAGATCCAGTCCGCTCCTTGTACATCTAGAATCCTTTTTGCCATCTTCAAATGAAACCCTCCAGGGACAAGTGTGTAGAAATATAAGAAATAAATAACACACCGCAAAACCCAGCTCCCAAAAAGGATATTTACAGCATGACCCTTCATAACGAGGAATTCTCTTCATGTTCTCCCTTACAAGGAGTACCTCTCCGAAATCTATACAGCCTTTCTTATATTTATTTGAAGATGTTAGCAACTTTTATTGGGTTCCTGTATTTTGTAAGTATGCTAATGCATACGACAAGACGCCATTTCTGCCTCCGCTTCCTGTTTTGTCTTGGTCTACCGTCGTGCCGTTGCCCAGTACGCTAGTGGTTCGGCCTCATGTTTTTGAGCCCGGGCTGCAAATGAGGGTGCATGAGAAGGTAAACAACGATTACTAACAGCCCTGTTCTCTCACCCCCCCCCCCCGCACACACACACACGTTTCTATTGAATACACTTCAGCTGTCGTGGTATTTAGGGGATGTAAACCGAGCAATTTGATTAGCTACCTTTCTTTCAACATTATAGAGAGTGTTATAATGCTAGTGACTTTTTGTACTTGTTTCCCCAGGCTCTGCAAAATTAAATGTTTTCTTTGTTCAGAGAGCTTGGCTCTGACCGAGAGATTTGATGAAGGTCGTTTTCTTGACCCTTTTGTGGATGGGAGTTGGGACTGAAATTTTTTTATTCACAAAACGGGAATTTCGTGGCTTCCCCCCTTTCTTTGTACTTTTAAGTCCCTTTATTTAGTCTTGCGATTCATTTGCACTGGTGCTCTTAGTACTCAGTAACGTATTTGGATGTGATGGAGCAGTTATCGAAGGGGTGGAGTTCTTAGTGTGTGCTTGTGTAATTGGTGTGTCTTGGAGCGTGTTCTCTAAACTATACAACAAGTACGGTTACAGTTGGGAAGCTGGGGCTATGGCTCACTCAGAAGGCTTGCACAGTAGACTGCCAAATCTGTAAAATGGGTTGAGCTACGGGTACAACTTGTGCTCACCAGGTGGCATGCTTGATGGTGAGTGAAGCACAGCACGAAGGGCCTCCACAAGACCGAGAGTGTTGTCATTACCCTGGGATATGTTGTGTCTGCTTCATGCTGGAGAGATTAATGACGAAAGTCTAACATACCAAGAAATACTGCTGAAAGTGTGTGAACTTTTTTTTTATTTGCTTCAGCTTTTGCTGCACATCGTTTGCGTTATCATTAGAGATTTGATTAAAGCGGATGCTAAACACATCCAGAAAACTAAGTACTGCCATCAGACCTTCCTTATAGCTTTTTCTGTCACTCCAGTTTTTATACGTGGGATATTCCTCCAATTACCTTTTGTGTGTGGCATGGGTATGCCCAGATGTGGGTCCCATGCTCACTGTGTCAATGGAACCAAGCTGTACCCAGGTGGTGAGCCCATAACTGGGGCGAATCCGGTCCTGAGTTGTTTGTGTTCTGGTGCAGGGAGGACTTCACCTGGCAGTTAGGAAAGGACTGTTCCCTTGAGGGGCAGCGTCAAGACTGATTTGCATATGGCTGGATCAAAACTGAGGTGGCATGGTGAGCAAAGGAACGATGGGTTGGGATGATACCCCAAGGGATTGCCTGTGGTTAGACAAATTGCAAGCATTGCTCCCAACACCCTTGTGTGTTTTGGGTATTCTCTGCCTGACTTGCACTACAGTATTGGCAGAAAATAATTGCTTGAATCTTAATCCCACCAGATTAGAGTTTATGTTAACCTAGACTGCCTCCTTCATCTAGATACTGAATTTATTGACGTCATCAGTGAGCGTATTCCCTGAGAACACAAGTTTGGGTGGATATCGGAGTGTTCTGGTGGCTGAGCTCTTGCTGTAACCCCTGTCGCCGGTGCGTTGACGAAAAAGCTACTTTTACCAGTGGACACCACCGTAGCATCCTGCCTTTTGTCGTACCCTCCCCGAATACTGGTCAAAAAGCATTTTTGGGTCTCGCCTAGCATTGCAGAGCATGCGATGCTCGCTCGGCGAGACCTATAGTTAGAAAGGAGATTTTAGAAGGGGGCTCGAAGCCCCGCCCCTCATTTCCATTGGCTTGCGTCACTGTTTATGCTAAACGGTGGCCTGCCATTGGAAATGGGGTTTTGTAGTCGCTGGCCTTTCTCCTTTTCAGACGGCCCATTCTGACAGGCTCGTCTGCTTCACGGCTGTCGTGAAGCACTTTCTTATCTTTATCGGGCCATGTGTTGCTAATTAGCGTGGAGGAGCGCACTGCCCCGACCTCTGAAGGAAAATATCTTGATTTTGTCAAGATATTTTTCCTTTGAGAGGTCAGGGCAGTTTGCGCCTCCACGCTAATTAGAAACACATGGACCCATAAAGATAGATCGAAGGTGAAACCAAAGCTCACCAAGAAGGGCTGAGAGGAACTGTGCTCCTCCTGAGCTCCTGGTGCAAGTCAACCACTGTTGTTTCTAAACAGTCTATGAAGACGCTGAGTTCTGGAAAAGTCAGAATTTCCTAATTGCTTTTAAGAAAAACGTATTTTACTTTTAGGCTTTTATCTGAAGAAAACATGTTATTGCTCTATTTATTTGTATGTTTAATATAGAGCTCACATGAAACCAGGCAGGGTCATCCGGGAGCTTTGTGGCAACACACATTCTTACATACATGCACACTTAAGAACGTATATATGTGAAGCTAAAGCGTATAAAATTGCAGTTTCAGCAACCAAGTGTTCTCATGATATGTGGTGCTTTCTATAGTGGCATGCGCCACCACGAAGCCACCTCGTGGCGCTATAAAAGCAAAATGAATAGAAAAATAAACAATACTAAAATCATTACCGTGACTACGCTTATAACTGGTTTGACTGGCATGTGAATTAACACTCATACTTCACCCCTTAAAAATATGTGAATTAAACGCAAAATCTGAGGGATAATGTTCATAATAATAATCCACATTTGTAAAGCGCGAACAATCACCCGTAAGGGTCTCTAGGCGCTGGGGCGTCGTCGGGAAGATTAAGCAAGCTATTGCCCAGAGTCACATGGTGCTGGGCTAATATGGCGCCGGGGATCGAACCGTGATCCCCAGATTCCGGAGTCAGTCGCCCTGGCCGTGGCGCCACACCTCTTCCACTGGGCAAAAACAGGACTTTGTTCCTTCAAACAGCTCTAACCAAGAGTTATTGCGTTTTGAACAAATACCCGGATAATTCCGATCTGTATTTGTCATATAGTGCCAACGTGCCGCCGCTGAGTAGCATCAGTGAGCTAGGAGTATTACATTCACGTTTTTAGTTACGGGCACAAGTAGTGCACATTCTCACGCAACAGGTTTGTTTTTAACACACCGCCTGCTACGTAAACGTCACTAGGTTACGTGGCACCGTCGCTCTTATTTCTAGATGGCTGTGTTGATTATGGGGGTGGCGCTGGCTTAAACACATTGTAGAATAGTGGCCCACAAGTTAGCAGGTTGCACAGCCGTATGCACATTGGTATCTCAAGGTAATACACATCCACCTGAGTAATCAATTTTTGGCCGTTTTTTTTTCTTCATTTTTCATCATTATTTTTCCACTTATTATTCCATCACGTCAAAAGCTGTGAAATTCGTTGAAAAACTTTTAGCATGTAACTTGTTCTATGTATTGCCCATCCAGGCCTATGAATGAACGTGTTCCGAATTTCATCCATAACATTCAATTTACATCCTACTTAATGCATTTTGGTTGAAAAACCTTCATCGGGAGTATCTGATGTAAAATTTGCAGCGCTTCAACCTCCTCTTACGTGCTCGTTGTATCTTTCTTAAACACAACCATGCGGTGTTTGTTTCTGTGACAGAGCTCCGGGGGGCGTCTCTGGTAAATGCCCCCCGTTTGTTAACAAGTGGAGAGCTTTTCAAATGATTGCAGATCGCAGCAACCTGCTCGAGCGGCTGTCCCATAATGCATTTAGACCAGATTATTCAATAGATTCAATAGTTTGGAAATGCTGGGGAATCTCGGATGCTTTGCACGCTGGGGTGCGCGAGGTAGTGAGGCGCACACAAACTGGGTAATGTGCCCGCCGCCAGGACAATGGGAGATCATGTGCCAGAATAACCCCTGGGGAGGCAGGCTTTAGGGATTGGGAGGGGAGGGGAGGGGGGGTCAGAGGGCAGAGCCTGGGGTCGGGCCACCTTCACCTCACAACAGCTGCCACTGGAATGGAGCACGGCGGAAACGAACGTGCAAATTCCCACTGTCATGCTTGGAAAGGAAGGGAAGGAAATTGCAGATAGGCTTGTCCTACTTGTGGCAGGACATGGGTGCAACCCAGCTCCCCGCTGGCACTGGGCAACCTGCCATGACTCACTTTATCCGTCACCCCTGTAGCAGATACCTCTAACAACATCATTTCAATAACACCTTTCACAGATATGGCCAGGGTTGTCCCGCCGACTAGAGAGAGAAACTCGGCCCAAACGCACCTAACCACTCCCGAGACTGAGTATTTTTACATCCACGCATTTTAGAAAACGTTTCACTTAAAGTGCGCACTTAAATCGCGTCATTCTGTGAAAGCGTCTGGCGGGTTAGCGAAGAGGACTTCCTGGGTCAGATTTAAGCATCGGGTCTTCGTGTTTATTTGACCTTTCAGCTTCAGGTTTCGTATCTCTTTCTTTTACTGCTTCAGACTGGTGAGGTAAAATGTAAATGTAAATTGATACTTGTATAGCGCACTACTCGCCCGCAAGGGTCTCAAGGCGCTTGTACGAATACCGCTGTGGAACCCATCCTGGCTTTCCCTGTGAGGCATCCACTCCTGGGCACCCCCAAGGTGGAGGCCAGGCATCCTTAGCGTTGTGGGGGCCGTTGTGGAGATTAAGCAAGCTATTGCCCAGAGTTGCAGAGTGGGACTCCATGATTGGAATGGCACCGAGGCGAGAATTATCAGGTCCGTGGAATATTTTGAGCCCAAGACCCGCCGATGCGGGGAATTGAACCCTGGTCCCGGGCTAGACCTCTGCATCAGGGTCTGCCGCTCTAATCATTGAGCCACACTTCTCCACATGAATAATTTAAGTTTCTGTGATTAATGAAACTCGCCGCTGCCCACCTCCGCCCGGATTCCTGTGTGTGCGAGGGATGTGCAGTGTCCCTGCCCACTGTGGCTTAATGCCTGGACTGGCAATGAAGCCTGATTGAGAGCTTATTCTGAGATTTATCCAGCATACATTGACACATTTTATATAGCGCTGTATAGAAGCGCTGTAGTTTTCAAGCGCTGTAAATAACCACACCCCCCGCTGTTCAGAATGTCTGCCGCTTAAAACTGGCTTTGCCTGGTGCAAGGGCGAGGCACGTTCCGGGTGCAGGCATCGCACCTAGGCACTATAGCTCCTTCCACTCCAGGGGGGATGTTTGCAGTCCCCTGGAGAGATGTCTGCGCCTCGGCTGCAGGTAATGCTGTTTGCAAACTCCTCCCGCTTGCAGTTGCTGCCCCGGGCGCACTGATATATGCCATACTCAAGCCACTGTGCCGATAAATATAAGAGGAGGTAAAGGTTGAAATGCGGAGTTCGCATTTATCTATTTTTCTTGCAGTGAAGAGAGCGGAAACGTTTTTATCAAGTTGATAAAATCTATCTGTTCGACTTCAAAGAGAAACAGTCCCTGAAGAGTAGTTGCCATGCTGACTTGGTCAACGGCACTGCCGTGTCCACCTAAAGAAACACTAAGGGGCAGAGTTAGGGTGTAGGTCCCTAGTTAGGTCTGATTGTGGGGCTGACATCTCCGATCTCTCGGTCACAGAACTGGAAGCGTCTCGTGTTCGCACCCATGCTCTCCAGACCGTGGCCCGCGTGCTCCTGCGGCCCCCGCACCCCTCATCCCGTACCCCACACACAAAGACCACCTCACAGACCCCGCGTGCGCTGCTCGGGGCTCAGCGCGTAACAGATGGTGCATTTGTGAATTCCCTTCCCGGGAGCCCCTGGGAAGCACTGTTTAAAATGTGTTTTTTTGTTCTTACTGTTTTATCAAACTATTTTCTAGAAAATACAACTTTTTATCTTCATGTAGCTAAAAATCATGCTTGATGTGAATTTATACCAATACAGTAGGAAGAGTTCCGAACCGGTGGCTAATTTTGCTTTGCATTGTAAATCTTATTTGAATGCATTCAATGTGCTTATATTATGAGAATATACATTTTATTTTACAATTTAATTTAGAACCGTGGTGAAACTATAGAATTGTTGCAAAAGGTTTAAGATGCGTTTGTCAGATATTCCTTTTTATGACGGGCACATGCTGATGAGCTTTGCGGGGGTCGTCAGGGGTTAAAAGACATTGTCATTTACAGCGCCATTACTTGATTAATGCTTCACGAAGGGGGGGGGGGATAACATTTTCCTTGCCAATAGCTCGAAACCATGTCATTGCGAGACCTATTGCATGGTAAATGCTTGTTTGTATCTTGCAGGCTGGATTTTGGAAATGGTACTTATTCTGCCTGCAAGTCTATGTGATTCAGAGTTTGCAGTTTATGTAACACAAGGTTACTGGGGTACACTTTGAGTACTAAAAGTTTAACCACATTTCTCCCTAGCTATGTTCTTTGAAAGTGTTACCAGTGTAGACGTGGATTCAAATTATTGACTTGTTGATAAATCCATAGAGCCCTTAACAAGATTGTGCATATGTTCCAGGAGGCCTCATGCAATCAGCATCCAAATCCCTTATTGAGAGTATATCCGGTTCCCTAAAAAATATATTTGTTATAAGAGCCTTTACGGTGCAAGGAGCTCAGTTCTGAAATTGGCAGCTGGTATGCTTAAACCTAGAAGAAAATGGCAACTTTCCAGAACAACGTTGTTAAACTGGGTTATTTTGCTCACAGTAATATTTCTGAAAGCTAACACCCAGATTATTTTGTCACTGCCAGATGTCAGTAACTCCCAAGAGAACTTTCAGAATGTATAGTTTGCTTTAGAATGATCAAATGTCATAACATCAAAGGAAGCAACTTTTTTCTGACTATATACGGTTGGTGGACTAACCTTTTTCTATATATTTTGCACAACTGCAGCCATCTCTTTGACTCTCACAATTCACCAAGATCACACCTGATTACCCTGGTGAATCCTGCTTGCTTCAGTAGAAGTTGGGTCTCGTGACTAGTTGACTTTACAGACAAGACAATGTACCTTTGCTCCCTTTCTCTTAATCGTATGATGTATTCATTCTTGTCCATTTGTACCTCTCGCCTAACTGCATCCCAGAGAAATTTGCATCGTTCAAACTTTAACGAATTGCACTTTTACTAGGAGCCCGTGCTCCTGTTGCCCTCAAGTCTTGTCTAATAGCAGGTATTCTTGAAAGATGCCTTATCACTTAAATAGCATAGCTGGATTAACGTACAACCTTGTGTTAATTTCCATCTACTGTGATTATTATCCGCCGTTAACCCAACTTCCTATTTGGATGCTCTAGTTTCCAAAATGAGGCCATCCATAAGGGTGGTGTTGATTGTTCTTGAGTTTTCAGTTAGCGTTTTATATAGAATTTCTAATAAGGAGTCCGTCTTTCAAAGGTATGATGTTTATTGCGAACACATTAGCTTGATTAATTGGAGACCTATGGATTTGTTGTCTCAAAAGCTTTATCATGTTGTGGTTCTTCATAACGTCCTCTCCTATGTGGCTTAGCTAAGAACCTCTTCTATCAGCTAGAACACGATTGCTGTTGAGTATGCACAGCAGACCATGGACAGTTGGTAGGACGATTTATGTATATGCAATAAGAGATGATCTGTTGAAGTCTCTAACTTCTAGTCATGTCACTGGTTGCAAACGGGGGCTTCTTTCCAGCCACAGTAAGATTATCACTGTTAATTGGGTTAGTCTCCTGGATCCTGGTGGTACTTCTGGACATCATAGCCTGTATTGTCCCCAAGTTTGTAATTCTGCAGCATTGTTAGTTTCAATGTTTGAGAGTCGTTCATCGGCTTTGCGTCCTCAGATATGGGTATTTTTGTGAAAAGCTGCTAAAGGCTATAGTTGACTGAAAGTCTGCACACCCCTTGTTAGCATTACCTATCACACAAATTGCGTTCTTGAGCTAAGGCCTTGCAGGTAGACATGTGGTACATCTTCACGGTGTACAAGTTATCTCGAAGTACCATCGCCTTATGTAGGACCTCAGCCTTCGGCCTCGTTCCTCTACATGGTCACGGAACCCCTCGGTGACTTGCATTAACTTTCCACATCAGGAGATACTTTCATGCCCTAAATAATTAATTAATCCGCAGTATTAGCAAAAGAGAATATCTAAAGAATAAGCATGATTCTGCACCACATTCAAGAAATGTATGGTTGGTGTAAATCGTCTGGATATCGGAGTGCATAGTGTTGTTAATATACTTTTAACGCGGTAGGATAAGTTGAAAGTAACAGTTTCCTAACACGTTTGCAGTCTAGAAATCAGTTTGTGACGTTCTTCCATGGTTGCATCATAGTTTTCAGAAAGCTGTCTCTCGAAAGAAACATTTATTTCAGAGCAGTGCTGCATTTGGAAAGCCCATACCATGAAGAAAAATATAACCAGCAATTTCAAATACCAGTAACATTCGGTCGAAGTAGGAGGGAGGGAGTAACATTCCCCTTGAATACCTAAAAGCATTATTCAAACATGGTACCGAGAGTAATAACTCCAGAACTTTGCCTCGTTTCTTCCGCATTAGCTCTGTCATATTGTAGACAACCGACACACAAGCTGTACAGGGCTAGAAGGTGGGGATGAACTCATTTGTAGACGTGTAGATATAGTTCTATTTTTAGTTTCCCTCCCAAATTAAGCGGTATGGGCAGGAAACGTTCTCCACATCAATTAACTTAATTCCTCTAAATGGTATGCTTTGCAAATTAATGATGAGGTACTTTGGAAATTAAGTTATGTGGACTCAAAAGGCTGTCTGTATTTGCGATATTTTTGGAGAAATGAATACTGAGGGGCTTAATTGCAAGGGGCTTGTAAATCTGCCCCGAAGTGTTCTTCTGCAATTTTTTTCACTTTTCTGGTCTATTTAAAACGGTTTACCTGTCATGTAGGGGGTGTGTGTGTGTGTGTGTTAGTGTGTGTGTGTGTGTGTTAGTGTGTGTGTGTGTGTGTTAGTGTGTGTGTTAGTGTGGGTGTGTGTGTGTGTGTGTATATTAGTGTGTGTGTGTATATTAGTGTGTGTGTGTATATTAGTGTGTATTAAATGATTTGCTCAGAATGTTGAGCCGAAAATTTAACCCAGTTCCAAAGTCAGCAGCCCTGGCCGTAATATCACATGCATATACCCCTTATCTGTATTAGACACTTAATCAGTTACTTGACTATTTTACTATATTACTGTAATGTACTTACTAATAAAAGATCCAGTAATGAAAATTGCTGTTACATTCATACATTTTACAAACGGAATTATCTAAGTAAAATAACTGTGTTATTTAAACGTACTATTTACAGTATGTTACACTACTGTCCAAATACTGCTACAACACTGTTAAAGAAGGAAAAATTATCAGGTTATTAAGTCAAATACGAAAGTACTGTGAAACAAAAGGGCTCTCCTTTTATCATGCAGTAAACATAAATGTGATGGGTAAAGTGTACAAAAACACACAAGATGATGGACGGAATGTTGCACATTGGCAAAACATTCACCCCCAGTCACAGATCTGAGTTTAATCCATCGTTATTTTGCTCACCACGTCATCCTAGTTGAGACCAACCACAAGGTTCCTGCTTTATTTTCAAACTAAAAAGATACATTTTTAGCTTGCTCTTTGGGAAGTGAGAAGACATTCTGCTCATTTATCCTACACCCATACATTGTTGTAGCTTAAACCTAACACCTTTTTTGGCTGTCTCACGAGGACTGCTTCCCCATGCACATTCTTGCTGTTCCTTCGCACTGTAATTAGTCCTCTGTTGAGGCTTGAGTGAAATCGCACCAATTCTTAGTTGTACCTTTTTGAGTGCTTTTATGTGACTTTTTTCAAGAGATGAGTAAGTGAAAATACAACATGGATATCACTTTGTGATTTGGGCTCCCAGTTTTGTGACATATACTTTTTTTTTTTTTTTTTTTCTGTCCGTATTTATCCATATTTATTTTTTGACCATCTTATTGACATTTATCCATATTTATTTTTTAGAATAAATCAAGTGGGGAAAATGGTACATTTCCACATGTATTTAACTGATAATCATGGACTTGTTTCTTGATGCCAATCTTGTTTTAGCAAATTAAGTAGCCACAGATAACAAAACAATATACGCACGTGAACATATTGGCTTTTTACTACAAATACATGGTAACATATGCCTGCATTTAAGGAAACATCAAGCTGTTTTAAACTCCCCATACTATCTGCTCGTCTGTAGGCCTGAAATCTATGAAAGACGGCATGTGGAGCTAATCTCAAGAATCCAAATTGTCTGTATTTTCGAGTTTTAAAAATAAATACAGGCAGGAAACACATTGTTTTCTGTCTGTATTTATCTGTAAAAATCAGTAAAAACAGAAAAGTGGGAGCCTTGTATACATGCATGATCTTGTGACAGCCTGTATTTGGTGTGTGATAGACTTGGGTAACAGTGCTTCATAGAATGTTACTTATCATACATGCGCAACAAACTGTAACTGACATAATTAGATAGGCATGGGTAGAGGCTTTGCCCGTTAGTGTGAGGGGGACCAGATCTAGAACATTGCTGGAATCCCTACCATGCACCCAAAGCCTGTTAAACATGGTTGAAGACCATCCACAGTGGCTTTGAAGCCGGAGGACCAAGTCCTGTGTTCGTTATCTACTACAATGTTTATGCTCCTGTGTCAATGTATACTTTTGTGTGTATGATCGATTTTTAGTCAAATACTGCCTAGTTTTGTTTGGTTATAATCAGCAGGTTCTGGTGACAGGGAGACCAGACCTAAGCGATGGCCAAAGGCTTCCGACGAGAGGCCGGTTAGCATTAGGCCTGGGCGGTAAATTCCGTTCCGTTTGCGGAATTTGGGTAATTTCGCGTTCCGCGGAGAACACAGAATTGCTCAAATTCTGCGTTCTGTGGCTTAGCTGAATTTTTTGCTTGTTTGCGTTCTCAAAATGCGTGTTCGCAAGATTTTTTTTGAGACAACGCAGGAACAAAACAGAGTTGTTACTTGTGGGCGAAAATAGACATAGGTTGCATATTTACATCTTATCTGCTCTTTCTGGGTGGCCCTCCAACAATAGTTTACAGGATCTCGGCTCAATCACAACTTGACTTTATACAATCAAATCAATGCTGTGGTTGCCGCCTGTTCATTCCCTTTTATTTCGCTGAGTAGAGTGCAATTGTTTCTACTCCATAACCTCGAATCAAAAGTCCTTTCTGCATGTGTTCCCTCATAACTTGATTAAAGCAACCTCCTTTAGCTCGGGCTTTGGACCCTTCATTGCATTAATAACTTGGCTATCAGGAAAGGGTGAGGCCTTAACAGGTTTGACCTTGCCTTATCTAAAGAGAAAGCTGCACTGGCTATCCATTAAGCAGAGGGTAAAGTTTTCAGTCCTTGGCATCATGCACCGGATTTTCTAGGTTCTTGATAACACTTGCCTTCAAGACAGAATTAACCGGTCACCGACCCATTTCATCTAGTTTTCTACATCTGCTCTCTGTTCAGAAGTTTAAGCTTTGTCATGGAGGTGGTCGTTCCTTAGACGGTCTGGGTCCAAAACTCTGAAACAGCCTGCTGATCTATTTGAGAAGACCGCCTAACCCCGTTGCTTTTAGAAAAGCCTTCAACACATTGCTATTTTGCTAAACCCCTGCTGTCTGGTCTTCTCAAGCTCTTCTGCTCATTGATTCTTGGTTCTGTTTAGTTCCAAGATGCCTTTTTGAGAACAAGCACAATATAAAACAAACAACTGAATAAGCGATAGATGCCATATAAAAACAATTGTAGTAGGGAATGTTGAGGGCAGAATATTGAATGGTCACAATATTGTGACCAGAATATTGCGTGACAAAATATTGGAGAGGTCTGTGCACAGAGGGAGGTATGGATTCACTGTTCTTAACTACACTTATAAGTACCTTGAATATGTATATCTCCAAGGTACATATATGTGAAGGTAGGTATTGCAAATCTAAACAAAATTACCTTTCAAACTGTTCCCCCTCGATAGTCTACTCACAATTTCATGTTCCTCCGATATGCTGTCTTCAGTACTCCCACTCTACACCGTACAAACACAATTTAGATGCTTAAATTACTAGTACATAAAAGTGAAAGCAGGAAGTAATTTACTTGCTACTGGGAAGCATTATAACCTATACCATGGCACCTGTAACAAAGAGTGTAAGTAGTCAGTCATCTCATATAACACTTAGAATTGGATCAGTAAAAATCTTCATGCAGGAAATCAGTTTTCACGCTGATTGTAGCAGATAATGGAACCGTTCACCAACCACATGCAAAGAAGAATAAGAAAAAAGCAAACCCCACCCAATAATGAGAGAAGACCAACGAAAAACAGACAGCCCCATAACTTCTGGCCTCCAACAGTAAGTCATCTCTCGCTGCAACACCCTGTCAGTAACTTATCTTGCAATGTGCCTGCACTTTAGGCCATAGATTACCTTATACGAGTGTTCATCAAACTCTGGGACCACTGCCCCCGCACCCCGATGACGATGCAGCAAGTTTTAGAGGCACAAGATCCACTACATAGATCCAAGCTGCCTATGCTGCTCCGCTTGCTGCAGTGTTAAACGTTGCATACTGAAGCGCAGCCATGGGAATTTATTAATTAAGCAAGTGAGACCTCGGCCATCTTTAATTGCTTTCCATTGCTTTATTTTCTTGGGTTCAAAGGGCTGACTAGAGGAGCCCAGCTGTGACGCTCACACCCAGCTTCAGCAGGGTTTATCAGGGAAAACCAGGGTGTGTCACACTTTGTTTCACTTTACAGGTTGGCCAAGAGACAAATAAATCTATTAAACGGTTTGTTATAATTCTGGCAGGTGGTTTGTATTCTGTTTTCGTTGAAGGCAAGGACAACAGCATTGCATAGTCATGAATATTTCATAAATCGTGTATGATCTAATAATTCCTCTTTTATGGCACACAAAACTCAATTGTTTTCGCCCTTCATAATTTTACTAGCCAAATGTATAGAATTCATTGTCCGCAATATTCGAAAAAGTAAACTGAGAAATTGTTGCAACAGATAGCACGTAAAAAAGTACAAATGTGTGCGTGTGGCCATATTTAACAGTTTTACACAGTGCAGTTGCACCTATTGATAGGAGCCTGCTTCGAATGTGGACTCAACCTGTATAATTAATTGAATAACATAAAATTAAACATCGGTGAGTATCATGGTGTCCTAATTAGGACGTGTAGAGTGCAGAAGAGATGATTGCTGTTAGGGGAAGAAATTGGATAACATGGGGACCAGTTGAGGGACACTAAGAGGTCTCGAGGGAGCACTTGTATTAAAGAGATCTAGTTTAAGTGCTTATCAAAAAAGTGAGTTTGTAATCTCGCGCATGCATAGAGAGTACCAGAGCTGGCAACTCGTCCAATAAATGCCTGTTCCGAAGCTTGGGGTGTCGTGAATGGTAAGGTTTCTTTTTCCGTGTGTCTCTGTACTTCAGTATCCCTTGATCACTGGAGATGGATGGGAAGCTGGCCCAATAAGGGGATTGTTCGCGTGGGTGGCCTTTTAAGCAAGGCTTCCAGTTTTAAGTGTGTTGTCTTTATTCATAAGTCCTTGTGATGAAACGTCCACTCAGACATTAAGTCGCTATGTCTTTTTTTGTAAATATTACAAACCTCTTAAAGACGCGATATTTACTACCCGTTCTAAACCATACGGATTCAATCAGTTACCCAGCTTTGTTTCCCTTATAAATGTTGTCCAATGCCAGTTGTTTGCTTTTCTGTGGGCTTTTTTAAAAGTCTGCATCACTTCAAAGTAATTTAATGATTGTTTAAATTTTATATAATGTGATTATTTATGTAAGGCGTTTGTAATATTTTAATTGTATTTTTATGCGCTATGTTTTGTGTTTTTATGATTATTTTATAATCTATTAAAGTTGATTGATTTAGATGTGTATCTGGTTTCCAAATAAACCCATCGGAGTTCTTGTTGAATCAGAAGATGTGGTCACGCTTTGATCAGCAGAGCAAGGATAGCACAATGCTGGCCAAAAGGCATTTCTGAATTCTAGGCTAAAGGTGATTAGAGCTGGTTGATTGTTTTAAAATGGGGACACAAGATTGTGTACATTTTCTTTAGCAAGTGAAGGCTACAGAGCGATTCCCGTGCCAGTTTGTGTGGGATAACAGCAAAAATGTATTGTCGTGTGTGGAACATTAATTGTTTACTTCTGATTATTTAAATAGGGAGAATTCTTCTAACTTTAAAGTCAAATTTGCGTTTAATTTTGGGTGTACTGAGAAGATATTAGGACTTCTGTAGTTTCAAAATTAGGAAGTTGTGAGACGTGGATTTTTTGTAGCTTTGGGAGGCAGGCTCAGAGAGTAAGAATGTTGTATTTGGACTAGGTTTGTAGGCAAAGTTGCATGTGATACATATATATGTATGTACCATGTGTTTGTACACAAACGCATTTATACTTGTTTCACATGAAACTTCTTAACAGTCTTGTAATTTAGTAGCGCTATTAGTGTGGCCTCTACAAAGCTTCAAAAGGACACATCCCTTTGGAAGCAGGCAGAGCTACATCCAAGATTTTGCTTGAAGCGAAGATGGTACTCTAGGAGCTATAGACTGCTGAAGGTCTTGTCTGCAGACTGAGTGCGAATGCTTGGAGGACTCTCTTGGATGGGGTGCTGAGCGCATATTGGCAGATAGTCTTGTTGGCTGTGCCGGACATGGAATGAGTTTTTGGATAGTGGAGGGACCTGAGAGCCATAGGGGAGAAAAGGTGATTGTATTAGGGTATAAAGGAGGTCTTATGTGCTAGATATTGTTTGTGAGGCCCTGGAGATCAGCAGACAGGGTCCAAGTGCAAGCTGGAGTTATTTTGGCTGTGTGATCGGCTCAAAGAGACCGGAAAGACATTTCAGATGCTCTGGAGACTGGCAGCGTATGAATTGACGTCCGTGAGGGCTGGTTTCGGAACTGAGATGGCCTTTCAAGGACATCTGAGAGTCAGTTAAGTGTCACTTGACTAGCTAACTGTCTCTTGTGTTTTCTTAAGGCCAGTTAAGGGTAGTGCACTGAAGGGGAGTTGTGGCATTAGTTGGGATGCTGATACCCAGTAGATTGGTTTTACAGACTGAATAAAGGCTGAGGGGCATCAGAGTTGCAATTGATGGTGACTAAGGGGCAGTGGAGGATCTGAGTGTCAACTGAGGGTTTCTGATGGTTTAAAGTGGATCCTGGAAAATCTGTGAGGGTTCGCTGAGGATGTCTTAAAACTTCTTGAAGGTCTTTGATGCTGGTTGAGGCCTAGTTTTTGGTTGGCTGAGGGACTGAGTACCAGGTGATAGTCTGTGAGGATTGGCGAGGGAGGTAATATGAGGGCTAAGTGATGGTATCATTTTTTTCCCCTCAATGATGCCATTAGTTGCTGAGTGTTCCTGCATGGGTCTTGTATCTCCTTATGCTATATGACTTAAGCCAAGCCTCCGTAACGAAGCCCACCAAAGCTGAAACCAGTTTGAGGTAACTTGCATTGCTTTCAGAGGGAACATGGCCGGGTGGTTCACATGACATTGGCAGGACCAAGGTCATCTGCATAAGTTTGCACCCTGACTGGAGTGGCACAGTGAGGAAAAAAAAAACATGTTGAATGCGGCTCCGGAGAACAGATGTGGCGGGGACCTGTTCAGGCATTCCGTCTATCACTTTTTCTTTGTTTATCCATGTTGGATGCTGAATGATAGACACTGATGTCAGGAGAGAACATCCCACCATACTTGGAAAGCAGGATGCTGTCATCCCAAGGCTGGAAATTCATCGCCCAGGTAAAATCCGACCCGGTCTTCTTAAATAAGTTTACTACTGCTTTCCTGTACATCTTTCGATGTGCACTCCATGTGGTTAGAGAATGATCGTGCAAGTTCTGCGGAGATGGACTGCATTTGATTAGCAGGAACACCAGCTGCAAACCTCTTGATGATAACATCCAAATTAAAGAAAGGTGTACCAGATGTATGTAAAAACACATACAAAAAAATATGAAACTGTAGGTTGAGCGCCTGACGCCGCAAATCTGTGCAGTCTGCATGCCACTGGTATGAGCCCCGGCAGCAGCAGCACAAACTTATATCATCCTGAGGTAAGCAAACAACACGAGTACCTGGAGTCGTGCAATATTAACTACCACAGTGTAAGCTCCAAGAAACTCTTAATATATACAAAGGTACTATTTGCGTGCCAGTTTCCTGTCTAAGGCTTTCTTTTGCCCTTATCCGTTCTGGAAAGAGACCGTTTTGCCCTTCGCTGGCGAGCAGAGAGGATGTGAAGAAGCTGCCTTCGTGGGCAGCAATCGCTGCCAGCCCTTGGAAGGAACAAGATGGCATCTGTCGCCGAAAAGCTTCAATCGCGAAGAAGAAAAGAGTCGTGGGACTGTGGATCAGCTGTAGAGTTCAGAATGTTTCGAAATGAATTCAGTGAATTCGCTTTGTATTTATTTTTGGTTTAAGCTTTCGTGTGTCCTTCTTGTTTAGCTCCTGGCAGTGTTGGCAGTTGGTGTACACATTTTTAGTTTCTGAATTAGCAGCCGGTGATTTCTTAGTTGGCAGTGGGCCTACCTCTCCTGGATGGAAGTGTATAACAATCGTGTGCTTTTATGGCATGCCTGCTTAAGTATTCCTAGTAAGGGGTGCCCTTTTCCAAGGCTGGAAGTGTTATCATAATGTATACTGTTGATGGTTATTGGTGTGAATCGTGTGTGTGTGCTGCTCATTGATTGCACTATTAACAAAGGGCATTCCGATTTAGTGCTGCCAGCGCATGGAATGATAAATATACTAAACAGTGATGGATGGAATGTTTGAATTAATCTCAGTCACTGGTAAGCACTCTGGCCGCATCCCAATTCATTGTTATTTTTCACACCATGCCACCTCAGTTTGGACCCAGCTATATGCAAATCATTTGTGACCCTGCTCCAGTGGGAACAGTCCAGCCTGAACTGCCAAGCCAGGTCCTGCCTGAACTGGAACACAAGCAACCCAGGAGCGGTTTCGTCCTAGTTATGGGCTCATCAGCCAGGTTAAGCTTGGTTCCAGTGACCGTGTGCTCGGGACCCACGTTTGGGTATACCTGTCCCACTTAGACTGACACAATAATTATACAAAAGAGTGATGGATGGAATGCTTGAATTAATCTCAGCCACTGGTAATCCCTCAGACCGCGTCCCACTCCATCGTTCTTTTGCTCATCATGCCACCTCACTTTGGACCCAGCTATATTCAAATCAGTCTTGACCCCGTTCCTTTTGGGACCAGTCCAGCCTGAAATGCCAAGCCAGGTCCTCCTGGAACAGAAACTCAAGCAACCCAGGAGCGGTTTCATCCTAGTTATGGTCTCAGCTGGGTACAACTTGGTTCCAGTGACACAGTGTGCATGTGCGGTCTGCATTAATGTGGGGGATTTAGAGGGATGTCCATAATGGCACTTATATTGTGCATGCCAGGCTTGGTGGAAAGGTAATCATAAATATGGTTGGTGCAAATTTTGCTGCACCTTTCCTCTACCCACATGACAGTTTTCCACAGCATCTAAGGGAATTACCTAAACAGCTGCTAAGGCAGTAGTACTGCAAGGAACTGGAACTGATGATGCTGGCCTGGGGTGCGGTAGCGATAGTCTAGGGAGGAATCTGGAAATTTAGAAGCAGCATCACTAGGTTAGAACATTTGTAGTATCGGGGTTAACAGTGCGGTGCCCCAGACAAGTGTCCTGCAAGCTAGACTGCTGTGCAAGACTTCTGGGTCAGGTTGAAACTTTGATCTTGCTGCTTTGACTAGTCTGAGATTAATGGGCCTCGAAGCATTAGGATTACATTTTCCAGAATATAATGGAGCGATTTCTACTCCACATAGAAGCACATGAAAATTCGCCATCGACAGTATTTTCCCCTCAGATACGTTTTTGTCATGCCAAAGTAAGTCCTTCCAGGAACTCAAAATGTCAGATGCTTCATCTTTTAAAGCTATTATGAACCTATCTTTGCTCAGTACAGCCCCTGCATTATTGTAGTATTCATACGAGAGTCCAGGCGCATGCAACTGCGCTCGTGCCCGTGTTCACCCGTAAATTGCATGCAGGTTTTCACAATTGGATGGGGATCCCTACCTGGCACCTTGAAGGAGGGAGGGTGGGCTCCTATGGCCAAGAATGATTTAGAACGCCTACCAATTTAACATTCTCCTACAGATTAGAGCTGGAGTCTGAGCATCTGGGATACCTCGGGTAGTAGTGACATTAATACCCCTGGTTCAGGTGCTCTCGCTCATGACGTATTGTCTGTGGGTGAAGTGTTGACTTTCTGTTGTGTTTTGGTGTATATCAGAGGCGCAACTAGAGTAACATTTCAGGGGGGGGCTAAGTAAAAATTTCGGGGTGGGGGGCTGATTCTTCAAGCAAAAGGCAGAGTGGAGCAGCAGGGGCTCTAAGCAGGGGTGAAAACCATCAAAGCTTCGTTAACAAGCAAAAGGTCTTTTAAAGACCTGTGAAGTACTCTAGTACTCTGGTGCGGCTGTGTGTGTGCCCGGGAAGCTGTCTCATCCCGGGCAGCCAAACACGACGGAGGGGGGGAGGGGGGGGGGGGCTGAAGCCCTGTGAGTCCAATGGGCGTTGCGCGTCTGGTGTGTATGCGTAGATGGAGCTGCCAGCTTGTTGGTGAGTGCGGGCATGTGTTTGAGGTGTGGACCGGTGTGGTACCTTCTGATGAGGGCAAGGGGACTTCACCCGTAGATGGCATGTTTCTTCTGAGGGCGGGAGGTGTCGTGTGTGACTGGAGGGCTGTTGCCTATGTTAGCAGTAGTTGGCCCTGGACGATGTTAGTTTTCTGAGCCTCTGACGTATTCGGACCAAAAATAAATTTAAGAGCAAGCCATATTCGTTTTGGCCTGTGATGTGAACGTTAGCACTGCAAATCGAAAGATAACTTACGTTTGTGTAGGAGGACTCGAAGGCTGTGCTTGAAACGGAAATATAAAAGTGCCCGTATTCAGTATCCTAGAGTACGTTTTCTATTGAAAAGTGTTGTCGCTCTCAAATTAAGTGTAATGCACTTCGGCTAAGAAGGGCTGGCTGGCACGCAGTACCTTAGTGTACCTGGCAATTGAAAGCACTGCTCTGAAATTGTTTAACGTAGGTCAACAAACGTCCTAAATACTGAGAAATGTTGGTTGCAACTACGAGGCTTGAGCGTGTGTCTAAAAGGTGAATATTTAAAGAAGGGACCTTAGCGGTCCACTTCTCAAACAACGTCTGTGGCAAACAAGGAAATAAATGCTGCAAGTTCCGATTTATTTTGTGATGTGAAAAGCACAGAGGCGCCTTTGTTCCCATGAAGCTCCGATTGGAGCAAGGACATGGGAAAGGCGTGCCCTTTCCTCCCGGGGGGCGGAGGTCTGGGGTCAGAGGATCTGCAGGCCTGTGGGGGCCCAGAGGGAGGGGATTACGGTTCTCATGATGTCAGGTTGTTGCACATTGAATTCCCTGCTATAAATACACGCGCTCAAGATGGCCGCTAATATAGAATGTAGTGTCTGTTTGTAAACTTGCCACAGGCGGAGAAAAAGTCCGAATTCGAGGAAGAAACACTGAGCCGCGAATGACGAGCCTTGACTGGTTATTAAATATGCCCTCGAGGAGACGTTCCATTCATGCACACTGCGTAATTGCTATTTCGTCTGTCGGCGGTTTTCGTTTAAAAGAAAAAATATATATTTTAGACAAATGCACCGATGAACGGGCCCGATAGAGATCTTTCACTGCGTGTTATCAACTCCAATCTTGAATTGAGGTTAACATTCCCCTAACAACACACAACTCGTGGTAGCACCAACAAACATCATCCGGGACGTACCATATCCGTGATCCGTTAGTGTTTGTGGTTACCTGTCCCCGCCCCCGGTTCGTGGGTTGCCTTGGCCGGTTAGGTTGCGAGCCTTTCAGTCTCAACACAAATGGTTGATTGCTACCCACCAAGCTTCACATCTCCAGTACAACCTGTTAAGAACATATGCGATGATCTTAGAGTTGCTCTGTCTCTAGGCCAATATTTGTGATGTGGAGTTTCCTGTTCAACCACCCAAGAGAGGCGGCTTAATGTCATAGGTTCATGATGCCGTGCAAGTGTGTCTGCACAAACGTAAAGTGACAGCAGAGACCAAAAGCACTACCAAGCTTGTCAGTTTTCCTACATATTGTAGCAGGGCACAAGTCCTAAAAAAAGAAGTGGGGGGACTAACCTAGTTAATCAGAATGCAAATGGCATCATGGCGCCTGACATCACAGCGTGTGACACTGTGGCGCGTGACATCATGGCACGCGTCATCACGGCGTGTAACCTCACCGGAAGTGGCAGTATAAGAAGTGACATCAGATCTCGAACCCTCACATATGTGTAGCAGGTCTATCATCAGTACATTGGAGCACATTTGGAGTATACACGCAAACCCTCCTGATTGAGGTAGAAGATTCACACTTTTGAAAGCTATGCATTAAAACAATGTTGCCTTTTGTCAGCGCAAACTTCCTCTACCCATAGTGCTTTACAAGAAAAAATAGTGGTACTTAAATTATTTTAACGCCTCCTCCGGGGTAGTAAGCACCAAATAAATTACATTTATTTTGAGTAAGTATAGAGAAAGACCAATGCATCTGACATTCTTACAGCGCATGCATATCTTGTAAATAGGGACTGAACAAAGTGAAAAGCTGCCTCTTAAGTATGTGTGATGTGCTAACAAGGTGTGAGTCTTTGTTTCTCCTCCGCTTCATTTGCATCTAGGGTGTGAGGCTCCTAACTGCTCCCAGCCAGGAGACTTGAACAAAAGGAGGCCTGATGACCTTTCAAATTGGGTTTTTCTTATGGGCCCAGCAGGAGTCTGAAACAAGGAAGCCCTGTCCCTGCCTGCACGTTGTTGCGATCGAAAGCAGACAACAACGTGCAGGCGCTGCAGAATGTGTCCCGGTGTTTGCAAACAACACCGGGACGAAATCAGCATATTTTTTAGTGGTGCCCAACTTCTTGGCAGGGTGGACGGCGTCCACGCTGTGAAAATAGTGGGCTGACGCCGTCCACCCGTGTGTACCCCCGACTCGAGCCCTGTATTGTAGCGACTACTTGGTCTCAGCATATACCTGGGCATGGCCCAAACTCATGCTGTCACTTGTAGTGACCTACTTATTTTACGTTCTGTGTCTTTGCTGCCCAACTTACTTATGCCTACTTCCCCTCCTGGGGTATAGGCCACCAACCAGGACTCTCCAGCCACCTCCGTCCTGGGCTTTTTTTTTCACTCTGACTCCAGGTGTAAACCATCTTCTTGCTGTCAGCCTCAAGCCTTCAGCGCTAGGTGTTTCTCGGCCTTTTCCCTTGAGGGTTCCAGGTCAGGGCTTGCCCGGTGGTGTTTGATGTGGCCTGCGGAGGGTGCGACCTATCCAGCTTCAGCATCTTTTCATGGAAAGCCTGCTGCCATAGGTCGCTGTTGGTGATGGTATTTGGCCAGCAAATGTGGAGGATTTTCCTCAGGCGGGTGTTGATAAAGGTCTGGAGTTAGTTGGTGGTGGTCACTGTTGTCCTTTAAGTTTCTGCTCCATACAGAAGGGCCGACTTTATGGTGGTGTTAAAAAGCCTAATCTTGGTATGTAGTGTTAGGTCCTTGGTGCACAACAACCTTCTATTTGTAATGTAATTCATGTTTCTTCAGAGCAACGTTCATGACAATTAGTTTTAGCCCAAAGAGATAGAGTGGGAGCATGAGGCTTCAATGACACCACTAAAAAGAAAGGACTTCGAGGATGAGCTTGATGAGCCTAGGTCCGAGCATCGTATTGGATTCTATGCTTATTTTGGTGACCTATGATGTGACCATAGATGCACTACGAATTTCAGTGAGCAAGCTCAGGTCTGCTTTTTTAAATTCTATCACATACAAGCAACTGCTGCTTTGGAAGTTCTCCTGAGGAACTCTGGGCTTTTTTTAAAAGCTCTGTCAGGATGTAGTAATTTCCCTCTGCCCTATCCGGGAGGATGGGGTTATCCAAAGATATTGGAGTAGACGCCTCACTCACTTGTCATGACATGCTTCATCATTGGTGTCTATCCACACCCGGGTACGATGATACTACCTGGGCGGACTCCACCATAGATAAAATGGGAGTTCTTAGATAAAGCAATACTGGCTAAGCAGGGATCCAGATGAGCAATTGTTAAAAATACCTCAAGGTATGCTATGCTTTATTTGGAGGGTACCTGGGGTATGGATAACATATGAATTTATGGGTTTTACTTAATATAATGATTCAGTTATACCCCTGTTACGGTGTCAACATGTTTCGGCCCTCGCTAAGAGCCCACGTGGGTCTAGGCCCTTCGTCAGGGCTTTATACTTTTTATTTTTTCCCTGCTTCTTTATAGTGCATGCACAGCATGCACAAATGTGAGGCCTAAAGCGCTCACCTGCCTTAATTTTTCCTCAGGAGATTATCTAAGAAAGAAGAGAGATGAAGAGGCCATTGTTACTTCTCTCACTCATCTGGACCATTAAATAGTGTCATCCATTCATAATGTTTGACCGTGTATTTGTGTTCTATGCATATCTTTAATTTGTGCTTGACACTCTGGCAACAGACTCCCCTATATCTCTTTATTAAAAACTGAAAATGAATAGGTGATCCCGTGACTGTTTATATTTCTGTGGTTCATGATCTGACTTTGTACAACTCTGTCCTTTATCTAAAAACCTATATACTTATAGGCAGTGAGCTATCTGATAGGTCCAGATGCAATCTCTAGGTGTGGTGATTATAACTTTCTGCATTCTTTCTGTGATGGCCACCTTGTTGGGTCAATCACGCTTCGGCACTCTCGCGCTTACCCACTGGTCTTTTGTATTCAAGGGGCATGCGGATCAGGCAGGAGGTGCTGTCTTGTAGTCAAACACTACAGGAGAAAGAACGCTTTTATCAATATTTTGTGCTTACATGGATTTTCTTAATGCAGATTTCTTTTGGTCGTTTTTATGATTCCTTTGATAGTTTCCTTTGAAAATAGTTTTATGTGGTTCGCTATTCACACTATTGCTCTCCGATATCATTGTTAGTTGCGCTTTGATGCGTTATTTTGTGGAAGTTAATTACTCGGTCCCTTAATACTGTGATGGTATGCACTATCCGTCTATCGGTACATCTGGTTTATTATTCCTCAGCCCAGGGGCCCGCTGTGTACCAGAGGACCTTGATGCATGCTCATGTTAATGCTCAAGGCTTTTCGTACTGTAATACGGCCTTCGAACTGTCTGAAACAACATCAACCGCTCCCCTCCCAGTGCAGTTTCCGCACAGATTTCCCATGCCGGTGCACAGTTTGTTTCGCATTCACTCGACACATGGGGGATAGCGGTGTCCTATTTAAAAAACCGCCACGTTCATCCATATACAATCATTCACTCCACTTACTTCATCAAAGATTCCAGCACCACGGGATTACCTTCATAAACCCTGCTCAGATGGCCGCCGAGTGCTGGATCTGTCGGGATTGGTCTGTTTTGAAGCTCTGTCGCGCTCGTTAAACCTGCGTCATCTTGCTGTGCATCCATCTATCTTCAAACGGATGCTGGGAATTGTAGTCCCGTGCTCGGAAACATGTCCTTTTCGAGCACAGGATTCTAGTTCTATGGCAATCTTTTCTGGTAAATGGAAGGTTGAATACCGTCTCCCAGTGTGTGCCCAATTGTGATTTGTTTGTTTTTTGGGGTTCGTGGTTGATGTATCCACTTAGGTCGTTTCTTTGAGTGACCGTGTACGTTATTAATAAACTTTTTTGGTACCAAGATTTTTTTTTATATAAAGTAATGAAGGGAATCAGTTTGTACCCAGCTGTGATATGTTTCTTTTTTGGGAGTTCATGGTTGGTGTACCCACACTGGTCGTTTGTCGAGCGACCGTGTACGTTAATGATAAAGATTTTACAAAATAATCTCATTGATGTCAAAAATGTTTTGTATATATGTTAAGCAGGCCACGACATACCTCTGTTGATCACTGCATTGTCAACGTATCTCGATCATGAGTGTTTCATTTTGTAGTGTATTTACATAATTCAGGCACCTTGAGGACCCTCCTCTTCGTTATTGGATCTACCCTCTCATAATGAAAGTTCTATGTCGAAGTGGTCCAAGGTATGTATCTCTTCATCCAATCCCATTGTGGTGCTTGAAAGGCAATAAATCCATCTTTTTTCCAACCTCAATAGTTGTTTATCATTTATGGTTGTGGGTAATTTCTCCATCATGGTCCACGGGAAATCGTTCTCTGTGTGGCATGACGATTGGAAATGACGCATTAATTTCGTGATGGTTTTCTCACACCGAAAGGTACTCCGGTGTTCGTTGATGCATGTTTTAATTTTACGTGTAGTCATGCCTATGTATCTTAATTGGTATTTGCATGTGATGACATATACGACATTGCTGCAGTTGCAGTTCGTACGTTTCTCAAGTTCCCATGGAGTTCTGCTTTTTGTAATGCCTGTGGTTGGATTAGGTTTCAAGTAATGCCCAGACCAAGAGCATTACCATAATCTCTGTGGTCATTAGCAGCTGTTACCACTGATGTACTTTTTGAAATAAAGTGGGAGATCATGTTTTATGCCCAGCAGGAAATGGAAGCAAGACGACTCTCTTCCAAACATACTATCTGGATTTTGCCTTCTCTCTTTGTCAAGATCTTGGAGGCTAATTCAAGACAGGTGTCAATGGCCACATGCTCTGAAAAGCTTGAAAATGTAAAGGGTCATCTACCCAAGCAGGTTTTACCCTGTTCTGTAGCTCTTTAGAATTCCTACAAATGAGAGAGCTGAACTGGTTGCAGAATCACAACGTTTGGAGCAATGCCATATGTAAGCCATGTTTTTGGCCGCAAATTGCCTAGATTTTTTTTTAAACGAGCATTGGCCAAGCCATTAGGTGTCGCTTTTATGGCAATTATTTTTTTTTTGATTTATTTATTTATTTTTTTGCAAGTGCTCTTGATATGCCGTGTAGCAGCAACAAAAAGTGTTTTTTGCTAATGCTTTTCAATATCACCCCCTAAAAAACAGAGGACAAAAGGTTGCCGCCAGCTGTGTCATTTCATAGGTACCACATGCACTCCAATAAATTAAAAATAGTACTGCATTGCGTGGGTTCAAACAGGGAGTGTGCAGGGGGCAAGGAAAGCCCCTGAAGCTGGGTTGGGAGAGGCCCAAATTAATGGAAAGCAATGGAAGAGCCTATGGGGGGGGGGTTACTCTGGGAACAATATGATGTTTCAGAGAGGGAAGTAGTAGACGTAGGGGAGAGCTAAAAAACACATGCACTGTCATGGAGTTCTGATGGATAAACAAAACATGCATTAGCAAAGCCAAGAGGTCTCGCCTGTGAGAGAGATATTGACTTTGTCAATGTGTCTTAGCCATGTTGAACAGAAGCAGGCTGCTGTGCATATGGCTAAAAGCTAGGGAAAAGAGCTCAACACTCACCCTACAAGTGATGCCCATTGCAGGAGCGCCAAGATCTTAGAGTGGCAGGAGGAGGCGTCTGCACTCAGCTTACTGATGGTGCACACCATCAGAGGCGGAGGACACGATTGAGACAGAAGACGGACAAAGATTGCATCTTCTTTTGTATATCTGTAATTCTCCTTTTGACAAAGCTGCCTATTTGCTGCAAAAACATGGAAACCCTCTCACTCAATGCATTATGCTGTTATTTATTTATTTTCCAGGTCGGTTATGTTTTTAGGTCTCACCTGAGCGAGCGCGCATGGCTGCTCTGCGAAGCATTTTGTAAGGGCTTTTAAATTCCAAACACGCGCTCGTGCGTGGGCTTGGAATTTATCACTTGCTATTGGGCTTTGCGTGCTGTCTTTCTAAGAAAGACAGCACGCAATTGGCCCAAGGGGGGTGCATGTTCCCCCTTCTCTGTTCTGTGGCCTAGGGTCCGCGGGAGCGAGCATGGGCGCCATATGTTTCTAATTATCGCGCCGCGTCTCGCAGTCGAGTTAATTGGAAACATATGGACAAACGCGGCGCTTTCACTTTCGCTGCGACGGGCACAAGCGCGCTTGCGCACTCACCACTTCCGGGCTTGTCTTGTTTTAACAGGATTGTTCAAACCTGAATGCCTTTATTTTTCTCAGTCATCACACAAGACGCGTTATCTGAAGTGTTCAACTCGCACATAAGTCCAGAACCTCGCACACACTACCCCTTCGAGTCCCTTTCACCCAGGAGTGCTACTCTACCACGCAATCCGCCCCCTATTTCCTATATTGCTGAGACCTCACGCGCGACCCCTCTGTCCTTGAGTTACCAGCGCGCACACAAGACCCCTTCAGCTCGCAGTCTTCAGCCCTCACTTGTATCTCTCTGATGTAGTGTTCGCCCTGTGTAGTGCTCGTTCCTCACACGTGCAGTGCTGAGCCCTCACATATGCCCACTCCAATTCTCAAGTCCCTTTGCCCTGCAGTGCTCATCCTAGGGGTAGTGTGTGTGCCGACGTGCTGAGTCTTAACACCCGGCTCTTGTACCCTGCATTGTTCTTCCCTCACATGCGCGCCTACCGCGCTGAACCGTCACACTCGACCCCTGTGCTCTGCAGTTCTCAGCCCTCAATATATGACTCATATCACCATCGTATCTCCTGCTCCGTCCTGGCAGAAATGTGTTGTAACTTAAGACCAGTGTATCACGAGGTGCTCCGTCTCCATACATGACCCATGTCAGCCCTCAGACTTGACCCCTGTCTTAAAGTGCTGAGTTCTGAAACATGACCAAAGCACTCAGCACTCATTGGCTCCTGCTCTATGCAGTGCAAAGCCATCAGAGGCGAGTAATGTCAGCCGTTTTAGAGAGTCCCTTTATATTTAAATGCTCAGCTGTCAAACATAAACACAGCGCCCTGAAAGACTTATCCTGGCTGGAAGCCTGAACCTCGTACCCAGCACTGCGAAGTCCTCACACACCGTCCTTGCGACGAATTGTAACTAAAATTATATCAGGCTCACCTGCCGATCCGTGCCCACCGAGGATTTTTAAACTTGCTCTTCCAGCGACTGAGGAAGAAATCCTCGCCTTGATGAACCTCTCGCTGGAAACTAGGAAAGTTCACAGACAGTTCAAAGAAGCTAGAGTAATCCCCTACTTAAAAAGACAGGAGCTGACACCTCTAATATGAAGAATTTCAGACCCATATCTCGGCTTCCTTTCCTGGCAAAAATTATGGAGCAACATGTCCTCCAAACTCTCTCCAGATTCATGGAGAACCATCAACTGCTTGGGGATAGGCAGGCAGGCTGGCTTCATGGCTCACCATAGTACGGAGCGGGTGATGCTATCTGTACTGGATGAAATTAGGATTAAAGCAGATAACAAGAAGCCATGTGTCTTAGTCCTCCTAGACCTGTCAGCAGCGTTCGACACAGTCAACCACTCACAACTCTTGGACAGAATAAAAGACATCGCCATCGGAGGGTCTATCCTCCAATGGATCAAGTCATTTCTGACAGATCGCACCCAAAAAATTCAGATGGGGGACTGGGTGTCAGAGAGGGGGTCTATCCCCACAAGGGTCGGCACTATCCCCCCCCTCCTGTTCAACATATACCTCAGACCCCTGATAAAGGATCTTGCCTTGATGAATTGCCAGGTTTTCAACTATGCGGACAATACGCAAATCATTGTCCAAATAGATAACAGCCCTCAAGCCCACTCTCGGGTAAAAGACATTCTGAGATTTGTGGTCAGCTGGATGACCGCCAACTCACTCAAGATTAACCCAGACAAAACACAGGTGTTGGCTGTCACTAATGACAGCAATCCCTGGAACTCCCATTTTTGGCCGGACGAGCTGGGTGTTGCCCCAGCTTTGGTGGTGAAAAGTCCGGGAATCAAGATAGATGTCAAACTCTCCCTGGCCAATCAAATCACCACAGTTTTCGGAATCTGTGTGAGCCTACTGAGGCAGCTGAGGAGACTCTTCCCCCATCCTCTCCTTTTCAACGATGAGGACAGTGGTGGCCACCCTGATCCTGGCCCGGCTTGACTATGGGAATTCGCTCTATATCGGATTACCGGACTCATTGCTGCACAGACTCCAGGTGGTGATGAACGATGCGGCCAGGCTGATCTTCAAACTACCCACGCACACTCGGGCTTCACCCTTAATGCAACAATTGCATTGGCTACCCATCAAGCAGAGGGCCAAATTTAAAGGCCTCTGCATTACACATAAGGCCTTGTTTGGGCAAGCGCCCAATTACATCAAGGAACGCCTGGAGAAATATATCCCTTGTCGCGCACTAAGGCCCTCCACGGAGGGCCTTCTAAAATGCCCACGATTTCACTACTCTTCTAAAGGTGGTCGAACCTTCTCAGCCCTTATGCTGCAACTCTGGAACAGGCTGCCAGGTCAGCTTCGTTCTGAAAGCAGCCTCCTGCCTTTCAGGAAGAAACTAAAGACCCTTTTATTCACAGAAGCCTGGGCATAATAATCCCTTTTGCGATACAGCCCCTCCTGGAACTTCCGTAGATCTGCTCACAGCGCTTAGAGACCTGCAGGTATTAAGCGCTCTATAAACTAAAATTAACAATAACACCACCGCGTACTCTGCAGTGCTTAACTCATACACAATCTTTGTATCCTGCAGTGCTTAGCCTTCACACGTGGTCCTCGTGCCATCAGAATGTATTGTGCTGGTGCCAGTGGCTTTAGTATCATGGAAGGTAAGTCAGAAAGGGGCAGCGCAGCACTTCTGAAGCGTGCCTTGTCTTCTCTCTGCATCTATGTCCCTTTACCACCAGGCACCCGTGTGCAGAGAATAACTCGCACATGCACCTCTACCACTGCGTGCTTGTAAATCGGGCGCTACGGCGTCTCCCGCTGACAAGCTCCTTCCCCGGCCCCGTGATCACTCCCCTGGGCCTCTTGAATGGTGATTTAAGGTGGTTATAATATTTCTGCAGTCTTGCATTGGCATAGCCAATAGGTCTCGCCTTTGGGACCTTACAAGTATTTAGTTATGCAGCAGGTCACAAAGGCGAGACCTATTGGCTATGCCAGTGCTTGTTTTAATTGAAGTGGCAAAGTGCATTTGACAACAGTAAAAAAAATATTAGAGTTGTTTAGGCAATTTTGGGAGGATGATGGGAGGCAAACAACAATAACGGGAGCCAGATGGGTGGAAGCAATGTGGGCAAGCAACAGTGACGAGAAACCTACCGTTTGGGAAAGCAACAGAAAAATGGCTCAAACCAATTGTGAGTAGCGGAAGAACACTTCTAAAGAAATTCATCAGTACTTGCTCCATGCGCAAACACACAATGCAGCATTGATTTGTCTGAGCACCGTAGTTCAGCCCAAGACGGCCAGTCAAACATTCATGTGCTCTTTGAGTGGGCAAACCACTCCTCCCCTGCTCTGGCCAGCCCCGCACCGCACCTAGGAAGGAAAAAAGAAAATGATGATAATGCGTTTCGTTATTATCATTTTCTTTTTCCTCTGCACTGCCTTAAAGAAGTGGGGCGTTGCTCCTCCGCCTTAGCGGAGGAACCATCCCCTGAATTACAAATAAATGGCAAAGCTCTGTGCATGTATTCACACCTTTTATGGTACATTTGTTAAATTGTATAGCACCACCGCTACTTATGCAACCAGGGACCACTCCACCCGCCTGCACCTCATTGTTTCTTTACTGCTACTGAACTTTTAGAACACAACACACAGCTTTGCTAATTCATTCCACTCTTGGTCAGAAGCGCTATTTCCTGCAGCCTTGCCTTTCCGGCATCTGGATTCCACACACCTCTGCCAATGTATCTCTTGTGGTTCGAACGCCACATGATGTTCCATGGATCCCTAAATCTTCATTGTCCTTCTGTCCTGCCTCACCTTTTGCTGTTTCTCATCTGGTGCTCCTTGTATAGCTCTCTGTGCACTTTACCCATCACTTGTATCACCTTCTGTTCTGACTTTCTTGTAAGCTAAAAAAGGCGTTCCTCACTCCAGACCTTCACTCTCTCCTGCTGTTGGGGAGCAGACCGGCCTGCCACTGTATCTCACTCCCACCTTCAAACCCCCCCACCACTCCAATATGCTGAAAGATTCATATATCTGTGGGTATTCTTCTATCGTGATCCTCCCTGGAGAGAGTTTCAGCTGTTAGCCTTAGGTAAGCACAATCTTGAGTCTCAAACTGCCTTGGTTATGTTGGACAGACGTCAGAGATGTAAAATATTTACAATCTATATCAAATGTGCAGTTTTGTAATGAATGAAATTACCGCGAGTGAGGCCCGTCTTTGCTCTTTAAAGTGCATGCTTCTGCCTTGTGCTATGTGATCTCCATAGAATCTTCCCATTGATGGGGCAAGTGCTGCTCCTGTCGGGAGCACACTATCTTAAACTTCACCCTCAGTGCTCCTCGCTTTACCAGGTCCTGTGAAAGTGTGGAACTTTATTATGATGGGTGATGTCATCAGCAGCAAAACAAATTCCAGGTGATCTATATTTGGCCACACAGAGGCGTGCTGCTTGTGAAAACAACCCAGAGGGTTTCAGCCTCACAATTCCGGTCACTGCTAACCTCGCTGTTGTCCATGCCTCATGCTTGTTGGAAAACTTCCCAGTTCTGGATACTGGCCCACTGTAATTTTGACATTTGTAAAAAGCAATAAACTATCATTATGTGTTTTGAAGAGACTACCGTTTTGATAGGTTTGAACCTAAATCATCGTGCACCGAGGCCATCCATTTTTGGATGAGCAAATTCATCTGTCTCCTAAACATAGCTAAACAGCTGTGTTTTAGAGTTCTTTGTGTTCTCTGCTTATTTCCTCGAATTTGGGAGCAGATGTTGTTTAGGACAGAAAAGTTAAGGGCCACTTTTGGCGCTTTGCAAAAAGAGGATTTGCTCCCGCGCTGCTTCAGCATTACCAGAAATGAGTGTCCTCTAGATCTCTGAAAGCATATCCTCCTAGAAGCCAAGCCTTTGTTGATCAGGGAAGCAAGCCTCCGAGTGGAGGGGCAGGATGTTGGTGTGCAAAACAGGAAATTGAACAGTGCATTGTAAGTGCTGATGGAATGCTTCAGTCCTTTCCAGGGCTCTAAATTTAAACCAGCTGGGGAGGGCCCTGCACTGCTGAGTTGGTTGTGTTGTTGAGAATGACTCTTAAGTGTCTAAAGATGTTTCCTCCCCTCCATAAATTTATAGAGCACAAGCCGCGTCTCCATAAAAGGCCTTTATCTCTTTCCTTCCCTTTCTTTGACACGGTGTCAAGTGTGATTGCAAAAGTGAACCGATCTCACCCAACTCCCAGATACAAACACCTGAACAGCCTGGTGCACTGTGATAACAATATGTGGTGGACAGCATTGCTTTGAATGTATCTGAACTGCTTGGTGATCTTAGGTAAACTGCTCTTCTGCGGGTACAAAGCAAGCATATATATATATACATATATATATATAATCACACGTCTGAAGATTTGGACAGTAACTAGAATGAAATGTAAAGATAGGAGAGCTCCCTTTTAGTAATTGCCTCAAAGAAAGGCAAATTCAGAATAACATTTTTTTGGGGGGTGTGCAGGGGGAGCTAAGAAAGCCTTTGTTTTAAGTAGGTTTTGACAATGTAAATATGACATTTTGTAGCAGAATAAGATAGCTACTATAGAGTCGCCTGAAAAATATAGGCAAACAAAAGTGCTGAGGGAAATGAGTTCAAGTATGAATGTAGTGTATAAAGTTTAGGTACAGTGCCTTTGTTTTATACAATCAATCGAAGATGACATTTTGGATCCTACTGTGAATATTTGTATTGTAATTCGGATTACGGTGTGAAGCATGGATGAATTGTGAAATTCATTAATGGACTAAGGATGTTGATGACGAGTGATTTTGCTAATGGTTGTTACATAGATAGTGTTGAGGTCTGCTTCTGTCTGGTAAGGGGTAGCTTTACGTCAAACTCTGCAAAGAAATATTTGAACAGGTCTGTTTGCTAGTCCTTTACTCAACAAGGATGTAATTACGTGTTATGTATGGAGGATTTGAGAGCCTTTTCTAATGTACATTGAACTGTGATGCTCATCATGTCTTCTTAAATTTATAATATTTGAAATTTAAGGACCTGCTTTGACTGGCTGAAATATCTGGCTATCTTCGTGTTCTAGTAGGTTGTAATTGTAATTCCATTTATATAGCACTTCCTACCTGTGAGGGGTGTTGACGCCATTTACGCTGAGCTCCACTCTGCTCCAGAACCGAAGGTTAGTGGTTAGACCAGTGTTAATCTTATTATTGTTTAGTAGGGTTAATCTTGTGTGCTCAAGCAAAGCATTCCATGCATTCATTCCAGTTTTTGTTATAGATTAAATTAAAAGGAGTTAGGTGTTATCATTAGTGGGCGGAGTAAGGGAGTTCATGTAGATGTTTGGCATGATTAATAGATGATCTAGGGGCGATTAGGTGTTGTTTGGTTTCAGGCACATGACTTTTAAAAAGGACAGGTTGGGATCTTTGAAGCGAATTGCAGAAATACATTAATAGGGATTAAGGAAAATATGCAAGTATCTTAGAAAAGGTTATGCCCTGAGAGAAAAGGCATGCAGAAGATGGAAAAGGGAGAAGAGGGTCACTTAAAAGGAAGAATGAGGCGAAAAAAATGTAAACAAAGTCGGTTTTGATGCTGTATGTTATGAATTTAGAGGACGTTTTTTGAGACCGCATAAAATTTGAGGATGTAAGACTCTAGACAGAAGCAACATTATTTGCCTGTAAAGAGTGTCCTATTCTGTACTTTTGATAGACACTAGAATCAGGCATACAATTGGTACATGCTAAAGTGCACTAGACCAACATATTAGCAAGGGCAGCTGATCAGCTCATGGGTTCGAAGCTTAAAATAACGGCAAGTATCTTCCTTGACATTTTGAGCTTGTGGTTATCTCCCTTAGCAATCCTGTACTGGAGTAGGATTAAAGTTCTGTATCAAATGTAATACCTACATTTCTGACTTGTTTCCCACTGGCTTGGACCTGCCGAGTAATTCGTATAAAAAAGATAGGGAAATCATGGTTTGCAGCTTCCCATCACTAAATCCTCAGTTAGTGCTTCATTAACATCACAATACCCTCCTGCTTTTGTTTCACATGTGCTCTATACAGCTTATAGTATCTTTCTGTGTCTCAGGTGCATCCTCCAATAGGAGGTGAATCTGGGCATCGTCTGTTTGTATCTGCAGCTGCAGTTGGAACATCTGAATAGCCTAGGCTGGGTGCTGCATGTGAACTAGGAACAGTAGGGGCCAGAGGGAGCAAACCCTTCAAGATGTGAGACATTGTGTCAAAATCTCTTCATGATCATGTACCATAATAAGATGAGCTTCCATGGGCCTCTTCACCTAGATTAGATACGCTCCAATGTGATCCCTCAATGTTGGCCCTGGCCATGTCCACACTGCCAGAGAGGATTCATGCTGCTGTCCCTAAGTACATCTTGACAAAATAGCAGTGTGTGCTACCAGCAGCAGTACCTGGTCCTTGCGGAATCGATCACGCTTTTCATCAGTTTCTGATGCACTACATTATTTCCTTTGTCTGCCATGAGCGAGTAGTATTCAGTTCAAGGTTGTTTGGGTAGGTGTGTGTATGTATGTATGTGTGCGTGCTTGTGTGTAATTCATAACATCTTCGCTCAGTTTTTTTTAATGTGCAATTAAAAAAAGACTTTTCGAACTTTGCCCCTGTGTAAATGAGCAACATAAGCTTTAGGTGCACAGAATTAGGAATGAAGCGCGAGATAATGCTTCCTGGCATGCAAAGGCCATCTTTTGTTGAATAAACTCGGATGCTCAGACCAGAACGTCAAGAGCCATTTGACAAACTTATTTTCAGAAGTTTAACACTAATTGTCTTGCTGCAAGGTGCAGTTGTACAGGGGAATTTGGTCTAGCACCAGTATGCAGTTACTGGATGAAATTTACCCTCTACAAATTAATACTCAATCAACATAACATTCCGCATTTCTAAAGTACCATTCAAGTTCAGCATTATCGGGGGGAAAATTATTTTCTGCAGCTGTGACCCAAACCCTCTCCTCACCAGTCCAGTGAGTCTGCTTTCCCAATTAGAGTGGCGGTTGGCAAGTCTCCCAGTTCTTCCTGTCTTAGAGTATTTCTTCTCATGCTTTTGCAGAGTTACTAGTTTTTAGTAAGCCTAAATCTTAAGTGCCCAGGATTCCTCTGCTCTTTGTGTCATGAACCAATGATGGATGCTTCCGAGCCCGCGCTATCCCCATTTAATATTAATGATTATTGATTGGGATCTGCAATATAAATACCTTTAGTTCAGTGTCCTGCTGTTTTAAATTGCTCAGTTGATACGATACCTCTCTAGAAGAATGGTTTATTGATCATGTAAAGCAAAATGAAGATTTCTGCTGCTTTCATATCAGTTTCTGCCCTGTTAAAATTGTAAATGTTGAACCTGACATCTGTGTTAGAGACTGGTGTGCATTTTGAGGTGGGAGTACACCAGTTTCAGTCCATAATCCTGCCATTTGGTCTGACTTGTCGTCTGAGGATGGTGTGAATTTTGAGCCCACTCCACAAGGGGTGATCATGGCCATCACAAAATGTGCCAATGGCCCGGAACCGATGAGATCCCAGCAAATTAATTTAAGGCTGGTATTGAGTTCTGGGGCCCTCTTCTAGCCAATGTTTTGAGTACTGCATGCAGAACAGGGAAATTGGAAATCTGGTCAGACCTTCAATTGTTCTGATCTTTAAAAAATGCAGTCCCAATGATCCAACTCATCACCGCCAGATATCCCTGCTCAATACCCTGGTTAAAGTCCAGGGGAAGATGCTGCTAGCGAGGTTGAAAGATTGGGCGTAAGAACATCAGATCCTGGCAGATATTCAGTATGGGTTTCGGAGGGGAATAGGCACTGTTGAACAATGCCTAAATCTATCCCTTATGATTAACGAGTACTAGGCTGCAACAATGGGTGCCTGATATCTTGCTTTAAAGGATCTGTCCAGCACATTTGAT
The DNA here is from genome assembly GCF_964204655.1 of Triturus cristatus. Lineage (NCBI taxonomy): Eukaryota > Metazoa > Chordata > Amphibia > Caudata > Salamandridae > Triturus > Triturus cristatus. The sequence continues at coordinate 708,534,894 of NC_140594.1, read as the reverse complement.
TGTGTATTGCACAGTAATCCGTGGCATTTGATGCAGCGCATGGGGGCGGACGTAGGCATCCATATTTTGCTTAGAGACATCTATACTGGGATCACAGCAAGAGTGAGGTACAGAATAAATATGGAGGGTTCTTATGAGTTCGCTGTTACCAGGGGCATGAGGCCAGGCAGTGTCTGGGCGCCCTTCCTCTTCACCATTTATATCAATAATTTACACAGGGTCTAGATGGTGAGGTATAGGGATATGCTACGGATTAGGTTCAGCACTGTCCGCGTATCCTGTGTGCGGATGATGCAGTGCTGAAAGCCTGCACTTCGAGAGCTATGCTGACTCTGCCCAGTACCTTTTTCGTTTATGGGCGAATTGGACCTAAAAGTTAATCTAGATAAATAATTTGTTAAAGATCACTGGGAACAAGCAGGTGCACCCTTGTCATTTTACTATTCAGAACGTGCCATTAAAATGGATCAGTACTTTACCTGACTTAGGCATGCTTTTTGATGAGGAAGGCACATGGAAGCAGCAGAATAATCTGAGATATGATTAGCTCGCAAAGGGTATTAATGCCCTTTTTGAATTCTCACTTAATTTGGGGATTAAGCCTTTGAAAGAAATAAGTACCATCTATTGTGCGAGGTGCCAGGCTGGAGTATAGGTCTAGTCTCAGCTACAAAGTTACACCTGATAGAAAATGCATGACTACATAAGTTATCAGTTCAGTTGAGCTGTGTTTCCATACTGTGTCATAGCGAACTACAAGTGGCATTTATAAAAGATTATATGAGGCTTCAACACCTCCTTTTGTGGCACAGGGTATGGACAAATCAAGAGGCACTGATCGTAAGGGACTGTTTGTATCTTGATTGTGCGTGTCACATACCACGGCTCAGGAACATCAGAGCACTAGGTCACACATTAGAGTAACCACACTTCATTTGATGACACCACGACTATTGAAAGTAGGCAGGAAAGACCTTAAGCATGTATGCCTACTTCTCTTCCAAGAGGAAAGACGTTAATCTGGACCTTAGTCTATTAAGCCACACCTTATTCAACCATATCACAATTTCTATAAACAAAAAAATAATATATATATATATATATATTACTTGTTTTCCAAATCCGGTGTAAATAATCCGCCGAACAAAGTAGGACACAGACCCAAAGTAAGTGCTCAAATATCTTTTACTCCTTCTTCGCCATATATATATATATATATATATATATATATATATATATATATATATATATATATATATATATATATATATATATATATATATATATATATATATATATATATATACACATAGACACAAACACTGACGATATTGGTTAAAATCCATATAATACATTCATAAAATCCCGATATCCAGCCACATATTATCAACCAGCATAAACTGAATCTCTCAGTAGACTTGTCCATAGGTAAAATGACTTTTTATACATAATGCCTTATACTTGAAAAAAATCCCTCAAAATACATGATGCCATCATCAAAGATATAGGAGAGAAAAAGTCTGTCACAATAAAATACATTTGCAATAGCCACCCTAACACAGACAATAACATCCAGAATGTACATAGTATCCTTACATTACCTCCAACTTGTTCCATTTTCTTACTGCTGCTAAAACCAACCTATAGCACGGGCGACATCTAAAAAAACGCCATCTCATACAAACTTTTTATAACACCTAACCTCATTCTTACATTATGTTTAATTAAAATAGGCTGTATAACCTGTTGTCAAAAATTCGAAAAGTATATATAGTCAAATAAAATATCCCTACTGGACCATTTTGTGTTCAACCCGTACTCGCAGAGATGTTAAGCATCAATCATTCTCCCAATATCTTGGAAATAGCAAAACCGAAGATTTACCCTACCTGGAGCTTCAAGATCTCTGTGCGCCATATTGGGAGTTCTGAGAGATATGGGAAGAGTGTTACTTCCTGCCAAGAATTACTTCGATACAATGATGAGTTCTAATGATTGATCAAGATCCTTGCCTTGTGATAGCACCGCCCAACAAGACAAACACCACTTTGCTTTTCTGCTATTTTCACACTCGAAGAACAAAAGTTTATCAACCCCATTATAAGAGAGAATAACAGAAAATACAATAGCACGCACCCTGATTGTTTTTTTTTACAACAGTTTAAGTCAGTTGATGTCTGGCTTAGAGTTTTAACCTATATCTGACGTGTGATTCGCGAAAAAAAAGTTACGCAAATTTATGTATTACCGTATTAATTTGAATTTTTCAGTTTAAACGGAGTAGTTGCTTGTATATTTGATTTTAGCATACATTTTACGGGATTGCATACTTTTATGTTTTAAATGTATAAAGCGGATTGACTGACTTGTCTGTTACTCGCCTACTTTCCACCCAAGGGAATAACAGTGACAGCCTACCTACTGTCCAACACTTTCATTCAGACATGCTCTCTGCATCAGGTGCTTGTGGACACATCTCAGAGTTGAGCATGTTCCAGTGCCCCAATCAGGTTTTCCTTGCAGAATAAATCAAATGCTTCTGTTTAGTGTCGCTGCCTCAGCGATTTGTTGGAGCATGGCCCTTTCTCTGTCAAAGAAGATGTGAGCCAACAAATACAACAAAGTCTTGGTCATCCCTTGATTCCTGATGGCACTCAGCCCACTGAATTAACATTGCTTTCGCCAGGCTTATGATCACTTTGGCTAATTCTGATACTTTACAATGTGCAAAGGATATTAAGACTTACTAGATTTCTATCTCAGCCAAAAATCCAAATTTAGGTTGAAACTAAAGATGGTTGGGGCTTCATACCTTAGCTGTCAATGACAGCCTTTCGTCCAACATATTGCACGTGAATCTTTTCGGTAATTTCGGTAATTTCCTTATTTACAAATGTTTATAATCTGCCAGGTTACTCATTTGATGCAAATCTGTTGGCACAACCATGGATCAGTTATAATGCTCTGTATTTCTTACTGAAAGTGTAAGCCTCCAGTACATGTGACATTTTGGAAAGGAAGCAGCTCAGTATCTCTACATCGATTGTTCCAATTTCGTACTTTTATTCCTCACACATTAAACTACTCATCTCTTTTTAGCCACTAGCGCTCAAGTTTCCATCATATGTGCATGATTATTGTATTAGTGGAAGGAAATCATTTGTTCTGCTGATCTTCCCGACCATGCGGAAGTGAAAGACCAGTAGCTACATACAGCTCATTATGTTGTGGGCAAATCTTTTTTTGCCCCAGAAAGTTTTCAACCTCTTCTTCTGGTAGAAAGTGTGTATGCAACAACTCCTCTCCTACACTTTCTTCATAAACTAAATGTAAAAAGCAAAGCACTTTCAAATTCATACCTGTAGAAATTGGAATCAGTTGAGTATTTTTAACTGCTTGATATGCGTTTGTTGTGGTTTTGGAGCCATACACATTACTTCAAGCATTAATAATTCTATTTTGTGCATTAGTTTGTTACAGAGGCCAATTGAATCAGCACTATGAGGATTCAGCCTGGCCACAATGATGTCTGCTGTTTTGGTGTCAGTGTTTTTTTTTTTTTTTTTTTTAATTGTCGGTCTTTTATAGTGCAACCTTAACCTAACAGGGTTTCAGAACACTGTATATACGGTGGGTATGACTGCACCATGCAGGAGTCGTTAAGGCAATTACTATTTACGCTACATCGCTTGTTGGTGATTTATGAAGGATTTCAGTCGAAAGGTACAGAATGTCGGTGATTGTGCATTGAATTGGTTACCATGCACTGTTTGAGAATTACAGAGGATTGCAAGTGGATCTGATGTAGATAAAGGTGCTTTAAATGACCGATATGACGAAGCAAATAATATATCATTTTGAAACTTGTCAGAGGTTATCAGAGGCAGTGAAAGAAGAGCACCAATATATAGGGTTTAGCGCCTATATGGGGCCGTATAATATGTGTGTGGCTTGTCAGTATTCAGTCAACAAGTACAGCATTACAAGAATTATTATGTAGATAGAATAAAGCAGCCATTAGCTTAAAGCACCATTGGTCATACAAGTTGGGGCTTGTTGACAGTAGATGACTGGATTGCCAATAAAATAGACGCACCACAGGAATACGTGTGTAAGATAAAGCAGCAATTTGCACAAGGCATCATTGGTTATAAAATAGTGGCGCACAAGCAATAGAGGACTTCGAAGTTCAGGCTAAATGACTGGCAGCCGGAATTTTTTTAACCTAGGTGTTGGGTGGGGAGGCATAAGGACGACCTGCATCACTAGGAATTAAGTATGAAGTGAATAGACAAAAGGTAGTAAATATGTAAGATCACATAGAGGTCAGCTAGAAGGTGTGAAACATTTCAAGTTCCTAAAGTAATTGTTGCATATGTCCACCAGTTATATTTTAGGGGGGGGGGGGGGGGTTAGATGTTAAATTTCAGTCGAATAAAAAACCTTTATGTGCTTGGTTTGCTAGCAGTTTCAAAACTAGATTGTCAGACGTATGACTTCAGTGTAGATCAAGTTTAAAGTCAGCCAAATAAATGCTAGTCATCCATCTTGCGAATTCCGTCCCTATTTCCATTGGAAATGAGTTTCTTGATAGGTCCTTACTCTCCAGCCGGATCACCAGCTTGGTCTCATTGATGTAAAGTAGGTATCCTAGTTGGTAATACTAAAGATCCCAGCAAGTGATTTCATGTGTGTATGTATGTATCGATATATTGATGTATCTATACATATAAATATATATTTCAGATATATTTTACAGTTAAAAATCTGGCTCAAATGCATAAGACAACTGAAATTTGATAGTTATGGTGTGTGTTGTATGCTCTGATAACCATGACTCAAGCCGCCTGCCAAAAACTGTGTTTTTCTTTCTGTGCCGTTGGCAAATTGTTGTATTGGACATGGCGAATGTATTGAGCTATGGCATGTTGTATGCGCTGGTAACTATAACTGGTGAATTTCAGTATTTTTATGTGTTTAAACCAGAACCTTAACTGAGTTTTTACCAGTGAATTTCATTCCTGTTTTCATGATGTATGTACTTAAATTAATAACACCATGGGTAGTGGGGCTTAGGCACAGGGCATCTGTGGGCGCATAATCCCCTCCGAGGTTTGCAAACCCAGAGGAATGCTGAGTTGTACACTGTGGTTTGAGAACCCACACCAAGAGTAAACGTGGAAATTGGCGCACAAATCACTATTTGGTTTGTTAATCTGCAAGTTGTTTGTTAGTAGCTACTGTTAGACTTTGGAACGTGTTATCAATTAATTATGATTGATTTTGTGAAGAGGGGATTTAATTGTGGTTTCTGCAGCACTTTTATCAAGTTCTTTCTTCCTGACATCTTAGATCAATTTATAGTGATACTTTTATTGATATTTCTATTCTAAAAATATAATTAGTAATTGTTTATTTTGTGTGATTTACTCACGATATTGTATAACGTTTATAGATAACTGATTTCCGAAATAAACAGTTAAATAGTGTGCCACTGAAACCAAGCTGCAACCTTCTGAGGAGGCTCAAATGGTATGAAACGTGGCAAGAGTTGCTTGTGTTAGAGTTCAAAAAGTGGTCTGGTTTGGCAGTTCGTGCTTGGCTGATCCTATTGGAGCAGGACAATGACTAATTTGTATATGGGTGGTTCACCTAGGAGGTAGCCTGGTGGGCAAAACAATGATGGGTTGGGATGTGGCCCGATTAATTTTCCGTGACTCAGATTAATTCACGCATCCCGTCACTTTTTTGTGTCCCCGATACTCTCGAAGGCTGTCGGAAGTGGAAGCAAAGCTTTACATCGCCAAACATAAGAGTTAGCATTCGAAGCAGCAGTCTCTCTTCCTGCACCAGGTCATGCTCACAGAAGTCAATATAAAAAAGATTCCATAAGCGTAAGAAGGTCAAGCAGGATTCTTCCCCCTTTCGCCACTTGAATTCAGGTGAGAAGCCATGAGGCCAACAATCAAAGGGCCCATCCTCCCCAGTACTTTCCAACTCCGATCAGGTCCCAAAATGGATGTAAGCAGTCGGATTTTCAGGGTTTGTCCAGGCGTCTTTTTTTAACATGCCCTTTGTATTTCGGAGATAGAGCCAATTCGGCCCGGAACGATTTAAGGATAGTTATGCCACAGCACTCTCCCTGGTTTAACTGTTGTCAGTCCGTTAATTCAATACGCATTATAGGAAGATCAGTGGCTACTTAAGAGATTTAGCTCACTGGCAATGCTAACCTTCTTAGTCAGTGCTGCAACCAATTCAGACTTTTTGTGGCAGATGACACAGTGGTGGTCAAAGTCGTTAACATTATCACGGCAGGAGTAATCCACCTTACTCCTCCTCTGCTACAGCAGTCTCCAAGGCCCTCTGATTTGTCCTCTAAGACAATCAGTATGGGGTAGGTTCCCTTTTTCCCTCTGGCTGAAAATCCACCACGTTAGATCAATGCATGTTGACTTTGCTTTGATCCTATGTGGGCAGTGTTTCCAGGTCGTGGGAGATGACCACCAAGGTGAGGTTATCGTCTTAAGGAACACACTGCTTAGGAATGTGAAGGATAAAGCAATGTAGGTCACTACGCTGGCAGCTTTGAACAGCTCTGCAACCCTCTTTGTGGTATTTATGCTCATGGTCCACTTAGTTGGTTGCTGCACTGGGTTTTACATTCTGAGATATTTTGTTTAAATGTTATGGTCCAAAGTAGGCATAGGTTTGAAGGGAGACATTGTGGAGAGATCTGCTGGGATGGACTTTGGGTACTGTGGATGGACATTACCCATTTCAGTTTTGTCTTTTGCGAGAGTAAGCGCGTCGAGCAGTATAAGGGAATTATTATGCAGACTGTATGAACTACAATCAACTTACCAACTGCTGAGTGTTATGATATTAATATCAGTTTTAGTGTGGGTTACATATTGTATTATATAGTAGTTGTATTAGAAACAAATCTTACTACCCATGAGGAAGCGTTGAAGTACTTTACAAGAGGGAGCACCACTGCTCCACAACTCAAGTTTAGTGGTTGCTTTTTCAGATATTGTTGGTTATTGGGATTAGTCTTCTGCTCTAAAGGATACCCTTCCATGCACTTGCTCCAGGTTCCATGTGGCAGATCAAAATAATAGGAGGTATATGTGATCTTTAGTTGGGGTGAAGGGTGTGTGAATTCATACAAATGATTTGCAGGAATAATAGATTAGCTACAGGATAATTAGGTATTGTTAGTTTCTGGGGGTATAGCTTTAAAGCAAAGGTTTTGATCTTTGAAATGTGGTTTGGACAATATGCAGAAATACCATAATAGGGATTAAGGCAAACATGCATATGACTTGGAGTAGGCTGTGCACAGATAGAGGAGTAATGCAGAGGGTGAAAAGAAAACAAGCATTGGCAAAGGCAATAGGTCTCGCCTCTTCAAGAACCTACGGTTTAGTTTAGTGTAGCCATGTTGTACAGCACTGTGGTTTTACAGGATGTTTTAAGTTTTATTCTAAATTGCTATGAAACAGAAATTATTCATTTATTTATTTATGCGCTAGAGATGGTACAAGATTTGAATTAAAACAGGAGATGTAAGGGAAGTAGCAACAAGAACAACTGCTGTCTTAAAAAAAAGTATTGTGATATAGTAAACATTGCACGTTTTGGGGGTGTTGGAGGTGCTTGATTTAGAGAATGGAAAGGGTAGTGGTAGGTAATAAGTAAGGTGGAAATGGGGAGTGTATTTTGTAAATATGCATCGTGTGTAGTGGAAAGAACTGTTTAATTTTAAGTTACGAAATAATGTAATTTAAATTGATGGAAATGGTGCAAATCAATTAATATACACTTGTAACAAAGATAAACAGAATTTCCCCGTCACATTGCCAGTGAAGAGGGGTGAGAAGCACATTTTCTTATCTTAAAGGAACCTGAATGTGACAGTGTGTGTGTATAAAAGGCAAGCAGTTCCCCAAATGTGAAAACGTGTGCTTAAGCTAAGAATAAACAATCCCTCACGTGCAAGGTCCCCTCACAGTCATGCCTTAAACACATAAACTCAGGCAAATAATAATTGTTTTAAAAAAACACAGTAAGGATGTGGCCGAAATGTAGTTACAAACAGTGGTGGAAGGTAAATAAACTAAGTTGGCTGCTCTGAAATGGGAGGGAGAGGGAACAAGAAAACACAGACAGACAGACAATGGGATGGAGCAGACGATCGAGCCAGCTAGGAAAGATGTACTCTGTAGAGTGGGTCAACAAAAATAAAAAATAGGTCACAAATGTGTGAGGAAACAAGTACTTGGGCCATGCTTTATGCAAGAAGAGGGAAGTGCTGACCACAGAACTGACCAGGAGGAAGCAAGCAATTGAGAGTAGCATTGAAGCACACCAGCGGTACATAATAGGAGGGCTCTAAGCCCACTAACAGTAAACAAAATGTCTCGAAGAGACAGCACAAGCGCTGTCTGCGTGAGACATTAAAGGAGTTCTTCAAGAAACATTCAGACATTTTAAGTCAAGATCAGTTTTACAAGCAAGGTATTTAGGTATTATGGGGACTTTTTGAACTAGGAAGGAATCGGGTGATGCAATCATTGTAATAAAGTACTTTGAATTGCTGGGTACCTAAAATGGAAATTGTTCACAGACCAGCCATTCATATCTCCAATGTATTTACTGACTGTAGGAGAGTAGGATCTGCACTTATGTTGCCCCCACTTTTTTTCTGATGTATACACTGGTTTCTGGCTATAGTCTGGGTCCCTGCTAATCGGGGCCGCAGCCTCTCTGTTCTCTCTAAACAACTTTGAGTGCATATTAGATGCACTAGTGATTGAATACTGTGGTACCTTATGAGCCCCTAGTATATGGTACCTTAGGTACCAAGGGCATAGGTACTTCACAGGCCTACCAGGGGCTGAAGCATGTATTATGCCACCCCTGGGAAGCAGACTAAATCTGACACCACAGGCCTGCTACTGCATCCTGGATGAGGTGGCGTTAGCACTCCTCACTGAGGTATAGGTTCCCTATATCTCACCATCACACACATATAAATCTATCAGTCACCCCTAAGGCAGGCCCTATCAATCCTGAGGGCAGGGTGCTTGGTTTACAATGTGAGAGAGTGCCTCTGCATGAGTAGGGCCCCTCTGCAGCTGGCAGAGTCTATTCTCTGTGGCTGTTTGTGGATGCGGTTAAACCATATACTCTTAAGTGCATTATAACCTACCGGTAAATGCTAACTTTGGAATGACTGCATCAAAACATGTCGTGTTTGGTGTCAAAAAACTTGGAATCGGAATCATACCCCCACACCAGTAACTGGTGTGGGAGTATGATCCCACCCTTCTAGAGGGGAAGACATGTACCTACTGTGGAAACACGGTAGAAATCTGAAAGAGCCCTGGCATCACAAAATGGATGCCACCAGCACAGAGACTGGGCTGCCCTCCTGCTGCTGACTGAAACTCGCAGTGGAGGAGGCCCAACAATAGGCATCCTGTCACAGGGAGGTGTAACCACCTTCCAGACAGGATTTAGTGTATTGGGGCTGGGAGGGTGCACTTCTAGAGTGCTTTGAAGTCCTGCACTGGGGGAGCAGTAGGCTCCTCTGTGCATATGCCAGCTTAAACCGGTTGAGGGGCTACCAGCCCCTGCTCTGGCGCGAAACTGGACAAAGGGAAGTGGGTGTAGCCACCCACTCCCCTGACCCTCCCATAGGAGTGGTCATAGAGCTAGTCCCTTCCTTTCCTTTAATATAAGATGGGGAACCCTTGCCATTGCAAGTTAGATATCCCTGGACGACGCTTTACAAGAAGAATCCTGGCCCTTCGACGTTCCACTACCTTTGGAAGACTAAAGAATCTCCCTTGGAGTCAAGGAGTGACTCCCCTGCTTGGCAGGCACCAAAAACTTGAATCAACGGTCGCAAACTTTCCCGCTCCCGCGATCCCTTGCCGGCTGGCTTGTGGGTCCCCTGAAGACTTTTTCATCGAACCAAAGGGCTACCCTGGTTGCTCCAGGCCTGCCCTGACTTACCCTCGCTGGGTGAGTCCCTCAGACCTTGGTGGTCTGCACCGTTGACTTTCTTTACTTTCCACGAGACTTGCTGTTGCCAAGGCTTGTTGGCTCCAATCCGGTTGCCGACGCCTCAGTAAGCTGCAGACTTCGTGGGACACTCCGAATCCAGCTCCTGGTCATCAGCGATGCCTCCTGGACCTCGTGGCTGAAGAGTCAAAACACCCTTGATCACCTGAAATCACCCGACGACTGTGGGCATCCATCTTCCTGGGCCCGGGTCACTGGCAAGTGACTGTGAACACTGTCTCCTCTGCTTTCAGGTCTTCCTTCTTCTGAATCCAGCCTTGAATTCCACCGGACACTTCTCCAGTCTTCACAAGCAGCAAACCTTCTTCGGCCTCCATTGAAAACGACGACGCGACTCGACACCAAAAGACACCTATGCACCCGGCTTCCCTGGGTGAGTTAACTCGTGCACTCCTTTGCGTGTTGGCCCTCGAATTACTTACCTTGTAAGTGGTTTGCTTGTAGACTCTTCCGAAGTACCCTAAAACTTTAAAAATCCAACCGCGACTTGCTTCATTGAAATCAATAGGGAACCCGCGTCTGTGTTCTCACACTGCACGCGTCTCCCGTGGGTCCTTTACTTACCTGCCTTGGGTGGATTAGTGAGGCCACAGCGATTCTACAGGCCCTAGGCCTTGTCTCCTTGCAAGTTGACATTCCTAAACCTCTTTTTTTAGTATATGGTCCGGTACGCCCCTAGGGTCCCAGCCATATTTGTGCTTAACTTCTTGTGAAACGTTGATATTTGCATATGCTCTTGACTTTTAATCTCATAAAGAGATTAGTAGAGTGTGTCTAGTAATAAATACATATATATTTGATATATATACCTGTGTGGTGTCCTTTCATTTGGTAATTCAAGAGGTTATAAGGTAAAACAAGCTGCTTTACATTCCTCTAAGACGTAGCCGGAAGGCTGCTCTCCACAGCTACCACTAGGATAGCTTTCTTTAAAAGGTTTTCTTAAACCTATCTACCATAAGAGTCGAATTGGACTGGTGCAAGGTGGCCACTTTAACTAGTGACCAGCAAATGCCAGGCCAACTTCTCACACTGACCATCCAACCTTTCTCTGTTTTTTTCTCTCCAGCATTCTTTTTCTCTTTTGGTTCTTCCTTTCACCTTTCGTTTTTCCTACAAACCTCACCTCTCGATACACTCCAATTTTTCTCACGTGAAGAGTTTCATTTGCTACAGGGTGGCTGATTGTATATTAGAATTAAGTTATTTGGATAAGGGATGGCTGTTAGAAATTGATTTTAAGTTGCCAGGAATGCGCTCATTTAGACCCAGGGGGTAGAAACAAGTGAAAGGACGTTCACATCATGGACAAACAACCATCTGGTATTGTTTTGCACCTGCACCTAGTTGTTCATTTTCAGTTAATGGAGAAAAACGTGTGTAAATAGGTTTTACTCCAGATGTGCACATTATTCACCTATTTTGAACAACTAGGACAAACATTTACCCACATATTAACGCTGGGCATACATGTTAATATTTGAGTTTGGTTCTAAGTAACTCTCCTAACTAGCTGTTAGTTTCTATATTCTATTATTTTCTCCATCAGGAAATCATGTAACAAGTTATCTTATTATTTTTTTATTTTTAAATTGATCCATAGCATGGTTAAAGTGGTAATGCTTTACTATTCTGTGTTGAGCAATTTAGAATACCTTGTGTGGATAAAAAGGATAACAAGCATTGGCAATGCAAATAGATCCAGCATTTGCAAAAGTTAGAGCTATCGGCATTGTAAATGACAATTACTTTTACCTATGTTTTTGGTTTGGAATGGAGTGGATGTATGTGGTATGCAGTGGAATTATGTGTGCTGTGTTGTGATTGTTAGTTGTGGTGTGGAATTTTGTGGTGTGGAGTAGATTTGTGTAGTGGAATTTTGTGGCATGGTGAATAGATAGGGGTGAGAGCTGCAGAGAATAGACAAAGGGAGATAGAGAGGGGTAGGTTGTTTGTGCATTCAGTGGTGAGTGAAGTCCAGATAGAGGAGCAGGAAAAGTGTGTGTGAAAGAGAGAAAAAGGGGGAGAACAGGCGACATGCGTATAAAAATGGTGCACTTGTGTACGCAGAAGTCACCCTAAAAAGAGAAAGAGGAGGAGAGTGTGAGATTGAGGGACAAAACTTTGAAAATGCACAGAAAAGAAACTGTGCTCGAAGATCTGAAATTAATTATATCAGAAAGGTGGGAAAAGTGCACGCGGGAGAGAGTATAAGAGAGAGAGGGACTGGTTGCTTTCGCAATAGAAACCTTATTAACCTTAAAGTTAGTCAGTGAGGCTGTGAGCAACTTATTTCTGCTTATTTATAATTAAGAGGGAGAGAAAGAGTAAGAAATATTGTATGTTGTTGAGGGTTAGAATAACTGAGAGAGAGATTTAGTGAGAGAGGGGGATTAGATAAGTGTGTGAGAGTGACTTTAAAAGAGATTAATTGAAATAGAGGATGTGTCTGGTGAACATAAGATATAGAAAACGAAGGCAAAAGAGTAGAGATGGCTAGAAAAAGGTGTAGCAAACAGGAAACGTAAAAGAGGATAGAAGAATGATGAGAGTAATTGTGGAAAGAGATAAATTGAGTAGAGAAAAGTGTAAGAAGAGTAAGGGAGATAGAGGAAGTGTGAAAGAGATAAAAATGAATATGTAGTTAAGTGGGAAGTTTAGGAAAAGGTATGCAAATTAGGGAGTGAAGGTGAGAATGTGACAAGTGAGTAAGAAACAAATTGTGAACTGATGTTTTTGAAAGAAATAACGTTTGAGTAAAAGTTTAGGTAATGTTAGAATTTAGATTTGGAAGGACTAGAGTTGAAAGATGGAAGATTTGAAAAAGGAAAGTTAAGATGGGTGGAGATCTAGACATCAAAATTGAGAGAAATATATAGAAAGTGAGTAGGTTGAGAGCAAGAAAAAGAGGGGTGAAAATAAAGGAGAGCATTAGAGATGGATTGAAAGAGTGACAAAGGAATTCCGGCGTAAAAGAAGAAAACAGGAAAATGAGAAAAAAGATTAGTGTGCTTGAGAGATGAGAGGGAGAGAAATGGATATGAGAGAGGGATCAAGGAATATGAGAGAGAATGAAGATGAAGGTGAGATATTGGTAGGAGGTTAAAATTAGGGAAGAGGACGAGTGACAAAGAAAGAGGGTTAGAAATAAGAGAGAGGTAGCAGAGGAAAACCTGCATACAACAAATGCAACTTTAAATATAAACATAGTATCAAAGTTTTCGTGGTGCAGCCCAGGTCTGTTATAACTATTACAAAAGAGACACTACATTGCTCAGATGTTTTTATTTTTTATTATTAATATATTAGAATGGGCTGTTTAAAATATGCTTTGAGTTGAAGACCTTGTTAGACAATGCAAAACATATTATTTAACGTTTTCAACATTCTTGTAATTTTGTGTTTTGTGATGTTCATTCTTGTACTTATATTCAAAGGCATTTAAGCTATATTAAAAAAAAAGCCTTCCTGGTCATCTCTCATTTGGCTTCTGTTTTAGCCATATTAACAAATTTGCAGAAAACCTGAAATGACATCCCAGTTCATTTATATAAGTTCTGTATGCATTGATAATTGATTGCGTCTTATATGAGTGTAATTATTTGTTTTCTGTATAGGTGTATTGCATAAAAACATTTATTCGTACATTTTATTAGTATAATGTTGGTTATATTGCAAAATAAAGTATTTCCAATACATTTTTATATAGAGCTTTTTAACTGTATTTACATTGAAGCATTTTTTTGTAATATATTTGTAATAATTCTATTGCAAAATATTACTTCACCTTAATGGGTAAATTTGGCATCAACACATCAGAAAAGTCTTCCTCTTGTGGATTTATAGCAAACAAGTGTTTTAAAAGTTCATTATGGATATCCATTGATAAAATGTTTTCTGTGTGTTCCACTTGTGTGGTCAATATACTTATTGTTAATGGTGATTGCTCTGTTGCCTGTGAAAAAATGTTGGGATAAAGATTAGTGTTCGTTTAATTGTTTATTCCATAAGCATTTATACTATGCATTTTGGTTTGGTTTGGTTTTGTACTTGAGGCACATTGTGTCTAGTCGTGTCTAGTTGTATTAAGTATTCTTTCGCCATCACATTCACGAACTGTTAAATGTGTAATTTTAATATAAACTCTGTTATAGGAAAGTTGATTGTTTCTCTCCATAAGGTGATTTTACGTATTTTATCATTACTGATTCAAGTTTTGTTTCCTGTCCGCCGATGAATACAACTTTAATTGTCTTCCTGAAAATATAAGCGTGGAAATGTTATTTTTTTAATTTGGTTTTTAGGTCTTAGCCCCTATATCTGTTTTGAGCTAGTACATGCATTTTTAAATATATTGATATATTGATGTTTGTTAAAAAGCTGGCATATATTTTTAATATTTGTCATTAGGGTTGCCGCCTAATTTTTATTTCATGTTGGCATGTATGCAAACAATTACTTTTTTAAAATTTGCTTTCTATTTTTGCTGGCTTGAAATGTTTATGGTAACTTTAGACTTTTTGCTTATTACATTTAGGCATTTGTTGTGTAATCAAATGGTGGCCTTAATTTTTATTTATTTTTTATTTTGTGCAAATATGATGATTGCGTTAGAAAGTGGTCCTGCTTTTATTGGTTGAATTAGTTGCTGTATCTTTAGATCTGTAACATTAATAGGGTAAGGATCGGTTAATTTGTAAAATACAAAGCAGGAAAATAGGAATGCATTGCTGCTTTTGGTAATTACCAAAACTAAAAGGAGACACTTTTGATAATAACGGATGTATTTAAAGGCATTTTACATTTCCCCTATATTGTCTATTAACAAAATAGATATAACTTGTTTAGAATTGAAATTGATATTTCAGGTAATATTTGTTTTAAAAAGATTTTTTTTTTTTGTATTTTGAAATCTATGCAGAAACTTTTTAAATACAGAGGCAGCGCTGTCACCAGGTTATACTATTTTTGTAGAAGAAGTAGATCACTTATAGATGATATAGAGAGGTGACTTTTAAAAGTGACTGTTTAACAGTGTTATTGATTTCTGCAGGCTATTTATTTTCTGTTTAATGGCTGCAATTAATAGCAGTTTGCCATTTGTGGCCTCCCTTTCAAAATGAATAAATTAGGTTAAAGTCCAGTTTATAAGCTATAATTGGTTTGCAGATGTGCCCTTATCTTTTTATTAGAGTAATGCACTGTTGTTGTTGGAATTACTAAAAAAAAAAAAAAAAAAGAAAATCCTAAAACACGATCCTGTCAGCTAAGCATGGTCACAAAACCATATTTCAGATAGACTGTAAATGCCAAAATTGGTGCACGTTTTATTCATAAAGCAGTTTCTCATGTTAAATATTCCATTGATTGAGTGCGTTTTGTTTTAAAATATAAATAAATGCCTAAACCACAATCCTATCAGCTAAAAATGGTCACAACACATAACAAATAGTCCTTATAGTACAGTCAGATTAAGCATGTTAGTTTAAAGACCCCACAAACACAACAACCCAAGGCATGAAGTGCATTTATTTTAACGCAAATGCCATTGAATTAAGCTAATTTTAGTCAATACACCCCAATAAAACACTAGGCAAGGCAAAAAAAAGAAAATATAGAACACATTGAATAATAAAAATGCCGTCTCCTAAAGCACCGTTCTTTGAACACAAATGCAACTACCATCAGAATAAGCACATTTGAGTCAACACACCTAAATAACAAACAGAATTCCAAATAAACAATACCTGCAGTTTAAGTGCTTTAGTTTCCAAACTGCACAAACACAACAAACCAAGGCAAACAAAGAAAAAAAAAACCAACGAAAGACACCTAAATCGGCAGAAGAGAAATAATACATGTAACGGGGGCAGTGTCCATGGTCGTGACCAACACGATAAGAGGAGGGACACATGTAAACGATTCACCACACAAAACCAAGAAATTTGAAAAGGCACACGAACAAACAAATGAAAACTGATGGGTGTGCCAAAAGCCCATAAAGCAAATACTGCATGTCTTGAACGAGACTGCGCATGTGCTGCCTAGGCGAGACCTAAAAACAGGAATGTGGCAAATAAGTCTGAGCCGGTGGTGGGTGTCATGGCTCCTTTTAATCTTTAAGCGTTTTGCGACTGTTCATACTCAATATAGACCCTGTGGCTATTGCTTGACCGCACAATCAACCCATCACAGCCTCTTCAAACACTAGCAAAAATATTAAAGCAATCAACATGGAAGGGAAACAATGTTAACTTAAATGATTTGTGCCAGGTTTGTTATTTCCAGTATTTCATACATGTCTAAACAAACATTGTTCGTATGTTAAGCGATGGGATACAAGTATATTTAAGGGAAATATTGTTGCTTGCATTGACCTACCAACTCTTCAATGTTGCAGACGCACTTCGAAATGCATCGTCTGTTAATAGGAGATCTGAAAATCAATTAACTTTGTGAGAAAAGTGTAACGGAATGACATTGTATCCTGACGGGATTGCATGGTCCCTCATGATGACCTTCTGTGATTCTAGAACAATTATGCAAAATACAGCTGAAAAAAATTAAGCAATCACTAAATGTGTCAAAATGTGCCTGAAACAATCACGTTAATCAGAAACATTAGGACTACCACGAACTTATGTAAAATCCTCAAATCACTGTGGATTCTAGTTTTTGAAACAAAGTGCTCGTACTCCTGACCTTCACAGTGCTTGTCCCATACTAAAAAAGCAAAGCTGGTCCTTCTTTTAATGTATTACAACATCCTGGTGTTAAGGCAATGCTAATCAGACTTCCTAATTAAGGGGACTGCTGAAAGCACAAATCATTACAGGTAATGCCCCTGAAAAGAGCACAACAAGCAGCCCTTACCTCTATGAAACAACTAAAAATGAGACCGCTTTACATCAACTGTGCCTGCCTCCCTTTTCTGGAGTGAAATCTCTTGCCCAGCTCTATTGCACAAATTCATCCCCAGTATAGTGAAAAGCATGCAGGGATGTTTACAGTCTGACTGGTGCTTCAGGTCCACCACACCCCTGAACAAAACTATTAAGTTAATGGGAAGATAGTTCAGATGAGAAAAACGCAGGATATGTAGGCAACATATGGGTGGTAAACAACGTTTACCCCGCAACTTTTTCCCCGCTTGGAATCACAATGCGACCGCGTTGTGATTCCGCATACCATTACTCCGCAAGTCGGAAGAACGACTTGCGCGGGGGGGAGGTGTTGGATTTAAAATCCAACACCTTCCCTAGTGTCCGCACACACTGGAGTTGGAATAGTAAATTATACTATTCCAACATCCAGCACCCCCCTCCGCAAGTCGTTGTTCCGACTTGCGGAGTAATGGTATGCGGAATCACAACGCGGTCGTTGTAACGACTGCGTTGTGATTCCAAGCGGGGAAAAAGATGGCGGAATAACGTCGTACATTCCATATGGGTAGCTCAGAGCCCACAGCTAAAAAGGTACATTTTAGTGTGTTTAAGGTATAGCAGACATGGAAAAGCCTTCGTGGAATTCAATCACTTCAAAACTTAATGGCAAATGGATACAGGTGCTGAAAATGAAGGAGGTCAAACTGTTTATTTCTTTCACTTAGAAAAGGTAATGAAGGTCTTTTTGTCTCATGGATAAAGAAGCTGTGTCTTACTCCCTACAACCATTCGGCCTTGTGTCAAACCGATATTGACGAAGACTAACAGTCCAACAAACATTTGTATCCAGACAAACCGTGATAAATCTGAACTGCAACCTTATTAACAGAGAAGCTCTCTGAAGGCCAGGAAGCTAAACCTTAATAGACTTGATGGTCAGTCCTGAGCATCTTTGGCTGGGAGCTGGTATTGATTTTATATGGTTGTTATCCTTGCAACACATTGGAGAGGGTAAGCTATTCATTCAGTCGCCCAAATAGAGATAGCTGTGAACGTTTTATTCCCAGAGATGTGCTGCAAACTTACTTGGAAGCTTTGTTGTGGAGAATGACTACTTAATCTAAAGCTCTCAAAAGCACGAAGTGGGAGGTCTTAACAAATGTTTCATTCAGCACTTCCCATTTCAAGGCTAGGAGCATTGCTTACAACACTGTTAATGAAATTACATTACTTTGAAGTGATGCTTTCGCTCCGCTGCCCTGATTAAGCACACGTTGGTAAACAAGGGACCGGGCAAACTTACTGAAGAGATACTAAACAATGGTCCCTATAGTGACATTAGAACACAACGATTATATAGGCATTCACGATCACCGACATTAATGGAGCGTACTTAGTGGAGCAGAGGGTTACCCCAGGCTTCCCTTAATTGTTCTTTTTCTTTAATCTTTTAACCTTTTTCTAACAAAACAAGTGCGTTGAGACATTTGGGCAGTAAATCAGCACAATTAAAACGTTCCCATTATGCAGATTTAATAGGATTTAGAGTATCCCCTCTTGAATATACTCCCATACCCCCTCCATAGTTCCCAAATCCTTCTGTGCTTCCTGGGACATCTTGCTTTATAGATTACTTCTGACAGTGTACTGTAGTCCATTCTTCTGAGCCAAACGTTGATTGGGTTGCATTATCTGATCTTGAGTGCCTTGCTATGCCCTGCTTGGCAGGAGAGGACCCATCCACTCAAATGTTTGATTACTCCTAGGCCTTTTCATCCATCCACTAGTCTTGAGGTTGCAAGTGACCACTCAAGGATACTCCCCAGGGTGCAATGAATTTGTGACCAGTACTCTTGAATCCGGGCAGTTCCAGGTCATGTGCAAAATGTTTATATTGTGGCATCACATCTAAGGCTGTTTGGGGTTGGCCTCTTGTCCACCTTGCACACACTCTCAGGGGTTTAGATATTAAATTGTATTGGGCACAGGGAAAATGTGTTGGCTTCTCACCATTGCTCCTCCAGTGGCACCTTATCTCGCTCCCACCAGCCTTGGCGATCCTGCAGAGCTGCCTGGGTATTTATCAATAAGGGTAGGCGCTTGAGACCCTTTTCTCCCCCAGAAGCCCCAGTGTCAATTTGTCCCTCAGTGGGTTGAAATCATTAAGTGCAGCTAGTTCCACTTTGTGTACGTCCTAAAGCATGCCTCGTTCATAGATATCAATAAAACTCAGAGTTGTGGAGGGCAACTTTCTCCTTAAATTTGTTGTGCGATTTCATGTGACTGCTATCCCATGTCTACGAGCTTGAAATTCCCAATCGGGTCCCATGCCCATAAGCCCTCTATTCAAACTGAATGGGTGAGCCATCATCCCTGCCATAGAGGAGTCTCTCGTCAGTATCTCCCCAACCGACGTGTCCGCTTAAAAGTTCTTATGCCAACAGTACAGGGTAGACCTTATCACTGGAGAAAGTGAGTTGGGGGATTGCGAGCCATTGAGAAGAATCAACACTCCAGACCCCTCAAATAGGTCGCTCTCCAACTGGTGTTCAGGGTTTTTAGTGTACTAAAAAAACACCAATTATTGATGGAGAGGAGTTGTGCTTCCCATTTATAAAGTTGAATATTTGCCACTTGCAGGCCACCATCATGCACCAAGTTGGATACTTGCCCATAGGAAATGTCAAATACAGGTGTACATTCCCTCAAAAAACCTTGATGGGTTCTCATCGGGATAGTTTTGGAGTGTGAAATATTGCCTGTGAAACAAGAACATCTTAAATAAACCTGCCCACACCATGAGAGAGAGGGACCCTGCTCTGTATGTTTTTCTGTACCGTGTATACTAGAGTAGCAGTATTTTTTACTTAGCACGTCTGGGGATCCAGTGAGATGTGTATATCCAGGCATTTTAAGTGTTCTGCCTGGGAGTGTTTCCTGGACAACCGGTTGCCAGGTTCTCACCCTGAACTGGGGCAAGAGAGGCTAAAACATCCCCAAGAGACTATTAGGATTTGCATTAAACACGGTCCAGTCCGCAGAGGGTCTCAAAAGGAACAGGAGGATATCATCCACCTACAATAAGACAGTCTTCATTGCCCCTCCCACCAAACGCCCCCAATTTAGACATCTAGTTTAATCCACTCCACTAACCGAGCCACAATGAGAGGGAACAGAAAAAGAGATGAGGGCACCACTTTCACGTGTCCCACTCAGTGGTAAAAAAATGTGGACTGGATGCTGTTGACCCACACCTTTGCCCACAAGCAGCTGTATAAAAACATTATGAATTAGAAGAAACTGGTGCAGAAATTACGTTTTTGCAGGACATGGTGAATAAAGGGCCAACTCACCGAATTCAAGGTATTCTTGAGGTCACAGAACTAGTGTGCTAGGGTACAGATGCTCACCCACCGGAGCGAGTAGCAGCGGCAGTCGCCTGAGACACTGACTTGTGCTTGTCCTCTGCATGAAGGCACTGTGGACCATAGTATTTATGGCCCTGACTGGCCACTTAACAAATATTTTGGCCAGGATTTTGGTTTCCAAGTTGATAATTGAACGTGGTCATTATGAAAAGAACCGATCTGGAAGCTTTCCCAGTTTTAGCAAAACTGATAAAGTTGCATTGCGGAAATCGTATATTATGCACCAGTGAGGGAGGCTTCATAGGCTGCCAATGAATGTAGACTCGGGAGAGGTGTGATTATTCTGTGAAATTCAAGCGTGAGGTTATTGGGACCTGAAGGTGGTATATCGCCGAGGGCCTTTTCCACCTCAAGTGTGAAGGTGGCATCAGGGCCCCCCTAGTATAAACATCGGATTGTTTAGTTAATTAGGTCTCAGTTCATGAGGTTTTTAATTTTGGATGCCAATAGGGCTAGTCTGTGTAGAGCTGCATCAATTGGTTGTGAAGGTAGTCACTTGCCTGTCTTATCCCTTACCTCATTCTGGTGATACTGCAAGGCCATCCATGCCAGTCTGGCAACATCAACCGTAATCTGTTTTAGGTGAGTTCTGGCTTCCTCCAACCGACAAAGCATTGCAAGTACTTACAGATTTCGGTTGTAATGCAATGACATTTCCACTGCTGTTCCCTCCAATTGATGAGGGCCATTGCCGTACCCCAGATCACCGTGTATACGCTCTTCAACACCATGTCTGCTAATGACATCAGTTCGAAGTGGGCTATCCCCCCCCCCCGTGCCAAGTATGCCAGGCATCACACAGCCGCAATGAAACTGCCAGATAGTCAAAATTGATTCTTCCCTACACATTGTGTCATGTTCTGCAGGAGGCAATGCTTTCCATGGTGGCATTTAAGTCTCCCCTTTTAATAGTCATGCCTAGCAGGGTGTCCACCAGAAGATCTGTGAGGGCTCGCAGTTTGCTATCAGTGAGTGTTGGTGGAGCATGAATACTAAGGAGCGTCCAATATAGACCCTCAAGGGAACTTGTCACTTGTAAATAACGCCTCAACTTATCTGTGTGCATCAATGAGACCATGAAGGCGAAAGGACCTGCAAGAATATTGTTAACCCTCTAGACCCTTTTGTGAAGCCTACCTGAAACCTGTGTGTGAACCATGGCATCCCAGGAAGCTGCAGTTTGTGCCTAGAAAGCTTTTTTCTTCCAGCATAAGCACATCCAGGGAGTGCTGTTTAGTGAATTTTAGGGTCACCCCTCTCTTTACTGTGGAGACCATTCACATTCCAAGATACAACCCGATATTCAATCAAGACTCTAGCCTGGGTCTTATTGAGAGGTGAGATAGCGAGCTGTTATTGCTGTGTCTACAAAACTTAAACTTTGAATCATACAAACTTTATAAAACCAATCCCCATGAATACCCCCACCCCACACTAGGTTCTCTGAAGTCTAAGTATCTGTTGCTCATAAAAAAAACTCCCTCCAGTAACTAAAACAATAACATTACTTATAATGTGACCGCTCGGTCTTTAGAGCTCCAGAAAATGCTCCAAAAGGCATTCAGCTCCTTGTAGGGCCCACCACCCTCACAAACGACCCATATTTGGTGGCTGGAAAAGTAAATAAAGGGAGCGAGACACACTGCCCCTTGGCACCACCTGATAAAGGAATCCCAAAGGGTCTGGTTGTACTTCACCAAAAAGACAGAAAAGAGAGCAGAGCGACAAATCCTAAATGTTGCTGCTACCGTACATCAGGTTGTAGAATCGACTATTCCTTATTTAATTCTAGTTGACATGAGGCTGCACTTACACTCATCTGTTGAGGTGCAATCCCCTCATTGCTGCGGTCAGTCTCATGTGCGTGCATCCACGTGTTGACATCATCTATGTCTTTTTTGCACCCTCTCGGGCTGGTCAGCTGCCGCTGCCCTTTTGACCGGGCATCCCAACAACTGGGCTTTCCTCACAGTTAATGATCTTTCTTACTTAAGCCCATCCCAGGCAGTGACTAGCAACTGAAAAAATAATAATTTGCCTCCTCTAAGCACTCCCGGTACGGCTGTGTACATTAGCATATATGTTGCTGCGGGTAATCAAGAAGCAGTTTTCTATGTGAAGGGCCATGCACAGGATGCTGTCGTGGTCCATATAGTTGAGCACCTTGGTGATGAGGGGCACCCAGAGGTGATATCTACACCGTGCACTATGTTCTCTATTGATGAAAAAACATGACTCCACTGCAACCCAGGAATGGATACAGGCCACCAGGAATCAATCTGTGTGCAGATCCTCTGCTCCCTTCAGGATACCACAAATCAAAGTTTATTTCTGCAGAACCTGCTCATTCTCTTCTTGCTGTCACTGAGTTTGGTGACCTGACCTAGGCGAGAGACCTCTTCCTTTAGAGACTGGGTTGGACGTGTCTTGATCCATAGATAGCCTTCCTTCCACTTCAGTTATGGAATCCCAACATTCCTCAGGTCTTCTTGGTGGAGGGAGACATTAATTTCGACCTTACTTAATTTACCTTCTAGGCTAGGGCAATGCGTCTGTTACAGATGGCCTGAAAAATTGCAGCTGTGATAGCGGACTTCGTTTCCCCTTTCTCAATTTTGCAAGTTACAGTTGTGCTACTGGGCCAGACATGACCTTTTTTAAATGTGTCAGTCTTGCCCCGTTTGTCTGCAACATGTTCCTGATCCTTACCCATGAGGTCACTGTGTGCGAGGCCGACTGGTATGGGAAATCATGGCACTCCCCCCACACTATCCTTTCCCCTTGGAGATAATGGATGGGGCTCCCACATCCCAGAGTCTCTAAGGTGTAGTCAAAGTGTCTTGGACCGGGGAGATAACAGCCCCTCCAAACGGTTGGGTGAATGTGTAGGCTGGATTTCAAGTCAGATCTGCAGGTCCTGGGTCATATGTGCTCCAGATTTATTCTCCTGGTTTGCTTTGGTCGATGGAGGCAAGTGGCTACCAGCACTGCAGGTCGAGCCCGACAGTACCCATTCCACTTCCCTGCCCCCCCTCTGCTTGACTGCTGGCAGGTGAGGGGAACAGAAGAAAGAATGAGGAAAATGAAGGGGGGGGGGGGGGTCGATGGAGGAGCCGCTTCTTCAACTTCGCAATCTGCGAGTCCTATAGGCTGCAAGGTTTCTGTGCATCCCAGCAGAGGTGTGCCCGCTGATGCGGTCCACCACAGGTCCTTGACAGCTTCATGGTGCCTCTGTCACCACTGCTCAACAGGAGGCTGTGAGCTCCATCACCTCTTGCACCTCTCCAGTACCGGTTAAACTGCTGTGTAGGCCTCGCCAGTCCCTGCAGCCGCAATCCCGAATTCAGGCTCAAAGCTGTTCTTCTCACCTTTAGCTGATCTTCAGTCTATTCGCTTGCCCTCAGGGCCCATGGTAAGTCCTTTGCGGTGAACCTTGGGTGCTCGTTCGTCTACCAACAACTTCTTTTGGGTCTGACCTCACCCCTTTGGAGGCTTCTGATAGCTGTACTTGGTCATCTTCTGCCCTTCCACGCCTGGATTCGCATGACTCTGGACTTCGCTGGCAGGCAGAGCAGCTGTAGTCCACTTTGACCAAGCCAGGTTAATCTCAAGGTCCCCAAACAACCCCACAGCGGTCTAAATTGGGTGGAAAGTCAGTTAGAAGCTGGGATAAGCAGGATGTTGATGTGTCGGCCGAAGCTCCCTTAGATTGTGGCCTCCAACTGGAGTACTCAACCCATGCCACCTCGGCTTCCATACGTTTGTGGAAGGGCTTCCAATTGTCTGTTAAGGGCCTCTATTTACCAGAAAGTAGGAGAGGCGCTTCCTCACTGTGTATACCAGGCCATCACACAAGATTTCTGGGCACCAATCTTTCCAGCAACATGTTTTCTTTATTCTTGCATCATTGCAAATACCTGTGAAGAAGACGTTGTTGAAAGGAAAGGATTAAATGCAATGATTGCAACAGCTCCTCCTGTCGTCGGTAGTAAGATCTGGAATGTTCTGAAGAGCGCCTAGAATTTGTCTCAAAGCCATGAGTGCAGCCCATGGCCATGTCTTCTGGTTTAGACGTGAGCCTGCATTTTCGTCATGGCCCGCGAAAACGCCTTATATCGTAGGCCTCGTATCCTTTTATTTAAATCTAGAAAGGAGCAAGCCGTTAGATTCTTAAACTGTTTATCGTTTGAGGTTCCCTTGAGGGCTTTCCTGGCCTGGAAGTGTTGTTGCCGAACGGACTTGGCAGTGGTAACGACAGTTGATCAGCCTAGGAGGGAACAGAGCCCGACCATTATTGTGCATCTTCAGAGAGGACGGGCGGGGCTCGTGCTGTCCTGCCAGGAGTTGTCATCTCAAATTAAACATTTCAAAAGTGTCCCTGGCGGGGGGGCTGGCCACGTCTCCAAGAATTAACAGCCGATTTCGTGCGGTACAGTGTAGTGGTTAGGCATTATTGCGTTTCTATTTTCCCTGTTTGAAGGAGCGTTAGCTTGGCCTGTCAAATGCCTCGTCGGCTGTTTAGGAAACTGCGTGTCCGGCCCTCTGCTCGGCCTCGTGTCCGGTCCACGTTCATGCACCGTCCTGCAGTGTAGACGGTGACTTCACCCCGGACTCCGTCCCAGAGACTCCCTCACAAACAAGACATGCTGTCACTCCAGGAATCCCGTGCGTCAGCGCTTCATAATGAGGTGCTTTGGACAATGGTGCCACCTCAGCCTAAAAGCAGAGGTTCTTTAAGCTGCAAGGACATAAGATGGAAGGGGAACAGAGAGAGCGTAAAGTTGCGTGGCTTGGCCCATCTTAATAATTTTGCGTAGTTTCGAACGAAGTACATTTGTAACTTCCGTTAGTAAAACCATTAAAGCAGGGACTCGTCAATGTAATTTTGATTTGAGTGAAAACATCCAGCTGAAGTACTTAGTGCAGAAAATTATTCGAGGCATGGGAGCCAAGAACAAAACAAAAAAACTTTTTCTCAAATCTAGACCCAGACTTTCTGCGCAAACGTGAGTTGGGCGGACAGATACTGTCCAGATTTCACACCTCTGCTTTGCAGCGAGGTGCGCACATCTCCCAGGAAGAGTGGGAGGGGTTGGGGGGTTCCTTGCCTTTTAGCGTTAAGCATCTGAGCAGGTTGTTACTCTGTAATATCTGACGTTTAGTCTGCTGATTCGGGGTTTGAGTTTAATTTTAATAGCTCTCGCTTGATGGCACCCATAGTAAACGTCCCCCACTCTCTTTCAAACTAGGTTTGCAGGTCACCATTGTTGTGCTACCATCACTTTGTTTTAATCCGTGACATCTTGGGTGAGGCACGAGTGGACACAGGCCATTAAAGAGTACATTGTTAACTACTGAGGACATTATAAATAACATTTCGAACCTCATTGCCTTTTCCCTCACTTTGAGAAGGGGCAGTGGCTTGAGCAGGCAAGAACCGCCTTATGGCGAACAATGGGAGAGTTGTACAAGCTTTGGAGGATTGTAGCAGAAACGGATTTTAGTTCTCTTAGAAATTCTAACAAGCATTTTCAAAACCAAAGAATTTCAACTTTTGGACTTTTTGGATTTGCCCATGATATTTACAAATGCTACATGCTTTTTGGCTTTGTTGTGCACCATCGGCCCAAAAAAATAGTAAAATAAAAACAAGCTCATTTTGTGCTTGCGCTTATATACGTATCATATTTCTATGGCAGCCCTGCGTGATGAAAAAATGCACATCATCAAACATGCACACACATGCCATGACCCGTCCACCATTTTGTTTCCATTTTTATTTAATGGAACAAAATGGCTGACTCCACTTGGAGTGGTAAATAAAAAAAAAATAGAATTTAAACCTGTGTGAAAGCATGTTTTAAAAAGTGAGCTGCCATGCGGCTGATTGCAGCTTGGACGCTCCAAAAAATAAATATGTGGAGGACCGTAACGGGAGAAATGAGCGATGCAATAGAGAAGCTAATGGGGCAGAAGTTAGCGCATCAGTGTGTTAGAAATATCTGCAAATCCCCCATTGTGTAATGACACAACTTTGCTCAAAATTCGTACTTGAAGTATTGTGATACTAGTTAAAGCATTGTGTAACTGCACTTAATCCAATTTCTAATGTCCAGCCAGTTCCCCTCTATACCTAATTTCTAATGTAAGCTCTTGGAACCAACAAGTCACAGGTCATTGGTGTTCTATGCCAAATGAAATTTGCCGTTCATTAATAATTTGCAAGAATTTTGCTCAGGTAGTACAATGTTACTTATGTCACTAGAACATAGAAGCATTGATAAAAAATAGATGTTTTCGAGGTCCGAAATCGAAACTTCATCAAATTGCAGCTAAATGTTGCTTGAAGGCGGGGCAGTCAATTGCTATGTGTTCTAAAACCCAACTTAATCGACACATACTGTTGAATAACTGGAAATGTTAAGGATTGCCCTTGGAGTTAGGTGAAGAAATATAGCAAAGTTCATGGAAACTTTAACTAGTTGCAATTTTGGCATGTAACGTAAATGCCAAAGGATCAACAAAAGACAGTGGTTACGGCCGTAGTCTTACCTGAATTGGACTATTGCAATGCTCTATATTCCAGTCTGCAGCTAAAGCTTCTCAACAAATTGCGGTTACTGCAAAATCCGGAAGCCTGGCTGCTATATGGGATCTCCAAGCATCAGTCTGTATTTTTGGCACTCAAAGAGCTGCATTGGTTACCCATAAAACAGCGGATGGCCTTTAAGGCATTGTGCATTTCCTTCAAAGCTTTTTATAACTCAGGCTCTGAATTAAAAAAAAAAAAAAACATCTTGGTACATCCCCTCTCTGCTCTTGCGTTTATCTGGAGAAAAGAATATAGCTGTTCCCAATTTCAAAAAAATCCTCCTGGCGAGGTAGAAGTTTTGTCATCTGCATGGCCAAAATGTGCAATACCCTACCTCTTAGTCTAAAGGAAATGACAAATCCCTTTCAGTTCAGGAGAGCTCTAAAAACCTGGTTATTTAGTAAATAGTCAGACATGCTGAACAGCCTTCTAGGCATTCGAGCACTGTATAAATATCATTTTCATTTCATCTCAGTGATGCGGGTATGAGAAAATGTCACCTCTGGCAGGTTGTTTGTGACCAAAAACGTCCTTTACATTTAATTTTCAGTGGATTTGTTTGAATAAACTGCTGGGATGATGCTGTGTCTGGCAGGCATACATAGCAGTGTCTGTTTTGGCCTGCTTCAATTCATGGCTTCAGTTTCCCTTGGTGTAATTCATGCACGTGCAAATGCTTAAAGTCTCCAAGTTAATCATTCCAACAATCCCACATCACCCCCTCCACTAGACACACACTACCCTTCTGTCTTCTCTTTAGTATATTGACAGTCATTCACGTTTCTAAATCACAGCTATCCGAGAGGTACTGCACCGTTATTGCACCTTCTCAACCTTCCAAGATTCCGGTGGCAGCCACTTCTAGTTTTAGGTGGCACACATACCCTATTGTCAGATTGGGTGTGGTTTTATTATTTTAAGAAGACAATCGCAGCATGGTAAGATTTGTAGACCTACTTTCAGCATTCCAAACATGTACCTTTCTTAAGCAGCCAATGTTGCAATGCGGACAAGCTTGTTTCAACATTTATAGTGCACGTTTCTGCATCTCAGATTTGGTAGGGGCATGTCCGTTTAGGAGAGCAGCTATAGAGAGATAGACTTAGCCTGCAGAACATTTTTAGCATTTAAAAACAACTGAATTGTGTTTTTTAATGAGCACCACTTTAACCCCTTCCATGCACATGACGGAACGGTTCCGTCATGAGCCACGGTTGAGCTGTGCTCATGACGGAACCGTTCCGTCATGGTCCCGCCCGCGCTCGAACCCTTCAGCACCGCGGCGGAATTCGCCCAGCGCTGAAGGGGTTAAATTGTAACCGATACTGGTAGTCAATAACTGTAATAGGACAAGCTTTAATGTCGATGTGGTAATAAGGCTTCCATTCAGACTACAACTTACCATACTCTGTTCTTCCACTTTATAACCCCTTTTCTTCCATCAGGCAAGTTCCTCACACTCCCTCTCGGGTTATCGCTCCCTTTAAATAGTCTTTCCTTTGTTGTCATTTTCCTCTACTGTTCAGGATCTTATCCGTTTACACTGTCATCATCCTCCTCTTATCTTACCATGGCCTCCCACTCCGCTTTTTAGGTGTCAGTACCCATCTGTTTGGTATGTACCTCCTTTGTGACGTCTTTTTCATGGGGTCTCCCATCGATCTAGGCTTAATCTCCCCCTCTGTCTAACTATCATGCCCTCATCTCTTGTATTCTTTCGTTCCAGCCAGTTGCCTGCACCACCTTCCCACTTTGGTTGTCATCCCCTTGCTTTATGCATTGGCACCCCACCCCCTTATGATCCACTTCCATACCTTTAATTGTTCCTCTTTACTCCTTTTGGGTCTGCTCCCTTCTTTCTACATTGACAGCTGTTCTCCTTTCTCCAAGGGATCGTCTGTTCTGGCTTTTAATTTAGGTGGTTTTCACCTTCTCTCTTATTTCAGTTTAGAAGAAGTCTCTTTTCACTTTCTGCATCTTCTCATGCCTTCCTCTAGTTGTTTCCTCCCCTTCTATTTAGATGTATTATTTCTATCATTAGATGCCTTTGTTGACTCCGATTCACTCTGATTTATTTGTTTACCCCCTTCACTTTAGGTATTCGTGCCTCCTATATTGGCTCCTCAGGCATTTTGCTTTAAGGTGCTTTGTCCTGCTTACGTTTTAGAGAGTTGCCCCTCTTACTTTTCTTCAGATGTCATTTCGCTCTCTATACTTAAATCCCACCTTCTTTAGGTGTCTTCTTTCACTTACTTCACTCCCATACCTTTAGGCTTTTGGATTCCTCCCTTGAGGAGTCTTTACTCCCTTCACTTGGGCATCTTCCTCCTCATCTTCAAGTGATATTAACTTTCTTCAAGAATTATTTTCCACCTTACTTCAGACATTTTTGTCTACCCCCACATTTTTCATCTCGCTCGCTCTAAAAGCCTGTCCTCCCAAAACCTTCTCTACAGGTCTGTCATTACCCAGTTCCTCATCGACACCCACCTCCACCAACCTGCATCCTTTTATTGGAAATGTGTGACTCTTCTGTGACCCTTCTTTAAGCGAATGATTTAATTATAAGAAGAAAACCTGGATAACCAGCATTTTATTATGAGAATATTTCCAAATGTGTGTGCAGGGGACTTTATGATGAATGAACGCAAGCATCAATTTAGTTGTGGCTCATGAAATGTGCTCCAACTCTGTTGTCACTTCTTAATGACGGTGGGGTTGCATGTGAAGATTAGGTGGTAGGTTTGCTATAGCGTTCTCTGTTAGAACAAGGGCAAGATATGAATGATAGGTTTTGGATCTCTGCCTCCGTGTACACGCAAGATCCAGCACTAAACATGGCATATTCACTAGAGATGAAGCATCATCTGCAACCTGTCTCCTTTATGCCATCTTTGGCATTCTATATGCTTTTCTGCATTTCTGTTGCTAATTGTCCCAGTGCTTCAGAAGTCTGTGCTAATAGGTACGACAGTTGTTGAAGTAAAATTGGCCTGAACATAGCCTTCAAAAACCTGGGTCACCCCAGAGTGTTGCATTGGGCTCGACTGGTCATGTGGTGTAACTGATGTGACCAACACGGTGCGTACCAAGCCCCAATTATTGCCATCATGAAACAGTAGGTGATATGGGAATATGTGTTTGAGGTAATACACTATTGTATTAAAGGATATCTTCATAGATGCACTGCTAATCTGACCCTCTATTTTTTAACAGGTATTGGAAAGGTGAAACGAAAACCCAGTATGCCCGACTCTGCGTGCCCCGCTGACGACGGCTTCTCAGACACCGAGCGCCTCTACGACCTCAGCATGCCTGCCTTTGTGAAGTTTACCTATGTAGCAGAGCGTGAAGATGAACTCTCCTTGGTCAAGGGGACAAAGGTCATAGTCATGGAGAAGTGCAGCGATGGGTGGTGGCGTGGCAGCTACAATGGGCAGGTGGGCTGGTTCCCCTCAAACTATGTGACGGAAGAGAGCGATAGCCCCTCAGGAGACCAGCTGGGAACCCTGTCTGAGAAGCTTGCAGCAGTAGTGAATGACATGAATGGGCGATCACTGCATGTTGTGCAGGCTCTTTATCCTTTCAGTTCCTCTAATGAGGAGGAGCTGAACTTTGAGAAGGGGGAAGTCATGGATGTGATCGAGAAGCCAGAAAATGACCCCGAATGGTGGAAGTGTCGGAAAAGCAACAAGCAAGTGGGCCTTGTTCCCAAGAACTACGTTACTATCATGCAAAACATTCAGCCCATTGGCGGCCTAGAGGAGCCTACCCCTCCACAATGCGACTACATTGGTCCCTCTGGCATGGGCAAGTTTGCTGGCAACCCTTGGTATTATGGGAAGGTGACGCGGCACCAAGCAGAAATGGCCTTGAACGAGAGGGGGAATGAGGGAGACTTCCTCATTCGTGACAGTGAATCTTCGGTAAGTTGTACTTTGCAGAAAGTTCCTGGACTGTGGGAATTACATTTGGTGTAGACATATAAGAATGGGAATTGATTGGGTCAGTTTATGCTTTTAAAATCCTTATTCAAACAGGAGGCTAAACAGCCAAAGTGCTCCCATGGAAAGGTTGATTTGCTGCCACCTATGCCATAGTAGTGGCATATGATGTCACCGGTATGGCATAGACTATAGACTGGAATGGCTGGTCGCTATAATGTACACAAAATAAGCATTTGAAATGTCTTCCAAGCAATCAGGCAACTGGTGTTATTTTAAAGCCCAAACGTTCACCCCTCTTGTTGGAAGGTTATTCCTGTTTTAAAAAAGTTAAAAACAAAACTATTTAATGACATTTAGAGGGATTGTGATACAACTGTGCTACCCCACTCATTTTAAATTTCCCATTAGGTTGCTCTATTTATTAGAAGATACACCGGCATTCCCCAGTCGACTGTCATAATAATAAAAACTTGTCCTTTTTATGGCCTATTCTGTAACAGTTTTTCTTTTTTAAAGAACTGTAAATATCAGTTGTTACTATTAACCCAATTTAATTGAACCCACTTTTTCCAACTCAGAGACTGATAGGCAGGAATGACCGGTCAGGTTTTCAAGGCCGTAACTTCCTAACTACACACACGTATAGCTATTTTACTAGCTTATTAGTTGCCTCTGCAACTCTAAGCTTTTGGGGTAGTGTGTGCTGTGCAAATTGCTGAAAAGCAGGCCACAGAATTAAACAAGCACTGGCATAGCCAATAGGTCTCGCCTTTGGGATCTTATAAGTGTTTAGCCATGCAGTAAATTATTCTGTGTGTTGTGCCACCAGGGATTGAGGAGCTATACAATTGCTACATACTAGGTTATGGCAGTGCAGATATGGGCCATCACTAACGCATCCCGATTGTAAAAGCAAACACAGGATTTTGATTAAAAGAGGGTCACTCCCTCAACCACACCCTTTGTCAGGCCAAGGTCATTGTTCTGCACCTGAGTCTGTGGTGGTCCAGCTGCGGTCAGTGAGGTATCACAGGGGCAGATGGTGGTATGTACTCGCTATGTTTGCATTCCATAATATATTTATATCCCAAGTACAGCAATATATGTGTGCACACACGTATACACAAACACGATACATGAATATGCGTGAGCATGATTATCTATCTACACACGCGATCACACAAAATGTAATTTCCCCACATACTTTCACCAACAGAAATACTATCACAAACTATTTAAAGGTGATTAATTCCAATTTATTGAATGCGCATCGAGTGACGACAGGTATTAAAGTTACTGGGCCAATCACAATAGGTAACGTCCACACACTTCTGACCAATTGCCTGAGACTGATAGTACAGTCTACTTCCAGAAGAGTGAGAAAAGCCCTAAGGAAAAAGTGGGTCCAAAATGATGCACTGAATTCAAAGGGAGCTTTGAAAGGTGCTATCTCCGGAAATCATAGAGTGGCTGGTGTGCCTTGTGAAATTGCTACATATGTATTGGCCATCTTAGAACTACATTAGTAGTGTTGCATGTTGTAGTGGGTTTGGTATCGCTGGTGGTATACTTTCACGATCATCTATTCTATGGGAGAGCATCATTATTAACAGATGGCACAGATCTTTCTAATTAACATCCCTAGTCTCTCACCTGACTGCAACCTCTCCTTACACGAGGTGTGGGGAGGTTCAAAGTTTCATGCCATTGTCCTATGTTTATGTCCATGCCGATGCTTCACCTCCCGCAGAAGTGTTGTGATTGTTATAAAATGCAGAGGACCTGTATTGACGTTGCGTTTCTTACAGAAGTGTACACAGCTGTCGCCGGTGTTATAACTGAGTCTTAGTCGGTGCCTTATTGCTTCCCGTATCCCTTCGTGGTGAAAGGTGGTATGCCAAACTGGGATCCCAGGTTCGCACCATACCATGGTGCTCGGTAGTGCTGGCTCCTCCTCCTACGGCTACAGTTGCACTGGTTGTTATGGCTTGGCATTGGGCAGTGGCAACGGGCGTGCGAGGGGTCTCGGCATTGAGTCTCCCCATGTGTAAGTGATTTGCTTTGTTTGGCCGAGGCAATTGAGATGATATCTATTTATTGTTAATTAAAAAATACATGAATGCCGTCTGTGTTTAAAAAAAATAAAAATAATGCCGTCAGCAGAGTACGTTTGTGTATATGGCACGAAAGTGAAAGTGATCGAGAGACAGGCAAGAAAGTGAAAGCGGCCATGTGGCCATGCTAATTAGAAACAGATGGCCTCTGTGTGCCGCTGCTCGCTCCCACAATGTGGATGCCGCCACACGCACGAGTGTTACAAAACAGCAGACCGATTCCAAAAGGTCATCTCCTAGAGCAGTGCATGTGCGTTGCGCTAGGCTCGACCTAAAAACTGTGGGGACACAGAAGCTGCTGCCTTTGAGGAGCCTTCGACTTCAAGGCCCACAAGCCCTGCTGGTTACCAAAGGAGGAGGCGAGACACAATCCACAATACAGCTCATATTCACTTCCCTCAGCTCAAGACACAGAGACACCCTCTGACTGTGCGGGCCATGGACTTCAATGTTCGCAAACTCTTCCTTTTACCAAAGCAAGAGGCAGTAACCCAAGCGCTATATAGCACACATCCACCTCCACATTGTGGGACACAGTGACACTGCTGCCTGTAGGAGATGTGGATTTCAAGGCCCACGAGCCCTACTGGTTACCAAAGCGGGAGGTGGAGCCCGAAGTGCTACATAGCACACACTCACCTCCAGCAGTTTGGGATATGCACGGGTCGCACCTGGGCACTATCTGGGCAAAGACTGAGTGGGCCAAGAGCGAATCTGTCTTCAGCCATTCGTGGTCGAAGGACACTGGGCTGGGCCAAGCCTCTTCCACTCATGAAGCAAACATAAGGTGTACTTGCAACGCAGGTGGAAGACCTTAAAAAAAATACCTTGAAGGTCCAAGTATTGATTTCTATTGCGTGCAGTGGGGGTCATAATGAAAGCAATTGAATTGGCAGAGCAACAGTTATCAATCAGTGCCCCAACACAGTCAGCATGAGTGGAGCTTGCTGACGTGCAGGTCCACCGTAACCCCAATGAGATGGGTGCCGGGAGTTGTGAGCCACCCCCGATTGTGGAGCGCAGCACTATCATTACGTTGCTACAGACCGTCTTGAGTCCGGTTGCAAAAGGGGACTCACGAGAGATCAACTTGTGTGGAAAAGAGCATATGTGCATTTTTACTCAACACCCCTAGTAACCCTACATTTTTTGACTATATTGATATTTGTGACAAACTTGAGTCTCCTAGAATCTAGCCTTCACCCAATATTACATATTCCAAATTGAACGCTCCAAACATCAGCTCAAAGGCTGCATTAAACTGTTGCTCAACCCTAACATCTGTACACTTGCCCCAAGCATTAGAAGCTCTTCCCAGAACAACTCTTCTCTACTCATGCTGTAGCCCCTAATGTCCTTTGTCTGAAGCTCAGGCATCAGGTGGGATGGGTCGGTGAGCCCAACTCCCCTTGAATGGGCGAGGGGACTTGGAAATTAATGAGTCTTCAGCTCACCCTCATGATCATGGAGTACTTCCTGTAATGAATTTGGCCAAGTCGTGTCCGTATGTTGTAATCCTAGTAAATGTTCTTCAGATCAGTCAGCGGGGGCCTTGCGGGTGGCTAAGATCGAGGCTTCAGGTCTGAGACGCACACTTTTTGACACTTGTAGTGTGAGTGCTGGAGTACTGTACATCTAGTGATGTCATTCTTATATACTGATGGGACGTCACGGTACGTTTCTTAAGTAAGATCTTTGCACAGCATGTGAGGACCTTAGGCACAGAGTGGCAGAACGCCAAGCAAGTGAACAAACAAAAATATCCCATAAGAACAGGAGTTAAGTCTCTAGCAAGGTTGTATCTTTGTAGTGCAGTCAGAGAAAGACCAGATTCAACAGCAGAGCAAGGAGATGGGGATGTGTATGTATACAAAGGTATTGTGCGCGGCTGCGTTCACTCAAGGAAGCTGCTGAATGTACTGTTTGACTGGGATTAAACTCTTTCCAGGCACAATCAATAAACTGGATGCATAAACTTTTCAGTAGTAGTGTGTGTCTGGTTGTGTGATGCATAATCTGCAGGCTGTCTCTGAAGAATGACCGGGGAAGAGCTAAGACAGCTAGGACATAGTTTTGATAATTAGTGTTTACCGAGTCCTAAATCATGCCATACCCACACTTACCTACGGCTTTGCTTTTTTCTTTTTCAACTAAATGTTCCCTACATTATTCTTGTAGAAGTTACTTTATCTGGTCCCATAAATCCCACAGTTTACAATTCATTTAGCGTATCCTTTGTAGAAAACCCTCACATCCTGCATAAGTCTATTGCAATCTGTCCGATTGCAATACACAATTAAATCATCACAGGTACCTGGAAAAATATATCTATATATATACTGCAAGTAAAAATAAAAAATGTCAGCCTAGCAACTAGATATATCTATATATAAACTGCGTCCTGGCTTACCCTATTTTAATGAAATATGTGTTTTAATTTGATGGCTACAACATTGAAAGGGCCCGTTTTTTTTTTTTTTAGGTTTTTTTTTACATCTGGGAACTTAGTATTGTAGGAATTGTGGGAAGGAACGGTAGTCTTCACAGTAACCACAACACTGTTTGGGCCACCCTAGTAGCATCCTAGGTCTCGAATAGTAATGATTTAAGTGGGGCTACGTACCGTTCAACAAAAAATAAAGGCTTAAGGCTTGTATGAAAGTCTCTTAGCCTTTTGGGGCTGAAGACCAAGTTTCTTGAAAAACATGTGGTAGACATTTTTCAATGTTTACCCCTAGCGCGAAGGAAGTTATGAATGCTCTCAGCAATTGATGCAGTCGCCCAAAGAATCTGTTACTGAAGCCAGTCAGTACTTGAGATCCCCCCCGACCCCCCGGGATGCTTTGATGTTGTCTGTAGACAAGCAAACAAAATACTTTGTAAAGCTCTGATTTGAAAACCTGGGGTTAGAATAACAATCGCTATCTGTAGATTAACATATATGGTTGTATTGACAAATAGGAAGAAAGAAATCCGTAAGGAGGCCTGGGAGTACCTTGTCACGACCTGCTAACTAAAAGACCTGTTTTTAACAAGCATTTGCAATGCAATAGGTCTCGCATTTATACGAGTTTGAGCTATTGGCATTGTAAATGACAATGCTTTATTTAAGTTTGGTTTTTTTAAAACATAAATAAAAGGCACTGTCATTTACAATGCCAATAGCTCAAACTCGTATAAATGCGAAACCTATTGCATTGCAAATGCTTGTCTGACTGTTTGTGGGCGATTGGGCCGGGTTTTACTGTGGATTCCCCGAATCTTACAACAAACATTTCCTGCACGATGCCTTCTCCCATGCCTTGTAAAGCACATACTTTGTTTACATTTCTTTATTGCCATTTTGGTCAAAAAGCACCACCGGTTGTAAAAAAAAAAAAAAAAAATTTGGTCCACAGCTCAATTGCAAAACAGGAGCGATTGTTAAGGCGGGCACTCGGGCAATGGGCGTGTATCGGAGATGCAGCCCTAAGTTGCCTTTTGGCGAGAGTGGTGGCCGATTTGTGCTGTCTCAGATGCTGCCAATGGTCCAGTGGGGGGCTGGGCGGCCATTCCCAGGCAGATGGGTTTCTATTTGGGGGGGGGGGGGGGGGGGGGAGTGGAGCTCGCCCATTAACGTATGCAGATTGAACAGTGGGCCTCAGCAGAAGTGGCCCCACTTCCAATCAGGTGTGGTTCATCACTGGCTGCTGTGTCTGCCTGTTCCTGACGCACTTGTTTTGTTATGTCCGCCTCAGCCCGAGGGTGGTAGAGGGCAGCGTGCGTGGCTGATGTGAATAGGGATTTCTACCTGCGAGGGGTGGGCTGGTTGCTGCGGAAATCTGGAGACTTCTCAAGAGGCCGATGAACCTCGATCAGACGCAGTGACGTGTCCAAGTCGCCAGTGACTGGCAGGGCATGGGAACTATTAGTAGGAATAGCAGGGCAGATTCTGAGACATGTCGCTCTCCCTGGGGTCTGCAGGCACGAGGCACAGTAGTAGTAAAGTACCTGTAGAGCAGTCACCGAATGTCCCATATGGCTGTGGCAATTAGGCACGTTCAGTTCTGAAAGCCGTGAGGAGAGAGGTCAGTCACGTGTGCAGGCTTCACGGTGAAAGAAAGTCCCGAATGACGTCGGTAGAGTCAGTGGCCTGTTAGCCGGTGAACAGTTCAGTGTTTATCTGCTGTCTCTCGGGGCCGTGGCAGCCAGCCATGTGTGGTCAAAAAACATGGATGCCTGGTAAAACAAGACCAGTCCGGCGGAGCGTGGCGCGCGCGCTTGGAAGGGGCGGGGGAGCGCATTCCAGGCGGGGGAGCGGACCCTTTATGTGGAGGATTTGATTAAACTAGCTGATCCATGGCTTTGTAGTAAAGAGTGTGCATCCTTTAACAAAAGACAAAAGTGAAGTTTGTTTATCCTGTGATTTTGGCCACAAAATTCCCTGACTCCATTATATCATGCGCGGAACTGGGTAGACCTTCTTTATGTCCGTTTCCTGGTTCTGTACCTGCTAAAGATAACTTATGGACGAAGCGGTCTTGCATGAATGCCAGGCGGCTGGAGAGGGAAGCTGTGGAACTCCAAAAACCACATATTAGGACCTATGCGGTGGTCCGGACCACACTGCCTGTCGAACCTCATCTTAATACTGTAATACATGCGTGGGAATGGGCTCCTCTTACTAAAGGAGGAATGGGCTCTATTCACGGTTACTTATTCTTTCCACTGAGGCAATGTGAAACAGTTTCCTTTCAGTAAGATATCTCCACAAACATTGTTGCATTTCAAATTTTTTTGCGAATACTATCAGCCCTCCCAAGGTTGATATGTTACCTTTTTTAAGAACAATTGGGCTTTGACAGACTTAGACTGGCTTTATTCTATTTACAAATACTTTCTTTGCCCGAGGCGTGCCACAGTTGGCCTATTAAAAGCAGCCATTCAGTACTACAAACGTCTGCTGTTCTACTATAGTTAATTTTATGAGATGAATGATTTTTTTTGTGTCCATTTTTGCTTTAGAAATACTATATTGGTTTGATCGTTGTCTGATTTTTAACATACTTTATCTTAGTCTTAAATATTGTTCCCATGCATTTATGCTTTTATGCACTTTTAGAATTATTTATTCATAATCAAATAAATGTTCATTGATTTGAACAGTGGGATAAGACCGAATATTGAATATTTTGGACCACGTCAAAGGACCTATCCATGCCATCTAAAAGAGAAAACAGAGGATTTTAACACCAACAATGACTACTTTGGCTAGAGCCCAAGGAAGAAAATAAAGTGTGTGAATTTAAAACAAAATGTTGTTGAGCATGAATGATTCTTTATTGTGATAGTCAAATAAATGGGGTAATAAAGGGGTAGAGAGAAGCCCTAGGTGCAGAGGAAGAACATTATTTCATTTAAGAGTTAATGAACCAGGACCGTAGGAAATGCACATTTAGATAGACCCTGTGAAGAATGAAATTTTAATACAGGGTTGAGAGATCAGGAAGGCTGCAGAAGAGTTAGGGATAAGAAGATGGTTGAACGGTCTTAATCAGCGAAGCAATTTGAAGACTGGTAGTGGCTATAAAACGGATAATTAAGGTCTGCAACAGATCTTAGTAGCTTATTCATTAATGGCCCGATAGGAAA
Organism: Triturus cristatus; assembly: GCF_964204655.1. Lineage (NCBI taxonomy): Eukaryota > Metazoa > Chordata > Amphibia > Caudata > Salamandridae > Triturus > Triturus cristatus. Next base: position 708,496,203 of record NC_140594.1, on the reverse strand, counting down.
GAAGAGTGGCGAGCTTGTGCTTTACCCTTTTCCACTACAGAGAAACTATATTTATGTTTAAAAGGACTTAAACGGTTGCCAATAATGCAGAGGTGAGTGTTGTAACCATGGCATCTGGGCTAACCAAAGAAAAGACTGCTACAGAAAGACTAGAGAATGGCAGAACCCAATGTAGTAGGGGGCTGATTGAACAGCATAACAGAGAAGTGTAAGTATGTTAGCCGGGTCTGGTGGCTTAGTGGACTAATGAATCCTCATCGTCACAGGTTCAAATCCTGGCAGAGCCACTCACCCTTTCACCCTTTTGAGGTCGATAGAATGAGTACCATTGAGTTGGGTAACAAACATCTGTTATTCAGCGCCAGTTTACCCTTGGGTGAACATGCACTATAGAAATACACATGTTATGTTATTAGACAATGATGAGCGGGAAATAGCCTTGGCTCAAATAAAGAACTGAAATGGCAACTCTAGTAAAAAAATAGAGGAGGTGAAGGGGAAATGGCGATCCAAGAGGTCATATTTAATAGATGCAAGTCCAGGGATGCCTGGATGGTTAGTCAGGAAGAAAAAAAGACACAGCTGTAAATCCTGTCCCCCTTGGACAGCCGCTGGACATGAGGTCTGCTGAAGACAACAATGGAAAATTTTGATACGACGATTCGAGACATGCCAGTAGGTCTGTGGTTTTTATACTGAAACTTGTTTTGTGTGTTGAACATGAAGATGTGCTTTATTTTTCAATCTGTTGAGGAATAGTGACTGTTACTATGAGATGTTAATTAAGTGGCATTTTAGTGTTGTGCTTTGTAGGTAGACAATATCAGACCACAGGAGGTAGCCCGTAAACCACAGTGAGACTGGGGCTGTACATTATATCAAACAACAATGTCTCAGTGTGGGTTTCATTGTAGGGAACAAATAGGGAAAACAAAAATAAATATAAAATTGGTTAGAGGAGTAAATCAACGTGGGGAGAGACACAGGGAGACGGAGAGTGTTGAAATTTTTGTATTGGGAATGATTAACCTCTTCAGTGCCCATGACGAGATAGTCTCGTCATGGAGCACGGTCGCGCTGTGCCCATGACGAGACTATCTCGTCATGAACCCCACCACTAATAAAACGCCCGGCACAGGAGGGGGAAAGGGCGTGGCACAGAAGGGGTTAAAACATGTTGGACATATTAATCATCATATGTACAAGTCACATGGACAAGAAGCACTACGTAGCATTTACTGGAAATGTAACCGATAAAATACTGTGCACAAGTGCTCGTGAGAGTTGTGACGGCGCATGTGACACATGAAGTGATATATACAGCGGTGAAAACAGGGCGCAACAGGAAACGCCGGCTCCTTGCACGCCATGGATTTTCCTGTGCCCGATTGATTAGTCTCATATTTATTACTCATTGACTGGGTTCCGAGCCGCAACTTCTTTTCACATTTCTGACTGTACACACGGACCTCTCGAATCACACCGAGGCCGTGTCCATCTGGTTGTTCCCTTCTGTGCGGCTACAACACTGCCCTAAAATTGTATGTAACCAGTCCTGATGATGGCCTAGATTTCTACAGGCCGAAACGCCATCGATTCCAACAGCGTTAATTTTGGCGCCCTTATGGTACGGGCATACGTTTTATTGTTCTTTGTAATTTTCCAACATTGATTGTTCGGATGCCCTAATTTTGCAAGACTTATTGTATCACTGTATTTCCTGTTGCGCCCTGTTTTCACCGCTGTATATATCACTTCATGTGTCACTTGCACCGTCACAACTCACGAGCACTTGTGCACAGTATTTTGTCGGTTACATTTCCAGTAAATGCTACGCAGTGCTTCTTGTCCATGAGACTTGTACATATGATGATTAATATGTCCAACATGTTTTAAGCATTCCCAATACAAATATTTCAACACTCTCTGTCTCCCTGTGTCTCTCCCCACATTGTGCTTTGTAGGTAAGCATGGTGCTGGGGGCTAGTTTGAGGATGCCGGAGATTGGTATGGAAGTGTGAGAAAGGCAGTGTTGAGTGTCAGTGCACTGGGGATTTGTGGTAGCGTGGTGTTGGGAGAGGATGTACCGTGCTTGTGGTTGACATTCAGTGGAGTGTTTTTAATGTAGTGGGCAGGATTTGTAGGGTAGTGGCATGGGGTTTCCTGAGCATGAAGATGTGCTCTATTTTTCGATCCCTTGAGGAATAGTGCTGTTACTATGAGATGTTAATTATGTGGCACTTTAGTGCTGTGCTTTGTAGGTAAGCATGGTGCTGGGGGCTAGTTTTAGGATGCCGGAGATTGGTAGGGAAGTGTGAGAAAGGCATTGTTGTGTCAGTGCGCTGGGGATTTGTGGTAGAGTGGTGTTGAGAGAGGATGTGCAGTGCTTGTGGTTGACATTCAGTGGAGTGTTTTAATGTAGTGGGCAGGATTTGTAGGGTAGTGCCGTGGGGTTCCTGAGTCTGATGTGAGCTGTGAGTTCTGCCTTATAAAAGGTGTGTGGAATGATGGTGCTCTACTTGGTAGTGAGGCATTAATGTGAAGTGGCAGTCTAGTGCTGTGCTTTTGAGATGGTAGTGCGGTGGTGAAGATAGTTATTAGTGACAGTGTTGGTGCCGTGCTGGGAGTTTAAATGGGCACTTGGTTGCAGGTCAGAAGCTGTGTGATACTAGTATGTTAATGAGGGTGTTATATAATGCAGGCGTTTTTAATATAGTGCAGCATTTTCCACTTACTTGACTTGGTTCTATTGGGAGAGCATTTGTTTTAGCTCTTTATGCCGGTTGTCAGTTTAACCTCAGAGTGGTGGTGCTGGTGTATGGTTGTTAGTGCAGTGGCTGTGTTTAATGGCAGTGGACCACCATGTTAGGCTAACCACAAACACTGTCTCGCTGTCCTTAGTCTGTGACCTGAATAATAACATGGTCAGTGACTTCTTCTGTGTATAGGTGCAGTTCAACACCCACAACCTTGCCGGTCCGTAAGCCACGAGCTTGGTACCAGTGAAAGGGGCCGTATGGTATACTTGGTAGCAGTGTTTCTCAAGTTCTTGTTGATGATTAATTTTGCGGTTCAAGTAAAAGCTCTTTCAAGACACACCTAAAAAAATAAAAGGGCTAAGGGTAGGGAATAGGGATCCAGTGAGGTTGGTAGAACGTTTTTAAACCGCTTTGTATGTGTCTCTTCTTGTGACGACCAGTCCGTATGGAAATGGTGTATTCCTGCCAGGGGAAGCAAGCGTGCCAGGAGCCCCATTTTCCTTGCTTGTTTTGAGGCTCATGCCACGCTTGCTTCACCACTGCGTTCGCTGCTACATTTTGCCATGTGTAGCATAGTGTGGTGAGAATTGTAGGCTACTGAAAACAAACATGCTAGGCGGTGGAAGAGAAGCCTCTGTGAAGAGAGGCAGGAGAACAAGCACAAACACAAAGAGATCCTTGTATAATGCTAATCTCTCAAAGCCTAGTGAAAGGCCCTAGTTAGCTAAAGACCGGGAGCTGTGCAAACCTTGTAGGCCTTTTTTTATATTTAGCAAAGTTAATCTGTAGCAAATGTTTGGGGAGAAAAGAAAACAGTTCGACAGTCTTTAATTAATTCAGCGGCCTGCCAGGCTGCATTCCACTCCCCTGAATGTTTAAGCTAGGCGACATTTCAGAATGTGCCCTGTTCAAAATGCCACTCAAGGGACTCCAAAACCGGTTTCCTTTACATTTTCATCTTAATTATTTTCTGTAACACTTATATCTTGTCAGTAAGTACCGCCCACCTCCCCCAAAAAACATTTAAAAGCGTGGGCTGAGAGACTGAAGGGACAGCGCTGTAAATAAAATATGTATTAATAAGGTAGGCAGCTGTGCTCTATGCAAACCTATCACTTCATGGAAAAAAGAAACGCTTCACAACATGCCCAACCATGTAATTTCCAGGTCATATTTGCCCTGTTTTCCACTTAAAATAATGTTTCCTCTTGTCCGTTGCTGTTCAGTGAGACAAAAATCTGCATATTTGATGTTTTCCCTGTTTTTTTTTTTTAAGGGAGTAATTTTAGAGAGTGTGGCGAACTTTACCAAACTTGGAATGTCCTTCGACCCATTAACTCGTTTTTATATGCATTTTTTCAAGGCTGAGACTGTTTGTGTGGCAGTTATGTCTTTAGGTATGAGTAGTTGAGAAAACAGAGGGCTCGTATTCTCTGTTGTGATCTCGAATCGCCGCGCAACCAAACCTATTCTAAACAGATTCTACCCTTTTTTTTTGTCTTTAGTGAGGTTCGTGTTTGTGATCTGCAGTGTGTAGATAGTGATTTATCTACTGTATGCACACTGGGGGTTTAACATCGCTTTAGCGAGCCTTGTGCAATGTGCCCTCGGTTTGCTATTTAGCCTTCCAGATTGCACTTTATTTACCGTGTGACGTTAATAGAAGGTGTTATGAAATGTACCCGAGATCTGTGTTTTTAATTGAATTGAGATCCGATTTACACTTTGAGTGGCTGGAAAATACAGTAATTTGAAACGCCTCTCTGTCTTAAGCCATGGCATTATTTGACAGCACTTCAATCACTTTACGCACGTTGGGGACCCACGTATATCTGGATACGTATGCTCCGATACATATGTTTTGATACTCATATTTCAATACGTATGTATTAACATGCATCTTCCTATCATGTAGGTTATTTTCTAATGTTTTTAGTATGTGTAATTGTTTAATGGTTTTTATTAATCAGACAAATAAAGATTCTGAATCTGACCAGTTAGGTTATCAGCAACCACACTGACTTACCCCAAGTATAAGGTTCTTGCCAAGTGTGAATGTTTGTGACTGCATTATGGCGCCAGCTGGACAGTTCTGTTGGTTTCAACAGTTTGTTTGATCTTTTCTCAAGTTTTTTCACTGGGTTATGTTTTTGGGGAGCAGGTGTTGTAAGGTCATTTTTTATCCTTTGTTTTCCCATAAAGACCATCCACAGATATAATGGTTGCAGTCAACATGGTGGTGCAAATGAGCTGCAGACTTATTGAGAAGTCTGTGGCATTCACTTGAAGTCTGCTTATACTGTCTGAATGAAATCTCACTATTGCTGCAAATTACTTTCCCTCTGCCGTCAGTAGAGCCTTTATGCTGGTTTTGTCCAGCGTCAAGGACACCTGTCATAAAGGAAATGCCTAAAATATTGGGTTTACAGTTTTTCCAAGAGTGGGTGGGAATTTGATTCCACGGGATCCAGACGATGAGTATTTCATGGCTAGACTACAAAGAAGGTAGAAGATTTTAAGGTGTTGTGCTTGAAAGCCTTCATGTGGCTCTCTGAAGCATTCTGCATTGCACTTTTGTGTGACATCTTGTTAATTGGTTCCAGGGCAGAGTTTATTGACCATCTCACTGAAGCACTGGATTTATGCTAATGGCATTCTAGATCCTCATAAAATCTATCCACATCCATTGAATTTACCTCCCGTCTGTCAGTCCAGGATTCAGTGTCCATTCAAATGTAAAAGGAAAGCCAGATAATTCTTTTCATGCCTTGTGTATGGAGAACAGTCCATCATCTCCAATATAATGAAAAACATTTATTCAAACAGAAGTCTGCTTAATAACAACTAACCCTGTTGATAAGCACAGCCCAATAAATAATGAATAACCGAGGCACCATGAAATAGTAATTTGTCCATGATCCATTGTGTTCAATGGGCTACCCAGCGGTAACTTGGCTATCCTCGCTTCATCGGATGTAATATGTACATTTGATTTAAACCCTAACACGCCAGACCTGCAAGTTATGAACTAAACGCACATGAGAATTTGAAGCATCGTTTTTTCACAGGAGGCTTTGCAGTAGCAACATGTGCTGCTTTTCATTGTTTAAGGCTGTGGCATGGCCCGCAAATGTGGATGCCAGCCAGTCTCCCAGCTGGAAGAAAATTTCTCCTGTTTTTCATGTCGACCGTGCTCCGTCTGTGTGAGTATCTCCTACGCTCCATCACGTTGTACAGAGATCAGGAACTGGGATGGATGTAGGTCTGCACTACAGGTAACAATGAACTAACTATTGATCATAGAGCATGTTTTCCATTGCACTGTTAGACCCCTTCCCCTGTAGTGGTATTAATCATGTACAAGGGGACTGCCTTTCATTCATCAGTCTTTCTATATAGGAGTCATCATATTCTGTCTCATTTGTCATTTTCAATTAGGGCAGCTCTATGGATTGGGTACCTAATACGTAGATAAAAGTAGAGTTCAAGTCTCAAAAAAAGAAGTGGGGTTAGGCACCGAGCTAGGCAGAATGGGTTTGACATCACAGGAAGTGACATTGCTTGTGGCATTACAACCCATGCACAGGAAGTGACATCAGATCTTAAGCCCTCTCATATATTTAGCAGGTCTATCATGAGTAAATTTGAGCGCATTACAATATTTAACAAATTAGATTTTGCACTGGAGTTGTGCCAAAATATTGACGTTACCTTCGACGCAAAATCTGGCCCTCAATTTATATATTTTTTTTAAACCCTGCCACAAATAAACTAGTAAGAAGGATAAACGTGGCAGTAAATATGTTCTGCTTCATTGGTTGCAATGTCTTTATTTTAAAATATCTTATGGGGTTAAGGCATCTGCTGCAGATATCTTTGTGTGCTAGCTAAATCCCGGGGAATAATAATAATAATGGTAAGATAACTGGAGTATAACGCATTTGCTTGAGAGATGTGTTTTGCCTAGTCCTAGTTTTGAATCAAAATAGCATCAAGGATTAATATGTCTCTTGTAAAGCATATTATGTAACACGCAGATGACAGATTTTTATTTTATGTAAAAGGGTAAGCGGGTTACTGCTTTCAAGACAGAGATGCTTTTGTTACTTGCAGTTCATAAGTTGTAATCCTTCTAATATAGCGCAGTGAGGTATGAAGGACATGTGGCGCCTTCACCTCGTAACCCTCACTGTCTTATGTACCACATCCTTTATATTGCTGTACACACATATGATATATTGTCAATTTATAATCTACGTGTGATGTAAAGTGCTCCGACACCCTGCATTGGGATGAGTATTGGCACTAATCAACCCACTGCAGGGTGTTGGAGCGTTTTACATCACACGTATAAATAATTTAAATACCACTATTTTGTTTTATTTCTTTAATAGCAGTTTAGCACTACAGTAGTGCTAATGCACTATAAAAGAAATAAAACAAAATAGTGGTATTTAAATTGTTATTTGTGTAAATACTAGGGCGACCAACACATCTTACATTCTTACAGTGTGTGCATATCTCTTACATACAGGGACTGAGCAAGGTTAAAAGCTTTTCTTTCTTAAGTGCCTGTAAAGTGATAAGATGTGAGCCTTTGTTTTCCCTCCATTACATCTGTGTGAGGCTCCCATAGCTCCCAGCTAGGATACTCCAACAAACAATACCTAATGGCCCCTTAACTTTAGCTTTTGTTATGGGTGGAGATGGAATCCGATAAGCCCCTTTCCCGCCTCCACGTTTCTGTGGCAAAAGCAGACAACGTGCAGGCGCTGATGAAAATGTCCCGGTGTCTGGAAATTACACCGGGAAAAGTTCAGCATATTTCCGTGAATTCCAGAAGAAGTAGGAAAGGACCGTGGCACCTCACTGAAATCGACCTGCTTTGCAGCTGAAAATAGTGGGTAAACGGTGTCTAAACGCATATACCCTCGACTCGAGCCCCGGATAGAAGGCATTCTTCAGTTCACAGTTTCAGTGGGTCTATTCACTTTTCCTGTTTACAATGCAGTTGAAATAAGCATAATTTTGTAAGGATGATAACACCAGTTGATTTCAGATTATCAGCAAAAAGATCTAGATCAATGGTATTCCTTTTAGGCAACCTATAGCTGGGGCTGGAACAGTCTTTATCCCAGAGTCATTCAGGCTACTCAGTTTCAGCACTTTTATCTCTCTTTCGAAAGTGTCACCTCATTGCTTTTTATAAGCCCATATAATAGAGGCAAATTAAGAAGTCATGATAAATTTGATATGATTTAGGTGTGATATTTTGAAAAAAAGTTACTGTGTTTTAATACATTTGTGGTATTCCAGTTGTCTAAAACACATTGAGTAATGTAGTGCTCAACTTACAGCAAATGATGGTTTGGGAGCACCTGGATGTCTGAGACGGCCCAGCAGATTCTAGCTCCCTTTTAAGATGAACATTCCTGGCTTTGAGAGGCATAGTAAGAGAGCGGGAGATTTGTGGATCTCTGGTGCTACGGAATGGGATGTCGGTCTGAGACAAGCTGGCGGGTGGTTCCCCGACACAGTGCCTACATAATGGTTCTCAAGAACAGAAGAGACAAAGTCATGGTTCCTTTATTAACTGCCCTGCCTTAAGCCCGAGGTACCATTACTTCTGAAAACATTGACTCTGCAACTATTAAGGCCATTCTTGGATATTCAGTTTTTAATGGTCTCCTGGTTTAACATAGTCAGGGTCTTGCATGAGGACAAAAGAGTCAGACTGGGTCCGTAAAGCAGCTGCTATGTTGCATTTGGATTTCAGTATTATTCTTCGCAAAGGAACAGAGCGATTCACTATGAATCCTGTGCGTAATTGACTTGAGGTTTGCTTATGAAATTATTGGCACCTAGATTTCTGCTGAATAATCCGCATTCAGTGGGTGGCCTTGTAACAAGACCTATATGGTATTTTACTCAAACTAATTGTTAGAACAAAAGCAGATGTATGTTTGGGTTAATTCTTATTTCATATAGAGCCTGTTTTGCAAAGCATTGAATTGGTAGCAGTCCGTCTGACAGTGCTTGCGCAAGACTTCTAGCAGGGGCCTAGCTTCAGGGGGAGGGGGTGTTTAGGGTGTTACAGCCCCCTAATAAATGTATTTTCTAATAAGTAGTGGGTACAGGGGCTTTCAGTCTGGTATGGTGAGGTGTCTGTCTGATTTCACTAGGGATTTTTACATGCACACAGACTAAAAAGCACACACAATGTCTCCCTCTCGCTATTTTGAAAGACCTAAAAAATGTAGGTTATTTTACAAAATATTGTCTTTTCTCTTAGTACTCCTACTAGTCCGCAATCCTCTCGCTTTCCTCTGTCCCTTAAGCACCTCTCAGGCGTCCTGCTTGACATAGAATGTATTTTGACATTATATGCCAGCGTAAAAGTCGGAAAATCTGAAGCTTTCAACCCCCCAATCTTACTGACCGGGCTAACCTTCTGACTTCTAGCTCTACTTGCTAACTCACATTCCTTCACGTATTGGGACTGGATTCGTATTGCTAATTTCGGGACGAGTATGGTATGTTTCGAGTAGTTCTTTAAATGTTTCTAATTAGGTTATTTTGTCCCGAAATTCGTATTTTCTTCTGAAATTTGACCCATTTTTGTTCTAGCCACAATTACACTTTTCTAATTCTTGTGCAACTGACGTGTGGGACAGTGTATCTTACTTCCCTTGTCTGCTGCTTTCCCTGCAACCCCCTGCTTTTCAATAACGCCTGATCTAACCGGAGTTATAAAAGTGATAGATGGAATGTTGCAATTAATCTCAGCAAATGATAGTTACTCTGGGTCTCATTTCTGTCCTTTGGTTTTAGCCTGTTTTTTTCCAGAGAGGAACAAATCAAATGGAAATCTCTTTTTTCCAGCCCATAAGAAACATTCAGGCGAAACTGCCAGACCATGCAACTCGAAGCATGCCCAAGTAATCTTTGACTATTCTGCCTAGCGGAAAAATCCGATTTCGGACTGTCCAACCTTAAATTTAAAACCACCCCTTGCCAGTGGTGGGCAGTGACCCTCAACACTGGAGAGACGTTGAGGGGACCGAGAGCCAAACCCATGGGGGCCAAACAGATGATAGTTTTTTAAAAATTTATTTTAATGTACTTAGCCGCGCTCATCTCCGTGTTTTGCACTCCTCCGTGTTTCCTTCTTTCTTCTAGGTTGCCGTCAGAGTGATTGCACCTCATGGAGCCTCAGGCAACCTTCTGCAAACCCTGACGCTTCTCTTATGCTGCAGATGAGCAGCATGAGGGAAACGCCAGGATTGGCTGGAGCGGGTTGCCTCGACGCTCAAGCAGACACAGGCCTCCTGTCCCTGCTCTCCACCCAGCTGTCTGAGACAGCTAGATGGAGAGGTTTACACTGAGCAAGTCAGGCTGGCCGTCGCAAGACAGGCTGTCAAAATGACGCGTGCAGTGTAAACTGGAGTGAGCACCACTCCCCCTGCTACCAGTCAGCAGCAATTCCCCGCCCCCAAACACTGCTGTGAGCAGTGAAATATAAAACTGTAATTCATTTTATTACCGTTTTATTTTTCACTTTTGCTGCACTGGCAGCAGGGGGTTGACGCTCCTCCACCCTTACACGATGAGAGGGCGCATCCATCCTTCCCAGACTTGTAATCCACGGGAAGTAGAGTGCCAGAAGTTGTGGTCGAATGCACTGGAAATCCTGGTGTGCTTCAAAAGAGCCATTCGAAAGTAGCAAGTCAAGTACTGTTGTTTTTTTCTCAACTTGTGTGGGTGATTTGTGTGTGGTGGTGCCACAACATACATGGCTTTTACCACTGGGAGCTTCTCATGTCTCTGTGTTTTTAAAGAACCAACCTTTAGCACAAATAGACATTGGAAATCGAGTCTCAAGATGCCTTCCCTGATGAGCTCTTGTCGTCAGTTAATCACCTACGCTTATTGTCTCGATCTCAACCCAGGAAATGAAGCATCCGGAAGTCTGTAACCAGCGCGTGTTTGCCTGCTGGCGCCGTCCTCAGCTGGGCCTGCTGTCATTAATCAGCGCCTCTCTGGGGGCTGGAGAGCAGCCATTTGCTGCTGTGGCGCGTGCGTCACAAGCGTCTTCTCCTTAACCAAATAAAACACACGGAAATGGGATAAGAGCGGCGGGTGAAGTGCGTTAAAAAGTATGGATAGAGTGGTCTAAGTACAGCGGCCAGTGAGGGGTGCGGCCAGATAAAAGAACAACTCTTCAGTAACGATATTGTTCTTCCACCCACAGGTAACTGCATATAACATAGCATGCTCACTCCGCAAATAAAAGATAAATGGAAATTAAACTAATGGTGGGAAATGCGATCAGGGTCAGGTGTGTCTGTGTGGAGGGTCGCTGTTCCGAATCTTGGTACTGGATAATAGGCGATCAGCCTGTAGCTTGCAGGTTTCCATCCCAGACCTGGCAGCAGAATAACTCTTTCACCATGAAGCTTCAAGTAGCTATCAATTAAGCCCATACTGTCTCCCAAACAGCCTTTACATTTGCTGATTAACCAATTCAACACATTTACTTTTCTTTCGGGCATCAGACACTATGGACGGAAGGCTTATTTCTCATTTGGTCTGTTTTTTCTCTCGTGACACAATAGAGGAGACCCTTTGTAGTGGGAGTGAAATGCAAAATAAGCAGGAAACGCTGAAGTTCTTTGGATTTGAAGTTTAAGGCGAAATCTTCACAACGAACCAACAGCCAGTGCTCAAATCTCTAACTCTTAATGCAGAATTCTTGAATCATTCTAGAACGGTGCCCGACATTCAAGGGCAAGACCATTATAGAAAATGGGTAAGTCATGAAATAAATATATGAAAAACACACACAAAAAAGAGGAATATAGCAGACAAACCCCAAATAAAGTAAGGAGAAAATATTTATGGCACTGAAGTAGCTAAACTTAAAATATAAACAAAATATCCTTAGATTTATGACATCATATAATCAGCAAATTTTCAAGGTGCAAGCGTTTTTTAGCACTTGCTGACTTTCTTTTAATATCCTCTTTTGAAATTATAACACAAGAAGATTTGCTGAAAGTAGTGCGTGGTTCAGGAATTGAGGACACATCATCCCGTTCCTCTGATCTGGTAGTGGATAAACTATCTGCTCTAGAAATGTCCTGACATGCCTCATCCCCAGACGTTTCCTTATCAGAAACACTGACACAAACCTTGGTATGACATCAGTGGACACAATGGAATAATTACAGGAGAAACATACAGGATTCAAATTAAGTTTGTAATCATGTATGACCTTTTCCTATCCAACAATGATAGGAATAAGGCTATTTTTATTCCACCATCCATTTCCTTCCAATAAAATAGAAGCCTTCAATATTTGTGAGGGTCCTGTGTACCTAGAGTTCCCCTTCGGTGTTATACAAGGTTTCATATAGGCACCCAATCTCAAACTTTCTCTCCTCGCCTCGAATCATTATACAATTTACTTTTCCGCTGTTTGGAGCATACACAAAGACTCATGTCTCTCAGATGGTCCTCCTCACTGGAAATACTCTCTCTTTTGAAAGTTCTTAACCATTTGGGTAATTACTTACTCTTAGGTTCCCTTCCCCTCAACAACTTAAAGGGAAATACATCAGTTACAGAATGCGGCAATATAAGGTACTACCAAACATTTTCCCTCAAAATCTCTCCATAATTAAGCCAGAAGACAAAGCTGTTAGTATGCCCTCCTTAAGGAAACTTTATCGATCCATCATACCATTTGAAGCTGGACAATGCAAAGCTACTTTAAGGTGATTAATATAATGAATCTGCAAACATTTGCATGTCGTGGGAAATGAAATGGGCACCATTATTTCTCACTATACACTTTAAAGACCCCTAAATCAAGAAAATGATTACCGAAAAGTTGATCACGTTCTTGGTAGTAGGTTGATCAACAAAGTAACAACGGCCGTTTTTAGAAATAATCAAGAATTAAATACTCCATGTTGCCAGGTAGTAGTTTAAAAGGTGCAGAAAAATCCATAACCAGTTTTTCCTAAGGACCTGGTTTCTTATGGATTCAAAATTTAATGGTGAAATCCTTCACAACGAGCCCACAACATGAAAAACGGTCTGTCCTCGAATCTCCTAGTAGCTGCCTAACACAGAATACTTAAATCATTTCAGAACGGTGCCCAGCATTCTAGGTCAAGGCCATTCCAGAAAATGGGTAAGTAAGGAAATAAATATAAGAAAAACGTACACACACTAAAAAGTGGAATAGAACACCCTTTCAGTAACTAGAGGTCTGCATTAACCATTCAGAAACTGTATTTTTTTTTAAACAAAAAAGGTACCTGGTTTGGCAATTTCTTTTTAAAAAGCGTGGGATTTTCCCATCGTTCCGTTGGCAAAATGAGTCCCACTTCATATGCTTGATGTTTGTTGCAGATTTAGTGGTGTGGCGGGCACAGCTCATGTCCTTGCTCATAGCATTGGCAGCCTCTTATCATGGGGGCCTCCGTGGCAAGCTTCTTTAGGAACAGCAGCTTCTGGGCGGAGTCAGGGTTTCAAGTCCTTTACAGTACCACCATGTCTAGAGGAGTTACTGCCCTCATTGCAGTGACCAGACGCTTCCCAGGCACGTCAGTTGGGACCTTCCCACTGATTCCTCAGTAGTAATGTGTCTTCTGTTGTTGCAGCATTCCAGGTTGATTGAGATCAGCAACGAGATGGCTACTCTTTTCTGGCCTTGGGAGTGCCAGTTCTTGGACTCAGAACAGCTTCCAAATAACTCTGTGGTGCTCGTACTTGCAGACTCTCCCACAGCATGTGTCCTAGCTTCACTTTCTAGAGCAGTCAGCCTTCTCTGGATGCTCCTTGCAATTACATCATGCTGGACTTCTCCTCCTGAATATTCTCTTCTGCAGAGTCATTCACTTTTCTACCCTCTCTTGGCAGGCTGGCTTCTAGGCACCAGGCATACCTTTTAATTCTCCTGGCAGAAAGATGTAGATCTCAGGTGATGCACCCTTACCTTTGGTAGACTGTCATGCTGACACCAGCCCTGGTTACACCATAGTCCTTCGGGTACTCTGCTGAGCACTCCATTCCTTGTTCATGAAGAACATGGGTTTGGATCCCACTTTCATACACATTTTCCTGAGTGGATGTAGATCTATTGCCCAAAGTTTCAGGACTAGTCTGAGGTAGTCTTTCATGTGTCATATTCTCGTTGTTCCTCAGACATAGCCTTTGACCAAGGAGATGCCTCTCACTGCATTGAGGCCGGCTGCAAGCAGGAAGTATTTAAACCAAAAAAACAATGGAGTATGAGATCTCTGCACCTGACTATAACTAGTTTTCATGAAGCAAGAATCAGTGACTTTCAAAAGAGCAGGCCCTGCCTAAAAACTCCACCATACCCCTACCATCTAGCAAATTTCAGTGCTCTAAAACAACCAGTCAGCATCCCTTTGCTAACAAAGTCCTCAAGCTGCTAAAGGTAAGCCTGTCTTTATCCTTCAGTCTCTAGATCTTCACTCTCGAGCCACATAAATGCACCACACTTCCACTGTCTCTGCAAGCTATGTCAATCCACCATCCTGTGCCATGCTAATTCAGGAAAATCTAAAAGTATCCCAGTGCTCCTAATACTCAGGCTCTCACAAGACTGAGTCTCTCTGCCATACATGTGCCACACACTCACTACACATACTCGAACTCAACACACATGCGGAATGTCAATGCGAGATTCTGAGTTTCACATAATAGCAGAACTTAACTTGAAAGGAGCGAGTAGGCTTGTCACTCATGAGACAGGTCTGGATATACTACTGATTCTCAAAACAAGGTACGCTACCAACATCATGGGCACTGAACAGTAGTCCAGTGCCAACTGAGGGCACTCTTGGAACACCTCTCTAGATCACAGAATAGTTTCTGGCAGTAGCAGAGAGAGATGCCTAGGCCTGTGGGAACACTGTGGATTAGAGTGATGCCGAAGCCAGCAAAAAGCCAGAATACCAGTTTCGCGTGCAGTCGGGTACTTGGAGCAGGGATATATACCCATTTATCACGCAGGGGACATACCCATTCAATTGCCAATTCTGCACAGAACACTATGGAAGTGAATAACAATTTCACATTTGAAAGGGATTTTGGAGATTCTTGATGCTTAGAAAAGTGGCTATTGTATTGTATATTAGTCATCAAACTGTCATTTAAACAATTTTTTAAGAATGCTGTATTTTATCTCTTTTTTATGCTCTTGTGTGTTTACTTTAACCATGCATTTCTTGTCTTTTCACATTTACTGTAAATAAATTGGCTAACTCAAAATTTTAGTGATTATTAATCTGAGCTTTGTGGATTTTTGTATTGTGTAGACAATTTAGAACAATTCATATTTTTGATTTACATGTTCACATTGATATATCTCAATATATTACCGTGTGTGTGTATATATATATATATATATATATATATATCTACAGAAGCAAGTGCCATTAGCACAATACTTGTTCCACTCTTGCCCGTGCTATGGAGACAACTTTTACATCTCATTACTTTCTGTCTCTTTTAATGTTTGAAAACTGTCCAAATAGTGCAAAGGTGGAGATTTAATCTGTCTATGCCTGAAGAAAAATAATACACTAGCTGAACTGTGAGCTTGGGAGCGGTGTGTATCACAAGGGTTCGTTTTCACAGTTCTCCTTGGGGGGGGTCTAGTCTTATTATTTTACTTCTCCCTCTTCAGTATGGTCATTGCAGTTCGACCCTCTGGTTCTCATTTGTAGGGGCCTTCATCAGGACTTGGGATTTAGTAGACCACTGATCCTCGTCAATTAGTGTAAACCTGAGTCTGTTTTAAGTGCTGCATTTTGAGACCGAGTTACTTTAGTTGCTAAAGCAGTTTCCTCCCTCTACTCCAGTCCGTGCTTTCCCAGATTCTAGCAAGGTATGTACTTTCCGTCTTCTGTCAGTGGGAATCTCTGGTATTTTTAAACAACAGCGCAAGGACTTAGTGTAATCAGCAAGTTGTTGTCTGGGAGTGACATTCCCAGAAATCATTGGATGCAATAACAAATTATTTTATGGAGCACATTTCCAAATAATCCCATTGTATACGGTAAAAAATAAAAAAGCAAGGAAATGCAAATGTTTAGAAGTTTGTCAGAAAGTCAACTTTCTCTTTATTACGGCAAGAGCTGTGCCAGCCCTGAAAAAGAGAAGACTATCATGATAAGCTTCAGAAAAAGTCCATGCCCACATTTTATATAAACTTGTGCTCCAGCCCCATCCCAGCATTGATAGTTTATGGCAACTTACCGTGGAACAAAAAACAAGCATTTGCAATGCAATAGTTCTCGCATTTGCGAGAGTTTAAGCTATTGGCATTGTAAGTGTCAAAGCCTTTTTTTGTTTTGTTTTGATAATTAACACATGAATAAAATAGCTCAAACTCTTGTAAATGCGAGACCTATTTCATTTCAAAGAAGCGTTCGCCATTGTCCCAGGCTGCTTGGAAAGTGAAAGCGCGAATGGCGCGCTAGGTGTTGCAGGAAAGCATTTTGTGCCTGCAGTAGGAGAAATTCATTAAAGAAAATAGTGCTTACAGACTAAATAAGACATACTGTGTAACAAACAGAAGTGAAAGGGCCAGTCCTCATGGAAGGTTAGAAATGAAGACAAGCTTATCAACGAATCAGAAGCCAGCATTTACAAAGGACAATGACACAAGCCAATGAAAAATATGGGCAGAGCTTCAAGTTCATACTCTAATACAGCATGCCTCGCAGAGCAGCACATGCGCTGCCCAGGCTCGACCTAAAAACAAGAGCACATAATAGGCTTCTGAGCCCCATTTGGCAATAAAGGATTCCATATTTAACCCAGAAATTTTAAACCAGGTATCACAAATATATCTGAATCGTCCAAGCTGCCCCACTACAGAGGACATTGTTTTTTATGATGTCTCGTATAGATTGCAGCTCTGAAAATATCTCTCTTCTCTGTTAAATAATATCAGGTTGTTTTGTCGTAGTTTAAGAAGCAGCTGAGTTGGTTGTCTCCTGCCATTGACACAGATTTCCTGTAATAGTAAAACACTAAAAACACATCATTAAAAAAAACAAACGGCAATAAAAGTGAGCAAACAAAAACAGAATAGTCATGGTTAAATTGTAATTTTTGGTATTCTGACCCAGTCTGCTACGAAACAGAACAGTGCTGCAAGAAAAGCAATAACCACGTTTATTTCGAGTATGAATACTCAATCTGTGTTTTTCTTTTCCCATTTAAGCCTCATGACTTCTCCATCTCGCTGAAAGCCCAAGGCAAGAACAAGCATTTTAAAGTTCAGATGAAGGACAGCACCTACTGCATCGGGCAGCGCAAGTTCAGCACCATGGAGGAGCTAGTGGAACATTACAAAAAAGCACCCATTTTCACAAGTGAGCAGGGCGAGAAGCTCTACCTCGTCAAGCCTCTGTCCTGATGCGCAACTGGGCCGGGAACAAAAACCAACAGAACTTTGCCAAAACCTTGGCGGCTGTATTCAGCAAAGACTGACAGGAATCTAAGTGCACTGCCGGCCTGGCCGCCAGTGAGACAGCCATGTCTAACTATATCGACTATGACTCCATTTACAGCTGCACCTATGTTCTTTTTCTATTATGAATTTGTGTATTCTCTTTGTCCTCAGTGTATGGTAATTATTGGCCTCTTTGCCATGTTGATCTGGTTTCTTTTTGTTGCTGATGCCTCTTCTGCTGCCCACACCTTTACCTTCCCTCCCACTCCTTTGCTTCAGACTCTGTGCTTACACGTTTCCCTTCTCCAAAATCGACAAAATGTAAGGAATAAAAAAAAGAACAAAAACTAGCACTGTGGGGTCTATTGCTTTGTAATAAAGTTCAAAATATTCTTTTCTTGTGTCTCACTGTTGGAATTCACTTGATAGGTTGAAAAGGGTGCATATGGCTAACTTCAAGTTTCCAGTCAGTGGAGCTTTGCAGATACAGACCAAAGATTCAATTAAAATATGCCCTTGTTATACCTTCTATTAACGGGCTAAAGTTGAGTACTTACTCAAAGTCGTAGCAGAGTTATTGTGATGGGTTAATAGGACAGTAATGCCCAAACCAATTCAATAAAAATAATTATATTTGTAATAATGTATCTCTACAGAAATGCTTTGATGAATAATAGTAAGGGGAAATGGGAAAACAAACTGAAGCATACTAACCTCTTAACTCATGGGGCTAATATGATCCCAATAACTTCCTAAGAAATTTCTGATTCTAAACACGGGCATGTTTTTCACCCGAAATAGTACTTCATCATATGTTACCACTTAGCAGTTTTGAATGGAAATTGCCAGATATTGGGTTATTAATTTAGGAGCATATGGCCCCTACAAACCTTATTAACTCAGTGTGCTTGGGCCAAAACACAGTTCTTAAAGAATCTCTGCTTATTTTCTGGTAGTTATGGCATAGGCAGCGCCCAATCCTTATAGAAGTGTTTGTAGAAAGTTCAAGCTATACCAACAATTTTAAGTAAAGAAGACAGCGCAAAAATCCATAGCTAATTTAGAAAAATAATGAAAAATTGGTATAAAGAGACAATTCATTAAAAGAGGACCCAGAGGGAAAAATGTTTAAACATATGCCAAAAAGCATCTAGGTACCTACTGGAAAAGGTCCTTCTGTTCATTCTTGCCCACCCCAGGTCCTCAGAGTGGACTTGTCTCCACCCGGGACTCGTGTAGGGCCACGTCTTCTAGTCAGCTGGATTCTCTTGGACTCAGTAGTCCTGCTTTTGTTTGTCACTCGAGCAGGAGCCTAACCACTTGACATTTGGTGAGCAGTTCCTGGGTGCTGTCGGGAGTCACAGACGATTCCTTCTAGCAGGCCCTTCTTCAGTTATAGTTTTGCAAGGTCGAGGAGGTGGTGAAGTGCCAGTCTTATTCTGTGTTATGGCCAGTGATTGGGGAATTTTCAGCTCCCAAAACTTTTTACTTTCTTACCCTCATTTGAGCACTTTCTCTCCACTACTGTAAAAAAATAACCAGAAGTCCTACATTCAACATGCCTGAAGCCGCCTTCTCTCCAGAAGTGCTCCAATCAGACCCCTAGCCAGTCTCCTCACCGTCTGTCAGTGTCCGAAATGGACCTCTGTCCTGCTGAAGCTAGAGCCAAGAGTTTTCTCAAAGTAACCCTTCGTCAAAATATAGATTTCACTGTTACATTAGATTTGCAAAACTATGTGGAAAATAACTTTGAATGATTTATTTAGCAAATTTGCAAGCTAAGATGTAAAATAAATATTGTAATTACACCCAAAGTAGTTTTATGGAACATGGAGCTGACCCTACACAAGGGAAACTGCCATTATGCCTTAAGTCACTGCGAGGGCACCTTTTTCAAATATATAGTTGCAACTTTTTTTAAATACTAGGCACTTTGCTGGCTTGCAAGGCACAATAGACAAATTGGGTGAGATCAATTTTATCAATACTATTTTGCACACTGTGGTACTGAACAGCAATGTCAGAGTTGTCATGCTTGTAAAAAATTAAGATCCACAAAATGGGAAAAAGTCAGGGCGACCTTGTAGAAAAGGTGGATTTCATTTCTCCCACCTAATTACTGGAAGTATAGGAATATCTGTTGCCAAATTATGTTTTATTATGTTTTCACTAGAATCAGTAGCACCAACGTTATTTGCCCAGGTATCTCAGAGCATTCACGTGGGACAATGCAGATTGGGCAAGTCATTTATATCGGTAGTCATGATTATCTCTGAGGTGGAACTGCATGGTTTCATATTTGAATGTTGACACTTCAGGCTAGGGACACGTTAATTATGTAAATCTTCCAAAGAAAGTCCAGTTCCTGGGATTTCCTGGTTATTGACTTTGTGGTCAGTTAGCACCATGGGTGAATACAGGAAAGCATGTGGTATTCAGGAATTCTCACACTTCCAGGCCTCCTAACCTATCTGGGTCTTTAGTCTCTCAGCTGCCATACCATGCATGTACCTCAAGGCATGTATCTCTTCCACAGCAGGCAAGAGGACAAAACAAAATGCCTTGCTACGACAGTGGTCCCGTTTGTAATTTACAGAGCTGGATGGTCTACTCTGGTATCCACAGCTCAAACTAACATGGTGGTCACAGCTCATTTCTGGAGGTTGGAAATACCAGTCTTCTCATTAGTCGATGACTGGCTACTGAAGACGGACTTGTCTCAAACAGTCATAAGTCACCTCAAGACGATGACTAACCTGGTGACATCGTTGGGCTTCTCCATCAATGTTCCGAAGTCACACCTGACTTTACAGCAGTTCCACTTCATTGGAGGAATCCTAGATTTGGTGGTTTTCCTTGCCATCCCTCCACCTCTATAATTCCAGGATATTTCAATCACTTATGTGGGTCTCAGTGAGAGTTAAAGCTTCTGGCCATCCTGCTTGTGGAGCACACCAGGTGATGCATGCAGGCTCTGCTGTGGGATCTGAGGTCTTAGTGGGCTCACCACCAAGGAGGTTTGTCCAAGCCCATACAGGTGTCGAAGGAAGCTACGAGAGATCCGTAGTGGTGGCTGCTCGACCTCCTTTGGACCAGCAGCAGACTCCTCTCTCTACCACACCCAGAACTGATGGTCGTGACTGATGCTCCCTTGCTGGGGTGGTCATCTGGGAGCAGTAAAGATCAGAGTGCTCTTCTTTCTGGTGTAGACTTGCCTCCACATCAGTCTGCTACAGTTGCAAGTGATTCGCTTGGCACCAAAAGCACTCATCCCAGTATCGAGGGGAACAGGCGCATATTCTCAAGGACAACACTACCTCCTTGTGGTACTGCAACAAACTGGGAGGACTGAGGTTGTGAGCTCTGTCAGGAAGTCACTGAACTCTCAAGGTATCTCCTTGATTGCCGAGCATCTGGCATGATCTTTAAATTTTAGGGCAGACAAACTCAGTCGACTTTGCCAAGCTGATCATGAATTGCAATTGCGCTCAGAGGTGGCAAAGGTCATCTTCCAGCAATGGGGAGAACCCTAGCTCAATCTGTTCACCACGCATAGAACACACGGGGTCAAAGCGTCTGCACAATGGAGTTCTCAAGGCAGTTGTTGGACCTGTCACCCTTAGGGTGGTCTTCCTTCAAACCCTTTACTCGCTTCCTGTTCAAATTTGTTTTGCGTTGGCTTTAGGACTGTGCATTTTACCAGCAGCGGTTTCTTCACGAGGGTGATGTAAGGTGCCCCCTTCCTTCTGCGTCAGTGCGAGCTGTGGGTGAAAAAAAAATAGCAATGAAATTATTTCATTGCCATTTTATTTTTTTGCCAGGTGTGCGCACAGCAGTACCCCCGAGCCAAAAGACATGCGGGCATTTCCTCTGCAACCAATTGGCAGCATGCAGAACAGGAGCAGTGGCTGGCTAGATGCTCCAAAGTGTGCATGTCAGTTTGACCGACTGTCTTGCCATGGCCAGCCTGTCATGCGCACTTTGAAGCTCTCCATCCCAAGCTGTCTTAGATAGCTGTGTTGCGAGCCAGCACAGGCCAGCAGGGCCTAAAGGAGTGTCCAGCCAACCTGCTCCATCCAATCCTGGCACTTCTCTCATGCTGATTAACAGCATGAGAGCAGCGTTTTGATTAGGTAGGGGAGCTCCACAGCAGACTGCAATTTCAGAACACAGAGGAGGGCGTGCTGCAGTGGATAAGTACCTTTTATTAAAATTTATTTATTGTGAATATTAGTGTAGTTTTATTTTGGGGTTTTGTAGGGAAGTATTTTATTTTGGGCTTTTGGAGGGATGCAGCATTTATTTCGTTATTTGGGAAGCGGTGGGACACTCCGCTCGCTCTACCACTTGCGAAGGTTACCAGCCGCCCCTGCATTTGACCACTGCTAACCAGTGCGAAAGTGCTTGTGCTCACTCCTTAGAACATTGTACAATTGCCATACACTTGATTGACACATTTAATGTCCGTAGAAGTCCCTAGGAAAGTGGTGGAACGTATGCCCAGGACCTGTAAATTCAATTCTACTAGTGGGCCTGCAACACTTTTTGTACCACCCACTTAAATATTCCTTTAAAACATGCCTCAGGCCTTCCATAGCAGCCTGTGTGCAGTTTTAAACTGGCAAATCGACCTGGCCAATTTTCTAAGCTTAAATCTCAATTTTTAATACTTATAGGTCAACCCTAAGGTAGGAGCTAAACAGTCAATTGGGGCAGGTTGCATTCGGTGTAATTATTTGAAGTACTTTTAAGTTTTATATGTCCTGGTAGTAAAAAACTAAATTTGGTTTTCACTACTGGGAGGCTTACCTCTTCCATAGGATAACATTGGGTTACCTCTTTACGTTTAATAAGTGATAACTTTTTATTTTTTTGCAACTGGTAGAGCTGTCATGTTTGGTCCCTAAAGAATTCTATTTTCAATTTTTGGGTCACCTCAGCCCTCGATAAGGTTGCGCATATTAAGACTATGAAACTGGCTAGGACTAAGCCCTCTGCCCCTTGGTTTACTACAGAACTCTGCTTGGAAAAAAGCTTATGTAAGAAGCTTGAACGTGCCTGGCGGAAAACCTACAATTCCGAGGCCAAGTGCGCCTACAAAGCAGCGCAAAACAAAATTTCATGGGCTGAAACGTAATACCATCAGGGACTATGTTGCCAATCAAATGAAATCTTCCGATAACTCTGTTAAAGAAGTTTTTAAGATTGCTCAGGGCTTCATTAAGCCGCAAGTTCCATTGCTCCTTCTGCCACCCTATGTGAAAATGTATCTAGCTTCCTCCAGGAGAAAGTTCAGGCTATCTACTCCTCTTTCCCATTGACGGGGTCTCCTTACACGACATTACCCTCACTCAACCACTCCAATGTATGGTCCGAATTTCGCCCATTCTGCCTGGAAGCATCCCTTCTTGAACTACATAAAATTAAATCTGGCTCGCCCCTTGCCCAGCTAGATATTTCAAGCTGCTGGCCCCTTGGCTTAACTTTCAATTAAACCCCATCTGGAATACGTCTCTCAAAACGGGAAGCTATCCCCACTTGGAAAAAGGCATACGTCCTGCTGATCAACAAGAAAGAGGACACTGATCCGGCTGAACTTAAGAACTTTAGGCCTATCTCTCTCCTGCCAGCACCAGCCAAAATCCTTGGGAAGGAAGTTCAAAGGCAGCTTTCTGACTTCCTAGAGGCTAACAACTATCTCCATGACTCTCAGTCCGGCTTTAGATCGGACTACAGCACAGAAACTGCCCTGCTGGAGGTGTTGGAAACCATACGTGAAACCTTAGACCAGGGCAGCTGCGCCATGCTCGTGCTGCTGGACTTGTCTGCAGCTTTTGATACAGTATCTCACCAGATTCTGCTGGAGAGACTGGAATGCCTGGGAGTGACAGGAACCACCTTAGCCTGGTTCCGCTCATCTCTCTACGCCTGGTCCCAGCTGGCATTTCTTTGCCCCCCTGTCTCCTCTTCTAGGCCGCTCGTGTGCGGAGTTCCCCAGGGTTCTGCTTTGAGCCCGACTCTTTTTAATGGCTATATTACCCCCCTTGCATCGCTGGTCGAGCAATGTGGAGTGAGAGTGGTCTCATATGCTGACGTCACTCAGCTGGTGTTTTCTTTTAAAGATCACGCTGAGGCAGCATTCGATAATTTCAAGCACTGTTTGTCATCCAAGTAGAAATGTTGTTCAGACAGTTGCTTGAAATTAAACACAGATAAAACAGCACCGAAGACACCACCCGCACGATGAACTCCATCCACTCCGGATCACCGACCGACCCCTGCCCTCACCACGTCTTCAACAAGGCCGACGCTGTCATCGCACCCCACCTGCGAGACATCATCAACACATCCTTCGACACCACCATCTTCCCCGAGAGCTGGAAACACGCCGAACTCAGCGCTCTACTCAAGAAACCAACAGCGGACCCCACCGACCTCAAGAATTACCGCCCCATCTCGCTTCTCCCGTTTCCAGCCAAAGTCATCGAGAAGACCGTCAACAAGCAGATGGCCGCCTTCCTCGAGACAAACGGATCCCTCGACCCCTCACAGTCCGGCTTCCGAGCCAAACACAGCACCGAGACCGCCCTCATCGCCGCCACCGATGACATCCGAGCCCTGATGGACAATGGAGAAACAGCGGCCCTCATCCTCCTAGACCTCTCCGCGGCATTCGACACGGTCTGCCACCGCACCCTAGTACGGCGCCTCAGCAACATCGGAATCAAGGACAAGGCGCTGGATTGGATCATCTCCTTCCTCGACGGAAGAACACAGAGAGTCCGCCTACCACCGTACAAATCAGAGGCCTCCGAAGTCATCTGCGGCGTCCCCCAAGGATCATCTCTGAGCCCCACCCTCTTCAACGTCTACATGAGCCCCCTCGCGGCCATCGTACGCAAACACAACCTCAGCATAATCTCCTACGCCGACGACACCCAGCTGATCCTCTCCCTGACCAACGACCCCGCCGCCGCCAGAGCCAACCTGCACGAAGGGATGAAAGAGGTAGCCGAGTGGATGACGACCAGCCGCCTGAAACTGAACTCGGACAAGACGGAGGTTCTCATCCTGGGCTCTTCACCCTCCGCCTGGGACGACTCCTGGTGGCCTCCCGCCCTGGGCACCGCACCCAAACCGACAGACCATGCACGCAACCTGGGCTTCATCCTGGACTCCTCCCTCTCCATGACCAGGCAGGTCAACAACGTCTCCTCGGCGTGCTTCAACATCCTACGCATACTTCGGAAGATCTTCTGGTGGATCCCCACAGAGACCAGGAAGACCGTCACCCAGGCCCTCGTCACCAGCCGACTGGACTACGGTAACGCCCTCTACGCCGGTACCACCGCCAAGCTCCAGAAGAGACTCCAGCGGATCCAGAACGCCTCAGCCAGACTCATCCTCGACATCCCACGATCCAGCCACATCTCCGGACATCTGAGAGACCTTCACTGGCTCCCCGTCAACAAGAGAATCACCTTCCGCCTCCTCACCCACGCACACAAAGCCCTACACGACCAAGGCCCGAGCTACCTCAACAGCCGAGTCAACTTCTACGCTCCCACGCGCCACCTCCGATCAGCCAACCACGCCCTCGCCGCCGTCCCCCGCATCCGAAGAGCGACTACAGGAGGAAGGTCCTTCTCCTACCTGGCCGCCAAGACCTGGAACTCCCTCCCGACCGACCTGCGCCTGACCCAAGACCACCTCTCCTTCAGGAAGAAGCTGAAGACCTGACTATTCGAGCAGTAGCGGCACCCCCCCCCCCCCCCCCCAGCGCCTTGAGACCCTACGGGTATGTAGCGCGCTTTATAAGTGTCACTGATTGATTGATTGATTGATTGTTTTTCAACCAACCTTCTCCTCCGCGATCCGCTCTCTGATGGCTGGCGGAGTTAAACCCTCCGCCCGCCCCTGTTGCTTCAGCTAGAAATCTAGGGTTTAGATTCGATTCCAACCTCTCAGGCAAGGCCCAGATATGCCAAGTTTCCTCATCTTGCTCTGGAAACTGAAAGCCTTGCGGAGATTCCTTAATCTCCTGCATGTGGATTACCATAAAACAGTGGTCCACGCATTAGTTACGTCTCAGCTTGATTATGCGAACAGCCTGTACCTGGGTCTCCCAGCTTATTTGATTAAGAAATTGCAAACCATTCAAAACGCTGCAGTTAGGCTCATTAGAAATGTACCTCTCCGCCACCACATTACCCCCCATCTGCGCAGCCTTCATTGGCTGCCAGTCAAAAAGAGCATAAAGTTCAAGGCGCTATCCTTTGCTTATAGAGCAACAAGAATTATTGGCCCAATATACTTGAAGCAGAGACTCCAGAAATACCACCAGACCAGGGCTTTAAGATCGAATAACCAGGTATTGATCCGGATTCCTCGCTTCGCAAAAAGCAGGATTGGTGTTTGAGCTTTCTCAGTGAGAGCGGCCTCTCTCTGGAACTCGCTGCCTGACCACCTACGGAAGGCCGAGTCAGAACCTATGTTCAGGAAGGCATTGAAAACCTGGCTTTTCGTACTACCTTAGTCCCCCCCCCCCCCCCTCTCTTTTTTTATTTCTGCTGCTGCCGCTGTTAACACCGGGACACCACCATTTGAGGTAGCCGTGCGCTGTATAAATTTAACTGATGATGATGATGATGATAATTTGCTATTTAAAATGATCTTTAACAGTAAAGTCAGATTTTAAGTCTCAATTCTGAAAATGTCACTTTAAGAAAATTGCATTTTCTTCTCCTAACCATTTGGTGCCTGCATCCTATGTACGGGGTCATAAGACGGTGATTAGAGTGGCTGTTAGCCTTTGTGCATTTCTCCCAGAAAAGGAGACAAAGGTGGAATAGATGTTGGCAGGATGGGCCATCTTGCCAGGGTGGGAGGGATGGAGCTCATCCCTGCCCCGCTTACATTTCTGAGGAGCTGCCTCAACACACTCACAAAGAACTTAACACCAGCCTTTTCTCACCCAGACTCCTTGGAGCCTGGGAAGAGAGGAAGGAAATTAAAAAAAACATCTGTTTGGGGAAAACCTCCGAAGTTTATTCTACTTCAAAGCTGGCACCAGGTATAAAAATAGGTCCCTCAGACCCACTCTTCGTAAATATTCTCTACTGATGAGGGAGGAATCCCGAAAGAATGGTGTCTACAGATACGATTTCAAAAGATGGCATTAGCTGAAAAATATAATAAACTTTGTGTGAAAAACCTAACTACAACTACCAAGATACTATGGGGTAATGGCGCAGTTACATGCAAGCAGTGCGCTCCTACCCACTTTCACTGATAAAAGGCTCTTGTGAGATGCCCCAAGCTGACGAGCTTTGGAACGCCTGCACGCTATGAGTGGGATTATACCTGAGAGAATTGGCAGCATGTCCAGCAACCTGTACATATGCTCTACTGATGAGGGAGGAATCCCGAATCACTGGTGTCTAGAGATACGATTTCGAAAGATGGCATTAGCTGAAAAATATTATGATCTTTGTGTGAAAAACTGAACTACAACTACCAAGATGCTTTGGGGTAATGGCGCTGTTACATGCAAGCAGTGCTCTCCAACCCACTTCCACTCTTCAGTTTACACCTGGACCTACAGAGGACACTCAGAAGATCTGCCAGGTGCTGGGCAATCGGGGAGCCCTGGGGGTTCAGTGGCTTCCAGTGGCGCAAGGTCTCCTGACACAGAACCCATAACCTCAGTCCACCCAGTTTGTGGTAGTGCTGTCCTTGAGAATCTGCACTTGTTCCGCTTGATACTGGGGAGGAATGTTTTCAGTGCCAAGCAAATCGCTTGCAACTTCAGCAGATTGTAGTGGAGGCGAGTCTCTACCAGAAACCAACTCAAACTAATTTCCATGTGTTGAAAGTCTCTTAAAATATTACCTAGAGCGGTGTGTATTCACGAACACCATTTTAAAATAGCGCCTAGTGTCTGGCAGTGGGAGCTTGTCATCCCCAGTTCTGTAGTAGGGGATCTCTGTGTATAGTCATAATCTATGAATAGTCCCGCCCATGTGCGGGGACCCCGGAGCAATCAAAATATCTCTTAAGCTGTCCTGCATTTGCAAACCTGCAAAGACACTTAAGAGACAGACAAAATAATACAGCCTAATAACAACATGGCTGCACTGGCCAGCACTTCATCTGAAGTGAACACAAAAGCCAAAATAAAGTTTAAATGTCATTTTTATTCACATCTGACATGTTCCTTTATTGTATCACACTCCCTTCACCAAAATCCCTTTAAACAATAGAGAGGAAGGGGTGGACAGACAAGCCCTATAGGCTGTCATTATGTGTCTGCTAAAAGGATACTGTGCCTTTAAGGAACTCTCCAGAGACCCCCGGTATCCCAGGATGCACAGCCAAAGCAAGTTACTTTCAGTTCTTTTTTCCGGCGCCTGCTAGCAGGACCCTGAAGCTTGAGCTCTACCCTTTTGGGTGGATATTTTGGATAAAAATTGTTTTTTGTGGATAAAGAAGTTTGTTCATTCGACGTCTAGAGCCTTTCTCTGCTGCATCCTGCAATTTGGTGCAGTTTGACCCACTCTTAGCATGGCTTTATTTGATAAATGCCCAGAGTGTGGGAGGAAAATGGCCAAGACGGACCCACATGATGTCTGTATTCTCTGCTTATCATTTTCACATGTCCCTGCTACATGTGACATCTGCAAGACCTTCTCCAAGAGGACCCTGAGAGACAGAGAGAAGATTCGCCTTCAGGGACAGGAGAAGCAGAGAACAGCTGGGACTTCGGGGCATGGAGGATCTCATTCCCCTTCCTCTGCCCATGCTTCAGCCACTGGAGGGACCTCCGGGCAGAAAAAGGAGCAGAAACGACACCTACCGGCTGGTAGATAGCGTTCGTCGTCGAAGGCGACGACGGCGAGAGGTAAAGCACCGGTGTGTTCGCCGTCAATCCAGGGCTCTGGATCTCGGCGTTCTCGACGTTCGACGTCGAGAGAGGGGCCGGCGAGACCTAAGACTAGGTCGCCGTCGAGGATTTCACAGTCGACGTCGACACACCATCGACGTCGACACACCATCGACGTCGTACCGAGCCCCACAGACAGCACAGCTCGCCGTCGAGGCGAAACCGCTCGTCTCCTTCGCCGTCAGCTCATGGATCGACTTCGACGCCGAGACACCGGCGGCTGCCGTCGAGGCGAAGGAGATCGCCGTCGAGGCACAGATCGCCGTCGAGGCGAAGGAGATCGCCGTCGAGTGGCCACCGTTCGACGTCGGGGGGACGCCGTTTGCGGTCAACGGCGAGGAGAAACCGTACGAGGTCGACGCTCAGTTCGACGTCGAGGACGTCGGGTAACACTTCTTCGGTGATTACAATATCCAGTCGTGGATCTAGGAGAAGAGGGCGCTCCCCCTCGTTTACTTCAGCATGGGATAGGCCCGCCAAGAAGAGAAGGGTGGACGGGAGTCCGGACAGTGCTAGTCCGGGTTCTCCTGCAAGGAGTGATGGAACTCCGCAGCCTCTCCCTCAGCCGCTGCCTCAGAAGCCTCCCCCGGACTCTCCCCCGGACTCTGTCATTGTGGTTGCGGCTCGGAAACAACACTCCACGACGCCCTCTTCCACGGCTCCTCCGGATAAGGAGAGTCGCAAGATGGACTCCTTGGGGAGGAGAATGTGCTCTATGTCGGCCACGACTATGAAGGCTGCTAGCGCCTCCGCTCTGCTGGGTCGCTATGACCGATCGCTTTGGGACTCCCTGCAACAGTTTGCTGCCTCCCTACCTAGGGATAAACGGGAGGACTTCCAGGAGGTGTTGAATGAGGGAATGATGGTCTCCAACCAGATCATCAGTGCAGCGGGGGATGTATCGTTGCTGGCGGCCCATGGGTACTGTCATGGAGTACACATGAGGAGACATTCCTGGCTGAGGCTTACCTCTCTAAAGCCTGAAGCGCAGCAAAAGATTGCTAACTTGCCTTTGTCTGGCACGACGTTGTTCGGGTCTCATGCGGATGACGAAATGGCCCGCATGAAGGCCGAAGCAGAAACCCTGAAGGCCGTGGGGTTGGAAAACCCAAGGAACAGAAGAGGTCGTTCCGTTCCTATGGCAGGCGTTATTCTAAACAACGCGGCCAAGGGCGTCAGTCTGGTCAACAACAACACCAGCACCAGCAACAACAACAGTTCCCGAGGCAGTCCTTTCAAAAGCGCCAGAGGGGCAGAGGCCAGCATCAATCCTCGCCGGGGAACAAAGGCCCGGCCGTGTCGAAGCCCTGAAAGGTCACTTCCCCCTCATCCGTTACCCGCTCCGGTGGGGGGAAGTATTCAATACTACCTGGCAGAGTGGAGAACAATAACTCAGGACAAGTTTCACCAGCCCGCCTCCGCAGATTCCACCAGTGCGCTCTCCCTACATGGTGCGAGAGCTCCAGTGGGAGGCGGACATTCTGTTAAAGAAGAAGGCGATAGAAACTGTTCCTTTGAGGCAAAAAGGAAAAGGTCTTTACTCAAGGTTCTTTCTCGTCAGAAAAAAGGACAAGAACGAGTTCAGGCCTATTCTAGATCTGCGTCAAGCAAACAAGTGGATCCGCAGAGAAAAGTTCCGTATGTTGTCCCTGCACCAGATTTACCCTCAGTTGCATCGAGGAGACTGGCTGTGCGCCATAGATCTGCAGGACGCTTACTTTCATGTGCCGATCTCACAAAAGCATCGCAAGTTCCTGAGGTTTCTGGTAGGCAACAACCATTACCAGTATACAGTACTCCCGTTTGGTCTGAAGTCTGCACCAAGGACGTTCTCCAAGTGCATGGCAGTGGTGGCAGCACACTTGCGGAAGAACAAAGTGTTTGTGTATCCATACCTGGACGATTGGCTGATCAAAGCTTCCACGCACCAGGAAGCCCAGTGTCATTTCAACAGGACAGCTGCCTTGCTTCATCGCCTGGGACTGCACATCAACATGTCGAAGTCAGTGCCGATCCCTGTGCAGTGTCTCCAGTACTTGGGGGCCTCAGTCAATACTTTGAACGCAAGCGTGTGTCCTTCGGAGGAGAGACGCTTATCTATCTGTTGGAAGGCCCTGCACCTCCTCTCAGCCCACTCTCCTACAGTGAGGACGGTGTCCTCCTTACTGGGGTCGATGGCTTCCTGCATCTTTCTCACCCCCAATGCACGTCTGCATATGAGGCCTCTGCAGGAATGTCTGGAGGATCAATGGGACCAGAGGCGGGGGCGTTGGGAGGACACGATTCATCTGTCCCAACACGCTCTACAGTCTCTGAAATGGTGGTGCTCCTCAGAGAATGTCTGCAAGGGGACTCCCTTTCCCAAGGATATTCCGGTCCAGACCATAGTGACCGATGCGTCTCTCCAGGGCTGGGGAGCGCATTCGGGCCCTCTTCAGATTCAGGGGATATGGTCACAGACGGAGATGACTTACCACATCAACTTTTTGGAACTCAGAGCAGTACACTTGGCCCTGAAGGCGTTCCATCCCTCCTTCAAGACGAACTCCCTGCTAGTTCAGACGGACAATACTACTACCATGTATTACCTCAACAAGCAGGGAGGCTCCCGTTCACGCACACTGTCTCGGGAGGCACAGACTATCTGGAATTGGCTGGTGGCCAGGAACCTAACGATCACGGCAACCCATCTGCCGGGAGTGCAGAATGCCCAAGCCGATGCGCTCAGCAGGCTCGTTCAAGAAAATCACGAGTGGGTGCTAAACGACGACGTGCTAAGAGACATCTTCGCAGAGTGGGGCACTCCGGATATCGATCTGTTCGCTACGGCAGAAAACAGCAAATGCCGCGACTTCGCGTCCAGGTACTACCAACCAGGGACACTGGGGAATGCCCTATGGATCAGCTGGTCCAACAGCTTTCTCTACGCCTTTCCACCCATTCCCCTGATTCCGGCGGTGCTGATCAAGCTGTCGCAATCCAGAGCCAGGATGATCCTGATTGCTCCGGAGTGGCCGAGGCAATGGTGGTTCACCGACCTTCTTCACCGGTCTGTTCTGCCACACCGGCACCTGCCGTGTCGGCCGGACCTTCTCACGAAGTTCGGAGGACAGATGGTTCACCCCAATCTCTCGTCCTTGAGTTTGGCAGCATGGCTCCTGAGCTAGTACAGTATGGACACTTGAACCTACCTCAGGACTGTATGGAGATCTTGAAAGAGGCGAAGAGGCCGTCTACGAGGACTTCTTACGCCTATAAGTGGAAGAGATTCTGCTTATGGTGCACGGCAAAGGACATTGACCCTACATCCTGTAAAGAAGATGTTATTTTGCCTTATCTGCTGCAGTTAGCTCAATCTGGGCTTAATTTTCAGTCTATTAAAGTTCATCTCGCAGTTTTGACTGCGTATAGAAAGGGCCCTTCCCAAACCTCATTTTTTCAAATCCCTGTGATTAAAGATTTTTTGGAGGGTTTGCGTAAGGTGTTTCCCCCTGTTAGACGACCTTCTCCACCATGGGAATTGAACGTGGTGTTATCCAGATTAATGAGGGAGCCTTTTGAGCCTATTCATAAGGCTTCTCTGCAGCATTTGTCCTGGAATGCTGCCTTCCTTGTGGCCATTACATCGGCCAGGAGAGTAAGTGAGATTCAGGCTCTGTGTTGTCAAGAGCCGTATACTGTATTTCATGCTTCTAAAGTGGTAATGCGTACTCATCCTAAGTTTTTGCCTAAAGTGATATCTGATTTCCATGTAAATCAAATGATAACTTTGCCTACATTTTTTCAGCTTCCCTCCTCTCCGGCGGAGAGGTCTCTGCATTCGCTAGATGTGCGTAGAGTGTTGAAATTCTATCTAGATAAGACAAAAGACATCCGCAGGTCGGATCAACTGTTTGTAAATTATGGTTCAGTAAGAACTGGTCTAGCTACCTCAAAACAGTCCATCTCCAGATGGATTGTGTCCTGTATTCAGCTCTGTTATCAGAAAGCTAATAAGACGTTAGGGGGTAAGCCTACAGCGCATTCGACTAGGGGCAAAGCAGCGACTACAGCTTTGCTTAGGAATGTTCCAATTGCTGACATTTGTAAGGCTGCCACGTGGAAGTCGGTCCATACGTTTACACAGCATTACTGCCTGGACTCTGATGCTAGGGCAGATGCGCAGGTTGGACAGGCTTCGCTGAGGAATTTGTTTGCACAGTAATTTGTTGGTGTTCGGTTTTTACTCCACCGCTGTTTGTTGGTTGGGATGGGCTTGCCAGTCTATTCATAGATTATGACTATACACAGAGATCCCCTACTACAGAAGGAGTAGTTTCTTACCTGTAACTCTAGTTCTGTAGTAGGGGTATCTCTGTTATAGTCATAAGCGACCCTCCCTCCTCCCCGGTGGAGTAACCTGACAGTATCAGGCCTGTTGTTATACACCTTCAAAAAGAACTGAAAGTAACTTGCTTTGGCTGTGCATCCTGGGATACCGGGGGTCTCTGGAGAGTTCCTTAAAGGCACGGTATCCTTTTAGCAGACACATAATGACAGCCTATAGGGCTTGTCTGTCCACCCCTTCCTCTCTATTGTTTAAAGGGATTTTGGTGAAGGGAGTGTGATACAATAAAGGAACATGTCAGATGTGAATAAAAATGACATTTAAACTATATTTTGGCTTTTGTGTTCACTTCAGATGAAGTGCTGGCCAGTGCAGCCATGTTGTTATTAGGCTGTATTATTTTGTCTGTCTCTTAAGTGTCTTTGCAGGTTTGCAAATGCAGGACAGCTTAAGAGATATTTTGATTGCTCCGGGGTCCCCGCACATGGGCGGGACTATTCATAGACTATGACTATAACAGAGATACCCCTACTACAGAACTGGAGTTACAGGTAAGAAACTACTCCTTATGAAGGAATGCCTTGTACCGACATGTGATTTCCCAGTTTTTCAATGCGTTATTCCCCTCATTAGCCTGACGGGGCAAAAGGAGATATATGGAGCAAAAAAAGAATGCTGAAAGAAATGTTGAAAGCGAAACTACTTTTGCTGTTATATTCTGTTTAGAACAACATACTAGATTATGAGCACCACCACAGACAGAAATCCGTTTTGTGGCTTAAGAAAAAGTTTGGCTCAAACATTTTCAGTAAGTGTTTTTCAAAACTTCTGTTTTAACCCGAAACTTCATGTTTTCCTTCGAGGGCATATAACACCCTTCAGAGTTCCGGAAGAGGGAGACGAGAAGGAAGACTTCTTATCAAGAACAAATTGATTCATCTACGTTTTAGGAACATGAAAATGTGTGCCATTTCAGTGTAGAATGATGCCATCAAGAGTTTAACACACCCACCACACCATGTAGGCCTTTTGTGGTCTAATATGTAGTATACACACTTCCTATAGTAAATAGGCGCTGGTATCATGAAGAACTACACTCCCTCTTCCAATGGGCTGTGCATTGGCTATGATGCTGCATTACTGGAAATAGGAGGGGGGCTTCACTTTTATTGCTACAAGTCCAAAATAACTCTATACTACAATAGCAGTGTTTCAATGCCCAACAATCATCAGAGGATAACTTCAGAAAAAATGCATTCTTTAATATTCAGTTGCTTATGATTTCATTCCCTCTGCTCCAACTTCTTGATTCTTTGCAGTATGGACAGAGATGTTTCTGAACAAAAGATTTGTCACACAGTTTGCAGATAATGACTGATTTATTTGAACACACACCAACAGTGTACATATTCAATATCGGAATATGTAATCAAAATACATCTATTATATATGTAGTGGAATTCATACCATAGCAGATTGTAATCCTAAACAGACACCCTGTTGCTGGCTCCTCATGACAGGTCGAAATCTTCCAGCATCTCGGGGGTTACCAGTGGATGACGATCTGCAAACAGGTAATGATTACAGAGTTAACTCGAGATTACCTCTCTCTCTTAAGCTTTGTTATGCGTTTTCAGTCATTTATTATCCGTGGCTATACATTTTAAACTTGGCCCCTAGTACTTTACTTAAATTGTATCTCACCTCACGGTTTGTGAATACAAAATCACTTGTATTTCGCTAGTCTGTGACAGACATTATTCAAACATTCCCTATACCGTACAAATCTTTGGATTATCTGTGTTTATTTAGGTCTGCTGTCTGACACCATCACATTAAAACCCAAGCACGACATTGGTTAAACCTTGTGTTTAGTAAATGCCAACACATCTTCCCTGAGAAGATAGAAAATCAGAGAATGTACCTATTAAATACTCTCCCAAGCTCAGTACTACATAACTATATTACCTCTATATTTCCGAGGACCAGTTAGACCCATGGTAATTGCAGGAAAACATGCTTTAACTGAAATGTGGCAGTCCCAATGTTGCTGAGAGCTGTGGTGCAGCTCCCACAAAGTTAAATCAATCTGGTTTCCTACATTGGTGCTCAGAGCTTGGTTTAGGGCCAGTGTCTAGCAGTCTTCTTACAGACTTATTAATTAATATTTAAAAGTTCCTTTTTTTTTATTTTACCCAGAGAAGTACATATTCCAAGTGTTGCAGAAATAGATAATCACATACAAAATTAATTTATAATATAATTACATGCCGTTTAGAATATTGCGGCCAGAACACGATGATAAGAAGAAGAAAAAAGGTCATCATTGTGTACAATACAGCAAATGCCGGCTATTGCCGTGAGGGGAGCTCGGTTGACTAGTAGCACAGTCAGTATTGTTCCTCCAATCCAAACTTTTTTAACCAAATTTGATGTGGAACTTTTCATATTTAAAAGTTCCATATCAAATTTGGTTAAAAAAAATGTCATTTTGATTTGTGATTGGATCATGTTTTTGTTATGAAGTATTTTCTTTTGAAGGAATCATCTAGATTAATTGGTGCCTGTTTTTAACAGCCTCAAAGTTCCTATAGAACAGGAAAGGCCTCGGTGGGATAGAAGCCCAGGACGCCAAAGCTGTCATTGCTTGGGAGGCAGCTTGAGGTGAAATCACTTCAGTGGAAGAGGAATAGGAGCAAAAGGGCACAGAGAAAAAATGCTTTTCTTCAAGTCCATAAGCAAGAGCAGTCCTCCCAGAGTTGAAAACATTAAAAGTCCCCATAGAAAGCTGAATATCTTCATATTGGTCACTTCTACAGCTCACAAACCGTTAGAAATATTTCCTATGGCACCAGCCCACTGATGGTAGAGAGAGGCTTCTGGACCACTCTCGACAAGGGCTCCAGCCATCGTCTAGTCCGGCTTGCCTCCATGAAGTTCTTCCAACAGTAAGTAAGAATCAGTAGCGTTAACAGGACTTTTTAGGTCTCGTCTGAGCCAGCGCTTTAGTGCTGCTCTCGCGAGAGCTTTTGTAAAAGGGGGATCTGGAAGTGCAAACTAGTGCTTTTCAGGCCTCCAAATACAGTGCATGTGCGCCGGGCGCGCGCACCATTTGGCAGCCTGAAAGCACTAGTTTGCACTTTCAAATCCCACGTTTACAAAAGCTCATTTCGCGGCCGCTTTGATGAGAACATCAAAGCGGCCGGAAAGTGCTCACCATTTGCCACCCCCTCCCTTATCCCACTTCCCTTACAATGGCGACAGCTTGTTTTTATTGAGAAAGCCCGTATTTTTAACACAAGCCCAACATGATTGCAAAGCGCTTTACTGCTAATTTGGGATGCACGGATGAAAAAAATAGTCAGCTGACAGACTACGGGAACTAAATGTTGCTAAAAACAGATCTGACCTGTGCTGAAAGAAGGCGCTCTCGATCCTGAATATGTTCACCCGAAGTGCTAATCACTCACAATGTGTAACTTCCCTAGGTGTATTCTCCTTAAAGGCGAAGCGTAATTGACTAACAATACTTTGTCAGAAGCGAATGCAAATTCAGCGCCGAGACTGAACCCTTGATACCAAACGTGCCAACACAACAATACCCTTTCCCTTCTTTGCTTCTTATTGTTTCTCTGTTGCTCTGTAGTACTGTATCCTGTGTTTAGCACTTCCTTTGTAACTATGCTGGGCCCCCTGTGGGGAAAGACATATTTTAGGTTTCGGCCGTAAGGGGAGAAGTTACCAACCCAGCTGCAAACGGCGGGAATAACTTTGGCTCGCATGCATGGGCTCTTGGAAGTTTAGCATGCTGCACTTGCCAGGCGCTATATCAGAGAAAATGAACACTGGTGCAATCACAAAACCATCTTTTTGACTGCTGCTGAAGCTAAGGCATGGTGCGTACCCCTTTTTCTGCTGATAGTGACAATATTGATGAAACCACTTAGTATGTTCATTCCTTACTTTTCAAAAAGATATTTGTGCGGTTTAATGTTTACTTCATCTTCTCGCACCTTGCATTCTCCTTGATGTAACACATATACATTTCATTTCTTTAAGTGCAGCTGCATGTGATTTTTTTTGCTACATCCCAAGCAAATATGTTTTTACTTTTAAAGTGTAATATCAGCAAGACAAGAAAAAACTATCCCGGGTCAAAAATAACCGTTGAACTTATGTTGCAGAAATGGGAGTGCAAAGTACGCTGGGTGCCTTCTTGTATTCCTCCATATATGGTGGGACCAGTGCTCACCTGTGGATTAGAAATGGATTCTGTAAAAGGAAAGACCCCTTATCTGTGATGGCCCTACATCCCTGATGAGATTTGAAGGACTGACATGTTATAAAATAACAGCAGATAGACATGCACTTTGATATTTCAATAATACTTATTAGCAATTAAATGGTGTAATTTCCAGCCATTTATAAATGACGATCCTGAGCGACATGTGTCCCACTTTGGAATAAAAATAATGAAACCCAAAATAATTCACAATACCGCACTTCAAAAAATCAAGAGGTGATATTCATATATTTTATGTTGTACATAGCAAATGCTTGCATGGGTATGGAGAGGGGTGTAGAAGATACAATGTATTAAGCTGAGGTTTTGCTGTAAACTTTCAGAAGCTAACTAATTATTTTTAACATGTGATCAACTACCAGACCCAAATACCAAACAGACACCGCTTCAACAATAACATTCTGATGGCCAATGCATAATTAGGCTTAAAAACTAGTGGCCCGAATTAAATTTGCACACCAACTCTTGGTATTTGCCTGTAAGTTTACGGCGCAACTAATGTACTAATACGTTCTGCTGCAAAATATCCTGTCGCAGGGAGTCGCAGAATACCTTGCTTAACGAATGATAAATACCCAGGAAACTAGTTTCGACCCCTCCGCCCACTATTGGCTTCCAACACAGGGATTGTGC
Source organism: Triturus cristatus (assembly GCF_964204655.1). Taxonomy (NCBI): domain Eukaryota; kingdom Metazoa; phylum Chordata; class Amphibia; order Caudata; family Salamandridae; genus Triturus; species Triturus cristatus. The sequence continues at coordinate 708,458,736 of NC_140594.1, read as the reverse complement.
TGCTTTAACCCATCTGGAACACACTGGTGGCGTGGGGGGTTGGAGGTAGACAGTCAGGTCCACTGGGTTATCACTTCCTTTGAGGAGTTTTTAACTAATCACTGGTGTGCAAAATTCGATTTCTGTCCCAAAACATTTATGCATCTCATTGAAGTTCATACGAGAAAGGAGGCCCATTTCATGCCCCTTCATAATGGTAAACCAAAATGTCAGTAAACTCCTTTTGCATTTTGGTTCGAGTTTTCTGAGCTGCAAAAGGGGTTTAGTATATTCCGAAATTTCATTTTGTTGTTGTTAACTGTGATTTTGTGAATTGCAGGGTTTGTAGCCACAAAAACATTTTGTACTTCTGTCCTAGACCTCCTCAAGTTCCTTATACATCTTATGTTGATTCCAGAAAGAACAAATACCTTTTAGGCAAATTCTTCAATGTCTGAAAAATATTTATCTTTGCAGCATCATGAATATTAATTCAATTAAATAAGGGACTCGCCATTAGGTATTTAGATCACATTAGAGTTTAGTTCGTAGGCATGCACGTTCTTGGATGCTTACAATGATATTTAGAAGTGTCTGCAGGTGCTCAACTCCTACCTTGATTATTTATTAGTCCTACTCTTCCTCCACAGAGGCTTCAATGACGAAGGTGATCTTCTGTGAAGGAAACCTGTGTTGTACCACTACTGAAAGAAACGTGCTGTGTCTACTGCATTGTGTAGGCTGCATAGTAGACTAGAATATATTCTTTACTACCTGAAGATCCCCAAGACTTGGGGTCCGAATCCTTGGAGTACGCAAGGGGAGGGCAGTTGAAATGCAGGGACTGTGTTGACAAAGAATATGAGTAATGAAGATTACATGCAAGTAATTCAGGCACTACTCGGGAGTCCATTTTCCTTGCCTACATCTTTACTAATAGAGACAAACCAAATAACCACATGGAAGATGTCTCAGGTCCAATAAGCTTTAATGCCAAAAGCTTTGTAAAACACCAGTGTACAGAGACCCTTTTCCTAACCTTGAAAGTACCTTATTCTCTGCCAAGAATCTTAAACAAACATTTGCAATGCAAATAGATCTCGTATTGGCACGACAAGCTATTGATATTGTAAATGACAATGACTTATTTATGTTTTGAAAACGTTAACAAAAATAAAAGGCATTGTTATTAGCAATATCAATAGCTCAAACTCGCGTAAATGCGAGACCTATTGCATTGCAAATGCTTGTTACGTGTGTCACCGGAGTGGTGCCTACCGGCCCATTCATGTAAAGTTCTGCCATTGTGTAGTGCAGGACATCACATGATGCTTGTGTGTATGTACTGGGAAACATGTGAGCCTTTGTATGGTACATAATAACAGTGAGGCCTGTGGGTTCCTTTTTTGGAAACCCAGGTTCTGCAAATGCTAGTAGGAGGACTGCAAACTGTGACAGGAGATGTGGCTTCCCGTGGGCTTGAGTGGGAAACACACACACTGGAGCAAAGGGGTGCATGTTCATCAAAGATGTCCTTGATTCCAGGTTGAGTTACTGGTCACTGAAGCATAGGTTTGTTGTCCAAGAGATATGCGACTGATAAGGGGATCTTGATAGAGGGGAAGGCTTAGGCCTCTATACATTCGTGAGGCATATTTGAGTGGAGGCTGGCAGCCAGGTGTGATCTCTGGTTCCTCCCTTGGCTCACTCCTGCTGTGGTAGGCTGCCTCTCCGACAAAAGACAGGGCAGAGGAGAGGGCACTCCAAAGGAGCTGATGGCCACAGCCACATTTCTAAAGGGCCAAAACACTAAATCATATTTGTGTCTGGATTTGGACTATAACGTTGGGAGCATGAATCACACACTTTGTTCAACAGTACTATTTATCAGGAGTAAGCTACTGGAGACCAAGGTCTGTGATTGTTCCAGCTGAGTAAAGAGCCATGACCCAGGACACCAAGAACACTTCTCCTGTGCCTGGTGTACTAGCCTTTTGCCTGCCACGACCAATGTGCCCTGTGAGGAGGAGGAGGAGAGAGCCTAGAGGGAGTGAGGCCCAGTGGGGATCCTGATGAGTAGCTTGTGAGGTACCTGGTCCAGTCGGGATCTTTGTTGTTGGAGCACCCCCAGTATCCCTGGAGGGCAGCCAGTGAGACTGTTGGGGCTATCGCCCCATACAACCGACCTCATTGTAGCCATTGCCCATACTCGTGATCCATATGCCAGGTAGAGGACCCGCAACCAGCAGAGGGGCTCAGTATCAAGGTCAGGAGCCACTCTGCAGCATTCTCACTGCTCCAGCAGGAACCACGAGGAAGAAGGCTGCTGCACCCGAAAGCCGTCTCGTCTGGGATCGCCTCAAAGTACTGCCCCGCCCACCACGGTAGGGCGCTGTGTATGGTGTTAGTTGCCAGATCATGAGAAGACATTCCTGGCTACCAAATACATCCAAAGGTCATGATCAGGTAAGACTGCAAGCCCATTTGAGAATTGCATGAGCTTGACAAGTCAACACCAGAAGAACTGTCAAGGCTAAAGTCAGAATTGGATGCAAACTGCTAACGCAGTTGGCACCTATGGGGTCACGTTCAAAGATCTGCCTGTGGCGTGGTGTGGGGCACCTGCAGGAGGGACGATGCTCCTACCATTTGCTAGGGCACAAGCCTTGAGATATTTGATGTGAGGATCATTTAGGGTGCTATGGCTTGTATGTATAAATAAATACGGCTTTTCCTACCAAAAGTAAGTGTTGGACTATACAATAATATTATCGGGCCGAAATGTGGGTATTTTGAGCTTGCACATACCTAGCTCTGAACAGCCTTGGACTGTGCAACCTGTGCTATCACTGAGAGAAAAATGTCGAAGGAGTAATACTTGGCCCAGTTCTTCACAGCCTGTGTTCCCTGCAGGTTGCATTGTTTTTTCTTGCGTCCAAAGTCATTTTGGGAGCACGCATGCTGCTTCAGGCACCGGAAGAGAAACACTAGCATAAAAGCTAGTGCTTCTCTTGGTGCGCGGCACTGCTCGGAGAAGCACTAAACTCGATTGAGAAACAAGCCAAAGGTGAGGGACTTGTCATCTGAGCAGACTTTTCCCATCACCACTGAAGGAGATTAGCAAGGGCTGAAAAAGGGGATTCTTACCAGCTCTGTCAGCTCCACGCTTAGTCTCAGAAGAGTGGGGAACAATCAGGGAAGCTTGCGAGGACTGGAACAGCCAGTGCCGGTCAATTTCGCTTTCTCTGCCAATTGTTTGTACAGTAAAACTCAGCTGTTTGCAGTTGCTAAGAGAGCACCGTAGAGCCATGATTATTAGCTAGGGAGCATGGTTGCTTCTTGGAAAAGTGAGCAATTCCTTGTTTGAAACTTCATGGATCGGAATATCCGCAAAGGGGCACTCTCGCCTTTATTTAAGCCCAAATGTTAGAAGACAAGGCCAGCAAGGCACAGGAGTCCAGGCTAAGGCTTCTGCTGACATCCTGCTGTGCTGAATAATAGGCCCATGTAGAACAGCTATTGTATTTTCATAGACTCATTACTGAAGTGGTACTGAGCATGGGAGGGGGGTCCTGAACCTTCCCCGCCACCTTGCTACAGTGGGGAAGTATCAGGATGAAAGAAAGATGTTTTGAAAACAGAAAGAAGGATGAAAGTAATGAGGGGTGATGGGAATTATGAATGGAGCAAAAGGTGGATAGATGTAGATGGACGAGGGGGTGGATGCGCGGCTGGGTGAAAGGATATGTAAATGGCTAAGTGAACCCATAGATCCATCCTTTGACTTACCCAACCATAATAAAGCCTTTCATCCATCAATTAATCCTCTTGTTCAACCATCCAAATTTCCATTTACTTTTCCATGCATGTGTGAATGCATGGGAACACCCACGTTCCACCCATGGAACGCCTTCCTGGGGCAGAGTAGCGCATTGCAGCAATTTGCGCTGCCTTGTGTTACTCCAGATTTATGAAGCCATGCAAGATGGCTTGCATGGCTTGATAAATCTCACTTAAGGTTTGTGTCGCCCTGGCTCCCCGTGCAGGCCGCAAGGCCAACGCAAAACCTTGATAAATCTGGCCCTGTGTTTTAACCCCTTGCGCGCGAGTTTATTTCTCCCACTGTGCGGTAGAAATAAACGGCGTTCGCGAACACGACGGCTCCCGGCCGTCGTGCGCACACGCCCACCGTAATGCACGACTGCCGGGAGACGTCGTGCGCACACAAGGGGTTAATTAGGTAAGCTACAGTAAAAGTATTGTTTGGATCTTTATTCCTCTTCTCCTTGGTGGTGATTACAGTGATTTTAGAAGCATTACAATACAATGAAAACTGAAGGTATTTCTCCTAATGTCAGAAAACACAATTTAACTCAGACCTATGCACATCCATGTATTCCCCTCAAACACACAAAAGCATTTAATTTAAAATGTTCCATTGTCAACTTCCACCATAATATAAAGGTGATTTTCAACCATTCTTGCTTTTTTAGCCAGCAGCGCTAAGTATGCTGCAACTTTTGTAGGTCAATACTTATTTATAATTGGAAAATTAAATTGCAAGTTCCCTTTTACTTAGAGCTGTTGGGGTTGGAAACAGGCCTGGGTAAGAAAACCATGCAATGTGACTGTTAACCATGTCACCTTAACCTTTCTATTTCCCAGCTTCCCCAAATCAGCCTATCATGCTAGGAAACATTACAAAACACGTATGAATATTTTGGTATGAGTTGCTCAGTGGTGCTTTTTTGCAGTCCCACTGAAATATAAAACCAAACAGCCTGTTCAGGAAAGTATAATAAACAAGGCATTGAGATTTGCAAAAGATTCAGAGGAAGAATTGACATAGGCCTGGGGAGAGTGAAATAAGAAGAGTTGAGAAAGTATGTGTTCGAGGCATATGAGCTGCAGATTATACACTGTGCATAGCTCGCCATCTGGTGTTGGGCCCGGATGTTTGCAGTTTGTTTTTCCTCTTGGAAAGTCTTTGGAAGTCACGAGGTTGGTGACTCCTCCTTTGGTTCGTATTGCACATGGGCTTCGGCTCCATCCTCAGATTGTTTTTTTCCGCCATCGGGCTCGGATGTAATACTTAGCGCTCCGGGTCTGAACTTTTCCAGTTCCACGATCGACGCAAAAATCCTCGCTCATCGAGCTCCTTCAGATAATAAATCATCTTAATCACCTTCTCTTCGGCACTTCTTCGATTCCGGTTGTCGACGGCGGCCTTCGGGCCTATTCCGGCTCCGGTCTCGGCTGATGGAAAGAACTCCCTTCAAGAAGTGCCCTCGATGTGGGTCCAAGTTTCCCCACACCGATCTTCATGAGGTGTGCAACCTCTGCCTCTCCCCTGAACACGAGGCCCGAGACTGTCCCGCCTGCAAGTCTTTTCGCTCTACAAAGACTATTCGAGATCGACGGGCTAGACGCAACATGGCGCACTCCTCGACCTCCGCTCCAGTCGACATCTTCGGGGACGACGTCGAAGCTCCGGGACAGCAGAACATCGAAGAAGAGGACGACGACCTCGTCAGTGCTTCCGAGGCCGACGACTCAGATGTGGAGGACATCACCCCGGCGCAGCGGGTCATGAGTACAATACCCCCTCCCGCACCCACGCCGATACCCAAAAAGGCTTTCGTCACACCTTCGCCTCCGGGCCTAGGCAAGACCAAGGATACTGCTTCTCCCACCCCACCTTCGGGCCCGGTAAAGAAGCCTATTAAGCCTTCCGTCAGCTCGGGCTCGAGCCAGCCGGCCAGCGGTACCGAAAAACACCGTTCGGCACCGAAGAAAAGATCGGCCTCCACCTCCACACCGAACCCAGCACCAATGCCTTCGGTGTCGAAACCTGCCCTTCCGGCGCCGACCAAACATCACAAGGCCCTCGGCACCGACACTCCCGTGCCGAAGCTTTCTTCGGCACCGACCAAAAAATCGGAGGTCCCAAAGAAGCACGGTTTAGACAAGCCTAAAAAGCCGTCGGCCCCGAAAACCTTGGCGCTGACCGAAAAACCAGTGTCGCAGGAACTTTTCACACCGGATCCTCTGCAAAAGACACTCACCAAGGATCCAAAAACTGGACATTTGACATTGTCTTAAAAAAAGAGACACTTGTACAAACCAGCTCCACCTCCGCCTCCAAAGAGGAAAGACACTGCTACCTCCCCTTTCAGAGGGCCTTCCCCACCTCCTCCACCCTCCCCACCTCCACTCTCTCCACCCTCCCCACCTCCACTCTCTCCACCCCTGCCTCATCGTTCCCCAACCTTGTCTCCTGTCCCAGACGATTTAGGAGACCCTTATTATGATCCAGCAGACGTGCCACAAGATCCCACCCCTACTGGATCTCCAGACCCATGGGACGACTATCACAATCCGGACATCCCAGATGTCCCACAGGATGACCTTTACCCATCTAGGCCATCCCCGCCTGAAGATTCCTTAGGCTTTCACCACCTGTTACAAAGGGCGGCACACTACCACGGGGTGGAGTTACATAGTGACCCAGTGGAGGACGATTTTCTCCTAGACACCTTCGACAATGCACATAGGTCTACTGCCATTCTACCTATGTTAAAAGGAGTAATTAAACATGCACCGGAGGTTTTTAAAGACCCAGTCAGGGCCAGGGTCCTAAACCCCCGTATAGAGAAAAAATACAAAGCCGCCCCCACAGACCCTTCGTACATTAAAGGCCCTGCACCATTGGATTCCCTAGTGGTATCTACAGCTAGGAAGCGCTCAAATTCTCAGGCGTCAGGCGAAGCACCACCACCTGACAAAGAGTCCAAGCTCCTAGACGCGTCAGGGAAGCGCACTGCGTCACAAGCCGCCAATATATGGCGTATCGCCAATACGCAAGCGCTGTTGGCCAGATAAGCCAGTAAGTAAGTAAGTCATTTTATTAGCATAGTTACTTAAAACCATTGCTATACAAAATAGATTAAGAGCAAGTATAATAAAAGTACAATTCTAAATAGAATTAGAATAAAAACAATCGCATTTCCTTACATCGACTGTACACGCGGCAGCTTCTTGAATATTTTTTTTTTTTTTTTTTTTTTTTTTTTTTTTTAAAGATTGATCAACTTCATGTTAGTGAGATTATTTCTTCTTTCCCGGTTTCCTCATGAGCTCATAGGGTCAGTAATGTCAATCGACAAGCAATGTTAAGACGATAATACAGGGACCATTATAGATTAATTTTTGGCATCTTTTTTCCCACTGCCTTCATAAATTTTACGAAGCTGCAGTTCAAGCGAGGATCATGGGGAGAAAAGCAAGCGAGAACTGCCTTCCTTCGTGTGCGGATCCCTTGCTGATTGAAGTGGTGTTTCAACAAGTGTTTCTGTTCATCGCATAGTTTCTCACAAGAGCAGATCAAGTGCAGCATGTCCTCTTGCCCCAAGCCACATAGCCGACAAAGAGGATCAGCTTTTATTTTAATCCAGTTTGGAAGATTTTGAATGCAGGGGAGCAGGCCCAGCCTGTGCTTTAAGATACGACAGGGCGCATTATGATGAGTTAGAGACCATCATGCACCATCTCCCTGAAAAATACAAGAATAGGGCTAACAAATTGATCCAAGAGGGAAAAATAATAACTAACACCTCTATACGCTGTGCCCTAGATGCAGCAGATACAGCCTCCAGGGCCATAAACACCAGTGTCCTTCTCCGTCGCCATGCCTGGCTCAGAGTTTCAGGTTTTAAACCTGAGGTACAAGCCTCTATATTGAACCACCCATTCGACCAAGATCATCTTTTTGGCCCCAAAGTTGATGATCCCCTTGAAAAGATGAAAAAAGATACTGATACAGCGAAATCCATGGGAGCCCTACAGTCTCACACTCCTAGGCGCTCTTTTCGCCGCTCTTCCTTTCGGGGCACGGGTAGAGGCTACTCCTCGGATAGTGCATCCACGTCCTACAAATCCCCTCCTCAGTCTACCTTCACAAAAGGTTATCAAAGAGGCGGATACAGAGGCAATAATAATAAGGGCAGAGGCAAGACAATTACCGCCCGCTCTGCCACACCGCCTACCCAATGACTTTCCCCCGCTCCCTCCAGACCATTCCACTCCGGTCGGGGGCAGGATACACTATTTCCTTCACGTCTGGGAGACCATCACCTCAGACAGATGGGTGACCCAAATTATTCATTCAGGGTATTGCCTAGAATTAATATCTACCCCCCCAAACATTCCACCCAGGCAACGCCCAATGTCTCAAGAACATGTGACGTTACTAAAACAGGAGGTAACCTCCCTCCTGCAAAAACAAGCCATAGAGCAGGTCCCCATCAATCAACAAAATTTAGGGGTCTACTCCCTGTACTTTGATTCCAAAGAGAGACGAGACTCTACGACCTATCCTAGATCTCAGACCTCTAAATGCTTACATACATTCAGACCATTTTCACATGGTGACCCTTCACAGGTTCTTCCACTCCTCTCCCAGAACGACTTTCTCACCACTCTGGACTTGAAAGACGCATACTTTCACATCCCAGTACACCATGCTCACAGAAAGTACCTCAGATTTGTAGTGGACGGGCAACACTACCAGTTCAAGGTGCTCCCGTTCGGGGTAACAACAGCACCAAGGGTATTCACCAAGTGCCTAGCAGTAGTGGCGGCACACCTCAGAAGACAGCACATTCACGTCTTCCCATATTTGGACGACTGGCTAATAAAAGCCACGTCCTACGAACAATGTGTGCAACACACCGCCGCTACACTTCAATCAATTACTCTACCAGCTAGGCTTCACGGTGAACCACCAAAAATCCCTCCTGGTACCATCACACACAAAACAATACCTCGGTGCTACCATAGACACCTCAAAAGCCATAGCCTATCCCAATCCTGCCAGGATTGCAAACATACAGGCTCTGTGTCAGAAATTCATATTTCAACACTCTCTCCCAGCAAGAGTGTTTATGCAACTGATAGGGATGATGGCCTCTTGCATCTTCATAGTGCCCCATGCAAGACTCCAGATGCGTCCACTCCAAGAGTGTTTGGCACGCCAATGGAACCAGGCCCAGGGGCAACTGACAGATCTGGTGTTGGTAGACGGTCGCACCCATCGCTCTCTGCAGTGGTGGAACACCACAAACCTTTCCAGAGGTCGACCGTTCCTGGACCCGGTTCCACAAATAATACTAACAGACGCATCGCTCTCCGGCTGGGGAGCTCATCTGTTACATCTCACAGTACAGGGCACATGGACTCCGCAACAGAAGTTACTCCACATCAACCATTTGGAGTTACTGGCAATCTTCCTAGCCCTAAAATCCTTCCAGACGCAGATTGCAGGCAAGGCAGTCCTCATTCGCACAGACAACATGACTGCCATGTACTACATTCAAAAACAGGGGGGCACACACTCTCCACAGCTCTCTCAATTAGCACAAAGCATATGGAGATGGGCAATTCCACAGAAAATCTTTCTCCTGGCCCAACATGTCCCAGGAGTCCAAAACACCGTGGCAGATCTGCTCAGCAGACAAACGCAACAGATTCACGAATGGGAACTTCACCCACAGGTTCTTCATCCGTTCTTTCAGAAGTGGGGGCATCCACACATAGATCTATTCGCCACCCACGAAACAAAAAATGCCCAAGCTTCGCCGCCAGATATCCACACCCATTGTCCAAAGGCAATGCGATATGGATGAACTGGTCAAACAAATTTGCATACGCTTTTCCACCTCTCCCACTAATTCCATTAGTGGTGCGAAAGCTACAACAGCATTCCCTAACACTGATCCTAGCAGCTCCAACAAGGGCCAGACAACCGTGGTACACCACACTGCTGGAACTCTCAGTAGTACCACACCAAAAGCTACACCTCTCACCATGCCTCCTAACCCAGAACCATGGAGAGATCAGGCACCCGGACCCAGCTCAGCTCAACCTTGCGATCTGGCTCCTGAGGTCCTAGAATTCGGATACCTTAACCTTCCCCCTGATTGCATGAATATTATCAGGGAAGCTAGATGCCCTACTACTAGGGCATGCTATGCTGCAAAGTGGAAAAGGTTTGTTGTTTACTGCCACAACAACACAATTGATCCTCTAAATGTGTCCATACAGCACATTATGTTACTTGCTCCATCTCCAAAGGTGTAACTTAGCATATACATCCATTCGTTTACACCTCGCAGCAATTGCTGCTTACTTACACAACAGGCAGCACCTATCTCTTTTCAGGGTGCCTGCCATTAAAGCCTTTATGGAAGGCCTCAAAAGAGTAATTCCACCCAGAGAACCACCCTCACCTGTCTGGAACTTGAATATAGTTCTCACAAGGCTAATGGGACCCCCTTTCGAACCATTACATAAATGTGAGCTGCAATTTCTCACATGGAAAACCGCATTCCTAGTGGCCATCACTTCCCTTAGAAGGGTGAGTGAGATACAAGCACTCACCATACAGGAACCTTTTCTTCAAATGCATCATAACAAGGTGGTACTCCGCACCAACCCAAAAGTTCTACCCAAAGTCATTTCTCCCTTCCATCTAAACCAGTCGGTAGAATTACCAGTCTTTTTCTCACAACCTCAAACCGTTGCCGAAAGGGCTCTACACACACTGGATGTTAAAAGGGCCTTACTTTACTACATCCAAAGAACACAACCTTTCAGAAAAACCAAACAGCTATTTGTTTCTTTCTCTCCACCACATAAAGGCAACCCTATTTCTAAATCAGGGATAGCTAGGTGGATTGTAAAATGCATACAGATTTACTACCACAAAGCAAAACGAACGCTATCTGTTCCCCCTAAAGCCCACTCTACAAGGAAGATAGGGGCTTCTATGGCTTTTCTAGGAAACATACCACTAGATGACATCTGCAAAGCAGCGACATGGTCAACACCGCACACTTTCACAAAACATTACTGTGTAGATGTGAAAACCAAGCAACAAGCTAGTGTGGGCCAGGCTGTACTAAAAACACTGTTCCAAACAACTGCAACGGATGCCGGTGGTCGCCGCTAGGGTTGGGTACTGCTATATAGTCTATGCACAGTGTATAATCTGCAGCTCATATGCCTCGAACGGAATAGGCTACTTACCAGTATGCATCTGTTCTTGGCATGTAGAGCTGCAGATCTATACACGCCCACCCGCCTCCCCGGCTACCTGTATCCGTTCCAGTCTATCTTATTTAGATACAACACACATGGGTTTCTTTACTGTTATCACTACGCTCCATCTTTCCCTGCTGGCGAAAAACAATCTGAGGATGGAGCCGAAGCCCATGCGCAATACGAACCAAAGGAGGAGTCACCAACCTCGTGACTTCCAAAGACTTTCCAAGAGGAAAAACAAACTGCAAACATCCGGGCCCAACACCAGATGGCGAGCTATGCACAGTGTATAGATCTGCAGCTCTACATGCCAAGAACAGATGCATACTGGTAAGTAGCATATTCCTTCTACAGTACATGTTTTCTACTACAACAGCAACCACGACTGCATGTGCCTTCATCACTGTCTGGAGCAGACACTACCTCATAGTGATCATTTGTGAAGGTTTTGATCGGCAGCCAAATCAGTGAGGTGCACTTACATCACGATCAGAAATGTGTTAGTGTGTACTGACCTACCCCAGCTCGCTCCCCGGCAATCACTGAGTTGTGGTTAGAGCTGTTATCCAGCAATCAGCCCAAGGAACCTGGTACAAGCCAGAAGTTGTCAGAAAAATGTACCCTTGTATTTACAATTCCTGTATGGAGCTGCTTTGTTGAATAGACACTGCTGCAGAGACACTCCTGGCAGACATATTTTGATCTATGCTTTCTCTGGCCTTGAAAGGTGTTTAGCTAAGGAATTGACTTGTCTCATGGTGAGAGTGACATCCAAAATATGGTGAGTATTCCAGGAAAACCCAGAGTCATTAGTTTAGATGGCAGTATGGGCCATACATAATAAGCCTTGAACTGAATGTGCTACTGGCTCAAAAGTCAATGGAGCAACATGTTCAAACTTATCAAGTTTCAGAAAGCCCTCACACTTCAGATTTTGAAAGGTGCTTAAAGGTCATGAAAAGTATAATTTTCATAGTATGGCCTAGTAGCAAAGTATTCATTAACTGCGGGTCCACAATGATGATAACCTAAACAAGCATTTGCAATGCAATAGGTCTCGCATTTATACGAGTTTGAGCTATTGGCATTGTAAATGACAATGCTTTTTATTTAAGTTTGGTTTTTTTAAAACGTAAATAAAAGGCACTGTCATTTACAATGCTAATAGCTCAAACTCTCGCAAATGCGAGACCTATTGCATTGCAAATGCTTGTTGTTTAACTGAAAACAATTCCGGGTAATCCCTCCAAAGATCCCTGTCGTAGACCAACCACCAGGCCATGCAAGGACCACCTTTTCAACCTGGCGGGAAGAGATCCACGCCAGTACGTGCAGCGGTCTTTGGCAAGCACGCTCCAGTGTACACACTTCATTAGCAGGAAAAACCTGTAAATGATATCACTGTATTTTTAAAGTACAATAATATCACACAACTGGTTGAGAGCTGGAAGCACGGGTGGGCTACTGAAAGGAGCCCCATAAAGTCTTAGGGTCTCAACGCAAAAAGATTCGAGGCCTAAAAATGAAAGACATTACCTCACATCAGGCCTCAAAGAACGTAGAGATGGACCCTTAATTACTTTTACAGGTTTGTTTCATGAATTATTAAATCGCCTGCCTGTAATGAAATTTCATTTTGAAATGTTTGTAATTAATAACCTATAAAATGAAATACGCCCACCTCTCCCCAGGGCAACACATTCCATTTATTCCACGTGGAGGGGGGAGCCGTGGGGCAACAAACATTGGAACATTTAAATGAACTTTCAGATAGAGGAGAATGCGATTGGTCTTCGAGTGCGGCAGAAAAGAGTTAAAATGGCGCGTAGAAACAATGGATAGAAATGGACAGTCGTGAAATATACGGGGATATGCAGGTGATGGGGGGGGAGAGAGAGAATGGGTATAAAGCCGGGGAGATAGGGAGGCACAGAGAAGGAGCGAGGGGGATCAGAGAGATGGTGCCTTTCTGATTCACAGAGCGATTGGTCTTCAAGTGCGGCAGAAAAGAGATAAAATGGCGCGTAGAAACAATGGATAGAAATGGACAGTCGTGAAATATACGGGGATATGCAGGTGATAGGGGGGGAGAGAGAGAATGGGTATAAAGCCAGGGAGATAGGGAGGCACAGAGAAGGAGCGAGGGAGATCAGAGAGATGGTGCCTTTCTGATTCACAGAGCCCGGAGTCCCCTGAATGCGTAAGTAGCTCACCTTTAATCCAGAAATGTAAAACACTTTCAACAAGCATATATAACAAGCGTGGCCCTGGCGAGCCTCGCATACAGGAACCCGTAAAAGTGAAAGCAGGAAGCCTTTGAAAATAGGAACAAAGCTGATGGAAGAAAAACAATGCCAGCAAAGTAGCCTCGCATACAGGAACCCGCAAAAGTGAAAGCAGGATGGCTGGCGAGTGGTGTGCGCGCACCATGACGAGAGAGGAAAGCCATATGGCGCCTCTGCTAGTCATTGTGCGTGTAACCGCACGCCCGTCGCCAGTGAGCTGAAGCGCTTCCCCAAAAGTGGATTGCATGGCGGCACGATGCACGTGATTGTGCGCGTGCTCGCCATGCAATCCACTTTTGGGAGCCTCTTACTAGAGTCTCGCATAGCGATTTCTACGCAATAGCTTGGCGAGACCTAAAAAGGACAGAATCCAATGCAAAAGAAAGAGCGGAGAGACCGAAGCCAGCAAAGGCTCCCCAAATTGTAAATGCCAGCCGGATGTAGGATAGATTTCCAAAGATGCGGGACAGAGGTTGGCATCCTGCAAAGGGAAACTGGTCAGGTCAAAAGGATTTCCACATATGGAGGGTTTTACCTTGAAGAAGTTAGTAGACATGCACCAAGGTACTGCAGGTGGAACAAAGGAGAGATTTACCTGCTTGCCACCTGTGCCAAGCATGTCTCCTTATGTCAATGTATAGATGTGTTTTATGACAGAAAGTAGTTGATTTCATCTACGTCAGTGTGTGAAGCTTTGGCTGTTCATAGAAATGTTGGAGATAATAGAGTTTCAGAGTCTTTCGACAAGATGTGTGTGGTGTTACATGAAAATTGATGGAAGTACTTGGCAGCGTGTGCCTTAGCATGCCACACCTGATCCATTCTGGAGTTTAAGGGTATACATGTTAGGAGTGGGGCTGTCAATTGGGATGGATAGCTGTTGAAGGACTGGGTGTACAAGTCAGTTTTCAGGTGTTTCCTGCACAGTAGGTGGCTCTCTGGGACAGGTCCTGGACATAGCAGTGCAGTGTACCCTGCCACCTAAAAGAGCTGCTGAAAATTATTTGAAGCATCTTACTTGTTCTATATTTTCATATTAAGAATCTTTGACATGACTGCTTGCATTGCCAGTGACTATTGCTCACCGGCCTTAATTGGAGTGATAAATAACAATGATTTTGGTAACTTAACTTGCATAGTAAGTTGTTGTATGCCTTCAGCGCTCACAGCTTTGGCTGCAGTGCACAGTGACACATTATCGATGCTTACAGAGGATTTTTTTTTTAAGGGAACAATACTCACGGACAATATTAAACCGGGCTCCGGGACAGCACGACTAAAAGGCTACAACTCCCATGACTGAGTCCAGTCAACCCTGTAGCCCTTGGAAAGGGGGTACTGACAGATTCCCAAACTTTACCCTGTTCCTATTCTTTCCTTACAATTACCTGAAATTCCGTTTGAGTTCTTAAACATAGTGGTGCCGATTACGATCCGGTAGAAAAAATCCCCGTGCGACTCGTATCCGGTCTTTTTACCGTACGAATCGTACAAGTTCCGTACGAACTGGCAATCACGATTTGCATGGTAAAAAGTCCATACGAACCGCATTTGGAATCATTCCCCACACGTCCTCGGGTCGGAAAATGTGTCTGACACGTCCTCGGACGATTTACCGTACAAACGTGAAAAGTCAAGTCCGACCGAGGAATCACGATCCCACCCGTGCGTCCGAACTCACAACCGTATGGTTAAAACACCGTCCGCACCGAACTCCCATTGCAACCATGGAGATATGTGCCCGCATACGCGCCAAACACTCCCCCCAGCACCCATACGTTCGAGTCGTACTCCCCGTTAATGTACACCCCCCCCTGTATGTACACCCGTGTACGTGTCGAACCCCCACCCGTGTATGTACACCCCAGTACGTGCGAGTCGCACCCCCACCCCTGTACGTGTCATACCCCTGTGTACCTACACCCCAGTACGTTCGAGTCGTACCCCCACCCCTGTACGTGTCGTACCACCGTCTAAGTACACCCCAGTACGTTCGAGTCGCACCCCCACCCCTGTACGTGTCGTACCACCGTGTACCCACACCCCAGTACGTTCGAGTCGTACCCCCACCCCTGTACGTGTCATACCCCCGTGTACCTACACCCCAGTACGTTCGAGTCGTACCCCCACCCCTGTACGTGTCGTACCACCGTGTACCCACACCCCAGTATGGTCGAGTCGTACCCCCACCCCTGTACGTGTCGTACCACCGTCTAAGTACACCCCAGTACGTTCGAGTCGTACCCCCACCCCTGTACGTGTCATACCCCCGTGTACCTACACCCCAGTACGTTCGAGTCGTACCCCCACCCCTGTACGTGTCGTACCACCGTGTACCCACACCCCAGTACGTTCGAGTCGTACCCCCACCCCTGTACGTGTCGTACCACCGTGTACCCACACCCCAGTACGTTCGAGTCGTACCCCCACCCCTGTACGTGTCGTACCACCGTCTAAGTACACCCCAGTACGTTCGAGTCGTACCCCCACCTCTGTACGTGTCGTACCACCGTCTAAGTACACCCCAGTACGTTCGAGTCGTACCCCCACCCCTGTACGTGTCGTACCACCGTCTAAGTACACCCCAGTACGTTCGAGTCGTACCCCCACCCCTGTACGTGTCATACCCCCGTGTACCTACACCCCAGTACGTTCGAGTCGTACCCCCACCCCTGTACGTGTCGTACCACCGTGTACCCACACCCCAGTACGTTCGAGTCGTACCCCCACCCCTGTACGTGTCGTACCACCGTGTACCCACACCCCAGTACGTTCGAGTCGTACCCCCACCCCTGTACGTGTCGTACCACCGTCTAAGTACACCCCAGTACGTTCGAGTCGTACCCCCACCCCTGTACGTGTCATACCCCCGTGTACCTACACCCCAGTACGTTTGAGTCGTACCCCCACCCCTGTACGTGTCGTACCACCGTGTACCCACACCCCAGTACGTTCGAGTCCTACCCCCACCCCTGTACGTGTCGTACCACCGTGTACCCACACCCCAGTACGTTCGAGTCGTACCCCCACCCCTGTACGTGTCGTACCACCGTGTACCCACACCCCAGTACGTTCGAGTCGTACCCCCACCCCTGTACGTGTCGTACCACCGTCTAAGTACACCCCAGTACGTTCAAGTCGTACCCCACCCCTGTACGTGTCGTACCACCGTCTAAGTACACCCCAGTACGTTCGAGTCGTACCCCCACCCCTGTACGTGTCATACCCCGTGTACCTACACCCCAGTACGTTCGAGTCGTACCCCCACCCCTGTACGTGTCGTACCACCGTCTAAGTACACCCCAGTACGTTCGAGTCGTACCCCCACCCCTGTACGTGTCGTACCACCGTGTACCCACACCCCAGTACGTTCGAGTCGTACCCCCACCCCTGTACGTGTCGTACCACTGTGTACCCACACCCCAGTACGTTCGAGTCGTACCCCCACCTCTGTACGTGTCGTACCACCGTCTAAGTACACCCCAGTTCGTTCGAGTCGCACCCCCAACACAACCTCCTAAGTACGGAGCACACCCCAGGCCCCAACATCACAACCGCATGTACGAGTCGTACCAAGCCACACACAAGGACAGCACCGTACAACCAAATGGCCCATGTACACACCGTACACACGCTCAAAACGCACGTACACAACCAGGACAAAACAAAACAACACAAGAATACACTATACGAATGGCACAAAGCCACTAAACATGGCCAACAAACACTACAAAAACACCTTCACTGACCTGCAACTGCCAAAAACAAACAGAGGCCCAAAACACCACCACTCCTTATAACACACCCACCCAAACTTCAAACACAGCCACACCCACCAATGGACCAATAAAAAGGGCCCACACACACAAACCATGAGCCTTTGCAACAGACTCACTGCTGCCAGACACCACAGAACCATACTACAAGCTTCACCACACCTTACACTTGCACACCTTCACACAACCACCTTCACAAACACCCCCTCATCACATTCACACACACACACCTGCACAACCACACCCACACACCCACAACCATCCACCCCCCCCCCCCCCCACCATCTACACCCACACCCCTCACCATGCCCACTACCAAGAATCCAAAGTTCAGTAACCGAGAGTTGGAGGTCCTTGTTGATGAAATCCTCAGAGTCGAGCCACAGCTCTTTGGAACATTGGTCAGACAGACCAGCATTGCAGCAAAAACAGCCATGTGGCAGACCATCGTCGATGCTGTGAATGCTGTTGCGGACACCAGAAGGACCAGGCAGGAATGCCAGAACAGGTGGTACGATCTGCGGAGGAGGGTCCGAGCCAAGAGGCAGGAGGAACACAACCAGGCCAACGCCACAGGAGGAGGGCCCTCCCGCAGACCCGTACACTACCAGCCCTGGGAGGAGAGGGTGATGGCCATACTGCCGGTGGAGGCAGTCGAAGGATTAGAAGGACTCCGAGACCCGGGTGAGTACACAAACAACGCACCTCACATGGGGGGAACGGCATCCACAACCAAAATCACTAACAGGCACGCAACCACCCCAAGCCATCGCATGACTCAACCACACTCCATGAGCACGCACATGCCACTGCTGCCACCATGCCCCATGCACCCAGCTGGACAATGTCAAGTCACAGGCCACAGAAGACACCAACACATGACACGGTAACCCGGATGGCGGGAGGCTGGGCCCCAAAAATCACATAGTGCAACTCAGAAGCAGACAACAATGCCCTCTGCCCATATGGCCTAGGTCACAGCCAGACAAACAGTGTGTCCCAACACAGGAATGACTTGCCAGCAAATGGCGGACGCCTTGCATCAACACATGGGGGTGAAGGCACTGTTTTGCACATGACAGCAGCTAATGAACAGCCAACATTGTGAAAGAGTGGCAGCACACACCACCACAGCAGCAGCGCACAGACACACATCACACCCAATGGGTGCCTGGAGATCAGAAACAAACTCACATCAACAAGCCAAGGGCCACTCAAAGATCTGCTAACAGTGTGTGCCCAGGAAGCTGGGCTGAGGTGACAGAGGGTGACACACAGAGGGAGGGAGAGGGGGACAGAGAGGGAGGGAGACACAGGGAGACGGACAGAGGGAGGAGGCTGACACACAGATGGAGGGAGAGGGGGACACAGAGGGAGGGAGACACAGGGAGACGGACAGAGGGAGGAGGCTGACACACGGAGGGAGGGAGAGGGGGACAGAGAGGGAGCGAGACACAGGGAGAGCAAATCAGCCGTGTGGCGTGTGCGAATGTCTGCTCGTCAGCAGGTAGACTGCGTGCATTTAGACAAGGGTGGCCAGTCCCAGAACCCCCCCTCTTCCCCATGGCAAAACACAGGGCCATGTCACAACCTGTTCACGAGCACAACGACCGCTACCTGGATCATATAAGTGTGTGGATCCACTCCATGTGCACATGTACAGTGCTACACGGAAGGCGCCAATGCATGGCTCGCCACACCTGCCCACTCCACTGCTGACTGCAGTCACACTTGACGCAGCAAGTAAGACCATGCCACACATAGTTAAAGGGGCCAAAGTGGTGCCCAAGGGACACACCCATGCACAAGTGCACTGTGAGTGGACTGCAAGACAGATCCCAATTCCAAGAGGAAATGTCACAACTTTGAAACTGATAAAACATGGATGTTGCATGGACCAAAATTAACATTGTCTCTCTCACACACAGGTCAACGTCGTGGTTCACCCCCCAACACTGGGGGGGAAGACTCACAGGACCCGGATCTGCAGGAGCCCGATCCCACCGGCAGCGACCACTCTCACCACTCTGTGGACGACCCCAACCGACCTGGCCCCTCTGGTGTCCAACCACCTGCAGCACCTGCGTCAGGTACAACTGTGCCAACCACCACCCCCACTCCTGCCACATCCCAGGAGACACCCAGGATCCCTGCCCCAACACCACAATGCAGCCAGGCTGGCCAGGAGGGACACGGTGTCCCGGGCACCCAGGAGGAGGCAGGCGACAACGTCAATGCCACCCCTCAGGGGTCCCGGAGACCTGATGTGCCCACAAGGGCAGGCCAGGTGCAAGTGGGCAGGGGTGGTGGGAGTGGAGGACGGCGGAGGCGCGAGCCTGACCAGTTGGCTGGGGAACCGGTATTTTCCCATGTCCGTAACATCCTGGACTCATACCGGCAGGACACCACGGGCATGGCCCAGGTTGTGTCCGTCCTCGAGGGGATCAAGGCCCAGCAGGCCCAGCAACATGCGGAGATACATGCCTGTCTACTGCGACACCAACGGAGGATGGAGGACAGACAGGCTGAGCAAGTGACGGCGTTCCAGGGGATTCACGATACACTCCGTCGGATGGCCGACAACATGGCCGACCCTCCCTGTGCCAGAAGGCGGAGAACATCACCACCCACAGGGAGGGATCAGGAGGAGGAGGAGGAAACATCCGATGGAGCATCCCAGACGTCGTCACGGCCTGCTGCTGAGGGTCCCCGCAGGAGGCCGGGTCGTCCACGGAAAGGACCGTGAGGGTCGGCGCTACATCACCATCTCCCAGGACACCTGGCCTGGCACCTGGCCCACTGGAGCAACAGCATCACAGCATCAAGCGACATTCTCTGCCACATGGCCCTGCTGGTCACTGGCTGACCAATGTTGACAAAGACTGTGGCATGGACTCTGAGGATTTCAAATGGCAAGGACACCAACTCCCCTACTGAACTTTGGATTCCATAATCCCGGAAAGCCCCTCACTTTGTCCCCCCCACCCCCCAATAATAAATCACACTATGAAGAGTAGATGCCTGCTGGTAGCATTATTACTAGGGGTGGGCGGAATTGGCGGAATGCACTTCCGCCAATTCTCGCGAGAATGCCCGCGATTTCCGCGATCACGCGATATTTCCGTGATCGCGGGAATTGGTGCTTCCGGCCTGCCGCTGCCGTTACAGTGACCATGTGTGTCTGTAACGTTGCGGCGCCGACGTTCCTGGGGTCCCTCGAGTCAGCTCAGCTGTCCAGGTCCATCAGTGGGGGAAAGGGCGGAAGACGTTGCCCACCGCTGGTGTGTGGGGCGGGGCTTCCATGCAGTTCACATGCCTTCTGTTTATGGGCCAGAGACCGAGCAGAGCAGCAGATGAGGAGACTGAACCTCCTGGAGACTACGCGGGGATTGCGCTCGAGTCGGAATCACGGATCGGGTAAGTGACGACGACCTGGGGGAAAAGCACACCTGCCCAGCCTCGACCTAGCTCCCTAATGTTTTGTGCTGATAAAGCGTTACTGAATTTGAGCTTCCACTCGGGCCCCTGCTTTATTTATATCTGTAAGTGCTTCCTGTTGTGGTTGGCCAGGCAACAATTTCCGTTCCCTCCCGGAAATTGCGACAATTCGGCATTTCCGCGTTTCGGTCGGAACGCGGAAATGTCGAATTGTCGCAATTTCCGGGAGCGGAACGGAAATTGTCGCCCACCCCTAATTATTACCTAACATGTGTCATGTAAAGTCTAAACATGCCTGAGTCATCTTTTGTCTTCAACCATCCACACCCTGGGGCCTGAGTCTGGCACAGGACACATGGGTCACAGTGTATTAGGCAAGACAGACATGGAGCACCATACACACCCGTGATGGGCCCAACCAGCTGAGGGGGTGGCCGAACAACCGTGCTGACAGACACATTGAGTACAGCAACAGTCATGCGCAGAGGTCAGGGATCCAGTCCAGTGTCCTGGGGGGCACCCAGGTATGTGTAGACAGGTGGCAGAACCATGTCCTGCAAGCTTGAGTCCGGTGGATGCAGAGAATGGGGGCCTGGACAACGTTGGATGCATGGGGATGGCACATGTCACAATACCCACACAGTCATGGACATCATGCCCAATACACAGTCTCAGCCCACACACACAGCTTGCATCTTGCTACTCGACACATTGACACATAGCCACAATCAGGGAATACCATGCCAGACATGCTGGATGCACCGTGGCAACACACCAGCATTGACTGAGAAGAGGCACCTTGGAGGCATAGGGACACCTTTATTAGTCATGTTTTCGGGATTGCAGAGGCAACTTGAAGTACACATGAACACATCATGTGGAGTAACATGTGGGTCCAACACTGGCACCCCCCTTCTGCAGCACAAATGCGTGTTCGCCATGGAACTGGCACACAAGCGTCGGCTAACAGCTAAACACCCACAGCTGCTCACGGAGAGCCTGCCATACACCATAGATCCGCTGATGTGGAAATCCCACACCATGTCAAGCCAATGCTAACCGTATGTGTCCGAGGGCAGTGTCACACACATTGATGCCATCATCACAATCCCCTATCCCATCACTGATGACTGTCAACCAGGCAGACCATCTATTCAGGTGTACACAGCTGCATGTCGTGTCCCATGGTGATGCTACATGGCTGCAGTGGAACCAAACATCGACAGGGGCAGTGTGCATACATCGTGAACAACTGCCACACCCAATACACCCCAGATGCATCCCTTACCCTATGGAGACTTCCAAACGTGTCCGTGCCTGTAACGCTGAGTCAGCCCACGATGTCATGTCCATGAGGAATAGCAGTGCCACAACAATGTAAGCAGCAGACGGCATGCGCAAGTACCTGGGGAAGAGAGACACACAAGAAGTCAGCCACAAAAAGCACAGCCACTTGCATGTGCATTTACTCGACACATGTATGGATCACAACATGCTAGGTCACAATTATGACTGGGGAAATACAACCATCACTGCCACCATCACTCCAGTGACACACCCACACACACCTGACTCACGTGCCATACATGCAGGTGGAGACACACATCACAACACATGCCACACGGGGACCAATGCGTGCACACTCAGACACTGGTACTCACCACTAAGCAAAGAAGTCGCGTATGAGCTGAGTCCGGATGTCCTCTTGCGGCTCCACATCCTCCACATCACTAGCCCCATTGCCAAGCCCTTCGTCCTCCACGGGTGGATGGTCCTCGTCACGTTGATCCAGGATGAGTGGCACAGCTCTTTCAACTGCCATGTTGTGCAGCATGCAGCAGACCATGAAGATCTTGCAGACCTTCGCCGGGGCATATGGGAGCGTGCCGCCGGTCTTGTGGAGGCACCTGAATCGGCTCTTCAGCAGGCCAAACGTCCTCTCTATCACTCGCCTTGTCCGGCCATGGGCGGTGTTGTAGCGGAGCTGGGCCGGCGTGATGGGGTTGCGGAGAGGTGTGAGCAGCCAAGGCATGTTGGGATAGCCAGCGTCCCCTACATGGGAAGCACATGGACATCGTTAGAAGTGGTGAAGCGGTCGTGCTGGTAGGCTATGCAAAATACAGGACAGACAGACTGTACCCACCAACAACACATGCCCGTTCGTTGCGCAGCTGCATCATCATTTCAGCCATCCCGCTACGCCTCATGATGTAGGCATCGTGTGCTGATCCTGGAAAACGAGCACAGACATGTGAAATCACCATGTTGGACTGACACACCACAAGGGCATTGATGGAGTGGTAGTGCTTTCGATTGCGGTACGCCACCTCCCGTGTGTGTGGTGGTACCAAAGCTACATGTGTCCCATCTATGGACCCAATGACATGGGGCATCCCTCCCAGGGCATAGAATCCACGCTTGACCGCAGTCATCTGTTCAGGGGTTGGGAACTTGATGAAGTCATCCAGGTGAATCAACATGGCCTCTAAGAAATCATGCAGCACACGGCAGAACATGTTCTGGGACATGCCACCAACATTAGCTATGGTATATTGAAAGGTACCCGTGGCAAGAAAATGTAGGGCAGCCATTACCTTCAGCTGGGGTGTCAGTGCCGTAGGATACCTGTGCTGCGGTTGCAGGTGTGGTGCCAGTCTCGCCGTCAACTCCAGAATCAACGGTTGGGTGAAGCGGTAGAGCCGGATGCTGTCATTCTCCTGCATGGCAGCCAAGTCCGGAATTGGTCGGGCAAGAGGCGGCGCTCTGCAGTAATTTGGAAGTGACAAGGAAGAGTGAGTGCACTACGACAACAATTCATATGTACTGAGCACATGTTAATCTGTCAATACACATATGCTACATAGGGAGTCAGGTATGTGCTACATGCCCAGGACACGTATGGATGCAAGGTGACACTCCTACCAAGACCCAGCTACACACGGAGATTGAGAACCTCCCCATGCCACGCCATGGGAATAGCTGTGTCCCAGTGCAAGTGAACAGCCAGACGCAAGACAGGAGTGACATACGCCCACACATCAGCAGCAGTAGGATGCCGATTGCAGAGACTGGTAGCGGAACACTGGAGCCACAGGTCACATGACATTACACTAGGACAGCCCACACACCTTGCCATGAAGGTGCACATGTCATGACTCACCACACATTCCTTGTGAGGATGCTGACATGTCCTTGTCACGCTACTCCGTGTCCCATGCATACATGTGCACCTCACATCCGATACCACATGTGGCATGGTGTGCGGAACAGTGTGCAATGACAATCTACACACAGACACATGTTGGTTGCTGCAACGGCTGCAGCTTTTGAGGGTGCTCCAACATCAACCTGATGGGAAGCCCCCACACATACATGACATAGTCACATTGTGCACCGTGGGTAGTGACAAGTCAGGTGTGATAACCCCTGTACCGGGCATCAGGGGACACTTCCGTGTGTTGGTGTCCGTGCCATGCCAGTGACGCTCACCCCAAGTGTGCAGTACGATATGCACACATGTCAAAGGAGTCAAGGGCATGCCTGGCACACATTGCACCATCACACAGTACATCTGTACACATCTCATCATACATCTGGTGCCTTCTCGACTCAGGAGTAATGTTCCACATCACAGGCCGTCACACCTGTGCCCCACACATGTAGTAATGCACAGACGATGCCTTGATGTCAATTAATGGACAAGTATGTCCATTCATGGACAAGTATGTCCATCCATGGACAAGTATGTCCATCCATGGACAAGTATGTCCGCCCTATCCCTACCTGTGTGCCGCCTGTCACCACTGTGATGTGTGAAAACCGCTGTACTGCTGCGAAGAGGGCCTGTGTACGTTCCCATATCACTATGGGAGTGCTGCCGTATGTGTACCCATCGTGATGGCGAGCGTACAGGCATGTGTACGGCCCGTACCACTACGAGTAGGCATACACAAGAACACCCATAGTGGTACGGGCCGTACACACGCCTGTACGCTCCCTATCACTATGGGTGGCCTCGCGTATGCGTACTCGTAGTGGTACGGGCCGTACACACGCCTGTACGCTCCCTATCACTATGGGTGGCCTCGCGTATGCGTACTCGTAGTGGTACGGGCCGTACACACGCCTGTACGCTCCCTATCACTATGGGTGGCCTCGCGTATGCGTACTCGTAGTGGTACGGGCCGTACACACGCCTGTACGCTCCCTATCACTACGTGTACGCATACGCGAGGCCACCCATAGTGATAGGGAGCGTACAGGCGTGTGTACGGGCCCGTACCACTATGGGTGTTCTTGCGTATGCGTACACGTTGTGGTACGGGCCGTACACACGCCTGTACGCTCCCTATCACTATGGGTGGCCTCGCGTATGCGTACTCGTAGTGGTACGGGCCGTACACACGCCTGTACGCTCCCTATCACTATGGGTGGCCTCGCGTATGCGTACTCGTAGTGGTACGGGCCGTACACACGCCTGTACGCTCCCTATCACTATGGGTGGCCTCGCGTATGCGTACTCGTAGTGATAGGGAGCGTACAGGCGTGTGTACGGCCCGTACCACTACGACTACGCATACGCGAGGACACCCATAGTGATAGTGAACGTAGGCACGCGTGTACGGTCCGTTGCAATGCATTTGGGGTGCCCTAGGGCCCCGGAACGCACCGTACCTGTGTGTGGAGCTCCAAATTACATAGGGGACACATGAGGGACAAGTATTGAGGCCTACATGCATGCTGGTTGTCATGGAGACCAAGTTCAAAATTTGAATGTGTTCTGGAAGGTGCACAGCAGTAGTCAGTTGGAATTCTTCTACTTTGTTGCAATGTGTTTGTGGGGCTGACATCATGCTGGAGAATGAAACCGATAGAGAACCCACAGACTGCTAGGTTTGAAGGGATTGGAGGAAACATAGGATGCAAATGTGAGTGACCAATCACTCTGTACTCCTGTGCATGAGATGGGCCAGCAAGGCAGATATAAGGCAGCCAGGTCCCATGAGGGAGCACTTGCCTGTACATCTCTGTATTCCACGACCCAGCTGCTGCTACTGATTCCCTGGAACCATGTCAAGGGCTGTGGAGAGGTCACAGCCATTCACCCTAGAGGAGAACATGGCTTTGGTGGATGTGATCCTCCCACGGTACCCCATGCTGTATGGGCGACCAGGTTATCAGGTGAGTTCAGTGTCCACTGGCACAGACTGTGTCCCTTTTTAGTGACTGTGACGTCTGCCATTGTGTCCAGGTGTGACACACATGCTTTGTACTGCAGGGGGGGTCCCAGGGGGGGAATGCCTGATGTCTCCCAGCAGTGCCCTGAGACAGGAGGGGTGGGGGCCTATCACTCCCAGCAGTACCCTGAGACAGGAGGGGTGGGGGCCTATCACTCCCAGCAGTGCCCTGAGACAGGAGGGGTGGGGGCCTATCACTCCCAGCAGTGCCCTGAGACAGGAGGGGTGGGGGCCTATCACTCCCAGCAGTGCCCTGAGACAGGAGGGGTGGGGGGCCTATCACTCCCAGCAGTGCCCTGAGACAGGAGGGGTGGGTGCAGAGTCCTCCCAGCAGTGCCCTGAGACAGGAGGGGTGGGTGCAGAGTCCTCCCAGCAGTGCCCTGAGACAGGAGGGGTGTGTGCAGAGTCCTCCCAGCAGTGCCCTGAGACAGGAGGGGTGTGTGCAGAGTCCTCCCAGCAGTGCCCTGAGACAGGAGGGGTGTGTGCAGAGTCCGCCCAGCAGTGCCCTGAGACAGGAGGGGTGTGTGCAGAGTCCTCCCAGCAGTGCCCTGAGACAGGAGGGGTGGGTGCAGAGTCCTCCCAGCAGTGCCCTGAGACAGGAGGGGTGGGTGCAGAATCCTCCCAGCAGTGCCCTGAGACAGGAGGGGTGGGTGTGATGCACAGTGTGAGCCAGGATCATTGATTGTGTAATTGCCCTCATTCCACCTGTGTCCTTCCAATGGCACGTACTGCTTTTGGCCTTCCCCCAGAGGATCATGTCCCTATGACAAAGGTGCAATGCGTTGGATGCATACTATGCCTTGTTGTAGACTGCAAATGTGTTCTAATCTGTGTCCCCGTGACATGTGCAAGGTGTATTGATGTAGTGTCACTTGTTCATCCTCACAGGTAGACGCCTCTGCCAAGGAGCAGATATGGCTGGACGCCGTCAGCGCCGTGAGGAGTGCGGATGGTCGGAGGCGGCACCTGTCCCAGGTGAGGAAACGCTGGCAGGATATCCGGTGCTGGACGCGGAGGATCGCACGGGTCCTGCTGGGGGACTCACCTGAGAGCCACAAGAACCGCGGGCGCCGCCGTCTCTCCCACATCCAGAAACGTGTGCTGGCGGTGGTCTTTCCTGACTTGGACAGGCGTCTACAGGACATGCAGCAGCCGGAAGGGGGTAGGTACATGTGTGTGTTTGTTGTGTTTCACCAGCATTTGTAAGTGCACTGTTCCATGGATACACTTCCAGGGTTTATGGTGTTGTGACAATCCTGTTACCCACAGTGTTGCAGGCCTCACCTGCCTCCCTTCCCAACCTTGCAATGTGTTCCCTGGTCTCTGTGTAGTCACTCCATCACAAAGTAATGTAGCCTGACACCTTCTCCAAGTGTACAATGCCTGCAGCGTCATGTGTGGGGGTGGTGTGTAAGAGGTTTAGTGACCTTGCCTGTGCCCTGTCCAGTTCTGGACTTGTGGGTTCCATGTCAGTTGGCACTAATGCTGATTTCAGACATGGGAGTTAATCTCTTGAGTGCGAGGCCTTCCAGCAGGCATGTCCCATGTGGTGGCCTGTGACATGATGTGCATGAGTGTGCGTTACGCATAGTGCAGGGATGTTAGCGTGTGTTGCAGTCATTTCCATTCAGGAGCATGGAGTTGTGTGGCCACTACTGTCCCCAGGGGCATCTTTTCCTAGGTATCATGTGTGTAATCCGAGAATGTCGACAATCTCTGTGTCTACAGCATCGCTTGTGCTCTGTGCCATTGTCCCCTGGCACCATGTTTATTGACGTGAGATGTATTACAAGTGTCCACTGTCCAGCCTGACATGATTTTCCAAGTTCATACTCACGGTGGCCATTGCCTGTGTGTCTCGTAGCAATCATCTGATGATGGCCATTTGTACATGATTCTTTGGACAGCCGCACCTTGGGTATTTTGTGTGCAATCTTGAATTATTGCATCCCATGTGTATTTCACCCAGACTAAGAGATGTAAGTGCTTCCTGTGTCTCCACAGATGTGTCTCATGTAGGGGGTGGGTGGGGCGGCCATGGCCTACATGTCAAGACCTGTCATCTCCTTGCTCGGACTGGCCAGTGTGTGATGTTTGTCTGGACATACACTCAAGGTGCAGCGTGGCAGTCAGGGTGGGCATGTTCTCAGTATTACCTATGCTGCATGTGCCTCTAGTTCCTGGATTTGGTCCCTGCTCATCCCAATTTCCTGCCACGCTGTGTGGTGCAGATGCAGTGCTGTATTGTCCCCAGGGCCTTGCTCCTCAGTCAGAATGCCA
This sequence comes from Triturus cristatus, assembly GCF_964204655.1. Taxonomy (NCBI): domain Eukaryota; kingdom Metazoa; phylum Chordata; class Amphibia; order Caudata; family Salamandridae; genus Triturus; species Triturus cristatus. The sequence goes on along the minus strand of NC_140594.1, from coordinate 708,430,641 downwards.
TGTCATCTCATTTGCTATTGTGTCATGCTCTCCATAGTTTTTCCATGCCATGGTGGGTCACACAACTGTGTCTTGCAGGCCCTACGTATGTACCTTGTTTTGTAGTTGTAACTCATCCTTTGTTTCAGGCTATGCACTGTAACCTACGTAGATTGTACTCATGTGACATATGTATACAGGTGTATGATTACTTTCTGTCTCTTCACCCTGCCCACAGCATCGTCGGGGGACACGGTGGGAGACATGGACACAGACGGCGCGGAGGGACCGAGCACCAGTGCCAGCGGTGACATCGGGGCTGGCACTTCGAGTGGGACAGAGGCGGTGGAGAGTGACCCCGGGGACCTGTCGACTGGCACAACAGACTATGAAGCGGACGGGTCCGAGGATGATCACTCCGAGTGGGCGGTGGCTGCACCACCATCTGACAGCAGCCCTACATCTGGCACCGCCCCCTCCATTGGCATCAGCCGCCTCCCACGTGCTCGTGTCCCTTCCCAACGTGCCCGGTCACCACATGTCTCCTTCCTGCCAGGCACCGCACCCCCTGCCCCTGTCTCCACTGCTGCCGCCAATGCTGAGTCTGTGGACATCCAGCGGCAGTTGCAGATTGGTCAGACTGCGATCCTTAATGTCCTCCATGGCCACAGCCAGGTCCTCAACAACATGGAGGCATACTTGGAGGGCATTCATTCATCGCAGGCTGACCAACGCAACTTGCTGAGGTCTATAGACTCCACACTGACTGCAGCAGTGGGTCTCCTGCAGCGCTACGTCCCACCCCCTACCCCTGCTCCTTCCACACTTCCCACTCCCATGCCTGTCCAACATACACCCAGACGTAAGCATGCAACCACCACAACAGACACAGGCACCACACCAGCAGGGAAGGTCCGCTGCACACCTCCTGACACGCACACACAGGGTGCAGTAGGCACACCCACTGGGTCGGGGGGCAAACGTGTGACACGCAGCCAGAGTGGGAGTCCGCATTCCACCCAATCCACTCCCTCCAAATCCCCTCCCCTCAGCTCTCCTGGCCACATCTCCCCCAAAGACTCCTTCATGGCCGCTCTGTCCCTGAGCCCCATAGTGACACCACCCCGCAAGCGGTCAAGGAGGTCCCCGGTCATGGTGCTTGATTCCCCCCCCTGTCCACACCCTCCCACAGTGGCGCTGCGACCCATCCCTCTGACCCCCCCCCTCCTTGGGGCCTGTGGTTCCTTCGGGTGCAGGGGAGTCCCTGGAGGACCTTGCTAAGGTGTGCAGCGAAATCATGGCCTCCGCCTTTGGCCCTGCCCCACCCCCTGTGGTGGAGTCCTCCATCCCTGCACCCACGACACCTACCCTTCACCCTCCTGTCCCTGCGGTGCCTGTTTCTTCCCCCCCACATGATGCCCTGACCCCTGTGGAAGACGACGGATTGTGACTGTGCAGGCAAGCTAGGGGACACGCATCCCACTGTGTCCCCCATCCAGTTGGGACTCCTGGACTGCCCTATGGCCTTTGTTGAAATTGGACTCACGTCATACTAGTTTTTTTATCATGCTGAATAAAGCTATTTATTTTTGCCCTTGTAACACTCCTGCATTGCTGGCCTTGCTGTTGGTGGGGCTGCTACATGGTTGTGGGTGTTGGTCATGTGTTGGGTGTGTGGGAAATGTAGTAGTGTGCTGCTCATAGGGGGGACCCTGGGATCTGTGTGCCATCACACCGTGTTAGCTACCTTTCTCCATTCATGTATGCAGTTGCTGCATGTTGCAATTGTCCCAAGGTGTATTCCTTCCTCTGTGTACCCTGACTTCTTCCCTGCAGGGTGTCCCCTGACTTAGGCACAGAGCTGTGTGTCCATTAGCTGGGTGTGTGACGTAGTCCTTCACCTTTGCACATGCATGCTGAGCGATGTCTCCACCTGCGTCATTCGTGGCATCCTTGGTAGTCATTGTACTTGTGTATGTGGCCTATTGACATGACTTCATGTGTACATGTTTTCTTTTCTGCGCTATGCATGCGTATACTCCCAGCCTCGAACACATGTGGTACATGTACTGCAGGGTCTTTGTGCACCTGACTGACAATTGTGGGCATGGTATCTGTGACTACTCCACCCTTTGCGTTCCATGGGCACTGCTGGGAGTGATAGGCACCCACCCCTCCTGTCTCAGGGCACTGCTGGGAGGACTCTGCACCCACCCCTCCTGTGTCTGGGCACTGCTGGGAGTGATAGGCACCCACCCCTCCTGTCTCAGGGCACTGCTGGGAGTGATAGGCACCCACCCCTCCTGTCTCAGGGCACTGCTGGGAGGACTCTGCACACACCCCTCCTGTCTCTGGGCACTGCTGGGAGTGATAGGCACCCACCCCTCCTGTCTCAGGGCACTGCTGGGAGGACTCTGCACCCACCCCTCCTGTCTCTGGGCACTGCTGGGAGTGATAGGCACCCACCCCTCCTGTGTCAGGGCACTGCTGGGAGGACTCTGCACCCACCCCTCCTGTCTCCGGGCACTGCTGGGAGTGATAGGCCCCCACCCCTCCTGTCTCAGGGCACTGCTGGGAGGACTCTGCACACACCCCTCCTGTGTCTGGGCACTGCTGGGAGGACTCTGCACCCACCTCTCCAATTTCACAATATGTACGCTCATGACATACACGGATGTGGGTACGCTCCATGCATTCGAGGTGGGGGTACGTGTCTTACTTACACTGTTGGGGTGGGGCTACGCTCCTTGCATTCGAGGTGGGGGTACGTGTCGTACTTACACTGTTGTGGTGGGGCTACGCTCCATGCATTCGAGGTGAGGGTACGTGTCTTACTTACACTGTTGGGGTGGGGCTACGCTCCATGCATTCGAGGTGGGGGTACATGTCGTACTTACACTGTTGGGGTGGGGGTACGCTCCATATGTACGCGGGTGTGGGTACGGGTCGTACTTACACTGTTGGGGTGGGGGTACGCTACATACGTACGTGGGTGTGGATACGGGTCGTACTTACGCTGTTGGGGTGGGGGTACGCTCCATACGTACGCGGGTGTGGGTACGGGTCGTACTTACACTGTTGGGGTGGGGGTACGCTCCATACGTACGCGGGTGTGGGTACAGGTCGTACTTATGCTGTTGGGGTGGGGGTACGCTACATACGTACGCAGGTGTGGGTACGGGTCGTACTTACGCTGTTGGGGTGGGGGTACGCTCCATACATACGCGGGTGGGTACGGGTCGTACTTACACTGTTGGGGTGGGGGTACGCTCCATACGTACGCGGGTGTGGGTACGGGTCGTACTTACGCTGTTGGGGTGGGGGTACGCTCCATACGTACGCGGGTGGGTACGGGTCGTACTTACACTGTTGGGGTGGGGGTACGCTCCATACGTACGCGGGTGGGTACGGGTCGTACTTACACTGTTGGGGTGGGGGTACGCTCCATGCATACGGGTGGGGGTAGGGTCCGTACATTTCCGTCCCCACGCTATGTGATGCTTGTGCGGGCCGTACCCAGGCCTTTGCCACGTGGGTACGAGCCGTCCCGCCATTGTTGGAGTGACGTGGGTGTGGGCGTGGTTCGACTCGTACCCACGCTCTTCAGGCGTGGGTACCAGACGTACCTGTCTGGTTGTGTTGCCTGTTCGCGTCGTGACGGACTTCCGTTGTGGCGGTCGCTGGCTTATCTGGACACGCCCCCACCCCCTCGTAGTGACCAGGGCATGGGAGTCAGGTATGTCCAGGGCATGTGTGCTGTGTGACTTTGGTGGGGGGTTTGTGGCCTTCCCTGGTCCTGCCACCCCCACCCCACCCCACATTCCCCCCTCCCTTAGTTGTTCTGACCTTCTGCGGCGTCTGCGTCGGAACCTGTAGAGGAGGTCGACTGCTATGAGGGCCGGGATGGCTCGTAGGTTCGGGTCCATGTCTGTCCGTCGCGTACTGGTCCTCCTTGTTCGCGTCGTCCTGTCTGTCCGTCGCGTACTGGTCCTCCTTGTTCGCGTCATCCTGTCGCGTACTGGTCCTCCTTGTTCGCGTCGTCCTGTCTGTCCGTCGCGTACTGGTCCTCCTTGTTCGCGTCGTCCTGTCTGTCCGTCGCGTACTGGTAGTCCTTGTTCGCGTCGTCCTGATTTCCCGGCAGTTTTTGGCAGCCGGAAAATATTCACCGTGCGGGATGACGTCGGTGCGAATCGTAATTCCTGGTTCGTGAATGGCAGGCTGCGTGCATCCCGACGTCAGGTCGGCGCTTTCCCGGTTCGCATTTGTATGTTTATTTTGTTCGGTCGGGGTTTTTTACGATTCGTACGGAAATGGTGTTCCCGTGCGAATCGTAATTCCATGTTTGTAATTTTGTACGACCGGGTACGCGTCGGACGGAGAATATGCTCCGTCCGACGGTTCGTACCCGGTTTTTACAGGATCGTAATCGGCACCAGTATGTTTTGTAATGATCTTTCCTTTGTCTTAATGATAGTGAGCCGACTGTAGGGGATGCTTTACCAGAACGCCATTGTGCTTCAAGAAGACAACTTAATGCCCATACTTCATAATTTTAGAGGTTTGGGTGCCAAAGACATCTATTTACATACACTACAAACAATTTCTGCCTATGTAGAAGAGTGAAAGTATCAACCTTTCTGAAGAATACTTCTAGCTGCAGAAATCTGATCTTGTGTATCACTTCTGGCACCAGTTTGGATCAGAAAACTCTTGCAATAGCTCCTGCCTTCCGGCAGGTGGCACAATTAGTATCCATCATGACTGTCCCACAAAACACAGATGTGTATGCAAGTGCCACTCCTGTGCGTTTAATTCAGTTCTTCTTTTTCCATGCCTTTCTGATGCAGATCTATATTATTTTAGAAGTGTGAAAGGATGTTACTTCGAAAGATGACAGGCTACAAACAGTGTTCCCCAAAAACACTAAGAGGGTGAGGGAATATCACTCTTGTTCCCCCAGGGTTAAGTCAGTTAAACAACTAAAGAGTGACAAGGGAAAAAGAAGGAGCAAAAAAACACGGGCAAAAACCAAAAAGAATTGTTAAAAGAACCCTCACTCACCAACCTAGTTGGTGACATGCTTCATCATCGGGTTCCCACCAGAGAGGCCGAGTGCCTCTCTGGTGTGCTACAACGCCTGAGTTACAGCGGAGCTGGTTTCTGAAAGTGGAGGGGAGTGAAATTAAAAGGTAAATGGTTTTAACCGTCAACTAATTTAATGTCGGCAAACCAAAGACCAATAAAAACGTGAATTGGGCAAGTTCTGGTTTGTTAGGTTAACCAGAGCTTAACCAATTAGTGATAAGGTCGACATGACATGTTTCTGCTTAAATGTGCCCAATTGGCTAAGCTTTCATCAGGACCACAAGGGTCTCCACGGCGGTATGCGCACGCTAAGGCGCACCCTAACCTGTGGAGAACGAAATGGCAAAACTCACGGTTTTACCAAGTAGCCATCCTAGTATTTCCGGGGCTATAAATGTCTGAAAAGGAAGAAGACAGACGCAACATATATAAAAACATACCAAGACATAAATTCATCGGTTTACATTTGTTTAAATTTTGCTTGTTTTGGTGAATAAGCAATTTGATAATCCCGTGTTGTGGAGCGGGAGTGGGTGTCTCAATAGCAATTGTAGCTTGAAACGCTCAAAAGCGAGTGATTCCTCGTCACAGAAAAAAGGGGGAGCTCATAGAGGTATTCTCCATAAGACCCTGTGCACTATTTGTGTCTGCATTCGATTACATCTATGTGGTGTCAGGGTTGTTGACAAAGTGCAATCGTAGTGGCTAATATGCCACTGTGTATGCCGTAGGAATAGCGGACTCGTGCAGTGATAGGCATGCTGTAAACAAGCGTCTGTGGTGTTTGCCAAGCGCCGTTTGCTCCAGAGCATGTCTAGCGATTACAAATTAGTTGTGAAAAAACAGCTGCATGGATAAAAGAGGGTGTTAAAATCATCTTACTTAAGTACTCGATGTTACTAACATCATGGGTCCGGGAGGGGGGTAGTGAGCTATAGTTTCTGTCAGATGGAAGACAAAAGTTAGAATGTTGCGTTCTCTACAGAAAATAAGACGACCGCAACTAGTTTCTAGCCAAGGAAAGATTCCCCAACTTACTTCCATGCTCGCACACTCCCGCAGTCAGCCTCGATCTGTCCTCCTCGGCCCGGATATTAGTGAGTGAATGGGGAACGCGGAAGTAAATACTCCGTGGTTCCAGTCACGTGGTTCGTTTTAGGCGTATGGGTGTGCGTGATGCATTCCGTGTGTCTAAAGAGTAAGGAGACCTGCTCCTATTGGTTCATCCTACGTAATGGACAAAATGAACTGGCGTACTTTGTTCGCCATGCGAAAGATGCTGAAAATTACCATGTTGTTGATTAGGGGGGATACCTAGAGGAATACACCGTATAGAAGGGAACTCATTAAAGTGTTATGAATACGCTTTACATGTTTGAAAATCTTCGTGAAAGCGTTCAATTTAGTTCTCCTCTGTTATGTGAATTTAGAAATGGCATTTATGTTCTGCAGATTTTTAATACTCCCAGTAAATATGATATTAACAACTGAGATTAATAAATCTAAAAAACGCCTTTTTACAGGGGGGAGAACAGAAAACGTAAATAGCCTTTTAATAAGTCAATGACTCAGGACAGGCCTTGTCACCATCAAGGTGGAATGATGGGGAAGTCTAGTGACAGCGAAAAATGGCAAATCAAAGGCATTTAATGTGGAGAGAACTGCACGGAGGCTATTTTAGGTTATGACGTTACAGTGGCTCGTTAGGATCTGTAATTCAGTGTTTTAATATCGAACTCCAAGGAATATTATCATTCAAACCCTGAAGATGTGTCGATAAACGATAGATCCAACGTTGCTCTTTTTCGAATAGTAGTTGTTGGGTGTGTGGTCCAGGCTTCAGTTTCTCAATGATTGTCCACTTCATATCATTTGGTGTGTGGTTTAGCAGCAAGAAATGTTCAGTCAGTTTCGTGCTCTGCTTGCGACAGCGAATGGTGCTGCGATGTTCGCAGATGCGTTGTTTGATCTTCCTGCTAGTCATGCCGACATATTTCAGTCCGCATGAACAGGTGATTAAGTATACCACATCGGTGGAATTGCAATTGGTATGCATTCTCTGTGTCCATTGCTTGCCTTGTTCCAACTCCAAATACTTCGAAGGTGATGTAAGATGGCAGACACTGCACGATCCGCAGGGGTGATGGCCAACAATAGGGGGAAGACCCCAAGCACTGACGATGGATTGGTCCTGGTTTCTGTCCGGCATCTTCGGACGGGTATGTACCAGGGAATCTTTAAGGCTCCTTGCTCTCTTATAGGAAAATAGGGGTTTCTCCCAGTCATGTTTGTTGCTTGTAAGGATATTCCAATGTTTCTTAATGGACTTACATACTGCGTTGGATGCTGCGTTGTAAGTTGTAACGCAAGTGAGAGGTATTGAGTCAGAATCGTTTCTCTCATGGACTTCCAAGAGTGCTTCCCTGTTTTGATTGCGTGCGCGTTTGTTGCTCCTTGCAAGTATTTTTTCAGGGTAACCACGGTCTTTCAATTTTTTTGTGAGATCACTTGCCTGTAGCTTGTATGTGGAAACCTCACTGCAATTTCGACGAAGACGAAGATATTGGCCAAAAGGGAGGTTTTCCCTCAATGGACGTGGGTGATAACTGGTGAAATGTAGCAGATTGTTTTTAGCCGTAGGTTTATGGTGAGTTTTTGTTTGTAGGGTCCCGCCTGTCCTGGTGATGACCACATCCAGGAAAATCATCTCTTCTCTGTCATAAGAATGTGTGAACTTGAGGTGAGGATCACATGTGTTCACCCAGTTGAAAAAATCCAGTAGAAGTTCCTCTGTTCCTAGCCAGATGATCAAAACATCATCAATATATCTTTTCCAAAAGAATATATTGGACGAATAAGGATTTTGCGAGTCTAGGATGAACTTGCATTCGAAATTGAACACATACAACCCTGCTACCGAAGGCGCGAAGGTACTGCCCATCGATGTGCCAGTTGACTGTAAAAACAGATCACCCTTATATTCAAAGAAGTTCCTTTTTAAAGCAAGAGTGGCACATTCAATTACAAATTCCCGTGGAGTTGTGTAGTTCCAGGTGCTCGCCTCCAGGGAGCTCCTTATTACATCAATGGTGTCATCCTGGGGAATACAGGTGTAGAGGCTCTCAATGTCCATTGTTACCAAGAATAGACTTCCATCAGGGAGTGTGATCTCGCGTAGGAGAGCCAGTAGACTTTTCGTATCCTTAAGATAGGTGCTAGTTGATTGGATGAGAGGCTTCAAGAAAAAGTCACAGTACCGTGACAATGGTTCCAGCAGTGAGCCGATCCCGGAAACAATGGGGCGTCCAGGAGGTGGTATCCTGTTCTTATGAGTTTTCGGGAGCGTGTAGAAATAAGGGATGGTAGCCTCACTGGTTGTGAGGAAAATTGCTTCCTGTTTGGTGATAAAGCCCTGGAGTTCAGCGTTCTCGACCAAATCATGAATGGTGCTGTGGAGTTCTTGAGTGGGATCCACATCTAGAGGAGTATAGCTGATGGGATCGTTGAGGAGGCGTCTACATTCCTTATCATAGGCCGTGGTATCTTGAATTACTACACCGCCACCTTTGTCCGCTGATTTTATTACGATATCCGTGTTGGCTTTTAAGGCGTGTAAAGCTTGGAATTCGCTGGCCTTCATGTTCTTGAAACGATCAGGTTCCATGAAAGCTTCAATGTCATTTGATACTGCCTGTTCAAACGCTGTGATCTCAGGTGGGATCGCGTGAGGTGGGGGGGTGAAAGTGGACTTCACCTTAAACCCTGTATCACTCGTTTGTGGCGGGGTACTGTCTAGAGGACGCTTTTCAAAGAAACTCTTGAGCTTAAGTTTCCTAAAGAAATTTGAGAGTTCACATCTCAGTTTGAAACGATCAAAACGGGCTGTAGGTATAAAACCTAACCCCTTTTCCAGAACTGAGGTGTTTTTTTGCTCCTTCTTTTTCCCTTGTCACTCTTTAGTTGTTTAACTGTACAAACAGTGTTCTCCATACAGGAAACGGATATCGGTTGCAAACCTGCATGACATCTGCCTGTGGTCCTGCAGCAGCAAACATGGCTCTAAGGTCTGCAACAAATTCACCCTAAAGCCATCATGGAGCAGGAAACCAAGCTGTCCATCCCATCACAAGTAGTGGGGTAAATCCAGATAACTGGGCCGGTCCCAGTTCAGATTGCCTCATCAGTAAGTTGACTGTGAAGTCGAGAGACGGGTCATCGAAGAAACATAGGCAGGGCAAGTGTGACTCTTTGATGTTCAGTCCTTCCCTCCCGAAGGATATGCGCCAAAGCCAGTGTTGGAAAAATCAGACTTTTGTTTCGCCTTCCTCCTTGGCGGCAATGCCAAACCTGGAGCTGGAGTGCCCAGAGTTGCCCTGGCTATTGTCATCTCTGCAGCAAGTTGCAGCCTTTAATGATGCCATGCTGCAAATTTTCAAATACTGGCTTCCTCTGGCACGTTTTCTGCCCCACAGATGCATTTATTGTACCTTGATTAAACTTCCACCAGTGGGTCCATGTACCGATGACCTCGGATGTCAGCTTGCTTAAGTGCAAGGCTATGCATTTCCTGTGTCGCAGGCATTTCGGAAGAGGTGTGGTGCAGTGGCCAGGGCGGCTGATTCCGGAGCACGGGGGGCTCAGGGTTCGATCCCCGGCACCGGTGGCAGGTTATCCCAGCACCTTGTGACTCTGGGCAATAGCTCGCTTAATCTTCCCGAGGGCCACCAGCGCCGGGACACCTCTCCGAAGGTAGCTGTGCGCTTTACAAATGCTGGTATTTCATTATTATATTATTTCTAATTAGTTTTGCCTCCACCAGGGCTATTTTTGGATCTAGTTTCATCTCCAGCCCCACATTTGGGTCCATCTTGGGTTCGAGTTTGCCCTTGTTTTATACTATAATGAAAGCAACAATATGTAAGGGTCGACTCCCTTTCAGATCCTCTGCAACAGTATTTCAGAACAATGGAGTCTATTTTTGGATCAGACTCTGGTTGCTACTACCGGACCTTCCACATGATGATGATGGGGCGGCATATAATTTACTCCACCCCTCCCACATTAGGGGTGGAGTATGTGCCTTGACTTACCAAATGCCAGTGGCTTAGATATCTCTCTTGAATACATCCCAAATGGAAAAAAAGCCTCTTATTTGCAGTGGTAGTCTGGAGATCACTAAAGCCTGCAGTGAAAACTCCCCAAGGGAGCTCCCTTTTCAAAGAGTAATTCACCCCAAGGAGCCATCTGTTAATACAGAGTCAAACAAATAGTGCTTTAGGAAAGATTAATCAGCTTGTTCCTTGAAGAAGAGGTCCAACTCCAAGATCCATTTGTGGTCATGATTCCATTCGCCAGACTCTTCCTTGACTTCAGGAGAACCCCCTCACCTGAAAGGCTGGAGTTTCCCAGTCCTTAGGCTGACCCCCACACAGGTCGAAGCCTTCCAGCTATCTCTGCAGGGTCTTTTCAGCTCAGTACTGCACCTCTCTTGGCTACTACCAAGGGAGGGTTTGTTCCTAAGGGTTTGGTGATTCCTGTAGCTTCCATCTCTCAATGCTGTTCTTTAATAAGCTTGGGCAGGGCCCATCGGGCGAAGCTGAAACTGACTAAAGCAATGTCCTCTGTTTGTTAGGGCCCTCAATCCAGGCTGACCCTAAAATCATTGGTGAGCTGTCCACAGAGTGGTCTCCAGAACTAGCCACAGAGTTGATCGGAGATCATATCATCTGCAGCTCTGCCAAGTGTGACTCATCAGGTCACAAATACGTTTGTTACTATTCCGCATCCCTGCAATAAAATGTTTTGTCACGCAATTCAGAGTTTTGCTAGTCGTTCAAATTATTGTACCAGTTCAGGTTGACAGTGGTGAGTTCAGTTGAGCATGGAGACTTCCTCACTGATTAGTTTCCTCTTCAGCTTCTCTCTGATCATGCCCAGGCCGAGGAGAGTTCAGGATTGTCCTGATTACGCCTAACTTCTGGCACCATTCAGCCAGGTACGCTCCCTCCATGTGAGCTGCTCACAAGTGCAGAACTCCCATGGAAGGCTGCTTTCAAAAGCAAATTTCAGCCTGTTGTGCGGCCAAGACTAGAAATCGGGAGAAACACGTGACATGTAGCGCCACCACCTGCAAGTGAGCAGGCAGTAAAAGACCTTAGGGCCGGACACAGTAATTTGGCTGTGCTTCCTGCTGCCTACAGCCTTGCCCGCAGAGCCACAGACCTGTCACTTCACCTCGAACTCTGCTCACAGTTCCTGGTGCGCCCACAGCTGTCATGCTTGTCTCTGAGAAAGCAAAAGACACACAATTGATGGACAGAATGCAGAACAAATCAAAACATTCACCCCCAATCAAGAGATCTGGGTTAAATCCATCATTATTTTGCTCACCATGCCCCCCCAGTTTAGATCTGGCCATATCCAAATCAGTCTTGACCCTGTGCCTCATGGGAACAGTCCAGCCCGAACTGCCAAGCCAAGTCCTCCCTGGACCAGAAACAAGCATCCTAGGACCGGTTTCGGGGTTTCACCCCACTTCAGCCAGGATAGCTTGATTCCAGTGGCACAGTGAGCCCAGGACCCAAGTCTGGGCATACCTGGCGCACTTAGGGCGAGAAAGCAAAATACACACAATTGATGGAAGGAATGCAGAGCAAATCAAAACATTCACCCCAGTCAAGAGATCTGGGTTAAATCCATCATTCTTTTGCTCACCATGCCACCCCAATTTAGACCTGGCCATATGCATATCAGTCTTGACCCTGTGCCTCATGATAACAGTCCAGCCCGAACTGCCAAGCCAGGTCCTCCCTGGACCGGTAACAAGCATCCTAGGAAAGGCATGGTGAGCAAAAAAACGATGGATTTACGCCCAGATCTCTGTACTGGGGTGAATGTGTGGCATTGTTCTGCATTCTGTCCATCAATTGTTCTTTTTGCATTTGTCACCCCGAGTGGGACGGGTATGCCCAGACGTGGGTCCCGTGCTCGCCATGCCACAGGAGTCAAGCTATCCTGGCTGATGAGGGCTGAAAGCTCGAAACCGGTCCTAGGATGCTTGTTTCCAGTCCAGGGAGGATCTGGCCTGGCAGTTCGGGCTGGACTGCTTCCATTGGGCGCAGGATCAAGACTGATTTGCATTTGGCTGGGTCCAAACTGGAAAGGCATGGTGAGCAAAAAAACGATGGATTTAGGCCCAGATCTCTGTACTGGGGTGAATCTATGACATTGTTCTGCATTCTGTCCATCAATTGTTCTTTTTGCATTTGTCTCTGAGAAAGAGCAACATATAAGTTCAAGCAAGATGTCAGGTTTTGGGAAGGTCACAGAGGCGGCTCCTTCGTTATAGCATAGGAGTGTCGCCCTACTAGGTGGCAGCAGAGTTAAACACTTAAAATAATAGAATTGGTTTATCATAATTTTATTTTTTATTTTTCTTCTTACCTGGGGCTTGCAGCAAGTGCATCATAGGGCGGGGCAATGCCATGCACTCTATGTGCAACAGCAGTGGGGAGGAGGGTTGATGGGCACGGCCAAACCGTCATGCGCACTTAGCATTTCAGCCGGGTGGCGAAAAGCCACAGGCCCTAGACCCTGTCTGCATGCCGAACCAGGGATCTCAGACCAATCCCACCGCATAAGAGAAGCATCCGGAATTAGCATCTGGGAGCCTGCGCAGTGTGACCAGTCTGCAACCAGACCAGGATCGAGAGACGAGCAATGAGACGACCGCAGCGGTAGGTAAGTTCTATATTTTTTCTGTACTTATTTTTGTATCCAAGTGCCCCCTGTGCCCCGTGCTCCCTGCTGCCCCACTACTTCGGATCCTGAGCAGCCACCACTTGGGGAGGGCATAGAGCTCGGGTGGGTATTACTTTCTTGCCAGCATCAGTCCAGTCTCCATGTAGCAGGGAGCTAACCTGCCTATGATGCAAAGCACCCACTACAGTCTGAAATTGGTGCTCCCAAGTGGTGGACAATGGTCATTAGGTCTCGCTGAGCCCAGCGCATGCGCTGGCTTGCAGAGACATTTTGTATGTGGGATTTTTAAAGTGCTGCCTGTAGCCTAAAGCTTCAGTGCACGCGAGCGTGCACGCGCGCACCACTCGCGTGCGTGCCACACAGCGCGCCCCGTCCTCGCGATCGCGATCACTTTCGCTTTGATCACGATCGCTATTAGCCGTGCGGCCAATGCTTGTTTGTTGTTGTTCTCGTACTTCACAAAATGACTTCTGTATTGTTTGTGGCACACCTCTCTTGCATTGATGTTCACAGCTCCTTCACTTTGCTCCCAGCAGCTTCTGCTGAGTTACACCAGTCCTGCCTCTGTTAGCATTTGAGGGTGCAGTCTGACTTTGTTTCCTTGGCATCCAAAAAAGACATTTGATAAGGACTTGGCCTTCGGCGTCATCTTGCTCCTATAGTAATGTGATGTGTTGCGAAAGTGCGAAACAGATGATGGAAGCATTGCGTTGCTCTGCCAGGGTTGTCTTGTGGTTTACCTGCTCTGTGAAGTTTATTTCTACTGAAAATACAGACATTTGACATAAGCACGGCATCATGCTTAGTGCCTGGCTGACAGTGGACCACTTCGTAAGCCATGGGTGATTGGAGTTGTATTTTCACTTCTTGGGGCGTTCGTTATGGAGTAAAACTGTGTAAATGTCTACCCTGGCATGTAGAGCCCCTACTTGTATTCAGTGTTTTTTCCATTTAGAGTTGACCTGTGTATGTGAATATATTCTGTCAGTGTTTCGGTGCTCGCGTTAGTTGCTCTTTTCTGAAGACGTAACTTCAGATTTCCTACTCATTCTTTGTTTCTCCTTCTTGCCCACGGGCGACTGCCACTCAAGGAGCTGGCATGCAGTGAAATAATTGCAGATGGGCCAGTCTGGGCACTGCCCTCATGCCTGAGGAACATGCACTCCCTTTTAAACCTTATTTGTGTTAAATAACCCCCCCGCCTTTATTTAGGGTACTGTTTGTCCCCTCCTTACTTTATCACTTGGGTCCAGTTCTACTCAAATCTCTGTTTACAGTTTCATTGCACTGTTTTACATTTTTTTACGTTTAGACTCTTTCCCCCCCCCACCTTTTTGTTTCTACAGCTTTAGATAGAAGCAGTGTTTTAAATGTCCTCCATTGAGAAATTTGGTGTTGTATCCACTACATACGAACACTGTGGTCATAGTTGGTGTTGAGCCATATTTTAATTTTTGATTATGAGCTTTAGTCTAACTATAGGAAACTATAGTATGTGTGTTCTAAAAGGTTTGGGGCCTGCGGCAGAGGGTGACCAACTGCTTCCCCTCTTTCTACTTTGTGTTACTTCTGTTACTGTACCCGTGTAAATGGGGTACCTTTGATGAAATCTCTCTTTAATTTCCTTGCAGTCTTTCGCTGCTGTTCCTGATCCCAGGCTTCCTGACTACTACCTCTTGCCTGCCACTCGAGGATGTACATCTGCCCCTCATGTGGACCTTTGGCCAATGCTACTGCCCCAGATGTACCTCTCGGCACCTGCCCACTATGGGTGCTCCTTGATATGATTCAGATTTTTTTTTTACCTATTGCAGGCTGAGTGGCTGGTACATGTGTCTTTTGCTTTCTTGCTCTAAGTGCGCCAGGTATGCCCATACGTGGATCCCAGGCTCCCTGTGCCACTGGAATCAAACTAGCCTGGCTGGTGAGGGGTGATACCTAGAATCCGGTCCCAGGATGCTTGTTTGTGGTCCAGGGAGGACCTGGCTTGGCTGTAAGGGCTGTATTGTTCCCACGAGGTGCAGGGTCAAGACTGATTTGCATATGGCTGTGTCCAAACTGGGTTGGCATACTGAGCAAAAGAACGATGGATTTAACCCAGATCTCTTAACTGTGGGTGAATGTTTGATTTGTTCTGCATTCTGTCCTTCATTTGTGTGTCTTGTGCTTATGAACTTGGCCCTGCATGTCTTTGAACTCTCTCAATGAATCCACGCCCTAGCTGGAGCGGAAGCATGGTTGAAAACTGAAGGCAGGGTGGGCTCCTAGGAATTGCAGCAGCTGTGGTAGGTTGCAGTATTTGCTCAGTTCTGAACTAGCAGCAAAGCTGCAACTGTTGCACTGTACTTGGGTTGGTGGAGGACCTTTGGCTTCTAGGAGCAGCAGCAGTTTGTAAACCTGCACTACTGCTGCATTGGCTGTAACTGTTCTGAGAGTGACTGAAGCTTGCATTGTTCCCGTCGTCATATTGTGGATTCATGTAGGTGACCCTTGCACTTATGCTCTCCACACTTAACCTGTTTTGTGTGTCTGGGTGTGGTTTTCACTGGTCTGTGCTGCAAGTATTCAGTGTGAGTGCATGTGGCACAGCTGCCTGTTGAGCTGGACCCGTTCCTTCTCTGTTGCACTGACAACGTAGTTTCTGCTTGTGTCATAATTGGTGTGTGTGTTTGTATTGCGAAAAAAACCAACACTACGGTTCCACAAGATGTCCTTTGTATTTAGTGTAACTTGAGAAAAAAAACTTCTTCGCTACACAACAGCCAAACTATCAGCTTCATTCGTGTTTTGGGTAACCAGTGTGTTTGCTTTGTAAATTTGAAGGTTTAAGAGTTGGAGGCATTTTTCATTTCCTCTTTATATATTCTGGTTACGTATATTTTTCTAGAAATTATACAATTTCCTATGGGCTCTCTCCTTACTGTGCTAACATACTGGACTCTTGTAGCTCCTGATTGCTCATGGATGGTAACCTCTTCCGAGCAGAGAGGGCGGCAGATCGTGTCTTCTTCAGAGGCGCACTTCAACCGCTAAAAATTGTTGTTATTTGTAAAGCAAAGGAAATTATTGATCTATGACATCCAGCCAACATGTTCCCAACACATGATATGTGATTTTGGAGAAACAGTTGCCTTGTGTTGTACAACGTCAAACCCATCCTCTCTTGCTCCTGCAGTGCTGGAACAGCGCAGGAGCTTGGGTTTTTTTAAACTTTAAAACTGAGCGCGGCACCGCTTCATGGACACCGCCCTCAGTGTTAAAGTTTTTTTTAAAACGAGCGCGGTGTCCTTGAAGGGCGCCGCGCTCAGTTTTAAAATTAACCATTTGCAATGCAATTGGACCTATTGCATTGCAAATGCTTGTTAACTTTAACGTTTACATCAACAAACCATCTTCCTGACGATTAAAAACAAATGTAAACTATGATCTGTGACCCCAAAATTTAATTAGTAAGACTCCACACATGCTATTAAAAAAAGTAATTTCCCGTACATACTTAAAAAAAAAACGTGATGAACTGTTCATTTGTCAATTAAAGTAAATCAGATAGACTTCATTCCAATATGGCCCCGTCGCTCCCTAATGCTGCACGCTAAGCATCTTCTAGAACACCCAGTACTTCACTTGGGGACCCGTGCAGGAGGAGAGCATGGCGGCAATCATGGGGGTACTGGGACGTGGTACTCAGTTTTGGACAGCGATCCTACAAAGACAGAGCAGAGGTCAGTGAAAAGGCAAGACGGCGGGTACAGCCCAGTAAGTTCAGTTCAGTTCCGTAGTTCTTTATTCGGTTGTTAAAAACACCATAAAAAGATATATATACACAATACTTTTTCATGAGAACTTTGGTAGAAAAGAATACATATTCACAGGAGAGGTACATAAAATTCATAGCAATCACAATTTACTCCTGTCCTCTAGTTGCTCTTAATCTCAGTGCGACTTTAATAAAATTCAATATACAACACAGAGTCAATGGATCAGCCGCCCTTTGTAAGAAAAGTAGCGTGGGTTTAGTTTGAGTCAGTTTGGCCCTTTTAATGATATCAATTAAAAAACTCCGCCTCTGCATCGAATAAAAAGGACATAAAAGTACAAAATGAAGGGTGTCCTGCGGAGACCTGTTGTCGCAGCCGCAGGCACCCTTCTGCTCAATCGAAACAGTGTAAACTAATGGGTCAGCTAATAAATGTGGTAAAAGATTGAGCCTAAAACGGGATATTAAAAATCTATCCTGTGCATTATGCATGAGGTAGAGATAGGGTTCCATTCCCTCGGTGGCCTTACGGAGCTATGGGCATTCACTGTTCCCTTGGTCCCTTCTTTTATCATTCTACTTATATTTCTTTGGGCCAGGAACAATCTTTTTAACATGGGTTTATCCTGGGCTCTAATTTCTGATGGATTAACAAAAAGATCTTTATAGCCCAGGTTCTCCAAATTGGTCTTAACATACTTGAGCCAAGGTATGTTCATGCTTCTTTCTCTTCCTAAGCAGTCTCTCAATATTTGCCTACTTATAGCTGCTTCTGGATTTCTCCAGATATTAAGCCACGATAGAATAGGTCTGTACTTGACCATATCTTCAATATATGGCCTCCCCAGCTCTCTGTGGGTGATAACAGCTGGAATACTCTGGGGAATTTTTAATACTGACCGTACAATTTTATTTTCCTCCCGCTGCAATTGTTCTATATCTACAAATCCCCAGACTTCAGCGCCGTACATGGCTTTAGAACAACAAATGGAGCTGTACAAATTCATTACTTGTTCTGGAGACCATCGCCCTAGCCTCCGCCCATAACTAGTTATTGCACCATTTGATGATATTAATTTCCCACATCGCTCCTCTACCAAGGGGGTGAATTTTAACATCTCGTCAAACAGTAGGCCCAAATAGGAGAAGGTCTGCACCTTTTCCAGTATATGACTCCCAATTCTGTGCGTGAACTCTGACCGAGGTTTATTGCCTGCCGTCATTACAAATGATTTGCCAAGATTGACGGAAAGATCTAAAGTTCCCATAAACTTGACAAAACCATTGATTAAAATCTGTAAGCTTTTCGGAGTGCGGGCTAACAGTACCGCATCGTCTGCGTAGAGCAGAACTGGGATGTGGCGTGTACCGGCTTTTGGGCAATCAACATTTAGATTAATTAGGGTCTGCTCTAAATTATTAATGTATAATGAGAATAAGAAGGGCGCAAGAATGCAGCCCTGTCTCACCCCACTAGTACACACGAAGGGATCAGTAAGGCCCCCCTCGGTGCTATAACGTACCCTAGCTGTAGTGTCCCTGTGTAATTCCCTGAGTATGGTGATCAGGCCCTGGTCAATGCCAAGCTCGCCCATCATTAGCCAGAGTTTGTCCCTATTTACATGATCGAAAGCAGCCGCCAAGTCCATGAACCCTAAATGAATGGTTTCGTTGCTTGTTTTGGTGTACTTGGCGACTAGCATATAAAGGTTCAAACATTGATCACTAGTTGACCTCGATGATCTGAAGCCGTATTGAATGTCCGATATGATGTTTTTTTCCTCGGTCCATTCAATTAATCTCTTAAGAAGTACCCTTCCCAGTATCTTAACAGAGACATCAATCAGCGAAATGGGCCAATAGCACTGAGGGTTGTCCCTATTACCCTTCTTGAAAAGGTAAACAACCTTTACAACGCAACTTTTACAACGCACTACCTTTACAACGCAATTTTTACAACGCATTTTCTTTTACAACGCATGCCTTTACAACGCATGTATTTACAACGTAAGTACCTTTATTTCGCAAAGACTTTTACAATGCAAGTATTATATTTTTAATTTTGAATTATTTATTTATAAATTAATATATATTTTTTTTTTTAAAAATGAAAAGAATAATTAATTAAATTTTTAAATAAGGAGAAGTTTATAAAATATTTTCATTAATATAATGCTATGTAAGATATTTATATTTATAATTAAATTAATTTGCTTAATCAAAAAAAAGAGGAAAATTAATACTCTAGTAATAATTAAGTATATATAATTAAACATAAAATGTGATTAATTAAATTATTTTTTAAATTATTTACTAAATAAATAAATACAATTGCAAAATAATACTCTTTAAAAATTAAATAAATATTAATATTAAGAGTTATATAATTAATTATTTATTTAATTAAAAATTACAATTATTTGCTTAATCAAAAAAAAGCAGAATTAATACTCTAGTAATAATCTAGTATATATAATTAAAAATCTACTGTGATTAATTATTTAAATTATTTATAAAATATTTACTAAAAAAATCAATCAAATTGCAAAATAATACTCTTTACAAATTAAATAAATATTAATATTAACAGTTAAATAATTAATTATTTATTTGTTTAAAAATTTCAATTATTTAATATAACATATAAGAGAAATTATTTTTTAATAAAAAGAAAATTAATAGTTTTGTAAGAATCTAGTAAATTAATATTATTTAATATAAAATAATAGTGAAATGATCAATTAATTTACTAATAAAATAAGGAAAAGTTTTTTATTTTTATTAATAAATATATTGCAAAAGAATAAAATTTAATAAACAATTAAATTAATATGCTTAATCAAAAAAAGCAAAATAAAATATAATTAATACTCTAGTAATAATCTAGTATATATAATATAAAACATACTGAGAATAATTAATGTAAGAAAAAAACAAATTATTACCATAAGTAATCAATCAAACGTACTGTGAATAATTAATTAAATGAATAATAAAATTATTACGTAAAATAGTCTATCAATTTTGAAATTATTAGTCTTGAAAAAATAAATATACATTAATATTAACAGTTAAAAATAGAGATATAGAGAAAAGATAAAAAGAAAATATTTTGCTTTACAAAATATCCAAAAATAATTAATAAACATGAAAAAATATGACAACAATTTTCTTTAAAATGTAAATTTTTTTTTTTATTTATAACATAATTTAGAAGTAGGAAATTTAATTACAAAGATACATAGAAAAACATTCCCACGGTTTATTGTTGATTTGTATGGGTAAAATTGTCCTTCATTTATTTCAATAGCTGAAGCTGGATGTCCCGCGGAAATGGAAAGCAAGATGAGAAAAAAGAAGAAAGGGGAACTTTGGAAAGAAAATGATATAAGGGTAGAGGTAAGGATGAAATTAGGTTATTTTAGAAGTAAAAAGATAGAATAAATAAGTATTTGTTAAAATAATACATTAATAAAAATAAATAAAACATTGTTTCTGGTTTCGATTGTTTATTGAAAAAAATAGTCCGTTTTTAATCTTTGAACTTTTAAATGACGTAAGGACGTAAACGTAAACGTAATCCGCCATTTTGAAGACCATCGATGGAGGAAGCAGCTGGAAGCTGATCTACGTCCAGGTAGGAAACAATTTTAACTTTATTTATACATTTTAGATTAAAAAAGGATACATATATTGTGAAGAAAGGATAAGGAGAGGTTGCGGTGTTTGAATGTTTTGTAAAACATGTAAAAAAAGCATGTCGGCGATCATGTTATTAGCGTATGCCTATGTCGGGTCTGTGAAAGTGAAAGTGAAATGTTTTTTTTATAATTCTAAGTTGTAAACATTAAGGTGCCAATTCCGATCCGGTAAAAAAATTCCCCGTCCGACTCGTATCCGGATTTTTTTCCGTCCGAATCGTCAAAGTAGCGTACAAACTGCCAAGTACGATTCGAACGGAAAAAAGTCCATACGAATCACATTGGGAAGATTTCCCCACACGTCCTCGGGTCGGGAAAAGTCACCGACACGTCCCCGGGCGAGAAACCCACCGTGCGGAAAAATAAAGTCCGACTGCGCAAGTACGATCCCTCCCGTCCTCCCCATTTCACAACCGTACGCAAAAAACACCGTCCGAACCGAACTCCCATAGCAACCATGGAGACATGTGCCCGCATACGCGCCGAACACCCCACCACCCCCCGCCCGCGTATGTACGCCCCGAACCCCCACCCGTATATGTACGCACCAAACACCCACCCGTGTATGTACGCCCCCGAACCCCCCCCAGCCGTGTATGTACGCACCGAACCACCAGCCGTGTATGTACGCCCCCGAACCCCCCCCAGCCGTGTATGTACGCACCGAACCACCACCCGTGTATGTACGCACCAAACACCCACCCGTGTATGTACGCCCCCGAACCCCCCCCAGCCGTGTATGTACGCACCGAACCACCAGCCGTGTATGTACGCCCCCGAACCCCCCCCAGCCGTGTATGTACGCACCGAACCACCAGCCGTGTATGTACGCCCC
Source organism: Triturus cristatus (assembly GCF_964204655.1). Lineage (NCBI taxonomy): Eukaryota > Metazoa > Chordata > Amphibia > Caudata > Salamandridae > Triturus > Triturus cristatus. The sequence goes on along the minus strand of NC_140594.1, from coordinate 708,409,523 downwards.
CGAACCCCCCCCAGCCGTGTATGTACGCACCGAACCACCAGCCGTGTATGTACGCACCAAACACCCACCCGTGTATGTACGCCCCCGAACCCCCCCAGCCGTGTATGTACGCACCGAACCACCACCCGTGTATGTACGCACCAAACACCCACCCGTGTATGTACGCCCCCGAACCCCACCTCAGCCGTGTATGTACGCACCGAACCACCAGCCGTGTATGTACGCACCAAACCCCCACCCCAGCCGTGTATGTACGCACCGAACCACCAGCCGTGTATGTACGCACCAAACACCCACCCGTGTATGTACGCCCCCGAACCCCCCCCAGCCGTGTATGTACGCACCGAACCACCAGCCGTGTATGTACGCACCAAACCCCCACCCCAGCCGTGTATGTACGCACCGAACCACCAGCCATGTATGTACGCACCAAACACCCACCCGTGTATGTACGCCCCCGAACCCCCCCCAGCCGTGTATGTACGCACCGAACCACCAGCCGTGTATGTACGCCCCCGAACCCCCCCCAGCCGTGTATGTACGCACCGAACCACCAGCCGTGTATGTACGCCCCCGAACCCCCCCCAGCCGTGTATGTACGCACCGAACCACCAGCCGTGTATGTACGCACCAAACACCCACCCGTGTATGTACGCCCCCGAACCCCCCCCAGCCGTGTATGTACGCACCGAACCACCACCCGTGTATGTACGCACCAAACACCCACCCGTGTATGTACGCCCCCGAACCCCCCCAGCCGTGTATGTACGCACCGAACCACCACCCGTGTATGTACGCACCAAACACCCACCCGTGTATGTACGCCCCCGAACCCCACCCCAGCCGTGTATGTACGCACCGAACCACCAGCCGTGTATGTACGCACCAAACCCCCACCCCAGCCGTGTATGTACGCACCGAACCACCAGCCGTGTATGTACGCACCAAACACCCACCCGTGTATGTACGCCCCCGAACCCCCCCCAGCCGTGTATGTACGCACCGAACCACCAGCCGTGTATGTACGCACCAAACCCCCACCCCAGCCGTGTATGTACGCACCGAACCACCAGCCGTGTATGTACGCACCAAACACCCACCCGTGTATGTACGCCCCCGAACCCCCCCCAGCCGTGTATGTACGCACCGAACCACCAGCCGTGTATGTACGCCCCCGAACCCCCCCCAGCCGTGTATGTACGCACCGAACCACCAGCCGTGTATGTACGCCCCCGAACCCCCCCCAGCCGTGTATGTACGCACCGAACCACCAGCCGTGTATGTACGCACCAAACCCCCACCCCAGCCGTGTATGTACGCACCGAACCACCAGCCGTGTATGTACGCACCAAACACCCACCCGTGTATGTACGCCCCCGAACCCCCCCCAGCCGTGTATGTACGCACCGAACCACCAGCCGTGTATGTACGCCCCCGAACCCCCCCCAGCCGTGTATGTACGCACCGAACCACCAGCCGTGTATGTACGCCCCCGAACCCCCCCCAGCCGTGTATGTACGCACCGAACCACCAGCCGTGTATGTACGCACCAAACACCCACCCGTGTATGTACGCCCCCGAACCCCCCCCAGCCGTGTATGTACGCACCGAACCACCACCCGTGTATGTACGCACCAAACACCCACCCGTGTATGTACGCCCCCGAACCCCCCCCAGCCGTGTATGTACGCACCGAACCACCACCCGTGTATGTACGCACCAAACACCCACCCGTGTATGTACGCCCCCGAACCCCACCCCAGCCGTGTATGTACGCACCGAACCACCAGCCGTGTATGTACGCACCAAACCCCCACCCCAGCCGTGTATGTACGCACCGAACCACCACCCCACCAGGGATTGTACGGACCGCACCCCCACCAGTGCATGTACGGACCGTACTGACGCCAAAAAAACACGTACTGAACCCGGACAAACCATATTTACACAAGGAGAGTCAAGTAGAGTTTCCCCACACCACCAAACAGGCCCAACAACCCCACAAACATCACATACACTCACCTGCAACTGCCAAACTGCCAAACAGAGGCCCAAAACTCAATCACTCCTCATAACACACCCACACAAATTTCAAACACAGCCACACCCACAAATGGACCAATAAAAATGGACCACACACACAAACCATGAGCCTTTGCAACAGACCCACTGCTGCCAGAGCCCACAGACGACCCACACCACCATACTTGAACCTCACACTTGCATACCTTCACACAACCACCTACACAAACACCCCCTCATCACATTCACACACACACCTCCACTACCACACCCACACACCCACAGCCATCCACACCAACACCCCCACAACCACACCCCACGCCATGTCCACCACCAAGAATCCAAAGTTCACAAAGGAGGAGCTGGAGATCCTTGTCGACGAAATCCTCAGAGTCGAGCCACAGCTCTTTGGGACATTGGTCAGACAGACCAGCATATCCGAAAAAACCGCCATGTGGCAGAGGATCGTCGATTCTGTGAATGCTGTTGGGACAACCAGAAGGACCAGGCACGAGTGCCAATCCAGGTGGTACGATCTGCGGAGGACGGTCAAGAGGAAGATGACTGACAATCACAACCAGGGGAACATCACTGGAGGAGGGCCGCCCCCCAGACCGGTACAATACCATCCCTGGGAGGAGAAGGTGATGTCCACGCTGGCGGTGGAGGGACTACACGGACTGCCAGGACTCCCAGACCCTGGTGAGTACACAAACAACTCACCTCACATGGGGGGGATGCCATACACAATCAATCATGCATGCCACCCCCCCCAAGCCACCACCGGACACAACAACACTCCACAAACACACACATGCCACTGGCGCCTCCATGCCCCATGCATCAATCAGGGCCATGCCAAGTCACAGGCCACACAAAACACCAACACAACACAGGATGTGGTCGATGCTGGGAGTGGGGGCAGCAAAACTAACATTGAGCAACTCACAAGCACACAACAATGCCCTCAGCCCATATGGCCCAGGGCACAGCCATACAAACTGTGTGTACCCACACAGTACTGTCTTGCCTGCAAATGATGGCTGCCATGCAGGATGCCATGGGTCTGAAGGCACAATTTGCACATAACAGCAGACAATGAAGATGCATCGCTCTGATAGAGTCTCAGCACACACCGCCACAGCAGCAGCCTACACTCAGACACACTGCCCAATGGGTGCCCGGAGAACAGGGACTAACTCACATGAACAAGCCAATGGCCATTCAAAGACCGGCTAACTGTGTGTGCCCAGGAAGCTGGCCTGAGGTGACAGAGAGTGACAAAGAGAGGGAGGGAGAGGGGGAATGAGAGGGAAGGAGACAGAGGGGGGACACAGGGAGACAGACAGAGGGAGGGAGTAGGGTGACAGAGGGAGACCGACAGAGGGAGGGAGGAGGGTGACAGAGGGAGGGAGGAAGGGAGACACAGGGAGACTAAATCACCCTTGGGTGGTGTGGCCATGTCCACTCGTCAGCCGGTGGACTGTGTGCATGCAGACCAGGTCTGGCAGTGCCTCAACCCCCCCTTCCGTAGATGAAGACCGGTCCATGTGTCAATCTGTGCACGAGTCCATCCGTGCTGCAGGCACAGACCTAACCACACACCCAGTATACCCACCCACCGTGTCGGTAAGAACCCTGTCACAAATGCTTCAGTCCCCTACCTGCAACATCAAATTGCCTTGCCAAAACACCATTTGGCCACGTACAGTGCAACACGTAAGGCGCCTCTGCATGGCTCGCTACGCCCGCACACCACACTGCTGACTGTGTACCCAAATAGATGCATCAACTAAGATTGTGTCTCACACATGCGTAAAGCCCTGACAGCTGTGGCCAAGGGACATAGCCATGCACAAGTGCACTGTGAGAGGAATGCAGGACAGATCCAACTACCCAGAGGAAGAGTGCCAAATCAGAAATGCATGCAACATGGATGCCACATGTGACACTGTTAACATTGTCTCTCTCACACACAGGTCAACGTCGACGAACACCCCCCAACACTGGGGGGGAAGTCACACAGGACCAGGCTCCGCGGGATGATGACCCCACCGCCAGCGATGACTCTCACCACTCCGTGGATGACCCAGACCAACCTGGCCCCTCTGGTGTCCAACCACCTGCAGCACCTGCGTCAGGTACAACTGTGCCAACCACCACCCCCATTCCTGCCACATCCCAGGAGACGTCCAGGAGCCCTGCCCGCACACGACCACCCAGCCAGTCTGCCCAGGAGGGACACGGTCCTCCGGGCACCCAGGAGGAGGCAGGCGGCAACGCAGATGCCATCCCTCAGGGGTCCCGGAGACCCGATGCACCCACAACGGCAGGCCAGGTGCACGTGGGCAGGGGTGGCGGGAGTGGAGGACGGCGGAGGCGCGAACCTGACCAGGCAGCTCAGGACCCGGTAGTGTCCCAGGTCAGCAACATCCTGGATACATACCGGCGTGACACCAGGGGCATGGACCAGATTGCGTCCACCCTCAATGACATCAAGGGGACCCTCCAGGAGATGAAGACCCTGCAGTCCCAGCAACATGCCTGTCAACTGCAACACCAAGGAAGGATGGAGGATAGACAGGCTGAGCTCGTGGCGGTGCAAACCCAAATGACCGGTGTACTCCGTCGGATTGCCGACAACATGGGCAACCCTCCCTGTGGCACCAGGCGAAGGCCATTACCAGACACAGGGAGGGATCAGGAGGAGGAGGATTCATCCGACGGAGCGTCACAGACATCGTCACGGACTGCTTCCGAGGGTCCCCGCAGGAAGGTGGGTCGTCCACGAAAAAGACTGTGAGAGTCAGCAGAACATCACCATCTCCCAGGTCACCTGGCCTGGCACCTGGCCCTCTGGCCCAATAGCAGCACATGACATTCTCTGCCACATGGACTTGCTGGTCACTGTCTGACCTATGTTGACGAAGACTGTGGCATGGACTCTGACATTTTGCTACGACAAGGATACCAACTCCCCCAGTGAACTTTGGATTCTACACTCCCGCTGTGCACCTCTTGTCATCCCCACAAACCCGTACCCCACCACAAATAAATTAATCACACTTACAAGATGATGCCGTGATTCTACATTATTACAATACATGTGTGTGTCGTACAGTCAAAGCATGCCTGATCTCAGAATAAACTCCAACCATCCAAACCGTGGGGTCGCAGTCTTGCCCAGGACACACATGGGTCCCAATGTCTCATCTGATACAGACATGGAGTACCAAACTCACCTGTGCTGGGCCCAACCAGCTGAGTGGTTCCCGCACAACTGTGGCTACAGACACATTCAGGGGAGCAACAGTCATGCGCAGAGGTCAGGGATCATGTGGAGTGACCTGGCTTGCCGCTCCCAGGTATGTCTAGACATGTGTCCCTACAATGTGCAGCATGCTTGCGTCAGGCGGATGTTGAGAATGGTGGCTAGGCCAAGGTTGGATGCATGGAGATGCCAGAATGCAGTTTAGGATCACTGTGCCACATGGTTGTGTTGGGGTTGTGGGCTGCATCATGAGTGTGGGCGTGGATCTAGAAGGTCATCCTGCAGCTGGCTGTGAAACATTCCCCCCATCCCGTTAGGACGTTGATGTGGCCTGGTTGCCCGACGCAGTAGCAGAGCTGTGCAGATGCACTCCGGATATGGACAAGTACCATGGGAGTCGTGAGGCACATGTCCGTAGACTGCAGGGTAGGATTCGACACGGATGTTGTAGTTGCCCTGGGGGATGGTCTCTCTTGCCTTGAGGTGGATGGAACTGTGCATCTTGTGCATAATACAGTTCCCACTCCCTGACAAACCCCTAGCATCTTGTCACTCTACACATAGACACATATGCACCACCTATGAAAACTATGCCAGACCTGCGGCACGCACAGTGGCAACAGGGCACCATTGACAGGGAAGAGGCACCTTGGAGACAGAGGGACAAATTTATTAGTCATGTGTGTTGGAATGACAATGATACTCTGTCAACACATACACAGGTCATGTGGATGTACATGTGGGAGCAACACTGGCACCCCCCATTGCAACACAGATGCTGGCATCCCATTGACCTGGCACACAAGTGACGGATAACAGCTAAACACCCCCTGCTGCCACGGAGAGGCCGCTATACACCATTGAGGCCCTGATGGGGCAATCACACACCATGTCAACCCGGTGCAATCTGTATGTTTCCGAGGCCAGTGTTACACACAATGATGGCCTCATCACAATCCCCAATCCCCTGCCACATGACAGTCACCAAGTCTGAGCATGGCTCCAGGTGAAGCCTGCCCCATGTCATGTTCCCCATGTAGGATCACCATGTATGCAAATGGAACACACATGAACCGGAGAAGTGCACACAGACTACAAACAATTCACACACCCAAAACGACGTGAGGCATCCCTTACCCTGAGGAGATTTCAACACTTGCCCGTGCATGTGACGCTGAATCAGCACATGTCGCTGTGTTCATGAGGAGTAGCAGGAGCACAACAATGCCACCAGCAGACAGCATGCACATGGACCTGTGGAAGAGAGACACACAAGGATTCAGCACAAAGGAGCACATCCGCAAGCATGTACTTAACACGTATCATGTTGTTAACATGACAGGTGACAATGATGACCCTCAGACAACATCCTTCCATTGCGCCATCACTTGAGTGACACTTCAATACACACCACTGACTCACTTGGCAGACATGCAGATGGACACACACATTGCAACACATGCCACACACGGCCCAATGCGTGCACACTCAGACACTGGAACTCACCACTAAGCAAAGAAGTTGCGTATGAGCCGACTCCGCATGTCCTCCACAGCCTCCTCCTCCTCCACATCACTTGCCCCGTCACCAAGCCCTTCATCCTCCACGGGTGGATGGTCCTGGTCATCTTGATCCAGTATGAGTGGAACAGCTTCCTCCACTGCCATGTTGTGCAGCATGCAGCAGACGATGATGATCTTGCACACCTTCACCGGGGCATATGGGAGTGCTCCGCCGGTCTTGTGGAGGCACCGGAATCGGCTCTTCAGAAGTCCAAACGTCCTCTCAATGACTCTCCTGGTCCGCCCATGTGCGTTGTTGTAGCGGTGCTCGGCAGCCGTGCTGGGGTTGCGGACAGGCGTCATCAGCCATGGCATGTTGGGATAGCCAGCGTCCCCTACAAGGAAACATCATGGACAGAAGTGTGTCAGCACAGGCAGTGAGATTGGAAGATGACGCCAAACACTGAACTGCCAGAGTCTACCCACCAACAATACATGCTCGCTCGTTCCGCAGCTGCAGCATCATTTCTGGCACCCTGCTACGCCTCATGATGAAGGCATCGTGTGCTGATCCTGGAAAGCGAACACAGACATGTGAAATCACCATGTTGGACAGACACACCACAAGGGCATTAATGGAGTGATAATGTTTGCGATTCCTATACACCACCTCCTGTGCCTGTGGTGGTACCAACGCAACATGTGTCCCATCTATGGACCCAATGACATGGGGCATCCCTCCCAGGGCATAGAACTCACGCTTGACATCTGTCAACTGCTCACGATTTGGGAATTTAATGTACTCATCCAGGTGAACCAACATGGCCTCTAAGAAATCATGCAGAACACGGCTGAACATCGTCTGGGACATGCCCCCGACATCAGCAATGGTATGTTGGAACGTACCCGTGGCAAGGAAATGTAGGGCTGCCATCACCTTCAACTTGGGTGTCAGTGCACTTGGATACCTGTGGCGCGGGAGGAGTTGTGCTTCCAGCCGGCCAGTCAACTCATCAATCAACCGTTGGCTGAATCTGTAGCGGCGTATACAGTCCCGTTCATGCAGGGCAGCAATGTCTGGCATACGTCGAGGGAGAGGCGGAGCCCTGCAGTGAAATGGAAGGAACACCTAAGAGTGAGCACTGTACAACAACATCGTCAATGCACTGAGCACATGTTACACAGCCAATACACATATGCCACGTTGTGAGTCAGGTCTGTGCCACAGTTCCTGGACACGTACGCCAGTCAGGTTACACTCCTACCAAGGGACAGCCACTAACGGAGGGGGGCAAGATCACGATGACATGGCATGAGACTAGCTGTGGGCCAGTGTAAGTGAACATGCACACGCATCACAGGATTCACAGACATCCACACATGTGCAGAAGTAGTATGCGTATGGTACAGACAGGTAGTTGGATGCGATATGCACTGGTCACATGTCATAGGAATAGGACAGGCCACACACATTGCCTTTGAGGAGTACATGTCGAGACAGAACATACATAGGGAGCATGTGGATATGTACTTGTGTTGATACTCCGTGTAGTTGGATACATACACACCTCATGGCAAATCACATATGTGGGCTGGTGTGCGGAACAGTGTGCCATGCCCATCGACACACAGACACATGTTGGCAGCAGCAACTGCTGACGCATTGAACCACACACCTACAGCAAAATCATGGAAAGACATGCCACACACATGACATGGTTGCAGCATGCAACGCAGCCATACACGTGTCATATGTAATATTCCGTGTACCTGGCATCAGGGGACAGGTGCGGGTGTCCGTGACTGGGACATGCAAGTGACTCATGGCTCCACTAGTGTGTACGACATGCACACATGTCAAAGGAGTGCAGGGGATGTGTGGTACAATGCGCACCATCACACACGACATGTGTACACAGCTCATCGTACATGTGCTTTGCCCACACCTCAGGGGTAAAGTGCCACATCACATCCTGACACACCTGTGTCACACACAGGTGGTATTGCACAGACAATGCATTGGTGTCCACCCTTGGCAATACCTGTCCGCTCCATTCCTGTCTGTGTGCCGCCTGTCACCACTGACAGTTGTTATACGCACCGTACATACGCTCGGAGCGCGTGTATAGGGTCCCTGGGCCAATATTGCCGCTGGCGTATGCGTACGCCACAGTAGTACGGACTGTACACGCGCTTGTACGGTCCGTACTACTGTGGCGTACGCATACGCCAGCGCCCATATTGTGATCCGGACCGCACAAGCGCGTGTACAGTCCGTACTACTGTGGCGTACGCATACGCCAGCGCCCATATTGTGATCCGGACCGCACAAGCGCGTGTACAGTCCGTACTACTGTGGCGTACGCATACGCCAGCGCCAATATTGTGATCCGGACCGTACAAGCGCATGTACGGTCGGTATCACTGCTTGTGGGGTGCCCTAGGGCGTGGAACGCACCGTACCTGTGTGTAAATGTATGAAAACACATAGGGGACACATGAGGGACAAGTATAAGGGCCTAAATGCCTGATGGTTGCCATGGAGACTGAGTTAAATTTTTGAATTTGAGCACCAGGTGCACAGCAGAAGTCAGTTTGAAAGAATCTACATTGTTGCAATGTGGATGTTGACTTGACATCATTATCAAAACTGAAACCATGCAAAGCCACACACTGGGGTAGGTTTGAAGGGATTGGATGAAACGTAGGATGCTAATGTGACTGACCAATCAATCTGTACTCCTATACATGAACAGGCCAGCCAGGCATATATAAGGCAGCCAGGTCCCATGAGAGAGCACTTGCCTGCACATCCATTCATCCATGACCACTGCTGCTGATAGTGATTCCTCTGGCACCATGTCCAGGACTGTGGAGAGGTCACAGCCATTCACCCAGGAGGAGAACCTTGCCCTGATAGATGTGATCCTCCCACAGTTCCAGAGCCTGTATGGTCGACCAGGGGTTCAGGTGAGTGCAGACTCCACTAGCTTAGACTGTGCCCCTTTTGTGTGACAGTGACTTCTGGCATTGTGTCCATGTGTGACAGACATGCACTGTTGTTTGGAGTGGGTCCCAGGGTGTGGAAGGCCTCATGTCACCCATGCAGAGCATGCTGTGTTTCCTGTGTGCACTCCTCACTTGCATAGTGCCTACTGTGACAATGAATGCAAGGTGCATGCCACATTCTGCCTGCATACTCCTCCTGGGGATGTTGTTTCCACAGTCCTGATGTGATCCTGTGTTCCCCCCAGTGTGACAGGTGTCAGTACCCATGGATGTGTGTTTGTTCAGTGTACCTGTGCTGTGAGTGTCCAAAGGCCGTGTTCGTCCCCTGCACATTGGTGTGTGTGTTAGTCCCCTGTCATGTGGGTGAGTGCATATGGGGAGTGTTGCACACAAGCAGCATGAGGGATGGATATGGCCTGGCCATCGGATGTGAGCAGGGAGCAGTGCTGTGTGCATGCCGTGCTGAGCCAGCCCCACACCTGTGACACCCCCGTCTACTGGCACATGGGCAGAGTGAGGTGTGTACCCGCAGTTGGCAATGCCATGTGATTGTCCTGTACCTGTGTGTGTCTGTGTACTCTGCTGAGGTAGCATCAGTGTGCTGGGGCAGGTGACTGCTGTGAGGTGCTGTACATAATCCTGGTGTAGCCTGTGAGGCACAGTGTGATCCCTGGTCAGTGAGTGTGTGGTACCCCTCATGCCACCCGTGTGCTTCCACTGGCACGTAGTGCATTTGGCCTTCCACAGTGGATAATGTCCCTATGACAAAGGTGCAATTAGTTGCATGCATACCATGGCCTGTTCATAATGAGGATTGTTCTATATGTGTGTCTCTGTGTCTTTGCTCATGTGGATTAATGTATTCTCTCTTTTGCATCCTCACAGGTAGGCGCCATTGCCAAGGGGGAGATCTGGAGGGAAGCCGTCAGTGCCGTGAGGGGTACAGAGGGTCGGAGGCGGAGCCTGTCTCAGGTGAGGAAACGCTGGAAGGACATCCGGTGCTGGACGAGGAGGATTGCACGGCTCCTGCTGGGGGACTCACCTGAGAGCCGTAAGAACCGTGGCCGCCGTCGTCTGACCCACATCCAGAAGCGTGTGCTGGCGGTGGTCTTCCCCGATATGGACAGGCGCCTACAGGAGAGGCAGCAGCAGGAAGGGGGTAGGTACATGTGTGTCAGTTGTGTGTCCCCAGCCAATGTAAGTGTGCAGTTGCATGGATACACTGCCAGGGTTTGATTGTGCAGTGCGTCAACTTCTCCACAAAGTAGCACAGTGCTGTTCTCACTCCCTCCCTTCCCCTCCTTGCAATGTGTTCCCTGGTCTGTCGCCACTCTTGCACGAGGTTATTTAGGCAGGCAGTTCATGCAGGTGCCCTATGCTATCAGCATCATGTGTGGGGGTGATGTGCCACAGGTATGGGGACCTTGCGTGTGCCATGGCCAATTTCAGTCATTGTGGTGTCCATGTCACTTGGCACTGATTGTGAATCACGACATAGGGGTGTGTCTCCAAAATGTACAGCCTTCCAGCATGCATGTCCAATTGTGTGCCCTCTGACATGATGTGCCTGAGTGGGAGGCCTGCTAAGTGCAGGGACGGTTGCTTAATTTGCAGTCATGTCCATCCTGGACCATGGAGGAGTGTGGGCACTACTGTGCCCTGGGGCACCTCTTCCTAGGTATCATGTGCGTCATCCAACAATATGGCCATTCACTGTGTCTTTGCCATGGGTTGCGTAGGGTGGCATTGTACCCTGGGCTCAACTGTTAGGACCTACAGGTTGCTACATGTGTCCACTGTACAGGGGGACCCATTTTGCTTGTGCATACTCACAGTGGGCATTACCTGTGTGTGTTGTTGAGACAATCTGATGATGTTTGCCTGTCAATGATGTGTGGACATGGCCACCAGGGGCTGTGTGTGTACAGTCATGAATTAGTGGAGGCCATGTGTTTCCATCCCAGAGTAAGAGGTGTACATACTTTCTCCGTCTCAATGAGATTGTCTCAGGTGTGGGTGGTATGTGCGTACAAGGCCTACATGTCAGAAGCTTCATCCTCCTTGCTGGGTTTAGCCTGTGTGTGATGTTTGACTGGACATACGCTCAAGGTGCAGTGACCCTGTCATGTGTGGCCTGGTTTCATGTATTGCCTTTGCAGCATGCGGCAAGAGTAAATGGATATGATTCATGCTCATCCCTTTTTGACGACGCAGTGTGGTGCAGGTGCTGTGCACATTTGTCCCCAGAGGCTGACTCCTCTCTAAAATTTCAGGTGCAGTGATTTGCTGTTGTGTCATGATCTCCATTGTGTCTCAGTGGCATGGTGGGTAGAAAAACTGTGTGTTCCATGGCCTACATGTGTACATTGTTTTGTAGGTGTTACTCCTGTTGCTTTTCAGGCTATGCAATGTGACCTATGTATATTTGACTCATGTGACATAAGTGTACAGGTGTCTGATTTTCTCCTGTCTCTTCACCTTGCCCACAGCATCGCCGGGGGACACGGAAGGAGACACTAGCACGGACCGGGAGGAGAGATTGAGCACCAGTACCAGCAGTGCTGTCCTGTCTGGCACATGGAGTGGCACGGAGGCCGAAGGGAGTGAGGCGGAGGACCTGTTGACTGCCAACACAGACTATGACGCAGACGGGTCCGAGGCTGAGCTCCCAGAGGTGGCGGAGTCTGCCCCCCCAGCTGATGGCAGCCCTCCACATCCCCCCGCCACCTCAGGTTCCATCACCGGCCTCCCACATGCTCGTGGCCCTTCCCTCCGTGCTCGGTCCCCACATGTCTCCTTCCTGCCAGGCACCGCACCCCCTGCCCCTGTCACCACTGCTGCGGTGAGTGCGGAGTCTGTGGACATCCTGAGGCAGTTGCAGGTTGGTCAGACTGCGATGCTAAATGTCCTCCATGCCCACACCCAGGTGCTGACCCAGATGGAGGCATACATGGAGGGCATGTCGGCTGCGCAGTCTGACCAACGGCAGTTGCTGAGGTCCATAGACTCCACACTGACTGCAGCACTGGATCTCCTGCAGCGCTGCGTAACACCCCCTACCCCTGCCCCATCCACAATTCCCACTCCCGTGCCTGTCCCACGCACATCCAGACGTCAGCGTGCACGCACCCCAACAGACACAGGCACCACACCACCAGGGAAGTCGAAGCGCACACCTCCTGTCACGCACACACAGGGTGAGGAAGGCACACCCACTGGGTTGGGGGGGAAACGTAGAACACGCAGCCACAGTGGGAGTCCGCATTCCACACAACCCACTCCCTCCAAATCCACTCCCCTTAGCTCTCCTGGCCAACAGTCAGTGACAGCATCATCCACTGCGAGTGTGCCCCCCAGCCCCAGGATGACACCACCCCGCAAGCGGTGGAGGCGGGACCCGGCCAGGGGAGTTGAGTCCCCCACCCTGTCCACACCCTCCCCCAGTGGCGCTGCGACCCATCCCTTTGCCCCCCCCCCCTCCTTGGGGCCTGTGGTTGGATTGGGTACGGGGGAGTCGCTGGGGGAACTTGCCGACGTGTGCAGCGCCATTCTGTCCTCCACCTTTGGCGCTGGCACCCCCCCTGTGGCAGATTCATCCCTCCCTGCACCCACAACACCTACCCTTTCCCCTCCTGTCCCTGCGGTGCCTGTTTCCACCCTCCCCCCTGATGCCCCCTCTTCTGTGGATGAAATGGACTTGTGAACTGTGCAGGCAAGCTAGGGGACACACGTCCCGATGTGTACCCCCCCCCCGGACATTGCTGTTGGGCTGGCCCATGGCCCTTGTACATAGTGGACATTTTCTCAGATATATTTTCCTGCTGAATAAAGCCTTTTCTTTTTGTTTTGCACACTGATGCTTTCCTGGACTTGCTGTTGGTGCTGGTGCTCCCTGCGTTGGGGTGGTGATAATGTGTTAGGGGTCTGTGAAATGTTGGAGTGTGCTGCTCATGGGGTGTACCCTGCCATCTGCGTGCCATCACAAAGGTCTCTGCAAATGGTATTTGGTCATGTTTGCTCTCACTGTATGGTGACATTGTCCCAAGGTGTGTTCCGTCCTCTGTGGCCCAGGCCATTTTTCCTGCAGGGTGTCTCCCAAATGCTGTGCTGTGCTGTGCCTACATTTCCTGGATGTGTGAGGGTTGCCTTTCAATATAGCCATGCTGGCTCAGCGATGGCTCCGCCTGCATCTGGGGTATCACCCTTGTAGGTCACTGAACTTGTTGATGGGGTATATTGTCCGATGTCTGGGCACTGCTGGGAGTGATAGGTACACACCCCTCCTGTGTCTGGGCACTGCTGGGAGTGATAGGCACACACCCCTCCTGTGTCTGGGCACTGCTGGGAGGACCCTGCACCCACCCCTCCTGTGTCTGGGCACTGCTGGGGGTGTTTTGCACACCCCATTCTTATAGCAGGTTCGGTGCGTACATGCACGGGTGGGGGTTGGGTGCGTACATACACGGGTGGGGGTTCGGTCCGTACATACACGGGTGGGGGTTCGGGGCGTACATACTCTGCTGGGGTGGGGGTTCGGTGCGTACATACACGGGTGGTGGTTCGGTGCGTACATACACGGCTGGGGTGGGCGTTTGGTGCGTACATACACGGCTGGTGTGGTGGTTTGGTGCGTACATACACGGGTGGGGGTTTGGTGCGTACATACACGGGTGGTGGTTTGGTGCGTACATACACGGCTGGGGTGGTGGTTTGGTGCGTACATACACGGGTGGGGGTTTGGTGCGTACATACACGGCTGGGGTGGTGGTTTGGTGCGTACATACACGGGTGGGGGTTTGGTGCGTACATACACGGGTGGTGGTTTGGTGCGTACATACACGGCTGGGGTGGGTGTTAGGTGCGTACATACACGGGTGGGGGTTTGGTGCGTACATACACGGGTGGTGGTTCGGTGCGTACATACACGGCTGGGGTGGGTGTTAGGTGCGTACATACACGGGTGGGGGTTTGGTGCGTACATACACGGGTGGTGGTTTGGTGCGTACATACACGGGTGGGGGTTTGGTGCGTACATACACGGCTGGTGTGGTGGTTTGGTGCGTACATACACGGGTGGGGGTTTGGTGCGTACATACACGGGTGGGGGTTTGGTGCGTACATACACGGCTGGGGTGGTGGTTTGGTGCGTACATACACGGGTGGGGGTTTGGTGCGTACATACACGGGTGGTGGTTTGGTGCGTACATACACGGCTGGGGTGGGGGTTCGGTCCGTACATACACGGGTGGGGGTTCGGGGCGTACATACTCTGCTGGGGTGGGGGTTCGGTCCGTACATACACGGGTGGTGGTTCGGTGCGTACATACACGGCTGGGGTGGGTGTTAGGTGCGTACATACACGGGTGGGGGTTTGGTGCGTACATACACGGGTGGTGGTTTGGTGCGTACATACACGGGTGGGGGTTTGGTGCGTACATACACGGCTGGTGTGGTGGTTTGGTGCGTACATACACGGGTGGGGGTTTGGTGCGTACATACACGGGTGGGGGTTCGGTCCGTACATACACGGGTGGGGGTTCGGGGCGTACATACTCTGCTGGGGTGGGGGTTCGGTCCGTACATACACGGGTGGGGGTTCGGGGCGTACATACTCTGCTGGGGTGGGGGTTCGGTGCGTACATACACGGGTGGTGGTTCGGTGCGTACATACACGGCTGGGGTGGGCGTTTGGTGCGTACATACACGGCTGGTGTGGTGGTTTGGTGCGTACATACACGGGTGGGGGTTTGGTGCGTACATACACGGGTGGTGGTTTGGTGCGTACATACACGGCTGGGGTGGTGGTTTGGTGCGTACATACACGGGTGGGGGTTTGGTGCGTACATACACGGCTGGGGTGGTGGTTTGGTGCGTACATACACGGGTGGGGGTTTGGTGCGTACATACACGGGTGGGGGTTTGGTGCGTACATACACGGGTGGTGGTTTGGTGCGTACATACACGGGTGGGGGTTTGGTGCGTACATACACGGCTGGTGTGGTGGTTTGGTGCGTACATACACGGGTGGGGGTTTGGTGCGTACATACACGGGTGGTGGTTTGGTGCGTACATACACGGCTGGGGTGGTGGTTTGGTGCGTACATACACGGGTGGGGGTTTGGTGCGTACATACACGGCTGGGGTGGTGGTTTGGTGCGTACATACACGGGTGGGGGTTTGGTGCGTACATACACGGGTGGTGGTTTGGTGCGTACATACACGGCTGGGGTGGGGGTTCGGTCCGTACATACACGGGTGGGGGTTCGGGGCGTACATACTCTGCTGGGGTGGGGGTTCGGTCCGTACATACACGGGTGGTGGTTCGGTGCGTACATACACGGCTGGGGTGGGTGTTAGGTGCGTACATACACGGGTGGGGGTTTGGTGCGTACATACACGGCTGGTGGTTCGGGGCGTACATACTCTGCTGGGGTGGGGTTCGGTCCGTACATACACGGGTGGTGGTTTGGTGCGTACATACACGGCTGGGGTGGTGGTTTGGTGCGTACATACACGGGTGGGGGTTTGGTGCGTACATACACGGGTGGTGGTTTGGTGCGTACATACACGGCTGGGGTGGGGGTTCGGTCCGTACATACACGGGTGGGGGTTCGGGGCGTACATACTCTGCTGGGGTGGGGGTTCGGTCCGTACATACACGGGTGGTGGTTCGGTGCGTACATACACGGCTGGGGTGGGTGTTAGGTGCGTACATACACGGGTGGGGGTTCGGTCCGTACATACACGGGTGGGGGTTCGGGGCGTACATACTCTGCTGGGGTGGGGGTTCGGTCCGTACATACACGGGTGGGGGTTCGGGGCGTACATACTCTGCTGGGGTGGGTGTTAGGTGCGTACATACACGGGTGGGGGTTTGGTGCGTACATACACGGTGGGGGTTTGGTGCGTACATACACGGGTGGTGGTTTGGTGCGTACATACACGGCTGGGGTGGTGGTTTGGTGCGTACATACACGGGTGGGGGTTTGGTGCGTACATACACGGCTGGGGTGGTGGTTTGGTGCGTACATACACGGGTGGGGGTTTAGTGCGTACATACACGGGTGGTGGTTTGGTGCGTACATACACGGGTGGGGGTTTGGTGCGTACATACACGGCTGGGGGTTTGGTGCGTACATACACAGGTGGTGGTTTGGTGCGTACATACACGGGTGGTGGTTTGGTGCGTACATACACGGGTGGGGGTTCGGGGCGTACATACCAGGGTGGGGTGGGGGTTCGGGGCGTACATACACGGGTGGGGTGGGGGTTCGGGGCGTACATGCACGGGTGGCGCTTGGGTGCGTACATACACGGGTGGGGGTTCGGGGCGTACATACCAGGGTGGGGTGGGGGTTCGGGGCGTACATACACGGGTGGCGCTTGGGTGCGTACATACACGGGTGGCGGTTCGGGGCGTACATACACGGGTGGGGGTTCGGGGCGTACATACACGAGTGGGGGTTCGGGGCGTACATGCACGGGTGGGGGTACGGGCCGTACTTCCACGGGTGGGGGTACGGTCCGTACATACCCCTGCCCACGCTCTGCGTGCCTGGGTACGGGCCGTACCCATGCCTTTGGTGTGTGGGTACGGTGCGTCCCACCATTGTTGCGGGGCCGTGGGGTCCGCACCGTACACAGGCCTTGGGGGCGTGGCTACGGGTCGTACCACGCGTACCCCTACATGACCCCAGCAATGCTGGTACGAGCTGTACCAAGGCCTTTCTGACGTGGGTACGGGCCGTACCGCTATTGTTGGAGTGACGTAGGGGGAAGCGTGGTACGTTCCGTACCCACGCTCTTGCGGCCTGGGTAGGGTACGTACCGGTTCGCGTGACCATCCACTTCCGTTGTGGCGGACGCTTGCGTTGCTGGCCTCGCCCCCACCCCCTGGAAGTGACCAGGCCCTGATGGTCAGGTATGTCCAGGCCATGTGTGATTTGGTACCATGTGTTGGTGTTGTGTGTCCTGCCCCTGCCCCCCCCTTTGCCCCTGGTTGTTGTGCTGACCTTCTGCGGCGTCTGCGTCGGTTCCTGTACGCCAGGTGGACTGCTAGGAGGGCAGGGATGGCACGTAGGTTCGGGTCCATGTCTGTTCGTCGCGTCCAGCTGCTCCTTGCGTGTGTCGTCCTGATTTCCCGGCAGTTTTTGGCAGCCGGTAAATATTTTCCGTGCGGGATGACGTCGGTTCGAATCGTACTTCCTGGTTCGTGAAACGTAGGCTGGATGCGTACCGACGTCACGTCGGCTCCTTTCAGGATCGGAATTGTGTTTAGTTTCTGTTCGGTCGGTGTTTTGTTCGAATCGTACGGAAATGGTGTTTCCGTATGAATCGTACTTGCATTTTCGGATGGATTTCGCACCGGGTACGAGTCGGACGGAGAAAAGGCTCCGTCCGACGGTTCGTACCCGGTTTTTACCGGATCGGAATTGGCACCTAAATACTTTATGCAAATTTATGTATAATACACAGTTTTTGGGTATTTGGTTGAAAATAGTTTGAATGGTTACTTAGAAATACGATCTTGACTTTTGGTACGGAGAAAAAAAAAGGTAAAAATAAGATAACTATGGAAACAAGAAAAGATAATTTGTTTACTATATTTACGAATGATTATTGCAAAGAATAAAAATTTTTTACAATGCGATACTTTAACAATTGTAAAATCCAACATAAAGTCACAGTATTATTTGGAAGGTGGTAATAAATGCAACTTTGGTATGGATTGTCACATTAAGAAAAAAATGAACAGGTTGTTTCTCATTTTGAGTATGGTTTAATTTTGGAATTGGGTTTTTTGAATAATTGCATTTATTGTTGAAAAAAAAAAAAAGGTAGCTTGACCCAACTAATAATTTGGAAAAATGTTTTAGAAAAAGTGTATTGCCAATTGTAATTTGTGTTGGAGAAAATTTAATGCAAAGCAGGAAAGTAAATGTTGAAAAGTTAATTAGAAGTTTAGAATGTTAGAAACATTTTCAAGGTAGTCTAGAGCCACACACAACGGAAACTGTTGTATAATACCCAATAGTCTTTCTGACATTTCCTTTGTTTTATGAGAAACTCGTGGGTTTAAACTACCAGCTAATGTTTGTGAAAGTCTCATTTCTTGAAAACTTTGCTCCTTCTTCAAAGTTTCCAAGAAAGAGTAGAAATTAGGATGTGGTTTGCCAATTGTATGGTTGAAGGAGTTATGCCATCCCTCAATGGCATTATTTGTTTTAGCTTCTCCCTCTAAACAGCTTGTGTAACAGTTCCACCACTCCACATGGAAACGTGGTTTCCTCCTGCGACCCGATCTGCTTAGGTGCCCAATCCATGTGTCTTCAAAATAATTTAGGATGGGTGCCAATTTGTCTTCATTAGTATTGTAATATTCAGATTCTGTAATGGCAGTGTAGTACTCGTCTACACTTTCGGGAGGAACAAACCAAAGAGCTGTTAATTTTTTTAATTCAGATTGAAGTTTGCTATCTCTTGAGTATTCTGCAACTAGGGATGTTTTTTGTAACTTACGCCAGAATGCCTGGGAAAACTGGAAAAAACACCCCTGAATTTGGGTATCCGTGTACGTTTTACTGATTACATTGATCATGCTCAATTCAAAATCTACAATTATTTTCCTAGGACTTTTTGATGTAGAATTTTTAATAACTGATAAAAGTTCAGAGTAAGTTGCAGAAGTCTTATCAGGTAGCAAACTATATACTAAGGGGATCACATTATGGTTAATTTTTGCGTGTATAGTGTAAATTTGAGTGAAAGGATGGGGTGTACTTTTAAACGTCCCATCCATCATCCAAATTTCACTATTTTCTAATTTAACAAGGTTACGTGGTGTGCTAAAAATAAGAATACGTTTTTGAGGGTTTTCGTTGTCATGGAGAAGGAATTGTTCATGAGCAAAAGAGATTGTTAGTTCATGTGGTATCACTATGTCAGAAAAGGTATGAGGTGTTGTGGTTTGTGTGTTACTTGCCTGCTTTTGTCTTTGAATAATTCGTCTCAAATTAGGAATTGTAGGCATATTACTAGCAACATGACTGGGGACATGCTGTGCAACCTCTCTTAATATGGATCCAGTGGAATCATTGGAGGTGCTTGCAATTTCTTTCATTTCGTTTAATGTTTCTCTAACATCAATCTCCATTGCAGAGGCAGAGTGGTTATGTTCTGTTGTTTTAATAATGATATTATCATGTGTAATCGCTCTGCCACTGCAATGGGTTGAGTAGTATTGCGCACACCTCCAATGATTTCTAGGAAAACTTATCCTTTCTTTACAATATATGTATCCTGAATGTTTCAGTAATTTGTTTCCTTTTCTGGATTTAATGTAGCATGCAGTTTGTTGTGAAGACATTATCTGTGAAGAAAAAATGATTTTTTTTTACTAGGTGGATAAAAAAGAAAATACATAAATAACTATATAATAGTATTGAATTACAAACACAGTTCTCTAGAGTTACAATAGAAAGTCCTGCATTTATACTATCCTCCACTTTCACTACTGTTCAAGTAGCTTACAACAAAAATAATAATTCATACATCTACACTATTCTAAAATTTAGCAAATTATTTTTCTTGCTGTTGTAAAATTAGTCATTGTCATTCTTAAAACTATCCCACATTTTCTCAGCTACTACACCTACTTGGAGTTAGATTAGTCATTGTTACTCCTACACCATCACACTTTTTCTACTGCTGCACCTTCCTGGAGTTAGAATAGTAACTGTTACCCCTACACTATCCAACACTTTCCCTACTGATGCACCTACCTGGAGTTAGAATAGTAATTGTTACCCCTACACCATCCTACACTTTTCCTACTGCTGCACCTTCCTGGAGATAGAATAGTAATTGTAACCCCTACACTATCCAACACTTTCCATACTGCTGCAACTACCTGGAGTTAGATTATTAATTGTTACCCCTATACCATCCTACACTTTCCCTACTGCTGCACCTTTCTGGAGTTAGAATAATATTTGTTACCCCTACACTATCCAACACTTTCTGTACTACTGCACCTTCCTGGATTTAGAATAGTAATTCTTACAAATACTGTATGCAAAACTTTCCCTACTTCTGCACCTACTTGGAGACAGAAGAGTAGTTGTTACCCTTACACTATCATATAATTTCGCTACTACTGCACCTTCCTGGAGTTAGATTTGTAATTGTTACCCCTACACTATCCAAAAATTTCACTACTCATACAACTATCTGGAGTTAGAAAAGTAATTTTTACCTCTACACTATTCTACACTTTGCCTACTGCTGCACTATCCTGGATTTAGAATACTAATTGTTACTCCTACACTGTCCAACACTTTCTCTACTGCTGCACTTTGGTGGAGTTAGAATAGTAATTGTTACCCGTATATCATGCTACAGTTTCTGTTTTGTTGAATATTACATGAATATGTTCCAAGAAGTTTTGCTTATTAATTTCTTTTTCTGTAAGGATTGTTGATTTAAAATACCTTTTGCTTTTGGTGCTTTTTTTTGCCCTTGCTTCTGGTCTGCTTCCTAGTTTTGTCTGTTCTTGTTGGTTTTCACTTCTTATGAGATGTTGTTCTGATTTATGTCAGTATCTGAAAAAAAAAAAAATCTGCAAATGAAAACCTTTTATACTGTTTTATTAAATAGACAAATGTAAACAATAATGTGTATAAGTGAGATTTTAAGTTTAACAATTTATATACTCTACTACACTTTCACTGCCAATGTAGCTATTATCAGTTATAATAGTAACTGTTACCCATACAACATCCAAACTTTCCCTAATACTGCATGTTACTGGAGTTAAAATAGTAATTGTTACCCATACAACATCCAACACTTTATCCAATACTGCACCTTTCTGAAGTTAGAATAGTAATTGTTACCCCTACATTTTCCAACACTTTCTCTACTACTGCAACTTTCTGGAGTTAGGATAGTAATTCTTACCCCTACACTATTCAACAGTTTCAATACTGCTACACCTACTTGGAGTTGGAATACTATTGGTAACCCCTACACCATCCTACACTTTCCCTACTGCTGCACCTTCCTGGAGATAGAATAGTATTTTTTACCCCTACACTATCCAACACTTTCCCTACTGATGCACCTACCTGGAGTTAGAATAGTAATTTTTATCCCTACACTATCCTACACTTTCTGTATTGTTGCATATTATATGATTATTTACTAATAACTTTTGCTTATTAATTTATTTTTAAGTAAGGATTGTTGATTTAAAATACCTTTTGCTTTAGGTGCTTTTTTCTTGGTCTTGTTTCTGGTTTGGTTTCTAGTTGGATAGCTTGATTGTATGGTTGTCTGGTCTTGTTGGTTTCCAGTTTTAATCAGATGTTGATCTGATTTATGTCAGTATCTTGAAACAAAATTTTTTTGCAAATAAAAACATTTAATACTGTTTTAACCCCTTCTGTGCCCATGACGAGATAGTCTCGTCATAGAGCGCGGTTGCGCTGTGCCCATGACAAGACTATCTCGTCATGGACCCCGCCCGCTAATGAAAGGGCCGGCACAGGAGGGGGAAAGGGCGGGGCACTCAAGGGGTTAATAAATAGAAAAATGTAAACAATACTGTGTATAAGTGACATTTTAAGTTTAACAATCTATATACTGTAATACACTTTCACTGATACTGTACGTATCATGAGTAATAATAGTAATTGTTACCCATACACCATCCCACACTTTCCCTACTGCTGAACCTTCCTGGAGTTAGAATAGTAATAGTTACCCATACACCATCCAACATTTTGCCAAATACTGCACCTTCCTGGAGTAAGAAAAGTAATTGTTACCCATACACCATCCAACACTTTATCCAATAATGCACCTTCCTGGAGTTAGAATAGTAATTGTTACCCCTACAATATCAAAATCTTTTCCTACTAATGCACCTAACTGTGGTTAGAATAGTAATTGTTACCCCTACACCATCCTACACTTTCCCTACTGCTGCACCTTCCTGGAGATAGAATAGTAATTGTTACCCCTACACCATCCCACACTTTCCCTACTGTTACACCTACCTGGAATTAGAATAGTAATTGATACTCGTACAGCATCCTACAATTTCTGTATTGTTACATATTATATGAATATTTTTCTAAAAGTTTAGCTTATTAATTTCGTTAAAAGTAAGGATTGTTAATTTAAAATACCTTTTGCTTTTTGTCTTTTTTTCTTGCCCTTCTTTCTGGGTTGCTTTCTAGTTTGATAGCTTGATTTTATGGTTGTCTGGTCCTGTTGGGTTCCAGTTTTTCTGAAATGTTGATCTGATTTATGTCAGTATCTGAGAAAAAAAAGCATTTTTGTAAATGTAGAATTAAAATAACATTTTAGAAAATATTACAAAGTACAAAATACTGTGTATAATTGAGATATTATTTTTAACTAAATACATACTAAACTACACTTTCACTGCCACTAGTAATTTTTAACCCTACACTATCACACACTTTCTATACTGCTGTAGGTTTCTGGATTTAAAATAGTAAATGTTATCTGTACACCATCCCATACTTTAACCACAGCTGACCCATTGTTGAGTTACAAATTTAATTATTACGTTTAAATTTACCAATTATTTTCCTAAAGGAAAACGTTTATGGAGGTAATTTGGTAGTTTTTATCCCTAGAGTATCCAACAGTTTCACTAGTGCTGCATCTACTTTTATTTAGATTATTAATTGTTACACCTAAAGAATTTCACAGTTTCGAAATTGTGTACCATTTTGGATTTAAACAACATTTTTTTTTTATCAAATACGATCCTACATTTTCGACAATGGTGCACTTTCAAGTAATGATCTGATTTTGCTTAAGAACTACACTATCTTACAGTTTCACAAAGTCTTTAGAATTAATGATGAAAGAAAATAATGGTATTATTTTACCAACCAAATATTTACCTTATTTATAACTCGACGTTTCAATTTTGAAAGATGGTATTATTTTTAATTCACGCTATTGAATTTCTGTGTGGAAAAAAAAATATATATGTGTTGACACAAGTTTTTGCTACTTGCTAATGTAAAATGGTGTATACGTTTTTGAATTAAAATACCTCCAAATTATTGTGGATGATGAGTGTAGGTTATTTTGGAAAACAAGTTTATTTTTATTAATTAATCTTTTTCGTCACATGTGAGAAAAGTACTGATAAAGAAAAACAAAAACATTTTAGGATTTTGGAAAATTAGTAAAATACATTATTTACTTATACATTATTTTCTTGAAGAAACAATTATTAATAGATATTGTTCAGTACAAACATATTGACTGTATATGTTTATTGAGATATGATTCGAATACTATAGTAATACATTGATATTCGTTTTGACAAACAAAAATGCAAACAGAAAAATATTCGGTGCAGCCTATGAAATGTTTAACATGATAAATGTAAAAAAGAAATAGTAAGGTTATTTGTTTTAGAAACTTACTTGTATGTCGACAAATAATGGTTCTGAAAATGATTCCGGTCTTCTCTGGGTCAAGAGGTCAGAGGGTCAGCTTCAGGCGTCTGCTCTCTCTGGGAGTTGATAATCAACTGATTTAAAAATGGCGTCTTGCTCGTATTTATAAGTTTGAGTCATTGTCATTGTTAATTTTTAGAAACACAGCGTTGGTTATATTTTTTAAAATTGTATTTATTGGTGTGGAAACTTATAATTTAAAAAAATATCTGATGATCTGTATTTGTCGCTTTTTAGTCCCGTTTTGGCATCCATTTTGAAAGTAGTGTTGTGGTATTATTTTAATGGAAAGTGTTGTAGGACAATTGTTTGATCTACAATGTTTAAAATGGCGCATATGTGTATGTAAAATGTTTGTTTATCCGATTAGTTATTTGGTGAAGTAGTTATATATTGAATTTAAATTGTTTATTAATTTATTGTTTTTTTTAAAAAATTCAGAATTGTTTTTTTTTAACCATTTCTAAAATACTCGAGTATTAATTTTAGTACTCAAGTATTAATTTTAATACTCGCGTATTCATTTCGTAGAATTATATGTAGTTCAATGCATTTACGTACAGATTTTCTCTACATTTTAAAACACTTCCCCACCCAAAAACCCCTAATTTCCCTGCATCCCGTGCCAGGTTTTATTTAACAAAAAAAAAATATATATATATATTTTTAAGCGTTGTAAATGTATGCGTTATAATTGTGTTCGTTGTAAAAGTACTTATCATTAATTTACTCTATTTCGCGTTGTTACAGTATTCGTTGTAACAACATGCGTTGTAAATGTATTTGCGTTGTAAAAAATGCGTTGTAAAGGTACGTTTTGTAATGGTATGCGTTGTAACGTCATACATCCTCTTGAAAATAGTGACAATAATGGCAGTTGACCAAGATCGGGGCAGACCAAACATGATAGCTGCGTTTATCACCCTAGTCATAATCGGGGCCCACCACTCCACATTACTAATGAACAGGTCAGGTGGTGACCCGTCTGGGCCGGGTGCTTTATTTTTAGTTAGTCCCCCAATGCCCTCAGTAATTTCTGCTAAGGTGAACTCGGCCAGCTGCTCCTGAGGGGCAGCACCCTCCTCCGGAGCAGCGGTCTCCTTGCCATGATTATACAGGCTCTTAAAATGGGAGACCCACTGCTCCGGTAGGATGTTTGCGCCAACCTCCCGGGCACTGCTGTCATGAAAGCAGGGATTATTAATTATGTTCCAAAATTTGGCGATATCCCTTCTTTCCGCTGCCTCCCTTAAGTCTGCCCACACTTCCCCCTGTAGTGCTAATTTTCTCCTTTTGACCTCGACCTTGTATTTTGCTCTGCACTGAATTACCCTATTTGTGTCCCGGGGCTTCTGTTGAAGGCAGCTTTGTAACTCCCTGAGGGCCCGTGAACAATCCCTGTCAAACTATCTCGGTTGGTTAAAGGCTTTTTGTGAGGTGCGTGTTGTCAAAAGCCCTTCGACCAGACTGGTTATCTGCCCAAATGCATTTAGTAATTGTGGCCCATCAGTTTCAAGGTCTAGGCATTCTTCAATGGGCTGCTTCCCTTGTTCCATCAGGGCTCTATAGAATGTGGCACTCTCTAATTTTGCCCACTTGAGTCTCCGTCCTTGATCTATCACCCTCTCAACAATGCCCCCCACTGAACGTATCCTAGGTAAAACCTGATACTGGAGTACCATTGTTAGGGGGTTATGATCACTAAATGGACTCCACTCAATCCCAACTGCTACAATCCTGTGTTTGAGGGGCCTAGAGACTAGGATATAATCAATAATTGACGAGCTCCCTCTCCCCTTAAAAGTCGGGGGGAGGGTGCCATCACTCTCCATGGCCATCATATTTATCGTGTGTTCCATATCATGGCTAAACAAAATCTTACTTAGGGCCCTTCCTTCTGGAGTATGGGCAAAATGAGGGCCTTTTTTGGCAGGGCAACGTGACCAATCTGGATTTGTTGGGAGCAGGAATGGGCATAAATGAATGTTTAAATCCCCCATGATTATATTAAATGGGTTCATTGCCCCATTTGTATGTGGGTATTCCTTACTCAAGTCCCTTACCCTCAAACCTTACAACCTGTACATTGAGGGATGGGCTTGCTATGTTGGACCATTTGCCTTGCACCCTTAAATCCACATACAGGGACAAACCTCCCATAGCTCTGCCTGAACTAGATTTTAGAGCCGGGGTAAAAAAACATTTATAAACCTGCATGTGGAAGGAAATATTATCGGTCACCCAAGTTTCCTGTAGGCTAATTACCTGAAATTGTTCGATGTTATCCTCCACTCCTGGTTATTAAACTTGCTTGCTAAGCCAGCCGTATTCCAGGAGATAATACTTAAGCCTCCCTCTACCTTCCTTGCCTGACCCAGGCTTTGAATATTTTGTTGTGCCCCATTTAACCCTCCCATAGACCCTAACACCCTATTCATTCCCTTGCGACCCTGGGGGGTTTCACCTCTCTCTATCTCCCTTTCCACCCTAATAGGATGCGATGTTTCTCCGGTAGGTGGAATTAACTGGTCAGCAATCTCTTCTATTCTTACTTCCCTCAGTGTCACTAATGATTCGGGGTTATCCGTGGGCCAATTAACTAAAGGAAAGCGATCCTGTAGTGGGCTCTTCCGTCCCTCCCTCAGAGCCACCGCATTTTTTAACTTTCCCTCATTTCTTTGCGAGGACAATGAAACGGGAGAGGAAATTAGTCAGTCATTATCCCCTAAGGACATCAGGGGGGTAAACCTGTTTCTCCAGCTAGCCGAACCTCCTTCCCACATCCCTAGCATTTCTCCATGATGACACTGGTTCATGTGGGAGCTTGTATACATTCTCTCCCTTCGTCCTTCCTGATGGCGTGTTTCCTCAATAGGGGCAAACTGACGAGGATAGAAATAATCCAGGGGCAGAGGTTTTATATTCCCAGTGTAATTAACTATGTTCTCACTGAGAATATGTTTGCCTACACTATTGTCCCTGAAATTGATAATAATACAATTTCCTACGATGTCTTTATGCCTATTTCCAAGCCAGTTTACCCTTCTAACCAAGAGGATCTCCCCATCTTTCCCCTCTGGCAGCGGTTTGTTGTGACTCAACCAATGTATAATCTTATTTTTTAGTTCCTGGTGAGACTCCTTCTGTTCGCCCTTTAATTCTGGGACCCTCGCAAGAATCACCACTAGTGGACACGCCTCTGCGGGTAGATTAATCGTCGGTAGAGGGGCAGTGGGTACTATCCTAGGCACACTCACTAACTGATAAGTCGCCTGATTTGTCTGAGTTATATTCAGGGAACTTGAGTGATCCCTCGATGTTGTATGTAAACCCTGTCCTCTCCCTCCTTTATGCTGATCCTTCTCATTGGATCTAATAATCTCGGGCTGCTGCATTATATGGGCCTCTCGTATTGGCGTCTGTATGCCCAAAGCTTGTCCCTCCTCAGGTCTGCTAGTTTGACTCTCTATTGCAGGAGCTAGATTAGGGACAGTTGCATTTGTGGTGTTAGTCGTATCCACCGCTGACCTATATGCCCTATCTCTATTTTTCATTTCATTAATAATTTTGTCCAATCTGTTTACAAGTGGTTTAATCTGGCTTACAATAAAAGCTTCCAAATGTGTTCGCAGGTCAGCCACTGTTTGCGATAGCCAGAATGGTGCGACTGGATGTTGTTTTGGCTCGACCTCCCTCCCTTCCCCTGGTTTAGTTCTGGTGTTAGACGGGGCGCTGCCGGTTCTGAATTTCTTTAATTTAGATTTCATTGGTCCGGCTTTGCGTTTCCTACATACCTCTATTGGTGTACCCATTATCAAGTCCCCCGTTTCCCCCTCGGAGATCTGCTGGGCACAATGTAAATCCAGGGTACTAAGCTCATGCGAGCAAGAAGGGGGAGTATCCACAAACTCACAATCTAGCAGCCTAGGCTTGGTTTTAGTTGAGCGTGTTCTAACTTTGCCCGCCATTCTATCTATGGTTTAGCCTCGTACTTTCACACAATATTCGGCAGCTTGTACTCCCAACACACAATCTACGTGACCCCTACAAGGTTTCCCGTACCACCCGTAAGGGCCTCCAACACCCCCTTTAAACACCACCTGCGTTTTAATGTCCCAATGTCTTTACCTTCATGCCCGCTCCCACCACAATCACGGTCTCCTGGAGTCCAGGCCTCTGCTAACAAACTTGGAGGGGTGGCCCAGCCCAGCCTCCTTCGGCCTATGACGGCCTTAGACGGCCCCGCCCTTGGCCCGGGCTTTGCCCGGGCACTGCCCGCGCCTCCCGCGCCCACTCACGGCGGTCCACTGAAGGCAGATGGCGATGGAGGGACTGCTGCTGCCCTTGCTGGCCGTTCCCCTCACGGCAGTGGTCAGGTAAGTATAGTGGCAGGGTATTCTGTCTCTTGTGCGTCCCGCGCTGCGGGGCACCTGCGTCGGCTTTAAGCTCCCCCGGCGCTGCCTAGTGACGTCAAAGGCAAGCGCCTGGGGTGAGCATGGGGCTTCTGGGCAATGTAGTTCCCGCTGGCCGTTCCCCTCACGGCGGTCCACTGAAGGCAGATGGCGATGGAGGGACTGCTGCTGCCCTTGCTGGCCGTTCCCCTCACGGCAGTGGTCAGGTAAGTATAGTGGCAGGGTATTCTGTCTCTTGTGCGTCCCACGCTGCGGGGCACCTGCGTCGGCTTTAAGCTCCCCCGGCGCTGCCTAGTGACGTCAAAGGCAAGCGCCTGGGGTGAGCATGGGGCTTCTGGGCAATGTAGTTCCCGCTGGCCGTTCCCCTCACAGCGGTCCACTGAAGGCAGATGGAGGGACTGCTGCTGCCCTTGCTGGTCGTTCCCCTCACGGCAGTGGTCAGGTAAGTATAGTGGCAGGGTATTCTGTCTCTTGTGCATCCCGCGCTGCGGGGCACCTGCATCGGCTTTAAGCTCCCCCGGCGCTGCCTAGTGACGTCAAAGGCAAGCGCCTGGGGTGAGCATGGGGCTTCTGGGCAATGTAGTTCCCGCTGGCTGTTCCCCTCACAGCGGTCCACTGAAGGCAGATGGAGGGACTGCTGCTGCCCTTGCTGGTCGTTCCCCTCACGGCAGTGGTCAGGTAAGTATAGTGGCAGGGTATTCTGTCTCTTGTGCATCCCGCGCTGCGGGGCACCTGCATCGGCTTTAAGCTCCCCCGGCGCTGCCTAGTGACGTCAAAGGCAAGCGCCTGGGGTGAGCATGGGGCTTCTGGGCAATGTAGTTCCCGCTGGCTGTTCCCCTCACGGCGGTCCACTGAAGGCAGATGGCGATGGAGGGACTGCTGCTGCCCTTGCTGGCCGTTCCCCTCACGGCAGTGGTCAGGTAAGTATAGTGGCAGGGTATTCTGTCTCTTGTGCGTCCCCAGTCATTTGCAACACGCATTTCGCCTACCGAGAATTCCGGACTGTCCGACTGTAAAGTACCTTTAGCTGTCGTTACACAATACCTTGCGACGTTCAGGAGTAGGATTAGGAACCCTGCAAGGTTCATATGCTAGGCTTCCTTCTAAACTCAAGGGATTAACTAGGGAGCCATCCCCGAACGTAGCTGTTAGGCAGGGGTTATCGAGCTAATTGACATTTGCATTACTGCAGTCTGGTAAGTCACATTTGCGAATTAACAACTTCAACCATTTGCTGTACCATAATTTTACCAGATCACCCCATATTACTGGGGACTCGGCCCTCCAGTGCTGGGGTTTTAGTTAATATAATCATGTGTTTTCAGTTTGTAGTGGTTCGCCTTTATTGCCCATGTGCACCTGAAACAAGCATTTGCAAAGCAATAGGTCTCGCATTTACGCAAGTTTGAGCTATTGACATTGCAAATAACAATGCCTTTTATTTTTTCGTTATGAAAACATAAATAAAATGCTTTGTCTTTTGCAATGCCAATAGCTTAAACTCCCATAAATGCGAGACCTATTGCATTACAAATGCTTGTTTTTTATTTCATTTCCTTCCAGTCACGTTTTCTGTAAAAGGTGCCTGCAGGAAGGGAAGGTGGTTCAGCAAAGAATTTGAAAAAATACGGAAATAAATACAGAAAAAGATAACATATGAAATATATTCACATTTGTAATGCCTTAAAACATGTTTTGTTCAGATCTTTGGGGAAATGGATGATTTGTATACGTTAAGCCTTTAAAAATACATAGCATGGTTGCACATATAGTTTTTTAGGACGTGCAGTGCAACATAAAGTTTTTATCAACATTAAAGGCTCCAATTAATTTGTTTACATGTGGAATGTCTGTGTGCTGTATAAGTAATGTGTATCCTATGCAGACTCCATTATTGTCAAGCGGGCTGTATTAACTGTAAAGTATGCATAATTCACTTATCTTCTTTTGTGATTAGCTGTAGGAAAATGTTCAGGTTTTCAAAGGCTGGGTGTCGGACTCAAAAATACAGATGTGAATTTTATTTCAACACCACTTGTCTACTGATATGTGAAGCCCAGGCCTTAAAAGGAAAAAGTGAAACTACTTGCCCCAGAATGCAAAGTGTTTTTTTCAAAAAATGTCAAATCTATCAGTTACCATAGATAAACATGGGGTCAACTTGGCAGCTATTCTTTGACCCCAGCCCTCACTAATAAGGTAGATTTTGCCTCTGTTTTAAGAGTTGTACAACGGTACAACACAGGTAAATACATTGTATGCCTTTACAACGCATTTTTTACTACAAATATGCTTTTACAACGCAGGACATTACCACACATCGTTTATATATATATAAAAACAATGTATTTGTGGGGGGAAACCCCCTACACCTCCCAACTTACCTTAAATGTGTGGTAAAGGCATGCACATGGTAAAAATATACGTGCTAAAAAATGTGCGGTAATGGCACAACGTGGTAAAAACCTTGTTGTAAAGGCTGTTTCCCGTTTTAAGACAGGTTAAGCAGATTTCAGAGCTTGTTCCATGGAGAGCAGATCTTTTACCTAACTCGTGCCCGAAGATGTCAATTCGCCAAAATGTCAGGGATAGTGGAAGTGACATTACTTTCACTCACACACGCTTACACGTGCACACACACATTCACACTTACACACACACTCTCACATAAACACACCCTCACACACAGCATACATTTAAAAGCATTTTTGCTTACCTCAGCTGCCATGGAAGGTCATACTCCATTTGTTTATTACGCTAATAGTGAATAATACTATTCACCATTAATGTAATAACATTTTTTACAGAAAACAAAGAGTGTGGAGCCCCAACCGATTTCCATAATGATGAGCTCCCACTGTGTTCCTGTCACTGATTTTGCCACCGCTGAGGTCAGGGGTGACAAGGGGCAAGCCAAGGGTCACAGTTGCGACCCCTGTACACCCCTAAATGACGTCCATGCTCGTATCATTTGTTCTAGAGGTGGCCCGTCTCCATATATGGATATCTGTTTCAAGGAAGTCTGCGGTGTTGCTGACTTCTTCAATCAGATTTGAAGAGATATTATTTTCTAAAGATTTGATTACATAATATCCAGTTAAGAAACCTGGAGGTTACAAGTTTCAACCCTAGCATGATCTACTCAGCCTTTTATTTGTCCGAGATTAAGCAACAAAATTGCTATTGATTATGCTCTGACAGATGTCGCTGAGACATCTATGACAAAGTCTTCAGTATTCATTTATTTTATTTGAGGTTTTATAGAGGGCGAACATGACACGTTAGGGTATCAGAGCGCTTTACAGGGATAAACACGTTACGTACAGCATTAGGCATAGGCAAAAAGCAAGGAATGGTCGTTAGGGAAATGAACACAATAGGACAACAGCCAGAGTTATATACAATAATCAGTGCAGAACCAAAGTCAGCGAGCAACATGTAAGCGATAAAAAGGGAAAAATCAGCAATTGTATATGGGGGATAAGATAGCAAAAGGCAGAGAGAACCGGTAGAACATTTGAAGGAGTGAGAATTGGTACACAGAGAGTGCCAAGCAATACAGGAGATTATGCACAGAAACAAGTCATGATAAAAGGCGGTATGTGCGATCAAGGAGAGTTATTGGAGGAATTTGCTTATTTGGAAGGTTTTAGCTTCCTTTTTGAAGATTGACAGAAAAGATATTCTTCTGATGGAGGATGGTAGCTAGTTCCATATTCTTAGGGCAGCCCCAGGGAACGCTCGGTTATAATTTTTTTCCTTGCGGAAGCGGGTTGCTGTAGCACGAGGTCTCTGGCGGACCGGGAGTTTCTTAGTTTCCCAGATACCACAATTTTCTGGGCGAGGTATGCCGGGGAGTTCGTGTACAAGGCTTTGTGTGTGATGCAGGCCAGCTTGAGCTGGATTCTGGCCTTGAGAGGAAGCCAGTTCAAGGCCTTCAGATGTGGTGAAATGTGGTAAAATATTCTTGAGCCAGATAAGAGTCTAGCTGCTGCGTTTAGAGGGCCATGGAAGTCTTTGGTGGGCCAGATAGGATAGAGTAGCCATATTCAATTCTGGAGATAACTAACGCCTGAACTGCAGTTTTTAGGTCCGCAGTTTCAAGGAAGGGTTTTAGTTTTCTCAAGAAGCTCAGATGGAATCTGCCCGATTTGGCCATCAAGTTGATGTGTTCGCGCATATTCAGGTTGCTGTCCAAGGTTATACTGAGAGATTTGGCAGAATCCACAATGGTCGGTGTGCAGTTGAGTGCTGTGATCGAGTTAATCCATTCCCAGATGTCATTGGAGTTATTAGGGGGGGAGATGAGGAGGAACTCGGTTTTTTGGGCATTCAGTTTGAGCTGGTTATTGGCGAGCCATTGAACAGTCAGTTTCTGGGTGTCGTTCAGGTGAAGAGAAGAGATTTTGTTGTATATCTGCGTATGATCGGCTTACATGTGGAAGGAGATGTTGGCTGTGCGAAGAATTTCAGCTAAGGGTTCAAGGTAGAGATTAAAGAGGGTAGGGAACAGAGTAGAGCCTTGAGGGACATCGATTGATAACGGGAATGAACAGATAGGTTGCTGTGGACTAAGAATCTCTGGGTGCGGTTTAACAGCGTGCTGTGTTCTACGTAGTCTTGGATCGCTTCTTTTACAAAATTTCATGCAGAAAGAGTGTTTTCACTGCCTGGACATAACAGCTTTGTTGTACCCAAAATGATGTTTCTCTCAAACTGCCACACATATGTCACACAGAAAAACACAAAAATGTCACACCTAATCAAACTAAAAGCTTGGCAGCTATTCATTCGTGTAGCAAGGGTAAAATTCAGAGTGAACTTCAATGATGAACCACTATGCGAACCTCTTTCAGGGCCCAGAGTTTCACACTTTTAGAGGAAATTTTGTTTTAGATACCTCTGCTATGGAGAATAAGGAATATGGAGGCACGGAGGATGATGACTCTAAATCTGATATCACCTCTTGCCTCCTAATTATACTGACGCTGGCCTTTATTTGGATTTACAGACCTCATGCAACACCCAGAAGGTGGATGAGGGTAAAGAGGAAGTGGTTGTAACATCAAGGAAGTCTTTCAGTTACAGATCTTCCAGTCAGGGACTCAAGATCTTCACTAGAGGATGGACCCTTACAGTTTCCTGAGGTGTAGCCCTTTCAGTCCCTTGGAAGCTCAGTCTACTGGTGATTCGAATCACACCATTGCTGTGCTTGGGGGCTCATCTAGGCAAAAAAAAAGCATTGGGCCTTTGGTCCTTGTCAGAGCAACACCCTGGGGCGGCTCCTCCGCTATGATGGAAGAGTGTTGCCCCACTGCAGAGCGGCAACAGATTAAAATGATAATAAAACTATTTTATTATCATTTTTGTAAATGTTCTCCCAGTCCACTCAGGGCAGGGCTATCCTCTCTATCCCAGTGTTGTCAGCTAGGGAGGAGGTGTGGTAGGTACATTTTAAGTGTGCCTGGTGGTTTGGCTGGCCAAACCGTCATGCGCAGTTAGCATTTCTCCACCTTGCTCTGTTGAACAGCTGGGTGGAGAACAAGCGCAGGCTCCCAGGCCCTAACTGAGCGGCATTTCAGCCCTCTTAGGCCAATCACAATGCTGCTCTCATGGAGAGCAGCGGCGTGATTAGGTGGGGATGGCAGCAGAGGAGCACCGAGGTCGTGTTCGGCAGCAGCGGGAGGTAAGTTCTTTTATGTTTTAAAAAAATTCTTTCCCCATCGCCATAGCACATGTTATTGGCAGTAGCTGCTACTGGTAATTCCTGAACATATATATTTGGGTTGTCTGCCTTTCCCTGAAGGCCTTCCTCCCTTCCGTCTCATGGGCCAACATCCAAATTTGAACACCACGACCATCCATAGTATCAACAGACTGCTGTGTGGGATCATGGACTTTATTTGAGGAGGTACATTTTTGCCTGGTGAAGTGGGTGCAGCAAAGGAAATTGCCCTGTGGTGATTCGCCTGGCAGGCTCCCACACTGCTTTGAGGATGCTCTCGGTCACCTCTCACTGGAGGACCATGAATGGGAGCTACATGCCTAGATGACAGAGGTTGACTTCTCCAGATGAGGGTATCTGTTTGTTGATATTTCGCCATAACCCAGACCTGAATGTGTCCTCAGTTTTTCGCCATATACGTCCCACCGTATGGTTCCGGTTCAGCTGCTCTCTGCACCTGCTGTACATGTATCCACCAATACCACTGGTATCCAGTGTACTGCAGGAAGTGTGGGAAGATCAGGCACAAACGTTTCTTTACATTTCCTTACAAAATCATCTACCTACTCTCCTTTCTTAAAATTAAACAGTTTATTTTTGCACATGATTTTTAACATAGCTGGGAATTTTAATTGGACCATAGCCCAAATTTTTAGAATTTATGTAGTCTGCTTCCTCAGTTCTCATTGGCGCTGACCAGTCATTTTTACCAATATCTGATCTGATAAGTTAAATTCTCACATGCTAATGGTTTTTATTTTATAACACTTCCTAATATATTTTACTTAAGTCTGTAAGCATGAAAATTCCCCAAAATTTTCAAGCAGGGTTAGGATTATGCATGCATAGGTCTTTATGAATTCTCTGAATTTCAGCCTCTCGGTTACATTCTGTATTGCCTCTCATTACTCCTTCTTGCAATATCTTTATTATAAACCCTTTCAAGTCATTACCTTCAAATCCTTCTGGCATATTAAAAAACCTCACATTATTACCCCATGAATTATTTTACAATCTTTCAATATCTTTTGTTAGCGCCCGGTTTTGCAGTCTTAATGTTTCCATCTCTCGTGTGTTTTTCTGCAAATTAATATTACATTTCTGTATAGTTTCTTCCAAGATCTTAGTTCTCTCTGACAGACCACCTAATTGACATTCCAAAGCATGGCAGGACCCTTGTGTTTTCTTTGGGTTACTCTCTATAGTCTCAAATCTTGTAATATCTTCTGCTCTTGTGTCCAGCAGAATAGCTTCTATGGAGGTCGTATCTAACTGAAGTGAAATGTCGCTTTAGAAGCCCCTTCTCTCCTGGCCCAGCGGTCTCTCGTACCTTTCTGGTCTCTATGGGATACATTTGCTACAATAGGGCTTCCCTGCTTGTTCAGAGTTTGCAATGCCTCAAATCCATTGACAGTAGGGAAACTTAGGACCAGGGTATTAGTGATACCTTGCAACCCCTCCCTCCTATACCTTCCATTCTTTGGCTTTGCTGCTGATTTACCTGCTTGGTTACATCGCTGTCTTCTGCTGAGATGCAATAGCAAACTCTTTCCTGCTACATTATCTTAAAAGAGGAGTTCAGTGATGGTGAAGGCTTTTTTAATGCTATCACAATGAAGAGGGTCTATTCTTGGGGTTCCCTTTTTAAAAAATAAGTCTGGACCTCTTTTTCATGGTGATCACATTCCCTGCCACAGTGCCTTCCCCTCTACAACTGGGCTTCACGCCGCCATCCTCAATTGTAAGTTTACACTGATTGCTCTTAGTGTCTACCTGCTCCGGGAAGCTAATGCACTCACTGCAGGTTTTAAAATACCTCTGGAGTGTACATGTCCTGAAAAAAGACTGAATTGCTCCCCCTTGCAGTGCTCTCCTCATTTCAAACCTGCATTACTTTTGCCTTTCATCTCGCCCTTCTAAAAATGACTTTTATTTCACAAGTGGTGGCTGATTCTGCTGATTCAATCACTCGAAGCCCCGGACTCCATCTACTCATTGTGTCCTGGATATACAGCTTTTCCCCCTGTTGTTTCTTTGAGTTTTCCTCGTGCCACATGCTGCATCACTTCCAAATCTGGCTAATGCTGCCAGGGCTGGACTGGCCGTAGCGGGCACCGGACGTTTCCCTAGTGGGCCGCCAGGGTGGGGGCCGGTTTTGGGCCAGGGGGCCTGTTTTTGTTACTAGGGGTCGGCAATATCGGCCCCCTGTAACAAAATCTTCTGAAAGCGGCCCTAGCAAACTGCTCGGCCGCACCCCCAGGGGGCCAGCTGAGCAGTTTGCCAGGGCCGGTTTCGGTTCCCAGTCTGGCCCTGAATGCTGCCTCTGCTCCCCCAGGAGTGAACCCTCGCTGCAGTCGCTCTACCGTGCCTAAGGGAAAGAGGCGCCCAGAAGTCCACAAGGCCACCGCTGCACCCTGTGCCTATCCGGACACAGTAAGCAACTATGAATATATATATATATGTTGTGATGCGATGTAATGTAGTTAAAGGAGAGAGAAAAATACTATAAAGTACAGTGCATGGGGAGAGAGTCTAGCACCACCCTGCTGAGTCCCGTGACCCGTTTCTAACCTGCTTCCATGTTCCTCCTCGTCCATTGTCAGTAAGGTCTATTGGTGGTGATTATTTCTGCTTGCAGGATTGGAGAAACTCATGCCCTTTTTGTTCACCCGGTCTTCATGGTTTACTATCTGGATCATTTGGTTCGTTGTACCTGCCCACCCTTCTTAGTGAGGATGTTTTCGGCCTTTCATATGCTCTAAACTATCACTCTTTTTTTCTTCTCTCCTCTGCATCAAAGCAAGGAGGATGAGCAACTGCATAGACTGGACCCCAGAAGTACCTAATTACACAACATTGACCACCTTCGCCAGCACACCGTGAACGATCCAATCTGTGGGCTTTGCTGAGTTTGCACCATTTTGTGTTGGGTCATCCTTTGTATCAAAATCTGCTATCCCCTGGCGAAGAAAGACTCTAGAAGACTTTCATGCTCTTTCCCAGATGGGTCTGGCTCCATACATAGCTGTTTCCCAAAGCCTCTCTGTTACTGACATCTGCTGGGCAGCCACATGGTCATCCTTGCATACGTTTACCAAGCACTACTGCCTCACGTCTCAGGCAGTCAGCGATGGCTACTTTGCCAAAGCTGTGTTGCTTGATTTCCCTGGTTAATCGGCTCTACACAATCCCACCTCCAAGGGAGCTACTGCTTAGGGACACATTTATAAGGCGAGGAATCTGTCAGAAGATTTATCCCTCAGAAGAAAACATTACTTACCCTTCGGTAATATTTCTAGCGGATATGTAATGTTCCCTGAGAATCCTCACCACCCTTCCTTCCTCTTAATGAGATAGTGTAGTGATTATAAAGATTTAGATAAGTCATGTACTGTGTTTGCCACTGTCGAGGCTCTCACTGCCTTTTCGCACGCCTCCATGAGGAGCAGAAAACAAAAATGAGGAGTCATTTCGTGTTTGATATATCCCATCCAGAAGTCGATTTGGAGCCTCGTGGTACCACCACTTGGAGTTGGGGATCCAGGAGTAACATTTTCTAGACAAATCAGAGGTCTGGTTGAAGTATTTGCAAAGTTAGAACCTGCTGAAAGATTATGTACAAAATTGTTACAGAAGATATTTTATTCATGCTATTGAGCTAAATTTGTCCCTTGTGTGATGAGAAGCAGGCGGATATTTTATAGGTAAACCTGTCTAATTGTCTTTTGTTTGTATTGTGTTTTGCCCATCAAGGCTTGCCTGTTGGCACAGTTAAGTTTACATGTTGGCCCTTCCGGCCTTATTTTTTTTGCATGTTTAGCCCTCACGATTCCGGTCATCCTTGGTAATGTATTTATTAAAAGGGCATTCACAAATGTTCACCACACTCCTTTTGTAATGATAATCTTTCTCCCTTCCAGCCTGACCACAGTTGTACTGTGAGCTTGAAACGTGTTAGCCATTGCTTCTGTGTCCCACATCAGCAGACTGCAGAACTTGTCAGTTCAGTCTCCATGTACTACCTTTTTCCCTGATAAGTTGGTATTTGGGACCAGTGCATCCTTTCTTCTGAAAGTTCTGTTCCATGTAGGACTCTCCATGAAGCTCCCTATATTCTTTTTCTCCACAGCATGGATCTAAAGAGGAGAGACATCACCAATTGGACCCATAGCGTATTTGTAGTTTTACCTGTGATAGTATTAATGTTTATCATGTTGATGATCAACTGGTGGGTTCCCTGTGTGAGGAAATGAAGGCACTCCAGAAATGGAGCTCTTGTGATGGATTGTCCTCTGCATCCTACTTTATTATGCATGGTCAAAAATATTCCTCCACGAATTCAACATTTAAGCCACTTGTGCACAGTTTTAATCTTGGCTTGCCTAAATGTCAGATATTATAAATTAGTGTTTTACAATTATTTACCACTTTTAAAGTGTAGAACACAGGAAGCGTTTAGCAATCTTTCACTATCCAAAGGTCACAATTATGCCAGGTATTCAGTCCAAAAATGGGCAACCACACAAAATGATTGTCTTTCTTATAGCGATTATCACTTGGTGCAACCAAGCTTGCTTTGACTTGTGCAACTGAGTAAGGCTTTGTTTGCCTTTATCCTGTAATACTAAGTATAAAAGACATTCTAGGGGAGAAAACAGTCACCCACGTTCTTACTCTCATCTGTACTGTCTACTTGCTGCCTGGGGACAACCTAATTTAACTGAAATCAGATCCTTATGGTTTATTTGTAATCTTATTAACACTCATCTACAGTGCCAATGTGGTATAAAAGTGGGCTCTAACAAATAGGGACAATAATTCAAGGGCCTAGAACCCATCTCATCAGTAGCATAGCAGGGTCCCTGTTTAGGTTTCTGAACCAAAAACTACCCTGAGGTTAATTGTGCAAAATGTCTATCAGAGACCTACTGGACAATGCTTTTTCCCAGTCTTCTGCATATCCCAGCCATAAGCAATTGACACTCAGGGCTTTATTACGATGTCGGTCGGAAAGGCTCCGAACGGCATTCAAATATTTCTAAGCCATGCCAGAAACCATGTTTCCCACCGACCCGGAAACGTTCCCTACTGACCGAATACAATAGAAGGTAACCGTTTGGTCTTTCCAACTCGGTTCCGACCGGCAATCAGAGACTCCGAGTCGGTCGGAGCCGAATTGTACAGCACTACAGACCGCGTTTCCGACGACCGAATACAATGTCAAATTCGACCAGCCTTTCCGAATCGTTCTGTCTGTTATGGAACGGCTGTCAGAAACTGACTTTGGGGGCCCATAGCACGCCCCCTCTTCACCTGGAGGCCTTTGGTTGAGGACCGTGGGGGTACTCATGGGACCCCTTTTTACAACCATGCACAGTGTGGCAGGTACCATGGGGTGCCCGCCTCAGGGTGCAAGGCTTTTCGCAACCACCCCTTTCTTCAATGGGAGCCTGTTTTGTTGTTCGGGACACAGGCTCCCATTAAAGTCAATGGGAGTCCGACCGAACAGTGCTCAGAACCATCGTAATCGGTTGGTTGGACTCCCGAACACGAGTTGGTTGGAAACGATTCCCACAAGGGGTCGGTCGGAATGCTTTTCGACCGACATTGTAATGAGGCCCTCTGTATTCATCCAAATCCAACCCAACATTCAATGATGAACGTCACAGCACTTTACTGCTGCCTCGACCTAGAATGTGCACTAATGAAAGCATTCATAACACTTTCTCTGTCATACAGTAAACACTACTTTAAAATGCTCACTCCAGACAGCCTATCAACGAACTGGTTGGCAGGCTTTCTGGAGTGAGCATTTTGAAGCAATGTTTACTGCATGACAGAGAAAGTGTTATGAATGCTTTCGTGTAACCTGAACAACACGCCCATGCTAAAATAAAATAATAAAATTACAAAGAGTGGTAATTTGACTTGAGTCTAGGGACATCCACATTCCTCCTGCTGTGGCAGTATAGATGTTCTTTGTTTGTACAGCTGGCGATGACTAATCAGCCCCTTACTACGGCTCAGGTCACATTCAGAGGCAAAACCCTGAAAGGACTGTAGGAAAACTCTGGACCAACCTATCCATAGAAAATAGTCTTTGAATGACTACACGTCCTTCAAAAACTTCCTAAAACAACTGCTACTCTCAAAACAATATTTATCCATCAATGCTACTTCAGAAACCAGATCACTCCAACTGGTCCTCCTGCATCCTTTCGTATGTTCTCACTCCCAAGAGCTCTCTACGGCATCACCCTATGAATGCTCCAACTCCCTACAAAATGATGGCGACCATCCACCGATCAATAATATCGCACAATCACCTCTCCACTCATTCAGTCTGTACAGATACCCCTCGTTCTCCATCTATGCCCCCAGTTTACCCCCTCTCTATCTGTGCTCTCCCCTCCTTTAAACAGATTGCCACAAGGATACTTGTATTGTTTATTAATACTTAGCTTGCACCACCTACCTCCTCTCTGCCCCTGTGCTTACCTCTTATAAACAGATTGCTCCAATTATACTTCTGTTGTTTACTATGTTGAATGTTTAACTTGCTACCATGGGAAACTGATTTCTCTGTGACATCTATATGCTGCACCTAGAACCTGGACACCTGGCATTTCCTGCACATCAAATATGGTAAAAAAATAAAAATAAACACGAGGTAGATGGTTTTAAAGCAATTTCTATTCAGATAACTTCAATTGTTTCATTTTACATTTTAAGATGTTTCCATTAGCCTTGCAATGAAGTACTGTGTTCAATAAGAGCTTCTTCAGGCATCCTTTGCGGAATTTTCAGTGATCCGATGTCCTTAGGAACACAGTAAAACACATCATTTTCTGGTCTAGGTCTGTATTGCTTCCATACAGTCGGGTCCAGTTAAATTAACTATTTTGAATTTTCCCCCTTTTGTATTTTAATGGTTATTACAAGAAAAACATAATTTACACACTACATACAAGTGGACAGTGAATACAGTTTCGTAGAAATTGGCAAATAATTCAATTACTTTACTGAGCAAAAAACAAAGAATTGATTGCATTAATAAGCAATGCAGCCACCTAGTGGCACAGATTGAATAAAGGCAGTAGAAATAATGCAAATCATACTTGAGCTGAAAGCGTTATAGGACGAAGAATTCTTCAGTTAGTGGAAACACAGCTTCTTTGAATGCTTCCCAAGTACCTCTGGAGGTAAGTGTGTGGTATTAGGAACCTCTTTAGGTGGAAAACCTGATTCACTGTTGCAGGAGCGGCAGCAAACCTTCAAACATGGTCGGAGGTGGTGGCAAAGGATCAATTGTCTCCTTGAGATGGAAAATATCTATTTAATGATCTCAAGCGACAACACTATCGCGACTATTTCTTTCTCCAAGCAGACCCATCCTCTTGCAATATTCAAGAAAAAATCTAGGATTTCCTAATGTGGCATAACATTTACACACAGCCTACCATTTGCCACTCTAGTCCTGGGCTCCTTGAAGACCACCAGGAACTAAAAAAAACTTTCTGGCAGTTGACAAGTCGGGCCATAGAAATGCGCTCTCTCTTCCCTGATGGCTGACCCTCCCTCACCCCGATCACACCCACATTTAACAATCAACTTCGCTTCCTCTCCTATCACTCCAGGAGCGGATCCTCCACAAGAGCGGAGGAGCGTCCCCAGCTAAACAAAATGCCCCCAGAGCTGACAAATAAAATGGTAATAAAGTTTATTTATTATAATTTTATTTTTCAACAGCCCGTCCTGAACCAAGTGTCAGGACGGGGTGGGGCAATTGCTGCGAGTGGCGGCAGGAAGCTGTGCACTTATGTTTAAAGTGCGCATGTCCCTTTGTCCAGCCGTCTTGCGACAGTCAGTCTGACATGCACAATTTAAACTTTCCCAACCTAGCTGTTTTAGACAGCTGGGTTCGAGAAAGCACAGGCCTCCAGCGCTCTTAAGGGCGCTGAGAGAGGCCACTCCCTCAAAGTTTGCTGCTTCTCTCATGCTGTTTAACAGCATGAGAGCTGTGTCAGGATTGGGTAGTGCAGCTTCCTGGGTTCTGAAGCTTCGAGGAGAGACTAGGATGGCATCGTTCAGCAAACCAGGAAGGTAGTTGCCATTTTTTAATTTATTTTTTATTTTAGTTCCACCTACCTCACCACTCTAAATACATGCCAGCCGCCACTGTTTTGCTTGCTGACTTTAAGCTTCCTTTTACCATATACAGTGCTCCACGTCCTATTGGCTAGGTTTTCGTTATCGAAACAATAGATACAGGAACTGAACAGGATCTCTATTTGGCTACATAACGAGGAGAAAGATTGGCTCTGAGAAATTCATTCATTGTGCAAACCAGATGGAGGAACTCCGGTTAGTTTCCATTTAAGTTGCAGGCATTTTAAGGGAAATTAATCAATTGACCAGTGAACTATTTTGCCGAATTTAGCAACCATATTCTGGCAAAGTCTTAAGGCATATAATGAATAAAATACTTTGCATGTGAATCCAGAAATTTGCTTAAGCATTCAGGTGATGATTTATTAAAAATTAATGCAACGCAGTGCAGCACAGATGCACTGGTTGCGTGAATGGGAGAGAGTTAAGGTGTGGCACACTTCAGCTCTCTTCCTGGGTAGCGCACCTGTGGCTGCCTAGCCTCAATGCAGGCATCCTTGCACCATGGTGCCTGTGTTACGAGCGGATTGTTTATGTGCATGTTCTTCCTCCTGACAGGAAGAAGATGATGCATTAACCCAGAAGTGAGAATGCAGAAGAAGGTACCTTTAAGGTCGAGCCTGGGCAGCTCATGCACTGCTCTGCGAGGCATTCTGAATTAGAGTGTGGGCTTGAAGCCCGCCCACTCTCCGTGGATATTTGTCATTGGCTTGTGTCATTGTCCTTCGTAAATGCTGGCTTCTGATTTGTTAATAAGCTTATTAGTCCCTCCTTAGTACCGCCTTGTCTCCATTTGTAACCTCCCATAAGGACTGGCCCTTAAACTTCTGTTGTTTCACGGTATGTCTTATTTAGCCTGTAAGCACTATTTTCTTTTAAGAGTTTCTCCTACTGCAGGCACAACAAGCTTTCCTGCAACATTCAGCGTGCCATGCTTGCGTTCACTTTCCAAGCAGCCCGGGACAATGGCGGCCGCTTCTTTGAAATGAAATAGGTCTCGCAATTACAAGAGTTTGCACTATTGGCATTGTAAATGACAATGCCTTTTATGTGTTAATTAACAAAACAGATAAATAAAAGGCATTGCCATTTACAATGCCAATAGCTCAAACTCTTTCAAATGCGAGACCTATTGCATTGAAAATGCTTGTTTTAAATATAACTAGTCACACAGGCTTGCGGTATAAAATTTGTGACTCAGGATTGCAAGTTATTACAGCACCATCTCAAGCTCCCTTGATACCTGTTTGTTACTCCTGCCAG
Organism: Triturus cristatus; assembly: GCF_964204655.1. Lineage (NCBI taxonomy): Eukaryota > Metazoa > Chordata > Amphibia > Caudata > Salamandridae > Triturus > Triturus cristatus. The sequence goes on along the minus strand of NC_140594.1, from coordinate 708,365,643 downwards.
ACACTGTGACTTGTCAGTGGTCTGGCACCATGGTCCGCGACCTCCAGACAGCTCTACCACACCCACAATGTGCTGCTAACCAGAACCGATTTGTTAGATTTATAATAGTGATATTGAATCTAAAGTTCCAGAATGTCAGGTGCAAATGGTGATGAAGACATAACAGAACGTGTATTTGTAAAGTGCATTTTCAATCAATCAATCAATCAAAGTAATCTTTATTTCGGTCATAGACCATAAAAGATAATCAATCCACAAGAGCATACATATATTACAATGAAACAGGAGTCACAGTTCATAAAAGGTATGTACAATGAAGATTACATGAATCCATGATTAATTGATTAAAACAGTAAATAAAAGAATAAAAGGTTAAGAATTTGATAAAAACAGTGGTACACAAAGTCAATGACTGTTTGGTTAAAATTAAGGTTTAAGCAATAAAAGGGAACATCTCCTTCGCCACGCAGCATGCCAGAAGCGTGATACCGAGAAGACTATAGGTAATGCTGTGTCAGTCTTCAGAATTCTATAAGCAACTTTGCAATGTGTAGTCCCCAAATTCCTACATAGTTGAAGGAGCCAACGTTTTCTAATAGATTTATATATGGGGCAAAGGAAGAGGACATGTAGGTCTGTTTCGCTTGTGGCTCCACAGAAAGGGCAATTAGAAGGATTATCTACTGACCACTTTCCTGTGAACGCTCTAAGGGGCAAAGTTCCATATCTGAATTGCATGTATAATTTTCTGGAGAAATTGGGCTCAATTATGTCCAAAACTGGCTCCATTTTGGGTTCCATCTTGGTATTAAAAAAATCCACGGTCAGTGAGCCCAATTTGTTATTGGTAAGCATCCTATTTTTGTTATTTGACCAGAATGCATTTACCAATTCAGCTCTAGAGGTTTTTGTAGCATTTAATTCAGGATGGTGCCATAGAGCAGAAAACCCTAATCTAGTGAGCTCCCTTCTAATGTAAAGTAGCCAGGGTGTGTTATCTATGCCACGGGGAGTCAATAATGATTTTAAATCATTTTGGTAATTAACTAGCTCCGGTGCTGCCCACAACCTACGCCAGTACAATAAAGGCCTTAAAGCGACTTCATCTTGGATAGAATTAACTCCCAGGTCCATTCTGAGTGGTATAAGGGGGGGTACTAGGTGGTAGGGACAGTAATGACCTTAGAAACGTATTTTCGGATCTGCCGATGTCTCCAGTTGGGGAATGCCCCCATAGTTCAACCCCATAGAGAGTTGCAGCCCGAGCTTGTGCTTTGTATATCTCAATGGCGGGTGCTATTGGTTTGGAGATGGATGCTCTGTGTATTTTAAGGATCCCACCGCAAGTCTGCTTGTGTCGAAGTTTAGCTTTTGCTAGCTGGGGACCCCATTCCATCCTGTCCGAGAGTGTAACACCGAGATATTCAAACACTGAAACCCTATCCAGGATAACACCATTAAGAGACGGATTAGGGGCACTTTTTTTAGGTGGGTTGCATACCATAAATTTTGTTTTCGAGGAATTAACCTCAAGACCTCTATGGAAACAAAATTCAGAAAAACTATCGAGGGCGCGTTGGATCCCCATAGGGGATTTTGACACCAAAAGGGTGTCGTCGGCAAACATTAGTGAGACCACCTGCTCGTTGTTAAGTTTGGGGGCATCAATATCCTTGACTCCCCTCAGGTGGGACACTAGTGCGTTCGTATAAAGGGAAAATAAGGTAGGGGCCAGGACACATCCCTGTCTGACACCACGGTTAACAGAGAACTTTGGAGTCAAATTGCCCCCCTTGCCACACCTAACTTGGGCAAAGTTATCGTTATGAAGCCTTTTTATAATCCCCAGTAAGCGGGCAGGCATCCCCATCTCAGCCAAGACCGCCCACAGGGTTTGCCGAGGAACTAAGTCAAAAGCTGCTTTGAGATCGACGAAGATAAGGTAGAGGCTGCCACCCTCTACCCTCACGGTTTTCCAATGAAGCAGTTGTAAACGAAAAAGCTGGTCTACCGTGGATATCTTCTCTCTAAAGCCAGCCTGGTAGGGAGTTAGTATTGATTTTTCATCCATCCAGGCTTGCACTCGATCTAGAATGATACGTGCAAAGAGCTTCTGACTGACGTCAATTAGACTTATCGGGCGGTAATTACTTGGCAAGAGGGGGGAGCCCTTCTTGAAAACCGGGACTATCTCGGCACCTGCCCAAGTATTGGGAATAGAAGCGCCCTGGAGAATAGCGTTGAAGAGAGAGCAAAGATAAGGGGTCCATACCTCCGGTTTGTGCTTATATAAGTCACCTGGAATTTTATCAAGGCCTGGTGCCTTTCCTGCTGGAAGTCTGTTTACAGCCCTTTCTACCTCCTTAAGAGTTATATTATCAATGACTTCATCATTCAGATCAGGGAGGGATAAAATCTCAGTAACAGGAACCAAAGGGGCATATAGGCTCTGGAAATGGTCGATCCATTGGCTCGATGCAATATTAGGGTCGTCTGCTATTAAGCCCTCCTTGGATTCTGATCTGATGATTGCCCAGAATTTTCTCATATCCTTTTTGATAAGGGCTCTTTTAATGTCCTCCCATTTATCGTGTTCCCAATTCTGCTTAGCCACTTTTACAACCTGCTTATATTCATCTCTACTCGCAGCAACCCTATTCCTATCACCAGATTTTAGTGAGGCCAGTAAATCTGATTTAGCACTTCTACATTCAGTGTTAAACCAGGAGAGGGCCCTCAGGATTTTCTTTTTCCTGGGTGCCATTGGATTTAAGAGAGTTCCCAGTGTAGTGACTAGATCTGCGTGGATTTGGGTCACACATTTTTCTCTGGGATCAGTATCCTGGTCCAAAGTAAGACACATTTGTGCAAGGGCATTATATACAGCCGAATAGATAGATTTAATTTTATCGGGAGATTTGAGGATCAACGGCCACTTAAGGCGTCTACGGTCACCAGAGAGGTTTAAGGGTCGGGGCCTACCGCTATTTTGTGTGGAACTATTCTCCAGTACTATGGGCAAATCGAGGGTCAGAGCATTATGGTTACTATCGTGTCGAGGGTGGATTGCAAAATCCATCACCCTCGACCACGTTTTGACCTCAACCATGATGTAATCAATGCGCGAGGTCTTACCAGGACGATTAAAAGTATGATTTCCTTTTAAGTCCGACAAGGAGCGCCCGTTGCAAGCTCTGAGTGAGTTAGCTAGTACTAGAGAATTGATTTGCAGGGCTAAAGGTGTCCAGGCCTTGGCAGATGAAATTTGGAGGGCCGGTATAGACCATTGTTCATCTTCCTCCCTGGTGATAGGATCGATGAGCCCCGGTAGAGGCTCAAATTGGCAATTAAAATCTCCAGCGACAATCAGAGTGCCCTTATATTTTACTGATTGGATAAGTTTATCCAGGGTGTCTAATGTAGGTGATTCACTGCCTGACTGAGTGGGGCGGGAGTAGACATTAAGCAAGATAAGGGGAGAACCTGAGGAAAACGTAAGCTGTAGACATTGAAGATCAGGTGTCTGCGTGGGAATTTCTGAAGTTACACAACCCAGATGTGACCCTATAAAAATAGACAACCCACCGGATGGCCTTCCCCTAGGACCCACAAGGGCTAAGATGTTAGCTGTAAAAAAGCCCTTTTTAGTAAAGTCTTCCTTTGCCCAAGTCTCCTGGAGAAAGCAAATGTCGTACTGGTTGATAAAAGAGTCCCAGTCCGGGCAAGGAAGTTTGTTAACAATGCCCGCGACATTCCAGGATAGTACCTTTAATATATTGTTTAATTGAGGGTTCTTTATTTCAGGAGGTGAGATAGTAAACGTAGGGGGAGAAAGGTAGCTGGACGCCTTACTTGGGATTGGACTGATGGAGATGGGTTTGGTGGGATTGATGGTGTTTAGAGGACCGGTGTATGGGCAAGAGAGGGTCAAGCTATTGCTGAAATTGATCGTGGTATTAGCATCATTTAGCGGGGGATGGAACAAACCCCTATTAGATGGCCCGATGTCAGTCAGATCTAGCAGTCAATCGACGTCCTCTAACGGAGCAAATCGATTGCGTACAGAAATTCCAAAGTGTGGTGTATTCAAATTGATTCTATGTTGCACGTTTTGGGATAACCCGTTATCTGAGAAAATAGGACCAATTCGGTGAGGGACAGAAATCCAGGGTACCTGGGGATAGAAAAATTCAAGGGGGGATGCATTAATTGAGGTTTGCTGATCTAAGGATAGTGTGGGATGGTCTAAAACCTTTTGATTAGTCCGCGGATATCTAAAGTTAATGACCACGCAATCCCCCCTTAGATTTTTTACTGTTGGACCTATCCATGCAACCCTTCTCACCGTCAGAATTTCATTGGCCATCTCATAGGGGAACTGTTTGTATCTTGCCAGCCAAAAAAGAACTTTATTACGGAGGTCAAGATGGTTTTCATTGGTCCCTTCCCTAAGTTCGGGGACACCGGTCAGTATAGTCACATACGGGGATGCGGCTGGGGGGAGATTAATCGTTGGAAGGTTAGCAGCCATGGTCACCGTATTATTTCCCAGATCTTTTTTACATGCTATTGTAGGATTAGCTATAGATTCATTTGTGTTAGTAATCAGTATTGGAGGATTTGGGTTATTAGAGCTCAGGTCTTGTACAGAAGGGGCGTGGGAAAGGAATCTTTTAGTGCCATTAATTATAGAGGGTTCCTCAGTTAGTAGGGAGGGCTGGGTTACCTTAGTTTGGTTAGTCTTACGTTGAAATGTCACTGGGGCTATCGATAGGGTCTGAGGTGTAGATAGGCCAGCATTTTGTGCGTTGGATGTACTGGGTTTAGGGCTACAGGGGGGGTTGGTGGGAATTGTCGATAGACTTTGGACTAGTTTTAAAATAGGAGCTATCTCCTCCTTTATAATAGACCTACATTGGTCAACAATATTGGTCACCGCTAAATGGACCCAACCAGGGTACGATGTGTCCTGGGAGAGTGTTGGTGCGATGGTAGTGCCAGAGGTCTGGGTCCTGGAGCATGTAGTTTCCTTAGTGGGACTCCCCTTAGCCTTCCTGGTCTTACTTCCAACTCTTGCAGCTTTCCTTTTTCCCTTAGATTTGGGGGGTATAAGTATAGAGCTCTTGTTAATTATGGGCGCTATTATTGGGTCTTGGATAGTTACAGCTGGTGAAAAACAAGACTTTCTAGTGTATGTTTCATTGGAATCTGGCCCAGTAAGAGGAACGGGTGAACCCAAAGATGGAAAATCAGGGGTTAGAGAAAGTCGGCGCTCCGTTAGTTCAATTTCCGAGGTAACAACACCGATAGCTTTTTGAAGCATTAGATCGATGGCAGTCGGAAGTTTATCCTCAGAGGCTCTTAGAATGGCTTGTTGTTTAGCAGCACATGCGCGGGCCCCTTGGACACGCTTGGGGAGAGTGGGCTTAGGCATAATGTACAGTTTAAATCACTATCCAATGCACACCCCCAAATCACTGCACCAGCACACTAATAAGTCTCAACAGTACCTTATGTCCTGCAAGGGAGTTGTTTGTGGCCAGATGACAATTGTATGGCCCTGCCCTGCCACCTCCTGCCCCGGACGGCCACAGATGGCCCGCCCTCTGCCCGGGCTCAGCCCGGCGCTGCACGCGCGCGTCCCGCGTCGCGAGGGAAGCAGTCGTCTTTAAAGCGCCTCCGGGCGCGCTGGAGTCCGGAAGTTGTCTGCCCAAAGGATCACGGGAGCTGTAGTCTCCCCCAACAGCGGCCACTGGTGAAGATAAGGCGGCGGGGGAGACACACAGCGCAGGCAGCCCGTCAGTGATGCACAGCCCTGGTCCCAGGAGCGAGGAGTTAAGGTAAGGTATAGCTGGCACTCGTGTCAGGGAAAGAATGCGGCCCCCGCTTTGTCGAGGAAGCAGTCGTCTTTAAAGCGCCTCCGGGCGCGCTGGAGTCCGGAAGTTGTCTGCCCCAAAGGATCACGGGAGCTGTAGTCTCCCCCAACAGTGGCCACTGGTGAAGATAAGGCGGCGGGGGAGACACACAGCGCAGGCAGCCCGTCAGTGATGCACAGCCCTGGTCCCAGGAGCGAGGAGTTAAGGTAAGGTACAGCTAGCACTCGTGTCAGGGAAAGAATGCGGCCCCCGCTTTGTCGAGGAAGCAGTCGTCTTTAAAGCGCCTCCGGGCGCGCTGGAGTCCGGAAGTTGTCTGCCCCAAAGGATCACGGGAGCTGAAGGGTATCTTGGTGCTGAAATTATTTCCGACATCAATGGTACTCATTTTATTGAACTTTGACAAAAGAAAGACTGAGTGGACCCGCTGGGACTCAAACCTCTGGTCATGAGGTCAAACACATATCCCTGGAGTGGATACATTAGTCCACCGAGCCACTAGACAAGGTTGGGCTGTTCAAAGGGGCCACTCCAGATCCAGGCCCACATATTGGAAAGAATGGTCAAGGAAACACCATATCCAGCAAGGTCACTGACTTCTGATTACTGCAGCTTTTACCCCTAAAAACTCAATAGTGGTGGAAAGAGGCCCCCTCCCCATCCAAAATACCTTCCCAAATACTATCCTATGGCAAAGTCAATCCATCTGAACAGAACAGACCAGTTGATAAGAGGCTGAAAACATCTTTAAGTTATGGAAAAACGAAATTCGTAAGCCTTCATTTGAGATTATCTTGATGAAGTGTAAAGGGGCCATAAAGCAATCCACTGCAAACCAAGAAGTGTCAGATAGTGTCATTCAAAAACTGTTGGCACCCAAGTGGTAAAGATTATAATAAAGCGACTAATCACATTTTCTACCACAACTGAAGTATTGATTCATAAATATCCAAGGGAGGACTCATTGACAAGAGGGAAGCAGCAATGGAAAAACACACAGAATCATCATCCTGCAACAGAGTCGTAACTAATAAAGGAACTAAACATTGACACAAGGGTCAAGGTGGTGCCTATCAATAATTTCCAGCAGTGACCGGGTAAAGGATTAGCACTTGCATGCCCTTTTTCTTTTAAACATATATAAAACGAGCTGCTATTGAAAATCTGGCAAGATGTTCCTAAGCATGCAGACATTGCCTCCTCATCAGACCTACCTGTCACAATCCATACTGCATGAGCATAGCTCATCCCCCCAGAACTTCCAAGCAAAACTCTTTAGCCCATCCCTACCCTCCAGGCCACTCCCACATCGTGTGGCATATAACCCATGACCGCCCCTATTCACATCCTGTTTTTTTTTTCTGTGGAGTTACTCTGTGCAAGACTCACCACGGGGGGTGCATGATGCCTCCTGTTCCGTTTCGCAGTAAGTGTGCGGTGGTCAGCTTTAGCATCCGCTGATTGCCTGTATGCCTGCCTGGGTACGTTTTTGAGTCTCTGCTTTAGCGGGACTATGGTTTTTGGCCGTACTGCCTTGTTGTATTAGAGTGGTGGTGGGCCTTCTGCGGCTTCCTCCCTTACGGGTTCAATCCCTACTCTAGAAGGAGCGCCTGGGGGGTATGTTTGAATGCGTGGCATTGGCTGTCTCGGCGTGGCGGCTCCTCCTAGGAGGGCGTCTCAACACTGGCTCAGGTCTCGTGGTTACGGGATCGCGTTTGCCCCTTTGTGTTGTTCAGAGCCAGTCGGCGTGGCGCCAGCGGACCCTCGGCCCGGTAAGTGCCTTCTTTTCTTTGTTGCGGCCGGTCTGTGAGAACGGTTCGCACTGCATAGTGCTTGGGGGTGCTTTGAATTGGCTTTTGGCTTCGTTGCGGGGTCCGGGTATGGGCCCGCTCTGTGGGAGTCATGCCGGGTTGGCTCCCCTCTCTGCTAAATGGTGTAGCTGTTTAGGGTGACGCTTGTGTTCATGATCTCCCCGCAAAGCTGGGGCTTTGTAGGGGAGTGTGACACGAAATAACATGAGTTGCTTTGGAAGCTTTACCTGTGTTCCAGGGTGTTGCTGTTTGGTTCTCTAGTTCCCGGTTTGTGATGCTTCTGTGGATCTGATGGGGACCCTTACAGCAGGGGCCTGGTTCGGGCGTTGTTTTTGTTGGGTTTACGAGGTCTCTGATTGGATGGTTTTTGAGGCAGCCTACGGGCCTGTTGGTAATTGGCTGCGTGTCATTGGGGCTGTTGCAGATTGGCCCTTGGGGGTCTTTGTCGATTGATAAAGGATATTTAAGGGGTGTGTGTACTCCTCTGACCTTCTCCATCATGGAAGGTAGACGATCAGAGATGAGTGAGCTCAGGTGTGAGGAGGAGGTGGTGGTTGCTGGGTCTTCCGCTGCTCCTACCCTGGCTGATGTGCAGAAGATGATTTAAGCCACCGTGGCTGCGGGCTTTCTGGCTAGAGAACCCAAGGGGCCTAAGAGGCAGAAGTTGGATGCCTCGGCAGATAATGATCCGGATGGATGTGGAGTCGGATGAGGAGGTGAAGGGTCATTTTGTCCAGGGGGCGCACCTTCACTGTGTTCTGCAACATGTGCGAGACAATTTGGGGTTCCCTAGTCCTTTAGAGGGTTTGGAGTCGGAGGACCTTTTTTGCTAATTATCAGAAAAGGGAGCCTGAGTGCCTTCCTATTCATAAGTCTGTGAGGAATGTGCTGAAAGGGGAATGAAAGGATATTATACTAACCAAAAAACCCAGAGGTCTATTCAATTCCTACCAGTCTGCATAAAGTCTAAATATGGAGATTAGGAACTGCTAACTATTATAAGAGGATTACAAAGTAAGAAAAGAACCTTCTGAGTCCTTGGATTCCCATCAAACACAAAACCTTGATCAAGCTTATCATCTGGGTTTCCATCCACTTGCCCTCTTGATCATAGAGGGGTCAACCTGTGGAATATATCATGAAGGGGGTCTGAAGACGAGACCTGGAAAAACCTATCAGATGTAGACGGACCCATAAAGAAGGTCCTATCTAATAGTGTAAAGTAGGAAAAATGAGTGCAGTGCAAAAAGTGTAAGTGAATATAAAAAAGGATTTATAGCAGAAAAATATCTTTATTGAGGTATCTGTTATAATCTTAGGTTAAAAACAGTGCATGGAGGCTGATTCATACGTCACTGCCTGCTTATATGGTCAACATGTTTCAGCTTTGGGGACCGTTAGTCCCTAGCTTTCATCAGGACCTACTTATTAATTTGCAACTGCATATATGTATTGTGCAGTAAGTGCAAAAAGTATATAACAATACTAAAAAAACAACAGTTTCTCAAAATATGTTGTAGAGGATTGAAATCAATACGACATCATGTTCCAAATGTATATCCTCTGTATCCCCAGGGTATGATTGCACCTGGAACAAGAAAATCATAGAACATATTGCACCTAGTTAGACAGAATTACACAGAAGACTGGTGGTTCATACTGAGGTGTAAAGCTTTTACAGACTCCAAATTACAGCAAACTTGTAATACACAAAACACTCAATATGTCTTGCTCACCCGTAGGGTACGAGGAACAGGCTCACCTCGCCTGGAAACAACTCAGGTATTCGAGACCCCGCTCTAAAATGTGTGGAAACAAAAAGGGAAAAAGAGCAACAGTACAGAGATAATCTCGTTGTGAATCTATTTGAAAAAACCTTTCATAGTAATTCATACTACCACACTTATACAACTATATTGTCAATACAAACAATAAAGTGGAGCAACTAACTTACAACTACAATGTGTAGTATTGCTTAAGCACAACTAAAGTCCAAAATTATAAACAAGAGGTTTTAAGTTGTCACTGTTACAGTTGGCAAAGTGAGTCTGTATCCATGGTCTGTTAGTGCCTATGTCAATTGTTTTTGATTGGAAAGTCTGTGGGCAGATAGTACAAGCCCCACAGGGAAAGTGGCCCTGAACAGCAGGTAAATTCCATAATGTACCCATGGGTCTCGTTGGCGCACCCCATGGTCGGGTGTGAACCAGTCTGTCTCGTAGATTAGTACTTCTTGGTAGAAGAAGCCATAAGTGAAGGATGGATAACCACCCAAGAGGCAGGTTTCCTCCAAACTTCACACCCAGTTATGCCTTATTTTTACTGTTTACCGAAGATACATAAACCACAAAGACCTCCTCCAGGTAGGCCCATAATATCTGGTCTAGGTTCAATTTTAGAACCTTTGTCCACCTTTGTAGACTATTTTTTAAGACCGATAGTGAAGAAAATGCCTACGTATCTTCAGGATACAAAAGACGTACTACGTCTCCTACCGCAAGTTGAATTCGACATGGATAGAGACTTTTTTGTCTCCTTCGACGTCGAGTCTCTATATACGTCGATTCCACAAGACGAAACCCTAGAGACTATCAGTGCCATTTTGACAAATGCAGAACTAAACTCTATAACACCAGTTCATTTCATCATGGCCTGCGCTCAACTGGCCATGAAGGAGAATTTTTTTAGGTATGAGGACACCATATACCTGCAAATCTCTGGCACCAGTTTGGGCAGCGTCTTTGCGCCAAGTTTGGCTAATCTATACGTCCATTCTTTCGAACAACAACATGTTTTGACTTCCGATAACCCCTTCCACGAGTCGATCCACTTGTGGAAGCGTTACATTGATGATATTTTGGTGGTATGGCGAGGAAATCCTGCTTCAATTCTAGCCTTTCAACAATGGTTAAATACCAGGAATGAATTTTTGAAATTCACAGTGGAATTAGACAAGAACAAGTTAGCATTTTTAGATCTGTCTATCTTTCCACACCAACAGGTTTAGAAAATGAACTTTATCGCAAACCCATGGCTCGAAACTCATTATTATGTTATGACAGCCAGCATCCAAAATCTTTGCGAGATAATCAATCATAGGCATTTGTATAGCGCACTGCTCACCCGGAGGGTCTCAAGGCGCTAGGGGTGGGGGAACGCTACTGCTCGAACAGCCAGGTCTTGAGTTGCTTCCTGAAGGCGAGATGGTCTTGCGTTGTCCGGAGGTGGATGGGGAGGGAGTTCCATGTCTTGGCTGCCAGGTAGGAGAAGGATCTTCCTCCGGCGGTGGCTCTGCGGATGCGGGGGACGGTGGCGAGAGCGAGGCTGGCAGAGCGGAGCTGGTGGGTGGGCTTGTGGAAGGTCAGGCGGCTGTTGAGGAACTTGGGGCCCAGGTCGTGGAGGGCCTTGTGTGCGTGGGTGAGGAGTCGGAACGTGATTCTTTTGTTGACGGGGAGCCAGTGCAGGTCTCTCAGGTGTCCGGAGATGTGGCTGTGTCGGGGGATGTCCAGGATGAGTCGTGCTGAGGCGTTCTGGATCCGTTGGAGTTTCTTCTGGAGTTTGGCGGCGGTGCCGGCGTAGAGGGCGTTCCCGTAGTCTAGCCGACTGGTGACGAGGGCCTGGGTGACCGTCTTCCTGGTCTCGGTGGGGATCCACCGGAAGATCTTTCGAAGCATACGCAGGGTGTTGAAGCATGAAGACGAGACGGCGTTGACTTGTCTGGTCATCCAGAGGGAGGAGTCCAGGATGAAACCTAGGTTGCGAGCGTGGTCCGTTGGCTTGGGGTGGCTCCCAGGGCGGGGGGCCACCAGGAGTCGTCCCAGGCGGAGGGTGATGATCCCAGGATGAGGACCTCCGTCTTGTCTGAGTTCAGTTTCAGGCGGCTGTTCTTCATCCATTCGGCGACGTCTATCATCCCTTCGTGTAGGCTGGCTCTGGCGGCGTCCGGGTCGCTGGTGAGGGAGAGGATCAGCTGGGTGTCGTCGGTGTAGGTGATTATCTTGTGGTTGTGTTGACGTGCGATGGTTGCGAGGGGGCTCATGTAGACGTTGAAGAGGGTGGGGCTGAGTGATGACCCTTGTGGAACGCCGCAGATGACTTCGGTGGCCGCTGACCGGAACGGGGGCAGGCGGACTCTCTGGGTTCTTCCGGCGAGGAATGAGGTGATCCACTCCAGGGCCTTCTCCTGGATGCCGGTGTTGTTCAGGCGCTGTACCAGGGTGCGGTGGCAGACAGTGTCGAATGCTGCGGAGAGGTCCAGGAGGATGAGGGCCGCAGTTTCCCCGTTGTCCATTAGGGATCTGATGTCGTCTGTGGCTGCAATGAGGGCTGTCTCCGTGCTGTGGTTGGCTCGGAAGCCGGATTGCGAGTGGTCGAGGGATCCGTTGGTCTCGAGGAAGGCGGCTAGCTGTCTGTTGACGGTCTTCTCGATGACTTTGGCAGGAAACGGGAGGAGCGAGATGGGGCGATAGTTCTTGAGGTCGGAGAGGTCTGCAGTTGGTTTCTTCAGCAGGGCACTGATCTCGGCGTGTTTCCAGAACTCCGGGAAGGTGGCGGTGTTGAAGGAGGCGTTGATGATGTCGCGGAGGTGGGGTGCGATGAAGTGGTCGGCCGTGTTGAAGATGTGGTGTGGGCAGGGGTCCGTAGGGGATCCGGAGTGGATGGTGTTCATTGTGCGTGTTGTGTCTTCGGTGCTGACTGGGGTCCAGGTGCGGAGGGTGGCGGTGGGGGGCATCGGTTCGGTGGTGGGGTTCGTGGTTGGTGGGCCGAAGCTGTTGTGAATGTTGGCGATCTTGTCGTGGAAGAAGGCTGCGAGGGAGTGATGTCATTGTTTCCGGCGTCGGGGTTGGAGAGCTCTTTGACGATGCTGAAGAGTTCCTTGCTGTTGTGGGTGTTGTTGTCCAGTCGTTCCTTGAAGGCTTTCTTCTTTGTGGCGCGGATCAGTTGGTGGTGTTTGCGGGTGGCGTGTTTGAGGGCCGTCATGTTGTCTGTGGTCTGGTTGGTGCGCCAGGTGTTCTCCAGGGAGCGGCAGTTCTTCTTGGAGGTGATGAGCTCGTCGGTGAACCAGGAGGCTTTCTTGCTGCCGCGTCTGCTGGGGGGGTTCTTCTTCAGTGGTGCGAGGGCGTCTGCGTAGTTGGTGATCCACTGTGTGAGGTTGTTGGCGGCTTCGTTGGGGTCCGTTGAGCTGGTGGGGGGGTTCTGGCTGAGGAAGGTGGTGAGCTGGTCGCCGGTGATCTTGTTCCAGCTCCTGCGGGGGGCTTGTTGAGGGTGGTGGTGGGTCGTCGTTTAACCTGCCATATGGACAATTCCTCCCTGTCCGGAGGAATTGTTCCATTCCGAGTAAATATAAGGAACATGCCAAACGTTTGGCAGATCAACTGACAGCTAGGAAGTGTCCGAGCAAGCTTGTTAAACGCTCTCTTAAACGTGCCATCAATAACAATCCAGAGGCACTTCTGGAACCACCTATGGAAAAACCTCCATTAGAACGTTTGACGTTTGTCAGTACATTCAGTAATTTGACAAATGGGGTACAGAAATGTGTCCGTAAGCATTGGCGGATTCTTAACAGCTGTAGTGAAAAGATTCCCTCCCTCTTTTTTCACTGAAAAGAAGTACTAATCTACGAGACAGACTGGTTCACATCCGACCATGGGGTGCGCCAACGAGACCCGTGGGTACATTATGGAATTTACCTGCTGTTCAAGGCCACTTTCCCTGTGGGGCTTGTACTATCTGCCCACAGACTTGCCAATCAAAAACAATTGACATAGGCACTAAGAGACAATGGATAGAGACTCGCTTTACCAACTGTAACAGTGACAACCTAATCTATTTAATCACTTGTCCTTGCCAAAGTCAGTATGTAGGAATGACTACTAGAAAAGTCAGGTTGCGGTTGCTAGAGCATAAAAGCACCTTTAGGTGCAAAAAAACTAATACCAAATTGACGAAACACTTTGTTGAGTTTGATCACAAGGCAGAAGAATTTTGCTGGACAGTTTCGGAAAAACCATACATACCTCCACATGTTAGTGATGTAACAAACTTTCTTTTTAATAGAGAACAGAGGTGGGTTTTTAAACTACACAGTGACATTTCTGGGTTGAATGATATCATACCATGGACTGCTTTACACTAATAACCAATGGATGGCACTATATTGATCAGATAGTAGGAGATCACATACACCCTCTCCCATCTCTGCCTTCTCTGTTAGGTGACACGACATAGGGGTCAAATGATGCTATGGAGTTAAATATTATATTGAGCAGAGTTGGTGTTTCCTGCACCTTGTAACCATAAGATCCGTATAAGATACAAATATAACCTTCTATCTAGCCATACTCAGTGATGTTTTTGTAACTCGGCAATCGAGGAACACTCATTTGGGAATGTGTCTTTTAATGAGCTAACCGATGCGTGGTCATGTTATACAACATGAGTGACATGGGCAAGTTTCATCTTGTTATTGTTTTCCCTCGGTGTCTATATTTGGTATTCTGAGCGCTAGTGCATAGTAACTACGACTTCCTACTGAGTTGACGTCATTCTGTAGTCGTGCGCGTTAAGCTGTGGAGTGCTGACTTAGCTCTTTAACTGTTTTTTGCTTTTCGTTTTAAGCTTTATAAACAGAGCAATAACTACTTATCTTTTTATAAAACGACTACCCCTTCATAAACATCGAAGAGATTGCAGAGTCTAATTAACTTATTGAACTACATTTTCCGGTGTATTGTACGTCATTCTGTAGTTCATAATGACGTTTGAAATAACTAACAGTTGATGGTTTTCAGCTGGTGACGTCTGCACGCCATAAAGAACGCTCGCTCCATCCTGTCGTTACCTCCACCCACAGCTCAGGCATTGCGTGGGGCAACGACGGAGAGGTAAGGAGCGACGGATGTTTGAATCAGGCAGAGCGCCGCCCGCTTTTTGCTTGTTCTGTTTCTTTACCCTTTTTTTTGCTGTTTTTCTGCCGCTTTCTGGGAGTCTAGAGTGCTAAATTCTGCATGTTGTAAGAGATTGATTACATCCCCTCTGTGCCTTTCCTGTCCTTTGGTGCTGAACTTTTGATGTTACATTTTTGCCAGACGGCACCCTTCACAACAAGTGATGTCACATGCTAACTTCAAGGTGGTAGTAACTGATATAGAGGCATGTTTGACAGTAGCTTCACCCAAGCTATCATTATTTTGACCATAATAATTGCGAAGATACAGTGATGTTCTTTTTGAGGAACTCCTGATCTGACACCTATAGGTTTTCACCTAAGTAATTGAATAGACCAGTTTTTTATTGTAGACCTTTCATGCTGGTGTATACCCGACCCCCTTTTTTTTTTAAAAACCTCTTGTTTATAATTTTGGACTTTAGTTGTGCTTAAGCAATACTACACATTGTAGTTGTGAGTTAGTTGCTCCACTTTATTGTTTGTATTGACAATATAGTTGTATATGTGTGGGAAGCCGACGGATCCCAGCAATGCTAAATATTTATAGACACAGATGTTCATCAATTGCACTTTATGGTTCTGGGGTTTGGGGGCACGGGTGTAGCAAAGACTTACAAATTCTGGAAAATCTATTTTTGAAACGGATACTTTGTTTACCCTCATCGGCATCCAACTACCTGGTCCACGAGGAATTAAGGTTGAACCATGTAGCCGATCTGATTGAACTGAGACCCCTTCTGGTATGGAGGTCTATTTGGCTGAAGGACGAAACAGGCTTCACAAAGAGTATTATCCAAGATTGTCTGTCCTTGGATAATTTCAAGAATATACCATGGATAAAGTATGTGTTCACCACTTTTAGAGACATCTTTGATTTGGATGTACGCAAAGATCCCGAGATTGTAACCACTTTATCCAAAAAGGATGTGAAAGAGGAATTTTTGAGGGTTAAATTCGTCCAACGGAAAGCAGACACAAGTAATTATTCAACCCATGCTTTTTATTCCTCCAATGCAAACGAGGGTCCCGGTTTGCCTCTCTATCTCCAAATAATTTACAGGCAATCTCACCAATTCGTCCTATCCAGACTTAGGCTTGGTATTGTCCACAATCTTGTGGCCTTTCCTATTATGAAACACTATACAACATCTGCCTGTCCATGTGATGAATTAACCAAGCAAAGTACCCTTCATTTTATGTTAATCTGCCCCCTCTACAAAGCCCTACGTATTGTCTATTTGAAACCGTTATTTAAAAAACATTCTGTGTCTTCTACTTCAAATGCCATGAAATTGTTATTTTCACTTGCCAGCCCGGATTTGTGTTTTTATATAGCAACTTTTATTCTGAAATCTGTTGCTGCAAGAAAAAGTATGGTTTTTTAGCTATTTTCTCTGGTTTTTTACTGCTGACGTCTGTATGCCCCGTAAACAACCCATGATGATATATATTCTTCCTGTGTAATGTGACATGTATGTTTTAATCCATGTACTTTTATGACGTTTTTTTTAACTGTCGAATAAAGTTTATGAACCGAACCGTGTGGTAGTATGAATTACTAAGAGAGGTTTTTTCATATAGATGCACAACGAGATTATCTCTGTACTGTTGCTCTTTTTCCCTTTTTGTTTCCACACATTTTAGAGCGGGCCTCGAATACCTGAGTTGTTTCCAGGCGAGGTGAGGCCCATTCCTTTGTGTATTACAAGGTTGCTGTAATTTGGAGGCTGTAAAAGCTTTACACCTCAGTATGAACCACCAGTCTTCTGTATAATTCTGTCTAACTAGGTGCATTATGTTCTATGACTCTCTTGTTCCAGGTGCAATCATACCCTGGGGATACAGAGGATATACATTTGGAATATGAGGTTGTATTGATTTCAATCCTCTGCAACATATTTTGAGAATCTGTTGTGATTTTATTATTGTTATATAGTTTTTGAACTTATTGCACAATACATATATGCAGTTACAAATTAATAAGTAGGTCCTGATGAAAGTTAGGGACTAACGGTCCCCAAAGCTGTAACATGTTGACCATATAAGCAGGCAGTGACGTATGAAACTGCCTCCATGCACTGTTTTCAACCTAAGATTATAGAAGATACCCCAATGAAGATATTTTTCTGCTATAAATCCTTTTTTATATTCACCTACACTTTCTGCACTGCACTCATTTTTCCTACTTTACACTATTAGATAGGACCTTCTTTATAGGGTCCGTCTACATCTGATAGGTTTTTCCAGGTCTCGTCTTCAGACCCCCTTCATGATATATTCCACAGGTTGACCCCTCTATGATCAAGAGAGCAAGTGGATGGAAGGATGGAAACCCAGATGATAAGCTTGATCAAGGTTTTGTGTTTGATGGGAATCCAACCACTCAGAAGGGTCTTTTCTTACTTTGTAATCCTCTTATAATAGTTAGCAGTTCCTAATCTCCATATTTAGACTTTATGCAGACTGGTAGGAATTGAATAGACCTCTTTTTGGTTAGTATAATATCCTTTCATTCCCCTTCCAGCACATTCCTCACAGACTTATGAATAGGAAGGCACCCAGGCTCCTTTTTCTGATAATTGGCGAAAAGGTCCTCCGACTCCACACCCTCTGGGTTTTTTGGTTAGTATGATTGTTGAGTTTGGGGACTGTACCTAAAACAGGTCTTTAATTCCCTAAGACCCCCCCATTTATTGTGTTAGTTATTAATGAAAGGATATTGACAAACATACCTTTCCCCGGTTTCTGGCTAAAAGATATCCTTTACAGTGGTTCTTGGAGGAATTTCCGTCTGTGATGAAGGTGGATTCCCTGCTGGTGGGTCTGGCTTCTCAGAGCCTGGTGGTGTCCGAATATGCGGTTCCCTCTGATCCTGGGTACAAACGGGTTGAGGGGGCTTTGAAGAGGTCCTTTGCTGCTTCTAACCTTGCAGTTTGTTCTGCGGCTTACACTAGCTACCTGGTTCAGTCACTTCTGAAGGACTGTCAGGGTATTTCTGAGCAGCTCTTACAGAATGAGGACCCATCTGAATCTTTGACAATGTTGGAACAGCAGTTGTGCTTCCTGGCGGATTTGCCCTTTGATTCCCTTAGTGCTGCAGCTGCCTGGGTCTCAGTGGCTGCTAGGAGACAGTTGTGGCTTAAACCTTGGAAGGCAGAGCTTCCTTTCACAGGCTCTAAACTGTTTGGGGAGCCATTGGAGACCTGGATTAAGAAAACGGCAGAAGACAAAACGTTGTTGGCTCCAGTCTGTTCTTCGCAGAGAGGAAAGTTTGCTTAATATAAACAGGCTTTTGGGCAGGCGTTTCAAACCAAAATGGCGGCCCAGCCCTGTAGTGGTAGGGAATGTGTCCCTTCCTTCTACAAGTCCCGGGGTCAACAGGGTGCTTCCTCTACTTGAGACTTGCACTACTACTGGACTGCATTATATCCCCTACTCAGTCAGGATTTGTCCCTCATAGATCGACAGCTCTGAATTTGCGCACCCTATTCTCAGTAACACACAGAATATCACCAGACGTCCCTGCAGCTGCTGTGCTGCTTGATACTGAAAAGGCCTTTGACTCTCTGGAGTGGCCTTTCTTCTTGGCACTGATGTGGAAGTTGGGTATCCCTAAGGGCTTTATTGACCTCACCGGTCTACTTTATTCTGCTCCTATTGCAAGGCTTCGATTGAATGGCACATCGTCCTCCCCATTTGCTCTCACTCGCGGCACCAGACAGGGGTGCCCTCTCTCCCTGCTGCTTTTTATATTGGCACTAGACCCCCTGGTTAGATATTTCCTAGAGCGGCATTTACACAGAGGTCTCCAGTTTAAAACAGGTCCGCTTCTAATTTCGCTAAATTATCCTGTATATCTGTAACCTCCGGGAAAACCTTGATCCCCTCATTAGAGAGATTATACGGTTTGGAGTGTTCGCTGGTTTGGGCATAAACTGGAGCAAGTCCGAGATATTCCCTCCGACGACTGGCACGGCTTGGTGGGATTGTGAGTTCCCTGCCTCTCTCACTGGCTGGCAGAGTCGCGCTGATAAATGATTGTGCTACCAAGTTTCCTGTATCTGTTTCACAACATTCCCATTCAACTCCCTAATAGATTCTTTCACACTCTCCAATCACATCTCATCAGACTGGCGTGGGGGGGGGCAGGGTTAGTTTGGATACAATGACCTTGCCGCATGAGAGGGGGGGTTTGGTGCCCCGGACTTTCAAATGTATTATCTTGTGGCACAGTGTAGCTTTGCACACTCCTAGTATCACCCGGACGTGCAAATTCCCTACAGGACGCCTAAGGCTGATCTGGTGCTTCCAGCCCCCCAGAATACAGTGCTGCGGCGGGGGTTTCCTCGAGACCCTTGTGACATTCAAACAGTGTCAACAAGCTGTACCTGGCATGAACTGGCGGGGGTCGCTGGTGGCCATGACCTCTACTCTTCTGAAATTCCCATCACTAATAAGCCATGGCTCCCTATTATGGAAGAGAAGCTGGTCTAGTGTACGCTTGCTTCCTATTCCATAGTCAAGTTTGGGGACCTGTTTCCTGAGGGTAATGTTTTCTCCAGCACAGAAGGTGGGAGGTTTAGTGAGGCGACATTTATGGACCAATTCGTTTTCAGTAGAATTTGCAGTGCGCTCCGAGATAGAATTCCGGAATGTCCATTGGAGCCAGAGTCCTTTTCTCCACTGACTCTCTTAATTACTAGTCAGGGGGGAATCATTTGATTTCAAAGCTGTTTAAGGCTTGCATGGCCTTGGTCCCTTGCCGTGACACAAAGATTTGGGAGGCGTGTGAGCGTGATCTGGGGCACCTGATTCAGGACTTCCACTGGTTGTTTTGTTGTACTCAGATTAGAGAGGTCTCTCTGAACAGCAGACATAAATGAATACATTTTAAATATTTATGGAGGATCTATATGTCCCTGGCAAAACTTCACTCTATCGACCCCAACCGCTCACACAGCTGCTTGAGAGCCCACAGGCGGATATTGACCATCTGAATTGAAACTGCGCTAAGATCGGGGACTATTGGAGAGCCATTTTTAGATTAGTATCCCAGATGACACACCTTGAGATTGATCCCACGCCCAAGGTCGCCTTGCTGGGATATGTTTATAATGTGCCAAAGAAGTTGCGTAGATTCATTGCCATTGCCCTCCTGCTAGCGAAGAGGGAAATAGCACTCAAACGGGGCAGTAGAGCCTCCCCCCCATTGAAAGCTTGGCTTGCTAGCCTCACATTTTGTAACACAAATGGTGAACTTTATGCTACTACACAGCCTCCGGCCTCCTGGCCAAAAGATATTTGGGAGCCGCTCAAAGAATAACTGCTTAGCATAGGTGTTCCCCCCACACAGCAGCCTACAGGCATAGTCCCATCCAGGGTGGGTTGAGTTAGGTCCACTTAGCTTGCTTAAAAAAGGGTATTCACCGGGCCATGGGGGGGGGGTGGTCGGGGAGGGGATGGGAGTTGGACCATAGAGGATAGCCTTGTGACCTGGCTTGATCAGAGGGTATATTACAATGTTCACTATAGATTCTACCCTTTCCAAATGTGCGACATATGACTGAACACAATTTATTTGTACAAATTCATTTTTTTTAAATTTGTAATTGCAGTGAATTAAACATGATGGAAAATGATAAAAAAATTTAGGGTGCCTCCTCTTCTCCAGGGCCCTCCAAGTCGTGACTATGTGAGGGATTCGGAGGTGGTGCTGGTAGGGGGTCGCCTCACGTCTTTTTTTCCTTCTGGGAGGAATACATTCGGGATCAGTGGGTCTTGCGGATTATCGAACTGGGTTACCAGATCGAATTTGGTGTTCCTCCGGTGGATGTGTTCAGAGCTAACCCTGTTCCCAGATCTCAGTTCAAGTGTCAGGCTCTGTTGAACGGGGTTCAGGACCTGGTTTTCAAAGGGGCTGTGGTGAGGGTGCCTGTAAATCAACAGGGTCGGGGGTTTACTTAATCATGTTTCTGATCCAGAAACCAAATGGAGACTTTCGTCCAGTCCCAGATCTGAAGGCGGTAAACTTGTGTATCCCTCATCGGTCCTTCAAAATGGTGTCTCTGCAGTTAAATCTACCCTTCCTGTCAGTGGGGGATTTCCTGGCTTCTCTGAATCTCAGGGACGCCTACTTTCATGTGCTGGTTCACGTGGCTTCCCATGCGGTTCCTGCGGTTCTGTGTGGGCGTCGATCATTACCAGCTCAAGGTATTGCCTTTTGGGCGGTCTGCCTCTCCTCGGGTGTTTACTAAGATGTTGGCATCCTTGGTGGGGTTGTTGCATGCTCAGGAGATCCAGGTGTTTCCTTACTTGGATGACTGGTTGATCTCTTCCTCTTCTTCCCTTCAGGCTCAAGGGCATGCCCAGGAGGTTTGCAGGCTCCTTCAGCAGTTTGGGTGGATTCTAAACTTGGAGAAGTCCCATCTTTGTCCTACTCAGGAACTGCTGGTCATTGGGGGGGTTTTCAACACCAAGTTGAGGAGGGTTTTTCTGTCAGAGCCCCGCAGACTGACTCTGGTGCGAAAGGTGTTGGGTGCTCACTAGTGGTTCGTGTTCAGGGGTTGATGCCTGCTACCTTAATGATTGTTCCTTAGGCCCGTTTGCACTTGTACCCCCTGGTGAATCATGTTCTGGGGCATTGGAATCTCAGGATTCTGAGCTGATGATTCCGGGGGGTGTAGCCATCGCCGAGGAGTTGTCCTGGTGGCTGGAGGAGCGGAACCTCTCGAAGGGCTCTCCCTTTGTGTCCTAGGAGAGGTTGGTACTGGCGACCGATGCCAGTGAACTGGGGTGGGGGGTGGTGTTGGCTCAGGAATCTGTACAAGGGATTTGGTCAGTTCAGGCTGCAGAGATGTCTTCCAATTGGAGGTAGTTGAAGGCGGTTCAGTTGTCCTTGACTCATTTTCTTCCTTGGGTCCTGCAGCGGGATGTGATGGTGCAGTCAGACAACACGGTGGGGGTGTGTTATGTCAACCGCCAGGGGAGTGCGAAGGTTGCTTCCTTCACTTCTTGGCTCAGCAGATCTGCCAATGGGCAGAGTTGAACTTGTTATCTCTGGGAGCTTTGCATCTGCCGGAGGTTTTGAACTTGGAGGCGGCTCGCCTGAGCCAGGTGTTTTCCTCCCTGGCTGATATGTGCCTAATGCAGGAAGTGTTTGGGTGCCTGATGGACCTGTTTGGGTCCCAGTGGTGGACCTATTTGTGGCCCCTGGGAACGTCTTGCGGGAGAAGTTTTGTTCTCTGGTTCTGTCGGATTCAGTTTGGAGGGTGGATGCGTTGTCCTTCCTATGGGAGGGGTACCTGATGTATGCCTTTCCCCCAATTGCCGTGATTCCGTGGGTCCTGCTGAAGGTCACGATTGTCCTGGTGCCTCCTGCTTGGTCCCGAAGGCCTTGGTTCCCTCTATTGTTGAGGTTGGAGGTGGGTCTTTGCTGGCAGTTGTCGGTGGTTCCTTGTCCCCTGCCGTTTCCCCCTCTGTCCCAGGGATTGTGTGGCCCACTTGCGGCTGGTGGGTTGGCTGTTGAAAGGCTGAATCTGGTGGCTTTGGGGTGTTCTCCTTCTGTGGCTGAATTTATCCAGCGGTCCCAGCGCCCTTCGACTCTCAAGTCCTATACCAGGCATTGGGTGTCATTTCTGGATTGGTGTATGGCTCGGGGTTGGTATGCTTTGGAGGTGGACCCTATACGTATCGTGAATTTCCTGAAGTATGGCTTCGACTTAGGGCTGGCTGTGTCCTCCCTGAGGGCTCAGTGGGCGGCTGTGAGGGCCTTTAGGGGTTTGGACTGTGAGCCTGTGGTTCCCTTGGTGTACCAGTTGTTGAGGAGTTGTTTCATTCAGAAACCGGCAATTAGTTCGTTTGCTCCTAGTTGGGATCTTCCTTTGGTTTTGGGGGCGGTGCAGGGGGCTCCTTTTGAGCCTCTGAGTGGGGTGTCTCTGCGTTTTTTTGACGATCAAGGTACTTTTTCTTGTCGCGGTTACCTCGGCTCGGAGGATTGGGGAGTTGGGCTCCTTGCTTTGTTCGGAGACCTTTTTGTGTTTTTTTCCAGATCGGGTTGTTCTACGACCTGATCCTTCCATTGTGCCCAAGGTTCCTTCCTCGTTTCACTGCTCGGAGGATCTGGTTTTGCCTGTGTTCTGCCTGGATCCTCTTTCGAAGGTTGAGGTGCGGCTGCACTGTTTGGACATTCTGCGGGCTCTGGAGGTGTACTTGCTGCGTACTAAACCATTTTGTTGGGTGGATTCGCTTTTTGTGACCCTTGGGCTGGCTGGTCAAGGACTGAAGCCTTCTGGGGCTACTCTGTCATTGGCTGAGGTGAGCTGTGGGGGCTGCGTATGATGCTTGTGGAGTTCTGGCACCTGGGTCGGTGCAGGGAAGATCGACTCGGAGGTGGCTGCTTCCTGGGCTTGTTTTCAGCAGGCTTCCATGGCTGAGATCTGCAAGGCTGCCACTTGGAGTTCTCCTCACACCTTTATGTCCCATTATCGTTTGGTGGTGGGTGGGACTAAGTCTGCTGTGTTTGGGGATTCAGTGTTGCGTTCTGTTCAGGTGGTGTGAATTTCTGCTTGTGCTAATAAAGTCTATTTCTGCTACTGGGAGAAGCCTATTCTTGCTTTGGGGCCTGCGTATGATGCTTGTGGGGTTCTGGCGCCTGGGTCGGTGCAGGGAAGATCGACTCGGAGGTGGCTGCTTCCTGGGCTTGTTTTCAGCAGGCTTCCGTGGCTGAGATCTGCAAGGCTGCCACTTGGAGTTCTCCTCACACCTTTATGTCCCATTATCGTTTGGTGGTGAGTGGGACTGAGTCTGCTGTGTTTGGGGATTCAGTGTTGCGTTCTGTTCAGGTGGTGTGAATTTCTGCTTGTGCTAATAAAGTCTATTTCTTCTACTGGGTGAAGCCTATTCTTGCTTTGGTATCTGCTCATGTGGTACGGACTGTGATGGGGAGGTCTGACGAGGAGGTAATGACCGGTTACTTACTGGTAATATTCATTACTCCGAGTCATAGACCTCCCTATCACAGTCCTGGTTCCCATCCCTCCCTCCCTGTTTGGCTTCTTGTGCTTGGGGGTACAGGATGTGAATAGGGGGGTCATGGATTACTTGCCACAGGATGTGGGGGTGGCCTGGAGGGTAGGGATGGGCTAAAGAGTTTTGCTTGGAAGTTCTGAGGGGAGGAGCTATGCTCATGCGGTATGGACTGTGACCGGGAGGTCTACGACTCGGAGTAACGATGGTTACCGGTAAGTAACCGGTCAATAGTGCTCACAAGAACTTTCAATGAACTCCAGCAGTTTATTGTGATGACAGATACGCACTGGAGGTCCAACAAAACTAAAATAGAGATGTGAAAAAGTAAGGTAATTGAGTTGAGCCTTACAAGCGCAACCACAGAAAACAGGTTTAGCTAGGCATGCCTCAATTGAAAAGGTAAACAGTTTAAATATGTAAGCTTGGTATTTAAGGCAAAAATGACTGAAAGGAGGAGAAAAGGACTCTGTGGGGCTTGGAGACTACAAAGACCATACTCCTTGTGCCAGGAGGTAGTGGAGGATGCGGCACCCTATCTGCAGCACTATTCAGAGCATTCCTGAGACCAGGAGTGCAGGATGTGCATGGAGTGCGCTGGGATGAAAACCAAGGCCAGTCTAGGCAATTCAATTACGTCTAATCGGCTGGGGGGGGGCGGGGGTTGGTAGGGTTGCTGATGGGAAACATGGAAACACTGCTGCTGCGCTTTTGTTACAGAGGGCCGATATTGCAGCACTGCTACAAAACTGGGGACCGATATTGCATCACTGCTGCAAAGCTGGCTCCCGCGGTCCAGAACCGTCCCCTACCCTTCTGGTCTAGCAGGAAAATGCCCGGTGCCCACTATGGCCAGTCCAGCCCTGGCAAAAACACAGCCATTAATGGGCCTGTCTGTGCCTGTCCATGACCGAACGAGGCTGAGCTGAGCCAAGTATGCTGGAAAAATTAGTTTAAAGATAATATAGGGCTTTGGGCCCCATTACTGACTATAAATGCTGCACATAAGACAGGACTTCTCCAATTCTGGCGATCTGCTATAATTCTACAGGTCTTCAAAAAGGGTTGCCGTAGGGATCCACACTACTGTCGCCCCATACTCCTACTGGACTCAATAGTAAAGATCATTAGGAGAGTAGTCCTGGAGAGGCTTTTGTTAAGGTACTTAATGGGTGACTTACTTACTGGAGCTCAGTATGGTTTTAGGAGTGGCTTAGGGGCTCATGAGCAGTACTTGAACTTAAATCTCGTTTTATACAAATATATGGTTGCTAAATGTAGTTCAATGGCATTTATGGATCTCTACTAAGCATTTAACAGCATAAATAAGTCTAAACTGGGAGAGATCCTGCTTGAAGGATAGTGGAAGGATTATAGAACTTCCTGCGCGCTTTACATTAGAAACTTTCAGCGTCAATACGCTCCGGGGGTAAAAGGGGCAATGTATGGATTCCTTCGAGCTAGCTCTTGGGGTTTGACAAGGTTGTAACTGTGCATAATAGTTATGCAACTGTTCCCACCATCACTTACCAGCCAGGTCTCATAGCTGCGGAATATTAAGTATGCTCACATGTGACATTACCATCCATTCAGTGTGTATATGTGCGAGATGTCAACACCATTTGTGACAACTTGAGTTTTAGAGATATGACATCCATGTAATAATATGCATTTTAGAAATTATCTACGTTTGTGCAATCTAATAATCTAAAACACCCTTAAGACAGCGTCAGCTCGCCTGAAGTGCTTATCCAAAGTTACCAACTTATTTCCCTGATCTACGTTGCCATAATTAACAACATTCAAGGTGTTTATTGGCATGATCTTAGGGGCATATTTATGAGTCCCTTGCACCACCACCATAGCATCACTTTTTGTGAGGCTCCGGTGGCGCAAATCACAAAATCAAATTTATGATATCACACAAAGTTACTTTGTGTGGATTTTCATGGCCTCGTAGAAATTGAGTAAGGCAACGCTGCACAAATCGCTGCATTGCCTTACTCTGTGTTAGGGAGGCATTCTATGGGCATTGCGGTGGGTGTTCCCACGCAACACCCATGGATTTTGATGTGTTCCCAGATTTACAAAACCATGTAAACCTGGGGATGCGCCAAAACCTTATGCCTCCCCAGGGGAGGCGTAACAAGGAGAAATAACTTTATTTCTCCTAGTTGTTTCCTCTTTCCATGTGTGTTGCATTCTGCAGCACACACAGAAAGAGGAACACGCATCTCAGGATTGTTTTTGTGCAGGAAGGTGCCCCTTCTTGCACAAAAACAATCCTGCTGACAACACAGGCGCCCTTGCACCTTGGTGCAAGCCTGCTTGCGTAGGCTGCTGAAATGGCACCAGTGTTTGGGGGAAAGGACAGGAATGCACCGTATTAGATAAATACAGGCCATTCCTGCCCTTTCACTTTGACATAGAGCAGCACATCAAGGTGACTTGCTACTCTGCCCTATGCCAAATCCCCGTAAATGAGGGCCTTAGTTTAGAAATGTGGTGCCAAAGAGGACAACAATTCAAGCGCTTGCTTCAGAATGATTATTTAGCAGAAGTCATGTACTGTAGATTGTTCGAGGAGGGATGTACAGAATAGTATTTGCATGTACGGTGTTCATAGTGTCAGTTACCCACAACAGGATTCAAACAACATGTTCTGTGTTTACTGATTAGCTGCACATTTGACTGAGTTTATTGAGCAGTACAGCGTGTATTAGTGAATGTTGTTGTTCAGAATGTTCCAGTGCCAACCAGCGCTGATGCCACCAGTGATGTCATTATTGGAATGTTGGAGCTAACTGAGGAGGAGTGGGGATTTATGAACTAATGAGTGAAAAGACATGCTGATTAATACAAGTTTCATCAATATCGCCAAGAGACCGCTTGGTGGATGTGCGCTCTATAAGAACCTGTAACATAACAACACAACATAACAATATGTACACTTATATTTTCTCTAGTCATAGAAACAAATGAGGGTGTTTTCCTCTGGAAATAGAAATAAATCTACAGTATTTTCTGATCAGCAATAATCAGGAACACAATGTGCACCCACAATGATTGTCCTGTGAGACTGACTCTCTGTGTCTCCACAAGGTAGCTTGAAATCTGTTTTTTCCCCCCAGTTCATGAGCATCCTGCAGTCAAAGGCCAGGCGCAGAGGGCTTGCAAACAGCCACTGAATGGTACTTAGACACCTACTCTGGGGCATATTCCAGGGGGACAGCTTCACAGTTGCCAATCAGATACTTCCCCAACTTGGGTGCCTGCAACCGAGCAGCACACTCCTTTTACTCCCTCTTCTAATAGCAAATCAGAATAAATCACATAACTGCTTTCAGATGTTGGAAAAGGCTTTTCAGACTCATAAAGAGGGTTTAGTACATTTCAAAACTCTCTTTTGCAGTTGAAAACTGTTCAATGTTATTCAATCACAGGTTTTGCAACCCCAAAATATTCACACAAAAAGGTCAGGAGGTACAGTCTTATGGGAAATGGCCCAATTACTTACAGATAATCTTCATAACACTTAGCCCAACTCATCCTCATCTCAATCAGTACTTTGTGAGGGAAGGGGGTACAGAGATCTGCGCTTTAAGAATTCCATTTGGAGGTGCCAGTTATTTTGGGTCTGAGTTGGAAGACAAGCAGAGAGAAAACACTTCTCCTCCTTTATGAAGCAGTCAAAATCATAATTTTTTTAACACAATTCTTCCTGCCATTCCTCGCAAGTACCAGATGAAGCAGAGACAAGACCCTCTGAATAAAGATCAATGCTTCTGACTATGACGGGAGTCACCAAAAAGATGGGCAGTGATTAGAGGTTGGTCGAAGCATCCATAATTTTGTGGATTTTGGGCAGGTCTGTCTCAGAGAAATGGGAGCGAACGGTAATTAAGAGAGGATATCAGATAGAGTTCATAGCACCACCATTAGACTCAGGAATCATACCTACTCCTGTTCTGAGCTCATAAGTGATGCAAGTAGCCTTAAAGGAAGGGATTCAAGCATTGTGGTTGAAGAAAGTTGTAATCCTATTCTTCGAGAAAGAAATGAGGAAAGGAGTTTATTCAGTAGTCTTTCTGATTTCGAAAAGTGTGTGTAGGTTTTCAATTAATTATAGATTTGAAACATCTCAACAAGTTTGTGAGAAATATTTCCTTGAAGATGGAGACCTTACATCACATAGTCCCTTTAATTCAGAAGGATCATATACCTAGCAACTTTGGACATGGTAGAGATATATCTACATGTACTGAAGGAGAAATCCCATCAGACGTATCGGAGATTTTGTGTAGAGAATCATTCCTTTGTTTTATGCTGAAGTCATCACCGAGAGTCTTCACAAAGATGGTGGCACCTTTAATTGCTCTACTTCATCTGCAGGGGATAGCATTATTTCTGTACCTGGATGACTGGTTGTTTCTAGCATCATCATCCCATCAATTGGCTAAAAAATATTTCAGTGCATAACTATTCTAACTTACACAGACTTCTCCTCAACAGAGCAAACCATCAATGGATCTCGTTTTTATCAAAGCAAACTTTAACACCTGTCTAGCAAGAGTGATTTTTGCATAAGAAGCAGTATATTGACTACAGATTTTGTTGCAACAGATGCCTCAGAAGGAAGAAGCAACTGCTTTCAATTGGTTGGAGAGGAGGACCTCAAGGCAGCCTTTGTGTTCACTGTTCAGTGGGCGAAGTTGCATCTCAGACCTTTACTATGGCACCGTCAGAAACATTGGACACCAGCTTTTCATTTGGTACCAGTATCTCAGGATATAAGGAAGAAGCTTCAGTGGTGGCTGGTGCCAGACAATCTTTCCAAGGGCATGCCATTCCTGACATTTTGCCCTATTGGTGCTAACAACAGATGCCAGTGCAGTGGCATAAGGTGCCACTTTAGAGAAATAGTCACACCTGGCAAGATGGACTTTGGTAGAGTCACTGAAGACATCGACTGGAGAGAGTTAACAGCAGTATTTAAAGGTTTTCTCCACTTTAGACAACATTGGATTCTTTCCAATGTGTTGGTGAGGATGGACAGTTCAGTTGCCTTAGTCTACACTGGTCCTCAAGTTAACACACACTCTCAACCCACTAAGAGTTACTGCAGTTCCACTAACTAATAAAGGAGGTCCTCTGAGGCTTAAGCAGGGCTTTATGTGGCCCGGGTCTGAGCACTGGCAGTTATTTTCAGGGGGCCTCGAAACTGGTCTCTATCGGGCTCTACTTTGGGGCCTTGCAAAGGTAGTCCGTTTTCTTGGACTGCAGTGAGAGAATGCACATCGATGTGCGCATGCTCATTTTGCTCACTACTGAGTAGTGGAGGTCAAGGCATGACGTCATGTCGTCATGCCAGGTGAGCTGCGTTGTAGGGGAAAGGGAAATCCTTTAAAGAGAGCCATTTTCTCTCAGGATTTCCCTTCTCTTTTTGAAGCGCAGGAGCAACGTCGTCTTACTGATGCAGTAGGATGGCAGTGTCTCAGGATATTCTTTATACCTTGCAGTGATGCAGTAGGCTTTTCTTTTTTTCTGTGGGTTTTGTATTGTTTGGGTTCTGGAGTAGCGTGCTACTCACCGAAAAAAGCAATTCAACACCTCAGGGGTAGCAAGCGCTATCTAAATGCAAACCTTTTCCCTCTTCCATCCCTCCGCTATCCTTCTTAATCCAAATAACTTACTAACCTATCCACCACTCAAATTACTTTCATATTTCACTATACTAATTCACCACTAATCCTTTATGGGTTCCATAGTAGCGTGCTACTCGCCGAAAAAGCGCTGCGACGCCTCGTCAGGGGTAGTAAGCGTAACATAAATCAAGTTACAATACAATACATTGGGCCTTAGCAGGGAGTGTGTGTATGTGTGTGAGAGAAGTGTGCAGGCAGTGTATACTGGTATCTGTGTGTGATGCAGCGAACAAACCCAGTGTATGTAAATCAGGATGGGGTAAGTAGACTGGAGAAGTGTACATATAGCTTTGTATGTTCAACAGCAGAAAAACTGTGTGCAGAGTGGAAGTGTGTGTGGCAGCAGAGTGTTTCTGTGGAACAGAAAGACAGCAATAATGTGTGTGTTTTTGGAAGTGGCTATGTGGGCTACTCGGGGAGTACATTCAGTTGTGTGGCCTGGCTGGGTGGTCAGAGTGTGTGTCTGTTTTTTTAAAGTTAGAGGGGCTCATTCCATATTGTTGTATTGGGCCTTCAACTTCTGCCTGGGATATTAGTCCAGTGAAGACGTGTACTAAGCAATCACCAATGCCATAATATTAGATAACATTGAAACAAATAGCTATAAGATAAACAGCGTCTCCATTGCGAGCAGGATGTTCGCACAAATAGAGTGACAAGGAAAGCCACTGAATGGAAAGCAATGGGCAGGTTCCGAGCCTCTCCATGTTCATGGTGAGCCACAGTTTACTTTGCAACAGACTTAGCATGTACTGTCTAGAAGGCTTGACCTAAACACAGCTGGTCACTGGTGTGATTGCGGTGCCCATAATCTGCAGTGCTCCAGGCCCCTCTGTGCCCTGTTAATGTATGCTATGGATAAGGCAATGGAGTCTGCAGAAAAGTACAGAAGAATTAGTCAAAATCGGTTGCCACCCACAGTTTGGGAAACACTTATTTAGAGTGCATTTACTAAACTATACATGTCCGTGTGTTTTGAGTGTCGTTGTGTGATAAGTCTGGTTAGATGTACCAGTGCCATCTTAAGGACTTTTGGAACCTCGGGCAAGAAATATTTTGGGGCCTCCAGATCAGGAAAACCTTACAACTCCACTGCACAATGAGAGATACTTTCAGGAGCAGCACAAAATGAAGAGTAACATCTGCCTGCCAGATGGCACTTCAATTAAACATTGTTGATCACTGGAGTAAACTATTCAATTTTTGTTGCAGATAAGAGGCTAAATATTCTCGCTGCGTGACGCAAGGCCTTATCACCTGGAAACCAAAATCAGCAGGGGAAATCAGCAGAGGAAGATTTTCTTTTCTTTTTCAGATATACCAGTCCAGCTTTCAAGAAGGAAGTTCTAAATTTTAACATGGCTACTAGTGGCTTATCTGTTTCTGCTCTGAAGCTCAAGTCTCTGCAGTCTTCAAGGATTGACTTCCTACCATCACTGAAGCCCCAGCGTGTTACAGGGAAGTCTTGTCCAGCGCAACCAGCTAGTGATGATGCTAGTAAAACTCAGCAAGAGTCTGCCAAGGACAGTCCACCTTTACAAAGACTTCAATGTGTGCCAGAGAAAGAAACTGTCGAACCCTGACTGCTGGAACACTAAACAGTGGTATTACTTTCAAGAGGAATATAAATGGTTGTATCTTAAGTCAGGCAATATTGGATGTTCTTCCTGCAAACTGGGTAACTCAACAGGTCTTTCAGTGCACAATAACACCCAGGGCAAGCACATAAGTAAAGGGTGGGAAGATGGCAAGGTTGGTCCTTCCAGTGAGGGAAAAACTTTCAGGAAGAAGATTATGGAGCATAAGGCGAGAGCTGCTCACTTGGCAGTTGAAGACATTCTTACAGCTCAGCAGAAAAATACATTGACGGCGACAGTACACAAATGTAATGCAAAACATATGGAGAGCACATGCAGGGTATTTGTCACTGCCTACTACTTGGCAAAAAAAATCGCCCTTTCATGGACCACCCTTATCAAATTCTCTATCAGACAAAGAATGGCAGTGCAATGGGCTGTGTTTTGCACAGCAATGTGACTGCAACTGAAATAATCAAACACATTGCACTCGAAATGCAACACAGATTAGTCTGTTATATCAGACAACACAAACCAAAGATCACAGTATTAGCAATACTTCTACCTTAATCATCTACTTCCGTGGCATTTTTGGAAATTAAAGTACCCCAGTGACTATCTATTTCGGCCTCCTGGAAACGGCCAGAAACAAATGACAGCGCTCATAAGCTACTTCGAAGAAGTTGGACTCACAAAACGTTTGCTACATGATATCTTGATTGCGGTATGTTTAGATGAAGCAGCAGTAATATTTGGTAAACAAGCATTTACAATGCAACGGTCTCGGCATTGTTAAAGTTAGAGCTATTGGCATTGCTCATGACATTATTCTATAGCTATCATTTCAGGGCCCGTAGGATGCCGGCGTCTCCGCACCCCGCTGGCTCGAAGAGCTTGAAAAAACATAAAAGCGACATAATACAGATTGGAGACACAAACACACACACAGACACCGCCCCCCCCCCCCCCAAACACTCCCTCCACCAAGACCTCTGCTTCAGGAACAAAACCGAAGTCTTTGCCACTGAAAGGGGAAGGTTTTGTGTGTTGCAACCGGAAGAACCGTGTGTCAAGCAGGGTACTTTCTAGTAGGCACAGGTCCATGTGGCACAGAGAGGGAGGAAAGAGATAAATAAAGCAGAAGTAGGCAAAGAAAAGCATGGTGAAGAGAGTAAGGGGATGAGTGGCTAGAAAGGGGAGAGAAAAGAAAGACTGGGGGGGGGGGCAACAGAGAGGAAAAAAAGGAGTGGCGAGAGAAAGGGGAATAAAGAGAGGGCAAGGACGTAGAAAAATACCCAAACAGGGTGAGAGAGACAAGAGGGCAGATCACGATTGTAGAGGCGGGGCAGTGACGACAGAAATGAAGAGAGATACTGCACGCAGCAGGGAGTGCCACCTTCTAAGCAAGCAGTCTCAGCTAAGACAATATAGTTGTTTCCCCGTCCCCAATGACCAGGCCTTCACCCTCCACTCCAACGCAACCACCTCCTGTTTGCCACAGATGCCGCACGAGCTGGTGGAAAGGGCGCGCACTGTATCCTGCCTGAAATTAGCAATTCAAGTGAACATGACAACCAACGCCCACGTGTGATCGCCTAATTATGTAGACCTGGCATATTGGACAGATGCACACGGGGTGGAAACGAAGGCAAGAAAGCAGCAGAAGGGGAACTGGGTACACTACACGCAGTGTACCAGAGCAGATGCAATCTGGGGTATGCAGGGGAAACCGGAGACTTCACACAATAGCGCTCTTAAAGGCAGGCTGGCGTCGGGCCACACACAACTGACTCCGCCACAGCTCACATGGCCTACCTTTTGTGGAGAGGCTTGCAGAAGTGGATACAGAGCAGGAAGGAGTCTATTAGCAGAGCCAGCAGCGGGGGAGTCCCTGTGATGTCCGAGCAAGGGAAAGTGACACGGAGTCGGTTTACAAGCCGAGGTCACCGGAAGACACCACTGCCTTTCTCCGAGGCGAAGCAGAAATGCCTCGGAGAAACGCAGTGGCGTTTTCGGATTCGGGCGTGTTTTTCTTTTTCTCTCCTCTTGCCATTGGCTGGAGGAGATAATTAGAAAAGTAACGAAAAAACACGCCCCCGAATCCGAAAAGGACGGTGCCTGTTCGGAGTGACAAAGCCTCTTCTCCAATGGCTGGCCAGCATTCAAGAGGCCAGCCAATGGAGAAGAGGGGAGAAGAGGTGCGGGTTCAAGCCCCTCTTCTCCAAAACATTAAATCTCCGACTTCCGGTTCTGCCTTCGGCAGACCGGACGATCCTCGACCTAAAAACAGCAGCAAGCCCCGAGAATGTGTTAACGGATACACACGCTGGCACACTGTGCCTGTTTGGGTGTTGGCCCAGTCACAGCAGTTGCTGACCTGGGCAAGCCGTCCCCGTCTTCTATTGTAAATGGCAGGCTGCGTATCTTTGCGTGAGAGGCCTGAGGCTACGGGCCAGGCTGGGCCATCGGTGTGTTCACGCTAAAATCCAACAGCTGAAAAGTTATGTTGCCTTGATATAAACAGATTGTACTCTGCCCCCTTTTTTTTCTTTAAATTTGACGTTCAACTGTCCACCACCCAAATTGCGGGGGTAAATAATGACATGTATTTTTTGGACGTTTTACCTCAGTGTTGTTCTGGTCGGGGTGTTAATGTGTAAGCTTTTGTTCTTTGAATGCAGTGTCTCTTTGCCAAGGACATAGCGCATACGGCCGCTGACTTGTTACATATAGAACTTTAGGGTGGTCAGGGTGTCAAATATTTTTTAATACGTTCGACCAACCTATTGCTTATCCTATAGTTTGCATGGTAGCAGTGCTACGACAGATTTGCCCTTGGGCGCTCAACACTCCTTCCTCTTACTGAACGTACTTGCATTCATCGACATCGGAAGGATGAAACCTTTAGCGGCCCCTGCTAAATGCAAACCTTTGGAATCCAGGGGCGAGCGCACAACAGAGGAGCACGTGCCTAGCTGACTGAGCTATCGTAGTCATCGATTAGTATTGCAAGGATTCCAGGACCTCACTGTCGTGCCTATGAACTAAGAATTACAACTGATAACTTTGGCGCTGAGGAACCAGGTTCGAATCTCGGCGTCGACTCAACACCCTGTGATTCTGGGCAAATCACTTAATCTCCACAAGCCTACCCAAAAATATTTTCTCCTTGTGTAATGTAACTGGTGCTCCTGTAAAGCGCTCTAAAACCTCGCGCTAAATATAAACTACAAATGTACGCCTGATGCAAAAAATTGAACTTTGTGGTATGATTCAAACATGACGCACAGCTGCCCTTCACTTTCCACACATTGCACCCAGCTCAGTTCACAGGAAGACGCTCGCCCCTCAATCGAGTGAAGATTTGTTTTGCTAATCACTGGCCTCACGCAGTGGTCAGTGCCAGCGGGCTACTGGAGGCCACGACCCTGCCACACCCTCTGCTCCAGGAGGAGGTGTGCGTACAGGCCGTAGTTGGTTGGTCTCCAGCTCTCTTGATCTCAGGGGAGGGAGAGACAGCCAGCTGCACACAGTTGGCTGGTGCCCCCAACCTTCAGGTTGCCTCGTGCGACAGATGTCTTGCACAGATAGCGGAGGTGTCCCCGTGTTCTCTCAGCACTACAC
The DNA here is from genome assembly GCF_964204655.1 of Triturus cristatus. Classification (NCBI taxonomy): domain Eukaryota; kingdom Metazoa; phylum Chordata; class Amphibia; order Caudata; family Salamandridae; genus Triturus; species Triturus cristatus. Next base: position 708,331,077 of record NC_140594.1, on the reverse strand, counting down.
CCTCTGAATCGAGGTTGCCGAGTCGATAACATGCCCAGGCATGTCCTGCAGACGTTCATTTAAGGGCCGTATGGGCGCTTTTCGTGGCAGCCACAGACTGGCCTGCTGAGGGGTTTGCGAGTCACTCGGCCTCCCCTTGCGGATGTCGTGGCTACATACTGCAGGCCGCCGGGTCAAGTGATTTAGGAAGCATGCCTTATGGTAATAATACCCACGTTGTTCAAGTCTGTGCAAACTGGAGCAGGAAACACTAGTTTTTGTTGTTAGCGTTGTTCTAATGAATGTTATTACTTTTTAAGTCGGTCTAAATGCCATTCCACAGTACTTCATGTTCGTTTTGACATAGTGTAAAAAAATGTTCTTTAAAAAGAAGCTCAACAAACGTAAGTTGCATCCGATATTCGCATTTTGTTGAACGCTGGTGGAATGTTACTTTGTTAATGTTAGGCGGCGTGGTGTGCCATGGAAGAAGTAACGATAAGTCCTTGTATTAGAGACAAGCATTGGCCCAGTCCGGTTTTCTCCGCATTATTTTTATATTGTAGAGTTAACGCGCTAAAACATAGCAGCTCTGTGCCAGGCAGCCCCGAAGACCGCAGCTAATGTGATAAGCAAACACCGCACGCCAACACACAACGTGTAATTGGACAATTGCCTTCCCGCCAGCTACCTGCAGCAAGTAACAAAGAAGCATTGCCAAATTCTTGAGGACATATTAAGTAATGAAGATCTGATATGTGGCACAGCGGGAACTGGAGGTGTGTACTCCTGTGTCCTGCCCCTGAGAGGCCCATGCACAGAGCCAGTCCTCGTCACCGACAGCTGGTGCATGTGTGTACATCCCCAACAAGCACAGACCTGATCTTTTCCGAGTTCATTCTGAAGCCACAGCGCACCCACCCATTGCAACACGCGGAGGCCCACGGCACGGGAGCTGAGACAAACAGGCCACACGATACCCAGCCACCGCACAGAGCATCTAATCTGGTCTTCCAAGAAAGTCGTGTTGAAATATGACCCGTTCTTCCGCGAAGGCAGCTGCATTCCTGACGTGAAATTCCCCAACCCCATGTCACCCACAGACCCAAATCTGGTTCAAGCGCCTTGTCTCTGGGAGATCCTTTGTTTTGTTTTGGGGGGGGGGGGGGCAGGGTACACACACAGTTACGTCACCTAGGTAAACATCGTTTGGGACCACGCATCAGTCTACGAAGAGCAATTTCACATAAGTCTCGTAAAACAGCTGGGCACTACACTACAGGCTTTCAGTGACACGGAGTCTGTTTACAAGCCGAGGGCACCGGAAGACACCACTGCCTTTCTCCGAGGTGCGAAGCAGAAATGCCTCGGAGAAACGCAGCGGAGCTTTCGGATTCGGGGGCGTGTTCTCCTCCTGCCATTGGCTGGAGGAGATAATTAGACTTCTTGAAAAAAACACGCCCCCGAATCCGAAAAGGACGGGCCTGTTCGGAGTGACGGACCTCTTCTCCAATGGCTGGCCAGCATTCAAGAGGCCAGCCAATGGAGAACAGGGGAGAAGAGGGGCGGGTTCAAGCCCCTCTTCTCCAAGTCATTAAATCTCCGACTTCCGGTTCTGCCTTCGGCAGACCGGCGGTCCTCGACCTAAAAAGGAGAAGTAGTAGCATTGCTGAAATCGGAATTTCCAAATCTTGTACTGACATGGCACTGTTTGGCTCGCAGACTAGAACTTGCTGTGGCAGATACAGTTGATGAGGTTGCAGGGGTCAATCACTTCAAGATTTTCATGGACTCATTGTATGCCACATACAGCATGTCACCCAAAAACCAGAGAGAGATAAATCCGGCCGCCAGCGAGCTATGTGTACAGCTTCAGAAGATAGGGAAAATGCTTGATACTAGATGGGTAGCATCCAGTTAGAGATCTGTAAAAGCTGTTTGGAACTGCTTCCCTGCCTTGTGCAAATATTTTGAGAATGCTTCTAAAGACCCATCTAGAACCATAGGAGACCGGAGTAAGTATGAAGGTCTCTTGAAAAAGCTTACATCCTATTCTTTTATCAGAGATTTGGGGGAAATGTGTGATGCACTCCAGGAGCTCAAAGACTTATCACTCTCCTTACAGAGGAGGGACATTAAATTGTTAATGCCCACAGACTTTTGGTCAGTCAAGTATGTATATTTAGAGCAATGAAGGACTCACCATGTGAGTTTGCTTCTGCGACTCAGAGAGCAGTTGGCGAGGGCATATTCAAGAATATTCCTCTTTTTCACGGAAAAAGTAGCTCTGTTGCCCTTAATCAAAATCCGTTTTACCAACATTTGTCTGTAAAAATCAATAAACGTTGTGACCCCGATTCTGAGAAAGAACTTATAACCAGCTTCAGTGTGCTAGATGCAGGCAACTTGCCGTCTGGTGATGAATGCATTCTTTATGGTGAAACAGATATCCAAAAGCTAAGTTCAGAGCGTCAGCTGCCAGCAAGAAATACAATCCAAGCTTTTAGACTTTTCAAAGATTTTGGTGGAAAGAAAACCCCTGAAGCATTACAAAAGTTAGTAGTTTGCATGGAAACCCTGCCAGCAAGTAATGCAGATTGCGAGAGAGGTTTCAGCGCAATGAACTTAATTGCTTGTCCAACAAGGGCCTCTCTTCTTGTAGAGACCATTTCTTCATGCTTATGGGTAAAACCCAATGGTCCTCCTTTTGAAACATTTGACGGAAAGCTATATGTAAAGAGTTGGCTGGCAAAAGGTAGAAGATCTGCTGAAGAAAATTGTTGTGAGAAACCCCAGCAAACTAGACACAGTGAATATCTTCAAGGGTTTTGGGAAATCCTGCAATAGATTTCTAAGTAATGTAAATAATTTTTACATGTTTTGTATTGTTATGGCTTATACTTAATAAATATACCTTTTTGTCTATTTTATTATCCTTTGCTGAATGCGACTTTATGATTTTCTTAAGCACACAATGCTAGTTATCTTGATTTAGACCACGCCTCTACTTGGATAGGCCACACCCCTTTATGAGGTTAGCCCCACCCCTTTTAGAGCACCCCATTTTTTTCACACTTAAATCCCTGGGCTTAAGTTATAACTTTAAAGTTGGTTTTCCAGAAAGACCATGTAATTCACTTATGCAGTGGATTGTACAACTCCTCCACACTAGCAATTAATGCCAAATCTGCAGAATATTTTTCTCCTGAGGTGATTTGAACTTACATGATAAGAACTGACTAGGGGGACTAACTATGTGGTGGCAATTTTACCATGTCCAGTAGGCATGGTGGAAAAGGAACCACCAAATGAGGGTACTGGAAACCTACCTGGATTGCATTTTCAATATCTCCACAGCAAGTTTCCAGGACCAGGACTGCCGCAGTTTACGTTGTATTCTTTCAGTCAGTCAGTCACACAGCTTTATTTGATCTTTTTAAAACGGATCATAAAAGCACAAGTTATCTAAATATTCCAACACTATATATACACATATATACACATTTAAAATAAGAATTAAACAGTTGCAGTGATCCGGGTAAATTCATATAAAAACGTTTATGAAAAAAGCAGTTCAGAATTTAAAATTAATTAATTAGTTGTTGCTACTAAAAAGTTGTTCCACCTTTTTCCTTTTCCTAAGACAAGCCCACAAAAATGAGGCAACAGAACAGCATAAAAATGGATCCGGTAGAGTTTTTAAAAAGTACACGGCCACCCGGCACTGCCTAAAATTGTGGTACCTCAGGATTGGGAGTATGAATGTTTTCCTTTCCTCTGTATAGGTCTTGTAAAATAATACAATGTGTAGATCTGACTGAACTGCGTAGTTGTTACAGGGACAGGGTAAGAGGTCTGCTAATTTATATTTATTTTGGGGGTATCCCAGGAGTAGCGGGATCATGTTCATGCAGAAACGCAAAAGGATAAATCTGTGTTGCGCATTATTTATGCGTGATAAATACTGAAAACCTCCCCCCGATCTTGGTGGTACCACATCATAAAGAGTTGAGGAATGATAAATACGTTTCTTTTCTCTTCGGGCATACTTTGATCTCTTAATGAATAAATCAGTTATTCTTTCCTTTGAAACCCTTTTGCAGGACTCAGGGTCCTGAAATAAATCTCCCATCCCTAACGCTTTCAGATGGACCTCTACGTAATTTAACCATCCAATTATTTTATAATAATTAATTTACAACAGTCCTTGATAATGGTTTGTGTCAAATCCACTGTAGACCTCCGCCATACTGATAGCCACAACAAGACTGGAGCCAGTCTTATGTTGTCGCTCAAATAAGGAAGCCCCAATTCACAGTGTAAAATATGATTTGAGGCTGATTGCGGTAAGGACACACGGTTTTAAAAAAAGGAGTCTATTTGTTGTAGTGGTGCAACATTAGCCATACCCCACACTCCTGCCCCATATAGTGCAGCAGACTTTATTTTAGCTGAATATATATTCTTAATTGCATCCAGTGGGCTGCCTCCCAACTTCGTAGCAAATCTTTTGACAGTGTTAACACTCCTTTGCATGCCCTGGGCTCTTGCTGCCACTAAATTAGACCATGAATGGTCTTTATCAACAAGCATTACAATACAATGGTCTCGGCATTGGTAAAGTTAGAGCTATTGGCATTGCTCATGACATTATTTTTGTTTATGTTTTTGTTTTTAAAACATTTAAAGAAACGGCATTGTTATTTACAATGTCAATAGCTTAATCACTCTCAAATGCGAGACCTTTTGCATTTGCACCCACACACAGATTAAGCTATTGACATTGTAAATAACAATGCCGTTTCTTTACATGTTTTAAAAACATAAACAATAATAATGTCATGAGCAATGCCAATAGCTCTAACTTTAACAATGCCGAGACCGTTGCATTGTAAATGCTTGTTGTTGTGCCTGCTGGGAATTCACAGAGGGATTCTAAGCAGGAGAGGCCCGTTTACAGCTGCCGAGGTCTCCTTTGTGAGTGCGAAAACGAGGTAATTGCCACACAACTCAATTCTGATCCCTGTACAAACTTTTGTTTGTAATGGGCACTTCTATTCAGGACTCAATGTACTGAAACCCTAGAGACACCTAATGCACGGATTACAAATGCCTCTGTAATTATAATCCTGCACAAACCCCTGTTTGCCGTTGGTGCTGCAGTTACCAGTGGGTCAGAGCTTATTACTAGGTTCAATAAAGTCTGCGTACCCCATTTAAATATTGGCATGTCGAATCTGCTGACATTTATCGAAGGGAAAAGGTCCTGTAAATACCCAAACAAGCAGATTTTGGCGCGAAAGGCGCCAGAATTCACAGGTTATGTCCCGTAATGAGGGCTAAACTCGAAAGAACGAGTGAGCGTGTATATTTACATAGCGGGCTCGAGACTGGAGAACTTCTATAGGTGGCGCGACAGCTAGACAGACAGACATGAAAAATATTCAAAATTCAGACACACAAAAAGGTGGACTGTAATTACACGGCAACAGATGTCTGTATGCAAGTGAAGGATGCGCTCCCGGACTGACGCAGTAATACATCGAGCTGTCAAATGTTGCAAAGTGTTCCCATTTTAATAGAGCCTTTTTTCGTGGAAACTTCCATTAAGCAGTGTTTTCGTGGCCCTTGGTGCTCGGGTGCCCGCCTCATTAGCAGGAGCAGGCGCTGCGCCTTGCATCGCGAGCCGCTGGGGCAGGGCTGTCAGAGGACGGGTTCCGTGCCAGCGGCAGGCAGAGGCCATTGTCCAAGGTCACAAGGCCGTGTCTGAGCGCTGGTGGCGGGAGCTGGGCACGGGGGGAGCTGGCTCTGCTGACAGCGGTGAGGAGCGCCGGGCCAGGGCACGGGCCGGGCGCCTCTGATAAACTGCTTAACTCTCTGCACCGGGGGAAATCATGAGTGGCACGGGGTCGGCCGGAGGCAGCGCGTGCTGCTGTGTGTGGGTACAGATAAACGGAGCGGAGACAACAGAGCTCAGGCAGGGTCGGACTACGACAGAAAATAGGCCCCGGAACAAATGTACGAAAAGGGACAATGCACAAATGGTGGGATCCGGCCACAGGTGGGGCCTGTACCTAGAGTGACCAGATTCTCAAAACAAACAAGGCAGAGCAAAAGGCAAGCACACCACTGCCTTTCTCCGAGGCAGAGCAGAAATGCCTCGGAGAAGCGCAGTGGCGTTTTCGGATTCGGGGGCGTGTTTTGCTTTTATCTCCTCTTGCCATTGGCTGGAGGAGATAATTAGACTTTCTGAAAAAAACACGCCCCCGATCCGAAAAGGACGGGGCCTAATCGGAATGACGGACCTCTTCTCCAATGGCTGGCCAGCATTCAAGAGGCCAGCCAATGGAGAACAGGGGAGAAGAGGGGCGGGTTCAAGCCCCTCTTCTCCAAGTCATTAAATCTCGGATCGAGACTGCGCAAGCGCAGCCTTCGAGCCGAGACCTAAAAAGCACTCCAGGGTATGAAAAGGAGTCGACTGTTTCGATTTTCTTGCCTGCCAACTGGAAATGAGGATGTTTCTCACCTCTTGCGGCTCCAGATACGATTATAAATTATTTAGATTCATTGACCTTTAGGTCAAGAGAGGCCATAAAGGCGGAGTAGGCTGTGATTAGCGTGTGTAGGGCTAAGCCAGATCTGGCCATCAATACCGCGTCGTCAGCGTACGCCAGAATCGGAAGGGGGATACGATCAAATTTAGGCACATCCACCGGTAGAGCAGACAGGGCAGACTCTACCCCGTTCGTTTAGATTGAAAAAAGGAACGGGGCAAGAACACAACCCTGTCTTACTCCCTTTTCGACTTTAAAGAGGCGAGTGCACTCCCCCTTCCTGTCATACCTTACACAGGCAGTGACATTGGCGTACAACTGGCGTATGAAACCAATTATTGGTGGATCGGTACCCATGCCCTCCATCATGGACCACAACCTCGGGTGTGACACACAGTCAAAGGCCGAGGTTAGGTCCATGAAGGCCATGTACAGTTTTCCGGCTTTTGCCTTAGTGTATTTCCCTATAGTTAGGGAGAGGTTTAAACACTGATCAACCGTCCCCATTCCTCTCCAAAACCCGTATTGCGCCTTCATAAAAATATTGTGTGATTCGGCCCAGTCCTCCAATCTGGCCAAAAGTACCCGTCCCATAAGTTTGGCAGTAGTGTCAAGGAGGGATATGGGACGATAGTTCTTTGGGGATCCCTTGTCACCTTTTTTAAAAATGGGCACAATTAGACTCTGGTTCCAAGAGAGAGGCGGGCCTACTATCTGGATGCTATTAAAAATGTTTGTAAGTAAAGGCACCCAGATATTATAATTCTTCTGAAAGAGATCAACTGGAACTCCATCTGGCCCAGGCGCCTTACCTGGGGTGCAGGCTTCCAACAACTTTCTTATCTCTAATACAGAGAAAGTTAACCCTCCCTGTAGTTAAATCTCTGGTGAGGATAACAGTGAAGTTGGACGGGTTGCTAAACCAAATATTTATTCATAGTGCCTCACCCATGCCTCTTCCTCTACATGCACGTCTAATGTAGGATCATTGATGTCTTTAAATTGTGCGGCATTCACGATTTTCCAGAAATCTTTACTGCTGCCTGGCATAGCTGCTTCCTCGAGATCTGCCCATGCCTGTGCTCTAAGATCTTTTTCCCTTGCCCTCCTCGCTAATTTATAATCTTTGCGTAGTGCACAGATTACAGAGCAATCTCTAGGGTGCGTGTTTAGAGCTTTAACAAGGGCTTTTTTGCTGTTGTGCAGGCTGTATCAAACCACCCCATTTTGACGGTAGCATTAGCGGACTTAACCTGTGTGAGTGCTTGTTTTACTTTTTCCAAAAGAGCAATAAACTGGCTGACCAAGAAATGAGGTGATGAATTCTCTTCCAGACAGGCTAATATTTCCTCCTTTATTTGAGCTATAATTTCAGGGTGTAAATTTAATCTTTGTGCTTGTGACCACTTCAGCTGATAACCGTTTTTTCTAGACAAATTTACACCTTCTACAATCTTATTGTACTGTTTAGGTTCAGATAAGATACTTAGGTAAATAAATAACATGGCGTGATCACTATAAGAAGAGAATCGGGTACTCGTATGGACAACTTTCCCATGTAAATGTGCCGAGGCTAAAATATGGACTATAATAGACTCTTGGGTACCCCTTCTAAAAGTGGACCCTTGCCCACCCTCTTCAGATATATTTATTAAGGACATATTCCACTTATAACAAACTATTCAAAACCTCACTATACTCATTATGTGTGAAGTGTGAAAAGAGGTTATTGTAGAAGTCTTCTACTCCGCATACCCTAGTGCCATTAAACTTACAAAGATGAGCATTAAAATCCTCCACCCATACAAGATTTGCACTACCCCCATTTTCCCCATGGTACAATTTCTCAATCTCTAATGCTAGTGAGTCTGCCACTTGGCTCGAGTTCCTCCCAAACTCATTATTGTAAAAATTAACAATTGTCCAGATGCCCTGTTTCCTACTACCCAACTCAAAGATCTGAAAGTGAGTATGCCTAGGACCAACTACTTTGATTTGAAGTGGTAAAGTATTTGAGAATAGAGTAAGTAAACCCCCCTATGTCCCAAGTCTCTTGAAAAATTGCTACCTCCATAGATTGCCACTTATTTGTCCATTCAGGATTGGCTATTTTGCAAGCTAAACCTGCCACGTTCCACGATATCATATTAGGTCTGGTTCCCTAATATCAGTCGTACAGGTTGGCAAGGGGTGCTCGTGTACCCGAACCCTGGGTGCTAGATTTGCAGCTGTAGTGGCCTCTTCGGAGGACACTACAGCCTCGGAGGACCGTGGAATCGGAGGAATCCCCAACGGGGGTAACCTCTACAAGGGCCACAGTAGTTGCCTTACTAAGTAGTTTGGGCGGTGATGTAGGTAGTCAGTCGCATTCCTCCAAGTTCGACAGTGGTGCAAATCTATTATATAGCCCAATCCCAGGATTTAAAAGGGGTCCCTTATTCGTACCAGAGGGTGTTTTCAGTTGTCTGCCCCTGTATTCCCCTCCCATGGTTACACCCTGGTCAGTATAAAAGAATTCCAGGGATAAAGGTATTATTTGGGAATTCCTTTGAAAAAAGCTATGGGAGTTAGCTAAAAGAGAGGCACTTGTGTATGCATTGTCAAAAATTAATTACCACACAATCGCTTTTCTTGAACCCCCACCCATCCCACTTTCCTGGCCATAATAACTTCATTAGCCAGTTGCCGCCTCCCCCCCTCGGTCATATGGACATTACTTTTTAACCAATGAAGACCTTTGTCCATTAATTGTCTTTTGGTTTCGCTTTGATTTTCTCGAAGGGGAGGGACATTTGCCAAAACCAGGGCCAGTGGTGCAGCGGTAGGGGGGAGATGGAGAGTTTGTTTTGGCTGGTGCTTAAGTATTCCAGTGAAGTTCTCAGGTAGCCCTGCCTGGTGCATAACTCCTCTAGCTTCCGTCCTAGGTAGTAATTGCTGGCGAGCTAGGTCCCCTTCAGTTAGCCCTTGGCCAGGCTGAGTAACGCTTGTTACATTCATATTAGGGAGGGGGATTAAGGGCTCTGCTACAGGATTGGAGGAGCCTCCAGGGAGTATAGATGATGTCAATGTCATTATTGAAAATGGAGGCAGCCCTCATGCTTCTATTGATGGTGCTAATTCAGTATTCCTAGGTGCTATCGTAGAAGCAACATTCAATGGGGGCATACGGGCAAGTAGTAAACAGTTCTGCGCTTCCAATTCCCCCAGCCGAGTTTCAATTAAAGACAACTTGGTTAGGATGGGAGCCATTATATCGTTTAGCCTTGTAGAGAGTTCTGCCCAGAAAGAGTCTGGCTGCAGCGCCTGAAGCGATGGTGTGTTGAGGGGCACTGGAGCTGCCGGTATTTTGGAATTCGTAATCTGCACTTTTGTTTGGACAGTTTTAGTTTTGGGCGCACGAGTGGTTTTAGGTTGTTTTGCTTTTATTCCACTAACAACTCCCCCTGCTCTGGTTCGCTTAGCCGGTGGAATAGGTGAAGAATCCAATAATGAGCAATTCAAGGGGGAGTGCCCTGTACCTCTGCTTGGTGTGCTCCCTGTATTCGAGTTAGAGAGCAAAGGCCCATGTTGGTCTTGTGTAAAGACTAGAGTATTTAGGGGCAATGGCGTTTGTATCGATTGTGTGTCTGGAATATCATAATTTACAAGGCCTGAAGGCGCGCCCTGTGTTAAAGGGAATGGCTCCATAGACAGACGCCTTTCGGTCAGCTCGATCTCATGCGAGAGGACGCTGGCTGCTCTTACTAGAAAAGAGTCCAAAGTGGCTCCGACCCCTTTCATATTCTTTCATATAACAGTAACTGCTGAGAAACGTGGTTGACGTAGATTATGTTACTAATAACAGTGGGCAAGATTTAACAAACACTTGCATTGTCCTTGCAAGAATCATTTACAAAGCTATGCAATTTGATATATGTGTGCCCTTGTGTTACTTTCCACCTGCAAAGTAATGCAGGGTGCCTTCTTGTACTGCCTTGCGTTACTCACGGTCAGGTAGGCGTCACATGGGTGGAGCATGGGTGTTCTCGTGCATCCACCCATTTATATGGACGTAAACCAGAGTTTACCCCAAAATGGTGCATCTACCGAACCTTGGCCTAACAAGGAGAAATATTTATATTTCTCTTTGATGCTTTCCTCTTTGCAAGTGTGATGCATTCTGCAGGACACACACAATGAGGAATATGCCTCTAAGGATAGCTTTTGTGCAGGAAGGAATCTCTTATTGCACAAAAAGTAACCTGAACACAACGCCTGCACCGTTGCTGCATGACACAATGATGCAAGGGTACTTGTGCTGGTGCTAGGCTGCCACAAGTGTTCCTGCGCACGAATGGAGCAGAAGTGCACCATTTATTAGGATATATGGCATACTTCTGCTCTCCCCGACATGCAACCCAGCACAGCAAGTTTCCTTGCTGTGCTGCATTTTGGGAAAGTTTAGTAAACCTGGGCCTGAGTTTGTCAAGGCTACAACATGACTAAGCAGCCTTTTCGCAAGATACTTAAAAGGATAGAAGAATGCTGTGTAGGTGAATATAACTTCTACAATTCTAAAGCAGATATGCCATACAGCCCCTCTCTTAATTAGCCCCTAATATCAAGCTAGTGAATACATATTGAAATTAAGCCTGTAATACCGCTGTTAACAAATTGAAGATACTATTTGTATCAGACTTTTTGCACAAACTGTGTTCCATCCCACAAGCATAGCCTTGGGGTCCTATAGTCCATGGCCACAATGCAACAGTGCATTTCCGGTTACAGACAGAAAATCTACTATATGAAAGGCTCAATTTCAGGTATTTTTAGGTCGAGCCTAGAGGCTGCACGCATGCGCTGCTCTGTGAGGCATGCAGTAATCCATCTGTGATTTTAGACCACCCCCCTCATTCTATTTTTTCCTTTGTGCGCCTTTCTGTAGTCGTTTGTTTTTACTGGTGGAACGCTGCTCTTTGTCCCACATTTGGGTGTGGTTTCAATTTCGAGGTGACTTCCCCTGTTACAAGTGCCATTATGTTTGAATTCTTTTTTTGTTTGTTCAGGCACTCTTTAATTTGCATAGAATGGTCCCCGCCGCCTCTTTCTGGCCCGCAGCCACTCTTGTTTCCCTTTAAGCATATCTGCGATATGATCCTATTTGCGAGCGCTACCCTTTGTCGTGTTGCCATTGCACTTGCCACCTCCTGTTTTTAGTGATCAGCACCTCCCTAGTAAGTGTATTTTTGGAGCACTTGGGTTGTGTTAAAATTGCCTCATTCACAGCCCCAAACCGTTTGTCCTGTGGAATGACGGACACCGTTATCTTGATTCCTTCCTGTTTTGCCCCCTGTATCTTTTGCGGTGCATGGCGCCGTAAATAACCTAGTTGGCTCACAATTTCAGCGATAAAGTCAGCAAAATAACAGGCCGAAGAGATAATGTCCCTCAATTACTTTTGCCCCCTTGGGACACGAGATGTAACTCCTTAAGAAAATACAGCTTCCATTGTCGCAGATCAACTTACGGGCACAGCTGATGTTCGTGGGGCCTCTGGCTCTTTGTTATTTCTGAAGGGAAGCTCAGATTTTGCACGGATGGTAGGAATGTGGCTGGCTTAGTGGTGGGGGGAATCAGTGGTAGATGTCGCTGGCAGGTAGAGGGAGGGGTCGTCGATGTAATTAAGCCCTCTAAGCAGGTGACTGTAACTTGAACCCAGTTACACCTCTGTAGGCCGCTAGTGAAACCTTAACTCAGACTCTCCCAGCTTTAGAGGAAGATGGAGAAACGCCGGCTCCGGCTGCAGGAAAAAGCAAGCAGGTAATAATACATATGTATTATAGTTTATAACTATGGGGATGTGTGTCCTTTAGGGCTACTGGCACGTCATTACTACACGATGCAGTGCCACAGGAAGGGGCGTGAAAATGCTTCCTGAGAGATGGTTAATAAGCTATGGATACAAAATACAGGGTAAAGATTAGCCAGGCATACGCAGCTTCCAGTTTTCATCAATTGTTATAGATTGTGGGCCTGACGAGAGGTATTTAAATTTCTGAAGAAGCAAAACTGTGGCGCAGTTCATACGTTTCCTGACCACAGATGCCCCTACTTGAAAGCTAACCTACTGTGCCTTTGTACTAATTTTGTGGTTTAAATAAAGGGGAGCATTGTGTACAGCATATCGTCTTCTGGCACGAACATGGCGATGGATACCTCTTTTATGGACTTTTACTGATGCATAATGGGAACTCTCTTCCCATCTTCCACAACAGTGATCATCGAGCCTGCCTGCTCCATTACATTTTCTTTGTTGCCATTTTATATAGCGCAAACTCGACCCAAAGGTATCAGAGCGCTGTACATAAGCACCAGTTGCATTATAGACGGACCCCTTCATTTTCGGCACGGGGAGATTAAGTTATTTTCCCAGAATCACAGGATACTTGAACGTACCTGCTGAGACTTGAAACTGGTTCCCCAGCTTCAAAGTCGCTCACTCTAGCCGTTAAGGCACATACTCTCCCCTTAATGCCCAGACCGAGCTGCTGCTGGCACCACACTTGCAACAGAACCAGTAGCCATTCACTTAGGCAGAATGCTTTTGCAGTTTCTGATTAAGCGGCTACGACGTACCTGGGAAGCCACTGCAGCATCAGCCTTATATTTGCTTACCATGATCAAATATTCAGCATTAAGCTTCAGTACCTTATATTTTATTTATTCCATAAGGATAAGGGTACAAAATCCCAGCACGAAGTGCTAGCTGTACTTTTTTAGACTGGCTTAATTCACGTTCTTTGGATCTTAAATTCACCTCTCATTCCTGCAATTAATGTGTGGACTTTCTCGATCTTACCATCATCCCCCATGAAGGTAAATTAGCCACCAAACTTTACACCAATCCCACTGCTCGGAACACATTGTTGGAATACACCAATCACCATCCAAAAAGTTTGAAGGATGGCCTTCCTTATGGGCAGTTTCTGCGAATTCACAGAAACTGCCAATTCTGGGAGGATTATTTTCGTGAGGCAGACATTCTATCTAAAAAGCTGCAACATCATGGCTACCCTAAGAGACTTCTCAAACGTTCTTTAAAGAGGGCCTGGTACAATCACCAGGAATTTTTATTCTCACCTCGGACACCCAAAACTATTGAACGTATACCGTGTGTTACAACATTCAGCACACAGAGTGACAAGATAACTAAAAAAAATCAAAAAATATTGGCCTTTGATTCAATCCACTGGCATTACTGAGGAGCAACCCCTATTCTCCTTCAAGAGAGGAAGGGAATATAGGAATATAGGTGACCATTTAGTTTGTGCTGCCTTACCTACTATTGATCCATCTGATTTGACCACACTATGGGGTCTTAATAAGATTGGAGGCCACTATCGTTGTGGCAACTGTCTTATGTGTGACTCAACTTTTAACAACAAACAGTTCCTACAGGGTGCAATAACCTATGATTTGTGTGACCACACCAATTGCAATTCACAAAATGTGGTCTATGACATATGGTGTCCCTGTCAGCTCATTTATGTGGGGCAAATTACTCAACGAATTAAGTTTCGTTTGTCTCAGCACAAAAGCCGCATTAGGTGCAAAAATGAACATGATCCCCTTGTATCTCATTTCATTGAACACAACCATACGCCTTCCAAACTACGTTGGCAGGTGATTGAAATGATTAAGAAACCATCTAGCAAATATATTGAACAAGTCAGAATGTCGCTGGATTCTTCGATGCGACAGTATTAACAAAGGTCTAAATACCCTTGAGTAGTGCAATACTATAATATCTGGATGAGTTTCTTTTATATTTGTATATGTTCATGTGATGTCCCATTAGGTTGGGTTTTTTACTGTTGTGGTCTTTTGACTGAACCTATAATGTATGTAAATGCACAAATGTACATTGTGATCCTTTATATGACTCTTGTGATCCTTTCTTCCTTGCTTGAGATTTATGATCATTAAGTTAATTGAGGGTTTATTCATTCATGATTGCTATCATTGTGTAAACTTATCCATATGAATAGAATATGGTTGTTTGCACAGATTTTCAGGCACTCTTATTGTGATCTTTACGATCCTGATTACAAAACTCTGTATTTCACAATTATTATGTTAACTTATTAATTGTTTGAATTGATTGAAAATTCCTCTGAATGGAGGATTGCTATTTTGTTAAAATCTTATGTGCTCACATTTGATTTTTTAGGTCGAGGACTACCGGTCTGCCGAAGGCAGAACCGGAAGTCGGAAGATTTAATGTTTCCTAGAGTGGCTATTTAGCCCGCCTCTCTTTTTGCTTCTCCTCCATTGGCTGGCTTCCTAAACGGAGGCCCGCCATTGGAGGAGAGAGCCGTCCCTCCAAATAGGCTCCGTCTTTTTCAGATTCGGGGGCGTGTTCCTTGCTGTTCTTTCCACTTTTTAGCCACGCCCTTTTAGAACAGCAGGAACACGCCCCCGAATCCGAAAAAGTTACGATTCTTCCAGCCGCCATTGTTTTGCTGTTCTCTAGCTGTGACGATTGTTCTCTGGCTGTGAGGATCTTTTTTTGCTGTTGTGCGTTATTTGTAAGGTATTTTCCTTGTTTGTTTGTCTCGTCTGCCACCGATGATCGTTTTGCTTTTCTCTTTCCATTCGGCTTTAGCAAAGTCAGCCGTCTGTTTACTTTTGCATTGCGGTTTCACTTTTGCGCGATGCCTGTTGCTCTGACTTGTTTACAAAGCTCTGTTTGGAAGAGCTTTCTGTTGTCTCAACCAAGAACGCAATTGGCCCACGTCAACTATTTTAGTGTATATGCCGATCCGGGATCTATTCTTTTTCCCGGCTTCAGATCAATATTAGAATAGTATTTTAAGCACTGTGCAGTCATTGTGGTCTGCACTGCATGCCCGGGGCCTCCTCAAAGTGGTGCTTATTCTCTGCGCTTCATGTTAACGGTAGGTGCGTTATTTACTGCCAATACTACTATAGCAATGCCCCACGCTCGGTTTATTTTCATCATGTCGATATTATTATCACTCTTGTTTTTGTTTTGTTGTTATTTTTTTTTTTTATTTGAACTGCGGGTGCATCTCTCTCAGTGGGTTCTCCAATCACGTCTCCCTGTAGCTATTTTCATGACAAAACATACTATTCACAGTCCCTCACGCCCTGCTTCTTTTCATATTTGTATTATTATTATTATCACCTATGCATCGCTGTAATACGACTGCCACCGGTTGTTTGCTCCAAAATCCTCAGCAATGACATGATTACCTAATAAAATAATTGCTACTTCTACTGCTAATGGGTTTTCTAGATAAAAAAAAATCCAAGGTTAACCAATCCATTTGCTGACATGTCCTTCAAAATATGAGAGGAAGCAGTGTCCTGTGCAGCGATCGATGCCTGGCCTCCTCCGCCGAGGTGAGGGCATTTCTTTGTTGTGCGCTCGTGCTTGTTTTTGCTGCTTTCTCGGTGACTCACAGTTGGTGGTAGACCGCAGGCCTGGAGGGATGGCTGGTGCGGGCCCCTCAGGATGGCTGTGATGCTGTTATACTTTCGTATGATTTAGTGAGTCAGACTCTGCAGTTTTGTGAGTTAGTTTCTTCAATGTCTAGTGCAGTATCATGCAGTGTAATGTGGATCAGGGCTATGATAATGCAGTGCAGTGTGGTGCATAACCGCCCCTGGGCCACAAAGTTTTGTAAAGTGTTCATGTCCCAGGAAGGGAGTGCGACGTGGTAGGCAAGTGCCTCCAGGGTGCGGTGCAGTGTGGTGCATTAGAAGCACTAGGATACAGTGTGGTCAGCTAGATTCCTTAGGAACTCGTGTGATTAATTATCTTCCGAGAGAGCGAGTAGCATTTTGTATAGTTGAGGTTTTGACTCATATGAAGTTAGTGCAGAGGGTTAATAGAACGTGTACTAAGTAGATTACAGGGTGCATATGATGTAAACAGATTACTGCTTTCAAAAGAGACATCCTTCTGTTACTTACCATGTATAACTTAAAGTCCTAATATAGAATGGTGAGCTATTAACTTTCATCCCAGAACTGCATACACACTGCAAAGTAAACATTATTAGAAAATTGATAAATGTTGCAAAAAGGGTTAATTTGGCTTGAAATCAATTCGTATTATTAAAGAGAACTCCCAACTAAGCTGTTTCTTTTTCGACTCTGCGTTTGTGCGACTGGTGCCACCACACCGGGTGCTGGCTTCCTGGCGGCGCCGTGTTCAAAAGTTTATTAAACTTTTGAAGCACCTGCTGCAGCGTTTCTTTCCGCCGGCATTTACCAGGCCTCACTTAAATGTCAAGAAAACTCGTGTGATTAATTATCTTCCGGGAGAGCGAGCAGCATTTTGTATAGTTGAGGTTTTGACTCATATGAAGTTAGTGCAGAGGGTTAATAGAACGTGTACTAAGTAGATTACAGGGTGCATATGATGTAAACAGATTACTGCTTTCAAAAGAGACATCCTTCTGTTACTTACCATTTATAACTTAAAGTCCTAATATAGAATGGTGAGCTATTAACTTTCATCCCAGAACTGCATACACACTGCAAAGTATACATTATTAGAACATTGATTAATGTTGCAAAAAGGGTTAATTTGGCTAGAAATCAATTCGTATTATTAAAGAGAACTCCCAACTATGCTGTTTCTTTTTCGACTCTCTATCTACCTCACTCTCTATCTCACTACCTCACTCTCTATCTACCTCACTCTCTCTTACTACCTCACTCTCTATTTCAATACCTCCCTCTCTCTATCTCACTACCTCACTCTCTCTCTGCTAATGCAATAGGTATCACATATGCAAAAAAAAAAAGCTAATGCCAATAGAAATGACAATGCCATTTATTTAGGGATACAATAATGATAAAAAAATAATGAGCAATACCAATAGCTCTACCTATAATATTGCTGAGACCATTGCATTGTAAATGCTTGTCTTATATATGTTGACATCTAACGCGAATGATTTGCTCTTCACGATCTGACAATGAATTCAGTGCGTTTTGGATCCATTATGTGCTCACATTTGATCTTTCTTATATGTATTGTAAAACGAATCATCACCCTATGGATATGATTGTTTTATAGGGTATTGTTGACATATAATGCTCATGATTTGCTCTTCACGAACTGACAATAAATTTAGAGCATGTTTGGATCCATAATTTTCTATAGAGATTGATGGATTCTGTATTTATTTTGCTCTCTGTTTCTACATCTATTTCTATGGGTGCACTGTTTATTATTAATATTTTTATTTTTGTCTTTCTTGCAATCTGTCTTGGTCTAAAAATTCTACATTTGTTCTTTTCCTTTCTTAAGTGCTTGGTCGATATGGTCTTTAGATAATCCTACAAGGTTAGTTTAGATTGGCCGCTTTAAAATGGCTTACGTATTTTCGTCCTCTGGCCACCATGAAATCGCTAGTCTGCTTTCTATGCCTATAGGCTAAAATCCTAGTCTACTTTCTATGGCGCTTTAAAATGGCCGACGTGTTTCCGTCCTCTGGCCACCATGCTAGTCCGCTTTCTATGCCTATAGGCTAAAATCCTAGTCCACTTTCTATGCCTGTTGGCTAGGGGCTATATGTGCTCAGCGTCGGTTGAGCTTCACTTTTCTCCATCTGTTTTCCGGACGAGTTCTTGATTGTTATGCTGGTGGGACCGGGCAAATTGAAAAGGGGCAGTGAGTACTATTCTGGTTTATCTTGCTTTAGTTTTTCTTTGCTGACTATTTTCTGCTCCTTTTGTTGCTATCTGTAATCGACTGCATTAAGTCATATCTCTTCCCTTATAAAATTCAGGAGGGGCTGGTTCTTGTCATTACTTATTTTCCGTGCAATAATTGTGCACTTTATCGGTATGGCATACTTCGTTATGATTATTGCAGTGTGAACATCTTCCCTACGAGACTGTTGTATTCATACCCTCTCCTATCCCAGAAAAGTCTAATACCGGAGTGTTTTCTGTATACTGGGTACCTTTTTGTACATTTCATTTGCACTGATATAAAAATAATGTTTGACATAATTATCACAGCGTGAACATCCTGCATTATGAGGCCGTTGCGTTCCTAAATCCGCATTTATATTTTATTTATGCTGAGTTTAGTGCCCGAGTGCCTTTGTATACTTAGTACATCCTTTTAAGTACACATACACTAAAGGATAATCCCCTTGATAGTTAGTCCACCTTCTGACATTGGTCTTTATACATTTTCAGATTAGGGGAGTCCACCGCCTGTGATCTCCTTTACCAGCCCGGTTGTTTAATTCTTCACTAATTACATCTACTAGTAGGTATAGTATGTCTTGATTGTCCACTTCAGGATAGCACTACTGGTTATTATACAGTTCTTTATTTTAAATATATTTACTTTGCAGTTTTGGACCCGTGGAGACCAGCTCATTTAGTCCTGTCTCCTTCAATAACTTTTGAAGTCCTCTGAACTACTTTATCATCTTTTGTGCCGTGAATTGTCATACTTCAATGAGGCTGTAAGTATTTAGTTTAGACAGCCCATTATATTGTGTTCCTGGTTGTCATTTTCTTTATCTTTCCTTCATCTTTTTCACTTTGCAGTTTTAATACGGAACGGTTCAATTTGTATCCGTACGGAGTTTTGGCTCTTCATGTGATTTCTCATCTGTATTAGTTCCTGGATAAATCATTTAGTATGTTTCACTCAATTAATTCTCTTTTTAGAAATGGATTCTCTGACTTGACTGAATCTTTTGTCGCACTGAGTCTGACTTTGTACTGGTTGTGCGTCTTTCGGTTTTGGCTTATCCCTCATTTTTCTTTGGATCTTTTTCTTTGTACATTTATTCTAAACTTTCTTGCACTATATTTTCTAAATAGTGACTGTTGCTATTATAAATATTCCTGATACCCATGTACATATTTTCCTTTTTAGTTGTTTTATTGAAAATTGCTTGGACGCTCCTACGTTTATTGTCTTGTCCTGATGATGACCTTCTAAGTTCATTTTTGGTTGAAACGCCGTTGACGCTTTAATGTTGCCCTAAAAGAAGAGAAAGCATTCTTTTGCTGTGTGCTGTTTCTGTTTTTTTCTGAATCCCACCCTTGTATATTGTCCCTCAGCCACTTTGTTTGATTATACACTGTATTTTGTGTACTGTTTGTGTAAACCTATGAGCTCCATTATTGTCTGACGATTGTTTCGCAAAGTCTTCGGCTCTGAGTTTCCTGATACTCATTCTAGAAACTTTCACGCCGGACCTGTGTATGGAAGAGAAGTCTCCACGCTGAATAGGGGTAGCGATTGAGCGCCGCCATTACTGTCAATTACTCGAGGTCCTTGGATTTACCATGGGTGTGGACTCAAACACATAGAAGGACAACTTTTTGATTTTGCAAGATTGGGCGATTGAGCGCATTCACTTATTGGTGTGGTAGTAGGACCCGCTGAATTGGAAAGAGGAACGTGGACCAGAATATGTACCTACAGTAACTCTGATACTAAATTATAACAGTGTATTTCCTAAAATTTGAAAGTGTCTAGAATGAGTATCTGGAAACTCCGAGCCGAAGACTCTGCAAAACATTATAGTTGCCCTGAAGAAGCCTGAAAGGGTGAAACGCGTTGGCTGTTTTGCTGCTATACATACAAAACTGAAATAAAAAAAAGACTAAGAACATTTCTGGCTACCGAAATCATTTATTCTGTCATCGTCTGTGATGAATGAAAGAGATTAACTCTTTGGTCATTATAGCATTGCCTCTCCCTTCTTTCTGTATATCTGTTTTATATTTGAAACCAAATTGGTGGCTAGTTTCGGGAGGTGGGCATTTGTAGGACCACTACTGGTTTAAATAACTAATATGTATTAGATATTGTACAGGAACACAAGTAATTGGTGCAGGAGCTTATACCCTGCCACTGTTCTCACTGTGTATGTAACATTATTATATGTGACTACAGATTATAGGAATGTTCAGACCTAGTATATGAACCACTGAAAAACTATGGTCCTAAAAATGTACCAACATACTTTAACTAAAGGTATTCAGGATATAAGCAAATATTGCTCTCTCCAGAGATGACTGTTTACATGCTATGGTCTTTTCTCCCCTTTTCCCCCAAAAAAACGCGTTGTAGTGATAGCTTGTCTTTATACAGATTAAGGCTTGTTGTAAGAGGCTGATGACAGATCCTTTTGCTTTGTTCCCTCCCTTTGGTTTCCGTTTGCTCATTCATTCATATGATGAGAAACATGATTAACTATGGTGTTGACCAATAGTGTAATTCTGTTAGTACAATAACAATTAACTGTCTGGACTATGTGTATTATATGTTTTAATGTAATGTGATCACAATGTAAATAGTGTTTTGTAATTGCTTCTAGCCCTGAAGAAGTCCCATGAGGGATGAAACGCGTTGGCTAGCAATGGTGTGATACTTTTAAAGAACGAAGTGATTTTTTCAATAAAGGAATTATTCTGACTGCAATTAAGAAATATGACCCTTTGCCTTTTCATTTGGGAAGCCATTTAATTATATGAAGTTCTGTTGTTTAATTATGATGTACTAGAGTATCATTACAAAAAAGAATTTGTCTCTCTCGGGTGCAGGGTCAATCTTGCGTCTTTGATAGTGGTAGTTTTTAACTACTCTTTTTGGGGATGTATGTGGGTCACATCCCAGACTCAATGCACCGAGATATAGTATAGAACGAAAAGGCCATTACATGTATTAATGATTGGTGCTGGACTTTTTAGCTCTGACCCCCTTTTCGGTTTATATACTTAAATTTGGGCTTATCAGCACATTCTATACAAGTGCCTTAAATAATCTGATAATATGGATTTTGATGACAACAGGGAGGCACTATTGGGAGATTTATTCGATAAACATGACACTAACGCGGCACAAGCCGCTGCAAAGACACCACGGACAGAGGGTCTGAAAAATAAATGTATGCGTTTGGAAAGATTGAAAAAGCCAGAGCTCGCCAAATGGTAGGACGGAGCAACACTCAAAAAATATCTGGAGAACAGGAGAATCCCACGCGGTCTCCGTATTCTCATTTTTCCAAACTATGAGGATTTAGACCCTGACCACCTGAGTGAATGGGAGGATGGATTGTACAATGCCTCTTATAAAATGATGGACATCTTAATCGGAAATTCTGAGCGCAAAGTAAAAAAGATTAGAGATGACATATTATCTTTAGAGAAAGAAATTAATGAGACTAATATGACGGAGGTTATACAAAAAAATGATGTCATCTTAAAGAAAGAATTGGCCAATTCTCAAATTTATCTTAAGGATAAAAAATTACAGAAGATACAACGAGATCAGGGGGACTATGAAAGGGTCGGATTTTTACTTTCGCTAGGAAATATGATGACATCACTAACAAAGCGCCCCAAATCTCCAATAATGTAACTAAAGAACCAAGTGTGTCCTCTAGCACTACCTCCCTTTCCTCAATAGGGAGTGACTTAAGTGAAGGTCCAAGCACTAGTATGACTAATCAAGACCCTCCGTCTGTTTTTTTACGCGAGGTCCAACAATTCGGTCTAGGAAACAAAAAGAAGAATTACACAGACGAACAAGGCGGGGTGGCAAAAAATACGCGGGCTGGGACAAAAGCAAGAATTGCAAATGGACAGAACAAATGAATGATGAGACTGTGAACCACGATGTGGGCAGTGAAAATAGAGAGACCAATACAAATGCTTTAAATGTCATCAATTTGTCTTCTGTGGTGCTAACAGAAAAAGAGACCTTAGTTTTGTGTAAAGGATTGAATTACTGTCCAACAGAGAAACCGTACTTAGTTTAGGAACAAATTTGTATAAATCCAAATGTACATTCTCTAAGATTAAAACAATATTTTGCTGAACATCCGTCTGTATAGAAATTTCTCTGTTAATACTGCACCTAAGTCTGATTTCACCATTGCAGATACAAATGTGTCACATGTCATAGCAACCTTACATGATGAAGGTGATATGAGCAATTTGGTTGATTTTGCCTGCAATTTGGAAGTCATAGAGGATACGACTATAGATAGTGGTTTACGCAACACCTCTAGATTCATACCCCCTAGTCATACTAATTCTGTAATAGATGAATTCTCATTGAGGGTCACATAAGATCTGTATCGTTTAGAGGAAACACACAACTCTCAGACCAGATGTAAGCATTCCTTTAACTTAACTAAAGAAGAAAAACTATTTTTGAAATCCTTGAAAGAGGACCCCAATGTAGTAATCCGCGAAGCAGATAAGGGAGGAAATATAGTACTGATAGACTATATTGAGTATAGTACAGAAATAGATCGACAACTGAATCAGGAAAGCTGTTATAAAAAATTGCACTCAAATCCGACTACATAGATTGAGCGAAATATTAACTTCAAATTATCCGAGTGCATGAGTCATGTTTGATCACTGATTCTGAATACAAATATCTTCTAGTCCAGAATTCAAGACATCCTTGCATCTACATACTCCCCAAAATACACAAGGGAGGTTTCTTCCCCCCAGGACTTTCAATAATATCTGGCAATATGGGGCCTACAGAATATCTGGCGGAGTATGTAGACACTTTTCTTCAGACATTTGTCAGGAACCTTCCATCCTATATAAAGGATAGGAGGGAACTGCTTTGTAAATTGGAGGATCTCCAGTGGGAAACTGATGTCTTCACATTCATGACTATGGATGTAGAGAGCTTCTACACGTGCATAGAAAGTGATCAAGGTCTCAGAGCATTAACTTATTTTCTGTTTAATAGGAATGCATGCCACCTAGAACATATTCAGATGTTAGTGGAGATGGCTGACTTGATTCTGACCCAGAATGCTTTTATGCATAGTGAGAAATGTTTTTTACAACAACAGGGGGCTGCTATGGGCTCCAGGTTTGCTCCATCATATGCAAATCTGTTCACGGGGCTCTATGAGATGGAGCATGCCTAGGGCCCAGGAGCACGTGATTGGATTGAGAACATCCTATTTTATGTTAGATACATTGACAACGTTTTCCTAATATGGAAGGGCAGTAATGAAGAATTAAATCAGTATTTTTTGTATCTTAATAACAACCTATTTAATGTCAGACTCACAATCAGTAGCTCTAAACAAGAGATCGTGTATTTGGACTTGAGATTGTATATATCAGAAGGCAATGTTCAGAGTGACATTTTTAAAAAATCAACCTCCTGTAACAGCGTTTTACACGCTGATAGCTGCCATCCTAGTACCACCATGTCAGTAATACCATACGGCGAGATGGTACGAGCACGTCGTAATTGTAGCCAAGAAGCTAACTTTAACAAAACTATAAACAGCATTAAAACTGATTTTAAAAACAGGGGATATAACACCAGTTGCCTTAAGAAAGTGGAAGAAAAGGTAAAGAAACTTGATAGAAAGGACACCTTTGGTGTCAAGTCTGTCAATGTGGACAGGAAATTTCAGGATCAAGTGTCTTTCATCACAGAATACAACATGTACAGTGGACATATTTATAATATTTTACCGAAAAACTGGCATCTGTTGCAATCTAACTCTCTTCCATCTAACATTGTCCCCTGTAAACCACAAGTTATATATTGAAAGGGCAAAACATTGAGGAATATGCTTTGCCCAAGTCATGTTAAAGAACCTAAAGCAGCACTTCAATTGTGGCTGCCGGAGAAGCCAAATGGCTTTTACATGTGTGGCAATTGTTGTGTCTGCAAGCTGGGACTTAACAAATGTGTCGGTTTTCAGTACAACAACTCAAGGATATTTAGGATTGTCTTGTTTATAAATTGCAACACGACACATGTTGTGTATGTGTTAAGATGTGCATGTGATCACATTTATATAGGCAGTAGTATTTGGAGTTTAAAAATACGTATACAGGAACATGTTAGGGACATTAAGAATAAAGATGAGCACTCTCCAGTGGCCCAACATATATACACAATGCATCCTGAGAGAACAAATATAACCTTTCACCCTCTAGACCAGATGAAAGGCGGTGTTAGAGGTGGAGACAGGACTACCTTATTAAGACAGACAGAGGCAATGTGGATGTGCCGCTTGAAGGCAGTCACATTAGGCCTCAACTGCAATAATGAATTCCAAAATTTTCTGTGATTATATGTGAATGACCTTCCACAATATCATGTGGGTGTCATGTGACTTTTAAGAAACTAGAACTGTATCAAGCACACATGATTATAGGAGTATTGCTGTCATTTAGATTTGGCTCTTTTGAACGGCGCTGATAGAAGAGGCCTTAAAATGATAAGGGATACATGGTCTCATTGGCTTATCCTGTGATCCACCCTAAACAAGTATTCAGTGCATATCCGTTAAGCGATATAACAAAGTCTAGTTTTGAAACCATAATACATGCAGAACTCACTCATTGTTTAGCATATTGCTTGATACAATAATGACGAGCTTTAATTATACGCTACGATAATATATATCTGAATAGTGTTTCAGTCATGTTTCTACTAAACCTTATAGACTTAATGATTATACAGATAGAAAATTTACACACACCAACAGCTCAGTTTCTTCTCCAAACGCTGACGTTTTGGGCATGCACCTAGTTAGGGTATTCTGCGCTTTGGGACCAAATGGAATGTTGGTCTGCACACATCATTACATGGTGATGATATTAAAAACTTTTTTTTTAAAACAATTTTGGTATTTGATTGATTGGCCTTTTATAAAAGAATCACTGGACTAAGTGATTTTCAAAAGGTAGAATTTTTACAACTTTTAAGATGGCGCTCAGTTTTTGACGAGGTCATGTGACTGACTAGTTTTCCAGACTGCAATGCTACGGACCAGGATAAAGTGAGGTTATTATCTTATACTTTTACTTTAGGACTAATTTGAATGTCGAATTACAATATATCACACTACTGAGATAACGTAAACATCTTGGACTTGTGACTAACCGCCCTCTATTAAATTATTACCAGATTTAGTGTTTGTTAAATATAGAATCCTTGCACCCTTTTAAGTTGGCGCTCAGTATCTCGGCTGGGTCATGTGACCGGATAGTTTTCTTTGGCCATTATTTTAAATTTCCACTTTGGACTAATCTGAATGTGTCATTATAAAATATAACGCCACATAGGCAATGTCAAGATCTTCAGTATATTATTTCTGCTCACTATAAAAGAATAACTAGATTTAGCAGTTGTTAAACATAGAATTCCTGCACCTTTTCAAGATGGTGCTCAACAACGCGACCGGGTCGCATGACCAGAAAGTCATGTTCTGCAACAGGTGTGGGTACTTCACCATTGTATAAATGGTGTACGAGAAAGTTGTTCGGTTCCACACGACTTTGAGGAACCCGGACTACACTATACTCCGAGAGGAATTCATATTACCCGTAAGTTCCGAGATAGGTGTGACTGACTTGGAGTTTTATCACCTGTGTGGTGTCGGGTTATTTTAATTGTCTAGGGAACGCTAGCCACAGTGGGTTACTGGTAAATGGCTATGATAGGGATATTTGGAGACGCTGTCTTAAACTCTTGGATTTTTTAGTTATTTAGAACTGCTCAAAGCAGGTCCACCAGCCTTTTCCTTTCGGTGGGAGGCTGTTGACTGTATTGTTTGGTTAAATACCAACACTTAACACGCATGCTGTATTAATTTGAACAAGACTGCTTGTGCCGAAGAGTTTCCTAGGGGCCATCATGCATGATATCAGGTGGACTGGCAATCAATATGTTTCTGATCTTTATAATAAATGTTTAGAAGCACATGACATAGTGGATTGAGGCGTAATGTCGGTTTTCTATGTTTCCTTACAGAAGAAAACCACTTTGAATGACCGGTTTATACAGACTCACCAGCTCACATTATCTTGTATTGATCTTTATGGCACACACAGACGCATGATCAACTAATATTAGTAAGTCATTTTTATACATAAGAATTTTTTAAATAATGGAATGAGAATAAAGATTTAGTTAGAAAATATTACATTATTCGTAATATACACTTATAGCTACATACAAATTGTGCTTATTTATAGATAAATTGGGTCTCTCACATTATTTTCATATTTGGCAAGAACTGATAAAGACATCCTCAGTTAATGCAGACTGCTTATCAAGGTATGAACTAGAGTATGAATATTATGATAAAGGCTCATGGAATTATGTGTTCACGATCGAGAAAATCAATTTTTAAGGTATGAGCCAGTGTGTAAATATTATTATATGTGACTACAGATTATAGGAATGTTCGTTCAGACCTAGTATATGAACCACTGAAAAACGATGGTTCCTAAAAATGTACCAACATATTTTAATTAAAGGTATTCAGGATATAAGCGAATGTTGCTCTCTCCAGAGATGACTGTTTACATGCTATGGTCTTTTCTCCCCTTTTCCAAAAAGAACGCATTGTAGTGATTAAGGCTTGTTGTAAGAGGCTGATGATGGATTCTTTTGCTTTGTTCCCTCCCTTTGCTAAAGTGGTTTCCCTTTGCTCATTCATTCAGATGATGAGAAACATGATTAACTATGGTGTTGACCAATAGTGTAATACTGTTAGTAC
The DNA here is from genome assembly GCF_964204655.1 of Triturus cristatus. Classification (NCBI taxonomy): domain Eukaryota; kingdom Metazoa; phylum Chordata; class Amphibia; order Caudata; family Salamandridae; genus Triturus; species Triturus cristatus. The sequence continues at coordinate 708,303,983 of NC_140594.1, read as the reverse complement.
AATAACAATTAACTGTCTGGACTATGTGTAATATGTGTTTTTAATGTAATGTGATCCCAATGTAAATAGTGTTTTGTAATTGCTTCTAGCCCTGAAGAAGTCCCATCAGGGATGAAACGCGTTGGCTAGCAATGGTGTGATACTATTAAAGAACAAAGTGATGTTTTCAATAAAGGAATTATTCTGTCTGCAATCAAGAAATACAACCCTTTGCCTTTTCATTTGGGAAGCCATTTAATTATATGAAGTTCTGTTGTTTAATTATGATGTACTAGAGTATCATTACAAAAAAGAATTTGTCTCTCTGAGGTGCAGGGTCAATCTTGTATCTTTGATAGTGGTAGTTTTTAACTACTCTTTTTTGGGATGTATGTGGGTCACATCCCAGACTCAATGCACCGAGATATAGTATAGAACGAAAAGGCCATTACAAATATTAATGATTGGTGCTGGACTTTTAAGCTCTGACCCCCTTTTCGGTTTATATACATTAACAATTAAGAATAGAAAAATTAAACTTAAAATGCCCACTAATTAAAAACATTAATATACATATTAAAAACACTTCCCAAACTACTACCTCAAAAATCCAACAATGGCAAACAAAATTCAAATAATACCTGAAACAAATTAACACAAATTATGTAATAATACTAAAATAATAATGAATGAAAAAATATACAAATTATTAAAATCAATTAAATTAATAATATAATTAACAAATTAAAAACAACAATTGTTTGCTATTTTATTTAACATTATCTACTATATAATTTGCAGAAAAAATATTTTACATAATTAATTTAACAAACCAAAAGTAAAACAAATATTTATAAACAAACAATAAATATTATAAATAACTTTTCACAATATTCCCCTACAAACTCAACACGCTGCCAATAAATAAATTCAAATACAAATTTAAAAAATTGTTTACTGTATTACCAAATCAGAAATGATATCACAAAACAATTACACACAATTAACATTAAAAGAATACCTTACAAAACAAACAATTGTTTAAAAAAACTATACAAAGTGCCTAAATAAACATTTTCTTACTTTCTATATTCTGTTCCACAATATTTGTGTCCCAAGATATTTTTGATTCAATATTACGATCAAACAACCAAGGCTTGCTCTACCTCACATCCCCCTTGAGGAGGAACATTATGAACAACCTGGTTGGTTTGAATTTCAAACTCTTAGTTTGCACTTAGATTAACAGGCATCAGGCTATTGTCCAACAGACAAGGACAGTGAATTAAGGTGAAGCTACTCCCTGGTGTATCTAAGATCTACACTGAATAAGTGCATGTGTGCTGCTGTGGAGGTTTTTGAATGTGGAGCTGCATTTTGTGTGCTTCCTCGAGGCTATGAATAAACCTGAAGCAGTGCTGAAACTCTGCAAACCTGAAATCCCTCTGCTGCTGACCTTGCATATGTGGAATCCCTGTAAGGTTAATTAACTAAAATCTTTTGAACCAAAGCAAAGTGAATTTAACAGGACCGTACTCGTTCAATATTGTTGTTCAGTAGTGAAAAAATTGGTATTCTTCAGAGCCTGTCCTGGGTACAGAAATTAATGGAATAGTGCAGTTAACAGTACGGGTGAGCAAAGAGTTCTGCTTTGCCGGCAGAGTTAGTAGAGTTTTGACCTTTCTGGGCTCTGCGCAGAGTGCGGAGTTCTGAAATACTCAGCGAAGAGATGCAAAGCAGATTTTTTTCCCCTCACGTGGCTTGCCAGTGTTAAGTTGGTTAGCGAGAAAAATTGTATGCTAGACCACCTCCAGCGAGATTTCTGAACCCAGGCGTTCACGGCAGGTCGCAACCGCTCGCATAGAGAAAGCTGCCACTTGCGTTGAGGAAGCTGCGGCTCACATTGAGGAAGCAGCTGCTTGAGTAGAAAATCTTCTTGAGTGGCAGAAAGAAGCAGCACCCTCTAGTTCTCTGCAGTTTGAGCTGAATATATAGAGCAGGAGAAACTCCTGGCGCTAAAAATCAGCGGAAACAGCACTTCGTACCAGACTCTGCCACTTGCAGAACTCCTGAGTTTTTTCAGCACTTCACGGAGCTCCGCGTAGCGTGACTCCGAGAACTCCGCCCAGGCCTAGTTAACTTGCCAAAATTGAGTAGTGACTTAGAGACCTGGAAGAGCACCCTAGCTCAGTAATGTTTTCCTTTGGTAACAGAGCAAGGTAGAGGCTTAATGTTTTCGCTGGTTAGTAGTACTTATAAAAATATTTAACCCAAACCTAGAGAAAGAGTTCATATTCTAACATTGTTTAACAAGTTAGGCACATCAATAACAAACAAGTATTATTCATGACATTTATAACTACATATTTAATTAGGGTAAAAATATGTACATATTTTTGAATGTTAAGTACTTCTGTTCAAGCAGCTATTATAAAATTGCCACATAAGGAAGAAAACCGGAGATATTTCTGTATAATTTAGCACATTTCTCAAGCTGGAGGTCATGCATAAAGCACTGGAAGGAACCTCCGTCATGGCAGTTCCTGTCAGTGCTCTTCGCTGTTTGGTGCAGGGCTCTGGCTAAATAACAGAACCTGCCTCAATCAGTTTTCTCTTTTACTTTAAATATTTTGAAAAGAAAATTTTTGAAAATATAATGCCCCCCTCGCAATAAGAGTAATGTCCCATGGTGGGGGATATTATTCCTTTGTTACTGTCCATTACTGCTAGGTTTTGCTTGGCAGTGACGAACAGTATAAAGTGGCTATATATCCGCCCAACCTAATTAGGTATGCGTACAAATAGCCATTTCTCTGGACTAAGGGCCATCGTAGAGGTTCGGCTATAGCAGTGGCAGGGTAGTCACTGCCGTAGCCAAACCTATGGTCCACCAGCTTTTAAATGGGCTGGCGGACCATTATCTTGGCAATAAGCATGCTCCGTCACTGTGGCTCTGGTGCTGCAGTGTGAAGTTCTGGATTGTGCTGGCCGCAGTGAAGAATGTCTCTATGTGCAATGCACTGGATGCCCCCATATGAGAACACCAATCATGAGAATAGATCGAAAGGATAAATGAGAGTAAGTTAGACTTCGAATATTTTTTTTTTATGAATGGTTTGTGACTTATTTTATTCTCCATATAGATAGTGGCAAGACTTACCAAACTGAAGCAGTGTGGATTTTCTCAAAAGAGGGAAGAAATGGACTAATGCCACGAATCAATGGTTGATGAGCAGGGTGAAGGTTCTGCCATACCTATTGTTATGTGAACGTAGCCTTGTAAATGTGTATGTGTATATATGTGTTTATATATATATATATATATATATATATATATATATATATATATATATATATATATATATATATATATATGCGTATTTAAAAATCTATGCAAAAGTTGGAACAGGCCATATATAAAAATAACTAAATATTGACACCTGTCTGTGCCATGTCAATATTTAGCCCTATTTCAATGTCAATGGCTATATATGGAACACACACTACAACATGGCTGAGGAAGTCTTTAATTTTCATGTTACAGAGGTATGTGTAAAAACACACACCTCTGTAGCAAGGGTAGCTTGTGATCCTGGTGAAGGGCTCATTAGAGGGCCGGTGTGAACATGAGTCTTCACAGCACAGTGACCGCGCTCACCAGACCCTCTCTCAAAACCGGGACATTTGATTATTTTTGCTAAAGTGTCCAGATCGGAAGCCCAAGACGTACGTGATACCGGCAACCAGAGAAACCGGGGATCATAACAATTTAAAGGATATGATCATAAGTATCTCGGGATGAAGGAGAACTGAAACTATATAAAGAATGCACTTATTGAACTGAACATTATCCAAAATTCAATCAGGGGTGGTAACCTAAATAATAAACGATTATCGGTGGAGCTTTGTGAAAGTTTGAATAAAGCCAGAAATGTCCTAAGTTTCAAAATTGAAGAACTGTTTTCCTAATGGATGGATACATTTTGAAGAAAACAGCCTCGAACTAGAGGACGTGCACCCTAATCTGGATGATAGGCACATAGAAGCTAACCTGACCCATAAAGGCATTGATTGAGGTATTGGGTTTTAAAAAGCAACAAAGCAATATTTGATTTACAAGTCCTGAAGAAGGCGGAGATAAAATCGCCAAACCGCTGCGTCGACACCTGTTTTATTTAATGTGAATCATTGTTTAGACACTTGTTTTATTTAATGCTAATCATTGTTTATATTGTATGTATAATTGTTTATAACTATTTTTAAAGCTATACTGTTCAATATACAGAACATAAATGTCTAACTGGTTTTGACATGTGAATGGTGATGAGATTCTGAAATACATGCTAAAAATCACCTGACAAGGGAAATCCATCTCCATTGGATTTTAACAAAAAAATGTTTTTAGAGCATGTGTTATATGTTTTAATATGAATTTAATGAATACATTGATTTGAATATGTGTTTTTTTGTTACACAGTTATTTTGAGGGAAGGTCTTGGTTCAGTGGTTACTATTTGATTGACATTACTTCTATAAATTAAAGCACAGAGGGGAATTTTGTTGTGTGTATATATATGGAAAACACACCCCAACATGGCTGAGGAAGTCTTTAATTTTCAGGTTACAGAGGTGTGTGTAGAAACACCACACCTCTGTAGCAAGGGTAGCTTGTGATCGTAGTGAAGGGCTCATTAGAGGGCCGGTGAGAACGTGAGTCTTCATAGCACAGTGAATGCGCTAACCAGACCCTCTCTCAAAACCGGGACATTTGGTTACTTTTGGTAAAGTGTCCAGATGCTGGGACAGTCATCGAAAAACTGAGACATCGGGTCACCCTAGGCTAAAGGCTTTAGTCCTACCTTTATGTCTGATCGGTCCCAGTTTTTGCTTCTCAAAGTCTGATCACTCGACCTATAGTCGCTCTACCTCCTAAAGAGATATCCATTTTTGTAGGGTCCATCAAACCCTAATCATAAACCAATAGTCATTGCATATTTTCTAGTCCTTAACCTGAAACACTTGTTTTTACTGTGCTAGATATTTGTTTTCTGTTTTTTCAGCATCCACCCTTAATATTCTGTGGTTGCTATATGTTTTCCAGTGTTCACGATTAATTAAGGATCACGACCAGTGGTTTAGGATTTGCATTATTGCCATCCCTTGTGTTCCTTTCATTTATGAACAGCATTGCATGTGCAATTGTTTAATGATAAACAGTAAGTGTAACTTTGTGGACAATTGTCACAATTGGACTTAATTGTGTATCTATGTGTAATTTATTTTGTTAATACATACACATATATTTATATATGAAGACAAAGCTTGCTCTCTCAACTTCCAGCCGGCGATAAGAGAGATTGGGACTCCAATTACGAGTGGCAAAAAAGGTTTTTATTCATTGCACAAAGCCGTTATGACGCGTTTCGGACAACACGGTGTCCTTGATCACATGCGGGAATGCAGTCCGCTTCTAATGTTTATGTTGCTGTGAATCACCTCCCCCGTGTCACATGGTAACTAGACATAGACATCATACTGTGTTGTGTCACCGAGAGTAGTCTGTTTTCTCTTCAAAAGTGCTTTCTAATTTGCACACTTAACTCATACTCTTTATGTTATTCAAAGTTGTGGTTAGACAGGCGATATTGCAGTGGGTCCACCATAATTATATGACGGGCCGTGTCAGTCATCACATTAATATTGAAATCTATATAAATGCATAGATGGCATTTGATTTTTCCTCAGCATTAGATTGCTAAAACCATGTATGCAACATCAATAAATACCTTCATATTTAAATATTTAAAAACTTTAAAACAATTATAACTGATTAAATGCATTAACATTTCATGGTTATCACATCAGATGTTATATTAAGTCAGATGACCCGATCTGTGCAAACATTGCCTTTCATTAAAACCATAAAAACAGGATTACTCAAAGAAGGCACATAGAAGAAGAGAAATATCATCTCTTAAAATAATGTTAACCTTATATCTGCATAAATGCTTAATTGACATGGCCCCTCAGTATTTCAGATGTCATTAAATCCTCGAATCTCTTGGATATCAAGTATAGCTAAGAATAAATATCTTACACTCAGCAACAAACTTTGATTATTTTAAGCGTATTGGTGCAACACAAGTGTTAATGAAAAGCGCTATTGTCATGGTTGGGAAGCCGCCCACCATGTAAAAAAGTGCTAGTGCAAACCTAAGTTCTATGTGTCTAAAATTATTTAATGTGGGGTTAAAAATTGGATGAATTTAGCAGCAGATAAAATAATAATCCTAAAAGAAGAGGGATACCTTGATAGTTACAGAGTCATTTTTCTTTTTATTTATAGTTATTTTCTTGTTCTTTTCTCCCTCTCATTTCTGCCTTTGCAAGTGGAACTAGATATGGGTGAGTAGATATCGACACCATATTGTATCCCATCTATAGAGTGAAGACTCTGTAAGTAAATGCAAGTCTACAAAAAATTGTGGAGATCTTCCGTAATATATATATTTTTTAATGTTTATATTCCCAAGGAATTATTAACTTTTTTCTTCTATAGAAAAATGCAATTCTGGCAGGATATTTAACCTCTTTTGAAAATTAAATGTTTCTGTTGTACTGTATCCAATTTTACCTTTCGCACTACTTTCTTTGATCTAATTCAGGTCTGTTCAACCAAAATGAATGAGGTTTGAGAAGCCAATGTTTCAGTGCTATCCGAGGACCTAGTGCCCTGGTAATAGGGGAACAACTGCAGTCTCACCTCTGAAAGTTCTGGCTTGAGATAATAAAGGGATGCCTGTAACTTATAGAATACTCTGGAGTTATTCCTGTACTAAAGAAAATTCTACAAGGCAATCTAGCCAAACAATTCTAGTCTAGACATTGAAAGACTATTGATAACTCTGATTCACAAAGTGTGAGGATGAGTATTTACAATTCTCTACTGTGATACCGGAGAAGGATTTACCTACAAAAAAGGCTTTCCTCATCCGTGGTACCTTTTGAAGAGTGGCAGTAGAAGATTTAAGTATTTATGCAGGGACATAGGAGTGAAATGAACATGTAAAAATGAGGACCCAGGTCATGCACTCAAAATGGCAGTTACCAAAACTCTGCAAAACAATCCTCTTTGAGAGAACAAGCCATTAAAGCTGGAATTGGAAATGCGTTGGAATCAATGGAAACTAAGAATCAGCCTCTCATTCTCAATAACTGAAAATCCAGGGCTACTTGAATTATGCAGCAGGGGAAGACTAAATCATGTGACAGTAAAAGGCAAATTATGCAGCATAATGTGGCACATTTCGTGAGAATATTACTTCACTATTTTGTCATTTTTAGGTTTCGCCTGCACAGCGCTTGTGCTTGCGAAATCTATTGCTTTTAATATAAACTTAAAAGGGGTTTTACATCCCACCCTCTCTCTTTTCTAGCTTTTAATTGGCTCCTGTGCTTGCCACTTACTTTTCCTCCATTTCTAATGGCAGTAGCATATTTTCCTGCATTTACCAATGCTTGTTCCTCATCTGCTTCTCTCATCAGTTTCCAGTAGCTGAAATACTGTTAAGATCTGTATTGGTGGAACTATTTTTCCATAAAGGTTTGCCTCCTAATGCTTTTTGTCTTGCACCATATTTATATAGCGCAATGTATCTCCAGGAGAAATTAAGCGATTTGCCCAGAATCAGAGGATGTTGTGCCACTGAGGCTCGAACCGGGATCCCCAGCACTCGAGTCAGCAGCTCTGGCCACTGCGCCACATCCTCTTGACACCCATTATACTTGTAAGGGAGCTCTTTCATTAGACCCGGATGGTGATTGATTTATTATTCATCACATAGACAAACTTGATGCATTACCAATGCTTGTTACACTTGTTAACACTGTCTGGCCATATGTGGCACCTCATTGGTACCAGTTTAACACACAAATATACAAATAAGCTGCATATATGTGACCAGTCAACCTTTGTGAAGGACCTTCCACTGGGGGGCAGCATGTGTCGCTGCGTTGTTATTAACTTTTGATCCATTTGAGCAAGAAACCTTTTTTATGCTAAAATCTGCAGACTATGCAGCAGATAATTGATTACGTGGCAAATGTGGCAACCTATGTTCCCTGTAAGGTGCGTGTGTGAACCTTACATTTTCACAGCGCCCAGCACCTCTGCAGGAGCGCACATCGGATTACGGCACGTAGAGAAAGACTTCCCTAGCTGCTCATTTTAAAAGAATGCAGCAGTGTGGAAGGAAGTTTTCTCTTCTTGTGTGTGCTGCAAAAGGGGAATCTAGATGAAAAGAGATCCTGCTGGGGTCCCATCAGTATTCTGATGGGGCCCTCAGGCTGGCAGTGTGACAGCTCTTTAATATATATGCTAATTTATTTAGCACCATTACAAGCCCTTTTGCTGTATCCCTTTGCTTGAAAGGACTTGACGAGGTGTTAAGTGCATCAACTTCCCGACAGGACTCTAAAAAGAGCCTTGAGAAGGCCCCCGCCGCACAGCCATTGTAAGGGGTGAAACACGTGTTGGCTGCAAGTACTGAGTATGAATAAATGCAGGACAATCTGCAAATACCAAGTACAAAATAAAAGAATATCATCAACAATATATATTTTCAAGTGACTCTTTTTTCGCCTTTAGATTCCAGTATTGAGACTAAGGAAATATTAATCAATATAACAGGACACTCAGTAGCAATACAAGTTTAACTATGAGGAGGAGTTGGCCCAACCTCTGGTGATTGTCTGAAACTGGCCAGGGCAAAAATAGTACCAGGGGGTCTTGAAATATTTGTTCTACCGGTGTATGTCACTATGTTGGTGCAAAGAAGGAGCAAACCACTAAAACAAACGCGGTTAATTACAAATACCTGTGACTCCATTTCAGAAATGTACATGAAAAGTTCTAAAATGTATATATGCATGTAGACTTTACTTAGGTTCTCAAGTCAAATTTCCTGGTCAAATTCTATCAGGAACATTCTCACAGCGGGAGCAACTATTTACACCAAACTTGGCATGAAGACAATGGTAAAGCCACTGTAGTGGCTTTGCTTGACTTTGTATAATTCTTACAGTCGTTTGTGAATTAAAAAGCAGGTTCTTAGTGATATCATGATAGCTGGATTGTAAGTCAGTTCATGATCTGATAGCTGATTTTGCACTCAGAATCAGGTTGGCTGAGTCCTTGCTATCAGTCGCAAGCTTGATTAAGTGAAGGATTACAAACAGTTCAAGAAAGGTCGACATAAATGGAAACATACAGACAAAGATGCTGTTACAAATCCAAACTATCAGCTGCCTTTCACATACACTGATGTGACTACAATGTAATCTGCATCATGGCCCACTGGACCCTTATTGGCAGGCTGTGAATTTCAACAGAAAACACTTCCATATCTAAAAGAGATGGTGACTTTAAGCCAAGTGCAAATCATTTAGCCCTCCTCATATTACCTATGTGAAAAGCACCTGATATTAGCAAACAAAATCAACACATTCAGGAAAAGACTGCACTCATGAAGCAGATTTTGACATGCCAATGACTTACTTTACAGCTCTTCTTAGTGTGTTCATCCCTGTCAATGTGTCAGGCAATAGAAACATATTAGCTTCTTTTAGAAAATATTCCCTTTATGGCACCCAGACAATGGCACAGTAAGCAACATAGATCTTCCAACATTCATTCCAGTTCTCAACAATCTGATCAACACCTCAGTTTTTTATTCTGGAATAATCACCCAGCACTTAAAACATGCAATAGTCAACTACTTCTAAAGAAACCCTCTTCTAATCCTGTTGACATTCAAAACTATTCCCAAATCTGCTTATTTTCCAATTGCAAGGTTTTATAAACAGTTGGCTTCTGCCAGATCTCTGTTCATCAGTAAGTCAATGGTCCAATTTCCAAACCGCCAATTTAATTTTGACGTTGAACTGAGACAACAATTTTAAAATTTGTCGAAGACTTATCCACTTCATTTGACCACAATTAGAACTTTGAGACCTTTCTCCAAATCGATAACGGCCTCAGGCATTATACCCGATTCTTGGTGTGATGCCATTTTTAAACAAATCCACTAGAAAGGTAATGGGGTATTACGCATATTATAGGATGGTTTCCTTGCTCGAGACTACCTCAAATATTTATGCAAAAACACTTTTTACTTATCTTGAGAGCTGCCATTTTCCACAGGAACAAGGTGGCTTTGGAGAAAACTATTACACTGTCGCCCATTGTTTGGTGTTGTGAGCAGTGGTGAGGAAATCTATGGCATGTTATTCTGCTGCTTTGTGGATTTCCGGGCCCCTTTCAACCTAGTTGATCATGAAATAGTGTGCAACAAACTAAAGCATTTTAGCATCCCATAGAACCTGTTACATATGATCCAACAGGTGCATTCCAGAAACGGGATCAAGGTAGATCTGACTGGGTTTCTTACTTTGTCCAAAAAAATCCCAGTCTAAAACAGATTACAACAGGGGTGTGTTTTAGTGTGTCTGATTTAGTCTTTTTAGTGTGATTTAGTCTTTTTATCTTTAATGTCTCAAGAACACTATCAAAGATCGATTAGTTCTGCCCAAAAGAATCTAATGTCTCGTGTCTTACATACACAGATCATATAGTTTAATGGATTAACCTCCTATAGGGCTGCAGTGTAAACTTAAAGCTCTTGTAGAATATTGCAAACTCAATAGCCCCCCAGTTAATGTTGACAAGGTTAAGACTCTTACCTTCTCTAAGAGGACAAAGTAGTTTGTATGGTTCCTTAATAATGTCCCATTAGAACAGGTTGAAGTTTATAGGTATTAAGGCCTTTACTTTTCACACAGTTTGGAATGGGATAGACTTTGAGGTTTTAGAAACCTCTTTAATGTCTACAGCTAATGCTGTTAAACAATCTTACTCCTGTTATGGAGGCTTCACTTCAAGCCTGTTGTGAATCATATCCTGTCTCATTGGGATCCAAGCTTGAGAAAATTACGAACACCTGATTCTGTTAACAGCTCTGATACCTCAGGATCTATCATTGTGGTTGGTGGAGGAAATCTCCTTAAGGGGGTTCCTTTTCAATTCCTGTCACCTGTGCTTCTGTCATCAGAGGCCAGTCTATGGGGAGCAGGATTAAAATGCACCTTGAACTCTCTGGAGAGCATCCGGCCCTTGAACTGGAAGAAGTTGACAGCTGGCATGAGGGCTCAGGTGGTGTTCCAGTATCTGTTGGAGGGGACAAATGTGGTTATAAGAACCGACAACCAGTTAGCGAGATGTTACTTGAACAGGCAGGAGGGAGCAAAGAGCAGATCCCTAAATCTAGTTGCCTTGCATATTTGTGCTTGGAGAGAGTCATGAGTTAGCAATGAGGGCAGTTTACATTCAAGGCACATTGAATTATTGGCAGACAGTCTCAGCAAAAACCTTCCATCTTCAGTGAGGTGTCATTTGTCCGTACAACAGTTCAATCTGGTGTGTCAGAGGTTCAGAACACCATGGTTGGACCTCTTTGCCTTCCTGGACAATGCAATGTGGCCCCAATATTTACGGAAATACCATGCTCTCAGGCATGGGCAGTGGATGCAATGGTGATTCCTTGGCCTCAGGGATGGTTGTCTGCTTTTCCCCTAATTTCTCTTCTTCCAAGGGTAATTCAGAAGATGCAAGGGGAATAGGCATGTGTGATCCTAATAGCTCCTTATTGGCCGAGGCACCCTTGGTTTCCTTCCTCTATCCCTAGACAGGGATCTTTTCTTTCATCTCCTCCATGGTGTGTCTCCCATGCAGTTTCTACAGTTATCTCCCCATCTCATCTGATGCCTCATGCTGATGGCTTAACATTTGAAAGATTAATCTTAGAAGGTTTAGCTTTTTCAGCAGGTGGCGATTGAGATTCTATACTCTTGGAAGCAATCCACTCTGTTGTCCTACAAAAAACATTGGAATTCTTTCTCGAAATGGTGTTTGACCAAATTAGAGGATCCAACTTTGATTGGTCCCTTCTGCATTCTTGATTTTCTTAGAGATGGTTTTCTTAAAGGATTGGCACCTAAAACGTTATCAACCAGTGATCAGTGATCAGAGCCTTTTACACAGTTTCCTGATGATTTGTCTATACTTTCACCCTTGGTATTAAATGTGTAAAGTTGTTTCAGATTGAAAGGACCCATGGTTTGCAAGGAGGTTCCCTCTTTGGATCTGTCCATTGTGCTGAGGAGTTTGCAAGAGGTACCTTTTGAGCCTCTTGAGGAAGCAGATCTTGTTTGGTTGTCGGCTAAGGTTGTCTTTTAGTTGCCATAACCTCAGCTGCATAATTGGATGAGTTGGAGGTTCTCATAGCCACCATCAATTTTTTTCCTCATCGTGTAGCACTAACATTGGATCCTATGTTTATGCCTAAGTTTCCTTCTTCTCTTTTCATTTCACTCGGGAGGTAATATTACCAGTTTTCCAATATTCTCCTTCAGATTCTGAGTCCCCTTCATTGGATTTAAGGTGAGCCCTCCTCATTTCTCTGGGATGTACTGAGCTTTTTAGGGTCTTGCAGTCTCTCTTTGTTGCACTTGGGTCAGTTGTAAAGGGAAGAAGTTTCTACACAAACTTTGGGAAGGTGGGTTCGGCAGGCCATCTCATAAGCATACAAATCTATGGGAGAGACTCTTCTTGCCAAAGTTCAAGGTTGCTTGACTAAAGCAGTTTCAACCTCTCGGGCAGGGGCAGGATGGGGTTCGTTAGTTGAAATCTGCAGAACAACAACCTGGTTTTTCCATCAGACCTTTAGGAAACATTGCAGGCTTTCTGTGTCAGATGACATGAATAAGAATTTTGGTTTAAACATTATTGCTTCAGCAATGAAGTAATTATCTATGACAACATTCATATGCATCTATCTGGAGTGGTGAAACTTTATTGAAGCTTGGTAAATCCTCATAGTTCGGGAATGCAACGAGGAAGACTCGATGAGGGGGAAATGAACCTGTTACTTACTGGTAATATTCAGTACCTCGATTAGGGGCCCTCCTTGTCCAAATCCACTTCACCACCTCCCTCCTGTGTTGCACCTCAGTTTTTTCTCAGCTTGGTAATTGAACAGAAGGAAGCACAGCTGGAGGGATTATTTATAGTCATGTGGTGACAAACCTAGAAAAAAAGACTAGTGTTATGTTTTAAGAAATAAAAATAATGTGTTAGTGATTTATGTGCATATCAGAATTTAGGCCACTTTTAGCATTGATACAGCTGTCAGGGAAGGGAAGACCATCATAGTTCAGGACTGGGATGAGGAGGGTCCCTAATTGGGGTAATGAAGGTTACCAGTAAGTAACTGGTTCATACACGATCATAACTCATCTACTCTGTTCCACATATGTTCACGAGATCTTCTGCATTTCTCAAACACTTGAATTCAGTCCATGGACATTGAACCCTGCAAAAATCACTGCTAGCAAAAACTACATCTTACATCCTTTAAGCCCAATGACTTGTCCACTTGCCCCAGTCCTTGCCTGGCAGAATCCTATTTTGATATTAAGATAAGGGCGAGGAGTGGAAACTGTATTAAGTAAACAGAACTTAAAAAGCAGTGTCAAAGTCACCAAAGGGTAAGCCTTGGGTGCTAGACTTGCCCCCTGTGATAAATCCTAATTGACACCTATGCTTCTGTATTACAAACCATTCTGTCTTTTAAACACCTACTTAAACAACAGCATCCTCAGACAATTACCTTTTGAGCATGGGAATTAAATGTTGTTAAAGATTTTTGTTCATTCATATTTTAGTACATCAATAACAACATGTAGAATGTGATTCTGAAATAAATATTATATGCCATTCAGAATTGTGGTTTCCTGACCCTTATTAACTAGGCCTCAATTTGGGCCTGGCAGCCATGTTTTGCAAAAATGGATGTTTCCTTCTTCACATTTCACATCTGCAGCCCACAGTCATATTTGTTTATTTCCACTGATATTGTTTTCGCTATTCTCAATGAAGTTTTAATTAGCTTGGTCACAAAACGGTAACTTATTGCAAGGTTTTTTTGGTTGCTCTCTGTGCCCTGTTCATTCATAATATTTTGCTGTTGTTCATGCATCTACTTTGTTCAACCATCTCGGAATTACATTGGCATAGTGTGGGCAGAATCAATGTTCATGTGGTGGGATAGTGCTTAGGTGCTAAGGCAATATGGCACTTAATAAAACGGTTCTCTGATTTGCTGAGAATCCAACATTTATGATCATACCATGATGACTTAGCAGTTGTAGTCATTTAATATGCAAAAATAGTGTATAAAAACCCTTGATTTTGGAGTTGAGCAACATTCTTTTTCATGCTTCTAGGGATGCTGCCAGTTTGGTCTTTTGATTTTGCTTCCCAATTGGGACTTAGAATATATCTGATTGTGCACTAGTCTGTAATGCTCTATTTGCTGAGAGCCTTCATTGCAATGACCATGCATTTGCATCTACCAATTTTGTACCGGATCTTTTGAATTTTTGTAATAAACCCCTTACATTTATTTTGCTGATCTAGAACTCAGTTATCAATTGGACCTTTACGTAATTGACTGTATTGTGGTATTTGATGTGTTGGGAGATGTCTTACCTCAGGGACACATTGCCTCGTGAAACTGAGGTTTTACACCATCTCGGATTAATTGAACTGTGGACGTTTGTTGATGTAAAGTTTTGGATTACAAGGATTTTTTTCCTCTCTCCTGCCCATAGTGTTCAAGGGCCTGAACCAGTTCTATGCGGTCACATGTTTTCATTGTGACCTGTTGTAAACACACTAAAGGGTTTCTAAGCTAAGCACAGAAAAAGTGTCAACACATCATGAAGCCTCATTTATACTTTCTACGCTATATGCTCCTGACCGGCAAATTTTTTGCTCATGCAAACTCTGCGATGCTGTAAGAGCGAATAATGAAATAGCACACTTTTTATGGAAAAATGCATCTTTCGATAAAGATGCGGGTTTCTTGCGTTTCAGGTGGCTGCTCCTAACTGAGCCAAGTATGTAGACTATTTCAGTCACTGGCAGTGGCGGCTTGCATCTATCGGGTCGGGGCACACACATAAATATCAATTAAACTTACCTGAGAGGGCATCCTTGCTCCGGACCTCTTCTCAACTCAAAACTGGAACCGGATGCTGGAACTCCATGTAGAGAGCCACTCGGCCTCTACCATACAATGTATAACTCTGTACATGCATCCCCCACCCCTCGAGGCGGGATCGCCTCGGGGGTATAAATAAAGTTACTGAAGACCGCTCGGGGTCTTTCCGGTTAAGGAGTACCTAGCCTACCTGTGGTCACTGTCCCAACACCGAGCACGCGTGGCCTGTACCGGGCCACCACACTGGCGACGAGGCCGGAAGTCCCGCTGCGTGCCACCAGCGAGTTGCAGCTGTTGCCGCAGCGTCAGCGGAGCCCACCCGCGACGCTCGTCGCTGCCGGTGATCCTCCGGCGACCAGCTGCGCTTCCCAGCAGCGGCGCCCCAGCCGCCCTGCTCCTCCGCGCCTGCCCGCGTGTCTCCCTCTCCGTCGGAGACACGCTCCGGGGGCAGGGCGCGTCCTTGCCAAGTTCCCACGGTGAGTGCTGTGCGCGCTGCGTAGGCACCACCGGCTGCTATTACTGAGCCCGGGGAACCTCGCCTGCAGGAGTCTGCCTCTCCACGTGGCTGCCAGAGCGCCCCGCCCCCGATGTCAGCGGAGCGGAGGCAGCGTGTCCCAGCGCGCTGGGGGATAACCACCTGGCCGGCAGCCAAGACGGTCTGAAAGAGCATGTACAGCTCCACCATTCAACCAGCATTGGCAAAAGCAAGTACCCCTGCTTCCAACAAGCATTGGCAACAGCAGGATTCAAGCATCTAACAAGCATTGGCAACGGTAAGTCCCCCATCTGCTGCTGTGGGATCCATCAGGTTTGCTGGACTTCACCGGCCGGGTGTGAGTGTGCCATCCTCTCCCTACCTGCTGCCAGGAGCCGACTGCGAAGAGGGGCTTCGGAACATCCTACGGTGGAGTGAGTGCACCGACCTGCATGCACCATGCCCGTAAGCCACCCACTTCTCCCAGTCCAGCCGCTCCTCACGTGCGCGGCGCCTGGCGCGCTGACATCACCCGCCAACAAGCATGAGCGTCCCACCACAAGCAGGTAACAACGCACCACCGGCCCAGCAGGCGGCCCAAGGAGGAGGGGGAAGGGCGAACGACCCGCGCCACAATCACGCAACAGTCAACCCACTTCCGCCTTTCAGCGAAATGGCGGATCCAGCCACCGCAGCCCCACGATGGAGAGCGTGGGTCGGCCAGCTCAACAACTATTTCACGGGGACCCGTGAAACGGACGACACGGTGAAGCGCTCCCTGCTAATCTTCTATGGGGGACAGAGATATATGATCTATTCGAGACCCTCCTAAACACAGGTAACGCGAACGATTACAACGCAGCAGTTGCGGCTCTCAATCAACACAACCGCAACTCAACCCAGATTTTGAGAAATTCAAATTTCGACGCTCCCTTCAGTTAGAGGATGAGTCCGTTGACATGTTTCATGCATGCCTGAGGAAGCTAGCGGCCATAGGATTTGCCGACCAGAGGGAGGAGATAAGAAGCCAGATCATACTGGGATGCAAATCAATACTGCTCAGGAAGCTGATACTGCGTCAGCCAGGCATCACGCTGGACCAGATCCTGGTGCTAGCCAGGTCACATGAACTCTCGGACGTCAGGGCGGAAGAGATGGCCGCAGCCCTCCACAAACCGCCCCGGCACAGAGCACCACACGGCCTCCTCAGATCAAAGAGAAACGCGTCGACGTGATCCGAAGGCGACCAACGTCTGCACCAGTCAGGTCAAGACCGCCACCTGGAGGACCCTGTGGGAATTGCGGAGAAGATCATCCTCCCACGGCCACATGCGGAGCAAAAGGGCGAGAGTGCCCCCGCTGCGGGAAATTGAACCACTACGCCAAAGTGTGCCGCAGTGGTCAGCCACGGTTTGCCCCAAGGAAACTGAGAGGGTTCACACAAAGAGTCCGGCAATTGTCGATAGCTGACCCAGATGAAGCGGAAAAGGGGGCAACGCACCACCAGAATCTCAACCTGGAAGACGAGGACGACGAGGTATACTATGTCTCCTTTGTAGGACAATCAGGGAGCCGGCGCAGGCCGCCGCCCATGTGCTCAGTCAGGATATTTGGTACCGATCTCCGGGCACTCATAGACACCGGGGCAACGGTGAATGTCATGGACTCCCAACAGTTCGAAGCACTGGCGCACCGACCCCCTCTGCTACCAACCAAAGCGAGAATATACGCATATGGAGGCGTCTGTCGTAAATTGGCTGCGATTGGATTAGCATTAGCGGAATCCATCTGGTATTTAGAGGCTATCTTGTCAATTTTGTGGAATCCATTTTGTATTTCTGGCAGCCATTTTGTCTGCCATGTGCTCACCAAGAGCTGTTTCCTTCTTCACTGTTGTTTACCCTTGTGCTCTGTTTAAAGGACTGGTTATACTTAGACTCTGCTACTCTGCGCATGCGCAGAAGAATCTAACTGTCCATACATCTGTTTTTAGCCTTTAGCTGTCAGGTTGTTTCTACCAGAGTCAGCAACTGCTAGCTCCTCCTTTACTGTTGACTGTGCATTTCTGTATGACCATCTATGTATGTAATTCTCCTATGTGTGTTGTACCGCCCTCTTTTTGAGCCCCTGTGTGGGTATAAAAGACCCATGGTTCTTCTACTCTGTGTGCTACTTCACTCAATACCGAAGGGTGCTGTTTGAATGTAGTTCCACCTCATGAGGTTTTATTAAACTTTGTATTTTCTATTCCAGTTTCTGTGCCAACTTCTTCCTGTTTGTCTGAGGACTCTGTGCAGAGAAGGGCGAACCCCTTGCACTGGTAGGCCTAGCTAAGGTCTCTTTCAACAAATTGGCACCCAACCAGTGGGGCTCATCGGGGACTCGGATGCCCAAAGGATTGGTCGCGACGAAGGATTGGAATCTCGCTCTGGACGCGATCGCTGCCCGATGAGACCCGAGTCTTGGCAACCACGGCGTTTTTCCTTTCTTTCTGATCTGACCATCCAGGTGGTGCCGGTCCTCGACTGAGATCTCTTCTGTTGATTCGCCGTGCAGTGACCATTGGTCGATTTTAGAACTTGGCAGTTGGAACCTGGATACCAAGTGATTGGTAAGTGTCCTTTGGCGGCGCTTGCTGTTGGTTTTGATGCCTGGGATTGGTAAGGTAGTTTAGTAACACTTACTGTGGCTTCTGGAATGCGCATTTTGTGTTGGCCAACTTGGTTTGTTATGATATATTTATATATAGGTTGCAATCTATATAGGCAGGTAATGAAGAGAATGTTCTCTATCTGAATTGATTTGAACGGCACATTGTACTAAAGGTACCTTAAGTGCTACTTTGATTATAATACTGCATATTTTGCACTATTTTTGGCATGCCTGTTTTTAGCACACTTCGTAGGATGTGTTGCTTTTGTAGTGGTACCAATTTGAATTTGAAACTAGATGAAGCACAACCGGCCCCCCCGGAGGGGACGCCTAATAGGGATATGTATATTAAGTATGGTCTTTCTTCCATAATGTACAGCGCATTATGGAATAAATACACGCGTAAGGATCCTGAGTTGCGTTGGCCTATGTATGGGTCATTAGATTTGCAAAAGATTGAGTATGTGGAACAATGTATGTTTAAGCGAAAGACTAGGCAAGATATGTTTGATTGTGTACGAATGTGGGAGAAAGAAGTGCGTGAACGAATGAAGCGTGAACAAGCCTTAATTGAAAAAGAACAGAGAAAGAACATTTATGTGAAAGCATTAGAGCTGAAGAACAAAGAAATAAAAGAGTTAAAAGAGGGAGAAGATAGGGAGCTCAATTTACAGGTAACTGGCCAATACGCTGTTCGGCGGCCCCTTTATCCTATACTTAATAAACCACAAGATGATTCCTTATTATTAGATCGTCCTCCACCTCCATATACTGTTCCTTCTGCCCCTCATGAGTCAGATGAGGACTCTAGTTCGGAAGAATTTAAGGCACGAGAAACTCGTTCTATGTTGACTGCTGCGCGTTCGTCCCAGCTCCGATCTGCTGCTCGTAAAGCAGTTCGTAGTACTGCCCCCGCCTCTGAACTTCTAGATAGTATGAGAGGGTGGTATGAAAGGGAGCAGCTGTATTTTACTGAGGTGTTTGCCGCAGAGGTCCTTGAGCTGTTTAGGAAATATTCTGAGGAGTTAGAGCCTAACGATGTAGCAGATAATTATAAGCAAATGCGTGACGGTCTTTTTGTTTTCTCCCAGGTGGCTGATACAATCAGGCGTTTGGTTAAACTGCATGTTGATGCAGTCCATTTGCGAGAGGAGAAAAAGGCTGCAGACGTAGCTGCACAGACATCTCAGACCGGCATGGCACAAGCTTCTACCTCCGGAACAGATAAGATTATGATAGTTCATGCGAAACCTATGCGGGAGGCCGCGCCTTTGTATGTTCCTCCTAAAGGACAGGGTACAAGTGATTGTATTGTATTGTATTTTAATCTTGTAGAGCGCTACTGTCACCCAACGGGTATCCTGGCGCTAGACTGAGATGGTGAAAGAAACTTTAAACCGGTCAGGTAGCCGCATGCAGCCTACAAGAGAGGCCGAGGTCGGCCAAAAGATGCAGGATTAGAAGATCAGGAGATCAGGGGCTTCTCCCTAGGGAATAGCCAGGTTTTCAAGCGGTGCCTAAAGTTCATCAAAGAGTTGGCCTGTCTAATGATCAGCGGAAGATCATTCCAGTACCGTGCTGCCACTGTACTAAAGGCCCTGCCCCCCATCCTAGCTTTCTTGACCTTGCCAGAGGTTAGCAGAAAGGCATTTGAAGAGCGCAGCATCCTTTCAGGCTTATACCAGGACACTTTCTCTTGCAGGGAGATCGGGCCGAGGCCGTGTGCCGCTTTATAGGCAATGCATAAGGCTTTGAAGCTAACCCTTTCCTTTATAGGAAGCCAGTGGAGCTCTTGTAGCGCCATTGTGGTTGAAGATCCGCGTTTCTTATTCAGCGCTAGTTTGGCTGCCAGAGACTGGACCCTCTGCAAGCTCTGAAAGATGTAAAGAGGAGCTCCTAGGTACAGAGAGTTGCAGTAGTCCAGCCTGCTCAAGATGATGCTACGTACCACCAAAGGTCTTTTCTCTGCTGGCAAAAGCGGTAGAATCTTTCGTAGGGCTTTCAAGAGAGCAAAGCAGACCCCCGCAGTTTTTTTAGCTTGAGAGGCCATTTGAAGATTGTTGTCAAACATAACCCCCAGATTCCGCACCGTAGCCACAGGGAGAATGGGTTCCGCCTCTGGGGTCAGTCTGAGATCATAGGGCATGTCACGTACTCCAGCAGAGGAACAGTAGATCACCTCTGTCTTTCCTCCATTGAACTGCAGTGAGTTGGCCCTGAGCCATTCCGAGGTCTGGCGCATACATATCTGGAAGTCATCCATAGTCAGAGCACCCTTCCCCTCCAATGAGAACACCAATTGGGTGTCGTCTGCATAATTGACCACATCGACCCCATGTGACTTGATTATAGAGATCAGTGGCTGCAGGTAAATATTGAAGAGGATGGGGCTAATGGCCGACCCCTGAGGGACCCCATGCTCTACCAGGGTCTTGCTGGAGGTGAAGGGGGACAGGGTGACCACCTGTTGTCTCCCAGTAAGGTAGGAGTGCATCCACCTCATGGCACGTCCCTTAACTCCCAGAAGTTCCAGTCTGTTCAGCAGGATTCGGTGATTAACCGTGTCGAATGCGGCGGACATATCTAAGAGGACCAATACAGATGACAGGCCTCTGTCCGCCCGCATCCGCAGATTGTCTAGCACGGTGACCAAAGCCGTCTCCGTACCATGACCTGGCCGGAAGCCGAACTGACTCCTATCCAGAAGATGGAACTCTTCCAGATACCTTGAGAGAGACCTACTCACCACCTTTTCAAGAATTTTTATAGGAAAAGGCAGCAAGGAGATAGGTCGAAAACTAGAGGGATCTTCTGGGTCCAAAGATGGCTTCTTTAACAGGGGCGTGACCACTGCCAGCTTCCATGCATCAGGCACCACCCCATCCTCCAAGGATTGGCAGCATATCTGCTGCATCCGAGGAAGCAGTGCCTGTGCATGTTCTTTCCAGATCTTATTAGGTAAGGGGTCTAGCGGAGACCCTGACCTCACATTCTCCTCTGTGAGCGGTGTAAAATGCTCCAGAGAGGTTACCACCCCTGGTTCTTCCATCGGCCTCTGACTATGAGTATTTTGGGGGGAGACGGCACTCAACGAGAGGCCCCCAACAATCCTAGAAATTTTCTCCTCAAAATGGGAGGCAATTTTGTCACATAGTCCCTGTGAGGCCACCACTTTATTTCCCAGACTAGCGGGCGTAGAGAGGTCTCTAACGATCTTAAAGAGAGCTCTGGCACTATTCGATGAGGACAATATGGTGTTGGCAAAAAAGTCAGCCTTGGCTTTAACGATCAACTCCTTGTACCGAGCTAACACCCCTTTGAAAGCCTCTTTGTCATGCTCGGCATAGTGCCTACGCCATTTCCTCTCAGCCAGCCGACAGGACCTGCGGGTGGTGCTCAGCTCTTCAGTAAACCACGGTGCAGAATGTTTAGTTTTGACCTTCAGGCGCTTCCGAGGCACGTGCTGATCCAATACTTCATTGATGTAGTTGTGGTACAGACAATAATTTGTCCCCACTGATTCGTAAGGATCAAAAGGAGGCAGGTTTTGAAAAAGCGGCTCCGTCCGACTTTTCATAAGTTTAGCCCAATCTCTCCCCATACGATATTTTACGGGGGATGGCCTAGTTACTTCTCCCGCAGGTATGCGAATCTGAAACCGGATCAGCGAGTGATCAGTCCAAGTCTGGGGTAAAATGTCGGTCACCTCAGTTTCATTACAGTCTGCAAACAGAAGATCCAGAATGTGCCCTCCTTGATGGGTGGTTTGTTGGACCAGCTGATGCAGATTGCAGCTTTCACAGGTTTCCCTGAGATCTCTTAGGTGTCCATCTAAACTGCCATTCTCCCATAGGTTGAAATCGCCCAGGATCAGCATTCTGGAATGTGTCAGTGACTGGGCTGCGATGACATCCAGGAGCGCCTGGTATTGAGTATTAGAGCCCGGGGGTCTGTATCCGACCATCCCAGTAAGGAGCCTTCCCCTCTGTTCTTGTAGGGTGAAGCCCAGTAGTTCAATACCCACCACCTCGTCGACCTTGAACGGGGCAAAATCCCATATATCCCTGAACATCACCCCAACCCCTCCGCCTCTCCCCGTTGTTCTGGGCTTATGAAAGATCTTGTAGCCCTCCGGGCAGGCAAGCCCCAGTTCTACCAAGGAGTCACTACTACACCATGTCTCGGTCAAAAATAGCACATCCAGTTGCAGATCTTCCACCAGATTTGATACTTCCAAATGGTGTTTGGCCAAGGAGCGACAGTTGAGCAAGCCACATTCAAGGACCGGGCTGGGCCGCGGCGCCCTAGTGGCCCTCTCTCCCCCACTGACCTTGTTCCTAATATCCAGCAGTTGTTCCTTTGTATATGTAAAAGGACTTTGTGCGGGCCGCACAGCGTATCTGGCGCTAGGAGCGGACGAGGCGCGGACGGGCGCAGACGGGCTTGCCTCTGGCGCGCCTCCGGCGCGCCATCGGCGCGCCCGCTGCGCGCGCGCGCGCGCTGCGCGCTAGCATGTCTCCTCCTAAATAGGGCCCGGCTGTGGTATTTCTACTACTTGAGCGTCGACCAAAATGGCGGCGCTCCGGTGTCAACCGGAAGTGGGGGAAAAGCTTCTCGACTACCCGTGCGAAGGACTCAATGTTCCAACCCAGTGCCCTGTCGCTCGCAAAGTGCGAGAGTGGATGAGGAGTTTTACAGTGCGGGTAAGTGCAATATTCAGGCGATGTATCACAATACTCCACAGCACTCCACAATGCCCTCCTTCGTCTCTCCCCGCTCCCCAAAGCAATACAGTACAATACACAGTACACAGGAATTAAAAGATAGCAGAGCGCAATACAGTACAGTTCCGATTAAAAACGGTCTTTGGACCTGCGCGCTAGCATGTCTCCTCCTAAATAGGGCCCGGCTGTGGTATTTCAACTACTAGAGCGTCGACCAAAATGGCGGCGCTCCGGTGTCAACCGGAAGTGGGGGAAAAGCTTCTCGACTACCCGTGCGAAGGACTCAATGTTCCAACCCAGTGCCCTGTCGCTCGCAAAGTGCGAGAGTGGATGAGGAGTTTTACAGTGCGGGTAAGTACAATATTCAGGCGATGTATCACAATACTCCACAGCACTCCACAATGCCCTCCTTCGTCTCTCCCCGCTCCCCAAAGCAATACAGTACAATACACAGTACACAGGAATTAAAAGATAGCAGAGCGCAATACAGTACAGTTCCGATTAAAAACAGTCTTTATATGATGATAAGGCCTCTATTGATGCAAAGGGTTATTTTATTTATAATTGGGTTTACACTCCTTGGAATAGGACGGATGTTATGGCACTTAAAACTGCATTGCCTGATCCGCGGAAAAATCCAGCCGCTTTTTATGAGGAAGTTGAAGGTGCTATTAGTTCTTGCACTATGACTTTGCCTGATATTGATTTATTTTTCGGATTGATATTACCACCTGATATGTGGAGAACTGTTCGTAAAATTGATGATCATGCAGCTTTTGGGGCGTTATGGAGAGACTTAGAACAAATGGATGCAGAAAGGGAACCCGCACAGAAGCCATGTCAGTTAATTTTAGATCTTCCCGCAGCTATATTAGCTAAGTTAAAAACGATTATTCCCCCTAAAAAGATAGATTGGACTGTTTTAGCATCTTGTAAGCAAAAGGCAGATGAATCTGTTTCTGATTTCTTTACACGCTTTGAAGAAGCATTTCACGATTTTAGTGGCCAGTCATTGACAGATGACAAAGGCAGACATCTGTTTGTTGATAAATATGTCGCAAACCTGTTGCCAGGAATAGCTAGTCGCCTAAAGGCCAGTGAGAGTTCATGGACTACCTCTTCCCCGGTTTCTCTCTTGACTATGGCTCAGTATTATGAACGCCAGGAATTAGAAGCAAAGGGTAATGAGGATAAAAAGACTAAAGAATTGAAAACGAAGATTATGTTGGCTCAGGCTTATGGTCCGCCTTTTAGAGGTAGTGATAGAGGTGGACGTGGATCTTTTGGTTCGTCTTTCCCTTCTTATACTCGTTCGAATTTGTCTGCTGACCAGTGCGCGTACTGTAAGAAATTTGGCCACTGGGCTTCCGATTGTCCAGCACTGCATGCTCAGCAGTGTCCACGTGGTAGGGGACAAATGAGAAATCGTCCAGGATATTCAGGGCCTAGAGGAAGTACAGGTGATCGTGCTAGGTTTGATGCTAATATACGTGGGCAGGATGGGTTCAACACTTTTGATAGAAGGAACCAATATCAAATGTCTGACTATGTGCCATCTGATATTCAAGGTTCTGCTTATGCATAGGATTGCCTAGGATGGGGTAAGGAATCAGTTGAAGTTCCAGTAGATCAAAGGGGTCCCTATCTCACAGCAAATGTTTTGGGCTCCACTGATCAGTTTCTGGTTGATACAGGAGCTACTCGTAGCACCTTGTCTAAACAATTGGTTCCAAGGGCTCCCCTGTCTGGCTTAACCATTACATCGATAGGCTTCGATGGAACCCCTTCCCTTAGCCCATTGTCGCAACCTCTTGCATTCCATGTGGATAAATTTACTGCTCCATGTCCATTTTTGCTTTCCCCGAATACACCAGATAATATTGTGGGTCTTGATATGCTTAAGTATTTCAGGGCTACGATACGATGTTCTCCAGAAGGTGTACGTGTTATCTTGAATGACAACCATCCTGTGACGGAGAGAGCTTGTCTTGTTAAAGAGGATATTGCATTAGCTTCACTCCCTAGTACTTTGTGGGCCACTTCAGACACCGATGTAGGGCAAATGGTTTTTCCACCAGTACATATTAGTGTCAAGGAGGGCGCTGTGCTGCCACGTTTGCCTCAATACAAAATTTCACAGGAAGGGGAAGAAGCACTCATACGTATTGTCCATGATCTCATTGAAGTGGGGGTTGTTGAGGAAGTTCCTTACAATGTTTGTAACAGTCCGATTCTTCCTATTTTGAAAAAAGATACTGACACTAGGGTTTACAGATTCATTATTGATTTACGAGAAGTTAACAAGATTGTAGTACCACAATACCCCGTGGTTTCTGACATAACGACACTTCTTACTTTGTTTCCCCCGACAGCGACTACATTTTCTGTGATAGATTTGAAGAATGCTTTCTTTTCGATCCCTATTCATCCTGATAGCCGATATTTGTTCGGTTTCACTTTGAATAATCGATCGTATAGATTCTGTAGAGTTCCTCAAGGCTATACTGAGAGTCCTAGTATTTACAGTCAAGCATTGAAAAGACAACTTGATTCTTTCGTTTTGCCTGAAGGAGTGGCTCTCATACAATATGTCGATGACATCTTGTTGGCAGCCGACACCCCTGAACAGTGTGAAAAATGTACTTTGTCCTTGCTGTCTTTTCTTGCTTCCCATCATCACAAAGTATCACAAAAGAAATTGCAATATTGTAGACCGAAGGTAACCTACTTAGGTCACCTTCTGTCTAAGGAGGGACGTGCACTTACACCAGATCGCATTCACGCTATTTTAGACACACCAGTGCCCCGTACTCAGAAAGATGTCTGTGCATTCATTGGTCTTACTTCTTTTTGTAGGCAATGGATATTAGGATTTTCACACATTGTTAAACCCTTGCTAGCACTTTTGACCAAAGATACTCCAATGCCCCTCCCATGGACAGATGAATGTGAGACTGCTTTCCGACAGTTACGACAAGCTCTTTGTTCAGCACCAGTGTTAGGTACTCCAGATTATACGAAGCCTTTTACATTATATGTACACGAGAAAGATGGATGCGCATTGTCAGTTTTAGTGCAGACACACGGTGACAAACAGCGTCCCTGTGCATATTTTTCAGCAGTACTTGATCCTGTTGCTCGTGCGTTACCTGGATGCTTCCGTTCAGTTGCAGCAACAGCTGTGTCAATACGTCAGAGTGAAGGGATAGTTTTGTCACATAAGCTGTTGGTGCTAGTACCCCATGCGGTTGATGCTCTTTTAAATCAGACGAAGACGCAGCATTTAACTAGTGCTCGTCTGACAGGATATGAATTGACATTGTTGGCCCCTCACATTACACTAAAGAGATGTGCGACACTAAACCCATATCTAAGAACAACCTGAACTAGTCAAGTCAAAAGAACCTAACCTCAAGGAATGGGTGGTGTCAGAAATCTATTGGATTCTGAAGTACACCAATTTGAGAGAAAGGGAATTTTTTCTTTCTTAAGTCCCCTCACTCACCAGGGTTTCCCCACGGTGACATGCTTCATCATTGGGGTCCTCCCAGTCCTCTACGAACTGAGGCGTGCTGCGACTAGCGGATTACGCAGGAGCACTAGAAATCAGAATATGTGTAGTGCAAGTGAAAATGTGGTGGAGTGGGATAAGGAAAATTAAAAACATCAGCTAGTGGGCCGAATAAACTTTATTGATGCTCCTGGCTGATATGCTTAAAAACGGGGTGATATGCTAAAAGGCCCTAACTATAATGGATAGGTGTACCTAGCATACGGTCTGGTCAACTAGATTCGAGCTTCCCCAGCTCTTCTTCAACACTACACTGGGACCAGCCCAGTGTAAAGACGCCACTCCTAGTTAACCTGATTCAGGTGCAAAAAAGTGAGACGCTGCAACTGTAAGGCATGCGTTACAATTAATACATACGTAATGTACGTCAGGCAATATCTGTAGGATACAATAAGACAAATATTAAAGGGAAAAAATAGTCATATGTACTGTTGTCAATATTAATTAATGTGAACATCATGTCTCATCGCTTATACACACACTCTCTCGCACAGTCCGCCCAATCCAAAATGGCGCCCCCCGGAAGGGACTTCGAACACGAGCCCTCTTCGCTTTCTATGCGAAACTACCCATTGATAACTAGCTCCGCACCGGGGACACGCCAGAATGCGGTCCGTGAGGTTTGGCCCCAGTAGGTGTTCGTGAGTGTGGTTGTCCACGTACAAGTAAGTGATAGCACAAGGCAAGCTCATTATGCCTACTCGTTACGCGGAGAACAGTTATTCTTCCCGTTATTCCTCTCTCCAAGGGCGAACCATGAATACGGAGCACGCCACAGTCCTAACGACCTCATTTACATTTACATTTTTCCTTAGATGTACGAGATCGCCACACCTCCTCCGTTGACCATGAGGCACATTGTTGCTTTTTAAAATGTATGTAATGTCTTTTTTTCGTTATTTGTGTGTGTGTTGTATGTTGTGTCAGACGCGTTAGTCTTTTGTATATATTGTAATTTTCGACTCACTTTTCAGCACATCGCCGGCATGGAGAAAGCTAATTATAGTTTCTTTCTTGTTTTAAACCACTAAGAGGCACATCAGAGACAAGAGTGTACGAACACTTGGGTGTAGTGTGCTCACAATTAATATTGACAACAGTACATATGACTATTTTTTCCCTTTAATATTTGTCTTATTGTATCCTACAGATATTGCCTGACGTACATTACGTATGTATTAATTGTAACGCATGCCTTACAGTTGCAGCGTCTCACTGTTTTGCACCTGAATCAGGTTAACTAGGAGTGGCGTCTTTACACTGGGCTTGTCCCGGTGTAGTCCTGAAGAAGAGCTGGGGAAGCTCGAAACTAGTTGACCAGACCATATGCTAGGTACACCTATCCATTATAGTTAGGGCCTTTTAGCATATCACCCCGTTTTTAAGCATATCAGCCAGGAGCATCAATAAAGTTTATTCGGCCCACTAGCTGATGTTTTTAATTTTCCTTATCCCACTCCACCACATTTTCACTTGCACTACACATATTCTGATTTCTAGTGCTCCTGCGTAATCCGCTAGTCGCAGCACGCCTCAGTTCGTAGAGGACTGGGAGGACCCCAATGATGAAGCATGTCACCGTGGGGAAACCCTGGTGAGTGAGGGGACTTAAGAAAGAAAAAATTCCCTTTCTCTCAAATTGGTGTACTTCAGAATCCAATAGATTTCTGACACCACCCATTCCTTGAGGTTAGGTTCTTTTGACTTGACTAGTTCAGGTTGTTCTTAGATATTGGTACTGCTGGAGGATGAACCTAACCGTTAACCTCTATTTTCCCCCCATTTTTTGATAACCATTATTTACAGCGTGCAGCTGTGGGAAACCAACCCCCCCCTTTTTTTATAACTAACCACCATCTGACATTCCACTTCACATACCATTTCAAATATCTCCTATCAATATGACCGAAATAACAGGTCTCACCTACTCACAAGATGAGGTAGATAGAATCATAGCATCCATGCTTCCCCTGGCTGGGACCAGTACCAGGGACACCAACGAAGCCAGCCAATGCTGGGATGAGTTGACAGAATTGAAACGAGAACAAATTAAAACATTGATACATGGGATCATGATGACTGAGTATGTAAGAGCCAATATTGCCCCACGTGGCTTGATTGTCAGAAATGAACCCTTTATTTTCCAAAACGACAAACTCTTTAAAAAGGATTGGTCGTTAATATCCTGGCATTGCACCAGAGACTGGCTTGTGCTAATTATAAAAACTGCAGCACGCCTCTCTGAAGAAATGAAGATTGGCATTCATGATTTGGAAATTCGTTTAAAAACATATCAGAGCACAGCTGAGTTGAAAAAACGACTTGAAGAACTCAACAAGACCATGACCGAATTTGAAATAGGTTTAAAGGACACGAAATACGCTAAACTACAAAAAGATCAGAAGAATTTCTTTCTAGAAAAAGTGTACCCTTACACTAGAGATGATTACATCCACACAAATCGTAATCCAGGCTACAATACGGATAGCGATAATTCGGACACTGGTTCAGATCTTTCAGATTCGAGTAGGAATTATAATTTTACCAACAGGAACAGACGATCGAGAGGAGGACGTCAAAGAAATGGAGGCGGACCAAGATTTGGTTGGCCTTCATATCAAAACATGCCACCATACTCCCCACCACCACAGTTTTTCTACGGACCACCTCCGTTTCACCAATCTTACCCACCACAACCTTACCCATACTGGGATGGTCCACAAAACCAGGAACAGAGTCAGTCTTTTTTAGGGAGAGGAAAGACTCCATTAAGAGGAAAAAACAGACGAGGCCAACAGGTACAATGGGCCCAGCCCCTGGAGACAGTGAGGAGCCACACACGGAGTATGGGTCCACCGAATATGCCATCAACGAGCAACAACCAAGCTTAGTAGTCAATCTCTCCAAAGCAACTCTTAAACCTATTCAAAAAACTGTTTTGGAGAAAGGATTAGGTTTTGTCCCCACAGCCTCATTGGATAAATTCAGGCTGGTCTGCGAATTAAAAGAGTTTATTCGCAGGATTAAATTGGAAATCTACTTTAAAGACAAGGAACCTAACACTAACACTTCCACGGATACTGGATTACAAAAAAAATCAAATTTTACTCCTCCATCCAATAACCTTCCCATTGAACTACTAGCCTTAGAAAAAGCAGTATTGAAGGAGGTCACAGAAATAGACCCCAAAACAATCAAAGTATTTCACAACACCAGTAAAATCGAAAAAGATGCTATTCACCAACTATCAAATGATAAAGACCTGACAATAAAACCAGCGGATAAAGGTGGGGCAATAGTTCTACAAAATACACCTGACTACCAACAAGAATGCCTACGCCTGTTGGCTGATGAACGTAATTATCTGGCAATACAGAATGACCCCACCGAACGTCTACGGATAGAGATCGCAAGTCTGGTGGAAGAATCCTTGACTAATGATTGGATAAGTAGAAAAGAAGCGGATTTTTTGGAAAACAAAAAACCCATAATCCCTTATTTTTATACAATTCCAAAAATACATAAATCAATGGAAGCGCCCCCTGGTAGACCAATAGTATCAGGAATAGGTTCCATCCTGGAACCTCTATCTAAGTTTGCAGACGCTTTCTTAAGACCTTTGGTCCAAGCCACCGATACGTACCTACAGGACACAAAGGCAGTCCTTTGTCTAATCCAGGACCTTGAATTCAACCCTACAACCAGTATACTGATCAGTTTGGATGTGGAGAGCCTCTACACCAGTCTCCCACACAAGGACACTCTAGATACCCTGGAGGAGGTACTTTTTCAAAGTAATTGGGTTTACCACACACCCAGACATGTGGTCCTTGAGTGTTGTTATTTGGCCTTGACTAAAAACTTCTTCCAATTTAACAACTCCTTGTATAAACAAACCCACGGTACCAGCATGGGAAGTACATTTGCGCCGAGCGTAGCAGGGCTCTATGTACATCACCTTGAGAAGCAAAAAGTTCTCCATCACAACAACCCACACATTGACCATATAAAACTATGGAAAAGATACATAGATGATGTGTTCGTGATCTGGGAAGGGACCAAAGAAGAGGCTGAGTTTTTCTTAGTTTGGCTAAACCAACAAGACCCTTTCCTGAAATTCACCAGTACCATGAGTAAGTCCAATCTTGTCTTTCTAGAACTGAACATAACAGCACACGAAGGACGTATAATCACTACTACACATTTTAAGCCCACAGCAAGGAATTGCCTACTTGTGTATGATAGTTTCCATCCTAGAAGTTTGAAAGACAATCTTCCTTTTGGATAATTCTTGCGCCTAAGACGCAACTGCACCACACGACAAGATTACAAAATTCAAGCCAATGCTCTATCACAGAAACTGATACGACGACAATATCCACAACATCTTGTGTCCAGGGCTCAAAAAAGAGCTTCAAATAATAATAGAGAGGCACTTCTGGAAGACAAACCCGAGACCACACAAAAAGACCGGAAAAGACAAATCTGCATTACCACCTTCAATATTGCATCAAACCAAGTAACCAAAATAATAAAAAAACATTGGCGGATCCTGAATAGTGGAGGTTTGGATTTACAAAAACCTTTGTTCAGTCATCGAAAAGCCAAAAATCTGAGGGACTTTCTAGTTCATACTCGCCCTAACCCCACGAAAACCATTGGTCCTCTACGTCTGCTCCATCCACTACCTGAGGGCCATTACCCATGTAGTAACTGTAGTGTATGTCATTTAACCAAAGCGACAAAAACAGTAACCTATAACAATGGAATGACATGGAACCTTCGATCCTTCACCAATTGCAATACGACAGAGGTGGTATATCTTATCACCTGCGTTTGCAACCTTCACTATGTGGGGATGACCACAAGGAAGGTGAACACCAGAATAATTGAGCACCGAAGCACTTTTAGGTGTAAACACAGCAACACCAAAATGACCACTCATTTTCTGGAAAAACAACACACACCTAATGACCTCAACTGGGTTATTCTGGAACACGTAAACAATCACCCAAACATTGAAACAAAACTACACGAAAAAGAACAACGATGGGTGTTTAAGTTACGCTCTGACAGCAGAGGTCTGAATGATGACATACCCTGGGGACAATTTACATGACAAGAGACCCAATGTATCTTCCTTAATCCTACTGTGCTCCTCAAAGAAGTCTCATTGTGAATTTCACTACATCTCCTCACATTTATTATCATGTAAATGAATCATGTGATTCTAACCCTTTTTCCAATATCTTTATCACTCTTTATTGGGTAACTAATTCCCTACCTCTGATTACCTTTCGAACCAGGACAGGTACCGTATTTCGAACTGTCTATTATCTGGTATGAGGTTGATTAAGTTTTTTCATTAAACCGAATTTTTCTATCGTATTTTGGCACTATCCATCATGGCCGCTCCTTGGTGATAACGCCCTTTTTTGCTTCCCCCCCCTTTTTATCTAATTCACCACGCATGAGGCATTAACTCTTGTTTTGTAAATTAGTCCCTTCTTTCACCATAACTTAAGTGTCTGATCAGATGTGAACATCATGTCTCATCGCTTATACACACACTCTCTCGCACAGTCCGCCCAATCCAAAATGGCGCCCCCGGAAGGGACTTCGAACACGAGCCCTCCTCGCTTTCTATGCGAAACTACCCATTGATAACTAGCTCCGCACCGGGGACACGTCAGAATGCGGTCCGTGAGGTTTGGCCCCAGTAGGTGTTCGTGAGTGTGGTTGTCCACGTACAAGTAAGTGATAGCACTAGGCAAGCTCATTATGCCTACTCGTTACGCGGAGAACAGTTATTCTTCCCGTTATTCCTCTCTCCAAGGGCGAACCATGAATACGGAGCACGCCACAGTCCTAACGACCTCATTTACATGTACATTTTTCCTTAGATGTACGAGATCGCCACACCCCCTCCGTTGACCATGAGGCACATTGTTGCTTTTTAAAATGTATGTAATGTCTTTTTTCGTTATTTGTGTGTGTGTTGTATGTTGTGTCAGACGCGTTAGTCTTTTGTATATATTGTAATTTTCGACTCACTTTTCAGCACATCGCCGGCATGGAGAAAGCTAATTATAGTTTCTTTCTTGTTTTAAACCACTAAGAGGCACATCAGAGACAAGAGTGTACGAACACTTGGGTGTAGTGTTCTCACAATTAATATTGACAACAGTACATATGACTATTTTTTCCCTTTAATATTTGTCTTATTGTATCCTACAGATATTGCCTGACGTACATTACGTATGTATTAATTGTAACGCATGCCTTACAGTTGCAGCGTCTCACTTTTTTGCACCTGAATCAGGTTAACTAGGAGTGGCGTCTTTACACTGGGCTGGTCCCGGTGTAGTCCTGAAGAAGAGCTGGGGAAGCTCGAAACTAGTTGACCAGACCATATGCTAGGTACACCTATCCATTATAGTTAGGGCCTTTTAGCATATCACCCCGTTTTTAAGCATATCAGCCAGGAGCATCAATAAAGTTTATTCGGCCCACTAGCTGATGTTTTTAATTTTCCTTATCCCACTCCACCACATTTTCACTTGCACTACACATATTCTGATTTCTAGTGCTCCTGCGTAATCCGCTAGTCGTAGCACGCCTCAGTTCGTAGAGGACAGGGAGGACCCCAATGATGAAGCATGTCACCGTGGGGAAACCCTGGTGAGTGAGGGGACTTAAGAAAGAAAAAATTCCCTTTCTCTCAAATTGGTGTACTTCAGAATCCAATAGATTTCTGACACCACCCATTCCTTGAGGTTAGGTTCTTTTGACTTGACTAGTTCAGGTTGTTCTTAGATATTTGTACTGCTGGAGGGTGAACCTAACCGTTAACCTCTATTTTCCCCCCATTTTTTGATAACGACACTAAACCCAGCCACTTTGTTGCCATACCCGGTGACTCAGTCTCAGTCACAGGAGTCTCATGATTGTATATTCCTTACTGAGGAACAGACAAAGGGCCGTGTCGATTTGCAAGACACGCCCCTTTCAAGTGTTGATGGGGAACTTTGGATTGATGGGTCCTGTTTGAAGTTACCAGATGGTACAACGTCAGCTGCATATGCAATTACAACACTTCAGACGGTAGTTGAGACAGCTCGTATTCCACAGAAGTCAGCTCAGGCAGCTGAGCTAATAGCGTTGACACGAGCGTGTGAACTTAGTACTGACTTATCTGTGAACATTTATACAGACAGCCGCTATGCGTTCGGAGTGGCCCATGATTTTGGGCTACTCTGGAAGGAGAGGGGCTTTCTTACATCCCACGGGGTGCAAATAATGCATGGAGAATTAGTACATAATCTCTTGACTGCTTTAACATACCCGAAGAGAATAGCAATTGTTAAATGTAGCGCACATAAGAAAGTAATTGATAAGATAGGACAAGGCAATGCTTTTGCAGACCAAACAGCCCGTGAAACTGCCATGCAGCGAAGCACCACGTCTATGTATGTAGTGAAGTCACAGGCTGAACGTTGGCATGATACCAGACAGGAAGTGCTAGATATGCAGAGATCTGCTTCTGCAGAAGAAATTGAGCAATGGTCTAAGGAGGGAACATTGGATGATGAGGGCTGTTGGAGGAATAAAGAGATGAGCAAGTGGAGATTGCCGACAGACTATTTACAAACTATGATTCATATGGCACATGGGCCGGCACATGTTGGAGCCTCCTCGATAACAAAATTGCTCACGCAAGTTTGGGAGCATCCAGAAATTGCCGGCACAGCTAAAAAGATGGTGCAGTCTTGTCTGATTTGTCTTCAGCATAACCCTGGTGAAGGGACACAAACTCCAACAGGAGGGTTTGCTACGCCAACCGCACCTTTTGAAGTTTTGCAAATGGATTACATCCAGCTTGAGCGCTGTAATAACTTAAAGTATGTCTTGGTAGTGGTATGTGCCTTTAGTAAATGGATTGAGGCATACCCTACGAAGGACAATACAGCTCTCACTACAGCAAAGGTGCTTTTGAAGGAATTTTTCCCTAGATTTGGTGTTTGTAAACTTTTATGGAGTGATAACGGACCCCATTTTATTGGGCATGTTGTCGAATATGTCCTGAAGGACGCTGCTTTTCATCCACAATCAGCAGGGTTAGTGGAGAGGTATAACGCCACACTTAAATTAAAACTGGTGAAAATACTGGCCTCCACATCCTTGAATTGGCCAGACGCATTACCTTTGGCACTGTTGTCCATTAGATCAGTGCCACATCTGCGGTCTGGTCTTACACCATATGAGGTGGTGTTTGGCAGGCCTATGAACATTTGGGGAATTCCTAAACCACGTCCCATACATGATGTGCCATGTGTATTGATGAGTGACTACCTATCACAATTGACTGACAGTTTGGTCTCTATTCATCAACAGGCTCGAGAAGCTCTTCCTGACAGGTCTGCAGGTGAAGGCCATGGACTTCGGCCTGGAGACCAGGTGATGATCCGATCATTCTAGAGGTCAAGCAGCTTGGAACCGAGGTGGCGCGGCCCGGAGCAGGTGCTCCTTTCAACGAGAACTGCGGTTCGAGTGACGAACAGGAGGAACTGGGTGCACTCCACCCACTGCAAGAAAGTACCGTCTACCTTGGTGGATCCTGTTGCTTTGATCGACCATCGGGACATCCTGGACACAGAGAAAGGCCAAGCTATATCACCTGACGAACCTGAGGAAGTCTTCCCGGACCACACAATTCCTGGAGTATCCCGATACCAACTGAGACAACGGAAAGAGCCTGCATCGTCGAAATAGACTGGTTGAGCAACCTCCGTGGGTTAGTGAAACGGAATGCCGATGTGGCAAGGGGGGGGATCAGTTCTGTATAGTGTAGCGACAACCGTCTTGACCCTCGGTGAAGAAATCAACGGCTGCCCAGGGATAAGCGCTCCAACGATTGTTTTCAACAATAAGCTGATCATGTCCACAATGAGATCAACTGTTTCTAAGAGAAAGATCATTTGTGCTATAGGGTTTGTTGTTGCTATGGTGGCTGTAGCAGTAATAACCTGGTTCGTTGAGAAAGTGGCTCCTGCTCGAGAACTTTTGATCGCCACTACTCCAGTACCAGTTGAACACCACTACTTTACGCTTCCCTATCATGAGCGGAAGCATCGACAATCCTACTTAAATAATTCCTTTATCCAGATGTTGCATCATACTCACAATGCCACGAATACTACCAACTGTTGGGTGTGTGGGATGATACCTGCACATCAAAAGAAAGGAGGAACACCTTTTATTCCTCTTCCCTTTTCTCATAATGGTTCTTGTCAAGCTTGGTATGAGCTTCTGTTTGCATCTGGAAGGCGTACAGTAGGCGGGCTTCTTTTTCGCCTCAATAAAGTATGCTACCAAGATAAAGATGGTTATCCTCAAGCCAAAGAGACCAAATGGGAATGGGAAGAGTATCAACCGGACAATATTTCAACGCCATATATCTTCACAAATATGAGAACTTTTACCAGTAATAAACAATTTGTGATTTCTGTTAGTAGAGCTAAAGCAGATTTATGTGTAAGCAGTATTGGAAGAATTCCAGTGGGGAAAAGCGAATGTACTGTAATTCTGCCTATTGAAGGTATAAATAATAGCACTTTCATAGCCTCACACAATACTTATTTTATCTGTGGTAGCCACGGATATTATCAGTCAGTCAGTCAAAAAGCTTTATTTCGATAAGAATTATCATAAAAGCATATACAAAAAGCATAGTAAAAGTCGAAGTTCATTAGGGAACAAGTTTTACAGGAAATCGTGATAGAAGCTTGATGGCTGATTTAAAAAGAGACATGCTAAATATACGATTAAAATAAGTTAAAAATACAGTTATAAAAGACATATATGAAGAAGACAATTCATTATATCAACTAGTGCAACTATTGAGTTTGCTTCTAATGATCTAGGACCAGCCCAGAAATTTGGCCACAGCACAGACTAGCACCAAACTTGTGTCAGAGCGAAGAATACGTAAGGCGACATGATAGTTCGAAATGCCCAGGAGACGGCAGGCAGGGGCTAGCCATCTTTTTTTCGGATTTCTATACGCTGGGCATTCAAACATAATGTGGGCAGTACTTTCTACTTTTTCAGAACATGTCGGGCAAGTGGCAGGGGTCTGGTAGGGAGGCTTCCATTTACTAGTAAATTCACGAGTAGGGAGGATCTCGAGTCTGAATTGAAAATACAATGATCTGTCCCTAGGTTTTAATATAAACTCAAGGAAAGGCTCAAAGTTAACTGTCTGCTTGAAGATGTAAAAAGCTTCGGTTAATCTTCCAGAGCTTGAGCTACCAAGATCTTGGTTGTCAATCCAGGCCCAGTATGCTTTTTTGAGATCCACCTTGCTCACGGGGGCTCCGTGCTCCCAGAGATCGTTTAGACCAAGCTGGATAAGAGATTTTTTAATATTACGAAGCCAGCTTATTTTTTGGGAGCCAACTGTATTCATAATTTCTCTCAAGCCCTCAGTATATTTTGCTAGCTCCGGGGTACGCCATAGGCGAGCCCAAAATAGCAGAGGGCGTAGCCTGACAATGTCTTTAAACGAACGCCTACCCAGATCACTAAATAAAGGTTTCAAAGGAGTGCCCCTTGGCATTGAAACTAGTTCTCTTAAAAATGTATTCTCGGACAGAGTAAGATCTTCTGAGTTTTCGAAGCCCCAGAGTTCGGCTCCATATATAGCCGAACCTACTGCTTTGGCCTGGTAGATCATTAATGCGGGAGTGATTGGCTTGCTCCTCGAGGAGCGATGTTCTTTAGCAATTACCCCCGTGGCTCGTTTATGATTAAGCAGCATTTTGTGAATGTGGGGCTTCCAGCTCAGGGTGTCGGAGATCCTGATACCTAGATAATCAAATAATTTGACATATTCTAGGGGAACTCCATCAGACATGATGGATACACTAGGTGATTTGCGAGATTTAAAAGAGAGGAGCTTAGTTTTTGATGTATTAATGACCAGACCTCTCATTGAGCAAAACAAGTGAAATCTGTCTAAAAGCTTCTGTAACCCTGCTGGTGTCTTAGAAATCAGCAGGGTATCGTCCGCGAATAAAAGAGTGGGGACGTTTTCCCCCGCCAAAACAGGAGCGTCCGCCGGGACTTCTAGCAAAAATTTCACCACTCCATTCACAAAAAGGGAAAAAAGAGTGGGCGCTAGTACACAGCCCTGGCGGACTCCTCTGCTGACTGGGATCTTATCAGTTCTTTGGGCCTGACTACCCCATCTCACCCTGCCAAAGTTCCCCTCGTGGAGACGTACCAGGAGGTCGAGGATATAAGGCGGAAGACCCAAGTCATGGAGGACAGACCATAGACGGTCACGAGGGACCAGGTCGAAGGCCGACTTCAAATCAATAAAGGCTAGATGGAGATTGCCCCTGCCAATCAGAACAGTTTTCCAATATAACAGTAAGAGCCTAAAGAACTGGTCGATCGTGCTCGTGAATGGCCTGAACCCAGCTTGGTAGTGTGATAGAATGTCATTATCAGTGACCCACAGTAGAATTCGCTCCAGCAGAACCCTGCCGACCACCTTCTGGCTAACATCAATAAGGCTTATTGGTCGGTAGTTAGCAGGGTCCTCCCTGGAGCCCTTCTTAAATATTGGTATAACCTCCGCCCCCCTCCATGACTCGGGGATGGGTAGCCCCTTAAGGAAGGCGTTAAGTAGGATGGTAAAATACACAGCCCAAGATTTGGGGTCCGAGCGGAACAAGTCTCCAGGCAGGCCGTCTGGGCCTGAAGCTTTGGCTGGGACCAGTCTATTGATGGCAGACATAACTTCTGTTTCATTAAAGAAATCATTGTTTGGCGGGGTTAAGTCTATGGGGATAATAGGAGAAAGAGCACTGGTACATTGCATATTATCATCCGAATAAAGTTTCGAAAAATGGGTAAACCATTCATGATTGGTGATATGATTAGGAATTGTATCAGGTTCTGGACTTTGGGAGTATCTACAAAGGTTCCAGAATGTGGTCCCGTCCCTTGCTAGGCTAGCGTTTTTTAAAGCCAGCCAATGAGATTCTTCCCATGTACACTTTGCGTTGGCTACAGCCTTCCTATAAGCAGACCTAGCATTTTTTATTAAAATGCAATCCTTAGATTTAATAGCGGTTGCAAGCATTTTCCTGCTGGATCTGCACTCAGAATTGAACCAAGAACCAGGTGTTTTGTGTTTGTGGGTGTTGTTAGAGGAGAGGGATATGAAAAAAGACCCAATTAACTCAATGGTGTCTGCGTGGATGGACACAGCCCTTGATTTCACATTAGTGTCTTCACATGCTTGCCTAAGTTCAGCAGTTTTTAATAGCAGTATTTCTTTTATAGCGGACAATTTTTGTTTGTCTACTACAATTTTAGGCCATTTGAGATATCTTTTACAATTAGATGGAATGACATCCCTTGTGAGCAGTGTCGGACAGTGGTCGGAGGTTGGTTGATCGGAGGTCCATAAGCTCTTTAGAGTCAGGCACAGGGGATTGTGGTCACTGTCGATGGTAGGGACAATAACCATATCCACTGCATAGTGCCAGAGTCTTCGAATATAATCGATTCGTGATGGGCTGGAGATTCTATTAAAAGTGGATGCTGCGTGAAGGTCGGAAGGGAGTCGACCATTAGCAGCTCTTAGCCCATATTCTATAACCAGAGCATTCAGTTGAATAATCACTGGTGACCATCTCGTTACTGGGGGGACAGTGAGGGAGGGTATACCCCACCTAGTATCTTCCTCTGCGACATCCAAGATATCTTCTGAGGCAAGAGGTTCAAAGGTACAATTCAGGTCTCCAGCAACCAGTGTGAGTGAATTCGGGGGGCACATTTCACTTGCACTACACATATTCTGATTTCTAGTGCTCCTGCGTAATCCGCTAGTCGCAGCACGCCTCAGTTCATAGAGGACAGGGAGGACCCCAATGATGAAGCATGTCACCGTGGGGAAACCCTGGTGAGTGAGGGGACTTAAGAAAGAAAAAATTCCCTTTCTCTCAAATTGGTGTACTTCAGAATCCAATAGATTTCTGACACCACCCATTCCTTGAGGTTAGGTTCTTTTGACTTGACTAGTTCAGGTTGTTCTTAGATATTTGTACTGCTGGAGGGTGAACCTAACCGTTAACCTCTATTTTCCCCCCATTTTTTGATAACGACACTAAACCCAGCCACTTTGTTGCCATACCCGGTGACTCAGTCTCAGTCACAGGAGTCTCATGATTGTATATTCCTTACTGAGGAACAGACAAAGGGCCGTGTCGATTTGCAAGACACGCCCCTTTCAAGTGTTGATGGGGAACTTTGGATTGATGGGTCCTGTTTGAAGTTACCAGATGGTACAACGTCAGCTGCATATGCAATTACAACACTTCAGACGGTAGTTGAGACAGCTCGTATTCCACAGAAGTCAGCTCAGGCAGCTGAGCTAATAGCGTTGACACGAGCGTGTGAACTTAGTACTGACTTATCTGTGAACATTTATACAGACAGCCGCTATGCGTTTGGAGTGGCCCATGATTTTGGGCTACTCTGGAAGGAGAGGGGCTTTCTTACATCCCACGGGGTGCAAATAATGCATGGAGAATTAGTACATAATCTCTTGACTGCTTTAACATACCCGAAGAGAATAGCAATTGTTAAATGTAGCGCACATAAGAAAGTAATTGATAAGATAGGACAAGGCAATGCTTTTGCAGACCAAACAGCCCGTGAAACTGCCATGCAGCGAAGCACCACGTCTATGTATGTAGTGAAGTCACAGGCTGAACGTTGGCATGATACCAGACAGGAAGTGCTAGATATGCAGAGATCTGCTTCTGCAGAAGAAATTGAGCAATGGTCTAAGGAGGGAACATTGGATGATGAGGGCTGTTGGAGGAATAAAGAGATGAGCAAGTGGAGATTGCCGACAGACTATTTACAAACTATGATTCATATGGCACATGGGCCGGCACATGTTGGAGCCTCCTCGATAACAAAATTGCTCACGCAAGTTTGGGAGCATCCAGAAATTGCCGGCACAGCTAAAAAGATGGTGCAGTCTTGTCTGATTTGTCTTCAGCATAACCCTGGTGAAGGGACACGAACTCCAACAGGAGGGTTTGCTACGCCAACCGCACCTTTTGAAGTTTTGCAAATGGATTACATCCAGCTTGAGCGCTGTAATAACTTAAAGTATGTCTTGGTAGTGGTATGTGCCTTTAGTAAATGGATTGAGGCATACCCTACGAAGGACAATACAGCTCTCACTACAGCAAAGGTGCTTTTGAAGGAATTTTTCCCTAGATTTGGTGTTTGTAAACTTTTATGGAGTGATAACGGACCCCATTTTATTGGGCATGTTGTCGAATATGTCCTGAAGGACGCTGCTTTTCATCCACAATCAGCAGGGTTAGTGGAGAGGTATAACGCCACACTTAAATTAAAACTGGTGAAAATACTGGCCTCCACATCCTTGAATTGGCCAGACGCATTACCTTTGGCACTGTTGTCCATTAGATCAGTGCCACATCTGCGGTCTGGTCTTACACCATATGAGGTGGTGTTTGGCAGGCCTATGAACATTTGGGGAATTCCTAAACCACGTCCCATACATGATGTGCCATGTGTATTGATGAGTGACTACCTATCACAATTGACTGACAGTTTGGTCTCTATTCATCAACAGGCTCGAGAAGCTCTTCCTGACAGGTCTGCAGGTGAAGGCCATGGACTTCGGCCTGGAGACCAGGTGATGATCCGATCATTCTAGAGGTCGAGCAGCTTGGAACCGAGGTGGCGCGGCCCGGAGCAGGTGCTCCTTTCAACGAGAACTGCGGTTCGAGTGACGAACAGGAGGAACTGGGTGCACTCCACCCACTGCAAGAAAGTACCGTCTACCTTGGTGGATCCTGTTGCTTTGATCGACCATCGGGACATCCTGGACACAGAGAAAGGCCAAGCTATATCACCTGACGAACCTGAGGAAGTCTTCCCGGACCACACAATTCCTGGAGTATCCCGATACCAACTGAGACAACGGAAAGAGCCTGCATCGTCGAAATAGACTGGTTGAGCAACCTCCGTGGGTTAGTGAAACGGAATGCCGATGTGGCAAGGGGGGGGATCAGTTCTGTATAGTGTAGCGACAACCGTCTTGACCCTCGGTGAAG
The DNA here is from genome assembly GCF_964204655.1 of Triturus cristatus. Lineage (NCBI taxonomy): Eukaryota > Metazoa > Chordata > Amphibia > Caudata > Salamandridae > Triturus > Triturus cristatus. The sequence goes on along the minus strand of NC_140594.1, from coordinate 708,262,290 downwards.
AAATCAACGGCTGCCCAGGGATAAGCGCTCCAACGATTGTTTTCAACAATAAGCTGATCATGTCCACAATGAGATCAACTGTTTCTAAGAGAAAGATCATTTGTGCTATAGGGTTTGTTGTTGCTATGGTGGCTGTAGCAGTAATAACCTGGTTCGTTGAGAAAGTGGCTCCTGCTCGAGAACTTTTGATCGCCACTACTCCAGTACCAGTTGAACACCACTACTTTACGCTTCCCTATCATGAGCGGAAGCATCGACAATCCTACTTAAATAATTCCTTTATCCAGATGTTGCATCATACTCACAATGCCACGAATACTACCAACTGTTGGGTGTGTGGGATGATACCTGCACATCAAAAGAAAGGAGGAACACCTTTTATTCCTCTTCCCTTTTCTCATAATGGTTCTTGTCAAGCTTGGTATGAGCTTCTGTTTGCATCTGGAAGGCGTACAGTAGGCGGGCTTCTTTTTCGCCTCAATAAAGTATGCTACCAAGATAAAGATGGTTATCCTCAAGCCAAAGAGACCAAATGGGAATGGGAAGAGTATTAACCGGACAATATTTCAACGCCATATATCTTCACAAATATGAGAACTTTTACCAGTAATAAACAATTTGTGATTTCTGTTAGTAGAGCTAAAGCAGACTTATGTGTAAGCAGTATTGGAAGAATTCCAGTGGGGAAAAGCGAATGTACTGTAATTCTGCCTATTGAAGGTATAAATAATAGCACTTTCATAGCCTCACACAATACTTATTTTATCTGTGGTAGCCACGGATATTATCAGTCAGTCAGTCAAAAAGCCTTATTTCGATAAGAATTATCATAAAAGCATATACAAAAAGCATAGTAAAAGTCGAAGTTCATTAGGGAACAAGTTTTACAGGAAATCGTGATAGAAGCTTGATGGCTGATTTAAAAAGAGACATGCTAAATATACGATTAAAATAAGTTAAAAATACAGTTATAAAAGACATATATGAAGAAGACAATTCATTATATCAACTAGTGCAACTATTGAGTTTGCTTCTAATGATCCAGGACCAGCCCAGAAATTTGGCCACAGCACAGACTAGCACCAAACTTGTGTCAGAGCGAAGAATACGTAAGGCGACATGATAGTTCGAAATGCCCAGGAGACGGCAGGCAGGGGCTAGCCATCTTTTTCTCGGATTTCTATACGCTGGGCATTCAAACATAATGTGGGCAGTACTTTCTACTTTTTCAGAACATGTCGGGCAAGTGGCAGGGGTCTGGTAGGGAGGCTTCCATTTACTAGTAAATTCACGAGTAGGGAGGATCTCGAGTCTGAATTGAAAATACAATGATCTGTCCCTAGGTTTTAATATAAACTCAAGGAAAGGCTCAAAGTTAACTGTCTGCTTGAAGATGTAAAAAGCTTCGGTTAATCTTCCAGAGCTTGAGCTACCAAGATCTTGGTTGTCAATCCAGGCCCAGTATGCTTTTTTGAGATCCACCTTGCTCACGGGGGCTCCGTGCTCCCAGAGATCGTTTAGACCAAGCTGGATAAGAGATTTTTTAATATTACGAAGCCAGCTTATTTTTTGGGAGCCAACTGTATTCATAATTTCTCTCAAGCCCTCAGTATATTTTGCTAGCTCCGGGGTACGCCATAGGCGAGCCCAAAATAGCAGAGGGCGTAGCCTGACAATGTCTTTAAACGAACGCCTACCCAGATCACTAAATAAAGGTTTCAAAGGAGTGCCCCTTGGCATTGAAACTAGTTCTCTTAAAAATGTATTCTCGGACAGAGTAAGATCTTCTGAGTTTTCGAAGCCCCAGAGTTCGGCTCCATATATAGCCGAACCTACTGCTTTGGCCTGGTAGATCATTAATGCGGGAGTGATTGGCTTGCTCCTCGAGGAGCGATGTTCTTTAGCAATTACCCCCGTGGCTCGTTTATGATTAAGCAGCATTTTGTGAATGTGGGGCTTCCAGCTCAGGGTGTCGGAGATCCTGATACCTAGATAATCAAATAATTTGACATATTCTAGGGGAACTCCATCAGACATGATGGATACACTAGGTGATTTGCGAGATTTAAAAGAGAGGAGCTTAGTTTTTGATGTATTAATGACCAGACCTCTCATTGAGCAAAACAAGTGAAATCTGTCTAAAAGCTTCTGTAACCCTGCTGGTGTCTTAGAAATCAGCAGGGTATCGTCCGCGAATAAAAGAGTGGGGACTTTTTCCCCCGCCAAAACAGGAGCGTCCGCCGGGACTTCTAGCAAAAATTTCACCACTCCATTCACAAAAAGGGAAAAAAGAGTGGGCGCTAGTACACAGCCCTGGCGGACTCCTCTGCTGACTGGGATCTTATCAGTTCTTTGGGCCTGACTACCCCATCTCACCCTGCCAAAGTTCCCCTCGTGGAGACGTACCAGGAGGTCGAGGATATAAGGCGGAAGACCCAAGTCATGGAGGACAGACCATAGACGGTCACGAGGGACCAGGTCGAAGGCCGACTTCAAATCAATAAAGGCTAGATGGAGATTGCCCCTGCCAATCAGAACAGTTTTCCAATATAACAGTAAGAGCCTAAAGAACTGGTCGATCGTGCTCGTGAATGGCCTGAACCCAGCTTGGTAGTGTGATAGAATGTCATTATCAGTGACCCACAGTAGAATTCGCTCCAGCAGAACCCTGCCGACCACCTTCTGGCTAACATCAATAAGGCTTATTGGTCGGTAGTTAGCAGGGTCCTCCCTGGAGCCCTTCTTAAATATTGGTATAACCTCCGCCCCCCTCCATGACTCGGGGATGGGTAGCCCCTTAAGGAAGGCGTTAAGTAGGATGGTAAAATACACAGCCCAAGATTTGGGGTCCGAGCGGAACAAGTCTCCAGGCAGGCCGTCTGGGCCTGAAGCTTTGGCTGGGACCAGTCTATTGATGGCAGACATAACTTCTGTTTCATTAAAGAAATCATTGTTTGGCGGGGTTAAGTCTATGGGGATAATAGGAGAAAGAGCACTGGTACATTGCATATTATCATCCGAATAAAGTTTCGAAAAATGGGTAAACCATTCATGATTGGTGATATGATTAGGAATTGTATCAGGTTCTGGACTTTGGGAGTATCTACAAAGGTTCCAGAATGTGGTCCCGTCCCTTGCTAGGCTAGCGTTTTTTAAAGCCAGCCAATGAGATTCTTCCCATGTACACTTTGCGTTGGCTACAGCCTTCCTATAAGCAGACCTAGCATTTTTTATTAAAATGCAATCCTTAGATTTAATAGCGGTTGCAAGCATTTTCCTGCTGGATCTGCACTCAGAATTGAACCAAGAACCAGGTGTTTTGTGTTTGTGGGTGTTGTTAGAGGAGAGGGATATGAAAAAAGACCCAATTAACTCAATGGTGTCTGCGTGGATGGACACAGCCCTTGATTTCACATTAGTGTCTTCACATGCTTGCCTAAGTTCAGCAGTTTTTAATAGCAGTATTTCTTTTATAGCGGACAATTTTTGTTTGTCTACTACAATTTTAGGCCATTTGAGATATCTTTTACAATTAGATGGAATGACATCCCTTGTGAGCAGTGTCGGACAGTGGTCGGAGGTTGGTTGATCGGGGGTCCATAAGCTCTTTAGAGTCAGGCACAGGGGATTGTGGTCACTGTCGATGGTAGGGACAATAACCATATCCACTGCATAGTGCCAGAGTCTTCGAATATAATTGATTCGTGATGGGCTGGAGATTCTATTAAAAGTGGATGCTGCGTGAAGGTCGGAAGGGAGTCGACCATTAGCAGCTCTTAGCCCATATTCTATAACCAGAGCATTCAGTTGAATAATCACTGGTGACCATCTCGTTACTGGGGGGACAGTGAGGGAGGGTATACCCCACCTAGTATCTTCCTCTGCGACATCCAAGATATCTTCTGAGGCAAGAGGTTCAAAGGTACAATTCAGGTCTCCAGCAACCAGTGTGAGTGAATTCGGGGGGCAAGAGGAAAGTTCCTCTTCTAGGATGGTAACAATAGGGGACTTGGATCCACCTTGATTGCCCCTAATATAGATGTTAAAAAGCTCGATAGTGGGCCCCCCATTCAACCCACTCAAGGTTAAGTGCAGCACGTCCGGAGATGGACTTCGTACATGTCTAACTCTGCAAGAGAGGGCAACATTAATCCATATTATAAGGCCCCCCGAGGGGCGTCCACGACCAGTGGAGACCGCAGGGACGCAATAGCATGAGAAACCAGATTTAAATAAAGGTGTGATGCTCCAGGTCTCTTGGAATATACAGAAGTCAAAGGTGGCAATAAAGTTATTCCAATCTGGGAGTGGGAGTTTAGCTTTCAGACCCGCAATGTTCCAAGAAATAATTTTATGAGTCATACTTGGTGCTGGGGAAGGGGGGGTGACAGGGTCTGGTAAGTTCGACATTGGGACAACCCGTGATGGTACACCATCCCCCCTAACCCCATAGGAAATGATAGAGGACGATGTTTCAGGGGTCAATCTACAGTTGGAAGTAAGAGCGGCTTGTGTTGCTTCGGTGGAAATTGATGATGTGTAGGGCACAGTTGTTAGTCAATCAATTTGTCCCAATATTGATTTGCCCTCAAGCCTTTGGTAGGGCAGCCCACCTCTCCACCCCGCTGGGACGTGACTCGGTGTAGGAGGATGTCTAAACTGAATGGAAGACGAGTCAGGGGAGGAAGATCTATACTCAAGTGCAATGAGGCCATCAGCTAGATCGTGGTTAGCTAGGGTCAGCTCAATCGTGTCCGTTGAGGAATTATTAAATCTTAATCTGCGAGCCCTCAAGAGATCACCTCTAATAAGAGATCGACAGCCTCTGGTATAGCGAATCCAATGGGTAACTTTGTTCTTTAAGGATTCTTCGCTCTCATACCTATCACTCGTGGAGACTCCCACCATGTGGACAATAGGCTGAAAATTGACCCTAGGTTTTTGCACTACAGAGGATTGGGAGAGCGAATCAGAAGCTGTAGATTTTAAGGGAAGATGAGACTGGTTGGTTGTAACATTATGTTGCAACATTGAGTACGTTCTTTTATTAAGGGTAGATGGGTTGATCCCAGTTCTAGTCGGTGGTATAAAATTTGATCTAACTTGTGAGGATGGCACTGACGGATGGGGAAGTGTGGATACACTAGAATCAGTATTAGTGAGTAAAGGAGTTATTGATAAGTGTGGATGATGGGCAGTGCTGTTTGGAACAATTGGTAATTGCGCAGGCTGCATGGAGGGTCTTTTGGCTATGAATAATAATTCCTTAACTAATGCTTTTAGATCACTAATTTCAAGCTTCAATGCATTTATGGTTTCCATAATTAGACCTGGCGCTGGATCTATATCTGCCCCCACCCCCTGTTGGTGACTATCCATTTGCGGAGGTGGTCCAAGAGCAAGAACTCCATCGCCAGGAAGGTCTAAAACAACAGGTATAGATGAACTAGAAGTAATGTCCAAACATTCTACAGGGTCATTACCCAGGTCAGATAATACCTCAAAACAATTTTTACAAACAATCACGGTAGGTTCAAGGGGTACCAGGTTATCCACAGGGGCACAAGGACTTACAACTTCTATAGTTGGTCCAGGAATAACAGAGTGGCTCTGCATGCTATCCTGGGCTGTTGACATTGGTGAAATTGGGGCAGTTTTTTTACTAAACATTTGAGGGATAGTAACAAGACCTGGGCGAGAATTACTTGAAAGCGACGGGGACAAAGGCGTAGTAGTTAGATCAGGATCTAGAATCGTAGTACAGTCATCAACTAGGGATTCAATGCGTTGTAAGGTTGTAGATGGAATGGGTTTTTTGCTAGATTTTCTGGCCTTATTTCTTTTAGCCAGGCTGCCATTGGCATCCGTCATTTTCCTTTTGCCCATTATGGCCCTAGCACTATCGCACTAGGTGGTGTACAAACAAATTTCGCTACGGGTGTAACAGAAGGCCCCACAGAGACGGCTCAGTACCTTAGAAAGGAGTAACACCGGATGTAGAGGAGGGGACGCACGGACCCCAGGATTCAAATGACAGAGACGTGGCCCTGCCCTGCCTCCTCCTGCCCCGGGCTCAGCCCGGCGCCGCCCGCGCGCGTCCCGCGACGTGGAGGGAGCCTCTGGTTAAGTAGCGCCTCCGGGCGCGCTGGTGGCCGGCAGGAAGTCCGGTTCAAAGCAGAGGATGGCGGGAGCTGTAGTTCCCCCCTGCTGCGGCTGTAACGCCCTGAACGTCTCAGGATCGTTGAACAGACACGATAATGAGAACGCAACCACTTGTGAAGGTTTAGTTATTTTAATGAAGGCAAAAATAATACAAGGAATAAACAAAGGTTATAGTCACTGGAATCCTCCAGGCTAAGTACGTTACCAGCCCACAGCACGGATGGTCCTAACCGTCCTCTGCATATACGCCGATCCCGGCGTATGCCAACAGAGGGCAGAAATGAAATGGCCGATAATGCCAATCGGTAGGCTGTGAGGGGGCACGAAGAGTGTTGGGGAGAATCGAGGAGTCAGGGAAACACCCAGCCGGGGTCTCTACCTGAAGGGAGCAGCCGCTCAACCTCTTCCTCAGACTGCACCGGGACGCGGAGTCACCTCCTGGTGATGCGTCACCGATACCCCAATCACAAGCAAAGAAGACTGAACCGAGAGCAGCCGCTCGATCGATCCTGTGGACTTCCGAGTCTGTAACGCGGCAAACACCTCCTGGTGTGCGTTACAGCTGGCAGTCCCTGTATCTCTGGTCGGGCTGGGAGTTACGACTCCAACCAGCAAAAGCGCCACTGCGCTTTGACTCAGCCGAGTCAAAAAGCGAAGCTCAATGGTTATCCGGTAGAGCTTCCGGGTCCTTCACAGGTGACGATGGGGCAAGACACGGCCCAGGGAGTAACGACTCGACCTACCTCCGTTCTTGCCTTACTGGAGCACCACTCCGGAACACTGCTCTTCACTAAGCAGGTACGTCGGTGTAAACACAATATCCGACAGCGTTGTACCTCCCGGTTCCTCCCTTTATAGGGCGTGTTTTCCTTGAGTTATGTAACAGCTCTCCTGTTTACATAAGGGCGTGTTTTCCTTGAGTTATGTAACAGCTCTCCTGTTTACATAAGGGCGTGTTTTCCTTGAGTTATGTAACAGCTCTCCTGTTTACATAAGGGCGTGTTTTCCTTGAGTTATGTAACAGCTCTCCTGTTTACATAACCTCTCAACCGCTAAGCATCCTGGGAGATGTAGTCCGTTTTCGCTGGTTACCGTTTTCCTCCCCTCGCATGACAGGAATTCTTGACAGTACATCCTCCCTCTCAGCGGCTCCCCACGGGTCCAGCGCTGGCAGGAAAACGCCGATGGAACAAGGAGACCAAGCGCGGAGCATGAACCCCTTCAGCCGGTTCCCATGACTGCTCCTCCGGGCCATAGCCTTTCCACGCAACCAGGTACCACAGCTTCCCCCTGCGCCATTTGGACGCCCGTATGCCCGACACTTCATACTCCACCTCCGACTCCACGCATACCGGCCTAGGTGTCCCAGACGGCTTGGAGGCTGCTCGTTTGAGCAATGATACATGAAAGACAGGGTGTATCCGCAATGACTGGGGCAAGCACACCTTCACGTTCACGGGACCCATACACTTGGTAATTCGATAGGGGCCCATGTACTTGGGATGGAACACACTGTTCTTTCGAAACCTCATGTTTCTTGTGGATATCCAGACGTAGTCTCCAGTGCGGTACAGTGGCCCGGGCCTTCTCTTCCTGTCTGCCGCAGCCTTGTATCTTCTCTTGGCCCTCTATTAGGACAGCCCTTGAGCGCATCAACGTGTCTTTTATGTGTGCCACCCTGTCCGCTGTGGCGGGAATCCTGTCCTCTCTGAACGGATGTAGAAATGGCAAGAACCTGGGATGTTGGCCATAGTTGCTATAGAACGGAGATGACTGTGTGGAGCTGTCAGTGGCGTTGTTATAGGCTATCTCTGCAACCCATAGCAAGTCGACCCATTTTTCCCTGCCCTGGTCCACAAAACATCGCAGATACTGTTTGAGCGTTTGGTTCAGGCGCTCGGTTTGGCCGTCCGTTTGAGGGTGGTAGCTGGTGGACAGGGCGGTCTTAACATGCAGCGCAGTGCACCAAGTCTTCCAGAATTGCGCAGTAAACTGCGACCCCCGGTCCGACACGATCACCCCAGGTAATCCATGCAGTCGTACCACATTCTTTAGGAGTAGTGACGCCAATTCCCCGGCCGTAGGGACTCTCTTGCAGGGGATGAAGTGCCCCATTTTCGTCAAGTAATCCACCACCACCAGTATTGCCGTCATCCCCTGGTCTACCGGTAGGCCCACCACGAAGTCCAGTGATATGCTATCCCATGGTCTATCCGGGGTCGGAAGTGGATGTAAGAGCCCTTGGGTTCGGCCATGGTCGGCCTTCATGGTAGCACACGTAGGACACTCCTGTCCCCACCTCCTGACATCCACTCTCATGGTTGGCCACCAGAAATGCCGTCCCATGCTAGCCACCGTTTTTTCAAAGCCCAAATGACCTGCGCATGGAGAGTCATGGCACCAGATGAATGCTTGTTTCCTTAGCCTAGGCGTGGGTATCAATAGGCACCTGCCCTTCAGGGGTATCCCGTCCTTCAGCTGCCATTCTCTGTGACTGAGGAGCCACCTCCGCCATGCGAATGACCTGATCCCTCTCTTTATTCCCCTCAGGAAAGTATCCGGTTGGATAACCCCCAATACCATCCTCGGGGAAATGATGGAATGCTCGGTCGCAGGCAATGGTTCCTTAACTGCAGATTGACGGGACAGGGCGTCCGCCTTCCGGTTTTCCGTCCCCGGCCGATATGTGATGCGGAAGTTGAACCCCGCAAAGAAGATCATCCACCGCAGCTGTCTGGGAGAAAGGTGTCTTGTGGCCGTCATGAACTGTAGGTTCCGATGGTCCGTGTACACCGATACCACATGTCTTGCCCCCATCAACCAATGCCTCCATTCGGTGAAGGCGTCCTTGATTGCGAGAAGCTCCTTCTCCGCAATATGGTAGTTGCGTTCGGCGTCGTTGAGTTTGCGGGACATGTACGCAACGGGATGAAGCACCCCTGTGTCGTGGTTGCGTTGGGACAAGATAGCCCCCAGCGCCACATCCGATGCGTCCGCTTCCACCACGTAGGGGAGATCCGGATCGGGGTGAGCCAACACCGGCGCCTTACCAAAGGCGCTTTTCAGGGCCTCAAAGGCTTTGTTCGCTTCAGGGGACCAGACAAACTCCTTGGACTTCCTCAGTAGCTGTGTGATTGGGGCCACCAATCCTGAAAATCCATCTATAAACCGCCTGTAAAAGTTGGCGAAGCCAATGAAACTTTGGACGTCCTTCACGCTTTGGGGCACCGGCCATTCTTTCACCGCCTTGATCTTTCGTTCTGCCATCTCCTGTCCCTCTGGACTCAGCATCACTCCGAGGAATTCCACAGATGTGACGTGGAAGTCACACTTGCTGAGTTTACAAAACAGCATGTTTTCCCTCAGCTTTTGGAGCACAGCTTTGACGTGGTGTACGTGCTCCTCCACACTGGACGAATAGATGAGGATGTCGTCGATATATACGACCACGTAGATATCCAACTCCTCTCTGAATACCTCATTCAAAAAGTACTGAAAGGCTGCCGGGGCGTTGCACAGACCGAACGGCATGACGAGGTACTCAAAAAGGCCGAACCTGGTCTTAAAGGCGGTCTTCCACTCGTCTCCGTCCCTCATGCGCACCAGATGGTATGCCCCTTTCAAATCCAACTTGGTGTAGATACGAGCTTTCTTGACCTGTTCCAGAAGTACACTGATGAGAGGCAAGGGGTACCGATTCTTTACGGTTATCGCATTCAATGCCCTAAAGTCCACACAGGCTCTCAGCTCCCCATTAGCCTTCGGGATGAAGAAGAGTGGCGAGGCGGCCGGAGACTTGGACGGGCGGATGAATCCTAGCTTGAGGAGTTTATCCAGGTACCCCCGGAGATGCACGTTTTCAGGCTCCGTCAGGGCATACAGCCTGCCGCTGGGAACGCTGGCCCCTGGCACCAGGTCGATCTGGCAGTCAAACTGTCTATGTGGTGGTAGCACTTCCGCCTTGACCTCATCAAATACATCCTCAAAACTGTGATAAGCCTGGGGGAGAGCCACATCTTTTTCTGCCGCTGTAGCCACCGTCTGACTCCCGCTCTCATCTGCGTCAAGGGATTCCGTTCTTATTCCACAATGCAGGATGCAATACGGTGACGTCAGTTCGATGCGATGTGTTGGCCAATCCACAGAGGGGTTGTGTTTCTGTAGCCACGGCAATCCCAATATGACGCCATATTGGGGCGCTCGGATGATGTTAAAATCGATTTGTTCCAAATGGTTCCTCCCACATCTCATCGGAAGGACCCCCGTGTGCTGCCCGATGGGCCCCGTCACCAATCGCCTTCCGTCTACAGCATAGACGTCTTCGGGTACAGCTTTGGGAAGAAGCACTAGCCCTAGCCTGCATGCCTCGTTGTGGTCCATAAACATGCCCGTGGCCCCTGAATCCACCATGGCCACAACGGGTATCCACTGGTCATGCACTCCCACGTGCACCGTGAGAAACAGGTGTCGTTGTCCCTTAGTGACCGAGTTGGAAAGTGAAGGGATGGATGAGTGACTCCGAGATGCCCCTTCTTTGGTCTGGGAGTCCTCTAGTTTTCCGCCGGTACGTCCACCACGGCTGTTACCGACCGGTTGGCCCGATAACGTGACGTCTTCGGTTTGGCAGGGCATTCACGTACGTAGTGGCCTTTTTTGCCACAATATAGGCACAATCCTTGTTTACGGCGTGACTCTTTCTCCGTGGCTGTGAGGCTCGCTCGTATTGCGCCGATGTCCATGGGTTCTCCCTTGGATGCGGTGGAAGTTTCAGGACTTCCCACTGTCACATAGGATGGAAGGGATTTTCCTTTTCTCCCATGATCCCCCTTTCTTTCACTTAGCCTATGTTCCAGCCGTAATACCAGATTGATAAGGCCCTCACATGTCTTGGGTTGTGGGTCAATATGAGCCACGGCGTCCTTGAGCTCATCGCACAGCCCGTGATGGAAGAGCGCCGTCTGTTTAGCAACAGGCCACTTGGTTTCCGCAACCAGCCTTCGGAACGCGTTGAGATACTGCACCAGGTCGTTGGATCCCTGTCTCAACTCAAGCATTTCACGGTCCGCCGTGTACGAGTCAGCCCTTCTGTCGAAGACCTTCAGGAATTCCTCGCGAAAAGCACCCCAATCACATAAGATGGGGTCGTCCCTGCTCACCAGAGGTACGGCCCATTGTGCCGCGTTTCCAGCCAAATAGGAAATAAGGAAAGCCACACGAGCCTGACTCGTGGGGAACGCCCTTGGTTTGCACGATAAATGTAGCGCCACTTGTGTGAGGAATACCTGCACTGTGTTAGGATCCCCACTGTACCTCTCTGGTGTTGCCAAGGGGACGGCTACCGGCATTTCCACTACTACCGCAGGGGTCTGGTTCGTGAGGGAGGTGCTGGGCGTGAGCGGGTCCAATTGGATAGCATCCAGTCTGGCTTTTACATCGGCTGTTTCTTGCCTGGAGGCAGCCAATTCAATTTGCACGGTCGCTAAAGCAGCCAGCACATCATCAAGTGTTGCCATGTCTGTTATCGACCGGGAGACAGTTAGTGTTATTAGGGTCGGATATTTTGTAACGCCCTGAACGTCTCAGGATCGTTGAACAGACACGATAATGAGAACGCAACCACTTGTGAAGGTTTAGTTATTTTAATGAAGGCAAAAATAATACAAGGAATAAACAAAGGTTATAGTCACTGGAATCCTCCAGGCTAAGTACGTTACCAGCCCACAGCACGGATGGTCCTAACCGTCCTCTGCATATACGCCGATCCCGGCGTATGCCAACAGAGGGCAGAAATGAAATGGCCGATAATGCCAATCGGTAGGCTGTGAGGGGGCACGAAGAGTGTTGGGGAGAATCGAGGAGTCAGGGAAACACCCAGCCGGGGTCTCTACCTGAAGGGAGCAGCCGCTCAACCTCTTCCTCAGACTGCACCGGGACGCGGAGTCACCTCCTGGTGATGCGTCACCGATACCCCAATCACAAGCAAAGAAGACTGAACCGAGAGCAGCCGCTCGATCGATCCTGTGGACTTCCGAGTCTGTAACGCGGCAAACACCTCCTGGTGTGCGTTACAGCTGGCAGTCCCTGTATCTCTGGTCGGGCTGGGAGTTACGACTCCAACCAGCAAAAGCGCCACTGCGCTTTGACTCAGCCGAGTCAAAAAGCGAAGCTCAATGGTTATCCGGTAGAGCTTCCGGGTCCTTCACAGGTGACGATGGGGCAAGACACGGCCCAGGGAGTAACGACTCGACCTACCTCTGTTCTTGCCTTACTGGAGCACCACTCCGGAACACTGCTCTTCACTAAGCAGGTACGTCGGTGTAAACACAATATCCGACAGCGTTGTACCTCCCGGTTCCTCCCTTTATAGGGCGTGCTTTCCTTGAGTTATGTAACAGCTCTCCTGTTTACATAAGGGCGTGTTTTCCTTGAGTTATGTAACAGCTCTCCTGTTTACATAAGGGCGTGTTTTCCTTGAGTTATGTAACAGCTCTCCTGTTTACATAAGGGCGTGTTTTCCTTGAGTTATGTAACAGCTCTCCTGTTTACATAACCTCTCAACCGCTAAGCATCCTGGGAGATGTAGTCCGTTTTCGCTGGTTACCGTTTTCCTCCCCTCGCATGACAGGAATTCTTGACAGCGGCCAACGATGGAGAGTGGCGGCGGGGGGAACAAACAGCGTCGGTGTCCCGTGAGCTGCCCGGTTCTGCCTGCTGGTAAGTCCGCTGTCCTGTAGACCAAATGAGAAGCCCCCAATATCAACTACCTGCTGGGTGGTCAGGCGTGTGCTATGTGTCCTTTCTATTGCCCCCTGTGTTTCTGGCACCTGCATCCTACCACCGGGACCTTAAATTATTTGACGATATCTCTAGAAATAGATATAAAAGGACAATAAGTGTTGACGAAGTAGACCAAACTGATACCACTCTGCAACAATATTTTGATTTTAATTTAGGTTTGTTCTTCTTTGTGGGTGCTGCATTAAACAGTAGGAAAATAAGACGATTGACTAGAGTTGTGGAAGCTGTTACCAATCAGACAGCTATGGCACTCGTGGAACATTACGGAGGAGCTGCAAATTGCAAGGATTGTAGATCTCCAGAACCGAATGGTTCTAGATGTGGTTCTGGCTGATCGAGGTGGGGCATGTCGCATCATCGGCAGCAGCTGTTGTGTATTCATACCGGATCACTCGCCTTCAGTATATGACGCAATATCAAAGCTGCATAAGATTGCTGCAGAAATTCATCCAGAGACTGGTACTTGGACTCTAGCTGGATGGTTTTGGACTCTCGTTTCTGCTTGGGGCTGGAAGCTACTAACTATCTTGTGTATAATTATTTTGATACTTTTTACATGCTGTGTATGTATCCAATGTGGTCCAATGCTTTGCTCCATTTGCATTTCTGTCTGTATACCTGTCAAAAGAAATATTGCAGAGACAAAGGCCCAACAAATGTTGAATAAAGAAGTGGCCGAAATAATGCTAATAGATGTACGGGATGCATATTTAGATTACCCCAGAGGAACAGATGTCTTCAGCTAATGCTAAAAGGGTCCTCTGTCGTAAATTGGCTGCGATTGGATTAGCATTAGCGGAATCCATCTGGTATTTAGAGGCTATCTTGTCAATTTTGTGGAATCCATTTTGTATTTCTGGCAGCCATTTTGTCTGCCATGTGCTCACCAATAGCTGTTTCCTTCTTCACTGTTGTTTACCCTTGTGCTCTGTTTAAAGGACTGGTTATACTTAGACTCTGCTACTCTGCGCATGCGCAGAAGAATCTAACTGTCCATACATCTGTTTTTAGCCTGTAGCTGTCAGGTTGTTTCTACCAGAGTCAGCAACTGCTAGCTCCTCCTTTACTGTTGACTGTGCATTTCTGTATGACCATCTATGTATGTAATTCTCCTATGTGTGCTTGTACCGCCCTCTTTTTGAGCCCCTGTGTGGGTATAAAAGACCCATGGTTCTTCTACTCTGTGTGCTACTTCACTCAATACCGAAGGGTGCTGTTTGAATGTAGTTCCACCTCATGAGGTTTTATTAAACTTTGTATTTTCTATTCCAGTTTCTGTGCCAACTTCTTCCTGTTTGTCTGAGGACTCTGTGCAGAGAAGGGCGAACCCCTTGCACTGGTAGGCCTAGCTGAGGTCTCTTTCAACACGTCGACTCCCTTCCTTTAAGAGGTACCTTTTAGACGACCGTCACTAGCGGTCCTCTCACCACCACGGCCAGATTCCATGTAACAGAAGGAAGGAAGGGCACCCTCCTGAGCTGCCACATAGCTGTGGACTTGGGGCTTGTGTTTTTCACAAACGAAGTACATGAAGCACACGCCGAGGACATTATGAAGGAGTTTCCCGAACTTTTCACAGGGTTAGGAAAGTTGAAAGGAAAACAATTTCGGCTTCACATAGATCCCACAGTCAAACCGGTAGCCCTGCGGCACCGAAGGGTACCATACAACTTGAGGCCCCAGGTCGAAGCGGAGTTGGCAAAGCTCGAAGCGCTGGACGTCATTGAGAAAGTCACTGGTCCCACGCCCTGGGTATCTCCGCTAGTGGTCGCCCCTAAGCCAAAACAACCAGGAGCGATTCGACTATGCGTCGATATGAGGCTACCCAATGCTGCCGTCAAGAGAGAGCGCCATGTAACACCAACCATGGACGACATTGTAGCGGACCTAAACGGCGCTAAATGGTTTTCAAAATTGGACCTTAACGCGGGGTACCACCAGTTGGAGCTAGAACCAAACAGCAGGTACATTATGACATTTGCTACACATGTGGGTCTCAGAAGGTATAAGCGACTCAGTTTTGGAGTATCTTCAGCGGCGGAGGTATTTCAGAACGCCATTAAGGAAACCCTGTCAGGCCTGGCAGGAGTAATCAATCTAAGCGATTATATCCTGGTATTCTCGTGTACACTAGAAGACCATCATGCCCAGTTGAGAGCAATACTCCAACGGCTCAGAGACCATGGCCTAACACTACACAAGGAGAAGTGTGTGTTCTATCAAGAATCAATTGACTTCTTCGGTTACACGTTCACGCGAGAAGGCCTTAAGGTGGATCCGAAGAAGGCACTTGCCCTGCGGTCGGCAAGTATCCCCAAGTCACCCACCGAAGTAAGGAGTTTCCTCGGGATGGCAACGTACTGTGGGAGGTTCATCCCAAACCTAGCCGCCGTGTACGAACCTCTTCGCGTCCTCACACAAAGTGACCAGCCCTGGATGTGGACGGTGGAAGCCAATGCAGTATTCATAAAGATCAAGGCGGCATTGCAAGATAAAACTGTCATGGCATACTTCCGCCCCGGAAGGCCGACTGAACTCGTTGTGGACGCAAGCCCGGTGGGTCTCGGAGCAGTGCTGTTACAGGAGCACGAAGGAGGCACATGGAAACCAGTTGCCTATGCCAGTCGTGCGCTATATCACACAGAGACGAGGTGCGCACAAATTGAAAGAGAAGCCTTAGCAATAAAGTGGGCATGCCAACATTTTCATTTGTACTTGTTCGGGCAAGACTTCAACGTGATCACGGACCACAAACCTTTGGTCCCACTGTTTGGAGGCACCACACGGCTAGCACCACCCCGCATTGAACGATGGGCAGTACAGCTGCAGCAATACCGGTTCACGGTACTTTTTCGCCCAGGGGCACACAACCCTGCGGACTACCTATCCCGACACCCGGAGGACCTTCCCCCGGCATGCGTCCCCACGGACGTCAGATACTCCGACGCCTACGTGCAGATGATAGGCCGTGACGCTTGTCCAGATGCGGTGACCCTGGAAGAAGTTGGCTAAGCCACGGACAATGACGAGACCCTGACCAGAGTCAAGAAGGCCCTGGCATCTCACGACTGGAAGGGGTTCTTGGAAGGTAACAAGGCGCTCACGGAAGAAGAAAAGCACGCGCAACAACAGCTGTGGCAAGTTCGTCACGAGCTAAGCATAGGGGAGTGTGGCGCAGTTCTGAGAGGCCATCTCCTGGTCGTCCCAAGAACACTGCAAGGGCGCTTCCTACAACTGGCACACGAAGGCCATCAGGGCATGGCGAAAACCAAGGCACGGCTCAGGAACAAAGTCTGGTTTCCAACCATGGACGCAAAAGTAGAAGAGCTAGTATGGCGATGCCGAGCATGCACGATCACAGGAGGTGACCCACCATCAGTGCCGGTCATCACCGAAGAACCATGTCATCACCCGTGGTCCAACGTGAGTGTGGATTTCGGCAGTTTTCCGGATGGAAGACAAATGCTAGTACTGGTGGATGCCTACACAAAATTCCCGGTGGTGGAGGTGGTGGGGTCCACGTCGTTCCAACACATACGGATGGCTCTGGAAAAGACTTTCGCCATGCTAGGGAACCCCAAGGTAATCCGATCGGACAATGGTCCGCCCTTCCACGGCCAAGAATTCAGAGAATACCTGGCGAAGTGAGCTATCTAACACAGGCGGATAACTCCTCTGTGGCCGCAGGCGAATGGGGACGATGAGAGACTGATGCGCACTCTGAACAGAGCCCTGCGCATTGCAGTAGAACAAGGACAAGATGTGGAGATAGCTTTGACCAAGTTCCTCGACGCCTATCGACACACGCCTCACTGCACGACGAAGTGTGCACCAGCCCATCTCCTTTTCAAAGAAGCCCCGCGAGACGGGATACCGACTGATCCGTCCTGGAGTCCACCGGCACATGACGATGAAGCGGTGCAAGATCGAAGGGAGAAGATGAATAACAAGGCCAGTGAATACCGGAGAGCCCGAGAGCATCACCTAGTGGCTGGAGACAGGGTGGTAGTAAAAGATCGGCACCCTGGCTGGAAGTTCCGTGCACCTTTCGAACCAGAGGTGTGGACAGTGCTAGCAACAAAAGGAACTATGATCACGGCTAGAAGTGGCGATGTGAGAGTGACGAGGAATGCCTCGTACTTCAAGAAGGTTGACGGGGAACTAGCAGGAGAACAGGACAGCGAAGAAATCGGAATGGAGTACGACGATTCCCCAGACTGGTCGGCCGCCCCGGAGAGGGGATCCCCAAGGCGAAGCGAAGGCGTGCAACAGGGTGAACCAGAGCAAACCGCAGGCAGCCACCAGGAAAACCGAGCTCAAAGAGAAGAGTCCGTTTCCCGGAGCCTGGAGGACAGAGGTGGTTCCAGCAGAGGAGCAGGCTCCCGGTTGCGAGGGAATCCTGCTCCAAGCCAAAGACTCAGAGACTTTATGTGCCCCTCGCCTTAAGGGAGAACTTTAATGATTGGCATTGTCTAAAATGTTGGAGGGATGTAGAGAGCCACTCGGCCTCTACCATACAATGTATAACTCTGTACATGCATCCCCACCCCTCGAGGCGGGCTCGCCTCGGGGGTATAAATAAAGTTACGGAAGACCGCTCGGGGTCTTTCCGGTTAAGCAGTACCTAGCCTACCTGTGGTCACTGTCCCAACACCCAGCACGCGTGGCCTGTACCGGGCCACCACACTCCAGTGCCCAATCCTGGCACTGCTCACATGCAGCATGTGAGCAGTGCCAGGATTGGTTTCGAGCAGCCTCACTCAGCACTCCAAAGGGCCTTGGAGACCTGCACTGTCTCTCAACCCAGCTATCTAAGGGTTAAAGTGCACATGTGTGGCTGCCCGTCGCAAGACGGCGGCCAAAAAGACATATGCACTTTTAAACAGTGCCATACCAACCCCCCTCCTCCCTGCTGAGTGACATGCTTCTGTCACTCAGCAGCGGCCCTGCTCCCATCCTGACCATTTTATTTTTCATCTTAGGGGAGATTTTTAAGTGGGGCAACGCTTCTCCGCTCTAACGGAGGAGCTGCTCCTGGCACTCTGGTGCTAAAAGCATGAAGCATGCAGGTGCGTTATGCTGCTGTTTTTTTGAGCATGCTCGAGGTAGGAAGTAGTGCTTCACTATCTTTGTTCTCTATGTTCACCGAAAGAAACAACAACCTGCCCCCTTGTGGAAGCTCGAGTTTCTGCCATTTATTTATTTATGCGTTTTTATATAGCGCGGACTTTACCCGAATGTGTCAGAGCGCTTCACTATAGGTCAATATGCCATAATTATTCATGATTACAGCAAGAGCAATCAAGCTTATTCGATACATTTTCATTCCCTCTTATATCACTAGGCGTTGCTCAGAACAATGTGTTACCCAGGCGCGGTGCGTCCATTGGGGCGTTGGGGCGTTGCCCCCCCCCCCGCCCGCGCCCGCAGCTCCCTCCTCGGTGTCTCTGAACTTAGTTTACTTAAGTTCAGAGACGCCGAGGGTGGGGAGAACTGACAATGCATGTCAGTCAGCATGACATCGGACCGTGGGCGGTCTGGCGTCATGTTGACTGACATGCATTGTCAGACAAGCCAGGGAAAGGCAGCACAAGTGCGCATGAGTGGGCATGGAGAGTAATTTTTAGCCCATGCCCAGTCATGCGTACTTGTGTTTTTACTGCCTTGCGCATGCCCATTAGGAGCCCCTCGGTCTCCTAATGGGCAGGCGGCGGGCGTAGCGTAAGCTGTGCCCTCAGCCAATCCTGGCGCTGCAGCAGCGCCAGGATTGGCTGAGGGGTTGCCAGTCACTTGACTCCAGTGCTGACGTGGTGTTCCGGTTTGAAGGGGCAGAGGCGCCAACGCGGACCAGGAGAAGAGGCGGTCAGGTAAGGGTCTTTTAATTTTATTAATTTTAATTTCTCTCGCTGCGGGTGGTAGGGTTGGGGTGGTGTTTAGGGTTAGGTGGTAGGGTTGGGGTGGTGTTTAGGGTTGAAATTTGCTAGGGTTCCCGGAGTCTAGGGCTCAGGGCCCAATTCAGGTTCGTGCATAATGGTGTTGGGAAGGTTTTAGGGTGGTTTGTCAAAATCCATCCAGATTTGGCTGAATTTGGGGTGTTTTTGTGGGTTTGCTGGGGGCGCGTGTTTGGGTGAAAAGTCGTACCCGTTCCAGTGGATGGATTTGTGTAATTCTTGCTGAGATTGTTAGGAATCGCTGGAACTAGTGTCCCAGTGAGTTTGAAGATGATCGAAGTAGTGGAAGTGCCAAAAAAAGCATTTTTTGTGAAGGCCCGGATTGCAATGTTATCCAATGGGCGGTGTGGGGTGCGTGGAGAAGTGGTTTTTAGGGTGTTCCAGTGGATCGACAGGAACGGGGCTGCTGTGAGTGGTAGGGAGGGGGAATTGATGGGTGTGCAGGAAGTTTGGGAGGAATCGATCCATGGGAAGGGTGTTTTTTGGCAAAGTCGAGGAAGGGAAGGAGCTGCCATAGGAGCCCATGTTAAACGTGAGTTTTGCATGTTTTTGGGGTTCGATTGTAGGGTGTTGCAGGTGGTTCCGAGTGGATTTGCTTAGCTGGGATGAGAGTTGGGAAGGTCTAATTTTGATTGCAAGTGTTTTGAAGAAAATCCATGGAGGGGAAGGGGTATTTTGGGCCTAGTTTCAGAGTGCGTTTTGACGCGACTTTGTTACTGGGCACTCCTCCAGCCCTTTTACGCCACGCCATTTTCAACAACATCGCAGGCCGCAGTTGGGGGAGACTACAGCTCCCGTGATCCTTTGCAGCCCGGCTTACTTCCGGGTAACAGCGCGCCCGGAGGCGCTTGATAAGCAGCGGCTCCCTCGGTGGAGCGGGGGGCCTTTCATTGACTCTTTGTCTCACACCGGTCAGCAGCTAAAAGAACTCACCTGGGCACTGAAGCAGCGGACAGCAGACAGTGGACGGGGCGCCAACGCTGTGTGTCTCCCCCGCCGCCCAACAACATCGCAGGCCGCAGTTGGGGGAGACTACAGCTCCCGTGATCCTTTGCAGCCCGGCTTACTTCCGGGTAACAGCGCGCCCGGAGGCGCTTGATAAGCAGCGGCTCCCTCCGCGTCGCGGGACGTGCGCGGGCGGCGCCGGGCTGAGCCCGGGCAGAGGGCGGGCCGTCTGTGGCCGTCCGGGGCCAGAGGAGGCCGGGTCGGGCCACCCCCGTTGCTGTCCTACCCAGATCTTGCGAAAAAGAGGTACGTTATACCCCTGGGACCAAGCCCACTGCCACTTCACCGCCACATACGGACCGGCTGAGACTAACATTTGGAAAAGACATATTCCCTGCCAACTTAAACCGAGTCGTACTGTGTAATCCGCTTATTCTGTTTTGCACCTAATCTCACGCCTCAAAAATGGAAACACGTAAAAGCACAGCGGGTACATTAGATGCCTATTTATTAAGAGCAGAATCCTTAATTAACCAGGAAATACAAACTAACGAAAGGAGGCTTTCATTAGAACCTTCCACAAGATTAATCAGAATTTCCGATGTCTCAAATCCACCCCCACTGACTAAACCACCCACTCTGATACCTGTCCCCGACCCCTCGGCCCACTCCCCTCCAAATTCACCGGGGTGTAAAGGAACACCGCAAAAACCCACCCCTCCACAAGCGAAAGGACCCCTAACTCGAGGGAAAGCCAAAACTAAATCGAATACTGGAAGGGGGTACACAGAAAAGGCCAACTTCTCAAAGCGGGGAAGATTTCAATTCACTCAGTCACTTGCGATATAGGCACACAAACTGAGGAAAACAACCAAGCTCCCTCCGTCCAACCAGACATCCTGAGCGAAAAGATCGAGTTGACAGCTCAAAATAGCGTAAAGGCCATTCATTTAGCAGTAACCCAAGATATAGAAGAGAAATTGGGCGAAATGATTTCCATACTCTCTGCTGTCTTTGAAGACAAATTCGTCCAACTCAAAAACACGTTACTCGATGGCATAACACGACTAAATTCCCCCAGAATACAGTCTGTAAATAGTCAACCCACCCCTCAAGAGGAACAGAATATACCCTCCACAATAGAACACTCTAACAATCCCACTGCAAACACCCTTATTATTACTTCTACAACCACACCGTTAAACAACCAGGGTATAAAGGGGGCGACTAGACCAAACGTAACAGTAGAACCATCTGCAAGAGCCCCTGTAAGTTCAAACCACAACAAAATGGCTGTTCTCATAACCTCTCCAACTCCAAATAAAGATCGTTTAAATCTACCACCGGCCGCTCGGCCATACGTCCTAGTTCTAACAGGCGTTCCGCCCCTACAAAAAGACTCAACAGAAACATGGGTTTCACTTAGGAATAAGGTCACTAATTGACTCACCAAAAACACCTTTTTTCACCCAAACCACATAAACCAGATTCTGATGGTCAGAAGAGTGGGTTGGATCGGGGACTCCCACAAAAAACGCCCTGGAGACATAAATTTTAAATCTCCGGGTCTAGTGCGTTCCCTCCTCAGGATCAACAGGGGAATAACACATGGAACCACGAACATCAATTTGGTGTCACTCGACTTTTTCAATCTTAATGAGCAAACAACTGACCATAGAAGGAACGGGTGTATTCTCACACAAAATAGATTTGAACAACTTGCCACATTAGAGGAGGTGGACTGACAATCAACACCTCCCGACAATCCCGCTCCCTTAAGCGTTACCCTGACTCTTTCTACACCAAACGGACACCCTGACTTCAACTATGACAACGCCAAGAACACGGCCCTTTATTTTCTCACCCCCCGGCGCTCACAGACCAATTAGGGAAATTTCCCAACTCTAAATTTACCAGTGCGCTTGGAAACATATCCCCCTTGACAGACAGACCTTGCAGGGAAGGCGACATCAGTCCATTTGTGGACCCTCTCGCGGTTAATTTAAACATTCCAAGTATTCCCACCAGCCGTAAGAAAATTCTCCCAAAGAACTCAGACTTAAACATAACATTCTGGAACATATCGGGCCTTCGACTAAAGACCTACAATGAAGAATGGTTAAATTTCATTAAAGAAAGTGAAATTATCGCTTTCCAGGAGACATGGGCAACCACCCCCACTCACATAAACGGTTTTAAGACTTTCTTTAGCCCAGCATTACCTTCAACATCAGGCAGAGCAAAGGGCGGATTAGCCACTTATGTCTCAAACCTAACTCCAACTCTGGAAGCCCACCCTCTCAAAAACGAGTTACAATATCAGATAATACGTGTAACCGTAAGTAGAATGCCATCAATCCTAATAGTCAATATCTATAACAACCTTACAGACCCCAGTTTTATGGAGGTCATAACAGAAATTCGTGACTTTCTACAAAAACAAATTATTCTTAGTAAAGGGAAAGAACCAATAATAATTTGGGGAGGGGATTTTAACCTGACACTATGCAAGAGCAGCCTAAATGGTAATTGTGGCTATATTGACCACCTAAATAATAACATCTCTCATTTTTCGCATTCTCATAAGGGGTCTTTTCTGAATGAGACCATGACCCTCCTTCAATTAGCCTTCGCAAACGAACTTACCGTGCCTTCAACCGCCTTTGCTCCAACCTTTAACGGTAGAGGATTATCTTCTTGTATTGATTTTATCTTGGCAGGAAATATTTCCCCAAATTTGATTACCGCTGTCACTACTCACGACTGCGTGTTCAGCGACCATTTCCCACTGTCCATCACCATTTAAACTTCGGCCCCACAAAAAAAGGCTCAAACAATATACCATGATGATAACATCTCAATGCCCCGTTCAAATGGTTACGCACTCAAATGGTCAAACACGGATCCCACCGCCATTTTAGAAACCATAATCAACGCGGCCCGCTCAGCCTTTGTAGTCTGCCTAACGGAGACGTCATCTCCCGGTGAGATTGTGGCCAACTATGAGAAAATAATTTCAGAAGTAAAGAACGCTTTGACAGTGCCCCCCAAAGGGCAAAAAATTTTAAAGGACAAACCTAAGTTTCGGTGGTTTAACCCAGCATGCTCCAGAGCTTATAAAACCCTTCAAAAAACCTTTAAAAAATCCCCAAGAAATATCGCCGAGGTCTCACAAGCCAGGAAAACATATAATAAAGTAATTGCATCCAGGAAAAAAGAAATAAAAGAGGCACACTGGACTGCCTTACATGATAGTTGTTACAACAAAGATTCGGTCACCTTCTGGGAGATTGTTAATTCGTCCTTTCTGGCGGGACCAAAAGATAGTGGCACACTTGAAACGACCATCTCTGAACAAGAGTGGGTCACCCATTTCTCAAAAAAAAATTCTATCCCAGCAGGGGAAAGTCGACAGACTCACAGCCCCCCTATGGACCGAACCAACCCATTAGTCATGGACTTCAACCTCGCCGAGGTGAAGAGGGCCCTGAACGTAAGCAGATCAGGAAAGGCCCCGGGACCGGATGCCGTTCCTATGGATCTCTACAAATCGAACATCGATCTCTGGGCTCCCCTGCTACTTAACGTTTTAGAGGCACTGGGACAGGTAGGATTACCAACTTCTTGGTCAGACTCGATCCTAGTTCCCATTTTTAAAAAGGGAAATAGGAATAGCCCCGCGTGCTACCGACCCATATCCCTACTGGATTCTTGTTGGACTTGGCCCTTCTGGCAGGTTCACCCCTGAACTTTTTTTGCTTTTATTGGTGACTTGGTGATAGTACTTTTTGGTTTCTGCGCACTTTCCCTGTGTCCCAGGGTAAAGTGCGTGCGCACTCTTGAGTGCATGTGGTGAGATAGGCCTGCCCTCCCATAGGAATGCATGGGGAATGTATGTGTCCCTGGTAGTTCCTGATGCGTGGGGTGTGCAGGCCCGAGTTTGGTATGTGCGGACTCGTGTGATTGAATGCTGTGCGATGATGTGTGCGGCGTGCATGTACCTAGTGTGGAAGTGCCACTTCTAGAAGTGGGCACTTCGGTGTGCAGTGTAAAATGTGTGGCTTGTCTGGCGATTGGCTGGTGGAGGTCATGTGACGGACTAGGGAAATCCCCAGGGTCAGGAGGAGTCACCCAGTGGTGAATGGGGAGTTTAGCATACTGATGGCTGGGGAGGAGTACACCTGGGTCCTGAATAGGACAGGGCTTTCCCCACACAATTCTGGCTCCGGCCCCTGTGGCGCGTCTGATGACCCTGGCCTGCCCAGTGAATAGGGAGAGGGGCTGAGCAAAACAAAGTGCTCAGGAACCTGTTGTAACTGGTTCGCCCCTTCCCTGCACCTTCAGACAAAGACTTTTACTGTATAAAAAGGGGCTGTGTCCCCTTACAATTTGTTCTCTTCCAGGATCCTGAGGGGGGCTGCTGCTGCTGGAGGCCAGGAGGAACCGCCACTTTGGACTGCCTTCCTGCCTGGAGGGCCCAATGAGCTGGCCCCTGGCCCAGCCTTGCCCCCTGCCCACCTCCCTAAGGACTTTGCTGGACTTTTGTGTTTACTGGCACCCCTAAGCGCCTGGAAGCGCTTTCCATTTACTTATAGCGCTAGGAGCGCTTTATGCGTGGCCAGCAGCACAGAGCTGCAATTGTTAGCGAGGGAACCCCGATGCAGGGATTCCCTGCTAGTCCGCCTGGTAGCGAAGCGGGTGCCCACCCCGCATTGTGGTGCCCGAGCGGGAGCCTACCCCGCTTTATTGAAGAATCAATATCCCTAGCAGGTGCCCACCCCGCCAGGAACTTGCCGCTTGTTTCTGCCATTTGATACTTGAAATCCGAAGGCGGGAGCCCACCCCGCGCTTCGGAGAAAGCCGTTTTGAATTCACCGCCGGCAGCCCGAGGGTTCGCTGATGTCACCTCCCTGCCGAGCTGGGATTGGTCCAGCGGCAGGGAGCGTCACCCACGTGACCGGGGCCTTAACGAGGAAGGAAGCGACGCTCGGATTCACGGACCCAGGCGGGAGCCTACCCCGCGCTGGGACGAGTGGCGGAACAAGTCCCTCGGTGCCCAGGAGAGTGGTGCCGGCGTCCGGAGGCTTCCTGAGTCCCTGAGCGGGACTCCACCCTCAGCACTGCCGGTGACCGAGACCAGCGCCTTCATCCCGGTGAGTGGGGCTATGGCCGGGAGGGTGCACAAAGCAGCCGAGGTGGTTGCTGAGCGCTGGTGCGCTCCCACACGCCCCACAGCCAATTCAGAGCCTGCAAGGCTCAGGGGGGCATCTGTGCCATTAGAGAGTCCCCCGAGTGAGGACTCCACCGAGGGCAGCGATTGTCTTTTGAGCGCGAGGCGCTCCAACTTGGGGATTGATTTATCCAAGAGTCCGGAGGGACTCGGATTGCGGGCGCATTTCCTGACCAGCGGAGCGGCCCCGGAAGGCAGCGGGCCGCTCCCACGTACACGGAGGCATTGCTTGGTTCAGAGCCTGCGAGGCTCAGGGCATTTCGTATTGTAGAGCCCAGGGAGGCTCCAGAGGCACGCCGGTGCCCTCGCTCAGTTTCCCCAGTTGCCCAGCACTTAGTGGGCAACTGCACCATTTAGGTTGTGCCCTCCACGGTTGAGCTGGCGCAGCCTTGCCATAACATTTGACAATAGGGCGTCCTAGCCCCCCCCCCCCATGAGATGCCAGTTGGCCTAGGGACTGCCACAGGTGGTGGCTTATGTGAGTTTTTGCGCTGTTGTTCCTAACCTGCACCTCTGAATGTGTTTTTATGCGTCATGTGCCTTGTTCTTACACCGCTGAATGTAGTTTATGCATCATGTGTTTTCCTTCCCTACACCTCTGAATGTGATGCATCATGTGTAATGTGCGTTTACCCCTACAGGTATTGTGATAGTTAGGTGGCTGTTTGGTTTCTCCTAGTACAGATGGTACTAGTGAGGTCCTGATTCCCTGCGCAGTATTTTCCTAAGGGGGTTAGGGTTGCGTAGGTGGTACTTACCGGTTACCAGTAGTTACTGGTTGTGTGCTGGTGTAATTTTGTGCTACAGTAATTTTATATCCTATGTTCTAAGTGCTAAGTTCTAAAAGTGCTAATTCCTGACAGTGGTCCATGTGGCCCTGTCCCCTGTACATATAATCCCTTGTAAATTCTGCCCGTGCCTGTTGGCACATTGTAAAGTGTGTCTTTTTATCTAATGTGTTTTGGTAATACAAAGGCTATTTTTATATAATACCTTGTGTGGAGTTTCCTTTGTGGTGGGCCTTGGCTGTTGTTGCTGGGTGCGCGCGCAAACGCTTTACACATCGCCTCCGGGATAAGCCTGACTGCTCGTGCCAAGCTACCAAGGGGGTGAGCAGGGGTTATCTTTGGCGTGTACCTTCCTTGCCCTGACTAGAGTGGTGGTTTCTGCCTGGCTTTGGCGCAAGCCCTAGCCAACCAGAAATCCCATTTCTAACAATTCTTTAGGCAAAACAGTAGGCAGAATTCTTTTAGCACGCCTACAAAATTGGACAGAGGCAAACAATATTTTATCTGACCTACAGTTCGGCTTCAGGGAAGGAAGAGGCACTATAGAACAGGTCTTGAACCTCACACTTCTGAGAGGGAAGAATGTCCTTGCAAAGGGTGGCAGCCTATGCATGGCATACGTCGACCTATCCGCAGCTTTCGACTGCATAGCCCGCAACAAGCTTTGGACCATAATGACACAAATGGGAATTGACACTAACCTGGTCAATTACATTAGGGAAATTTACTCCAATACGACCACCAGAGTAAGATATGGCTTAGGGGGGCAGTTAAAGTCAACGTTTGGAATTGAGCGGGGAGTGAGGCAAGGTTGCGTCCTGGCTCCCTTTCTTTTCAATCTTTACACCAATGGCTTAGAAGTAGCCCTGTTAAAGGGTAGCCAGGACCAACCATACGTTCAATCACGCCCGATCCCCGCCCTTCTCTATGCGGACGACGCAGTCATAGTCGCCCGTACCCCCCTGGAGCTACAACGGGCTCTGGACAGATATAAAAATTTCATGAACCATTTGGATTTAAACATCAACGCCAAAAAGACCTTTATAATGGCATCAGGTAAACAATTCCGAAAAATGAAAAACATCTATCTAAACGACACCAAAATAGAATATACTACCATCTACCCTTATTTGGGAGTTGTAATAGACAACAAAGGCACTTGGAAAAGTGCAACAGAAAATAGAAAACTACAATTCCTAAAAGCAACAACGGCCCTGAGAGCGTTTGCTCGGAGATTAGGCAAAAGAGCCTCTAAAGAAATGCTTGACATTTATAACTCAAAATGCCTTAGCACGGCAATTTCTGGGGCTGGGATTTGGGGCAACGTACGAGTCGATTCTATTCAAAAGATAGAGAACTCCTTCTTGAAATTTCTGTTGGCAGTCCCGTCGTCCACTCCGACTTTCAATATCCACAGTGAATTGGGCCTCCCATATATCACAGACGTGATACGAATGCAGCCAATTCTTTTATGGCATCGCGTCTGGTCCACACCGGAACTAAAATTCACGCAGGCACTCATCTCTGATTGCATGAAACTGGAGTATTGGTCACACATCACCTGGCTATCTTATGTTAAAAACTTCCTATTTGACTTAGGACTCGATCACTTTTTCTTCAACCCCCTTAAAATAAACCTAATCCCTAGAAAGAGATTACGAGACATGTGCATAAGCCATCTAGCAGACCTGCGTCTGGTCCTCGAATCAAACAAAAATTCAGTACAGCTCTTTCTCCCTATCCAGACTACAGATCAAATAGAGCCTTACCTGAATTCCAGCTTAAGTAACGATGAGAAATTTTTACTGACGAGACTGCGACTGAACATATTTCATCGACTTATCGCCTTCCCAGCGATAAATGACTGGACACCCCAACTGACTCTATGTCCCTGCGACGACCTTTCTGCCCAATCGACCTTGCACGTAATTATGTTTTGTAAATACTATACCGAACCAAGAAAGTTATACCTGATTCCTTTTGTGAAACAGCTGGGACTAAATCAATGTCGGCCAGCCCTTATGGTTCTCCAAATGCTAGAAACAGAAATATTGGCAAAAAACATTGCAAAGTTTTTAAAATTCTGTGTGCGACACAGAACAAACCTATAAACCGAAATTTGTCCCCTTTATAAACAACCAATAAGACGGCACCCACGATTCACCTAAACATACCCTACGATGAACTGGGATTACCCTCCTACGCATCTTAAATCTGCTATCAGGGGGGTTTGTTTTCGTTCCGTCTTTACAGTTTTTAGCACTTTTACTATTTTAGTCATTGTTAAATGGTCATGAAAGCCATATGAATATTTTTCTTTGCCAATTTGCACATATTGCTATTCAGCTAGGTAAAAAACTATTTACCACTTTTTAATCCATGTTAAATGTATAAATGTAAATGCTTTTTCTTCTATGTAAATGCTTTTATGGTATGTAAATGCCTTACCGAATAAAGCTTTTTCATTCATTCAAATGTCACCAGCCGCCCCTGGTGTTACCGTCACCACGACACATGTGGAATTCCTGCGGCTTTCTCCGCAGTCCTGGTACAACGTCTTGGAACTATGAAGGGCGTTCGGAGGAAAGTGTGCATAAATACAGTGGAATAAAAAAACGCAGTTTCTACACACATTTTCTGTAACTTACTCATAGAAAGACCTCGTTTTCATCGCCCTTTGTCCTTCAGTACAGTTATGGTTAAAATATGAGGAACACGTGATTTTCTTCATGTTTAACCCTTTAAAAAACGGATTTTCGTCAGCTATAAATGAGGGTGATAGTATATTTTCTAAAACAAGAGCTTCTTACCTCCGCAGAATGTTTAACAAAGGACTTTGTATAGACGAAGGATTGAAAAAAATACCTGAACATCTATAAAAGAGGCATTCAATACACGTTTGAGCGTACTGCATTGTAAAACCGAAACAGTCTCTTGCTAGTATGTGCAGAATTTACCAGCCTAACGTTGTCTATTAATCTAACTTTCCTATACTATATCAGTTCTAATTTTATATTAATTGAATTGCCATGAGTATATATATATATATGTATTTTATTGTTATGTAAAGTAGGGGTGGGCGGAATTTGCGGAATTAACCTTCGCAAATTATCGCGAGAATGTTTAAAATTATCGCAAACAAGCAGAAATATCGCGAAGATGCGGAAGTTTTTTTCCGGCATGTTCGCGCGATTTTCTGCATGGTTGCGGGTCGCCAACTTACCCATGTGGCTGCTTGCGGGCGCGGCCATCTTGTTTTGAGTTGTTCTCGCGGTGCATGATCGCGAGAAGAAAGACGTGATCGCGCGACGCATGACGTCACTGCGGGCGCGAACTGTCGCGAGACAGCGCAAATGGCTAAAAACAATACAACATCTCATGGAGAACGCGACCGGATCAAGAAAACTTGTCGGCGAACGCAGGGATTCAGGTAAGGCGATCGCGCGCGCGCGAGAATGTATCATTTTACAGCGCGAGCAAGAAACAAATTATCGCCAAGCTGCGGAAACCGGAATTTTTGACATTTTCGCGCTCTCCGCGGAACGCAAAAATGTCAAAATATCGCAATTTCCGCGAACGGAACGAAATTTTTGCCCAGGCCTAATGTAAAGCATTTAAACCGAAAAAGTAACGTTTTCAGCGTTAAAAACAAACGTTGAGAGATTCTAACCACAACTAAAGTCCAATGAAAACTGAACATGGTACCATTTCCTGGCACAAGGTGGCGCTAGCTCCATATTTAAGTGACCAACCCCCGGATTTACAGCGCGGGAGACTGTTCCTGGAACAAAGGAAGCAGACCGTATTAGTCCTGCATGGGGTTTCCAGTTCCGCGTTCAAAACAAATAAAATAACAAACGTTTTAGGACTAAAAGACACACAAGCATTGCAAAGATAATGGGTTTGGCGTTGCCTCCCAACAGCATTTTGGCTTTGTCAGTGCTTGTTTTGTTGCAGTTTTTGTTGGGGAAACTGTAGGACCCTCGCCAAAATAGAAAAAAACAGGCATTTGCAATGCAACCGGCAATCCTTTAGGACCTCATAAGTATTTAGCTATGCAGCATATGATCCTGGGTGCTGAAACATCTCCTGTTCTTTAACATGGAGGTTTTGACACTTCTAGGCACTATACATTATCGCACGTTACTGCAGCGTAGCCTCGCTCACATGCATCTTCAGCACAATGACATCCCCAGCTCACAGTAATCACCACAACACAGAAAAGACTCAACGATTTCCGGTGATTATTATATATATATATTTTTTACTCACAGAAGCACAAGTAAAAGCAGGCACTGTGGATCTCCACTTTCCTTTCAGTGCGGTGATGAGGGAACATGCACTGGAATGTGTTTTTTTTAACCCGTCATGCCGTGGCGATTCGTCTGTGGAAAAGGGCCTGAATGTTCCCCCTCTTCTAAATAACGACACCGTTGGCCATATCAGTGGCGTAACAAAACTTGAGGGGGCCCCCCTGCAAAGCACGTGGAGGGGGCCCCCTCCCCCGGCGGCGCGGCCCTCCATCTACCACTTTGCCCTACCACCCAGAAATCTAGCATACTTTGATTTGAAACCTCCAACATTTAAATGAAATGCCTCTATATTGTCTTTCTCTAAGTTCTAATGAGAAAGTGGGAAACGCTCTTAACATACAAGCTATGCCATTTGTAACAATACTGTCAAAAGCAGATTATTTAACTGAGGCAGCAATCAGAACAATGCCAAGGAGCGGTCCTATTGTCTCAGGAACTGCCTATGGCTGAAGAACAAAGAACAACTATGAAGGGTCTGAAATAGAATTGCCAATACCTTGAAACTTTGAAAGACCAACCCAAACCTGCAATTCCATAAAAACTCGACTGACAATATACATGAGAAGTACACAAGCTATAACTCAGTATCCTGCGAAAGTCAAGAGAAATAGACTGGTGAATTATCTGCATGCCACACACTAGCGACTGTCAAGGGTTGTGCATGATAATAACGTGAACTGAGGAAGCAATTTCAATCATAATGTCTTTATTAGTCAGCACTGCAAAACAGGCAGGCAAACAAGGCTGAGGAAGAAAACTGTTTGGATGCTTCAGAACATTGATGCAGATGTTTGTCTGTTTTAATGTATCATTTCTGTAGTGTAAACAATGCTAAATACAAGATTTAAGGTACACGTATTACAGACAAGTGCATGCAATACACCATAAACAACACTGCATGTAGAATAACAAGCATTTACAATGCAATGGTCTCGGCAATATTATAGGTAGAGCTATTGGTATTGCTCATTACTTTTTTATTATTTTTGTATCCCTAAATAAATGGCATTGTCATTTCTATTGGCATTAGCTTTTTTTTTTTGCATATGTGATACCTATTGCATTAGCAGAGAGAGGGTGAGGTAGTGAGATAGAGAGTGAGGTATTGAAATAGAGAGTGAGGTAGTGAGAGAGAGTGAGGTAGATAGAGAGTGAGGTAGTTAGATAGAGAGTGAGGTAGATAGCGAGTGAGGTAGTGAGATAGAGAGTGAGGTAGTGAAAGAGTGAGGTAGTGAGGGAGAGGGATGTTGTGAGGTAGTGATATATAAGCATAGTGTGATGTAGTGAGATAGAGAGAGAGGTAGTAAAAGAGAGTGAAAGTGAGTTAGTGAGATAGAAATATATAAATACACCAGGGCACAAGTCCTAAAAAACAGAAGTTCGGGGACGCTCCAAGTTAGGTGGTGTCACCGGAAGTGATGTCACGGAATTTGCCAGTCTCAGTCTGCAATGCGGTGAATACATACAAGATACAAGTAGAGGTATAATACGTAATAATGAACAGAAAAAAATGTGCTAGTGAGTCAAACGCTAGTTTGGGCTGAATGAGCGACCGCCATTAAGGCTCCCAGTAAGGAGCTAGACATTTTTGACAGGCATCTTAAAGCTAACGTGGGGGTGTGGAGAGACGTGCCAACAACTCTATTGCCTGTACGAGCAGTGATGCCAAACACGTAATGACTAACTGAGCTGCCAGGTGGCCATCCCCGTATCCTGTGTGACATCTTCACCCAGAAACCTGCAATTTGCATATTTTCAGGTCAAGGTAAAGTTTTAAAATCCCAAAGTAGCAGTTTATGTCAGCTAAAGGGCAAGATTGGCTCCAAGCGTCAAACGTAACAGCGACCAACTTGCCACCATATAAAGTGGAAAGTGCATCAGCTGAAGTAGCTCCCACTGTCAGGCTCCTGCTCCCTCTCCACTGCTAACATCGACCCTCTGCACTCCGTGTTGCTCTTCGTCGCTTCCCCTACACCCTCCCTGCTCCCCGCCACTGTTAAAATCTGGTTTGCGATGTCAACATAATCGGCGCCACCTTGTCCCCTCTCAGGCCCGTACGCTCACTTAAGCAGTAGCCATTTTGAAAGCACCATGGCCCCTCTGCCCCTCGCCGATCACCAGCACGTTCCCTTGGCGCTGCAAGCACCCCCCCGCGCGCGCCGGCCACCCCCGCTCTCTCATACATGGGCCATAAACCCTCTCCTTCTGCGCGACCCTGCCATGGAACCACATCCCGCGCCTGACCAACACCTCCTTTCATCCCATACATGGTCATACGTCCTTTTGATAACCCCCTTCCTCTGCGCACGATTGTCCGGACCGATTGCAGGCCATCACCTAGCCCTGCGGATGCAGTTTATTGCCCCCACTGTAAGGGAAACACCTCACATCAAAGAGATTATAGTAGATCAAGGCCCCCACCCCCTGAGACCCGACCAGTTGCACACACCCCCGGGAACTGGCGGAATGTCCACCTGTGTGATAGCCATCTCTTACTGTGGATGGGGAGGGGACTTCCACCGTAGATATGTGTAGGAACAAGCTTGAAGTGGGGATTCCAAGGATGCCTTTCCGTACATCAAAGTCTTAACAAGAATGTGTCACGTGTAATAAAGCAATAAACCTGTGTATAAGAGGCCAGGCCTCAGCGATGTGGGTAGAGCACCTCGAGACGATACCTTGCCGTCCGATCTGACGTGTTCTGCTCCGACGGAATAAAACTTTGTTTCCTGCCTTCCAGTCTCCGGCGCCTGCCTCTTTTGTTGGTTAATCATCGAATGGTATAAGAGGCGATTACCGCCGGGCAATACTTGAAGGTTATCAACTGAAGGTGCCACTACCATTTAACAATTGGCGTCCCAAGCGTGGGGCCCATCAGCGACACGTGGATCCAACGGGAGAGGTCCCAACGACAGAGTGAACGACTGCAACGATCGGGAAGAGCTCCTGCCCGATAGACCCTCGTCTGGCAGCCGATCATCCGAACTTCACTGGTTCCGAGCAGACCTCTCTCGAGTGATCTACGGTCCTGACTGGGAACCATCAGGAGTGCCGCGGCAAATACGGAGAGTAGAGGACGATCGGGCGCTGGAGGCGGAAGACGAGAAACTGTCCATGCGGTCCGGGTAAGGTCGTGTAACACAACGAATTGCGAAATGATTGATTGATTGATTGAAAATACTAGTATTGCTTACTTGATTGTTCCTTTTGAGATATTCGCTGTCTACAAACGGGGAAGAGTAGAAATACTCTCTCTTCCTTTGCAGATAGTGAAGGGTAGGTAACGCAGACTTTTGTCCCCGTTGTAACCCGTCGTGCCTATCTTTTTCTCCCCACTGATTGATTGTCCGAACATTGATTGTTTTGAAGAATATTGGTTCTTTGAGATATTCTCTGTTTGCAAATAACGAAGAATAGAAATATTCTGTCTAGTCTTTGCAAATAGTGAAGGGTAGGTAACACAGACTTTTGTCCCCGTTGTAACCCGTCGTGCCTATCTCTTTCTCACCATTTGATTGATTGATTGTCCGAACATTGGTTGTACGATATTGGTTCTTTGGAGGTATTCTCTACTTGCAAATAACGTAGAATAGAGATATTCTATCTAGTCTTTGCAAGCAGTGAAAAGATAGGTAGTGCAGACTTTTGTCCCCGTTGTAACCCGTCATGCCTATCTTCTCCCCACTGATTAGTAGTTGGTTATGCCCGGACCGCTTATTAGAGATGAACCATCCGGCTCCACTGGAAGGCACCCCTAATAAGGACATGTTTACTAAATATGGACTAGTCGCCGTAGCTTATAGCAAACTATGGCATAAATATACAAAGAAGGACCCCGATAGTCAGTGGCCACTGATGGGATCCTTTGATGATCATAAAATAGAAACGCTAGAAATAGCTCTACGTAGCAATAAAACAACGCCTACTATGCTTGACAGTATCGGCATGTGGCGCAATGAAGCAACACAACGGAAAAAGAGGGAAGAAGTAAAAGCAGAAAAGGAATTGCGTAAGGCAGCTCACCTTGCCGCTAGAAAGTTAGAGGAAGAGATAAAGGATAGAAAGGAAGCTAAACTAAAACAAGAGTCTGAAACGACAGGCCAGTGCCCTGTTAGGACCCCCTCTACGCTCTACCGTGAGTTACCTTCCAAGCAACGAGTGAATGACGAATTACTATTAGGTCCTCCGATCGCCTATATGCCCCCTCCATACGCTCCCTCCCAACATATATATAACACACTCCAACAAAATAGTACGATTAATACGCTTTAATAACTTGTAGGTATATGCAACACTCCAACAGGGTAAAACACGTTAAAACACAACTATTTACATGGCAGCCTGCTGCAACATCCACCCCCAAAGCATTCACCGTCCGCGTAACACAGTCCCCGCCCCTCCTTCTTCGAAGTAGCAACATTGCTGTCTCTTAGTCGGCTTTGGGCTATAAAAAGGGCCTACAAAATCCATCCGCCTGCGAGACGGCATCAGTGACGGTCCGTTGTGCGAAGAGGCCGGAGGCAACACGATGCGCCGATACCCGGACGGCATCGAGGTGGTGTCCAGCAAGCTGTAGTGCCGGCCTGGCCGTCCTACAATGCAGCACCGAAAGACGGCGTGGGGTGCCCTGTGGGGGGAGGCGATGCAAACGGGCCTCCCCCGCCTCCCCAGGTGGAGGCTCACCAGTTGCAGTAGGGCACCCCTTGACGCTTCACTCACCAGCCAGCTGCAGCAGGGCAGCCATTAAACGTTTCACCTGCCGGACGACCACCCGGGTGGAAATTCCTTTCTGCACCAAGTTTGCCCTTGGCGTTCCACCCAAGAAGTGGGCCCCCGCAGTTGGTTGGTCGGGGGACCCACTCTGGTGGCCGTGGTGAACTGCTGCTGCCACAGGAGTCTCAAAAATGGCGGCCGGCTCTTTGGATTCGGGCCTGGTCCACTAAGATGGCTCTGGGCTACCTCGGAACTCGGAAGCTTGCCTGCTCGGGCGTGGGCCCCACGCTTGAAGTCGTCCTCTCAGCTTTGCAGATTCTACGGGAGTCATTGGCCCTCGACTCCCGCGAACTTCCGGTAGGGGCAACCGCCACTATCGCTCGATCATTCCACATTAACTTGCCTTTGCCCCGGGCGGCAGCCACCTTGTCCCCGTTTGGTGCCGTGAGAGAGACTGATTCAGGGTATCGGCGGAGAGACACGCCTGCTGTCCCGCTCTCCGAAAGGACCACGGCTTCGCTGCAAGATGGTGGTGCCCTCATGCTGACGCCAGTTTCTGTTTGAATTACCAGGAGACACTGTAGTCTACCAACCCGAATCAGTTCTGGTGGAACCTCAGCATGATCCGGTAGGAAACAACTTTGCTTTCCCCACCTTCGAGTCACGATTCATGCTGTCTGTTCTTTCTGTTGGCATTAATGGAAATTTTTTGGACTGCCGAAAGGGATTCTGGTCCGACCGTTAGCTAGTGGAAACATCTAGACTGTACACTGGACCCACCCGACCTCGCCCCAAAATGGCGCCGATGTAGGCGGGACCTACAACTCCTTATGGCATTCCGGTTACTTGACATTGATATTTAGGGATATGTATACGGTCTTTTTGCACATGGCGGGCGGGGGACAGGGAGGGTACTGGCTGGACATGCGGACAACCTTATTGATGCTGGTCTTCTCATTATTGATTATTTTTATTTTCGCATTAAGGTAGTATTGCTCATGATACTCGACGCCTCTTGCACCGCGGCCGGCCTATACGGTTGTAGGCCCGTATTTGTGTACTGACATTTCTTTTCAATAAAGGGTTTTCGAATGAATTATGGGATCAGCGTCATAGCAAATCATTAGGGTTGGCGAAAGTTTTTTAATAATGACCAAAATTCCTAAACAATAGAAGACAGATAATACAGACCCTTTGCCTGAACTTTGGATTGATGAAAAATTTGTATCCATCACACCTGTCTTCTTTTTTTCCAGAGTTGTTAGAAAATGGTTGACTGTAGCTTAAGGTATCTGCCGAATGCAAGGTATGGTACTCTGTCCTATAATATACGACTGATTGAGAAACAACTGCACGACGAGGGAACTCGAATTTAGGGACAAATAAAATGAAGCATCTTTGTATAGTAAACAGGAAGGATATAGTAGATCTGTGGTATTAAACGCTCCTACAGCTAGCCTGGTACGTGGTAAGTAGAACTTTTTCGTGTTTATGCGCGCTGACGTACTTTGAATGTTGCCCCCCCCCTTTTCTTTTCTTCCCTGTAGGCTACATCGGAAGTCCCGACTGAAGAATGGAGTGGCCATGGACCGCACTATGCTCAAATGTAGGGAAAGACATAGACAAACGTTGTAAGATGGTGCGTGGAGTGCAGGCAACCACTGAGAACACGAAAAGCTGTATTGTATGACTGTGCGTATGTGCCCTGATTGTACGGTATGAATATGTATGTATTGCATATGCCTGGGACGCTGAAGAGAATGTCTTTTGTATGACTGAAATGCTTGTCTACCGATCAAGGGGATGGGAAAATAAACCCGAATATGGTAAACTCCTCGTTTAAAGGAAGGACTCTCCCTCTCCCGGGAGCTAGTAAATTGGAGGGTGACCTACACCAGAAACTTGAAGGGTCATTCCCGTACGACGAACCCGACTCCAACCGATAACCCAAATGTACCACCAGTGAGTCGATTCGTGTGCTGACTAAATAAGAGAAGTTAAGAATACCCCAGGTCGGGACTCATCCAAAACCCCCCCCCCCCAAAAAATGAATTACGGATGATACCGAAAATAGCCCTGTGTCTTCGTCTTAGGTTTCTGTGCTCGATGTATGTACCGTTACACCCTATTCGGTATTTGTGTGTATGTGAACGTTGAATTTATGTTTTCCCCCAGCTTGTGTTCCTGGACGTAAAACTGACTCGTGCTGCTCTATGTTGTGTGTACACCAAGTAGCCTATTATCGTGCACGTCTCTCTCTCTCTCTCGTTTTATGTCGTACGTGTACCAAATAGCCTACTTGGTGCGCGCGTCTTTTTCTCTCTCTCTCTCTCTCTCTCTCTCTCTCTCTCTCTCTTCCTCGCTGAAAGCTCCCTTGCCCTCTTTTGAATAGATGACGAAACAGTACGTCCTCAGTATATGTATAATTGGCCTAAACACGACAGTGTTCGAACAAATTGACAGAAGCCAAACGACCGTATTTTGCCACACTACTACCTCTCCTTTCTGTAAAATGATGGAACTTAATTGGCTGAGAAAGAATGGACAGGTAAGATGACTGATGTCTCCCAATCTGGCCCTTATGACGGGAACTATATGTCAGTGGTTTTTGTTGTTTTAGGGCTCTAACGACTCCACCTCCCTCGCTCAGAATCGCCTCGCCCAATTGTACAGAAATAGAGCGTCTAAGCACCCCGTCCTTCCAGAATAGTCCCAGTCCTGTACTAGCCGTCCCTGGACAATTTAAGCAATACAGCTGATGACCTTGTTTTTAAAGATACATCGCCTAAAACTAATAAAGGTTAACTATTGTCTCCAGCAAGAAAAATGTTTAACTTGTGTTCCTCCCCGAAACAGATACTTGTGAGCCTATGGCAGTAGCACCTCGCACTTTTTCATAAACTTAGCAGTCCCTGGAGAAAATTATGAATGAACAGGGCTTGTGTTAGAAAGACGAGTCTCTACCGGAGAAGCCGGTTCCAATTTTGATAGACCAGGAAGTTGATAGATGTCAGACTTCTTGCCACGTTTATAAGGTACAGGAATCAACACCTAACAGACCCAATGATGGAAATTTGCAGGAACACTCGCAAACCTGCACCACAGCAATGATTAATGAGTTAGCAGCATACACCGACATAAGAGTTAATAGACATCCACCATAGAGTGACCGATAAACGTTTCCCCGACTACTTGGGGTTGGGAGAAAGAATGAAATGTGTAAACGTCTTCCCTACCAGTTCTCTAAGATTTTGTTTTTTTGTACTCATTCAAAGATAACATGCGGCCATCGGAGAAGAGGGGTTGGACGTGACGCACAGCCAGGCTGCGGATCATGGAACATCTATGGCCTCGACCAAGGGGGAGCCACGGAGCAAAAAGAGGCGGGACGAGGCACCATTCTCAGCATGGAAAGCGATAAAAAGAAGGGCTATCCCGAAGCCCCCTGCTCACTGATCAGCTCATGCCTGAAGTCCCAGCCCGTCGAGCCCGATTGATGGGCTCAGTGCTAAAAGATTCTGCTCTCCTTGGTCCGCTTTTTGATCCTATCCCACTCCACCCCCTCTTCCCACGGCCTCCCAAGGCACGTCCCTACTCCCCCCCCCTCTCTTTTCCATATGGGATTTTGAACTTGACTTGACGAAAAAGGAACGAAATGCGGGTACCCCGTCTCAAGGTACCTATGATAAGATCAGTTAAGGAACAGGACAAAACAGGACTGTGATCAGAGAGCAAAGAGTGGTCACACCCTGCAACATGAAAACCTGGATTTGAGCTGGACCTTAGCTCCACCGCCGGTGCTCAACAGTGCCAACGAAAGAAGAAGAACTTCCTTGTGGACATTACCCCCCCCCCCCCCCCTTTCTGACTGTAACTCATGTTGAGTTGAAATTCCTCTCCCAATCACCTTTTAATTGACTATCCTCCAACCAAGTTCCCAAGGTCTTTTATCGGTCACTTCCAACTGCACACTAATAGTTAAGAAACATTAACTTAGTATAAATGACAATTGTATAGCATCAGCCGTACACATGACTATGCTGTTTAGTTTGATCCACACGAAGTCTAGGCCTTAAGTAATGTACGTAATATTCCTTGTTTTGTCAGACCACTCTTTACGGTATCAGGTTTGTGTTTAAGCAAGCTTCCCTCCACCTATCTCCGGGTCTGACATATGACGCAGCTGATGTAACTCTGTATGTGCTACCACCTCGCCTATCACATCAACTACATGTAATTATGTACAATTGTGTCAGATTATTCCTGTCTGTCCTAAGACTCTGTACTTTGAAACAGGAACGCATGAAAGCATTTACGATGTCGTGGCTAAAAATTTAACGAAGATAGATGTCGGCTAGACAAGCTGGCTAGATATGTTGAAAAGGGAGGACTGTTAAAATCTGGTTTGCGATGTCAACATAATCGGCGCCACCTTGTCCCCTCTCAGGCCCGTCCGCTCACTTAAGCAGTAGCCATTTTGAAAGCACCATGGCCCCTCTGCCCCTCGCCGATCACCAGCACGTTCCCTTGGCGCTGCAAGCACCCCCCCGCACGCGCCGGCCACCCCCGCTCTCTCATACATGGGCCATAAACCCTCTCCTTCTGCGCGACCCTGCCATGGAACCACATACCGCACCTGACCAACACCTCCTTTCATCCCATACATGGTCATACGTCCTTTTGATAACCCCCTTCCTCTGCGCACGATTGTCCGGACCGATCCCAGGCCATCACCTAGCCCTGCGGATGCAGTTTATTGCCCCCCACAAGGGAAACACCTCACATCAAAGAGATTACAGTAGATCAAGGCCCCCACCCCCTGAGACCCGACCAGTCGCACACACCCCCGGGAATTGGCGGAATGTCCACCTGTGTGATAGCCATCTCTTACTGTGGATGGGGTGGGGACTTCCACCGTAGATATGTGTAGGAACAAGCTTGAAGTGGGGATTCCAAGGATGCCTTTCCGTACATCAAAGTCTTAACAAGAATGTGTCACGTATAATAAAGCAATAAACCTGTGTATAAGAGGCCAGGCCTCAGAGATGTGGGTAGAGCACCTCGAGACGATACCTTGCCGTCCGATCTGACGTGTTCTGCTCCGACGGAATAAAACTTTGTTTCCTGCCTTCCAGTCTCCGGCGCCTGCCTCTTTTGTTGGTTAATCATCGAATGGTATAAGAGGCGATTACCGCCGGGCAATACTTGAAGGTTATCAACTGAAGGTGCCACTACCATTTAACACCCCCAGGTACCTGGTCAGGTCGCGATAGTCCAGGAAGGACAGGATGAGCAGCAAAGGGTCAGTGGGCAGTGTGTCCAGGCTCAGCACCACGGACGCCGCCATCTTCAGACTGTCCAGGGCTTGCTCTCTCATGGAAACTGAAGACGGACTAGCTAACGTACAGGTCGGTTGTCCTGGGTCGGCTCTACGTCAGCCATCTTGTGAAGATGCGGTGTCTGCGGCTGCCCTCTGTTACTGCCGCGAGGTGCCTTGAGCGGGTAGTGCGTAAGCCGCAGCTACCTGCACACAGCAGTGCTTTGGTCTTGTGGGGCGGACGTTTGTCCCATTAACCGCCAGTGGTATGGCCTGAAGGGGCTTGGCTGTTGCCGCACATCACCCCAGCTATTTGCAATGGTGAACGGCACACGAGGTCATAGGTCAACCGGGTGCGCTGGCAAGGCACCCGATCGGTCGGCAGCCGCGGAGGGGGTCAGAGTAATCGTGCCCTTCCGTTTGGCCACAGTGTGTGGCAGCGCACCGCCCCAGCAAATCGGCAAGGCTGGGGCGCCGTATTAGCTGAGGCAGTCTGAGGAACCTGATGTCTAGGCTAAGTACAGAGGACGGTTATTTCTCTCGCGCAAGCACACCACCACTGCCTTTCTCCGAGGCGAAGCAGAAATGCCTCGGAGAAACGCAGCGGCGGTTTCAGATTCGGGGGCGTGTTTCTTTTTCTCTCCTCTTGCCATTGGCAGGAGGAGAGAAAAACACACCTAAAAAAGGGCGTTGCTAAAAAGTGGAAAGAACAGCACGAAACACGCCCCCGAATCTGAAAAAGACGGAGCCTATTTGGAGGGACGGCTCTCTCCTCCAATGGCTGGCCTCCGTTTAGGAAGCCAGCCAATGGAGGAGAGGCAAAAAGAGAGGCGGGCTAAGGAGCCACTCTCAGAAACATTAAATCTCCGACTTCCGGTTCTGCCTTCGGCAGACCGGACGGTCCTCGACCTAAAGACAAACCATATCAGCAAGTACCTAATGACAATCTATACAAACTGTAGTTAGTAAAGCAAAAGAAAAATACTTTCAAAGTGCAAAATAAAGAAATCACCAGTCCAGCAATATACAAAAATCAAGCATGTTTTGTAAAACAATCCAACTTTCTTCTTGCATCAAGGTGAAAATACTTTCAAAGTGCATGGTAAAAACAAGTCCAGCAGCTTCCCTCACAAGGACTGACCTGAACCACCAGACTGGGCCTTAGTTCATAACAAACAGAGGCCTCAGACCTCAGTGTGTTAACACTGGCGGTATTTGCAATTTACTAAGAGTATAGGCGTGCCTGCGAAATTACAGATTCACCATTGCCTCCAAATGGCTCTATCGTCACGTGTGACACCGCCAGCCAGGCCTGGATTTTAAGCCAACAGCGACTTGCATTCTGGGAGTTGTGCTGTGACCATCTAAGTAAGGGGTTAAACATTCCAGCATGCAAAGTGTTGTTGGATAAAAGCTACCAATGGACACGACATGGTGCCAATGCCACTTGGCAGCTATGTTTTATACAAGCACAAGGGGATGTTTAAT
This sequence comes from Triturus cristatus, assembly GCF_964204655.1. Lineage (NCBI taxonomy): Eukaryota > Metazoa > Chordata > Amphibia > Caudata > Salamandridae > Triturus > Triturus cristatus. The sequence goes on along the minus strand of NC_140594.1, from coordinate 708,220,585 downwards.
TTCCTCAACACATGCTGCAGAAGTCTGGCGTCAAATAGCAAACACGTTGTGCGGAGAACCCAGAAACGTGCTGTGTTTAGCCCCCGTGTATGGACCTGAGGTGTCATTCTCTAAGAGACCCAGTGGTAAAAGCTCACAGTTGTCTCTAATGCATGTTAGTGCCAGGCAGTGGTCGAAGTGGGGAAAAAAAAGTAGATGGACTGTTGGAGGAGAATAAGAGGGCGGGAATAACCAATGGATTGGGTCAGTGGGCGGAGTGAGAGGTGTGGCAGAAAGAGCAAAATATCCCAATTTTTAGTATTCGTTTCCCATTTCACTAACCGGTTACAGCTTATTACATTTTTTAATTTAACCAATAGATACACATGTTTATTTAAGGTTAAATATGTGTTATTGACATTAAAATACATTCACAAAGTGGGATACATTTCCAATCACAGAATGTCCCAAATATCCTTAAAAGTGGAATCGCAAGCCATTTGTCTTCCAGCCATGGAGTTTCTGTCATCAGCACTTCTCCTCCCTTTTTCCACAAGAGCAGTTGAAATGAAATGAAATGAAATGAATGACATGAAATAGCATTTATAAAGCGCATGGTTACCCGAAGGCATCCCTGCGCTAGGGCAGAAACCGCACTAAGCTGTGGCAATCAATTTGGAAAAAGCCAGGTTCTGAGCCTCCTGCGGAAGACGGTGTGGTCTGGCTCTTTACGTAGCTGAAGCGGCAAGGAGTTCCAGAGTTTAGCGGCGTTGTAAGAGAAGAGCCGGCTGCCACTTCTGGACCTCTTGATTCTGGGAACAGACGCCAGGTGGAGGTCATTTGAACATACCCGCCTGTTGGCTTGGTAGGGCTGGGCAAAGGAAGAAATGATAGCCGGTCCCACACCCCCTAGCATCTTATGGGTGGTGCAGAGGGCTTTAAAGTGGACTCTTTCCTGAATAGAAAGATCTAAGTGCAGCTTTGGCTGACTGGCGGCTTGGAGTACCCTCAAGAATCCTTGCGGCACAATTTTGCATGATTTGAAGTTTCTTAAAGACCGCACAGGGAGCACCGAGATAAAGAGCGTTGCCATAGTCCAGGCGGGATAAGACAAGTGCCTGGACCACGAGATTTCTTACTTGAGGGGGTAGCAAAGGCAACACTTTACGCAGCAGTCTTAGAATACCGAAGTAGGAGGCAACAACTTTCATTGTTTGGGTTTAAAAGCTAAACTCAGAATCAAGCCAGAAACCCAAACGCTTTATTTCGGACTTGGGGATAGGCACAGTGCCCATACCTCCTGGCCAGATAGAGGAAACCTCGAGGGGGGAGGGATTACCGAGCAACATAAGCTCGGTCTTATCACCGTTCAGTTTTAGATGGGAATGGCACATCCACCTCATCACCTCCTCGAGGCATGGGCCAAGACAAGTAGGGGAACTGCTTTTGTAGTTAAATGCCACCACTAATTGAGTGTCGTCGGCATATGTAATTATATGCACCCCAAAGGGTAGAACAATGTCTGCGAGAGAAGCCATGTAAACCATAAAGAGAGTGGGCCTCAGGGACGACCCCTGAGGCACTCCACAAAAAAGGGGCCTAGGGCTTGAAATGGCCTCGCCCTCGAAGACCTGGAAGGATCTACCCTCGAGGAAAGAGCACGGCCAATTCAGGGCTGTTCCTGTCACACCCAGATCTTTGAGTCGATGCATTAAGATACAGTGATTAACCATATCAAATGCCGCACTGAGATCTAACAATAACACGGCTAGAGAACCATCTGCATCAAGAATCCTTCTAGAGCAGTGGTTCCCAAACTTTTGACTACTGCGGACCCCTATTGAGTCACCACTGGAAGCCGGGGACCCCCAAGCAATTTGTAGGATTTAAAATTCAAACATTATAACAGTAATTCGAAAAAAATAAACACACGTGTGCACACAAAACAAATACTCAAATTAGTAAGTATTTTAGGGGCATATTTATAAGCCCCTATCACCATGAGAACGTCACTTTTTGCGATGTTCCCATGGCAATAGGGGCTTCGCTTTATTTACAAGGCAGCGTTAACCCTTTCAGCGCGGCGCGGATTACCGCGCCGTGCGGAAGGTTCAGTGCGCGGGCGGGGCCGTGACGGAGCGGTTCCGTCATGCGCACAGCGCGACCGACGCGCATGAAGGAACCGCTCCGTCACAAGCATCGAAGGGGTTAAGCCACTCAACATGGCTTAACGCTGGCATGTAAATAACACCAGAAGACAAAAGAGGTACGGTGTTCCTGGGTGGCAAGTTGGCCACCTGGTGAGTACTCAGAGTGGTGGGGAGGTGGGAAATACCTCCTTTCGGAACTAGGACCCTCACACACCCAGCAAGCTAGGTGTCATGCTTCATCATATGGGTCTGCTCCTCGTCGAGCCGGCGCTGCAATGCTTGACGGGCACCCATAAAGGGGTCTCTTCATCGGAGATCTTTTGTTCCTTGCCATATAGGTGCCATGGGTGTGAGGGGCCTGGTAAGATGTAGATGTGGTGTGTGGGTTAAAACAGGTAAGGGAATCCTCTATAGTTATTTTTATTCTGGAGAGGTCACAACCTGATTAAAAAGTAAAAAGAAGAAGGAGGGCGACTATTTCGTTTTAATCTGACAAAAATTACGCTCTACCCCTTAGTGGTCAACATGTTTCTCGCCTATAAAATGTCTCTAATAGATCAGTTGGCGATTCCTCAGGACCTAGTGACTAAATGAAAACTATCTACAGTGTGTGGTGTGGTTCTACATACCACTTCTTCTCTCGGTAGGATGTTCCTCCGGATAAAAGCAGCCAACCTCTTAAGGATTCAAGTGCGGCTTCATCAGACCGCAGCGGAGTATATGGACACTCAACGTAGTGTCGCTGCTCCCGCTCAGAGCAGTCCGGCTCACCTACCCGCTCCGCTGCATGCTGGGCCATATCGCTGCAGCTGTTTTTAGTAAACATAGAAGTGAAGAGTCCAACTCGATCATTTTGGGATATTGCCAGACCATAACACTTTATGGCCTGTTGAGTTATCTGTTTCTGAACAACATTGGAAAAAAAGCACAAAAAAGCAAAGCCTGTTGGCACTGTCAATGCTTATTTTTTTGTAGTGATTGCTACAGTCGATTGACGATTTATTAGTCCTGTAAACATGAGGTAGCACAATAACCCAACCAAGCTCTCCTTTCTTTAGAGAATTCAGAAGGCTAAAGTTGCTTTATCAGCATTCAAACTTGAGACTCAAGAAACTATAACTCGTGCCCTAAGGTAACTATAACTTATGCCCTCGCCATACACTGCTAATTAACCCGCATCAGTCATGACATTTTCTATGACGTCATTGATAATATCACTGTACCATTCCCAATAAAATGATTGATGAGTAAACTGTGCACATGGCAGGGGCGCAAGGTAGGTCATGAGTTATAATTTCTTGAGATAAGTATAACCACTGAATTTCTATGGTTTTGTGTGTATAAAATCGACCAACCCCTTGCATGCAGCCAACCCAGGCATGCTGCCAACTCCACACTGAGCACAGCCTTTGACTGTGCCTGGCGGGTGTTGGCCACAGTTCCAGGCCTGGGGCCAGACCCTGTGGCTAACCTCCCACATGCAGTCAAGCCAACATTATGCATGGCTTTTGGCTGTGCGCAGCAGGTTGTTTCCAACCCCCTAAAGGCAGCCAACCCGGAGGGGGGAACGCAGCCCCCCTCCCCAGGCTGATTTCATCCCGGGGGATACATCCCCTGGGGTGCAGCACATTCTTTAGGGGAGGGGGTTATGTTGCCCCCCCTCCCAAGGGCATATTTGGCCCGGGCTCCCATCCCATGGGGCCCACCACTTAACTTATGGGGTAAGAGAGCACACAGGCCACCTCCACAGACTGATTTATTTCGTCCCTGGGGACCCTATCTACCGGAGTCCAGCCATATTGTAATGGGAGGGGGGCACGCAGCCCACATCCCGGGCCAATTTCTGGTCCTGGGGACTCCATCTCCCGGGGCTTGGCCATATTATAAAGGGGGAGGGGGCAAGGAGCACTCCCTCCCCAGGCCAATGCAATTATTAATAGGGGAGGATTTTGTCCCTGGAAAACCCGTCCCCGGGGTCTGGCTTATTAAGCCAGGGGGAGGGGGCCACATAGCCCATCCTTTCCTGGGCTGGTTTTGGCCCTGGTACCCCTATTCCTGGGGCAAAGCCAATAAAGGGTGGGTGTCCTGGAGTCCACCCAGGGCCCCCACTGCATTTTTGTTGGGGACCATGGGGTAAGCCCCAATGGCCCGCGGCCCCAGCTGTTTTGCCACCTACAGCGGAGGCTGGCATTGCTACCGCCCGCAGCGAGATGCTAAAAATGCTGCTCCCTAAGGGCGGGGGTAATGTTTTCATCTGTTTCCCTATTATTCATGCTTCCACCTGCCGGGAGAGGACCTAGGGCCAGATGTACAATGCGCAAAATAGCTACTGCATAAATGGGGACCCCCTCTAGAAAGTTTACTTTCAGGCCAGGGAGAAGAGGGGAAAAACCAAAACACACTAAGAATGCTCCCTCGAGGCCTATCTTTCCATTATCCTTTGGACTGAATCACTACTGGGCTCAATAATCAGTTAAATCACATTAGTGACACTTGACAATTACAATTTGATTCTCATTTTCTTTATTATTTCAGTTCTTTATATAATTTATAAAATTTCATTTTTCATTTTTAAAACTTATTCTGAAGGTGTATACATTACAATAAAATGACCAATACTGTTATTACATAAAGTACAAAAAAAACACATATATTTTATTACTTAACAAAGAAACCCCTGGAAAAAACATATAAGGAAGGGTGCAGATGAGGCAAGATGGCGCCTGCGCGAGTTTTCGTGCCGGCCGTTTGAGCTGATCCTCCTCTGTCCTGCAGCTCTACAACATGCTGTGCGTTACCTGCGGTTTTTGAGAGCGGACCATCTTTCTTTCTCTGAAAGAGCGTTTCTTTCAAGAAAAGCCACCGCTTTGCTTCACCTCCGGAATCCTGACACACGGGTATGCTGAGAGTCTGTAAAACGCCGATATCATTTTAAGTGCCGATGCTGGAGGCGGCAGCCACTGTGGCCGCGTTGTGGAGGCTGCGAAGAGCGTGGTGGGCGGCGACCGCCACAGGTGTTCCGACTTGGCTTCGCGGCGAATACTCTGCCAGTACAGAGTCGGATCGGCTGAAGAAAGTGGTAATGGCCCCAAAACAAGCTCGGAAGGCCCGTGGTCAGGAAGCAAAAACTTCTCTCCTAGCAACTAAAAAAGGTGAGAGAGATACTGGTATACATCCACCGGCAGGGAAAGTTAAACAAACTATTATGACTTTGTTTTCTAATACTGAGCAAAAACGCCAAGGGATGTCGACTAATGAGTTTCAATTAGACAATACCCTCTCTACACCTCGGTCTGATGTTTCTGTTGTAGACGATGTATTAAAGGAGGCAGGAGACGATAATGCATCAAAAACGGTGATTCATAACGAATTAAAAGAAAAAGAGCCCAGGTGTTTATCACCCTCTGAGGCTTTAACTGTGAATGAAAGTCTAATACCCGAAGAGCCTGCTAGGGTCATGCCGTCAGAGATTGAATCCGGGGATTTCTATTCTGTATCAGAGAACTCTGCCTCCTCGTGTGAGGATTTGGCTGCGCAATATACGAGACAGATGTCTATTGAGGGGGAAGCTGACTCCTTTGAAGACGAGGTGAATGCTAGCGGTGAGCTTGGGGAGGAGGACACCCCCACCACTGTAAGAGGTCGCGATGCATCTTTGGCTGAGGGCGCTGTTGATTCTCAAGATGGTCAAGCGGCGGATATCACTCTTTCCACAATATATCAAACCATCTTGAGTCACATGGATAAAACTGCATTAGACAGTCAGAAGATTCAAAACTCTTGTCGGAAGCTACAGGGGTCGATTAGAAGGCTGGTCAAAGCACAATCAGATTTTGGAGAACGATTTACGGAAGTCGAAACGCGAATATCCAACATCGAGGATGAACTATCTAAGCAAAAAAAGGCTACGGAGATCTTGAGTAGCAATAAAGAAGACGTACTCTGGCGAATGGCTGACATGGAAAATCGATCTCGGCGCAATAACTTAAGAGTAATACAGATTTCTGAAGGCGACGAAGGACAAGATCCACGAAAATTTGTAGTGGATCTCTTTCAGAAAGCGTTTCCTACCCTAAGTAAATGGGATTGGGATCGAGAAATTGAAAGGGCTCATAGATTTCCTTTTAATATTCAGTCTCGACCCGGGCAAAATACAAGATCAAGACCGAGACCGATTCTTGTAGCTTTCAATAGCTTCCGAGCTAGAGAAGATGTTTACCTGCAAACTCGCTCAAACAGCAAATCTATGGCGGAAGGTTTTACTTTTTTTACGGTACCCGATTACTCTAAATACACAATGGATATTCGCTGGCAATTGCGACAACTGGTGGATCTATTTCAAAAAAAGGGCGCGCAGGCTTATATCATGAACCCCGCAAAACTCAAAGTGATTTACAAAGAAAAATCGAGATTTTTCACTAATGTCGCCCTTGCTAAAGAGTATTTACACTCTCTGAAGGACCTTTAAATGGATTCTTTTCTCTTTATTACTGATATGAAGTACTCTATATTAATTTATGGATGTGAAAGTCTATTTATAATACATATTCAGTTATGCCCTGGGGATCATCCTCTGATTAGGATGGAGGGTTAAAGATTACTGATTTAGATAAATTCAGATGACACATAGCAGGAAGGGGGTTCCCCCATGGTCTTTTGTTTTCTTTTTTTCTTTTTTCTTTGCGATAGAGTAGATAGAGCTGCCGGAGTCAACAGAGGGGTTGACGCTCATTTCCATCCATAGGACTGTGTCCTAAAGCCTCGATTATGGGAGGGGGGAAGGGGATATTGGGGTTGGGGAGGGGAAAGAGGGGGAGGGGAAGGTGGTGGGTTCGGGGTTGGGGTGGGAATAAAGGAAAAAATTCCTTGGCGGTTCCAAATGACAGTCAGGAAACGGATATTTTCGAACGATGTACGTATGTTAAGAATTTAATCTTGTACAATTTTCAGCTTGACTGGATTAATAATGTATTTTGGATATCGATTTTGAGAATAATGTTTAATGTCTCGAAGTATAAAAATCTGTTCTTTTAATGTATCTGGGCTCAACTCTTGTAATAAAAGACGGAGAATAGCTGCAGAAATCCGCTTTATCCAACCAGATATTCTCTGCCTTCAAGAAACACATCTCTCTTGGGATAATAGGTTTCTTATAGCTGATTTAGGCGATATGTTGAATGTAGCTTCCCAACAAATTAATAATACTAGAGGGGTTATGATCCTTTCTAGACCCGGATATTGCACAGTGGGCCGTAAATTAGCTGATAAATGGGGCAGATGGGCTATAGCTGAGCTGACAGTACGTGGTAGGGCTTTCACAATTTGCTCAATATATGGATCTAATATGGACGAGGCAGAAGTTTTGGAATTATTAAATATAGAGCTAGCTAATTGGAGAGTTCCGTTAATCCTATGCGGAGATCTGAATATTAATTTAAGTACTACGGAACTAATGAGAGGTTTAGCATACTATCAGGGACGGAAACCACGGGTTTTTAAAGCCTTATACAATTTAGTTAACGATCATGGCTTGGTCGACATATGGAGTAAAAATTACCCTTCCTTTCCAGGATATACTTACTATTCTGCACCACATAAGAAACTTGTCCGACTTGATTATTTTTTTACATCTTCAACTATTCATACTAAGATTAGGATACAGACTTTTCCCAGAGTTACTGCGGATCACTCCCCCCTCATGATTGATTGTTCAATTTTGGCTGAGATAAACACTTTAAGAAGCTTTTCATTTGATAGGAAGCTCTGTCTCAATGAACAATACAGAAGTTATATGACGGAATGGATGACAGAATTCTTTAGTATCAATTTAGGATCGGCTAATATTGCAACAGTCTGGGACACATTTAAGGCCTGCTTTAGAGGAGAAGCGATAAAATTCGGACTATACCATCAAAATAAATTACGATCACAAATGAGGGTGCTCTATGAGCAATTAGAGGTAGCGGAAGCTGGTCTTGCTAAAGCTTTGATAAAAAAAGATAATTTAACTCAGATATCGCTTATGGAAGAAAAAATTGCACAATGTAAAGCAACTATAACAGGAGTCTGGGCCGAAGAGATTGCTCGTAAATATCTGGCAAATAGAAGACACATGTACGAATACGGCGAATCCATCGGTCGGTCTTTAGCCTTGAGACTAAAAATGAAGTCTACTTCTCGATTGATTCTGAGATTACAGGATCAACTCGGGGTGGTTCGTGAAGCTCCGTTGGAAATTCTAGAAGTATTTCATCAATTTTATTCGGAACTTTATACCCGGCAATCAAACTTTACTACGGCTCAGATTCCTGATGCCGCCGCTGCAAATCAATTAAATGATGTAGAGGCAGATATTTTAGACAGCCCCTTTACTGTGGGGGAATTAGAGGAGGCGGTTAGGCAAATACCAAATGGGAAAGCAGCTGGCCCTGACTTTATTCCCGGGGAAGTTTATAAATGCTTCTTTGAGCCACTGAAGAATGTACTGTTAGCAATGTTCAGGATGGCACAAACTGGAACAGCACCAGCTACATGGAACGACGCTTCCATAGTCATTTTCAGTAAAAAAAGGGAAACCTCCTGAACTACCTGGATCTTACCGTCCAATATCCTTGCTTAACTGCGATAGTAAGTTATACTCCAAAATGATAGCTAACCGTATATCTAAAGTCATATCTTCATTAGTAACCACAAATCAGCATGGTTTTATACCAAAAAGAGGTACGGTTTCTCATATCAATAAAGTTATTACTTTATTTGATCTTGCAGATGTTGAAAAGAGGGACTTAGCTTTGATACTGCTTGATGCTGAAAAAGCCTTTGATCGTGTAGAGTGGGTTTATTTATGGGAAGTGATGAGAAGGATGGGTTTTGGGAAAGCTTTTTTAACGGCAATTCAGGTATTATATAAGTCACCAATTGCCAGAATTACAGCTATGGGTCTAAAATCTGAAAAGATTAACATTACTAGAGGAACACGACAAGGGTGTCCCTGTTCTCCCTTACTTTTCGCATTATACATTCATCCTTTTATTATAAGTTTACAGAATTCTCCTCGTATCAAACCTTTTTCAGCTACAGGTATTCTATATACAGTATTTGCATATGCAGATGATATCGCTATAGTGACTACTGATCCTAGGGAGGCAATGGTGGAGATCGAATCATTAGCCAAAAATTTTGGAATAATCTCTGGGTACAAGTTAAATGCCGAAAAAACCCAAATTCTTTGTACAAAGAACATACAATTTAATGATTTTCGGGTTATAAACGAGGTTACTTACTTAGGCATTCAGATCAAAACCCAAATGCAAGAGATTGTTGAAAGTAATTGGGAGGTGACTATAGCTCAAATTAAATATTCATTAGATAGATGGAGCAGACTTCAATTATCAATAATCGGAAGGGGGAATATAATCAAGATGAATATCTTAGCCAAGATCCTGTATTTATTTCGAAGTATACCTTTGGAATTTTCACTTAAGCAAATACAGCAATTACAAAATATATGTGGGAAATTCGTGTGGGCTCCTGGTAAACCTCGTAGAGCCATGAAATGGCTTATGTTACCGGAAGAAAGAGGAGGTCGTGGTTTGCCTGATTTTCTTTGCTATTACTATATTTGTTTCTTACAAAAAATGGGCTATATATTGACAGGGGAACATCCAAAAAACGAGGCGGATGCCCCATCCATCTTTTTTTTACTTTTAGGAGAACAGGCAAAAGGATGCTTATTAAAGGAATTAGAGGGCAACTATTACAAACACACCCGATTTAAGGTACTTGCTTCAGCATTTAAAGTGTGGAGAAATGTTAAGAAAATGACTAAATTAGGTAAAATCATATATTACACTCCTTTTGATGCTTATAAAATACTTCCCTCTGTGTTCTGGGACGCTAATGCTAAGACATGGATTAGAAAAGGGATTTCAAGAATTGGTGACTTATATGATAAAAATGCAACATTTGTAACATACGCAGAATTAATGGACAAATATCAGCTTCCACAGACGTTTTTTTTTAAATATCTTCAAGTTCGCGACTTTTGTTTAAAAAATCAGATTGACGCTCTTCCCAATAACTTAATTGAGGGGATCCGTCTTCAAAAAAGGATCGGTCCACTATATATGATCTTAATGGAATATAGGAACGATGATATTCAAAAATATCATCAGTATTGGATCAACCAACTGGGAGACCCTCAAATTGATATAGTGGAATCTTTATGTCTCGCTAAAAAAATCTGTCTGGCAGCTAATTTAAAAGCTCAAGTTTATAAAACGATTTTTAGGTTATATTACACTCCTAAACGTATGGCAACTTGGGGAGATAAATACAATGGTAAATGTTTTCGGTGTGGAGATCAGGAAGCTGATATGTTGCATATTTTTTATAATTGTACAAAACTGTCGCATTTTCTTGCTAATGTCGAAAGATTTATGTCATTGGTATTAGCTTGTCCTCTGAAGATCTCCTCTTCACTCATGTTATTGGGAAGCTGTCAAAAAACATACAGTCATCAGGTCTTACAAGAACATGGGTATTTTTTATTTCTTGCAATGACGGTTGCCCGCCTATGTATCGCAACAGAATGGCTATCATCTGAGCCCCCGACTTTTGAATTTTGGAGAGCCAAGTTGTATCGTATTTATGAAATTGAAATGAATTTGTATGCGCTAAAAGGAACTAGGAAGAAATGTTTAGGAATGTCAATTTGGGGAGCCCTTACGAGTTTTCTCTCTGATAGTACAAGTACATCGTAATATCTGTGATCTGGCTTTGGTTTTCTGTTCTTTTTTTTTCTTTTTCTCTTTTTCTGTATGGAAATCATGTATGTTTATAATAGCGGAACTGTCAAGGAAATAAAAAGAAGAAAAAAAAAAAAAAAAAAGGAAAAAACATATAAGTACATCAGTTTCACAAAACTCATTCAAACACATTCAAAATCACACAACCTGCATACAAACTGCATCTGAACAAGGGGGAGATTGTAGATAACAAAAATCTTCACAACCAGATTGGATCAATATGTTCAAAAAGGCTCTGAACAAAATAGCGCCTCGCAAATTGCGAGTCTTTTGCGACTCGCAATTTGCGAGGCGCTATTAGGCATGTACAACAGTATTATTACACTGTTTTGAGATTCGCAATGGGGTCGTAAATTGCGAGGCTCCTTAATATTAATGAGCCTCTCGCAATTTGCGAGCCCTTTGGGAATACCAGCCCTCCTAGGGATTGTGGCCTGCTGGGCTCAGCAGACCACCATGTCTGGGACTGCTTTTTAATAAAGCAGTTTTTTTTTTTAAATGCAGCCCGTTTTCCTTCAAGGAAAATGGAATGCATGATTTTTTTTTTTTTTTAAATTAAACATTTTCGTTTACATTTTTTAGGGCAGACAGTGGTCCCTTGGACCACAGCCTCACCTTAAAAAGTATTTTGCTCTGCATTTGCAAAGGGGAAGGGGTCCCCTTGGGACCCCTTCCATTTTGCGACCCCATTACCACACTCTTGAAGAGGGTGGTAATTTGCAAGTGTTTTGCGGCTGCAATTGCGGTCACAAAACATTTGTACATGGGGTTCCGCTCGCTATTAGAAGGGAACACCCATTCCTAATAGCGACTCGCTATTTTGGAATGGTACATACACTTATTGGTTTTTGTATGCGCAAACGGGTTATACCATCGAACATCTGGCCCGTAGTGTTTGCTCATGCTTGGCAGGAGCATTGCCATGCTCTTGCCTGGGCAGGCAGAGAAACCGCTATGTCCTGGGGGTGGGCACCCTGGGACATAGCTGGAGCCGGACCTGGGGAATGGGGTCCCCTGGGCCATTAATGGCTCTGGGAGGGAGGCAGTGCGGCCCCCTCCATTTTCCAATTGTGGCTGGGCCCTAGTGGATGGGTCTTTGGAGCCGAAATCAGCTTGGGGAGGGGGGCACCCAGACCCCTTCCCTTTTTAAGTATGGCTGGGCTGTGGGGGATGGGGTCCCTATGGCCAATTTAGACCTGAGAGGGTGGCTCCGTGCCCCCCTCCGCTTTTTTCCAGTTCAGCCATGCCCCAGGGGATGGGTACCCAGGGCCATAAATGGCTCAGGAGGTGGGCCATGCAGCCCCCTCCGCTTATCAATATTGACCGGGCCCTGGGAGATTGGGTCTCCGATTCTGAAATCTGGCCTTGGGTTGGGGGCACCTTTTGCGCCCCCTCGCCATAATAATGATATGAATTCTGTCTGGGACCTGGCCCACTCGGGAGGCCAAAAAAGCAAGCACAGGTAACCACGCTTGCATTTTTAAAGTGTTCCTGCAGATCCACCGCAGTTTAATGGGAACATTGGAAAAAAACACGTTTTTGGCTTCTGCGGGGTCCCAGGCTTAGGGTATTCCTACTCTGCCCCCTTGTCATTTTTTAATGTTTTTATTTGGGACTGGGCCGAGTCCCAATATGGCTGCCAACACTTCCTAGTTGGAGTGCTGGCAGCCAATCAGTTCTCATTTTGAGATCTGTCAAATCTGTAGAGGATTCGTGTCCCTGGGTCTACATAAATCTGCTTTCTTTAATAACTCCAAAACAACTTGAACTACCAAATTACAAAAAGGGCTCTTTCTGGACCAAGATACAGCTTTCTGCCACTTTGGTGTAATTATATCCAGGGGTTTGGGTTGTAGTCGTGCCTAAAAATCCCTTTGGGAAATTGCATTGGGAAAATGCATTTTGGATACCCCACCCCCATTACTCGGTCCCCTTTAGACAAATCACCCCAACACTTTCCAGACAGCAGCTGAAGTGATTGGCGTACTTGTTTTGAAAAGTTATTAGCAAAACAAAAAACACTTTTCCTATGGAAACTAGGTCTTAGCTATAACTAGCTACTGGTGACTGTCAGTAGGTAATATATATTATATATATCCATTTAACATTTATTTATTTCATTCTAAGGAGGAATGGGGGAATGCTGGGAGACGCAGTCAGTTTTCCTCCAATGAATGCAAATTAAATGTGCAAAAGAGCCCTGGAGTCATCAGCATTTGAATAAGACACTCACGCCAAAACGCGTTATGCACTTTGAAATAAATGAGGTCCTCCAACCTCGCTGTGAGCACTAATCTGTTTCCTGGTGGGAACAAATTGATGTTTGATATATGCGTGAGGCCACAGGCACACCAGGGCACCCATTCTCAAGATGTACAGAGGCATCAGTGGCATCGAGATGAGAGTGATTGAGGGATTAAAAGCCTCTGACCCGACGCAGCCAGGGCGGAAAGGACCCCTGCTGAGAATGTCAGGCCGTGACTGCATGGTGAGACGCAGGTTACTTAGGCTGTGCCATCAGGTGTTTTCACTGTGGCAACATGCGGCTGGATGTAGGGGTTGGAAGAAACATTGTATTTTAAAAAGTGACTTACAGGGCAAACAAGAAAACCGAGCATATATATAAATCTCTGTAAATGACTTAATGGGAAATCAGCACAACCCGTACCCAGTTGAGGTTAACAGATGGTATAAATTTAAAGGGCTGCAAGTGAAAGAACAATGTAATTAACAGCATTCCAAGGAGGAATAGGGGAATGCTGGGAAACACAGTCTTTTCAGAGTGGCCACAATGTTCTCTCCAATGAGAGTATGGCCTGAATGTTTTCTCCAATGACAGTGAGGCAGCATGCAAATTGAATGTGCAAAAGAGCCCAGGAGTCATCAGCATTTGAAAAAGGCACACTCGTCGAAACGCATTATGCACTTTGAAATGAATGAGGTCCTGCAACCCCCCTGTGTGCCCTAATCTTTTTCCTGGAGGGATCGATTTGGAGTATGCATATATTATCTACTGGCGGTCGCCAGTAGATAGTTATAGTTAGGATCGTGTTTCCATAGGAAATCCCAAAATTCTATTTTGAATAACTCTGGCGCCGGTTGGCGAATCCTCGCGAATTTTTCAAAACTAATGGGGCGCTCCGCTCAGCTCCTACCCTGAAAGTCTCGGGGTGATTCGTCAAGCGGAGGGCGAGAAAAAAGGGGGGTCCCAAAACGCGTTTTCCCCATGCATTTTTCCATAGGGACCTTTAGTCGAAGGTACAGCCCGAAAGGCTGAACAGAATTACTTGAAACTTGGCAGAGAGGTAGTCCTTAGGTCAAGGAAGTGCCTTTTGCATGTCTGGAGTCAATCTGTTCAGTATTTCCTGAGTAAATTGCAGTTAAAAGTACATAAATATCTATAGGCGCTTACCGTGCGCACACCGTGCGCACACGGTGCCGTGCGCGAGCGTAATTCTGATTGGTTGTTAGATGTCAGTAAACATTCGAATCGGTCGAAATCAGGAAGTGTCGGCCGCCATTTTGTCTGTCGCACTGAAAAGGAAAGGTGGAGAAAGTGAAAAGGGGGCAGGGTAGGGAGTTCCTCACCCCCTAGCCTTTGTCAGGGGGTCACAGAAGGACCCCGAAGGGTGACATTTTAAAAAAAATTTTTTTTAAAAACAATCGCTGGGTGCGCGCAGGGTGAAAAACCCTTAAAAAAAGAAAAAAAACATATAAGAACGTGAAAAGGGGGCAGGGTAGAGAGTTTCTGACCCCCTAGCCTTTGTCAGGGGGTTCCTAAAGGACCCAGAAGGGTGAGAAAAAACATTTTATTTCCTTTCCAAAAATCGCGAGGTGCGCGCACGGTGAAAAACCTATAAAAAAATGTTTTTATAGAAGATATTAACTATGCTATTCAACTTTATCCAAATCCCCCCAAAAATATATAAAAATAAAATAATACATACATAAATTAGCATTTGAAATTCACTGAAAAAACCATAGGTTTCTGTTAGACCTGGCATCTTTGGCGTGGTTACCCCTGACTTTTTGCCTCTACCACCTGTATTTTTGATGCTATGCTGGATTTCGTTTTTGCTGGTTTAGATGCTTTGGGCACTTTGCCACTGCTGATCAGTGTCAAAGTGCAAGTGCTCCCTTGGTAAATTGCTATATTGATTGGTTATCCATGATTGGTATATTTGTTTCACCTGTTAGCCCCTAGTAAAGTGCACTGCGTGTGCCAGGGCTGGTGATTCAAATGCTGCTAGTGGGCTGCAGCACTGATTGTGCCACCCACAGGAGTAGCGCTAAAATGATGTCTTAGGCCTGCTTGCAGTGCCTATGTGCAGTCCAGGACTGCCATGTCGACCTGGCCAGTGCACCCACTGACCAGGCCTTATCCTTCCCTTTCTGTACATGTCAGGCATCCCTATGGTGGCCCTAGGTACCCCCCTGGGCTGGGTGCAGTGTATCTGAAAGGTAGGGCATGTACTGAGGTGTGTAACATGCCCTGGTAGTGAATTACAGCCATTTTCGTTTTTCACTGCTGAGAGGCTATCTTGCCCATAGGATAGAATGGGGGAGGCTGTTTACATGCCTATCTTCCCATAAGGGCAAGATAGAAAATCCAAGTTTGGTATCTTTGTGTTCAGAATTTAATTATACATCTTTTTAGCAAGATGGTTTTTAAATTCACTGTGTGAGAATAGCACTTTTTAGAAAGTAGCTATTCTCCTGTTTAACCTTCCTGTGTGCCTGTGTGCTGGTTGGCTGACTGGTGTCATTTGATGGGCTAGGTGGCTCCAGGAGCCTGGATGAGTCAGCAGCAGGGTGAATAGGGAGATCTGCTTTAGATGGGTGGGAGGAGTAGTCCCTGGGTTTGAATAGGGCTGCCCCTGCCAGCACAAAGCTGGCTCCACCCCCTGCTGGCCAGGCTGAGGACTCTGCCTCTGCTGGCACAAAGAAGGCTCCACCTCCTGCTGAGCGTCTAACGACCCTGCCCCTCACTCTGAAAGGAACCAGGTGCTCCAGGGCAGAGCACACCCAGGAACCGGTTTGAGCAGGGGAATCCCCCCACTGGAACAAAGAGAGACAAAGACTTGGAGGGGTATAAGAAGAGGACCCCAGACACCTAAAACTTTAGATCACTTTGGAACTAAGAAGAAACCTCTGCCAAGGAGAAAGCTGAAAAGGACTGAAGAGGAGAAGACTGCCTGCTTGCTGTTTTGCTTTGCTGCCAAGGAGAGGGGAAGGACTTTGCTGTGTCCCCTTCTTTTGATTCTGATCTCCAAAGGCCTGAGAAGAGCTGGCTCCCTGTTAAGAAGTCCCAGGAACAAAAGGACTTCACCACCAGCTCCCCTGGAACTCTGCTGAAGGAGTTCTGACCTGCCTTGGAGTGCTCACCCAGTCTTGGGGCCTCAGGAGGTCGTTTTGCTGTGTTTGGGAGCTGGGAAGCAGAAGCGTGAAAAAGAGTAACTGGTACCCAACGCATCATCCGATTGCGAGTCGCAAGAACGAGAGTGCGAGGAGAATTTCATTGCAGCGTCATCGCAGCACCCGGAGTCCCCGCATCGCCGAGTGCGTCGAGCATCGTCCCGAAGCGTGAAGATTCCTGGCATTGCGAGGGTCGTCGCAGAACCAGTTTGCGAACCGCACCACTGCCGGTGCGTGAAAGTCTCCAGTCGCTGCGTGCGTCGACGCAGAGTCCCGTTCCGTGGCGCATCAAGAGTTGCAGCGCCAGAAGGCAGCGCTGCGCCACGCATCGCACCACATCGAAGAGTGTCGCATCGAACCTGTGCGTGAAGCTTCCCCCCAAGAAACCTACGCAACGAAAGCCAAAGGTATCGCATCCTCCCCCTACAGATCGGAGCCGGCGCATCCACCTCTGCTGCGTGAAGCAGGGCTGCTGCAAAGCCTCCCCAGGATCTCAGGAGTATCGCATCGCCTTTGCCATCTTCCTTGTTATAGCTTTTGGGAACCTTATCGCAACTACAGGTACTGTTGGGCACGAGAGTGTCGCATTTTGTGCATTGAGAGTCGCATTGTGCAGGACACTGATTTTGACATCCTGGAGTACTTTCTGCAAACTCTTGAACTATCTTTAAAGTAATCTGTTTAATTGTATGTTGGTTTGTCTGTAGTATTTGGTCTTGTGAAGTTTTTAGTAAAGATACCTTATTTTTCTAAAACTGGTGTGAAGTAAATCTGTGGTGTTTTCACTGTGTTACTGTGAGTGTTGGTACAAATACTTTACACATTGCCTTTGATAGCCTAGACTGCTCAGGCCAAGCTACCTAGAGGGTGAGCAGGGGTTATCTTAACAGTGTATCCCCCTTTCCCTGACTAGAAGCAAGGGTCCCTACTTGGACAGTGGTACCTACCCTGCCAACTAGAGACCCCCAGATCTAACATTGGTGGTCAGCGGTGAGGATTGAACTTGTATTTGTACTTGACCCACAGTAATTGGTGTACATCACTAGGAGTGCAGACCAATAGACAACCACATACTATATTTTTTGATTCCACTTTTGAGTAACTCTTCAAAAGCATCATGTCTCAGGTGGCAACAAGGGAGAGTGCAGAATTGGAGTTTTCCATTGCGGATTTGTATTCATACAAAGTTGAAGATCTCAAGCAATTCTGCAAAGACCGTGGTTGCCCTTTTAAAAGCGGAGCTAGAAAAGATGAGCTACAAAGAGTCTTGAAGGCCTGGTGGGAGGCCCAAGAGGAAGATGATGCAAATGAAGAGAATGGTTTTGTTCCCCAAGATCTGCCCATGGGCAGACCAGTCTCAAGGGCTGGCAGCTCCCATTCCAGTAGGGGGCTCACTCCAGAGGAGTTGGAGGAGAATCAAAGGGTGAGAAACCATGAATTGGAATTAATGAAAATGAAAATGAAGCAATTGGAAGTAGAAAAGGCGATGGAGGAGAAGAAATTGCTTCTGGCTCATGAAGTGAGCATGAGAGAACTGGACATCAAGGCCAAGCATGTGGAGTCCGGTTCGAATGGTGGCAGCGCACAGCCAGTGCAGGGGGGTAAAGTATAAATCCCCAAAGATTTAGTACAGAATTACAATCGGAGTGAAGATATCTATGCCTGGTTTACATCGTATGAAATAGCATTGAGAATGAATGGTGTGCCTGAACAGCATTGGGGGGCGGGCCTGTGGAAACATTTTGAGGCTTCTGGGAGGAGTGCTCTAGAGCCCTTAGAATTAGCAGGTACCATGACCTATCCCAATATGAAGGAGGCCTTATGTCTCAGGTATGGACTTACTCCAGAGCAGTATAGACTGCAGTTTAGGAACTCCAAGAAGAAAGAGTCTGAGACTTGGATGGAGTGTGTGAATCTGTATTTGCGGGCACTGGAAGGTTGGATGAAGGGCAGCAAGGTAACTGATTATAAGGGGTTGTTACATTAAATTAGTTGGGAGCACTTGAGTAGTCTATGTGTTCCAGAGCTGTGCCAGCATCTGTTAGATAGCAAGCTGACGGACCCCATTGAGCTTGCTAAGGAGGCGGACCGCTGGACCAGTACCAGGGTCCACAGAGGAATTGTGGGTACCATTGCCAAAGGTGGGCAGGGTCCCCAGCAGAAGAGTGGGGGGGACAAGGGTAACCAAAAGGAGTTCTCACAAGGGCCCCAAAACAGTTCCCAGGGTAACCAGTCCCAGCCCCCCAAGTCAAAACCCAAACCAACCTGGCCCCCTAAGGGCAGGTCGGATAACAAGGGTCCCATTAGGTGTTATCACTGTCAGGAATTGGGTCACAAGTCTCCTGTGTGTCCCAAGAAATCCCAGGCACCCTCTGGTGCCCCAACACCGGGTATAGCTAGTGTAGCTTTTGGTGGGGATTTAATTTCTAGCGATTTGGAGGGATTAGCAGTTATGTCCCTTGTCTCTTTAGGAGACACAGAGATGGTCCAGGAAACCCCTGTCCCTGATAACACTAAGAAGTACAGGCAGTGGGTGACCATCAATGGGAGGAGGGTGGAGGCTCTCAGGGACACTGGAGCCAGTGTGACTACGGTCAGGTGTCAGTGGGTCCCTGAGGAGCTGATCATTCCAGACGTACTTCACCCTGTAGTGTCAGCTGACAACTCTGTGCGCCTTTGCAAGGTAGCACATGTTCCCTTTGAGTGGGGGGGGGGGGGTCTCAGGTCCTCTCAGAGATGTTGTGAGTCCATCCATGCCAGTAGACTGTCTGCTGGGTAATGACCTGGAGAGTTCCCCATGGAAGGAGGTGGAACGCCAGGCTCATTTGGAGATGTTGGGTTTGCCAGAGTGGGTCTGTGTGACCAGCCGGTCCATGGCAGCCAGACAGGGTTGTGAAGCAGACCTGGAGCCTGAAACAGTGGCCCAGGTCCCTGCCAGAAAGAGGAAGGGCAAGGGGCATGGTGCGTCCACCCCCACTGTTCCCACGGTCCAGGAAGGAGCAGAACCTGCGGGGGATGCCCTGGAGCCTACAGGGGAACAGGTAGCTGAGCTGGGAGACATACCTGAGCTGACCCATTGGCAGCAAGAGGGTGGTCCCTCCAGAGAGGAGTTCTGCCGTGCGCAGAAGGCATGCCCTACTCTTGAAGGTCTGCGGCACCAGGCTGCAGACCAGGCAGCAGGTGCTGATCCGGAGAACTTTTTTCTCTACTGGGAGAATGACTTGTTGTACAGTGAGCCTAGGTTTGCTGAGCCCAGTGGATCACGTACCCTGGTGGTACCCGCAGGGTTCAGAGACTTCCTACTGGGTCTGGCTCACGACGTGCCGCTTGCAGGACATCTCGGGCAGGACAAGACCCGACAAAGGCTTGCCACCCACTTTTACTGGCCCGGGATGAAGACGGACGTCGCTTCCTTTTGTAAATCATGCCAGACTTGCCAGGCAAGTGGCAAGGCTGGAGGAAAATGCAAAGGCCCGCTCCAGCCTTTTCCTGTAGTGAGCACCCCTTTCGAGCGGGTGGGGATAGATATTGTGGGGCCACTGGACCCCAGGACAGCCTTAGGCAACAGGTTCATCCTGGTCCTGGTGGATCATGCCACCCGGTACCCGGAGGCTATCCCTCTCAGGACAACCACAGCCCCGGTGGTGGGCCGTGCGTTGATGGGGATCTTTTCCCGTGTGGGTTTCCCCAAAGAGGTGGTATCTGACCGGGGTACCAACTTCATCTCCAGGTATATGAAGTCTCTGTGGGAGGAGTGTGGGGTAACTTATAAGTTCACCACTCCTTACCACCCTCAAGGAAATGGGTTGGTTGAAAGGTTCAACCGGACCCTGAAGGGCATGACCATGGGGCTGACGGAGCCCATGAGACGGAAGTGGGACGTCTTTTTGCCATGCCTATTATTTGCCTACAGGGAGGTACCACAAAAGTCTCTGGGGTTCAGTCCCTTTGAGCTTTTGTACGGGCACCCTGTTAGAGGACCTCTCAGTCTGGTGAAGGAGGGTTGGGAGAAATCCCCTGGGAAAACCCCCCAGGATGTGTTCAGCTATGTGCTGGCCATCCGCAACCAGACACAGCGCTTCCGGGCCCTCGCTCAGGTGAACCTGGAAGCCAGCCAGGATGAGATGAAGAGGTGGTATGACCAGCATACCACTCTGGTGGAATTTCAACCTGGGCAGATGGTGTGGGTGATGGTGCCAGTGGAGCCTTGCGCGCTCCAGGACAAGTGGACTGGGCCATATGAGGGGGTGGAGCGCAAGAGTGAAGTGACCTACCTGGTCAACTTGCGGTCTCCCAGGAACCCCATGAGGGTCCTACATGTGAACCGCCTCAAACCCCATTTTGAGAGGTCTGAAATGACAATGCTACTTGCTACAGATGCAGGGATGGAGGAGGATAGCGATCCTCTTCCTGACCTCCTGGAAGCTAAGGAGCAAGATGGGTCAGTGGATGGAGTGGTCCTCTCGCCCACCCTGACCCCAGAATAGCAGAGGGACTGTCGCCATGTGCTGGGTCAGTTTGCATCTCTGTTCTCCCTGACCCCCGGTATCACCAACTGGTGTGTCCATGACGTGGACACGGGAGATAGCATGCCTGTGAAACAGAAGTTTTACCGGGTGGCTGACAAGGTCAGGGCCAGCATCAAGAAGGAGGTTTCTAAGATGTTGGAGCTAGGGGTGATTGAGCCCTCCAGCAGCCCCTGGGCTAGCCCAGTGGTACTTGTACCGAAAGCTGCTGCGCCCGGTGCCACTCCAGAACTTAGGTTTTGTGTGGACTACCGTGGGCTCAATGCTGTCACGAAGACTGACGCACACCCCATCCCCAGAGCTGATGAGCTCGTGGATCGGTTGGGAGCTGCCAACTACCTCAGTACGTTTGATTTAACTTCTGGGTACTGGCAGATTGCCTTAACTGATGGGGCCAAGGAGAGGTCTGCGTTTTCAACGTCAGAGGGGCACTTCCAGTTCCGTGTCATGCCCTTTGGGTTGAAGAACGCCCCTGCCACATTCCAGAGACTGGTCAACCAGGTACTGTCCGGGCTGGAGCAATTCAGCGCCGCATATCTGGATGACATTGCTGTGTTCAGCTCCACTTGGGAAGAACACTTGCAACACCTCTGCGCAGTGTTGAAGGCTCTGCATAGTGCAGGCCTCACTATCAAGGCCAGTAAGTGCCAGATAGGGCAGGGTTCGGTGGTGTATTTGGGACACCAGGTAGGAAGCGGCCAGGTGGCGCCCCTACAAGCCAAGATAGATACCATCCGGGCCTGGGAACCCCCCAAGACCCAGACAGCGGTGAGAGCCTTCTTAGGACTCACCGGGTACTATCGCCGTTTTGTCAAGGGGTATGGCACCATTGTGGCTCCCTTGACAGAACTAACTTCCAAGAAGTTACCGAAGAAAGTGATTTGGACCAGTGCCTGCCAAGAAGCTTTTGATGCCCTGAAGGAGGCCATGTGTACAGCACCTGTACTCAAGGCGCCTGACTTCTCCAAGGAATTCATAGTGCAGACAGACGCTTCTGAGCATGGAGTGGGAGCGGTGCTCTCACAACTAAATGATGAGGACTTGGACCAACCTGTAGCTTTCATTAGTAGGAGGCTACTTCCCAGGGAACAGAGGTGGAGTGCGATTGAAAGGGAAGCTTTTGCTGTGGTCTGGGTGCTGAAGAAGCTGAGACCCTACCTGTTTGGGACTCACTTCCGGGTTCAGACGGACCACAGGCCCCTCAGATGGTTGATGCAGATGAGGGGTGAGAATCCTAAGCTGTTGAGGTGGTCCATTTCCCTACAGGGGATGGACTTTACGGTGGAACACCGCCCCGGTACAGAACACGCCAACGCTGATGGTCTGTCCAGGTTTTTCCGCCTTAGCGATGAGAACTCCCAAGAGGGTGGGTAGTTCTCCCCACTTTCAGCTGGAGGGGACACGTGTTAGACCTGGCATCTTTGGCGTGGTTACCCCTGACTTTTTGCCTCTACCTCCTGTATTTTTGATGCTATGCTGGATTTCGTTTTTGCTGGTTTAGATGCTTTGGGCACTTTGCCACTGCTGATCAGTGTCAAAGTGCAAGTGCTCCCTTGGTAAATTGTTATATTGATTGGTTATCCATGATTGGTATATTTGTTTCACCTGTTAGCCCCTAGTAAAGTGCACTGCGTGTGCCAGGGCTGGTGATTCAAATGCTACTAGTGGGCTGCAGCACTGATTGTGCCACCCACAGGAGTAGCGCTAAAATGATGTCTTAGGCCTGCTTGCAGTGCCTATGTGCAGTCCAGGACTGCCATGTCGACCTGGCCAGTGCACCCACTGACCAGGCCTTATCCTTCCCTTTCTGTACATGTCAGGCATCCCTATGGTGGCCCTAGGTACCCCCCTGGGCTGGGTGCAGTGTATCTGAAAGGTAGGGCATGTACTGAGGTGTGTAACATGCCCTGGTAGTGAATTACAGCCATTTTCGTTTTTCACTGCTGAGAGGCTATCTTGCCCATAGGATAGAATGGGGGAGGCTGTTTACATGCCTATCTTCCCATAAGGGCAAGATAGAAAATCCAAGTTTGGTATCTTTGTGTTCAGAATTTAATTATACATCTTTTTAGCAAGATGGTTTTTAAATTCACTGTGTGAGAATAGCACTTTTTATAAAGTAGCTATTCTCCTGTTTAACCTTCCTGTGTGCCTGTGTGCTGGTTGGCTGACTGGTGTCATGTGATGGGCCAGGTGGCTCCAGGAGCCTGGATGAGTCAGCAGCAGGGTGAATAGGGAGATCTGCTTTAGATGGGTGGGAGGAGTAGTCCCTGGGTTTGAATAGGGCTGCCCCTGCCAGCACAAAGCTGGCTCCACCCACTGCTGGCCAGGCTGAGGACTCTGCCTCTGCTGGCACAAAGAAGGCTCCACCTCCTGCTGAGCGTCTAACGACCCTGCCCCTCACTCTGAAAGGAACCAGGTGCTCCAGGGCAGAGCACACCCAGGAACCGGTTTGAGCAGGGGAATCCCCCCACTGGAACAAAGAGAGACAAAGACTTGGAGGGGTATAAGAAGAGGACCCCAGACACCTAAAACTTTAGATCACTTTGGAACTAAGAAGAAACCTCTGCCAAGGAGAAAGCTGAAAAGGACTGAAGAGGAGAAGACTGCCTGCTTGCTGTTTTGCTTTGCTGCCAAGGAGAGGGGAAGGACTTTGCTGTGTCCCCTTCTTTTGATTCTGATCTCCAAGGGCCTGAGAAGAGCTGGCTCCCTGTTAAGAAGTCCCAGGAACAAAAGGACTTCACCACCAGCTCCCCTGGAACTCTGCTGAAGGAGTTCTGACCTGCCTTGGAGTGCTCACCCAGTCTTGGGGCCTCAGGAGGTCGTTTTGCTGTGTTTGGGAGCTGGGAAGCAGAAGCGTGAAAAAGAGTAACTGGTACCCAACGCATCATCCGATTGCGAGTCGCAAGAACGAGAGTGCGAGGAGAATTTCATTGCGGCATCATCGCAGCACCCGGAGTCCCCGCATCGCCGAGTGCATCGAGCATCGTCCCGAAGCGTGAAGATTCCTGGGATTGCGAGGGTCGTCGCAGAACCAGTTTGCGAACCGCACCACTGCCGGTGCGTGAAAGTCTCCAGTCGCTGCGTGCATCGACGCAGAGTCCTGTTCCGTGGCGCATCAAGAGTTGCGGCGCCGGAAGGCAGCGCTGCGCCACGCATCGCACCACATCGAAGAGTGTCGCATCGAACCTGTGCGTGAAGCTTCCCCCCAAGAAACCTACGCAAGGAAAGCCAAAGATATCGCATCCTCCCCCTACAGATCGGAGCCGGCGCATCCACCTCTGCTGCGGGAAGCAGGGCTGCTGCCAAGCCTCCCCAGGATCTCAGGAGTATCGCATCGCCTTTGCCATCTTCCTTGTTATAGCTTTTGGGAACCTTATCGCAACTACAGGTACTGTTGGGCACGAGAGTGTCGCATTTTGTGCATTGAGAGTTGCATTGTGCAGGACACTGATTTTGACATCCTGGAGTACTTTCTGCAAACTCTTGAACTATCTTTAAAGTAATCTGTTTAATTGTATGTTGGTTTGTCTGTAGTATTTGGTCTTGTGAAGTTTTTAGTAAAGATACCTTATTTTTCTAAAACTGGTGTGAAGTAAATCTGTGGTGTTTTCACTGTGTTACTGTGAGTGTTGGTACAAATACTTTACACATTGCCTTTGATAGCCTAGACTGCTCAGGCCAAGCTACCTAGAGGGTGAGCAGGGGTTATCTTAACAGTGTATCCCCCTTTCCCTGACTAGAAGCAAGGGTCCCTACTTGGACAGTGGTACCTACCCTGCCAACTAGAGACCCCCAGATCTAACAGTTTCACACACGTTATTGTTAGGAATTACCATTTAAAAAACCTTGCAAATTCACTTAAAAAACCATAGGTTTCACACATGTTATAGTTAGCTGGACATTTCACTCGTAAAAAACCAATGAAATTCCCCCGTTATATTTAGTTCAGGTAACTATAACTCACGCGACCGCAATCCACTGCTGATGACGTAAGATATTACATCTCTGATGACATATGTGTCTTTCTGTAAAATAAATATTTGTTATATATGTATAGCTAAAGGTTAATGGAAGAATAAATGGGTAAATAAGTGTCTAAATACAGTGATGTATTCATCACTGTCAGCAGCAGTGGATTGCGGTTGCGTGAGTTATAGTTACCTGAACTAACTATAACGGGGGAATGTCATTGGTTTTTTACGAGTGAAATGTCCAGCTAACTATAACATGTGTGAAACCTATGGTTTTTTAAGTGAATTATATATATATGTATATCCAAAAACTCTCCTTCCCAAAGGAAGCCACTGTATTCCCAACTTCAAAGGTTAGAAACAGAGGTTCTTTATTTAATCTCATATACAGCCAGATGCTGTGATAGTTAATCCTCCGACGCGTTTCGGCTCCTCCTGAGTCCTAATCATGGAATGGCTTGTGGCCCACACCTTCTGTTTTTTAAAGTGACCATTCATGGAAAAAAGACTGTCTTTCTTCTTTCCCCCCTTGACATCAGTCTTTTTTCTCAATTCACCAAAACTTTAACATCTGCAGCGCAGTCTGTAAATAAAAAATTGTTGTTAAAAGTAAAATGAACTTGATAATACAGTGTCCTCAGTTTACCATAATCCGTTTGGTTCAAGTCTTAAAAGACATTCGGTGTGCAGAACAGAACCATTTTGAAGCGGTCATGCTGCCAGTAATATTTAACACAAAGTAACCATGTCAGTTTTTGAAATCCAAGAAAGGGAAATCCATACCCCCTTGTTTTACCCTTTTCCCACAGTTTCTGCCAAATTTGGTGTAATTATGTCCAGTGGTTTGGGCTGTAGTCATGCCTGAAATCCCTAGGGGAAATTGCATTGGGTAAACGCATTTTGGGACCCCCACCCCAATTTTCTCGGCTGGTGCTTGACAAATCATGCAAACACTTTCCAAACAGCATCTGAAGTGATTGGCGTACTCGTTTTGAAACTTTCATGAAGATTTATCAAACAGAGCCAAAGTTATTAGCAAAACGCTGTTCCTATGGAAACTAGGTCCTAACTATAACTGCCTACTGGCAATCGCCAGTAGGTAATATATATGTATAGGTTTGATTTTACACACACAAAACCATAGCAAATCAGCAGTTATAGTTATCTGAAGAAACTATAACTTGTGCCCTAAGGTAACTATAACTTGCATCCTCGCCATGCACTGCTAATCACCTCACATATTACATCACTCTTGACATCTTCTATGACATTATTGATAATATCACTGCAACATTTGCAGTAAAATTATTGATAAGAAAACTATGCATGGTGGTCGCGTAACTTTAACTCGCGCCCCCGCCATGCACAGTTTTCTCATTGGCTGGTCAATGGGGGCCCCATTCTGGCCCAGGGTGTAAGGGCCATCTAAAAAATTATGCTGAATGGTGGAGGATGATACCAGTGTTGAAAGACAGGCCAGTTAGGCAGCGCCACAAGCCATCTGAACAGCAGAAGCCAATGGATGAAAGGGATGAAGTCCCTTTTCTGTATCTGTAGGCATGTGTGTATGCAGTGCATAATTTGTAAAGAAATGAGTGTCGGTGCCCAGAGCTTGGCACAGACGCCTTAGTCTGGCCATATTAAATGGTAGCACCCAAAAACAAAGGCTGCGTTGTCTTGAATCCACCTCTTACCTCTTTAATCAACTGCTAGACACGCCCTTCCCTTTTATATCACTCTTGCTGGTTTCTGTTATTTCCTTTTGTTATGGTTTTTCCTTCTTTCTCTTCCACCTCATTTCCAGTTTGTGTTCTTTTCTCTCTCTCAGGAAGTGTCCAATTGGGAATAATAAGTACCGCTCCCCAAAAATGAGTGCCCGTGGCCCCCACTGGCTCAAATTAAGCACTGTGTCTATGTATGTGCATGCTGTGTGTTGTCTACGTGGTGTTGGTGTGTGATGACATGAAGTCTAAAAAAGAACATAGCTGAGATCTGGCACATGACGGCTCATAAACCGTGTGCATGGAAAAACAAAGATAATTAATTGTATGTTCGAGATTAAATTAAGATTTCCTGAAATCAGAGCAAATTGACGCAGGCAAGAAAAAAAGCAAATACCTCTAATTAAAAAACAGAGGAACACGGGGAATGCCCTTGAAAGATCACATGCCACTTTATGAATCCTGCATATAAAATTATGAAGACTGCAACCTAAATGTAATTTATGCCTCATGGACACCAAATACGACAAATAAGTTTACAACAAAAAAGAAAACCTTTAAATAAGACTATAATCATGAGTACAAATGTGCAATATTTACGTACTGGCATGTATTGGTTCTCAAAACTTGTAAAATGCAAACAAAAGTATAGGTGGGATATATTAGGTTCAGGAACTGCAAAGTATACCCAAGCAGTCACCAAACCAAATGTAAATAACATTAAAAATGGAAAAAGTCATAGGCGCATTAGGTTAATGAATCAGCAAATCTTTGTTTATGGATCCATTGTAAAAGCATCATGAGAATTACATGAAAGAGGTCAGTTTATGATCGCTGGTGCCAACAGAACGGCTAAACACACCCCTGAACAATAAAATCAGTTTGAAAGAAACAAAGGGTTTCGAAACCAGACATGAACTCCCCCCCCCCCCCCCCAAAAAAAAAGAACTCAGCAAAAAAACAAAATAACTGACAACTTAGCCTACAGAAATATGATCAATATTGTCATATGACTAACATAATTATAATAATAATCTTTATTAAGCATATAAAAATATAACCATAAAAGAGACATCTTAAGCGACATGTACATCAAATATAAACATTTTTCATGACTAACATAACTGAACTTATCAAAGGCACAAACTGAACTTATCAAAGGCACAAACTGAACTTAATAAAGGCACAAAGTGTTACCTGTCTCTCAGTTCTTACTGCAGAGAACAGAAGACTCGTTTTTAGGTCTTGCCTACGCAGTGCGCATGTACTGCTTAGGAGACCTTTAGCCGTCATGCAGCTCTTTTTACAAAGCACATACTGGTGCTTGTGGCCAGCCGCGGCCCGTGGAGGGCAGGGCGCGCAACGAAATTCGTTTTATTTATTTTATTGTTTACTTACCCGCAATTATCGATATTCCGGTTTTTAGAACCCCCCACCCTGCCCCTCCCCCGCCCCACCTTTCCGCCCCACGGAACTCCCTCCACGGGCCGCGGCTGCTTGTGGCGGCATACAGCTTGCGGGAGTGTGCAGCGGCACGCCACAAGCACGAGTATGTGCTATGAAAAAGAGCGCTCCCCAGCACGCGATGCTGTAGCTGCTTTCACTTTTGCTGCCGTGCGCACCGCACTCGCGGGATGCTGCAGACTAGTCCCTGTTCTTTCCACCAGTAGTCAGTCACTAAACCTCCTCTCTTCCTCCCTCTGCAAATGCAGGTTCAGCCGTTTGCCTTCCCTGTCGCTTGTCACCCCAGTGCCTCACTCCGCACGGTACCGTCCACCTCACCCCAGTAACTTCTCCTCCCTTCTGTCCTATCCAAGGCACGCTGCGCCCCACTCACATTACAGTATCACCGCATGCTCAGACTCTCCAGCACATCGGGCTGCTGCTCCTCGCCCAGCTCCTCAAACGCCGCCCCACGGACCTCGGTGGATTCTATGGTGGACATGTTGCATACCGGTACTGCGTACTTCTGGGGAACGTAAATGTAGACTACACAAGGACTACCACCAACCCGGAACTACTGATGCACAACTGTCAACACTGACCCGGAATAGCTGCTGCACAGCTGTCTGTTGAGCCGCACCGCACTCACTAGACCTCCTACCTGCACCAATCCAAAATGGTCACCACCCCTCTCAGCTTCGACATCAGACTCACACAGTGCATATGTTAGAAGGGAAATATAGAATTTTAATACATTAGCACTTAGCCCTGGATGGCTGTAGTCTTATTGACATCGCTTCGCTGTTTGTAAAAATATTTGAAGCCGATGCATTTTTTTGAAGTTTTATATAGCGTGAACTTGGCCCGTCCACTGCACAAAGCTTTCTCCCAGTCCGAACTCTCGCAATACATTAAAAAGGTAGGGCCACTCCAGACTATCGAAAGCTTTTTCGATATCGACTGCTAAAATGCAAGCTTCTTCCTTGTCATAGGAGTTGGACCCCAAAATTCGCAGGAGTCTGCATACATTCATCGCAGTATTGTGGGAGGGAATAAACCCAGCTTGGTCCGCATGGACCAATGTCGTCATATAAGGCATCAAACGACCGGCCAAGATGCTGCTTAAGATCTTGTAATCGAGATTGAGCATTGCCAAGGGTCTATAGGATGAACGATTCCAGGCAGGATTGCCTGACTTGAGAAGGGGGACTATGAGAGCCTCTCGCGTGGAAGTAGGGAGGACACCTTCCCGAAGCGCCGTGTTATAGAGCACCACCAGCTGGGGAGCAAGAGCATCCGTGTAAGCTGCATAAATTCAACGGGTAGCCCGTCGGTCCCCGGCGTTTTGTTCCTAGCCATGCGCTTTATGGCACTGCATACCTCTTCCACTTCAATGTCGCGGCCCAGCACCTCGGTGGCGGCAGCCCCAAGCCGTGGCAACTCGGCCTTAGGCAAGAAGTCCTCATCTCCCGGCGTCCCAGGCCCCAACCTACTTCGATATAACTCCGCATAATAATGCAAGAAACAATCATCAATGCACTTCTTGGTGAGAAATGCCTCACCTCCTGGTCCCCTCAGCTCCAGTATCTGGGCACCCCTACGCGCCGGATTTTCCAACCAAGCTAGCAACGCCCCCGCCTTGTCCCGCTCCACATGCGCCTTATCTGTATATGCCTTGAAGTCAAAGCAACGCAGCCTCTCAAGTTGAACTGCAAAATCCTTGCGCGCCTCAAGTAACCCTGCATGCCTGTCCGAACGTTCTGGGCGCTCCCTCTCTGCCTCATGCAGCCGCTGCTCTGCCTTCTGCATGTCATTTAGCAGCACTCTGCGTGCTCCCACTACCACGCCTATACAGCGCCCCCGAACTACTGCCTTGAACGCATACCATTCCACCACCCCAGATGATGCTGTTCCGACGTTAATTCGAAAATAGTCATCAATAGCCGACCCAATAGTATCCCGGAACACCGGGTCCTCCAATGTGTCTGGACGAAGTCGCCACGTGGGGATGGCGGGATGGTCCTGCAGCCAATGCAAGACTGTCAACAGGGGGGTTATGATCCAACGCCGTCCTCGCTAAATATTCACTATGGACCATTGCCCCGTGGACATCTGGGGAACTAAGGATCGAATCCAACCGAACATGTAAGGCATGTAATGGTGAGAAGTAAGAATAATCCCTGTCAGCCGGGTGATGTACTCTCCAGCTATCAATCAGCCCCCACTGTTGCTGCCACTCCTGCCGCACCCTAGCCAACCGATGGACCGGAGAGTCCGGGAGAGGAGGATGGGAGCGATCCAACGAGACATCAGTAAAACAATTAAAGTCGCCACCCAGCAGCACCGAGCCAGTCAACCAGGGGGCTAGTTTCCCAGAAAGGTGTGCAAAAAAGGTGTTCGGAGCATAGATACTACCTAAAACAATATCCCTACCATCTAGTCGCCCCACAGCCACCACATAGCGATCATCCGGGTCGATCACCTGCCCAGTGCTCTGAAACGGCACCCCCGCCCGGATCCAAACCAACACGCCTGTGCATATGCCGAGTATGTGGTACAGAACAGCTGCCCCCACCACCTCCGTTGCAGTGCTAGCCCCTCCTGCTTGTTTAAGTGCGTTTCCTGCAACAATGCTATCTGCACCCCCCGCCGTCGAAGGTAAGCATGAATCGTATGCCGGCGAGCCATGGTAAGCATCCCCCTAATGTTCCACGATATACACTTAATACCTACGGTGGCAGCCATGACCCGGCACTGTAATCACTGCTCAGTCCACCTCCTGCTGCGACATGCTTGGCCCCACCCTCCCCTCCCCTACCCCAGCATCCCAACTCCCCGAACTCCCACACCCCAGGACAGACACCCTAAAACTAGCCCCCATCCAAACAAAAAGAACAGTCAACCTTGCCACCATGGATAGTGAGACGTGAGCTGACACAAGAGACCCAAAGCCCTCCCGGCTCTCCCCCCGTCAAGTGTGAATAAACCAGCAGGAGACCCTCAAAGACCCCCACAATGCCATTCCATTGAAAGCAACTCCCCTCCGTTCCCACGCCACATCCCCTCTAATAATCAAACCTGGGTGGCAGTACAAGCACATCCCACCCCACCAGTCAGGCCCCAATCAGCCAAACAAGTCCACTGTTTGCGGAGTGACCTCCGGCAGTTCAGCGTTGGAGTCCCCGTTCGTGCTGGTAGCCGGAGAAGATCCAGACCTCTCCAGCCCTTGGCTAGAAGCAGCAGAAGCCGGCCTGGAGCCACTTTGACTGATCGCCACCACCGCCTGTACAGCTCTGTCGCGCTCAAGACGACGATCCGGCAGCGGCAAGGACACCGGCGGGCTCACGGCAACAGGGGATCGCCTCTCCACGACACTCCCCGGCGGACTCCGCACCGATCCCGCCTGCCGCGTCTCAAGCGAGTGCCACGCGTCCTGCGGGGTGGTGAAAAAGAGGGTACTGGAGCCGTCCACCACCCGCAGCCGCACCGGAAAGAGCATCGCATAGGAAATATGGAGTTGGCTCAATTTCCGCTTGAGAGCAAAGAAAGAGGCGCGCTGCTTCTGAACCTCCCGGGTGTAATCCGGAAAGAGCATCACCCTGGAGTTAGCAATCTGCAGATGTTGTTTCTCTCGAACCTGCTGCAGGAGGTGGTCCCTGTCCTGGTAGTGCAGCAATCGGGCCACCATGTGCCACGGGGGCGCTCCCGGCTTAGGAGACCTAGCCCGGACCCTGTGGGCTCTCTCGAGGGTAAAAAACGGTGATAACCCCTCCGATGCAACCTTGGATCGGAACCAGTCCTCCAAGTATCGGACTGCATCATTACCCTCTGTCTGTTCTGGAACACTCACGACGCGAAGGTTATTCCTGCGGGAGCGCCCCTCGCTGTCTTCCGCTCTCAGCTCCAGCACTCGCACCCTGCTCGCCATCTGTTCCAAGGAGTGCTGCAAGGCGGTCACCCTGTCCGGTACCTCCGCCATCGTCCTCTCATTCGCCGTCACCCGCTCCTTCAGCTTCTTGTGGTCATCTTTTAATAAAGCCAGGTCCACACCTATAGTGTCTATCTTGGTCTCGAGGGCCTCCCGAGATGCTGTGATGGCCTGCATATATCCACCAAGGTAGGACCGCTCGAAGTCTCCGCCCTGGGGGTGGTCGTCGCAACGTCCTCGCCTTCAGAACGGTGCCCCCATCTTCATCCTGTAGGACAGCAAATCCCGGCCTCCGCGACGTTCGGCCCATCACAATTGCACTCCCAGTGCCCCCAGCCTCCAGGCCTCCTCCACTCCAGCAACTCCCAAATGTCACAGTCAGGGGCAACTTCAGTGTAGTGCGAGTATGGAGGCCAGCTACCGTACCCCCCAGTCACCACTATGGGGATGAACAGGTGCACTCCGCACAGCCCGCACTCCACAGGTAGCAATCAATAGACTGTCAGCAACCCCCAGACCTCCACTCCTCCTCAAACCCCGCTGTGTAGCGGCGCTCTCTACGGGGAGCCAACGGCCCACATGTAGACCTCCTGGTCACAGCCATCCCAGGGAAGGTGCCTCCAATCCACAGGCCGTAGGCTCGAAGTACCCTGCCACTCCTCCTGCGCCCGCCGTCTCCACTAGCACCCTCACACTGACCCCACTCGCACCACCAGGCAGTCCAGTGCTCCACAGGGGAAAGGAGTAGAGGCAGTCTATGAGGACAGCAAGACCCCAGACACCAGCAGTTCCGGCGGGCTCACAGCCCAACTCCGCCACCAACAGCAAGGCCCACTGCCAGAAAGGGGTCGCCGGCCGGTTCTCGTCACCTCCAGTCCGCAGCGCCCCCCACACCTGGAAGGGTCCACCAGCACAGCAAAGCAACTCAAAGCGGGAGGCAGGCAGCAGGCCCACTCTACCGGCCCCCCAGCAGCGCCCTCACCGCAGTCACCGCAGCGTGCAGGTCTCCTCTCCCGGCTGTACCGCCGCGGCTCACCCCCAATGCAGCAATGAGTCTTGGAAGTCCAGCTGCCCACAGACAGCACCCAGTGACACAGGTGAGGTTCAGGGCCCGTCTGCTATGCGAGCGCTGCTCCATAAGAGCTCCACATACATTCAAGTAGTCAGCCTGGGCCAGGCGCAGCCATGAGGGCAAGCAGACCAGGTGCTCTAGCAGCGTGTCCAAGCTCCACCCCCACCACAGCAACCAGGATGGGCAGCACTCCCATACAATCTCCACGCTCATCACAGGCTGCGCTGCAAGGAAGAAGCACTGTCCAAGCTGGCCAACTCAGGAAGGAGGCTGGGCGATGTCCCGGTCGTAAGCAGGTCAGAATGCACCTCAACAAGACCCTTCAGCCCACCGACACTGCCGCAGCTCACCCCCAGTGCATTAGTGAGGCTAGTATGTCCAGCTGCCCACAAACAGCCCCCAGTGTCCTGGGCGTGTTTCAAGGGCTGCCTGCCATGTACGCTCCCCTCTGCAGGAGATCTGCACACTTTCAGGTTATCAGCATGTGTTGTGTGTCAGCGCCGGTACCGGGCCCACTCCGCCGCCCGCAAGCACTCAGCGGTCTCTTACCGCGCTTCTCCGCAGAATGCCCCTCCGCTCCGTCTCAGAGCCGCCATCTTGGGGTCGTAATGCAGCGCCAGGACGCGGCGCTCCGGTTCCTCCACGCACTGTCCCTTTGCACACTGTCCCCACGCCGGATCGTCTGCAACCTCCGTGCCGATGGCAAAACTGGGATACTGCACTGCCCCCCAGGTGTAGCCCCCAGCTCTCGGGATTCTGCAATCCACCGCGGCCTCTCCATCAGGCCGCGGCCGCCATCTTAGGTCGCCGCAGCCAGAGCGCGTTCGGGACAAAGAGTCGTTCCCTGCTCCACACTCCAGCCACCTATGTCGCCGAGGGACCTCCTACAGGGCACCAGACATTCCCACACAGGATGAGCAGTCAGGGTCCCCCTCGGCACATCAGGATCAGTTGTAATGGAGGGAGGCCATGGAGCAGCTCCGGGGTCCGCTTCTTCCTACATCGGCGTCAAGCCACGCCCCCCAGTCTGGCGCCATCACTATGTTACAAAAAGTGACATATTGTTGGTACAGGATGCTTCTAAATCTGCCCCATAAATGCTTAGGAATTGGCAGACTATTACAATAAAAACATATTGCTAGTTGATTGATAGAAAAATTGCATGAGAGTGACAGAAGGTAAGCACAGAGATTCCTCGACAAAGATGCTCAAAAAAGAATGATTGAAATAGTTGTGGTCCTTCAATAGTTACAATGGGAAATGTTATGAACCAATCAAATCTTTTTTTTTCAGGTCACATGGGATCCTATGACAGAGAGATTCCAAAACTACATAGGTATAAACTGGGTATTTTGAAGAGTGTATTAATACTTTGTAGCTTCTTGCAGGTCTGCATACATAGTATATAAAGAAATTGATTTGTACTAGGGTTAGTGACTAGGCCAATCCTTAAGTATATGACTAATAACTAGAGTAATTTCAGTACTGCAAAGAGAGTGCAAGATACATTTATAAGTACTTAGGCTTTGGCAAAGTGATAGGATACATACATAGTGCTGGATGGATGAATGGACAAGTGGTTGGGACAGACAGAAGGTTTCCTTGACCGCTTAGTTACTAACTGAGTATTAAAAAGAGTGTATCAATTCTATGTAGATGATTAGAAGTTTGCATACATACTGCACAAAATATTGTACCTCTACTAGTGTTTCTGTTTAGGCCATTTCTTTGATACTTGACTAGTTCATAAAATAATTTTATTGCTCTAAAGAGAATACATGCTTCCAGTAAGCACCACTGCGCTGCATTGCAGACAGGTAGTCTAGGTTATGCCCCTTTTTACATCTCTCTGCAACGCAGTTCTGTGGTGCTTACTGGATATACGTAGTGGGCTAGTTGGACTGTAAGAACCGTCAGGATTCAAGGTGACTTAATCTCCCAACATAAAAAGGTTATAGGGTGTGTTTACACAGTGGTGAAGGGAGGGGATGGGGCCTGATGTGACATGTGCAAACACACTCGGTGGCGTGTTTTAAGTTGAAGAATTAAGTCCTCTTTAATCCTGAAAGTCCCTGGGTCCTACTAGCCCACCATGTCTCTATATTAAATATCATAGAACTGCGTTGCAGAGAGGTGGTCCGAGGACATGCCCCATTTTACACCTCTCTGCAATGCAACTCTGTGGCACTTACTACACATACCTGGTGGGTTAGTTGGCCCCCAGGGGCCCTCAGGATTCAAGGGGACTTTATCCCCTAACTTAAAACGCCCACAGAGCGTGTTTGCACACATGTCAACTCAGTCCCCCCCTTTCTTCACCAGTGTGCAAACGTAGCCCATTGTGCGTTTTAATACTAAGTTAATCTTACCTTGACAGTAGTAGATATGAAAAAATGCTAAACATTTTTTTCAGTTGTTTTTTATAATTTAAATTTCTGAAAATGTAATATTTTAGAATTAGGATCTTTGAAAGAGAAGAAAAAATACAGTTATGATACATAATATTATATTTTTTACAACACAACATACTTTTATTATATAAATTATTTTGTTTGCCTTTTTTGCTGTTTTCAGAATACATTAAATTTCACTACAAACAGTGATTTCAATGTTACTCATCACATAACAACGGGCAACAAAAACAACCAATCAATAAGATTGTTTAGAAAAAAACAAATCTGTGTCAAAAATATTTTTAATATACTCAACTATTTCTGAACATTCCATAAAAACTACATCCTCAATAACATACCATATAATACAAATCACACATATATAAAATGCTTCCTTCTAAGAGAATTTTCTTACTTGAATATGAAAGAACTCAAATAATAATTCAATGAACAATTCTTTTTAATTTCCATACACTGTAAATGATGTTCTTTAAAAAAAATATGCTGTGAGAATGTGCAAGAAAAAGTCCTTAATTCAAATTGATACCTTTCCTCTAGGCCAAATGGTATTCCTGAAATCCTTTATACTGAAATTGTCCAATAGTAATCGTATTAATACATTTTAATATATTCCTCATAGGCCGAATTATGTTCTTAAAACTTTGGTTTTCAAAATATTAGGTAGGAATTTGGTAATTCGTTAGGCAAACGTTGTTTAAAAACCAATTGAGCATCATATTTCAATATTTCCATACTTTATTGCATTTTAAATAAACAGTGTAATGTCCAGATGTTGCAGAAGGACCATCATGGAAAATATTTGCTACTGCTACAAAAGTTCTTCCTGATATTGATACTTGACTTGCTACAAAATGTTTAATTGAAGTTTCCAATTTTCTTCCATCAGCTGTCCAACGTTGTATAATTAAAACTATATATTGTCCATATCTTCGTATAAATAATGTTGATAACATTTCTGATTTGCATTGGCTACACTCCATGTTTTGATATGCTGCTTTAACTAATTTGTTGAAAGACACTGTTTTACAGTCTGGTAATGTCAAATATATAAATCTTTCAGTATCTATGTTAGTGCTACATGTAAACATACAATTTTCACATTGATGTTACCATTTATAACAAAGGCCAAAAATTTCGATTCCTTCATTTTCCAATACTGCAAGCATATACATTAGAAATTCCTGAGCATCTTGTTGGACATTCTGCGTAAATTGTGTGGAACCAGAACATATATTCAAAAGATTACGAATATCAGAAACGCTTTGCATTTTACTTTTATCAGTTCTCAATTTTTTCATAAATACAATACAACAAAATCTTTTTTCACGATTCTCCATAATTTGCTGTTGCAAACTTTCAAGTAAAAAAACAACAATGGCAACTACATTAGCATAGCAGTTGATACCTGAACTATTTTCTAACTGATACCCAACAATCTCTTCAATAGTGTCCTTTTTAGGCCTCGCCTGAGCTATCGCGTAAGCGATGCTCTGCGAGACATTTAGTAGGTGGGTTTAGAAAGTGCTACCCACATTTTTGTACTGGCGACAAGCTACAGTGCACGATGACGTGCACGTGCACAGCTGCTCCCCGCATTTCCCCCTCCCTTCTCACCCAGCCATCTGCCTTTCCTGCACCAGCATACCCCTCCCCCCGCTGCTGCGCGCGCATCCGTAGCGTGCGTCATCGCGATCACTTTCGCTTATAGAGTGATCGCGATGAGGGATTGTCAGTGTGTAAGTGCTTTCACTTTAGCCGCGGCGGGCGTTCGTGCACGCACCACCCCTCTCCTGCTGCCTCTCCATTAATTGAAAACATATGTGCTTTCACTCCATTCAGACTCCAAAAAATACACACACAACTTTCCGCTGAGTCAGAGGCAACACTCCAGACACCTCTCACAGCAGTTACCATGTAGGAGGTTTAACTTATAGGTTCTCTATGCAGTCGTCTTTTTATGCGAGTTATGTGTTCTGTAGGTTGCTCTTGAATATAACCATCAATAACTATTGATTGATAAGTATTCAAAAACTTTTTTTTTTAAATTGAACATATGTTATTGGGTTTATCATGTCCTATTTTGCAAATACTGAGGACCAGTGACGTAGGCATTGCCCCAGGGTCAGGAAGCACATATATGAGTCTGTCTCTGTTGCATTTCACTGTACTCTGCTATCAACAAAGTCATGTGCTGGCCTAGTAAAGAGATCATACTTTCAAGACTTTAAAAAAAAAAAATATTTATTCAAAAACTATTTTTGATATAGCGGAGATTTTATCCCATTTTTCGCGAGACAGCTCTCTTTTTCTATCCAATTAATGACCCCTTGCCGAGTTTGATAGCTCAGATGAAGAAGGGCTTGCTTGCAAGTTTTATGTGTAGCCTACAGGTAACTCATTAAAACACAAGCAAATAGGTCTTTACCTTTTATCATTCTTAGGGTGACAAAATGAGTGGCACGCATTTGGGTAAAAATAACCAGCTTTTTACATTAGCGCAATATGCAATTTCTTTTTTTGAGCTGAGTAGTTGAAATGCGGTGCTTTATGCTAATAATAACCATCACATTTATTCCCTTCTTCATGTCTAGTGCCTCTCTTATTCTCACACTCCCTCCATGCTCCAGAATCTCACTACAGACACACTCTGCAGAGATGAAACTAATAGTGTCTATGTACTGGCATCTTTCCTCCCACCTCACTCCTACCTTGTTCTCCTTATGTCCCCTACGCTGCCCCTGTGATTCTGTGCCTTTCTCCTTCTGTCCCCTTTGATGCCCCTGTGATTCTGTGCCTTTTTTCTCCTTCTGTCCCCCTCGCTGGCACCCTTGTTTCTGTGCCTTTTTTCTCCTTCTGTCCCCTTAGTTGCCCCTGTGATTCTGTGCCTTTCTCCTTCTGTCCCCTTTGCTGCCCCCGTGATTCTGTGCCTTTTTTCTCCTTCTGTCCCCCTCGCTGGCACCCTTGTTTCTGTGCCTTTTTTCTCCTTCTGTCCCCTTAGTTGCCCCTGTGATTCTGTGCCTTTCTCCTTCTGTCCCCTTCGCTGCCCCCGTGATTCTGTGCCTTTTTTCTCCTTCTATCCCCCTTGCTGGCACCCTTGTTTCTGTGCCTGTTTTCTCCTTCTGTCCCCTTAGTTGCCCCCTGTGATTCTGTGCCTTTTTTCTCCTGTCCCCTTCTCTGCCCCAGTGATTCTGTGCATTTTTGCTCCTTCTGTCCCCTACGCTGCCCACATGATTCTGTGCCTTTTTTTCTCCTGTCCCCTTCTCTGCCCCGTGATTCTGTGCCTTTTTCTCCTTCTGTCCCCTTCGCTGCCCCCGTGATTCTGTGCCTTTCTCCTTCTGTCCCCTTTGCTGCCCTGTGACACAACCACACACACAACCACACACAACCACACACACACAACCACACCCAACTACGCAAAAACAACCACAAGCACACACACAAGCACACACAAAACCACACACACACAACCACACCCAACCACACAACCACACACACAACCACACAACCACACAACCACACACACACACAACCACACACAATCACACAAAAACAACCACAAGCACACACACAACCACACACACAACCACAACACACACACAACCACACACACACAACCACACACACAACCACACACACAACCACAACCACACATACAACCACACACACAACCACACACACAAATCCACACACACACAACCACACACACAACCACACTGTCAGTGAACACTTTCACCGGGCACACACACCACCAGCCATCAATGCACGTTTTCATCAGGCACAAACACCACCAGTCGTCAGTGCATGCGTCCACTAGGCACACACCACTAGACGTCAGTGTACGCTTTCACGAGGCACACACACCACCAGCCATCAGTGCACGATTTCTACAGGCACAAACACCACCAGCCGTCAGTGCTCGCTTCCACCAGGCACACACCACCGGACATCAGTGCACGCTTTCACCAGGCACACAAACACCACCAGCCATCTGTGCATGCTTTCACCAGGCACACACACACCACCAGCCGTCAGTGCACGCTTTCACCAGGCACACACCACCAGCCGTCAGTGCATGCTTTCACAAGGCACACACACCACCAGCCGTCAGTGCACGCTTCCACCAGGCACACACACCACCAGCTGGCAGTGCACACTTCCACCAGGTACACACACCACCAGCCATCAGTGCACAATTTCTACTGGCACACACACCACCAGCCATCAGTGCACACATCAATTGTTAACGCATCCACAATTAAATATTGTAGCAATCGCAGTATGGCGCACTTTACTTTTAAACATATTCATCTAAAGCGCAGCATGCCACCATTGCTACAAAAATAAATACACATTTTCTGGGCCTACAATTTATAGTCTTTGGGTGAAATTGGTGTTGCAATATTTAGCAATGCCAATAGCTCAAACTTAATTAATGCGAGACCTATTGGCTATGCCAATGCTTGTTCTTTTTGCTTGCAATCTCAACATTATCTTGACTTTTTTCCTTCTCCATAACTTCACTACAGATATTCTCATATCTTCTTTTTCGACCTAATACATGCTTTTCAAATACAGGATATCCACCTAAATTGGGATCATATGCTCTTCTTAACCGATTATACTCTTTTACACAGTTTGCATCTGCACTAATCTTTCTCTTAACAAAATCAATCAAATACAATCCAGATAAAGTTCTGACTCGGGACAAAGCAACATATGCCATACCCTCTTGAAACACGGTACTTCCAATGTTCACCAACGCACTGTCTACACTTAATCCTTGAGATTTATGAATAGGCACTGCATATGCCAGAGAAAGTGGAAACTGTTTTCTACGGACATATAAATCTTTAACAAGCAAAAAACGAACTGAACAACGACCAATTTGTTTTACTTCTTCAATTTGATCAAATTTGATTTTTAAAAATTCAATTCCATCTCTATTTTGATAATTAACAAAATCAACAACTTTAACCATTACTCCATTTACCAAACCTTTTTCCACATCCAAATGACGCCTTAAAATTACCCGACAGTTTACACATACATATTGATTCTTTTCTAAACCAGCAGTTTTAGATATAGATTTTTCTAAAGAATCCAATTTTGTTTTCAATTTTTCCGTCAAAATAATAGTGATTCCTTCATGCTCTATTTTAACAATAGCCTCCAATTTTATTATTTGTTCATTTTCTAGCTTCAAAAGTTGTTCATTGAATATAGAACACTCGCGCAGTGTTGGCATTAGGCAGATTATAGAT
This sequence comes from Triturus cristatus, assembly GCF_964204655.1. NCBI lineage: Eukaryota > Metazoa > Chordata > Amphibia > Caudata > Salamandridae > Triturus > Triturus cristatus. The sequence continues at coordinate 708,179,895 of NC_140594.1, read as the reverse complement.
TTATTTTTTGCAATTTTCATATATATTTTTTCAGGAACTATATTTTCATTTGGAAACAAGTTTGTAAGTATTCGACTTTGCAAAGCTTGTTTGACATGTTCTGTAAGTACTCCAATTTTTATTTCTTGAAGAATGGTTCCATAATCAGCATCATTTGCCTGTCGCATATTTTTAATGAGTTCTTTGTATTCAAAATATGACCAAATGTTAACTTTTCCAACACTTTCCAAAGACTTTCTGGTGTCTTCATGTACAAGTGTTTTAAATACTGGTTGTCCTTTTACGGGAGTAAGTTGTAGTAGATCTCCAAAAACTACCACATGTTTTCCTCCAAATAAGACTTCGTACTCTGTTTTAAGAATTTGCTGCATTCTTAAATGCACAAGGGCAAGCATTACGTTGGAGACCATGCTTACCTCATAAATAATCAGAAGTTTAATTTTCTTTAGCACTCTTGAAACTTCTAAACAAGCTTCTCCAGGTAGCTTGTGATATTCCAATTTGTTTTCATGCTCTACAGGTAGCATAAGTAAACAATGTAAAGTAATTCCTTTAATATTGTGTGCTGCCAACCCAGTTGGAGCAGTTACAACACAAGACTAATGCGAGTCAGTTGTTTCCTGTAGATAACTAGTCAATACTTTAATTAAGAAACTTTTTCCTGTTCCAGCTTGACCACTGACATACATTCGGATAGGTTGAAATGAAGTGCATGCACATTCTTTCTTTTCATGAAGAAATCCATGGTCAATCAGTTGTCTCACTTGCTGATATATTTCATTCTGTTCAACATTTAGTTGTTCTTCCAAGTTGGCTAAGTCCATAATATCTTCTTGAGCTTGATGCATTGCTGTTTCCACTTCATTTATTGCAATTGCTGCTTCAGTTTCAAGAATTGGTTGTCCTAGTGGATCTTGACTCAGTGGACCAGAACTTTGACTGTCTTGAGAACTGTCTCTAGCAATCTCAGCTGCAATAGTAGCTTCTTGATCAATTTCATCGTTCAACATTTTCAGATAATTTGCAAAAACTGTACATTCTATGTAATCTTTACAAGCTTTGAAGGAATCTTCATAGCTCTGAAAATCTCCAAGTAATTCCAATTCTGTATGCCACGGTTTGAAGAGTTGCAAAAGTGCTAAATAGTAAAATTCCCTTTTATCAGGAGTCTCACAACTCAGTTTTCTGTGATTAATCAAATTTTCTTTCCTTTGTTTCACCAAACATCCTTCATAACCAATCACTGCATATTTTCCTTCATTTATGTTTTCTGTAGTATTCCGTTTAAAAGTGTAATATTGCATCACTTCATAGAGACATATGTTCTCAAGATGATGACTTCTTTTTGGAAAATATGTGTCCAACATGTTTGTTTTCACAATATCTGTACATTCTGGACCTTTTTCTGCTAAATATTCGATTTCTTGTACAGATTTAAGTACTCGATTTCGCGTTGCAGCAAGACCTAGACTCACCAAAATGATTCTTCTAGATTTTGAGTATAAACTTGCAGATGATAACCGATCAGAGCATTCATATGCTCCAATTTCTCAATGGGATAACATCTACAAACTGAAACTGTACAATTTTTTACTAAGACTCTTCTCGTGAGAAATTTCTTCCCACATTTCTGATTTTGTTATATAAGATGTTACGTATCGGGCAACAGCAATGGTATTATTCGCAACATACTGAATATCAATATTAGCATTCTACATTGAGAGACTAACTGGATTATAATCATTGATATATTTTGATTCTTCACTTCTTCTCAAATTGTATGTATTTTTGGGAGATTTTCTAGTGATGGTATGCCTCACAACTGACATAAAACCGTTTACTCTTCCTTTTGATATTACAGAACGTGGAAATCCAAAACGACATTTGGTATAAAACTTTTCCTTAGACTTGTAGTTTCGTCGACAGTATTTTCCACATCGATGACTTTGGAGTCGTAAGACTTGTTGCCTTAAGGTGTTTTCTTCTGTTATTTTTGGTATAGCACATGTGGCATATTCTTCAATAAAAGACAAAACAGTGTCATCTGAATCAGTTCCTAATTTGGGTGCATCCTTGATCCATATCAGCATATGTATATGAGGAGCACCTCTAGCTTGATACCCCTTTCTCCAAAAGAAATCCACTACTTCTCCAAGAGGAGGATTCTTTTTATTGCAGATAAAAAACATCATAGCTTCAAACCTATGATTGAAATATCTGTGTACATTAACAGGATCCAAAGAGAAAAATTCTCCAGGTGTCTTGTATTCAATATTTTTTATATTCGAATTTGCCTCTCGAAGAAATTAAGTAAATCATCCCAAGCGTATTCAGCACAGCTTAGGTTAAGAAACCACGTAGGAGTTCCGAAGTTCCTTAGCATACATTTAAGTTCTCCATGACGATGGTACTAATACTCATTAGTACCACGCTGACATGCCATCAAATGAATCAGCTGAGATTCTAAATGATTGTCTCTCTGATGTACTTTATCCATAAATTCCTTTGCAGAAACATTTTGAAGATGTACTCCTGTTTTTATTATGTGGTTGACTGCATATGAAAGTCCAGACAAGTCACTCTCAAACAAAAGATGAAATATATATGGGATACATTGTCGAAATCTTGCATCTTCTGCATACAATCTTGTTGTCCTATATTCAGATGCAGGAATCTGCACTGATCGTTCATCATATCGTCCACCTTTTCCAGTTGGAAACAGATGCAGAAAACAACGAGCTTCCAAACCTTTTTCCCTACACTCATGGGACTCCCCTTTGCTTTTTTCATTTGGAATAATTCAATAGTATTCCCCATGACTTCTTTGAATGAAGTGGATGTACACTATAATGTTCATTCAGTTTCATCTCCTAAAAGTATTTCTTCTTCTTCCACATACACTTTTTCGTAGTACTCATTGTTTTTTTATAAGATATAATATTGCCTTTTGCACTTTCCTAACATCCACTAACTCTTGCCAGATTTTCTTACTCTTAGTAGGAACACCATTAACTAGAATAAATAGTGGTTCACTTTCTACATTCTCTACACCAATTGTTTAAATATTTTCCTTTAAATCTAGAGGTAAATATACAACTCTTTCTTTTAACCCTCTCTGTAAATCTGTAGGAGACAATTTACCTGTTTTAGGCTCCATACGAACAATAGCTTGAAATAGGTGCACACATTGAATCAGAATAGACTCATACGTATTTAAATCTATCAGTTCTGGAGGAATAGTTACCAACTCTAGATTATTATGGACAGCTCTAGCGGGCATATAATTCTCGTCTAATTTGTTATAACAATATCTACAAATACGCTGATCAGAACCCAAATCAAAACAATTCTCTACCAACAAATAAGTTGCAAATTCCTTCCACTTATCATTATTTTCTCTTTCACTTTTTAAATACAGATCAACACTCCTAGTCTGATTTTTAAAGTAGGTTCGCCGGCAACAAATACAACAATAATTTGGCCTTTCACCTGAAATCACCTTAAATATTGTAATTTGCTCTTCAAATTTTTTTGTAGTAGTATGTTGCACATTCTCCTCAACATTTTCTTCTATTAATGTGTCAGTTTCTGCACTCTCTTGTTCAGGACCAAAGTAACAAAACTTAATTTCATCACAAACCTTCTTCACATCTGATACTGACCCACGCAAAAGAGCACAACTCATTTAACATTAGTGCTGGACTTTTTGCGTAATACAATCTTCTGACTAACTTCCGCATTTGAGAATGATGTACTGCTAACATCCTGAAATGATGAAAAACACTTTGACATACATTTCTAGAAAGACAGGCCAGAGAATGACCTTGCAAACCAGTATTTTTTCTCACTCTGCAAGGATCTCGTCCTTGCAACATCTTAATCTTTTGTTTAACACTTTTTTGACTATATTGTCGTAAGAAATTGTGTAAGATATCAATAGATTCCTGTCGTATACTACAAATACTACTGCAATCCCAAGTATACACTGGGGCTTTAGGACGTCTCCCTAGAACTTCATCAGCTAACACTTCTTCTACATCTTCTCTTCCTCGATTGGACCACTGGTATCAACTGCATGCAATCAATTATTGGTCTGAAAATAACTCTCTTCATTAAAGAAAGGCTCTGAACTTGAACTGTGTTTCCATTCACCCAAAAAACCCACACAATGTAGTTCTGTTAATTACTCTTTCCTTCTTACTTTTGGCCTTCATAAAATGGATTGGTTTATCTAGTGATCGAATTCTGTTTAAAACTAAAATGAATAATTTCCTTTTTAATTCAAAAGCCTTCTCTACAATAATTTCTATTTCCTTCTTCTTTTTATAAACTAGTGCTTTTTTTGTATTTCTTCACATCTTTCAACAAATTAGAAACAACTCTATTGTAAAACATTTTCTTTCTAATTTCTGCACATTGACTTTTCCTCCTTTTACCATACATTGTGTCTTTTGAATGTGATTTCCTTTTATGTGCGTTTCTTTTCTTATTATACTTTTTTATTGTTGAAGCATTCTGTGAACTTTCATCAATGTGCACATTGTTTGTAGGCTTTGAAAGTTTTTTATACACAATATCTGTAAAAAATAAATATATATATATATATATTTCAATAAATCTATAAATTATACTTTTCTATTACTAAACAAACCCATTGTATATAAAAACCATGTAAGCACTTTATTTTATAATCACTAATTGAAATCGTAATTGAAGGTGTGAAAGACAAGTGTGTAGGTGGTTAGAGGACTGCATGCGTAATGGTCAGGGGTTTGTACCTGTGCATGTGTTAAGACCTGGGTCACTGCATAAGTACTTGGGTACTGAAAGAATGATTAGAGTACTGCAAGGAGAGTGCCTTGGTGAATTTATAAGTGGTTGGGTTTTGGCGCATTGAATGGATTAGTACATGTTGCTGTATGGGTCACTGGAGGAGTGCCAGGGAAGTGACAGGATGTTTGCTGGAGTGTATGGATACTGCCTGGTGAATTGAAGGTGTGAAAGACAAGTGTGAAGGTGATTTGACGACTGCATGCGTAGTGGACAGGAATTTGTAACAGGGCATGTGTTAAGGCTTGGGTCACTGCATGAGTAGTTGGGTACTAACTGAATGATTAGAGTACTGCAAGGAGAGTGCCTCGATGAATTTATAAGTGTTTGGGTTTTGGCGCAGTGAATGGATTAGTACATGATGCCGGATGGCTGATTGGAGGAGTGCATGGGGAGTGACAAGGTGATTGCTGGAGTGTATAGGTACTACCTGAGTAATTGAAGGTGTGAAAGACAAGTGTGTAGGAGGTTAGAGGACTGCATGCGTATTGGAGAGGGGTTTGTAGTAGTCCATGTGTTAAGGCCTGGGTCACTGCATGAGTACTTGAGTACTGACTGAATGATTAGAGTACTGCAAGGAGAGTGCCTGAGTGAATTTATAAGTGATTGGGTTTTGGCGCAGTGAATGGATTAGTACATGGTGCTGAATGGGTCACTAGAGGAGTGCAAGGGGAGTGACAAGGTGTTTGCTGGAGTGTATGCATACTGACTGTGGAATTGAAAATGTGAAAGACAAGTGTGTACGTGGTTAGAGGACTGCATGCGTAGTCGACTGGGGTTTGTAGCACTGCATGTGTTAAGGTCTGGGTCATTGAATGAGTACTTGGGTACTGACTGAATGATTAGAGTACTGAAAGGAGAGTGCCTGGGTGAATGTACAAGTGTTTGGGTTTTGGCACAGTGAATAGATTAGTGCATGGTGCTGAATGGGTCACTGTAGGAGTGCAAGGGGAGTGACAGGGTGTTTGCTGGAGTGTATGGATACTGCTTGGGGAATTGAAGGTGTGAAAGAAAAGTGTGAAGGTGGTTAGAGGACTGCATGCATAGACTACAGGGATTTATAGTAGTGCATGTGTTAAGGCCTGGGTCACTGCATGACTACTTGGGTATTGACTGAATGATTAGAGAACTGCAAGGAGAGTGCCTGGGTGAATATATAAGTGTTTGGCTTTTGGCGCAGTATTTGGATTAGTACATGGTGCTGGGTGGCTGAGTGGAGGAATACATGGGGAGTGACAGGGTGTTTGCTGGAGTGTATGGGTACTACCTGAGTAATTGAAGGTGTGAAAAACAAGTGTGTAGGTGGTTAGAGGACTACATGCATATTGAAGAGGGGTTTCTAGCAGTCCATGTGTTAAGGCCTGGGTCACTGCATGAGTACTTGGGTACTGAAAGAATGATTACAGTACTACAAGGAGACTGCCTGGGTAAATTTATACGTGCTTGGGTTTTGGCACAGTGTTTGGATTACTACATGGTGCTGGATGGCTGACTGGAGGAGTGCATGGGGAGTGACAGGGTGTTTGCCGGAGTGTATGGATACTGCCTAGGGAATTGAAAGAGTGAAAGACAAATATGTAGGTGGTTAGAGAACTGCATACATAGTAGATAGGGGTTTGTAGCAGTCTATGTGCTAAGACCTGGGTCAATGTATGAGTACTTGGGTACTGACTCAATGATTAGAGTACTGCAAGGAGAGTGCCTAGGTGAATTTATAAGTGTTTGGGTTTTGCCACAGTGTTTAAATTACTACATGCTGCTGGATGGCTGACTGGAGGAGTGCATGGGGAGTGACAGGATGATTGCTGGAGTGTATAGGTACTGCCTGGGTAATTGAAGGTGTGAAAGACAAGTGTGTAGGTGGTTAGAGGACTGCATGAATAGTGGACAAGGGTTTCTAGCAGTGCATCCGTTAAGGCATGGGTCACTGCATGAGAACTTGGGTACTGACTGAATGATTAGAGTACTGCAGAGAGAGTGCTTGGATGAATTTATACGTGGTTGGGTTTTGGCGCAGTGAATGGATTAGGACATGGTGCTGGATTGTTGACTGGAGGAAAGCATGGGGAGTGACAGGGTGTTTGCTGGAGTGTATGAGTACTATCTGAGTAATTGAAGGTGTGAAAGACAAGTGTGTAGTTGGTTAGAGGACTGCATGCATAGTGGACAGGGGTTTGTAGCAGTGCATGTGTTAAGGCCTGGGTCACTGCATGACTACTTGGGTACTGACTTAATGATTAGAGTACTGCAAGAATAGTGCCTGGGTGAATTTATAAGTGTTTAGGTTTTGACGCAGTGAATGGATTAGTACATGGTGCTGGATGGCTGATTGGAATAGTGCAATTATAAAGACTCAGTAGTCTGGAAGGGGTCAGTGACTGCATACATTCTACACATTTCACTACAACACTGCTAGTGTGAATGCCTGAATCATTCTGCGAATCCATAAGCAGTGACTGAGTTCTAATACTACTAAAACTTGACAACAGGATACGTTTTTAAGCAGTTGTGTGTCAGCAAAAAGATGAAGTAACCACATGCTTCTGTCAGAACGGTTGCACAAGTGGACACAGACTCACAGTGTGATTCTAGACAAGCAAGACGATTCCCTGGACTTTAGCAGGAGAGACTCACTAGTCTGGAAGGGGTTAGGTGACTGCATACATTCTACACATTCAACTACAGCACTGCTAGTGTGAATGCCTGACTTATTCTGCGAAAGAATAAGCAATGACTGGGTTTTAATACTACTGAAACTTGACAACAGGATAGGTTTTTAAGCAATTGTGTGTCAGCAAAGACATGAAGTAACCACATGTTTCTGTCACAATGGTTGCACAAGTGCACACAGACTCACAGTGTGATTCTAGACAAGCAAGACTATTCCCTGGACTTTAGCAGAAGAGACTCAGTAGTCTGGAAGGGGTTAGGTGATTGCATACATTCTACACATTTCACTACTGCACTGCTAGTGTGAATGCCTGAATCTTTCTGCGAATGCATAAGGAGTGACTGGCTTCTAATACTACTAAAACTTGACAACAGAATATGTTTTTTTTTTTTTTTTTTTTTTTCTTTTTCAAAATTTTTTATTAAAACAATAAATCAGTTACAAGCATGGGCCTACAACCACCAGGGCCGGCCGCTAGACTCAGAAAGGATCGTACATTAGTTAAAGCAGTAGGCGACACCTGGGGCCCAGCCCCGTAAATGGCTCAGGATAGCTCGAGAGAAGCAGGAGACATACATTTAACATAAATAACGGCAAAAAACAAAAGGCGAGGCATACGGGCAAAAAGCGTGGGTCAGGCTACAACCGGGGGACTTTACTCCAAACCTTCAATTAGCTATCAACAGGAGGGAGTACTGAAAGATCGGGGGGGGTAACGGGCAAGGAACATCTATATTCGATTATTACCATCAGTTGCAAGGAACCATCAAGGGTCAGGGGGACAAGGCAATATCGGTGTCCACTAGGGGGGGCGTACAGATACTCCCACGATACACGTTCCATTGCCCCCAAATTCTACCCCATGCCCCGGGTTTACCGCGGGCCACATATACAGTCTTCTCCCTGAACATACACCAGTCCATGTTTTCCTTCCATACTGACACGGTGGGCGGCCGCTGGGAGCCCCAAAGCTGCGCTATATCCCTCTTAGCAATCATGTAGCCCAGGGCCGCCCACCGAGTCTGTGCCGCGTTATAATCATTGGGCTCCCACACATTCAAGACACAGCGACGCACCTCCGGCAGCAGCGCCACCCCGGTGACTTGTCCCATGACCCCATGAACCCGACGCCAGTATTCCGCCACCTCCCGGCACTCCCAAAGGATATGGAGAAAGGTGGCACTGAGCCCACACCCCCGCTTGCAGAGCCCATCTTCCGAGAATCCCATCGAGACCAGACGGGGGCCCGTCACATACACCCGGTGGAGAATCTTTAACTGGACCAGGCGGAGACGGGCTGGAATGGCGACTTCCTTGGGGGACGATAGCGCGGACTGCCAGTCCTCGTCGTCTAATTCCACCCCGTCCCCCGTCCACGTCTCCCGAAGGCGCACCAATAGGTCAGCCCGATTATTAATGAGTTTTTTATAGATTAAGGAGATAGTACTGTCGGGAACATGACCATCAAGTATGCGGTCCTCGAGGGGCGAAGAGGCCGGGATCTTGGTCCCCTCCCCAAAGACAGAGAGCAGGGCATGCCGAACCTGGGCGTATCGGAAGAACTCCTTTTCCGTGAGTTCGTATTCGCTCTGGAGCGCCGCGAAGGTCTTAACCGCGCCCTTCACCCATAAGTCTCCCACTCTACTGATGCCAATCGTGTCCCAACGGTCAAACCCCTTTGTTGTCCAGAGGCTTCCCAGTCGGTCGGAGGCAAATAAAGGAGTAGCGCATGTTAGTCGCTCACTCCAGCCCATGGCTACATTGGCCGCCTTCCAAATCCGTACCGCGATCTTAGTGGGGCCCGTCAGGGTCCGTCCAAACAGAATATGTTTTTAAGCAGTTATGTGTCAGGAAAGAGATGAAGTAACCACATGCTTCTGTCACAATGGTTGGACAAGTGGACACAGACTCACAGTGTGATTCTAGACAAGCAAGACTATTCAATGGCACCACATACAACACCTCACAAATTAACAACTCACCTTTTAAATTGATTTGTAGATTATGAAGTATCTGAATCACACACCAGATTGTCTTATGCACACAATGTCTGAAGTGCACTGCTCTTAGCAAAACCAAAAAATTGCAAACTTTCCCTCTCATTCTGCACACATATACATGTAAATATCAAATCACATTGCTTCTCACATTAATTCAAAAGCTAACAGACATTTCTATTGGTTGCACATTTCAACCATTTCCAATTGACATAACGTTGAACCCTACCCCCATTCTGCTTAATACCTGTTACCATAGCAAGTGTGCTTGACTTTTCAAAATTTCAGCTTATCTTATCTAATGTACCTTTCAAAAACGTTTCACTAACCAATAAGAAACATGCTTTTAAAACCAGAAACATGTACCCTATTTTCCAGTGTATAATGTTCTCAAACAGCCAATCATTTCTCTTCTTTTTTTAAAGCTACATATTGTCCACCATTTTAGAAAGATCTTATTATACACACTGCCTACTTCACATACAGACATCTTCTGAGTGCATCCAGACTTCCATTCAAGATGCTTAGAGTGTGGATTGTGGGACACAGCTATATTTTCTGGTTCAAAAGGTATGCTCAAAACAGAGGTATTGTCAAAGACCTAGGTTTGCCAAATATAGACATTAAATGGATTGGACAGAGAGGATTAAAGTGGCACCAATTAATGCCATTGGTTACATCCTTTTTACATCTCCAACACCCTGACCTCATAATTGTGCACTGTGGTGGCAATGACCTACGCACTTTGACTGGGGTAGGTCTGGAAATGCTTATGAAGGACACCTTTGGAGAATTGATGTCACTTTTCCCCCAAACTGCCTTTGTCTATGCTAACATATGCCAAAGACAGAAATGGAACTGGTCCAATCAATTTTGTCCACAGATTGAGAAAGCTAGGAAACATGTCAATAAAGCTGTTTCTGCTTATCTCAGAAAATATAGGATTGGGTCCATTTATAACAAAAATCTGCATTTTATTATGGATGGCATCTATAGGAGAGATGGTGTACATTTTACAGATGAGGGTAACAGAGTCTTTCTCAACAACTTTAGACTCTGCATAGGTACATACTTGTAGGTACCAAAATCTCCCAATAAACACAAGGGCTCTTTTTAGAGCCACCCAAGATCTAAACACATAAGTATATTTAAAAATATGACTTTTTTTTGTTTGGAGTCACGCACCCGACGCGTTCACACCAGGGGGCTGCGCTGGGAGTCGCGCACCCAGCGCGTTCACACCAGGGGGCCGCACTGAGCGCCGCGCTGGAGTCGCGACTCCAAATTTTCCGTAATTTTTTTTTAGCTCCTACCACTAATTTATATTCTCCCCGAGACCACATCCCCCGGGGCCTATACATAATGATGGAGACCGTGGGAGGGGGAATATATATATTCACAGAAAAAACCATAGGTTTTAGGGGTGTTATAGTTAGCTGGCCATTTCACTTGTACAAAACCATAGAAATTCCTCTGTTATAGTTAGTTCTGCTAACTATAACTCGCGCGCCCGCAATGCACTGCTGATGATGTCACATATTGCATCATTCATCTGTTGTCGCAGCTACAGCCCGAACCGCTGAACGGAATGACACCAAATTTGGCAAATAGGTAGTCCTCAGTTCAGACTTGTGCCTTTTGCATAAATGGTGTGAATCCGTTCAGTAGTTCCTGAGAAATTTGAGTTAAAAGTACATATATATCTATGGCCGGGGACGATCCGCGCACCCTATCCGCACCGTAAGCGCACCCTCCCCGAACCGAGTGCGCACCCTCCTGATCGCGCACTGAATGCTAATTGGCAGTCGAGTGTCTGTCTACATTCGAAACCAGAAACTGTTGGCGGCCATTTTCTGCCTCGATAGAAGCGAGGCTGAAGAAGCAAGGGGAATAAGTGTGTAAAACATATAAAGGGGGCAGAGGGGAAATACTCTGACCCCCTAGAGGTGCTTACATCAGTGTGATGTAAATCTAACTCATCTGGTGCTTCTACTTCTACTTTGTCTCTTTTGATGGTCTCTACCTTTTCATGTGTATTAGTGCTATTTTGTACATTTGCAACCATCAAATAAGGGATGGCCACAGTTAGTACTAACCATATTATGAGTACTACAAATATACTACCTATACATATTCTACAACATTTCTTCACACAATTCGGTTTTCCAGCAGCTCTATTGTCAGCCATTTATCAATTGGGATAAGAAGATTTCTCTTCTTTACTTTGGTATTTAATTTTGCGACTGTACATAAAGGAAAATCCTTTTCAAGTTGGTCTCACTTCTTCATCAATTGGTTCTGCGTTTAAACTTTCATCATCTTCTCCAATTATTTCCAAATTTTCAAAATCTTCAAGAATAACATATGTCCATTCAGGTCCCTTGAATTTGTTATTTATTATTTTCAATCTTGGACTTCTTCGTCTTGGCACTTCTGATGACGGTCCAGATTGACTGGATACTTCGTCTACTTGTTCTGATTCCTCTGTTATGGGCTTAAAACGGTACTTCACTCTTTTGATGACACTAGGCCAATTATCACCTCTCCTGATTCTTTTAGCTTGCACTGCACTTTCACCTTCTTCAAGTGTTCTTTTATTGTCACTATGTTGTGGCACAACTTGGTTATTTTCGTTCTCCGAATGCCTCTCAACCTGACCTTGTCCAGGGCTTCTTATTTTTATGTCTTCTGCCTGGATGCGTTCTTCTTCCCTAATCTGACCCTGTTCAGGTTCAGTTTTAATTGGGTTTTCTTCTTGCTTTACCTGAACTTGTTTGACTTCGCCTGTCTGGTTCTGCTCAGGTCTTTCTGTTTCTTGATTTTCTTCTGCCTGAACAATTTTTCTAGAAACTATCTGTCCCTTCTCAGACACTGGAGCTGTAACTTGTTTCGTCTGTCTGAGTAGATTGCTCTTTCCTTATCTGGTCCTGCTCAGGTTCCCTAATGATCGTTGTTTCACTTACCTGAGCGTGTTCTTCTGTTCCTACCTGGTCCACGCTCTTTTCCTGGCTAGCTAATCTAGTTCGGCTCCTTGTCCTTATATTTTCTTCAGGTATCTCAACTATTGGGATCCAATCATCTTGACTGGTGCTTGGTTGTTCTTGCTCAGCTACTTCAGGATTTATTACTCGTGATCCTTCAGCCGTACAACCCTCCACCCCTTCTCTTGTTTGACTCTGTTGAGATTCTTCCTTGTCTGGTGCTGGTACTCTTTTTGTATATCTTGCATGAATCCAATTAGACAAACCTGCACATTGTACTGTTGTTGTTGTAATTAATATAACCTGATGTGGTTTTTCCTACCTGGGTGCTAGGCACGATTCTCGAGTATGATTCTTCACTACAACCTAGTCACCGGGATTCAGAATTCAGATCATGCGCTGAGTTCGGTTGCCTGGGGACTGCGTCTTCTCCAACCTGGTGACATATAGAACGCACTTGGTCAGCCAACTCTTTGCAATACTCCAGTACCATATCATCAGTTATATTTAACAGCTTGTGTCCTGGTATGCATGCCAGCCTCATTGTTATTCCCATGATTATTTCATGGGGACTCAATCCGGTATTCTTGTCTGGAATACTTCTAAGTCCCATCAGAACAAGAGGTAAAGCATCAGGCCAATCCAGTGGAGTGGATGCACACCTTTCCCAGCCTTGACTTAATTGTGCCATTCAATTGTTCTACCACTTCAGATGCCTCTGGGCGGTATGCACAGTGCAGCTTTTGTTCAATTTTGAAGGCTTTGCAAATTAATCGAATTATTTCATTATTAAAATGAGACCCTCGGTCTGATTCAATAGTTACTGGAAAACCGAAACGCGGTATGAACTCTCTTAATAGGAGTTTGGCCACTGTCAAGCTGCCATTTCTTCTGGTGAGGTATGCCTCCACCCACTTTGAAAATAGACAAATGATGACAAGTACATACTTTAATCCTCTACAAACAGGCAACTGAATGGAATCAATTTGAAGTCTTATAAAGGGACCTTCAGCTTTTCCAATTATCCCTGTATAGACTATTGTTCTCTTGCCAGGATTCATTTGCTGGTATGTTAAGCATCTTTGGCAAAAGCTCTCTGCAATGTTCCGGAACCTTGGATTAAACCAATCCTATCTAAAAAGTTTAATCATTGCATCTCTACCTATGTGGGTGTCTCCATGATACATCCCAGCCATGGGTGCAAGCATACAGTCTGGCAATACAGGTCTGTCATCTAAGTAAACCCAAACACCGTCTTCTGCCCTTTTCTGACAACCAATTTTTTTCCTCTCTTCTCTTTCTTTTGTCTCTGCTTCATCTTGAAGTTCTCTTACTTCTCTCCATGTTTGTAATCCTGACAATAGCATAAATTGGCAGCTGATTCCACAATTTTCAACCTTCCTGTTTACTGCCATTTGAAACTTAGCACAGTGTTGGGCAACCTGGTGAGCATACCGATTGCCTGCAGTTACACGGTCATTTCCTGACTTGTGTGCGGCACATTTGACCACGCCACCTCTTTTGATAATTGTATTGCTTCAAGCAACTCTTTAACAAAATTTCCGTTTTTAATGCAAAGCTGGCCAAAATGATTCACAACCCCATAACCATACTGACTATCAGTGTAAATGGTTACTCTCCAATTTTTCCCATTTTTGCAGGCTTTAATTAAAGCTATTAATTTGGCTACTTGTGCAGATTTGACTCCTGGTAAATAGGATGCTTCGACTATTCCAGCCAATGCACATACAGCATAAGCAGCACTTAACCCTCCTTCCTCATGGCGCATACATGAGCCATCTACAAAAAATTTGTGCTCAGCATCTTTCAAAGGTTCATCCTGTATGTCTGGTCGTGTTTGGTACTGAGTTCTGTTACATCAAGACATTCGTTTTCAGCTTCATCTTTCACTTCCTTATTGTATGGGTCTGGCAACAAGGTAGCTGGGTTAAGAAAAGTACATCTGATTATGGTCACATTTTCTGCTCCCAATATGATCCTTTCATAATTGGTTAATCTGCTCGGGGTGAGATACTGAGTACGTGTTCTTGTTATCAGAATTCCAAATGCATGACGGACGTTTACCTTAACAGGATGTCCCATTACAATTTACTCACTTTGTTCTATACTTACACATGTTGCAGCCACAGGTTTTAAGCATCATGGCAATGCAGATGCTACAGGATCTACGGTAGCAGAAAAATATGCCACTGGACGTTGCATTAGACCATATCTTTGTGTTAAAACTGAGAGGGCACAGTTTTCCCTCTCACAGCAGAACAGTACGTATTCTTTTGAATAATCTGGCATACCTAGAGCAGGTGCTTCACATAAACAATTTCACAAATTTACAAAGGATTGAATGCTCAAATCATTCCACTCTACTGGGTCTTTTGCTCATTTCTTTGTCATTTGTATCAAGGGTTTTGCCAGTACAGAAAACCCTACAATCCATTGCCTGCAATATCCCACAACACCAAGAAACATCCTTATTTCTTTTTGTGACTGTGGTAGCTTAATTTGCTTTATCATTTTTATTCTCTCAGTCCTCACTCTTCTAGACCCTCGTTCTATTTGATGTCCTAAATATTTTACTTCGCTTCTGCAGAATTGCAATTTTTGAGGGGACACTTTATGTCCACCCTTTGCTAGATGGATCAATAAGGCAATGGAATCAGTTACGCAATCACTTCTTGTTTTGGACACAACCAATAGGTCATCAATATACTGCACCAAAACTAATTCCCGAGGCAGCACCAATGTCTCAAGGCATTTTCTCAAAATTAGGTTAAAAATTGAAGGACTTTCTGTGTACCCTTGAGGAACACTATTCCAAACATAGATACGATCCTCAAATGTAAAGGAAAATAAAAATTGACTATCAGGATGTAATGGGATGGAGAAAAACGCATGGCATAGATCAATTACAGTGAACCATCTTACAGTCCATGGTATTTGGTACAAAATCACTGCAGGGCTGGGTACTATAGGGCAACATGGCACAACAATCTTGTTTATTTTTCTTAAATCTTGAACTACCCTATATTTTCCGTTTGATTTCTTAATGCCAATTATAGGTGAATTACAGGGACTACTCATGATTTCCTTTAGGATGCCCTGTTCGACCATTCGATCAATTTCTGCTGCAACACCAGCCTTTACTTCGGGACTCATCTTGTATTGTCGAGTATTTGGATAGACTGCACCTTCTTTCACAGTCACTTTAACAGGGTCTACTTCTTTTCCTGTAAAATCCCATACTTCAGGATACACTGTTGTTTTAACCTCATCAGGTAAGTCATCTTTGGTCATCACTGAATATAATTGATCTACCCCTGTTCCTTGTTTGGCTAACATGATTTTATATATTCCATCTTCGTCAGGGATCTGAATGGCAACACCGTCCGGTGTGCAAAATATGGTGCAATTCATTTTGCACAACAAGTCCCTTCCCAATAAATTTACAGGACTAGAATCGCACACTACAAATTTGTGCATTTCTTCAAAATTTCCAATACACACTTCCATTGATTTTGTAATAGGGGTCCTAATCTGTTTATTAGAAATGCCCACTACCTGGATCACTTCTCCTGAGAGGGGTAGGTTTGGGATGTCTGCTGCTCTCACAGTAGAACGGGTAGTACCAGTGTCCAACAAAAAGTAATGTCATTTCCTTCTACCTTTCCATCAATGTACGGACCTGACTGATCTACCGGTAAGGATGCGCCAAGTACGCACTCAGCTTCCCCACCTCAGGCACCGTCATTGATCTTGATCTCCAAAATATGTATCCTGCAAAAGAAACTGCGATGTTACCTAGTTTTTCTCACTACTTCCTTCTTGGAATCCTGCATCCGCACCGTACTTGGCTTGACTCACAAAATTTGGCAAAGGGGCAGGTGGCAATTGACTCTGTAGGTTCACACCCTGCTGGGGCTGATTCATTTAACACCTTATTCTGCATCTGAGGATTTAAATTTTGATTTGGGCCATTATTATTTTGTATGCTTTTACACTTGTTCTTCCAATGCCCCAATTTTCCGCAACCATGATAGGGAAACCTCTTTTTGGCCTCCTCCCTACTTAATCGTCCTTTTGGTTTACCCCCATTATTTTCCCCTTGACCTTGCCTTCTTCCCATATTTCCTGCCTGATTCTGTACTTGGAGTTCTTGCTGTTTTGCTAATTTCACTTGAGCCCACATCACTTTTTCTTCTAAATTCTTTCGTCTATTGTCAGTTTCATCTCCACAATATTTTGCATATTTTAAAATCTCGTCTATTGGCTTTGCTTGCCAGCACAAATTATGCTACTTAATTATTTCAGATATTTCTTCTCTTAACCCAGACACAAATCGATACATAAAATGCGTCACATCCTTGTCCCCAATACTCTCAAATCCACTATACTGTTTGAACACCTGTAGGAGGCGCTCATAATATGCATGTACAGATTCATCTTTTTCCTGGGTTGTTCTATCTATTTTTATGCAATCTGTTTCCTTTGGGGGAATTTTACCTTTCAAGAAAGTTATTACTTGGTTATATTTCTTCGTGACCTCCTCTGCGGGAGCTCCTGTTTTCTCATTTCTCGGGTACTCATCATTAGGCCAATCAATTGTGATTTTACATTCAGTCCACACATCAGCAGGTACCACTATATCAAAGAGACCATCTAAATCTTTCAACAAAACTTTCGATACCTTTGCAAACCTTTCAACTTGCCTGTACCATTCCACTGGTTTTTCTCTCAATTTTGGAAAATCATTTGTAAATGATAATACATCCTGTCGAGTCCATGGGACATGTACATATCCCCCTCCTGGAGTCTCTCTCATTGGGTACAATCTTTCTGCCTTTTCTGTTTCTTTTACTAAATATTCAGATGTGACCCGATTTGCCTGGGCTTCCTCTTTCTTTTTCGACCACCGAACTCTCCACCTGTCCAAATCTCTCCATTTCTGGAAGATCATCATTAATTCTTTAACCTGTAATTTTCTTCCGGACACATTCATATTTTCTAAATCCTTACCAGAAAATTCTGCTCTATAAGGTTTTTGCAGTACTTTGGATCGCCCTATTTCTATTCCCATTTCAGAGGCCAAATTCACCAATTTTCCATGAAATGTTTTTGTGTTTTGTGTTATGCTCCTGCAAATGAATAGCAATTCTTCCTCGCTATAGGTATTTCACCTATCTAATCCTACATTCCCTGCTATCACTTATTCTAATTCAACTTTCAATTTGAATATGTCTAATATTTTCGGTGGTGAATTTGCTTTTTCTATTTCTTGTGCCTACCTCTCTATTTCTTCTGGGGTTACAATTGTGGCATTTCTTGATCCGGTGGTTGTCTTAATTCATATTTCTTTTGAACAGCTTGGGGTGACCCTTCGGGGTGTGCCATTTATTTGCCCTCTTATCTGTAAATCCATTAATGAAATTAGGGACTCGCAATCACTGGCTTGGTCATCAACTACTAATTTTTCTTTTCTCGGCTCAATAATGGGTGGAGTCATGACAGGTGTTTTAGGACAATTTGTTTTATCCCCATACAGTGGGACAACAGGACCTACAGTCACTGGTATAGTCAGAGCTTCGGGGTGTGTGTTTAACTGCGTTATCTTCTGTATTAATTTGTCTCTATTCTTATTGATCGCTTCTCTTTCTTTTTCCTGTAGTACCCTTTAAATTGTTCCTTCATGTACTATTTGTGGCACTAAAGGGTGTGTCTAGAAACGGAGCACTCAGGGTAGTTCTATTAGGTCTTTCTTGATAAGGCGTAGGATTTTTCATTAAAATATCTTCTAAATAATCATCTTCTGATTCCCCGCCACCAGTTAACGTTAAATGCTTTTTCTTTTCTGTGCACTTGCCTCCTGTTTGTTCTTCTGTCACCAATGCAGGATATGACCCTTCAGTTAACATGGCCTGCCTCCACTGTTTCATCTGCTTATCTCGAGTTTCACGTGGAAACTTTGGATAATATCCACTCAAATTTCTGTCACTCCTAAGTCTATTTTGCTCAAATGCCTCAGTTTCCCATTCTTCTAGGGCTTCATACTGAGTTAATCTGGGTCTTGGTTCTAACTCATTCATTCTAGTGCGTAAATTATGCAAAATTCTTCCATTAAATGTCCCGTTCTCTGGGAACGCTAACATTCCTTCATCTTTTGTATATTCTATCCAATTTTCTATCCATACACAAGTATGATAACCTCTTTCTACCATCATATAGGATGCGGAAGTTTTCGGAGGAGGAATAAGAATTCCCTCTCTTCTCTTAATGAGTTTATCCTTTTTAAAATAATTCTTAATTCTCTGCATAAATGACATTTTTCTTTTTTCTCCATACATTTTGCGTGATCTTCCTTTTATGTACTGTTCGTAAGTGAAACCTAAATATTTTCTGTCTGGGCGATTCCCGATTAATGTTGGATCGTGTCTCCACATGCAAGACCCGCTATCAATTATTACTATGGCTTTTATTTTCAACTACTCAAATGTTCGCTTTTATTTTAACAACTGACCAATACCAGCACGGCTTCCCTTTTCTTCTCACCAATCAGATTCAGTTTTTGCCATGCGTTTAGCCAATACAAGCGCAGCTCTCAGTGAAGTTAGTATCACTCCTCACTACTGACCCCTCCTTTACAATTCTTCACGACAGTCACACACCCGCTGTTTCAACCAATCCTAGCGCGACCCTCTGTGATGTCAATGCAGCACCCGCAACTGACCCCTCCTTTGCAAGGTAATACGAAAACTAATTTTTATCATGATTTTACATATCATTTTCATTAATCAACAACATAGAAACATTCGCTACTGTGTCTGATCTTCTAAATTAAAAAAATAGTCCACTTTAAACTACGAGCAAACCTTTTCCGCTTACTCTTCACACACTATGAGTAAAACTTTCCGCTTACTCTTCACACAAGCATCAGAGAACCGGCTACTCCTTCAGCATTACCCTTTCTAGGTGATATAAGACCAAAGTTTCAACAGTGGACTCCTTCGCTGTCAATTACTCTCACAAAGGAAAATAATCCCTAAATCAAGTGCTTTTAGTCCTGCGCAACTTTTCGGCACTTTCCTGATCTAGACAAGTAACCTCACTGCAGTATGGTAAAACGTATCACTAGTTGGCAGACATTAGGCATGCCATGCGCACACGATTACTAATGGGGCAGTGGATGACTTAGATTTCTGCATTACTTTTTCAGATTAAGTTGATAACGACATAGTAATAGGTAAGATCGTTTATTCCTTACTTGATCATGATTGAGGCAGTTAGGCGGTGGGCATGAAATCATAGTTTACGTTTGTTTTTTTAGATACGCACCAACACGAAGCCGGAAGCTCTTGCCGCATTGATAATTTAACGTTCGGAGGTAATTAAATTCCAGGATGACTTGAGCTTACACTACAGGAATACGCATTTACTCAACATGCACACACACTTTTTTCTATTTTCGAATTCACCACAATTATTCTTAAAGTTTTATGGTGCCACCTGGTATGCACGGCTTTGTCACCGCATTGTGAATATCTCGGGGGTCACAATCTCATCTACAGATGATAGAATCCGACATATCACGAACTTTCACTCGTACCACATGAACTTCCATTTTATTTTAACTCTCCTGTAGCACCTTTTCTATACCCACAAAGGTGCATAGTGGTTGCAAGCACAGATATCGTAAGTTGCTTTGATGACATTGTGTATTAGATCAATATTGATTCGATGTTGTTATCTATTTTTATTCCTCTCTCCTTCACTGTTCCGGCAGGAGGCTACAGTTTTCATCACGTTAGAATGAAATCTCTGATTTTCCCCTGATGAAGGGTTCAACCCGAAATGCATTGGGTCTGTTTTTCACAAATTGTTAAAACCTATGTTTTGAGCATATTGTTTTATGCATTAGACGTGTACAGTTGGAACCTTGGATATCAGCATTATTGAGCAGATGATTTATGTTTTTATAAATTTCATTGAGAAATCAAATATCAAATGAAGAATTGCTTAAAATCACACTTGTGTATAAAGTTTTTTCTCTTTTGATGCTAATGATTAAAAATGTTTATGTTATAAAGAGAAACCTTAGGGACGTTTCGCTGTGTGCTGTGGTTAGGAACAGAGTTGCTCTGTTTCCTCTTCTGAATAGTTTTGGTCACAGGACCAATAGGCAGGTCCCCAAGCTCACAGCTGCACGCATTGGTATAAACATATTATCTTACTAAATTTTGATAAAAGCCGCCTGTATTCAGGTGTGCAGGTTGGGACCCATTTTTTAAGTCATTGTTTGTCGTGTCGTCAGACAGCGCCAAGTTGGGGGGGAGCTCTATTAAATAGCTGGGAATTATTTTAACCCTTAAACGAGAACATTATTGTCGGCACTGCCGGGCTTGGCTCACGTGTCGCACTACAGCTGCAACCAGCAACTTCCAGGACTTGACCTCAAGAGCGCAAAGTCATGCTTGGGGGTGGTGTCAATGATGACAGCTCCTACACCGACAGGCCGAGATTGCCTGGTTAGCGCCGTGCATGCTCTGCTTTCTGGTGCATCTCACTGAAAACCCTCCGCCCGCTCATAGCCGACTGTCCACTGCAGTCACTAGGGAGGAAATGGTGTGCATATGCAGGTGAGCCATGCTGCCCACTGTCACCACACTCAAGCAGCCCAGTGGCGCCGGTGACCAACACGGTATTCCGAGGAGCAGTGTGGAGGTTCCACTTTATTTTGGCTTCGAGCGCGCCATCCACAACAGCCTGCACATTCACCAATTGCCTCCCGGTGCGTATAAATGTCCTCTTTATTCCTGTGCTTTTTAGATAGAGCTTCATGAAGACGCCCATTGGCGAGAAAAGAGGTTGCATCAAACCACCATGGTAAAGTTTGCAGTGAGAGGAGTATGGGCTTAGGGAGTAGACTTTGATTGAGTTGCATAAACCAACGTATGTCTTGGTGTTAATGGACTGGCTAACCTCATTGGAGAGACAAGTAAAAAAATAATTCTGATAATTTGTTATCACTTTATCAAGGAACACAAATGGAGATGATAGTTTCATACTAATCTGAGGCCATTATCCTCTGTAGAAAACACAAATTGTCCCTATGAGGGTTATGTCCATTACACACCCGGCCAGGAGAAGGGCAGTTAAAGGATTATGGCAACCATGACCATTTGGAAGGTAATTGATTAAACTGAGGAACATGAAAATATAACCAATAATGGACGCACACCCCTCCCAAAAATAATAGGGGAGGCCTCAGTACCCTTGAAATAAGATTAATGTATTTTAACTAAGTCCCGTTCAGTTATAACTACCAAGTGCAATGCCTCTAATGTGGGCCGAGTTAAGAGAACATTTTTGCTCAATATCAAACTAAAATGGCCGACAGGTGAGATATTGGCACATATTTTCGCTTTTAAATCACCATCTTGAGAACCAAGTTAGACACCTTAGAAGAGTGTTTGATGAGTTGTATAAATCATCAATAAGGCTAAATAATAGAAGAAAATTACTATGCTTCGAAGATGGTAAATTATCATTATAGAAATTAACCAAATGAAAACTACTGCGACATTTCACATAAAACACCTGGACCCCCTTGCTATTAACACTGAGAGACATAACACTGATTTGTAATGACAACTTAAACCATACAGACAGGCTACTCTTTACTCAACCTGAACAAGAGGTGGGACGCTCGTGACAGAAAAGCAATTATATCCCTCACATATGAAGGCTGTGGTAGAGCACAATAAAATGATATCCTAGGATTTGATAAACAATACCCAATCCCTCAGGCTGATCTTTAAATTGATACCCATCACCAGAACCAGCTTGCACAGGTGCATGATGAACGTCGCTACTGAATGAAGGACAACTGCCTCAAACTCAACATGGACAAAACTGAAGTCCTCATCTTTGGGAACACCACCTCGCCATGGAATGACGCATGGTGACCCATGGAATTCGTCCCAGCCCCTGTCCCAACATACCTTGCCTGCAACCTAGGCATCATCCTGGACAGCAAGCTATCTATGGAGAAACAAGTCAACACAGTCTCATTCGCCTACTTCCACACCCTTCACAAGCTCTCTAAAGTTTTCAGGTGGCTCCCAGTCAACACCAGATTCCCAGCAGTATGCTCTCATCACCAGCAGACTGGCTTACAGAAACACGCTCTATGTAGGAATCACTGCATGCCTCCTGAAGAGACCCCAGGCAATTCAAAACTCAGTGGCAAGACTCATCCTCGACCTCCTCAAAAGGACTCACACCCCACCTCAAGAAACTACACTGGCTCCCGATCCAGGAGAGATGCCAGTTCAAGATGCTGACTGATGCCTACAAGGCCATGAACAACAAAGGACCAGCATACATCAACAAACGCCTGACCTTCAACCAACCAACCAGACACCTTTGTATGGCTTCCCTCTCCCTGTGAGACACCCTACGGAGCTGCTGAACCAACAGCGGAGGATGCTCCTTCTCTAACTTGGTGGCCAAGGCTTGAAACAGCCTTCCCCTGCACCTCAGGGCTTCTCCATTGCTCCAGCAATTCAGGAAATATCTCAAGACCTGTATGTTACAAAGAACAATCCAGCACAGAGCAGCCAACATCTTCAGTGCCTCCAAACCCTCATGGGTGATTTGCCGTGCTTTATAAATGTTTGATTGGTTGACTATTCCAGCTTATGATACTTAAGGTAATTTGGGTGCTATGGGGCATGTAATCAGGATCAGACATAAGATTTTAAACTTTTGAGGAATCGTTCATGGCTCTTAAAGCTGGAATGAAATGCATCAATCCACACCTATTATCCATCTTACTAACCCCAACTCAGAGTAGATAGAAAGGGCCCACAGGAAGTACCACTGTGAGGCTGCGTTTGACAACACAATTTCCATACTGAGATAATAAATTGCGAACAACTAAATAACTACAATACAGTCACCCTTAAAGGATTTTGGCTAATAATTCATTTCTGAAACCCTCCCAACCATTAAAACCTGAATACAATAGTATGGGTGAAAATTCAAGGCCCGAATTTACTAGAAAGTCATGTGATGTAGCGATAGAACATGCTGTGCAGCGTTGCATGACACAGAGAGCAGAAATGTGCTGTATTTACAAAGATATGACACATTTTTGCAGTCTCCCTGCACTGACGTACTGTGTGCTGCCTAGCTCTTATGTTATGCAGGAACCCTGCCTTATGAACAAGATTGTTTTTGTGAAGGAAGGGAAACCTTCAAGTTTAAGTAAGTAAATAAAAGCAAAATAATATAAAATATTACAAAAAGAATACAGAAATAAAGGAGACTGGTTAGGGGGTTTAAAAGTTATCATAGATAACATAAGATAAAATAGGGCAAGAATAGTTCAGTCTTAGTAAATGAGGACAATCAGAAAACCTTCAGAAAAAGAATAAACCATGAATGGAAGACCTTGGTTGGCAAGAAATTCAGGTCATGTTGACTCATGGGCCTCAGATGCATGATGTCAGTTCCTAAGCTTAAAGATATCAAGAGCCTTGTTTGAATGTGCCAAGGAATTTAGCAGTAAAGGGTAGATCCTTGCATAGCAAACTATGGTGTAATGCTATCGAAACAAAGGTGGGCTTGAATGAACCATCTTGAAGTTCCACTGGAACAAAAAACTCAGATGAGGTGGTGGGTCTTCCTGTGGCTTCAACGCAATGTAGGTTGGATGGCTGGCATTTTGAATGCGGAAGATGTTGCAGGATTAAAGATCTGAAATAGATCAAATCAGTTTCAATAAAATCCGATTGACACCCTCTTCTTTAGGGTTGGCACCAAGCCCAGTCCAGTAGGAGCATTTATCTCTGATTACCTGCTCCATCTGTTTTCAGAACCGTGTCGGCTCCACTGATCTCAGGCTTCTAGATGCATGCTAGCCCGCAGGCCAGCTCCATAACTGGTGATGGTCCAAAATCCATATGGACACCAGAGAGCAACTTGATATCCCCTTTTCTATAATCAAAACCTTGGATCAGATTCCAAGTGAGAGGCTGGAACAGCCCTTCTCTTATTGTCTGGCAACCATCAGAATGCCCACTTTCAAGAGACAGTGATCCTTCCTTCCTTCTTCAGGATCTAAGCTAATGATGAAGTGCCAGAGAGTCAAGCATTGCTTATAAAAGTGGAAGTACATGCCATTGATGGTGACATAGTTCCTGTACTGGAAGACTGATTGTAGCACTAGAGTTTGTAAGATAAATTCCAATACAGCTGAGGAGACGCATGTGGATGTGTTATACCCCTCCACCTATCCCTCCACTGACCGATTCAGGCAGTGCATTTCATGTAAAAGGCCTTCCAGACCTTAGTGATTGGATTTACACAGGATGTTTTACATGGCATAGGAAATAGAAAGTATAGGTCGCAACCTTGACAGGAACTAGTTGATAACAGTGTTATTCACTATCGACTGCCCTATGTGAAGCCTGGGTCTGTCTGGTTGCTTGTCTCCAAAGCACTGTGTGTGTTCTCTTTGGTCAGTCTGCTCGTTTGTCTCCACAGCACTGTGTGTGTTCTCTATGGTCAGTCTGCTCGTTTGTCTCCACAGCACTGTGAGTGTTCTCTTTGGTCAGTCTGCTCGCTGGTCTCCACAGCACTGTGTGTGTTCTCTTTTGTCAGTTGTCTCCACAGCACTGTATGTGCTCTCTTTAGTCAGTCTGCTCACTTGTCTCCACAGCACTGTGTGTGTTCTCTTTGGTCAGTCTGCTCGCTTGTCTCCAGAGCACTGTGTGTGTTCTCTATGGTCAGTCTGATCGCTCGTCTCCACAGCACTGTGAGTGTTCTCTTTGGTCAGTCTGCTCCCTGGTCTCCACAGCACTGTGTGTGTTCTCTTTTGTCAGTTGTCTCCACAGCACTGTGTGTGCTCTCTTTGGTCAGTCTGCTTGCTTGTCTCCACAGCATTGTGTGTGTTCTCTTTGCTGAGTTAGCTCGCTCGTCTCCACAGCACTGTGTGTATTCTCTTTGGTCAGTTTACCCGCTCGCCTCCACAGCACTGTGTTAGTGCTGTGGAGACAACTGACAAAAGAGAACAAGAGAACAAACACAGTGCTGTGGAGGCGAGCGGGTAAACTGACCAAAGAGAGCACACACAGTGCTGTGGAGACAACTGACAAAAGAGAACAGTGTGTGCTCTCTTTGGTCAGTCTGCTCGCTCGTCTCCACTGCACTATATGTGTTCTCTTTGGTCAGTCTGCTATCTCGTCTTCACAGCACTGTGTGCTCTTTGGTCAGTTCGATCACTCGTCTCCACAGCACTGTGTGCATTCTCTTTGGGGTGCTGACCTAGCAGATGGCGTGGGCAGAGTCATTAAGAAGTGCAAAACTGGTTTCTTCAGCCCAACTTGAGAAAAAAATCTGCTCTTCACTCACAGGTTTAGATACCTCACCAATTAAGTTAGACTGATATCAGCATATTATCACACCTGATGAAAGGCAAATGTGTGTCTCAAATATGTATCCATATTTTTGTCCTTTTTGAGGCTAAATAACCTCCCTCACTTGCAATTTTGGCGTTAATCTATTTCATTAAACTTCACTCCGTCTTTAAACATGCCTTCAACGAGGTCTTTTATCGATGGCCACCAGAACCACCCATAAGGGCCAATGAACATGTCCTGAGTCAATAGCCATGCAAGACCTCAGGATGAATGCGTGCTTTTCAGAGAGACCTTTTTTAGGTCTCGCACCTAGCGTTGCAGTGCGTAGCACTGCTCGCGCAGCGAGAGACTTCTTGTAGGGGGTTTAAAAACTAACCTAGGACTCGCACATGCTCGTGCTTTTCCTTTTGGCCCACGCTATTGGCCTTTGTGTGCGTCTTTTTAACAAAGACAGCACGCAATTGGCCAAAGGCGCGCGCATTGCTCTGCCCATGGCCTATTGGTGTCGGTTACCCGCACCGCCGCCATGTGGTTTCAATTATCGTGCCCAGACACGGGCACGATAATTGAAAACACATGTCTCGCTGTGGCGCGCGCACGCACACACACCACTCGTTTTGAAGTTGTTTCTTCTAGTGTACCACTGTAAACGTGTCTTGAAGCTGTGTGCAATGACCTTGGTGTTCTAAGAATGTGTGACAAACATCCTAACAATTTGTGGATCGTACTTTTTGTGCTTGGTAGAATCCTTCGCTACCACGTCCATCACGTATCAAGAGTGGAGAAAGCAGACACTTGCATATAAATCCTGGCCTACCTCCCAAATGTACCAAAGGCTGTACAGTGCACTAGTTTTCTAAGTCCTGACAGCATGGTCTAGGAAAGAAATGAGGGACGTATGCCGACTGCGCTGCAATGGGTGGGATGTTGCCCAAAACATGTGTACGGCAAACCTTGCTCTGTTCTGTTGCTGCTTCTTATTTCTGCTTTCCTCTGATAATTCCAACCACACACCACACGATTGCTGCAATCGAACACTGCAAGCGTGATATTTTAAAATGTGGCGATTGTTTGGTAAGATTTAGCCTCTGAAGACTGCATTTAAGCAAGCCCTTCTGGTGGGGAGGTGTTAATGCACCAATTCAGATTACGTGGTGAACGGCATTGCAGCATGAAGGATTGCAGAATCCAATCTCTCGGGGAGAAATGAGGATTATGGTGTTTAGCGTCAATGAAGTAGGCTCGGTCATTAAAATGTAGCCACTAAAAAGCATAAATATCTTTATTCTGTCCTCGGATATCGTTGATCCGATAATGGTTGCAGTCATGTCCCAGCAGAGTAGCATCATTGAGAGAGTTGACTACATTTTTAGTCGAAGTATGCTGTGCCGAGCTAACAGGTCTCTGGAATGTTTGTCTGCCTCCCACTGCATCCCATCCAAGGTGCTGCATTTGTTAGGCGTGGGAATGACGTGGTGAGATCAGACCCTAAATCAAATGCCTTTGTGTACATAAGAGGTAAAGACATTGAGTTGAATTGGCAATTCATCGTGTTTCACCTCTCAGTCGAACCCTTTGGGTGCTGTGTAGTGCACCGTGGTAAGAGGCTGAAATGTCTATTTGTATACTCTGCATGAAGATGGAGCAGATATGAGTTTGCTCTTTGGAGAAGGGTATACTAAATCCTGAACCTGCCTGTGTTAAAGTAATTTATTTGATTCAGGTTTAAGACAATCGTTTTTTGGAAGGTACTTGGATAAATAAATGTAGGTGACTGGCCTTGAGCATCTTAGTTGGAGAATTTCAAGGTCGTGAAGGGTTCGTCATGGGACCACAAAGGAAGTTGAAAGAAGTGGTATATTGTCAGGGTAGCAAAGCCAAAATGCTCTAAGGTTTATGAGGAATGAAAGCAAGAATTATGGGTAAGCCCAGTGCTTAATTTGAGCCGGTGCTTTCCGGTGCTAAGCACCGGCACTTAATTGGTTCCCGGTGCTCGGCGCCGGCACCTAATTCTCAACACCATACACAGAATAGTCTATCACATGGTGGCGCTGCTCATCTAATTTAGAGATGAGCAGATCAACGGTTATTTAGGAATACAATATACATTATATTTAATAATTACCTGCCTCCCCAGCCATTCCTTTAGCTTTCGGGACCTGGAATAATCTTAACCGTCACATTTACATGTGAGGGAGATGGTTAGTAGTTGTTTTGGCAGCGATGCTGGGGCCATGGGTGGTGCAAGCTGTAGTGGCCTCCTGGTCAGAGCCCTGGCACTTAATATTTTACAAATTAAGCACTGGGTAAGCCCCTTCCTATATTTTAAGAATTTATCAAAAGTATTGCACTGCACTGAGGTTTTTCTTCTACGCTGGGTTTAGTTTTTTTTTAAATAACAAATTGTATTAGGTTATTTTGCATTATGAGGGGCACAAGCCCTACAATGACCTGTATGATTTTAAGGATAAAGTTGCATCGTTAACCATTTTTATGATAATAAAACGTACCTGCCGAACATGCAGGTAAAGCAATAATACAAACGTTATGCAGACAGTTTTCGATCTCCATATTAAAGCATATGATACACCGGATTCAAAATATATATCATAGCAGCGCAGCAATAGCACACAATGAAACGACACAGAATAATATTCATCAGGGATCAGAGGGTGCCACTCATGGATCCGCCTCAGGCAGGGGGGGGGGAAGGTCAATCCCTCTGTACGTTGCCCACCATGACCAGATCCTACGATGTTTCCTGGGGCAGCCCCGGGCCTCAAAGACAGCCCCCATACATTTATCCAATTCATTCTTCCATTTGCCTATGGTCGAGGAAGATGTCGCCTTCCACCCTTGCGCAATATTCCTTTTGGCGATGGTAAGGGCCAGGAATAGTAGATGCTGTTTATATCGGTTGCCCCAATATCGTCAGTGGAATGTGGTAGGAAGAGTCGTGGGTGAAGGGGAAGCACCCATGCCAGCACTTTGTTAAGACATGACCGAACCCTGTTACAAAAGGGCTGCAAAGCTGTGCAGCTCCAAACTGTATGCAGGAATGTCCCCTCTTCCCTGCCACACCGTAAACATGTAGGGGACTGAATGACGCCAATTCGCCATAACCGCACTGCAGTAATCAATTTGATTCCCCGCAGTTTTGTATATGTATTCACTACTATATATATTCACTGCTATGTAAAAGTGGTGGCCTGAAGATACAGCCAAGATGGCATGAGAGCATGCTTCAAGATTGCCACAACATGATCCAGGTGAGACCACTTGTTTTGGGTTTCAAAAAGGTCTTCTGTTTTGAAGATATGTATGCAGATTTAATAGAAAACAAAAAAGGATAAAACAAAAATGGCAAAATCAAAAGTGCATAAACTTTAATTTCGAAATATTTAAAACACAATTTTTTTCACTGCCAAATTTAAAATACAGCTTAGCATTACTCTCGGGTTCGGGCTTAGTTGGCTTTGATTTTAAGGCTAGGGCTATGTTTTTTAGGTTTAGCATTAGGGCCAGTGCCAAGTTTGAGTAAGATTCATATAAAGTTGATAGAAAGAAAAGTGCATCTCACTGTTTTATATAAACCTAGATTTTGACACCAGAGAATTGTATACAATCAAGACAAGAAATAAAGCCAGCTGCTGATCTTAAAAATACACACATTGACAGCAAAAAGGGAGCCACCACTTACCATAGAATTCAATACTCTCATAGCAAGAGTTTCTCATTCAGGGGCAAAAACAAATGACATAGTTGAGTCTTGATGTGATATGGTCATTGATAGTTTATTTTCCTCAGCTACCTGAATTTACTGTGGACAGATTGCCTTGTATTTGCAGTAGGCCCTGGAGCATCGCGCTCTGCACACTGAATTACCTAAAAAGGCTAGCTCTTGTTGTGTGTGTATACCAGAAAGAATTAAGGCTTTACTTTGAGTTACCTTCTCCCAGGTGCTGAGACGTTTGGATTCATCAACCTGGCATTCTTTTATGATGAACGCTCAACAATCTTTTTCTGTGGTAAAGCATGGGCAAACTGTGCTTCTT
Organism: Triturus cristatus; assembly: GCF_964204655.1. Classification (NCBI taxonomy): domain Eukaryota; kingdom Metazoa; phylum Chordata; class Amphibia; order Caudata; family Salamandridae; genus Triturus; species Triturus cristatus. The sequence continues at coordinate 708,149,928 of NC_140594.1, read as the reverse complement.
TAGGTCTCGCCTGGCGTTACCAGCGCGCATGTGCTGCTCTCGCCATGCGAGGGCTTTTTGGAATCGATACAGATTCCAAGCGTGCACGCGGACGGACAGAAGATGTGCACGCGGGGACTGGATGCTTCACTGGCGGCGTGACACTGGGGACTTTTTTTTTGGGTTTGGCGAACTGTACTTTTCAATATTTGATGCTTTTAATGAGCAGCGCGGCATGCTGCGCTGCTTACTAAAACCATCAAATATTGAAAAAAAAGTCGGCAATCTTTGATTGTGCTCATTGGAGCGAGTGTTTGCATGCTTGTTTTTAATGTCTCCATCTGTCTTTATGCTATTGTCTCTTTATTTGTTGATTTGCATTGTCCTGCTATGTGCAAGGGTACTTTTATTTTTTACTCTTCCAGACCTGGATAAAAGAGTACGGAGTACCCTGGCCACAGAATACGGTACATTGTGTGTTTTGTGCAGGGACATATGTAAATTTATTTATGAATTAGCTGTTTGCAACAGATGTGCTGCACGTCAGAGTATCAAGTCACTTGAGGTAAAATGTTAGCAGTGAAGAAATTCAAACACGGGGAGAAAAAAGACGCATTGTTCTGCCTTCTGAGCTAGGGACTCGAACCCTGGTCTTTGGAGGTGGAAGCTGAGTTTAAAGACTAGAGCATGCATCGGAAACAGCATACAATTTACTGAGAGGTTGTAGAGTGCAATCTGTTGTATTTGATTAACGTATTCCGTATTACGTATGAGGCTTTGGGAATCGGTTACTCAGAATTATGCAGGTTTTTTGCCTGCTGGATATTGGAAACAGTTTAAAACAGCTTCTTCGCAAGAAAATGGAGGAAATGGCAGCGACTCACACCTTTAATGAAATATTGTTTTGAAAGATACCGACAGAATATGAATCAACAATAAGAGAAATACAAGCAAAATAATGTGTTATAATAACCCTTCCGTTTTGAAGCTTTTATAACATTAAAACAAAGGAACTTGAGGCTTAAAAATGATTTTTTATGCGTGAATCGAGCAGAGAAAGCACTGGTCGTCTCTCTGCTTCAGTGGCCTACATAAACCATTTTCTTTCCCCTCTGACTGCGTCCAAATCTGCATTTATAATTGTGGGATTCCTACTGCACTACGCATATTCATAGATCGCGTTTTTTTCAATCTCTTCAAAATAAATCGACGTTAGCATTAATGTTGGAAACTAGTAAAAATGGGGTGGTGATAATTAACAACAACATTAATAATAATTCTCGCTTCAAAGTTTAAAATCAATTCCTTCCTTTCAGAGGCTTAGAGGCCACGGACCCAACTATGTTTTAATCATTCCAGTTAAACGAAATATTATTGAATTATAAAATATGAAACGTTTTATAAGGCCTGTGAGTAAGCGCGTCGTGGCTTGGGGAGGAGGGTGGTTTGAATATTGGAGAGTGTCTTTTTCCGTAAATGTTCTGTTCTCTTCCGGGGACCAGGTGGGGCCAATCAGGGGACGCCGCCCTTTCCAAATGCAGAACAGGCCCTTCCGAGTCGCAGCCGTAGCATAGATTTATGAGGCGTGCGACGCAGATATATCGTGCAAGGTGTTCAGAAAAGTAAAAATAAAAAGTAACTCGACACGCCCGCTTTTACTTTTCACGACTCAAAGACTTTTTATTTCCATTTGTTTGTAATGTGTGATGTTTGTACTAAAAGCCCTGTTTAAATATGTCTTTCACCGTGCGTGAGAGTATAAGCTGGTTGCAAAAACAAAACGATGAAAGACAAAACAAGCATTGAAAATGCAATAGGTCTCACCTTTGATTAAGTTAAAGCCATTTGCTTTGCTACTGGTATAGTATAGCAAAGCAAAGCTTTGACTTATTTAAAGGCGAGACCTATTGCATTTTTAATGCTTGTTTGGTATATGGTTAAAGGTCTAGCAAAATGCCCATATGTCAATGAGTTCTGTCCTGCAAATAGAGGAACAACTCGACATCATCCTCCAAAAACATTGAACACCTTCACAGATCTTGAAACAGAGAACTTTCTTTGAGTCACTCTGAAGTGATACATTCCAGAACTTTCCACAGCACTTCACCCTTCTGCAAAGCTGTCTTCCAAAACACAAGTGTCTGCAGCGTAAGAAATTGTTATGTTGAACATGGAACCCTGCTGCAAACTTGAAGCTGGAGGCTCAATTCACAGACACTGTTGATATTTCGTTTTGTTTATTGTAACTTTATGTCACTGTATATATTTATCACACCGACATTGTAAATAATTAATATATTGATATCTTCTTCGTGTGCATTCTAGCACAATGACAATACTAGGAATTATCCCTAGAGGAATTAGTAGCCCCTCTTTTAAGTCACCACAGTGCCATCAATCATGGTTTATGGGTCTGGGCCCACCCAGGGTATCGTCTTTCTTCTACCCTGAGCTACCGCTCGAGAAGCGTGAGTTTTACGTAAGCGGCACGTTTAAATAACGTCCTCGAGGCAGACTCAGCAGCTTTCATCCTGCAACCCGTGCGGATCGCGGATGCCAGTAGTTTGTTTCTGAAGATAACTCACGTGTCTGTACCGCTGCCACGCGGCTTTCTGTAGCCCAGTGCGGTTTCGAGTGGTTCACACTCCTAACCTGGTTTTTAATTGTCACTTTCAGCGCCAGCATTGATTGCCCAGCATGAAATAATTAATTTACTTACACTACCCTTGACTGACGGATAAGTGTTTTTCTTTTTGCGTTATACACGCAATAAGACAATATTTGATTTAATGTACACACACTGACAAGCCCCTCTGCTTACAGATGAGGACGTTAACTGCCAAGACTACAACAGAGGATTAACTCCTGCGGTCCGCAATACCTTGCAGGTAAGCTCTATGTCGCACGGTTACCTCGTAACCTGCTTTTAATTATCATTGTGCACAACCTTGATCCTCCATTTTTAACCCTTTAGGTGTGTAACATGGACACCACCCTCACCCAGCTTGCCCTACCCTCTCCTGAGGAAGACCCGCAGGCCGAGGCCCCAAATAACCCTCTGATCCCCAAGACGGATCGAAACATCGACGCCCATATCTACTTAGCCTGGATCACAAGCCCCCAACTCTAACGTGCCACATGATGACATATCTCTGTATTCCAAAAGTACATGTAAATGGATTCCTATTGATTAAGTGTGGCCAGGTGTTAGCTTGGGCAAGAAACAAAGGACAAGATGAGGGTTTTCTTCCACCTCTATTTATTTCATAAGGGGAATTACAGGCTAGGCTGTGTAACAGTTCTCGTGGTGTTCGGCTTTAATCATTGGCCCTGGGGCTGTAGAGAGATGGGCGGGCCCTCCTCTGGGATTCTCGCCGTGCCGCGGGTCAGTGCCAGACAATCAGGAACAAGGGAGCAGAAATAAAAATAGAAAGAAACAAAATAAGGAAGGGTCCTCAACAGGAGACAGCAAACGCTCAGGGAAGGGAGTGTGGGGATAAAGGCCAGCTTTCCTCCACCAGTGATGACTGTGCAGTGCACGCTCCTTTGCTAGTGTTTGCTCTGCTGCCTATGGTAACACACTTACTTCTGGAGGTTACCCATAACGGGAGCCCTCCTCGCCCCAAAAGGTATGAATGTGGTCACGTACCTCTTGCAGCCACGTTCCTCCAGGAACGTGGCGGGCTCGAACGTAGTGCCGGATGGGGTCCGGCTCCCCTCTCCCAGCAGCGTGGTCACCCTTGGGAGTCTCCCGGGATGCTTCTCGTCGTGGCGAGATTTCTGCTTCCGTCGTTGCAGGCGTCGGATGGCTGGGCAGTTCCACTTCTCCTCCGGTCCTGCTGCGGGGCTCTTCGGCATCCTGTGGATCGGCCGGCCTCCTTTTCACTTCATCCTCAGCTGGTAACTCTCGCCTGATTGGAGCATGTGACCAGGTCACCTGGGTTGGAGGTAGCTCCCAAGCACCAGTCTTCTTAATGGGGTACTGCAACTCCTGCGACTCGAAGCCCGAGGCTGACTGGAAACAGAGCAGAGGGGAAACGTGAGGGGGAAACTGCTCCACCAAGTCTCCTCTCCAGCTGTCACAGGTAGGGTCTTCACAACACACCCCCACCCCAGACTGTTCCCGCTCGGGGACAGGGGAACACGAGAAAGAAAGTCCGTGTTCCCGTTTTGAACACCCCTGCGGTGCCGAACCTCGAAGGAATAGGGTTGTAGAGAGAGGAACCACCACAGGACACAGGTGTTGTTACCCCTATTACGGCTTAACCAAAGCAAGGGAGCATGGTCCGTGTACAAGAGAAAACGGGAGCCTTCAAGATAGTAGCGGAGCTTGTCTTCTGCCCATTTGATAGCAAGGCACTCCTTTTCTATCACAGGGTATCGTTGTTCTCGGAGAAACAGTTTCCGGCTGATGAATAGAACAGGGTGCTCTATGCCATCGTCTGATGTTTGGGACAATACAGCTCCTAGGCCGTTCTCGGAGGCGTCCGTCTGGAGGATGAACTGTTTGGAAAAGTCCGGGGTTTTCAGAATTGGACTTGAAGTGATAGCGGCTTTTAAATCTTGGAACGCTTGTAGGGTCAAAGGTGGTGGACTCAGGAGGTCTTTGGTTCTCACCTGGTTCCGAAGGAGCTCGGTCAAAGGGCTCGCTATCTATGAATAGTTAGAGACGAACTGTCTATAATAACCTAGAAACCCGAGGAAGGCCCTGACTTCTCTTTTGGTGGATGGGAAGGGGGTGTTTAGAATTGCTTTAACCTTTTCCTGTTGTGGTTCAATTATCCCATTCCTGAGTAAATAGCCCAGGTACCTAACTTTGTGGAACCCAACCAGTGATTTCTTCGCGTTTATGTGAAGGCCTGCTTCTTGAAGCGCTTGTAATACCTGCTGACTGTGGTGTAAGTGTAGGTCCCTGGTGGGACTGTAAATGACAATGTCGTCCAAATAAGCAGACGAATACTCCTGGTGGTTTCAGAGTACCTTGTTCATAAGTCGTTGGAAAGTTGCAGGTGCCCCATGGAGGCCGAAGGGCAAAACAGTGAACTCATAGAGTCCTGTCGGAGTGGAAAAAGCAGTTTTCTCCTGGTCTTGGACCCTGAGAGGCACCTGCCAGTAGCCTTTGGTGAGGTCAAACGTGGTTATATACTGTACGTCATCGTGTTTCTCTATCAGTTCATCGACTCGTGGTAGAGGGTAAGAGTCTAATTTGGAGATGGCGTTAACGGCACGAAAGTCTATGCAAAACCGGACGGACCCATCTGGTTTTGGCACTAGGACTATGGGAGGACCATTCGCTTGGGAGTGTTTTATCACCCCCATGTCCAGCATGTTCTCTACCTTTCTTTTAATAGCTTCCCTCCACGCAGCAGGTATGCGATAAGGCTTCAGCTTGACTACTTTCCCGGGAGGAGTAGACATTGTGTGTTCTATTAGAGTTGTTCTCCCAGGAAGTTCAAAAGAAAAAGGAAGCAGGGTGGCATGGAGAGCTTCTTTTTGGTTGTCGGACAAGGTATTGTTTAGTACCAAGTGTTGTAGGGTACTGGTATGCTCGGGGTAGGGAGAAGCAAGGTGTACGGTCTGGGGTATGGGACCCAACTATTTTTTTTTAGCAGGTTTATATGATACAATTGGGTACGTTTTGGTGAGAGTTGTAACACATAGGAGGTCAGATCGACCTTTTTGATGATGCAAAAGGGGCCTTTCCATTCGGAACGGCCCTTGGGTTGACTGGATGGAAGAAGCACCAGTACCCAGTCGTCCACCTGTAGATGGCGCCATTTCTTCCCTTTGTTGTAGAAGAGCTGTTGCTTGCCTAGGGCTTTTTCTAAATTTACATTGGCGAATTCCCTTAATTTGTGTAGTCTGGTGCGTAAAGCCAGGGTAATGTCAAGAAAGGATTGGGTCTCTTCTTTTTTTTCGTTTTCCCATGCTTCCCTGGTGATCTTCAACAGATCACGAGGACGTCTCCCGTACAGAAGTTCAAAGGGAGAACAACCTAAACTGGATTGTGTTTGACTTCTGATCACAAAAAGAGCCAGAGGAAGGAGTAAGTCCCAGTCCCGTCCTTCAGCCGTGAGCATTTCTTTAAGAGATAACTTTAAGGTGGCGTTATACCGTTCACACAGACCATCGGTCTGTGGGTGGTATACCGAGGTCTTGATATGCGAGATGTCCAGGGATTTACATATCTGGTTCATCAACCGTGAGACAAAGGGGGTCCCTTGGTCTGTGAGAATTTCTTTAGGGAAACCTACACGGGAGAACAGCTCGAGAAGCTTGTCACTGATGTTAGTAGTCATGGGAGCCCGCAGGGGGAAGGCCTCGGGGTATCGGGTAGCATAGTCCACTATGACTAATGCATATTGGCTGCCTTTCCTAGTGCGAGAGAGTGGCCCAATGAGGTCCATCCCCGCGCGTTCTAATGGTCTTCCGACAATTGGGAGGGGTTGAAGGGGAATGGCTGAGGGCCGGTATGGGTTTTTTCGCTGACATATTTCGCACTCTTGGCAATACTTGGTGACGTGAGAGTATATTCCTGGCCAATAAAAATGCTGTAAGACCATGTCGGTGTTTTTTTGTGTGCCTCTGTGTCCTGCAAGTAAATGTGTATGTGCAAAAAACAAGATTTGTTCTCAAAAGGCTTGGGGCACTAACAACTATAAGGGAGCAGCATGGCCGATTTTCCTGTATAGTAGCGCCATTCTCTATGTGGAAGAGGGGGTAGACAGGATGTGGGGTTGTGGTTGACTGAACTGCATGAATCCAAGCAGAGTGGGGTCATGCTCCTGGCTATACATGAAACTCTTATCAGAGATCCACGGGGCTTGGGTTAGGAGAGAAGCCGGTTCTTGGGGCTTGGGAGTGTGCATTTTGACGTTAAGGAGGTGCATGAACAAAGGGTTATCCAGTCCCAGGATCAATTGCTTCGGAAGATTGCGCAGCACTCCTAACTTGGCAAGCAGGGTTCTGCCATCCCCGAGGGTAATGGGTAGTCGGACTACAGGATAGACGCGGACATCCCCATGTACACACCTTATGGGTATGCACTCCTCTGTTGAAAGAGCTGACGGTGTCACTAAGGATTCAAGGATGACGGACTGACGACATCCGGAGTCTAACAAGGCTTTTACCCGCTTCCCCTCTACCTGCACACTTACGTAAAAGCAAGGCCCCATCTCTTCGGTGAATAAGGAAACGAGATATGCAGCTAACGTCCATGGGTTCTTCGGTTGTCGTTTTGTGGGGGCAGAACCGGGCTATGTGGCCCCACTCCCCGCAATCAAAACACTGAGGCCCCTTTGTTAGAGGAGGGTCGGAGCGGAAGCAGGTCGAGGAGGTTCGGAGGGGGTCTTGGGTGTTCTTTTTTCAGGTTTATGGGGGGTTATGGCTGGACGGCTCTTGCCACTTTCACCAGCTACCGAACGGGGTTGGGCCCTGGCGAATGTCGTGGCCATGTCTGCAGCTTCTTCCGCGGTGAGGTGCGAGTGTTGCTTCAGCCACCTCTGTGTTGGGTACGGTAAGGCCTCTATATATTGTTCCAGGTAGATCAGTTCCATGATCACCTCCTTGGTCCTTTCATGTGGTTGGAGCCATTTGTCGGCAGTAGCCTTGAGCTTAAAGTACAAAGTTTTGGGGTTGTCCCCTGGCATACCTCGTTCTTTCCTAAAACGTACCCGGTAGGCTTCGGAATCCAACCCCAGATGGTCCAAGATTACTCGCTTGATCTCTATGTATGGTGTGTTCCCTGAGGGGTTGGCCACCTGGTATGCGCCTTGCGCCTCCCCCGTTAATAGAGGGGCCAGAAAGAAAGGCCACTTGGCGTCTGGCCAACTGCATGCACGAGCGGCCCTCTCAAAGTTCGTCAGGAAGGCGTCAGGGTCCTCACCAGGGACGTATTTCTGCAAGGATATATTAGGGCCAGGGGACTGAACATCGGTTCTTATCTGGCGGGTGATTTGGGCTTGACCACCTGCAACCTTCTGTATACATTCCACCTGTTGGCTCATGGTTTCCTTGAACATTTCCCTGTCCGCCTGGACCGTTGCCATCTGTTTGTCCATTGCCCATTCTAGCTTCTGTTGTCCCGCAATCAATTGTTTAATTAGGTTCTCCATATCAAGGCTATGGACCTACAGTGCCCACATTCTCCTCCACGTGTTAGCTTGGGCAATAAACAAAGGACAAGATGAGGGTTTTCTTCTACCTCTATTTATTTCATAAGGGGAATTACAGGCAGTCTGTGTAACAGTTCTCGTGGTGTCCGGCTTCAATCAGTGGCCCTGGGGCTGTAGAGAGATGGGCGGGCCCTCCTCTGGGATTCTCGCCGCGCCGCGGGTCAGTGCCAGACAATCAGGAACAAGGGAGCAGAAATAAAAATAGAAAGAAACAAAATAAGGAAGGGTCCTCAAAAGGAGACAGTAAACGCTCAGGGTAGGGAGTGTGGGGACATGCCTGTGCAGCGCACGCTCCTTTGCTAGCGTTCGCTCTGCTGCCTATGGTAACGCGCTTACTTATGGAGGTCACCCCTAACGGGAGTCCTCCTTCCCCGAAAGATACGAATGTGGTCACGTACCTCTTGCAGCCACATTCCTCCAGAATCGTGGCAGGCTCGAACGTAGGATGGGGTCCGGCTCCCCTCTCTCAGCAGCGTGGTCACCCTTGGGAGTCTCCGGGAATGCTTCTCGTCGCGGCGAGGTTTCTGCTTCCGTCGTTGCAGGCGTCGGACGGCTGGGCAGTTCCACTTCTCCTCCGGTCCTGCTGCGGGGCTCTTAGGCATCCTGTGGATCGGCCGGCCTCCTTTTCACTTCCTCCTCAGCTGGTAACTCTCTCCTGATTGGAGCATGTGACCAGGTCACCTGAGTCGGAGGCAGCTCCCAAGCACCAGTCTTCTTAAAGGGGTACTGCAACTCCTGCGACTCAAAGCCCGAGGCTGACTGGAAACAGAGCAGAAGGGAAACGTGAGGGGGAAACTGCTCCGCAAAGCCTCCTCTCCAGCTGTCACAGGTAGGGTCTTCGCGACACCAGGCTATAAAGGATTGATAATTGATTATCAGTCCAACCTATAAATTATTCTAATTTTCCTTCTGAAAACACCCTCTGGAATTCCTTTTCCACCCCCTTCACACTAGAGCACCCTCCCCCTCTGCACGTTCGCCTGGAGCAACCTCTTTTCTGTTTCCTTTCTCCATTGCAGTAAGATATCTACTGTTAATTATGATTGAATAAAACTTTTGGTAATTTTTGATACATTTTGATTGTGCACATCATTATACTGATTGTTTTGATTACTGTGAGCTGACTTTGGGCTTGCTCTATAATTGCTTAAAAGATTATTGTAGGTTTGATTTATCTCGTTCCAAGTGAGGTTTAGGACCATTGTTTTTCGTACCAATTTGAACCCAGGTCAAAGACTATTATTGGGTCACCCCATTTTTCATAATGGTTACCTTGTGCAGGTGCTACCTGCGAGTGTTTATTTGTTAAATGTTTGTTATGAATTGTGCATATTTATGTGATATTGTAAAAGTAGCTTTATTTCTTTTGTATTTTCGTGATATTACAGTCCCTGTTTTATGTAATCAATTGATGTTCAAACTATGTCTGAAAAGGAAACACTATCTTATAGTGAAGATTATATTGACCGGTTACTACAAGCCCAGGGTGGCGGTAGTTTTCTAGGACTGACAACACCTAGCATTGACCTCACGCTAAATGAAAAAATATCCAAATTGGAGCGTTTAGAAAAGAAGTTAATCAGAATGAGGCTACAAGGACACACACTGGCCAAATATCTACAATCTAATGTAATCCCCGTAGGGCTACAAGTCAGAAATGAGCCAGCTATCTTTGTAGATAACACGAAATTTAAAGAGAACTTAAGCTTCATCTCCAATAATTGTTCCAGGCACTGGATGGTGCTTGGGATTGAGACGACTGTGGAGGAGGTACAACACCTGATAAAAGAAATAGCAGATCTGAAAAAAGAGATTACTGATGACAAAGCACTTAGCAATGCTAAAGAGGCACTAGAGAGATGAGAGAGAACCATTTGTGATTTCGACCTATATACACAAACTACCAAACTAGACATGGTGGCCAAAGACATAAAATTTTATGATAAAAAGGTCACTTACCCCTACCTGCAGGAAGGATACTATGTGAGAGAAAAACAAGGTACTTTCTCGAGTAGAGACAGGAGTGGTTTTCGAAGATACACCACCTTCTCGGGCTCATCAGTAGGAAGCGGCTCAGAAAGTGATACTGAACGCCCAGGCCCTAGCACCACCACACCCAACCTTGGACAGACTTATTCAGACCAGTAACCTTTTTTAGTAGAAGAACCATGGTGGGAGCACCGAGGGAGAGGCTGCCCCTGGGGGAGACCCAGGGCGATGAGGGAACCCACTTGGAACAGAGGCAGGGGGAGAGCAAGAGACAGGCGCACTTCCAACAGGAGACACACGGGGACATACAGACACGGCGCCAACATTACATGAAAATCCTGTGGTGAATTTATCTGACTACATACTGAAACCAGACGAGCAGAAAATCTTAGAAAAAGGTTTATCCTTTGTCCCCACCTCTATGCCAAACAACTTTAATTTGAAAGTGGAACTTCACCAGTTCTTCCGCAAAATAAGGCTTAAATATTACTTTCAAAAGATTCCTTCTCAACCTACCTTTTCAGGCAGTGGACTAAGACCCCCTTCCAAATGTAACCCCATGACACACTTAATGCCACATAAGATCTTGGCATATGAACAAGTAGTGATGCGGGATGTCAATAAAACTCTCTCCCATAGACAATATGTAAAATACAACACCACAAAACCTGAACGCCAAGCGTTAGAATCTCTTAAGAGCAACACAAGTATAGTCATCCAACCCCCCGATAAAGGCGGGGCGATTGACGTACAAAATGCTGAGGATTACAAAAAGGAGATTTTTTCACAGTTAGGTGTCCAACGGAACTATGAGAAACTGAGAACAGACCCGACTAAAGAGATTAGCAAAATCATAGAACACACCACCAGCAAGGGCCTTGAGAAAGGCTTTCTCAACAAACATGAGTATGAGTTCCTCAATAATAAACACCCAAGGATGCCAACCATCTATACTCTCCCAAAAATACATAAACGGATGCAGGACCCACCTGGGGACCTATAATCTCGGGGTGGGGGTCACTACTAGAACCGCTGTGCAAGTACATAGATGTGTTCCTCAAACCCATCGCAGAGAACACCACAACGTACCTCAGCGATCCGATGCAGATGATCCAACTGGTAGACGATCGTCCACACAACCCCACGACCAATCTGCTTGCTACAATGGACATTACTGCGTTATATACTAATATTCCCCAGGTTCCTGCACTAGTCTGCATAGAATCGGCATTGAATAAATGCCCCGCACCACACACAGTCCCTACGCAGTTCATTGTTGAACTTTTGGAGATTGCAAAGACTAGAAATTTCTTTAGATTCCAGGACCAACATGACTTACAAACTAAGGGTGTAGCGATGGGGGCTAGCTTTGCCCCAGTCTAGCAATTATCTATATGGATGAATATGAACACACATATGTTTTGAATGACTACAATCCATATATTGAACGTGTGGAATTGTGGCATCGCTACATAGATGATGTGCTTATTATATGGAAAGGGAGCGAAGAACAACTCAAGACCTTCCACACTTGGCTCAACACATGCTCAAATGACATCCAATTCACGTTGGAATTTGACAGGTCTTCGATCCATTTTTTAGACATTACCATAAAAGTAGAGCACCACACACTATATACTAGTCCAGTGGTTCCCAAACTTTTGACTCCTGAGGACCCCCATTGAGTCACCACTGGAAGCCGGGGACCCCCAAGCAACTTGTATGATTTAAATTTCAAACATTAAAACAGTAATTCGAAAACAATAAACACACGTGTTACACAAAAGAAATGCTCGAATTACTAAGGATTTTAGTACTTTAGATTGAAAGAATTTGCAAAAAACAGGAAGGTTAGTGCTGCATCTCCATGACTAACTTTTAAATGGTTGGTTTTATTTCGCAGTACGAGGCTCCTGCCAGGGCCAGACTGGAAACCCAAAGCAGCCCTTGCAAATGTTTTCAGACCAGTCCCCATACAGTGCACACCAAGTGCAGTGAGTGAGCCTGACCACTACAAAGGGGGCTTTGTGAGGCTCTCCCCCCAAGAAAATTTAAGGTAGCAATGGTGCATTCTACAACAAATTTATCATAATATATTGAATTGTATCAGTTTTTAAAGAATAGTAAATGATGACCTTTCTATGCACCAGGATACGGCAATCTTTGTTTGGGTTCTTCAATGATTCCCTTATTATCACCCTCCAACAGTGCCTCTCATCTCTCCATAGCCCCTTTGTCACATGTATTTCATTTGTTTTATAGCATCTCTCATACCATTGAAGGATGTCAGAGCACTTTACATTACACACATATAGGGGCAGATTTACAAGCCCCTTGCGCCATGGGTGCGTCACAAAAAGTGACGCACCGGTGGCTTATTTTAGTGCCCCATATTCCCAAGGCAGGAAAAGCCACCCTGCGTGACTTTTCCTGGTCTTGTAAATATGGCCCATTTGCACACAGCACTTTGCGTGAAGGGGTGTTCCATGGGTGTTGCTGTGGGTGTTCCCACGCAACACCCATGAAACCAGACACATTTCCAGATTTACTAGAAATCGTAAATCTGGAATGTGTCTGAATGCTATGCCTCCCCAGGAGAGGAGTAGGGAGGCGCAATGAGGAGAAATGTATTAATTTCTCCTCTTTTGTTTCCTCTTTCTATGCGTGTTGCATTCTGCAGCACGCATAGAAAGAGGATATCACCTCTGGTGATTGTTTATGTACAGGAAGGTGTCCCTTCCTGCACATAAACAATCAGTAAAACAATGACGTTTTGCAAGTTCTATGTGTGCTAATGCAGCACACTTAGAAGTTGAAAAACGCCATTTCTGATTGTTTGTGCAGGAAGGGAACCGTTCCTGCATACAAACAATCTCCCCACGACGCAGGCATCCTTGCACCATGGTGCAAATGTGCCTGTAGGCGCATGGCAGCAGTTTGTGCGCCAGCGCAGGGGGAAGCACATATTGTTGTAAATATGTCGCATCCCTGTGCTTTGAAAGTGACTCAGTGCAGCACAGCCAAATGGCTTGCGGCACACACTGAGTCACTTTCCTTGTAAATCTGCCCCATAGAGACAATGATTCATATGTGTAAATCAGTGTATAGAAAATGTTACATAAGGCAAATGCGACTACAAGGTGTAGGATTCACATGTCATTCATACTAGTAGGCATTTTTAAAGAGTGCTCAGTTTGGAGAAGCACAAACTCAGGACTCAGAACATAACACAGTGGTTAGCATTGACATTAACAATAAAAATGTATTTCCACCCAAATAAACCTTTTTTAGAAGCATCAGGATAATGAAAGACTTGGAAAAAACGTATGTTTCTAACTTGTAAGATCCAGTTTGCAAGCAGCTCCTTGATGACAGTTTATATGTCTCTGTGATAGATTACGATAGTCACTTAAGAACTGCACAGTAACAAAAAAATCTCTGTGACAAAAGCAGTAACCCACTAACCTATGCACATAAAAAAATGTTTTTTAAAATGCATGGTACACGTTCTTTGCAGTAGGCATATTAACCCTCTGTGCTACATTAGATAAGTCAAAGCTGCCATTTGACAAAACTCTCATCTCTCTCCAGCAGGCACATTAATCACTGATGTTATCTTGACACTTTTATTGTTGCTGGAAAACTGCTAATTCTACAAGGAACTTTGTTGTGCTTTGAAAATTACTGCCTGAGGACCCCCTGGGAATGTGTCACGGACCCCTGGTGGTCCGCGGACCACAGTTTGGGAAACACTGTACTAGTCTGTATAGAAAGAGCAGCAAACGCAATACCCTTCTGCGCTATTCGAGTCACCATCCCCGCAACCTCCGGGATAACCTACCATTCGGGCAATTCTTGAGGCTGCGGCGGAATTGCTCGAAGAAAGAGGACTACTTTGAGGAATCCTCAGGCTTAATGTCTCGACTAATTGAGAGAGGTTATCCCATCAGACTCCTCAAAAAAGCACGCAAACGTGCGTGGTTCAATCACAGAGAGTTCCTCCTCGGACCCAGACAGAGGAATATTGAAAATGAGGAACGCATAGTATGTGTCACGACCTTCTCCACAAAAAATAATGCCATAAAAAAGATCATTAATCAGCATTGGCATCTGATTTCAGATGAATTAGGCGATATGCCACCACCCCTGCACGCCTTCAGAAAAGGCAAGAATGTGAGGGAGCATGTCGTGAAATCTCTGTTACCTACTCCGGACGTTACCCGTCAATCGGTACTGTGGGGGATCCCCCAGTTAGAGGTCCCCATAAATGTGGTCAATGTAAAGCATGCCCTCTGGTAAAAGAAGTCAAACAATTCACTCACAACAACCACACCCACATACTGAAAGATCACAGTAATTGCAACACCGCTGGAGTAATCTATGCGATTACGTGCCCCTGTATGTATATAGGCCAGACCATCCAGAAAGTTAAGTCGCATTTTACAACATTACAGCCGCATAAAATGCCAAGTACAGGGTGCACCATTAGTGGACCATTTCACTACATTCGGGCACACACCGGAAAGTCTCAAATGGTGGGTTATAGAAAGAGTTAAACCAAATCCCAGAGGAGGAGATCTCACCAACGTCCTGAGCACACGTGAGTGTAGGTGGATACATTTATTTGACATAATAGCAAGGGGCCTCAACGAATATGAGGAAATTAGTAAACAAGTGGCAGTACTTAATAATTGCTAACGCCTAACTACTGGTTTTATAAGGCCGCAGCATGATAGGACAGCGACTGCACATTCTGATCTCAGTATGCCCCACTACACCACCCTGCAATCTAGTTCCTCCCCCTGTACATCATGTAATTTTCCAAAACAATTGTACTTCTATGCCCTATACTCATATGTATCTATTGATACTGTCTCTTTATAATTGGGCTCAGAAAATCCATATGCAATTAGTGATATGATTTACTTAAATGTATTGTTACACCGTTTAATATCTTCATAATAATTCACCCATGTAACCATGTAACACTGTTGAAATTTCGTTTAGTTTATTGTAACTTTATGTCACTGTATATATTTATCACACCAACATTGTAAATATTGTATATATTGATACCTTCTTTGTGTGCATTCTAGAACAATGACAATACTAGGAATTATCCCCAGACAAATTAGTAGCCCCTCTTTTAAGTCACCACAGTGCCATCAATCATGGTTTATGGGTCTGGGCCCACCCGGGGTATAGTCTTTCTTCTAATCCTAGCTACCGCTCGACAAGCGTGAGTTTCATGTAAGCGGCACGTTTAAATAACTTCCTCGAGGCAGACTCAGCAGCTTTCATCCTGCAACTGTGCAGATCGCGGACGCCGGTAGGTTGTTTCTGAAGGTAACTGCCGTGTCTGCACCGCTGCCAATGCCGCATTCTGTAGCCCAGCGCTGTTTCGAGTGGTTGACACTCCTAACCTGATTTTTAATTGTCACTTTCAGCGCCAGCATTGATTGCCTAGCATGAAATAATGAATTCACACTACCCTAAACTGATGGGTAAGTGTTCTTCTTTTTGCGATATACACGCAATTAGACAAGTTTGATTTAATGTACACACACTGACAAGCCCCTCTGCTTACAGATGAGGACGTTAACCACCAAGACTACATCAGAGGATTAACTCCTGCGCTCCGCAATACCTTGCGGGTAAGGTCTATGTCCCACGGTTACCTCGTAACCTGCTTTTAATTATCATTGTGCACAACCTTGATCCTCCATTTTTAACCCTTTAGGTGTGTAACACGGACACCACACCCTCACCCAGGTTGCCCTACCCTGTCCTGAGGAAGACCAGCAGGCCAAGGCCCCAAATAATCCGCTGAGGCCCAAGACGGGTCGAAACGCAGACGCCCATATCTACTCAGCCTGGATCACAAGTCCCCAACTCTAACGTGCCACATGATGATATATCTCTGTATTCCAAAAGTAGATGTAAATGGATTCCTATTTATTAAGTGTGGCCAGGCTTCATAAGAGTGATAATTGATTATCAGTCTAACCTATGAATTATTCTAATTTTCCTTCTTAAAACACCCTCTGGAATTCCTTTTCCACCCCCTTCACACTAGAGCGTCCTCCCCCTTCGCACGTTCCCCTGGAGCAATCTCTTTTCTGTTTCCTTTCTCCATTGCAGTAAGATATCTACTGTTAATTATGATTGAATAAAACTTTTGTTAATTTTTGACAAATTTTGGTTGTTGCACATCATTATACTGATTGTTTTGATTACTGTGAGCTGACTTTGCGAATGCTCTATAATTGCTTAAAAGATTATTGTAGGTTTTATTTATATCGTTCCAAGCGGGAAACAGAAAACAACACATATATTTTAGCATCCTTGTCATTAATAGGGAAAATGTGTTTTAAAGTCTATACATATATGTTGCAGCACCAGCAAGGGGCCCTGAAAATGCACAGACCCCTAGGGAATAATTACTCCTCTGCCCTCTTTCTGACAGGCCTGAATAACAGCTCATGTCAGGTAGGCAGTGAGTACATCTGCATAGCAAGCATACAAGGATCGGAACAGTGAGCCCAGTTATGGTAAAATCTGCTCTTTGCAGTACTACAAAACAAAAAAAGTCTGCTGCAGTTTGTGACATAAAAAAGAATGCGTTCATACTGTTAGTTATTATATATGGCAGGTTATGTTATTGATTTATGGAGTGAAAAAACTGCGGCAATTATGGTATCTTTTTTTTTTTATTCGTTCTTTTTATTGGCATTTGTGAAGAACAGGTCCAGAGTCAGGGCAATAACAAGCATCAATACTGCTTAATACAGCTATAGCATCAACAAATGAAACGGAGAACTAGGGCAACAGAACAATAAGTAGATAAACACAACAGCAATCAGTGGTACATTAGGTGGAGGTCCACAGCATTTCCATCTACATGGAGCCAGGCATTGCAACCCCATTATCCAGTGCTGGGCTCTGCCTCTGGCATCCCCCCCAGCCATCGTGACCAATAGCACATCAACAATCTCTTCACATGGAGGTTCTAGGCTCAGGTTCAGAACCAGGTGCGTGTATTCCCTCTTGACTATCCATCCGTCCGCTCAACCCTGGCGTGGTTGGTTCACTCCCTGTGTCATCCAACCCTTGTCCTTGTGTGATATTGAGTTCTATATCCTGCGTTTGAGTATCCGGCTCACTACCTTCATCCCTTTACCTCTGCATATCCTCCAAAAGTACTGCCCAAATCTCCAAATCCTCCTGCAGCTAATTATCTCAACGATTGAGCTTCATGTGCATCTCCTCAGCCAGCCCCCACTCAGTGACATTCTTCAACCATAGTGTGATTGATGGGGACCTTGTGATCAACCATCCTATAGCTACTCTCCTTTTCGTCAACACCACAGCAAGCCGCAGGAACTTCCAGTTTATCCCCCCCCCCCCTCTGGGTTGTTTGACAATACGGAGCAAGCACACTTGCGGCGAGTCCTCGAGTGTCAGCCCTGTCACGGCTTGTAGCCGTGCAACCACTGCCGTCCAATACACTCGCACTCTGAGACATGCCCAGGCCATGTGCAAGAAGAAGGCTCCCTCCCCCCACACCTGGGGCAATCAGCACTTCTGCCAGCATACATGTGGCTGAGTTTAATAGGTGTGTTGTACATGCAATGCATAAACTAGTGTTGCACGAGACCCACTTCACTAACTTGCAAGTCACTTTCTAGTCTGCATCCAACAGGGGTCTGTCCAGCTCCTCCCCCAATGCTTGCCGGGACGCAAGACTATCTGTCTTGAGTGCTTTGTATAGATGCGTCACCATAAGTCGTGTTGACCTAGCCGTCACTTAAAATTGTAGGGTCTCTGTCTACCTGGGCATTTGTGGGAAGTCATTTCAAATCTCCCACGCCATGCTTGACAGTTTGCCATACTGTAAAAATTGTCCACTTCCCACCACAAGTGTGTCAGTGCTTCTGTGAATGTAAGGAACTGCTCACGTGGGTAGAGGTCACCTAGTGTCTCACACCCCTCTCCCTCCACCGAGTCAGTGACATAGATTCACTAATATGGCTAAAGGACAGCAACGTCCAGAGGCCAAGGTCCCTAGCAAAGGGCAGCCTCTTCAAGATCTTTGTAACCGTGCACTCCCACAGCTCTCCCACTTGTCAGATCAATTACGGCACACTTAGTGGTGTACGCGAGTCATGCTTCAACAGTGCCATGAGTGAGTGTTCACCATAGGTGCCCGCAGTATCCTCCTCTACCAGTTATTTATCTCATCCATCCACAATGCTGCATGCTGCAGTTTAGAGGCATTGTGATAAAGCTCCAGGTCCGGAAGGCCCATGACCCCCTCCAGGAGATCCCGCTTGAGCAGTGGCAACGCCACCCTGCTCCTTTTCCAGGTCCACACCAATGAAATCAGAAGGCTGTCAAGGGTCATAAAGAAACTACACAGCAATATAAAAGGCACATTCTGGACTACATAGAGACACCGTGGAAGGCACACTATCTTCGCCACCGCTATTCTCCCTGCCATGACCAGCGGCTGTGTATTTCAAAATTGGACTTATTTTATCAACCCGCACACTAGGGTCAGCACAGTATTGTTGCGGACTATGGGACAACCAACCAACCATAGTGCTGAGGGAAACAAAACACCTGGGTTTCCCAGCGCAGTCCTAGCTGGGTCAAGTCCCCCTCCGGTGTCTCCCTCAATGCCTCCATCAGGTAAAACAGCGACTTTCTTTCAATGATGCACAGTTCTGCCACTGTTCCAAATTTCTCCAGGTGTGCCAGGAAGGTCAGCACCACTTCCACAGGCCGCTGAAGGTAGATTAGTACGTCACTGGTGTACAAAGAGATGAGGACTGTGGACTCCCCCACCACTATTCCAAATCCCCCCATTTCTTTTCGGAGCTTAGCCACCAATGGTTCCAATGCCAGTGTGAAATGGAGTGGCAAGAGCTGGCACCGTATCTCATGCCCTCCTCACCTCCCACTCATCCAACATCAGACCTCCGCTCTGCACCCTGGCTCGGGGCTCCATGTAGAGCAGTCATACCCACTTGCAGAACAAGGGGCCAACAGCCATAATTTGAAGCACCCGCTGGAGGTAGTTCCACTCCAGTGCATCAAAAGCTTTGGTGATATCCACTGACGCTATTGCGAGGTACTCCTCACTCTGGTCTACCGAGTGCCTCATGTGCGCTATGCGGTGTAGGTTGAGGGCCGTGTTTCACCCAGGCATACTGCTCACTGATCATAATGGACTAAATGACCAACCGCCCCTTCAGCCATTCCACGAGGATCTTACACAGCACCTTTGTGTCTACATTAAGCATGGTGAGGGGTCTGTAGGAGGCTGGACTCATCTTATCTGCCCCTGCTATCAGGACCCTACAGAGTACACCTTCCCTGAGGGTGGGTGGCATTACTCCCTTATCCGGTGACTCCCTGAAAACCTCGAGCAATGGCTCTGCCAACTGTATGGCATATACTGGGTAGTATTCCACCGGGAGCCCATCTCCTACGGGGGCCTTCCCCCTATTCATTTTTCTCATTGCCTCCCATAGTTCCTCCAATGTAATGTCTGCCTTAAGCTCCTCTCTTAGGACAGGAAGCAGTTCCAGTATTTCAAGACAGTCCAAATAACGGTCTATCACTGCAACTTCTACCCCAGCTCCTCCGCTGTACAGTTCTCGTAAGTGTTCCTCCAGGGTGTCATTAATGACCTGTTGGGCAGGTGGCCAAGGAACCATCTCATCTAAGAAGAGCCACTATAGGGGGTCTCTCTACCTCACGCTTGAGTAACCAAGCCAACAGCTTACTGGGTTTATCCCCCTCCCTATGCAGTAATTTCTACTGCCCTTGGAGGTCCAGTTGCCCAACAAATATTCTGTGATCTTTTCATCCAGTGCCTGCTGAAACAGCATTTCCTGAAAGGCATCCATTGGCATCCGCGAATATCTCCTTCCCTCTCGGCGCCCTTCATCTCCCCATTCTAACAGCAATGGGGAAGATCGGATAAATACCTGCCCAAATAGGCAGATGTTTATATCAGAGACATAATGGCAGCTGTCTCCAAAACCCTATCCAACTGACTATTGGTGCCATGGGTGGTGGAGTGGTATAAAAACTCTCTTTTAGCCAGGTTCAGCTCTCTCCAGATATTCTCACAGGCTAAATTATGCATAACCATCTCCAGCATTTTTGCCATACCAGGTTTCGTATGGACTCGGGGGAGTCTTCTGTTCGCATCTGGGACAAGCACGCAATTGAAATCCCCTACCCAAAGCAGACGTTTGGTCATGTTACATATCGGAAGAACTCCCTGTTAGGGGTGTACACATACAAGTGAGTCACATTCACACCATCCAGCGCTCACTCCACCAGTACGTATCACCCATTTGGATCTGCCTCAGTGTAGATCATACTGAAGGAGACCCCTGGGGCCACCCAAATCAGCACCCCCGTGCATAGAAGGAATTTGTGGAAGGCATCAATTGGTCTCAACGCCTCTTCTTCAATTTATCTGCCTCCCCCTCTGAGATGTGTTTCCTTTAGACATGCTATACTCATCCTGTGTGCCTCAAGTAGGAGAGCACCCAGTGTCTTTTCATTTAGGTTTCCAGGCCCCTGATATTTCCTGTGACTATCCTATACAGTGTCATTGTGCAATGTTGTCCCACCTGACCGATACCCTGCTCGAGGCAGCCCTCCCCCCACCGGTACGACTACCCTCCCGCAGTAAGACAATGCATGCATCAGTTGTGTACCCTACATACTAGTATGTTCCATAGCAAAACTTAAACTCCCCTGTAACCAGAACAACCCTAACAGGGCAATCACTCAACAGTAGATTACAAACAATATGTGGTCGCGGATCATCCTGTATGAAAAACAACACAGCACCCCCATTCCCACCTCACTGTGATCAAACTGACTGGTTTTGACCTTCACACAAAGAAACAAAAAAGTGCTACAGTAAAACTCCCCTTGTGCAGGAGCGAGTCTAGCCGGCGCTATCTCCTTTCAATAGGGCTGGCTTTAGTGCTGGTGGCGCCCTGTGTGACAATGTTTGTTGGCGCCCCCCCCAATGACCACCTCCACCATGGATTCTCTCACTAGCACCCATTAACAGTGACTCTGGGGCATATTATCCAGGACAGCGTTAAAATTATCGCCGGTTTAGCGTCAGAAAACTGCTGCTACAGCAGCGATAATGGGCTTGATAATATGCCCTGGAGAATTCCAATAGAAGCCCATGTTCACACAAGAACATGGACTTCTATTGGAATTCTCAAGGGCATATTATCAAGCCCATTATCGCCGCTTTAGCAGCAGTTTTCTGCCGCTAAACCGGTGATAATTTTTAACGCCGTCCTTGATAATATGCCCCCAAGTCTCTATAACCACACTCTCTCAGATGCATTGAATTACTTATATAGCACCACTCATACCAGTGTAGGGTGTCCGAGCACTTTGCATCACACACACATTACACAGAGAAAATCAATCATACCTGTGTAAATCAGTGTATAGGAAATGTTACATAAGCCAAATGACTAAGGGGCATATTAACTGGCCCCTCATAGCGGTAGAAATATTATCACCTGCTATCCTTGAAAATTATTGCCATGATAACGCTATATTAACAGTACATAGCGCTATGGCGATAATATTTCAGCGATAGCGGTGTTTACCATGGATCATCGCTGTTTTTCCAGCGATGTTCCATGGAAAACAGCGATAACATTGCTGATACGACCCTCCAACTACCATTATTAGTATGCCTTAGTCTGGAATTTAACAGACATTAAATTCCAGCGTTAAGGCCGAGGTAGCGCGATTTTTTTTCATCGCTGCACCTCCTTGTTAATATCGCGAAGCTGCCTTCGCGATATTTTCATGTGTTGTTTTCACAGCCACGCCTCCTTTGCATCTCATTAGCGATGCGAGGCGGTGAAAAATCGGGCTCTACATCAAAGAAACACGCGCTAGCGCATCCTTGATGATATTGCGATATAATTATTGCCGCTTATCGCCCGAAAACAGACGCTAAAGTGGCGATAATTATATCTCCAGCCCTTGCTAATATGCCCCTAAAAGTGTAGGAGTCACATGCCATCCATACTGGTAGGCAGTATAGTTTAAGAGTGCTTGGCGTGGAGAAGCACAATCTCGGAGTCAAAAAAGAAACGGCATAGTTGGGAGTTTTCTTTAATAATAAGAATCGATTTTTAGCCAAATTATCCCTTTTTGCAACATTAATCAATGTTTTAATAATGTATATGTTATGATTTACACTGTTGGAATTCTCTCTATGTCATGGAATTGAGCGATGCATCTGATGATGTATCGTTCATTCCAGACTGAGAGAAACGACGGCTGAACGGTTGGTGCTGTTTCGCTGATCCTGCTGTACCTGCAATTAAATTGTCGATTTACTACTACCAAGCGGATCGAGACTTCTTTACACTGGCGACGAGTAGACTTTGAACGATTGGGGACAGGCAACACGGCTAAGCACCAATTCCCCTACGCGTACTTTACGATGTTTCTTTCTATCCGTGAACTTTTAAATATTTATATTCCTTGACGATTGAGGGAGAATCGAAGAGAGGAACGACGGTCGGTCAACATTAATGTGAGTTGGAGCAAAAGTTTTCTACATTACTGAAATCGTACCGTTAGCCTCACGAGCCTCACGAGCTGATCCGTGAGCTGCTGGACTGCATCATTGTTCACGCTTGAATCTGTGGAAACGCATGTTTTGGAACGCACGTTCCTACGCGCCTCGTCATCTAAGCGGCCATCTTGTTATCTGTTACCTTGACAACGATACGACGGAGAGAACGAAGGAAATGTTTTTTTTCTTCTAAACAAAACTTTATGCTAAAACCTCTACGGTGCCAACACACACAGTTGAATTTTATATATTTCAAGAGCAGATGTTTAAAGGAAAGTGATTGAATGCTCACAACTGACATATTGTGCATTTTTTTTTGGGACAACAAGTTATGCACATACCCAAAAGCAATTTATGCTGGCTTTATTGAAGTTTCAAGTGTTTCTCTTTAAGTTTTGACTACTACAGAAAATGGCGTTAGCTTCATCATCTAGCATGTCACAACCTCCGCCCTTTTTATCAGAGGAAGGTGATCCGATCCTTCCCTGGAAGAGGTGGAAAAACCTTTTTGATTCTTACATTGTGGCCATTGGGGGAGAAAAGTTTTCGGCTGTTAGGAAACAAGCCATTCTCCTTCATAATTTGGGCGTGGAAGGCAGGAATACCTATGACAGCATGGATCTGATCCCTGTTGGTGATGGTGATGGTTCTCCAGGTGATGTGTACGAAATGTCTTTGATCATGCTAGAGAAGTATTTTGGACCCCGTATCAACGTAGTTCTGGAAAGACATACGTTTTTCACCAGGATCCAGGGTCCCGTGGAGCATGTAGGCAGCTATGTGGCAGCCTTAAAGACTCTTGCACGTACGTGTGAGTTTGGTGACCTCTCGGATTCATTAGTAAGAGACCAGTTAGTGAGATGCACTAACAGTGTTTGTGTTCAGGAGAAACTTTTATCGAAAAATCCTTCTTTGGTTGAAGCTGTGGCCATTGTAGAGGGTATGGAGAACACTTCTAAGTGGGTAAAATAGATCAGAAAGAACAAAGAAGAAAAAGGCCAGAAACCTAATGAAGTACATGTCATAGAAGAGGGTGAAAACTTTGAGATCTGCAATAGTTTGGCTAAAATTTCTACCCCTAATAATAGCAAGACTGCTGAGAAGGACACACGCATGCGTGCTCCTTCTAAGGGTGTTCAAAGCAAAGTGGAGCGTGACAGCCTTTCCGCTGATGGGGGTAGTAATTCTGGTGACAAAGCTACGTCAACTTGCCCTAAGCCTAAATGTATGAGGTGTGGAAGTTTTTCGCATTTTTCTAATTACCCGCACTGTTTTGCTAGAGAGGTGGTGTGTAACAAGTGCGGTATCAAGGGGCATTATGCTAGAGTCTGCAAGGCTTTTGACAAAGCCCGTAACCCACAGAAAAATGTTGAAGTAGTACGCACTATTCTTTTGAGTTTTAGGGCTGATGATGGGGAAATAGATGCTGATAAAATAGGAATGCCAGAATGTAAAATTACGGTTGATGGGTATGATTTCTCTGTTCTAGCTGACTCAGGTTTGCCTTTTACCATGATTGGTAATAGGCAGTGGGATGAGTGTGTGGGTCTCGATAATGTGACCTTGTTGGCACCAGATATCAATCCTGTTAGTTATGGTGGTTCTAAGATCAATGTCCTTGGTTATATTCAAGCCTCCATCAAATTTAAGGACAGACATACAATGGGTAAGGTTTATGTGGCTGAGAGAGGGGACAATTTGCTAGGATGGAGACATCAACGTGACCTTGGCATTATGCTTAATCCCTGTGCTAAGGATGCCAAGGATCAGGTTATGTTGGTGAACTCTTTGGATTCAAGTGGTGAGTGTTTTGATAAGTTTCCAGAGGTCTTTTCAGATGCCTTGGGCTGCCTTAAGGGGTTTGAGCATCGCATTGTCCTCAAAGAAAGAGCCATTCCCTGTGTACACAAGGTGAGGAGAGTACCCAATATGATGGTTGAACCACTCAAGGCTGAGTTGCAGAGATTGCTTAATTTGGGAGTTATTGAAGAGATTGAAGCTTCAGAGTGGCTTGCCCCCATTGTTCTTGCCCCTAAGGATGGGGGGGGCAAGTGTCAGGATGTGTGTGGACTTGAGGGGACAGAATGAGTGGATTTGGGTGGATCGTCAACCCTTTCCCAATATATCTGAGTCTCTCAGCATTCTCAAAGGAGCTAAGATTTTCAGTGTGTTGGATTTATCTTCGGCTTACCACCAAGTTATGTTGCACAAAGACTCAAGACACCTTACGTCTTTCGTGACACCTTTGGGGGCTTACCGCTTTTTGCGGATGACCTTTGGGTTGGCGTCTGCGGCGGCATGTTTCCAGAGGGTCATGAAGAGATGCTCAGAAAAATACCTAATGTCATGTTTTTTCAGGATGATATCTTGACATATGGGAAGGATGAAAAGGAACATTGTACAACTCTCTATACGGTGTTACAAAAGTTGAGGGATGCGGGACTCACAGTTAAGAGACAAAAGTGCAGTGTGGGGTTGAGTTCTGTAACATATTTAGGGCACATGATCTCTGGGGAAGGCATACAACCCAAGTTGGAGCAAGCCAAGAGTGTTGTGGAAGCTCCCATTCCTCAAGACAAGGACCAGGTGAGGTCGTTTTTGGGACTCGCTGAGTTCTATTCTAAATTTATACAAGGATTTGCGAGTGTAGCTGAACCTATCAGGGCTCTGCTTAAAAAGGGGACACAGTTTGCCTGGTCTTATGAGTGTCAAAAGGCTTTTGATTGCATAAAGGCTGGAATTGGTAAAATGCCCACCTTAGGACATATTGATGTTAATCGTAAGACTATTCTAACTACGCATGCTAGTCTTAAAGGTTTAGGGGCTGTGCTCTCTCAGGTTGTGGATGGTGAGGACAGAGCAATTGCTTTTGCCTCTAGAGCTCTTAAGGATGCGGAAGTTAATTACTCATGTATTGAGAAAGAAGCTTTGAGTGTGTTCTGGGCTGTACAACATTTTAAATTCTATCTCTGGGGAATTCCTTTTTTGGTCCGAACAGATCATCGTCCCTTGGTGCAGGTTTTCTCGTGCCGCCATAATGAGCACACTACACCCAGGCTCAAACGCTTGAGTGAGGGTCTCCAAGAGTTTAATTTTGTTGTTCAGTATATACCCGGACTGAGTAATAAATCCGCAGATTGCCTTTCTCGTTTACCGGTAGATCATACCTCAGATTCCACTGAAGTTGAGTGTGTACTTTGGGTTGCTGAGTCTGCCTTTTCATCTGAGGAGTGGCTGGAGGGTGTAGGCAGTGACAAGGATTTTGTTCTTCTTAAAAAGTGGGTGAGTCATGGCTGGCCTGATTATAAGGTTTTGGATCAGAATATGAGACCTTATTGGGCTGTGAGGGAAGAGTTATCATTTTGCTGTGATAATCTCATGAGAGGTGATAGAGTAATTCCTCCCAGTGTGTTCAGGGACACAATTATTAACCTTGCCCATGAGGGTCATTTGGGCAGGAGTTTAACGAAAGCCCGGGTGAGGGAAAAGTACTGGTGGCCTGGTATGGATCATATGATTGAGTGTGTGGTTAAAGATTGTTTGTCTTGTGCTTCCAATGACAAATCTCACACTCCCAGCAATGCTCCCTTGTCCCCTGTTGAAGTTCCTGATAGAGTGTGGTCGAAGTTGGGATTGGACATAGTTGGTCCGTTTGAACTGTTACCCTCTTTTGAAAGGTTTGTTCCTGTGCTTGTGGATTATACTTCCAAGTGGGTGATCACCAAGTGTGTGTCAGTGGCTAACACAAAAACAGTTATAGACTTTCTTAAGGATGTCTTTGTTTCTGAAGGAGTTCCAATGTTTTTAGTCACTGATAATGGGGTCCAGTTCGTTTCTCACGAAATGTGCAATTTTCTTAAGGATTTTAACATTGTTCATCAGAAGACAGCTTTATATTCGCCTCAGGCCAATGGGTTAGCCGAAAGGATGAATAGGGTGGTAAAAGGATGTGCTCAACGAGCTCTCGAATTGAAGTTACCCTTTAGCACGGTCTTGAGGGATACTTGGTGGGCTCATCGCACTACACCGAATGCTGTTACACTAAGGTCTCCTTTTGAGGTTTTAAGAGGGAGGAAAGCTTCTTCCAAGTTGAATCCTAGTTGGCTGCCTCCAAGGTTTGACAGTGGTATGTCTGCAGCTACAAGACGGACCAGAATTTCTAACTATCAGGACAAGTATAAGTCAAGTTATGATTCTAGGATGAATGTGAAATACAGGAAATGGTGCGTTGGTGACCAAGTGTTAGTAAAGAATCCTAGACATACTTTCAAAGGCAGATTTGGTTTCCTGGGTCCCTTCACTATTGTGGCCATCAGAAAGAATGTTGTGAAGGTTAACACAGACTGCTGGTGGAGTATGTCTAGATTAGTCAAGTACACTAGTGGTTTCCAAAATGTGGGGGTTCCTGGACCTTCTTTGCCTGATGGAAATCACTCGAATGGAAAGGATATTCTTGACAGAAGGGAATCCAATCATTATCCTCCAAGGTGTAGGAGGGCGCCTGTTAAAAGGGAAGACTATGTGTTGTACTAGTGCTTATATTTATTTTGCTATGTTATTTGATGCTGTGTTTTCCTTGCAGGTTGCCACATTGTGAGGTAGCTCTTTTTGTGCTTTTATGGGAATTAGTTTTATTGTAACATGTTTAGTTTTGTTCTGTTTTATTGGGAAGGGGATGTGTTATGATTTACACTATGGAATTCTCTCTATGTCATGGAATGGAGCGATGCATCTGATGATGTATCGTTCATTCCAGACTGAGAGAAACGACGGCTGAACGGTTGGTGCTGTTTCGCTGATCCTGCTGTACCTGCAATTAAATTGTCGTTTTACTACTACCAAGCGGATCGAGACTTCTTTACAGTATACTTTGCAGTGTGTATGCAGTTCTAGGATGAAAGTTAATAGCTCACTATTCTATATTAGGACATTAAGTTATAAATTGCAAATAACGAAAAAGATGTCTCTTTTGAAAGCAGTAACCTGCTGATCTGTTTACATTATATGCACTCTGTAATCTACTTGGTACACGTTCTTTGCAGCAGGCATATTAACCCTCTGCACTAACTTCACCAAAGTCAAAACCTCAACTATACAAAATGCTCATCTCTCTCCAGGAAGATAATTAATCACACGAGTTATCTTGACATTTATGTGAGGCCTGGTATTTGCCCGGGGAAAGAAACGCTGCAGCAGGTGCTTCAAAAGCATAATAAACTTTCAAACACGGCGCCCCCAGGAAGCCAGCCCCCGGTGCGGTGGCACCGGTCGCACCGCCCTAAAGCCGGCCCTGCCTTTCAATAAAAGGCCGAGGCGGCACCAGTTCTCACTCTAGCTGTCCTAACAAGCCCTAAGTGCATCCCTGTAGGGTACAAAGATAAACAACAGTACAGCGAGGGCCCATAGTTTGCATACTCAATACATGGGACCATGTCCCCACTTGACTTCAAGGCCTGTGGAGGCCCACAGCTTTGCCCCACAGCCCAGTCCCATGGTATACTTACACACTGCCACAACAGTTAATGACACCACACAATAAGCAGCCAAACGTCTCACTCAGACTGACAAAGTCGTAACAGGTCCCTCTGCCTCAGCACTCGTGCGACATGGCAGGTACCATCATCTGTCTGCTCCATCACCCATATACCTTCTTCTTGCAGAACAATGCGGGACAACTTGCTATTAGCAGCCGAGTCCGAGTCCATGGATCTACCACGGCGGCTGTTCCTTGCAGCCATCAACCATCAACCATCTACCACGGGTCCTTCTCACCATCCCTTTTCTCCATACAGCACCTTATCCTGTTGTTCCAACTATGCCCAGACATCCTCTGACGAGTCAAAAAAGTTTGTTTTGTCATCGTAATCCAGCCGGGAACAGCAGCATATAGGGCAGTCCCATGTTCCTGAGTTTTTGTTTACCTCCACAAATAATTTGCATTGGGTTTACAATTTTTGGGGATAGTCTGGAAAGATAGCAATGGTGAGATTCTTATATTTCAGAGGATCCGTTTCACAAGCTGCTTTGAGGATACAGTCTCTGTCTCTATAATTAAAGATCAGTGTTATGGGGGCCAGAGAAGGTGCCCCCAGTGCTGGACGCATCACCAGGGCAGGATACCCTCTTTCAATGGCAAATATTGGAGACAGGCCTTTCAGCTTTTCGGTACAAAGAACCCACTCCTCCAGGAAACTTTTGGCAGATTCCCCTTCCGCACATTTGGGAAATCCCACCAGGCGTAGGTTTTTACTATGGAACCTGCCTTTGGCGTCCTCTGCCCTGTCTTCCAGTATCTGGGCACTGGCTGTGAGTGTTGCCACCTGTTCCTGAACAGTGGTAACATCATAGCCCAAGCCACCAATGAACTCTTCTGACACAGTCACCCTTTCCGAGACTTTACGATAGTCTGTGCACAGTAGGCCGACTTCAAGTGCAACAGCGTCAATGTTCCAGTGTCAGTCTTACCCTCCAGGGCAGTGCAGGACCCCTGAAGCGCCTCCAGTAGAGCCTCCCTTGATGCCTCCCTCAACGATTCCTCTTCTTCCGGGCTCACCAATTGAGGCCCAGTCATTTGTGTGATTCGCCGAGGTAAACCCTGTGGCAGGTCGTACTGAGTGATAGTGTGCTGCCCCTTGGGCACTTAATCCTTCCCCATGATTGGCCCAGTGAGCTGGTGCCCCGAATGGTGCAGCCGCCTCCAGGCAATGCCCACTCTAGGTTCAGGTATTTTTCATTTCCCAGATGCAGTCAGGCCCCACTCCCTGTCCACAGTACCCTCCAGATCCCAGGCGCACACCACACTCCAGCAGTGCTTGCTCAGCACCTGCTCCATGTAGAGCAGGGGGTCCCATGCAGCTCCCTCGGATCAGGGCCACCCCCAATCCACAGTGGGCCAAGTGCTCCACTCCACCTGCCTTCTGGTCGATGATTGGGGGGGGGGCTCCTCCACACCCTCTGGTGTTCAAGGGCGGGGCTACCAGCATCCAGCTGCACAGAGCCTCAGTACTCCGGGCCCCCTTGATTTCACAGCTAGCCAACACTGCCACACAGTTGTGGGGGGCAGGCAAGAACACCCCTGCTCAGCCAGGGAGAGTACTCCAATCAAGACAAAGTCTGGTGCATTCACCGCTACTCCATCCCCCTCTTGGCATGTGTCTCAACCTCTCTTGGGTGCAATCATTTGAGGCCAGTAGTGGGGTGGGATACCAAACATCACCATGCAAAATCCTGGCCTTAAATTTGACAGGTCTGGCCGCAAAATCCTGGCATTAAATTTGACAGGTCTGGTCCTTAAAATGACAGGTCTGGCAGGAAAACTCCTGGCCTTAAATTTGACAGGTCTGGCCGCAAAATCCTGGCATTAAATTTGACAGGTCTGGTCTTTAAAATGACAGGTCTGGCAGGAAAAATCCTGGCCTTAAATTTGACAGGTCTGGCCGCAAACTGCTGTCCTTAAATAACTCTGGTTTTAAAAGGGGTGACATGTAGGGCTAGTCCTAAAAGTGGCAGGTCTGGCTGCAAAACATGGATAGTTGTGTATATGTTTAAAAGTGCACAGAAAAGTGCATGCATGTAGGAGGGAAATGTCTGGGCATGTTTTAAAACTGGGGGGTAGCAGACAGCTGGTGGGTGAACAGCTGCGGAGCAGTCCTGAGACCCAGGGCCTTGGAAAGCTCGGGCCTGTAGGTGTCAAGGTTGTAAAGGGGTAACAGGTGTGGGCTGGGGGAGGACGAGTGAAAAAAACCAGCCCGGGCCCCCGACATCCTGAAACAGGGTGGGCAACTGGCAGGGTGTAATTCCCACATGCCAAACCTCAGGGCCGTAAAAAGTGACAGGCCTAGTCTTAAATGTGACAGCTCTGGACTTAAATGTGGCAGGTCTGGCAGGAAAAAACTTCTGGCCTTAAATTTGACAGGGGTCGGGGGTTGGAGATAGATCCTGATCCCTGGAGCCCGCCTCCCCAGCAGAAGGGCCATACAGCTTTAACACATGAGGACCCTTATAAAAGTGTCAAGAAGGTGTAAAGAGTTATGCAATGGCCACCCAAGCAATGGTGTCTAACCCTAATGTACCAGATGTCAAAATAATAAAAGTGTTGTACTGTTTATACTGTACAAGGATAGAAAAGGTTCCCACCCCAAAGACCACCGGGATATTGTTCTAAACCACCCAACAAGCCATAAAGGAGTGTAGGGTCTTCAAATTAGCATGCAGGGACAAATATAAAAAGGCCCCTTAAGGATTCCTGTCCCAAACACACATGCAAAAACCCCGGGGGAGCGACCTGCCTGGATTGTATTGCTGGACCTTAAGGATTCCTGACCCAGCAGCCATTCAAAAACCCTTGGGGAGCAACTTGCCTGGATTGTTCTGCTGCAGAGAGCCACCCCAGGAACTTAAAGCAAGAATGGACCTGAGCCACTTATCCCAGATTGACGCCGCCTGCTACACTGTAATGGAGGGAAATAAGGGATGACGGCATGGTGCATGTTTAGGGGTTATTTAAAGTATTAGGGACACTGCATCTAAGTGAGCATAGACGCATTTTTAAATGGGGCGCAGTGCATTTGTAGTATTGTACCCTAGAGGTTTTAATTAAGCTTTAAGGCTTTAAGGCTGGTTACTGTGAATAATGTTGGCATTAAAGTTTTAAAAGGCGCAAAATACAATGTAGATGTATTTAAAGTGTACAAAGGAGGGCCTGGTTGTGGCGCACGGGTTGTAGGCGAATGATTATACATTTTTATAGAAACATTTTACCATGCAGCTGTACATTTAGGGTCAAGGATGTTAGAGGTTATGAGGCGCTTGTATTGCAAGTTTACCAGAGGGCCTTTAAATAAAATACAAGGTTTACAAATTCAAAATAAATAATACAATTTGGTACTCACCAACCATGTTTATCCTGACGGTGAACTGTCGCAGAAGTCATAGCTTTCAGGTGTTAAAATAAAAGCTGCAAAAAAAAAAAAAAGTCCGTGGATCCTCAGGAGTCCGGGCTGGTATGGGGCTAGCTGTCTTTTTAAAAAAATTGTAAAGCCCCAGAGCCTGCATGCTGCAGGAGCTTACAGGAGTGTACAGGGTTTTATTTAAAAATAAAAAATAGCCATGATCACTCTTACGGATGGCGATGGTCTGGGGGCTGGTTCACTGGTGTCCTGGGTGGCCTCGCGGCCGCTTGCCGCTCTTTTTTTTTCTTTTCTAAAATGCCCCCGAGCCCGCTTGATGGTGGCGCTGCTCAGGGGTTTGCTGGTGCCGATTCCCTGGGGTCCTGGGTGGCCTTGCGGCAGCATGCCGCTCTTTTTTATCCAAAAAATGCCCCCGAGCCCGCTTGATGGTGGCGCTGCTCGGGGGTCTGTGTGCTGGTTCCCGGGTCCCGGGTGGCCTTGCGGCCGATTGCCGCTCTTTTTTAAAATGTAAAAAATGTCCCCCGAGCCCGCTTGATGGTGGCGCTGCTCGGGGGCCTGTGTGTTGGTTCCCTGGGGTCCTGGATGGCCTTGCGGCCGATTGCCGCTCTTTTTTAAAATGTAAAAAATGTCCCCCGAGCCCGCTTGATGGTGGCGCTGCTCGGGGGCCTGTGTGCCGGTTCCTGGGGTCCTGGATGGCCTTGCGGCCGATTGCCGCTCTTTTTGTTTTTCAAAAATGTCCCCCGAGCCCGCTTGATGGTGGCGCTGCTCGGGGGCCTGTGTGCGGGTTCCCTGGGGTCCTGGATGGCCTTGCGGCCGATTGCCGCTCTTTGCTCTTCTTTTTTTTCAAAAATGTCCCCCGAGCCCGCTTGAGGTTGGCGCTGCTCGGGGGTGCTGGCGACGGTTCCTGGGGTCCGGGGGCCTCAGGGACCCGGCTGCGGCGCTTTTTCCCCCCAAAAAATGACCTCGAGGCCGCTTGCTGATGGCGCGGCTTGGGGGGTGTTGGTGCAGGCTCCGTGGTCGCGCTTCTCCAAGGCAATGTCTTCTAAATGATATAAAAAATTACTCCAGGAACATCTTTGTCGATTTTTGCAACTTTTTAAATAATTGCCTTGTGGGGACCTGTGTTTTATGAAGTGTGTTTATATTTTTGCTCAACTCTGCCCCTGTGGATCGGAGGCGGTACGGCAGTCTTAAACACACTTTGCATTTAAACACTTTCCTCACCAGAAGCAGCAGAAAGGACAGACATACCAAAGTAAAAGCTGCATAACCCTGTGTTTTTCCAAATATTTTCCATTCAATTTACCCTTTTCTCTATTGATTTTAAACTTTTTGGGTCTATAAATTATTAGTGGCCTTCTATAGATTGCTAAAAGAAATTTGGGTCACTAATGCCATTTGAAACATATCTGCAAATAAACAATGATGGTGCAATAATATGGAATACAATTTAAAATGAATAGATCGTTTTTGGCAAGTAGCCTTAAGGCATCAATGCCTATTGTTGCATTTTAATGCTTATATCAGAAATTCAGAATCTGTATATTACTTTGCCTTTGTTTAAATATCAATTTGCACCATGAATATGTTCTTTTAGATGATGGCTAGATGAATGAGTTACTAGCATTGTATTGCAATAAGGGTAACATTCTCACAAGCAGTGAACTGAAGCAATGGGGATGTTTATTTTTAACAGAAAAGGCATGTTCTTATAATTACAGTGAACTTCTTAAAATATGTATGCAAATATTGCCATAATATGTTAGTGCATTTAAAACATTTGAACTGCTTAATTTAAAATTGGTTCCTAAAGCTTACCAAATTAAAACAGTTTGTTGACATTCCCAAGGGTGGATGAAGAACAATCATAACAAGCACTGGCAAAGCCAATAGGTCTCGCCTATGGAAGAGCTATTGGGTTTGCCAATGTGTTTTAGACATCTTGTACACCAGCTTGACTGCTGTTTAGCATGGCTAAACGTTAGTGGCGTGGAGTGTCCTAGAGTGGAGTGGAATACAGTGAAGTAAAGGGTGGTGGAGTGGAGTGGAGTGTTGTGGAGGAGTGGAGTGTTGTGGAGTGGAGTGTTGTGGAGAGGATTAGAGCAGAGTGTTGTAGAGTGGATTAGAGCAGAGTGGATTAGAGCAGAGTGGAGCGGAGAGGATTAGAGCAGCGTGTTGCAGAGTGGATTAGAGCAGATTGGATTAGAGCAGAGTGGATTAGAGCAGAGTGGAGCGGAGTGGATTAGAGCAGAGTGGAGTGGAGTGGATTATAGCAGAGTGTTGTAGAGTGGATTGGAGCAGAGTGGATTAGAGCAGAGTGGATTAGAGCAGAGTGGAGCAGAATGGATTAGAGCAGAGTGTTGTAGAGTGGATTAGAGTGGATTAGAGCAGAGTGGTGGAGAGTGGATTAGAGCAGAGTGTTGTAGAGTGGATTAGTGCAGAGGGGTGGAGAGGGCATTAGAGTAGAGGGGTGGAGAGTGGATTAGAGCTGAGTGTTGTAGAGTGGATTAGAGCAGAGTGGATTAGAGCAGAGTGGAGTGGAGTGGATTGGAGCAGAGTGTTGTAGAGTGGATTGGAGCAGAGTGGATTAGAGCAGAGTGGAGCAGAGTGGAGTGTTGTAGAGTGGATTAGAGCAGAGTGGAGTAGAGTGGATTAGAGCAGAGTGGTGGAGAGTGGATTAGAGCAGAGTGTTGTAGAGTGGATTAGAGCAGAGGGGTGGAGAGGGGATTAGAGCAGGGGGGTGGAGAGTGGATTAGAGCAGAGTGTTGTAGAGTGGATTAGAGCAGAGTTGATTAGAGCAGAGTGGATTAGAGCAGAGTGGAGTGGAGTGGATTAGAGCAGAGTGTTGTAGAGTGGATTGGAGCAGAGTGGATTAGAGCAGAGTGGAGCAGAGTGTATTAGAGCAGAGTGGATTAGAGCAGAGTGTTGTAGAGTGGATTAGAGCAGAGTGGTTGAGAGTGGATTAGAGCAGAGGGGTGGAGAGTGGATTAAAGCAGAGTGTTGTAGAGTGGATTAGTGAAGAGGGGTGGAGAGTGGATTAGAGAAGAGGGGTGGAGAGTGGATTAGAGCAGAGTGGATTAGAGCAGAGTGGATTAGAGCAGAGTGGAGCAGAGTGGATTAGAGCAGAGTGTTGTAGAGTGGATTGGATTGGAGCAGAGTGGATTAGAGCAGAGTGGAGCAGAGTGGATTAGAGCAGAGTGTTGTAGAGTGGATTAGAGTAGAGTGGAGTAGAGGGGATTAGAGCAGAGGGGTGGAGAGGGGATTAGAGCAGAGGGGTGGAGAGGGGATTAGAGCAGAGGGGTGGAGAGTGGATTAGAGCAGAGTGTTGTAGAGTGGATTAAAAAAGAGGGGTAGAGAGTGGATTAGAGCAGAGGGGTGGAGAGTGGACCAGAGCAGAGGGGTGGAGAGTGGATTAGAGCAAAGGGGTGGAGAGTGGTGGGGTGGAGGGTGGATTAGAGCAGAGGGGTGGAGAGTGGTGGGGTGGAGAGTGGATTAGAGCAGAGGGGTGGAGAGTGGATTAGAGCAGAGGGGTGGAGAGTGGAATGAGTGGGGTGGAGAGTGGTGGGGTGGAGAGTGGAATGAGTGAGGTGGAGAGTGGTGGGGTGGAGAGTGGAATGAGTGGGGTGGAGAGTGGTGCGGTGGAGAGTGGAATTAGTGAAGTGGAGAGTGGTGAGGTGGAGAGTTTTGGAATGGCATAGAGTAAAGTGGCATGAAGTGGCATAGAGGGAGATATGTAGAGTGGAGAAGCGTGCCGTACAGTGTTGTACAGTGGGGGATGAGGAATGCAGTGTCATAGAGTGGAGGGGTATAGAGTGGAGTGTCATAAAGTGGAATGTTGTAGAGTGGAGGGGCATAGGACCAGATGTATTAAAGCATTTTGCATTCGCCAATGGTGTGAATCGCAAAATTTGGCAGTTTGCAAATCCCTAATGCATATGCAAGAAGCCTTTCCTAAATGCAAACTGTGAATTTAGGAATTGCTAATTACCGTCAACTTCAAGTTGATGGTAACCATATACGAATTTTTAAAAATGTATTATTCAAAGTGTCATGCTGCGCACACATGCCCTTAGAGCGTGTGTGCGCTTTACATGTGCACAATTTGAATTTTGAGGGTGCTTCAGGGGGGGCTCATGCCCCTGGGCACCCTTGGCTTTGCATTCACTAATTTGCGATTACCAATTAAGTAATCGCAAATTAGCAAATGCAAAGCCACCCGCAACTATGGACCTTTTGGCCCATAGGAATGAATGGAGTCATATTACCTAATAGTGATTCATTATTTACCTGATCACTATTAGGTAATATTAAGGAATCTCTAAATATTTTGCGATTCCTACCTACATAGCATTTTGCAATTACCAAATCGCGATTCGGTACAAATCGGCGTAGAGTGAAGTAAAGTGGTGTGGTAAAAAGTGAAGTGAAGTGGAGTGTCTTAGAGTGTCTTAGAGTGTCTTAGAGTGTCGTGGAGTGTCGTGGAGTGTCGTGGAGTGTCGTGGAGTGCCGTGGAATGGAATGGAGTGTTGTGTCGTGGAATGGAATGGAGTGTCGTGAAATGGAATGGAGTGTCGTGGAATGGAATGTCATAAATGTAATAGAATGTCATGTCATGAATGTCATGGATGTCATGGAATGGAATGTCATGAATGTCATGGATGTCATGGGCTGGAATGTCATGTCATAACTGTCATGGAATGTCATATCATGGAATGTCATGTCATGGATGTCAGGAATGTCATGTCATTAATGTCAAGAATGTCATGAATGTCATGAATCTCATGTCATGGAATGGAATATCAGGAATGTCATGTCATGAATGGAATGTCATGTCATGAATGTCAGGAATGTCATAATGAATGTCAGGAATGTGATCAGGAATGTCATGGAATGGAATGTCAGGAATGTCAGGAATGTCATGTCATGGAATCTGGAGTGTCATGTCATGGAATGTCAGGAATGTCATGTCATGTAATGTTATGGAATGTCATGAATGTCCTAAATGTCATGTCCTGAATGTCAGGAATGTCATCAGGAATGTCATGGAATGGAATGGAATGTCAGGAATGGAATGTCTTGAATGTCATGGAATTTCAGGAATGTGAGGAATGTCATGTCATGGAATGTCAGGAATGCCATGTCATGGAATATCAGGATTGTTATGTCATGAATGTCATGAATATCAGGAATGTCAGGAATGTCATGGAATGTCATGTCATGAATGTCAGGAATAACAAAAACAGGAGAAGACCCGTTATCCCAGTTGAGTCCGGGCAAGTATAGTAACAAAAAGACAATGTCTCAACTGGTTAATAATGTGGAGGGACCGTTAGGATTTTGGAATTAATAATAATGATCATAATGCTCTACTTTCTGTAAATACTTTGTTTGACCCTTATTGTTTATTTATCTTGCGCCGCCTCATGTTGCTCCCTCACCCTTGTGCCACTGCGCCATTTCACTCATCACTACACCCCCAGTGCTCACATGGTTGTTATGGTTACTGTAATTTAGTTGTGCTATGTACTTCTATCTATAAATAACAACCCTTACCCTTTCCTTGGTCTCCTTGTTTTTTCCTGTTCGCTATGATTAATTCCAAAATCCTAACGGTCCCTCCACATGATTAACCAGTTGAGACATTGTCTTTTTGTTACTATGAATGTCAGGAATGTCATGGAATGGAATGTCAGGAATGTCAGGATTGTCATGAAATGGAATGTCAGGAATGTCATGGAATGGAATTTCAGGAATATCATGTCAAGAAATGGAATGTCAGGAATGTCATGATTTGGAATGCAATGTCAGGAATGTCATTTCATGGAATGGAATGTCATGAATGGAAGGTCATGTCATGAATGTCAGGAATGTCATCAGGAATGTCAGGAATGTCATGCAATGGAATGTCATGAATGGAATGTCATGTCAGGAATGTCATCAGGAATGTCAGGAATGTCATGGAATGGAATGTCAGGAATGTCATGAATGATATGGATTGGAATGTCATGGAATGTCATGTCATGAATGTCATGGAATGTCATCTCAGGAATGCCATGGAATGTCATGGAATGTCATGACTGTCATGGAATGGAATGTCATGAATGTCATGGAATGGAATGTCAGGAATGTCATGTCATGGAATGTCAGGAATGTAATGTCAAGGAATGGAATGTCAGGAATGTCATGTCTTGGAATGCAATGTCAAGAATGTCATGTCATGGAATGGAATGTCATGAATGGAATGTCATGTCATGAATATCAGGAATGTCATCAGGAATGCCATGTCATGGAATGGAATGTCATGGAATGTCATGAATGTCAAGAATGTCATGTCATGGAATGTTATGAATGTCATGGAATGGAGTGTCAGGAATGTCAGGAATGTCATATCATGGAATGAAATGTCAGGAATGTCATGTCAAGGAATGGAATGTCAGGAATGTCATGTCTTGGAATGCAATGTCAGGAATGTCATGTCATGGAATGGAATGTCATGAATGGAATGTCAGGAATGTCATCAGGAATGTCATGTCATGGAATGGAATGTCAGGAATGTTATGTCATGAATGTCATGGAATGGAATGGAATGTCAGGAATGTCATTGAATGGAATGTCAGGAATGTCATGAATGTCATGTCATGGAATGTCAGGAATGTTATGGAATGGAATGTCAGGAATGTCATGGAATGGAATGTTAGGAATGTCATGGAATGTCATGAATGTCATGGAATGGAATGTCAGGAATGTCATGTCAAGGAATGGAATGTCAGGAATGTCATGTCTTAGAATTCAATGTAAGGAATGTCATGTCATTGAATGGAATGTCATGAATGGAATGTCATTTCATGAATGTCAGGAATGTTGTCAGGAATGTCATGTCATGGAATGGAATGTCAGGAATGTCATGTCATGAATGTCATGGAATGGAATGTCATGTAATGGAATGTCAAAAATATCATGTCAAGGAATGGAATGTCAGGAATGTCATGTCTTGGAATGCAATGTCATGTAATGGAATGGAATGTCATGAATGGAATGTCATGTCATGAATGTCGTCAGGAAGGTCATGTCATGGAATGGAATGTCAGGAATGTCATGTCATGAATGTCAGGAATGTCATTTAATGGAATGAAATGTCATCAATGGAATGTCATGTCATGAATATCAGGAATGTCGTCAGGAATGTCATGTCATGGAATGGAATGTCAGGAATGTCATGTCTTGGAATACAATGTCAGGAATTTCATGTCATGGAATGGAATGTCATGAATATCAGTAATGTCATGGAATGGAATATCAGGAATGTCATGAATGTCATGGAATAGAATGTCATGGAATGAAATGTCAGGATGTCAGGAATATCATGTCATGGAATGGAATGTCATGAATGTCATGGAATGGAATGTCAGGAATGTCATGGAATAGAATGTCACGAATGTCACAAATGTCATGTCATGGAATGGAATATCAGGAATGGCATGTTAAGGAATAGAATGCCAGAAATGTTATGTCTTGGAATGCAATGTCAGGAATGTCATGTCATGGAATGGAATGTCATGTCATGAATGTCAGGAATGTCATCAGGAATGTCATGTCATGGAATTTAATGTCAGGAATGTCATGTCATGAATTTCAGGAATGTCATGGAATGGAATGTCATTAATGTCATGGAATGGAATGTCATGAATGTCATGGAATGTCATGAATGTCAGGAATGTCATGTCATGGAATGTCATGGAATGTCATGCATGTCATGGAATGGAATGTCAGGAATGTCATAAATGTCATGGAATGTCATGAATGACATGGAATGGAATGACAGGAATGTCATGTCAAGGAATGGAATGTCAGGAATGTCATGTCTTGGAATGCATTGTCAGGAATGTCATGTCATGGAATGGAATGTCATTAATGGAATGTCATGTCATGAATATCAGGAATGTCAGGAATGTCATATCATGGAATGGAATTCATTGAATGGAATGTCATGGAATGGAATGTCATGAATGTCAAGAATGTCATGTCATGGAGAATGTCAGGAATATCATGTCTTGGAATGTAATTTCATGTCATGGAATATCAGGAATGTCATGGAATGGAATATCGGGAATGTCATGCCATGGAATGGAAT
The DNA here is from genome assembly GCF_964204655.1 of Triturus cristatus. NCBI lineage: Eukaryota > Metazoa > Chordata > Amphibia > Caudata > Salamandridae > Triturus > Triturus cristatus. The sequence goes on along the minus strand of NC_140594.1, from coordinate 708,110,094 downwards.
ATCGGGAATGTCATGTCCTGGAATGGAATGTCAGGAATGTCATGGAATGTCAGGAATGTCATGAAATGTCAGGACTGTCATGTCATGGAATGGAATGTCATGGAATGCCAGGAATGTCATGCCATGGAATGGAATATCATGCAATGTCGAATGTCATGTCATGGAATGGAATGTCATTTCATGGAATGTGTTGAGATGCCATATTATGGAATGTCAGGAATGTCACAGAATGTCAGGAATGTCATGTCTTGGAATGAAATGTCATGGAATGTCAGGAATGTCATGTAATGGAATGGAATGTCATGGAATGCCAGGAATGTCATGTCATGGAATGGAATATCATGTAATGTCAGGAATGTCATGTCATGGAATGGAATATTATGGAATGTCAGGAATGTTATGTCATGGAATGGAATGTCAGGGATGTCATGTCTTGGAATGTCAGGAATGTTATGTCATGGAATGGCAGGAATGTAATGTCAAGGAATGGAATGTCAGGAATGTCATGTCTTGGAATGCAATGTCAGGAATGTCATGTCATGGAATGGAATGTCATGAATGGAATGTCATGTCATGAATATCAGGAATGTCATCAGGAATGCCATGTCATGGAATGGAATGTCATGGAATGTCATGAATGTCAAGAATGTCATGTCATGGAATGGAATGTTATGAATGTCATGGAATGGAGTGTCAGGAATGTCAGGAATGTCATATCATAGAATGAAATGTCAGGAATGTCATGTCAAGGAATGGAATGTCAGGAATGTCATGTCTTGGAATGCAATGTCAGGAATGTCATGTCATGGAATGGAATGTCATGAATGGAATGTCATGTCATGAATATCAGGAATGTCATCAGGAATGCCATGTCATGGAATGGAATGTCATGGAATGTCATGAATGTCAAGAATGTCATGTCATGGAATGGAATGTTATGAATGTCATGGAATGGAGTGTCAGGAATGTCAGGAATGTCATATCATAGAATGAAATGTCAGGAATGTCATGTCAAGGAATGGAATGTCATGTCTTGGAATGCAATGTCAGGAATGTCATGTCATGGAATGGAATGTCATGTCATGAATATCAGGAATGTCATCAGGAATGTCATGTCATGGAATGGAATGTCAGGAATGTTATGTCATGAATGTCATGGAATGGAATGGAATGTCATTGAATGGAATGTCATGAATGTCATGAATGTCATGTCAAGGAATGTTATGGAATGTAATGTCAGGAATGTTATGGAATGGAATGTTAGGAATGTCATGGAATGGAATGTCATGAATGTCATGGAATGGAATGTCAGGAATGTCATGTCAAGGAATGGAATGTCAGGAATGTCATGTCATTTCATGAATGTCAGGAATGTTGTCAGGAATGTCATGTCATGGAATGGAATGTCAGGAATGTCATGTCATGAATGTAATGGAATGGAATGTCATGAATGTCATGGAATGGAATGTCAGAAATGTCATGTCAAGGAATGGAATGTCAAGAATGTCATGTCTTGGAATGCAATGTCAGGAATGTCATGTAATGGAATGGAATGTCATGTCATGAATGTCGTCAGGAAGGTCATGTCATGGAATGGAATGTCAGGAATGTCATGTCATGAATGTCAGGAATGTCATTTAATGGAATGAAATGTCATCAATGGAATGTCATGTCATGAATATCAGGAATGTCGTCAGGAATGTCATGTCATGGAATGGAATGTCAGGAATGTCATGTCTTGGAATACAATGTCAGGAATTTCATGTCATGGAATGGAATGTCATGAATATCAGTAATGTCATGGAATGGAATATCAGGAATGTCATGAATGTCATGGAATAGAATGTCATGGAATGAAATGTCAGGATGTCAGGAATATCATGTCATGGAATGGAATGTCATGAATGTCATGGAATGGAATGTCAGGAATGTCATGGAATAGAATGTCACGAATGTCACAAATGTCATGTCATGGAATGGAATATCAGGAATGGCATGTTAAGGAATAGAATGCCAGAAATGTTATGTCTTGGAATGCAATGTCAGGAATGTCATGTCATGTCATGAATGTCAGGAATGTCATCAGGAATGTCATGTCATGGAATTTAATGTCAGGAATGTCATGTCATGAATTTCAGGAATGTCATGGAATGGAATGGAATGTCATTAATGTCATGGAATGGAATGTCATGAATGTCATGGAATGTCATGACTGTCAGGAATGTCATGTCATGGAATGTCAGGAATGTCATGGAATGTCATGGAATGTCATGCATGTCATGGAATGGAATGTCAGGAATGTCATAAATGTCATGGAATGTCATGAATGACATGGAATGGAATGACAGGAATGTCATGTCAAGGAATGGAATGTCAGGAATGTCATGTCTTAGAATGCATTGTCAGGAATGTCATGTCATGGAATGGAATGTCATTAATGGAATGTCATGTCATGAATATCAGGAATGTCAGGAATGTCATATCATGGAATGGAATGTCATTGAATGGAATGTCATGGAATGGAATGTCATGAATGTCAAGAATGTCATGTCATGGAGAATGTCAGGAATATCATGTCTTGGAATGTAATTTCATGTCATGGAATATCAGGAATGTCATGTCATGGAATGGAATATCGGGAATGTCATGGAATGGAATATCGGGAATGTCATGTCCTGGAATGGAATGTCAGGAATGTCATGGAATGTCAGGAATGTCATGGAATGTCAGGAATATCATGTCACAGAATGTCAGGAATGTCATGTCTTGGAATGAAATGTCATGAAATGTCAAGACTGTCATGTCATGGAATGGAATGTCATGGAATGCCAGGAATGTCATGTCATGGAATGGAATATCATGCAATGTCGAATGTCATGTCATGGAATGGAATGTCATTTCATGGAATGTGTTGAGATGCCATATTATGGAATGTCAGGAATGTCATGGAATGTCAGTAATGTCATGTCACAGAATGTCAGGAATGTCATGTCTTGGAATGAAATGTCATGGAATGTCAGGAATGTCATGTAATGGAATGGAATGTCATGGAATGCCAGGAATGTCATGTCATGGAATGGAATATCATGTAATGTCAGGAATGTCATGTTATGTCATGGAATATCAGGAATATAATGTCTTTTAATGTAATGTCAAGAATGTCATGTCATAGAATGGAATGTCAGGAATGTCATGTCATGTAATGTCAGGAATGTCATGTCATGGCATGTCATGTCATAGAATGGAATGTCAGGAATGTCATGTCATGGAATGTCAGGAATGTCATGTCAAAGAATGTCATGTCATAGAATAGAATGTCAGGAATGTCATGTCTTGAAATGGAATTTCATGGAATGTCAGGAATGTCATGTCATGGAATGTCAGGAATGTCATATCATGGAATGGAATGTCAGGAATGTCATGTCTTGGAATGTCATGGAATGTCATGGAATGTCAGGTATGTCATGTCATGGAATAGAATGTCAGGAATGTCATGGAATGACAGGAATGTCATGTCTTAGAATGAAATGCCATGGAATGTCAGGAATGTCATGTCTTAGAATGGAATGTCAGGAATGTCATGTCTTAGAATGGAATGCCAGGAATGTCATGTCTTAGAATAGAATGTCAGGAATGTCATGGAATGGAATGGAATGTCGTGGAATGGAATGGAATGCCATGGAATGTCAGGAATGTCATGTCTTAAAATGGAATGTCAGGAATGTCATGTCTTAGAATGGAATGCCATGGAATGTCAGGAATGTCATGTCTTAGAATGGAATGTCAGGAATGTCATGGAATGTCAGGAATGTCATGTCTTAGAATGGAATGCCATGGAATATCAGGAATGTCATGTCCATTCTAAGACATGACATTCCTGACATTCCATTCCATGATATTTCATTCCATGACATTTCATGACATTCTTGACATTCCATTCCAAGACATTCCTGATATTCCATGACATTCCTGACATTCCAGGACATGCCATGACATGACATGACATTCCTGAGATTCCATTTCATGACATGACATTCCTGACATTCCATGACATTTCATTCCACGACATGACATTCCTGATAATCTATTCCATAATATGACATTCAAACACATTCCTGTCCATGACATTCCTGATATTCCATGACATTCCATTCCATGACATGACATTCCATTCCATTCCACGACATTCCATTCCATGACATTCCTGACATTCCTTGATATTCCATGACATTCCTGACATTCCTGACATTCCATTCCATGACATAACATTCCATTCCATGAGATTCTTGATATTCCATGATATTCCTGATGTTGCATTTCATGCCATGACATTCGTTACATTCTATGACATTCCTGACATTCCATGACATTCCATTCCAAGACATGACATTCCTGACATTCCATTCCATGATATAACATTCCTGACATTCCAAGACATGACATTCTTGACATTCCATAAATACATTTTATCACATTCCATGACATGACATTCTATTCCATGACATGACATTCCTGACATTACATGATATTCCATTCCATGACATGACATTCCTGGCATTCCATGACATTTCTGAGATTCCATTCCATGATATGACATTCCTGACATTCCATGACATTTCATTCCAAGATATGACATTCCTGACATTCCTGACATTCCATTCCAAGACATGACATTCCTGATATTCCATTCCATGACATGACATTCCTGACATTCCACGACATCCATTCCATGATATGACATTCAAGCACATTCCTGTCCATGACATTCCTGATAATCCATGACATTCCATTCCATGACATGACATTCCATTCCATGACATGACATTCCATTCCATGACATTCCATGATATTCCATTCTATAACATTTCTGACATTCCATGACAGGATATTCTTGACATTCCATGACGTTCCTGACATTCCATTCCATGACATGACATTCCTGACATTCCATTCCATGACATGACATTCCTGATATTCCATTCCATGACATGACATTTCTGATATTCCATTCCATGACATTCCTGATATTCCATTCCATAACATGACATTCCTGACATTCCATGGCATTCCATTTCATGATATGACATTCCTTACATTCTATGACATTCCATTACATGCCATGACATTCCATTCCATGACATTCTAACACATTCCATGACATGACATTCCTGACATTCCATGACATGACATTCCTATCATTCCATTCCATGACATGACATTCCTGACATTCCATTCCAAGACATGACATTCTTGACATTCTATTCCATGACATTCCTGATATTCCACGACATTCCATGACATGACCTTCCTGCCATTCCATTCCATGATATGGCATTCCTGACAATCCATGACATTCCTGACATTCCATGACATGACATTCTATTCCATGACATGACATTCCTGACTTTCCATGACATGACATACCTGACATTCCATGACATGACATTCCTGACATTCCATTCCAAGACATGACATTCCTGACATTCCATTCCATGACATTTCTGATATTTCATTCCATTCCATGACATGACATTCCAATACATGACATTCCTGACGTTCCATTATATTCCTGACATTCCGTTCCATGACATGACATTTCTGACATTTCAAGACATTGACATTCCATTCCATGACATGACATTCCTGACATTCCATTCCATGATATTCCTGACATTCTATGACATGTCATTCCTGACATTCCATTCCATGACATTCTTGACATTCCGTTCCATGACATGACATTCCTGACATTCCAAACATGACATTCTTGACATTCCATGATATTCCTGATATTCCGTTCCATGACATTCCTGACATCCATGACATGATATTCCATTCAATAACATTCCATGACATTCCTGACATTCCATTCCATTACATGACATTCCATTCCATGACATGACATTCCATTCCATGACATTCCATTCCATGACATGACATTCCTGACATTCCATTCCATTCCATGCCATGACATTCCATAACATTCCTGACATTCCATTCCATGACATGATATTCCTGACATTCCATTCCATGACATGATATTCCTGACATTCCATGACATGACATTCCATTCCATCCCTGACATTCCATTCCATGATATGACATTCCAACATATTCCATGACATGACATGCCTGATATTCCATGACATTCCATTCCATGACATGATATTCCATTCCATGACATGAAATTCCATTCCATGACATGACATTCCAACACATTCCATGACATGACATTCCTGATATTCCATGACATTCCTGACATTCTATTCCATGACATGACATTCATGACATTCCTGACATTCCATTCCATGACATGACATGACCAAATTCCTGACATTCCATGACATGACAATCCATTCCATGACGACATTCCTGACATTCCATGACATGACAATCCATTCCATGACGACATTTCTGACATTCCATGACATGACAATCCATTCCATGACATGACATTCCTGACATTCCATTACATGACATTCCTGACATTCTTTGATATTCCATTCCTAACATTCTATTCCATGACATTCCTGACATTCCATTCCATGATATGACATTCCTGACATTCATGACATTCTTGACATTCATTCCATGACATTCCATTCCATGACATGACAATCCATTCCATAACATGAAATTGCATTCCATAGCATGACATTCCTGACATTTAGGACATGACATTTCTGACTTTCCATGACATTCCATGACATTCCATTCCATGACATTCCATTCCATGACATTCCATTCCTGACATTCCATGACATTCCATGACATTCCATGACATTCCTGACATTCCATGGCATTCCATGACATTCCTCATATTCCACTCCATGACATTCCTGACATTCCATTCCATGACATGACATTCCTGACATCCATGACATTCCATTCCATGATCTGACATTCCAACACATTCTATGACATGGCATTCCTGACCTTCCATGACATTTCTGACATTCCATGATATTCCTGACATTCCATTCCATGACATGACATTCCTGACATTCCATTCCATGATATTCTTGACATTCTGACATTCTATTCCATGACATGACTTTCTTGACATTCCATTGCAAGACATGACATTTCTGACATTCCATTCCATGACATTCCATTCCATGACATGACATTCCTGACATTCCATTCCATGATATTCCTGACATTCTGACATTATATTCCATGACATGACATTCTTGACATTCCAATCCATGACATGACATTCCTGACAATCTATGACATTCTTGACATTCCATTCCATGACATGACATTCCTGATATTCCATTCCATGACATGCCATTCCTGACAATCTATGACATTCTTGACAGTCCATTCCATGCCATGAAATTCCTGACATTTCATGACATTTCTGACATTCCATGACATTCCATGCCATTCCATGACATTCCTGATATTCCATCCATGACATGACATTCCTGACATTCCATTTTAAGACATGACATTCCTGACATTCCATTCCATGGCATGACATTCCATTCCATGACATGACATTCTTGACATTCCAACGTATTACATTCCATTCCAAGACATGATATTCCTGACATTCCATTCCATATAACATTCCAAAACATTACATGACACGACATTCCTGACATTCTATGACATTCCTAACATTCCATTCCATGACCTGACATTCCATTCCAGGACATGACATTCCTGACATTCCATTCCATGATATGACATTCCATTCCATGACATTTCTGATATTCCATGACATTACTGACATTCCAAAACATTCCATTCCAAGACATGACATTCTTGACATTCCATTCCATGACATCCCATGACATTCTTGACATTCCATTCCATGACATGCCATTCCTGACATTCCATGACATTCCATGACATGACATTCCTGATATTCCTGATATTCCATTCCATGACAAGACATTCCTGACATTTCATGATATGACATTCCATGACATTCTTGACATTCCATGACATGCCATTCCTGACATTCCATGACATTCCTAACATTCTATGACATGCCATTCCATGACATGATATTCAATTCCAAGACATGACATTCCTGACATTCCATTCCATGACATTTCATTTCATGACATTCCATTCATGACATTCTATTCCATGATATGACATTTCAACACATTCCATGACATGGCATACCTGACATTCCATGACATTCCTGACATTCCATGACATTCCATTCCAAGACATGACATTCCATTCCAAGACATGACATTCCATTCCAAGACATGACATTCCATGACATTCCATTCCATATGACATTCTTGACTTTCATGACATTCTATTCCATGACATGACATTCCTGACATTCCATTCCATGACATTCCTGACATTCCATGACATGACATTACTGACATCCCATTCCAAGACATGACATTCCGGACATTCCATTCCATGATTTGACATTCCACAACATTTCCTAACATGATATTCATGACATTCCTGACATTCCATTCCATGACATGACATTCCTGACATTCCATTCCAAGACATTCCATTCCAAGACATGACATTCCTGACATTTCATTCCATGACCTGACATTCCAAGACATGACATTCCTGACATTTAATTCCATAATATGACATTCCAACACATTCCATGACATTCCTGACATTCCATTCCTTGACATGACAATCCATGACATTCCATTCCAAGACATGTTATTCCTGACATTCCATTCCATGACATTCCTGACATTCCATTACATGACATGACATTCCTGACATTCCATTCCAAGACATGACATTCCTGACATTCCATTCCATGATATATTCCAACACATTCCATGACATGACATTCCTGACATTCCATTCCATGATATGACATTCCAACACATTCCATGACATGACATTCCCGACCTTCCTGACATTCCATTCCATGACATTCCTGACAATCTATGACATTCCATTCCAAGACATGACATTCCTGACATTCCATGACATTCCATGCCATGACTTGACATTCCTGACATCCATGACATGACATTCCATTCCATGACATTCCTGGCATTCCATTCCAAGACATGACATTCCTGACATTCCATTCTGCCGGAACCTGCCCAATCAGTGAATTCCCTAACCAGCACTTATCACAGCGTAAACACGTCATGGCTGTGGAGAAATGGAGTTCTATACCTCCACGAGAGACGGTGAGCTTTGAAAATAACCTTCATGCTACAGATTGACATTGTAAATAACGTGATATTATTACACAGCTTAATAGTCTTATCATTTTGAGGGTTGAGAGGCTTGGTGGACAACAATTCCAACATTGAATTTCCCATTCTACACAGATCTCTGTAGTTGGTGCATTAGTCCACTAGCTACTTAGCATATGCACATAGTAATCACTTTAAAAATGATCTAGAATTGTTTAAAATATTCAAAAATGATTATTAAAGCTAACAGAGTCAGAACTAGTGTAATGAAAAACATACATACAGTTTTACTTAGATTATAGTTTAAGTTCCAACCGCCCTTCCCAAATGTCAATTTTTTTATATATATTATTTAAACTGGCTAGCCACTTCTTCCCTTTAGAGTAAGCCAGTTCAACAAAGCCCTTTATGCCTTTCCAATGTGCGAACGGAACTATAGCTTTTATTTTATTTTTAATTTCAAATGTTGTGTATACAAATTCTGCATTTATAGTTATTTGATATCCAATATGATTTATCGCTATATTCACCCTTGAAGGGCAGAAATATAGCATGGAAAGAAGAAAATCACTGCAAATAGATTACTTACCTTCATGGCAATAGGCGTAGATATTGAAAAAAGAGGAGTTGTCCCTAAAATTAGTGGTTCCATAGACAGTGAAAAAAGTATATCTTTTTTATCAGTCTGTTAACGGACCAAGTTGATTAATTATTGCAAAGTCAGTGTTTATGACCAGAAATACAAAGACTTGTAGTTTCTAGTAATGTCTCTCGACTGATGTGGAATCATTTTAAGAAAAGTGATCCATTTCTGAATAGAAAATCTAAAGTTATAAGGTCTCCTGTTTGTATGTAAGTCTTCCATTGCACATATTTCCATATAATTCAAAATCGCTGCCGCGTTTGCCAGCAGCTGGATTTAGGCTTTTCATAGTTAGCAGTGCTTAATTTGTATAATAATAATTGCCAGGGCCGTGACCAGGAGTAGCTTGCCCGACCCATTACCTCATCATCGCTGCCAATGGCGGTACCAAAACAACTATTAACCATCTCTCTTGCCTGCAAGTGTGACAGTTGAGATTATTCCAGGTCCCCAAAACTAAAGGAATGGTCGAGGAGGCAGGTATTAGTATTTTTAATATTGTATATTGTATTTATAAACAACCGTTGTTCTGCTCATCTCTAAATTAGATGAGCAGCGCCACCATGTCGCAGAGTATCATAAGTGTGGTGATGACAATTAAGTGCTGGTGCCGGGCACTGGAAACCACCGAGCCCAAATCAAAGTAAACACTGATAGGAAGTATTATGGTCTTGTCATATTTCTATTTTGATGTATGAAAGCATGTGTGCAGCTTGCTTGGTTAATATTTGAGCCATTGATTACTCTCTAAAATCCTGTATCTCGTAACCTCAAGCAGGTGAAGTTAGTTTCTTGCTACAACCACGTTTGCCATGAAAAGCAATAGTAATACACAATTTCTGATGGATGCATCTACCTGCAGACACATCACTTTTGAATATCCCAGGCACCAGTGTGGAAACAGAAACTTTTTCCAATAGCTCTCCCATGCCAGTAGTGGACACTGGCACTACATCAAATCTACACGCAGCACAGCGTGATGTCACTGGAGCCATAAAGCCCCACCATCGGCGTGCTAATGTCAGTTCCCTTTTTTTTCTGCACCATCAACACATTCTGGGATTACTCTCCTCAGCAAAACGCCCTTCAACTATTTTTCGATTCTTTCTATTTTGGTGCCGTTTTTGACGGGATGCCACAGCCGAAAGATCAGGTTTCAAAGCGTGTAAAGATTGTAAGGGCCAAATGTCCCTCACAACATCTGCATATGGTGCCTCAGATTAGATCACGATGTCGACTAGTGAGAATCCTGTCAAAAGATGCATCCTATGGCTCTAGAAGAATGGAAAACTAAGATGTTTATGGCCAGAGCCCAAGATGAGAAACAGGGTCATCGGAAGTAGCCTCAGATCGAGATCTTGAGGCTGAGTTTGTGGAAGACTTAGAGTACTGTATAACACACGAAACACAGGGGGTCTAACAGCCAAATTTGAGAGGCTACACTGTCGATACTGAGTCAACAAGATCTCAAAATATCTTTATCGCACACACATAACGTATTAATAAAGATAAAGAAGGAAAAAAGGCTAACACTACATGCATAGAGGAGACCGGTACATCATCGATTATTCGTAAAATGGCTGATTAATCCACAACAGATTGTAAAGGGTTTCCATCAAATTGGACTCAATGATCAGTCCTATCATTTGGCCAAACCCATGTGCAAATGAGGCTGGTCCCCTGATCAGTGGGACACTCAGCTCCGCACCTTATTGTTGTATCAGGATTTGGTCCACCAAATACACAAACCGTCCATGATGACTGATCTTTTGATGGTAAAGTAAGAAGAAATAGTGCAACGAACAAAAAAGTGATTTAAAATAGGATGGAATGTCCTCCTTCTAAATACTTTATTCTACGGACTGGACACGCCTCCTAATTAAAAAATAGAACAGTGCAAAAGAAGACAGTGACAATTATCTGTCTACATAAGGGCCAACATGTTTCTGCCTAACGGGTATTTAATCCCTTGGCATTCGTCAGGGCCTCTGCTCGTATAATAGTTGCACTCCTAATAGTGAAATATAGAATTCACCACCATCACCAAAAACAAATTATAATAAAACTGGTTTGAAACGGTACAACCTGTAACAACCATGGACATTAACCCTCCGATTCACAATGATTACTGTGAATTCTGTGAAGGAAAACGTTATATCATTAGTACTGTATTCGATGCATCAGTCTCATGTGCATAGTGTGTCACCAAACCAACCAATAATGTGTGTCAGAAAATTAATTTTTATGCTTACCCTTTGTGGTAGGGCAATAGACCTCACCTCACCTGGACACTGCTCAGGTACTAAGAGGCCCCGCACTACAAAGATATAGGTAAAACAAAAGAATGTGGCAAAGTACTATAAAGACATTTTTTTGCTTTATACCCTGCCTATGATCATTCCTATAACCAAATGCCCTGTATCTAGAGGCAAAACATGTGAGGTAGATAAACACCCCAAACTCAGTGTACTAAGCCTCAAAATGACCCAGAAACTCGACTAAGACACCAAACTTTAAGGAAGATTAAAACTCCCTTGTATGCTCATTCAGGAATTTTACAACACACTGATCTACAAAACCTGTGATTTGCTAAAGTTTACAACATAGTATAGCTAAAAATATTCTAAAAATATTCTGTGATAGCTGCTCACCTTTCCGTCGGTACCTCAAGCTCCCATCTGAGACTTGGGGGAGGCACTGATCTGTAGGAGATGCTTGTATAAATAGTCTAGTGAGGGTTTGTTAGTGAAGTATCCCTCCACCTTTACGATGTATACTAGATAGTGGCGATCTTATCATGTGTCCCTTCAATTGGTATATATTAATGGCAAGGACACTATTATCAGACATTTATTGTGAAGTAAGCCTTATTGGACTATTCTGCAAACAAAATTAGATAAATTAAAAAAAGATTTGAGTAAATAGAAGCATGAACGTGTGTACCCCTATACGAGCGATACGTACACACCACCTGTATACAGAAACAATGGAAAACGTTATGGGTCTAACTACTCTAGTTCAGGGTCTGACAGTAGTGATCCAGACAACACCAACACAGGCGCTCCTAGCTTTCCACAACGTGGGAGAGGTAGGGGGAACAGACCCTACTCATATGGCAATCAACATATTGATCCATACCAGCAATGGTGGCCACCCACCCCTTGGGGTTTTCCACCGAACCAACAGCCTTACCCTGTACCTCCACTTCCGCCGAATTTCCAAGGGTTTCCAAATGCCTACAATTCTCAACATTTTTTAGGGTTTGGCCCACGCCGACCAAGAGGCAAAAGGCGAGCAGCACAAAACACAGTTGTACAATGGGAAGACCAGACAGGCCCACATGCAGGTACACGGAGCCAAACTGCCAAGAACCAGAAAGCAGGCCCATCGAACAATCCCTCGTAGTCAACTTATCTAACAAGATACTAACTCCACTTGAAGAACAAGTACTGAATAAAGGCTTGGGTTTCGTCATGACGAATCATGGGGACCCATTCACTTTCCAATGCGAATTGAGTCAGTTTTTCAGGAAACTTAGATTACACTATCTCTTCAAGGATCAGATTAATGCTGATTGCGACACAAACACCGGTCTTAGACCAAAATCTAAATTCCAGCCACCTATTCACACGGTTCCTCCACAGGTCTTAGCCTTTGAGCAAGCTGTTGCGGGTGATATTGCTTCACTGTGGAGCACAACAGTCAGGTCATTTAACAACCGTACCAAATCAGAACAAATGACACTGAAATCACTTTCAGAGGATCATTTAATAACTATAAAGCCTGCAGATAAGGGCGGCTCTATAGTTATTTTAAATACCACGGATTACCGGACTGAGTGCTATAGACAACTAAACAATAGACAGGCATACTCTCCCTTGTCTACAGATCCTACAGAAGAGGTGACTAAACAGATACAGGATATGGTTGAAGAAGCTTTATCTGAGGGGTGGATCACTCAAAGTGAGGCGACTTATTTGGTTGCTTAACACCCAACCACTCCTTATTTCTACCTTTTACCAAAGGTACACAAACCACAGAGGCCACCGCCTGGTAGGCCTATTATTTCAGGAATAGGGTCTCTCCTGGAGCCATTGTCAACTTTTGTCGATCATTTTCTGCGGCCAATTGTACAGAAAATGCCTACATATGTGCAGGACACTAAAGATGTCTTGCGTGTCCTTCCAGAAATTGATTATGATATTGAAAGAGACCTCCTGGTCTCTTTCGATGTAGAATCACTGTATACTTCTATCCCTCAGGATGAGACTTTGGAAGTCGTAACATCCATCCTGAGGGATAGTATATGTGAAACTATCACCCCTGTACCATTTATAATGGCTTTGGCAACTATAGCCATGAAAATGAATTTTTTCAAGTATGAGGACAAGCTGTTTCTCCAGATCTCGGGTACGGGTATGGGCAGCATTTTCGCGCCGAGTCTGGCGAATTTATACGTGCACCAGTTCGAACAACAACACGTACTGACACCCACCAACCCCTTCCACACCTCTATTAGGTGGTGGAAGCGTTATATTGACGACGTGTTGGTGGTGTGGAGAGGCACGGTGGATTCCGTTAATGAATTCCACCAATGGCTAAACAGTAGAAACCAGTTTCTTAAATTCACCATGGAAACAAATAAGGAAAAAATTGCATTCCTAGATGTGTCAATCTATGTCACTACTGCAGGATTGCAGAGTGAACTGTACAAGAAACCTATGGCGCGGAACTCACTTCTCCTTTACGAGAGCTACCACCCGAAGTCCCTGCGCCAGAATCTACCATATGGCCAGTTCCTACGGGTTCGCAGGAACTGCTCCAATAGAGAGGACTTTGAGGTGCATGCTAGGAATCTTTGTGGACAATTACGGGACAGACACTATCCTAATTCACTCATAAAAAGATCAAAAAAGTGAGCGGTTAACAACAATAGGGAGGCCCTCCTGGAAGCTCCAATCCCTAAACCACCTCTGACTAGACTCACTTTCGTGAGCACCTTCACTACTAGAAGCAATGCCATCCAGAAGATTGTCAAAAGACACTGGCGCCTTCTGAACCATGGGAGAGAGAAAATTGCGCAACCCTTGTTTGCGTTCAAAAGGGCAAGCAGCATTCGGGATCGACTTGTTCACACACGCCCAAAAGAGCTCCCTAGGAAACTTGGTGGAACACTGTGGAACCTTCCACCAGCTGTCGGGCATCACCCTTGCGGCATTTGCTCAGTCTGCCCTCAGACCAAACATACGAAGGAGATAGATATAGGCACCACGAGACCTTGGTTGCAGAGTAACTATAGTAATTGCAATAGTACCAATCTGATTTATATGCTGACATGTCCTTGCTCCACACGATATGTGGGTATGACGACCCGCAAATTCCGCACCAGGATGTTGGAACACAAGAGTTCTTTTCGTTGCAAGAAAAACAACACTAAACTTACGAGACATTTCCTGGAGCATGCACATCTAGAAACGGATTTCCAATGGACTCTCCTGGAGAAGCCATTTATACCCAGTCACATAAGTGATGTGTCGGGTTACCTTTTTAGAAAAGAGCAAAAATGGATTTATAAACTTCGGACAGATACAGAAGGATTAAATGATGATATTCCTTGGACCTCCCTGTAGCCTTGGCACTAGTGAGTAATAACTGGGATATACTGACTGTAATAGGGTGGGTCTATATAAACATGTTGTACATATTGATTCATGCCTGAATTACTTTGCTCACACTCTTCTCATAATATCACAAATAGGTTTGATTATGGGAGTTTTCTGACATACACTGGAGGGTGACATATAGCTATGCACAACCATTAGGATGGTTCCCACATTTTAAGATTTTGGAGCATCTGCATAGTTATGCCCATTGAATACACTCTGAGGCCACTCTTGGCTTACTACCTAGAGCATTTGTGTTCCCAAAAACAACATTGGAATATCACGGACCAATAGGTTGCAGTCATTGCACTACAAAGATGTCCGAAATGACATCATTGGGCAGCTGTCATTGCCCAATGACTGGTACTTTTTCAAAAACAACACATGGTCAATCGAGATTCTATGATATACAGGTTGGAGCCTTCAGAACTACAAAGATGGCCGATATGTTGTCATCTGGTAGTTCTGAGCGCATCTTCCCGCGTGATTTCGAGCGCTAAGTAGTGCGCTCTTGTTCCTAAGAAAACAAGCTCAAGCAGGCTTATTATGGAGAAAAATAGGCAGTGACTCACAACACTGGGGGCATTCTAACATCATATGCACGTGAGGAATAATGACTGTTTAATGATTACCAGATCATAGTGTTAGGAACTACAAAGATGGCCGATATGACATCATATGGTAGTTCTGAGCACTTCCTCTCGCGAGATCTCGCGAGATTTCGAGCGTAAAGTAGTGCCCTTAGTTTTCTTTTGAAAATAAAGACCAATAAGGCTTACTTCACAATAAATGTCTGATAATAGTGTCCTTGCCATTAATATATACCAATTGAAGGGACACATGATAAGATCGCCACTATCTAGTATACATCCTAAAGGTGGAGGGATACTTCACTAACAAACCCTCACTAGACTATTTATACAAGCATCTCCTACAAATCGGTGCCTCCCCCAAGTCTCAGATGGGAGCTTGAGGTACCGACGGAAAGGTGAGCAGCTACCACAGAATATTTTTAGAATATTTTTAGCTATACTATGTTGTAAACTTTAGCAAATCACAGGTTTTGTAGATCAGTATGTTGTAAAATTCCTGAATGAGCATACAAGGGAGTTTTAATCTTCCTTAAAGTTTGGTGTCTTAGTCGAGTTTCTGGGTCATTTTGAGGCTTAGTACACTGAGTTTGGGGTGTTTATCTACCTCACATGTTTTGCCTCTAGATACAGGGCATTTGGTTATAGGAATGATCATAGGCAGGGTATAAAGCAAAAAAAATTCTTTATAGTACTTTGCCACATTCTTTTGTTTTCCCTATATCTTTGTAGTGCAGGGCCTCTTAGTACCTGAGCAGTGTCCAGGTGAGGTGAGGTCTATTGCCCTACCACAAAGGGTAAGCATAAAAATTAATTTTCTGACACACATTATTGGTTGGTTTGGTGACACACTATGCACATGAGACTGATGCATCGAATACAGTACTAATGATATAACGTTTTCCTTCACAGAATTCACAGTAATCATTGTGAATCGGAGGGTTAATGTCCATGGTTGTTACAGGTTGTACCGTTTCAAACCAGTTTTATTATAATTTGTTTTTGGTGATGGTGGTGAATTCTATATTTCACTATTAGGAGTGCAACTATTATACGAGCAGAGGCCCTGACGAATGCCAAGGGATTAAATACCCGTTAGGCAGAAACATGTTGGCCCTTATGTAGACAGATAATTGTCACTGTCTTCTTTTGCACTGTTCTATTTTTTAATTAGGAGGCGTGTCCAGTCCGTAGAATAAAGTATTTAAAAGGAGGACATTCCATCCTATTTTAAATCACTTTTTTGTTCGTTGCACTATTTCTTCTTACTTTACCATCAAAAGATCAGTCATCATGGACGGTTTGTGTATTTGGTGGA
The DNA here is from genome assembly GCF_964204655.1 of Triturus cristatus. Lineage (NCBI taxonomy): Eukaryota > Metazoa > Chordata > Amphibia > Caudata > Salamandridae > Triturus > Triturus cristatus. Next base: position 708,092,716 of record NC_140594.1, on the reverse strand, counting down.
CCAAATCCTGATACAACAATAAGGTGCGGAGCTGAGTGTCCCACTGATCAGGGGACCAGCCTCATTTGCACATGGGTTTGGCCAAATGATAGGACTGATCATTGAGTCTAATTTGATGGAAACCCTTTACAATCTGTTGTGGATTAATCAGCCATTTTACGAATAATCGATGATGTACCGGTCTCCTCTATGCATGTAGTGTTAGCCTTTTTTCCTTCTTTATCTTTATTAATACGTTATGTGTGTGCGATAAAGATATTTTGAGATCTTGTTGACTCAGTATCGACAGTGTAGCCTCTCAAATTTGGCTGTTAGACCCCCTGTGTTTCGTGTGTTATACATTCAGTTGGTGCTGGGGATAAAATCAGGTGTGGGTCTTTAAAAAATATATATCCCTTGGACCCTATTTTAAATGGTTTTGTTTAATCCAGACTTAGAGTACTTCCTAACCCTTCCTCCTCCTCTTACTTCTCTTCCCCACAACAGGAAAGAAGCCCTAGTTCGGCTTTACTGAAGCACACACTACCAGTTGGAGGACGGGTGTCCTCTTTTCTACCAAATTGACAATACATTACTAGAGATTGTAGAAAAGGGGTACACTCTACCCTTCCAGGAATCACCCAGCTTTATACGTCCCTGCTTGGAGTGTTTCCCACTGAACAATTTAAAAATCCTCCAATAAGAACTTTAATTCTTTATACTTAAGGGTGCAGTGGAACTGGTTCTTATGCAGGAAAGGAGATAGGGATGCTATTCCAGATAATTCCTGATCCTCAAAAAGCATGGCAGTCTTCGTCCGATCCTACACCTTAGGATTTTGAACTGGTTCCTCAAGAAGGAGAGGTTCAATTTCTGTCCCTAGCCGAGGTTATGCTTGCAATGAATGCGGAAGGCTGAATGGTGTCTGTTGATCTCCAGAATGCTGATTTCCACAACCCTATCCTTCAACCATACAGTAAGTATTTTTTCTTTATAGTAGGATCTGAACAGTTTCGATTCATGGTCCTTCCGTTTGGCCTCACTTCCACACCTCGATTCTTCACAAAGGTGCTGGATGGCGTTGGTAGCCGCTCACCTCAGCAGAAAGCGAGTTTCTGTTTTTCATTACCTGGATGGCTAGCTACTCAAGGTCAAGACTTCAGAATTGGTATCTTATCATTTACAGGATCAACTCAAATGTTGTACAATCTTGGCTTTTCTATCAATAAGCCCATGTCTTGTTGATGGAAAACAAGGGCACAAGCCCTGGTGCTCTTTCAGCGCATACTGTTCATAGGGGCAGTATTGGACACTACATCGACTCGAGCCCTCCCTCCTACTCAGAGGCTTAATGGCATTCCGATTTTGATTCCGATGTTTCTGAATGAAGTGATCATTCCAGTCCGATGCCTGCTAGCCTCCTGCATTCTGTTGCTCACACATGCATGCTGGCCCATGAGGCCCCTCCAGTGGTGTCTCAGCAGCCAATGGTTCTAATATAACAGAGATCTTCAATCATGCATAAAGATTTCAAGGGGCACTATGGGGGATCTACAATCGTGGAGTGTAAACGACAACCTGGCTTAAGGGAGATTATTTCTACCTTCACCAGTGGCAGCCGCAGTGATCATGGATGCTTCCATCTTAGGGTGGGGAGCTTATCTGGGGGAACTGGAGACCAGGGGCCTCTTGTTTCGAGAATAACAGATATTACATATCAGTCTATTAGAATTGCGTGTGATATGTCTGGCTCTCTAGGCCTTCCTCCCTCTCTTCACGCTCTGTGTGTTCAGACAACAAGAACGCAATGTGATACATCATAAAACATGGAGGAGTGGGGTCGTCTCTTCTCTGCAGAGAACTCTACAACTCTGGTCCTGGGCATAGGATCATCATGTTTGTGTTGTGGCAGGCATGAGTACTGAATGCGCGAGGTGACAGCGTCAGACGGCATCATCAAGCGGACCATGAGTGATATATTCACCTAAAGGTGATCCAGGATATCTTCCAGTTATGGAGGACTCGTCATATAGATCTATTTGCCACTCGCTCACTGCCTGAAATACAGTACCTTCCATTACTCCAGTATTGGAACTTTCATAAATTCCCATAGCTTGTATCATTCCCCGTCGTCGGAATGGGAGTCTCGGTAAATAAAAATAACCTAGCAGTAGGTACAAAAAAGAAGGAAAGGCCTAGGCCTCATCACATTTTGTAGCATATCCACCTCTTTTTGTAAAAGAGACCAAAATAAAGCAACAACCAATCAGAATAGCCTCACCCCACACAACCCTCCTGAGAGAACCTCAAAGCCTCAGATTTTCTACCGCACGTTGTGCTTAGGGAGTCTCCTTTGAGCTCTGCTCATTTCAACTATATTTTACTGTTTTTTCAGCAGTTTTTTCTTCAGAATTGTTGGATTTTTCTGTTGAAATGTCTAACAAGGAGAAGAAAGATCTTTTCAAGGCTTGTTCCACCTGTGGCAAGAAAAGGTTGTATGTGGAGGACAGGCATAAAGACTGCATCTACTGCCTGTATCCGGACCACAAGGCTCAGGACTGCAAGATCTGCCGCACCTTTTCTACAAAGACTCTCCGGGACCGTGAGGGTCGCCTTCTCACCTGGCTCCACAAGCTGAAGTCAAGGAAGGAAACACTATCAAGCGATAGCGATGATTCTTCAACTGCCACATCATCCAGAAGGTCAGTGAAGAGGGGTAGGGCTTCCCCTTCTCCATCTACAGACCGTCACGCAAAGGCCTCAAAAAAGACCCCTCATGAGTCTGAGAGCCGGAGTCCTAGCGAATCTCCTCACCATGGTGCAAATGAGAGGGAAGGACTGCCTTCTGCAGGAGCGGTGGCAAAAACTGATAAACATTTTTAAAAGCCTTCTTCTCTGTCATCTGAGAAGTCTGACAAGGCTGGTCAATCGTCGACGACGCTGAAAAAGACTCAGTCGACGAAGATTTCAAAGGTACAAGTCAAAACAGTTCCACCGTCGACGGGCTCATCGACGGTGCCTTCAAGTCTCCATCCGTCGACGCTGGTGTTGACGAGCTCGTCGACGATGACCATTCCTTCAACGTCGATGAGGGTGTCGGCGAAGGTGACGTCGCTGAGAGCTTTGACGACGACGACGACAGCGGGAGTGTCCACGGTCTCGTCGACGCCTATTTCATCGTCGACGATATGCTCGTCGTCGGTGGACCTCCAGAGCATTAGGAGATTCATTTCAACTCATGTGAACTGCTCCACTTCTGTATTTGTTTCCTCCCATACTCTTAATTCTTCAAGTATTGAGGAACATTCACCTAGACCAGGCTCAAGTAATCCTAATCGCCCCAGACTGGCTGAGAAGGGTGTGGTATGCAGACCTTGTTTATCTCTCCCTGTGCCCTTCACTCCATCTTCCTCATGGTTTGGAACTCCTGTCTCAGTCACAGGGGCAGGTGCTACACCCCAACCTCCAGAGTCGGTCTCCACCTAAGTACCCGAAGATTGAGTGGGGCAACCTGAATTCATTGTCTTTATCCCCTGAAGTGGTGGACATAATTCTCTCCTCTAGACATCCACCAAGACTGTTTATTCTAGCAGATGGCCAGATTTGTAAAATGGTGTTCTGCAAGATCCTTAGATCCCATCAAGGCTCATTTATCTGATATGCTCTGTTTTGCTTTACATTTAGCCCAGCAGGGCTGTTCATTTGCAATAGTTAAAGATTACTTACAGCCTTAACTGCTTTCCTACATCTACTTGATCAACCCTCTTTATTTAAGTCCCTCATTGTCTTACGTTTCCTAAAGGGTCTCACAAACAGATACCCTCAATGGGACCATGCATATTTGATGTGTGCTTCTTTTGAACCTATCCATAGTAGTCCCTTACGATGTCTGTCTTTAAAAGCGATTTTCTTGGTACCATCACGTGAGCTCCATGTATCAGAAAAATGCAAGCTTTAAGTGTAAAACCACCTTTCACAACCTTCTTTCCTGACAAACTGGTATTACGAACCAGGTTTGCCTTCCTGCCCAAAGAGTGGTTATTCCGTTCCCCTTAGGTCAGTCTATTACTCTTTCTACATTCTACACTCCAACTCACCCCACTAAGGAGGAAGAAAGACTTCACTGTATTGACCCCAAAAGAGCGATCAGTTTTTCATTCACAGAACCCATGAGTTCAGACTCGATGACCAACTCTTCGTGGGGTATGTTGGGAAAATGGAAAGAAAAGCAGTCCACAAAAAGACACTGTCCAGGTGGATCATCTTTTGTGCTCAGATGGATCAAGGTGTATCAAGATGTGTTACACCATGGAACACACGGATCCGCCTGTAGGTATTTGCTTATTTTACCAGAGCCAAGTCCTGTAACTTTTCATCTGAAAGAGACACGTTAGTGATAGATTCCTTACCGTAGAATATTCCCTAGGCGTCAGTCTGGATCCGGAAGGTTTTGTGCTTAGCAATACCCTTGCCCGCCAGAAGGCGGTGCCGAGCAGCTCCACGCCCGTCACTGGCTTCGTGCACGGGCCGCTTCCACCTCGAAACCTTCCTAATCCGAGCTTCAGGGGGCACCCCACGCCAGTGGGTGGCACGCTTCACCTCCACCTCTGGCGCGAGATTACGTCGGACAAGTGGGTGCTGCAGATAATCTGCCAAGGTTACTCGCTCCCCTTTCTGTCCTTCCCTTCAGCCATGCCACCTCGGTACCACCGCATGTCGGGGGATCATTTGGCTCTTCTCCGTCAGGAAGTCACGGCTCTCCTGGCCAAGGGGGCCATCGAGTACGTTCCCGATCAGGAAGTAGGGAGTGGTTGCTTTTCCCACTACTTCCTGGTCCCCAAGAAGGAAAAGGGGGGCCTGCGCCCCATCTTGGACATCCGGGACGTCAATCGCTTCCTCCGGAAGGAGAAGTTCAAGATGCTCACTCTGGCTCAGGTCCTGTCTGCCCTGGACCCTGAATGGTAGCGTTGGACTTGCAGGACGCTTATTTTCAGATTCCCGTCCTGCCGGCTCACCGGCGTTACCTGCGGGTCACGGTAGGCCAGGAGCATTTTCAGTTTGCCGTGCTCCCCTTCGGCCTTACCAGGGCCCCTCGGGTGTTCACGAAAGTGATGGCGGTGGTCGCAGCTCATCTGCGCAGGTCAGGGATGTCAGTCTTCCCCTAACTCGATGACTGGCTGTTGAAGGCAGGCTCGCCCCAGGCAGTTGTCTCCCACCTCCAGACTACAGCCGACCTCCTGCATCTGCTGGGGTTCTCCATCAATGTGCCGAAGTCGCACCTGAGTCCCTCTCAGAAGCTTCCTTTCATTGGAGCGGTTTTGGATTCGACGCGGTTTCGGGTTTATCCTCCCGAACAGCGAGTCAGAGATATTCAGGCTATGGTTCCGCTCTTTCAGCCTCTATCCTGGGTTTCAGTCAGGATGTCCCTCCGGCTTCTGGGCCTGATGGCCTCCTGCATCCTGCTGGTGCCGCATGCCTGATGGCATATGCGGGCTCTGCAGTGGGACCTGAAGTTCCAGTGGGCGCAGCATCAGGGCAACCTGTCCGATCATGTCCAGATCTCAGAGGGCACTGCACGGCAATTGCAGTGGTGGCCCACGACTCGCGATTGGGTCAATGGCAGAGGGACCTAACCGGAGCACACGGTAGTGATGGATGCGTCCCTCCTGGGCTGGGGAGGCCACATGGGAGAGGCGGAGATCAGAGGCCTCTGGTCTCCGGCACAGTCCCGGCTCCATATCAACCTTCTGGAGCTGCGGGCGATCCGACTTGCACTGAAGGCATTCCTTCTCTCTGTATGGGGAAGTGTAGTGCAGGTGTTCACAGACAACACCACCGACATGTGGTATTGCAACAAACAGGGCTGGGTGGGGTCGTGGACCCTTTGTCAGGAGGCTCTGCGCCTCTGGACGTGGCTGGAACATCAAGGCATTACCTTTGTGGTTCAACACCTGGCAGGTTCTCTGAACACCAGGGCAGACGAACTCATCCACCGGTGCATGGTGGATCAAAAGTGGTGTCTGAACTTGGACGTGGCGCAAGGTCTCTTTCTGCGATGGGGAGAGCCTGTGGGTTAGATCTATTCGCCACCGAAGAGAACGCGCAATGTCATCAGTTCTGCGCGTTGGAATTTCCATGGCGGCACTCGCTCGGAGATGCTTTTGATCTCGAGTGGAGCTGCGGTCTGTTGTACGCTTTTCCGCCTATACCACTTCTGCCCAGAGTGCTGAAGAAGATCAGGCGCGAACGGGCCCAAGTCATTCTTGTGGCTCCGGACTGGGCTCGAAGAGTATGGTATCTCGAGCTACTCAGTATGAGCATCGATCCCCCGCTCCATCTGCCTCTTCGGGAGGATCTTCTGTTGCAGCAGCAGGGGACAGTACTCCACCCGAACCTGTCCAGTCTCTACCTCCATGCTTGGAGATTGAGCGGCGACAGTTGACACCTTTCGATCTTCCTCCCGAAGTCTGGGATGTCATCTTGGCAGCCAGCCGTCCCTCTACTAAAACGGTGTACGCCTGTAGGTGGAACAGATTTGTGGCGTGGTGCACAGCCAAGTCTGCAGATCCCCTTTCTGCCCCTCTTTCTGAGGTTCTCCTGTTCCTTCTTTCTTTGGCCCAGCAGGGCTCTGCTCTGGGCACGCTTAAAGGTTATCTTTCGGCTATCTCTGCCTTCCTCCGGCTTCCTGATCAGCCTTCTATTTTTAAGTCCCCGGTTGTTAACCGTTTTCTTAAGGGCAGTACGCATACGTTTCCACCTGTGCCCTTCATAATGCCTCAGTGGGACTTGAATCTTGTCTTGACCTTTCTGATGTGCGCTCCCTTTGAGCCCCTTGATAACTGTCCCTTAGGTCGTCCTACTCTCATGACGGCTTTCCTGGTAGCTATCACCTCTGCCAGGAGAGTGAGTGAGCTCCAGGCTCTTTTTTCCAAACCTCCTTTCCTTTCTGTTCATCTGGACAAGGTGGTTCTGAGGACACGTCCCTTTTTCCTGCCAAAGGTTGTCACGCCCTTTCACAGCAGTCAGACCATCACTTTGCCCACCTTTTTTCCGCCTCCGCATCCTTCACGGGAAGCGGAGGGGCTCCACCGTCTGGACCCTAAACGTGCGCTTGCATTCTATCTGCAGCGTACACAGCAGTCCCGGGTGGATGATCAGCTCTTTGTTGGCTACGTGGGTTCCAAAAGAGGTCGGGCGGTGCACAAACGGACCATCTCCAGGTGGGTCGTTCTGTGCATCAAAGCATGTTACTCCTTGGCCAAGAAGGAGCCTCCTTTGGGTCTGACCGCCCATTCGAACAGGGCAACTGCAGCCACCCCTGCCTTGGGACGCGGTGTCCCCTTGCAGGATATTTGTCAGGCAACTACGTGGGCCTTGCTGCACATGTTTACCAAGCACTACTGCTTTGACAGTCAGGTCCGGAGAGACGGCTTCTTTGGCTGTTCTGTGCTCCGTGACTTTCTGGTGTAATCTTGTTCGCAGACCCACCACCGGGGTTGGTATTGCTGGGGCATCTGATTACTAGGGTTAAGGTCATTGTTACCCGCAAAACATCCCATACCTAAATTAACCACACATTCCACCCATATCACTACTAGTACCATAATGCATTGGGATGGTTAGTGTAATTGTGTGTGGTCTCAGGATACCTGGCAACGAATCCAATCACTCATGTCCTTTGGTCTTGTGATGTCTGACAACCAATCAGATCACTTGTGTCCTTTGAATAGAGAACTGCCCCTCTCACTCATTGCTTGGCTTCTCCAATCCGTTGGAAATTCCTGCCTGTTCTGAATGCTACGTTTCTTCACTGGAAATATTCGAGTCTTGGATTTCCTGCACGCCATTTGCGGCGTCTCCTTTACGCCAGTCTCGGTGTTGTCCTGCACGCCATTCTCGGCGTTTGTCTGAACGCCATTCTCGGCGTTCTCCCGCACGTCCTTTGCTGTGTTCCCGAAGTATCCTGGTTTGCCTGCAAAGGGAGTTTGTTCATCACGCCGATTCTCTTTCCCTATCGGAACCAGAGAGAGTTCTTGAATAACTTGTTCAACCTTCCGGAAAAATCGCTACGAGCTAAATCCTGGTTCTTAGAAGATGAGAGACTTATTACTTCTTATCATCCCAGCGGTAGCAGAAGATTATCCGTCTGGATGGATTCGTTACTCGCCCCCTTTAAAAAATATCACCTTTGCGAGTGAGTCAACTTTGTGGCAGACGTGAGTTTAATCAAGGAGCTAGACAATTATTTGCTGCAATATAACCTCGCATTGCGGAAAACTTATTGCGAACTCATTTATCCTCTTCATGGAACTTCCACTTCCGGACATCGCTCTAAAAACATTCATTTGATGGACACAGCGTTTATTTCACCCAGTCTTGCGAAGATTGTTCAAGAGCATGCTTTCCCCTTTACAAAATATGAGCAGCAAAACAAGATTGCATTAAGACTTCGGGTGCCTCTTGGTTCAAGTTGCATATACTCATGGTAAATTGAGACCACGCACAATTCTACTGTTCAGTATCACAAGTATTCACACCTCACCTCTTGTCACATATGTGTTTTAGGTTACTAATATTGGATGTCCTTTTTGTTCACAGTACCATCTTGTTGCTTCCTCGCCCATTCGTTCCTCCTGCACTGTGTCTCCTTCGTGGAAGTTCCAAGTCTGCTCATCGCTCCCTGGGAATATCTGTAAGGTTCCTGTCATATCTCCCTTGGAGACTTACAGTATTCTCGGGGAAGGTGAGACCTAGCTTCGCTCCTGAGGATCATAGGTGTTCAACACCCCCTAGCAGTGAGAGTCATCCCCTTTGAGGGCCCTAGTTTTATGCACCAAAGGTCAGTTTCTCACATGACTCTGCGTTTCGGCGCAGAAAGTTGTGTACAGAACTGACGTCAGCGCGCATGGGTGGCACCTAAGTAGTCTCCGTGACATCGTCCCGGCATGCACGACGCAGTGACGGGCACAGCACGGCGCCGCCTGCTGGCGCGCAGGGGTACTGCTTAGTAAGAAAACTTTCCGGATCCTGACTGACGCCTGGGCAATATTCTAAGGTAAGGAATCTATCACTAACTAATGTGTCTTACAGATATGTCGTCACACAAGTAGTAACTTGTGCCTTAGCTAGAGAGTTTCCACTAGCAGACATCTGCAGAGCAGCGACTTGGTCCTCCCTTCACACTTTTGGGAATTACTGCTGTTTAGACTCTAAAGTAAGAAGGAATGGACACTTCGCCCGTTCAGTTCTTCAAGACTTCTTGGTCTAGGCCGCCATGCGCCCACCTCTGGATGTGGTATTGCTTCAGGAATCTATTCAAAAGGTGAGGAGTCTGCAGGTAGACTTTGTATCCACCAGAAAAAGGTTTACCAAAGGTAAGAAACTTGTTCTTTGGGAGTTGTGTGAGCTCCAAGGAGACTTTCTGAATGAAAAGTGCTTAGTAAATCTGCTTTAATTTAGGATAATTACGGATGTGAACGCGTTTTTATTTGGTTAAGTCCCAGCAACGTCCTCTTCTTGTGCCGCTGGTCTCAGGGGATGAGCCAACACCAGTCCCTCTCCACCTTCAGCTCTGAAAACTTCTCAGACGGGGAGGAGGGGAACACGAGTGACCACTCGCACTGCGGCACCCCGGATGTGGTCAGCACCAACACAGAGGAGCGCCTGGATGACCGCTCCGATGACCTGCTCTCCCAGGGCTCCGAGATCCCGCTTGACATCCTAAACCAGTCGGATGGGCTCTCGGAGAAGGAGGCAGCCGTCCAGCAGGTGAAGACCCAGCTCATCACTGAACAGAAAGAGGTGGGTACAACCACTACAAAAAGGGGAACCCCTGTATGAATAAAGGTAGAGCAGCAGGGGATAAATCACAAATTAACACAAAAGACTCTGCTGTACCTATATGTTTTGATACCTCGCAATAAAGTCGATTATTGAAGAAGACCACTCTTGCTAGACCATGCCGCAAATCTAATTATCACATTGATATTTTGTCATTTCTTTATTTTCAAATTAATTGAAACAAATCATAAATGTATCCATCATGTGTTGAGAAAAGAGGTTCAAATAGTAAGAAAACATCGGAAACCTGCTAAAGCATAATTCCCATGGACAATCTAGGACACAAAACATTCAAACACTTTCTCTTTCATTCAAAACCATTCAAACCAAGAACACACATTAAACGAACATACATCCTAAAATCTGGAAAGTCATAATTCAGATGCCCAAAAGTAACTGGCATATCTCGTTCAAGTCCCTAAGAAAACGAAAAATAATAATATGCTGTTGATAATGATTTATAGTCGAAGTCTATAGAACTGACATCAATGTATTGAAATACTAAATAAACATGTAAATTCGAGACGCCGACGCGCGTTTCGGTGTAACACCCCCTTTCCCCGGGGTAACACCTTCTTCAGGGCGTGAACTTATTCGCGTCCGATGTCCATGGGACCGTAAGCAGAAAGAAGGATGTTAATGGGCCGTGTTAATAAGCTGATACAAGCTTGTCGAATGAGCCAGGCAGTGATAATATTTTTATCCACTAGAGGGGGGTGTTGCTCTAAATCTTTAATGCAATGGTTCGACTATCTCTTTGGAGAGGATTTCCAAACAGTGTTAAAAGAGAATATCATAAATCGAAGTTTCTAAAAATCAGCTCTAATCCAGTGACGAAAAGGTTCCAAGTGTTAAGCAGGTATAATGGTTGGTAATACGATCCTAAAGGTCGTTAGAGTTGCCTGATGCCAGAATGGAGAAACACCTCTTCTTCCAACTAGTCTCTCCCTGATGCAAAGAACCTTGGGAACAAAAACATATAGGTACAGCAGAGTCTTTTGTGTTAATTTCAGAAAGAGGTGGGTCCCAGGGGAAGAGTGGCACTGATGGGGGACTGCTGACAAAGCACATGCTGGCATAGGTCTGTGGGTGGTGCCTTCAGTTGGCATATATTAATGTTAATTTTTTGTTGCAGATTAATATAGCGCAAACTCTACCCAAAGGTATTGGAGCGCTTTACATGAGCACCAGTTACGTTACACAAGGACACATTCATTTTTTGGTAGGCGCGGGGAGATTAAGTGATTTGCCTAGAATAACAGGAGGCTGGAACTTGGTTCCCCAGCTTCGAAGTCAGCTTCTCTGGCCGTAAAGCCACAACCTCTCCCCATATTGTGGAATGATAATAAGGAAGTCATTTTCCTACGGGTGAACAGTATCTGGTTGAGGGCCCGTGGGATTTCTTTTGCACTTGCGGACCATCGCACGTCATTGAAGTGCAGACACCCATTCAACTGACTGACAGATTGTTTGTACCCTTCCTAAATCCAACTGCTTTGTGGTGGAAAAGTCCACAACTAGGATGAGCACATTTAATTTAGTAATCCTTGCCATGACTTTTGTAGGAGCACTGCCTACTCTACACTGCAGCAAGGCGGCTTATCTATAAACTAGGCCTTTGATATTGTCTTTTTCTGGACCGGCACACAATTCTCCAAGCATTGTAACACCCTCTGTACGAGTTTATTTCTCTCTGGGCAGTGGTGTAACTCTGGGTTCATTCACTGCCCAGCAGTGTTTTTGTTTCCATCAGTGGATTCCTGTTTCTGAGCAGTGGTGTTAGTTTGTCTTTGACCTGTGTGCTCAGCAGTGGATTTATTTCATTTTCTCCTCTCAGAGCAGTGTCTGACTGCCAGGCAGAGAAATTGGTCCTTTCTATGAATCCTGGCAGAAATGTCACTGTTTTTGTCTGTGCTAGACTGTTAACTCTTACAGATTCACTTGTGTTGCATTCTACTGTCATCTAGTGGCTGAATATGGAATCGTGTTATATAAAAGAAACTGCTGCTCTATTCGGAGGGGCAAGAACACTAGTTAAAGTACTATACCTTTACACTTTTTTTTGTTTCCAATTATTCCACAGTGGAGAGTCATTCTTCTTTCTCCCCCTGTAAATATTGGGGTGATCTGTTTCCATTTACTTCCTGAAATGCGCACTGAATGTTGCAGGAAAACATGTTGTGCCTGCAGTAGGTGAATCTCATTAAAGAAAATAGTGTTTACAGACTAAGTAAGACGTACTGTGTAACAAAAGAAGCAAAAGGGCCTGTCCTCATGGGAGGTTACAAATGAAGACAAGTCGGTACTAAGGAGGGACTAACAAGCCTAATAACGAATCAGAAAAGCATTTAGGAAGGACAATGACACAAGCCAATGACTAATATAGGCGAAGAGTGGGCGGGGCTTCAAGTCCATACTCAAATACAGCATGCCCCGCAGAGCACTTGCACTTGCGCTGCCCAGGCTCGACCTTAAAACCAGGACAGGCCAGATATAAAAGTAGGACTAAAGCCTTCAGTCTCACGACTCTCTGTCCTGGTTTTTGCATGGCCTTGTAAATATCGGTCCATATGTATATATGCTAGGCGTCTTGTAACTATATGCTAATATATGCCTGTACCTTGTGTAAACTGTTGTAAGTGTGTGTGTGTATATATATATATATATATATTCACTGAAAAAAACATAGGTTTCAGGGGCGTTATAGTTAGCTGGACATTTCCCTCGTACAAAACCCTAGAAATTCCCCTGTTATAGTTAGTTCAGCTAACTATAACTCGCGCCCCCGCAATGCACTGCTGATGACGTCACATATTACATCACTCATGACATGGTCAGTGACATCACTGATGACATCTCAAATGACATCACTGATGACATCACTAATGACGTCATCCATGTGATAAATTAGTACATCTTCTCACACCCTAATATAACCTTTGATACACCAACTCAAAATTACAAACGGCCTTTTTGACAGCCATAGATACTCCAATATCAATAACTACACACCCACTCATTGACTTTTAGGTCTACATACATGTCCACTCACTCACCTGTACAGTTACTCATACTTACAGCCACTCTGTGCATTTATATACCTATATAGACACTCACGCACCGCCAATCATCCATTGAGGTACTGACACATCTAGTCAGTCATGCAAATAATTAATCTCAGTCCAATTTACTCACCTATACAGTTAAACACACTCAAGTTCACTTACTCATAAAAATACTAAAAATTCTGTGTCTTCCTGCAGAAAAATAAACAGCACATGACAGAGATATCATTGCACTATGGCGCATACAGCCACTCCCAAAATCCCACACTCTCACAAATAGATAGTTATATACTCTTAACCACATATACACTGTGTTTCACATATGTAGTTACTGACACATGTACAACTGAGATATACATTCAATCACTAACACACCCATACGTACACTCACCCAACCATACAGTTCATCACAGATGCACTCTTAAAACCATGCACCCACTGAATCACCCACTCACACATCTAGTCACAGAGTCACACACGCCCTACCCACACAAACATTCAGGCACCCATACATATACTCAGACAACCAATAAATAACCCATATAGACACTCGTATAGCTATTCACAAAACCATGCAGCCACTTATACACCAACACACAGACACATACAGACATTCACACAGTTTAGTCACTAGTCTGCAGTAAGATACATTTAATGACTCACTTATAGAGTCAGTTACGCACCTAGAAAATCATCCATTCACACTCTTGTACACCCACTTATTCTTCAACAGGCCTTTCCCTATATATATTAAACATAATAAAACTGTTCAGAAACACATACTCAATGGATGATGTCATCAGTGATGTCATTTGAGATGTCATCAGTGATGTCACTGACCATGTCATGAGTGATGTAATATGTGACGTCATCAGCAGAGCATTGCGGGGGCGCGAGTTATAATTAGCTGAACTAACTATAACAGAGGAGGTTCTAGGGTTTTGTACGAGGGAAATGTCCAGCTAACTACAACGTCCCTGAAACCTATGTTTTTTTCAGTGAATATATATATATATATATCTATATATATATATATATATATCCACAAGCAGCAATTACGGAAGTCTGGTGCTTCAAGCGCGGCGGTCCTGGACGGGCTCCGTCAACCCCATATCAGTCACCAACTTTTGCTTTCTCAAAAGAAATCCAGGACACGCAGGAGTGTGTGTTGAAAAGATTTAATGGGCGAGGTAGCGCCTCACCAACGCGTTTCGTGAGAAAGCTGCAAAGCGAAACGCGTTGGTGAGGCGCTACCTCGCCCATTAAATCTTTTCAACACACACTCCTGCGTGTCCTGGATTTCTTTTGAGAAAGCAAAAGTTGGTGACTGATATATATGTTCACTTAAAAAACCATAGGTTTCACACATGTTATAGTTAGCTGGACATTTCGCTCGTAAAAAACCAATGAAATTCCCCCGTTATAGTTAGTGAAGGGAACTATAACTCACACGACCGCAATCCAGTGCTGATGACGTCAGATATTACATCACTGTATTTAGACACTTATTTACTCATTTTTCCTTCCTTTAACCTTTAGCTATACATATATAACAAATATTTATTTTACAGAAAGACACATATGTCATCAGTGATGTAATTTCTGACGTCATCAGCACTGGATTGCGGTCGCGTGAGTTATAGTTCCCTTCACTAACTATAACGGGGGAATTTCATTGTTTTTTTAGGAGTGAAATGTCCAGCTAACTATAACATGTGTGAAACCTATGGTTTTTTAAGTGAATTTGTATGGTTTTTTAAATGCTAATTCCTAACTATAACGTGTGTGAAACCTATGGTTTTTTCAGTGAATTTCAAAGGTTTTTTAAATGCTAATTTTTTTTTAATGTTTTTTTTACACGTGCGCGCACCATGCGCGCACGGTGCGCTAGCGCGCACATCGCGATTTTTGTCGCAAAAATTTTTTTAACAAAATTTCACCCTTCGCGGCCCTTTAGGGACCCCCTGACAATGGCTAGGGGGTCAGAAACGCTGTATCCTGCCCTCTTTGACGTTCTTATATGTGTTTTCTCTTTTTTTTTACGGTTTTTCAGCGTGCGCGCACCCCGCGATTTAAAAAAATATATATTTTTTAAAATTTGGGCCCTTCGGGGTCCTACTGTGACCCCCTGACAAAGGCTAGGGGGTCAGGAACTCCCTACCCTGCCCCCTGTTCACGTTCTCCACCTTTGTTTTTCTCTGCCTCAGACTGCGAGAGACAAAATGGCGGCCGACACTTCCTGATTTCGACTGATTCGAATGTTTACTAACATCTAACAACCAATCAGAATTGCGCTCGCGCACGGCACCGTGCGCGTATAGATATTTATATGCTTTTAAATGCTATTTTCTCAGAAAATACTGAACAGATTTACAAGAGACCTGCAAAAGGCACTTCCTTGACCTGAGGGCTACCTCTCTGCCAAATTTCACGTAATTCTGTTCAGCCGTTCGGGCTGTACCTTCGACTAAAGGTCCTATGGAAAAATGCATAGGGAAAACGCGTTTTGGGACCCCCCTTTTTTCTCGGCCCCCGCTTGACGAATCACCCCGAGACTTTCAGGGTAGGAGCTGAACGGAGCGCCCCATTTGTTTTACAAATTTTGCGAGGATTCGTCAACCGGCGCCAAAGTCATTCAAAATAGAATTTTGAGATTTCCTATGGAAACTCGGTCCTAACTATAACTATCTACTGGCGACCGCCAGTAGATAATATATATATATATATATATATATATATATATATATATATATATATATTTGCAGGCACACATTTATAAAAACTATGTATCTGAAAGAGACACGTTAGTGATAGAGTCATTACCTTAGAATAATCCCCAGGTGTTAGACTGGATCCGGAAAGTTTTCGTCAGCAGTACCCCTGCGCGTTGGTAGGCATCCTCATACGGCTCCGCGTACGTCGCTGGCATCGTAGCCGCCGAAATGGCGTCATCGGTGCTACTTAGACGCACGCTGACGTCAGTTCCTTTTTTTTCTGCGCAAGCAGCGCAGATCCGAGAGAGAGCGGTACCCCTAGTTAAAAGTTTTAACTTGGTTTCTGAAAACTTGTTTCTCTTGTTTTGTCGAGTACTCGACTCCTGGTGCAGTAGGGATGCCCGGGTTTAAGTCCTGTAGGGCCTGCCATCGGAACATGTCGGTAGCGGACCCGCACGACATGTCTCTTCTCCTTGGGGCACGCCCATGACCCCGAGGTGTGCCCTGATTGTTGGGCCATGGCGCAGAAAGCTTTGTGGGAGCGTTTTCGAAAGTTGTTGGAGGTCCAGCAATCGGTTCCGCGCCGATCGAGGTCCCGCTCCCGTGGGAGGTCGAGGGACCGGTCGCGGAGCCAACACCATCGCTCATCGGAATCGGGGACAGGTAAGTAACGGCGCCATAAAAAATCGAAGAGCGACGTCGCTCTTCGTCTACCCCTCACAGGTCGCGGGATGCGGTGGAGGGGGCGGGCGGTCACTCTCCTGCAGCTCCGATGGAGCCTCCGTTGTTGCCTGCAGCCTACTTGCCCTTTCCAGGCCCGCACACGACTTCAGACGAGGTACAGGCCTTCCTGTCGGCCATGAGCCGTTTGTTTGGCCCATCGTGTCCCTCCGGAGCGCCTTTGGGCTCCGCGGACCCGTTTGGTGGGTCTGCCCCGTGCCTCCGCCTTTGGCCTCGGCTACACCGGCACCATACCCTGCGAAGCCGGACGGCGCAAACTAGAATTGGTCTCTTACCCCCGATTCCATTTCTTGGTGGGGAGTTTGTCCCATTTCCCCGGGCACCTCATCCTTACCAGCCTCTTCAACAACCGGTGGATGAAGGGGAGTACTGGGAGGGGTCTGAGGACCCTCTCGCAGCTCAATGCGAGGATAAGCCTGAATTGGAAGGTGACTTGGAGGGTCCAGTGAATCTGTATTTCTCTCCACACCCTGGTACGCTGTCCCCCCTCGTCCATGGCTACGGAGGAGGTTGGGACTTTTTCTGTGGTGTTGCGTAGGGCGGCTCAGGCTCTTAACCTCGAGCTCCCTTCTGTGCCTATCAAGACCAATCTCCTTACTGAGGTACGGCAACCAGAGTCCTCCTCCGCGGAGCCGCTACTGGCCTTCAACGAGGCACTTACCAACGTCTTGTTGAGCACGTGGAACACACCCAACACAGGGGCACCTGTGGATAAGGGTGTGGCACGCCTCCATCGCCCGGCGACCCCAGCTTTCTCGCGCAACACCCGACGCCACATAGTCTGGTTGTCCAGGCCTCTGCCTCGCCGAGCGCATTCCCTTCTGCCCCTCCGGAAAAGGAATCTAAGAAACTGGACCAGTTTTGAAAAAAGATTTTCACTTCTGCCAGTTCAGGGTTGTGGGCGGTGAATACTGTGTGCCTGTTGGGCCGCTATTCACATTCTGTGTGGGACACGGTGGCACAGATACTGCCTCAGTGCCCTGTGAAAGCTCGGGCGGTGCTCTCCCAGGACATTACAGAGGGGAGAGATGCTGCTAAATTCACTATCCTTTGTGGACTTGACACGGCCGATTCACTCGACAGGGCACTTTCCTCAACGGTGGCACTCCGCCGTTACGCTTGGCTCAGAACAACTGGCTTCTCCGGGGATGTTCAGAACACTTTGTAGGACATGCCCTTTGATGGCACATGCCTCTTTGATGAACAGGCGGATAGCACCCTGGAACGCTTTAAGGACTCTCGGGCTACGGCTCAGTCCTTGGGTCACACCACCACGCGCACTCCCTCGGGGTCCGCTTTCCGCTCCTTTCGAGGTCAGGGTCGAGGCGCCCAATCGCGTTCCTTTCAGACCTGCAGGCCTGCGCAGCCGCAGTCTCAGCGCAGCCGCGGACGTGGGACCCGACGTGGTGGGTCCCAAGGACAGCGGGCAGGTCAATCCACCACCGCCTCAAAACCTTCCTAGTCCGGTGTTTCAGGCCACCAGATGCCAGTAGGCGGCAGGATTCGCCATCACCTCCCCCACTGGCGTGCCATCACTGTGGACAGGTGGGTTCTGCAAATAGTCTGAAGGGGCTACTCCCCACCCCTTCAAGTCTACCCCTCCAGCCATGACACCTCAGTACCACCGCATGTCGGAGGATTACTTGGCACTTCTCCAGCAGGAATTTGCAGCCCTCTGGGCTAAACGGGGCCATCGAGTGCCTTCCAATGCCAGAAGTAGGTCGTGTTTGTTACTCCCACTACTTCTTGGTTCCAAAGAAGGACAAAGGTGTGCGCCCTATTTTAGACCTCCGGAACATCAATCGCTTCCTCTAGAAGGAGAAGTTCAAGATGCTCACGCTTGCTCAGGTCTTGTCTGCCCTAGACCCGCAAGACTGGTTGGTAGTGTTGGACTTGCAGGATGCTTATTTTCATATCCCCATCCTGCCAGCCCACCGCCGTTACCTATGGTTCATGGTGGGCCACGATCAATTTCAGTTCACTGTGCTCCCCTTCGGCCTTACCAGCACCCCTCGGGTCTTCACAAAAGTGATGGCGGTGGTCGCAGCTTGTCTGTGCAGATCAGGGGTTTCAGTCTTCTCCTATCTCGATGACTGGCTGCTAAATGCGGGCTCGCCCTAGGCAGTAGTCTCCCACCTCCAGACTACGGCCGACCTCCTGCATTTGCTGGGATTTTCCATCAACGTGCCGAAGTCGCACCTGATTCCCTCTCAGAAGCCTCTCAGAAGCTCCTCTTCATCGGAGCGGTTCTGGATATGGCGCTGTTTCGGGTTTATCCTCCAGAACAGCGAGTCCAGGACATTCAGGCTACGATTCCAATCTTTCGGTCCTGATCCTGGGCTTCAGTCAGGATGACCCTGAGGCTGCTGGGCCTCCTGCATCCTGCTGATCTATCATGCCAGGTGGCATATGCGGGCTCTGCAGTGGGACCTGAAGTTCCAGTGGATGCAGCATCGGGGTAACCTGTCCGACTACGTCCAGATCTCCGAGGTCACTGCACAGGACTTGCAGTGGTAGCTCACGAACCAGCATTGGGTCAGCGGCAGATCCCTCTCCCTTCCCCAACCAGAGCACACTGTAGTGATGGACGCCTCCCTCCTGGGATGGGGCGGCCCCATGGGAGAGGCGGAGATCAGAGGCCTATGGTCTCCGGCGGAGTCAAAGCTCCATATCAACCTTTTGGAGCTCAGGGCGATACTACTTGCACTGAAAGCATTCCTTCCCTCTGTCAAACGTAGAGTAGTGCAGGTGTTAATGGACAACACCACCGCCAACGTGCAACAAACAGGGCGGGGTGGAGTCGTGGACCCTACGTCAGGAGGCTCTACGTCTCTGGACGTGGCTGGAACATCAAGGCATTTCCTTGGTGGTTCAACACCTGGCAGGTACCCTGAACACCAGGGCGGACGAACTCAGCCGCAGGTGCATGTTGGATCACGAATGGCATCTTCACTCAGAGGTGACGCTAGGTCTCTTTCAGGGGAGAAGCTTGGTTAGATCTATTCGCCACCGAAGAGAACGCGCAATGTCAGCAGTTCTGCGCGTTGGAATTTCCAAGGCGGCACTCGCTCAGAGATTCTTTTCATAACGAGTGGAGTTGCGGTCTGTTGTATGCCTTTCCGCCTATACCACTCCTGCCCAGAGTGCTGAAGAAGATCAGACGTGACCGGGCCCAAGTCATTTTTGTGGCACCGGACTGGGCTCGAAGAGTTTGGTATCCCGAGCTACTCCGTATGAGAGTGGATCCCCCGATCCGACTGCCTCTTCGGGAGGATCTCCTTTCGCAGCAACAGGGGACGGTCCTCCACCCGAACCTGTCCAGCCTCCACCTCCTTGCGTGGAAATTGAGCGGTGACAGCTGATTCCATTTGACTTGCCTCCTGAAGTCTGTAATGTGATTCTGGCAGCCAGGCGTCCCTCCACTAAAATGGTATACGCCTGTTGGTGGAAACAATTTGTGGCATGGTGCACAGCAAAAGCTGTAGATCCTTTTTTTGCCCCTCTTTCTGAGGTCCTATCGTTCCTTCTCTCTTTGGCCCAGCAGGGCTCTGCTCTGGGCACTATCAAGGGCTACCTTTCTGCTCTTTCAGCCTTTCTTAGGCTGCCTGATCAGCCCTCTCTTTTCAAGTCCCCAGTTGTCAATAGATTTCTCAAAGGCATTACTCACCTTTTCCCTCCTATTCCTTCTGTGATGCCTCAATGGGACTTGAACCTGGTTCTCACATACTTGATGTGCGCTCCCTTTGAGCCTCTTCATAACTGTCCTTTGTGGTTATTAACTTTGAAAACAGTCTTCCTGGTGGCCATCACCTCCGCTCGGCGGGTGAGTGAGCTCCAGGCTCTTTCCTGCAAACCTCCTTTCCTGGCGATTCATCCGGACAAGGTTGTGCTTCGACCGCGTCCCTCCTTTCTACCAAAAGTAGTCTCTGCCTTTCATCTCGGGCAAACTGTCACTCTGCCCACTTTCTTTCTGCCTCCGCACCCTTTAAGAGGAGAGGCTCCATCGTCTGGACCCAAAACGTGCGCTTTCGTTCTATCTCAACCACACACAACAGTTCCGGGTGGATGACCAGCTCTTTGTTTGCTACGTGGGCGCCAAGAAAGGCCGGGCTTTGCACAAGCGAACTATCTCCTGATGGGTTGTCTTGTGCATTAAAGCTTGTTACTCTCTGGCTAAAAATGAACCTCTGGTTGGGCTGCGCGCCCATTCTACCAGGGTGACAGCAGCTACTACAGTATTGGGACGCGGTGTCCCCCAGCAAGACATTTGTCAGGCGGCCACTTGGGCCTCGTTGTATACTTTCACTAAGCACTATTGCCTTGACAGTCAGGTCCAGAGAGACGGCTTCCTAGGCCGCTCGGCTCGCCGTGACTTTCTGGTGTAATCTCACTTTGCAGAACCACCACCGGGGTTGGTATTGCTCGGGTATGTATTCTAAGGTAAGGAATCTATCGCTAACGTGTCTCTTTCAGATGCACAAGTTACTTACTTGTGTAATGATATATCTGTAAGAGACATTAGTTAGTGATAGATTCCTTACCGACCGCCCATTCTCCCCGTTGTGCGAACTGTTCTCTAGGGTTCAGGTCATCCCTTTCAGGGCCCTAGTTCTATTGCACCAGTAGTCGGTCTCTGGCATGGCTCTGCGCTCCTGGCGCGAAAAAGTTGTGTACAGAACTGACGTCAGCGCGCGTGGGCGTGTCTAAGTAGCTCCGACGACGTCATCTCGGCGGCTACGATGCCAGCGACGTACGCGGAGCCGTACGACGACGCCTACCGACGCGCAGTGGTACTGCTGATAAAAACTTTCCGGATCCATTCTGACGCCTGGGGATTATTCTAAGGTAAGGAATCTATCACTAATTAATGTCTCTTACAGATATATCGTTACACAAGTAGTAACTTGTGCTTACATAACATTAGCTAGGGCAGTACCTCCACCCTGCCCCCACCTCCTTCCCACTCTCACTTTTCTGCTGGGAGCGGACAGCGGACCTGCTTCGGTGCTGCCTGACAGAAACAAATTAATTTTTTTCACACTTCAGATGCGTTTCTGAAAGGAGAATATACCTTTTAATTCCGATTTGCAAGATTGCCTGACCTTTGTCCTAAACACCTAGACAGGTATTTAAAATTCGGGAAAGCTTTGGGACACGAGGACAGTCCTCTGAAAACCGGGATGTCTGGTCACCCTACGTTCCAACCATTTCCAGGATGGGAAGCAATCAGATTTCATTTTGTTAACACTCATTAACATAGGTTGGTTGGTGTTCATAAACTTACAAGTCTGTTCACGCCTGTGGCACTCACAGACCTCCCTGCACTTGTAGCTGAGATATCTGCAGTACCTCTATTTATGCCTGCCAACAGTCCTTTCGTGAATTCCTGGCAGGCACAAATGCTGTATTTTCAGCCATAAACTTATACCTTTGTGAATAGTTGTCTTTGACTCCAAGCAGACTCGCACAGCATCGACCAGAACCCCAAAATATCTCTCTTCTATTTCTGCCACCATTTGAGTCTGCACATTTTTTCCTGTTTTTTTGCAATTTGGCATACAATGTTCACATTGTTGTCATAGTTAGCCTGTAAATGACAGCAAATGATATTTGCCAAATTCCAGCCCATTAGAGCTCACATATTTTTCTTTATGGTTATATGTGTGACTTCAGCGGACGGGTTAGCCAACAATCCAGGATGGCAGTAATAGCTAGATAAAAGAAAAGGGAGTTTCCTCCGATGGGTACCGTGATGCTGTCAAAGACATTCGTCAGGTCAGATATTGTCCACTAACAGTAAGGCACCTTCAGTATCATCAAACGTCAGAGGAAAATTCAGCTGCTGCATTTGGCTGTCCTCAAGTATGATGACGCTTTCTGTTAGATAGTGCTGGTAGTAGAGTTCATTAGTTTTTGTCTCATTCCCAAATAAAGATGTGCTTTGGCAGGAAACACAAAAAATGTAAATTAACATGCCAGGCCATTTATAAATAGGCAAGAGGGCTAGAACCACAAGCACAAAAATAAGAACACATTAGCTAAAAATAATAATAATAAAGGAAGTGGTACGACCCGTAGGTCACGTTAAGGAATTGTATTGTTTAAAAAAAAACTAGACTTTCAAGAGCAAACCCCATTGGAAAGAACAATGGCAACTGATGTAAAGATGTCAATGTTTTGCACAAGATGTTTTAAATCCACAAATAAATAAATATCCGGAACACAAATATCTGTTGTGCATATGATCCTAGATTCTGCGATAGTCACCACAGCAAGGCAAAGATGACTTAAATTCAGCCCATTACTTTCATTCCATAGGAAACGGAAAGTGACTTCACGCTGGAGGCATCAATGTGTGCACCAAGGTACCAGTTACTTGAGCTCTAACAGCTGCCTCTTCGTCTAGCTAATGGCTTCCTATAAGATTGGCATGGAGCAGAAAACACTGGAATCGGAAGAGCAGCAGAGCATTTTTCAGGCTGGTACAGTTTAAAAAAAAAAATGTCCTTCATGACTACGTGCATCTACAATGATAAACATCCTAACGTTATCCACTATTACCTTTACTGTAGTCTCTGTAGCAGGGGGTCTGTGCCAGCCACTTGTGTGGTCTTGCTTAGAGCAATGCAGTTACTGAGGATGACGCTCGAATTCAGTCCGAGCTCTCGTAATGAACATGTGGCAGACGCCACAGAATGGTCAAACAAGAAATTAATTTTCTTTGTACTGTATAAGAGACTAACTGAGCCTAATTTGTTGCTCGCTCATGGTATTGGAGATGCCTCATCTGAGAATCTTAGACATTTCTTTGACCAAGGTCAAGAAATTACATAAAAGTTATATCTGAAAGAGACACGTTAGTGATGGATTCCTTACCTTAGAATATCCCCAGGCGTCAGACTGGATCCGGAAAGTTTTTCGCCAGCAAAATTGACTGGGGGTACCACTCTCTCCGGATCTGCATTTGTTGGCGGGGGAAAAGAAAGAATTGACGTCAGCGCGTGTCTAAGTAGCTCCAGCACGACGCCAGCGACGTACGCGGAGCTGTACGTCGTTATGCGTCGTCGTACAGCTCTGCGTACGTCGCTGGCGTCGTAGTCGCCGAGATTACGTTGCTGGAGCTACTTAGACACGCGCTGACGTCAATTCTTTCTTTTCCCCCGCCAACAAAC
Organism: Triturus cristatus; assembly: GCF_964204655.1. NCBI lineage: Eukaryota > Metazoa > Chordata > Amphibia > Caudata > Salamandridae > Triturus > Triturus cristatus. Next base: position 708,069,205 of record NC_140594.1, on the reverse strand, counting down.
GCAGATCCGAGAGAGTCAATTTTTTACTGAGTTTTTTGGGACTTTTTGTCTCTGTTTTCAAGTAATTTATCATTCTACAGGTGCATAGGAATGCCCGGTTTTAAGTCCTGTGCGGCCTGTCCCCGCACGATGTCGGTCCCGCACCGTGAGTGTCTCTACTGCCTGGGATGCGACCCCGACTCCGAGTCGTGCCCCCACTGCCAGGCCATGGCTCCGATAACTTTGTGGGAGCCTGTCCCGAAAGTGGCTGGAGGCCCGGGAGTCGGTTCCGCGCCGTTCAAGGTCCCGTGGGAAGTCAGGTAAGGCGAAGCACAAGAAGGCGAAGAAGCGTCATCGCTCTTCGCCTAGCCGGTCACGCGACGCGGCTAAGGGTGCAGGTGGTGCCGCCCCTGCGGAGCCTACGCAGTTGCCGATGGCCTACCCGCCCTTTCGGGTCCTTCGGCGACTCAGGCCCAGCTGCAGGAGTTCCTGTCAGCCATGGTGCGTGTCTTCGGACACCGCCGGTGCACCTTCAGGCCCCGCGGACCCGGCTGGGGGTCCTCGTTCTTTGACATCGCCGGCTCTGGCCCGACGTCGTCGACGACTACGGCCTCAACGCCGAGGGACCCCCGTGGATCCAGGCCTGGATCCCTGGCCATGCCGGTTGGCCCTGTACGACCTCCACCGGCATCGACGGTGTCGTAGCTGGCGCCGGCCACAGACTCGGCCGACGCCGTTCCCGGTTTCCTCCCTGGCGTGGAGCTGGTGCCTTAAGGGTGTCTACCGACACCGATTCTGATGCCGTTTGGGAACATCTATCCCTATATCCACCAACGTCCATATGTCCCACCTGTTCAGCAGGCTGTGGGGGACGGGGAGGGATCTGAGGACCCTCTCGCAGCTCAATGCAAGTTAGACCCGGACTGGGATGAGGATCCGGGGATGCAGGTGACCTGGATTATGCTCTGGAACCTGGCACACTGTCTCCTTCTACCGTGGCTACTGAGGAGAGTGGTTCATATTCTATGGTGTTGCGTAGGGCAGCCGAGGCTCTCCACCTCAAGCTCCCTACTGTGACTGTCAGGACTAACCTCCTGACAGAGGTGCTTCGGCCAGCTTCTGCTTCTACGGAGCCACTGCTGCCTTTTAACAATGCACTCTCCGATGTTCTTTTGGGCACCTGGTCCAGGCCCAACACACGGGCTCCTGTGGACAAGAACGTGGCCAGACGCCATCGCCCGGCCCCAGGTGACCCCGTTTTCCTCACTCCACCCCCGAGAGCTTGGTTGTCCAAGCCTCTGCATCCCCGAGCGCGTTCCCTTCCGCACCTCCGGACAGGGAATCCAAGAAACTGGAGCGGTTTGGGAAGAAAATGTTTTCTTCCGCCAGTTCAGGCCTGCAGTCTGTGAACACCGCATGTCTCTTGGGTCGTTATTCCCATTCTGTTGGGATACGGTTGCGCAAGTGCTGCCCCAGTGTCCGGTGGAGGCTCGGACGATACTCTCCCAAGCTATTGCTGAGGGGATAGACGCAGCCAAGTTCATCATCCGTTGTTGTCTTGACACTGCTGACTTGCTGGGCAGGGCGATTTCAGTGACAATGGCGCTATGCCGTCATGCCTGGCTGAGGATGACTGGCTTTTCTGGGGATGCCCAGAACACGTTGATGGACATGCCCTTTGATGGCACTCGCCTGTTCGGCGATAAAGCAGATTGCGCGTTGGAACGTTTTAAGGACTCACGGTCTACGGCCAAGTCCTTAGGCCTTTCAGTTACACGTACTCCTTCCGCTTCTGCTTTTCGCTCCTTTCGTGGCCAAGGATGGGGCGCCCAAGCACGTTAGTTTCAAAGCCACAGGCCTGCGCAGCAACAGTCTCAGCGCGGATGTGGGACCCACAGAGGCGGGTCATGGGGCTGGCGTGCAGGTCAGTCCACCACCCCCCTGCAGCCACTACCTCCAAATCTTCCTAGTCCGGTGTTTCAGGCCCACCAGACACCAGTGGGTGGCAGGATTCGCCATCACCTCCACCACTGGCGCACCATCACATCAGACAGGTGGGTTCTGCAGCTTGTCCAGAGGGGCTACTCCCTGCACTTCGAGACTACCCTTCCAACCATGCCACCACAGTACCACCGCATGTCGGGGGATCACTTGGCACTTCTCCAGCAGGAAGTTACGGCCCTCTTGGCCAAGGGGGCCCTAGAGCGCGTTCCGATGCCAGAAATAGGTCGTGGTTGTTACTCCCACTACTTCTTGGTTCCAAAGAAGGACAAAGGCCTGCGTCCTATCTTGAATGTCAATCGCTTCCTCCGAAAGGAGAAGTTCAAGATGCTCACACTTGCTCAGGTCTTGTCTGCCCTCGACCCGCAAGACTGGTTGGTAGTGTGAGATCTGCAGGATGCTTATTTTCATATCCCCGTCCTGCCGGCCCACCGGCGTTACCAGCGATTCATGGTAGGGCAGGAGCATTTTCAGTTTACCGTGCTCCCCTTTGGCCTTACAAGCGCCCCTGGGGTGTTCACGAAAGTGATGGCAGTGGTCGCAGCTCATCTGCGCAGATCAGGGGTTTCAGTCATCCCCTATCTCGATGACTGGTTGTTGAAGGCGGGCTCGCCTCAAAAAGTCGTCTCCCACCTCCATACTACGGCCGACCTCCTGCCTTTGCTGGGGTTCTCCATCAACGTGCTGAAGTCGCACCTGATTCCCTCTCAGACGCTCCTCTTCATCGGAGCGGTTCTGGACACAGCACAGTTTCGGGTCTATCTTCCCGAACAACGAGTCCGGGACATTCGGGCTATGATTCCGATCTTTCAGCCCTTGTCCCGGGCTTCGGTCTGGTCGACCTTTAGGCTGCTGGGCCTCATGGCCTCCTGCATCCTGCTCACCAACCATCTGGCATATGCGGGCTCTGCAGTGGGACCTGAAGTTCCAATGGGCGCATAATCAGGGGAACCTGTCTGACTACGTCCGGATCTCGCAGGGCACTGCACAACAATTGCAGTTGTGGCTCACGAATCAGCATTGGGTCAGTGGCAGATCCCTCTCCCTTCCCCAACCGGAGCACACAGTGGTGACGGATGCATCCCTCCTGGGATGGGGCGGCCACATGTGGGAGGCGGAGATCAGGGGCCTCTGGTCTCCGGCACAGTCCTGACTCCATATCAACCTTCTGGAGCTTTGTGCGATCCTTCTTGCACTGAAGGCATTCCTTCCCTCTGTCGAAGGGAAGGTGGTGCAGGTGTTCACAGACAACACCACCACCATGTGGTATTGTAACAAACAAGTCGGGGTGGGGTTGTGGACCCTATGTCAGGAGGCTCTGCGCCTCTGGACATGGCTGCAACGTCAAGGCATTTTATTGACGGTTCAACACCTGGCAGGTTCTTTGAACGCCAGGGTGGACGAACTCAGCCGCCAGTGCCTGATGGATCACGAATGGCGTCTTCACTCAGAGGTTTTGCAAGGTCTCTTTCAACAGTGGGGAGAGCCTTGGTTAGATCTATTCGCCACCAAAGAGAACGTGCAATGTCAGCTGTTCTGCGCGTTGGAATTTTCAAGGCGGCACTCGCTCGGCGACGCTTTTCGTCTCGAGTGGAGCTGCGGTCTATTGTACGCCTTTCTGCCTATACCACTTCTACCCAGAGTGCTGAAGAAGATCAGGCGCGACCGGGCCCAAGTCATTCTGTGGCCCCGGACTGGTCTCGAAGAGTTTGGTATCCCGAGCTACTCAGTATGAGGATGGATCCCCCGATCCAACTGCCTCTTCATGAGGATCTCCTGTCACAGCAGCAGGGGACGGTCCTCCACCCGAACCTGTCCAGCCTCCACCTACATGTGTGGAGATTGAGCGGGGACAGTTGATTCCGTTTGACTTGCCTCCTGAAGTCGGGGATGTCATTCTGGCAGCCAGGCATCCCTCCACTAAATCGGTATACGCCTGCAGGTGGAACAAATTTGTGATATGGTGCACAGCAAAGGCTGTGGATCCCCTTTCTATCCCTCTTTCAGAGGTCCTTTTGTTCCTTCTTTCTTTGGCCCGGCAGGGTTCTGCTCTGGCCACTATTAAGGGCTACCTTTCGGCAATCTTGGCTTTTCTCAGGCTTCCTGATCAGCCCTCTCTTTTCAAGTCCCCTGTTGTTAATCGATTTCTCAAAGACATTACTCACCTTTTCCCTACTATTCCGTTTGTTATGCCGCAGTGGGACTTGAATCTGGTACTTACTTTTTTGATGTGCACTCCTTTTGAGCCACTTCACAACTGTCCTCTTCGTTTGTTGACTTTGAAGACTGCTTTCCTGGTTGTCATCACCTCCGCTAGGTGCGTGAGTGAGCTCCAGGCTCTTTCCTGTAAGCCTCTGTTTCTGTCTATCCATCCGGACAAGGTTGTTCTTCGCACACGTCCTTCCTTCTTGCGAAAAGTTGTCACTGCTTTTCACATTGGGCAAACTATCACCTTGCCCACTTTCTTTCCGCCTCCGCACCCTTCCAGAGAGGAAGAGAGGCTCCACTGTCTGGACCCAAAACGTGCGCTTTCCTTTTACTTAAATCGCACACAACAGTTCCGGGTGGATGACCAGCTCTTTGTTTGGCTACGTGGGCGCCAAGAAAGGCCGGGCTGTACACAAGAGAACTATCTCCCGCTGAGTCGTCTTGTGTATCAAAGCCTGTTATTCTCTGGCTAAAAAGGAACCTCCGGTGGGGTTGTGTGCCCATTCTCCCAGGGAGACAGCAGCTACTACTGCATTGGGACGTGGTGTCCCCCTGCAAGACATCTGTCAGGCAGCCACGTGGGCCTCGCTGCACACTTTTACTAAGCATTATTGCCTTCACAGTCAAGTCCGGAGAGATGGCTTCTTTGGCCATTCTGTTCTCCGTGACTTTCTGGTGTTCGCAGACCCACCACCGGGGTTGGTATTGCTGGGGTATCTATTCTAAGGTAAGGAATCTATCACTAACGTGTCTCTTTCACATGCACAAGTTACTACTTGTGTAACAATATATCTGTAAGAGACATTAGTGAGTGATAGATTCCTTACCGCCCCACCCATCCTCCCTGTTCTTCGAACTGATTTCTAGGGTTAAGGTCATCCCTTTCAGGGCCCTACTTTCAATGCACCAGTGGTCAGTATCTTGCATGGCTCTGCGTTCCTGGCGTGGAAAGTCGTGTACAGAACTGACATCAGCACACGTGGGCGCGTCTAAGTAGTTCCAGCGACGGCATCTCGGTGACTACGACGCCAGCGACGTACGCGGAGCCATATGACGATGCCTACCGAAGTGCAGAGGTACTGCTGACGAAAAACTTTCCAGATCCAGTCTCATGCCTGGGGATATTCTAAGGTAAGGGATCTATCACTAACTAATGTCTCTTACAGATATATCGTTACACAAGTAACTTGTGCGTTTGTCCTGAAGATGGTTTCAATGATGTGACACAACGAAGACCGAAACATCAACGAATAGTCCATTCTTCTCTATAGTGAGTGTAAAATTAATCAAAATTTGAGTGCAGACTACTATGTTTAGGACAGACTCACTGTTCTTTTGGAGGAAGATGGATATATACATTGATAACTAAGATTTTGTCTGACATCCAATCCTTCATGCTTTCGGTGGTCAATGTTTGTTTTAGTTATTAGTTGTTCTTTCTGTACCCTTATATATTGTTCCTTATTGACCGATTTGTTTATTGTATGATATTCAAAATATATTTCCTTTACATTTGATCACCCGGTTGTTGCAATTAATTTCCTTACAGAAAAAAGAAAAAAATCTTATCATAAGATTTTAAAAGTTGCTTTTTGAGTGTCATTAAATATCACTCTACAGATATAAGAAAAGAATTATTCAAAACTACGTTTTATTCAAACATCCCTTGTAGGCATCCCTACCTTTGTTACTGAGGCCACCCCTATGGAGGTTCCAGAACTTCCACATCCCAATTGCGTGTTCCCCTCTAATGGCACCGTTGTACTTTTGAAGTTTCAATATTACCTGCACCACTAGGAAAACATTACCACTGGTGGAGGCATACTGGATGCAGCTTGTGGGACTCTATCCAGTTTCGGGCACCCATTAACCCCAAAAAACTGTGTCTCTTCATTGGACAGAGATGAGCGTGGTCTCTTCCTTAGATGGGGCCACAAACGTGCCCTTGTCCTTCCACGGAATCTCTGAGTGTACTCTTCATATGCTTGTGGTCTATGGAGGGCAGAACCATATGACCTATCCTGGTTCTTAATCCCCATAACAAATTCTTCTGCAAGCAAAAATTTAGAAGGCATTCATGCCTGTGGTAATTTCTTTTGTGACGAAAGGAGACCTCATGACAAAAGACCCCAAGGATATGTGCATTTATTGCACTATTAATTGCCATATCAAAAAACACTATAGGGTTGCGGAAGGCTAAAAGACTAAAACAGTTCAAGCTGTTTTCCTTGGGTATTAGATCTGGGCCCAGATTTTCAGCGGTTTCTATATTCACTTCATCTTAGTGAAGAGAGGGTCGCACATCTCTTCTTACCTGGAAACCTCTTTGTTATGAGTATCCTCTCAATAGACCTCAAACTAAGCAACCAAGAGGACTTTTGGGCTACTGTATTATCTCAGTTTCATTTGAATGTAGGGAAAATATTGTAATCATATCTTCAAATATCAAATTCCTAGATACTATCATAGAAAACCAGTGTGCACAAGTGGTAAATTAGTGGTAAGAATAGCTCTGTACATCTCTTGCATTAAAATACAAGTTCAAGGATTGGACATTCAGAGTCAGTATCCAGCTATGACCATAAGGGCGAACACAGTTCTCTTAGTATGGGCTGCATATAATGACAGTGCACATGTAGGGCAAGTGGACATATCAGGAAACTAGCCTGTTTGTCAGTCAATTAGTGCTCATAGTGGTTCCATGAAATTCACATATTTGTAGCATGTGCTGGCTGTAGATACAAATATCTAGTGTTTGGCTCAGACGTTCGCAACGTATTTTTCTTCGAAGAAGTTCTTTGAGTCACAAGGTATAGTGACTTCTCCCATAGTCTGTGTTGCACATGATCATGGGCAGTATGTTAGATTGTTTTTTTCCACCATCGGGTTCGGACATCGATCTCAGTGCTCCATGACCGAAGCTCGAATTCTGCCACAAGGCCATTACAGAGCCTCATTTTCATCACCCTTCAACAGAAACCTTGACAACGGGTGCACATATTGGTGTTCCTTCCCCTTTTTCGACCTGCCCCCCCTGACCTGGTTAGACTTTGTTTTTATTCCAACACCACCTTCCTCTACTAGACGACGAGGGATGGAAAAGATACCTTTTAGTTTCTGTCCTAAGTGCCCTGCCAAGTATTCCATGCAGGACCAGCACTCCGTTTGTAATTTCTGCTTGTCCCCGGATCACGACGAGGGGTCGTGTGAGGAGTGCCTAGCCCTTTAGTTCCAAGAAAACTCTTAAGCAGCAGAGAACGTCATTGGGCCTACTCCAGTAAGCAGACACAACACGTTCATGATGTACCCAATATTTTCGAGGAGCAGCCAGAAGAGGAGCTTGAGGACTTCCAGGCATAAGCTGTGCCTATGGACATCCCCATACTGCTGGCTAGCAGTGGTGAAGGTTCTGACTCCGACCCTGATCCCTCCACATCACAAGGGCACATGAGTACACCGGCGAAAGCCTTCCAGATCTCCACAAAAACATCTAAAGTGGCTCACAGGACCAGGGTTGGAGTGGGACCAACATTAGGCCCAAGTCCGCTAAAAAAAAGTGGCCCACATTTGCAGATTGCCTTCTGGCAAAACAATGCTTCGGCAAAGTTTTATGAAAAGAAGGGAGACGGGGGTCTCTGACTGAGGAATGTTTTCTTAACTTCACTTAGATAAAAAAAAAATGCATGGATTAGTTCACACTGGTGAACTACATATGATTACTGTCAATAATACTTTTATTTGATTTTGTTAAAAATCATAAAAGATTGCAAAAGCACATAATACACAATTGTTTAAAAATGGGGGTTTGAAAGATGCAAGGGATAAAACACTGTGCCGTCATTACTCAATCCTCATCAATAGTTAAAATAAGAGATATTAAGTTTGTAATCAGTGCAATTTAAAAGATGCAAGGCAGTTCAATGAAGAAAAATCAGAAAGTAGCGCAGGTGCAGATGAGGAGAGTCCAGGCAGTCTTGTCAAAGCCACTCAAGTTAATTCATGTTCATTATCTAGTTCTTTGGCTGCCATTTTCCAAAACATGATGGCTTTGCAGGACAGTTGGATTGACAAGCCTCCAAGGTATTGAATGACTGCAGCTCTGCATGTCCTTAATTGGTTTTTCCTGAAGATTTGCGAAGAATAATTTTTCGAGTTTCTAGAAGCGAGGGGCAGATGCATAGGAGGTGTAATTGTGTCTCTTCTCCTTGTCCACACAATCGGCATTCTTTCGTCAGCCATGTACACTTCCATTTCTGGGTCAGATCCTTCGTGGGGAATGACCCCAACCGTAACATCGTCAGATAGTGTTTTTTATGATGTGAGCAGTGTTCTAACAAATACGATTGTGGTTTCAGCGTCTGATAAGATTGAATCACTCCCCCCTGCCCAGCTCAATCTGCATATTTTAATGGGCCGGCCCAGGAAGATAAAGGGAGTGACACCTCCGCCCGTTGGTAAAACGGAGGTAACAGAGGCCCATCTACCTCCGGAAAGGCCACTCAGGCCCCCACTGGGCTGCTGGCGGCATCCAAACAGCACAGACCCTGCCCAAATCGCCCTCAGGCTGCCCCAAAAAGCAGCCCACAGCTGGAATTCGGATATTGGCCCCTCTGCCATTACCCGGGTGCCCGCCTTACCAATCCGACACTGCACGGGACCCCACAGCCCTCAGGCCATGGTGGTCTCTGATAACAGGCTAAGTGTAAGACTTTGAAGCTTGCCTCGGTGCCCGTACCACACAAAACAGATCTAGCGCCCTCAAAGCACCATGAGGCTTCCGAACTGAAACTGCCATCCTTGGACCCGAAGATACCTTCGGGGACAAAAGACACCTTCAGCGCCAAAACACCTTCAGCCACCGAAACAATCATCAATGTCCAAAATCCTGTTGGCGCCGAAACTACCCTCAGCATTGAAACTGCCAAAGTCAGTGTCAGAGCCCAAACAGCGGCCCATTCAGCCAATTCTTGATAAGCTTCAAGACAAACTGGTTAAAGGAGAAAATACTTTATTGATTTATCCAGATACTGGCAAAGTAGTAGCAAAACTGCCTCTAACCATAACAGATACACTTCCAAAGAGGAAAAAGACATTCGAGGAAGAAATAATGGGGGCCGGATCCTCCTAAGACTCCCAGGAAGAAACTCAAAGATAGGGGCACCAGCCCTATTCTTTTTCTTCCGACTCCACCTTCTCCACCTGGTTTTACACCTATATCTCCCCCACCTCTGCTTCCTATATTGCCACCACGTGCAACATTCCAGCTCATACACATTCACCTGAGCACCTTTCTTCGAAGTAGCCACACACATCACCCGCGCCATCATTAACGGGTGCCTTTGATACAGGGGAGGATATAGAACCAAATGACCCATATTTTTAAGACTCACAGGGGGACCCAGACACTGTAAATGATCCATGGAAACAATATGATGCAGACCCTGTGGATGATACTGAACCAGACCTGTACCCCTCAAAACACTCGCCACCAGATAACACCACAACCTATCATGAGGTGATTTGTAGGGTGGCACAATATCATAAAGTGGTCTCCACACTTTACAGGATGAGGTTGATTTTCTAATAGAGACACTAAGTGGATCACATCCCTTCAATTTACAGCAAGCAGGTCTTCCGTATACATCAATTAGACTACATTTAGCAGGTCTAGCTGCTTATGTGCTAAACAGACAAAAATTGGCACTATTTACATTTTCAATAATTAAAGCATTTATGGAAAGCCTAAAAAGAGTAATTCCACCTTCCACCCCACTAGCACCAGTCTGGAATCTTAATATTGTTCTCATTAGATTCATGTGACCACCATTTGAGCCACTTCATTCCTCTGATATCTAGGTCCTTACACTGAAGTTCGCTTTCTTAGTAGCTATCACATCCCTTAGAAGAATAAGTGAAATCCAAATACTTACATCAGAATAATCTTTCTTCCAAATCTATCCAACAAAACAAGTACTTCATACTAACCTAAAGTTCATACCGAAAGTGGTGACCACTTTCCATGTGAACCAAACAATAGAGCTATCGGTTTTCTTCCCTAAACCGAATTCAGTGGCAGCGAGAGCTCTCCACACATTAGATGGTAAAAAAGAATTAATGTACTACATAGGGAGAACTAAACCTTTTTGTAAAACGCAATAACTCTTCGTTGCATTTGCAAAACCTCATCAAGGTTTCCCTATATCCAAAGTGGGAATAGCCAGATGAATAGTTAGATGTATTAAGACTTGCTATCACAAAGCAAAGAGAGCATGAACTCCAAGAGCTCACTCTACTCGCAAAAAAGTAGTCTCAATGTGTTTTTTTCAGAAACATACCACTAGATGATATTTGTAAAGCAGCTACATGGAATAAGCCACATACATTCACAAAACACTATTGTGTTGATGTTTTAGCTAATCAACAGGCTGGAGTGGTTCAAGCTGTATTACAAACACTTTTTCAAACATCTACGTCAACCACTAGCTATCCACCGGTTTTGGGAGGCACTGTTTTACATTCGATTATATGTATCTATGGCCAACACATGCTACAAATGAAATATGTTACTTACCATGTAAGCATCTATTTGTAGCGTGAAGTGCTGTAGAGTCATATGCACCCACCCTCCTCTGGGCAAGCTACTGGTTGATGTATTTACATCTTTATTCATATTTTACCCCATCCTAATCTTTACTCGCATGCTCATCTTTTCTTTCACTATCTTGCTCCTATACTAAGCTCACCCGTTTAGCTAAAAAGTCTAACAAAGAAGTCAATGATCATGCGCAACATAGTTTGTAGGAGGAGTCACTATACTTCGTGACTTGAAGAACTTCTTCAAAGAAAAAACAAGTTGCAAACGCCAGAGCTCAACACTTGATGGCAGGAGTATGCTAAGCATATACATCTATGGCACTACAAACTACGAATTGATGGTTACATGGTAAGTAACATATGCTTCATATACCTTATTATCCAAAATGAAAGTGTATGATTTTAAATTCACAGCGTTTTTTATGCTGAAACGGCCTCACAGTTGCTTCACGTCTCAATCCCCTTCTCCTAGAGTCTGTGGTGATGGACACTGCTTAATCACATATTGTGCAGGCAAAGCACCATAACCCGTAAGACAAACAAACAGATCGCATAGGCGCTGGTCACACTGAGATGACATCAAAAAATAAGAATGAAACCACTGTTAAATAGAAGATTTTTCGGAGCAGTAGGGTGCTTCATTTAAAGTTCTATATTTCACAAGAAGACAAACCAAAAGTGATCAGACTTCACCTCCATGTTGCCAGAAAATAAACCACTAAGGAGTTTTTTATTAATTGGGCATAGCCCCAAACTGACATTGATTCAAAGAGAGTTTCTTAAGAAGAGGGGATGAAAGAAAAAAAATGGCCTTCGTAGATCCTTCATAGGTCCCCAAATTCTATTTTCCGCTCCAATCCATACCTCGGTGTTCCCATTTGCTATTTTGGAGACCACGCCACACCTGTTAACGAGGATGAAGGGCAAGATTCCTCTTTTAGATTTAAGGATCTTGGTCTATGGCCGAGTTCAAACAGTTGTTAAATGTGCACATTTCGATCTGCCCAGAAACTCTTTCGAAATGAACTTTTTGCCTTCCTCCTGTATTTTTTCTGACCTGTTGGTGGTTTTATGACTCTGGGCACTTTACCACTGCTGATCAGTGCTAAAGTGCATATGCTCTCTATTGTAAATTGTGTTATGGATTAGTGACTCCATGATTGGCTTATTTGATTTACTTGTCAGACCCTAGTACAGTGCACCACGTGTGGCCAGGCTTGTAAATCAAATGTTGCGGGTGGGCTTGCAGCACTGGTTGTGCCACCCACAGAAGCAGCTTGTAAAATATGGCTCAGGCCTGCCATTGCAGAGCATGCATGCCATCTGGGACTGCCATATCGACTTGACAAGTGCACACACTTGCCAGTCCTTAAACCTTCCCTTTTCTACATTTTAGTCACCCCTAAAGTAGGCCCAATGGCAGGGTGCATTGTATGGAAAAGGTAGGACATGCCCTGATGTATGTAGCATGTCCTGATAGTGAATTACAGCCAATTTCGTTTTTCACTATTGCAAGGCTACCTGTTCCCATAGGCCAGCATGGGCAGTTTGATTATAACATCTTATAATCCTAACTGACTCAGGGAACTAGGTAGAAATTCAAGTTTATTATGCCTGATCTCAGAATGATAAAATACATATTTTAGTGAAGTTGGTTTTAACATTCTGTGTTTGAAAATACCACTTTTAGAAAGTAGGTATTTTCTTGCTTAACCATCCAGGCCTGCCTCTGCTAGGTTGTGTATTCCATGTCTGGTTTGTGAGTGACAGGGGCTAGGGTGGCTCCAGGAGACAGGGTGAGTCAGCACAAAGCTGTATAGACCTATCTGCATGAGGAGTGGTGGGAGGGGTAGCACCTGGGCCTGAATAGGGCTGTGCCTGCTTTCCACAATGCTGGCTCCACCTCCTGTGGTGTGTCTGATGGCCCTGGCCCACACTGACAAAGGAAGAAGTTGTGCACTGGCAGAATGCACCCAGAACTGGTTTGGACAAGGTACAGACACACACTGCCTTCAGAGACAAAGGATTTGTCTGTATAAATAGGGGGACCCAGAACTGTAAATCACTTCTGGGAATCAAGACGACCCTTTGCCAAGGAGAGGAAGCTGAAGGGGGAGAGTGCCCCGTGCTGTTGGGGTTGGCCTGCAGTGGTTACTTTATTGCCAAGGAAAGGAGAAAAGGAACTTTGTGTGTACTTTTGCAATCTTGAAGAAGAATCTCCAAGGGCTTGAACTGTGCTTGTCTCCTGCTTGAAGTCTCAGGGATACAAGACTTCAGCCCCAGCTCCCCTGAATTCCCTTGCTGAGGAATTCTGCCTGCAGAGAGGTGCCTACTGTTGTTTGGGCCCTCTGAGAAGACTGCGAGTTGCTGGGAGCTGGAAGCGCGACGCAACGAGAAGCGCGTCGCCGCCGCAGCAGTTGCTGTCGCATCGCCAAAGAACCGTGCCGCAGCTGCTCGCCATTGCATCATCGATGAAGCGTGTCACATCACCGGAGAAGCGTGTCGCCGCCGCAGAGGTCACGTCACATCACCGGAGAAGCGTGTCGCAGGGCCTGTCGCGGCTCAGAAGTTACAGAGTTCGCCACACGGCCGTCGGGCTTGCACGCATCACATCCAACTTTGTCGCATCGTATCAAGATGCCATTTTGTCGCATCGCACCGGATCGTCGCATCAAGGCGCCATCTTGTTGCATCGTTCCGGATCACAGTAAGAAACCGATGCATCACCTCCTCTCCGGTAAGGAACCGATGCATCACCTCCCCTGCGCTGCAGTAAGGAACCGATGCATCACCTCCCCCGAAGCAAGGAACCGACGCATCACCTTCCCTGCGACCCTTTTGTTTGTATTGCGTGATGCATCCAAGGTAGTTTGAGAGTAAAGTGTTGCATTTACCATCTACATTGAACTAAGCTATTTCTACCATTTTAAAGTCTATTTTTGATTACAGTAGTGTGGATTTTTGTCATTTGGTCTTGTGTTAAGTCTAGTAAAGATAACTTATTTATCTAAACTGGTGTGGTGTCCATTTGCAGTGTTTTCACGGTATTGCTGTATGTTTCAAAAGTTGGTCGCACTCTGCTCGTCACACCAGCAAGTTGCCCCAAGGAACTGTGGTAGATGTAGTGGCGACGGCGAGTACGCCTATGCCACGATGTATGTAGAAAAGTATGTATATGCATTAGCCATCCCTGGACACGTGTTTCGAGTTAGTTGCCTCTCATCAGCAGGAAGCAGGTCAGTGTAAAGGGGTGCCGCGTGGACTGCCACAATGTAATTAAAACAGGTGAAGTACCTCTCATGGCGCGCAGGTGCAGGTCCAAGGCTCGTCAGCCCGTTGGCTCAAGGGAGCCGTAATAAATGATTCAAAAGTTGGTCGCACTCTGCTCGTCACACCAGCAAGTTGCCCCAAGGAACTGTGGTAGATGTAGTGGCGGCGGCGAGTACGCCTATGCAACTTGCTGGTGTGACGAGCAGAGTGCGACCAACTGTATTTGATTTATTTACGGCTCCCTTGAGCCAACGGGCTGACGAGCCTTGGACCTGCACCTGCGCGCCATGAGAGGTACTCTACCTGTTTTAATTACTTTTTGGCAGTCCACGCGGCACCCCTATACACTTACCTGCTCCCTGCTGACGAGAGGCAACTACCTCGAAACACGTGTCCAGGGATGGCTAATGCGACACATACTTTTCTATACACACCGTGGCATAGGCATACTCGCCGTCGCCACTACATTGACCACAGTTCCTTGGGGCAATTTGCTGGTGTGACGAGCAGAGTGCGACCAACTGTATTTGATTTATTTACGGCTCCCTAGAGCCAACGGGCTGACGAGCCTTGGACCTGCACCTGCGCGCCATGAGAGGTACTCTACCTGTTTTAATTACTTTTTGGCAGTCCACGCGGCACCCCTATACACTTACCTGCTCCCTGCTGACGAGAGGCAACTACCTCGAAACACGTGTCCAGGGATGGCTAATGCGACACATACTTTTCTATACACACCGTGGCATAGGCGTACTCGCCGTCGCCACTACATTGACCACAGTTCCTTGGGGCAACTTGCTGGTGTGACGAGCAGAGTGCGACCAACTGTATTTGATTTATTTACGGCTCCCTTGAGCCAACGGGCTGACGAGCCTTGGACCTGCACCTGCGCGCCATGAGAGGTACTCTACCTGTTTTAATTACTTTTTGGCAGTCCACGCGGCACCCCTATACACTTACCTGCTCCCTGCTGACGACAGGCAACTACCTCGAAACACGTGTCCAGGGATGGCTAATGCGACACATACTTTTCTATACATACCGTGGCATAGGCGTACTCGCCGTCGCCACTACATTGACCACAGTTCCTTGGGGCAACTTGCTGGTGTGACAAGCAGAGTGCGACCAACTGTATTTGATTTATTTACGGCTCCTTGAGCCAACGGGCTGACGAGCCTTGGACTTGCACCTGCGCGCCATGAGAGGTACTCTACCTGTTTTAATTACTTTTTGGCAGTCCACGCGGCACCCCTATACACTTACCTGCTCCCTGCTGACGAGAGGCAACTACCTCGAAACACGTGTCTAGGGATGGCTAATGCGACACATACTTTTCTATACACACCGTGGCATAGGCGTACTCGCCGTCGCCACTACATTGACCACAGTTCCTTGGGGCAACTTGCTGGTGTGACGAGCAGAGTGCGACCAACTGTATTTGATTTATTTACGGCTCCCTTGAGCCAACGGGCTGACGAGCCTTGGACCTGCACCTGCGCGCCATGAGAGGTACTCTACCTGTTTTTTTTTTTTTTTGTGAAACCTTTATTACAAAGTTCAATAGATATACAAGTATGGGCCTACAACCTTCAGGCCGGCCGCTAGTAGACAATGAGACCATAAAACACATTTATAAACACAAGCGGCAAGCAGTAAAAGTCCCACAGATCAAAAATATAATTTGCGGCTACATTGCCCAAACATCCCAAATGGCGGTTTCATTATAAATGAAAAACGAAAAACAAACCCACAAGGCGGCAAAAGTCTAGGCAACATTATGTGCTCCCCTCGGGAGGGCCCTACCAACCTACAAGAATAGGAGGGGGGGAAGGGCAGGGGCAGAGACAAAGTGGTCATGATAACACAGAATCAAGGGAATGCGCAGACTAGGGAGACAGGGCCGCCGCCAAGTCGGGCGTCAGTGGTGGGGTACAGATCCCGCCGCGATAGGAGTTCCAGGGGCCCCACACCTTTACCCATTTCCCAGGCTTGCCTCTCGCCACATACACAACCTTTTCTCGGAACATACACCAATCCATATTTTCCTTCCATACCGAAATCGTGGGTGACCTCTGGGAGCCCCACAATTGTGCTATGTCACGCTTGGTCACCATATATCCCAATGTCACCCACCACGTTTGCGTCACCGTGTAATCAGTCGGCTCCCACACATTCAACAAACACCTCCTGGCCTCGGGGAACAGCGCAACATGCGTGACCGCTTGCAACACCGCATGCACACTGCGCCAGAATCGAGCCACCTCTGGACATTCCCACAAAATGTGGAAGAAGGTCCCTAACAAGCCACACCCACGCTTACACATCCCATCCACCGCGTATCCCATACGCATCAGGCCCGGTCCCGTAACGTAGACCCTGTGGAGTATTTTGAGCTGGACGAAACGAAGGCGGGCCGGTATGGCCACCTCTTTCGGGGAGGCCACCTCAGATACCCAATCCTCGTCGTCCAGCTCCAATCCATCAGCGACCCATGCCTCACGAAGGGCGGCCAGCAGTCCCGATCGATCGTTGATGAGCTTTTTATAGATCAATGAGATAGTGCCATCCGGTACATGCCCGTCAAGCACTCTATCTTCCAAAGGGGAGCACTCCAGGATGGACGCGACCTCCGGGAATACAGAACACAACGCGTGACGAACCTGTACATACCGGAAGTACTCCCTGTCATGCAACTGGTATTTCGCTTTCAGCACATCAAACGTTTTAAATCCCCCCTTCGTCCAAAGATCGCCCATCCTGCTGATGCCAATCGTGTCCCACTTCTCGAAGCCTTTCGTCGTCCACAAACAACCCAGTCGCTCAGAAGCATACAATGGCGTCGCCCGGGTCAACCGATCCTTCCACCCCATCGCCGAGTTTGCCGCATGCCACACCCGTACCGCGACCCGTGTCGGACCCGTCAAACGTGCGTCGAGCGATCTAGAGTAGAGCGCACGATTGTAGTCGCCACCCGGCAACAACAATTTGTCCATTTCAAAGGCCGGATTAAGGGCGGGCCCATAAAGCCCATGGTTTATCGCAGCCAGCTAGGAGGCCCAGTAATAACGTTTGATGTCGGGGAGGGCGACCCCCCCATCGTACCACGGGAGCGTCAGCTTCGCGAGGGCGATCCGCGGCCTCCCATCCCAAAACAGTTGGCGTTGCAGACCCTCCACCTCCCGAAAGTAACTAGCCGGAACGACATCCATCGTGTTTTGTAAGGCATATAAAAACCGTGGCAACGACATCATCTTAAACAACGCCGCCCGGCCGAGCGGCGAGAGCGGCAAGTGCCTCCAACGCGCCACATCCGCCTTCAAACGTTGGAGGGGGGGGGGGAGTAGGTTCTGTGTGTATCGGGCCGCAGAGTCCAGGGTAATAAAAATACCCAGATACTTAAATCCCTGTTGAGCAACCTGGATAGGACAACCCCGCGGGAGGATAGGAGCCTCCCCTGAGAGGACATATACACAGGACTTAGCCCAGTTGATGACTAGGCCTGAGTTACGGCCAAAGGAATACAGTACATCCACTAACACAATCAACGATTCACGCGGGGAAGCAAGATACAAAAGAATATCGTCCGTAGAGAGAGACTCGATCCTCATACTCAGGAGTCCATCGGAGACCACGAATCGAAGGGTGCCACCGCAGCCACTCCGCCAGGGGCTCCAAGGCGAGCGCAAAGAGGAGAGGCGACAGCGGGCAACCCTGTCGCGTGCCCCTGCCCAATTCAAAAGGAGCCGATTCTCTACCATTCACCACCACCTGCGCTAGCGGTCCGGAATACAACAATTTCACCCAGCCAATGATTCCCGGGCCAAACCCAAACTTCTCCAGCGTCGCCCAGATATATGGCCACTCAAGCGTGTCGAACGCCATAGTGGCGTCCAGGGACGCCAAAATGGCTGGCTCGCGTATGAACGGAACCCTCGAGAGCACCCCATGCAGACGCCGCAGGTTAAGCGCGGTGTTGCGATGAGGGATAAAACCGGACTGGTCCTGATGGATCAGATCGCACACCACGCTGACCAGCCGATTAGCCAGCACCTTGGCCAGAATTTTCGGTTCTGCATTCAAAAGCGAAATGGGCCTGTAGGACGTGACCCGATCACGCGGCCTCCCCTCCTTGTGAATAACCACAATAGTGGCTAGACGCTGGTCCAGCGGGAGGGAACCCGCCGCCCGGGCCGCGAGGAACATATCACGAAGATGCGGCGCCAATGTATCCGGCCGCAGTTTGTACAATTCAATGGGAAGGCCATTAGGACCCATGGCCTTGCCAGAGGCGACTGAACGTATGGCCAGGGCGATCTCCTCAGATGTCGGAGT
Source organism: Triturus cristatus (assembly GCF_964204655.1). NCBI lineage: Eukaryota > Metazoa > Chordata > Amphibia > Caudata > Salamandridae > Triturus > Triturus cristatus. The sequence continues at coordinate 708,050,821 of NC_140594.1, read as the reverse complement.
CGCGTCCATCAACGATTTATCCTCCTCCGAAAGGGAAGGCAACGCAATATCTTTAAGCAGGTCGCGGGAATCCTCTTCCGAGCGAGAAGATACCGGGGAATACACCCCGCGGAAATACTCTGCGAAGCAATCAACAATTTCCACCGGGTCAGTAACACACACACCATCTACTCTCTCAACCAACGGAACAACTCGACTCGCTCTCTCCTTTTTATCCAGCCACGCAATCAGTTTTCCAGCCTTATCACCCATATCATACAGACGCCCCTGCTGCTCCCTACTCAGGCCCCTGGCCGCTTCGGTGACTAGGGCCTTGTAGTCCGCTTGTTTGAGTCTGAGAGCATGCAGTTTGTCGTCCGTGACACCACAATCCAGGTCACCCTCCAACTCAGTTATCTCAGACTCGATACGGGTCACCTCCTCCCGCTCGCACCTCTTGGAATGGGAAATGAGGGACAGGGCTTCCCCCCAGAGTACCGTTTTGAACGCCTCCCACAGAGAAACAGCAGACGACACCGATCCCACATTGTCTCCAAAATATTGCTCAAGGGATTTAATCAAATCTGCGCGAATTGCGGGATTACGCAGGTACCAGGGGTTGATCGGGACCACCCTCCCCTCCATCCCGGGGACAATATCGAAGTGTAACAAGAGTGGGGAGTGGTCTGAAATACCCCGAGCAAGATGTCGCACCTCCCCGACCCTCCCCGCCTGTGCCGATGGCATCAGAACATAATCAAGTCTCGAAAGACTACCATGAGCCCCGAAATGAAAAGTGTATTGTACCTGCGCAGGGTGTTTTAGCCGCCAACAATCCACCAGTCCCAGGGTATCCAAGAGGCCAGACAACCAAGTTTGGGCCCGGGGGAGATCCCTGGGTGGGTGACGATCCTCAGATCCGGAGACCACAGCATTAAAATCCCCTCCAACCACTAGAATCCCCTCCGGCAGCCCAAGAAGAAGGCGCCCCAAATCAGCAAAAGTAGTCGTCTGCAACCCCGGCGGGACATAAACCGAAACCAAAACAACCACTTTACCCTCCCATCTACCCACCAGAGCCGTATATCGCCCCCTGTCCTCATGGAGCACCTCGTCAACCTCCAACGGGAGCGAGGTTTTAACCATAATGCCCACACCCCTCGAACCAGAGGTGAAGCCCGAATGAGCCACAAGGCGATAGCCCCGCCTATTCATAGCACAGAAGGAATTACCAATAAGGTGTGTTTCCTGCAAGAACACAATATCAGGTGAAATCCGTTTTAAAAACTGCAGGACCACTCCCCGTTTTATCCTGTCCCCCAGTCCGTTAACATTCCAGGAAAGAAGTCTCAGTCCCCTACCCCCCATCACAGCCAAAACCAATCAGTCCCCTCCCAGAGAGCACCATGAATATAACACAACAATATTTCTGCCTTGTGGTACAAACTAACAATACCCAACCCCAACCCAACATGCCAAACAAAACTCCCCCCTCCCTGCACCCCTGCATGAGCCCAAACAGCCCCCCCAACTTGCAGTGTGCCTGTCGCCCTTGCATGAACTAAACTACAAAGACCCCCTAGAGGAGGAAAGAGAACCCCCTCGAGACACACCACAACCTCCAAAGGAGGGGGAGTAAGGCACGACAGTCAAGAAACCCTGAGCACAGCCGAAAAGTGGCATCATCAGGAAGTAGCCCCAGTGTCAATACCTCAGGCCCGGTCCAGTGGGCACTCTCCTCCCGCGGCCCCCATCCCCTCTCGATCATGTCCCCTAGGCAAAGTGTCCAACCAGTCCCCGGCCGTCTCCGGACGGTCAAAGAAATGAGAGCGACCCTCGGACTCCACATGCAGCCTGGCCGGGAAAAGCATGGCATATTTCAAGTTCATATCTCGGAGCCGCCGCTTGACGCCCATGAAACCCAGCCTCTGCTTCTGGACCGCTTGCGTGAAGTCAGGATAGAAGTTCACCTCCACGTTCTCCAGCTTAAGCGGCCCCTGCACTCTAGAAGCTTGTAAAATCGCATCCCTGTCCCGAAAGTTGAAGATACGGGCAATAAGAGGCCGCGGGGGAGCTCCGACCTTCGGCTTGCCACCAGGAACTCTATGGGCCCTCTCCCCTACAAAGAATTTACTCAAACCTCGAGGCTGCAGACGATTAGAAATCAGATCCTCCACAAAGAGATACGCTGCTGAATCCTCCAGTCCCTCAGGCACCCCGATAATGCGAACGTTGTTCCTCCGGGCCCTACTCTCGGAATCCTCCAGTCGCCGATCCGTGAGCGCACTGGCCTGCCGGAGCCGACGTACCTCCGTCTGGAGGGCTGCCACCTCAGTCGTGAGGCCCGACGCGGTGTGGGCCAAAGAGTCAACCCTATCATTTGTCTTGGAAAGATCTGCCCTAACAAGGTTAACATTGATGAGAACCGCGTCGAGTTTGTGCGCCAGGGTATCAAACTGTTGACCCACCGAGTTCTTCATCTCCGCTATGGCGCCCATGACGTCCTGCAAAGTCAGATCCGTCGGCAAATCCGGGGCATCCGCGGGGCAATCAGGAGACTTATGCGACCCGCCGGGAGAACCTTTCGGTAGGGTATAGCGATCCATAATGTTGGCCTGAATTGCAGCGCCACGCCGGGTCGATTTGGCCTTCAGCCTCTCTCCATCCTGCTTCGTCGCCATCGTCCTGTATCCCGTACACCCACGAGTCCTGCAGCGGAGAGCAAACAATCGAGGCCAAGGACCCCAGAGGTCGCCGCAGGAAGGCGGAGCAGGTCCCCGCAGGGCAGGCAGGGTCCCCCAGCGAGGCAACCACCACACAAAGGAGCGCCGTGATCCCACTCGCGATGATGGCAAGGGGGCTCAAAAGCGAAAGTGAAAGTGTGGGGTACACGACTCGCCAGGCTCGTCCCGCCGTTGTTATTCACTTCTCCACTGGATCACCCCCCAACTCAAGTCCGGGGTCAGGAGAGGAGCACGCCGCAAACTTCAATCGATGCCCAGCACGGCACACGGGGTCCAATTCAAAAACGGAAAACGGGCACCACCTCGGCTCAGGTTCACCAACACAGTCCCCTCAACCGAATCAGGATGAAGACAGGATAGATGTAGTAGGTCGCGGAGGTCCTCGGGAGCCTCGCACCTACGCGGCCATCTTGTTTGCGCGCTAGGCTCCTCCCCTACTCTACCTGTTTTAATTACTTTTTGGCAGTCCACGCGGCACCCCTATACACTTACCTGCTCCCTGCTGACGAGAGGCAACTACCTCGAAACACGTGTCCAGGGATGGCTAATGCGACACATACTTTTCTATACACACCGTGGCATAGGCGTACTCGCCGTCGCCACTACATTGACCACAGTTCCTTGGGGCAACTTGCTGGTGTGACGAGCAGAGTGCGACCAACTGTATTTGATTTATTTACGGCTCCCTTGAGCCAACGGGCTGACGAGCCTTGGACCTGCACCTGCGCGCCATGAGAGGTACTCTACCTGTTTTAATTACTTTTTGGCAGTCCACGCGGCACCCCTATACACTTACCTGCTCCCTGCTGACGAGAGACAACTACCTCGAAACACGTGTCCAGGGATGGCTAATGCGACACATACTTTTCCTTACACACCGTGGCATAGGCGTACTCGCCGTTGCCACTACATTGACCACAGTTCCTTGGGGCAACTTGCTGGTGTGACGAGCAGAGTGCGACCAACTGTATTTGGTATTGCTGTATGTGTTCACAAATGCTTTACACACTGTCTCTGAGATAAGCCTGTCTGCTCATGCCAAGCTACCAAGGGGGTGAGCAGGGGTTATTTTAGAAGTGTAGCCCCTTACCCTGACTAGAAGCAAGGGTCCCTTTTTGGACAAAGGTACCTACCTCTGCCAACTAGAGACCCCCAATTCTAAAACACACCATAAGTACAGTATTGCTTGACATAAAGTGCTCATCAAGACCCAAATGCGGGGCAGGGGCATATTGAAATGGTTTACTTTTATTCCTGGTAAGAAGCATTTACTATAGTTTTCATTGCAGAGCATGTCAATGTAACAGATCTATGAAGTTACTTTCCTGTAACACAGTTCTTGGAGGTTGGTATCTGTTTTAGAATTGCATTCAATTGGCCGAATTCCTCACAAGGCAAAGCTGAAGAAAAAGAGCTTCTCTGTGGATAAATAAGCACTAAAAATAGCAGTACCTTACTGGCAGGATCCTGGTGTTCTGGTCAAGAACATCAAGATCTGATCATAGAAAATCCTTTCCCTCAGCTGATACCCGCAGAGTGCTGTAGAAAGGTTTAGTTACTATTCCCTAGCAACCACAGTGACAAAGATAGAACTGGCCATCAGACTTGGGCCTTGCCCCGGCTCCTAAATTAGTGGTAAAAAACCTTGGAGTTAGTCTGGACCAACCCCTCTCCATGACAGAACAAACCTCAGCTATCCCAGGTTCCTACTTTTATATGATGCGGTTGCTGAGAAGGATATTTCCCTTATTACCGCTCTCCCCAAGAAAAACTGTTGTCCAGGCACAAGTCATTAGCCGTCTGGACTATGGTAACTCACTCTTGGCCTCCATAAACAAGAAGCTGCTCTCCAAACTTAAGGTAGTTCAGAACATCGCCACTCGCCTCGTCTGTAACCTCCCTCTGGGCTCGGCAACTGCCCTTCTTCTTCAGTCCCTACATTGGTTACCAGTGAGAAACAGAATTATTTTCAAGATGTATTACTTAACCCATAACGCCCTCCATAGACAGGGCCCACATATCTGGCCTCTAAACTTGTGCCTTACTCCCTCCCAGACTTCTAAGATCTCATGACAAGGCCTTGCTTAATGTCCCTAGGTTCAAAAAGGACAGGTCAGGCTTCGGATTGTTCTCCTTCCTTGCTCCTCACCTCTGGAACAAATTGCCATTCCAACTATACACCTGTGAAAATCATGCCCATTTCAGGAAAGCGCTAAAGACCTACTTATATTAAGAATGTCTTTTTTTGCAAGCTGTCCGTCATCTGGCCCCGCACGAGATACCGATGATTCGAGCGCGTAATAAATTAAAATAACATAGCAAAACAGAAGTAGCCAGTATCAAGGCATGGGTAACCTGTAATTAAATTTTGTGTTTTTTGTTTTATCTTTCTCTGTGCAGCAGTGTACTTCTGTGTTAGTGGTGTATCTCGCCATAACGGTACACGTGTATCGATTTGTCTCTGCCTGTAGCCAGGAATGTAATTATTTTATTCTGTCTTTCGCTAGAGATTGTTCAAGCGTATGAGGATTCTGCCTGTGACAGCACATAACTGGACCACTCCATCTGCGGGGACCTCTACAGATCGCCAGCTGTGCCCGATTTGTGATGTAGTCGACAGGAATACTGGACATTGTACATAAATGAAATATTTCTATAAATATTTATTTAAATAACATGGCATGTCTATAGACCTTTGCCATGCCTCCAGCTCATGCAGTGACTCCAGCCATCATTCAGCCGGGAGGCAGCGCGGGACGATCGCTTGGCACGGGGACTGGGTGGAGGCCATGGCTTGGGCACCAGTGCAGGTGCTGATGGGCAGGAGAGTTAATCTATGACGTGGGACAGGTGCTACCTCCATCATGTTGCTGCATGCTCCCCTTCATCTCCTCGGATGCTTGCATAGGCCTTGTAGGAGGAGATCTTCCACCACTGTTGTAGTTCCCCGTCTGCTTCTCCATCTGCCAACCTCACTTGAGGTGGTACCAGGTGGCAGGCGCTCCAGCTGACCACCCGTTGCTTTCAGGAAGGAAAAAAGCAGCCCTGCACCCTCTTGGCTTTAATATTCTAACCTGGCGTTGGCTGCTTTGGTGCTTCTTATCATAGACACACTATGCACGGGTGGTGTGGTGGCTACGGCTGGAATTGTATAATGGTGCACATCATCTCCAGTTGCACGGTGCACACGCGGGGTGCTCAGGGTGTGTGCAAAGGATGCATCTGCATAGGCTGTGAGCTCAAAGACTCAGGATGTTCATATACTCAGGGTGGTTGGATAAGAGGTCAAGGAGTGTACATAGCATACTAAAGTGCAACACAAGTGTGCAAAGGTACGTAAAGTACAGGAGAGGTGCTCATTTCCAGTCTTCATACACCACGGATCAGTATGTGTACAAAGTAACTAATGTTCAGTGTATATTACTAGGGATCAGTAAGTGTCCAAAGGCTTTTGAGGGCTGCATGTGTGCATTCCGATTTCTTGAGCACATGGTGTGTGCCTGACACGCTTCCACCTAGAGTGCATGCTCTGCAGGTGCCATCGCAAACACTTAATGTACTCCAACCCAAAGTGCTTTCACGCATCATAGTTGCAGTAGAATGGGGCAGCCCCTTCACAACGGTCTGGAAAAGTACTAATGATGGCAGGATGGTGCACCAGGAGTTCGATATTATCCGTTCCTGGCAAAAAGAAACTTGTGGGAAGGCGTTTCTAAATATGCTGGCGTAGCAAGACTCGCTAATCAGGAAAACATGAAAAATTGTAAGTTTAAACTGAAGCATGAAATCCCAGCCATACGTTTACATATTTCCTGTTTTATCTCACCTCTGCATTTGTTCAGTAGATTAGAAGAAACAGTCTTTTTAGCAGAGATCAAGGCACTGATTCACCGAACACCCCCATGGCTTACACTGCTGGTGTGTTAAGTGTAAATGTGTAAGCAACAGTATGAGGCAAAATATAGAATGCTGAGGATGGGCTGTGTCCATACAGTGATACAGTGAGCTAGAAGATCAGGAAATGCCCAAAAAATGCTCCATGTTTCATACATTGGCCTAGTGCACGAGGAAGCACAGAAATGCCTGAGATGGCCCTTATTCTATGAGCCATTCAGTGAAGTATAAGGGATGGAACTGTTCGGTGGGTCATTTCAATTCCTTCTGGATAACAAATAGAAATACCATGGATTGTTCTTCAACTCATGGACTTCAATAAATACTTTTGTTGATCAAAAAATCATGGTGTTCATGCAATGTGGTATGTTACACTGTGCAAGTACCACGTGGTGAAAGGTAATTGGTGACCACTTGTATTCAAATTCATCCCAACTTTGTGTGTTGGTTTGTAGGTCTGCAGACCACACTCCTACATCCCCAAAAGCGCACTATACAGCAGATGCCTTTTACTTCCACGAATCCATCTCGGTGTGAGTCAGTTCTCCCAAAGTACGCTTCTGGCGTCTTGAGGGCAGTGTCCACCCTCCTACTTATGTAGGATGAAAGGATATACCATGTGGAATAAAGATCGCTAGAGCCCCCTCTCACATACTCCTGCTGCATGTACTCTGCATTGCCTGGGTGCCTTCAGGTGTGCAACTGTGCCCTTGGGAATGTTCCATTGCATTGAATTAGAAAGTGGTCCCTGTCCCATAGCTGAAGTGGACCCAGGGGGTCATGCGATGTAGTCGTGGCCTTGTTCATTGGAAAAAGAGAGAGGGATGCTCTTTTTCCTTAGTGCACAACAACCCTTTCAGTTCTGGCTGCTTAGCAGAGCACTTAAAGCATGGAACTATCAACTGAAAGACCTGACCGGCAGCTGCCACTGGGTCTTCCTTTGCGAGTTCAAAATGATGGCCCTTTTCACACATGACGTCTGCAGTGTAGCATTTGTGGATTTGCGACTCGCTGAAACTAATCCCCCATCCGTTGCACGTACTATACCACTTCCTCCTGCCACTAGCCTTGGTCTTTGATTTCCACTAATCACCTTTGCGTCTTCCGCTAGTCCTGAGCACTCATGATCCTTTTAAACTTTACTAGTGGAGCCATTGAAGAGCTGCATGTTGAGTCCCTCCTGCCACCTCACCTCCTGCAAAGGCTCCTTGTACAGTTGTCCAGCCCAACTACTTACTGAGCCATGTTTCTTCCAAGATGCATGGGCCCCTGATAACTATTCTTCCACCAAGGGGTTTGGAATGGGTAGCACTGCTGCAGCATGCATTCTGTATGTAGGTTTACGCCATCCTTCTGGGGGCCTGGAAGGAGGTGCACACCTGATGCATGCATTTCTACCTAAGTGCTCTCCCTTTGTCAAGGGGCTGCAATTGTAATCTCAGCAGTGCCTCCAATTTTGTCTTCAAACGTTGAGCCCATTCACAGCAAAGTGGCACAGCCTTCGTCCTTCCCTTAGACAAGGTTTGCAGGCATCTTCTCAAACATAGGGACCACCACCGTAGAGGCCGGGGTTCTACCTGGGTGAATGTGCGCGAAAGGCTCCAGCAATACAGGCTGGTGGAGCCTTAGTGAACGGAAGGTGTTAGAAGCTTAAAGAAAGGCGACCAGCCTGAGACCTATGAGGGATTCTCCTTTCAATCACAGGTGCTATATATTAAGTGAAACATCAAGACAAGAAGATTGCCTTATGTACACGCCCTCTAGTGGTCCATACAAAATGTCGGCTTTAAGTAAGGGCACCTGGTATTTCTGGCGCTAAGTCTTTGTCCTGGTATGAGGGCCTACATTGAACCGAAGAACATAAAGCAGTCGTGCCCAACAATTGGAGGGGCTTGATTAAAATGCACCGCAGAATCTCAAAGGCAAAATTCATAAATTATAGCTCTGTCAAACCCCCCCAAAAATTGTTAGGGTCCTTTCTTCAAGTCATCGCGCATCAGTTGACATCCAAAGCAAATGGTTGAAAATTCACAAGTGTTTGGGGGTAAACACAGGTACCCAAGGCCCTCCTTCTCAGGACAAAGATCTAGTTCTTGGGTTCACCTGACTGGGTGGAAGAGGGTGCTGCGCCGCTTGTTCTGAAAGCTGTATCTCCGCCCCCCCCTTTAGCTGTTATGCCCTGCAGACACAGGCCTTTGTCTCCTGGCGTCCAGGAGAGCGAACGCCTGTCTCCTGGCGTCCAGGAGAGCGGACGCCACTGGTCCGATGGCAGAAGATGGACAATGTATGTAGTCCTTATACTTTTGAACAAGAACAAAACAAAATAATTGTAACACTGCTAGTTGAGGAAACAAAAAACACTGATAATTTAAATTAAAATAATTTTGTACTTCTGAGTGTCTGGCTTTCTTTCCTGTGTGTGTGCATAACCCCTCTCTTTAAGGGCTCTCTCTAGCATCAAAAAGTGAGCCGGGTGCAGCACTGGATGCCATCAAAGAGGATACCTGGCAATTACTGCTTTTCTGCTTAGTTGCCAATTATTACTTGATTGGGTTGGTAATCCGATGTATGGTAAATTATGTTCAGATCATATTGTTTTAAGGGGGAAGCAAAGGAAAAAGGATTATCAGAACATGCTGTGGGAATGTACAGTCTAGACAATTGCTCAAATAATGACGTGACGATTTGGAACATGGACTCCAAAGGAAGAAATTGCTCAGGGAGTTATGGCCTACTAGCTGGAGTTCGGGGAAATATTTTATGCAGCATTTAGTTAGTACCTCATGTTCTCTTTGGAATCGGTTAATCTCTTCAACCCCCTTTAACCCAGTGGGAACTATGTGATATATATATAATGTGTTAAAACAGAATTGTATTCAGCTTACCTAGTCCAACGTTTATAGAGTAAAATTCCATCTATTTTCCACACAACAATTCCCGCTCCCCACTCACCTCAGGGGTTTACACGTCAACATTGGCTCTCTACACACAAGCAAATAAAATATTTAAGACCATTTCCATCGTCCATGAAGGCTTCCTCCACTACAGAGTTCAGCTCTCGATTCCTTTAAGCCTTCCCCACACAAACTCTTTCCAAGTGACTTCATATACTTAAGAAAAGCAACAGAGGATGCATAGTGCCGATATCGGCAACCCACTCCCCCCCACTTAGCAGAAATTTGACATGCTGCTCAAATAATCAGTCCACACAAATTTTGTTGGAAAACAGTTTTGCTGCAGGTTTATTTCATACAAGGAGTATGCCAACGTGGTGGGTTAACTTACGGGCGATCCAAGGCCAGGCAGCAGTGACTAACCTAATCTGCCCTGCCCGCCTGATGAGCCAAACTGCACCCTGGGCAACCCAATCGGTGCACCCATTTATGTAAGGATTATCTCCCTTCCATACCATGGACCACCAGTCCATAACTTTACTCACGCCTTTCAGAGGTGAAGCGTAGCAAGGACAGCCCCACCGATGTTCTCCAGTATTGGGGTGTCTTTCATAGATTCACATGCTTGAATATTCCCCGTCGTCGAAGTGGGAGTCCCACGGTACATAAAAAGCAATAAGTCTCATGTATATAGATACTTACATAAACTATATAAGAATAAAATACATATATAAATAAACTTCATATAGTTCAAAATAACATATCAAGTCAAAAGTACCATAGGATAACATTGACACATAGGAAAGCATTGAAAAAGAAATCACTTTACTGACATATCCATGTCGTTTTTATAGTCCAAACTCCAGCCAATCAGGCGCAAGCACCCTCTAGACCCTTCTTCTCAGAGGCTCAGGCCCTCAGATTTTCTACCGCACGTCGTGTGAAGGGAGTCTCCCTGAGCTCTGTTCAGTTTATTTCTCTGGTTAGGATTTTCCTCAACTTATCCTCATGTCTTCAAGTAAGAAGTCTCTTTTCCGTCCCTGTGCTTCTTGTGGTAAGTTAAGACTTTTTTCTGAGGACCCTCATGAAAAATGTATTTACTGCCTTTACCCCGACCATAAGGTGGGCAACTGTAAAATCTGTAGAACTTTTTCACAAAAGACTCTAAAGGACAGGGAGGGTCGCCTCCTTTTGTGGCTCCAAAAATTGAAGGACGCAGCTAATCCTCTCTCTGAGGTCGAAAGTGTGGCTTCTGCTCGCACCGGAGTCTCTTCCAAGCGTAGTAGTGTACAGGACTTGCCCTCTTCCTTTCTAAAAAAGAGAAAGCTTAACCTCTTGGGAGTTTCTAAGGTGCCAGTACATTCTGCTACTACGTCAACGCCCCCAAGATCTCACTCTCAGGCGTCTGTGACTCCTTCAGCGCATGTTTCTACTAAAAAATGTGCCAAACCCTCCGTCGACGAAATCTGCTGCTTCTTCAACCTCGTCGACGACGGTGACTACGGTTTCCAGCAGATTCCCTATGTCGTCGACGACAGCTTCGTCGACGTTCTCTCCGTCGACAGTGGTTTGTGTTTCATTGAAGGCTGTCTCGTCGACTATTCCTATATCCTCCTCGTCAACGACGAAGAAGCTGGTTATCCCGTCGACGTCCAAATCCTCATCGACGATCAAAAAGAAGTCGTCGTCGTTGATGATTAAATCTTCGTCGACGGCCGCCTCGTCGGCGGAGCGGCGTTGGCTTCGTCGGCGTTGGCTGCGTAGGCTTCATCGACGGTGGCTTAGTCGGCGGTGGCTTAGTCGGCGGTGGCTTAGTCGACGGTGGCTTCGGCGACGGCGGCGGCTTCGGCGACGGTGGCCTCGTCGACGGTGTTGTCAACTTTTGCATCTCTTCCTCTGGTGCCGTTGTCTATGCCAACATCTGCTCCTGTTGACTATTCCTTGCTTCAGCGTCGTCACGCTGTTTTGGACTCCACTACTATGCCACCGGCCACTCAGCCACCGCAACAGTTGTTTCCCTCTGGCAACGAGGATGACTCTGCTTCTGATGAGGACATTCATTCCACATTTCGGGCTGCTCGCAGTCCATCTGAACTCTTCGTTAAATGTCAGGATTTCGAAGATGAGGATCTGGACAGCTTCCTTTGTCCCTCATCTCTAATCCTCCAATTTATGTTGGAGGATTACAATCGCCGTTTTCCACCTTCTTTTCACAGTTCTCCACGTGATGCACCATCGAACTTTCCGACTCCTCCAGTGCCGGTGGAGCCAACGCCATCCGCCCCTTCACTAGTACCCCCTGCAGAGGGTGACGGTGACGTTCTTCAGGATAAGGAAGATGGAGAGCTCCAGGGCGATGACGACGACACCATGGCCGACTGGGATGATTATCAAATAAATTCGCCTTCTTCGCCTCCAAAGTCGCCAGTGAACTCTCCGCCTGTTGACATTACAGGTTTCCATCAGCTGATGGGAAGAGCGGCGCAGCGATTTCATCTCCCCATGATCGTGAGAGAGGAGGATTGCTTTCTGTATGATTTCAAATCACAACCACAGAAACAAGTTCGGGCCGTGCCCATAATTGACTTTATTTGGAATGAAGGGATTAAGCTAATGAAAACACCTAATTCAATCCCGGCAGTTCTTCTGCGGTTGGAGAAAAAGTATAAGGCCCCGGACTCTTCTCCTGCTTGCTTGGTGTCCCAGCCTAAGCCGGATTCAGTCATCACCCAGGCGGCACAACGTCGCTCGAAGAATCCCTCGTCTCCACTTTCCTCTCCACCTGACCGTGATGGCTGTCGCCTGGACACCATTGGGAAGAAGTTCTCTACCATGGCCTCCACAACAGTAAGGGCAGCAAATTCTTTGGCCATCTTGGGCCGTTATGATCGCCAAATGTGGTCGGACATGGAGGCTTTCATTAAGCTCATTCCAGAGCCCTCTAGAGCGGACGCTCTCAAAATCTTGCAAGAAGGTGAAAGAGCATCTTCAGAGATTATTGATTGCTCTGTAGACATCGCCTCCACTGGTTTTCAACAGCTGGCTGGAGCAGCCGTTTTAAGGAGGCAAGGCTGGCTTCGTTCCGCTTCTTTTCGTCAAGAAGTCCAGGCAAAGATTCTCGATATGCCCTTTGATGGGGAGTCCATGTGTGGACATCATGTGGATGAGGCCCTCCAAACAATCAAGAAGGACAGTGAGACTGCTCGTTTCCTTGGCACGCTCAGTTTAGAAGGCAGCCTTTTCGGGTTGCTCACGGACGCAGCACCACCTCTTCCTTTCGTGGCAATTCCACTCAATACCGCTCTTACAGCCAAGGACACCAACGTTTTTCCTCCCAAAACCCACAGTCTTACAGACAACAGACTGGTAAATCCTACAGAGGTAAGTCCAACTATAGGGGGAACTCCTCCAAAAAAACAATGACTCTCTTTGTTTATGTCCCCCTCCCCTCAGTGCCCCCTCGTCCCGAGTTGGAGGACGGATCTCCAAATTCTTTTCAAATTGGTCATTGATCACTTCAGACCGTTGGGTGTTGGACATTGTTTCAAAAGGCCATGCCCTAGAATTCGTCAAATTCCCTCGAAACACCCCTCCATCCGGTCGTCGTCCCGCTCATCTTAAAGAGCTTTTCCATCAGATCAGCATTATGCTCAAGAAAGGGGCCATCGAAGTGGTTCCGAAAATCTCAGAAGGGGCTAGGCTTCTATTCCCCTTTTTTCCTGGTATTAAAGAAATCTGGGGAGTGGCGCCCTATCCTCGACCTGAGGTCCCTCAACAAGTTTCTGAAAGACCAATCATTCTGCATGCTCACGCTGAGGGACATTCTTCAGTTCCTTTCTCAAGATGACTTCATGACAACAATCGATCTTCAGGATGCTTATTTCCACGTGCCAATTTTACCACGCCACAGGAAATACCTACGCTTCCGTGTAGGCCACAGGGACTTTCAATTCAAAGTCCTGCCCTTCGGGCTTCGCTCAGCTCCTCGAGTCTTCACGAAAGTCCTTGCCCCGGTGGTGGCCCATTTGCGGTTGCGAGGCATCCAAATATTCCCATATTTGGACGATTGTCTCATCAAGTCTCAGTCCTCCCACCAAGCATCCCTAGATACTCAGTATTGTCGGACTCTGTTCCACTCTCTAGGACTGTCAGTCAACATACATAAATCTCAGCTCACGCCAGCTCTGCACAGAACGTTCCTAGGCGCTACCATCAATACCTCCATGGTCATGGCTTTCGTCTCCGCCGATCGGCAAACACGGATCCTGCAGCTCGCAGCTTCCATCAGATCAAAGCGGTCCGTTTCAGTCCGCATATTGAATTCCTTTCTGGGGATGGCGTCCTCCTGCATTTCGTTGATCCCACATTGCAGACTGAAGAGTCGTCCCATTCAAGAGGAACTAGACAAACAATGGCGTCAGATCTCCGGTTCTTTCAGCGACCGGATCTTCATAACCGCTCGCATGGCACAAGCTCTGCACTGGTGGACACATCCTCGCAACATCGCAGCTGGAACTTCTTTTCTGGCGAAAGCCCCAGAACTCGTTCTTACCACGGATGCCTCCCTGGAAGGGTGGGGCGGACACCTTCAAGATCTGTCCATCAAGGGCAAATGGACTCTGTCTCAACGTTCTTGGCACATCAACAGACTAGAACTGATGGCAATTTTCCTTGCACTCAAATCCTTCCGGCTCCAGCTTCAAGGGGAATCAGTGCTCATTCAAACGGACAACACCACCAGCATGCACTACCTAAACAAGCAGGGTGGGACGAAATCTCCACTGCTTTCCCAGCTGGCTCAGAAGATCTGGGATTGGGCCAAACTCCATCGGATCACGCTCACTGCAGTCCACCTGCCCGGCATTTCCAACATTCTCGCAGACTCACTCAGTCGGTCAACGTCATCGACCCACGAGTGGGAGTTGCATCAGCCGACTCTAGACTTTGTCTTCAGCCTTTGGGGTCACCCGAACCTGGATCTCTTTGCAACTCCACAGAACAGCAAATGCCAGTCTTACGCAAGTTGGCTTCCCCACAGAGGGTCGCGTGGAAATGCCCTTTCGATTGACTGGTGCAAGATATTTGCCTACGCTTTTCCGCCGAACCCTCTGATTCCTCGAGTGTTGTGAAAAATGCGGAGACAACCGTGCCACATTCTCCTGATTGCTCCACGGTGGCCTCGGCAGGCATGGTTCTCGGAGCTACTGCTCCTCTCAGTGCAAGCCCATCCTTCTTCGCCCTCGGCTGGACCTTCTAACAATGAACAATGGTCGGATCTGCCAACCGAATCCCAGTTCACTCAAATTGTCTGCCTGGAACTTGAGCACCTTGAATTTGCTCACTTGAACATTCCACCTGCCTGCAGGGAAGTTCTTGCCAGGGCGCGGGCGCCTTCCACGGTGAAGACCTACAAGCTAAAGGGGAAGCGCTTCTGTCACTGGTGCTCGTCTGTTCACATCCACCCAGTGCACGCCTCCCCGGCACAGATTCTGCCTTTCTTTTTGCAGTTGGCACAGTCAGGACTGTCTCACGCCACCTTAAAATTCTTTCTAGCGGCAATTTCTCGCATTCGTCAGGACGGCTCTTCCTCTCTCTATTCATCTAGAGTAATTCAGCAATTCTTTAAAGGACTGTTCCGGATGTTTCCACCCATTCGGCGTCCTCCGCCCACGTGGCGTCTTAACATCGTATTGGTGCAGCTTATGAAGGCGCCCTTTGAGCCAATCCATTCAGCGGATTTCAAATTTTTAACCTGGAAGGTCGCCCTCCTGCTTGCACTGACTTCCTCTCGCCGAGTAAGTGACATTCACGCCTTTACAATCCAGCCTCCTTTTCTTCAATTTAAATCGGACTGTGTTATCCTTCGCACTAACCCAGCTTTCATGCCAAAGGTGCCGTCCGATTTTCATCTTAATGAACCCGTATTTTTAAAAACATGTTTTCCTCATCCGCAATCTCCAGCGGAACAGTCTACAATCTTTGAACTTAAAGAGGTGTCTCAAGTTTTATATCAGCAGAACGGCACCCTTTCGTCAGTCTGATCAACTGTTCGTTGCCTACGGGCGAACCTGTAAGGGACATTCTGTTACCAAACCAACAATTGCACGTTGGATTTCTTCAGCGATATCTTTCTGCCATCAGAAGGCTGGCAAGCCTCTTTCTTCTGGAGTGAGGGCGAATTCTACAAGAGCAATGTCCTCCTCCACTGCTTTATTCGCTGGTGTGCCCATTCATCAGATCTGCCGGGCAGCTACGTGGTCCAGCAGGCACACTTTCACGAGGCACTACTGCCTGGATGCAATCAATGAAGCTGATACGGCTGTGGGCCAAGCAGTTCTTCGAAATCTCTTCAAATAAGGCAAGCCTCCGTTACTTCCCTCCTCCTTGGATTGTTATCAGCTGTGTGTTTTATCATACAATGTCATTGTATTTCATGCAACGTTGATACGGCCTCTTCAGGCTGCAGAGTACTGCTCACGATTCTATTCAAGCATGTGAATCTATGAAACACACCCCAATACTGGAGAAGAACAAATGTTACTTACCTGTAAACTGTGGTTCTCCAGTATTGGTGTCTTTCATAGATTCACATGCGACCCACCCTCCTCTCCTCAGAGGCTCTCTTCTCCTCATTAGACTCTTCTGTCACTCTTGTGCTATGAAAATCTGAGGGCCTGAGCCTCTGAGGAGAAGGTTCTAGAGGGTGCTTGCGCCTGATTGACTGGAGTTTGGACTATAAAAACAACATGGATATGTCAGTAAAGTGATACCTTTTTCAATGCTTTCCTATGTGTCAGTGTTATCCTATGGTACTTTTGACTTGATATGTTATTTTGAACTATATAAAGTTTATTTATATATGTAGTTTATTCTTATATAGTTTATGTATGTATCTATATACATGAGACTTATTGCTTTTTATGTACCGTGGGACTCCCACTTCGACGACGGGGAATATTCAAGCATGTGAATCTATGAAAGACACCAATACTGGAGAACCACAGTTTACAGGTAAGTAACATTTGTTTTTTCATCCAGGGTCTTGCCGTAAAGACTCCTGGGGTGTGGCTTAAGGCACCACTTTGAGCTCCTGAAAGGGTACCCATTTGTACCAATCAGCCTCCGGATTGCCCTGTAAATCCACCTGCAACACAAATTCATACATTAATACGTTCAATTCCAATTTGTTTTGCCCACCAGCACGCAGGTTAAGTGGTTGGGAGGGTGACAGTGTGTCCAGCGAGGCACAAAGAGGCTGGGCACTGGGTGGGGGCAGGTATAAGTACCAGTCCACTGCGCACCGGAAATGATGCAACAGAGGCGCTGGACATAGGTGGGACTCCTGTAGGGAAGGGTGTCCCGGCAGCTGGTCAGCAGGGATGTGCCTAAGGGGGCCGCTCTCTTACAGGGCACACCGCGTGCGCTTCGGGAAGCCCTATAGTGCTGATATCGGCAACCCCCCCTCTTAGCAGTAATTGGTCGAGCTGCACAAATAATCAGTCCACACAAATTTTGTTGGGAAATAGTTCTGCTGCAGGTTTATTTCATACAAGAAGTATGCCAATGTGGTGGGTTAAATTACGGGCGATCCAACGGCAGGCAGCGGTGACTAACCTAATCTGCCCTGCCCACCTGATGGACCAAACTGAACCGTGACCAACCCAGTTGGCGCACCCATTTATGTGGGGATTATCCCCTTGCGTACCATGGACCACCAGTCCATAACTTTACTCATGCCTTTTAGGGGCGGAGCGTAGCAAGGCCAGCCCCCGGATGCTCAGGCTTACAACCGGCCGAAGGACTAGCGAGGCACCGACGTTTTCATCCAGGGTCCTGCCGTAAAAACTCCTGGGGTTTGGCATAAGGCACCACTCTGTGCTCCTGAAAGGGTATCCCTTTTTACCAATCAGCCTTCGGATTGCCCTGTAACTCCCCCAAAGCCCGGGGCCACTGTCATATCCGGGTCCCCCCCACCATGGCATGCTCCATAACCACCTGCAACCTGTTGTTAGTCCTTCTAGGTCGGCTATCTCCTTATCTACCTCTGACAGGTGAGCCCCGCCCCTATCGAAGTACCATGTGTGTTACCCAAAAGAGGCTACACCTAATTTATCCAGCCCTTCTTATTTTATGTTGAATTTGAGTTGAACCATACCCTTCTGCTTGGTGGGCTTTTCCGTGGCTTTATTTTCCTTTCTTTCGGAAAGTGATGGCCTCCTTGGGAGGGGGAGCTACTGTTCTTTTCTTTAACCACAGCTTTATTACCCGTCACTTTATTGCAGGCCCCATATCCTCCTGCAACCTGAAGTTACCATCTTTCTAGTTAGACCACTTCCCTATCTACCACTGATAGGTGTGCCCCATCCCTGTCGGGGTACCGTGTGGTGTTTGCTCCAAAGAGGCCACGCCTAATTTACCAAGCCCTTCTATTGAATTTGAGCTGAACCAAGCCCTCCTGCTTGGTGGGCGTGTACATGGCTTTATTTACCCTTTTGCATGAATGATCGATGGCCTACCCAGAAGTTGGGAACTACTGTTTTCTTCTATGACCACAGCCTGGTTTACCCTGCAAGTTATTGTTTGGGGCCAACCAATACCCTTATCTCTACCCACTGACCTCCAGTTGTATTGGAGTGCAGTGCCTACAGGAGATAGGACCCCAAGAGCATTAAAAACTACTGCTCTCTTTGAAACCAGTCCTGTGTGATATCTGTTGTGCCCTGTGTGCAAGGATATGCATTTACATTAGGGAGTGGATAAAGCCATGTTCACCCACCCGAGTCCCAAATTTGAGAGTACAAACTGATAACTAACTGCTGCCCGAGCAGTGAATTATGGACCCCCTGGAGAGGGCCATTAGGCGAGGACAGTGTGGAGTCTTGTGACTGATGGTACTCCCTGCCTGAACAAGCATCTTGGCATGGCCCTCTCACACATCTGAAATTTATGATGATCATCGAATTTAAGCTTTGTCATGCCTCCCTAGGACAACCGGTTAACCTCCCACCTAACCAAGAGAAAGGTGATATAATCACAGAGGGGTGGGTCCTGGGGTCCCCAAAGGGTACTCCAAATGATCTGCTACATCTCATGCCCTTCTTGCCTGCACCACCCATCAGTCTGACTGCAATGTTCAGATGCTGTGTCGCCAAGCTGGTGACCCCACCAAGCATATATGGCCAATACCCAGCTTTTGCTGCAGGTATCCCAGGTGCCACAAAGGGTGCCAATGCTTTTGGATTGTGAGGACATGGAGTAAATTATATCAGCATATTTACCTTCACCTTCAAGATAGGAGTGCAGTATGTGCTCTGGAATTGTCAGCAGTTGTGCTCCAAACCCATATGTCTTGACACTATTGGAGCCACGGCACACTTTCTGGCATAACAAACTAACGCAAGCCACCTGGCTGAATGGCCGCTGAGAGATTGTGATCTGATCCCCATACTCTCATGTTTACCCGGTGCACATCTATAGGACTGGGTTCCACTCTATTTACACAGATTCCTGCAATTTACCCTTCTGCCCCTGTATGGGTGAATACAACGCCTGTAACATTGCGAATCCCACCGCCCTAGCATCATTGTGCGAACCGGTGGGCGTCTGTACTCTTAGGTTCTGCTTTATTATGTGGCCTTATTGCCTGTAAGCCCCTCCCCTTCTGACTGCAATCTATAGCTGCTGTGTCCCCTGCTGACTGTCACCACCCTGGGGCAAGCCATCCGGCTCTATACTTCTGCTAATGGGTACCATACTGCAGACTGGATGGAAAAGTTTAGGGATGGTGGACAAGAGACCAATATGTACAGATACCTGCCCTTTTTTGGATAATGGGAATGTCCAATGTGTTTTAAAATGTGTGACCATTTGTGCTCTAACCCAGTGTTTGCCCAGCTTTGGAAACACAGCAACAAGTTAAATTACAAACTTACACAACCCGCCTGGCTGTACGGGCGATAAGGCAAGTGAAATTTAGCTTAACTGAAGCAACCACTACACTGGTTTACGTAGTGCACAATTTCAGCTGAAATTACCGGACGTTTTCAGACAGTTTTATAGCTAAAACTATGGAGAACGACTTAATAGTGTGAAATTTGGTTTCAGTGAATGTTTGTCCCTTGAGCATCTGCCAGATATGAAGCGAGCAATATTTAGCTAGCTGAAGCGACCTGTAACATGCACTGGTTTACAGGGTGCACATTTCTCCTGGGTGAACAGATAATTGCACAGTCAGATATATTGGTAAACTCTGGGGAACACTTAATAGTCTCAAGTCTGGTTCCAGTGAATGTTTTTCTGTTGTGCAACTGTGTAGGAGAGTAGGATCTGCACTTATGTTGCCCCCACTTTTTTTCTGATGTTAACACTGGGTTATGGCTATAGGGCCATATGCATCAACACATTTTCCCATAGACACAGAATGAGCAAAACCCTTTGATGCATCTGGACCATAGTCTGGCTGGGTCCCTGCTAATCAGGCCCCCAGTCTCTCTGTTCTCGCTAAACAACTTGGAGTGCATATTAGATGCACTAGTGATTGGATACTGTGGTACCTTAGGAGTCCCTAGTATATGGTACCTTAGGTACCAAGGGCATAGGTACTTCACAGGCCTACCAGGGGCTGAAGCATGTATTATGCCACCCCTGGGAAGCAGACTAAATCTGACACCACAGGCCTGCTACTGCAGCCTGGGTGAGGTAGTGTTAGCACTCCTCACTGAGGTATAGGTTCCTATATCTCACCATACACACACATATAAACCTATCAGTCACCCCTAAGGCAGGCCCTATCAATCCTGAGGGCAGGGTGCTTAGTTTACAATGTGAGGGGGTGCCTCTGCATGAGCAGGACCCCTCTGCAGCTGGCAGGGTCTATTCCCTGTGGCTGTTTGTGGATGCGGTTAAACCATATACTCTTAAGTGCATTATAACCTCCCGGTAAATGTTAACTTTGGAATGACTGCATCAAAACATGTCGTGTTTGGTGTCAAACAACTTGGAATCATACCCCCACACCAGTAACTGGTGTGGGAGTATGATCCCACCCTTCTAGAGGGGACGACATGTACCTACTGTGGTAACACGGTAGAAATCTGTAAGAGCTCTGGCATCACAAAATGGATGCCACCAGCACAGACACTGGGCTGCCCTCCTGCTGCTGAATGAAACTCGCAGTGGAGGAGGCCCAACAATAGGCATCCTGTCACAGGGAGATGTCACCACCTTCCAGACAGGATTTAGTGTATTGGGGCTGGGTGGGTGCACTCCTAGAGTGCTTTGAAGTCCTGCACTGGGGGAGCAGTAGGCTCCTCTGTGCATATGCCAGCTCAAACCGGTTCAGGGGCTACCTATCCCTGCTCTGGCGTGAAACTGGACAAAGGGAAGTGGGTGTAACCACCCCCTACCCTGACCCTCCCAGAGGAGTGGTCATAGAGCTAGTCCCTCCCTGTCTTTTAGTATAAGATAGGGAACCCTTGCCATTCCAAGTTAGATATCCCTGGACGACGCTTTACAAGAAGAATCCTGGTCCTTCGACGTTCCACTACCTTTGGAAGACGGAGTGACTCCCCTGCTTGGCAGGCACCAAAACTTTGAATCAACGGTCTCAAACTTTCCCGCTAGAGCCCGAAGTCCCTGCAGCCCCAGAAGCATATCTCCTGACTTCTCGACGGCCATTGTGAGTCCCCAGCAGAGCTGAGGCGAGTGGACCCCACGAGTGACGAGGAACAGCAATACCCGGGTACCGTGCACTATTGTCGAGTGCAATCCCTTCACGGCGTTCAACGAACTTGTGCTTTCGACCATTTGTGGCCCAAGCCTCCAGCAGGTTGTGCGCCGAAAATCAGAGGCCTACCCCGTCCCGAGTGACCGTGGGCTTCTGTGAAGCATTTCCTCACGAGGTGTCTTCGCGATCCCTTGCCCGTTGGCTTGTTGGTCCCCTGAAGACTTCCTTATCAAACCAAAGGGCTCCCCTGGTTGCTCCAGGCCTGCCCTCATTTACCCTCGCTGGGTGAGTCCCTCAGACCCTGCTGGTCTGCACCATTGACTTAATTCACTTTTCACTAGACTTTCTGTTGCCAAGGCTTGTTGGCTCCAATCCGGTTGCTGACACCGCAGTCAGCTGCAGACGTTGTGGGACACTCCGAATCCAGCTGCTGGTCATCGTCGATCCCTCCTGGTCCTCGTGAGCGAAGAGTCAACTCACCCTTTATCGCCTGAAATCACCCGACATCCGTGGGCATCCATCTTCCTGGCCCCGGCTCACTGGCAAGTGACTGTGAATACTGTCCCTTCTGCTTTCAGGTAATCTTCAGCCTGAATCCAGCCTTGGATTCCACCGGACACTTCTTCAGTCTTCGCTAGCAGCAAATCTTCTTTGGCTTCCATAGAAAACAGCGACGCGACCCGACACCTAGGTACCCGGCTTCCCTGGGTGAGGTAACTCGTGCACTCCGGTGCCCTAGTGTGTGTTGGCCCTCGAATTACTTACCTTGTAAGTGGCTTTCTTGTAGATTTCCTCGAAGTACCCTTAAACTTTAAAAATCCAAACGCGACTTGCTCCATTGAAATCAATAGGGAACCGGCGGCTGTGTTCTCACACTGCACGCGCATCCCGCTTTTGCTGCATTAGTGAAGCCCCAGCGATTCTACAGGCCCTAGGCCTTGTCCCCTTGCAAGTCGACTTTCCTATACCCCTTTTTTAGTATATGGTCTGGTACGCCCCTAGGGCCCCAGCCATATTTGTGCTTAACTTATTGTGAAACGTTGATATTTGAATGTGTTCCTGACTTCTAATCTCATAAAGAGATTAGTAGAGTGTGTCTAGAAATAAATACATATATATTTGATATATATACCTGTGTGGTGTCCTTTAATTTGGTAATTCAAGAGATTATAAGGTAAAACAAGCTGATTTACATTCCTCAGAGACTTAGCCTGAAGGCTGCTCTCCACAGCTACCACTAGGATAGCTTTCTTTAAAAGGTTGGCTTAAACCTATCTACCATAAGAGTCGAATTGGACTGGTGCAAGGTGGCCAATATAACTAGTGACCAGCATATGCCAGGCCAACTTCTCACAATCTGCCAGTAAGTACTTAGGTTTGTTTTGGCTGGGTTAAAATTATTGCTTGCGTAACACTACAGGATTATTGCACTGTGCTTGCACTTTTGCTTGCTTCACTGCTAAGTGTGCCCAGTCATTTCACAGATCACACTATCTGCAACCAGCTGTGACCCATGTTGCTAAGCAGCAATGGACCTAGTTCACTTGGTTTATCCCCAGAATTGGTTACCCTCCACCAGAATGAAAGCTGTGATTGGGTTTACCTTCTAGTAACTTTTGTAATTTATGTTCAAACATTTTTACTCAGTCTAGCCAGACAGTCTTGCTTATTATAATTCCACACAATGTTGGGATCTAAGATTCTCAGGTTCATGTTTTAACGGAGCCCACCTTTTGTGGGTCCGCTGGGACCCTTCTGCCTCACTGCCCATAAACCTGTTACTTAATGAAGCTCCCTTTCCTGCATTTGCCCTTCTCTAAAATACACCTAGCAACAACATGACACACTGCAGCTTGGTGAAGGCGATGATTTTCTCTGCTAAACGTACACAAGTCAGAGTTTTCAACATTATACTTTATAGAGGCTCCAGTTCGTATTAAGGGTGTGTCAATGTCATGACCAGTTGCCTATTCTACGTTGGTAACTATCCCACTATTGTGTGTGACGGCTCAATTATCATATGGGTTTAGATATATGTGGCATTCAGCAAGGGTGTCCTCCTGTATTTGCCATGTGTCCCTCCGTTCTTACAGGAATTATGCATGTTCAGTTTAATCTGTGGTGTTTTGCCTCCAGTCTTCCCAGGCTGCTTAACTGCTAGGAATGAGAGCAGGTGCTGACATTAATGGGGGAATCTAATGGTTGCAACTTTAAATGTTTAACCACCCACCTTAATGTGCTTCATTGTAAGCAATTAGGTACTTAACTTATATCTCTTTCCCCTGAAAATATACAACAATCTGCTTTGGTTATGAAAACCTTAATAATAAGCACCATTCTCTCAAAGTCTGAGGTGGGGCAGCTGAAGAACACAAGGCAGGCAGGATGCACAATGAGAATGGCTCTACTCAGCCATAATGACCAGAAAGACACATCAAACCTTCAGACACCTTTGGGGTATGCTAACCTGCCCCAAAATCTCCCTTCCCCTGCTCCTGAACTGGGAACATTTTGCATGGAGGCAACAACCCCTCACCCTCTACATTTCAGTGTGAGATCAGCTTGTGAAGCTGCGACTAAATGCATTACAATTGTTTGCCTAGGGCTGTTGAAAGTACTTTTTATCCCATCATTTAGCGCCTGGGTGAACTTGAGGAGGGTGGGGGGACTAATACCTGACTTCGAAAACAGACTTATTAATTTACCATTTTTCTGGGACACAGGCTGTGAGAAGTTGACCTGTTATATACTGTCCACTAATTAAAGTGGCCATATTGTTCCAGTCCAAACAACCCTTATGGTGATTAGGTTAAAGATAACCTTTATGAAAGCTATCCTAGTGGTAGCTATGGAGAGCAGCCTTCAGGCTTAGTCTTGAAGGAATGTAAAGCAGCTTGTTTTACCAGATCAGAACCTCCTAAGTGACCAAATGAAAGGAGTACTACACAAGTGTTATTTAAAATATATGTATTTATTACAAAATACTCTCTACTAATCTCTATATGAGATTAGAGCACAAATCACACAATACTTAATCAATAGAACGACAGTAAATAGCACAATACACAGCGGGCTCCAGGGGGAGACCGATCCATATACTAAAAAAATTGTATAACAACAACCTCACTAGACACTGTGCCTAGAGCACGTAGAATCGCTGGGACCCCAAGGAACCACCAAAAGGAGTGATACAGGGAGCCCACGGAGGACGGTTGCAGTAAGGGAACACAGACGCGAGCTCCGTACAACTCTATGGGAAAGTCGCGGTTGGAAAATTACAGTTTAAGGACATTTCGGAGAGGACTTCAAGCAAACCCTTTGGAACATAGAAGGTTCTTAGGCCAGCACCACTGTGAGTACCGAGGTACCTGTGTTACCTATCCCAGAGAAGCCGGGTGCATAGGGGTCAAGTGGTGTCGGAAACCCTCGTTGTTTTCAATGGCGTGATGCGAAGAAGTGCTGCTGCTGGGAAAATGAAAAGTGTCCGGTGGAATCCAAGCCTGGATTTGAGGTGAGAAGAACCTGAAAGCAGAGGGGACAGAGTCTGGATCACTTCAGGGTGACCAGGGGCTCGATAGACGAATGCCCACCGATATCGGATGCTTCACTTGTGAAGATAGGATGCTTGACTCTGCAGCCAAGGGGACCAGGAGACGTCGATGGTGACCAAAGTCCGGAGGTGAGCTGTCCCACGAAGGATGTCGAGTTCTGAGGGGTCGGTGTCTGGATTGAACACCAACAAGCCTTGGCAAAGGCAACCCACGGGGGCAGAGGAAACAAGTTATGGTGAGGAGCAACCAGGGAAGCCCAAGGAAATTCAAAGTAACCCTCGCTAGGACCCACAGGCCAACGGACCAGGGATCACGAAGGGACCTTGAGCCGAATCACAAAGCACCAGCCCACAGAGCACTCGTGGAGTGGAGGCCGGAAATCTTCAGTGGAAATACTGCTCGGGGTCGAGACTACACGTAGTCCAAAGCACAGCCTCAGGGATCGCTAAAAAGTGAATATACGACGTTACCCCGC
Organism: Triturus cristatus; assembly: GCF_964204655.1. NCBI lineage: Eukaryota > Metazoa > Chordata > Amphibia > Caudata > Salamandridae > Triturus > Triturus cristatus. The sequence goes on along the minus strand of NC_140594.1, from coordinate 708,025,559 downwards.
AAACACTCCGCATACCATTACCACAGATTTTTCACCGCGCAAATGCAATGACCCCGCAAGTTATTAGAACGAAGCGAATACAACAAAATTTGTATTTAATCTATTAAAAGTACATTTACAACGCATAATTTAAAAATGCATGATAGTACAACGAAATTGGAAGCCTGCTATTTTGTCTTAGATATCATTTTATTTTGACTTACCTTGGCGCAGTTCTTTCTTCTGTCTGAACTTGCTTGGGACGGTCGCCAAATTAAAACGAAGATTCTCACAAACCCTTCCGTCTTTGCCAACTGATAAATAAATAAGAAGGACATTTGCAGTTTTTCAAAAATATTTTGAAATGTATTATAGTTTCATCAAATAAACATACATATTATCTTTTTATTAAATGTCTTTGTAAAATATTCAGTGACAAAATGTCATATTTTATGAAATGTTAAAATCAATAAAAATATTTTAATAAATCAATACACTTTATCACATTTTATTTTCGCATTATTCTTTTACTCTCCTACTCTCCAATTAAATTTTTTCTTACCTTCAGATCTCTCTTGCTGCCGTTCTTTATCGAGACGCTCTGTAATTAAAAGTATTATGCATGTTAGTGCTTTCGTCATTTTCAGGCATAAACGTAAAAAAAGGACATACTGCCACTGAGCACTGCCTCCGCATACCATTACAATGCGGTTCCTGTGCACACAATAGTTTAGTATACTGCATGCCAGTATTCATGCGTGAGTGGGGGTGCAGAGTACAGGAAGAGTCCTCCATACTGGGCCATTTCGTCGATCCTTCTGCCCGAGACGTGCTGAAGAGGATGAAAAGGCATCAGCAGGGTTCCAGAGCAAATGTAGAATGAGGCAACATCCTCCACCAATCAGCACCCGCCACCGCACACTCGGTGCAACCCACCTCCATGTACTTGCAGTGCAGATGCAGTTCTGAACTTCTGGTAAGCGACAAACACCTCAACTGCCTCTGCATACCATTACAACGAGAAATCGTAGTAAAGGAATCGTGCTAATAGTATTTTCGTTGTAATGGTATGCGAGGTAAAACACTGCGTTGTTAAACACCATGCGTTGAAATTGTATGCGGGGTAAAAGTATTCGTAATAAAATACTCGATGTGAAGGATATTTACCCCAAAAAGCATATGCTGTTGCAAAAGTACACGGTGCACAGGGGTCCGGGTTGCACGGTCCCCACGAAGGATACTGGTCTCAGGATTGCTGAGATAGCAGATCGACCTCAGAGACGCTCTGGAACCCACCTCCTGTGTTGCAGAAATCTTCGGAGTCATCAGGAGATGCAAACCAGTCAGATGCGTTTAGGTGCCTGTTGCTGCAGGGGAGTAACTCCTTTACTCCAAGGGAGATTCTTCTGTCGTCCAACGAAGTGTAGATTGTCGAAGTACGTGGTTTCTGCATGCAGAGTTTAGTCCAGGTAAAATCCAAAGTCCTGTAGTCAGGTTTCCTACTTTATACCCAAGGAAGGAGCTGGACTAACTCTGGGGACCCACCTAGGGGAGGGTCAGGACAGAGGGGTGGCTACACCCATGTCCTTTGTCCAGTTTTGTGCCAGAGCAGGAGCAAATGGCTCCTGCAACCGGTTTGAGCTGGACTGTGCATGGGGGCACCAAATGTGTCCCCAGTGCAGACTTTCTGGCACTCTTAAGAGTGCACCCACTCAGCCCCAATACACTAAAGCCTGTCTGGAAGGTGGTACACCTCCCTGTGACAGGAAACCTATTGTCAGGCCTTCCTCTGCTCGAGCTGGGCTCAGCTGCAGGAGGGCAGACTTGTGTCTGTGGCTGGCAGCATCCATTTTGTGATGCCCAGGTTGAGAAAGCTGGTACCCGGGTTACCAGTGTAGGTTTATATGTGCAGTGATTTAGAATAGATATAGGTAACCTATATCTAAGTAAGTGGTGCATGCACCACCTAACACAGGCTGCAGTAGCAGACCTGTGGTGTCATTTTGAATGGCCTCTCAGGGGTGGCACAATACATGCTTAAACCCCTGGGAGGCCTCTGGGGTACCTATGCCCTGGGTACAGAGGGTATCATATTCTAGGAACTGATAAGGGTACCCCAGAATCCAATCTGTAGTGTAATTAAAGTACATGCACAGCCAATTTAGGAAGAAAGCAGATAAACTGGGGTCCTGATTAGCAGGATCCCAGTCAGACTCGTCAAAAACCAGCAAAACAGTGGGGGTGACCATGCAGTCAGATTCTACCTTCCTACACAGGCTGAAGAACATGCCCCTTCCAATCTCTGCTTCTAGCCAATTGAAGCATAAACTTGTGGCATTTGCCCAAAGGAACCTCCAGGTGTAAAGCATGCAGCTGGATGGTGCCTCTGTGGGAACCTGGAAAGAGCAGGAAATGGTGAACCAGTGTGCGCTCTACTATGTCCATTGGGACTTTAGCATTCTAGGCCAACGTGATACACCCTGTTATGGAGCCTCCCCCAAAAGAACAGCCAGCTGTAGTTCAGACAGGTGGAATCGTATCCCAAGCCTGCTGCATGGAATTTGGGTGAAAGTGCTGCAGTCTGGTGATCACTGAAAGGTGCCCTTGCCCATATTTCTGGGACTTAAAAACCTTGACTTGGACATGGCCTGTGACATCAGGTGTGAAATGCCTTGCCTCTGAGCTGCAGGTCCTGGATGCAGCCCAGTTACTTTTCCTAGGTCTGAATAAATATGGCGTACAGACTGCACCCATCTGGGAACTCTGAGCCACTAAATTATAAAGGCATATATAGAGGCATTTACTTTAGAAGCTGAAGCTAATGGCTTCTTATGATGCAATGTGAGTTTGTTGATCCATATGGTGCAGTGATACTATGAATTTCCATTATCCTAATAATAAATTGGGGTAACCTTAATACCAGTGCTAGGGTGCGAACTGGGGGATTGCTGTGGACCTGCCGACAATGAATCTCCCCATGCACGTTCTAGGTTTACTAAGCGCCATGTTCTATCCTAAGAACTCCGCTGTTATACCTGTACGAGACAAGGGGTTAAATTAAAGGCGCTGTTTAATATTGCTCGACAATGATGTCACTTGAAATTAAACTAAAGGTCTGAAACCACTCCTACCACATATCCTGTTCAACACTTCCCTTAGGCACAGCTCCGATCTCTCTAGGAAGAACCTAAATCAACAGAGTATCTTGACCTAAACTGGCATGTCGAACCATTTGGGTTATTTGCCTCTATGGCGACATCTCCAACCCTAAACCACTGTTCTCCAGGTGGCACAATATTAAATCCGTTTTTACGCATGCAGCACATCTATCACAATCAAGGGGTCATACAAGCATACCAATCCACACGTGTCTGAGGCATAAAACATCAATTTAAAGGATAAATTACCGGGAATTGAGCCACGTCCCATGTACCTCAACAAGCTGGGCATGACCGAGTATCAAACTCAAAGGCTATTAGAAAGGGGGCGCATCAGATATTTGGCAACTCGCCCCTTCTATCTGCAACAAAATACTCATTAACAGATACCAAGCCAAGAGACTTAAAAGAGCAGTATCAGCTATTCGTACATCCCCTCTCACTGAGGCAGGATAGACATTCGAAAATGGTTAACACGCACCATTCCCAAGGTCCTCTTGCACGTTTACAGTACGCTCCGGCGCAGTGAGTCCTAGTGCATTATAGCACCCCAAAGGCTCTTGCTTGAAGGAAGAACATCAAATAGGATTCTTTCAGACATGGCATCACATAATCTGCCATCAAGAAACCTTTACAGAAAGATGAACTGAATGCCCCTGCCAGGACTTGAAGCCGCGCCTTATTACTGCATAAGTACTGTCTGCAGTATGCCTGAAGCTCCTATTCATCACAAGACCACTTAAAGACACCGGTGCCCCAGATACTGAATCGGAGGGGAGCACGATATCCCCGTGCCCCTTTGGACATGCAGCCACCTGCACCCCACATGAGGCTCATCCACAATGGTTATGTAACATCATTCGGGCCCTTGCACCCATCTACCCTGCATCTGGTTCGGATCCACAACCAGATAAAAATGTTGCAAAAGTAAGCTACACCAAGATAGCGCATAGCGCAAAGGGATTACGTACTTGCCTAGCAACACGGACCGCCGAGTCCCAGCTACAAGCAATTGAAGAGCAACTGGCTTGCACTTCACTCGCTTACCATTAGGCCAGCAATATATGTAAATTAAGCTGTTTGGCCTTCTGGTCTTCCAAAAGGAAGTAAGTGTAAATCTTGGCGAACAAACGTGTTGTCAGAGCCCATGTTTTGCGCAAGTACAGATGCACTTTGGTTAACTTCTCGAGTATGTTGCTGAACCCCTTCTGTTACTGGCAGGCATAACTATATTGATGCAATTTAGGGATAATGTTTACCCATTCCCAGGCCGTCTGCCTCAGTTGGCCAACGGAACAAAAGCATAGAAAACCAGGGCCCAGTGAATACCCCAAACCCTATGCTCTCACGGAGCATGTGGTGTCTGACTGGGTAATCCGGCTGTTTTACCCCCACGGAAGTCACCTCCTTATACAATGTGCAACATATGGCCCATGCACATACTCAGCAGACCACTGAAAATGAAAGGCTAGTCTTCCCCAGCAGCTCTCTTTGGCATTGGTTTAAAACCTTTGTGCTGAACTCTTTGCTTAGCGTAGTGCCGCACAGTTCTGCCTCTTCTATCCTTGTATCAAGCTATAAATCAACATGTAACATTGCTCCTGCAGCAAGCCAAGACTATTGAGTTAGTCAATGGTTAATAGCTGCATGAGGTAAATAAGCAACAACTATAGCTTCAATGTAAGAGTGTTGAAAATGCTTCACTTTAAAGTTACATCACAATCACCAAACTCCACAAAGCTACATCACTCTTGCAGTGACAGCACGCCAGGGCATACCCAGACTGTAGGGCAGGCGATGGGACTCTGATCTGGCCCTGCTCCAGCTATGGCGGCAGCAGTGGTTGAAAACGCCAACCTCTCTATGCCGGCACGAACTCGCCTGCATCGAAGACAAGGCAAAATCGACGAATGCCGTGCGCCCGCTGCACCACTGTGCATGGGGGGCTTGGGGGGGGGGCGACCGCAGGGAGGTTCCCCCCCGGGCGTTTTGGGAGGGGGTGTGTGGGGGGGAGGGCTGGCCTCGCGGCGGCCATTTCGAGTTTGGGCTTCAAATTTTGTAGCCCAAAAGTAGCCCAACTATAAAGCTGTTGGGCTCCTGCTCCCAGCCCCCATTTTAGGTTTGGTGACCTGGTGGCTGGGAGCTTGTCTTTTAGTGTTTTTTGTCGTAGTTTGAGTGGTGTTCCAGCGTCTTAAATTGCGATCTTTCATGTCTGCCGAGGATTACCGCGTTTTGGAGGCCCTCCGGCTCCTGAGTGAGGTGTGCCGGATGGACCTTGTTATTGGTGAGGTCGCGGGCCGGCGCGACCTACGCGACAGGCTTCGGCGGGTGTGGCAGCGGCAGTGGCCGCCTGCACTTTGCCTAAACGTCCATGGGTTCTATCGGTAAGTAAGCGGGGCCGCCCGCGTTTTCGTAAGGCGGCTCCCGCTCGGGTTTTACAGCCGGGGCGGGGGGAGTGGAGGGCGAAGCGGGCGGTATGTTTGCTGAGGGCGGGCCTGTGAGGCGCGATGGGAACGAGGTGGCTGAGGGTAGGTTGTCGGGCGCGCGTTCATATTCCTCCGCTTTGAAATTGAAGCGCGGGGGAGGCAGTAAGAGGCGTTCTTTGTCTCTGCCCTCTGCTTCAGTGGTGAGCGTTGCAGCGGCGGGACAAGCGGGGGGCGTTGGCGGTAGTCATGGTGGTGAGCCGGTTTCATGGGGCATGTTACGCGGGGGCGGCGAGGATGTCTCCTGCTCACCCTGCGCTGTGGAGCCATTGGAGCGTGCAGGCGGCGCGGAGCACGTTGACAGTTTTGACGCTTCAGGTGTGTTTTCAGCGGGGACCCGGGAGGTGGGGTTTTTGGGTGCTGGGCAGGCGGGAGAAGCAGCAAATGTGGTGCGTATGGTTGAGGATCCTGGGGAGACACTGTTAGGCAGCCCATTGCTATTCTCGTCCCCCCTGTCTGTGAGGGGTGATACAGGTTCGGTTGGGGGGAGCTCTGTGGGGGAAGGTGAGTGGGCTCAGGTGGGGGGGGCGGGGTTCTCAGCTGAATTTGGTAGCTTTTAGAGATGAGGGGAGTCTTGGGGCCCCAGTTTGTTCGCGCTTGGGGGGTTTTCTTCCTTCTGTCAGAGGTGGGGAAAGGCAGTTGGATATGGGGGTGGGAGGGGCTGTGTGGGGAGATGAAGGGGATGTTTGTGGTGAATTGGATCCTGCTAGGGGAGGCCCGGCTTGGGAGGGTTTAGATATTTTTCCTTCTTGGGCTGAAGGGGTTTAGGGTAGGGGGGAGAAGGTTTCATTGGGGGATGCACAGGACAGGGGGCGCGAAGAAGGTGCTTGTCATTCGTCATTGGTGGGGGTGAGAGCTAGGGGAAGGGAAAGGGTGGGGTCGCGAGGTGCGGTGTCGCATTGGGGGGGGTCAAGGTCTGGGTTCTGCGTCTGTGGTGGTTCAGGCAATGCTGGAATGGAGTGGTGATGAGGAAGGGGGGTCCCCCCTTCTCGGGTTGGTATGGTTTATTCTGGTTTATCTGAGAGTAAGCGGGTTAAGGATACCGTTTTGAATGTGCAGAAGGAAGGTTTGTTGGATGGTATTCAGGGACCCAGCACACCAGTCCAAACTTTTTCTTTACAGGGTAGGAAGCGTAGCGGTGCAGCAGACTAGGTAGGGCGTGGTGCGGCCCATTTACGCTGAGGAGAAGGGAGGGTGAGGCCTTGCGCGGCACATTCCGGACCGGCGGGGGATCCCGTCGCGGCCAGCATACGAAGGTCCAGCGCGACTTCGTTGGCCCCAACGTTAGGCAGGTCAAAGTGGTCAGCCTCAACATCTCAAATGGATTTTCACGACAGGCAACGTATGGGGGAGCACTGGCGTGTACAGTCAGCTCCCCCGCAAGGTGGACATGTTGGGGCCGTGGAGGCCAGTTTTGGTAACACAGGGTCCGGTAAGGCCCGCGCTGTGAATTTTGCTAATGAGGGGCTCCAGTTGGAGGAGCCAATTTTGCTGGATTATGATGAAGAGAGCCCCGAGGAAGGGGAATTGCGGGATTATGAGGAGGGGGGGGCCTCTCATGTTTCTCGTAGTTTTTTGCAGGTTCGGGAGTGGTACCCCATAAACAGCCAGTGATGGCCAGAGCCCAAAGAGAGCGCGGCCCATCGGTGAGGGTGCATCGTACTGGGGATTCTTATGAGAGGTCGGCGCGGCGGCCGGAGTCCGTCCGAGCATCCTCCTTAGAGCCAGGTGAGTTCGCTAAAACACAGGCCAAACCTAAAATGGTGTCTGTGGGGACAGGGGGGGGAGGGGAGTGGGGGGTTGACGGAGGGGAGATTGTACAAAGGAAAGTATGTTAGAGATACGGGGGTAAGCACGGGAGAGGGGGGGGTAGTGCTGGGCACCAAGGTTGAGAGTGGGACTAACACGGACACAGTAGGTGGCAAAGAGCCTTTGGTAAGTAAGGAATTGAAAATTAAGAAGCTCCCTTACATGGGAGTGACAAAGCCTTTGGGGGCACATTTAATGCTGGCAACTAAGGAGCGCATATGGAAAGGGGAATACGTGGAGGGTTTGAAACTTCTTCATAGGGAAGTGAGGTCCTAAGAGGGTTCTAAGGAGGAAGAACATGAGCTAGCCAAGCGCCCTAAAGTACCGTTGACAATTGAAAATTGGACAGCGGCATTTCTGATTTACGCCAGTGTTTACTGCGAGAAGTTTCCTGAGCGCTGCGTGGCTATTTTTAAGTATATGGATGTCATTCGGAAGGCCCAAATTACGGGTAGTGGTTTTGTATGGGCACAGTATAACGAAGAGTTCCGGGCCCGGATGGCATGGGACTCGGAAGCAAAATGGGGAGAGTTGGACAATGATTTGTGGCTACATACAATGGGGGCGGCGCCAGGGGGTAAGACCATTTTTACAGCTAGCGGTCTGCCTTTAGTTTATCGGCCCTTTCAGGGGAAACCCACCCGGGGTAGGGTGGGAGGCGCAGCCGTGACACAAACTGGATTTGGGGCATGCTGGGATTTCAACAAGGGCTTATGCACACGGGAATTTTGCAAATACCGCCATGAGTGTTCTAAGTGTGGGAAAAGACATCCCCTCGTTAATTGTTGGGGAGTCAGACCGTCAGGCGGACAGCAAGGGCAGCATTCAGGCTCAGGGCTGTCTGGCAATGCGCAACAATCGCAGGGTGGAAGGGGGGGAAGGGGAGCACAGGGTTCTGGGCCAAAGGGCTCCTACGCCAATTAGATTGGCGCAGTTTGAGGAAGCTTTGCGGGGTTATGAGAATGTGGAGGCAAGACAGACACTTTTGGATGGTTTTCGGTGGGGGTTTCATTTGGGGTACCAGGGACCACGGCTAAGGAGGTGGGTGGATAATTTGAAATCCGCGTCAGAGCATAGCATGGTTGTGCAAGAGAAATTGAGCAAGGAAGTGCGTGAAGGGAGGATGGTAGGCCCTTTTGATGATTGGCCAGTTCACAATTTGATCATTTCCCCTATTGGGGTGGTGCCTAAAAAAGAGGAAGGGCAGTTCCGACTAATTCAGCATTTGTCATGGCCGGAAGGGTCGTCGGTCAATGACTTTATTGATGAAGAAGCTGCATCAGTGTCATATTCCTCAGTTGACGTGGCTATGTCACTTGTAGTGACCGCGGGCGCAACTGCAGACATGGCAAAGTGTGATATCAAGTCAGCCCTTAGGTTGCTTCCGGTTCACCCGGATGACTGGCCTTTGTTGGGGATACATTTTGAAGGCAAATGGTATGTGGACAAGGCTTTACCGATGGGCTGCTCTGTGTCATGTGCTCTATTTGAACTTTTCAGCACGTTCCTAAAGTGGTATTTCACGCAACGCACAGGTCACACTTTGGTCACACATTACCTGGATGATTTCTTTTTTGTTGGTTCCCCGGGCTCCGCGGAGTGCCAGAGTGCTCTGGACACTTTCCATGACTTACGGAGGAGCTGGGGGTGCCACTGGCACCGGAAAAGACAATGGGATCTGCTACTGTTTTATCCTTTTTGGGTATTGAGATTGATTCGGTGGCAATGCAGGCTCGTTTGCCTGACGACAAAAAATGCAAAATTTTGGGTTTGCTAGACAGAATGTTGTCCAAACAGAAGGTGACGGTTAATGGGTCATCTGAATTTTGCATGCAGGGTCGTCAGGGCAGGTAGGACCTTTTGCAGGCGCCTGGGCCGGGCATTGGCAGGAAAGCATTTACCTCACCATCACGTGCGCTTGTCGGCAGGGGTGAAGGAAGATTTGCGTATGTGGTCTGTTTTCTTGCACTCATTTAATGGAGTACCATTGGCTAGGGACGAAGATTTACAGTGGGATGTCCAAATGTTTTCTGATGCGGCAGGCAGTGATGGTTTTGGCATTTACTGGCAGGGTCGGTGGTGTGCAGAGAAGTGGCCGCAGGATTGGAAGAATGGGGGGAGGAGCATTACTTTTTTGGAGCTCTTCCCGCTCCTGGTGGCTTTGACCATTTGGGGCAAGGAACTGGAGCATAAGAAGGTGCTTTTCCGTATGGATAACATGGCAGTGGTGCAAATCGTCAACAGGCAGTCAGCAAAAGAGGAGCAGAATTTGAAGTTGTTGAGAGTGTTTGTGCTGGGCTGTCTGCGTTATGACATTTCATTCAGGGCTTTGCATGTTCCAGGTGTGGACAATGACATTGCGGATACTTTGTCTCGTTCGCAGTGGGGGAGATTCCATGGGCTGGCCAAGGAGGCGGACAAGACGCCAACCCCGATGCCGGAGCACCTCTGGTATGTAGGCAACGTAGGGTATTCAACTGGTGGTAGGTTCTCTGTCCGTTTCCACGCGCGCAGCATATGCTCTGGCATGGAAGGAATTTTTGGCATCTGGAGCTTGTAGGAGTCTTGGCGCCGTTCTGAGGATGTTGTGCAGATTATCCTAGACCTCATTGAGAAAGGCTTGTCTAGGGTTACTATTGCCGGGAAATTGGTGGGTATTTCTTTCATGGGTAAGCTCCTTTGGGGATATTCCCCTTCTGCTGGGGAAGTGGGAAGGAGGATGCTCGAGGGCTGGGCTAGGGAGCGGGGAGGTGCTTTTCTGTCTCGCTCACCTATTTCTTGGCAGACGTTAGCACGTTTGTTGGAGGTTTTACCTGTGGTTTGCAGGGATGATTTTGAGGTGTCGTTGTTTGCTACCCTTATGGTGTTCATGTTTTTTGGGGCTTTTCGGGTTTCTGAGCTCCTTGGGTCCAAATCAAAGCAGGGCATTTGCTGGCAAGAGGTGTTTTTTACGGAAAAAGGTGTGAACATTTGGCTGTCCAGTTCCAAAATGGATCAGAGGGGCGTGGGTAAGGGGGTGTGGTTGGAAGCAGGAACCCCCAGTTGTACTTGTCCGCTGCGTTTGGCACAGCAATGGAAGATTCTGTCTGGGGGGGTTGGGAGTGATTTGGTTTTTAAACATATGGATGGCTCCCGGGTAACAGACTATCAGCTGCGTATGGTTTTGCGCAAAGGGTTGCAGCGGATGGGGTTGGACGGGGCTCAGTTTGGGATTCATTCTTTTAGGATAGGGGCAGCGACTGAGGCTCACAACCGGGGTTGGTCTCAGGGTGACATTATGCGGCTAGGGCGCTGGTCGTCAGACTGTTTTCATAAATATGTGAGAGTTAATGTAGTGGAGGCGCATGCGTCAACCCCCTTTTTGTGAGTCTCATTCTGTTTTCTCTTTTCAGGTTCGGTGGCTGGGCCCCATGCGTAGGAGTTGACGGTGTGGATTGTAGGGCATTCGTTCATCAAGTGGGCACATGTGCAAGCGTGCAAAAGGTATTTCGGGGGAATGTTGGGGTTCAATGAGCATCTCTTTCGGATAATTTGGAAGGGAAAAGGGCGAATGCTATGGATGGACCTTATTCCATGTTTGAATAATGCCATGGTGAGGGGCCAGTGCCCGGATATTTTGTTGATACATTTGGGCGAGAATGATCTCTGTGGTGTGAAAGGTGTGGTATTACTGCGGGCAATGAAAAGGGATTTGGCCCTGTTGAAGGAGCGCTGGTCGGGATGCCATGTTTTGTGGACGGAATTGGTCCCGCGGAGGGTGTGGAGAGGGGCTTTGAACCCCAGAGCTATTGACAGGGCACGGAGGAAGGTGAATGCGGAGATTTCTAGATTTTGCCGCAGTTTGGGTTTCGGGAGAGTGACTCACAAGGAAATCCGTTTTGAGGCGGTGGAGTTTTTTCGGGATGATGGTGTGCATTTATCCAGGATTGGCATGGACCTATATTTGCTTGAAATTAGGGAAGTTTTATCACGATGTGTGAACGTCCAAGGTCATGGTCAAGGGGTTTAAGAGTTTTTTCTCTGTTGGGGGGCAGAAAGAGGGGTGGGTAGTTTTCCCCCGCCCCTTTCTTTCTCTGTGGCGGGGGTTACTTGAGTTTTGACAGTTTTGCCGGAGGTTGGTTGATCAATTTGTTGAGTTGGGTTATCGACAGGGAAAGGATAGGTTGGTTAATTTTAGTTTGGTTACACAGTTTGGGTGATTGATAGCTGTAAAGGGGCAGGCAGGGGAGTTTGTTTAACCGAAGGGTTGTATTTAGAGGTTTATATGGGGTTATACAGGAATGTAATGTTTGATATTGTTGTAATGTTGTAATGTACGGGCGGGGGCGGATTCGAAGAAATCTAGGGGAGGGGGCGGGGTGTGGGGTTAGGTATATGGTTTATTTAGTGAGGTTTAGTTTTGGAAGGCTTTTGCCAAGGTTTTTAAATTGTGATGTGCACCTGTTCCAATAAAAGTGGCCTTTTTCACACAAAAGTCTTTGTCCGTGGTCTGCTCCCCCCCACCCCTCCCTCCCAAGGGGGGCTTGGGGGGGCAGCCGACCGCAGGGAGGTCCCCCCCCGGGCGTTTTGGGAGGGGGTGTGTGGGGGGGAGGACTGGCCTTGCGGCGGCCATTTCGAGTTTGGGCTTCAAATTTTGTAGCCCAAAAGTAGCCCAACTATAAAGCTGTTGGGCTCCTGCTCCCAGCCACCATTTTAGGTTTGGTGACCTGGTGGCTGGGAGCTTGTCTTTTAGTGTTTTTTGTCCCCTCCCTCCCTCCCACAAAAAGCACCTTTTTTACCTTTTGTTCCCCCCCTTTTTTACGTTCCCCCCTTTTTCCGTTTTTGTATTTCAATTTCGAGTTTTTTATGGGTGGGTTTTCTGGGACAGGTGTGCAGGGGTTTTTGCTATGTATTTGTCGCTTGGAGCAGGTGCAGTGCGGGGGTTATTTGAGTTTTGACAGTTTTGCCGGAGGTTGGTTGATCAATTTGTTGAGTTGGGTTATCGACAGGGAAAGGATAGGTTGGTTAAGTTTAGTTTGGTTACACAGTTTGGGTGATTGATAGCTGTAAAGGGGCAGGCAGGGGAGTTTGTTTAACCGAAGGGTTGTATTTAGAGGTTTATATGGGGTTATACAGGAATGTAATGTTTGATATTGTTGTAATGTTGTAATGTACGGGCGGGGGCGGATTCGAAGAAATTTAGGGGAGGGGGCAGGGTGTGGGGTTAGGTATATGGTTTATTTAGTGAGGTTTAGTTTTGGTAGGCATTTGCCAAGGTTTTTAAATTGTGATGTGCACCTGTTCCAATAAAAGCGGCCTTTTTCACACAAAAGTCTTTGTCCGTGGTCTGCTCCCCCCCCCACCCCTCCCTCCCAAAATCCCTGGCTGAAACACTAATATCCTGTGGCGCATTTGAAATTATCACTGCGCTCAGAACATGAGGGGTGGTGGGATCCAAAGACCTTTCCCGGGCAAATGTATCCCATCATACATCACACGTGACTTTTTCCCTGAATGCGCGCGCCGCCGGCGGGGAAACCCTATATGACGTGCGCTCTGAGGGAACAGGCGCTTTCCGCGTGGTCACCCACACACGCACACCTCAGCCCCCACGGCCACACGAGACTTCCCTTCACTGTTTGTGAGATTTGTTGGACCTATTTTACTTTCCTTCACGGAGCACGGAGAGTGTAGCAGGACTGGAAGCTGCACAATTTTATTCCTATAAAAATGAACCGATTAATGGGGCAATCTCCCCTGTGAAACATTCACACAACGGCCAGATTCGAGAGCAGTCCTGCCCGCTCCTTCGCCCTACAAAAGTGTGTCCAGCGGGGCACAAAGAGGCTGGGCAATTTTTTGTTGTTGTTTTTTTTTTGTTGCATATTTATATAGCGTGAACTCGACCCAAAGGTATTGGAGCGCTTCACATGAGCACCGTATTTACATTACACATTCAGGCACGGGGAGATTAAGTGATTTGCCCAGAATCACAAGATGTGGACGCGACCTCGAGGTTCGAACTCTGGTTTCCAGCACCAAAGTCGGCAGTTTAAGCCGACGGACCACATCCTCTCCCCAATGGGTGGGGGCAGTTATAAGTACCTGTCCCCAGCCCACTACACACCGGAAATGACACAGCAGAGGCGCCGGACATAGGTGGGACTCCCGTGGGGAGGGGGTCCCGGCAGGTGGTCAGCAGGGATGTGCCTAATGCGGCATTAAGGAGGCCGACCTCTTACAGGGCCCACTGCGTGCGCCGCGGGTAGCCACAGTTTCCTCTGTGTTACGGGGATTGCCTTTTCAACTCCCTTACAGACTTGAAACTAATAATTATTCAGAAAAAATTCTGAAAGCCTGCGTGTTTACCAAATAATATTGTGGCTACCATTAGATCATGCAGCAGGGACTGCAATTGTTTTAATCCCACCAGTTCTATTGGTAGACTGGCTCGCACTGATCGCGCCCCAGCTCCACCCCCTGACACCCCCTTCATGGAGGGACATTTAAACGAGCTTGCAACGCATCCGTGCAGCTCGAAAACTGCTCACAGCGCGTCCGCACAGCTAAAAAACGGCTTAACTAACCTATGGCAGCTGAACCTGGATGCAAATCTGCGTTTGCGTGGAACTACACCCGTTTTATTTTCTTTGTAAGAGGCACTTGGTGCTTCTCTTTTAAGAGGTGCCTGGCTCCTATTTACGGACGCCATCTTGTAAGGGTTATATACCTTATTTTATGATTTTATTTGGCACTTTTATTTTAATTAAAATATGTTTTACCAGTATATCATGCAGCACGGTGCCTGCCTGCCTGATGTGGGGTCTCTGGCGTTATAGTCTCAAAACACACTAGAAGTTTCGAGAGTCTTTCCTACTGTGCCAAGGAAACTTACTGGAACCGGAACTGGCCAGTTTCCATACAAGCATTCCAGGGTAAAAGGAGTTCCCACATTCCATCTACATTCTCACATGTTCCAGCCTTTATCTTAACGGAGCTTACGAAAGCCTTCCAGGTTTCATTAAACAATCTCTCACAAATCAACCTTGAACGTGATTAACCCAAACAACTTGCAAACCCTCTGGGGGCCTGACTGTGTGCGCAGAAAAGCTCAAGCAAGGCAGAGTCAGAATTCAGGATGACATGAGGCCATGTCAAAGCCAATAGGTAGAACTTCATAATATCTCCCAATGTACAACTCAATGCACGTTTGTGCACCACTGCCTATAGCATCACATACTTGATCTCATTGTACAACATAATGCACATTTGTGCACCACTGCTTATAGCATCACATACTTCATCTCTCAATGTACAACACAGTGCACATTTGTGCACCACTGCTCATAACACTGCACTTCGAGACCAAAAAGTACATTCATACCTCTCTCTCTCATGCTTTCAAAAGCACATCCCACACGTTCTGTTCTTGGCAAGGATGTTCTACTCTGTGACAGCTCCCACTGTAAGACTGCAAGATTACAAGAAAGAAACCTTCAAGAGAAACAAGGCTTATGCAGGATGTCGTACATTCCTGCTTGGGTAAAGTAAAACACCAAACTCAATTAAAATGATGGTAGTCAAAGGTCATCACGTGGTGTCAGACCATAAGAGTGCCTCTAGCACTACACTATCATAGAATCCTGTGCAAGTCTCACTGATTTTACACTCCTGGGGGGCCTTCACTTTTATCTAAAAAATGACGCTGATAAGGACACAGAAACTCTACTCGAGATGACAGCTAATTGTGGTCTTAGGCAGGTAATGGTAGGCCCTACCCACTCAGCCGAGCATTGTCTTGACAGCATTTTTACTAATAATCAATTTTTAACCAATTCTAGTATACTACCTGTGATCTGGTCTGACTATTTAGTAAGAACATTTGATAATAATTTATCACATCTCCCATAACAAGATAGGACATTCTCTAATAATCTTAGTATCCAACCATGGCACAAAAGTTTGTCTGACAAATTACAGCAAGCATTGCAAGAGTCAGTACCTTCAACCTCAAAGGAGATTGTTATTATGGTTAATAATTATACTCCCCGGCTAACATCTGCCGTCAATTCACTTGCTCCATCAAAGGTTTCTCATAGTAAAAGTCAACATGCTACGGCATCTTGGTTTACTGATATTTTCTTAGAGCCCAAAAACAAAGATGCAGAAGGCAAGAGAGCATCTGGAGAAAGAATTACTGCGATACTGAGCAAAATAAATATAAACAGGAATTGTTCGCCTTTAAACTAATGATAGGGATG
Source organism: Triturus cristatus (assembly GCF_964204655.1). Taxonomy (NCBI): domain Eukaryota; kingdom Metazoa; phylum Chordata; class Amphibia; order Caudata; family Salamandridae; genus Triturus; species Triturus cristatus. Next base: position 708,009,890 of record NC_140594.1, on the reverse strand, counting down.
GAAAAGGCCTCCTACCTTACGCAAAAATAGAAGCAGCTAAGAACTCAACAAAATAACTTTTCCTAACAGAAAGGAAACTTACAATTCTAGCTATAGAGATGATTAGCCATTATAGCCAAGATTTTTGCAACAGATTGCTCTATAACAAATCTTCCCTCAGTAAACTTTCACTCAAAACTGACTCGCCTGACCCTCCTCATGAGAACAGCAACCTTTTCTCCAAAGTTACAGAGCCTACTCTAGAGCAGGTTATCTCATTCATAAAGTCTACACAATCTGGATACCCACTTGAACCTCGCCCTTCCACTGTAGTTAAAGTGGCCTCAGAACCAATTGCTTTGAATCTCATTGCAATCTTTCAGCTCATGTTCAATACGGGCATCTTTCCTAAACAATGGAAAAACACTTCCATATTGCTTCTTATTAAAAAATCTTCTCTGGACCCAACAGAAACAAACAGCTACAGGCTGCTTTTCCAGCAAAAATCGTTGAAAATCTAATTTGCAGGTACCATCATTTATACAAGATAATATTCTCTTAGACCCGACTAAATATGGTTTTATAAGCAGGCACACCAGAGAGACAGCCTAAATTAAGGCAACATTAGAAAGCAAAGAAACTCTAGATCCAGGAGGTATGGCTGCTCTCATACCACTCGACCTGTCAGTAGCATTTGACACGGTTGCTCATAAGCTGCTGATAGGTCGACTAGCTGACATTGGTATTAGAGGAGATGCACTTGCTCTCTTAAAATCTTTTTTGACCAGCAGGAAACCATATGTTTTACTAAACAAATTCACATCAAAACTTGTTTCCCTACCATGCGGAGTACCACAGGACTCTTCACTGATACCGACCTGGTTTTATGTCTATGTTTAGAAATTATCTACCTGGATTAGACAGTTTGGGTTCTCATTGACCTCCTACGCAGATGACACACATATTGTTGTCTCCCTAACTGAGAATGATCTCGACATAGACTCTAGATTTGGAGAATGTATGCTGGCAGTCAACACACGGTTGCAGCCAACGGCCTTAAGTTGAATTCTACTAAAACTGAGGTCATTGTTTTGGGGAAATCACCCTCCTGGACGCCACTCTTGGTTGCCTCCAAAATTAGGTACTCCTTCTACTCCAGTCAAATTAACCCAGAATCTTGGATTGATTATTGATGGGAGTCTCGCCTATAAGGAACAGGTCAATGCGGTCTCCTTCTGAGTCTTTTACATCATCAAAACTATTTTTTAAATCCTACCTTTTCTGGCTTCCTATAGGAAGCTGGCTCTGTATATACTTTACCAAAGTAAGGTATAGTGTGTACAGAGTCGGGTGTATGCCCAGAGGCTAAAGTAGATAAAACTAAAAGCTCTAGTAGTGGTAGTGTGGTCGAGCAGTTAGGCTTGTCAGAGGACTGTGTTCAGCATTAATTGTACACACTCAGGCAAGGCATGTTTGCACACACTCAAAGACTGAATCCAGACCAGTTGTTTTGTATAAAAAGTTATTTCTTTGCTATTTTATTCTTATAATCAAGAGGAACTCAGTTGCAGGTAAGTAACAGTTTATAAGTAGCAGTACTTTTCAAATGCAGTAGGAATTGTTTTACAAGGCAGTAAACAATGCTTTCCAGTAAAAGACATTCTTTAGTGATATCAGTGTAGAACTTTGCAATATAAATAGATAGACTTTTATATGCAATAGGATGAAAAATGTAAAGCAATCCTATGAGAGGAAAACAGTGTTATGCATTAACAAGTAAGTACACAACTTACTTTTCCATTCTCCGGGGGATTAAAACAACACTGGGCAAGGTTCAGTTTAAGCTAAGTGCTGCACCAGCAGCAGCACTGGGGCGGACAGATGCAGAGGTCTCTGAGCCCAACGTAAATCAATGGTACTGGGGGTAACTCGAAGAGGCACGGTTTGCAGGTAAGCACCCGCTGTTTGAGGGCACAGGCCCTGGGGTTTCAGATCAGCACGGGGGGAGGGGCACAAGGCAGCACCACAGCTATACCACCAGCAGCACAGGGGCGGACAGGTGCAGGGTGCAAATCCGCGTCTGGTACCCAGTGCTTTTCTATGGAGTTTCTCGGTTGCATAGAGAGGCTGCAGGCTCGGACCAGGAGGCTCCACGAAGGTGACCAACGGCTGGGCAGGTAAGTTGGGGAGTTGATGGGCACCGATGGCTGGGCTCCCCAAAGTCGGGGGTCTGAGGATGCAGGGGTGCTTTTGGGTGTCAGGTTTTCTTTACTTAAAGCCGATCGCGGTCAGGTGGACCCTTCGCAAAGAGGCTGCAGGTGACTTTGTGGAGTCCAGGAAAACTCAGCCACCAATGGATATGAGGTCAGGATCGCTGGGGAGACTTCACAGGACAAGTAAGCCACTCTAACTTGGGCTGTGAGAGTCTGGTGCAGAGTGGGTAGGGGTCACGGATTCACCTGGATCCTTGAAGATGGAGTTTTTCTGGACAGGGCCGCTGCCCTCGAGTGATCTGGTCTATATTGAAGAGTGGCGTCTTCCTGAGGGTTCTTGGAAGTCGCTGGCCATGGGATAGGCGTTGTCTTCTTTGCAGGCTTGAGAAGCAGGAGACAAGCCAGTAGGGCTGGGGCCAAGGCAGTAGGTGTCTTCTTGCTTTGCTGCACAGCGTCCTCTTCGTGCATCTTCTTAGGTTGCAGGAATCTGATGATCAAGGCTCAGGAGGGCCCCTAAATACTGAATTTAGGGGTGTTACAGGCTATGTTCCACCTAATTTCTTTGCACTGTGTGTGGAAGTTTAAGGTCTCTGTGCACTGCAGCCAAGGCTATGTGCGCCCAAAAAATCGACCATGCATGCAATAGTTAACTGGGGTTCCAGTTTAGGCCAAAAAGGAATATGTTCATGCGTTTATTTTTTAGCATTAATTACGCTAAATGGTCTATAAACCCATTGTGAGATACACCTTTTATGATTCAGCTTTTCCCTGGCATTCATACTGCACGAGGGGTGGAGCTGAGTGGGCTACAAAATTCCTGGGGAAGAATGCACCAGATACAATCCTTTAGAAGATCCAATGTGAGAAGATAAAGCAGCAGGTGTAATGACACCAGGGCCTAGAGGCCTGAGGGGCCACTGAAAGCTGATTATTTATGTATTTAACCATTCAAACAGCGGCCAAGGGTCCATTTTCTTCCTTGCATTAGTGCCCATGCCATACTGGCTATGTGCAGGGGCGTAACACAGGCCCCCGCGGGGGAGGCCCAAAGCTCCATGGGGCCCTCTCAGCACTGTACTCTGGCCAGAGAACTCCTGATTGAGCCCGGAGGGGGCCCCTCAAGTTTTGTTACGCCACTGGCTATGTCACTGGTGTTGTGCATCAGTGTAAATTCCTCATTTTAAGATAATGATAGCAACAAAATTAACAATAATGCTAACAATCTGAGAACTGTTGCCTCTCAATACAAGCTGGGAAAAAACAAGTGGACTTTTTACTTATGTTGTTACACAGTCTGCTTTATCTCGTGGGTAAGCACTATTTTCTTTAATGATCTTCCCTATTCCACCCACAACATCGCAGCACGTTGCCATCTTTTATATAGTCATTTAAACGGCAGCACCTATTTATTTAATTCACAGCACGACCGCTTCCACTTTTAGCGGCCTCGCTACAAAAGCTAGCGTTCTTTATTTACTTATATTAGACTTTGTGTAAAAATGCCCCATACGCGCTTTCACTTTAATGTTGGCTGCGGCCCTTTTTTAGATGTGTCTCGCTGTAACCTGAATACGGTGAGCAGCGTCTAAATAAAGGGGCGCGGCCACCATCAAAGTGGTCTCGTATTTGTGAAAGTTTGAGCTATTAGCATTAGAAATGACAATGCCTTTTATATATGTGTTGCTTTGAAAAACATACATGAAAGGCATTATCATTTACTATGCCAGTAGCTTAAAATCTCGCAATTACGAGACAGATTGCATTGAAAATGCTTGTGAAAACTTTGCTTCACAGACTAGCCTGTTTTTATACCTCTAATTCAAAAAAGAAACTACAGCTACAAAGCGGGATACTTTTATAACAGAACTTCAGCTCTGGACAAATAAATCCATAGCGACCACAAAATGTGAGCCTCCTTATCCCAGAATTGCCAGGTTGATGTTGATGGAGCAGCAGAAAGACACAGAACTCTTTGTGCTGTCAGAATACTAAAGTGTATTCCACACACAACTTAATTTCTCTCTTTCCACCCTGTGGGTGAGGTTAGGGGACTAAGACCACTGGGCTGACCCAGGGACTCTCAAATGGTTCCATGATCCCTAACTCCAGCATCTTGCTTACTTCAGCTTTGATGCGCTTCTTAACTTGGTCAGACTGCCGATAGAACTATGTTTTAGACGGGCAAGCTGTTGACAGTGTCCACATCATGGGTACTAGGCCTGGGTGGTGAACTTTGCTGGCCTTCGCTGAGTTTATAAACACATCACTGAGCATGCGGAGTTCCGAAAAACTCCGCTCCACGAAGCAGAGTGGAGTTTTTTCCTTGCTCGCCAATGTTATCCTAATGTTTAAAGCTATATATTGACTTAATAGATAAATGTCAACGTTTTTCCCCCCACAGAGTAACCGAAAGAGTAAAGTTTTTTTTTATTTATGAATTTTAGCAACACTCATGCTGGTTACATACATGGCATCATATAGTGCTTCAACACAAGTACAATGTAACAAACTGTGGTGGTAAAAGTACAGTGGCATATACATTCTCAAGATACGTGTTCATAAAGAGCAGAGCATTACAATACAAGAGAGGGTCCAACACTACAAAGCTATGCATCAGGGTCGGGTGGTGTAGCACTGTCCCGTGCTCGGAGATATTGCAATAGTGATTCCCAAATGTCCTTGGGCCTAGACTTGGTGGGAAGTTCTTCCTCGTATAAGGCCAGGGTGTCATGACAGTATACCAAATCTTTTAACCACTGTTTGGTAGAGGGACTAGCTCGACTCTCCCACACCATCGCTACCCCCGTTTTGCTAGTAATATTGCTATTTTTACAAGTCTACCCACAGTGCCCTTCAGGGATGGTACCAGACTTAGCAGGCATACCTGCGGTGTACAATCCAGTTTGAGACCAGTCATATCTTGCAATATTTTGATAACAGCTAACCAAAATCCCGGCATCTGCCCACATTCCCATGCCAGATGCCAAAAATCAGCGCCAGAAACACCACATCTTTTACATTTATCGTTGTCCCTGAGTCCATATTTAAACAACTTGTGTGGTGTGTGATAGACCTGGTGTAGGTATTTAAAATGGATTATCCTCAAGTTGCTATTGGATGTGGGAGCGCTGGTGATATGACAGCAGTATTCCCAGTCTTTTTGGGTGAGCTGGGGATCTAGTTTTGCATTCCAATGTGATAGGCTCGCGTTACAAGGTAGTGGGGTTTCCTCTCTAGCGGCACGGTATAATTTGGTCACCAGTTTGTGTCTCGTGGGGCTGATAAGCAGGGTGTGTAGGGAAGTCAGCGTCGGGGGTTCAGTTGGGAATGTGGGATAGAGTGCCTGTAACTCCTTCTTCAATCTGTGCATGGTGAAGGTAAAGAGCAGCGTCTGGTTCTGTACATATCTGAGATCTTTCTGTGTTATAAAGACACCCTCAGGGAAGAGGTCTCGCATTCTGTCAATACCGGCCAGTGTAAATATGCGCATGACACCCTTGTTGTGTGTGGCCGACATCCTTGTGTGATATGCCAGAGGCATAAGTGATGAATACAGGCCCCAGCTAGGCCCGCAGAATACAAGGGTTCGCTGTCCTGTAACAAAAGCTAGAAGGAAGTTGGCACGGAAGCTGCAAAGACAAAGTTTATTAACCCTTAAGGGTGGTCCTACAACCTACACAACACTTCTTTAGTATTGCATAGAGTAGCACACAGAACTTGCGTACACGGTCCCCTTTTATACACAACAGAGGGGCTCATAAGTGGGTGGATACAACATGGAGCAGAATTCATTACCATTTATGGACATTTTCGATACAGGATCAATATGTGGGCGGAGTTAACAATTTCCTGAGCCCGCGAAAACATGGTCAAACAAGGACTAACTGATAACAGATGTGGTCAAGTCTGGGCATGCGCCAGACGGACAAAGGAGCTATTTATAGACTGTTACTGGGCAGATTACAAGAGCAACTAGCGAAAAGATAGGACTCTTCTCGTGCAGAGCACGTGGAGACATGACAATACAAAATGGAGTCCAGACATTAGTCAATATAAGACAAGAAACATGTTCTAACTAGAAAGAATTCATGTCTTTAGTGAATGCTTAATCATATCGCTGTTTTAGTTTTCAACAGAAGTGGTGAGTATAATGGTAATTTGCCGGCTCTATTACCCAGTGATTGCCAAGCTGATATGGTAGCGTCTACAGAGTTGATGTCGGATTTGGGTGTACCCCTGCATGTGTGGGTCAGTATAGAACTTAGAGGGATAGGGTGTGTATCGCCGTCTTCTACTGCCACATGTGGGATGAAATCGTGAGAGTTGTACCAATAATGTGCATATTGAGCTTGAGCACAGAGGTAGTACGGGTGTATGTCGGGTACACTGAATCCCACCCTGTTGTAGTGTAGAGTAAGGGTCGCCAGACTCACTCATGGCTGTTTACCCCCCAGATCAGCTTAGTTATTAGTGTTCATATTGTTTTAAATAATATTGTTGGAAGCTTTATAGGGATGGTGTTGAAAAAGTAGAGGAACTTCGGTAACACGATCATCTTGATTAGAGCCATGCGGTCCGCCAGCGATAGTGGTAGCCGTATCCATCTGTCAACCTATTGTTTCAGCTTTGTACAGGCTGTGCCATAGTTTTCTCGGATTACTATTTCAGGATCACGATGGACCCATACCCCAAGGTATTTGACAGGCTCAACAGACCACTTCAGGGGAAATTCAAGTGCATGAGGAGAGGTAGACTCAGTTAGTGGTATCACCGTTGATTTGGAACAATTTATAGTGAGGCCTGAGAAGCGTCCAAACCGTATGAATTCACGGAGCGCCGGCTCCAAGAACGTATGCGGCTCTCTAACGAATAGAAGCATATCGACAGCACACAGGGATATGCTCACGGGGCGATGAACGAATTTCAACGCTGCCGCCCTATGTTGCTGTCTGATGATGCAGGCCAGAGGCTCCAGCATTATCGCAAAGAGGAGGGGCAACAGGGGGCATCCCTGTCTAGTACCTCTGCAAATCCATATGGGATCCGATGTGATGCTTTCTACGCATATGCGTGCAGTTGGGGCTGTGTACAGCAGTCGCGTCCAGGTGACGAAAGTGAGGGGAAATCCCATACGGATGAGGATGTTAAAAAGATAGCTCCATTCTATGAAGTCAAAGGCCTTGGCTGCATCTAGATCCAGACCTGGATCTAGAATGTGATACATTGCGAACAACGTTCGTAAGTTGTGTGAAGTGGATCTTTTGCGTATAAATCCGTATTGATCCTGTAGTACTAAGTTGGGCGTCAGTGGGGTGAGTCTGGATGCCAGGATTTTTGCTAGCAGTTTCGCGTCGATATTAATGAGCGACAGTGGACGGTAAGAGTCACAGCGACATGGTGGTTTATCTTTTTTCAGCAAGGTTATGATTAGGGCCTCCCTGATTGTTGGCGGTAGCGTGCCCGCCTCATAGGCTTCGGCGTACATTTCAAGGAGATAAGGGGCGAGTGCGTCTGAAACTCCTTGTAGAACTCACAGGTGAGTCCATCAGGACCCGGAGCCTTTTTGTTTGGAAGAGTTTTTATCGCCGACGTAATGTCTTCTACGGTGATAGGTTGACTAAGATACACCCTATGGCCATCGGCTAAGGCAATGTCCGATAAGTAATCGTCTAGTTCCGTGGCTGGAGCACTAGTCTGTGACGTGTACATCTCTGTAAAGTTCGTGCGGAATTGAGTGACGATAGCTGTATTGGAGTAATGGTCCACACCCGCTGTGTCCGTTATTTTAGTGATGGTGTGTTTGTCCTCCCTGGCTTTGATTTTAACCGCTAAATTGTGTCCTGGCCTTCCTCCCTTCCCGTACGCTCGGTCCATGTGTCTTCTAGACAGATATCTAATTTCGCTATCCGTCAGATTAGTGTATTCAGTTAATGATTCTTTAATTTGAGCCAGAAGTGAGTCACTCAGTGTGTTCTTGTAGTCCTTCTCTAGGCTCCGCAGGGTGTGCTCAGTCTTAGACAGCTGACCACGCAGGTCTTTCAATATCCCCGCAGTAGTGCTTATACATTGTCTGTGGATCGTGGCCTTGAAGGTTTCCCACAGGGTGGCTGCACTGTCTACGGTCCCCTTATTTTGTGCGAAATATTGTGTAATGGCTTCATTAATAGTGTGTGTATAGAATGGGTCAAGTAGCGCCTCAGAGTGAACTGTCGTTGTGTAGTTTGTGGAATACGCAGATTGAGTTTAGCAGGCTTGTGAACCGATAGCATCCTCGGGAGTCCCTCTATGTCTGATACCCAGGTTGAACTGCGTTGCTCATGAGCCAATAGTCCAGCCGGGACCAGCTACCATGTGCCGTTGAGATATGAGTCCCTTAAAGTTTGTCTGGGTCTCCACACATCTGTCAGGGTGAGCTCATCTATACCATCATTAATAACTCTGGAAGCTCTAGGTGAGTGTCACCCTGTCCAGTTTATTTGTCCTTGCTGGGATCTAACTGAGTGTTAAGATCACCTCCCCAGATGATCATGGCGTCCAGCCATTCTTGCAGTATTGAGAGTATGCATTCATAAAACTCAGGGTCGTCCGTATTCAAATTGTACACATTCACCAGGGTGACTACTTCTCCTGCTAATTTGCAGTGCGTTATGGCGTATCGACCTGCTTCATCCGTGTGGCTTTTGATCAAAGTGAAAGGCAAGTTTTTTTTGATGAGCGAGATTACCCCCTCTAGCATAGGATGAGTATGAGAAGGCAAGTCTGTACCCAGCCCATTTCACCCCTACTTGTGTTTCAGTGTGCGTGTCAGATGTGTTTCCTCTATGAAGGCGATTTTGGCCTCGTGGCGGTCTAGGTATGCTAGTACTTGTCGTATTTTTTTCGGAGAGTTAAGCCCCCATACCTTCCATGTCAGGCAAACAATGTTGTCATAGCCTGTGTGTGCCTTTGGCATAGGACATGTAACCTGCACTATATGACAACGAAAATATACCACTGCACAATTTGTAATGAGAGGGCAGAGTAAAGTTGAGCCACTTTAACAAAACCCCGTGTCCCCCTCCCGCCCCCACCCCCCGCCCACTTCAGCGACCCCAACATGCCAAAGCCATCCCAAACCACCCAGAACAATGCCCAATAGAGAAAATTAGCTGCCATAACAGCTGCGGGGAATACACATAGGGGAGAGCTGGAGCGCAGAATCCCTCCCAAGTTAGAAAGGGAAGTGGCAGGAGAACAATATTATAAGATCATGCCCGGATCCTGGTACAAACCAACACATGCATGCAGTAATATATATAAAGTAGCAATCAAAGAGAGATCTTATCTTCAGCATCTGTGTCCCAGTTCGCAGCGTGGCTGGAGGCTGCAGATATTGCATGATAGGTGCCGCCTGTGTAGAGCTTGCTTGATGAGACAGCAAACGGTGTCCGCCGAAGCAGGGCCATGTGCGGTCCAAAATGTGGTGTCCACCCGCAGTTCCTTATGAGACCTCTTTGACATCGTCATCCAGAGTGGAGGAGTCACGGTGTCCACGCTTCAGTCACTTAGCATAGTCCATTGCTGCTTTTGTCGATGTGAAAATCCTCGATTTACCATTCTGATCGATTTGCAACCGCGCTGGGTACAGCATTGCATAGGGAACTTTTTCCGCCATAAGGATCTTTTTTGCTGGTTGTTATTCTTTCCTTGCAGCTTGCACCGCTGCGGTAAAGTCTGGATAAAAAGCAAGTGAGTTTCCTTTGTGGACTATGTTTCCTTTCTCTCTGGCCATACGGAGAATAGTGTCGCGGTCTCTGTAGTTCAGCAAACGTGCCATCAAGGGGCATGGAAGAGCGCCCAGCGGAGGTCTGGCGGCCAGAGAGTGGTGCGCACGTTCTACTATTAGGACAGATGATAGATGTTCGGCCCTGAAAATCGCCTTCAGCAGGGCTTCAATGTATGTTTTGAGGTGGCCCGTGTTGGTAGATTCTGGCAGGTCAGTAATTTGCAGATTGTTCCGTCTAGATCTGGCCTCCAAGTTCTCATTTTTGGCCTGTATGACGGCGAGTACCTTCTCAATGTCTGAAGTTTTGGATGACGTGCTGTAGGCCGTCTTCGGCATCAGAAAGGCGCGTCTTCGCCTCACCAAGACGCAGCGCATGCTTGTCCAGCTTATTAGACATATTGTCCATCCGCAGGTTTAGCTTATCAATCTTGCCATCAATGGTCTGCAAGCTGGTCTGGACAGCTAGAAGCATTTTTTCAATTGTCGAGATGCTATCAACAGGGGTATCTGCTTCCGAGTCCGACGTGGCACGTTGTTGCGACTTGCTGGATTTGCGGGGTTCAAATCTGAGACTGCGTTCAGTTTTGCCCATTTTTGTTCCGTACTCTCGTTTTTGTAGGACGAGGTACTGATGGCATAGCAATCCTGGGTGTAAGGAGACAGTGTGGCATGGACCAACTATGCAGTGGCAGTTCAGTTGCAGTGCAGTTTAGGCAGAGACCCAGTAGCGACTATGATAATAATGGGGTGTCAGGATCTCGCACTTATGCTCCCCTTACCAACAATGTCTTGAGTCTATCTGAGTGCAGCCCTCCTGTCACACTGGGTTTGCCGATTAATGGAGGCTATTTTGAATTACCAAGTTGCCAGAATCTTCTTCCTAGCGTGGGAGTCACAAGTATAGCCCCACTAGGCCCTAGCATGGCGAGGCACCACGTGTTGTAACGAATTTCAGGAAGGAGTTCGAGCTATACCCAGAGACGGGGCATCAACAGTCTATTCGCTCGTAGCGCCCACTTGCTGTTGAGGTGGGCCCCGGTCAAGTGCAACGCCGATTTAGATTTGTGTGCTTGCAGTTAGCCCGGATAATAAGTCACCGTAAGTAAGGAGGGACCAGAGGCAGATAGTAGTGTGGGGTTGTGGGACGCTACAGTATAGTAATTAATCCACGCTATAGTGAGTTATAGCAACGGTTATGCAGACTGCTGTGGGTAAACTGACCTCATGTACTCCGCGTAGGCCCCCGGTGACTCGAGAAGCCCTCCAGCATGCTGCAGAGAGACAGAGTTGTTGGCCCGAGGCACTGCCGCAGGAGTTAAGTCACGGTGTTAGAGGTTTCCACGTGTAGCGCTGAGCGCCCAGGCGCCCGGTTGTTGTTGGGCTCAGGCTTCAGGATTCGGCGTAGATCCTATTGCGGTTCTGCCCAGGGATCTCTCTTCCTGCTGGGCGGCACACCCAATGGTTCACAGGCAGCAGGTGCAAAGATAGGCGGTGGCGGCCCAAGGAACAGCGCGCCCGGTATTACGCCGACGCGGCGCACAGGGAGATGCTGCGCACCCTCGGCAGCCAGTGACCGCGGTGCAGTCCAGGCCAATGCTGTATGCCGTTCAGCTGAGGCTTCGGGCCGTCCCTCCTGCACCGCCCTCCTGTACTCACCGGTCGTATGTAGCAGACGGGGCTTGCCAGTTATCAGTGCCGGTATCACCTCCGTACGTCGGACACTGACTCCGATCAATGACGCACCTGACTTGCCGGTCCCACGTATAGGCCTTAGGCCGCCATCTTCAGCAGTTATACCCGCGTCGGGGAGCCCCGGCTATCGTCACAGTCGTAGCCGCTGGTGGCAATATCTTCCCAGAATTGTGTGCCACCAGTGTTGCGCATCGAGGACATGTATTTGAAAGCGCAGGATGCGGGCTGAAATAGCAGGATTGTTGTCAGATATAATCTCCAGCCAGCAGAGCTGCACTACGGTGTAGCCATCTTGCCGTGCACCCTCTAGCGCCCCCCACCGTAAGATTAAAGTTCGGATTGAAATGTTCAGACAATGCCAGTGCCAGTGCTTAATTTGAGCTGGTGGTTTCCAGTGTTCCACACTGGCACTTAATTGTCAACTCCAGCACTTATAACAGTCTGCCACATGGTGGCGCTGTTTGTCTAATTCAGAGATCAGCAGAACAGTAGTTTATTAATTCAGTATACTTTAAAAATGCCCGCATCCGCAAGGGCTACAAAGAATGACAAGCATTTGCAATGTAATAGGTCTCGCCGTTACGAGAGTTTCAGCTATTGGCATTGTAAATAACAATGCCTTTTATTTATGTTTTTAAAACAAAAACAAAAATAAAAGGCATTATTATTTGCAATGTCAATAGCTCAAACTCGCGTAAATGCGAGACCTATTGCATTACAAATGCTTGTGTCTTATAGCAGCACAGCTGGGAGGAGGACAGTCATTAAACCATGTGGCTTGTTAGGTCTGTCTTGACAATGCACCTGACACCTGCCCTTTTAACCTACAACAATAATATTCTATAGTTATTTGCTACTACACAGATACATATCCATTCCCATGCTGTTTGTGTAATGCTTCACATTACCTAGCAACAGTCCTTTAAAGCCAGATCTATTGACATTGCCAATGCTTGTTCACCATACTGTCATTCAGGGAAAGGAAGGGGTATCCTGACCTATTCAAGGCTCTTCCTGTTGCGAGTCCAGGCCCCTCCCACTGTGTGAAATGGCGATAAATAGCATATGTGGGAAGGTGGAATCTGACTACATGGTTGCCCCCACTTTTTTCCTGGTGTTTGAATGGTTTTTGACTAGTCTGGCTGGGATCCTGCTATCCAGGACCCCAGCCTATCTGCTTACTCCCTTAAATGACTGGTGTGCATATTAGATGCACTAGTGATTGGATACTGTGGTACCTTATGAGCCCCTAGGATATGGTACCTTAGGTACTAAGGGCATAGGTACTTCACAGGCCTCCCAGGGGCTGAAGCATGTATTATGCCACCCCTGGGAAGCAGACTAAATCTGACACCACAGGCCTGCTACTGCAGCCTGGGTGAGGTAGTGTTAGCACTCCACACTGAGGTATAGGTTCCTATATCTCACCATACACACACATATAAACCTATCAGTCACCCCTAAGGCAGGCCCTATCAATCCTGAGGGCAGGGTGCTTGGTTTACAATGTGAGGGGGTGCCTCTGCATGAGTAGGACCCCTCTGCAGCTCGCAGAGTCTATTCTCTGTGGCTGTTTGTGGATGCGGTTAAACCATATACTCTTAAGTGCATTATAACCTCCCAGTAAATGCTAACTTTGGAATGACTGCATCAAAACATGTTGTGTTTTGTGTCAACCAACTTGGAATCATACCCCCACACCAGTAACTGGTGTGGGAGTATGATCCCACCCTTCTAGAGGGGACGACGTGTACCCACGGTGGAAACACGGTAGAAATCTGAAAGAGCCTTGGCATCACAAAATGGATGCCACCAGCACAGACACTGGGCTGCCCTCCTGCTGCTGACTGAAACTCGCAGTGGAGGAGGCCCAACAATAGGCATCCTGTCACAGGGAGGTGTCACCACCTTCCAGACAGGATTTAGTGTATTGGGGCTTGGTGGGTACACTCCTATAGAGCTTTGAAGTCCTGCACTGGGGAGCAGTAGGCTCCTCTGTGCATATGCTAGCTCAAACCGGTTCAGGGGCTACCTGCCCCTGCTCTGGCATGAAACTGGACAACAGTCAGGGCGAGTAACATCGAAGTGCCCGGGGCTGCCCTTCGGAGCCCTGTTCTACCAAGATGTGTGCTTCAGAATGATTATTCAGTAATCCCTTTTGTATCTGATAGCTGTTATTTGTGGCAGGGGTAAACAACAATCACAGAGACGTGGCCAGCGGCTCTCCCCACATTCATACAGCAGCAATGGGATGCCTGACCCCAGCGGACAAGGCTTACCAGGCGAATACTCCCCGAAAAGCAGGCATTGACGCGAGCCTATCCGTGGCCGCGTCTCCGCAGGTATTCGCGGATTCCTCCGTGATTGGCAGCTCTCCGCTCTCTTAATTGGGCCCCTCAGAAGGGTATGGGATATATTTAGTGCTTCTAGAATACATTAGGCCCTCTTTGTCCCAGCCCGATAGATAGACGCATTAACAGTTGCCTTGCGCGCGCATATATCTTAGATAAAATTGATCATCTGTCCTCTTCAGCCCAATCAATGAGGGGAAAGTGTGATGTTTAAATCTGAGCTAGGGACGGCAGGGCGGAAAGAGTTAATAAAGGCAGACTGATTCATATTTTGCATAGGATTTTTAATTAAAGCCCGGCCCGGATCGATGGTTCCTAAAGTGCATTGATACATGCAGAACCGGCCGGGGATGATGGAGGAGGTGGGATTCGCATGTGGAAAGGCCGTTGGAGATTCCCCGCGCAACCTTTCAGGGCCGAGCGCAATGTGTGATATTTATGGTTGAGGAAGCATTGCCTGCCGGAAGCTGCCTCCTCCCCTGTGCAGCCCGCTTTACTGAGCTGTAGGGGCAGAGCATGCGTGCAAACTAGAAGTGCAGTTGTGTTAATACCTGACGCATGGCAGCCATTGGGTGCAATAACCAGTATTGTGTAATTGAATACATATGGGCTAAAAAGATAACCCTGTCCCCTAACCTACAAGACTGAATCTGTATTACCTGGAAAGTCAAACAAGCACGGTCCGCTTTCACTTTCGTCCGTATCATGGGGATTTCTTGTCTTTATGGGGCCATGTGTTTGAAACACATGGGCCCATAAAGATAAGAAACCTTTTGCGACGCAACGGAAAGCAGGCGAGCCCGTCCAAGTGGGCCGTCTGAAAAAGCCAAAAGTACACGTCATAAAAAGCTCTTTTCCAATGGCTGGCCACCGTTTAGCATAAACGGTGACGCCGGCCAATGGAAAAGAGGGGCGCGGCTTAAAGCCCTTTACAGAAGTTACTCAAAATCATTAAATCTCGCTGAGCGAGCTATGCATGTGCGCAGCCACGCCAGCCGAGACCTAAAAATGGAAAAAACTTTCACAGTGGGAGCTCTGCCACTGCGCTC
Organism: Triturus cristatus; assembly: GCF_964204655.1. Taxonomy (NCBI): domain Eukaryota; kingdom Metazoa; phylum Chordata; class Amphibia; order Caudata; family Salamandridae; genus Triturus; species Triturus cristatus. Next base: position 707,994,841 of record NC_140594.1, on the reverse strand, counting down.
CGCTTTTATTGATTTGAAGAGGTGTCATGATGTTTCATCTCCCACGTCTTTTTTTTCTCGCTAAACGTGCAATGAAGATGCTCCTGAAGTTGACTGCTTGTTATGTGAGGAGAAGCTGGTGACATCAGGAGTAGCCTGCTTTCCTCTGACTTTTTCATTGTACCCATAAAGTCTACAATTTGATTTAACATTCCCCACATTTTTTAAAATTGTACTGGTTTAGCCCTTCAAATAATTAAACAATGGGCAACAAACTATAAAGTAGAACGGGGAGTTATACCCATCCAGTAGTAGAATAGACCAATTAGGAACGAGGGAAACATTTCCAACTTCCTCGTTAGCTATTTACTTGAAATACATCAGTTCACGGTGTGCGCTCTAAAAATTAATTTGTTGTACCTGGTTTAATAGACTAAACTGTTGCACCATCTGTAACCTGCTATAACAACACCCTAGGCCAAATATAGGGGCCACATGACACTAGACGCGCCTCTCATGGTTCGCTAATGGGATCATCAGAAAGGGGGTTGTTTTTAAATTAATTTTTAGAAATACTTCAGATAATTGACCCTCTATGAGCTGCTATAATCTGTAGTGAAGTGACACGCTGTCATGAGCGTTATCCAATCCGGACGTGATGTGTGCATCATTTCTATGCTAAACATTGTCATGGCTGGTCTCGTGCATGGGTTCTTACAGCCACGCCAGACCCTCGGCTCGGCTCTCCCTATGGATTGGCTGTCTCGTGCTCCTCTAGTATTCTACTTGGGCAGGCCCCTGGTGGAATGCAGGCATTTGGTTGGCCATGCTCTGGCGGCTCTTTATTGGCTCTTGGCAGCTAATTAGCTGACCCACACGTGCCGCTGTTTAATCACCTGAAATGCCCGCCCGAGGTTTTAAAAAGCGCGGGAGCACACGCCCTCCGTCCCCAGAGCAGGACACTGAGGGGTTTGTGCACGGAAATTAGGCTTTCGAAGGGGGAAAGAAATATTTGAGTAAGTGGAAAAATAAAGGGGACAATGTACACGTCTTAATAATATGTAGGCGCTTGCGTTAAACATTATGGCACAGTGACAGTGATTTTTTTTATTTCCTGATTTTTTAATGAGTGTTCACTGTTCCTACCACCTCACCTAGTACTGGGGTATTGCTTGAGGGGTTTTGGCAAAGGCAACGTTCGCTTTGGAGCAGGTTAGCATTTTGCTTGCTGCTCGTGGTTCGTCTAGTTGAAACCGCAGTTCCTCGTGTGTTTTATTGAGGTTTACACTCGGCTTAATTTCCGCTGCCTTTCCTAAGGCTGCTGGCGTACTGCTAACAGCCGTATTGTCATTCAGCGAAATGTATTCCTGCCAACTCAGTCTTATTTTACTTGGTCGATATCACGCTCTTAAAGAACCTGGCAAAATATGCCTCCATAGATTTCTAGCACGCCGCTCTAATTGCAAACGTGTGTGCTCAAAAATGTTTCTTCACCATTAACTTTAATGGCACAGGCCTGGCTCAAGAAACTCTGGGTCGAGGAGGGGCCATAAGCAAGCATGACTGGGTTACCAAGATGCACGGGGAAGCAGCAGGCACACAGCATGGATTTTTGGGAGATCTGTTTTAGGCACATAAGGCATCTGTCCGGTTTTGCAATGTCTAAGAAGTTACTAATCTTAGTAATACTGGATTTTATGTTGATCATCATTATGCCCAGTTTGCTGGACTATTGGACATCTTTGCAGAATATGCCAAGTATCCACTAGGCTTAGTCATGCGCAGGCATTCTGGTAGGGAAGGGGTATTCTGGCTACAAGACATGCCTGACACATATGAGCTGTAAATTCTGGGTGCAACAGGATGATTCCTGAAAGCATGTCTAACCTCCGTAGCAGACTTAACCTCCGCTGGCACATTGAAATTGAACTCTGAGATGGTGAAGGTACTTTCATTTAGGACACCTCCCCTGCACTTCCAACCCTGACCTTCCCTTGATGACCCTCTACCTTGAGTCAGTACCCAAGCAAGTAAACACAGTCTAAACCCTGGGTAATGTTGTATTCGGATTTAGTTTTTACTCGCCAGTCAGCTGGTTTCTACCAATTGTCTTTACCTGAGAATATTGAGGCAACCAATCTCTTTCCTCCATTTGGATGGCAAAAAAGCTTATTTTTCATGTTGCTATCACAGCCTGTTAAGATTATGAAAATGTGCTTTACCTGGGCTTACCCAGATCACAAAAACGTTTTCATGGTGTCCAAAATATGGCAGCTTGGCTCGGATTTGGTTTGGGAAAAGATGAATCAATACATTCTGATCTGGCAAAGCTTGCATGGACATTAATTAGCAAAGAGACTCTCTTTTAGAGTCGTATTTGTTAATCATTTATTCACCCTTGTGCCTGAACCAAGTTTTTGCAGAAGAAATTGTCGTCATCTCTACTCACACGTGCATAATAGGCTTATCAGAAAGTTAGTCCTGCATTTCAGACGCTCCAGTTTAGGTGGCCACTCATTTCATACAGGGGCAGTTTTGTGGAACTCGCCCCCACTGTCTTTGTGCCTAAATCAAACTTTGGCATCATTTTACTAGGAGCTTAAAAGCCTTCTATTGTGGATTTAAAATCTCCATACTGTGATCTGCAGCACCAAGACACCCTTGGTAGTGTGCTCTGATCAGTGGAAGTTGAGTGACTAGGCAGTGTGTGTGCCATCAGCCCCAAACATAATTCAAACAAGCATCGGCATAGCCAATAGGTCTCGCCTTTGGGACCTTGTAAGTGTTTAGCCATGCAACAGTTGTTGTTGCACCAAAGAAATTGTGCTGCATAAATAAATACTTATAAGGTCCCAAAAGCGAGACCTATTGGCTATGCCAAAGCTTGTTCTTTGTAAAGAAATAGATGCTTGTTTTTATTTCTTTTTCTTTTTTCTATAATCACAGCACCAGCACTTTATTTTTAACATTAAAAGTAAATCACCGGTGCCCGATTATAGCAAAAGTAAAGAAATAAAAACAAGCATCTATTTCTTTACAAAGAAAAAAGCTGGGGGGAAAAATGCTACCGCCGGCCACAGCCTGCAGTGCAAGCGCGCGCCTGCGCACATGCACTGCATGCTATAGCCGGCGGTAGCATTTTTTGAAGCCCTCCTTATATAAGGTCTCCGCCAGACCAGCGCAAGCGCTGGGTCAGGCTCGACCCAAAAAATTATAAAGCTTGGCTTTCACTTGTGAATGGGTAGCCAGGTGGCACCTTCGGAGGGGACCCCTGGCCACTTCTAGAACTGGGCCTGTAATGGGGTCATAGTCTTAAACCCATGGCCTCATACCAATTCGAGAACAATCCGAGAACGGTATGGAGATGTTGTAGAAGGCACCAGGGATTTCAGCTGCCCTTCTTGCAGAGTGACCCCCCCCCCCATCACTGCAGACTGATGGTATGGATTTGTGTATTTGGCGAGACTGGGTGGGGGCATTGGCTACCTCTGCTCGTCTCTACAGGAGTCAAGCGGACTGTGGGTGTTGTTTCAAGTTAAACGTTTTTGACCGCCGAACATCAACGTTTTACCTTCCCCTTGTGTGTAGCAACGGGCTATCCTACTGTTTCCCCATGCGGTGATGGAAGTGAGATCTTGTCTTTTGCAACAATTTGGCATGTGAGCCTTCTAGATAAACACAGATTGGAATCTGCCTCTTGTGGTGTGCTTGTGCAATTGCCTTAAACAACCTTACAGATAAGATTACATAGCATTAAAACGTACGACTATAAATTGAGCTTTTATTGGTTTGAGTTGGTTACGTAATTACGTAAATATTGAATTCCCAAGAATTGCTTTGGCAGTGCACGTTTTATGGTTTGCATTATTGTGACACGAGTTGTAAATAGTGGTCCAAACCATGAATGACTTGAACATTTTAGTGTGTCGTTTGTAACCATAATGGCACCATAACTGTTTTTTTCGGTGAATTTCCGAGTTTTTTTTAAACCTATGTGTATTTGTTATTCAAAGGTAGCCATAACTTCACTTTCGAAGCATATCGTTTATATTAGTTTTTCAGGTCAGCATTTGAATACAAACATGCATGTTAACATTTTTAAGTCTCGCCTGGCGAAAGCAGCGCATGCGCTACTCTCCGCCAGGAGAGGACCTTCTGCAATCAATTCAGCCAAAGCTCCTCCGGATGGACAAAGATGGCTGCCCTCGCCATTCAGCCTAAGGTAAACATGCACACGTACCTCCAGACAGTGGACAGCCGGACGCCATCTTCTTTTTCTTGTTTTGCTTGTGCCATTGTCATGGCAACCAGCGCGTGGGAACCGAGTAAACTAGTACTGTCAGCCACTGAAATGCCACTCGGCTCCGATTACCTTTGAAAAGGAGTCTCCGTTGTCGGTGTCGGCCCCGGGGTAAGCAGCTGTTGTGGTCTACTTTACCTTTTCTCTTACTTTTATTTTCCATCTCTGTCCTATCTTTCTTTCTTCTCTTGATGCTGGAATCTGCCTTTACATTCCATGTGTCATGACACAAACGGAACGAGAATGTTGGTTAACCCTGGCTCTGGCAGTTGGAGTTGAGTGGCTGTTTGATCTGGTGGTCCTATGCTGTAAACCTGATTAAAGCTATATGGAAACTTCAACGCTTCATTAACTCATTTTAGCACTGGCGACGAGTTGTGCCTGTGTGGGGACAGGAATTCAGGACCATCAGTTTCCCCATCGAACCCGGATTTGGATTTTCTACACAATCTCTGGATTATTCTATGGATTTCGCTTCACAAAATCTGATGTACTTTGGAGACCTATTGCTGTGAACTTCGTCTTTATTGTATGCAGTAAGCTGGGATTGAATTGGAGCATGCATCTTATGGTTTGCTTTCCTCATTTCGTGTGAAGTCGCGCTATCCTACTACAGCTTGTCGCGTCTCCACCTCGCTGTGCTTCCAAAAAAAAAAAAAAAACTGTGGAGATTTTATTGGGCACCTCTTACCTTCTTCTGACTCTTCTCGGCAACGTTAGATTTGTTGGAGCAGGAGGTGTTCACCCGTCTGCTTCTCCTCCAGAATGATGACGCACTAGATCGTTCAGTTGGTCTCGGCGATTGTGGGACGCGCTAAGACTCTGTGGTACGTCAGCACTTTAGAGGCACGCTGAGACTCTGTGTAGAACGTCTTTCGTTGCAGAGCGTCAGCGCGTTTTGGCATCCATCTTGGATTGGGTGTCTAGCTGGAACTATTTATTGTTCATTTCGCTGATACGCACAGCAGTGAGTATTGCGTATCATAATTGACTAAAAAAAAAGAAAACTTTCAGCCACTTGGTAAGAAATCTTTGCTGCAGATCCTGCTTAATCTTTACAGCAGCGTCATCCTCGTTGTTTCTAGTACGACTTTTGCAGTCATCTTTATGATATTTCAAGCGCATGCGCGATAACTCACATGTTTATTCTTGGTCGTGTTCAGGAGGATTTATAGAACCAACGCCAAGGGTACTATTAATTTTCAACCGGTGCGGTATTCACTTTGACGAGGTATTGTTCCATGAGAGTGTGTCAGTGATGCGCTCACTATCTTCGTTGTCAAGTTATCTAATTTAAGGAGACTGGATTTAATTATTATTTTTTGTGGTATACTGATTTCATTTTTTTTTTTTTCTTCTTTTCAATGATGACTTCATAACTGTAGAGAACTGATTTAAAGCTGTAATTATTCAATTTGTTACATTGACATGGCTTCTACTGGCATGTCCCAACCACCACAATTTCTTGCTGATTCAGGTGATCCCATCTTACCGTGGAAGAGATGGAAGCCTTTGGTTGATTCCTGTTTACTAGCCATTGGAGGGGACAAGTTTTCGGCAGTATGTAAACAAGCGACATTGCTGCATAATTTAGGGGTTGAGGGCAGACACGTATATGATAGCCTAGTTGAGATTATTCTTGGGCGTGGAGAAGGTGAGCCTGAAAATGTTTTTGATATGTCTGTTATGATGCTTGAACAACATTTTGGATCTAAGATTAATGTGGTTTTAGAACGCCATAAATTCTTTAGTAGAGTACAGGGTAAACGGGAAAAAATCAGTAGTTATGTGGCTACTTTGAAGACGTTAGCTCGTACTTGTGAGTTCGAGCAACTTACTGACTCTTTAGTGAGAGACCAAATTGTTAGATGTACTAATGATGTAAAAGTCCAACAAAAACTCCTTGCCAAGAATCCTGATCTCAAAGAAACCCTGGCCATTGTTGAAGGTATGGAGAACACTAATATGTGGGTGCAAGAGATGAGGCCTGAGAAACGTAGTGATGTTTCAATTGATGAGAAAGCGATTCACGAAGTTAAGAAAAATGATCTTAAAAAAGATTCTGATGAGAGTAAAGGGACTTCTAAAGGAGGTTTTAGTGAAAAGAATAAGAAATGTCTTGAATCAGAACACTCTAATTACAATTATAAGGGCACTGGTTCTGAACAGAGTGGGTTTAGGAATGTCAGACCTGGTTTCAAATGTTTTAGGTGTGGAAGCGAGAAACACTTACCCAATAGCTCCAACTGTTTTGCTAGGTCTGTAATTTGTAACAAGTGTGGGAAGAAGGGCCATTACGCACGAGTATGCCGGTATAATGGTAATCAAGTTGTGCGTTACGTTGAAGAAGAAAAGAAATTTGTGTATAGTGTCAAAGAGGATGGAATTGTAGATGGTGATGATTTGGACATGCCTGTGTGCGAAGTGTTAATTGGTGGTGAACAATTTCCCGTTTTGGTGGATTCTGGTTCACCTTATACGATGGTTGGTGATGCCAATTGGGATGCTGTTATTGGTTTAGATAAAGTTGAACTATTTCCTCCTGACATCAACCCAGTTGGGTATGGTGGTGTCAAAATTGAAGTCTTAGGGTATGTGGTCAGGAAAATTCAATTCAAGGATAGAGAAACTGTGGGGAAGGTGTATGTGGCAAAAAGGGGCGATAATCTCCTTGGCTGGAGACACCAGAGAGACATGGGGATCACTTTGAATCCTAATTCTCCTGAGAAGGTATTACTTTTGTCTCCTGGGTTGTCATCCATTGATGTGAGTTCACGTTTCCCTAAAGTTTTTAGTGATGAGTTAGGATTACTTAGGAATTTTGAACATAAGATCATATAGAAACAGAATGCCCAACCTTTTGTTTGCAAGGTAAGGAAAGTCCCTCATATGATGATGGAGCCTCTCAATCAAGAGCTTAAGAAATTGTTAGCTATGAGGGTCATTGAAGAAATTGAATGCTCTGAGTGGTTGGCCCCCATCGTTTTGGCACCCAAGGATGGTGGTAAAGGCATCCGCATGTGTGTGGATTTACGCGGTCTAAACAAACATATTTGGGTTGACAGACAGCCTTTGCCTAACATCTCGGAAACTCTTGCCCTCATTAAAGATGCTAAGTGTTTTAGTGTCATGGATTTATCTTCTGCTTACCATCCAATCCTACTCCATCCGGACTCTAAGCATTTGACATCCTTTGTGACACCACTGGGGGCTTTCAGGTTTGTTCGTATGCCCTTTGGCCTAGCTTCTGCTGTGGCCTGTTTTTAGAGGGTCATGAATAAGGTCCTTGAAGGATTACCAAAGGTTCTCATTTTCCAGGACGGCATTCTTGTTTATGGGAAGGACCAACAAGAACATGACAAGCATTTATGGAAGGTATTATTGCGGCTCCAGGAAGCTGGACTAGTTATCAAAAAGGAGAAGTGTAAGTTTTGTGTGTCATCTGTGAATTATTTAGAACATACCATCTCTGCTGAAGGGATCAGTCCCAAGTTGCATCTTGCAGAAAGTGTTGTGAAAGCCCCGGTACCCATCAACAAGGAACAAGTACGATCATTTTTAGGACTTGCGGAGTTTTGCTCTAAGTTTGTTCCGAATTTTGCTGGTGTTGCTTCCCCTCTCAGGTTGCTACTCAAGAAGGGGGCACAGTTTTCATGGTCTGATGATTGCTTTTCTGCTTTCAATTCTATTAAAAGTATGATTGGATCTATGCCCACCTTAGGGCATTTTGATGCTTGCAGAAAAACTGTGTTGTCCACCCATGCTAGTATGCTCGGTTTGGGGGCGGTCTTGTCACAAATTGTGGACGGAGAGTCCAGAGTTGTTGCCTTTGCGTCTCATTCGCTCAGGGGTGCTGAGGAGCGTTACTCTGTGATTGAGCGAGAGGCATTGGCGGTTTTCTGGGCTATTCGTCACTTCAAGTTTTACCTTTGGGGTATACCTGTTGTGGTTAGAACTGATAATCGCCCTTTATGTCAAATATTTACTTGTAGAGAAGTTGATAATATTTCACCCAGGATTAAGCGTTGGATGGAAGGATTGTTGGAGTTTAATTTTGTGGTTGAGTATGTGCAGGGATTGAGAAATGCAGTTGCTGATTGTCTTTCAAGGTTACCGTTGCAACAGTCTGGTGTGGAAGTGGAAAATTCCCTTGTGGCATGGGTGCATGAATCTGCTGTTAATTCTAATGAGTGGTCCTTTACTTCCCATGGAGACAATGATTTAGAAATGCTTAAGGAGTATTCTGTTAAAGGTTGGCCTGCAGACAAGGAAGTGCCTGAATCCTTGAAGTCCTTCCTTAATGTTAAGGATGAGTTGAGTGTCTTTGATGAGAAACTTTTGAGAGGTAATTGTGTAATACCTCCTCAAGGTCTTAGGGATAAGATTATTAATTTGGCACATGAGGGGCATCTAGGGAGGAATTTGATCAAAGCTAGGGTACGTGAGGGGTATTGGTGGCCAACCATGGATCGACAGGTGGAGGAAGTGGTTAAAGACTTGGGAGTGTGGCAACAGTGACAAGAGCAAGAAAACTCGTACTGCACCTCTTTCACCTGTGGATGTTCCCTCTGAACCATGGTCAAAGTTGGGTTTGGACATTGCTGGGCCTTTCGAGCTGTTTGCTCCTGACGAACGCTATGTGTTGTTGTTGGTGGATAATACATCTAAGTGGGTGGTCACCAAATGTGTGCCTGTTGTTAATTTAAGAACTGTAATTGAATTTCTTTCTGAAGAATTCTCCAGAAAAGGCATCCCTAAATACCTCATCACTTTTAATGGTGTCTAGTTTGTCTTTCATGAGATGAGCACATTCTTAAAAGAGTTGTCCATCATCCATTTTAAGACAGCCTTGTATTCACCGCAAGCCAATGGTCTTGCTGAAAGTATGAACAAGTTGGTTAAGTGCTGTGCTCAAAGAGCTTTGCAGACTCGGTCCTCTCTTAAGAAAATGCTCAGAGAAACATGGTCGGCTCACCGCTCTACCCCTAATTGGCTGACTTCTGTTTCTCCCTTTTCAATTCTTAGGGGCAGGAAGCCTCATGACAAATTGAGTCCTGCTTGGTTGAAGTTGGGTGTGAATGATCTTAGGGTGGATGAGCAAGCTGGTTGTAGGCGGAGACTTTATCAGGGAGAGTACAAACGCAGGTTCGATCTGAAAAATACTTCTCTCTCCAAACACTGGTGTGTAGGTGATGAGGTGTTGATTAGAACTCCTGGTCTGTTGAAGAAGGGTCGGTCACGGTTTATGGGGCCCTTTATTATCTAGGTAGTCAAGGAAAATGTAGTTGTTTAGAATTCTGGTGAGGTATGGAGTATGTCCAGGTTAGTTAAATGGCAACCTGGGTTGGTTACTCATGATTCCGACCAGGCGAGGGAATCTGTCTTCAGGCCTGCTCACAATTATACTACCTCTCATGTTCCTAGTCTTAGTCACAGGAGATTTAGATGCAAGCCGAACTTGTACAATGACTATCACATGTCTTAGGATATGCTAGATGACTATATTGTATATTGCGTTCACCATATGTCTTAGATTTCTTAAGAAGTTGTTTATTCTATATTTGTATATGCTGGTTCTTTACATTTTCTACTCTTGTTAATTATCTTTCAATTTATGGGAAGGAGATGTGTTGTTGTCTACTTTACCTTTTCTCTTACATTTCTTTTCCATCTCTGTCCTATCTTTCTTTCTTCTCTTGATGCTGGAATCTGCCTTTACATTCCATGTGTCATGACACAAACGGAACGAGAATGTTGGTTAACCCTGGCTCTGGCAGTTGGAGTTGAGTGGCTGTTTGAGCTGGTGGTCCTATGCTGTAAACCTGATTAAAGCTATATGGAAACTTCAACGCTTCATTAGCTCATTTTAGCAGCAACTTTCTTCCTTCGCTGCTCCCCGGCTTCAGATACAGTGTTCGGCGGCGACGGGGGGGGAAGCACGGAGGCCTGGTTGCCAAGAGAAGTCCCGTGCCTCCTCCACTCCCAGCCTTGCTTCGGCCAGACGTTATTAGTCTGTTCCCCACCCCTTTCTGTCCCACCTCTCTCTCGAGCTCATTTACGCTCCAGACTCTTCCCTTCAGGAATGTCATGTCTTGGAATGGAATGTCAGGAATGTCATGTCTTTTATTGGAATGTCAGGAATGTCATGTCTTTTATTGGAATGTCAGGAATGTCATGTCTTTTATTGGAATGTCATGTCTTTTAATGGAATGTCAGGAATGTAATGTCTTTTAATGGAATGTCAGGAATGTCATGTCTTTTAATGGAATGTCATGTCTTTTAATGGAATGTCAGGAATGTCATGTCTTTTATTGGAATGTCAGGAATGTCATGTCTTTTATTGGAATATCATGTCTTTTATTGGAATGTCAGGAATGTCATGTCTTTTATTGGAATGTCAAGGAATGTCATGTCTTGGAATGGAATGTCAGGAATGTCATGTCTTTTAATGGAATGTCATGTCTTGGAATGGAATGGAATGGAATGTCATGTCTTTTAATGGAATGTCAGGAATGTCATGTCTTTTATTGGAATGTCAGGAATGTCATGTCTTTTAATGGAATGTCAGGAATGTCATGTCTTTTATTGGAATGTCAGGTTGTCATGTCTTTTAATGGAATGTCATGTCTTTTATTGGAATGTCATGTCTTTTAATGGAATGTCAGGAATGTCATGTCTTTTATTGGAATGTCAGGAATGTCATGTCTTTTAATGGAATGTCAAGAATGTCATGTCTTTTAATGGAATGTCATGTCTTTTAATGGAATGTCATGTCTTGGAATGGAATGTCAGGAATGTCATGTCTTGGAATGGAATGTCAGGAATGTCATGTCTTTTATTGGAATATCAGGAATGTCATTTCTTGGAATGGAATGTCAGGAATGTCATGTCTTTTAATGGAATGTCATGTCTTTTAATGGAATGTCAGGAATGTCATGTCTTTTATTGGAATGTCAGGAATGTCATGTCTTTAATTGGAATGTCAGGAATGTCATGTCTTTTAATGGAATGTCATGTCTTTTAATGGAATGTAAGGAATGTCATGTCTTGGAATGGAATGTCAGGAATGTCATGTCTTTTATTTGAATGTCAGGAATGTCATGTCTTTTAATGGAATGTCAGGAATGTCATGTCTTTTATTGGAATGTCAGGAATGTCATGTCTTTTAATGGAATGTCATGTCTTGGAATGGAATGTCAGGAATGTCATGTCTTGGAATGGAATGTCAGGAATGTCATGTCTTTTATTGGAATGTCAGGAATGTCATGTCTTTTATTGGAATGTCATGTCTTTTAATGGAATGTCAGGAATGTCATGTCTTTTAATGGAATGTCAGGAATGTCATGTCTTTTAATGGAATGTCAGGAATGTCATGTCTTTTATTGGAATGTCAGGAATGTCATGTCTTTTATTGGAATGTCATGTCTTTTATTGGAATGTCAGGAATGTCATGTCTTTTATTGTAATGTCAAGGAATGTCATGTCTTGGAATGGAATGTCAGGAATGTCATGTCTTTTAATGGAATGTCATGTCTTGGAATGGAATGTCATGTCTTTTAATGGAATGTCAGGAATGTCATGTCTTCTATTGGAATGTCAGGAATGGCATGTCTTTTAATGGAATGTCAGGAATGTCATGTCTTTTATTGGAATGTCAGGTTGTTATGTCTTTTAATGGAATGTCATGTCTTTTATTGGAATGTCGTGTCTTTTAATGGAATGTTAGGAATGTCATGTCTTTTATTGGAATGTCAGGAATGTCATGTCTTTTATTTGAATGTCAGGAATGTCATGTCTTTTAATGGAATGTCAGGAATGTCATGTCTTTTATTGGAATGTCAGGAATGTCATGTCTTTTAATTGAATGTCATGTCTTGGAATGGAATGTCAGGAATGTCATGTCTTGGAATGGAATGTCAGGAATGTCATGTCTTTTATTGGAATGTCAGGAATGTCATGTCTTTTATTGGAATGTCAGGAATGTCATGTCTTTTATTGGAATGTCATGTCTTTTAATGGAATGTCAGGAATGTCATGTCTTTTAATGGAATGTCAGGAATGTCATGTCTTTTAATGGAATGTCAGGAATGTCATGTCTTTTAATGGAATGTCAGGAATGTCATGTCTTTTAATGGAATGTCAGAAATGTCATGTCTTTTATTGGAATGTCATGTCTTTTATTGGAATGTCAGGAATGTCATGTCTTTTATTGGAATGTCAAGGAATGTCATGTCTTGGAATGGAATGTCAGGAATGTCATGTCTTTTAATGGAATGTCATGTCTTGGAATGGAATGTCATGTCTTTTAATGGAATGTCAGGAATGTCATGTCTTTTATTGGAATGTCAGGAATGTCATGTCTTTTATTGGAATGTCAGGTTGTCATGTCTTTTAATGGAATGTCAGGAATGTCATGTCTTTTAATGGAATGTCATGTCTTGGAATGGAATGTCAGGAATGTCATGTCTTTTATTTGAATGTCAGGAATGTCATGTCTTTTAATGGAATGTCAGGAATGTCATGTCTTTTATTGGAATGTCAGGAATGTCATGTCTTTTAATGGAATGTCATGTCTTGGAATGGAATGTCAGGAATGTCATGTCTTGGAATGGAATGTCAGGAATGTCATGTCTTTTATTGGAATGTCAGGAATGTCATGTCTTTTATTGGAATGTCATGTCTTTTAATGGAATGTCAGGAATGTCATGTCTTTTAATGGAATGTCAGGAATGTCATGTCTTTTAATGGAATGTCAGGAATGTCATGTCTTTTATTGGAATGTCAGGAATGTCATGTCTTTTATTGGAATGTCATGTCTTTTATTGGAATGTCAGGAATGTCATGTCTTTTATTGTAATGTCAAGGAATGTCATGTCTTGGAATGGAATGTCAGGAATGTCATGTCTTTTAATGGAATGTCATGTCTTGGAATGGAATGTCATGTCTTTTAATGGAATGTCAGGAATGTCATGTCTTCTATTGGAATGTCAGGAATGGCATGTCTTTTAATGGAATGTCAGGAATGTCATGTCTTTTATTGGAATGTCAGGTTGTTATGTCTTTTAATGGAATGTCATGTCTTTTATTGGAATGTCGTGTCTTTTAATGGAATGTTAGGAATGTCATGTCTTTTATTGGAATGTCAGGAATGTCATGTCTTTTATTTGAATGTCAGGAATGTCATGTCTTTTAATGGAATGTCAGGAATGTCATGTCTTTTATTGGAATGTCAGGAATGTCATGTCTTTTAATTGAATGTCATGTCTTGGAATGGAATGTCAGGAATGTCATGTCTTGGAATGGAATGTCAGGAATGTCATGTCTTTTATTGGAATGTCAGGAATGTCATGTCTTTTATTGGAATGTCAGGAATGTCATGTCTTTTATTGGAATGTCATGTCTTTTAATGGAATGTCAGGAATGTCATGTCTTTTAATGGAATGTCAGGAATGTCATGTCTTTTAATGGAATGTCAGGAATGTCATGTCTTTTAATGGAATGTCAGGAATGTCATGTCTTTTAATGGAATGTCAGAAATGTCATGTCTTTTATTGGAATGTCATGTCTTTTATTGGAATGTCAGGAATGTCATGTCTTTTATTGGAATGTCAAGGAATGTCATGTCTTGGAATGGAATGTCAGGAATGTCATGTCTTTTAATGGAATGTCATGTCTTGGAATGGAATGTCATGTCTTTTAATGGAATGTCAGGAATGTCATGTCTTTTATTGGAATGTCAGGAATGTCATGTCTTTTATTGGAATGTCAGGTTGTCATGTCTTTTAATGGAATGTCATGTCTTTTATTGGAATGTCATGTCTTTTAATGGAATGTCAGGAATGTCATGTCTTTTATTGGAATGTCAGGAATGTCATGTCTTTTAATGGAATGTCAGGAATGTCATGTCTTTTAATGGAATGTCACGTCTTTTAATGGAATGTCAGGAATGTCATGTCTTAATGGAATGTCAGGAATGTCATGTCTTTTATTGGAATGTCAGGAATGTCATGTCTTTTAATGGAATGTCATGTCTTTTAATGGAATGTTAGGCATGCCATGTCTTTTATTGGAATGTCAGGAATGTCATGTCTTTTAATGGAATGTCATGTCTTTTATTGGAATGTCAGGAATGTCATGTCTTTTATTGGAATGTTAGGAATGTCATGTCTTTTAATGGAATGTCATGTCTTTTAATGGAATGTAAGGAATGTCATGTCTTTTATTGGAATGTCAGGAATGTCATGTCTTTTATTGGAATGTCAGGAATGTCATGTCTTTTAATGGAATGTCATGTCTTGGAATGGAATGTCATGTCTTTTAATGGAATATCAGGAATGTCATGTCTTTTATTGGAATGTCAGGAATGTCATGTCTTTTGATGGAATGTCAGGAATGTCATGTCTTTTATTGGAATGTCAGGAATGTCATGTCTTTTAATGGAATGTCATGTCTTTTGATGGAATGTCAGGAATGTCATGTCTTTTAATGGAATGTCATGTCTTTTAATGGAATGTCAGGAATGTCATGTCTTTTAATGGAATGTCATGTCTTGGAATGGAATCTCAGGAATGTCATGTCTTTTAATGGAATGTAAGGAATGTCATGTCTTGGAATGGAATGTCAGGAATGTCATGTCTTTTAATGGAATGTCATGTCTTGGAATGGAATGTCAGGAATGTCATGTCTTGGAATGGAATGTCAGGAATGTCATGTCTTTTATTGGAATGTCAGGAATGTCATGTCTTTTATTGGAATGTCATGTCTTTTAATGGAATGTCAGGAATGTCATGTCTTTTAATGGAATGTCAGGAATGTCATGTCTTTTAATGGAATGTCAGGAATGTCATGTCTTTTATTGGAATGTCATGTCTTTTATTGGAATGTCAGGAATGTCATGTCTTTTATTGGAATGTCAAGGAATGTCATGTCTTGGAATGGAATGTCAGGAATGTCATGTCTTTTAATGGAATGTCATGTCTTGGAATGGAATGTCATGTCTTTTAATGGAATGTCAGGAATGTCATGTCTTCTATTGGAATGTCAGGAATGGCATGTCTTTTAATGGAATGTCAGGAATGTCATGTCTTTTATTGGAATGTCAGGTTGTTATGTCTTTTAATGGAATGTCATGTCTTTTATTGGAATGTCATGTCTTTTAATGGAATGTCAGGAATGTCATGTCTTTTAATGGAATGTCAGGAATGTCATGTCTTTTAATGGAATGTCATGTCTTTTAATGGAATGTCATGTCTTTTAATGGAATGTCAGGAATGTCATGTCTTTTAATGGAATGTCAGGAATGTCATGTCTTTTATTGGAATGTCAGGAATGTCATGTCTTTTATTGGAATGTCATGTCTTATTGGAATGTCAGGAATGTCATGTCTTTTATTGGAATGTCAGGAATGTCATGTCTTTTGATGGAATGTCAGGAATGTCATGTCTTTTGATGGAATGTCATGTCTTGGAATGGAATGTCAGGAATGTCATGTCTTTTAATGGAATGTCAGGAATGTCATGTCTTTTGATGGAATGTCAGGAATGTCATGTCTTTTATTAGAATGTCAGGAATGTCATGTCTTTTATTGGAATGTCAGGAATGTCATGTCTTTTAATGGAATGTCATGTCTTTTAATGGAATGTAAGGAATGTCATGTCTTGGAATGGAATGTCAGGAATGTCATGTCTTTTATTTGAATGTCAGGAATGTCATGTCTTTTAATGGAATGTCAGGAATGTCATGTCTTTTATTGGAATGTCAGGAATGTCATGTCTTTTAATGGAATGTCATGTCTTGGAATGGAATGTCAGGAATGTCATGTCTTGGAATGGAATGTCAGGAATGTCATGTCTTTTATTGGAATGTCAGGAATGTCATGTCTTTTATTGGAATGTCAGGAATGTCATGTCTTTTAATGGAATGTCATGTCTTGGAATGGAATGTCATGTCTTTTAATGGAATATCAGGAATGTCATGTCTTTTATTGGAATGTCAGGAATGTGATGTCTTTTGATGGAATGTCAGGAATGTCATGTCTTTTATTGGAATGTCAGGAATGTCATGTCTTTTAATGGAATGTCATGTCTTTTGATGGAATGTCAGGAATGTCATGTCTTTTAATGGAATGTCATGTCTTTTAATGGAATGTCAGGAATGTCATGTCTTTTAATGGAATGTCATGTCTTGGAATGGAATCTCAGGAATGTCATGTCTTTTAATGGAATGTAAGGAATGTCATGTCTTGGAATGGAATGTCAGGAATGTCATGTCTTTTAATGGAATGTCATGTCTTGGAATGGAATGTCAGGAATGTCATGTCTTGGAATGGAATGTCAGGAATGTCATGTCTTTTATTGGAATGTCAGGAATGTCATGTCTTTTATTGGAATGTCATGTCTTTTAATGGAATGTCAGGAATGTCATGTCTTTTAATGGAATGTCAGGAATGTCATGTCTTTTAATGGAATGTCAGGAATGTCATGTCTTTTATTGGAATGTCATGTCTTTTATTGGAATGGCAGGAATGTCATGTCTTTTCTTGGAATGTCAAGGAATGTCATGTCTTGGAATGGAATGTCAGGAATGTCATGTCTTTTAATGGAATGTCATGTCTTGGAATGGAATGTCATGTCTTTTAATGGAATGTCAGGAATGTCATGTCTTCTATTGGAATGTCAGGAATGGCATGTCTTTTAATGGAATGTCAGGAATGTCATGTCTTTTATTGGAATGTCAGGTTGTTATGTCTTTTAATGGAATGTCATGTCTTTTATTGGAATGTCATGTCTTTTAATGGAATGTCAGGAATGTCATGTCTTTTATTGGAATGTCAGGAATGTCATGTCTTTTAATGGAATGTCAGGAATGTCATGTCTTTTAATGGAATGTCATGTCTTTTAATGGAATGTCATGTCTTTTAATGGAATGTCAGGAATGTCATGTCTTTTAATGGAATGTCAGGAATGTCATGTCTTTTATTGGAATGTCAGGAATGTCATGTCTTTTATTGGAATGTCATGTCTTTTATTGGAATGTCAGGAATGTCATGTCTTTTATTGGAATGTCAGGAATGTCATGTCTTTTGATGGAATGTCAGGAATGTCATGTCTTTTGATGGAATGTCATGTCTTGGAATGGAATGTCAGGAATGTCATGTCTTTTAATGGAATGTCAGGAATGTCATGTCTTTTGATGGAATGTCAGGAATGTCATGTCTTTTATTAGAATGTCAGGAATGTCATGTCTTTTATTGGAATGTCAGGAATGTCATGTCTTTTAATGGAATGTCATGTCTTTTAATGGAATGTAAGGAATGTCATGTCTTGGAATGGAATGTCAGGAATGTCATGTCTTTTATTTGAATGTCAGGAATGTCATGTCTTTTAATGGAATGTCAGGAATGTCATGTCTTTTATTGGAATGTCAGGAATGTCATGTCTTTTAATGGAATGTCATGTCTTGGAATGGAATGTCAGGAATGTCATGTCTTGGAATGGAATGTCAGGAATGTCATGTCTTTTATTGGAATGTCAGGAATATCATGTCTTTTATTGGGATGTCATGTCTTTTAATGGAATGTCAGGAATGTCATGTCTTTTAATGGAATGTCAGGAATGTCATGTCTTTTGATGGAAAGTCAGGAATGTCATGTCTTTTAATGGAATGTCATGTCTTGGAATGGAATGTCATGTCTTTAAATGGAATGTCAGGAATGTCATGTCTTTTACTGGAATGTCAGGAATGTTATGTCTTTTAATGGAATGTCATGTCTTTTAATGGAATGTCAGGAATGTCATGTCTTTTAATGGAATGTCATGTCTTGGAATGGAATCTCAGGAATGTCATGTCTTTTAATGGAATGTCAGGAATGTCATGTCTTTTAATGGAATGTCAGGAATGTCATGTCTTTTAATGGAAGGACATGTCTTTTGATGGAATGTCAGGAATGTCATGTCTTTTAATGGAATGTCATATCTTGGAATGGAATGTCAGGAATGTCATGTCTTTTAATCGAATGTCAGGAATGTCATGTCTTTTAATGGAATGTCAGGAATGTCATGTCTTTTATTGGAATGTCAGGAATGTCATGTCTTTTATTGGAATGTCATGTCTTTTAATGGAATGTCAGGAATGTCATGTCTTTTAATGGAATGTCAGGAATGTCATGTATTTTAATGGAATGTCATGTCTTTTAATGGAATGTCAGGAATGTCATGTCTTTTATTGGAATGTCAGGAATGTCATGTCTTTTAATGGAATGTCATGTCTTGGACTGGAATGTCATGTCTTTTAATGGAATGTCATGTCTTTTAATGGAATGTCAGGAATGTCATGTCTTTTATTGGAATGTCAGGAATGTCATGTCTTTTAATGGAATGTCATGTCTTTTAATGGAATGTAAGGAATGTCATGTCTTGGAATGGAATGTCAGGAATGTCATGTCTTTTATTGGAATGTCAGGAATGTCATGTCTTGGAATGGAATGTCAGGAATATCATGTCTTTTAATGGAATGTCATGTCTTGGAATGGAATGTCAGGAATGTCATATCTTTTATTGGAATGTCAGGAATGTCATGTCTTTTATTGGAATGTCATGTCTTTTAATGGAATGTCAGGAATGTCATGTCTTTTAATGTAATGTCATGTCTTTTAATGGAATGTCCGGAATGTCATGTCTTTTATTGGAATGTCAGGAATGTCATGTCTTTTATTGGAATATCAGGAATGTCATGTCTTGGAATGGAATGTCAGGAATGTCATGTCTTTTAATGGAATGTCATGTCTTGGAATGGAATGTCATGTCTTTTAATGGAATGTCAGGAATGTCATGTCTTTTATTGGAATGTCAGGAATGTCATGTCTTTTAATGGAATGTCATGTCTTTTAATGGAATGTAAGGAATGTCATGTCTTGGAATGGAATGTCAGGAATGTCATGTCTTTTATTTGAATGTCAGGAATGTCATGTCTTTTAATGGAATGTCAGGAATGTCATGTCTTTTATTGGAATGTCAGGAATGTCATGTCTTTTAATGGAATGTCATGTCTTGGAATGGAATGTCAGGAATGTCATGTCTTGGAATGGAATGTCAGGAATGTCATGTCTTTTATTGGAATGTCAGGAATGTCATGTCTTTTATTGGAATGTCATGCCTTGGAATGGAATGTCAGGAATGTCATGTCTTTTAATGGAATGTCAGGAATGTCATGTCTTTTATTGGAATGTCAGGAATGTCATGTCTTTTAATGGAATGTCATGTCTTGGAATGGAATGTCAGGAATGTCATGTCTTGGAATGGAATGTCAGGAATGTCATGTCTTTTATTGGAATGTCAGGAATGTCATGTCTTTTATTGGAATGTCATGTCTTTTAATGGAATATCAGGAATGTCATGTCTTTTAATGGAATGTCAGGACTGTTATTTCTTTTATTTGAATGTCAGGAATGTCATGTCTTTTATTGGAATGTCAGGAATGTCATGTCTTTTATTGGAATGTCAAGGAATGTCATGTCTTGGAATGGAATGTCAGGAATGTCATGTCTTTTAATGGAAGTCATGTCTTGGAATGGAATGTCATGTCTTTTAATGGAATGTCATGTCTTTTATTGGAATGTCAAGAATGTCATGTCTTTTAATGGAATGTCAGGAATGTCATGTCTTTTATTGGAATGTCAGGTTGTCATGTCTTTTAATGGAATGTCATGTCTTTTATTGGAATGTCATGTCTTTTAATGGAATGTCAGAAATGTCATGTCTTTTATTGGAATATCAGGAATGTCATGTCTTTTAATGGAATGTCAGGAATGTCATGTCTTTTAATGGAATGTCATGTCTTTTAATGGAATGTCATGTCTTTTAATGGAATGTAAGGCATGTCATGTCTTTTATTGGAATGTCAGGAATGTCATGTCTTTTAATGGAATGTCATGTCTTTTATTGGAATGTCAGGAATGTCATGTCTTTTATTGGAATGTCAGGAATGTCATGTCTTTTAATGGAATGTCATGTCTTTTAATGGAATGTAAGGAATGTCATGTCTTTTATTGGAATGTCAGGAATGTCATGTCTTTTATTGGAATGTCAGGAATGTCATGTCTTTTAATGGAATGTCATGTCTTGGAATGGAATGTCAGGAATGTCATGTCTTTTAATGGAAGTCATGTCTTGGAATGGAATGTCATGTCTTTTAATGGAATGTCATGTCTTTTATTGGAATGTCAAGAATGTCATGTCTTTTAATGGAATGTCAGGAATGTCATGTCTTTTATTGGAATGTCAGGTTGTCATGTCTTTTAATGGAATGTCATGTCTTTTATTGGAATGCCATGTCTTTTAATGGAATGTCAGGAATGTCATGTCTTTTATTGGAATATCAGGAATGTCATGTCTTTTAATGGAATGTCAGGAATGTCATGTCTTTTAATGGAATGTCATGTCTTTTAATGGAATGTCAGGAATGTCATGTCTTAATGGAATGTCAGGAATGTCATGTCTTTTATTGGAATGTCAGGAATGTCATGTCTTTTAATGGAATGTCATGTCTTTTAATGGAATGTCAGGAATGTCAGGAATGTCATGTCTTTTAATGGAATGTCAGGAATGTCATGTCTTTTATTGGAATGTCAGGAATGTCATGTCTTTTATTGGAATGTCAGGAATGTCATGTCTTTTATTGGAATGCCATGTCTTTTATTGGAATGTCAGGAATGTCATGTCTTTTAATGGAATGTCATGTCTTGGAATGGAATCTCAGGAATGTCATGTCTTTTAATGGAATGTAAGGAATGTCATGTCTTGGAATGGAATGTCAGGAATGTCATGTCTTTTAATGGAATGTTATGTCTTGGAATGGAATGTCATGTCTTTTAATGGAATATCAGGAATGTCATGTCTTTTGTTGGAATTTCAATAATGTCATGTCTTTTGATGGAATGTCAGGAATGTCATGTCTTTTATTGGAATGTCAGGAATGTCATGTCTTTTAATGGGATGTCATGTCTTTTGATGGAATGTCAGGAATGTCATGTCTTTTAATGGAATGTCATGTCTTTTAATGGAATGTCAGGAATGTCATGTCTTTTAATGGAATGTCATGTCTTGGAATGGAATCTCAGGAATGTCATGTCTTTTATTGGAATGTCAAGGAATGTCATGTCTTGGAATGGAATGTCAGGAATGTCATGTCTTTTAATGGAAGTCATGTCTTGGAATGGAATGTCATGTCTTTTAATGGAATGTCAGGAATGTCATGTCTTTTATTGGAATGTCAAGAATGTCATGTCTTTTAATGGAATGTCAGGAATGTCATGTCTTTTATTGGAATGTCAAGGAATGTCATGTCTTGGAATGGAATGTCAGGAATGTCATGTCTTTTAATGGAAGTCATGTCTTGGAATGGAATGTCATGTCTTTTATTGGAATGTCAGGAATATCATGTCTTTTATTGGGATGTCATGTCTTTTAATGGAATGTCAGGAATGTCATGTCTTTTAATGGAATGTCAGGAATGTCATGTCTTTTGATGGAAAGTCAGGAATGTCATGTCTTTTAATGGAATGTCATGTCTTGGAATGGAATGTCATGTCTTTAAATGGAATGTCAGGAATGTCATGTCTTTTACTGGAATGTCAGGAATGTTATGTCTTTTAATGGAATGTCATGTCTTTTAATGGAATGTCAGGAATGTCATGTCTTTTAATGGAATGTCATGTCTTGGAATGGAATCTCAGGAATGTCATGTCTTTTAATGGAATGTCAGGAATGTCATGTCTTTTAATGGAATGTCAGGAATGTCATGTCTTTTAATGGAAGGACATGTCTTTTGATGGAATGTCAGGAATGTCATGTCTTTTAATGGAATGTCATATCTTGGAATGGAATGTCAGGAATGTCATGTCTTTTAATCGAATGTCAGGAATGTCATGTCTTTTAATGGAATGTCAGGAATGTCATGTCTTTTATTGGAATGTCAGGAATGTCATGTCTTTTATTGGAATGTCATGTCTTTTAATGGAATGTCAGGAATGTCATGTCTTTTAATGGAATGTCAGGAATGTCATGTATTTTAATGGAATGTCATGTCTTTTAATGGAATGTCAGGAATGTCATGTCTTTTATTGGAATGTCAGGAATGTCATGTCTTTTAATGGAATGTCATGTCTTGGACTGGAATGTCATGTCTTTTAATGGAATGTCATGTCTTTTAATGGAATGTCAGGAATGTCATGTCTTTTATTGGAATGTCAGGAATGTCATGTCTTTTAATGGAATGTCATGTCTTTTAATGGAATGTAAGGAATGTCATGTCTTGGAATGGAATGTCAGGAATGTCATGTCTTTTATTGGAATGTCAGGAATGTCATGTCTTGGAATGGAATGTCAGGAATATCATGTCTTTTAATGGAATGTCATGTCTTGGAATGGAATGTCAGGAATGTCATATCTTTTATTGGAATGTCAGGAATGTCATGTCTTTTATTGGAATGTCATGTCTTTTAATGGAATGTCAGGAATGTCATGTCTTTTAATGTAATGTCATGTCTTTTAATGGAATGTCCGGAATGTCATGTCTTTTATTGGAATGTCAGGAATGTCATGTCTTTTATTGGAATATCAGGAATGTCATGTCTTGGAATGGAATGTCAGGAATGTCATGTCTTTTAATGGAATGTCATGTCTTGGAATGGAATGTCATGTCTTTTAATGGAATGTCAGGAATGTCATGTCTTTTATTGGAATGTCAGGAATGTCATGTCTTTTAATGGAATGTCATGTCTTTTAATGGAATGTAAGGAATGTCATGTCTTGGAATGGAATGTCAGGAATGTCATGTCTTTTATTTGAATGTCAGGAATGTCATGTCTTTTAATGGAATGTCAGGAATGTCATGTCTTTTATTGGAATGTCAGGAATGTCATGTCTTTTAATGGAATGTCATGTCTTGGAATGGAATGTCAGGAATGTCATGTCTTGGAATGGAATGTCAGGAATGTCATGTCTTTTATTGGAATGTCAGGAATGTCATGTCTTTTATTGGAATGTCATGCCTTGGAATGGAATGTCAGGAATGTCATGTCTTTTAATGGAATGTCAGGAATGTCATGTCTTTTATTGGAATGTCAGGAATGTCATGTCTTTTAATGGAATGTCATGTCTTGGAATGGAATGTCAGGAATGTCATGTCTTGGAATGGAATGTCAGGAATGTCATGTCTTTTATTGGAATGTCAGGAATGTCATGTCTTTTATTGGAATGTCATGTCTTTTAATGGAATATCAGGAATGTCATGTCTTTTAATGGAATGTCAGGACTGTTATTTCTTTTATTTGAATGTCAGGAATGTCATGTCTTTTATTGGAATGTCAGGAATGTCATGTCTTTTATTGGAATGTCAAGGAATGTCATGTCTTGGAATGGAATGTCAGGAATGTCATGTCTTTTAATGGAAGTCATGTCTTGGAATGGAATGTCATGTCTTTTAATGGAATGTCATGTCTTTTATTGGAATGTCAAGAATGTCATGTCTTTTAATGGAATGTCAGGAATGTCATGTCTTTTATTGGAATGTCAGGTTGTCATGTCTTTTAATGGAATGTCATGTCTTTTATTGGAATGTCATGTCTTTTAATGAAATGTCAGAAATGTCATGTCTTTTATTGGAATATCAGGAATGTCATGTCTTTTAATGGAATGTCAGGAATGTCATGTCTTTTAATGGAATGTCATGTCTTTTAATGGAATGTCATGTCTTTTAATGGAATGTAAGGCATGTCATGTCTTTTATTGGAATGTCAGGAATGTCATGTCTTTTAATGGAATGTCATGTCTTTTATTGGAATGTCAGGAATGTCATGTCTTTTATTGGAATGTCAGGAATGTCATGTCTTTTAATGGAATGTCATGTCTTTTAATGGAATGTAAGGAATGTCATGTCTTTTATTGGAATGTCAGGAATGTCATGTCTTTTATTGGAATGTCAGGAATGTCATGTCTTTTAATGGAATGTCATGTCTTGGAATGGAATGTCAGGAATGTCATGTCTTTTAATGGAAGTCATGTCTTGGAATGGAATGTCATGTCTTTTAATGGAATGTCATGTCTTTTATTGGAATGTCAAGAATGTCATGTCTTTTAATGGAATGTCAGGAATGTCATGTCTTTTATTGGAATGTCAGGTTGTCATGTCTTTTAATGGAATGTCATGTCTTTTATTGGAATGCCATGTCTTTTAATGGAATGTCAGGAATGTCATGTCTTTTATTGGAATATCAGGAATGTCATGTCTTTTAATGGAATGTCAGGAATGTCATGTCTTTTAATGGAATGTCATGTCTTTTAATGGAATGTCAGGAATGTCATGTCTTAATGGAATGTCAGGAATGTCATGTCTTTTATTGGAATGTCAGGAATGTCATGTCTTTTAATGGAATGTCATGTCTTTTAATGGAATGTCAGGAATGTCAGGAATGTCATGTCTTTTAATGGAATGTCAGGAATGTCATGTCTTTTATTGGAATGTCAGGAATGTCATGTCTTTTATTGGAATGTCAGGAATGTCATGTCTTTTATTGGAATGCCATGTCTTTTATTGGAATGTCAGGAATGTCATGTCTTTTAATGGAATGTCATGTCTTGGAATGGAATCTCAGGAATGTCATGTCTTTTAATGGAATGTAAGGAATGTCATGTCTTGGAATGGAATGTCAGGAATGTCATGTCTTTTAATGGAATGTTATGTCTTGGAATGGAATGTCATGTCTTTTAATGGAATATCAGGAATGTCATGTCTTTTGTTGGAATTTCAATAATGTCATGTCTTTTGATGGAATGTCAGGAATGTCATGTCTTTTATTGGAATGTCAGGAATGTCATGTCTTTTAATGGGATGTCATGTCTTTTGATGGAATGTCAGGAATGTCATGTCTTTTAATGGAATGTCATGTCTTTTAATGGAATGTCAGGAATGTCATGTCTTTTAATGGAATGTCATGTCTTGGAATGGAATCTCAGGAATGTCATGTCTTTTATTGGAATGTCAAGGAATGTCATGTCTTGGAATGGAATGTCAGGAATGTCATGTCTTTTAATGGAAGTCATGTCTTGGAATGGAATGTCATGTCTTTTAATGGAATGTCAGGAATGTCATGTCTTTTATTGGAATGTCAAGAATGTCATGTCTTTTAATGGAATGTCAGGAATGTCATGTCTTTTATTGGAATGTCAGGTTGTCATGTCTTTTAATGGAATGTCATGTCTTTTATTGGAATGTCATGTCTTTTAATGGAATGTCAGGAATGTCATGTCTTTTATTGGAATATCAGGAATGTCATGTCTTTTAATGGAATGTCAGGAATGTCATGTCTTTTAATGGAATGTCATGTCTTTTAATGGAATGTCAGGAATGTCATGTCTTAATGGAATGTCAGGAATGTCATGTCTTTTATTGGAATGTCAGGAATGTCATGTCTTTTAATGGAATGTCATGTCTTTTAATGGAATGTAAGGCATGTCATGTCTTTTATTGGAATGTCAGGAATGTCATGTCTTTTAATGGAATGTCATGTCTTTTATTGGAATGTCAGGAATGTCATGTCTTTTATTGGAATGTCAGGAATGTCATGTCTTTTAATGGAATGTCATGTCTTTTAATGGAATGTAAGGAATGTCATGTCTTTTATTGGAATGTCAGGAATGTCATGTCTTTTATTGGAATGTCAGGAATGTCATGTCTTTTAATGGAATGTCATGTCTTGGAATGGAATGTCAGGAATGTCATGTCTTTTAATGGAAGTCATGTCTTGGAATGGAATGCCATGTCTTTTAATGGAATGTCAGGAATGTCATGTCTTTTATTGGAATGTCAAGAATGTCATGTCTTTTAATGGAATGTCAGGAATGTCATGTCTTTTATTGGAATGTCAGGTTGTCATGTCTTTTAATGGAATGTCATGTCTTTTATTGGAATGTCATGTCTTTTAATGGAATGTCAGGAATGTCATGTCTTTTATTGGAATGTCAGGAATGTCATGTCTTTTAATGGAATGTCATGTCTTTTAATGGAATGTAAGGCATGTCATGTCTTTTATTGGAATGTCAGGAATGTCATGTCTTTTAATGGAATGTCATGTCTTTTATTGGAATGTCAGGAATGTCATGTCTTTTATTGGAATGTCAGGAATGTCATGTCTTTTAATGGAATGTCATGTCTTTTAATGGAATGTAAGGAATGTCATGTCTTTTATTGGAATGTCAGGAATGTCATGTCTTTTATTAGAATGTCAGGAATGTCATGTCTTTTAATGGAATGTCATGTCTTGGAATGGAATGTCAGGAATGTCATGTCTTTTAATGGAAGTCATGTCTTGGAATGGAATGTCATGTCTTTTAATGGAATGTCAGGAATGTCATGTCTTTTATTAGAATGTCAAGAATGTCATGTCTTTTAATGGAATGTCATGTCTTTTATTGGAATGTCATATCTTTTAATGGAATGTCAGGAATGTCATGTCTTTTATTGGAATATCAGGAATGTCATGTCTTTTAATGGAATGTCAGGAATGTCATGTCTTTTAATGGAATGTCATGTCTTTTAATGGAATGTCAGGAATGTCATGTCTTAATGGAATGTCAGGAATGTCATGTCTTTTATTGGAATGTCAGGAATGTCATGTCTTTTAATGGAATGTCATGTCTTTTAATGGAATGTCAGGAATGTCAGGAATGTCATGTCTTTTAATGGAATGTCAGGAATGTCATGTCTTTTATTGGAATGTCAGGAATGTCATGTCTTTTATTGGAATGTCAGGAATGTCATGTCTTTTATTGGAATGACATGTCTTTTATTGGAATGTCAGGAATGTCATGTCTTTTAATGGAATGTCATGTCTTGGAATGGAATCTCAGGAATGTCATGTCTTTTAATGGAATGTAAGGAATGTCATGTCTTGGAATGGAATGTCAGGAATGTCATGTCTTTTAATGGAATGTCATGTCTTGGAATGGAATGTCATGTCTTTTAATGGAATATCAGGAATGTCATGTCTTTTGTTGGAATGTCAATAATGTCATGTCTTTTGATGGAATGTCAGGAATGTCATGTCTTTTATTGGAATGTCAGGAATGTCATGTCTTTTAATGGGATGTCATGTCTTTTGATGGAATGTCAGGAATGTCATGTCTTTTAATGGAATGTCATGTCTTTTAATGGAATGTCAGGAATGTCATGTCTTTTAATGAAATGTCATGTCTTGGAATGGAATCTCAGGAATGTCATGTCTTTTATTGGAATGTCAAGGAATGTCATGTCTTGGAATGGAATGTCAGGAATGTCATGTCTTTTAATGTAAGTCATGTCTTGGAATGGAATGTCATGTCTTTTAATGGAATGTCAGGAATGTCATGTCTTTTATTGGAATGTCAAGAATGTCATGTCTTTTAATGGAATGTCAGGAATGTCATGTCTTTTATTGGAATGTCAGGTTGTCATGTCTTTTAATGGAATGTCATGTCTTTTAGTGGAATGTCATGTCTTTTAATGGAATGTCAGGAATGTCATGTCTTTTATTGGAATATCAGGAATGTCATGTCTTTTAATGGAATGTCAGGAATGTCATGTCTTTTAATGGAATGTCATGTCTTTTAATGGAATGTCAGGAATGTCATGTCTTAATGGAATGTCAGGAATGTCATGTCTTTTATTGGAATGTCAGGAATGTCATGTCTTTTAATGGAATGTCATGTCTTTTAATGGAATGTAAGGCATGTCATGTCTTTTATTGGAATGTCAGGAATGTCATGTCTTTTATTGGAATGTCATGTCTTTTATTGGAATGTCAGGAATGTCATGTCTTTTATTGGAATGTCAGGAATGTCATGTCTTTTAATGGAATGTCATGTCTTTTAATGGAATGTAAGGAATGTCATGTCTTTTATTGGAATGTCAGGAATGTCATGTCTTTTATTGGAATGTCAGGAATGTCATGTCTTTTAATGGAATGTCATGTCTTGGAATGGAATGTCAGGAATGTCATGTCTTTTAATGGAAGTCATGTCTTGGAATGGAATGTCATGTCTTTTAATGGAATGTCAGGAATGTCATGTCTTTTATTGGAATGTCAAGAATGTCATGTCTTTTAATGGAATGTCAGGAATGTCATGTCTTTTATTGGAATGTCAGGTTGTCATGTCTTTTAATGGAATGTCATGTCTTTTATTGGAATGTCATGTCTTTTAATGGAATGTCAGGAATGTCATGTCTTTTATTGGAATATCAGGAATGTCATGTCTTGTAATGGAATGTCAGGAATGTCATGTCTTAATGGAATGTCAGGAATGTCATGTCTTTTATTGGAATGTCAGGAATATCATGTCTTTTAATGGAATGTCATGTCTTTTAATGGAATGTCAGGAATGTCATGTCTTAATGGAATGTCAGGAATGTCATGTCTTTTATTGGAATGTCAGGAATGTCATGTCTTTTAATGGAATGTCATGTCTTTTACTGGAATGTAAGGCATGTCATGTCTTTTATTGGAATGTCAGGAATGTCATGTCTTTTAATGGAATGTCATGTCTTTTATTGGAATGTCAGGAATGTCATGTCTTTTATTGGAATGTCAGGAATGTCATGTCTTTTAATGGAATGTCATGTCTTTTAATGGAATGTAAGGAATGTCATGTCTTTTATTGGAATGTCAGGAATGTCATGTCTTTTATTGGAATGTCAGGAATGTCATGTCTTTTAATGGAATGTCATGTCTTGGAATGTCATGTCTTTTAATGGAATATCAGGAATGTCATATCTTTTATTGGAATGTCAGGAATGTCATGTCTTTTGGTGGAATGTCAGGAATGTCATGTCTTTTATTGGAATGTCAGGAATGTCATGTCTTTTAATGGAATGTCATGTCTTTTGATGGAATGTCAGGAATGTCATGTCTTTTAATGGAATGTCATGTCTTTTAATGGAATGTCAGGAATGTCATGTCTTTTAATGGAATGTCATGTCTTGGAATGGAATCTCAGGAATGTCATGTCTTTTAATGGAATGTAAGGAATGTCATGTCTTGGAATGGAATGTCAGGAATGTCATGTCTTTTAATGGAATGTCATGTCTTTTAATGGAATGTCATGTCTTGGAATGGAATGTCAGGAATGTCATGTCTTTTATTGGAATGTCAGGAATGTCATGTCTTTTATTGGAATGTCAGGAATGTCATGTCTTTTATTGGAATGTCATGTCTTTTAATGGAATGTCAGGAATGTCATGTCTTTTAATGGAATGTCAGGAATGTCATGTCTTTTAATGTAATGTCATGTCTTTTAATGGAATATCCGGAATGTCATGTCTTTTAATGGAATGTCAGGAATGTCATGTCTTTTATTGGAATGTCAGGAATGTCATGTCTTTTATTGGAATATCAGGAATGTCATGTCTTGGAATGGAATGTCAGGAATGTCATGTCTTTTAATGGAATGTCATGTCTTGGAATGGAATGTCATGTCTTTTAATGGAATGTCAGGAATGTCATGTCTTTTATTGGAATGTCAGGAATGTCATGTCTTTTAATGTAATGTCATGTCTTTTAATGGAATGTCAGGAATGTCATGTCTTTTAATAGAATGTCAGGAATGTCATGTCTTTTATTGGAATATCAGGAATGTGATGTCTTGGAATGGAATGTCAGGAATGTCATGTCTTTTAATGGAATGGCATGTCTTTTAATGGAATGTCAGGAATGTCATGTCTTTTATTGGAATGTCAGGAATGTCATGTCTTTAATTGGAATGTCAGGAATGTCATGTCTTTTAATGGAATGTCATGTCTTTTAATGGAATATAAGGAATGTCATGTCTTGGAATGGAATGTCAGGAATGTCATGTCTTGGAATGGAATGTCAGGAATGTCATGTCTTTTATTGGAATGTCAGGAATGTCATGTCTTTTATTGGAATGTCATGTCTTTTAATGGAATGTCAGGAATGTCATGTCTTTAATTGGAATGTCAGGAATGTCATGTCTTTTATTGGAATGTCATGTCTTTTATTGGAATGTCAGGAATGTCATGTCTTTTATTGGAATGTCAAGGAATGTCATGTCTTGGAATGGAATGTCAGGAATGTCATGTCTTTTAATGGAATGTCATGTCTTGGAATGGAATGTCATGTCTTTTAATGGAATGTCAGGAATGTCATGTCTTTTATTGGAATGTCAGGAATGTCATGTCTTTTATTGGAATGTCATGTCTTAGAATGGAATGTCATGTCTTTTAATGGAATGTCAGGAATGTCATGTCTTTTATTGGAATGTCAGGAATGTTATGTCTTTTAATGAAATGTCAGGAATGTCATGGCTTTTATTGGAATATCAGGAATGTCATGTCTTTTAATGGAATGTCATGTCTTTTGATGGAATGTCAGGAATGTCATGTCTTTTAATGGAATGTCATGTCTTTTAATGGAATGTCAGGAATGTCATGTCTTTTAATGGAATGTCATGTCTTGGAATGGAATCTCAGGAATGTCATGTATTTTAATGGAATGTCAGGAATGTCATGTCTTTTAATGGAATGTCAGGAATGTCATGTCTTTTGATGGAAAGTCAGGAATGTCATGTCTTTTAATGGAATGTCATGTCTTGGAATGGAATCTCAGGAATGTCATGTCTTTTAATGGAATGTCAGGAATGTCATGTCTTTTATTGGAATGTCAGGAATGTCATGTCTTTTAATGGAATGTCATGTCTTGGAATGAAATGTCATGTCTTTTAATGGAATGTCAGGAATGTCATGTCTTTTATTGGAATGTCATGTCTTTTAATGGAATGTCATGTCTTTTAATGGAATGTCAGGAATGTCATGTCTTTTAATGGAATGTCATGTCTTGGAATGGAATCTCAGGAATGTCATGTCTTTTAATGGAATGTCAGGAATGTCATGTCTTTTAATGGAATGTCAGGAATGTCATGTCTTTTAATGGAAGGACATGTCTTTTGATGGAATGTCAGGAATGTCATGTCTTTTAATGGAATGTCATATCTTGGAATGGAATGTCAGGAATGTCATGTCTTTTAATCGAATGTCAGGAATGTCATGTCTTTTAATGGAATGTCAGGAATGTCATGTCTTTTATTGGAATGTCAGGAATGTCATGTCCTTTATTGGAATGTCATGCCTTTTAATGGAATGTCAGGAATGTCATGTCTTTTAATGGAATGTCAGGAATGTCATGTATTTTAATGGAATGTCATGTCTTTTAATGGAATGTCAGGAATGTCATGTCTTTTATTGGAATGTCAGGAATGTCATGTCTTTTAATGGAATGTCATGTCTTGGAATGGAATGTCATGTCTTTTAATGGAATGTCATGTCTTTTAATGGAATGTCAGGAATGTCATGTCTTTTATTGGAATGTCAGGAATGTCATGTCTTTTAATGGAATGTCATGTCTTTTAATGGAATGTAAGGAATGTCATGTCTTGGAATGGAATGTCAGGAATGTCATGTCTTTTATTGGAATGTCAGGAATGTCATGTCTTGGAATGGAATGTCAGGAATGTCATGTCTTTTAATGGAATGTCATGTCTTGGAATGGAATGTCAGGAATGTCATGTCTTGGAATGGAATGTCAGGAATGTCATGTCTTTTATTGGAATGTCAGGAATGTCAGGAATGTCATGTCTTGGAATGGAATGTCAGGAATGTCATGTCTTTTAATGGAACGTCATGTCTTGGAATGGAATGTCAGGAATGTCATGTCTTGGAATGGAATGTCAGGAATGTCATGTCTTTTATTGGAATGTCAGGAATGTCATGTCTTTTATTGGAATGTCATGTCTTTTAATGGAATGTCAGGAATGTCATGTCTTTTATTGGAATGTCAGGAATGTCATGTCTTTTATTGGAATGTCAGGAATGTCATGTCTTTTAATGGAATGTCATGTCTTGGAATGGAATGTCAGGAATGTCATGTCTTTTAATGGAAGTCATGTCTTGGAATGGAATGTCATGTCTTTTAATGGAATGTCAGGAATGTCATGTCTTTTATTGGAATGTCAAGAATGTCATGTCTTTTAATGGAATGTCAGGAATGTCATGTCTTTTATTGGAATGTCAGGAATGTCATGTCTTTTAATGGAATGTCATGTCTTTTAATGGAATGTAAGGCATGTCATGTCTTTTATTGGAATGTCAAGAATGTCATGTCTTTTAATGGAATGTCAGGAATGTCATGTCTTTTATTGGAATGTCAGGAATGTCATGTCTTTTAATGGAATGTCATGTCTTTTAATGGAATGTAAGGCATGTCATGTCTTTTATTGGAATGTCAGGAATGTCATGTCTTTTAATGGAATGTCATGTCTTTTATTGGAATGTCAGGAATGTCATGTCTTTTATTGGAATGTCAGGAATGTCATGTCTTTTAATGGAATGTCATGTCTTTTAATGGAATGTAAGGAATGTCATGTCTTTTATTGGAATGTCAGGAATGTCATGTCTTTTATTGGAATGTCAGGAATGTCATGTCTT
The DNA here is from genome assembly GCF_964204655.1 of Triturus cristatus. Lineage (NCBI taxonomy): Eukaryota > Metazoa > Chordata > Amphibia > Caudata > Salamandridae > Triturus > Triturus cristatus. The sequence goes on along the minus strand of NC_140594.1, from coordinate 707,962,035 downwards.
TAAATGGAATGTCATGTCTTGGAATGGAATGTCAGGAATGTCATGTCTTTTAATGGAAGTCATGTCTTGGAATGGAATGTCATGTCTTTTAATGGAATGTCATGTCTTTTATTGGAATGTCAAGAATGTCATGTCTTTTAATGGAATGTCAGGAATGTCATGTCTTTTATTGGAATGTCAGGTTGTCATGTCTTTTAATGGAATGTCATGTCTTTTATTGGAATGTCATGTCTTTTAATGGAATGTCAGGAATGTCATGTCTTTTATTGGAATATCAGGAATGTCATGTCTTTTAATGGAATGTCAGGAATGTCATGTCTTTTAATGGAATGTCATGTCTTTTAATGGAATGTCAGGAATGTCATGTCTTAATGGAATGTCAGGAATGTCATGTCTTTTATTGGAATGTCAGGAATGTCATGTCTTTTAATGGAATGTCATGTCTTTTAATGGAATGTCAGGAATGTCAGGAATGTCATGTCTTTTAATGGAATGTCAGGAATGTCATGTCTTTTATTGGAATGTCAGGAATGTCATGTCTTTTATTGGAATGTCAGGAATGTCATGTCTTTTATTGGAATGCCATGTCTTTTATTGGAATGTCAGGAATGTCATGTCTTTTAATGGAATGTCATGTCTTGGAATGGAATCTCAGGAATGTCATGTCTTTTAATGGAATGTAAGGAATGTCATGTCTTGGAATGGAATGTCAGGAATGTCATGTCTTTTAATGGAATGTCATGTCTTGGAATGGAATGTCATGTCTTTTAATGGAATATCAGGAATGTCATGTCTTTTGTTGGAATTTCAATAATGTCATGTCTTTTGATGGAATGTCAGGAATGTCATGTCTTTTATTGGAATGTCAGGAATGTCATGTCTTTTAATGGGATGTCATGTCTTTTGATGGAATGTCAGGAATGTCATGTCTTTTAATGGAATGTCATGTCTTTTAATGGAATGTCAGGAATGTCATGTCTTTTAATGGAATGTCATGTCTTGGAATGGAATCTCAGGAATGTCATGTCTTTTATTGGAATGTCAAGGAATGTCATGTCTTGGAATGGAATGTCAGGAATGTCATGTCTTTTAATGGAATGTCAGGAATGTCATGTCTTTTAATGGAATGTCATGTCTTGGAATGGAATCTCAGGAATGTCATGTCTTTTGTTGGAATGTCAGGAATGTCATGTCTTTTATTGGAATGTCAGGAATGTCATGTCTTTTAATGGAATGTCATGTCTTGGAATGGAATGTCAGGAATGTCATGTCTTTTAATGGAAGTCATGTCTTGGAATGGAATGTCATGTCTTTTAATGGAATGTCAGGAATGTCATGTCTTTTATTGGAATGTCAAGAATGTCATGTCTTTTAATGGAATGTCAGGAATGTCATGTCTTTTATTGGAATGTCAGGTTGTCATGTCTTTTAATGGAATGTCATGTCTTTTATTGGAATGTCATGTCTTTTAATGGAATGTCAGGAATGTCATGTCTTTTATTGGAATATCAGGAATGTCATGTCTTTTAATGGAATGTCAGGAATGTCATGTCTTTTAATGGAATGTCATGTCTTTTAATGGAATGTCAGGAATGTCATGTCTTAATGGAATGTCAGGAATGTCATGTCTTTTATTGGAATGTCAGGAATGTCATGTCTTTTAATGGAATGTCATGTCTTTTAATGGAATGTAAGGCATGTCATGTCTTTTATTGGAATGTCAGGAATGTCATGTCTTTTAATGGAATGTCATGTCTTTTATTGGAATGTCAGGAATGTCATGTCTTTTATTGGAATGTCAGGAATGTCATGTCTTTTAATGGAATGTCATGTCTTTTAATGGAATGTAAGGAATGTCATGTCTTTTGTTGGAATGTCAGGAATGTCATGTCTTTTATTGGAATGTCAGGAATGTCATGTCTTTTAATGGAATGTCATGTCTTGGAATGGAATGTCAGGAATGTCATGTCTTTTAATGGAAGTCATGTCTTGGAATGGAATGTCATGTCTTTTAATGGAATGTCAGGAATGTCATGTCTTTTATTGGAATGTCAAGAATGTCATGTCTTTTAATGGAATGTCAGGAATGTCATGTCTTTTATTGGAATGTCAGGTTGTCATGTCTTTTAATGGAATGTCATGTCTTTTATTGGAATGTCATGTCTTTTAATGGAATGTCAAGAATGTCATGTCTTTTATTGGAATGTCAGGAATGTCATGTCTTTTAATGGAATGTTATGTCTTTTAATGGAATGTAAGGCATGTCATGTCTTTTATTGGAATGTCAGGAATGTCATGTCTTTTAATGGAATGTCATGTCTTTTATTGGAATGTCAGGAATGTCATGTCTTTTATTGGAATGTCAGGAATGTCATGTCTTTTAATGGAATGTCATGTCTTTTAATGGAATGTAAGGAATGTCATGTCTTTTATTGGAATGTCAGGAATGTCATGTCTTTTATTAGAATGTCAGGAATGTCATGTCTTTTAATGGAATGTCATGTCTTGGAATGGAATGTCAGGAATGTCATGTCTTTTAATGGAAGTCATGTCTTGGAATGGAATGTCATGTCTTTTAATGGAATGTCAGGAATGTCATGTCTTTTATTAGAATGTCAAGAATGTCATGTCTTTTAATGGAATGTCAGGAATGTCATGTCTTTTATTGGAATGTCAAGTTGTCATGTCTTTTAATGGAATGTCATGTCTTTTATTGGAATGTCATATCTTTTAATGGAATGTCAGGAATGTCATGTCTTTTATTGGAATATCAGGAATGTCATGTCTTTTAATGGAATGTCAGGAATGTCATGTCTTTTAATGGAATGTCATGTCTTTTAACGGAATGTCAGGAATGTCATGTCTGAATGGAATGTCAGGAATGTCATGTCTTTTATTGGAATGTCAGGAATGTCATGTCTTTTAATGGAATGTCATGTCTTTTAATGGAATGTCAGGAATGTCAGGAATGTCATGTCTTTTAATGGAATGTCAGGAATGTCATGTCTTTTATTGGAATGTCAGGAATGTCATGTCTTTTATTGGAATGTCAGGAATGTCATGTCTTTTATTGGAATGCCATGTCTTTTATTGGAATGTCAGGAATGTCATGTCTTTTAATGGAATGTCATGTCTTGGAATGGAATCTCAGGAATGTCATGTCTTTTAATGGAATGTAAGGAATGTCATGTCTTGGAATGGAATGTCAGGAATGTCATGTCTTTTAATGGAATGTCATGTCTTGGAATGGAATGTCATGTCTTTTAATGGAATATCAGGAATGTCATGTCTTTTGTTCGAATGTCAATAATGTCATGTCTTTTGATGGAATGTCAGGAATGTCATGTCTTTTATTGGAATGTCAGGAATGTCATGTCTTTTAATGGGATGTCATGTCTTTTGATGGAATGTCAGGAATGTCATGTCTTTTAATGGAATGTCATGTCTTTTAATGGAATGTCAGGAATGTCATGTCTTTTAATGAAATGTCATGTCTTGGAATGGAATCTCAGGAATGGCATGTCTTTTATTGGAATGTCAAGGAATGTCATGACTTGGAATGGAATGTCAGGAATGTCATGTCTTTTAATGTAAGTCATGTCTTGGAATGGAATGTCATGTCTTTTAATGGAATGTCAGGAATGTCATGTCTTTTATTGGAATGTCAAGAATGTCATGTCTTTTAATGGAATGTCATGTCTTTTAATGGAATGTAAGGAATGTCATGTCTTTTATTGGAATGTCAGGAATGTCATGTCTTTTATTGGAATGTCAGGAATGTCATGTCTTTTAATGGAATGTCATGTCTTGGAATGGAATGTCAGGAATGTCATGTCTTTTAATGGAAGTCATGTCTTGGAATGGAATGTCATGTCTTTTAATGGAATGTCATGTCTTTTATTGGAATGTCAAGAATGTCATGTCTTTTAATGGAATGTCAGGAATGTCATGTCTTTTATTGGAATGTCAGGTTGTCATGTCTTTTAATGGAATGTCATGTCTTTTATTGGAATGTCATGTCTTTTAATGGAATGTCAGGAATGTCATGTCTTTTATTGGAATATCAGGAATGTCATGTCTTTTAATGGAATGTCAGGAATGTCATGTCTTTTAATGGAATGTCATGTCTTTTAATGGAATGTCAGGAATGTCATGTCTTAATGGAATGTCAGGAATGTCATGTCTTTTATTGGAATGTCAGGAATGTCATGTCTTTTATTGGAATGCCATGTCTTTTATTGGAATGTCAGGAATGTCATGTCTTTTAATGGAATGTCATGTCTTTTAATGGAATGTCAGGAATGTCAGGAATGTCATGTCTTTTAATGGAATGTCAGGAATGTCATGTCTTTTATTGGAATGTCAGGAATGTCATGTCTTTTATTGGAATGTCAGGAATGTCATGTCTTTTATTGGAATGCCATGTCTTTTATTGGAATGTCAGGAATGTCATGTCTTTTAATGGAATGTCATGTCTTGGAATGGAATCTCAGGAATGTCATGTCTTTTAATGGAATGTAAGGAATGTCATGTCTTGGAATGGAATGTCAGGAATGTCATGTCTTTTAATGGAATGTTATGTCTTGGAATGGAATGTCATGTCTTTTAATGGAATATCAGGAATGTCATGTCTTTTGTTGGAATTTCAATAATGTCATGTCTTTTGATGGAATGTCAGGAATGTCATGTCTTTTATTGGAATGTCAGGAATGTCATGTCTTTTAATGGGATGTCATGTCTTTTGATGGAATGTCAGGAATGTCATGTCTTTTAATGGAATGTCATGTCTTTTAATGGAATGTCAGGAATGTCATGTCTTTTAATGGAATGTCATGTCTTGGAATGGAATCTCAGGAATGTCATGTCTTTTATTGGAATGTCAAGGAATGTCATGTCTTGGAATGGAATGTCAGGAATGTCATGTCTTTTAATGGAAGTCATGTCTTGGAATGGAATGTCATGTCTTTTAATGGAATGTCAGGAATGTCATGTCTTTTATTGGAATGTCAAGAATGTCATGTCTTTTAATGGAATGTCAGGAATGTCATGTCTTTTATTGGAATGTCAGGTTGTCATGTCTTTTAATGGAATGTCATGTCTTTTATTGGAATGTCATGTCTTTTAATGGAATGTCAGGAATGTCATGTCTTTTATTGGAATATCAGGAATGTCATGTCTTTTAATGGAATGTCAGGAATGTCATGTCTTTTAATGGAATGTCATGTCTTTTAATGGAATGTCAGGAATGTCATGTCTTAATGGAATGTCAGGAATGTCATGTCTTTTATTGGAATGTCAGGAATGTCATGTCTTTTAATGGAATGTCATGTCTTTTAATGGAATGTAAGGCATGTCATGTCTTTTATTGGAATGTCAGGAATGTCATGTCTTTTAATGGAATGTCATGTCTTTTATTGGAATGTCAGGAATGTCATGTCTTTTATTGGAATGTCAGGAATGTCATGTCTTTTAATGGAATGTCATGTCTTTTAATGGAATGTAAGGAATGTCATGTCTTTTATTGGAATGTCAGGAATGTCATGTCTTTTATTGGAATGTCAGGAATGTCATGTCTTTTAATGGAATGTCATGTCTTGGAATGGAATGTCAGGAATGTCATGTCTTTTAATGGAAGTCATGTCTTGGAATGGAATGCCATGTCTTTTAATGGAATGTCAGGAATGTCATGTCTTTTATTGGAATGTCAAGAATGTCATGTCTTTTAATGGAATGTCAGGAATGTCATGTCTTTTATTGGAATGTCAGGTTGTCATGTCTTTTAATGGAATGTCATGTCTTTTATTGGAATGTCATGTCTTTTAATGGAATGTCAGGAATGTCATGTCTTTTATTGGAATGTCAGGAATGTCATTTCTTTTAATGGAATGTCATGTCTTTTAATGGAATGTAAGGCATGTCATGTCTTTTATTGGAATGTCAGGAATGTCATGTCTTTTAATGGAATGTCATGTCTTTTATTGGAATGTCAGGAATGTCATGTCTTTTATTGGAATGTCAGGAATGTCATGTCTTTTAATGGAATGTCATGTCTTTTAATGGAATGTAAGGAATGTCATGTCTTTTATTGGAATGTCAGGAATGTCATGTCTTTTATTAGAATGTCAGGAATGTCATGTCTTTTAATGGAATGTCATGTCTTGGAATGGAATGTCAGGAATGTCATGTCTTTTAATGGAAGTCATGTCTTGGAATGGAATGTCATGTCTTTTAATGGAATGTCAGGAATGTCATGTCTTTTATTAGAATGTCAAGAATGTCATGTCTTTTAATGGAATGTCATGTCTTTTATTGGAATGTCATATCTTTTAATGGAATGTCAGGAATGTCATGTCTTTTATTGGAATATCAGGAATGTCATGTCTTTTAATGGAATGTCAGGAATGTCATGTCTTTTAATGGAATGTCATGTCTTTTAATGGAATGTCAGGAATGTCATGTCTTAATGGAATGTCAGGAATGTCATGTCTTTTATTGGAATGTCAGGAATGTCATGTCTTTTAATGGAATGTCATGTCTTTTAATGGAATGTCAGGAATGTCAGGAATGTCATGTCTTTTAATGGAATGTCAGGAATGTCATGTCTTTTATTGGAATGTCAGGAATGTCATGTCTTTTATTGGAATGCCATGTCTTTTATTGGAATGTCAGGAATGTCATGTCTTTTAATGGAATGTCATGTCTTGGAATGGAATCTCAGGAATGTCATGTCTTTTAATGGAATGTAAGGAATGTCATGTCTTGGAATGGAATGTCAGGAATGTCATGTCTTTTAATGGAATGTCATGTCTTGGAATGGAATGTCATGTCTTTTAATGGAATATCAGGAATGTCATGTCTTTTGTTGGAATGTCAATAATGTCATGTCTTTTGATGGAATGTCAGGAATGTCATGTCTTTTATTGGAATGTCAGGAATGTCATGTCTTTTAATGGGATGTCATGTCTTTTGATGGAATGTCAGGAATGTCATGTCTTTTAATGGAATGTCATGTCTTTTAATGGAATGTCAGGAATGTCATGTCTTTTAATGAAATGTCATGTCTTGGAATGGAATCTCAGGAATGTCATGTCTTTTATTGGAATGTCAAGGAATGTCATGTCTTGGAATGGAATGTCAGGAATGTCATGTCTTTTAATGTAAGTCATGTCTTGGAATGGAATGTCATGTCTTTTAATGGAATGTCAGGAATGTCATGTCTTTTATTGGAATGTCAAGAATGTCATGTCTTTTAATGGAATGTCAGGAATGTCATGTCTTTTATTGGAATGTCAGGTTGTCATGTCTTTTAATGGAATGTCATGTCTTTTATTGGAATGTCATGTCTTTTAATGGAATGTCAGGAATGTCATGTCTTTTATTGGAATATCAGGAATGTCATGTCTTTTAATGGAATGTCAGGAATGTCATGTCTTTTAATGGAATGTCATGTCTTTTAATGGAATGTCAGGAATGTCATGTCTTAATGGAATGTCAGGAATGTCATGTCTTTTATTGGAATGTCAGGAATGTCATGTCTTTTAATGGAATGTCATGTCTTTTAATGGAATGTAAGGAATGTCATGTCTTTTATTGGAATGTCAGGAATGTCATGTCTTTTATTGGAATGTCAGGAATGTCATGTCTTTTAATGGAATGTCATGTCTTGGAATGGAATGTCAGGAATGTCATGTCTTTTAATGGAAGTCATGTCTTGGAATGGAATGTCATGTCTTTTAATGGAATGTCAGGAATGTCATGTCTTTTATTGGAATGTCAAGAATGTCATGTCTTTTAATGGAATGTCAGGAATGTCATGTCTTTTATTGGAATGTCAGGTTGTCATGTCTTTTAATGGAATGTCATGTCTTTTATTGGAATGTCATGTCTTTTAATGGAATGTCAGGAATGTCATGTCTTTTATTGGAATATCAGGAATGTCATGTCTTGTAATGGAATGTCAGGAATGTCATGTCTTAATGGAATGTCAGGAATGTCATGTCTTTTATTGGAATGTCAGGAATATCATGTCTTTTAATGGAATGTCATGTCTTTTAATGGAATGTCAGGAATGTCATGTCTTAATGGAATGTCAGGAATGTCATGTCTTTTATTGGAATGTCAGGAATGTCATGTCTTTTAATGGAATGTCATGTCTTTTACTGGAATGTAAGGCATGTCATGTCTTTTATTGGAATGTCAGGAATGTCATGTATTTTAATGGAATGTCATGTCTTTTATTGGAATGTCAGGAATGTCATGTCTTTTATTGGAATGTCAGGAATGTCATGTCTTTTAATGGAATGTCATGTCTTTTAATGGAATGTAAGGAATGTCATGTCTTTTATTGGAATGTCAGGAATGTCATGTCTTTTATTGGAATGTCAGGAATGTCATGTCTTTTAATGGAATGTCATGTCTTGGAATGTCATGTCTTTTAATGGAATGTCAGGAATGTCATGTCTTTTGGTGGAATGTCAGGAATGTCATGTCTTTTATTGGAATGTCAGGAATGTCATGTCTTTTAATGGAATGTCATGTCTTTTGATGGAATGTCAGGAATGTCATGTCTTTTAATGGAATGTCATGTCTTTTAATGGAATGTCAGGAATGTCATGTCTTTTAATGGAATGTCATGTCTTGGAATGGAATCTCAGGAATGTCATGTCTTTTAATGGAATGTAAGGAATGTCATGTCTTGGAATGGAATGTCAGGAATGTCATGTCTTTTAATGGAATGTCATGTCTTTTAATGGAATGTCATGTCTTGGAATGGAATGTCAGGATTGTCATGTCTTGGAATGGAATGTCAGGAATGTCATGTCTTTTATTGGAATGTCAGGAATGTCATGTCTTTTATTGGAATGTCATGTCTTTTAATGGAATGTCAGGAATGTCATGTCTTTTAATGGAATGTCAGGAATGTCATGTCTTTTAATGTAATGTCATGTCTTTTAATGGAATATCCGGAATGTCATGTCTTTTAATGGAATGTCAGGAATGTCATGTCTTTTATTGGAATGTCAGGAATGTCATGTCTTTTATTGGAATATCAGGAATGTCATGTCTTGGAATGGAATGTCAGGAATGTCATGTCTTTTAATGGAATGTCATGTCTTGGAATGGAATGTCATGTCTTTTAATGGAATGTCAGGAATGTCATGTCTTTTATTGGAATGTCAGGAATGTCATGTCTTTTAATGTAATGTCATGTCTTTTAATGGAATGTCAGGAATGTCATGTCTTTTAATAGAATGTCAGGAATGTCATGTCTTTTATTGGAATATCAGGAATGTGATGTCTTGGAATGGAATGTCAGGAATGTCATGTCTTTTAATGGAATGTCATGTCTTTTAATGGAATGTCAGGAATGTCATGTCTTTTATTGGAATGTCAGGAATGTCATGTCTTTAATTGGAATGTCAGGAATGTCATGTCTTTTAATGGAATGTCATGTCTTTTAATGGAATGTAAGGAATGTCATGTCTTGGAATGGAATGTCAGGAATGTCATGTCTTGGAATGGAATGTCAGGAATGTCATGTCTTTTATTGGAATGTCAGGAATGTCATGTCTTTTATTGGAATGTCATGTCTTTTAATGGAATGTCAGGAATGTCATGTCTTTTATTGGAATGTCAGGAATGTCATGTCTTTTATTGGAATGTCATGTCTTTTATTGGAATGTCAGGAATGTCATGTCTTTTATTGGAATGTCAAGGAATGTCATGTCTTGGAATGGAATGTCAGGAATGTCATGTCTTTTAATGGAATGTCATGTCTTGGAATGGAATGTCATGTCTTTTAATGGAATGTCAGGAATGTCATGTCTTTAATTGGAATGTCAGGAATGTCATGTCTTTTATTGGAATGTCATGTCTTAGAATGGAATGTCATGTCTTTTAATGGAATGTCAGGAATGTCATGTCTTTTATTGGAATGTCAGGAATGTTATGTCTTTTAATGAAATGTCAGGAATGTCATGTCTTTTATTGGAATATCAGGAATGTCATGTCTTTTAATGGAATGTCATGTCTTTTGATGGAATGTCAGGAATGTCATGTCTTTTAATGGAATGTCATGTCTTTTAATGGAATGTCAGGAATGTCATGTCTTTTAATGGAATGTCATGTCTTGGAATGGAATCTCAGGAATGTCATGTATTTTAATGGAATGTCAGGAATGTCATGTCTTTTAATGGAATGTCAGGAATGTCATGTCTTTTGATGGAAAGTCAGGAATGTCATGTCTTTTAATGGAATGTCATGTCTTGGAATGGAATCTCAGGAATGTCATGTCTTTTAATGGAATGTCAGGAATGTCATGTCTTTTATTGGAATGTCAGGAATGTCATGTCTTTTAATGGAATGTCATGTCTTGGAATGGAATGTCATGTCTTTTAATGGAATGTCAGGAATGTCATGTCTTTTATTGGAATGTCATGTCTTTTAATGGAATGTCATGTCTTTTAATGGAATGTCAGGAATGTCATGTCTTTTAATGGAATGTCATGTCTTGGAATGGAATCTCAGGAATGTCATGTCTTTTAATGGAATGTCAGGAATGTCATGTCTTTTAATGGAATGTCAGGAATGTCATGTCTTTTAATGGAAGGACATGTCTTTTGATGGAATGTCAGGAATGTCATGTCTTTTAATGGAATGTCATATCTTGGAATGGAATGTCAGGAATGTCATGTCTTTTAATCGAATGTCAGGAATGTCATGTCTTTTAATGGAATGTCAGGAATGTCATGTCTTTTATTGGAATGTCAGGAATGTCATGTCTTTTATTGGAATGTCATGCCTTTTAATGGAATGTCAGGAATGTCATGTCTTTTAATGGAATGTCAGGAATGTCATGTATTTTAATGGAATGTCATGTCTTTTAATGGAATGTCAGGAATGTCATGTCTTTTATTGGAATGTCAGGAATGTCATGTCTTTTAATGGAATGTCATGTCTTGGAATGGAATGTCATGTCTTTTAATGGAATGTCATGTCTTTTAATGGAATGTCAGGAATGTCATGTCTTTTATTGGAATGTCAGGAATGTCATGTCTTTTAATGGAATGTCATGTCTTTTAATGGAATGTAAGGAATGTCATGTCTTGGAATGGAATGTCAGGAATGTCATGTCTTTTATTGGAATGTCAGGAATGTCATGTCTTGGAATGGAATGTCAGGAATGTCATGTCTTTTAATGGAATGTCATGTCTTGGAATGGAATGTCAGGAATGTCATGTCTTGGAATGGAATGTCAGGAATGTCATGTCTTTTATTGGAATGTCAGGAATGTCATGTCTTTTATTGGAATGTCATGTCTTTTAATGGAATGTCAGGAATGTCATGTCTTTTATTGGAATGTCAGGAATGTCATGTCTTTTATTGGAATGTCAGGAATGTCATGTCTTTTAATGGAATGTCATGTCTTGGAATGGAATGTCAGGAATGTCATGTCTTTTAATGGAAGTCATGTCTTGGAATGGAATGTCATGTCTTTTAATGGAATGTCAGGAATGTCATGTCTTTTATTGGAATGTCAAGAATGTCATGTCTTTTAATGGAATGTCAGGAATGTCATGTCTTTTATTGGAATGTCAGGAATGTCATGTCTTTTAATGGAATGTCATGTCTTTTAATGGAATGTAAGGCATGTCATGTCTTTTATTGGAATGTCAAGAATGTCATGTCTTTTAATGGAATGTCAGGAATGTCATGTCTTTTATTGGAATGTCAGGAATGTCATGTCTTTTAATGGAATGTCATGTCTTTTAATGGAATGTAAGGCATGTCATGTCTTTTATTGGAATGTCAGGAATGTCATGTCTTTTAATGGAATGTCATGTCTTTTATTGGAATGTCAGGAATGTCATGTCTTTTATTGGAATGTCAGGAATGTCATGTCTTTTAATGGAATGTCATGTCTTTTAATGGAATGTAAGGAATGTCATGTCTTTTATTGGAATGTCAGGAATGTCATGTCTTTTATTGGAATGTCAGGAATGTCATGTCTTTAAATGGAATGTCATGTCTTGGAATGGAATGTCAGGAATGTCATGTCTTTTAATGGAAGTCATGTCTTGGAATGGAATGTCATGTCTTTTAATGGAATGTCATGTCTTTTATTGGAATGTCAAGAATGTCATGTCTTTTAATGGAATGTCAGGAATGTCATGTCTTTTATTGGAATGTCAGGTTGTCATGTCTTTTAATGGAATGTCATGTCTTTTATTGGAATGTCATGTCTTTTAATGGAATGTCAGGAATGTCATGTCTTTTATTGGAATATCAGGAATGTCATGTCTTTTAATGGAATGTCAGGAATGTCATGTCTTTTAATGGAATGTCATGTCTTTTAATGGAATGTCAGGAATGTCATGTCTTAATGGAATGTCAGGAATGTCATGTCTTTTATTGGAATGTCAGGAATGTCATGTCTTTTAATGGAATGTCATGTCTTTTAATGGAATGTCAGGAATGTCAGGAATGTCATGTCTTTTAATGGAATGTCAGGAATGTCATGTCTTTTATTGGAATGTCAGGAATGTCATGTCTTTTATTGGAATGTCAGGAATGTCATGTCTTTTATTGGAATGCCATGTCTTTTATTGGAATGTCAGGAATGTCATGTCTTTTAATGGAATGTCATGTCTTGGAATGGAATCTCAGGAATGTCATGTCTTTTAATGGAATGTAAGGAATGTCATGTCTTGGAATGGAATGTCAGGAATGTCATGTCTTTTAATGGAATGTCATGTCTTGGAATGGAATGTCATGTCTTTTAATGGAATATCAGGAATGTCATGTCTTTTGTTGGAATTTCAATAATGTCATGTCTTTTGATGGAATGTCAGGAATGTCATGTCTTTTATTGGAATGTCAGGAATGTCATGTCTTTTAATGGGATGTCATGTCTTTTGATGGAATGTCAGGAATGTCATGTCTTTTAATGGAATGTCATGTCTTTTAATGGAATGTCAGGAATGTCATGTCTTTTAATGGAATGTCATGTCTTGGAATGGAATCTCAGGAATGTCATGTCTTTTATTGGAATGTCAAGGAATGTCATGTCTTGGAATGGAATGTCAGGAATGTCATGTCTTTTAATGGAATGTCAGGAATGTCATGTCTTTTAATGGAATGTCATGTCTTGGAATGGAATCTCAGGAATGTCATGTCTTTTGTTGGAATGTCAGGAATGTCATGTCTTTTATTGGAATGTCAGGAATGTCATGTCTTTTAATGGAATGTCATGTCTTGGAATGGAATGTCAGGAATGTCATGTCTTTTAATGGAAGTCATGTCTTGGAATGGAATGTCATGTCTTTTAATGGAATGTCAGGAATGTCATGTCTTTTATTGGAATGTCAAGAATGTCATGTCTTTTAATGGAATGTCAGGAATGTCATGTCTTTTATTGGAATGTCAGGTTGTCATGTCTTTTAATGGAATGTCATGTCTTTTATTGGAATGTCATGTCTTTTAATGGAATGTCAGGAATGTCATGTCTTTTATTGGAATATCAGGAATGTCATGTCTTTTAATGGAATGTCAGGAATGTCATGTCTTTTAATGGAATGTCATGTCTTTTAATGGAATGTCAGGAATGTCATGTCTTAATGGAATGTCAGGAATGTCATGTCTTTTATTGGAATGTCAGGAATGTCATGTCTTTTAATGGAATGTCATGTCTTTTAATGGAATGTAAGGCATGTCATGTCTTTTATTGGAATGTCAGGAATGTCATGTCTTTTAATGGAATGTCATGTCTTTTATTGGAATGTCAGGAATGTCATGTCTTTTATTGGAATGTCAGGAATGTCATGTCTTTTAATGGAATGTCATGTCTTTTAATGGAATGTAAGGAATGTCATGTCTTTTGTTGGAATGTCAGGAATGTCATGTCTTTTATTGGAATGTCAGGAATGGCATGTCTTTTAATGGAATGTCATGTCTTGGAATGGAATGTCAGGAATGTCATGTCTTTTAATGGAAGTCATGTCTTGGAATGGAATGTCATGTCTTTTAATGGAATGTCAGGAATGTCATGTCTTTTATTGGAATGTCAAGAATGTCATGTCTTTTAATGGAATGTCAGGAATGTCATGTCTTTTATTGGAATGTCAGGTTGTCATGTCTTTTAATGGAATGTCATGTCTTTTATTGGAATGTCATGTCTTTTAATGGAATGTCAGGAATGTCATGTCTTTTATTGGAATGTCAGGAATGTCATGTCTTTTAATGGAATGTCATGTCTTTTAATGGAATGTAAGGCATGTCATGTCTTTTATTGGAATGTCAGGAATGTCATGTCTTTTAATGGAATGTCATGTCTTTTATTGGAATGTCAGGAATGTCATGTCTTTTATTGGAATGTCAGGAATGTCATGTCTTTTAATGGAATGTCATGTCTTTTAATGGAATGTAAGGAATGTCATGTCTTTTATTGGAATGTCAGGAATGTCATGTCTTTTATTAGAATGTCAGGAATGTCATGTCTTTTAATGGAATGTCATGTCTTGGAATGGAATGTCAGGAATGTCATGTCTTTTAATGGAAGTCATGTCTTGGAATGGAATGTCATGTCTTTTAATGGAATGTCAGGAATGTCATGTCTTTTATTAGAATGTCAAGAATGTCATGTCTTTTAATGGAATGTCAGGAATGTCATGTCTTTTATTGGAATGTCAAGTTGTCATGTCTTTTAATGGAATGTCATGTCTTTTATTGGAATGTCATATCTTTTAATGGAATGTCAGGAATGTCATGTCTTTTATTGGAATATCAGGAATGTCATGTCTTTTAATGGAATGTCAGGAATGTCATGTCTTTTAATGGAATGTCATGTCTTTTAACGGAATGTCAGGAATGTCATGTCTGAATGGAATGTCAGGAATGTCATGTCTTTTATTGGAATGTCAGGAATGTCATGTCTTTTAATGGAATGTCATGTCTTTTAATGGAATGTCAGGAATGTCAGGAATGTCATGTCTTTTAATGGAATGTCAGGAATGTCATGTCTTTTATTGGAATGTCAGGAATGTCATGTCTTTTATTGGAATGTCAGGAATGTCATGTCTTTTATTGGAATGCCATGTCTTTTATTGGAATGTCAGGAATGTCATGTCTTTTAATGGAATGTCATGTCTTGGAATGGAATCTCAGGAATGTCATGTCTTTTAATGGAATGTAAGGAATGTCATGTCTTGGAATGGAATGTCAGGAATGTCATGTCTTTTAATGGAATGTCATGTCTTGGAATGGAATGTCATGTCTTTTAATGGAATATCAGGAATGTCATGTCTTTTGTTCGAATGTCAATAATGTCATGTCTTTTGATGGAATGTCAGGAATGTCATGTCTTTTATTGGAATGTCAGGAATGTCATGTCTTTTAATGGGATGTCATGTCTTTTGATGGAATGTCAGGAATGTCATGTCTTTTAATGGAATGTCATGTCTTTTAATGGAATGTCAGGAATGTCATGTCTTTTAATGGAATGTCATGTCTTGGAATGGAATCTCAGGAATGTCATGTCTTTTATTGGAATGTCAAGGAATGTCATGACTTGGAATGGAATGTCAGGAATGTCATGTCTTTTAATGTAAGTCATGTCTTGGAATGGAATGTCATGTCTTTTAATGGAATGTCAGGAATGTCATGTCTTTTATTGGAATGTCAAGAATGTCATGTCTTTTAATGGAATGTCAGGAATGTCATGTCTTTTATTGGAATGTCAGGTTGTCATGTCTTTTAATGGAATGTCATGTCTTTTATTGGAATGTCATGTCTTTTAATGGAATGTCAGGAATGTCATGTCTTTTATTGGAATATCAGGAATGTCATGTCTTTTAATGGAATGTCAGGAATGTCATGTCTTTTAATGGAATGTCATGTCTTTTAATGGAATGTCAGGAATGTCATGTCTTAATGGAATGTCAGGAATGTCATGTCTTTTATTGGAATGTCAGGAATGTCATGTCTTTTAATGGAATGTCATGTCTTTTAATGGAATGTAAGGCATGTCATGTCTTTTATTGGAATGTCAGGAATGTCATGTCTTTTATTGGAATGTCATGTCTTTTATTGGAATGTCAGGAATGTCATGTCTTTTATTGGAATGTCAGGAATGTCATGTCTTTTAATGGAATGTAAGGAATGTCATGTCTTTTATTGGAATGTCAGGAATGTCATGTCTTTTATTGGAATGTCAGGAATGTCATGTCTTTTAATGGAATGTCATGTCTTGGAATGGAATGTCAGGAATGTCATGTCTTTTAATGGAAGTCATGTCTTGGAATGGAATGTCATGTCTTTTAATGGAATGTCAGGAATGTCATGTCTTTTATTGGAATGTCAAGAATGTCATGTCTTTTAATGGAATGTCAGGAATGTCATGTCTTTTATTGGAATGTCAGGTTGTCATGTCTTTTAATGGAATGTCATGTCTTTTATTGGAATGTCATGTCTTTTAATGGAATGTCAGGAATGTCATGTCTTTTATTGGAATATCAGGAATGTCATGTCTTGTAATGGAATGTCAGGAATGTCATGTCTTAATGGAATGTCAGCAATGTCATGTCTTTTATTGGAATGTCAGGAATGTCATGTCTTTTAATGGAATGTCATGTCTTTTAATGGAATGTCAGGAATGTCATGTCTTAATGGAATGTCAGGAATGTCATGTCTTTTATTGGAATGTCAGGAATGTCATGTCTTTTAATGGAATGTCATGTCTTTTACTGGAATGTAAGGCATGTCATGTCTTTTATTGGAATGTCAGGAATGTCATGTCTTTTAATGGAATGTCATGTCTTTTATTGGAATGTCAGGAATGTCATGTCTTTTATTGGAATGTCAGGAATGTCATGTCTTTTAATGGAATGTCATGTCTTTTAATGGAATGTAAGGAATGTCATGTCTTTTATTGGAATGTCAGGAATGTCATGTCTTTTATTGGAATGTCAGGAATGTCATGTCTTTTAGTGGAATGTCATGTCTTGGAATGTCATGTCTTTTAATGGAATATCAGGAATGTCATGTCTTTTATTGGAATGTCAGGAATGTCATGTCTTTTGGTGGAATGTCAGGAATGTCATGTCTTTTATTGGAATGTCAGGAATGTCATGTCTTTTAATGGAATGTCATGTCTTTTGATGGAATGTCAGGAATGTCATGTCTTTTAATGGAATGTCATGTCTTTTAATGGAATGTCAGGAATGTCATGTCTTTTAATGGAATGTCATGTCTTGGAATGGAATCTCAGGAATGTCATGTCTTTTAATGAAATGTAAGGAATGTCATGTCTTGGAATGGAATGTCAGGAATGTCATGTCTTTTAATGGAATGTCATGTCTTTTAATGGAATGTCATGTCTTGGAATGGAATGTCAGGAATGTCATGTCTTGGAATGGAATGTCAGGAATGTCATGTCTTTTATTGGAATGTCAGGAATGTCATGTCTTTTATTGGAACGTCATGTCTTTTAATGGAATGTCAGGAATGTCATGTCTTTTAATGGAATGTCAGGAATGTCATGTCTTTTAATGTAATGTCATGTCTTTTAATGGAATATCCGGAATGTCATGTCTTTTAATGGAATGTCAGGAATGTCATGTCTTTTATTGGAATGTCAGGAATGTCATGTCTTTTATTGGAATATCAGGAATGTCATGTCTTGGAATGGAATGTCAGGAATGTCATGTCTTTTAATGGAATGTCATGTCTTGGAATGGAATGTCATGTCTTTTAATGGAATGTCAGGAATGTCATGTCTTTTATTGGAATGTCAGGAATGTCATGTCTTTTAATGTAATGTCATGTCTTTTAATGGAATGTCAGGAATTTCATGTCTTTTAATAGAATGTCAGGAATGTCATGTCTTTTATTGGAATATCAGGAATGTCATGTCTTGGAATGGAATGTCAGGAATGTCATGTCTTTTAATGGAATGTCATGTCTTTTATTGGAATGTCAGGAATGTCATGTCTTTAATTGGAATGTCAGGAATGTCATGTCTTTTAATGGAATGTCATGTCTTTTAATGGAATGTAAGGAATGTCATGTCTTGGAATGGAATGTCAGGAATGTCATGTCTTGGAATGGAATGTCAGGAATGTCATGTCTTTTATTGGAATGTCAGGAATGTCATGTCTTTTATTGGAATGTCATGTCTTTTAATGGAATGTCAGGAATGTCATGTCTTTTATTGGAATGTCAGGAATGTCATGTCTTTTATTGGAATGTCATGTCTTTTATTGGAATGTCAGGAATGTCATGTCTTTTATTGGAATGTCAAGGAATGTCATGTCTTGGAATGGAATGTCAGGAAAGTCATGTCTTTTAATGGAATGTCATGTCTTGGAATGGAATGTCATGTCTTTTAATGGAATGTCAGAATTGTCATGTCTTTTATTGGAATGTCAGGAATGTCATGTCTTTTATTGGAATGTCATGTCTTAGAATGGAATGTCATGTCTTTTAATGGAATGTCAGGAATGTCATGTCTTTTATTGGAATGTCAGGAATGTTATGTCTTTTAATGAAATGTCAGGAATGTCATGTCTTTTATTGGAATATCAGGAATGTCATGCCTTTAAATGGAATGTCATGTCTTTTGATGGAATGTCAGGAATGTCATGTCTTTTAATGGAATGTCATGTCTTTTAATGGAATGTCAGGAATGTCATGTCTTTTAATGGAATGTCATGTCTTGGAATGGAATCTCAGGAATGTCATGTATTTTAATGGAATGTTAGGAATGTCATGTCTTTTAATGGAATGTCAGGAATGTCATGTCTTTTGATGGAAAGTCAGGAATGTCATGTCTTTTAATGGAATGTCATGTCTTGGAATGGAATCTCAGGAATGTCATGTCTTTTAATGGAATGTCAGGAATGTCATGTCTTTTATTGGAATGTCAGGAATGTCATGTCTTTTAATGGAATGTCATGTCTTGGAATGGAATGTCATGTCTTTTAATGGAATGTCAGGAATGTCATGTCTTTTATTGGAATGTCATGTCTTTTAATGGAATGTCATGTCTTTTAATGGAATGTCAGGAATGTCATGTCTTTTAATGGAATGTCATGTCTTGGAATGGAATCTCAGGAATGTCATGTCTTTTAATGGAATGTCAGGAATGTCATGTCTTTTAATGGAATGTCAGGAATGTCATGTCTTTTAATGGAAGGACATGTCTTTTGATGGAATGTCAGGAATGTCATGTCTTTTAATGGAATGTCATATCTTGGAATGGAATGTCAGGAATGTCATGTCTTTTAATCGAATGTCAGGAATGTCATGTCTTTTAATGGAATGTCAGGAATGTCATGTCTTTTATTGGAATGTCAGGAATGTCATGTCTTTTATTGGAATGTCATGTCTTTTAATGGAATGTCATGTCTTTTAATGGAATGTCATGTCTTGGAATGGAATGTCAGGAATGTCATGTCTTGGAATGGAATGTCAGGAATGTCATGTCTTTTATTGGAATGTCAGGAATGTCATGTCTTTTATTGGAACGTCATGTCTTTTAATGGAATGTCAGGAATGTCATGTCTTTTAATGGAATGTCAGGAATGTCATGTCTTTTAATGTAATGTCATGTCTTTTAATGGAATATCCGGAATGTCATGTCTTTTAATGGAATGTCAGGAATGTCATGTCTTTTATTGGAATGTCAGGAATGTCATGTCTTTTATTGGAATATCAGGAATGTCATGTCTTGGAATGGAATGTCAGGAATGTCATGTCTTTTAATGGAATGTCATGTCTTGGAATGGAATGTCATGTCTTTTAATGGAATGTCAGGAATGTCATGTCTTTTATTGGAATGTCAGGAATGTCATGTCTTTTAATGTAATGTCATGTCTTTTAATGGAATGTCAGGAATTTCATGTCTTTTAATAGAATGTCAGGAATGTCATGTCTTTTATTGGAATATCAGGAATGTCATGTCTTGGAATGGAATGTCAGGAATGTCATGTCTTTTAATGGAATGTCATGTCTTTTATTGGAATGTCAGGAATGTCATGTCTTTAATTGGAATGTCAGGAATGTCATGTCTTTTAATGGAATGTCATGTCTTTTAATGGAATGTAAGGAATGTCATGTCTTGGAATGGAATGTCAGGAATGTCATGTCTTGGAATGGAATGTCAGGAATGTCATGTCTTTTATTGGAATGTCAGGAATGTCATGTCTTTTATTGGAATGTCATGTCTTTTAATGGAATGTCAGGAATGTCATGTCTTTTATTGGAATGTCAGGAATGTCATGTCTTTTATTGGAATGTCATGTCTTTTATTGGAATGTCAGGAATGTCATGTCTTTTATTGGAATGTCAAGGAATGTCATGTCTTGGAATGGAATGTCAAGAAAGTCATGTCTTTTAATGGAATGTCATGTCTTGGAATGGAATGTCATGTCTTTTAATGGAATGTCAGAATTGTCATGTCTTTTATTGGAATGTCAGGAATGTCATGTCTTTTATTGGAATGTCATGTCTTAGAATGGAATGTCATGTCTTTTAATGGAATGTCAGGAATGTCATGTCTTTTATTGGAATGTCAGGAATGTTATGTCTTTTAATGAAATGTCAGGAATGTCATGTCTTTTATTGGAATATCAGGAATGTCATGCCTTTAAATGGAATGTCATGTCTTTTGATGGAATGTCAGGAATGTCATGTCTTTTAATGGAATGTCATGTCTTTTAATGGAATGTCAGGAATGTCATGTCTTTTAATGGAATGTCATGTCTTGGAATGGAATCTCAGGAATGTCATGTATTTTAATGGAATGTTAGGAATGTCATGTCTTTTAATGGAATGTCAGGAATGTCATGTCTTTTGATGGAAAGTCAGGAATGTCATGTCTTTTAATGGAATGTCATGTCTTGGAATGGAATCTCAGGAATGTCATGTCTTTTAATGGAATGTCAGGAATGTCATGTCTTTTATTGGAATGTCAGGAATGTCATGTCTTTTAATGGAATGTCATGTCTTGGAATGGAATGTCATGTCTTTTAATGGAATGTCAGGAATGTCATGTCTTTTATTGGAATGTCATGTCTTTTAATGGAATGTCATGTCTTTTAATGGAATGTCAGGAATGTCATGTCTTTTAATGGAATGTCATGTCTTGGAATGGAATCTCAGGAATGTCATGTCTTTTAATGGAATGTCAGGAATGTCATGTCTTTTAATGGAATGTCAGGAATGTCATGTCTTTTAATGGAAGGACATGTCTTTTGATGGAATGTCAGGAATGTCATGTCTTTTAATGGAATGTCATATCTTGGAATGGAATGTCAGGAATGTCATGTCTTTTAATCGAATGTCAGGAATGTCATGTCTTTTAATGGAATGTCAGGAATGTCATGTCTTTTATTGGAATGTCAGGAATGTCATGTCTTTTATTGGAATGTCATGTCTTTTAATGGAATGTCAGGAATGTCATGTCTTTTAATGGAATGTCAGGAATGTCATGTATTTTAATGGAATGTCATGTCTTTTAATGGAATGTCAGGAATGTCATGTCTTTTATTGGAATGTCAGGAATGTCATGTCTTTTAATGGAATGTCATGTCTTGGAATGGAATGTCATGTCTTTTAATGGAATGTCATGTCTTTTAATGGAATGTCAGGAATGTCATGTCTTTTATTGGAATGTCAGGAACGTCATGTCTTTTAATGGAATGTCATGTCTTTTAATGGAATGTAAGGAATGTCATGTCTTGGAATGGAATGTCAGGAATGTCATGTCTTTTATTGGAATGTCAGGAATGTCATGTCTTGGAATGGAATGTCAGGAATGTCATGTCTTTTAATGGAATGTCATGTCTTGGAATGGAATGTCAGGAATGTCATGTCTTGGAATGGAATGTCAGGAATGTCATGTCTTTTATTGGAATGTCAGGAATGTCATGTCTTTTATTGGAATGTCATGTCTTTTAATGGAATGTCAGGAATGTCATGTCTTTTAATGGAATGTCAGGAATGTCATGTCTTTTAATGGAATGTCATGTCTTTTAATGGAATGTCCGGAATGTCATGTCTTTTAATGGAATGTCAGGAATGTCATGTCTTTTATTGGAATGTCAGGAATGTCATGTCTTTTATTGGAATATCAGGAATGTCATGTCTTGGAATGGAATGTCAGGAATGTCATGTCTTTTAATGGAATGTCATGTCTTGGAATGGAATGTCATGTCTTTTAATGGAATGTCAGGAATGTCATGTCCTTTATTGGAATGTCAGGAATGTCATGTCTTTTATTGGAATGTCAGGAATGTCATGTCTTTTAATGGAATGTCATGTCTTAATAGAATGTAAGGAATGTCATGTCTTGGAATGGAATGTCAGGAATGTCATGTCTTTTATTTGAATGTCAGGAATGTCATGTCTTTTAATGGAATGTCAGGAATGTCATGTCTTTTATTGGAATATCAGGAATGTCATGTCTTTTAATGGAATGTCATGTCTTGGAATGGAATGTCAGGAATGTCATGTCTTTTATTGGAATGTCAGGAATGTCATGTCTTTTATTGGAATGTCAGGAATGTCATGTCTTTTATTGGAATGTCATGTCTTTTAATGGAATGTCAGGAATGTCATGTCTTTTAATGGAATGTCAGGAATGTCATGTCTTTTAATGGAATGTCATGTCTTTTAATGGAATGTCAGGAATGTCATGTCTTTTAATGGAATGTCAGGAATGTCATGTCTTTTAATGGAATGTCAGGAATGTCATGTCTTTTAATGGAATGTCAGGAATGTCATGTCTTTTATTGGAATGTCAGGAATGTCATGTCTTTTATTGGAATATCATGTCTTTTATTGGAATGTCAGGAATGTCATGTCTTTTATTGGAATGTCAAGGAATGTCATGTCTTGGAATTGAATGTCAGGAATATCATGTCTTTTAATGGAATGTCATGTCTTTTAATGGAATGTCAGGAATGTCATGTCTTTTATTGGAATGTCAGGTTGTCATGTCTTTTAATGGAATGTCATGTCTTTTATTGGAATGTCATGTCTTTTAATGGAATGTCAGGAATGTCATGTCTTTTATTGGAATGTCAGGAATGTCATGTCTTGTAATGGAATGTCAGGAATGTCATGTCTTTTAATGGAATGTCATGTCTTTTAATGGAATGTCAGGAATGTCATGTCTTAATGGAATGTCAGGAATGTCATGTCTTTTATTGGAATGTCAGGAATGTCATGTCTTTTAATGGAATGTCATGTCTTTTAATGGAATGTTAGGCATGCCATGTCTTTTATTGGAATGTCAGGAATGTCATGTCTTTTAATGGAATGTCATGTCTTTTATTGGAATGTCAGGAATGTCATGTCTTTTATTGGAATGTCAGGAATGTCATGTCTTTTAATGGAATGTCATGTCTTTCAATGGAATGTAAGGAATGTCATGTCTTTTATTGGAATGTCAGGAATGTCATGTCTTTTATTGGAATATCAGGAATGTCATGTCTTTTAATGGAATGTCATGTCTTGGAATGGAATGTCATGTCTTTTAATGGAATATCAGGAATGTCATGTCTTTTATTGGAATGTCAGGAATGTCATGTCTTTTGATGGAATGTCAGGAATGTCATGTCTTTTATTGGAATGTCAGGAATGTCATGTCTTTTAATGGAATGTCATGTCTTTTGATGGAATGTCAGGAATGTCATGTCTTTTAATGGAATGTCATGTCTTTTAATGGAATGTCAGGAATGTCATGTCTTTTATTGGAATGTCATGTCTTGGAATGGAATCTCAGCAATGTCATGTCTTTTAATGGAATGTAAGGAATGTCATGTCTTGGAATGGAATGTCAGGAATGTCATGTCTTTTAATAGAATGTCATGTCTTTTAATGGAATGTCATGTCTTGGAATGGAATGTCAGGAATGTCATGTCTTGGAATGGAATGTCAGGAATGTCATGTCTTTTATTGGAATGTCAGGAATGTCATGTCTTTTATTGGAATGTCATGTCTTTTATTGGAATGTCATGTCTTTTAATGGAATGTAAGGAATGTCATGTCTTTTATTGGAATGTCAGGAATGTCATGTCTTTTATTGGAATGTCAGGGATGTCATGTCTTTAAATGGAATGTCATGTCTTGGAATGGAATGTCAGGAATGTCATGTCTTTTAATGGAAGTCATGTCTTGGAATGGAATGTCATGTCTTTTAATGGAATGTCATGTCTTTTATTGGAATGTCAAGAATGTCATGTCTTTTAATGGAATGTCAGGAATGTCATGTCTTTTATTGGAATGTCAGGTTGTCATGTCTTTTAATGGAATGTCATGTCTTTTATTGGAATGTCATGTCTTTTAATGGAATGTCAGGAATGTCATGTCTTTTATTGGAATATCAGGAATGTCATGTCTTTTAATGGAATGTCAGGAATGTCATGTCTTTTAATGGAATGTCATGTCTTTTAATGGAATGTCAGGAATGTCATGTCTTAATGGAATGTCAGGAATGTCATGTCTTTTATTGGAATGTCAGGAATGTCATGTCTTTTAATGGAATGTCATGTCTTTTAATGGAATGTCAGGAATGTCAGGAATGTCATGTCTTTTAATGGAATGTCAGGAATGTCATGTCTTTTATTGGAATGTCAGGAATGTCATGTCTTTTATTGGAATGTCAGGAATGTCATGTCTTTTATTGGAATGCCATGTCTTTTATTGGAATGTCAGGAATGTCATGTCTTTTAATGGAATGTCATGTCTTGGAATGGAATCTCAGGAATGTCATGTCTTTTAATGGAATGTAAGGAATGTCATGTCTTGGAATGGAATGTCAGGAATGTCATGTCTTTTAATGGAATGTCATGTCTTGGAATGGAATGTCATGTCTTTTAATGGAATATCAGGAATGTCATGTCTTTTGTTGGAATTTCAATAATGTCATGTCTTTTGATGGAATGTCAGGAATGTCATGTCTTTTATTGGAATGTCAGGAATGTCATGTCTTTTAATGGGATGTCATGTCTTTTGATGGAATGTCAGGAATGTCATGTCTTTTAATGGAATGTCATGTCTTTTAATGGAATGTCAGGAATGTCATGTCTTTTAATGGAATGTCATGTCTTGGAATGGAATCTCAGGAATGTCATGTCTTTTATTGGAATGTCAAGGAATGTCATGTCTTGGAATGGAATGTCAGGAATGTCATGTCTTTTAATGGAATGTCAGGAATGTCATGTCTTTTAATGGAATGTCATGTCTTGGAATGGAATCTCAGGAATGTCATGTCTTTTGTTGGAATGTCAGGAATGTCATGTCTTTTATTGGAATGTCAGGAATGTCATGTCTTTTAATGGAATGTCATGTCTTGGAATGGAATGTCAGGAATGTCATGTCTTTTAATGGAAGTCATGTCTTGGAATGGAATGTCATGTCTTTTAATGGAATGTCAGGAATGTCATGTCTTTTATTGGAATGTCAAGAATGTCATGTCTTTTAATGGAATGTCAGGAATGTCATGTCTTTTATTGGAATGTCAGGTTGTCATGTCTTTTAATGGAATGTCATGTCTTTTATTGGAATGTCATGTCTTTTAATGGAATGTCAGGAATGTCATGTCTTTTATTGGAATATCAGGAATGTCATGTCTTTTAAATGGAATGTCAGGAATGTCATGTCTTTTAATGGAATGTCATGTCTTTTAATGGAATGTCAGGAATGTCATGTCTTAATGGAATGTCAGGAATGTCATGTCTTTTATTGGAATGTCAGGAATGTCATGTCTTTTAATGGAATGTCATGTCTTTTAATGGAATGTAAGGCATGTCATGTCTTTTATTGGAATGTCAGGAATGTCATGTCTTTTAATGGAATGTCATGTCTTTTATTGGAATGTCAGGAATGTCATGTCTTTTATTGGAATGTCAGGAATGTCATGTCTTTTAATGGAATGTCATGTCTTTTAATGGAATGTAAGGAATGTCATGTCTTTTGTTGGAATGTCAGGAATGTCATGTCTTTTATTGGAATGTCAGGAATGTCATGTCTTTTAATGGAATGTCATGTCTTGGAATGGAATGTCAGGAATGTCATGTCTTTTAATGGAAGTCATGTCTTGGAATGGAATGTCATGTCTTTTAATGGAATGTCAGGAATGTCATGTCTTTTATTGGAAGTCATGTCTTGGAATGGAATGTCATGTCTTTTAATGGAATGTCAGGAATGTCATGTCTTTTATTGGAATGTCAAGAATGTCATGTCTTTTAATGGAATGTCAGGAATGTCATGTCTTTTATTGGAATGTCAGGTTGTCATGTCTTTTAATGGAATGTCATGTCTTTTATTGGAATGTCATGTCTTTTAATGGAATGTCAGGAATGTCATGTCTTTTATTGGAATGTCAGGAATGTCATGTCTTTTAATGGAATGTCATGTCTTTTAATGGAATGTAAGGCATGTCATGTCTTTTATTGGAATGTCAGGAATGTCATGTCTTTTAATGGAATGTCATGTCTTTTATTGGAATGTCAGGAATGTCATGTCTTTTATTGGAATGTCAGGAATGTCATGTCTTTTAATGGAATGTCATGTCTTTTAATGGAATGTAAGGAATGTCATGTCTTTTATTGGAATGTCAGGAATGTCATGTCTTTTATTAGAATGTCAGGAATGTCATGTCTTTTAATGGAATGTCATGTCTTGGAATGGAATGTCAGGAATGTCATGTCTTTTAATGGAAGTCATGTCTTGGAATGGAATGTCATGTCTTTTAATGGAATGTCAGGAATGTCATGTCTTTTATTAGAATGTCAAGAATGTCATGTCTTTTAATGGAATGTCAGGAATGTCATGTCTTTTATTGGAATGTCAAGTTGTCATGTCTTTTAATGGAATGTCATGTCTTTTATTGGAATGTCATATCTTTTAATGGAATGTCAGGAATGTCATGTCTTTTATTGGAATATCAGGAATGTCATGTCTTTTAATGGAATGTCAGGAATGTCATGTCTTTTAATGGAATGTCATGTCTTTTAACGGAATGTCAGGAATGTCATGTCTGAATGGAATGTCAGGAATGTCATGTCTTTTATTGGAATGTCAGGAATGTCATGTCTTTTAATGGAATGTCATGTCTTTTAATGGAATGTCAGGAATGTCAGGAATGTCATGTCTTTTAATGGAATGTCAGGAATGTCATGTCTTTTATTGGAATGTCAGGAATGTCATGTCTTTTATTGGAATGTCAGGAATGTCATGTCTTTTATTGGAATGCCATGTCTTTTATTGGAATGTCAGGAATGTCATGTCTTTTAATGGAATGTCATGTCTTGGAATGGAATCTCAGGAATGTCATGTCTTTTAATGGAATGTAAGGAATGTCATGTCTTGGAATGGAATGTCAGGAATGTCATGTCTTTTAATGGAATGTCATGTCTTGGAATGGAATGTCATGTCTTTTAATGGAATATCAGGAATGTCATGTCTTTTGTTCGAATGTCAATAATGTCATGTCTTTTGATGGAATGTCAGGAATGTCATGTCTTTTATTGGAATGTCAGGAATGTCATGTCTTTTAATGGGATGTCATGTCTTTTGATGGAATGTCAGGAATGTCATGTCTTTTAATGGAATGTCATGTCTTTTAATGGAATGTCAGGAATGTCATGTCTTTTAATGGAATGTCATGTCTTGGAATGGAATCTCAGGAATGTCATGTCTTTTATTGGAATGTCAAGGAATGTCATGACTTGGAATGGAATGTCAGGAATGTCATGTCTTTTAATGTAAGTCATGTCTTGGAATGGAATGTCATGTCTTTTAATGGAATGTCAGGAATGTCATGTCTTTTATTGGAATGTCAAGAATGTCATGTCTTTTAATGGAATGTCAGGAATGTCATGTCTTTTATTGGAATGTCAGGTTGTCATGTCTTTTAATGGAATGTCATGTCTTTTATTGGAATGTCATGTCTTTTAATGGAATGTCAGGAATGTCATGTCTTTTATTGGAATATCAGGAATGTCATGTCTTTTAATGGAATGTCAGGAATGTCATGTCTTTTAATGGAATGTCATGTCTTTTAATGGAATGTCAGGAATGTCATGTCTTAATGGAATGTCAGGAATGTCATGTCTTTTATTGGAATGTCAGGAATGTCATGTCTTTTAATGGAATGTCATGTCTTTTAATGGAATGTAAGGCATGTCATGTCTTTTATTGGAATGTCAGGAATGTCATGTCTTTTATTGGAATGTCATGTCTTTTATTGGAATGTCAGGAATGTCATGTCTTTTATTGGAATGTCAGGAATGTCATGTCTTTTAATGGAATGTCATGTCTTTTAATGGAATGTAAGGAATGTCATGTCTTTTATTGGAATGTCAGGAATGTCATGTCTTTTATTGGAATGTCAGGAATGTCATGTCTTTTAATGGAATGTCATGTCTTGGAATGGAATGTCAGGAATGTCATGTCTTTTAATGGAAGTCATGTCTTGGAATGGAATGTCATGTCTTTTAATGGAATGTCAGGAATGTCATGTCTTTTATTGGAATGTCAAGAATGTCATGTCTTTTAATGGAATGTCAGGAATGTCATGTCTTTTATTGGAATGTCAGGTTGTCATGTCTTTTAATGGAATGTCATGTCTTTTATTGGAATGTCATGTCTTTTAATGGAATGTCAGGAATGTCATGTCTTTTATTGGAATATCAGGAATGTCATGTCTTGTAATGGAATGTCAGGAATGTCATGTCTTAATGGAATGTCAGCAATGTCATGTCTTTTATTGGAATGTCAGGAATGTCATGTCTTTTAATGGAATGTCATGTCTTTTAATGGAATGTCAGGAATGTCATGTCTTAATGGAATGTCAGGAATGTCATGTCTTTTATTGGAATGTCAGGAATGTCATGTCTTTTAATGGAATGTCATGTCTTTTACTGGAATGTAAGGCATGTCATGTCTTTTATTGGAATGTCAGGAATGTCATGTCTTTTAATGGAATGTCATGTCTTTTATTGGAATGTCAGGAATGTCATGTCTTTTATTGGAATGTCAGGAATGTCATGTCTTTTAATGGAATGTCATGTCTTTTAATGGAATGTAAGGAATGTCATGTCTTTTATTGGAATGTCAGGAATGTCATGTCTTTTATTGGAATGTCAGGAATGTCATGTCTTTTAGTGGAATGTCATGTCTTGGAATGTCATGTCTTTTAATGGAATATCAGGAATGTCATGTCTTTTATTGGAATGTCAGGAATGTCATGTCTTTTGGTGGAATGTCAGGAATGTCATGTCTTTTATTGGAATGTCAGGAATGTCATGTCTTTTAATGGAATGTCATGTCTTTTGATGGAATGTCAGGAATGTCATGTCTTTTAATGGAATGTCATGTCTTTTAATGGAATGTCAGGAATGTCATGTCTTTTAATGGAATGTCATGTCTTGGAATGGAATCTCAGGAATGTCATGTCTTTTAATGAAATGTAAGGAATGTCATGTCTTGGAATGGAATGTCAGGAATGTCATGTCTTTTAATGGAATGTCATGTCTTTTAATGGAATGTCATGTCTTGGAATGGAATGTCAGGAATGTCATGTCTTGGAATGGAATGTCAGGAATGTCATGTCTTTTATTGGAATGTCAGGAATGTCATGTCTTTTATTGGAACGTCATGTCTTTTAATGGAATGTCAGGAATGTCATGTCTTTTAATGGAATGTCAGGAATGTCATGTCTTTTAATGTAATGTCATGTCTTTTAATGGAATATCCGGAATGTCATGTCTTTTAATGGAATGTCAGGAATGTCATGTCTTTTATTGGAATGTCAGGAATGTCATGTCTTTTATTGGAATATCAGGAATGTCATGTCTTGGAATGGAATGTCAGGAATGTCATGTCTTTTAATGGAATGTCATGTCTTGGAATGGAATGTCATGTCTTTTAATGGAATGTCAGGAATGTCATGTCTTTTATTGGAATGTCAGGAATGTCATGTCTTTTAATGTAATGTCATGTCTTTTAATGGAATGTCAGGAATTTCATGTCTTTTAATAGAATGTCAGGAATGTCATGTCTTTTATTGGAATATCAGGAATGTCATGTCTTGGAATGGAATGTCAGGAATGTCATGTCTTTTAATGGAATGTCATGTCTTTTATTGGAATGTCAGGAATGTCATGTCTTTAATTGGAATGTCAGGAATGTCATGTCTTTTAATGGAATGTCATGTCTTTTAATGGAATGTAAGGAATGTCATGTCTTGGAATGGAATGTCAGGAATGTCATGTCTTGGAATGGAATGTCAGGAATGTCATGTCTTTTATTGGAATGTCAGGAATGTCATGTCTTTTATTGGAATGTCATGTCTTTTAATGGAATGTCAGGAATGTCATGTCTTTTATTGGAATGTCAGGAATGTCATGTCTTTTATTGGAATGTCATGTCTTTTATTGGAATGTCAGGAATGTCATGTCTTTTATTGGAATGTCAAGGAATGTCATGTCTTGGAATGGAATGTCAGGAAAGTCATGTCTTTTAATGGAATGTCATGTCTTGGAATGGAATGTCATGTCTTTTAATGGAATGTCAGAATTGTCATGTCTTTTATTGGAATGTCAGGAATGTCATGTCTTTTATTGGAATGTCATGTCTTAGAATGGAATGTCATGTCTTTTAATGGAATGTCAGGAATGTCATGTCTTTTATTGGAATGTCAGGAATGTTATGTCTTTTAATGAAATGTCAGGAATGTCATGTCTTTTATTGGAATATCAGGAATGTCATGCCTTTAAATGGAATGTCATGTCTTTTGATGGAATGTCAGGAATGTCATGTCTTTTAATGGAATGTCATGTCTTTTAATGGAATGTCAGGAATGTCATGTCTTTTAATGGAATGTCATGTCTTGGAATGGAATCTCAGGAATGTCATGTATTTTAATGGAATGTTAGGAATGTCATGTCTTTTAATGGAATGTCAGGAATGTCATGTCTTTTGATGGAAAGTCAGGAATGTCATGTCTTTTAATGGAATGTCATGTCTTGGAATGGAATCTCAGGAATGTCATGTCTTTTAATGGAATGTCAGGAATGTCATGTCTTTTATTGGAATGTCAGGAATGTCATGTCTTTTAATGGAATGTCATGTCTTTTACTGGAATGTAAGGCATGTCATGTCTTTTATTGGAATGTCAGGAATGTCATGTCTTTTAATGGAATGTCATGTCTTTTATTGGAATGTCAGGAATGTCATGTCTTTTATTGGAATGTCAGGAATGTCATGTCTTTTAATGGAATGTCATGTCTTTTAATGGAATGTAAGGAATGTCATGTCTTTTATTGGAATGTCAGGAATGTCATGTCTTTTATTGGAATGTCAGGAATGTCATGTCTTTTAGTGGAATGTCATGTCTTGGAATGTCATGTCTTTTAATGGAATATCAGGAATGTCATGTCTTTTATTGGAATGTCAGGAATGTCATGTCTTTTGGTGGAATGTCAGGAATGTCATGTCTTTTATTGGAATGTCAGGAATGTCATGTCTTTTAATGGAATGTCATGTCTTTTGATGGAATGTCAGGAATGTCATGTCTTTTAATGGAATGTCATGTCTTTTAATGGAATGTCAGGAATGTCATGTCTTTTAATGGAATGTCATGTCTTGGAATGGAATCTCAGGAATGTCATGTCTTTTAATGAAATGTAAGGAATGTCATGTCTTGGAATGGAATGTCAGGAATGTCATGTCTTTTAATGGAATGTCATGTCTTTTAATGGAATGTCATGTCTTGGAATGGAATGTCAGGAATGTCATGTCTTGGAATGGAATGTCAGGAATGTCATGTCTTTTATTGGAATGTCAGGAATGTCATGTCTTTTATTGGAACGTCATGTCTTTTAATGGAATGTCAGGAATGTCATGTCTTTTAATGGAATGTCAGGAATGTCATGTCTTTTAATGTAATGTCATGTCTTTTAATGGAATATCCGGAATGTCATGTCTTTTAATGGAATGTCAGGAATGTCATGTCTTTTATTGGAATGTCAGGAATGTCATGTCTTTTATTGGAATATCAGGAATGTCATGTCTTGGAATGGAATGTCAGGAATGTCATGTCTTTTAATGGAATGTCATGTCTTGGAATGGAATGTCATGTCTTTTAATGGAATGTCAGGAATGTCATGTCTTTTATTGGAATGTCAGGAATGTCATGTCTTTTAATGTAATGTCATGTCTTTTAATGGAATGTCAGGAATTTCATGTCTTTTAATAGAATGTCAGGAATGTCATGTCTTTTATTGGAATATCAGGAATGTCATGTCTTGGAATGGAATGTCAGGAATGTCATGTCTTTTAATGGAATGTCATGTCTTTTATTGGAATGTCAGGAATGTCATGTCTTTAATTGGAATGTCAGGAATGTCATGTCTTTTAATGGAATGTCATGTCTTTTAATGGAATGTAAGGAATGTCATGTCTTGGAATGGAATGTCAGGAATGTCATGTCTTGGAATGGAATGTCAGGAATGTCATGTCTTTTATTGGAATGTCAGGAATGTCATGTCTTTTATTGGAATGTCATGTCTTTTAATGGAATGTCAGGAATGTCATGTCTTTTATTGGAATGTCAGGAATGTCATGTCTTTTATTGGAATGTCATGTCTTTTATTGGAATGTCAGGAATGTCATGTCTTTTATTGGAATGTCAAGGAATGTCATGTCTTGGAATGGAATGTCAGGAAAGTCATGTCTTTTAATGGAATGTCATGTCTTGGAATGGAATGTCATGTCTTTTAATGGAATGTCAGAATTGTCATGTCTTTTATTGGAATGTCAGGAATGTCATGTCTTTTATTGGAATGTCATGTCTTAGAATGGAATGTCATGTCTTTTAATGGAATGTCAGGAATGTCATGTCTTTTATTGGAATGTCAGGAATGTTATGTCTTTTAATGAAATGTCAGGAATGTCATGTCTTTTATTGGAATATCAGGAATGTCATGCCTTTAAATGGAATGTCATGTCTTTTGATGGAATGTCAGGAATGTCATGTCTTTTAATGGAATGTCATGTCTTTTAATGGAATGTCAGGAATGTCATGTCTTTTAATGGAATGTCATGTCTTGGAATGGAATCTCAGGAATGTCATGTATTTTAATGGAATGTTAGGAATGTCATGTCTTTTAATGGAATGTCAGGAATGTCATGTCTTTTGATGGAAAGTCAGGAATGTCATGTCTTTTAATGGAATGTCATGTCTTGGAATGGAATCTCAGGAATGTCATGTCTTTTAATGGAATGTCAGGAATGTCATGTCTTTTATTGGAATGTCAGGAATGTCATGTCTTTTAATGGAATGTCATGTCTTGGAATGGAATGTCATGTCTTTTAATGGAATGTCAGGAATGTCATGTCTTTTATTGGAATGTCATGTCTTTTAATGGAATGTCATGTCTTTTAATGGAATGTCAGGAATGTCATGTCTTTTAATGGAATGTCATGTCTTGGAATGGAATCTCAGGAATGTCATGTCTTTTAATGGAATGTCAGGAATGTCATGTCTTTTAATGGAATGTCAGGAATGTCATGTCTTTTAATGGAAGGACATGTCTTTTGATGGAATGTCAGGAATGTCATGTCTTTTAATGGAATGTCATATCTTGGAATGGAATGTCAGGAATGTCATGTCTTTTAATCGAATGTCAGGAATGTCATGTCTTTTAATGGAATGTCAGGAATGTCATGTCTTTTATTGGAATGTCAGGAATGTCATGTCTTTTATTGGAATGTCATGTCTTTTAATGGAATGTCAGGAATGTCATGTCTTTTAATGGAATGTCAGGAATGTCATGTATTTTAATGGAATGTCATGTCTTTTAATGGAATGTCAGGAATGTCATGTCTTTTATTGGAATGTCAGGAATGTCATGTCTTTTAATGGAATGTCATGTCTTGGAATGGAATGTCATGTCTTTTAATGGAATGTCATGTCTTTTAATGGAATGTCAGGAATGTCATGTCTTTTATTGGAATGTCAGGAACGTCATGTCTTTTAATGGAATGTCATGTCTTTTAATGGAATGTAAGGAATGTCATGTCTTGGAATGGAATGTCAGGAATGTCATGTCTTTTATTGGAATGTCAGGAATGTCATGTCTTGGAATGGAATGTCAGGAATGTCATGTCTTTTAATGGAATGTCATGTCTTGGAATGGAATGTCAGGAATGTCATGTCTTGGAATGGAATGTCAGGAATGTCATGTCTTTTATTGGAATGTCAGGAATGTCATGTCTTTTATTGGAATGTCATGTCTTTTAATGGAATGTCAGGAATGTCATGTCTTTTAATGGAATGTCAGGAATGTCATGTCTTTTAATGGAATGTCATGTCTTTTAATGGAATGTCCGGAATGTCATGTCTTTTAATGGAATGTCAGGAATGTCATGTCTTTTATTGGAATGTCAGGAATGTCATGTCTTTTATTGGAATATCAGGAATGTCATGTCTTGGAATGGAATGTCAGGAATGTCATGTCTTTTAATGGAATGTCATGTCTTGGAATGGAATGTCATGTCTTTTAATGGAATGTCAGGAATGTCATGTCCTTTATTGGAATGTCAGGAATGTCATGTCTTTTATTGGAATGTCAGGAATGTCATGTCTTTTAATGGAATGTCATGTCTTTTAATAGAATGTAAGGAATGTCATGTCTTGGAATGGAATGTCAGGAATGTCATGTCTTTTATTTGAATGTCAGGAATGTCATGTCTTTTAATGGAATGTCAGGAATGTCATGTCTTTTATTGGAATATCAGGAATGTCATGTCTTTTAATGGAATGTCATGTCTTGGAATGGAATGTCAGGAATGTCATGTCTTGGAATGGAATGTCAGGAATGTCATGTCTTTTATTGGAATGTCAGGAATGTCATGTCTTTTATTGGAATGTCAGGAATGTCATGTCTTTTATTGGAATGTCATGTCTTTTAATGGAATGTCAGGAATGTCATGTCTTTTAATGGAATGTCAGGAATGTCATGTCTTTTAATGGAATGTCATGTCTTTTAATGGAATGTCAGGAATGTCATGTCTTTTAATGGAATGTCAGGAATGTCATGTCTTTTAATGGAATGTCAGGAATGTCATGTCTTTTATTGGAATGTCAGGAATGTCATGTCTTTTATTGGAATATCATGTCTTTTATTGGAATGTCAGGAATGTCATGTCTTTTATTGGAATGTCAGGAATGTCATGTCTTTTATTGGAATGTCAAGGAATGTCATGTCTTGGAATTGAATGTCAGGAATATCATGTCTTTTAATGGAATGTCATGTCTTTTAATGGAATGTCAGGAATGTCATGTCTTTTATTGGAATGTCAGGTTGTCATGTCTTTTAATGGAATGTCATGTCTTTTATTGGAATGTCATGTCTTTTAATGGAATGTCAGGAATGTCATGTCTTTTATTGGAATGTCAGGAATGTCATGTCTTGTAATGGAATGTCAGGAATGTCATGTCTTTTAATGGAATGTCATGTCTTTTAATGGAATGTCAGGAATGTCATGTCTTAATGGAATGTCAGGAATGTCATGTCTTTTATTGGAATGTCAGGAATGTCATGTCTTTTAATGGAATGTCATGTCTTTTAATGGAATGTTAGGCATGCCATGTCTTTTATTGGAATGTCAGGAATGTCATGTCTTTTAATGGAATGTCATGTCTTTTATTGGAATGTCAGGAATGTCATGTCTTTTATTGGAATGTCAGGAATGTCATGTCTTTTAATGGAATGTCATGTCTTTCAATGGAATGTAAGGAATGTCATGTCTTTTATTGGAATGTCAGGAATGTCATGTCTTTTATTGGAATATCAGGAATGTCATGTCTTTTAATGGAATGTCATGTCTTGGAATGGAATGTCATGTCTTTTAATGGAATATCAGGAATGTCATGTCTTTTATTGGAATGTCAGGAATGTCATGTCTTTTGATGGAATGTCAGGAATGTCATGTCTTTTATTGGAATGTCAGGAATGTCATGTCTTTTAATGGAATGTCATGTCTTTTGATGGAATGTCAGGAATGTCATGTCTTTTAATGGAATGTCATGTCTTTTAATGGAATGTCAGGAATGTCATGTCTTTTATTGGAATGTCATGTCTTGGAATGGAATCTCAGCAATGTCATGTCTTTTAATGGAATGTAAGGAATGTCATGTCTTGGAATGGAATGTCAGGAATGTCATGTCTTTTAATAGAATGTCATGTCTTTTAATGGAATGTCATGTCTTGGAATGGAATGTCAGGAATGTCATGTCTTGGAATGGAATGTCAGGAATGTCATGTCTTTTATTGGAATGTCAGGAATGTCATGTCTTTTATTGGAATGTCATGTCTTTTATTGGAATGTCAGGTTGTCATGTCTTTTAATGGAATGTCATGTCTTTTATTGGAATGTCATGTCTTTTAATGGAATGTCAGGAATGTCATGTCTTTTATTGGAATATCAGGAATGTCATGTCTTGTAATGGAATATCAGGAATGTCATGTCTTAATGGAATGTCAGGAATGTCATGTCTTTTATTGGAATGTCAGGAATATCATGTCTTTTAATGGAATGTCATGTCTTTTAATGGAATGTCAGGAATGTCATGTCTTAATGGAATGTCAGGAATGTCATGTCTTTTATTGGAATGTCAGGAATGTCATGTCTTTTAATGGAATGTCATGTCTTTTACTGGAATGTAAGGCATGTCATGTCTTTTATTGGAATGTCAGGAATGTCATGTCTTTTAATGGAATGTCATGTCTTTTATTGGAATGTCAGGAATGTCATGTCTTTTATTGGAATGTCAGGAATGTCATGTCTTTTAATGGAATGTCATGTCTTTTAATGGAATGTAAGGAATGTCATGTCTTTTATTGGAATGTCAAGAATGTCATGTCTTTTATTGGAATGTCAGGAATGTCATGTCTTTTAATGGAATGTCATGTCTTGGAATGTCATGTCTTTTAATGGAATATCAGGAATGTCATATCTTTTATTGGAATGTCAGGAATGTCATGTCTTTTGGTGGAATGTCAGGAATATCATGTCTTTTATTGGAATGTCAGGAATGTCATGTCTTTTAATGGAATGTCATGTCTTTTGATGGAATGTCAGGAATGTCATGTCTTTTAATGGAATGTCATGTCTTTTAATGGAATGTCAGGAATGTCATGTCTTTTAATGGAATGTCATGTCTTGGAATGGAATCTCAGGAATGTCATGTCTTTTAATGGAATGTAAGGAATGTCATGTCTTGGAATGGAATGTCAGGAATGTCATGTCTTTTAATGGAATGTCATGTCTTTTAATGGAATGTCATGTCTTGGAATGGAATGTCAGGAATGTCATGTCTTGGAATGGAATGTCAGGAATGTCATGTCTTTTATTGGAATGTCAGGAATGTCATGTCTTTTATTGGAATGTCATGTCTTTTAATGGAATGTCAGGAATGTCATGTCTTTTAATGGAATGTCAGGAATGTCATGTCTTTTAATGTAATGTCATGTCTTTTAATGGAATATCCAGAATGTCATGTCTTTTAATGGAATGTCAGGAATGTCATGTCTTTTATTGGAATATCAGGAATGTCATGTCTTGGAATGGAATGTCAGGAATGTCATGTCTTTTAATGGAATGTCATGTCTTGGAATGGAATGTCATGTCTTTCATTGGAATGTCAGGAATGTCATGTCTTTTAATGGAATGTCATGTCTTGGAATGGAATGTCAGGAATGTCATGTCTTTTAATGGAAGTCATGTCTTGGAATGGAATGTCATGTCTTTTAATGGAATGTCAGGAATGTCATGTCTTTTAATGGAAGTCATGTCTTGGAATGGAATGTCATGTCTTTTAATGGAATGTCAGGAATGTCATGTCTTTTATTGGAATGTCAAGAATGTCATGTCTTTTAATGGAATGTCAGGAATGTCATGTCTTTTATTGGAATGTCAGGTTGTCATGTCTTTTAATGGAATGTCATGTCTTTTATTGGAATGTCATGT
This sequence comes from Triturus cristatus, assembly GCF_964204655.1. Lineage (NCBI taxonomy): Eukaryota > Metazoa > Chordata > Amphibia > Caudata > Salamandridae > Triturus > Triturus cristatus. The sequence goes on along the minus strand of NC_140594.1, from coordinate 707,923,995 downwards.
CTTTTAATGGAATGTCAGGAATGTCATGTCTTTTATTGGAATGTCAGGAATGTCATGTCTTTTAATGGAATGTCATGTCTTTTAATGGAATGTAAGGCATGTCATGTCTTTTATTGGAATGTCAGGAATGTCATGTCTTTTAATGGAATGTCATGTCTTTTATTGGAATGTCAGGAATGTCATGTCTTTTATTGGAATGTCAGGAATGTCATGTCTTTTAATGGAATGTCATGTCTTTTAATGGAATGTAAGGAATGTCATGTCTTTTATTGGAATGTCAGGAATGTCATGTCTTTTATTAGAATGTCAGGAATGTCATGTCTTTTAATGGAATGTCATGTCTTGGAATGGAATGTCAGGAATGTCATGTCTTTTAATGGAAGTCATGTCTTGGAATGGAATGTCATGTCTTTTAATGGAATGTCAGGAATGTCATGTCTTTTATTAGAATGTCAAGAATGTCATGTCTTTTAATGGAATGTCAGGAATGTCATGTCTTTTATTGGAATGTCAAGTTGTCATGTCTTTTAATGGAATGTCATGTCTTTTATTGGAATGTCATATCTTTTAATGGAATGTCAGGAATGTCATGTCTTTTATTGGAATATCAGGAATGTCATGTCTTTTAATGGAATGTCAGGAATGTCATGTCTTTTAATGGAATGTCATGTCTTTTAACGGAATGTCAGGAATGTCATGTCTGAATGGAATGTCAGGAATGTCATGTCTTTTATTGGAATGTCAGGAATGTCATGTCTTTTAATGGAATGTCATGTCTTTTAATGGAATGTCAGGAATGTCAGGAATGTCATGTCTTTTAATGGAATGTCAGGAATGTCATGTCTTTTATTGGAATGTCAGGAATGTCATGTCTTTTATTGGAATGTCAGGAATGTCATGTCTTTTATTGGAATGCCATGTCTTTTATTGGAATGTCAGGAATGTCATGTCTTTTAATGGAATGTCATGTCTTGGAATGGAATCTCAGGAATGTCATGTCTTTTAATGGAATGTAAGGAATGTCATGTCTTGGAATGGAATGTCAGGAATGTCATGTCTTTTAATGGAATGTCATGTCTTGGAATGGAATGTCATGTCTTTTAATGGAATATCAGGAATGTCATGTCTTTTGTACGAATGTCAATAATGTCATGTCTTTTGATGGAATGTCAGGAATGTCATGTCTTTTATTGGAATGTCAGGAATGTCATGTCTTTTAATGGGATGTCATGTCTTTTGATGGAATGTCAGGAATGTCATGTCTTTTAATGGAATGTCAGGAATGTCATGTCTTTTAATGGAATGTCATGTCTTGGAATGGAATCTCAGGAATGTCATGTCTTTTATTGGAATGTCAAGGAATGTCATGACTTGGAATGGAATGTCAGGAATGTCATGTCTTTTAATGTAAGTCATGTCTTGGAATGGAATGTCATGTCTTTTAATGGAATGTCAGGAATGTCATGTCTTTTATTGGAATGTCAAGAATGTCATGTCTTTTAATGGAATGTCAGGAATGTCATGTCTTTTATTGGAATGTCAGGTTGTCATGTCTTTTAATGGAATGTCATGTCTTTTATTGGAATGTCATGTCTTTTAATGGAATGTCAGGAATGTCATGTCTTTTATTGGAATATCAGGAATGTCATGTCTTTTAATGGAATGTCAGGAATGTCATGTCTTTTAATGGAATGTCATGTCTTTTAATGGAATGTCAGGAATGTCATGTCTTAATGGAATGTCAGGAATGTCATGTCTTTTATTGGAATGTCAGGAATGTCATGTCTTTTAATGGAATGTCATGTCTTTTAATGGAATGTAAGGCATGTCATGTCTTTTATTGGAATGTCAGGAATGTCATGTCTTTTATTGGAATGTCATGTCTTTTATTGGAATGTCAGGAATGTCATGTCTTTTATTGGAATGTTAGGAATGTCATGTCTTTTAATGGAATGTCATGTCTTTTAATGGAATGTAAGGAATGTCATGTCTTTTATTGGAATGTCAGGAATGTCATGTCTTTTATTGGAATGTCAGGAATGTCATGTCTTTTAATGGAATGTCATGTCTTGGAATGGAATGTCAGGAATGTCATGTCTTTTAATGGAAGTCATGTCTTGGAATGGAATGTCATGTCTTTTAATGGAATGTCAGGAATGTCATGTCTTTTATTGGAATGTCAAGAATGTCATGTCTTTTATTGGAATGTCAAGAATGTCATGTCTTTTAATGGAATGTCAGGAATGTCATGTCTTTTATTGGAATGTCAGGTTGTCATGTCTTTTAATGGAATGTCATGTCTTTTATTGGAATGTCATGTCTTTTAATGGAATGTCAGGAATGTCATGTCTTTTATTGGAATATCAGGAATGTCATGTCTTGTAATGGAATGTCAGGAATGTCATGTCTTAATGGAATGTCAGCAATGTCATGTCTTTTATTGGAATGTCAGGAATGTCATGTCTTTTAATGGAATGTCATGTCTTTTAATGGAATGTCAGGAATGTCATGTCTTAATGGAATGTCAGGAATGTCATGTCTTTTATTGGAATGTCAGGAATGTCATGTCTTTTAATGGAATGTCATGTCTTTTACTGGAATGTAAGGCATGTCATGTCTTTTATTGGAATGTCAGGAATGTCATGTCTTTTAATGGAATGTCATGTCTTTTATTGGAATGTCAGGAATGTCATGTCTTTTATTGGAATGTCAGGAATGTCATGTCTTTTAATGGAATGTCATGTCTTTTAATGGAATGTAAGGAATGTCATGTCTTTTATTGGAATGTCAGGAATGTCATGTCTTTTATTGGAATGTCAGGAATGTCATGTCTTTTAGTGGAATGTCATGTCTTGGAATGTCATGTCTTTTAATGGAATATCAGGAATGTCATGTCTTTTATTGGAATGTCAGGAATGTCATGTCTTTTGGTGGAATGTCAGGAATGTCATGTCTTTTATTGGAATGTCAGGAATGTCATGTCTTTTAATGGAATGTCATGTCTTTTGATGGAATGTCAGGAATGTCATGTCTTTTAATGGAATGTCATGTCTTTTAATGGAATGTCAGGAATGTCATGTCTTTTAATGGAATGTCATGTCTTGGAATGGAATCTCAGGAATGTCATGTCTTTTAATGAAATGTAAGGAATGTCATGTCTTGGAATGGAATGTCAGGAATGTCATGTCTTTTAATGGAATGTCATGTCTTTTAATGGAATGTCATGTCTTGGAATGGAATGTCAGGAATGTCATGTCTTGGAATGGAATGTCAGGAATGTCATGTCTTTTATTGGAATGTCAGGAATGTCATGTCTTTTATTGGAACGTCATGTCTTTTAATGGAATGTCAGGAATGTCATGTCTTTTAATGGAATGTCAGGAATGTCATGTCTTTTAATGTAATGTCATGTCTTTTAATGGAATATCCGGAATGTCATGTCTTTTAATGGAATGTCAGGAATGTCATGTCTTTTATTGGAATGTCAGGAATGTCATGTCTTTTATTGGAATATCAGGAATGTCATGTCTTGGAATGGAATGTCAGGAATGTCATGTCTTTTAATGGAATGTCATGTCTTGGAATGGAATGTCATGTCTTTTAATGGAATGTCAGGAATGTCATGTCTTTTATTGGAATGTCAGGAATGTCATGTCTTTTAATGTAATGTCATGTCTTTTAATGGAATGTCAGGAATTTCATGTCTTTTAATAGAATGTCAGGAATGTCATGTCTTTTATTGGAATATCAGGAATGTCATGTCTTGGAATGGAATGTCAGGAATGTCATGTCTTTTAATGGAATGTCATGTCTTTTATTGGAATGTCAGGAATGTCATGTCTTTAATTGGAATGTCAGGAATGTCATGTCTTTTAATGGAATGTCATGTCTTTTAATGGAATGTAAGGAATGTCATGTCTTGGAATGGAATGTCAGGAATGTCATGTCTTGGAATGGAATGTCAGGAATGTCATGTCTTTTATTGGAATGTCAGGAATGTCATGTCTTTTATTGGAATGTCATGTCTTTTAATGGAATGTCAGGAATGTCATGTCTTTTATTGGAATGTCAGGAATGTCATGTCTTTTATTGGAATGTCATGTCTTTTATTGGAATGTCAGGAATGTCATGTCTTTTATTGGAATGTCAAGGAATGTCATGTCTTGGAATGGAATGTCAGGAAAGTCATGTCTTTTAATGGAATGTCATGTCTTGGAATGGAATGTCATGTCTTTTAATGGAATGTCAGAATTGTCATGTCTTTTATTGGAATGTCAGGAATGTCATGTCTTTTATTGGAATGTCATGTCTTAGAATGGAATGTCATGTCTTTTAATGGAATGTCAGGAATGTCATGTCTTTTATTGGAATGTCAGGAATGTTATGTCTTTTAATGAAATGTCAGGAATGTCATGTCTTTTATTGGAATATCAGGAATGTCATGCCTTTAAATGGAATGTCATGTCTTTTGATGGAATGTCAGGAATGTCATGTCTTTTAATGGAATGTCATGTCTTTTAATGGAATGTCAGGAATGTCATGTCTTTTAATGGAATGTCATGTCTTGGAATGGAATCTCAGGAATGTCATGTATTTTAATGGAATGTTAGGAATGTCATGTCTTTTAATGGAATGTCAGGAATGTCATGTCTTTTGATGGAAAGTCAGGAATGTCATGTCTTTTAATGGAATGTCATGTCTTGGAATGGAATCTCAGGAATGTCATGTCTTTTAATGGAATGTCAGGAATGTCATGTCTTTTATTGGAATGTCAGGAATGTCATGTCTTTTAATGGAATGTCATGTCTTGGAATGGAATGTCATGTCTTTTAATGGAATGTCAGGAATGTCATGTCTTTTATTGGAATGTCATGTCTTTTAATGGAATGTCATGTCTTTTAATGGAATGTCAGGAATGTCATGTCTTTTAATGGAATGTCATGTCTTGGAATGGAATCTCAGGAATGTCATGTCTTTTAATGGAATGTCAGGAATGTCATGTCTTTTAATGGAATGTCAGGAATGTCATGTCTTTTAATGGAAGGACATGTCTTTTGATGGAATGTCAGGAATGTCATGTCTTTTAATGGAATGTCATATCTTGGAATGGAATGTCAGGAATGTCATGTCTTTTAATCGAATGTCAGGAATGTCATGTCTTTTAATGGAATGTCAGGAATGTCATGTCTTTTATTGGAATGTCAGGAATGTCATGTCTTTTATTGGAATGTCATGTCTTTTAATGGAATGTCAGGAATGTCATGTCTTTTAATGGAATGTCAGGAATGTCATGTATTTTAATGGAATGTCATGTCTTTTAATGGAATGTCAGGAATGTCATGTCTTTTATTGGAATGTCAGGAATGTCATGTCTTTTAATGGAATGTCATGTCTTGGAATGGAATGTCATGTCTTTTAATGGAATGTCATGTCTTTTAATGGAATGTCAGGAATGTCATGTCTTTTATTGGAATGTCAGGAACGTCATGTCTTTTAATGGAATGTCATGTCTTTTAATGGAATGTAAGGAATGTCATGTCTTGGAATGGAATGTCAGGAATGTCATGTCTTTTATTGGAATGTCAGGAATGTCATGTCTTGGAATGGAATGTCAGGAATGTCATGTCTTTTAATGGAATGTCATGTCTTGGAATGGAATGTCAGGAATGTCATGTCTTGGAATGGAATGTCAGGAATGTCATGTCTTTTATTGGAATGTCAGGAATGTCATGTCTTTTATTGGAATGTCATGTCTTTTAATGGAATGTCAGGAATGTCATGTCTTTTAATGGAATGTCAGGAATGTCATGTCTTTTAATGGAATGTCATGTCTTTTAATGGAATGTCCGGAATGTCATGTCTTTTAATGGAATGTCAGGAATGTCATGTCTTTTATTGGAATGTCAGGAATGTCATGTCTTTTATTGGAATATCAGGAATGTCATGTCTTGGAATGGAATGTCAGGAATGTCATGTCTTTTAATGGAATGTCATGTCTTAGAATGGAATGTCATGTCTTTTAATGGAATGTCAGGAATGTCATGTCCTTTATTGGAATGTCAGGAATGTCATGTCTTTTATTGGAATGTCAGGAATGTCATGTCTTTTAATGGAATGTCATGTCTTTTAATAGAATGTAAGGAATGTCATGTCTTGGAATGGAATGTCAGGAATGTCATGTCTTTTATTTGAATGTCAGGAATGTCATGTCTTTTAATGGAATGTCAGGAATGTCATGTCTTTTATTGGAATATCAGGAATGTCATGTCTTTTAATGGAATGTCATGTCTTGGAATGGAATGTCAGGAATGTCATGTCTTGGAATGGAATGTCAGGAATGTCATGTCTTTTATTGGAATGTCAGGAATGTCATGTCTTTTATTGGAATGTCAGGAATGTCATGTCTTTTATTGGAATGTCATGTCTTTTAATGGAATGTCAGGAATGTCATGTCTTTTAATGGAATGTCAGGAATGTCATGTCTTTTAATGGAATGTCATGTCTTTTAATGGAATGTCAGGAATGTCATGTCTTTTAATGGAATGTCAGGAATGTCATGTCTTTTAATGGAATGTCAGGAATGTCATGTCTTTTAATGGAATGTCAGGAATGTCATGTCTTTTATTGGAATGTCAGGAATGTCATGTCTTTTATTGGAATATCATGTCTTTTATTGGAATGTCAGGAATGTCATGTCTTTTATTGGAATGTCAAGGAATGTCATGTCTTGGAATTGAATGTCAGGAATATCATGTCTTTTAATGGAATGTCATGTCTTTTAATGGAATGTCAGGAATGTCATGTCTTTTATTGGAATGTCAGGTTGTCATGTCTTTTAATGGAATGTCATGTCTTTTATTGGAATGTCATGTCTTTTAATGGAATGTCAGGAATGTCATGTCTTTTATTGGAATGTCAGGAATGTCATGTCTTGTAATGGAATGTCAGGAATGTCATGTCTTTTAATGGAATGTCATGTCTTTTAATGGAATGTCAGGAATGTCATGTCTTAATGGAATGTCAGGAATGTCATGTCTTTTATTGGAATGTCAGGAATGTCATGTCTTTTAATGGAATGTCATGTCTTTTAATGGAATGTTAGGCATGCCATGTCTTTTATTGGAATGTCAGGAATGTCATGTCTTTTAATGGAATGTCATGTCTTTTATTGGAATGTCAGGAATGTCATGTCTTTTATTGGAATGTCAGGAATGTCATGTCTTTTAATGGAATGTCATGTCTTTCAATGGAATGTAAGGAATGTCATGTCTTTTATTGGAATGTCAGGAATGTCATGTCTTTTATTGGAATATCAGGAATGTCATGTCTTTTAATGGAATGTCATGTCTTGGAATGGAATGTCATGTCTTTTAATGGAATATCAGGAATGTCATGTCTTTTATTGGAATGTCAGGAATGTCATGTCTTTTGATGGAATGTCAGGAATGTCATGTCTTTTATTGGAATGTCAGGAATGTCATGTCTTTTAATGGAATGTCATGTCTTTTGATGGAATGTCAGGAATGTCATGTCTTTTAATGGAATGTCATGTCTTTTAATGGAATGTCAGGAATGTCATGTCTTTTATTGGAATGTCATGTCTTGGAATGGAATCTCAGCAATGTCATGTCTTTTAATGGAATGTAAGGAATGTCATGTCTTGGAATGGAATGTCAGGAATGTCATGTCTTTTAATAGAATGTCATGTCTTTTAATGGAATGTCATGTCTTGGAATGGAATGTCAGGAATGTCATGTCTTGGAATGGAATGTCAGGAATGTCATGTCTTTTATTGGAATGTCAGGAATGTCATGTCTTTTATTGGAATGTCATGTCTTTTATTGGAATGTCAGGTTGTCATGTCTTTTAATGGAATGTCATGTCTTTTATTGGAATGTCATGTCTTTTAATGGAATGTCAGGAATGTCATGTCTTTTATTGGAATATCAGGAATGTCATGTCTTGTAATGGAATGTCAGGAATGTCATGTCTTAATGGAATGTCAGGAATGTCATGTCTTTTATTGGAATGTCAGGAATATCATGTCTTTTAATGGAATGTCATGTCTTTTAATGGAATGTCAGGAATGTCATGTCTTAATGGAATGTCAGGAATGTCATGTCTTTTATTGGAATGTCAGGAATGTCATGTCTTTTAATGGAATGTCATGTCTTTTACTGGAATGTAAGGCATGTCATGTCTTTTATTGGAATGTCAGGAATGTCATGTCTTTTAATGGAATGTCATGTCTTTTATTGGAATGTCAGGAATGTCATGTCTTTTATTGGAATGTCAGGAATGTCATGTCTTTTAATGGAATGTCATGTCTTTTAATGGAATGTAAGGAATGTCATGTCTTTTATTGGAATGTCAGGAATGTCATGTCTTTTATTGGAATGTCAGGAATGTCATGTCTTTTAATGGAATGTCATGTCTTGGAATGTCATGTCTTTTAATGGAATATCAGGAATGTCATATCTTTTATTGGAATGTCAGGAATGTCATGTCTTTTGGTGGAATGTCAGGAATGTCATGTCTTTTATTGGAATGTCAGGAATGTCATGTCTTTTAATGGAATGTCATGTCTTTTGATGGAATGTCAGGAATGTCATGTCTTTTAATGGAATGTCATGTCTTTTAATGGAATGTCAGGAATGTCATGTCTTTTAATGGAATGTCATGTCTTGGAATGGAATCTCAGGAATGTCATGTCTTTTAATGGAATGTAAGGAATGTCATGTCTTGGAATGGAATGTCAGGAATGTCATGTCTTTTAATGGAATGTCATGTCTTTTAATGGAATGTCATGTCTTGGAATGGAATGTCAGGAATGTCATGTCTTGGAATGGAATGTCAGGAATGTCATGTCTTTTATTGGAATGTCAGGAATGTCATGTCTTTTATTGGAATGTCATGTCTTTTAATGGAATGTCAGGAATGTCATGTCTTTTAATGGAATGTCAGGAATGTCATGTCTTTTAATGTAATGTCATGTCTTTTAATGGAATATCCAGAATGTCATGTCTTTTAATGGAATGTCAGGAATGTCATGTCTTTTATTGGAATGTCAGGAATGTCATGTCTTTTATTGGAATATCAGGAATGTCATGTCTTGGAATGGAATGTCAGGAATGTCATGTCTTTTAATGGAATGTCATGTCTTGGAATGGAATGTCATGTCTTTTAATGGAATGTCAGGAATGTCATGTCTTTTATTGGAATGTCAGGAATGTCATGTCTTTTAATGTAATGTCATGTCTTTTAATGGAATGTCAGGAATGTCATGTCTTTTAATAGAATGTCAGGAATGTCATGTCTTTTATTGGAATATCAGGAATGTCATGTCTTGGAATGGAATGTCAGGAATGTCATGTCTTTTAATGGAATGTCATGTCTTTTATTGGAATGTCAGGAATGTCATGTCTTTAATTGGAATGTCAGGAATGTCATGTCTTTTAATGGAATGTCATGTCTTTTAATGGAATGTAAGGAATGTCATGTCTTGGAATGGAATGTCAGGAATGTCATGTCTTGGAATGGAATGTCAGGAATGTCATGTCTTTTATTGGAATGTCAGGAATGTCATGTGTTTTATTGGAATGTCATGTCTTTTAATGGAATGTCAGGAATGTCATGTCTTTTATTGGAATGTCAGGAATGTCATGTCTTTTATTGGAATGTCATGTCTTTTATTGGAATGTCAGGAATGTCATGTCTTTTATTGGAATGTCAAGGAATGTCATGTCTTGGAATGGAATGTCAGGAATGTCATGTCTTTTAATGGAATGTCATGTCTTGGAATGGAATGTCATGTCTTTTAATGGAATGTCAGAATTGTCATGTCTTTTATTGGAATGTCAGGAATGTCATGTCTTTTATTGGAATGTCATGTCTTAGAATGGAATGTCATGTCTTTTAATGGAATGTCAGGATTGTCATATCTTTTATTGGAATGTCAGGAATGTTATGTCTTTTAATGAAATGTCAGGAATGTCATGTCTTTTATTGGAATATCAGGAATGTCATGTCTTTTAATGGAATGTCATGTCTTTTGATGGAATGTCAGGAATGTCATGTCTTTTAATGGAATGTCATGTCTTTTAATGGAATGTCAGGAATGTCATGTCTTTTAATGGAATGTCATGTCTTGGAATGGAATCTCAGGAATGTCATGTATTTTAATGGAATGTCAGGAATGTCATGTCTTTTAATGGAATGTCAGGAATGTCATGTCTTTTGATGGAAAGTCAGGAATGTCATGTCTTTTAATGGAATGTCATGTCTTGGAATGGACTCTCAGGAATGTCATGTCTTTTAATGGAATGTCAGGAATGTCATGTCTTTTATTGGAATGTCAGGAATGTCATGTCTTTTAATGGAATGTCATGTCTTGGAATGGAATGTCATGTCTTTTAATGGAATGTCAGGAATGTCATGTCTTTTATTGGAATGTCATGTCTTTTAATGGAATGTCATGTCTTTTAATGGAATGTCAGGAATGTCATGTCTTTTAATGGAATGTCATGTCTTTTAATGGAATGTCATGTCTTGGAATGGAATCTCAGGAATGTCATGTCTTTTAATGGAATGTCAGGAATGTCATGTCTTTTAATGGAATGTCAGGAATGTCATGTCTTTTAATGGAAGGACATGTCTTTTGATGGAATGTCAGGAATGTCATGTCTTTTAATGGAATGTCATATCTTGGAATGGAATGTCAGGAATGTCATGTCTTTTAATAGAATGTCAGGAATGTCATGTCTTTTAATGGAATGTCAGGAATGTCATGTCTTTTATTGGAATGTCAGGAATGTCATGTCTTTTATTGGAATGTCATGTCTTTTAATGGAATGTCAGGAATGTCATGTCTTTTAATGGAATGTCAGGAATGTCATGTATTTTAATGGAATGTCATGTCTTTTAATGGAATGTCAGGAATGTCATGTCTTTTATTGGAATGTCAGGAATGTCATGTCTTTTAATGGAATGTCATGTCTTGGAACGGAATGTCATGTCTTTTAATGGAATGTCATGTCTTTTAATGGAATGTCAGGAATGTCATGTCTTTTATTGGAATGTCAGGAACGTCATGTCTTTTAATGGAATGTCATGTCTTTTAATGGAATGTAAGGAATGTCATGTCTTGGAATGGAATGTCAGGAATGTCATGTCTTTTATTGGAATGTCAGGAATGTCATGTCTTGGAATGGAATGTCAGGAATGTCATGTCTTTTAATGGAATGTCATGTCTTGGAATGGAATGTCAGGAATGTCATGTCTTGGAATGGAATGTCAGGAATGTCATGTCTTTTATTGGAATGTCAGGAATGTCATGTCTTTTATTGGAATGTCATGTCTTTTAATGGAATGTCAGGAATGTCATGTCTTTTAATGGAATGTCAGGAATGTCATGTCTTTTAATGGAATGTCATGTCTTTTAATGGAATGTCCGGAATGTCATGTCTTTTAATGGAATGTCAGGAATGTCATGTCTTTTATTGGAATGTCAGGAATGTCATGTCTTTTATTGGAATATCAGGAATGTCATGCCTTGGAATGGAATGTCAGGAATGTCATGTCTTTTAATGGAATGTCATGTCTTGGAATGGAATGTCATGTCTTTTAATGGAATGTCAGGAATGTCATGTCCTTTATTGGAATGTCAGGAATGTCATGTCTTTTATTGGAATGTCAGGAATGTCATGTCTTTTAATGGAATGTCATGTCTTTTAATAGAATGTAAGGAATGTCATGTCTTGGAATGGAATGTCAGGAATGTCATGTCTTTTATTTGAATGTCAGGAATGTCATGTCTTTTAATGGAATGTCAGGAATGTCATGTCTTTTATTGGAATATCAGGAATGTCATGTCTTTTAATGGAATGTCATGTCTTGGAATGGAATGTCAGGAATGTCATGTCTTGGAATGGAATGTCAGGAATGTCATGTCTTTTATTGGAATGTCAGGAATGTCATGTCTTTTATTGGAATGTCAGGAATGTCATGTCTTTTATTGGAATGTCATGTCTTTTAATGGAATGTCAGGAATGTCATGTCTTTTAATGGAATGTCAGGAATGTCATGTCTTTTAATGGAATGTCATGTCTTTTAATGGAATGTCAGGAATGTCATGTCTTTTAATGGAATGTCAGGAATGTCATGTCTTTTAATGGAATGTCAGGAATGTCATGTCTTTTAATGGAATGTCAGGAATGTCATGTCTTTTATTGGAATGTCAGGAATGTCATGTCTTTTATTGGAATGTCATGTCTTTTATTGGAATGTCAGGAATGTCATGTCTTTTATTGGAATGTCAAGGAATGTCATGTCTTGGAATTGAATGTCAGGAATATCATGTCTTTTAATGGAATGTCATGTCTTGGAATGGAATGTCATGTCTTTTAATGGAATGTCAGGAATGTCATGTCTTTTATTGGAATGTCAAGAATGTCATGTCTTTTAATGGAATGTCAGGAATGTCATGTCTTTTATTGGAATGTCAGGTTGTCATGTCTTTTAATGGAATGTCATGTCTTTTATTGGAATGTCATGTCTTTTAATGGAATGTCAGGAATGTCATGTCTTTTATTGGAATGTCAGGAATGTCATGTCTTTTAATGGAATGTCAGGAATGTCATGTCTTTTAATGGAATGTCATGTCTTTTAATGGAATGTCAGGAATGTCATGTCTTAATGGAATGTCAGGAATGTCATGTCTTTTATTGGAATGTCAGGAATGTCATGTCTTTTAATGGAATGTCATGTCTTTTAATGGAATGTTAGGCATGCCATGTCTTTTATTGGAATGTCAGGAATGTCATGTCTTTTAATGGAATGTCATGTCTTTTATTGGAATGTCAGGAATGTCATGTCTTTTATTGGAATGTCAGGAATGTCATGTCTTTTAATGGAATGTCATGTCTTTCAATGGAATGTAAGGAATGTCATGTCTTTTATTGGAATGTCAGGAATGTCATGTCTTTTATTGGAATGTCAGGAATGTCATGTCTTTTAATGGAATGTCATGTCTTGGAATGGAATGTCATGTCTTTTAATGGAATATCAGGAATGTCATGTCTTTTATTGGATTGTCAGGAATGTCATGTCTTTTGATGGAATGTCAGGAATGTCATGTCTTTTATTGGAATGTCAGGAATGTCATGTCTTTTAATGGAATGTCATGTCTTTTGATGGAATGTCAGGAATGTCATGTCTTTTAATGGAATGTCATGTCTTTTAATGGAATGTCAGGAATGTCATGTCTTTTATTGGAATGTCATGTCTTGGAATGGAATCTCAGCAATGTCATGTCTTTTAATGGAATGTAAGGAATGTCATGTCTTGGAATGGAATGTCAGGAATGTCATGTCTTTTAATAGAATGTCATGTCTTTTAATGGAATGTCATGTCTTGGAATGGAATGTCAGGAATGTCATGTCTTGGAATGGAATGTCAGGAATGTCATGTCTTTTATTGGAATGTCAGGAATGTCATGTCTTTTATTGGAATGTCATGTCTTTTAATGGAATGTCAGGAATGTCATGTCTTTTAATGGAATGTCAGGAATGTCATGTCTTTTAATGGAATGTCAGGAATGTCATGTCTTTTATTGGAATGTCATGTCTTTTATTGGAATGTCAGGAATGTCATGTCTTTTATTGGAATGTCAAGGAATGTCATGTCTTGGAATGGAATGTCAGGAATGTCATGTCTTTTAATGGAATGTCATGTCTTGGAATGGAATGTCATGTCTTTTAATGGAATGTCAGGAATGTCATGTCTTCTATTGGAATGTCAGGAATGGCATGTCTTTTAATGGAATGTCAGGAATGTCATGTCTTTTATTGGAATGTCAGGTTGTTATGTCTTTTAATGGAATGTCATGTCTTTTATTGGAATGTCATGTCTTTTAATGGAATGTCAGGAATGTCATGTCTTTTATTGGAATGTCAGGAATGTCATGTCTTTAAATGGAATGTCAGGAATGTCATGTCTTTTAATGGAATGTCATGTCTTTTAATGGAATGTCATGTCTTGGAATGGAATGTCAGGAATGTCATGTCTTGGAATGGAATGTCAGGAATGTCATGTCTTTTATTGGAATGTCAGGAATGTCATGTCTTTTATTGGAATGTCGTGTCTTTTAATGGAATGTCAGGAATGTCATGTCTTTTAATGGAATGTCAGGAATGTCATGTCTTTTAATGGAATGTCATGTCTTTTAATGGAATGTCCGGAATGTCATGTCTTTTAATGGAATGTCAGGAATGTCATGTCTTTTATTGGAATGTCAGGAATGTCATGTCTTTTATTGGAATATCAGGAATGTCATGTCTTGGAATGGAATGTCAGGAATGTCATGTCTTTTAATGGAATGTCATGTCTTGGAATGGAATGTCATGTCTTTTAATGGAATGTCAGGAATGTCATGTCCTTTATTGGAATGTCAGGAATGTCATGTCTTTTATTGGAATGTCAGGAATGTCATGTCTTTTAATGGAATGTCATGTCTTTTAATAGAATGTAAGGAATGTCATGTCTTGGAATGGAATGTCAGGAATGTCATGTCTTTTATTTGAATGTCAGGAATGTCATGTCTTTTAATGGAATGTCAGGAATGTCATGTCTTTTATTGGAATATCAGGAATGTCATGTCTTTTAATGGAATGTCATGTCTTGGAATGGAATGTCAGGAATGTCATGTCTTGGAATGGAATGTCAGGAATGTCATGTCTTTTATTGGAATGTCAGGAATGTCATGTCTTTTATTGGAATGTCAGGAATGTCATGTCTTTTATTGGAATGTCATGTCTTTTAATGGAATGTCAGGAATGTCATGTCTTTTAATGGAATGTCAGGAATGTCATGTCTTTTAATGGAATGTCATGTCTTTTAATGGAATGTCAGGAATGTCATGTCTTTTAATGGAATGTCAGGAATGTCATGTCTTTTAATGGAATGTCAGGAATGTCATGTCTTTTAATGGAATGTCAGGAATGTCATGTCTTTTATTGGAATGTCAGGAATGTCATGTCTTTTATTGGAATGTCATGTCTTTTATTGGAATGTCAGGAATGTCATGTCTTTTATTGGAATGTCAAGGAATGTCATGTCTTGGAATTGAATGTCAGGAATATCATGTCTTTTAATGGAATGTCATGTCTTGGAATAGAATGTCATGTCTTTTAATGGAATGTCAGGAATGTCATGTCTTTTATTGGAATGTCAAGAATGTCATGTCTTTTAATGGAATGTCAGGAATGTCATGTCTTTTATTGGAATGTCAGGTTGGCATGTCTTTTAATGGAATGTCATGTCTTTTATTGGAATGTCATGTCTTTTAATGGAATGTCAGGAATGTCATGTCTTTTATTGGAATGTCAGGAATGTCATGTCTTTTAATGGAATGTCAGGAATGTCATGTCTTGTAATGGAATGTCATGTCTTTTAATGGAATGTCAGGAATGTCATGTCTTAATGGAATGTCAGGAATGTCATGTCTTTTATTGGAATGTCAGGAATGTCATGTCTTTTAATGGAATGTCATGTCTTTTAATGGAATGTTAGGCATGCCATGTCTTTTATTGGAATGTCAGGAATGTCATGTCTTTTAATGGAATGTCATGTCTTTTATTGGAATGTCAGGAATGTCATGTCTTTTATTGGAATGTCAGGAATGTCATGTCTTTTAATGGAATGTCATGTCTTTCAATGGAATGTAAGGAATGTCATGTCTTTTATTGGAATGTCAGGAATGTCATGTCTTTTATTGGAATGTCAGGAATGTCATGTCTTTTAATGGAATGTCATGTCTTGGAATGGAATGTCATGTCTTTTAATGGAATATCAGGAATGTCATGTCTTTTATTGGAATGTCAGGAATGTCATGTCTTTTGATGGAATGTCAGGAATGTCATGTCTTTTATTGGAATGTCAGGAATGTCATGTCTTTTAATGGAATGTCATGTCTTTTGATGGAATGTCAGGAATGTCATGTCTTTTAATGGAATGTCATGTCTTTTAATGGAATGTCAGGAATGTCATGTCTTTTATTGGAATGTCATGTCTTGGAATGGAATCTCAGCAATGTCATGTCTTTTAATGGAATGTAAGGAATGTCATGTCTTGGAATGGAATGTCAGGAATGTCATGTCTTTTAATAGAATGTCATGTCTTTTAATGGAATGTCATGTCTTGGAATGGAATGTCAGGAATGTCATGTCTTGGAATGGAATGTCAGGAATGTCATGTCTTTTATTGGAATGTCAGGAATGTCGTCTTTTATTGGAATGTCATGTCTTTTAATGGAATGTCAGGAATGTCATGTCTTTTAATGGAATGTCAGGAATGTCATGTCTTTTATTGGAATGTCATGTCTTTTATTGGAATGTCAGGAATGTCATGTCTTTTATTGGAATGTCAGGAATGGCATGTCTTTTAATGGAATGTCAGGAATGTCATGTCTTTTATTGGAATGTCAGGTTGTTATGTCTTTTAATGGAATGTCATGTCTTTTATTGGAATGTCATGTCTTTTAATGGAATGTCAGGAATGTCATGTCTTTTATTGGAATGTCAGGAATGTCATGTCTTTTAATGGAATGTCAGGAATGTCATGTCTTTTAATGGAATGTCATGTCTTTTAATGGACTGTCATGTCTTTTAATGGAATGTCAGGAATGTCATGTCTTTTAATGGAATGTCAGGAATGTCATGTCTTTTATTGGAATGTCAGGAATGTCATGTCTTTTATTGGAATGTCATGTCTTTTATTGGAATGTCAGGAATGTCATGTCTTTTATTGGAATGTCAGGAATGTCATGTCTTTTATTAGAATGTCAGGAATGTCATGTCTTTTATTGGAATGTCAGGAATGTCATGTCTTTTAATGGAATGTCATGTCTTTTAATGGAATGTAAGGAATGTCATGTTTTGGAATGGAATGTCAGGAATGTCATGTCTTTTATTTGAATGTCAGGAATGTCATGTCTTTTAATGGAATGTCAGGAATGTCATGTCTTTTATTGGAATGTCAGGAATGTCATGTCTTTTAATGGAATATCATGTCTTGGAATGGAATGTCAGGAATGTCATGTCTTGGAATGGAATGTCAGGAATGTCATGTCTTTTATTGGAATGTCAGGAATGTCATGTCTTTTATTGGGATGTCATGTCTTTTAATGGAATGTCAGGAATGTCATGTCTTTTAATGGAATGTCAGGAATGTCATGTCTTTTAATAGAATGTCAGGAATGTCATGTCTTTTATTGGAATGTCAGGAATGTCATGTCTTTTATTGGAATGTCATGTCTTTTATTGGAATGTCAGGAATGTCATGTCTTTTATTGGAATTTCAAGGAATGTCATGTCTTGGAATGGAATGTCAGGAATGTCATATCTTTTAATGGAATGTCATATCTTGGAATGGAATGTCATGTCTTTTAATGGAATGTTAGGAATGTCATGTCTTTTATTGGAATGTCAGGAATGTCATGTCTTTTAATGGAATGTTAGGAATGTCATGTCTTTTAGTGGAATGTCAGGTTGTTATGTCTTTTAATGGAATGGCATGTCTTTTATTGGAATGTCATGTCTTTTAATGGAATGTCAGGAATGTCATGTCTTTTATTGGAATGTCAGGAATGTCATGTCTTTTAATGGAATGTCAGGAATGTCATGTCTTTTAATGGAATGTCATGTCTTTTAATGGAATGTCATGTCTTTTAATGGAATGTCAGGAATGTCATGTCTTTTAATGGAATGTCAGGAATGTCATGTCTTTTATTGGAATGTCATGTCTTTTATTGGAATGTCAGGAATGTCATGTCTTTTGATGGAATGTCAGGAATGTCATGTCTTTTGATGGAATGTCATGTCTTGGAATGGAATGTCAGGAATGTCATGTCTTTTAATGGAATGTCAGGAATGTCATGTCTTTTATTGGAATGTCAGGAATGTCATGTCTTTTGATGGAATGTCAGGAATGTCATGTCTTTTGATGGAATGTAAGGAATGTCATGTCTTTTGATGGAATGTCATGTCTTTTAATGGAATGTCAGGAATGTCATGTCTTTTATTGGAATGTCAGGAATGTCATGTCTTTTATTGGAATGTCATGTCTTTTAATGGAATGTCAGGAATGTCATGTCTTTTAATGGAATGTCAGGAATGTCATGTCTTTTAATGGAATGTCATGTCTTTTAATGGAATGTCAGGAATGTCATGTCTTTTAATGGAATGTCATGTCTTGGAATGGAATGTCATGTCTTTTAATGGAATGTCAGGAATGTCATGTCTTTTATTGGAATGTCAGGAATGTCATGTCTTTTAATGGAATGTCGGGAATGTCATGTCTTTTATTGGAATGTCAGGTTGTCATGTCTTTTAATGGAATGTCATGTCTTTTAATGGAATGTAAGGAATGTCATGTCTTGGAATGGAATGTCAGGAATGTCATGTCTTTTAATGGAATGTCAGGAATGTCATGTCTTTTAATGGAATGTCAGGAATGTCATGTCTTTTAATGGAATGTCATGTCTTTTAATGGAATGTCAGGAATGTCATGTCTTTTATTGGAATGTCAGGAATGTCATGTCTTGGAATGGAATGTCAGGAATGTCATGTCTTTTAATGGAATGTCATGTCTTGGAATGGAATGTCATGTCTTTTAATGGAATGTCAGGAATGTCATGTCTTTTATTGGAATGTCAGGAATGTCATGTCTTTTAATGGAATGTCATGTCTTTTAATGGAATGTAAGGAATGTCATGTCTTTTATTGGAATGTCAGGAATGTCATGTCTTTTAATGGAATGTCATGTCTTTTATTGGAATGTCAGGAATGTCATGTCTTTTATTGGAATGTCAGGAATGTCATGTCTTTTAATGGAATGTCATGTCTTTTAATGGAATGTAAGGAATGTCATGTCTTTTATTGGAATGTCAGGAATGTCATGTCTTTTATTGGAATGTCAGGAATGTCATGTCTTTTATTGGAATGTCATGTCTTAGAATGGCATGTTATGTCTTTTAATGGAATGTCAGGAATGTCATGTCTTTAATTGGAATGTCAGGAATGTTATGTCTTTTAATGAAATGTCAGGAATGTCATGTCTTTTATTGGAATGTCAGGAATGTCATGTCTTTTAATGGAATGTCAGGAATGTCATGTCTTTTAATGGAATGTCATGTCTTTTAATGGAATGTCAGGAATGTCATGTCTTTTAATGGAATGTCATGTCTTGGAATGGAATCTCAGGAATGTCATGTCTTTTAATGGAATGTCAGGAATGTCATGTCTTTTAATGGAATGTCAGGAATGTCATGTCTTTTGATGGAAAGTCAGGAATGTCATGTCTTTTAATGGAATGTCATGTCTTGGAATGGAATCTCAGGAATGTCATGTCTTTTAATGGAATGTCAGGAATGTCATGTCTTTTATTGGAATGTCAGGAATGTCATGTCTTTTAATGGAATGTCATGTCTTGGAATGGAATGTCAGGAATGTCATGTCTTTTAATGGAATGTCAGGAATGTCATGTCTTTTAATGGAATGTCAGGAATGTCATGTCTTTTAATGGAATGTCATGTCTTTTAATGGAAAGTCAGGAATGTCATGTCTTTTAATGGAATGTCAGGAATGTCATGTCTTTTATTGGAATGTCAGGAATGTCATGTCTTGGAATGGAATGTCAGGAATGTCATGTCTTTTAATGGAATGTCATGTCTTGGAATGGAATGTCATGTCTTTTAATGGAATGTCAGGAATGTCATGTCTTTTATTGGAATGTCAGGAATGTCATGTCTTTTAAAGGAATGTCAGGAATGTCATGTCTTTTATTGGAATGTCAGGAATGTCATGTCTTTTAATGGAATGTCTTGTCTTTTAATGGAATGTAAGGAATGTCATGTCTTTTATTGGAATGTCAGGAATGTCATGTCTTTTAATGGAATGTCATGTCTTTTAATGGAATATCAGGAATGTCATGTCTTTTATTGGAATGTCAGGAATGTCATGTCTTTTGATGGAATGTCAGGAATGTCATGTCTTTTATTGGAATGTCAGGAATGTCATGTCTTTTAATGGAATGTCATGTCTTTTGATGGAATGTCAGGAATGTCATGTCTTTTAATGGAATGTCATGTCTTTTAATGGAATGTCAGGAATGTCATGTCTTTTATTGGAATGTCATGTCTTGGAATGGAATCTCAGCAATGTCATGTCTTTTAATGGAATGTAAGAAATGTCATGTCTTGGAATGGAATGTCAGGAATGTCATGTCTTTTAATGGAATGTCATGTCTTTTAATGGAATGTCATGTCTTGGAATGGAATGTCAGGAATGTCATGTCTTGGAATGGAATGTCAGGAATGTCATGTCTTTTATTGGAATGTCAGGAATGTCATGTCTTTTATTGGAATGTCATGTCTTTTAATGGAATGTCAGGAATGTCATGTCTTTTAATGGAATGTCAGGAATGTCATGTCTTTTATTGGAATGTCATGTCTTTTATTGGAATGTCAGGAATGTCATGTCTTTCATTGGAATGTCAAGGAATGTCATGTCTTGGAATGGAATGTCAGGAATGTCATGTCTTTTAATGGAATGTCATGTCTTGGAATGGAATGTCATGTCTTTTAATGGAATGTCAGGAATGTCATGTCTTCTATTGGAATGTCAGGTTGTTATGTCTTTTAATGGAATGTCATGTCTTTTATTGGAATGTCATGTCTTTTAATGGAATGTCAGGAATGTCATGTCTTTTATTGGAATGTCAGGAATGTCATGTCTTTTAATGGAATGTCAGGAATGTCATGTCTTTTAATGGAATGTCATGTCTTTTAATGGAATGTCATGTCTTTTAATGGAATGTCAGGAATGTCATGTCTTTTAATGGAATGTCAGGAATGTCATGTCTTTTATTGGAATGTCAGGAATGTCATGTCTTTTATTGGAATGTCATGTCTTTTATTGGAAGTCAGGAATGTCATGTCTTTTATTGGAATGTCAGGAATGTCATGTCTTTTGATGGAATGTCAGGAATGTCATGTCTTTTATTAGAATGTCAGGAATGTCATGTCTTTTATTGGAATGTCAGGAATGTCATGTCTTTTAATGGAATGTCATGTCTTTTAATGGAATATCAGGAATGTCATGTCTTGGAATGGAATGTCAGGAATGTCATGTCTTTTAATGGAATGTCATGTCTTCTAATGGAATGTCAGGAATGTCATGTCTTTTATTGGAATGTCAGGAATGTCATGTCTTTAATTGGAATGTCAGGAATGTCATGTCTTTTAATGGAATGTCATGTCTTTTAATGGAATGTAAGGAATGTCATGTCTTGGAATGGAATGTCAGGAATGTCATGTCTTTTATTTAAATGTCAGGAATGTCATGTATTTTAATGGAATGTCAGGAATGTCATGTCTTTTAATGGAATGTAAGGAATGTCATGTCTTTTATTGGAATGTCAGGAATGTCATGTCTTTTAATGGAATGTCATGTCTTTTATTGGAATGTCAGGAATGTCATGTCTTTTATTGGAATGTCAGAAATTTCATGTCTTTTAATGGAATGTCATGTCTTTTAATGGAATGTAAGGAATGTCATGTCTTTTATTGGAATGTCAGGAATGTCATGTCTTTTATTGGAATGTCAGGAATGTCATGTCTTAGAATGGAATGTCATGTCTTAGAATGGAATGTCATGTCTTTTAATGGAATGTCAGGAATGTCATGTCTTTTATTGGAATGTCAGGAATGTTATGTCTTTTAATGAAATGTCAGGAATGTCATGTCTTTTATTGGAATGTCAGGAATGTCATGTCTTTTAATGGAATGTCATGTCTTTTGATGGAATGTCAGGAATGTCATGTCTTTTAATGGAATGTCATGTCTTTTAATGGAATGTCAGGAATGTCATGTCTTTTAATGGAATGTCATGTCTTGGAATGGAATCTCAGGAATGTCATGTCTTTTAATGGAATGTCAGGAATGTCATGTCTTTTAATGGAATGTCAGGAATGTCATGTCTTTTGATGGAAAGTCAGGAATGTCATGTCTTTTAATGGAATGTCATGTCTTGGAATGGAATCTCAGGAATGTCATGTCTTTTAATGGAATGTCAGGAATGTCATGTCTTTTATTGGAATGTCAGGAATGTCATGTCTTTTAATGGAATGTCATGTCTTGGAATGGAATGTCATGTCTTTTAATGGAATGTCAGGAATGTCATGTCTTTTATTGGAATGTCAGGAATGTCATGTCTTTTATTGGAATGTCATGTCTTTTATTGGAATGTCAGGAATGTCATATCTTTTATTGGAATGTCAGGAATGTCATGTCTTTTGATGGAATGTCAGGAATGTCATGTCTTTTGATGGAATGTCATGTCTTGGAATGGAATGTCAGGAATGTCATGTCTTTTAATGGAATGTCAGGAATGTCATGTCTTTTATTGGAATGTCAGGAATGTCATGTCTTTTATTGAAATGTCAGGAATGTCATGTCTTTTGATGGAATGTCAGGAATGTCATGTCTTTTATTAGAATGTCAGGAATGTCATGTCTTTTATTGGAATGTCAGGAATGTCATGTCTTTTAATGGAATGTCATGTCTTTTAATGGAATGTAAGGAATGTCATGTCTTGGAATGGAATGTCAGGAATGTCATGTCTTTTATTTGAATGTCAGGAATGTCATGTCTTTTAATGGAATGTCAGGAATGTCATGTCTTTTATTGGAATGTCAGGAATGTCATGTCTTTTAATGGAATGTCATGTCTTGGAATGGAATGTCAGGAATGTCATGTCTTGGAATGGAATGTCAGGAATGTCATGTCTTTTATTGGAATGTCAGGAATGTCATGTCTTTTATTGGAATGTCATGTCTTTTAATGGAATGTCAGGAATGTCATGTCTTTTAATGGAATGTCAGGAATGTCATGTCTTTTATTGGAATGTCAGGAATGTCATGTCTTTTATTGGAATGTCAGGAATGTCATGTCTTTTGATGGAATGTCAGGAATGTCATGTCTTTTATTAGAATGTCAGGAATGTCATGTCTTTTATTGGAATGTCAGGAATGTCATGTCTTTTAATGGAATGTCATGTCTTTTGATGGAATGTAAGGAATGTCATGTCTTGGAATGGAATGTCAGGAATGTCATGTGTTTTAATGGAATGTCAGGAATGTCATGTCTTTTATTGGAATGTCAGGAATGTCATGTCTTTTAATGGAATGTCATGTCTTGGAATGGAATGTCAGGAATGTCATGTCTTGGAATGGAATGTCAGGAATGTCATGTCTTTTATTGGAATGTCAGGAATGTCATGTCTTTTATTGGAATGTCATGTCTTTTAATGGAATGTCAGGAATGTCATGTCTTTTAATGGAATGTCAGGAATGTCATGTCTTTTATTGGAATGTCAGGAATGTCATGTCTTTTATTGGAATGTCATGTTTTTAATGGAATGTCAGGAATGTCATGTCTTTTATTGGAATGTCATGTCTTTTATTGGAATGTCATGTCTTTTATTGGAATGTCAGGAATGTCATGTCTTTTATTGGAATTTCAAGGAATGTCATGTTTTGGAATGGAATGTCAGGAATGTCATGTCTTTTAATGGAATGTCATGTCTTGGAATGGAATGTCATGTCTTTTAATGGAATGTCAGGAATGTCATGTCTTTTATTGGAATGTCAGGTTGTTATGTCTTTTAATGGAATGTCATGTCTTTTATTGGAATGTCATGTCTTTTAATGGAATGTCAGGAATATCATGTCTTTTATTGGAATGTCAGGAATGTCATGTCTTTTAATGGAATGTCAGGAATGTCATGTCTTTTATTGGAATGTCAGGTTGTCATGTCTTTTAATGGAATGTCATGTCTTTTATTGGAATGTCATGTCTTTTAATGGAATGTCAGGAATGTCATGTCTTTTATTGGAATGTCAGGAATGTCATGTCTTTTAATGGAATGTCAAGAATGTCATGTCTTTTAATGGAATGTCATGTCTTTTAATGGAATGTCATGTCTTGGAATGGAATGTCAGGAATGTCATGTCTTGGAATGGAATGTCAGGAATGTCATGTCTTTTATTGGAATATCAGGAATGTCATGTCTTTTATTGGAATGTCGTGTCTTTTAATGGAATGTCAGGAATGTCATGTCTTTTAATGGAATGTCAGGAATGTCATGTCTTTTAATGGAATGTCATGTCTTTTAATGGAATGTCCGGAATGTCATGTCTTTTAATGGAATGTCAGGAATGTCATGTCTTTTATTGGAATGTCAGGAATGTCATGTCTTTTATTGGAATATCAGGAATGTCATGTCTTGGAATGGAATGTCAGGAATGTCATGTCTTTTAATGGAATGTCATGTCTTGGAATGGAATGTCATGTCTTTTAATGGAATGTCAGGAATGTCATGTCCTTTATTGGAATGTCAGGAATGTCATGTCTTTTATTGGAATGTCAGGAATGTCATGTCTTTTAATGGAATGTCATGTCTTTTAATAGAATGTAAGGAATGTCATGTCTTGGAATGGAATGTCAGGAATGTCATGTCTTTTATTTGAATGTCAGGAATGTCATGTCTTTTAATGGAATGTCAGGAATGTCATGTCTTTTATTGGAATATCAGGAATGTCATGTCTTTTAATGGAATGTCATGTCTTGGAATGGAATGTCAGGAATGTCATGTCTTGGAATGGAATGTCAGGAATGTCATGTCTTTTATTGGAATGTCAGGAATGTCATGTCTTTTATTGGAATGTCAGGAATGTCATGTCTTTTATTGGAATGTCATGTCTTTTAATGGAATGTCAGGAATGTCATGTCTTTTAATGGAATGTCAGGAATGTCATGTCTTTTAATGGAATGTCATGTCTTTTAATGGAATGTCAGGAATGTCATGTCTTTTAATGGAATGTCAGGAATGTCATGTCTTTTAATGGAATGTCAGGAATGTCATGTCTTTTATTGGAATGTCAGGAATGTCATGTCTTTTATTGGAATGTCATGTCTTTTATTGGAATGTCAGGAATGTCATGTCTTTTATTGGAATGTCAAGGAATGTCATGTCTTGGAATTGAATGTCAGGAATATCATGTCTTTTAATGGAATGTCATGTCTTGGAATAGAATGTCATGTCTTTTAATGGAATGTCAGGAATGTCATGTCTTTTATTGGAATGTCAAGAATGTCATGTCTTTTAATGGAATGTCAGGAATGTCATGTCTTTTATTGGAATGTCAGGTTGGCATGTCTTTTAATGGAATGTCATGTCTTTTATTGGAATGTCATGTCTTTTAATGGAATGTCAGGAATGTCATGTCTTTTATTGGAATGTCAGGAATGTCATGTCTTTTAATGGAATGTCAGGAATGTCATGTCTTGTAATGGAATGTCATGTCTTTTAATGGAATGTCAGGAATGTCATGTCTTAATGGAATGTCAGGAATGTCATGTCTTTTATTGGAATGTCAGGAATGTCATGTCTTTTAATGGAATGTCATGTCTTTTAATGGAATGTTAGGCATGCCATGTCTTTTATTGGAATGTCAGGAATGTCATGTCTTTTAATGGAATGTCATGTCTTTTATTGGAATGTCAGGAATGTCATGTCTTTTATTGGAATGTCAGGAATGTCATGTCTTTTAATGGAATGTCATGTCTTTCAATGGAATGTAAGGAATGTCATGTCTTTTATTGGAATGTCAGGAATGTCATGTCTTTTATTGGAATGTCAGGAATGTCATGTCTTTTAATGGAATGTCATGTCTTGGAATGGAATGTCATGTCTTTTAATGGAATATCAGGAATGTCATGTCTTTTATTGGAATGTCAGGAATGTCATGTCTTTTGATGGAATGTCAGGAATGTCATGTCTTTTATTGGAATGTCAGGAATGTCATGTCTTTTAATGGAATGTCATGTCTTTTGATGGAATGTCAGGAATGTCATGTCTTTTAATGGAATGTCATGTCTTTTAATGGAATGTCAGGAATGTCATGTCTTTTATTGGAATGTCATGTCTTGGAATGGAATCTCAGCAATGTCATGTCTTTTAATGGAATGTAAGGAATGTCATGTCTTGGAATGGAATGTCAGGAATGTCATGTCTTTTAATAGAATGTCATGTCTTTTAATGGAATGTCATGTCTTGGAATGGAATGTCAGGAATGTCATGTCTTGGAATGGAATGTCAGGAATGTCATGTCTTTTATTGGAATGTCAGGAATGTCATGTCTTTTATTGGAATGTCATGTCTTTTAATGGAATGTCAGGAATGTCATGTCTTTTAATGGAATGTCAGGAATGTCATGTCTTTTATTGGAATGTCATGTCTTTTATTGGAATGTCAGGAATGTCATGTCTTTTATTGGAATGTCAGGAATGGCATGTCTTTTAATGGAATGTCAGGAATGTCATGTCTTTTATTGGAATGTCAGGTTGTTATGTCTTTTAATGGAATGTCATGTCTTTTATTGGAATGTCATGTCTTTTAATGGAATGTCAGGAATGTCATGTCTTTTATTGGAATGTCAGGAATGTCATGTCTTTTAATGGAATGTCAGGAATGTCATGTCTTTTAATGGAATGTCATGTCTTTTAATGGACTGTCATGTCTTTTAATGGAATGTCAGGAATGTCATGTCTTTTAATGGAATGTCAGGAATGTCATGTCTTTTATTGGAATGTCAGGAATGTCATGTCTTTTATTGGAATGTCATGTCTTTTATTGGAATGTCAGGAATGTCATGTCTTTTATTGGAATGTCAGGAATGTCATGTCTTTTGATGGAATGTCAGGAATGTCATGTCTTTTATTAGAATGTCAGGAATGTCATGTCTTTTATTGGAATGTCAGGAATGTCATGTCTTTTAATGGAATGTCATGTCTTTTAATGGAATGTAAGGAATGTCATGTTTTGGAATGGAATGTCAGGAATGTCATGTCTTTTATTTGAATGTCAGGAATGTCATGTCTTTTAATGGAATGTCAGGAATGTCATGTCTTTTATTGGAATGTCAGGAATGTCATGTCTTTTAATGGAATATCATGTCTTGGAATGGAATGTCAGGAATGTCATGTCTTGGAATGGAATGTCAGGAATGTCATGTCTTTTATTGGAATGTCAGGAATGTCATGTCTTTTATTGGGATGTCATGTCTTTTAATGGAATGTCAGGAATGTCATGTCTTTTAATGGAATGTCAGGAATGTCATGTCTTTTAATAGAATGTCAGGAATGTCATGTCTTTTATTGGAATGTCAGGAATGTCATGTCTTTTATTGGAATGTCATGTCTTTTATTGGAATGTCAGGAATGTCATGTCTTTTATTGGAATTTCAAGGAATGTCATGTCTTGGAATGGAATGTCAGGAATGTCATGTCTTTTAATGGAATGTCATATCTTGGAATGGAATGTCATGTCTTTTAATGGAATGTTAGGAATGTCATGTCTTTTATTGGAATGTCAGGAATGTCATGTCTTTTAATGGAATGTTAGGAATGTCATGTCTTTTAGTGGAATGTCAGGTTGTTATGTCTTTTAATGGAATGGCATGTCTTTTATTGGAATGTCATGTCTTTTAATGGAATGTCAGGAATGTCATGTCTTTTATTGGAATGTCAGGAATGTCATGTCTTTTAATGGAATGTCAGGAATGTCATGTCTTTTAATGGAATGTCATGTCTTTTAATGGAATGTCATGTCTTTTAATGGAATGTCAGGAATGTCATGTCTTTTAATGGAATGTCAGGAATGTCATGTCTTTTATTGGAATGTCATGTCTTTTATTGGAATGTCAGGAATGTCATGTCTTTTGATGGAATGTCAGGAATGTCATGTCTTTTGATGGAATGTCATGTCTTGGAATGGAATGTCAGGAATGTCATGTCTTTTAATGGAATGTCAGGAATGTCATGTCTTTTATTGGAATGT
Source organism: Triturus cristatus (assembly GCF_964204655.1). Taxonomy (NCBI): domain Eukaryota; kingdom Metazoa; phylum Chordata; class Amphibia; order Caudata; family Salamandridae; genus Triturus; species Triturus cristatus. Next base: position 707,896,042 of record NC_140594.1, on the reverse strand, counting down.
CAGGAATGTCATGTCTTTTGATGGAATGTCAGGAATGTCATGTCTTTTGATGGAATGTAAGGAATGTCATGTCTTTTGATGGAATGTCATGTCTTTTAATGGAATGTCAGGAATGTCATGTCTTTTATTGGAATGTCAGGAATGTCATGTCTTTTATTGGAATGTCATGTCTTTTAATGGAATGTCAGGAATGTCATGTCTTTTAATGGAATGTCAGGAATGTCATGTCTTTTAATGGAATGTCATGTCTTTTAATGGAATGTCAGGAATGTCATGTCTTTTAATGGAATGTCATGTCTTGGAATGGAATGTCATGTCTTTTAATGGAATGTCAGGAATGTCATGTCTTTTATTGGAATGTCAGGAATGTCATGTCTTTTAATGGAATGTCATGTCTTTTATTGGAATGTCAGGTTGTCATGTCTTTTAATGGAATGTCATGTCTTTTAATGGAATGTAAGGAATGTCATGTCTTGGAATGGAATGTCAGGAATGTCATGTCTTTTAATGGAATGTCAGGAATGTCATGTCTTTTAATGGAATGTCAGGAATGTCATGTCTTTTAATGGAATGTCATGTCTTTTAATGGAATGTCAGGAATGTCATGTCTTTTATTGGAATGTCAGGAATGTCATGTCTTGGAATGGAATGTCAGGAATGTCATGTCTTTTAATGGAATGTCATGTCTTGGAATGGAATGTCATGTCTTTTAATGGAATGTCAGGAATGTCATGTCTTTTATTGGAATGTCAGGAATGTCATGTCTTTTAATGGAATGTCATGTCTTTTAATGGAATGTAAGGAATGTCATGTCTTTTATTGGAATGTCAGGAATGTCATGTCTTTTAATGGAATGTCATGTCTTTTATTGGAATGTCAGGAATGTCATGTCTTTTATTGGAATGTCAGGAATGTCATGTCTTTTAATGGAATGTCATGTCTTTTAATGGAATGTAAGGAATGTCATGTCTTTTATTGGAATGTCAGGAATGTCATGTCTTTTATTGGAATGTCAGGAATGTCATGTCTTTTATTGGAATGTCATGTCTTAGAATGGCATGTTATGTCTTTTAATGGAATGTCAGGAATGTCATGTCTTTAATTGGAATGTCAGGAATGTTATGTCTTTTAATGAAATGTCAGGAATGTCATGTCTTTTATTGGAATGTCAGGAATGTCATGTCTTTTAATGGAATGTCAGGAATGTCATGTCTTTTAATGGAATGTCATGTCTTTTAATGGAATGTCAGGAATGTCATGTCTTTTAATGGAATGTCATGTCTTGGAATGGAATCTCAGGAATGTCATGTCTTTTAATGGAATGTCAGGAATGTCATGTCTTTTAATGGAATGTCAGGAATGTCATGTCTTTTGATGGAAAGTCAGGAATGTCATGTCTTTTAATGGAATGTCATGTCTTGGAATGGAATCTCAGGAATGTCATGTCTTTTAATGGAATGTCAGGAATGTCATGTCTTTTATTGGAATGTCAGGAATGTCATGTCTTTTAATGGAATGTCATGTCTTGGAATGGAATGTCAGGAATGTCATGTCTTTTAATGGAATGTCAGGAATGTCATGTCTTTTAATGGAATGTCAGGAATGTCATGTCTTTTAATGGAATGTCATGTCTTTTAATGGAAAGTCAGGAATGTCATGTCTTTTAATGGAATGTCAGGAATGTCATGTCTTTTATTGGAATGTCAGGAATGTCATGTCTTGGAATGGAATGTCAGGAATGTCATGTCTTTTAATGGAATGTCATGTCTTGGAATGGAATGTCATGTCTTTTAATGGAATGTCAGGAATGTCATGTCTTTTATTGGAATGTCAGGAATGTCATGTCTTTTAAAGGAATGTCAGGAATGTCATGTCTTTTATTGGAATGTCAGGAATGTCATGTCTTTTAATGGAATGTCTTGTCTTTTAATGGAATGTAAGGAATGTCATGTCTTTTATTGGAATGTCAGGAATGTCATGTCTTTTAATGGAATGTCATGTCTTTTAATGGAATATCAGGAATGTCATGTCTTTTATTGGAATGTCAGGAATGTCATGTCTTTTGATGGAATGTCAGGAATGTCATGTCTTTTATTGGAATGTCAGGAATGTCATGTCTTTTAATGGAATGTCATGTCTTTTGATGGAATGTCAGGAATGTCATGTCTTTTAATGGAATGTCATGTCTTTTAATGGAATGTCAGGAATGTCATGTCTTTTATTGGAATGTCATGTCTTGGAATGGAATCTCAGCAATGTCATGTCTTTTAATGGAATGTAAGAAATGTCATGTCTTGGAATGGAATGTCAGGAATGTCATGTCTTTTAATGGAATGTCATGTCTTTTAATGGAATGTCATGTCTTGGAATGGAATGTCAGGAATGTCATGTCTTGGAATGGAATGTCAGGAATGTCATGTCTTTTATTGGAATGTCAGGAATGTCATGTCTTTTATTGGAATGTCATGTCTTTTAATGGAATGTCAGGAATGTCATGTCTTTTAATGGAATGTCAGGAATGTCATGTCTTTTATTGGAATGTCATGTCTTTTATTGGAATGTCAGGAATGTCATGTCTTTCATTGGAATGTCAAGGAATGTCATGTCTTGGAATGGAATGTCAGGAATGTCATGTCTTTTAATGGAATGTCATGTCTTGGAATGGAATGTCATGTCTTTTAATGGAATGTCAGGAATGTCATGTCTTCTATTGGAATGTCAGGTTGTTATGTCTTTTAATGGAATGTCATGTCTTTTATTGGAATGTCATGTCTTTTAATGGAATGTCAGGAATGTCATGTCTTTTATTGGAATGTCAGGAATGTCATGTCTTTTAATGGAATGTCAGGAATGTCATGTCTTTTAATGGAATGTCATGTCTTTTAATGGAATGTCATGTCTTTTAATGGAATGTCAGGAATGTCATGTCTTTTAATGGAATGTCAGGAATGTCATGTCTTTTATTGGAATGTCAGGAATGTCATGTCTTTTATTGGAATGTCATGTCTTTTATTGGAAGTCAGGAATGTCATGTCTTTTATTGGAATGTCAGGAATGTCATGTCTTTTGATGGAATGTCAGGAATGTCATGTCTTTTATTAGAATGTCAGGAATGTCATGTCTTTTATTGGAATGTCAGGAATGTCATGTCTTTTAATGGAATGTCATGTCTTTTAATGGAATATCAGGAATGTCATGTCTTGGAATGGAATGTCAGGAATGTCATGTCTTTTAATGGAATGTCATGTCTTCTAATGGAATGTCAGGAATGTCATGTCTTTTATTGGAATGTCAGGAATGTCATGTCTTTAATTGGAATGTCAGGAATGTCATGTCTTTTAATGGAATGTCATGTCTTTTAATGGAATGTAAGGAATGTCATGTCTTGGAATGGAATGTCAGGAATGTCATGTCTTTTATTTAAATGTCAGGAATGTCATGTATTTTAATGGAATGTCAGGAATGTCATGTCTTTTATTGGAATGTCAGGAATGTCATGTCTTTTAATGGAATGTAAGGAATGTCATGTCTTTTATTGGAATGTCAGGAATGTCATGTCTTTTAATGGAATGTCATGTCTTTTATTGGAATGTCAGGAATGTCATGTCTTTTATTGGAATGTCAGGAATGTCATGTCTTTTAATGGAATGTCATGTCTTTTAATGGAATGTAAGGAATGTCATGTCTTTTATTGGAATGTCAGGAATGTCATGTCTTTTATTGGAATGTCAGGAATGTCATGTCTTAGAATGGAATGTCATGTCTTAGAATGGAATGTCATGTCTTTTAATGGAATGTCAGGAATGTCATGTCTTTTATTGGAATGTCAGGAATGTTATGTCTTTTAATGAAATGTCAGGAATGTCATGTCTTTTATTGGAATGTCAGGAATGTCATGTCTTTTAATGGAATGTCATGTCTTTTGATGGAATGTCAGGAATGTCATGTCTTTTAATGGAATGTCATGTCTTTTAATGGAATGTCAGGAATGTCATGTCTTTTAATGGAATGTCATGTCTTGGAATGGAATCTCAGGAATGTCATGTCTTTTAATGGAATGTCAGGAATGTCATGTCTTTTAATGGAATGTCAGGAATGTCATGTCTTTTGATGGAAAGTCAGGAATGTCATGTCTTTTAATGGAATGTCATGTCTTGGAATGGAATCTCAGGAATGTCATGTCTTTTAATGGAATGTCAGGAATGTCATGTCTTTTATTGGAATGTCAGGAATGTCATGTCTTTTAATGGAATGTCATGTCTTGGAATGGAATGTCATGTCTTTTAATGGAATGTCAGGAATGTCATGTCTTTTATTGGAATGTCAGGAATGTCATGTCTTTTATTGGAATGTCATGTCTTTTATTGGAATGTCAGGAATGTCATATCTTTTATTGGAATGTCAGGAATGTCATGTCTTTTGATGGAATGTCAGGAATGTCATGTCTTTTGATGGAATGTCATGTCTTGGAATGGAATGTCAGGAATGTCATGTCTTTTAATGGAATGTCAGGAATGTCATGTCTTTTATTGGAATGTCAGGAATGTCATGTCTTTTATTGAAATGTCAGGAATGTCATGTCTTTTGATGGAATGTCAGGAATGTCATGTCTTTTATTAGAATGTCAGGAATGTCATGTCTTTTATTGGAATGTCAGGAATGTCATGTCTTTTAATGGAATGTCATGTCTTTTAATGGAATGTAAGGAATGTCATGTCTTGGAATGGAATGTCAGGAATGTCATGTCTTTTATTTGAATGTCAGGAATGTCATGTCTTTTAATGGAATGTCAGGAATGTCATGTCTTTTATTGGAATGTCAGGAATGTCATGTCTTTTAATGGAATGTCATGTCTTGGAATGGAATGTCAGGAATGTCATGTCTTGGAATGGAATGTCAGGAATGTCATGTCTTTTATTGGAATGTCAGGAATGTCATGTCTTTTATTGGAATGTCATGTCTTTTAATGGAATGTCAGGAATGTCATGTCTTTTAATGGAATGTCAGGAATGTCATGTCTTTTATTGGAATGTCAGGAATGTCATGTCTTTTATTGGAATGTCAGGAATGTCATGTCTTTTGATGGAATGTCAGGAATGTCATGTCTTTTATTAGAATGTCAGGAATGTCATGTCTTTTATTGGAATGTCAGGAATGTCATGTCTTTTAATGGAATGTCATGTCTTTTGATGGAATGTAAGGAATGTCATGTCTTGGAATGGAATGTCAGGAATGTCATGTGTTTTAATGGAATGTCAGGAATGTCATGTCTTTTATTGGAATGTCAGGAATGTCATGTCTTTTAATGGAATGTCATGTCTTGGAATGGAATGTCAGGAATGTCATGTCTTGGAATGGAATGTCAGGAATGTCATGTCTTTTATTGGAATGTCAGGAATGTCATGTCTTTTATTGGAATGTCATGTCTTTTAATGGAATGTCAGGAATGTCATGTCTTTTAATGGAATGTCAGGAATGTCATGTCTTTTATTGGAATGTCAGGAATGTCATGTCTTTTATTGGAATGTCATGTTTTTAATGGAATGTCAGGAATGTCATGTCTTTTATTGGAATGTCATGTCTTTTATTGGAATGTCATGTCTTTTATTGGAATGTCAGGAATGTCATGTCTTTTATTGGAATTTCAAGGAATGTCATGTTTTGGAATGGAATGTCAGGAATGTCATGTCTTTTAATGGAATGTCATGTCTTGGAATGGAATGTCATGTCTTTTAATGGAATGTCAGGAATGTCATGTCTTTTATTGGAATGTCAGGTTGTTATGTCTTTTAATGGAATGTCATGTCTTTTATTGGAATGTCATGTCTTTTAATGGAATGTCAGGAATATCATGTCTTTTATTGGAATGTCAGGAATGTCATGTCTTTTAATGGAATATCAGGAATGTCATGTCTTTTAATGGAATGTCATGTCTTTTAATGGAATGTCATGTCTTTTAATGGAATGCCAGGAATGTCATGTCTTTTATTGGAATGTCAGGAATGTCATGTCTTTTATTGGAATGTCAGGAATGTCATGTCTTTTATTGGAATGGAATGTCTTTTATTGGAATGTCAGGAATGTCATGTCTTTTATTGGAATGTCAGGAATGTCATGTCTTTTTATGGAATGTCAGGAATGTCATGTCTTTTGATGGAATGTCATGTCTTGGAATGGAATGTCAGGAATGTCATGTCTTTTAATGGAATGTCAGGAATGTCATGTCTTTTATTGGAATGTCAGGAATGTCATGTCTTTTATTGGAATGTCAGGAATGTCATGTCTTTTGATGGAATGTCAGGAATGTCATGTCTTTTGATGGAATGTCATGTCTTTTAATGGAATGTCAGGAATGTCATGTCTTTTATTGGAATGTCAGGAATGTCATGTCTTTTATTGGAATGTCACGTCTTTTAATGGAATGTCAGGAATGTCATGTCTTTTAATGGAATGTCAGGAATGTCATGTCTTTTAATGGAATGTCATGTCTTTTAATGGAATGTCAGGAATGTCATCTCTTTTATTGGAATGTCAGGAATGTCATGTCTTTTAATGGAATGTCATGTCTTGGAATGGAATGTCATGTCTTTTAATGGAATGTCAAGAATGTCATGTCTTTTATTGGAATGTCAGGAATGTCATGTCTTTTAATGGAATGTCGGGAATGTCATGTCTTTTATTGGAATGTCAGGTTGTCATGTCTTTTAATGGAATGTCATGTCTTTTAATGGAATGTAAGGAATATCATGTCTTGGAATGGAATGTCAGGAATGTCATGTCTTTTATTGGAATGTCAGGAATGTCATGTCTTGGAATGGAATGTCAGGAATGTCATATCTTTTAATGGAATGTCAGGAATGTCATGTCTTTTAATGGAATGTCAGGAATGTCATGTCTTTTAATGGAATGTTATGTCTTTTAATGGAATGTCAGGAATGTCATGTCTTTTAATGGAATGTCAGGAATGCCATGTCTTTTATTGGAATGTCAGGAATGTCATGTCTTGGAATGGAATGTCAGGAATGTCATGTCTTTTAATGGAATGTCATGTCTTGGAATGGAATGTCATGTCTTTTAATGGAATGTCAGGAATGTTATGTCTTTTATTGGAATGTCAGGAATGTCATGTCTTTTAATGGAATGTCAGGAATGTCATGTCTTTTATTGGAATGTCAGGAATGTCATGTCTTTTAATGGAATGTCATGTCTTTTAATGGAATGTAAGGAATGTCATGTCTTTTATTGGAATGTCAGGAATGTCATGTCTTTTAATAGAATGTCATGTCTTTTATTGGAATGTCAGGAATGTCATGTCTTTTATTGGAATGTCAGGAATGTTATGTCTTTTAATGGAATGTCATGTCTTTTAATGGAATGTAAGGAATGTCATGTCTTAGAATGGAATGTCATGTCTTAGAATGGAATGTCATGTCTTTTAATGGAATGTCATGTCTTTTATTGGAATGTCATGTCTTTTATTGGAATGTCAGGAATGTCATGTCTTTTATTGGAATTTCAAGGAATGTCATGTTTTGGAATGGAATGTCAGGAATGTCATGTCTTTTAATGGAATGTCATGTCTTGGAATGGAATGTCATGTCTTTTAATGGAATGTCAAGAATGTCATGTCTTTTATTGGAATGTCAGGAATGTCATGTCTTTTAATGGAATGTCGGGAATGTCATGTCTTTTATTGGAATGTCAGGTTGTCATGTCTTTTAATGGAATGTCATGTCTTTTAATGGAATGTAAGGAATATCATGTCTTGGAATGGAATGTCATGTCTTGGAATGGCATCTCAGGAATGTCATGTCTTTTAATGGAATGTCAGGAATGTCATGTCTTTTAATGGAATGTCAGGAATGTCATGTCTTTTGATGGAAAGTCAGGAATGTCATGTCTTTTAATGGAATGTCATGTCTTGGAATGGAATCTCAGGAATGTCATGTCTTTTAATGGAATGTCAGGAATGTCATGTCTTTTATTGGAATGTCAGGAATGTCATGTCTTTTAATGGAATGTCATGTCTTGGAATGGAATGTCAGGAATGTCATGTCTTTTAATGGAATGTCAGGAATGTCATGTCTTTTAATGGAATGTCAGGAATGTCATGTCTTTTAATGGAATGTCATGTCTTTTAATGGAAAGTCAGGAATGTCATGTCTTTTAATGGAATGTCAGGAATGTCATGTCTTTTATTGGAATGTCAGGAATGTCATGTCTTGGAATGGAATGTCAGGAATGTCATGTCTTTTAATGGAATGTCATGTCTTGGAATGGAATGTCATGTCTTTTAATGGAATGTCAGGAATGTCATGTCTTTTATTGGAATGTCAGGAATGTCATGTCTTTTAAAGGAATGTCAGGAATGTCATGTCTTTTATTGGAATGTCAGGAATGTCATGTCTTTTAATGGAATGTCTTGTCTTTTAATGGAATGTAAGGAATGTCATGTCTTTTATTGGAATGTCAGGAATGTCATGTCTTTTAATGGAATGTCATGTCTTTTAATGGAATATCAGGAATGTCATGTCTTTTATTGGAATGTCAGGAATGTCATGTCTTTTGATGGAATGTCAGGAATGTCATGTCTTTTATTGGAATGTCAGGAATGTCATGTCTTTTAATGGAATGTCATGTCTTTTGATGGAATGTCAGGAATGTCATGTCTTTTAATGGAATGTCATGTCTTTTAATGGAATGTCAGGAATGTCATGTCTTTTATTGGAATGTCATGTCTTGGAATGGAATCTCAGCAATGTCATGTCTTTTAATGGAATGTAAGAAATGTCATGTCTTGGAATGGAATGTCAGGAATGTCATGTCTTTTAATGGAATGTCATGTCTTTTAATGGAATGTCATGTCTTGGAATGGAATGTCAGGAATGTCATGTCTTGGAATGGAATGTCAGGAATGTCATGTCTTTTATTGGAATGTCAGGAATGTCATGTCTTTTATTGGAATGTCATGTCTTTTAATGGAATGTCAGGAATGTCATGTCTTTTAATGGAATGTCAGGAATGTCATGTCTTTTATTGGAATGTCATGTCTTTTATTGGAATGTCAGGAATGTCATGTCTTTCATTGGAATGTCAAGGAATGTCATGTCTTGGAATGGAATGTCAGGAATGTCATGTCTTTTAATGGAATGTCATGTCTTGGAATGGAATGTCATGTCTTTTAATGGAATGTCAGGAATGTCATGTCTTCTATTGGAATGTCAGGTTGTTATGTCTTTTAATGGAATGTCATGTCTTTTATTGGAATGTCATGTCTTTTAATGGAATGTCAGGAATGTCATGTCTTTTATTGGAATGTCAGGAATGTCATGTCTTTTAATGGAATGTCAGGAATGTCATGTCTTTTAATGGAATGTCATGTCTTTTAATGGAATGTCAGGAATGTCATGTCTTTTAATGGAATGTCAGGAATGTCATGTCTTTTATTGGAATGTCAGGAATGTCATGTCTTTTATTGGAATGTCATGTCTTTTATTGGAAGTCAGGAATGTCATGTCTTTTATTGGAATGTCAGGAATGTCATGTCTTTTGATGGAATGTCAGGAATGTCATGTCTTTTATTAGAATGTCAGGAATGTCATGTCTTTTATTGGAATGTCAGGAATGTCATGTCTTTTAATGGAATGTCATGTCTTTTAATGGAATATCAGGAATGTCATGTCTTGGAATGGAATGTCAGGAATGTCATGTCTTTTAATGGAATGTCATGTCTTCTAATGGAATGTCAGGAATGTCATGTCTTTTATTGGAATGTCAGGAATGTCATGTCTTTAATTGGAATGTCAGGAATGTCATGTCTTTTAATGGAATGTCATGTCTTTTAATGGAATGTAAGGAATGTCATGTCTTGGAATGGAATGTCAGGAATGTCATGTCTTTTATTTAAATGTCAGGAATGTCATGTATTTTAATGGAATGTCAGGAATGTCATGTCTTTTATCGGAATGTCAGGAATGTCATGTCTTTTAATGGAATGTAAGGAATGTCATGTCTTTTATTGGAATGTCAGGAATGTCATGTCTTTTAATGGAATGTCATGTCTTTTATTGGAATGTCAGGAATGTCATGTCTTTTATTGGAATGTCAGGAATGTCATGTCTTTTAATGGAATGTCATGTCTTTTAATGGAATGTAAGGAATGTCATGTCTTTTATTGGAATGTCAGGAATGTCATGTCTTTTATTGGAATGTCAGGAATGTCATGTCTTAGAATGGAATGTCATGTCTTAGAATGGAATGTCATGTCTTTTAATGGAATGTCCGGAATGTCATGTCTTTTATTGGAATGTCAGGAATGTTATGTCTTTTAATGAAATGTCAGGAATGTCATGTCTTTTATTGGAATGTCAGGAATGTCATGTCTTTTAATGGAATGTCATGTCTTTTGATGGAATGTCAGGAATGTCATGTCTTTTAATGGAATGTCATGTCTTTTAATGGAATGTCAGGAATGTCATGTCTTTTAATGGAATGTCATGTCTTGGAATGGAATCTCAGGAATGTCATGTCTTTTAATGGAATGTCAGGAATGTCATGTCTTTTAATGGAATGTCAGGAATGTCATGTCTTTTGATGGAAAGTCAGGAATGTCATGTCTTTTAATGGAATGTCATGTCTTGGAATGGAATCTCAGGAATGTCATGTCTTTTAATGGAATGTCAGGAATGTCATGTCTTTTATTGGAATGTCAGGAATGTCATGTCTTTTAATGGAATGTCATGTCTTGGAATGGAATGTCATGTCTTTTAATGGAATGTCAGGAATGTCATGTCTTTTATTGGAATGTCAGGAATGTCATGTCTTTTATTGGAATGTCATGTCTTTTATTGGAATGTCAGGAATGTCATATCTTTTATTGGAATGTCAGGAATGTCATGTCTTTTGATGGAATGTCAGGAATGTCATGTCTTTTGATGGAATGTCATGTCTTGGAATGGAATGTCAGGAATGTCATGTCTTTTAATGGAATGTCAGGAATGTCATGTCTTTTATTGGAATGTCATGTCTTTTATTGAAATGTCAGGAATGTCATGTCTTTTGATGGAATGTCAGGAATGTCATGTCTTTTATTAGAATGTCAGGAATGTCATGTCTTTTATTGGAATGTCATGTCTTTTAATGGAATGTCATGTCTTTTAATGGAATGTAAGGAATGTCATGTCTTGGAATGGAATGTCAGGAATGTCATGTCTTTTATTTGAATGTCAGGAATGTCATGTCTTTTAATGGAATGTCAGGAATGTCATGTCTTTTATTGGAATGTCAGGAATGTCATGTCTTTTAATGGAATGTCATGTCTTGGAATGGAATGTCAGGAATGTCATATCTTGGAATGGAATGTCAGGAATGTCATGTCTTTTATTGGAATGTCAGGAATGTCATGTCTTTTATTGGAATGTCATGTCTTTTAATGGAATGTCAGGAATGTCATGTCTTTTAATGGAATGTCAGGAATGTCATGTCTTTTATTAGAATGTCAGGAATGTCATGTCTTTTATTGGAATGTCAGGAATGTCATGTCTTTTGATGGAATGTCAGGAATGTCATGTCTTTTATTAGAATGTCAGGAATGTCATGTCTTTTATTGGAATGTCAGGAATGTCATGTCTTTTAATGGAATGTCATGTCTTTTGATGGAATGTAAGGAATGTCATGTCTTGGAATGGAATGTCAGGAATGTCATGTGTTTTAATGGAATGTCAGGAATGTCATGTCTTTTATTGGAATGTCAGGAATGTCATGTCTTTTAATGGAATGTCATGTCTTGGAATGGAATGTCAGGAATGTCATGTCTTGGAATGGAATGTCAGGAATGTCATGTCTTTTATTGGAATGTCAGGAATGTCATGTCTTTTATTGGAATGTCATGTATTTTAATGGAATGTCAGGAATGTCATGTCTTTTAATGGAATGTCAGGAATGTCATGTCTTTTAATGGAATGTCAGGAATGTCATGTCTTTTATTGGAATGTCAGGAATGTCATGTCTTTTATTGGAATGTCATGTTTTTAATGGAATGTCAGGAATGTCATGTCTTTTATTGGAATGTCAGGAATGTCATGTCTTTTATTGGAATGTCATGTCTTTCATTGGAATGTCAGGAATGTCATGTCTTTTATTGGAATTTCAAGGAATGTCATGTTTTGGAATGGAATGTCAGGAATGTCATGTCTTTTAATGGAATGTCATGTCTTGGAATGGAATGTCATGTCTTTTAATGGAATGTCAGGAATGTCATGTCTTTTATTGGAATGTCAGGTTGTTATGTCTTTTAATGGAATGTCATGTCTTTTATTGGAATGTCATGTCTTTTAATGGAATGTCAGGAATATCATGTCTTTTATTGGAATGTCAGGAATGTCATGTCTTTTAATGGAATATCAGGAATGTCATGTCTTTTAATGGAATGTCATGTCTTTTAATGGAATGTCATGTCTTTTAATGGAATGCCAGGAATGTCATGTCTTTTATTGGAATGTCAGGAATGTCATGTCTTTTATTGGAATGTCAGGAATGTCATGTCTTTTATTGGAATGGAATGTCTTTTATTGGAATGTCAGGAATGTCATGTCTTTTATTGGAATGTCAGGAATGTCATGTCTTTTTATGGAATGTCAGGAATGTCATGTCTTTTGATGGAATGTCATGTCTTGGAATGGAATGTCAGGAATGTCATGTCTTTTAATGGAATGTCAGGAATGTCATGTCTTTTATTGGAATGTCAGGAATGTCATGTCTTTTATTGGAATGTCAGGAATGTCATGTCTTTTGATGGAATGTCAGGAATGTCATGTCTTTTGATGGAATGTCATGTCTTTTAATGGAATGTCAGGAATGTCATGTCTTTTATTGGAATGTCAGGAATGTCATGTCTTTTATTGGAATGTCACGTCTTTTAATGGAATGTCAGGAATGTCATGTCTTTTAATGGAATGTCAGGAATGTCATGTCTTTTAATGGAATGTCATGTCTTTTAATGGAATGTCAGGAATGTCATCTCTTTTATTGGAATGTCAGGAATGTCATGTCTTTTAATGGAATGTCATGTCTTGGAATGGAATGTCATGTCTTTTAATGGAATGTCAAGAATGTCATGTCTTTTATTGGAATGTCAGGAATCTCATGTCTTTTAATGGAATGTCGGGAATGTCATGTCTTTTATTGGAATGTCAGGTTGTCATGTCTTTTAATGGAATGTCATGTCTTTTAATGGAATGTAAGGAATATCATGTCTTGGAATGGAATGTCAGGAATGTCATGTCTTTTATTGGAATGTCAGGAATGTCATGTCTTGGAATGGAATGTCAGGAATGTCATATCTTTTAATGGAATGTCAGGAATGTCATGTCTTTTAATGGAATGTCAGGAATGTCATGTCTTTTAATGGAATGTTATGTCTTTTAATGGAATGTCAGGAATGTCATGTCTTTTAATGGAATGTCAGGAATGCCATGTCTTTTATTGGAATGTCAGGAATGTCATGTCTTGGAATGGAATGTCAGGAATGTCATGTCTTTTAATGGAATGTCATGTCTTGGAATGGAATGTCATGTCTTTTAATGGAATGTCAGGAATGTTATGTCTTTTATTGGAATGTCAGGAATGTCATGTCTTTTAATGGAATGTCAGGAATGTCATGTCTTTTATTGGAATGTCAGGAATGTCATGTCTTTTAATGGAATGTCATGTCTTTTAATGGAATGTAAGGAATGTCATGTCTTTTATTGGAATGTCAGGAATGTCATGTCTTTTAATAGAATGTCATGTCTTTTATTGGAATGTCAGGAATGTCATGTCTTTTATTGGAATGTCAGGAATGTTATGTCTTTTAATGGAATGTCATGTCTTTTAATGGAATGTAAGGAATGTCATGTCTTAGAATGGAATGTCATGTCTTAGAATGGAATGTCATGTCTTTTAATGGAATGTCATGTCTTTTATTGGAATGTCATGTCTTTTATTGGAATGTCAGGAATGTCATGTCTTTTATTGGAATTTCAAGGAATGTCATGTTTTGGAATGGAATGTCAGGAATGTCATGTCTTTTAATGGAATGTCATGTCTTGGAATGGAATGTCATGTCTTTTAATGGAATGTCAAGAATGTCATGTCTTTTATTGGAATGTCAGGAATGTCATGTCTTTTAATGGAATGTCGGGAATGTCATGTCTTTTATTGGAATGTCAGGTTGTCATGTCTTTTAATGGAATGTCATGTCTTTTAATGGAATGTAAGGAATATCATGTCTTGGAATGGAATGTCAGGAATGTCATGTCTTTTATTGGAATGTCAGGAATGTCATGTCTTGGAATGGAATGTCAGGAATGTCATATCTTTTAATGGAATGTCAGGAATGTCATGTCTTTTAATGGAATGTCAGGAATGTCATGTCTTTTAATGGAATGTTATGTCTTTTAATGGAATGTCAGGAATGTCATGTCTTTTAATGGAATGTCAGGAATGTGATGTCTTTTATTGGAATATCAGGAATGTGATGTCTTTTAATGGAATGTCAGGAATGTCATGTCTTTTATTGGAATGTCAGGAATGTCATGTCTTTTAATGGAATGTCATGTCTTTTAATGGAATGTCATGTCTTTTAATGGAATGTCAGGAATGTCAGGAATGTCATGTCTTTTAATGGAATGTCAGGAATGTCATGTCTTTTATTGGAATGTCAGGAATGTCATGTCTTTTATTGGAATGTCAGGAATGTCATGTCTTTTATTGGAATGCCATGTCTTTTATTGGAATGTCAGGAATGTCATGTCTTTTAATGGAATGTCATGTCTTGGAATGGAATCTCAGGAATGTCATGTCTTTTAATGGAATGTAAGGAATGTCATGTCTTGGAATGGAATGTCAGGAATGTCATGTCTTTTAATGGAATGTCATGTCTTGGAATGGAATGTCATGTCTTTTAATGGATTATCAGGAATGTCATGTCTTTTGTTGGAATGTCAATAATGTCATGTCTTTTGATGGAATGTCAGGAATGTCATGTCTTTTATTGGAATGTCAGGAATGTCATGTCTTTTAATGGAATGTCATGTCTTTTGATGGAATGTCAGGAATGTCATGTCTTTTAATGGAATGTCATGTCTTTTAATGGAATGTCAGGAATGTCATGTCTTTTAATGGAATGTCATGTCTTGGAATGGAATCTCAGGAATGTCATGTCTTTTAATGGAATGTAAGGAATGTCATGTCTTTTAATGGAATGTCAGGAATGTCATGTCTTTTAATGGAATGTCAGGAATGTCATGTCTTTTAATGGAATGTCAGGAATGTCATGTCTTTTAATGGAATGTCAGGAATGTCATGTCTTTTATTGGAATGTCAGGAATGTCATGTCTTTTATTGGAATGTCATGTCTTTTATTGGAATGTCAGGAATGTCATGTCTTTTATTGGAATGTCAAGGAATGTCATGTCTTGGAATTGAATGTCAGGAATATCATGTCTTTTAATGGAATGTCATGTCTTGGAATAGAATGTCATGTCTTTTAATGGAATGTCAGGAATGTCATGTCTTTTATTGGAATGTCAAGAATGTCATGTCTTTTAATGGAATGTCAGGAATGTCATGTCTTTTATTGGAATGTCAGGTTGGCATGTCTTTTAATGGAATGTCATGTCTTTTATTGGAATGTCATGTCTTTTAATGGAATGTCAGGAATGTCATGTCTTTTATTGGAATGTCAGGAATGTCATGTCTTTTAATGGAATGTCAGGAATGTCATGTCTTGTAATGGAATGTCATGTCTTTTAATGGAATGTCAGGAATGTCATGTCTTAATGGAATGTCAGGAATGTCATGTCTTTTATTGGAATGTCAGGAATGTCATGTCTTTTAATGGAATGTCATGTCTTTTAATGGAATGTTAGGCATGCCATGTCTTTTATTGGAATGTCAGGAATGTCATGTCTTTTAATGGAATGTCATGTCTTTTATTGGAATGTCAGGAATGTCATGTCTTTTATTGGAATGTCAGGAATGTCATGTCTTTTAATGGAATGTCATGTCTTTCAATGGAATGTAAGGAATGTCATGTCTTTTATTGGAATGTCAGGAATGTCATGTCTTTTATTGGAATGTCAGGAATGTCATGTCTTTTAATGGAATGTCATGTCTTGGAATGGAATGTCATGTCTTTTAATGGAATATCAGGAATGTCATGTCTTTTATTGGAATGTCAGGAATGTCATGTCTTTTGATGGAATGTCAGGAATGTCATGTCTTTTATTGGAATGTCATGTCTTTTAATGGAATGTCATGTCTTTTGATGGAATGTCAGGAATGTCATGTCTTTTAATGGAATGTCATGTCTTTTAATGGAATGTCAGGAATGTCATGTCTTTTATTGGAATGTCATGTCTTGGAATGGAATCTCAGCAATGTCATGTCTTTTAATGGAATGTAAGGAATGTCATGTCTTGGAATGGAATGTCAGGAATGTCATGTCTTTTAATAGAATGTCATGTCTTTTAATGGAATGTCATGTCTTGGAATGGAATGTCAGGAATGTCATGTCTTGGAATGGAATGTCAGGAATGTCATGTCTTTTATTGGAATGTCAGGAATGTCATGTCTTTTATTGGAATGTCATGTCTTTTAATGGAATGTCAGGAATGTCATGTCTTTTAATGGAATGTCAGGAATGTCATGTCTTTTATTGGAATGTCATGTCTTTTATTGGAATGTCAGGAATGTCATGTCTTTTATTGGAATGTCAGGAATGGCATGTCTTTTAATGGAATGTCAGGAATGTCATGTCTTTTATTGGAATGTCAGGTTGTTATGTCTTTTAATGGAATGTCATGTCTTTTATTGGAATGTCATGTCTTTTAATGGAATGTCAGGAATGTCATGTCTTTTATTGGAATGTCAGGAATGTCATGTCTTTTAATGGAATGTCAGGAATGTCATGTCTTTTAATGGAATGTCATGTCTTTTAATGGACTGTCATGTCTTTTAATGGAATGTCAGGAATGTCATGTCTTTTAATGGAATGTCAGGAATGTCATGTCTTTTATTGGAATGTCAGGAATGTCATGTCTTTTATTGGAATGTCATGTCTTTTATTGGAATGTCAGGAATGTCATGTCTTTTATTGGAATGTCAGGAATGTCATGTCTTTTGATGGAATGTCAGGAATGTCATGTCTTTTATTAGAATGTCAGGAATGTCATGTCTTTTATTGGAATGTCAGGAATGTCATGTCTTTTAATGGAATGTCATGTCTTTTAATGGAATGTAAGGAATGTCATGTTTTGGAATGGAATGTCAGGAATGTCATGTCTTTTATTTGAATGTCAGGAATGTCATGTCTTTTAATGGAATGTCAGGAATGTCATGTCTTTTATTGGAATGTCAGGAATGTCATGTCTTTTAATGGAATATCATGTCTTGGAATGGAATGTCAGGAATGTCATGTCTTGGAATGGAATGTCAGGAATGTCATGTCTTTTATTGGAATGTCAGGAATGTCATGTCTTTTATTGGGATGTCATGTCTTTTAATGGAATGTCAGGAATGTCATGTCTTTTAATGGAATGTCAGGAATGTCATGTCTTTTAATAGAATGTCAGGAATGTCATGTCTTTTATTGGAATGTCAGGAATGTCATGTCTTTTATTGGAATGTCATGTCTTTTATTGGAATGTCAGGAATGTCATGTCTTTTATTGGAATTTCAAGGAATGTCATGTCTTGGAATGGAATGTCAGGAATGTCATGTCTTTTAATGGAATGTCATATCTTGGAATGGAATGTCATGTCTTTTAATGGAATGTTAGGAATGTCATGTCTTTTATTGGAATGTCAGGAATGTCATGTCTTTTAATGGAATGTTAGGAATGTCATGTCTTTTAGTGGAATGTCAGGTTGTTATGTCTTTTAATGGAATGGCATGTCTTTTATTGGAATGTCATGTCTTTTAATGGAATGTCAGGAATGTCATGTCTTTTATTGGAATGTCAGGAATGTCATGTCTTTTAATGGAATGTCAGGAATGTCATGTCTTTTAATGGAATGTCATGTCTTTTAATGGAATGTCATGTCTTTTAATGGAATGTCAGGAATGTCATGTCTTTTAATGGAATGTCAGGAATGTCATGTCTTTTATTGGAATGTCATGTCTTTTATTGGAATGTCAGGAATGTCATGTCTTTTGATGGAATGTCAGGAATGTCATGTCTTTTGATGGAATGTCATGTCTTGGAATGGAATGTCAGGAATGTCATGTCTTTTAATGGAATGTCAGGAATGTCATGTCTTTTATTGGAATGTCAGGAATGTCATGTCTTTTGATGGAATGTCAGGAATGTCATGTCTTTTGATGGAATGTAAGGAATGTCATGTCTTTTGATGGAATGTCATGTCTTTTAATGGAATGTCAGGAATGTCATGTCTTTTATTGGAATGTCAGGAATGTCATGTCTTTTATTGGAATGTCATGTCTTTTAATGGAATGTCAGGAATGTCATGTCTTTTAATGGAATGTCAGGAATGTCATGTCTTTTAATGGAATGTCATGTCTTTTAATGGAATGTCAGGAATGTCATGTCTTTTAATGGAATGTCATGTCTTGGAATGGAATGTCATGTCTTTTAATGGAATGTCAGGAATGTCATGTCTTTTATTGGAATGTCAGGAATGTCATGTCTTTTAATGGAATGTCGGGAATGTCATGTCTTTTATTGGAATGTCAGGTTGTCATGTCTTTTAATGGAATGTCATGTCTTTTAATGGAATGTAAGGAATGTCATGTCTTGGAATGGAATGTCAGGAATGTCATGTCTTTTAATGGAATGTCAGGAATGTCATGTCTTTTAATGGAATGTCAGGAATGTCATGTCTTTTAATGGAATGTCATGTCTTTTAATGGAATGTCAGGAATGTCATGTCTTTTATTGGAATGTCAGGAATGTCATGTCTTGGAATGGAATGTCAGGAATGTCATGTCTTTTAATGGAATGTCATGTCTTGGAATGGAATGTCATGTCTTTTAATGGAATGTCAGGAATGTCATGTCTTTTATTGGAATGTCAGGAATGTCATGTCTTTTAATGGAATGTCATGTCTTTTAATGGAATGTAAGGAATGTCATGTCTTTTATTGGAATGTCAGGAATGTCATGTCTTTTAATGGAATGTCATGTCTTTTATTGGAATGTCAGGAATGTCATGTCTTTTATTGGAATGTCAGGAATGTCATGTCTTTTAATGGAATGTCATGTCTTTTAATGGAATGTAAGGAATGTCATGTCTTATATTGGAATGTCAGGAATGTCATGTCTTTTATTGGAATGTCAGGAATGTCATGTCTTTTATTGGAATGTCATGTCTTAGAATGGCATGTTATGTCTTTTAATGGAATGTCAGGAATGTCATGTCTTTAATTGGAATGTCAGGAATGTTATGTCTTTTAATGAAATGTCAGGAATGTCATGTCTTTTATTGGAATGTCAGGAATGTCATGTCTTTTAATGGAATGTCAGGAATGTCATGTCTTTTAATGGAATGTCATGTCTTTTAATGGAATGTCAGGAATGTCATGTCTTTTAATGGAATGTCATGTCTTGGAATGGAATCTCAGGAATGTCATGTCTTTTAATGGAATGTCAGGAATGTCATGTCTTTTAATGGAATGTCAGGAATGTCATGTCTTTTGATGGAAAGTCAGGAATGTCATGTCTTTTAATGGAATGTCATGTCTTGGAATGGAATCTCAGGAATGTCATGTCTTTTAATGGAATGTCAGGAATGTCATGTCTTTTATTGGAATGTCAGGAATGTCATGTCTTTTAATGGAATGTCATGTCTTGGAATGGAATGTCAGGAATGTCATGTCTTTTAATGGAATGTCAGGAATGTCATGTCTTTTAATGGAATGTCAGGAATGTCATGTCTTTTAATGGAATGTCATGTCTTTTAATGGAAAGTCAGGAATGTCATGTCTTTTAATGGAATGTCAGGAATGTCATGTCTTTTATTGGAATGTCAGGAATGTCATGTCTTGGAATGGAATGTCAGGAATGTCATGTCTTTTAATGGAATGTCATGTCTTGGAATGGAATGTCATGTCTTTTAATGGAATGTCAGGAATGTCATGTCTTTTATTGGAATGTCAGGAATGTCATGTCTTTTAAAGGAATGTCAGGAATGTCATGTCTTTTATTGGAATGTCAGGAATGTCATGTCTTTTAATGGAATGTCTTGTCTTTTAATGGAATGTAAGGAATGTCATGTCTTTTATTGGAATGTCAGGAATGTCATGTCTTTTAATGGAATGTCATGTCTTTTAATGGAATATCAGGAATGTCATGTCTTTTATTGGAATGTCAGGAATGTCATGTCTTTTGATGGAATGTCAGGAATGTCATGTCTTTTATTGGAATGTCAGGAATGTCATGTCTTTTAATGGAATGTCATGTCTTTTGATGGAATGTCAGGAATGTCATGTCTTTTAATGGAATGTCATGTCTTTTAATGGAATGTCAGGAATGTCATGTCTTTTATTGGAATGTCATGTCTTGGAATGGAATCTCAGCAATGTCATGTCTTTTAATGGAATGTAAGAAATGTCATGTCTTGGAATGGAATGTCAGGAATGTCATGTCTTTTAATGGAATGTCATGTCTTTTAATGGAATGTCATGTCTTGGAATGGAATGTCAGGAATGTCATGTCTTGGAATGGAATGTCAGGAATGTCATGTCTTTTATTGGAATGTCAGGAATGTCATGTCTTTTATTGGAATGTCATGTCTTTTAATGGAATGTCAGGAATGTCATGTCTTTTAATGGAATGTCAGGAATGTCATGTCTTTTATTGGAATGTCATGTCTTTTATTGGAATGTCAGGAATGTCATGTCTTTCATTGGAATGTCAAGGAATGTCATGTCTTGGAATGGAATGTCAGGAATGTCATGTCTTTTAATGGAATGTCATGTCTTGGAATGGAATGTCATGTCTTTTAATGGAATGTCAGGAATGTCATGTCTTCTATTGGAATGTCAGGTTGTTATGTCTTTTAATGGAATGTCATGTCTTTTATTGGAATGTCATGTCTTTTAATGGAATGTCAGGAATGTCATGTCTTTTATTGGAATGTCAGGAATGTCATGTCTTTTAATGGAATGTCAGGAATGTCATGTCTTTTAATGGAATGTCATGTCTTTTAATGGAATGTCATGTCTTTTAATGGAATGTCAGGAATGTCATGTCTTTTAATGGAATGTCAGGAATGTCATGTCTTTTATTGGAATGTCAGGAATGTCATGTCTTTTATTGGAATGTCATGTCTTTTATTGGAAGTCAGGAATGTCATGTCTTTTATTGGAATGTCAGGAATGTCATGTCTTTTGATGGAATGTCAGGAATGTCATGTCTTTTATTAGAATGTCAGGAATGTCATGTCTTTTATTGGAATGTCAGGAATGTCATGTCTTTTAATGGAATGTCATGTCTTTTAATGGAATATCAGGAATGTCATGTCTTGGAATGGAATGTCAGGAATGTCATGTCTTTTAATGGAATGTCATGTCTTCTAATGGAATGTCAGGAATGTCATGTCTTTTATTGGAATGTCAGGAATGTCATGTCTTTAATTGGAATGTCAGGAATGTCATGTCTTTTAATGGAATGTCATGTCTTTTAATGGAATGTAAGGAATGTCATGTCTTGGAATGGAATGTCAGGAATGTCATGTCTTTTATTTAAATGTCAGGAATGTCATGTATTTTAATGGAATGTCAGGAATGTCATGTCTTTTATTGGAATGTCAGGAATGTCATGTCTTTTAATGGAATGTAAGGAATGTCATGTCTTTTATTGGAATGTCAGGAATGTCATGTCTTTTAATGGAATGTCATGTCTTTTATTGGAATGTCAGGAATGTCATGTCTTTTATTGGAATGTCAGGAATGTCATGTCTTTTAATGGAATGTCATGTCTTTTAATGGAATGTAAGGAATGTCATGTCTTTTATTGGAATGTCAGGAATGTCATGTCTTTTATTGGAATGTCAGGAATGTCATGTCTTAGAATGGAATGTCATGTCTTAGAATGGAATGTCATGTCTTTTAATGGAATGTCAGGAATGTCATGTCTTTTATTGGAATGTCAGGAATGTTATGTCTTTTAATGAAATGTCAGGAATGTCATGTCTTTTATTGGAATGTCAGGAATGTCATGTCTTTTAATGGAATGTCATGTCTTTTGATGGAATGTCAGGAATGTCATGTCTTTTAATGGAATGTCATGTCTTTTAATGGAATGTCAGGAATGTCATGTCTTTTATTGGAATGTCAGGAATGTCATGTCTTTTGATGGAATGTCAGGAATGTCATGTCTTTTATTGGAATGTCAGGAATGTCATGTCTTTTGATGGAATGTCAGGAATGTCATGTCTTTTATTAGAATGTCAGGAATGTCATGTCTTTTATTGGAATGTCAGGAATGTCATGTCTTTTAATGGAATGTCATGTCTTTTAATGGAATATCAGGAATGTCATGTCTTGGAATGGAATGTCAGGAATGTCATGTCTTTTAATGGAATGTCATGTCTTCTAATGGAATGTCAGGAATGTCATGTCTTTTATTGGAATGTCAGGAATGTCATGTCTTTAATTGGAATGTCAGGAATGTCATGTCTTTTAATGGAATGTCATGTCTTTTAATGGAATG
Organism: Triturus cristatus; assembly: GCF_964204655.1. Lineage (NCBI taxonomy): Eukaryota > Metazoa > Chordata > Amphibia > Caudata > Salamandridae > Triturus > Triturus cristatus. Next base: position 707,873,332 of record NC_140594.1, on the reverse strand, counting down.
TAAGGAATGTCATGTCTTGGAATGGAATGTCAGGAATGTCATGTCTTTTATTTAAATGTCAGGAATGTCATGTATTTTAATGGAATGTCAGGAATGTCATGTCTTTTATTGGAATGTCAGGAATGTCATGTCTTTTAATGGAATGTAAGGAATGTCATGTCTTTTATTGGAATGTCAGGAATGTCATGTCTTTTAATGGAATGTCATGTCTTTTATTGGAATGTCAGGAATGTCATGTCTTTTATTGGAATGTCAGGAATGTCATGTCTTTTAATGGAATGTCATGTCTTTTAATGGAATGTAAGGAATGTCATGTCTTTTATTGGAATGTCAGGAATGTCATGTCTTTTATTGGAATGTCAGGAATGTCATGTCTTAGAATGGAATGTCATGTCTTAGAATGGAATGTCATGTCTTTTAATGGAATGTCCGGAATGTCATGTCTTTTATTGGAATGTCAGGAATGTTATGTCTTTTAATGAAATGTCAGGAATGTCATGTCTTTTATTGGAATGTCAGGAATGTCATGTCTTTTAATGGAATGTCATGTCTTTTGATGGAATGTCAGGAATGTCATGTCTTTTAATGGAATGTCATGTCTTTTAATGGAATGTCAGGAATGTCATGTCTTTTAATGGAATGTCATGTCTTGGAATGGAATCTCAGGAATGTCATGTCTTTTAATGGAATGTCAGGAATGTCATGTCTTTTAATGGAATGTCAGGAATGTCATGTCTTTTGATGGAAAGTCAGGAATGTCATGTCTTTTAATGGAATGTCATGTCTTGGAATGGAATCTCAGGAATGTCATGTCTTTTAATGGAATGTCAGGAATGTCATGTCTTTTATTGGAATGTCAGGAATGTCATGTCTTTTAATGGAATGTCATGTCTTGGAATGGAATGTCATGTCTTTTAATGGAATGTCAGGAATGTCATGTCTTTTATTGGAATGTCAGGAATGTCATGTCTTTTATTGGAATGTCATGTCTTTTATTGGAATGTCAGGAATGTCATATCTTTTATTGGAATGTCAGGAATGTCATGTCTTTTGATGGAATGTCAGGAATGTCATGTCTTTTGATGGAATGTCATGTCTTGGAATGGAATGTCAGGAATGTCATGTCTTTTAATGGAATGTCAGGAATGTCATGTCTTTTATTGGAATGTCAGGAATGTCATGTCTTTTATTGAAATGTCAGGAATGTCATGTCTTTTGATGGAATGTCAGGAATGTCATGTCTTTTATTAGAATGTCAGGAATGTCATGTCTTTTATTGGAATGTCAGGAATGTCATGTCTTTTAATGGAATGTCATGTCTTTTAATGGAATGTAAGGAATGTCATGTCTTGGAATGGAATGTCAGGAATGTCATGTCTTTTATTTGAATGTCAGGAATGTCATGTCTTTTAATGGAATGTCAGGAATGTCATGTCTTTTATTGGAATGTCAGGAATGTCATGTCTTTTAATGGAATGTCATGTCTTGGAATGGAATGTCAGGAATGTCATATCTTGGAATGGAATGTCAGGAATGTCATGTCTTTTATTGGAATGTCAGGAATGTCATGTCTTTTATTGGAATGTCATGTCTTTTAATGGAATGTCAGGAATGTCATGTCTTTTAATGGAATGTCAGGAATGTCATGTCTTTTATTGGAATGTCAGGAATGTCATGTCTTTTATTGGAATGTCAGGAATGTCATGTCTTTTGATGGAATGTCAGGAATGTCATGTCTTTTATTAGAATGTCAGGAATGTCATGTCTTTTATTGGAATGTCAGGAATGTCATGTCTTTTAATGGAATGTCATGTCTTTTGATGGAATGTAAGGAATGTCATGTCTTGGAATGGAATGTCAGGAATGTCATGTGTTTTAATGGAATGTCAGGAATGTCATGTCTTTTATTGGAATGTCAGGAATGTCATGTCTTTTAATGGAATGTCATGTCTTGGAATGGAATGTCAGGAATGTCATGTCTTGGAATGGAATGTCAGGAATGTCATGTCTTTTATTGGAATGTCAGGAATGTCATGTCTTTTATTGGAATGTCATGTATTTTAATGGAATGTCAGGAATGTCATGTCTTTTAATGGAATGTCAGGAATGTCATGTCTTTTAATGGAATGTCAGGAATGTCATGTCTTTTATTGGAATGTCAGGAATGTCATGTCTTTTATTGGAATGTCATGTTTTTAATGGAATGTCAGGAATGTCATGTCTTTTATTGGAATGTCAGGAATGTCATGTCTTTTATTGGAATGTCATGTCTTTCATTGGAATGTCAGGAATGTCATGTCTTTTATTGGAATTTCAAGGAATGTCATGTTTTGGAATGGAATGTCAGGAATGTCATGTCTTTTAATGGAATGTCATGTCTTGGAATGGAATGTCATGTCTTTTAATGGAATGTCAGGAATGTCATGTCTTTTATTGGAATGTCAGGTTGTTATGTCTTTTAATGGAATGTCATGTCTTTTATTGGAATGTCATGTCTTTTAATGGAATGTCAGGAATATCATGTCTTTTATTGGAATGTCAGGAATGTCATGTCTTTTAATGGAATATCAGGAATGTCATGTCTTTTAATGGAATGTCATGTCTTTTAATGGAATGTCATGTCTTTTAATGGAATGCCAGGAATGTCATGTCTTTTATTGGAATGTCAGGAATGTCATGTCTTTTATTGGAATGTCAGGAATGTCATGTCTTTTATTGGAATGGAATGTCTTTTATTGGAATGTCAGGAATGTCATGTCTTTTATTGGAATGTCAGGAATGTCATGTCTTTTTATGGAATGTCAGGAATGTCATGTCTTTTGATGGAATGTCATGTCTTGGAATGGAATGTCAGGAATGTCATGTCTTTTAATGGAATGTCAGGAATGTCATGTCTTTTATTGGAATGTCAGGAATGTCATGTCTTTTATTGGAATGTCAGGAATGTCATGTCTTTTGATGGAATGTCAGGAATGTCATGTCTTTTGATGGAATGTCATGTCTTTTAATGGAATGTCAGGAATGTCATGTCTTTTATTGGAATGTCAGGAATGTCATGTCTTTTATTGGAATGTCACGTCTTTTAATGGAATGTCAGGAATGTCATGTCTTTTAATGGAATGTCAGGAATGTCATGTCTTTTAATGGAATGTCATGTCTTTTAATGGAATGTCAGGAATGTCATCTCTTTTATTGGAATGTCAGGAATGTCATGTCTTTTAATGGAATGTCATGTCTTGGAATGGAATGTCATGTCTTTTAATGGAATGTCAAGAATGTCATGTCTTTTATTGGAATGTCAGGAATCTCATGTCTTTTAATGGAATGTCGGGAATGTCATGTCTTTTATTGGAATGTCAGGTTGTCATGTCTTTTAATGGAATGTCATGTCTTTTAATGGAATGTAAGGAATATCATGTCTTGGAATGGAATGTCAGGAATGTCATGTCTTTTATTGGAATGTCAGGAATGTCATGTCTTGGAATGGAATGTCAGGAATGTCATATCTTTTAATGGAATGTCAGGAATGTCATGTCTTTTAATGGAATGTCAGGAATGTCATGTCTTTTAATGGAATGTTATGTCTTTTAATGGAATGTCAGGAATGTCATGTCTTTTAATGGAATGTCAGGAATGCCATGTCTTTTATTGGAATGTCAGGAATGTCATGTCTTGGAATGGAATGTCAGGAATGTCATGTCTTTTAATGGAATGTCATGTCTTGGAATGGAATGTCATGTCTTTTAATGGAATGTCAGGAATGTTATGTCTTTTATTGGAATGTCAGGAATGTCATGTCTTTTAATGGAATGTCAGGAATGTCATGTCTTTTATTGGAATGTCAGGAATGTCATGTCTTTTAATGGAATGTCATGTCTTTTAATGGAATGTAAGGAATGTCATGTCTTTTATTGGAATGTCAGGAATGTCATGTCTTTTAATAGAATGTCATGTCTTTTATTGGAATGTCAGGAATGTCATGTCTTTTATTGGAATGTCAGGAATGTTATGTCTTTTAATGGAATGTCATGTCTTTTAATGGAATGTAAGGAATGTCATGTCTTAGAATGGAATGTCATGTCTTAGAATGGAATGTCATGTCTTTTAATGGAATGTCATGTCTTTTATTGGAATGTCATGTCTTTTATTGGAATGTCAGGAATGTCATGTCTTTTATTGGAATTTCAAGGAATGTCATGTTTTGGAATGGAATGTCAGGAATGTCATGTCTTTTAATGGAATGTCATGTCTTGGAATGGAATGTCATGTCTTTTAATGGAATGTCAAGAATGTCATGTCTTTTATTGGAATGTCAGGAATGTCATGTCTTTTAATGGAATGTCGGGAATGTCATGTCTTTTATTGGAATGTCAGGTTGTCATGTCTTTTAATGGAATGTCATGTCTTTTAATGGAATGTAAGGAATATCATGTCTTGGAATGGAATGTCAGGAATGTCATGTCTTTTATTGGAATGTCAGGAATGTCATGTCTTGGAATGGAATGTCAGGAATGTCATATCTTTTAATGGAATGTCAGGAATGTCATGTCTTTTAATGGAATGTCAGGAATGTCATGTCTTTTAATGGAATGTTATGTCTTTTAATGGAATGTCAGGAATGTCATGTCTTTTAATGGAATGTCAGGAATGTGATGTCTTTTATTGGAATATCAGGAATGTGATGTCTTTTAATGGAATGTCAGGAATGTCATGTCTTTTATTGGAATGTCAGGAATGTCATGTCTTTTAATGGAATGTCATGTCTTTTAATGGAATGTCATGTCTTTTAATGGAATGTCAGGAATGTCAGGAATGTCATGTCTTTTAATGGAATGTCAGGAATGTCATGTCTTTTATTGGAATGTCAGGAATGTCATGTCTTTTATTGGAATGCCATGTCTTTTATTGGAATGTCAGGAATGTCATGTCTTTTAATGGAATGTCATGTCTTGGAATGGAATCTCAGGAATGTCATGTCTTTTAATGGAATGTAAGGAATGTCATGTCTTGGAATGGAATGTCAGGAATGTCATGTCTTTTAATGGAATGTCATGTCTTGGAATGGAATGTCATGTCTTTTAATGGATTATCAGGAATGTCATGTCTTTTGTTGGAATGTCAATAATGTCATGTCTTTTGATGGAATGTCAGGAATGTCATGTCTTTTATTGGAATGTCAGGAATGTCATGTCTTTTAATGGAATGTCATGTCTTTTGATGGAATGTCAGGAATGTCATGTCTTTTAATGGAATGTCATGTCTTTTAATGGAATGTCAGGAATGTCATGTCTTTTAATGGAATGTCATGTCTTGGAATGGAATCTCAGGAATGTCATGTCTTTTAATGGAATGTAAGGAATGTCATGTCTTTTAATGGAATGTCAGGAATGTCATGTCTTTTAATGGAATGTCAGGAATGTCATGTCTTTTAATGGAATGTCAGGAATGTCATGTCTTTTATTGGAATGTCAGGAATGTCATGTCTTTTATTGGAATGTCATGTCTTTTATTGGAATGTCAGGAATGTCATGTCTTTTATTGGAATGTCAAGGAATGTCATGTCTTGGAATTGAATGTCAGGAATATCATGTCTTTTAATGGAATGTCATGTCTTGGAATAGAATGTCATGTCTTTTAATGGAATGTCAGGAATGTCATGTCTTTTATTGGAATGTCAAGAATGTCATGTCTTTTAATGGAATGTCAGGAATGTCATGTCTTTTATTGGAATGTCAGGTTGGCATGTCTTTTAATGGAATGTCATGTCTTTTATTGGAATGTCATGTCTTTTAATGGAATGTCAGGAATGTCATGTCTTTTATTGGAATGTCAGGAATGTCATGTCTTTTAATGGAATGTCAGGAATGTCATGTCTTGTAATGGAATGTCATGTCTTTTAATGGAATGTCAGGAATGTCATGTCTTAATGGAATGTCAGGAATGTCATGTCTTTTATTGGAATGTCAGGAATGTCATGTCTTTTAATGGAATGTCATGTCTTTTAATGGAATGTTAGGCATGCCATGTCTTTTATTGGAATGTCAGGAATGTCATGTCTTTTAATGGAATGTCATGTCTTTTATTGGAATGTCATGTCTTTTATTGGAATGTCAGGAATGTCATGTCTTTTAATGGAATGTCATGTCTTTCAATGGAATGTAAGGAATGTCATGTCTTTTATTGGAATGTCAGGAATGTCATGTCTTTTATTGGAATGTCAGGAATGTCATGTCTTTTAATGGAATGTCATGTCTTGGAATGGAATGTCATGTCTTTTAATGGAATATCAGGAATGTCATGTCTTTTATTGGAATGTCAGGAATGTCATGTCTTTTGATGGAATGTCAGGAATGTCATGTCTTTTATTGGAATGTCAGGAATGTCATGTCTTTTAATGGAATGTCATGTCTTTTGATGGAATGTCAGGAATGTCATGTCTTTTAATGGAATGTCATGTCTTTTAATGGAATGTCAGGAATGTCATGTCTTTTATTGGAATGTCATGTCTTGGAATGGAATCTCAGCAATGTCATGTCTTTTAATGGAATGTAAGGAATGTCATGTCTTGGAATGGAATGTCAGGAATGTCATGTCTTTTAATAGAATGTCATGTCTTTTAATGGAATGTCATGTCTTGGAATGGAATGTCAGGAATGTCATGTCTTGGAATGGAATGTCAGGAATGTCATGTCTTTTATTGGAATGTCAGGAATGTCATGTCTTTTATTGGAATGTCATGTCTTTTAATGGAATGTCAGGAATGTCATGTCTTTTAATGGAATGTCAGGAATGTCATGTCTTTTATTGGAATGTCATGTCTTTTATTGGAATGTCAGGAATGTCATGTCTTTTATTGGAATGTCAGGAATGGCATGTCTTTTAATGGAATGTCAGGAATGTCATGTCTTTTATTGGAATGTCAGGTTGTTATGTCTTTTAATGGAATGTCATGTCTTTTATTGGAATGTCATGTCTTTTAATGGAATGTCAGGAATGTCATGTCTTTTATTGGAATGTCAGGAATGTCATGTCTTTTAATGGAATGTCAGGAATGTCATGTCTTTTAATGGAATGTCATGTCTTTTAATGGACTGTCATGTCTTTTAATGGAATGTCAGGAATGTCATGTCTTTTAATGGAATGTCAGGAATGTCATGTCTTTTATTGGAATGTCAGGAATGTCATGTCTTTTATTGGAATGTCATGTCTTTTATTGGAATGTCAGGAATGTCATGTCTTTTATTGGAATGTCAGGAATGTCATGTCTTTTGATGGAATGTCAGGAATGTCATGTCTTTTATTAGAATGTCAGGAATGTCATGTCTTTTATTGGAATGTCAGGAATGTCATGTCTTTTAATGGAATGTCATGTCTTTTAATGGAATGTAAGGAATGTCATGTTTTGGAATGGAATGTCAGGAATGTCATGTCTTTTATTTGAATGTCAGGAATGTCATGTCTTTTAATGGAATGTCAGGAATGTCATGTCTTTTATTGGAATGTCAGGAATGTCATGTCTTTTAATGGAATATCATGTCTTGGAATGGAATGTCAGGAATGTCATGTCTTGGAATGGAATGTCAGGAATGTCATGTCTTTTATTGGAATGTCAGGAATGTCATGTCTTTTATTGGGATGTCATGTCTTTTAATGGAATGTCAGGAATGTCATGTCTTTTAATGGAATGTCAGGAATGTCATGTCTTTTAATAGAATGTCAGGAATGTCATGTCTTTTATTGGAATGTCAGGAATGTCATGTCTTTTATTGGAATGTCATGTCTTTTATTGGAATGTCAGGAATGTCATGTCTTTTATTGGAATTTCAAGGAATGTCATGTCTTGGAATGGAATGTCAGGAATGTCATGTCTTTTAATGGAATGTCATATCTTGGAATGGAATGTCATGTCTTTTAATGGAATGTTAGGAATGTCATGTCTTTTATTGGAATGTCAGGAATGTCATGTCTTTTAATGGAATGTTAGGAATGTCATGTCTTTTAGTGGAATGTCAGGTTGTTATGTCTTTTAATGGAATGGCATGTCTTTTATTGGAATGTCATGTCTTTTAATGGAATGTCAGGAATGTCATGTCTTTTATTGGAATGTCAGGAATGTCATGTCTTTTAATGGAATGTCAGGAATGTCATGTCTTTTAATGGAATGTCATGTCTTTTAATGGAATGTCATGTCTTTTAATGGAATGTCAGGAATGTCATGTCTTTTAATGGAATGTCAGGAATGTCATGTCTTTTATTGGAATGTCATGTCTTTTATTGGAATGTCAGGAATGTCATGTCTTTTGATGGAATGTCAGGAATGTCATGTCTTTTGATGGAATGTCATGTCTTGGAATGGAATGTCAGGAATGTCATGTCTTTTAATGGAATGTCAGGAATGTCATGTCTTTTATTGGAATGTCAGGAATGTCATGTCTTTTGATGGAATGTCAGGAATGTCATGTCTTTTGATGGAATGTAAGGAATGTCATGTCTTTTGATGGAATGTCATGTCTTTTAATGGAATGTCAGGAATGTCATGTCTTTTATTGGAATGTCAGGAATGTCATGTCTTTTATTGGAATGTCATGTCTTTTAATGGAATGTCAGGAATGTCATGTCTTTTAATGGAATGTCAGGAATGTCATGTCTTTTAATGGAATGTCATGTCTTTTAATGGAATGTCAGGAATGTCATGTCTTTTAATGGAATGTCATGTCTTGGAATGGAATGTCATGTCTTTTAATGGAATGTCAGGAATGTCATGTCTTTTATTGGAATGTCAGGAATGTCATGTCTTTTAATGGAATGTCGGGAATGTCATGTCTTTTATTGGAATGTCAGGTTGTCATGTCTTTTAATGGAATGTCATGTCTTTTAATGGAATGTAAGGAATGTCATGTCTTGGAATGGAATGTCAGGAATGTCATGTCTTTTAATGGAATGTCAGGAATGTCATGTCTTTTAATGGAATGTCAGGAATGTCATGTCTTTTAATGGAATGTCATGTCTTTTAATGGAATGTCAGGAATGTCATGTCTTTTATTGGAATGTCAGGAATGTCATGTCTTGGAATGGAATGTCAGGAATGTCATGTCTTTTAATGGAATGTCATGTCTTGGAATGGAATGTCATGTCTTTTAATGGAATGTCAGGAATGTCATGTCTTTTATTGGAATGTCAGGAATGTCATGTCTTTTAATGGAATGTCATGTCTTTTAATGGAATGTAAGGAATGTCATGTCTTTTATTGGAATGTCAGGAATGTCATGTCTTTTAATGGAATGTCATGTCTTTTATTGGAATGTCAGGAATGTCATGTCTTTTATTGGAATGTCAGGAATGTCATGTCTTTTAATGGAATGTCATGTCTTTTAATGGAATGTAAGGAATGTCATGTCTTATATTGGAATGTCAGGAATGTCATGTCTTTTATTGGAATGTCAGGAATGTCATGTCTTTTATTGGAATGTCATGTCTTAGAATGGCATGTTATGTCTTTTAATGGAATGTCAGGAATGTCATGTCTTTAATTGGAATGTCAGGAATGTTATGTCTTTTAATGAAATGTCAGGAATGTCATGTCTTTTATTGGAATGTCAGGAATGTCATGTCTTTTAATGGAATGTCAGGAATGTCATGTCTTTTAATGGAATGTCATGTCTTTTAATGGAATGTCAGGAATGTCATGTCTTTTAATGGAATGTCATGTCTTGGAATGGAATCTCAGGAATGTCATGTCTTTTAATGGAATGTCAGGAATGTCATGTCTTTTAATGGAATGTCAGGAATGTCATGTCTTTTGATGGAAAGTCAGGAATGTCATGTCTTTTAATGGAATGTCATGTCTTGGAATGGAATCTCAGGAATGTCATGTCTTTTAATGGAATGTCAGGAATGTCATGTCTTTTATTGGAATGTCAGGAATGTCATGTCTTTTAATGGAATGTCATGTCTTGGAATGGAATGTCAGGAATGTCATGTCTTTTAATGGAATGTCAGGAATGTCATGTCTTTTAATGGAATGTCAGGAATGTCATGTCTTTTAATGGAATGTCATGTCTTTTAATGGAAAGTCAGGAATGTCATGTCTTTTAATGGAATGTCAGGAATGTCATGTCTTTTATTGGAATGTCAGGAATGTCATGTCTTGGAATGGAATGTCAGGAATGTCATGTCTTTTAATGGAATGTCATGTCTTTGAATGGAATGTCATGTCTTTTAATGGAATGTCAGGAATGTCATGTCTTTTATTGGAATGTCAGGAATGTCATGTCTTTTAAAGGAATGTCAGGAATGTCATGTCTTTTATTGGAATGTCAGGAATGTCATGTCTTTTAATGGAATGTCTTGTCTTTTAATGGAATGTAAGGAATGTCATGTCTTTTATTGGAATGTCAGGAATGTCATGTCTTTTAATGGAATGTCATGTCTTTTAATGGAATATCAGGAATGTCATGTCTTTTATTGGAATGTCAGGAATGTCATGTCTTTTGATGGAATGTCAGGAATGTCATGTCTTTTATTGGAATGTCAGGAATGTCATGTCTTTTAATGGAATGTCATGTCTTTTGATGGAATGTCAGGAATGTCATGTCTTTTAATGGAATGTCATGTCTTTTAATGGAATGTCAGGAATGTCATGTCTTTTATTGGAATGTCATGTCTTGGAATGGAATCTCAGCAATGTCATGTCTTTTAATGGAATGTAAGAAATGTCATGTCTTGGAATGGAATGTCAGGAATGTCATGTCTTTTAATGGAATGTCATGTCTTTTAATGGAATGTCATGTCTTGGAATGGAATGTCAGGAATGTCATGTCTTGGAATGGAATGTCAGGAATGTCATGTCTTTTATTGGAATGTCAGGAATGTCATGTCTTTTATTGGAATGTCATGTCTTTTAATGGAATGTCAGGAATGTCATGTCTTTTAATGGAATGTCAGGAATGTCATGTCTTTTATTGGAATGTCATGTCTTTTATTGGAATGTCAGGAATGTCATGTCTTTCATTGGAATGTCAAGGAATGTCATGTCTTGGAATGGAATGTCAGGAATGTCATGTCTTTTAATGGAATGTCATGTCTTGGAATGGAATGTCATGTCTTTTAATGGAATGTCAGGAATGTCATGTCTTCTATTGGAATGTCAGGTTGTTATGTCTTTTAATGGAATGTCATGTCTTTTATTGGAATGTCATGTCTTTTAATGGAATGTCAGGAATGTCATGTCTTTTATTGGAATGTCAGGAATGTCATGTCTTTTAATGGAATGTCAGGAATGTCATGTCTTTTAATGGAATGTCATGTCTTTTAATGGAATGTCATGTCTTTTAATGGAATGTCAGGAATGTCATGTCTTTTAATGGAATGTCAGGAATGTCATGTCTTTTATTGGAATGTCAGGAATGTCATGTCTTTTATTGGAATGTCATGTCTTTTATTGGAAGTCAGGAATGTCATGTCTTTTATTGGAATGTCAGGAATGTCATGTCTTTTGATGGAATGTCAGGAATGTCATGTCTTTTATTAGAATGTCAGGAATGTCATGTCTTTTATTGGAATGTCAGGAATGTCATGTCTTTTAATGGAATGTCATGTCTTTTAATGGAATATCAGGAATGTCATGTCTTGGAATGGAATGTCAGGAATGTCATGTCTTTTAATGGAATGTCATGTCTTCTAATGGAATGTCAGGAATGTCATGTCTTTTATTGGAATGTCAGGAATGTCATGTCTTTAATTGGAATGTCAGGAATGTCATGTCTTTTAATGGAATGTCATGTCTTTTAATGGAATGTAAGGAATGTCATGTCTTGGAATGGAATGTCAGGAATGTCATGTCTTTTATTTAAATGTCAGGAATGTCATGTATTTTAATGGAATGTCAGGAATGTCATGTCTTTTATTGGAATGTCAGGAATGTCATGTCTTTTAATGGAATGTAAGGAATGTCATGTCTTTTATTGGAATGTCAGGAATGTCATGTCTTTTAATGGAATGTCATGTCTTTTATTGGAATGTCAGGAATGTCATGTCTTTTATTGGAATGTCAGGAATGTCATGTCTTTTAATGGAATGTCATGTCTTTTAATGGAATGTAAGGAATGTCATGTCTTTTATTGGAATGTCAGGAATGTCATGTCTTTTATTGGAATGTCAGGAATGTCATGTCTTAGAATGGAATGTCATGTCTTAGAATGGAATGTCATGTCTTTTAATGGAATGTCAGGAATGTCATGTCTTTTATTGGAATGTCAGGAATGTTATGTCTTTTAATGAAATGTCAGGAATGTCATGTCTTTTATTGGAATGTCAGGAATGTCATGTCTTTTAATGGAATGTCATGTCTTTTGATGGAATGTCAGGAATGTCATGTCTTTTAATGGAATGTCATGTCTTTTAATGGAATGTCAGGAATGTCATGTCTTTTATTGGAATGTCAGGAATGTCATGTCTTTTGATGGAATGTCAGGAATGTCATGTCTTTTATTGGAATGTCAGGAATGTCATGTCTTTTGATGGAATGTCAGGAATGTCATGTCTTTTATTAGAATGTCAGGAATGTCATGTCTTTTATTGGAATGTCAGGAATGTCATGTCTTTTAATGGAATGTCATGTCTTTTAATGGAATATCAGGAATGTCATGTCTTGGAATGGAATGTCAGGAATGTCATGTCTTTTAATGGAATGTCATGTCTTCTAATGGAATGTCAGGAATGTCATGTCTTTTATTGGAATGTCAGGAATGTCATGTCTTTAATTGGAATGTCAGGAATGTCATGTCTTTTAATGGAATGTCATGTCTTTTAATGGAATGTAAGGAATGTCATGTCTTGGAATGGAATGTCAGGAATGTCATGTCTTTTATTTAAATGTCAGGAATGTCATGTATTTTAATGGAATGTCAGGAATGTCATGTCTTTTATTGGAATGTCAGGAATGTCATGTCTTTTAATGGAATGTAAGGAATGTCATGTCTTTTATTGGAATGTCAGGAATGTCATGTCTTTTAATGGAATGTCATGTCTTTTATTGGAATGTCAGGAATGTCATGTATTTTATTGGAATGTCAGGAATGTCATGTCTTTTAATGGAATGTCATGTCTTTTAATGGAATGTAAGGAATGTCATGTCTTTTATTGGAATGTCAGGAATGTCATGTCTTTTATTGGAATGTCAGGAATGTCATGTCTTAGAATGGAATGTCATGTCTTAGAATGGAATGTCATGTCTTTTAATGGAATGTCCGGAATGTCATGTCTTTTATTGGAATGTCAGGAATGTTATGTCTTTTAATGAAATGTCAGGAATGTCATGTCTTTTATTGGAATGTCAGGAATGTCATGTCTTTTAATGGAATGTCATGTCTTTTGATGGAATGTCAGGAATGTCATGTCTTTTAATGGAATGTCATGTCTTTTAATGGAATGTCAGGAATGTCATGTCTTTTAATGGAATGTCATGTCTTGGAATGGAATCTCAGGAATGTCATGTCTTTTAATGGAATGTCAGGAATGTCATGTCTTTTAATGGAATGTCAGGAATGTCATGTCTTTTGATGGAAAGTCAGGAATGTCATGTCTTTTAATGGAATGTCATGTCTTGGAATGGAATCTCAGGAATGTCATGTCTTTTAATGGAATGTCAGGAATGTCATGTCTTTTATTGGAATGTCAGGAATGTCATGTCTTTTAATGGAATGTCATGTCTTGGAATGGAATGTCATGTCTTTTAATGGAATGTCAGGAATGTCATGTCTTTTATTGGAATGTCAGGAATGTCATGTCTTTTATTGGAATGTCATGTCTTTTATTGGAATGTCAGGAATGTCATATCTTTTATTGGAATGTCAGGAATGTCATGTCTTTTGATGGAATGTCAGGAATGTCATGTCTTTTGATGGAATGTCATGTCTTGGAATGGAATGTCAGGAATGTCATGTCTTTTAATGGAATGTCAGGAATGTCATGTCTTTTATTGGAATGTCAGGAATGTCATGTCTTTTATTGAAATGTCAGGAATGTCATGTCTTTTGATGGAATGTCAGGAATGTCATGTCTTTTATTAGAATGTCAGGAATGTCATGTCTTTTATTGGAATGTCAGGAATGTCATGTCTTTTAATGGAATGTCATGTCTTTTAATGGAATGTAAGGAATGTCATGTCTTGGAATGGAATGTCAGGAATGTCATGTCTTTTATTTGAATGTCAGGAATGTCATGTCTTTTAATGGAATGTCAGGAATGTCATGTCTTTTATTGGAATGTCAGGAATGTCATGTCTTTTAATGGAATGTCATGTCTTGGAATGGAATGTCAGGAATGTCATATCTTGGAATGGAATGTCAGGAATGTCATGTCTTTTATTGGAATGTCAGGAATGTCATGTCTTTTATTGGAATGTCATGTCTTTTAATGGAATGTCAGGAATGTCATGTCTTTTAATGGAATGTCAGGAATGTCATGTCTTTTATTGGAATGTCAGGAATGTCATGTCTTTTATTGGAATGTCAGGAATGTCATGTCTTTTGATGGAATGTCAGGAATGTCATGTCTTTTATTAGAATGTCAGGAATGTCATGTCTTTTATTGGAATGTCAGGAATGTCATGTCTTTTAATGGAATGTCATGTCTTTTGATGGAATGTAAGGAATGTCATGTCTTGGAATGGAATGTCAGGAATGTCATGTGTTTTAATGGAATGTCAGGAATGTCATGTCTTTTATTGGAATGTCAGGAATGTCATGTCTTTTAATGGAATGTCATGTCTTGGAATGGAATGTCAGGAATGTCATGTCTTGGAATGGAATGTCAGGAATGTCATGTCTTTTATTGGAATGTCAGGAATGTCATGTCTTTTATTGGAAAGTCATGTATTTTAATGGAATGTCAGGAATGTCATGTCTTTTAATGGAATGTCAGGAATGTCATGTCTTTTAATGGAATGTCAGGAATGTCATGTCTTTTATTGGAATGTCAGGAATGTCATGTCTTTTATTGGAATGTCATGTTTTTAATGGAATGTCAGGAATGTCATGTCTTTTATTGGAATGTCAGGAATGTCATGTCTTTTATTGGAATGTCATGTCTTTCATTGGAATGTCAGGAATGTCATGTCTTTTATTGGAATTTCAAGGAATGTCATGTTTTGGAATGGAATGTCAGGAATGTCATGTCTTTTAATGGAATGTCATGTCTTGGAATGGAATGTCATGTCTTTTAATGGAATGTCAGGAATGTCATGTCTTTTATTGGAATGTCAGGTTGTTATGTCTTTTAATGGAATGTCATGTCTTTTATTGGAATGTCATGTCTTTTAATGGAATGTCAGGAATATCATGTCTTTTATTGGAATGTCAGGAATGTCATGTCTTTTAATGGAATATCAGGAATGTCATGTCTTTTAATGGAATGTCATGTCTTTTAATGGAATGTCATGTCTTTTAATGGAATGCCAGGAATGTCATGTCTTTTATTGGAATGTCAGGAATGTCATGTCTTTTATTGGAATGTCAGGAATGTCATGTCTTTTATTGGAATGGAATGTCTTTTATTGGAATGTCAGGAATGTCATGTCTTTTATTGGAATGTCAGGAATGTCATGTCTTTTTATGGAATGTCAGGAATGTCATGTCTTTTGATGGAATGTCATGTCTTGGAATGGAATGTCAGGAATGTCATGTCTTTTAATGGAATGTCAGGAATGTCATGTCTTTTATTGGAATGTCAGGAATGTCATGTCTTTTATTGGAATGTCAGGAATGTCATGTCTTTTGATGGAATGTCAGGAATGTCATGTCTTTTGATGGAATGTCATGTCTTTTAATGGAATGTCAGGAATGTCATGTCTTTTATTGGAATGTCAGGAATGTCATGTCTTTTATTGGAATGTCACGTCTTTTAATGGAATGTCAGGAATGTCATGTCTTTTAATGGAATGTCAGGAATGTCATGTCTTTTAATGGAATGTCATGTCTTTTAATGGAATGTCAGGAATGTCATCTCTTTTATTGGAATGTCAGGAATGTCATGTCTTTTAATGGAATGTCATGTCTTGGAATGGAATGTCATGTCTTTTAATGGAATGTCAAGAATGTCATGTCTTTTATTGGAATGTCAGGAATCTCATGTCTTTTAATGGAATGTCGGGAATGTCATGTCTTTTATTGGAATGTCAGGTTGTCATGTCTTTTAATGGAATGTCATGTCTTTTAATGGAATGTAAGGAATATCATGTCTTGGAATGGAATGTCAGGAATGTCATGTCTTTTATTGGAATGTCAGGAATGTCATGTCTTGGAATGGAATGTCAGGAATGTCATATCTTTTAATGGAATGTCAGGAATGTCATGTCTTTTAATGGAATGTCAGGAATGTCATGTCTTTTAATGGAATGTTATGTCTTTTAATGGAATGTCAGGAATGTCATGTCTTTTAATGGAATGTCAGGAATGCCATGTCTTTTATTGGAATGTCAGGAATGTCATGTCTTGGAATGGAATGTCAGGAATGTCATGTCTTTTAATGGAATGTCATGTCTTGGAATGGAATGTCATGTCTTTTAATGGAATGTCAGGAATGTTATGTCTTTTATTGGAATGTCAGGAATGTCATGTCTTTTAATGGAATGTCAGGAATGTCATGTCTTTTATTGGAATGTCAGGAATGTCATGTCTTTTAATGGAATGTCATGTCTTTTAATGGAATGTAAGGAATGTCATGTCTTTTATTGGAATGTCAGGAATGTCATGTCTTTTAATAGAATGTCATGTCTTTTATTGGAATGTCAGGAATGTCATGTCTTTTATTGGAATGTCAGGAATGTTATGTCTTTTAATGGAATGTCATGTCTTTTAATGGAATGTAAGGAATGTCATGTCTTAGAATGGAATGTCATGTCTTAGAATGGAATGTCATGTCTTTTAATGGAATGTCATGTCTTTTATTGGAATGTCATGTCTTTTATTGGAATGTCAGGAATGTCATGTCTTTTATTGGAATTTCAAGGAATGTCATGTTTTGGAATGGAATGTCAGGAATGTCATGTCTTTTAATGGAATGTCATGTCTTGGAATGGAATGTCATGTCTTTTAATGGAATGTCAAGAATGTCATGTCTTTTATTGGAATGTCAGGAATGTCATGTCTTTTAATGGAATGTCGGGAATGTCATGTCTTTTATTGGAATGTCAGGTTGTCATGTCTTTTAATGGAATGTCATGTCTTTTAATGGAATGTAAGGAATATCATGTCTTGGAATGGAATGTCAGGAATGTCATGTCTTTTATTGGAATGTCAGGAATGTCATGTCTTGGAATGGAATGTCAGGAATGTCATATCTTTTAATGGAATGTCAGGAATGTCATGTCTTTTAATGGAATGTCAGGAATGTCATGTCTTTTAATGGAATGTTATGTCTTTTAATGGAATGTCAGGAATGTCATGTCTTTTAATGGAATGTCAGGAATGTGATGTCTTTTATTGGAATATCAGGAATGTGATGTCTTTTAATGGAATGTCAGGAATGTCATGTCTTTTATTGGAATGTCAGGAATGTCATGTCTTTTAATGGAATGTCATGTCTTTTAATGGAATGTCATGTCTTTTAATGGAATGTCAGGAATGTCAGGAATGTCATGTCTTTTAATGGAATGTCAGGAATGTCATGTCTTTTATTGGAATGTCAGGAATGTCATGTCTTTTATTGGAATGTCAGGAATGTCATGTCTTTTATTGGAATGCCATGTCTTTTATTGGAATGTCAGGAATGTCATGTCTTTTAATGGAATGTCATGTCTTGGAATGGAATCTCAGGAATGTCATGTCTTTTAATGGAATGTAAGGAATGTCATGTCTTGGAATGGAATGTCAGGAATGTCATGTCTTTTAATGGAATGTCATGTCTTGGAATGGAATGTCATGTCTTTTAATGGATTATCAGGAATGTCATGTCTTTTGTTGGAATGTCAATAATGTCATGTCTTTTGATGGAATGTCAGGAATGTCATGTCTTTTATTGGAATGTCAGGAATGTCATGTCTTTTAATGGAATGTCATGTCTTTTGATGGAATGTCAGGAATGTCATGTCTTTTAATGGAATGTCATGTCTTTTAATGGAATGTCAGGAATGTCATGTCTTTTAATGGAATGTCATGTCTTGGAATGGAATCTCAGGAATGTCATGTCTTTTAATGGAATGTAAGGAATGTCATGTCTTTTAATGGAATGTCAGGAATGTCATGTCTTTTAATGGAATGTCAGGAATGTCATGTCTTTTAATGGAATGTCAGGAATGTCATGTCTTTTAATGGAATGTCAGGAATGTCATGTCTTTTATTGGAATGTCAGGAATGTCATGTCTTTTATTGGAATGTCATGTCTTTTATTGGAATGTCAGGAATGTCATGTCTTTTATTGGAATGTCAAGGAATGTCATGTCTTGGAATTGAATGTCAGGAATATCATGTCTTTTAATGGAATGTCATGTCTTGGAATAGAATGTCATGTCTTTTAATGGAATGTCAGGAATGTCATGTCTTTTATTGGAATGTCAAGAATGTCATGTCTTTTAATGGAATGTCAGGAATGTCATGTCTTTTATTGGAATGTCAGGTTGGCATGTCTTTTAATGGAATGTCATGTCTTTTATTGGAATGTCATGTCTTTTAATGGAATGTCAGGAATGTCATGTCTTTTATTGGAATGTCAGGAATGTCATGTCTTTTAATGGAATGTCAGGAATGTCATGTCTTGTAATGGAATGTCATGTCTTTTAATGGAATGTCAGGAATGTCATGTCTTAATGGAATGTCAGGAATGTCATGTCTTTTATTGGAATGTCAGGAATGTCATGTCTTTTAATGGAATGTCATGTCTTTTAATGGAATGTTAGGCATGCCATGTCTTTTATTGGAATGTCAGGAATGTCATGTCTTTTAATGGAATGTCATGTCTTTTATTGGAATGTCAGGAATGTCATGTCTTTTATTGGAATGTCAGGAATGTCATGTCTTTTAATGGAATGTCATGTCTTTCAATGGAATGTAAGGAATGTCATGTCTTTTATTGGAATGTCAGGAATGTCATGTCTTTTATTGGAATGTCAGGAATGTCATGTCTTTTAATGGAATGTCATGTCTTGGAATGGAATGTCATGTCTTTTAATGGAATATCAGGAATGTCATGTCTTTTATTGGAATGTCAGGAATGTCATGTCTTTTGATGGAATGTCAGGAATGTCATGTCTTTTATTGGAATGTCAGGAATGTCATGTCTTTTAATGGAATGTCATGTCTTTTGATGGAATGTCAGGAATGTCATGTCTTTTAATGGAATGTCATGTCTTTTAATGGAATGTCAGGAATGTCATGTCTTTTATTGGAATGTCATGTCTTGGAATGGAATCTCAGCAATGTCATGTCTTTTAATGGAATGTAAGGAATGTCATGTCTTGGAATGGAATGTCAGGAATGTCATGTCTTTTAATAGAATGTCATGTCTTTTAATGGAATGTCATGTCTTGGAATGGAATGTCAGGAATGTCATGTCTTGGAATGGAATGTCAGGAATGTCATGTCTTTTATTGGAATGTCAGGAATGTCATGTCTTTTATTGGAATGTCATGTCTTTTAATGGAATGTCAGGAATGTCATGTCTTTTAATGGAATGTCAGGAATGTCATGTCTTTTATTGGAATGTCATGTCTTTTATTGGAATGTCAGGAATGTCATGTCTTTTATTGGAATGTCAGGAATGGCATGTCTTTTAATGGAATGTCAGGAATGTCATGTCTTTTATTGGAATGTCAGGTTGTTATGTCTTTTAATGGAATGTCATGTCTTTTATTGGAATGTCATGTCTTTTAATGGAATGTCAGGAATGTCATGTCTTTTATTGGAATGTCAGGAATGTCATGTCTTTTAATGGAATGTCAGGAATGTCATGTCTTTTAATGGAATGTCATGTCTTTTAATGGACTGTCATGTCTTTTAATGGAATGTCAGGAATGTCATGTCTTTTAATGGAATGTCAGGAATGTCATGTCTTTTATTGGAATGTCAGGAATGTCATGTCTTTTATTGGAATGTCATGTCTTTTATTGGAATGTCAGGAATGTCATGTCTTTTATTGGAATGTCAGGAATGTCATGTCTTTTGATGGAATGTCAGGAATGTCATGTCTTTTATTAGAATGTCAGGAATGTCATGTCTTTTATTGGAATGTCAGGAATGTCATGTCTTTTAATGGAATGTCAGGAATGTCATGTCTTTTAATGGAATGTCAGGAATGTCATGTCTTTTATTGGAATGTCAGGAATGTCATGTCTTTTAATGGAATATCATGTCTTGGAATGGAATGTCAGGAATGTCATGTCTTGGAATGGAATGTCAGGAATGTCATGTCTTTTATTGGAATGTCAGGAATGTCATGTCTTTTATTGGGATGTCATGTCTTTTAATGGAATGTCAGGAATGTCATGTCTTTTAATGGAATGTCAGGAATGTCATGTCTTTTAATAGAATGTCAGGAATGTCATGTCTTTTATTGGAATGTCAGGAATGTCATGTCTTTTATTGGAATGTCATGTCTTTTATTGGAATGTCAGGAATGTCATGTCTTTTATTGGAATTTCAAGGAATGTCATGTCTTGGAATGGAATGTCAGGAATGTCATGTCTTTTAATGGAATGTCATATCTTGGAATGGAATGTCATGTCTTTTAATGGAATGTTAGGAATGTCATGTCTTTTATTGGAATGTCAGGAATGTCATGTCTTTTAATGGAATGTTAGGAATGTCATGTCTTTTAGTGGAATGTCAGGTTGTTATGTCTTTTAATGGAATGGCATGTCTTTTATTGGAATGTCATGTCTTTTAATGGAATGTCAGGAATGTCATGTCTTTTATTGGAATGTCAGGAATGTCATGTCTTTTAATGGAATGTCAGGAATGTCATGTCTTTTAATGGAATGTCATGTCTTTTAATGGAATGTCATGTCTTTTAATGGAATGTCAGGAATGTCATGTCTTTTAATGGAATGTCAGGAATGTCATGTCTTTTATTGGAATGTCATGTCTTTTATTGGAATGTCAGGAATGTCATGTCTTTTGATGGAATGTCAGGAATGTCATGTCTTTTGATGGAATGTCATGTCTTGGAATGGAATGTCAGGAATGTCATGTCTTTTAATGGAATGTCAGGAATGTCATGTCTTTTATTGGAATGTCAGGAATGTCATGTCTTTTGATGGAATGTCAGGAATGTCATGTCTTTTGATGGAATGTAAGGAATGTCATGTCTTTTGATGGAATGTCATGTCTTTTAATGGAATGTCAGGAATGTCATGTCTTTTATTGGAATGTCAGGAATGTCATGTCTTTTATTGGAATGTCATGTCTTTTAATGGAATGTCAGGAATGTCATGTCTTTTAATGGAATGTCAGGAATGTCATGTCTTTTAATGGAATGTCATGTCTTTTAATGGAATGTCAGGAATGTCATGTCTTTTAATGGAATGTCATGTCTTGGAATGGAATGTCATGTCTTTTAATGGAATGTCAGGAATGTCATGTCTTTTATTGGAATGTCAGGAATGTCATGTCTTTTAATGGAATGTCGGGAATGTCATGTCTTTTATTGGAATGTCAGGTTGTCATGTCTTTTAATGGAATGTCATGTCTTTTAATGGAATGTAAGGAATGTCATGTCTTGGAATGGAATGTCAGGAATGTCATGTCTTTTAATGGAATGTCAGGAATGTCATGTCTTTTAATGGAATGTCAGGAATGTCATGTCTTTTAATGGAATGTCATGTCTTTTAATGGAATGTCAGGAATGTCATGTCTTTTATTGGAATGTCAGGAATGTCATGTCTTGGAATGGAATGTCAGGAATGTCATGTCTTTTAATGGAATGTCATGTCTTGGAATGGAATGTCATGTCTTTTAATGGAATGTCAGGAATGTCATGTCTTTTATTGGAATGTCAGGAATGTCATGTCTTTTAATGGAATGTCATGTCTTTTAATGGAATGTAAGGAATGTCATGTCTTTTATTGGAATGTCAGGAATGTCATGTCTTTTAATGGAATGTCATGTCTTTTATTGGAATGTCAGGAATGTCATGTCTTTTATTGGAATGTCAGGAATGTCATGTCTTTTAATGGAATGTCATGTCTTTTAATGGAATGTAAGGAATGTCATGTCTTATATTGGAATGTCAGGAATGTCATGTCTTTTATTGGAATGTCAGGAATGTCATGTCTTTTATTGGAATGTCATGTCTTAGAATGGCATGTTATGTCTTTTAATGGAATGTCAGGAATGTCATGTCTTTAATTGGAATGTCAGGAATGTTATGTCTTTTAATGAAATGTCAGGAATGTCATGTCTTTTATTGGAATGTCAGGAATGTCATGTCTTTTAATGGAATGTCAGGAATGTCATGTCTTTTAATGGAATGTCATGTCTTTTAATGGAATGTCAGGAATGTCATGTCTTTTAATGGAATGTCATGTCTTGGAATGGAATCTCAGGAATGTCATGTCTTTTAATGGAATGTCAGGAATGTCATGTCTTTTAATGGAATGTCAGGAATGTCATGTCTTTTGATGGAAAGTCAGGAATGTCATGTCTTTTAATGGAATGTCATGTCTTGGAATGGAATCTCAGGAATGTCATGTCTTTTAATGGAATGTCAGGAATGTCATGTCTTTTATTGGAATGTCAGGAATGTCATGTCTTTTAATGGAATGTCATGTCTTGGAATGGAATGTCAGGAATGTCATGTCTTTTAATGGAATGTCAGGAATGTCATGTCTTTTAATGGAATGTCAGGAATGTCATGTCTTTTAATGGAATGTCATGTCTTTTAATGGAAAGTCAGGAATGTCATGTCTTTTAATGGAATGTCAGGAATGTCATGTCTTTTATTGGAATGTCAGGAATGTCATGTCTTGGAATGGAATGTCAGGAATGTCATGTCTTTTAATGGAATGTCATGTCTTGGAATGGAATGTCATGTCTTTTAATGGAATGTCAGGAATGTCATGTCTTTTATTGGAATGTCAGGAATGTCATGTCTTTTAAAGGAATGTCAGGAATGTCATGTCTTTTATTGGAATGTCAGGAATGTCATGTCTTTTAATGGAATGTCTTGTCTTTTAATGGAATGTAAGGAATGTCATGTCTTTTATTGGAATGTCAGGAATGTCATGTCTTTTAATGGAATGTCATGTCTTTTAATGGAATATCAGGAATGTCATGTCTTTTATTGGAATGTCAGGAATGTCATGTCTTTTGATGGAATGTCAGGAATGTCATGTCTTTTATTGGAATGTCAGGAATGTCATGTCTTTTAATGGAATGTCATGTCTTTTGATGGAATGTCAGGAATGTCATGTCTTTTAATGGAATGTCATGTCTTTTAATGGAATGTCAGGAATGTCATGTCTTTTAATGGAATGTCAGGAATGTCATGTCTTTTAATGGAATGTCATGTCTTGGAATGGAATGTCAGGAATGTCATATCTTGGAATGGAATGTCAGGAATGTCATGTCTTTTATTGGAATGTCAGGAATGTCATGTCTTTTATTGGAATGTCATGTCTTTTAATGGAATGTCAGGAATGTCATGTCTTTTAATGGAATGTCAGGAATGTCATGTCTTTTATTGGAATGTCAGGAATGTCATGTCTTTTATTGGAATGTCAGGAATGTCATGTCTTTTGATGGAATGTCAGGAATGTCATGTCTTTTATTAGAATGTCAGGAATGTCATGTCTTTTATTGGAATGTCAGGAATGTCATGTCTTTTAATGGAATGTCATGTCTTTTGATGGAATGTAAGGAATGTCATGTCTTGGAATGGAATGTCAGGAATGTCATGTGTTTTAATGGAATGTCAGGAATGTCATGTCTTTTATTGGAATGTCAGGAATGTCATGTCTTTTAATGGAATGTCATGTCTTGGAATGGAATGTCAGGAATGTCATGTCTTGGAATGGAATGTCAGGAATGTCATGTCTTTTATTGGAATGTCAGGAATGTCATGTCTTTTATTGGAAAGTCATGTATTTTAATGGAATGTCAGGAATGTCATGTCTTTTAATGGAATGTCAGGAATGTCATGTCTTTTAATGGAATGTCAGGAATGTCATGTCTTTTATTGGAATGTCAGGAATGTCATGTCTTTTATTGGAATGTCATGTTTTTAATGGAATGTCAGGAATGTCATGTCTTTTATTGGAATGTCAGGAATGTCATGTCTTTTATTGGAATGTCATGTCTTTCATTGGAATGTCAGGAATGTCATGTCTTTTATTGGAATTTCAAGGAATGTCATGTTTTGGAATGGAATGTCAGGAATGTCATGTCTTTTAATGGAATGTCATGTCTTGGAATGGAATGTCATGTCTTTTAATGGAATGTCAGGAATGTCATGTCTTTTATTGGAATGTCAGGTTGTTATGTCTTTTAATGGAATGTCATGTCTTTTATTGGAATGTCATGTCTTTTAATGGAATGTCAGGAATATCATGTCTTTTATTGGAATGTCAGGAATGTCATGTCTTTTAATGGAATATCAGGAATGTCATGTCTTTTAATGGAATGTCATGTCTTTTAATGGAATGTCATGTCTTTTAATGGAATGCCAGGAATGTCATGTCTTTTATTGGAATGTCAGGAATGTCATGTCTTTTATTGGAATGTCAGGAATGTCATGTCTTTTATTGGAATGGAATGTCTTTTATTGGAATGTCAGGAATGTCATGTCTTTTATTGGAATGTCAGGAATGTCATGTCTTTTTATGGAATGTCAGGAATGTCATGTCTTTTGATGGAATGTCATGTCTTGGAATGGAATGTCAGGAATGTCATGTCTTTTAATGGAATGTCAGGAATGTCATGTCTTTTATTGGAATGTCAGGAATGTCATGTCTTTTATTGGAATGTCAGGAATGTCATGTCTTTTGATGGAATGTCAGGAATGTCATGTCTTTTGATGGAATGTCATGTCTTTTAATGGAATGTCAGGAATGTCATGTCTTTTATTGGAATGTCAGGAATGTCATGTCTTTTATTGGAATGTCACGTCTTTTAATGGAATGTCAGGAATGTCATGTCTTTTAATGGAATGTCAGGAATGTCATGTCTTTTAATGGAATGTCATGTCTTTTAATGGAATGTCAGGAATGTCATCTCTTTTATTGGAATGTCAGGAATGTCATGTCTTTTAATGGAATGTCATGTCTTGGAATGGAATGTCATGTCTTTTAATGGAATGTCAAGAATGTCATGTCTTTTATTGGAATGTCAGGAATCTCATGTCTTTTAATGGAATGTCGGGAATGTCATGTCTTTTATTGGAATGTCAGGTTGTCATGTCTTTTAATGGAATGTCATGTCTTTTAATGGAATGTAAGGAATATCATGTCTTGGAATGGAATGTCAGGAATGTCATGTCTTTTATTGGAATGTCAGGAATGTCATGTCTTGGAATGGAATGTCAGGAATGTCATATCTTTTAATGGAATGTCAGGAATGTCATGTCTTTTAATGGAATGTCAGGAATGTCATGTCTTTTAATGGAATGTTATGTCTTTTAATGGAATGTCAGGAATGTCATGTCTTTTAATGGAATGTCAGGAATGCCATGTCTTTTATTGGAATGTCAGGAATGTCATGTCTTGGAATGGAATGTCAGGAATGTCATGTCTTTTAATGGAATGTCATGTCTTGGAATGGAATGTCATGTCTTTTAATGGAATGTCAGGAATGTTATGTCTTTTATTGGAATGTCAGGAATGTCATGTCTTTTAATGGAATGTCAGGAATGTCATGTCTTTTATTGGAATGTCAGGAATGTCATGTCTTTTAATGGAATGTCATGTCTTTTAATGGAATGTAAGGAATGTCATGTCTTTTATTGGAATGTCAGGAATGTCATGTCTTTTAATAGAATGTCATGTCTTTTATTGGAATGTCAGGAATGTCATGTCTTTTATTGGAATGTCAGGAATGTTATGTCTTTTAATGGAATGTCATGTCTTTTAATGGAATGTAAGGAATGTCATGTCTTAGAATGGAATGTCATGTCTTAGAATGGAATGTCATGTCTTTTAATGGAATGTCATGTCTTTTATTGGAATGTCATGTCTTTTATTGGAATGTCAGGAATGTCATGTCTTTTATTGGAATTTCAAGGAATGTCATGTTTTGGAATGGAATGTCAGGAATGTCATGTCTTTTAATGGAATGTCATGTCTTGGAATGGAATGTCATGTCTTTTAATGGAATGTCAAGAATGTCATGTCTTTTATTGGAATGTCAGGAATGTCATGTCTTTTAATGGAATGTCGGGAATGTCATGTCTTTTATTGGAATGTCAGGTTGTCATGTCTTTTAATGGAATGTCATGTCTTTTAATGGAATGTAAGGAATATCATGTCTTGGAATGGAATGTCAGGAATGTCATGTCTTTTATTGGAATGTCAGGAATGTCATGTCTTGGAATGGAATGTCAGGAATGTCATATCTTTTAATGGAATGTCAGGAATGTCATGTCTTTTAATGGAATGTCAGGAATGTCATGTCTTTTAATGGAATGTTATGTCTTTTAATGGAATGTCAGGAATGTCATGTCTTTTAATGGAATGTCAGGAATGTGATGTCTTTTATTGGAATATCAGGAATGTGATGTCTTTTAATGGAATGTCAGGAATGTCATGTCTTTTATTGGAATGTCAGGAATGTCATGTCTTTTAATGGAATGTCATGTCTTTTAATGGAATGTCATGTCTTTTAATGGAATGTCAGGAATGTCAGGAATGTCATGTCTTTTAATGGAATGTCAGGAATGTCATGTCTTTTATTGGAATGTCAGGAATGTCATGTCTTTTATTGGAATGTCAGGAATGTCATGTCTTTTATTGGAATGCCATGTCTTTTATTGGAATGTCAGGAATGTCATGTCTTTTAATGGAATGTCATGTCTTGGAATGGAATCTCAGGAATGTCATGTCTTTTAATGGAATGTAAGGAATGTCATGTCTTGGAATGGAATGTCAGGAATGTCATGTCTTTTAATGGAATGTCATGTCTTGGAATGGAATGTCATGTCTTTTAATGGATTATCAGGAATGTCATGTCTTTTGTTGGAATGTCAATAATGTCATGTCTTTTGATGGAATGTCAGGAATGTCATGTCTTTTATTGGAATGTCAGGAATGTCATGTCTTTTAATGGAATGTCATGTCTTTTGATGGAATGTCAGGAATGTCATGTCTTTTAATGGAATGTCATGTCTTTTAATGGAATGTCAGGAATGTCATGTCTTTTAATGGAATGTCATGTCTTGGAATGGAATCTCAGGAATGTCATGTCTTTTAATGGAATGTAAGGAATGTCATGTCTTTTAATGGAATGTCAGGAATGTCATGTCTTTTAATGGAATGTCAGGAATGTCATGTCTTTTAATGGAATGTCAGGAATGTCATGTCTTTTAATGGAATGTCAGGAATGTCATGTCTTTTATTGGAATGTCAGGAATGTCATGTCTTTTATTGGAATGTCATGTCTTTTATTGGAATGTCAGGAATGTCATGTCTTTTATTGGAATGTCAAGGAATGTCATGTCTTGGAATTGAATGTCAGGAATATCATGTCTTTTAATGGAATGTCATGTCTTGGAATAGAATGTCATGTCTTTTAATGGAATGTCAGGAATGTCATGTCTTTTATTGGAATGTCAAGAATGTCATGTCTTTTAATGGAATGTCAGGAATGTCATGTCTTTTATTGGAATGTCAGGTTGGCATGTCTTTTAATGGAATGTCATGTCTTTTATTGGAATGTCATGTCTTTTAATGGAATGTCAGGAATGTCATGTCTTTTATTGGAATGTCAGGAATGTCATGTCTTTTAATGGAATGTCAGGAATGTCATGTCTTGTAATGGAATGTCATGTCTTTTAATGGAATGTCAGGAATGTCATGTCTTAATGGAATGTCAGGAATGTCATGTCTTTTATTGGAATGTCAGGAATGTCATGTCTTTTAATGGAATGTCATGTCTTTTAATGGAATGTTAGGCATGCCATGTCTTTTATTGGAATGTCAGGAATGTCATGTCTTTTAATGGAATGTCATGTCTTTTATTGGAATGTCAGGAATGTCATGTCTTTTATTGGAATGTCAGGAATGTCATGTCTTTTAATGGAATGTCATGTCTTTCAATGGAATGTAAGGAATGTCATGTCTTTTATTGGAATGTCAGGAATGTCATGTCTTTTATTGGAATGTCAGGAATGTCATGTCTTTTAATGGAATGTCATGTCTTGGAATGGAATGTCATGTCTTTTAATGGAATATCAGGAATGTCATGTCTTTTATTGGAATGTCAGGAATGTCATGTCTTTTGATGGAATGTCAGGAATGTCATGTCTTTTATTGGAATGTCAGGAATGTCATGTCTTTTAATGGAATGTCATGTCTTTTGATGGAATGTCAGGAATGTCATGTCTTTTAATGGAATGTCATGTCTTTTAATGGAATGTCAGGAATGTCATGTCTTTTATTGGAATGTCATGTCTTGGAATGGAATCTCAGCAATGTCATGTCTTTTAATGGAATGTAAGGAATGTCATGTCTTGGAATGGAATGTCAGGAATGTCATGTCTTTTAATAGAATGTCATGTCTTTTAATGGAATGTCATGTCTTGGAATGGAATGTCAGGAATGTCATGTCTTGGAATGGAATGTCAGGAATGTCATGTCTTTTATTGGAATGTCAGGAATGTCATGTCTTTTATTGGAATGTCATGTCTTTTAATGGAATGTCAGGAATGTCATGTCTTTTAATGGAATGTCAGGAATGTCATGTCTTTTATTGGAATGTCATGTCTTTTATTGGAATGTCAGGAATGTCATGTCTTTTATTGGAATGTCAGGAATGGCATGTCTTTTAATGGAATGTCAGGAATGTCATGTCTTTTATTGGAATGTCAGGTTGTTATGTCTTTTAATGGAATGTCATGTCTTTTATTGGAATGTCATGTCTTTTAATGGAATGTCAGGAATGTCATGTCTTTTATTGGAATGTCAGGAATGTCATGTCTTTTAATGGAATGTCAGGAATGTCATGTCTTTTAATGGAATGTCATGTCTTTTAATGGACTGTCATGTCTTTTAATGGAATGTCAGGAATGTCATGTCTTTTAATGGAATGTCAGGAATGTCATGTCTTTTATTGGAATGTCAGGAATGTCATGTCTTTTATTGGAATGTCATGTCTTTTATTGGAATGTCAGGAATGTCATGTCTTTTATTGGAATGTCAGGAATGTCATGTCTTTTGATGGAATGTCAGGAATGTCATGTCTTTTATTAGAATGTCAGGAATGTCATGTCTTTTATTGGAATGTCAGGAATGTCATGTCTTTTAATGGAATGTCAGGAATGTCATGTCTTTTAATGGAATGTCAGGAATGTCATGTCTTTTATTGGAATGTCAGGAATGTCATGTCTTTTAATGGAATATCATGTCTTGGAATGGAATGTCAGGAATGTCATGTCTTGGAATGGAATGTCAGGAATGTCATGTCTTTTATTGGAATGTCAGGAATGTCATGTCTTTTATTGGGATGTCATGTCTTTTAATGGAATGTCAGGAATGTCATGTCTTTTAATGGAATGTCAGGAATGTCATGTCTTTTAATAGAATGTCAGGAATGTCATGTCTTTTATTGGAATGTCAGGAATGTCATGTCTTTTATTGGAATGTCATGTCTTTTATTGGAATGTCAGGAATGTCATGTCTTTTATTGGAATTTCAAGGAATGTCATGTCTTGGAATGGAATGTCAGGAATGTCATGTCTTTTAATGGAATGTCATATCTTGGAATGGAATGTCATGTCTTTTAATGGAATGTTAGGAATGTCATGTCTTTTATTGGAATGTCAGGAATGTCATGTCTTTTAATGGAATGTTAGGAATGTCATGTCTTTTAGTGGAATGTCAGGTTGTTATGTCTTTTAATGGAATGGCATGTCTTTTATTGGAATGTCATGTCTTTTAATGGAATGTCAGGAATGTCATGTCTTTTATTGGAATGTCAGGAATGTCATGTCTTTTAATGGAATGTCAGGAATGTCATGTCTTTTAATGGAATGTCATGTCTTTTAATGGAATGTCATGTCTTTTAATGGAATGTCAGGAATGTCATGTCTTTTAATGGAATGTCAGGAATGTCATGTCTTTTATTGGAATGTCATGTCTTTTATTGGAATGTCAGGAATGTCATGTCTTTTGATGGAATGTCAGGAATGTCATGTCTTTTGATGGAATGTCATGTCTTGGAATGGAATGTCAGGAATGTCATGTCTTTTAATGGAATGTCAGGAATGTCATGTCTTTTATTGGAATGTCAGGAATGTCATGTCTTTTGATGGAATGTCAGGAATGTCATGTCTTTTGATGGAATGTAAGGAATGTCATGTCTTTTGATGGAATGTCATGTCTTTTAATGGAATGTCAGGAATGTCATGTCTTTTATTGGAATGTCAGGAATGTCATGTCTTTTATTGGAATGTCATGTCTTTTAATGGAATGTCAGGAATGTCATGTCTTTTAATGGAATGTCAGGAATGTCATGTCTTTTAATGGAATGTCATGTCTTTTAATGGAATGTCAGGAATGTCATGTCTTTTAATGGAATGTCATGTCTTGGAATGGAATGTCATGTCTTTTAATGGAATGTCAGGAATGTCATGTCTTTTATTGGAATGTCAGGAATGTCATGTCTTTTAATGGAATGTCGGGAATGTCATGTCTTTTATTGGAATGTCAGGTTGTCATGTCTTTTAATGGAATGTCATGTCTTTTAATGGAATGTAAGGAATGTCATGTCTTGGAATGGAATGTCAGGAATGTCATGTCTTTTAATGGAATGTCAGGAATGTCATGTCTTTTAATGGAATGTCAGGAATGTCATGTCTTTTAATGGAATGTCATGTCTTTTAATGGAATGTCAGGAATGTCATGTCTTTTATTGGAATGTCAGGAATGTCATGTCTTGGAATGGAATGTCAGGAATGTCATGTCTTTTAATGGAATGTCATGTCTTGGAATGGAATGTCATGTCTTTTAATGGAATGTCAGGAATGTCATGTCTTTTATTGGAATGTCAGGAATGTCATGTCTTTTAATGGAATGTCATGTCTTTTAATGGAATGTAAGGAATGTCATGTCTTTTATTGGAATGTCAGGAATGTCATGTCTTTTAATGGAATGTCATGTCTTTTATTGGAATGTCAGGAATGTCATGTCTTTTATTGGAATGTCAGGAATGTCATGTCTTTTAATGGAATGTCATGTCTTTTAATGGAATGTAAGGAATGTCATGTCTTATATTGGAATGTCAGGAATGTCATGTCTTTTATTGGAATGTCAGGAATGTCATGTCTTTTATTGGAATGTCATGTCTTAGAATGGCATGTTATGTCTTTTAATGGAATGTCAGGAATGTCATGTCTTTAATTGGAATGTCAGGAATGTTATGTCTTTTAATGAAATGTCAGGAATGTCATGTCTTTTATTGGAATGTCAGGAATGTCATGTCTTTTAATGGAATGTCAGGAATGTCATGTCTTTTAATGGAATGTCATGTCTTTTAATGGAATGTCAGGAATGTCATGTCTTTTAATGGAATGTCATGTCTTGGAATGGAATCTCAGGAATGTCATGTCTTTTAATGGAATGTCAGGAATGTCATGTCTTTTAATGGAATGTCAGGAATGTCATGTCTTTTGATGGAAAGTCAGGAATGTCATGTCTTTTAATGGAATGTCATGTCTTGGAATGGAATCTCAGGAATGTCATGTCTTTTAATGGAATGTCAGGAATGTCATGTCTTTTATTGGAATGTCAGGAATGTCATGTCTTTTAATGGAATGTCATGTCTTGGAATGGAATGTCAGGAATGTCATGTCTTTTAATGGAATGTCAGGAATGTCATGTCTTTTAATGGAATGTCAGGAATGTCATGTCTTTTAATGGAATGTCATGTCTTTTAATGGAAAGTCAGGAATGTCATGTCTTTTAATGGAATGTCAGGAATGTCATGTCTTTTATTGGAATGTCAGGAATGTCATGTCTTGGAATGGAATGTCAGGAATGTCATGTCTTTTAATGGAATGTCATGTCTTGGAATGGAATGTCATGTCTTTTAATGGAATGTCAGGAATGTCATGTCTTTTATTGGAATGTCAGGAATGTCATGTCTTTTAAAGGAATGTCAGGAATGTCATGTCTTTTATTGGAATGTCAGGAATGTCATGTCTTTTAATGGAATGTCTTGTCTTTTAATGGAATGTAAGGAATGTCATGTCTTTTATTGGAATGTCAGGAATGTCATGTCTTTTAATGGAATGTCATGTCTTTTAATGGAATATCAGGAATGTCATGTCTTTTATTGGAATGTCAGGAATGTCATGTCTTTTGATGGAATGTCAGGAATGTCATGTCTTTTATTGGAATGTCAGGAATGTCATGTCTTTTAATGGAATGTCATGTCTTTTGATGGAATGTCAGGAATGTCATGTCTTTTAATGGAATGTCATGTCTTTTAATGGAATGTCAGGAATGTCATGTCTTTTATTGGAATGTCATGTCTTGGAATGGAATCTCAGCAATGTCATGTCTTTTAATGGAATGTAAGAAATGTCATGTCTTGGAATGGAATGTCAGGAATGTCATGTCTTTTAATGGAATGTCATGTCTTTTAATGGAATGTCATGTCTTGGAATGGAATGTCAGGAATGTCATGTCTTGGAATGGAATGTCAGGAATGTCATGTCTTTTATTGGAATGTCAGGAATGTCATGTCTTTTATTGGAATGTCATGTCTTTTAATGGAATGTCAGGAATGTCATGTCTTTTAATGGAATGTCAGGAATGTCATGTCTTTTATTGGAATGTCATGTCTTTTATTGGAATGTCAGGAATGTCATGTCTTTCATTGGAATGTCAAGGAATGTCATGTCTTGGAATGGAATGTCAGGAATGTCATGTCTTTTAATGGAATGTCATGTCTTGGAATGGAATGTCATGTCTTTTAATGGAATGTCAGGAATGTCATGTCTTCTATTGGAATGTCAGGTTGTTATGTCTTTTAATGGAATGTCATGTCTTTTATTGGAATGTCATGTCTTTTAATGGAATGTCAGGAATGTCATGTCTTTTATTGGAATGTCAGGAATGTCATGTCTTTTAATGGAATGTCAGGAATGTCATGTCTTTTAATGGAATGTCATGTCTTTTAATGGAATGTCATGTCTTTTAATGGAATGTCAGGAATGTCATGTCTTTTAATGGAATGTCAGGAATGTCATGTCTTTTATTGGAATGTCAGGAATGTCATGTCTTTTATTGGAATGTCATGTCTTTTATTGGAAGTCAGGAATGTCATGTCTTTTATTGGAATGTCAGGAATGTCATGTCTTTTGATGGAATGTCAGGAATGTCATGTCTTTTATTAGAATGTCAGGAATGTCATGTCTTTTATTGGAATGTCAGGAATGTCATGTCTTTTAATGGAATGTCATGTCTTTTAATGGAATATCAGGAATGTCATGTCTTGGAATGGAATGTCAGGAATGTCATGTCTTTTAATGGAATGTCATGTCTTCTAATGGAATGTCAGGAATGTCATGTCTTTTATTGGAATGTCAGGAATGTCATGTCTTTAATTGGAATGTCAGGAATGTCATGTCTTTTAATGGAATGTCATGTCTTTTAATGGAATGTAAGGAATGTCATGTCTTGGAATGGAATGTCAGGAATGTCATGTCTTTTATTTAAATGTCAGGAATGTCATGTATTTTAATGGAATGTCAGGAATGTCATGTCTTTTATTGGAATGTCAGGAATGTCATGTCTTTTAATGGAATGTAAGGAATGTCATGTCTTTTATTGGAATGTCAGGAATGTCATGTCTTTTAATGGAATGTCATGTCTTTTATTGGAATGTCAGGAATGTCATGTCTTTTATTGGAATGTCAGGAATGTCATGTCTTTTAATGGAATGTCATGTCTTTTAATGGAATGTAAGGAATGTCATGTCTTTTATTGGAATGTCAGGAATGTCATGTCTTTTATTGGAATGTCAGGAATGTCATGTCTTAGAATGGAATGTCATGTCTTAGAATGGAATGTCATGTCTTTTAATGGAATGTCAGGAATGTCATGTCTTTTATTGGAATGTCAGGAATGTTATGTCTTTTAATGAAATGTCAGGAATGTCATGTCTTTTATTGGAATGTCAGGAATGTCATGTCTTTTAATGGAATGTCATGTCTTTTGATGGAATGTCAGGAATGTCATGTCTTTTAATGGAATGTCATGTCTTTTAATGGAATGTCAGGAATGTCATGTCTTTTAATGGAATGTCATGTCTTGGAATGGAATCTCAGGAATGTCATGTCTTTTAATGGAATGTCAGGAATGTCATGTCTTTTAATGGAATGTCAGGAATGTCATGTCTTTTGATGGAAAGTCAGGAATGTCATGTCTTTTAATGGAATGTCATGTCTTGGAATGGAATCTCAGGAATGTCATGTCTTTTAATGGAATGTCAGGAATGTCATGTCTTTTATTGGAATGTCAGGAATGTCATGTCTTTTAATGGAATGTCATGTCTTGGAATGGAATGTCATGTCTTTTAATGGAATGTCAGGAATGTCATGTCTTTTATTGGAATGTCAGGAATGTCATGTCTTTTATTGGAATGTCATGTCTTTTATTGGAATGTCAGGAATGTCATATCTTTTATTGGAATGTCAGGAATGTCATGTCTTTTGATGGAATGTCAGGAATGTCATGTCTTTTGATGGAATGTCATGTCTTGGAATGGAATGTCAGGAATGTCATGTCTTTTAATGGAATGTCAGGAATGTCATGTCTTTTATTGGAATGTCAGGAATGTCATGTCTTTTATTGAAATGTCAGGAATGTCATGTCTTTTGATGGAATGTCAGGAATGTCATGTCTTTTATTAGAATGTCAGGAATGTCATGTCTTTTATTGGAATGTCAGGAATGTCATGTCTTTTAATGGAATGTCATGTCTTTTAATGGAATGTAAGGAATGTCATGTCTTGGAATGGAATGTCAGGAATGTCATGTCTTTTATTTGAATGTCAGGAATGTCATGTCTTTTATTGGAATGTCAGGAATGTCATGTCTTTTATTGGAATGTCAGGAATGTCATGTCTTTTAATGGAATGTCATGTCTTGGAATGGAATGTCAGGAATGTCATGTCTTGGAATGGAATGTCAGGAATGTCATGTCTTTTATTGGAATGTCAGGAATGTCATGTCTTTTATTGGAATGTCATGTCTTTTAATGGAATGTCAGGAATGTCATGTCTTTTAATGGAATGTCAGGAATGTCATGTCTTTTATTGGAATGTCAGGAATGTCATGTCTTTTATTGGAATGTCAGGAATGTCATGTCTTTTGATGGAATGTCAGGAATGTCATGTCTTTTATTAGAATGTCAGGAATGTCATGTCTTTTATTGGAATGTCAGGAATGTCATGTCTTTTAATGGAATGTCATGTCTTTTGATGGAATGTAAGGAATGTCATGTCTTGGAATGGAATGTCAGGAATGTCATGTGTTTTAATGGAATGTCAGGAATGTCATGTCTTTTATTGGAATGTCAGGAATGTCATGTCTTTTAATGGAATGTCATGTCTTGGAATGGAATGTCAGGAATGTCATGTCTTGGAATGGAATGTCAGGAATGTCATGTCTTTTATTGGAATGTCAGGAATGTCATGTCTTTTATTGGAATATCATGTCTTTTAATGGAATGTCAGGAATGTCATGTCTTTTAATGGAATGTCAGGAATGTCATGTCTTTTATTGGAATGTCAGGAATGTCATGTCTTTTATTGGAATGTCATGTTTTTAATGGAATGTCAGGAATGTCATGTCTTTTATTGGAATGTCAGGAATGTCATGTCTTTTATTGGAATGTCATGTCTTTTATTGGAATGTCAGGAATGTCATGTCTTTTATTGGAATTTCAAGGAATGTCATGTTTTGGAATGGAATGTCAGGAATGTCATGTCTTTTAATGGAATGTCATGTCTTGGAATGGAATGTCATGTCTTTTAATGGAATGTCAGGAATGTCATGTCTTTTATTGGAATGTCAGGTTGTTATGTCTTTTAATGGAATGTCATGTCTTTTATTGGAATGTCATGTCTTTTAATGGAATGTCAGGAATATCATGTCTTTTATTGGAATGTCAGGAATGTCATGTCTTTTAATGGAATATCAGGAATGTCATGTCTTTTAATGGAATGTCATGTCTTTTAATGGAATGTCATGTCTTTTAATGGAATGCCAGGAATGTCATGTCTTTTATTGGAATGTCAGGAATGTCATGTCTTTTATTGGAATGTCAGGAATGTCATGTCTTTTATTGGAATGGAATGTCTTTTATTGGAATGTCAGGAATGTCATGTCTTTTATTGGAATGTCAGGAATGTCATGTCTTTTTATGGAATGTCAGGAATGTCATGTCTTTTGATGGAATGTCATGTCTTGGAATGGAATGTCAGGAATGTCATGTCTTTTAATGGAATGTCAGGAATGTCATGTCTTTTATTGGAATGTCAGGAATGTCATGTCTTTTATTGGAATGTCAGGAATGTCATGTCTTTTGATGGAATGTCAGGAATGTCATGTCTTTTGATGGAATGTCATGTCTTTTAATGGAATGTCAGGAATGTCATGTCTTTTATTGGAATGTCAGGAATGTCATGTCTTTTATTGGAATGTCACGTCTTTTAATGGAATGTCAGGAATGTCATGTCTTTTAATGGAATGTCAGGAATGTCATGTCTTTTAATGGAATGTCATGTCTTTTAATGGAATGTCAGGAATGTCATCTCTTTTATTGGAATGTCAGGAATGTCATGTCTTTTAATGGAATGTCATGTCTTGGAATGGAATGTCATGTCTTTTAATGGAATGTCAAGAATGTCATGTCTTTTATTGGAATGTCAGGAATGTCATGTCTTTTAATGGAATGTCGGGAATGTCATGTCTTTTATTGGAATGTCAGGTTGTCATGTCTTTTAATGGAATGTCATGTCTTTTAATGGAATGTAAGGAATATCATGTCTTGGAATGGAATGTCAGGAATGTCATGTCTTTTATTGGAATGTCAGGAATGTCATGTCTTGGAATGGAATGTCAGGAATGTCATATCTTTTAATGGAATGTCAGGAATGTCATGTCTTTTAATGGAATGTCAGGAATGTCATGTCTTTTAATGGAATGTTATGTCTTTTAATGGAATGTCAGGAATGTCATGTCTTTTAATGGAATGTCAGGAATGCCATGTCTTTTATTGGAATGTCAGGAATGTCATGTCTTGGAATGGAATGTCAGGAATGTCATGTCTTTTAATGGAATGTCATGTCTTGGAATGGAATGTCATGTCTTTTAATGGAATGTCAGGAATGTTATGTCTTTTATTGGAATGTCAGGAATGTCATGTCTTTTAATGGAATGTCAGGAATGTCATGTCTTTTATTGGAATGTCAGGAATGTCATGTCTTTTAATGGAATGTCATGTCTTTTAATGGAATGTAAGGAATGTCATGTCTTTTATTGGAATGTCAGGAATGTCATGTCTTTTAATAGAATGTCATGTCTTTTATTGGAATGTCAGGAATGTCATGTCTTTTATTGGAATGTCAGGAATGTTATGTCTTTTAATGGAATGTCATGTCTTTTAATGGAATGTAAGGAATGTCATGTCTTAGAATGGAATGTCATGTCTTAGAATGGAATGTCATGTCTTTTAATGGAATGTCATGTCTTTTATTGGAATGTCATGTCTTTTATTGGAATGTCAGGAATGTCATGTCTTTTATTGGAATTTCAAGGAATGTCATGTTTTGGAATGGAATGTCAGGAATGTCATGTCTTTTAATGGAATGTCATGTCTTGGAATGGAATGTCATGTCTTTTAATGGAATGTCAAGAATGTCATGTCTTTTATTGGAATGTCAGGAATGTCATGTCTTTTAATGGAATGTCGGGAATGTCATGTCTTTTATTGGAATGTCAGGTTGTCATGTCTTTTAATGGAATGTCATGTCTTTTAATGGAATGTAAGGAATATCATGTCTTGGAATGGAATGTCATGTCTTGGAATGGAATCTCAGGAATGTCATGTCTTTTAATGGAATGTCAGGAATGTCATGTCTTTTAATGGAATGTCAGGAATGTCATGTCTTTTGATGGAAAGTCAGGAATGTCATGTCTTTTAATGGAATGTCATGTCTTGGAATGGAATCTCAGGAATGTCATGTCTTTTAATGGAATGTCAGGAATGTCATGTCTTTTATTGGAATGTCAGGAATGTCATGTCTTTTAATGGAATGTCATGTCTTGGAATGGAATGTCAGGAATGTCATGTCTTTTAATGGAATGTCAGGAATGTCATGTCTTTTAATGGAATGTCAGGAATGTCATGTCTTTTAATGGAATGTCATGTCTTTTAATGGAAAGTCAGGAATGTCATGTCTTTTAATGGAATGTCAGGAATGTCATGTCTTTTATTGGAATGTCAGGAATGTCATGTCTTGGAATGGAATGTCAGGAATGTCATGTCTTTTAATGGAATGTCATGTCTTGGAATGGAATGTCATGTCTTTTAATGGAATGTCAGGAATGTCATGTCTTTTATTGGAATGTCAGGAATGTCATGTCTTTTAAAGGAATGTCAGGAATGTCATGTCTTTTATTGGAATGTCAGGAATGTCATGTCTTTTAATGGAATGTCTTGTCTTTTAATGGAATGTAAGGAATGTCATGTCTTTTATTGGAATGTCAGGAATGTCATGTCTTTTAATGGAATGTCATGTCTTTTAATGGAATATCAGGAATGTCATGTCTTTTATTGGAATGTCAGGAATGTCATGTCTTTTGATGGAATGTCAGGAATGTCATGTCTTTTATTGGAATGTCAGGAATGTCATGTCTTTTAATGGAATGTCATGTCTTTTGATGGAATGTCAGGAATGTCATGTCTTTTAATGGAATGTCATGTCTTTTAATGGAATGTCAGGAATGTCATGTCTTTTATTGGAATGTCATGTCTTGGAATGGAATCTCAGCAATGTCATGTCTTTTAATGGAATGTAAGAAATGTCATGTCTTGGAATGGAATGTCAGGAATGTCATGTCTTTTAATGGAATGTCATGTCTTTTAATGGAATGTCATGTCTTGGAATGGAATGTCAGGAATGTCATGTCTTGGAATGGAATGTCAGGAATGTCATGTCTTTTATTGGAATGTCAGGAATGTCATGTCTTTTATTGGAATGTCATGTCTTTTAATGGAATGTCAGGAATGTCATGTCTTTTAATGGAATGTCAGGAATGTCATGTCTTTTATTGGAATGTCATGTCTTTTATTGGAATGTCAGGAATGTCATGTCTTTCATTGGAATGTCAAGGAATGTCATGTCTTGGAATGGAATGTCAGGAATGTCATGTCTTTTAATGGAATGTCATGTCTTGGAATGGAATGTCATGTCTTTTAATGGAATGTCAGGAATGTCATGTCTTCTATTGGAATGTCAGGTTGTTATGTCTTTTAATGGAATGTCATGTCTTTTATTGGAATGTCATGTCTTTTAATGGAATGTCAGGAATGTCATGTCTTTTATTGGAATGTCAGGAATGTCATGTCTTTTAATGGAATGTCAGGAATGTCATGTCTTTTAATGGAATGTCATGTCTTTTAATGGAATGTCATGTCTTTTAATGGAATGTCAGGAATGTCATGTCTTTTAATGGAATGTCAGGAATGTCATGTCTTTTATTGGAATGTCAGGAATGTCATGTCTTTTATTGGAATGTCATGTCTTTTATTGGAAGTCAGGAATGTCATGTCTTTTATTGGAATGTCAGGAATGTCATGTCTTTTGATGGAATGTCAGGAATGTCATGTCTTTTATTAGAATGTCAGGAATGTCATGTCTTTTATTGGAATGTCAGGAATGTCATGTCTTTTAATGGAATGTCATGTCTTTTAATGGAATATCAGGAATGTCATGTCTTGGAATGGAATGTCAGGAATGTCATGTCTTTTAATGGAATGTCATGTCTTCTAATGGAATGTCAGGAATGTCATGTCTTTTATTGGAATGTCAGGAATGTCATGTCTTTAATTGGAATGTCAGGAATGTCATGTCTTTTAATGGAATGTCATGTCTTTTAATGGAATGTAAGGAATGTCATGTCTTGGAATGGAATGTCAGGAATGTCATGTCTTTTATTTAAATGTCAGGAATGTCATGTATTTTAATGGAATGTCAGGAATGTCATGTCTTTTATTGGAATGTCAGGAATGTCATGTCTTTTAATGGAATGTAAGGAATGTCATGTCTTTTATTGGAATGTCAGGAATGTCATGTCTTTTAATGGAATGTCATGTCTTTTATTGGAATGTCAGGAATGTCATGTCTTTTATTGGAATGTCAGGAATGTCATGTCTTTTAATGGAATGTCATGTCTTTTAATGGAATGTAAGGAATGTCATGTCTTTTATTGGAATGTCAGGAATGTCATGTCTTTTATTGGAATGTCAGGAATGTCATGTCTTAGAATGGAATGTCATGTCTTAGAATGGAATGTCATGTCTTTTAATGGAATGTCAGGAATGTCATGTCTTTTATTGGAATGTCAGGAATGTTATGTCTTTTAATGAAATGTCAGGAATGTCATGTCTTTTATTGGAATGTCAGGAATGTCATGTCTTTTAATGGAATGTCATGTCTTTTGATGGAATGTCAGGAATGTCATGTCTTTTAATGGAATGTCATGTCTTTTAATGGAATGTCAGGAATGTCATGTCTTTTAATGGAATGTCATGTCTTGGAATGGAATCTCAGGAATGTCATGTCTTTTAATGGAATGTCAGGAATGTCATGTCTTTTAATGGAATGTCAGGAATGTCATGTCTTTTGATGGAAAGTCAGGAATGTCATGTCTTTTAATGGAATGTCATGTCTTGGAATGGAATCTCAGGAATGTCATGTCTTTTAATGGAATGTCAGGAATGTCATGTCTTTTATTGGAATGTCAGGAATGTCATGTCTTTTAATGGAATGTCATGTCTTGGAATGGAATGTCATGTCTTTTAATGGAATGTCAGGAATGTCATGTCTTTTATTGGAATGTCAGGAATGTCATGTCTTTTATTGGAATGTCATGTCTTTTATTGGAATGTCAGGAATGTCATATCTTTTATTGGAATGTCAGGAATGTCATGTCTTTTGATGGAATGTCAGGAATGTCATGTCTTTTGATGGAATGTCATGTCTTGGAATGGAATGTCAGGAATGTCATGTCTTTTAATGGAATGTCAGGAATGTCATGTCTTTTATTGGAATGTCAGGAATGTCATGTCTTTTATTGAAATGTCAGGAATGTCATGTCTTTTGATGGAATGTCAGGAATGTCATGTCTTTTATTAGAATGTCAGGAATGTCATGTCTTTTATTGGAATGTCAGGAATGTCATGTCTTTTAATGGAATGTCATGTCTTTTAATGGAATGTAAGGAATGTCATGTCTTGGAATGGAATGTCAGGAATGTCATGTCTTTTATTTGAATGTCAGGAATGTCATGTCTTTTAATGGAATGTCAGGAATGTCATGTCTTTTATTGGAATGTCAGGAATGTCATGTCTTTTAATGGAATGTCATGTCTTGGAATGGAATGTCAGGAATGTCATATCTTGGAATGGAATGTCAGGAATGTCATGTCTTTTATGGAATGTCAGGAATGTCATGTCTTTTAT
Organism: Triturus cristatus; assembly: GCF_964204655.1. Lineage (NCBI taxonomy): Eukaryota > Metazoa > Chordata > Amphibia > Caudata > Salamandridae > Triturus > Triturus cristatus. The sequence goes on along the minus strand of NC_140594.1, from coordinate 707,831,442 downwards.
TGGAATGTCATGTCTTTTAATGGAATGTCAGGAATGTCATGTCTTTTAATGGAATGTCAGGAATGTCATGTCTTTTATTGGAATGTCAGGAATGTCATGTCTTTTATTGGAATGTCAGGAATGTCATGTCTTTTGATGGAATGTCAGGAATGTCATGTCTTTTATTAGAATGTCAGGAATGTCATGTCTTTTATTGGAATGTCAGGAATGTCATGTCTTTTAATGGAATGTCATGTCTTTTGATGGAATGTAAGGAATGTCATGTCTTGGAATGGAATGTCAGGAATGTCATGTGTTTTAATGGAATGTCAGGAATGTCATGTCTTTTATTGGAATGTCAGGAATGTCATGTCTTTTAATGGAATGTCATGTCTTGGAATGGAATGTCAGGAATGTCATGTCTTGGAATGGAATGTCAGGAATGTCATGTCTTTTATTGGAATGTCAGGAATGTCATGTCTTTTATTGGAATGTCATGTATTTTAATGGAATGTCAGGAATGTCATGTCTTTTAATGGAATGTCAGGAATGTCATGTCTTTTAATGGAATGTCAGGAATGTCATGTCTTTTATTGGAATGTCAGGAATGTCATGTCTTTTATTGGAATGTCATGTTTTTAATGGAATGTCAGGAATGTCATGTCTTTTATTGGAATGTCAGGAATGTCATGTCTTTTATTGGAATGTCATGTCTTTTATTGGAATGTCAGGAATGTCATGTCTTTTATTGGAATTTCAAGGAATGTCATGTTTTGGAATGGAATGTCAGGAATGTCATGTCTTTTAATGGAATGTCATGTCTTGGAATGGAATGTCATGTCTTTTAATGGAATGTCAGGAATGTCATGTCTTTTATTGGAATGTCAGGTTGTTATGTCTTTTAATGGAATGTCATGTCTTTTATTGGAATGTCATGTCTTTTAATGGAATGTCAGGAATATCATGTCTTTTATTGGAATGTCAGGAATGTCATGTCTTTTAATGGAATATCAGGAATGTCATGTCTTTTAATGGAATGTCATGTCTTTTAATGGAATGTCATGTCTTTTAATGGAATGCCAGGAATGTCATGTCTTTTATTGGAATGTCAGGAATGTCATGTCTTTTATTGGAATGTCAGGAATGTCATGTCTTTTATTGGAATGGAATGTCTTTTATTGGAATGTCAGGAATGTCATGTCTTTTATTGGAATGTCAGGAATGTCATGTCTTTTTATGGAATGTCAGGAATGTCATGTCTTTTGATGGAATGTCATGTCTTGGAATGGAATGTCAGGAATGTCATGTCTTTTAATGGAATGTCAGGAATGTCATGTCTTTTATTGGAATGTCAGGAATGTCATGTCTTTTGATGGAATGTCAGGAATGTCATGTCTTTTGATGGAATGTAAGGAATGTCATGTCTTTTGATGGAATGTCATGTCTTTTAATGGAATGTCAGGAATGTCATGTCTTTTATTGGAATGTCAGGAATGTCATGTCTTTTATTGGAATGTCATGTCTTTTAATGGAATGTCAGGAATGTCATGTCTTTTAATGGAATGTCAGGAATGTCATGTCTTTTAATGGAATGTCATGTCTTTTAATGGAATGTCAGGAATGTCATGTCTTTTAATGGAATGTCATGTCTTGGAATGGAATGTCATGTCTTTTAATGGAATGTCAGGAATGTCATGTCTTTTATTGGAATGTCAGGAATGTCATGTCTTTTAATGGAATGTCGGGAATGTCATGTCTTTTATTGGAATGTCAGGTTGTCATGTCTTTTAATGGAATGTCATGTCTTTTAATGGAATGTAAGGAATGTCATGTCTTGGAATGGAATGTCAGGAATGTCATGTCTTTTAATGGAATGTCAGGAATGTCATGTCTTTTAATGGAATGTCAGGAATGTCATGTCTTTTAATGGAATGTCATGTCTTTTAATGGAATGTCAGGAATGTCATGTCTTTTATTGGAATGTCAGGAATGTCATGTCTTGGAATGGAATGTCAGGAATGTCATGTCTTTTAATGGAATGTCATGTCTTGGAATGGAATGTCATGTCTTTTAATGGAATGTCAGGAATGTCATGTCTTTTATTGGAATGTCAGGAATGTCATGTCTTTTAATGGAATGTCATGTCTTTTAATGGAATGTAAGGAATGTCATGTCTTTTATTGGAATGTCAGGAATGTCATGTCTTTTAATGGAATGTCATGTCTTTTATTGGAATGTCAGGAATGTCATGTCTTTTATTGGAATGTCAGGAATGTCATGTCTTTTAATGGAATGTCATGTCTTTTAATGGAATGTAAGGAATGTCATGTCTTATATTGGAATGTCAGGAATGTCATGTCTTTTATTGGAATGTCAGGAATGTCATGTCTTTTATTGGAATGTCATGTCTTAGAATGGCATGTTATGTCTTTTAATGGAATGTCAGGAATGTCATGTCTTTAATTGGAATGTCAGGAATGTTATGTCTTTTAATGAAATGTCAGGAATGTCATGTCTTTTATTGGAATGTCAGGAATGTCATGTCTTTTAATGGAATGTCAGGAATGTCATGTCTTTTAATGGAATGTCATGTCTTTTAATGGAATGTCAGGAATGTCATGTCTTTTAATGGAATGTCATGTCTTGGAATGGAATCTCAGGAATGTCATGTCTTTTAATGGAATGTCAGGAATGTCATGTCTTTTAATGGAATGTCAGGAATGTCATGTCTTTTGATGGAAAGTCAGGAATGTCATGTCTTTTAATGGAATGTCATGTCTTGGAATGGAATCTCAGGAATGTCATGTCTTTTAATGGAATGTCAGGAATGTCATGTCTTTTATTGGAATGTCAGGAATGTCATGTCTTTTAATGGAATGTCATGTCTTGGAATGGAATGTCAGGAATGTCATGTCTTTTAATGGAATGTCAGGAATGTCATGTCTTTTAATGGAATGTCAGGAATGTCATGTCTTTTAATGGAATGTCATGTCTTTTAATGGAAAGTCAGGAATGTCATGTCTTTTAATGGAATGCCAGGAATGTCATGTCTTTTATTGGAATGTCAGGAATGTCATGTCTTGGAATGGAATGTCAGGAATGTCATGTCTTTTAATGGAATGTCATGTCTTGGAATGGAATGTCATGTCTTTTAATGGAATGTCAGGAATGTCATGTCTTTTATTGGAATGTCAGGAATGTCATGTCTTTTAAAGGAATGTCAGGAATGTCATGTCTTTTATTGGAATGTCAGGAATGTCATGTCTTTTAATGGAATGTCTTGTCTTTTAATGGAATGTAAGGAATGTCATGTCTTTTATTGGAATGTCAGGAATGTCATGTCTTTTAATGGAATGTCATGTCTTTTAATGGAATATCAGGAATGTCATGTCTTTTATTGGAATGTCAGGAATGTCATGTCTTTTGATGGAATGTCAGGAATGTCATGTCTTTTATTGGAATGTCAGGAATGTCATGTCTTTTAATGGAATGTCATGTCTTTTGATGGAATGTCAGGAATGTCATGTCTTTTAATGGAATGTCATGTCTTTTAATGGAATGTCAGGAATGTCATGTCTTTTATTGGAATGTCATGTCTTGGAATGGAATCTCAGCAATGTCATGTCTTTTAATGGAATGTAAGAAATGTCATGTCTTGGAATGGAATGTCAGGAATGTCATGTCTTTTAATGGAATGTCATGTCTTTTAATGGAATGTCATGTCTTGGAATGGAATGTCAGGAATGTCATGTCTTGGAATGGAATGTCAGGAATGTCATGTCTTTTATTGGAATGTCAGGAATGTCATGTCTTTTATTGGAATGTCATGTCTTTTAATGGAATGTCAGGAATGTCATGTCTTTTAATGGAATGTCAGGAATGTCATGTCTTTTATTGGAATGTCATGTCTTTTATTGGAATGTCAGGAATGTCATGTCTTTCATTGGAATGTCAAGGAATGTCATGTCTTGGAATGGAATGTCAGGAATGTCATGTCTTTTAATGGAATGTCATGTCTTGGAATGGAATGTCATGTCTTTTAATGGAATGTCAGGAATGTCATGTCTTCTATTGGAATGTCAGGTTGTTATGTCTTTTAATGGAATGTCATGTCTTTTATTGGAATGTCATGTCTTTTAATGGAATGTCAGGAATGTCATGTCTTTTATTGGAATGTCAGGAATGTCATGTCTTTTAATGGAATGTCAGGAATGTCATGTCTTTTAATGGAATGTCATGTCTTTTAATGGAATGTCATGTCTTTTAATGGAATGTCAGGAATGTCATGTCTTTTAATGGAATGTCAGGAATGTCATGTCTTTTATTGGAATGTCAGGAATGTCATGTCTTTTATTGGAATGTCATGTCTTTTATTGGAAGTCAGGAATGTCATGTCTTTTATTGGAATGTCAGGAATGTCATGTCTTTTGATGGAATGTCAGGAATGTCATGTCTTTTATTAGAATGTCAGGAATGTCATGTCTTTTATTGGAATGTCAGGAATGTCATGTCTTTTAATGGAATGTCATGTCTTTTAATGGAATATCAGGAATGTCATGTCTTGGAATGGAATGTCAGGAATGTCATGTTTTTTAATGGAATGTCATGTCTTCTAATGGAATGTCAGGAATGTCATGTCTTTTATTGGAATGTCAGGAATGTCATGTCTTTAATTGGAATGTCAGGAATGTCATGTCTTTTAATGGAATGTCATGTCTTTTAATGGAATGTAAGGAATGTCATGTCTTGGAATGGAATGTCAGGAATGTCATGTCTTTTATTTAAATGTCAGGAATGTCATGTATTTTAATGGAATGTCAGGAATGTCATGTCTTTTATTGGAATGTCAGGAATGTCATGTCTTTTAATGGAATGTAAGGAATGTCATGTCTTTTATTGGAATGTCAGGAATGTCATGTCTTTTAATGGAATGTCATGTCTTTTATTGGAATGTCAGGAATGTCATGTCTTTTATTGGAATGTCAGGAATGTCATGTCTTTTAATGGAATGTCATGTCTTTTAATGGAATGTAAGGAATGTCATGTCTTTTATTGGAATGTCAGGAATGTCATGTCTTTTATTGGAATGTCAGGAATGTCATGTCTTAGAATGGAATGTCATGTCTTAGAATGGAATGTCATGTCTTTTAATGGAATGTCAGGAATGTCATGTCTTTTATTGGAATGTCAGGAATGTTATGTCTTTTAATGAAATGTCAGGAATGTCATGTCTTTTATTGGAATGTCAGGAATGTCATGTCTTTTAATGGAATGTCATGTCTTTTGATGGAATGTCAGGAATGTCATGTCTTTTAATGGAATGTCATGTCTTTTAATGGAATGTCAGGAATGTCATGTCTTTTAATGGAATGTCATGTCTTGGAATGGAATCTCAGGAATGTCATGTCTTTTAATGGAATGTCAGGAATGTCATGTCTTTTAATGGAATGTCAGGAATGTCATGTCTTTTGATGGAAAGTCAGGAATGTCATGTCTTTTAATGGAATGTCATGTCTTGGAATGGAATCTCAGGAATGTCATGTCTTTTAATGGAATGTCAGGAATGTCATGTCTTTTATTGGAATGTCAGGAATGTCATGTCTTTTAATGGAATGTCATGTCTTGGAATGGAATGTCATGTCTTTTAATGGAATGTCAGGAATGTCATGTCTTTTATTGGAATGTCAGGAATGTCATGTCTTTTATTGGAATGTCATGTCTTTTATTGGAATGTCAGGAATGTCATATCTTTTATTGGAATGTCAGGAATGTCATGTCTTTTGATGGAATGTCAGGAATGTCATGTCTTTTGATGGAATGTCATGTCTTGGAATGGAATGTCAGGAATGTCATGTCTTTTAATGGAATGTCAGGAATGTCATGTCTTTTATTGGAATGTCAGGAATGTCATGTCTTTTATTGAAATGTCAGGAATGTCATGTCTTTTGATGGAATGTCAGGAATGTCATGTCTTTTATTAGAATGTCAGGAATGTCATGTCTTTTATTGGAATGTCAGGAATGTCATGTCTTTTAATGGAATGTCATGTCTTTTAATGGAATGTAAGGAATGTCATGTCTTGGAATGGAATGTCAGGAATGTCATGTCTTTTATTTGAATGTCAGGAATGTCATGTCTTTTAATGGAATGTCAGGAATGTCATGTCTTTTATTGGAATGTCAGGAATGTCATGTCTTTTAATGGAATGTCATGTCTTGGAATGGAATGTCAGGAATGTCATGTCTTGGAATGGAATGTCAGGAATGTCATGTCTTTTATTGGAATGTCAGGAATGTCATGTCTTTTATTGGAATGTCATGTCTTTTAATGGAATGTCAGGAATGTCATGTCTTTTAATGGAATGTCAGGAATGTCATGTCTTTTATTGGAATGTCAGGAATGTCATGTCTTTTATTGGAATGTCAGGAATGTCATGTCTTTTGATGGAATGTCAGGAATGTCATGTCTTTTATTAGAATGTCAGGAATGTCATGTCTTTTATTGGAATGTCAGGAATGTCATGTCTTTTAATGGAATGTCATGTCTTTTGATGGAATGTAAGGAATGTCATGTCTTGGAATGGAATGTCAGGAATGTCATGTGTTTTAATGGAATGTCAGGAATGTCATGTCTTTTATTGGAATGTCAGGAATGTCATGTCTTTTAATGGAATGTCATGTCTTGGAATGGAATGTCAGGAATGTCATGTCTTGGAATGGAATGTCAGGAATGTCATGTCTTTTATTGGAATGTCAGGAATGTCATGTCTTTTATTGGAATGTCATGTCTTTTAATGGAATGTCAGGAATGTCATGTCTTTTAATGGAATGTCAGGAATGTCATGTCTTTTATTGGAATGTCAGGAATGTCATGTCTTTTATTGGAATGTCATGTTTTTAATGGAATATCAGGAATGTCATGTCTTTTATTGGAATGTCAGGAATGTCATGTCTTTTATTGGAATGTCATGTCTTTTATTGGAATGTCAGGAATGTCATGTCTTTTATTGGAATTTCAAGGAATGTCATGTTTTGGAATGGAATGTCAGGAATGTCATGTCTTTTAATGGAATGTCATGTCTTGGAATGGAATGTCATGTCTTTTAATGGAATGTCAGGAATGTCATGTCTTTTATTGGAATGTCAGGTTGTTATGTCTTTTAATGGAATGTCATGTCTTTTATTGGAATGTCATGTCTTTTAATGGAATGTCAGGAATATCATGTCTTTTATTGGAATGTCAGGAATGTCATGTCTTTTAATGGAATATCAGGAATGTCATGTCTTTTAATGGAATGTCATGTCTTTTAATGGAATGTCATGTCTTTTAATGGAATGCCAGGAATGTCATGTCTTTTATTGGAATGTCAGGAATGTCATGTCTTTTATTGGAATGTCAGGAATGTCATGTCTTTTATTGGAATGGAATGTCTTTTATTGGAATGTCAGGAATGTCATGTCTTTTATTGGAATGTCAGGAATGTCATGTCTTTTTATGGAATGTCAGGAATGTCATGTCTTTTGATGGAATGTCATGTCTTGGAATGGAATGTCAGGAATGTCATGTCTTTTAATGGAATGTCAGGAATGTCATGTCTTTTATTGGAATGTCAGGAATGTCATGTCTTTTATTGGAATGTCAGGAATGTCATGTCTTTTGATGGAATGTCAGGAATGTCATGTCTTTTGATGGAATGTCATGTCTTTTAATGGAATGTCAGGAATGTCATGTCTTTTATTGGAATGTCAGGAATGTCATGTCTTTTATTGGAATGTCACGTCTTTTAATGGAATGTCAGGAATGTCATGTCTTTTAATGGAATGTCAGGAATGTCATGTCTTTTAATGGAATGTCATGTCTTTTAATGGAATGTCAGGAATGTCATCTCTTTTATTGGAATGTCAGGAATGTCATGTCTTTTAATGGAATGTCATGTCTTGGAATGGAATGTCATGTCTTTTAATGGAATGTCAAGAATGTCATGTCTTTTATTGGAATGTCAGGAATGTCATGTCTTTTAATGGAATGTCGGGAATGTCATGTCTTTTATTGGAATGTCAGGTTGTCATGTCTTTTAATGGAATGTCATGTCTTTTAATGGAATGTAAGGAATATCATGTCTTGGAATGGAATGTCAGGAATGTCATGTCTTTTATTGGAATGTCAGGAATGTCATGTCTTGGAATGGAATGTCAGGAATGTCATATCTTTTAATGGAATGTCAGGAATGTCATGTCTTTTAATGGAATGTCAGGAATGTCATGTCTTTTAATGGAATGTTATGTCTTTTAATGGAATGTCAGGAATGTCATGTCTTTTAATGGAATGTCAGGAATGCCATGTCTTTTATTGGAATGTCAGGAATGTCATGTCTTGGAATGGAATGTCAGGAATGTCATGTCTTTTAATGGAATGTCATGTCTTGGAATGGAATGTCATGTCTTTTAATGGAATGTCAGGAATGTTATGTCTTTTATTGGAATGTCAGGAATGTCATGTCTTTTAATGGAATGTCAGGAATGTCATGTCTTTTATTGGAATGTCAGGAATGTCATGTCTTTTAATGGAATGCCATGTCTTTTAATGGAATGTAAGGAATGTCATGTCTTTTATTGGAATGTCAGGAATGTCATGTCTTTTAATAGAATGTCATGTCTTTTATTGGAATGTCAGGAATGTCATGTCTTTTATTGGAATGTCAGGAATGTTATGTCTTTTAATGGAATGTCATGTCTTTTAATGGAATGTAAGGAATGTCATGTCTTAGAATGGAATGTCATGTCTTAGAATGGAATGTCATGTCTTTTAATGGAATGTCATGTCTTTTATTGGAATGTCATGTCTTTTATTGGAATGTCAGGAATGTCATGTCTTTTATTGGAATTTCAAGGAATGTCATGTTTTGGAATGGAATGTCAGGAATGTCATGTCTTTTAATGGAATGTCATGTCTTGGAATGGAATGTCATGTCTTTTAATGGAATGTCAAGAATGTCATGTCTTTTATTGGAATGTCAGGAATGTCATGTCTTTTAATGGAATGTCGGGAATGTCATGTCTTTTATTGGAATGTCAGGTTGTCATGTCTTTTAATGGAATGTCATGTCTTTTAATGGAATGTAAGGAATATCATGTCTTGGAATGGAATGTCAGGAATGTCATGTCTTTTATTGGAATGTCAGGAATGTCATGTCTTGGAATGGAATGTCAGGAATGTCATATCTTTTAATGGAATGTCAGGAATGTCATGTCTTTTAATGGAATGTCAGGAATGTCATGTCTTTTAATGGAATGTTATGTCTTTTAATGGAATGTCAGGAATGTCATGTCTTTTAATGGAATGTCAGGAATGTGATGTCTTTTATTGGAATATCAGGAATGTGATGTCTTTTAATGGAATGTCAGGAATGTCATGTCTTTTATTGGAATGTCAGGAATGTCATGTCTTTTAATGGAATGTCATGTCTTTTAATGGAATGTCATGTCTTTTAATGGAATGTCAGGAATGTCAGGAATGTCATGTCTTTTAATGGAATGTCAGGAATGTCATGTCTTTTATTGGAATGTCAGGAATGTCATGTCTTTTATTGGAATGTCAGGAATGTCATGTCTTTTATTGGAATGCCATGTCTTTTATTGGAATGTCAGGAATGTCATGTCTTTTAATGGAATGTCATGTCTTGGAATGGAATCTCAGGAATGTCATGTCTTTTAATGGAATGTAAGGAATGTCATGTCTTGGAATGGAATGTCAGGAATGTCATGTCTTTTAATGGAATGTCATGTCTTGGAATGGAATGTCATGCCTTTTAATGGATTATCAGGAATGTCATGTCTTTTGTTGGAATGTCAATAATGTCATGTCTTTTGATGGAATGTCAGGAATGTCATGTCTTTTATTGGAATGTCAGGAATGTCATGTCTTTTAATGGAATGTCATGTCTTTTGATGGAATGTCATGTCTTTTAATGGAATGTCATGTCTTTTAATGGAATGTCAGGAATGTCATGTCTTTTAATGGAATGTCATGTCTTGGAATGGAATCTCAGGAATGTCATGTCTTTTAATGGAATGTAAGGAATGTCATGTCTTGGAATGGAATGTCAGGAATGTCATGTCTTTTATTTGAATGTCAGGAATGTCATGTCTTTTAATGGAATGTCAGGAATGTCATGTCTTTTATTGGAATGTCAGGAATGTCATGTCTTTTAATGGAATGTCATGTCTTGGAATGGAATGTCAGGTATGTCATGTCTTTTAATGGAATGTCATGTCTTGGAATGGAATGTCATGTCTTTTAATGGAATGTCAGGAATGTCATGTCTTTTATTGGAATGTCAAGAATGTCATGTCTTTTAATGGAATGTCAGGAATGTCATGTCTTTTATTGGAATGTCAGGTTGTCATGTCTTTTATTGGAATGTCATGTCTTTTATTGGAATGTCATGTCTTTTAATGGAATGTCAGGAATGTCATGTCTTATTGGAATGTCAGGAATGTCATGTCTTTTAATGGAATGTCAGGAATGTCATGTCTTTTAATGGAATGTCATGTCTTTTAATGGAATGTCAGGAATGTCATGTCTTAATGGAATGTCAGGAATGTCATGTCTTTTATTGGAATGTCAGGAATGTCATGTCTTTTAATGGAATGTCATGTCTTTTAATGGAATGTAAGGCATGTCATGTCTTTTATTGGAATGTCAGGAATGTCATGTCTTTTAATGGAATGTCATGTCTTTTATTGGAATGTCAGGAATGTCATGTCTTTTATTGGAATGTCAGGAATGTCATGTCTTTTAATGGAATGTCATGTCTTTTAATGGAATGTAAGGAATGTCATGTCTTTTATTGGAATGTCAGGAATGTCATGTATTTTATTGGAATGTCAGGAATGTCATGTCTTTTAATGGAATGTCATGTCTTGGAATGGAATGTCATGTCTTTTAATGGAATATCAGGAATGTCATGTCTTTTATTGGAATGTCAGGAATGTCATGTCTTTTGATGGAATATCAAGAATGTCATGTCTTTTATTGGAATGTCAGGAATGTCATGTCTTTTAATGGAATGTCATGTCTTTTGATGGAATGTCAGGAATGTCATGTCTTTTAATGGAATGTCATGTCTTTTAATGGAATGTCAGGAATGTCATGTCTTTTAATGGAATGTCATGTCTTGGAATGGAATCTCAGGAATGTCATGTCTTTTAATGGAATGTAAGGAATGTCATGTCTTGGAATGGAATGTCAGGAATGTCATGTCTTTTAATGGAATGTCATGTCTTTTAATGGAATGTCATGTCTTGGAATGGAATGTCAGGAATGTCATGTCTTTTTATGGAATGTCAGGAATGTCATGTCTTTTGATGGAATGTCATGTCTTGGAATGGAATGTCAGGAATGTCATGTCTTTTAATGGAATGTCAGGAATGTCATGTCTTTTATTGGAATGTCAGGAATGTCATGTCTTTTATTGGAATGTCAGGAATGTCATGTCTTTTGATGGAATGTCAGGAATGTCATGTCTTTTGATGGAATGTCATGTCTTTTAATGGAATGTCAGGAATGTCATGTCTTTTATTGGAATGTCAGGAATGTCATGTCTTTTATTGGAATGTCACGTCTTTTAATGGAATGTCAGGAATGTCATGTCTTTTAATGGAATGTCAGGAATGTCATGTCTTTTAATGGAATGTCATGTCTTTTAATGGAATGTCAGGAATGTCATCTCTTTTATTGGAATGTCAGGAATGTCATGTCTTTTAATGGAATGTCATGTCTTGGAATGGAATGTCATGTCTTTTAATGGAATGTCAAGAATGTCATGTCTTTTATTGGAATGTCAGGAATGTCATTTCTTTTAATGGAATGTCGGGAATGTCATGTCTTTTATTGGAATGTCAGGTTGTCATGTCTTTTAATGGAATGTCATGTCTTTTAATGGAATGTAAGGAATATCATGTCTTGGAATGGAATGTCAGGAATGTCATGTCTTTTATTGGAATGTCAGGAATGTCATGTCTTGGAATGGAATGTCAGGAATGTCATATCTTTTAATGGAATGTCAGGAATGTCATGTCTTTTAATGGAATGTCAGGAATGTCATGTCTTTTAATGGAATGTTATGTCTTTTAATGGAATGTCAGGAATGTCATGTCTTTTAATGGAATGTCAGGAATGCCATGTCTTTTATTGGAATGTCAGGAATGTCATGTCTTGGAATGGAATGTCAGGAATGTCATGTCTTTTAATGGAATGTCATGTCTTGGAATGGAATGTCATGTCTTTTAATGGAATGTCAGGAATGTTATGTCTTTTATTGGAATGTCAGGAATGTCATGTCTTTTAATGGAATGTCAGGAATGTCATGTCTTTTATTGGAATGTCAGGAATGTCATGTCTTTTAATGGAATGTCATGTCTTTTAATGGAATGTAAGGAATGTCATGTCTTTTATTGGAATGTCAGGAATGTCATGTCTTTTAATAGAATGTCATGTCTTTTATTGGAATGTCAGGAATGTTATGTCTTTTAATGGAATGTCATGTCTTTTAATGGAATGTAAGGAATGTCATGTCTTAGAATGGAATGTCATGTCTTAGAATGGAATGTCATGTCTTTTAATGGAATGTCATGTCTTTTATTGGAATGTCATGTCTTTTATTGGAATGTCAGGAATGTCATGTCTTTTATTGGAATTTCAAGGAATGTCATGTTTTGGAATGGAATGTCAGGAATGTCATGTCTTTTAATGGAATGTCATGTCTTGAAATGGAATGTCATGTCTTTTAATGGAATGTCAAGAATGTCATGTCTTTTATTGGAATGTCAGGAATGTCATGTCTTTTAATGGAATGTCGGGAATGTCATGTCTTTTATTGGAATGTCAGGTTGTCATGTCTTTTAATGGAATGTCATGTCTTTTAATGGAATGTAAGGAATATCATGTCTTGGAATGGAATGTCAGGAATGTCATATCTTTTAATGGAATGTCAGGAATGTCATGTCTTTTAATGGAATGTCAGGAATGTCATGTCTTTTAATGGAATGTTATGTCTTTTAATGGAATGTCAGGAATGTCATGTCTTTTAATGGAATGTCAGGAATGTGATGTCTTTTATTGGAATATCAGGAATGTGATGTCTTTTAATGGAATGTCAGGAATGTCATGTCTTTTATTGGAATGTCAGGAATGTCATGTCTTTTAATGGAATGTCATGTCTTTTAATGGAATGTCATGTCTTTTAATGGAATGTCAGGAATGTCAGGAATGTCATGTCTTTTAATGGAATGTCAGGAATGTCATGTCTTTTATTGGAATGTCAGGAATGTCATGTCTTTTATTGGAATGTCAGGAATGTCATGTCTTTTATTGGAATGCCATGTCTTTTATTGGAATGTCAGGAATGTCATGTCTTTTAATGGAATGTCATGTCTTGGAATGGAATCTCAGGAATGTCATGTCTTTTAATGGAATGTAAGGAATGTCATGTCTTGGAATGGAATGTCAGGAATGTCATGTCTTTTAATGGAATGTCATGTCTTGGAATGGAATGTCATGTCTTTTAATGGATTATCAGGAATGTCATGTCTTTTGTTGGAATGTCAATAATGTCATGTCTTTTGATGGAATGTCAGGAATGTCATGTCTTTTATTGGAATGTCAGGAATGTCATGTCTTTTAATGGAATGTCATGTCTTTTGATGGAATGTCAGGAATGTCATGTCTTTTAATGGAATGTCATGTCTTTTAATGGAATGTCAGGAATGTCATGTCTTTTAATGGAATGTCATGTCTTGGAATGGAATCTCAGGAATGTCATGTCTTTTAATGGAATGTAAGGAATGTCATGTCTTGGAATGGAATGTCAGGAATGTCATGTCTTTTATTTGAATGTCAGGAATGTCATGTCTTTTAATGGAATGTCATGTCTTTTATTGGAATGTCAGGAATGTCATGTCTTTTAATGGAATGTCATGTCTTGGAATGGAATGTCAGGTATGTCATGTCTTTTAATGGAATGTCATGTCTTGGAATGGAATGTCATGTCTTTTAATGGAATGTCAGGAATGTCATGTCTTTTATTGGAATGTCAAGAATGTCATGTCTTTTAATGGAATGTCAGGAATGTCATGTCTTTTATTGGAATGTCAGGTTGTCATGTCTTTTATTGGAATGTCATGTCTTTTATTGGAATGTCATGTCTTTTAATGGAATGTCAGGAATGTCATGTCTTATTGGAATGTCAGGAATGTCATGTCTTTTAATGGAATGTCAGGAATGTCATGTCTTTTAATGGAATGTCTTGTCTTTTAATGGAATGTCAGGAATGTCATGTCTTAATGGAATGTCAGGAATGTCATGTCTTTTATTGGAATGTCAGGAATGTCATGTCTTTTAATGGAATGTCATGTCTTTTAATGGAATGTAAGGCATGTCATGTCTTTTATTGGAATGTCAGGAATGTCATGTCTTTTAATGGAATGTCATGTCTTTTATTGGAATGTCAGGAATGTCATGTCTTTTATTGGAATGTCAGGAATGTCATGTCTTTTAATGGAATGTCATGTCTTTTAATGGAATGTCATGTCTTTTAATGGAATGTAAGGAATGTCATGTCTTTTATTGGAATGTCAGGAATGTCATGTATTTTATTGGAATGTCAGGAATGTCATGTCTTTTAATGGAATGTCATGTCTTGGAATGGAATGTCATGTCTTTTAATGGAATATCAGGAATGTCATGTCTTTTATTGGAATGTCAGGAATGTCATGTCTTTTGATGGAATATCAAGAATGTCATGTCTTTTATTGGAATGTCAGGAATGTCATGTCTTTTAATGGAATGTCATGTCTTTTGATGGAATGTCAGGAATGTCATGTCTTTTAATGGAATGTCATGTCTTTTAATGGAATGTCAGGAATGTCATGTCTTTTAATGGAATGTCATGTCTTGGAATGGAATCTCAGGAATGTCATGTCTTTTAATGGAATGTAAGGAATGTCATGTCTTGGAATGGAATGTCAGGAATGTCATGTCTTTTAATGGAATGTCATGTCTTTTAATGGAATGTCATGTCTTGGAATGGAATGTCAGGAATGTCATGTCTTGGAATGGAATGTCAGGAATGTCATGTCTTTTATTGGAATGTCAGGAATGTCATGTCTTTTATTGGAATATCATGTCTTTTAATGGAATGTCAGGAATGTCATGTCTTTTAATGGAATGTCAGGAATGTCATGTCTTTTAATGTAATGTCATGTCTTTTAATGGAATGTCCGGAATGTCATGTCTTTTAATGGAATGTCAGGAATGTCATGTCTTTTATTGGAATGTCAGGAATGTCATGTCTTTTTTTGGAATATCAGGAATGTCATGTCTTGGAATGGAATGTCAGGAATGTCATGTCTTTTAATGGAATGTCATATCTTGGAATGGAATGTCATGTCTTTTAATGGAATTTCAGGAATGTCATGTCTTTTATTGGAATGTCAGGAATGTCATGTCTTTTAATGTAATGTCATGTCTTTTAATGGAATGTCAGGAATGTCATGTCTTTTAATGGAATGTCAGGAATGTCATGTCTTTTATTGGAATATCAGGAATGTCATGTCTTGGAATGGAATGTCAGGAATGTCATGTCTTTTAATGGAATGTCATGTCTTTTAATGGAATGTCAGGAATGTCATGTCTTTTATTGGAATGTCAGGAATGTCATGTCTTTAATTGGAATATCAGGAATGTCATGTCTTTTAATGGAATGTCATGTCTTTTAATGGAATGTAAGGAATGTCATGTCTTGGAATGGAATGTCAGGAATGTCATGTCTTTTATTTAAATGTCAGGAATGTCATGTATTTTAATGGAATGTCAGGAATGTCATGTCTTTTATTGGAATGTCAGGAATGTCATGTCTTTTATTGGAATGTCATGTCTTTTAATGGAATGTCAGGAATGTCATGTCTTTTAATGGAATGTCAGGAATGTCATGTCTTTTATTGGAATGTCATGTCTTTTATTGGAATGTCAGGAATGTCATGTCTTTTATTGGAATGTCAAGGAATGTCATGTCTTGGAATGGAATGTCAGGAATGTCATGTCTTTTAATGGAATGCCATGTCTTGGAATGGAATGTCATGTCTTTTAATGGAATGTCAGGAATGTCATGTCTTCTATTGGAATGTCAGGAATGGCATGTCTTTTAATGGAATGTCAGGAATGTCATGTCTTTTATTGGAATGTCAGGTTGTTATGTCTTTTAATGGAATGTCATGTCTTTTATTGGAATGTCATGTCTTTTAATGGAATGTCAGGAATGTCATGTCTTTTATTGGAATGTCAGGAATGTCATGTCTTTTAATGGAATATCAGGAATGTCATGTCTTTTAATGGAATGTCATGTCTTTTAATGGAATGTCATGTCTTTTAATGGAATGTCAGGAATGTCATGTCTTTTAATGGAATGTCAGGAATGTCATGTCTTTTATTGGAATGTCATGTCTTTTATTGGAATGTCAGGAATGTCATGTCTTTTATTGGAATGTCAGGAATGTCATGTCTTTTGATGGAATGTTAGGAATGTCATGTCTTTTGATGGAATGTCATGTCTTGGAATGGAATGTCAGGAATGTCATGTCTTTTAATGGAATGTCAGGAATGTCATGTCTTTTATTGGAATGTCAGGAATGTCATGTCTTTTATTGAAATGTCAGGAATGTCATGTCTTTTGATGGAATGTCAGGAATGTCATGTCTTTTATTAGAATGTCAGGAATGTCACGTCTTTTATTGGAATGTCAGGAATGTCATGTCTTTTAATGGAATGTCATGTCTTTTAATGGAATGTAAGGAATGTCATGTCTTGGAATGGAATGTCAGGAATGTCATGTCTTTTATTTGAATGTAAGGAATGTCATGTCTTTTAATGGAATGTCAGGAATGTCATGTCTTTTAATGGAATGTCAGGAATGTCATGTCTTTTATTGGAATGTCAGGAATGTCATGTCTTTTAATGTAATGTCATGTCTTTTAATGGAATGTCAGGAATGTCATGTCTTTTAATGGAATGTCAGGAATGTCATGTCTTTTATTGGAATATCAGGAATGTCATGTCTTGGAATGGAATGTCAGGAATGTCATGTCTTTTAATGGAATGTCATGTCTTTTAATGGAATGTCAGGAAGGTCATGTCTTTTATTGGAATGTTAGGAATGTCATGTCTTTAATTGGAATGTCAGGAATGTCATGTCTTTTAATGGAATGTCATGTCATTTAATGGAATGTAAGGAATGTCATGTCTTGGAATGGAATGTCAGGAATGTCATATCTTTTATTTAAATGTCAGGAATGTCATGTCTTTTAATAGAATGTCAGGAATGTCATGTCTTTTATTGGAATGTCAGGAATGTCATGTCTTTTAATGGAATGTCATGTCTTGGAATGGAATGTCAGGAATGTCATGTCTTGGAATGGAATGTCAGGAATGTCATGTCTTTTATTAGAATGTCAGGAATGTCATGTCTTTTATTGGAATGTCATGTCTTTTAATGGAATGTCAGGAATGTCATGTCTTTTAATGGAATGTCAGGAATGTCATGTCTTTTAATGGAATGTCAGGAATGTCATGTCTTTTATTGGAATGTCAGGAATGTCATGTCTTTTATTGGAATGTCAAGGAATGTCATGTCTTGGAATGGAATGTCAGGAATGTCATGTCTTTTAATGGAATGTCATGTCTTGGAATGGAATGTCATGTCTTTTAATGGAATGTCAGGAATGTCATGTCTTCTATTGGAATGTCAGGAATGGCATGTCTTTTAATGGAATGTCAGGAATGTCATGTCTTTTATTGGAATGTCAGGTTGTTATGTCTTTTAATGGAATGTCATGTCTTTTATTGGAATGTCATGTCTTTTAATGGAATGTCAGGAATGTCATGTCTTTTATTGGAATGTCAGGAATGTCATGTCTTTTAATGGAATGTCAGGAATGTCATGTCTTTTAATGGAATGTCATGTCTTTTAATGGAATGTCATGTCTTTTAATGGAATGTCAGGAATGTCATGTCTTTTAATGGAATGTCAGGAATGTCATGTCTTTTATTGGAATGTCATGTTTTTTATTGGAATGTCAGGAATGTCATGTCTTTTATTGGAATGTCAGGAATGTCATGTCTTTTGATGGAATGTTAGGAATGTCATGTCTTTTGATGGAATGTCATGTCTTGGAATGGAATGTCAGGAATGTCATGTCTTTTAATGGAATGTCAGGAATGTCATGTCTTTTATTGGAATGTCAGGAATGTCATGTCTTTTATTGAAATGTCAGGAATGTCATGTCTTTTGATGGAATGTCAGGAATGTCATGTCTTTTATTAGAATGTCAGGAATGTCATGTCTTTTATTGGAATGTCAGGAATGTCATGTCTTTTAATGGAATGTCATGTCTTTTAATGGAATGTAAGGAATGTCATGTCTTGGAATGGAATGTCAGGAATGTCATGTCTTTTATTTGAATGTCAGGAATGTCATGTCTTTTAATGGAATGTCAGGAATGTCATGTCTTTTATTGGAATGTCAGGAATGTCATGTCTTTTAATGGAATGTCATGTCTTGGAATGGAATGTCAGGAATGTCATGTCTTGGAATGGAATGTCAGGAATGTCATGTCTTTTAATGGAATGTCAGGAATGTCATGTCTTTTATTGGAATGTCAGGAATGTCATGTCTTTTAATGGAATATCAGGAATGTCATGTCTTTTAATGGAATGTCATGTCTTTTAATGGAATGTCATGTCTTTTAATGGAATGTCAGGAATGTCATGTCTTTTAATGGAATGTCAGGAATGTCATGTCTTTTATTGGAATGTCAGGAATGTCATGTCTTTTCATGGAATGTCAGGAATGTCATGTCTTTTATTGGAATGTAATGTCTTTTATTGGAATGTCAGGAATGTCATGTCTTTTATTGGAATGTCAGGAATGTCATGTCTTTTTATGGAATGTCAGGAATGTCATGTCTTTTCATGGAATGTCATGTCTTTTATTGGAATGTCAGGAATGTCATGTCTTTTAATGGAATGTCATGTCTTTTAATGGAATGTCAGGAATGTCATGTCTTTTATTGGAATGTCATGTCTTTTAATGGAATGTCAGGAATGTCATGTCTTTTAATGGAATGTCAGGAATGTCATGTCTTTTAATGGAATGTCAGGAATGTCATGTCTTTTATTGGAATGTCAGGAATGTCATGTCTTTTATTGGAATGTCAGGAATGTCATGTCTTTTGATGGAATGTCAGGAATGTCATGTCTTTTATTAGAATGTCAGGAATGTCATGTCTTTTAATGGAATGTCAGGAATGTCATGTCTTTTATTGGAATGTCAGGAATGTCATGTCTTTTATTGGAATGTCAGGAATGTCATGTCTTTTGATGGAATGTCAGGAATGTCATGTCTTTTATTAGAATGTCAGGAATGTCATGTCTTTTATTGGAATGTCAGGAATGTCATGTCTTTTGATGGAATGTCATGTCTTTTAATGGAATGTCAGGAATGTCATGTCTTTTATTGGAATGTCAGGAATGTCATGTCTTTTATTGGAATGTCATGTCTTTTAATGGAATGTCAGGAATGTCATGTCTTTTAATGGAATGTCAGGAATGTCATGTCTTTTAATGGAATGTCATGTCTTGGAATGGAATGTCAGGAATGTCATGTCTTGGAATGGAATGTCAGGAATGTCATGTCTTTTATTGGAATGTCAGGAATGTCATGTCTTTTATTGGAATGTCAGGAATGTCATGTCTTTTGATGGAATGTCAGGAATGTCATGTCTTTTATTAGAATGTCAGGAATGTCATGTCTTTTATTGGAATGTCAGGAATGTCATGTCTTTTAATGGAATGTCATGTCTTTTGATGGAATGTAAGGAATGTCATGTCTTGAAATGGAATGTCAGGAATGTCATGTGTTTTAATGGAATGTCAGGAATGTCATGTCTTTTATTGGAATGTCAGGAATGTCATGTCTTTTATTGGAATGTCATGTCTTGGAATGGAATGTCAGGAATGTCATGTCTTGGAATGTCAGGAATGTCATGTCTTTTATTGGAATGTCAGGAATGTCATGTCTTTTATTGGAATGTCATGTCTTTTAATGGAATGTCAGGAATGTCGTCTTTTAATGGAATGTCAGGAATGTCATGTCTTTTAATGGAATGTCAGGAATGTCATGTCTTTTATTGGAATGTCAGGAATGTCATGTCTTTTATTGGAATGCCATGTCTTTTAATGGAATGTCAAGAATGTCAGTCATGTCATGGAATGTCAGGAATGTCATGTCTTGGAATGGAATGCCTGGAATGTCATGTCTTGGAATGTCAGGAATGTCATGTCTTTTGATGGAATGTCAGGAATGTCATGTCTTTTGATGGAATGTCATGTCTTTTAATGGAATGTCAGGAATGTCATGTCTTTTAATGGAATGTCAGGAATGTCATGTCTTTCATTGGAATGTCAGGAATGTCATGTCTTTTATTGGAATGTCATGTCTTTTAATGGAATGTCAGGAATGTCATGTCTTTAATTGGAATGTCATGTCTTTTAATGGAATGTCAGGAATGTCATGTCTTTTAATGGAATGTCAGGAATGTCATGTCTTTTATTGGAATGTCATGAATGTCACGTCTTTTAATGGAATGTCAGGAATGTCAGTCATGTCATGGAATGTCAGGAATGTCATGTCTTTTAATGGAATGTCAGGAATGTCATGTCTTTTAATGGAATGTCAGGAATGTCATGTCATGTCTTTTAATGGAATGTCAGGAATGTCATGTCTTTTAATGGAATGTCAGGAATGTCACGTCTTTTATTGGAATGTCAGGAATGTCACGTCTTTTAATGGAATGTCAGGAATGTCAGTCATGTCATGGAATGTCAGGAATGTCATGTCTTGGAATGGAATGCCTGGAATGTCATGTCTTGGAATGGAATGTCAGGAATGTCATGTCTTTTAATTGAATGTCAGGAATGTCATGTCTTTTAATGGAATGTCATGTCTTTTAATGGAATGTCAGGAATGTCATGTCTTGTAATAGAATGTCAGGAATGTCATGTCTTTTATTGGAATGTCAGGAATGTCATGTCTTTTATTGGAATGTCATGTCTTTTATTGGAATGTCAGGAATGTCATGTCTTTTATTGGAATGTCAGGAATGATGGAATGTCAGGAATGTCATGTCTTTTGATGGAATGTCATGTCTTGGAATGGAATGTCAGGAATGTCATGTCTTTTAATGGAATGTCAGGAATGTCATGTCTTTTATTGGAATGTCAGGAATGTCATGTCTTTTGATGGAATGTCAGGAATGTCATGTCTTTTGATAGAATGTCATGTCTTTTAATGGAATGTCAGGAATGTCATGTCTTTTAATGGAATGTTAGGAATGTCATGTCTTTTATTGGAATGTCAGGAATGTCATGTCTTTTAATGGAATGTCATGTCTTGGAATGGAATGTCATGTCTTTTAATGGAATGTCAGGAATGTCATGTCTTTTATTGGAATGTCAGGAATGTCATGTCTTTTAATGGAATGTCAGGAATGTCATGTCTTTTATTGGAATGTCAGGTATGTCATGTCTTTTAATGGAATGTCATGTCTTTTAATGGAATGTAAGGAATGTCATGTCTTGGAATGGAATGTCAGGAATGTCATGTCTTTTATTGGAATGTCAGGAATGTCATGTCTTTTAATGGAATGTCGGGAATGTCATGTCTTTTAATGGAATGTCATGTCTTTTAATGGAATGTCGTGTCTTTTAATGGAATGTCAGGAATGTCATGTCTTTTATTGGAATGTCAAGAATGTCATGTCTTTTATTGGAATGTCATGTCTTTTATTGGAATGTCAGGAATGTCATGTCTTTTATTGGAATGTCAGGAATGTCATGTCTTTTGATGGAATGTCAGGAATGTCATGTCTTTTGATGGAATGTCATGACTTTTAATGGAATGTCAGGAATGTCATGACTTTTAATGGAATGTCAGGAATGTCATGTCTTTTATTGGAATGTCAGGAATGTCATGTCTTTTATTGGAATGTCATGTCTTTTAATGGAATGTCAGGAATGTCATGTCTTTTAATGGAATGTCATGTCTTTTAATGGAATGTCAGGAATGTCATGTCTTTTATTGGAATGTCATGTCTTTTAATGGAATGTCAGGAATGTCATGTCTTTTAATGGAATGTCATGTCTTTTAATGGAATGTCAAGAATGTCATGTCTTTTAATGGAATGTCAGGAATGTCATGTCTTTTAATGGAATGTCATGTCTTTTAATGGAATGTCAGGAATGCCATGTCTTTTAATGGAATGTCAGGAATGTCATGTCTTTTATTGGAATGTCAGGAATGTCATGTCTTGGAATGGAATGTCAGGAATGTCATGTCTTTTAATGGAATGTCATGTCTTGGAATAGAATGTCATGTCTTTTAATGGAATGTCAGGAATGTCATGTCTTTTATTGGAATGTCAGGAATGTCATGTCTTTTAATGGAATGTCAGGAATGTCATGTCTTTTATTGGAATGTCAGGAATGTCATGTCTTTTAATGGAATGTCATGTCTTTTATTGGAATATCAGGAATGTCATGTCTTTTATTGGAATGTCAGGAATGTCATGTCTTTTAATGGAATGTCATGTCTTTTATTGGAATGTCAGGAATGTCATGTCTTTTATTGGAATGTCAGGAATGTCATGTCTTTTAATGAAATGTCATGTCTTTTAATGGAATGTAAGGAATGTCATGTCTTTTATTGGAATGTCAGGAATGTCATGTCTTTTGTTGGAATGTCAGGAATGTCATGTCTTTTAATGGAATGTCATGTCTTGGAATGGAATGTCATGTCTTTTAATGAAATGTCAGGAATGTCATGTCTTTTATTGGAATGTCAGGAATGTCATGTCTTTTAATGGAATGTCAGGAATGTCATGTCTTTTATTGGAATCTCAGGAATGTCATGTCTTTTAATGTCACGGCGGTCCATTGTCACCTGGTCTCCGAAGACCAGATCCTGCCCGGCGCTTTTTGTCCCGTCATATCATCAGACAATTCCAAGAGCCTCTGCCGGATGGCCCTAGTTCCCTTCGAATGGGGGGGAGTCACTGGCAAGTTAAAAGTGGCGGTCCGAACCTCCCAGCCCGTGGACTGCCTCCTGGGCAACGACCTTGAGAATTCCCCGTGGGGACTAGTGGAACGAAGAGACCATCTCGAGATGATGGGCCTACCCGAATGGGTATGCGCCACCACGCGCTCGATGACTCTCAGAGTGCCTTCCTCCGAGGGGGGGAGGCCCTGCCACGGAGCACCGCCACCATCCCCGAGGTCCCGGATGCGCCACCCGAGGCCAACGACCCCCTTCCGGACGAAGCGACCGTTCCCGACGAGGGGTCTGTGCCTTCCGACCCCGAACCCCTGACCGAGCTCGGGGACCTGCCGGAATTGGCCCAGTGGCGCAGCGAAGGAGGTCCCTCCCAAGAAGAATTCTGTCAAGAACAATCCACCTGCCCTTCCCTCATTGGACCCCGACAACAGGCCGAGGCCCAAGCAGCAGGCGACCGGACCGGCACCCACTGGGTATACTGGGAAAACGGCCTCTTGTACAGCGAACAGAAGTCGGCCGAATTGGGATCGGCCCGAGTACTGGTGGTACCCCTGCGCTTGCGAAGTCTCCTCCTGGGCCTGGCCCATGATGTACCCCTGGCCGGACACTTAGGCCAAGATAAGACCTACCAGCGACTCGTCACCCACTTCTATTGGCCCAAGATGCGAGCGAATGTGGAGGCCCACTGCAAGTCCTGCCTCACGTGCCAGGCCAGCGGGAAGAGTGGGGGGAAGCGCAAGGCTCCACTACAACCCTTCCCCGTCGTCAGTACTCCTTTTGAGCGGGTAGGCATCGACATCGTGGGACCACTGGACCCCAAGACCGCCCAGGGCCACCGGTTCATCCTCGTCCTGGTGGACCATGCCACCCGCTACCCCGAGGCCATCCCCCTCCGCACCGTGACGGCCCCCGTGGTGGGCCGGGCCTTGATGGGGATCTTCTCCCGCGTGGGGTTCCCCCGCGAAGTCGTGAGTGATCGGGGTATGAACTTTATCTCCCGATACATGAGGTCCCTCTGGCAGCAGTGCAGAGTATCGTACAAGTTCACCACCCCGTACCACCCCCAGGGGAATGGCCTAGTCGAGCGCTTTAACAGGACCCTGAAAGGAATGATCATGGGCCTCGAAGAACGTCTACGCTGGAGGTGGGACGTCCTCCTCCCCTGCCTCCTGTTCGCCTACCGGGAGGTTCCACAAAAATCCCTGGGGTTCAGCCCATTCGAACTGCTATATGGACACCCCGTCCGGGGACCCCTGAGCCTGGTCAAGGAGGGTTGGGAAACGACTCCCCGGGGGACCCCCCCGATGTGTTCCGATACATCTTGGCACTCCGCAACCAGACCCGGAAATTCCGAGAACTCGCAGAGGCGAACCTCGAGGCTAGCCAAGAAGAGATGAAGCGCTGGTATGACCAGAATGCTACGCTGGTCAAGTTTCAGCCGGGCCAACAAGTCTGGGTCATGGCCCCGGTGAAACCCTGCGCCCTCCAAGATAAATGGACTGGACCCTTCAAGGTGATCGAGCGGAAGAGCCAAGTCACCTATCTCGTCGATGTGCAGTCCCCGCGGAACCCCCTCTGGGTTCTCCACGTGAACCGCCTCAAACCCCACTTTGTAAGGACAGAGTTGAGTTTACTCCTGGCCACTGACGATGGGGCCGAGAAGACACCGAGCCCCTTCCAGACCCCCTGGGGGCGAAAGAGACCGATGGTTCCGTGGAGGGGGTGAGACTATCAACCGCCCTCACAGCCCCACAGTCCGACGACTGCCGCCAGCTACTAAGGCAATTCGCAGACCTCTTCTCCCTGATCCCTGGGGTCACCAACTGGTGTGTCCATGATGTGAACACCGGCGACAGCCCGCCAGTGAGACACCGGGCCTACCGGGTCCCTGATCGGGTCCGAACCTGCATCCAGACCGAGGTAGCGAAGATGCTGGCTCTCGGGTGATTGAACCCTCCGACAGCCCCTGGGCCAGCCCGGTAGTCCTGGTCCCGAAAGCGGCGGCCCCTGGTGTCGCCCCCGAGCTGAGATTCTGTGTGGACTACCGAGGACTCAATGCGGTCACACGAGCGGACGCTCACCCTATCCCCCGCGCAGACGAGCTCATTGACCGCCTCGGGCCGCTCGCTACCTCAGCACCTTCGACCTAACTTGTGGATACTGGCAGATTGCCCTCACCGAGGGAGCCAAGGAGCGCTCCGCCTTCTCCACTCCGTATGGGCACTACCGCTTTAGGGTGATGCCGTTTGGAATGAAGAATGCCCCGGCCACCTTTCAGCGGCTGGTGAACAGGGTCCTGTCCGGACTAGAGGGGTTCAGCGCAGCATACCTCGACGATATAGCGGTATTCAGCTCCCAATGGACCGAGCACCTCCAGCACCTCCGACAAGTCCTGCTGGCTCTGCGCCGGGCCGGCCTCACCATCAAAGCCAGCAAATGTCAAATTGGGCACGGCTCCGTAACCTATCTGGGGCACCAGGTGGGAAGCGGACAGGTCGCCCCCCTCCAGCCAATGATCAACGCCATCTTGTCCTGGGAACCCCCCACGACCCAAACAGAAGTCCGGGCCTTCCTGGGCCTCACCGGTTACTACCGGAGGTTTATTAAGAACTATGGCAGCATCGCAGGCCCCCTCACAGAGCTAACCTCCAAAAGACACCCCAAGAAAGTACAATGGACTCCCCCCTGCCAGAAAGCGTTCGACGCCCTAAAAGCAGCTATGTGTATGGCTCCGGTGCTTAAAGCCCCGGACTACACCCAGGAGTTTGTGGTCCAGATGGACGCCTCGGAACCCGGCATCGGGGCAGTCCTCTCACAGTTCGACGACAAAGGCATAGATCAGCCCATAGCCTTTATCAGCCGGAGGTTGCTGCCCCGAGAACAGCGGTGGAGCACAATTGAAAGAGACCTTCGCAGTAGTCTGGGCCCTCAAAAAGCTACGGCCCTACCTGTTCGGAACACACTTCCGAGTACAAACAGATCACCGACCCCTGCGGTGGTTGATGCAGATGCGAGGGGAAAACCCCAAGTTGCTACGCTGGTCCATCTCCCTCCAAGGGATGGATTTCACTGTGGAACATCGCCCCGGGACGGACCACGCCAACACGGACGGTCTGTCCCGATTCTTCCGCTTCAGCGAGGAGAACCCCCAAGTGGATGGGTAGTTCTCCCCGCCTTTCAGCTGGGGGGGGCACGTGTGAGACCGGCCTCGTGGCGTGGGCCCTCCCGACCAGCAAGCTACCCTGCAACCACGCCGAACCTCGATGTCACAGACTTCCGACCCCCGTGGCCCAACATCCTGAGGGCCGGCCAGATCCCCAACACGCATGCCCGGCCGAGGGAGAGCGAAACCCCCCAAACCATACCGAGAGGCGCCGATCCTGTCACACCTCTGGTCTCTTCCCCGAGGGAGATTTCGATCGACCACCAGGCTCCCAGTGAGCAGGCGCCTCGCCTGCTGGGTGTCTGGAGTCCCTCCCGGACCCACCTGAACAGATCAAAGGGCCGAGCAACGGGAAACCCCGACACACTGCCCCCAGGCACTAGACCCCTCTCCGCGAGGACTCCGGACTTCAAAGAGGAGGGGGAGTATAACAAGGGGGGCTGAAGGGACGGAAGGTAGAGAAGACCTGGACTGACGAGAGCCTGCTGACCTGGTCGCGGCTTGATCGCTCCCCGAACCGAAGAACCCTGAACCATCTGAGCCCTGCTGACGCTGTCGCGGCTCCCCGAACTCTGAACCATCTGAGCCCTGCTGACGCTGTCGCGGCTCCCCGAACTCTGAACCATCTGAGCCCTGCTGACGCTGTCGCGGCTCCCCGAACTCTGAACCATCGGAGCCCTGCTGACGCTGTCGCGGCTCCCCGAACTCTGAACCATCTGAGCCCTGCTGACGCCGTCCCGAACCACGAACCTCCGGTGCCTGCTGAGTGACTCGCGGCCCGCTCCTCCAAGAGAATCGGCAGAGATTGCCGAGAGAAGCAACATCCCCTCAGCTCAAGGATTGAGAGCTGTGCGCCGGATACTCCGCAGAGACACTGACTCAAAGACTGTCCCGCTACCCCCTACCCCTCATCACAAGATCGCTGCCGCTTGTGGCACTAATTCTGCACCTGCCTTCCGGATCATAAAGATCCCTGACAACTAACGATAAAGTCTATTGTCTCGCAAAGAATTCCTGTGTGCTGTCCCTCTGTCCGAAAAGAGTACGTGCAGCGTGGGCGATCCTAGGTACGAGACCCTTCCAGGAAGGGCCTCCCCGCTCTTGCTCGGCCTAACTCTGGGAAAGGTGGGCCTCCGGGTGGTCAGGAAAGTATTCTGCAGCCTCCCCGGGGAACGCCTTCCAACATCAGGAATGTCATGTCTTTTAATGGAATGTCGTGTCTTACTGGAATGTCAAGAATGTCATGTCTTTTAATGGAATGTCAGGAATGTCATGTCTTGGAATGGAATGTCTGGAATGTCATGTCTTGGAATGGAATGTCTGGAATGTCATGTCTTTTAATGGAATGTCAGGAATGTCATGTCTATAATGAATGTCAGGAATGTCATGTCTTTTAATTGAATGTCAGGAATGTCATGTCTTTTAATGGAATGTCAGGAATGTCATGTCTTTTAATGGAATCTCAGGAATGTCATGTCATAGAATGGAATTTCATGTCTTGGAATGGAATGTCAGGAATGTCATGTCTTGGAATGGAATGTCATGTCTTGGAATGGAATGTCATGTCTTGGAATGTCATGTCTTTTAATGGAATGTCATGAATGTCATGTCTTTTAATGGAATGTCAGGAATGTCAGTCATGTCATGGAATGTCATGTCTTTTAATGGAATGTCAGGAATGTCATGTCTTTTAATGGAATGTCAGGAATGTCATGTCATGTCTTTTAATGGAATGTCAGGAATGTCATGTCTTTTAATGGAATGTCTGGAATGTCATGTCTTTTAATCGAATGTCAGGAATGTCATGTCTTTTAATGGAATGTCAGGAATGCCACGTCTTTTAATGGAATGTCAGTCATGTCAGTCATGTCATGGAATGTCAGGAATGTCATGTCTTTTAATGGAATGTCAGGAATGTCATGTCTTTTAATGGAATGTCTGGAATGTCACGTCTTTTAATAGAATGTCCTTCACCAGCCTAACCTGTTCTGGCACGACAGTACCTGGGGCTCAAAGCTGCTAATCCTCGGCGGGGCGCTAACGCTGTTTGTCTCCCCCGCTGCCTTGACGACATCGAAGGCTGCTGCGGGGGGAGACTACAGCTCCCGTGATTCCTCAGAGACACGCCCCCTTCCGCCTGCTCGCGCGCCCGGAGGCGCTTCATAACCTGCGGCTCCCTCGGTGGAGCGGGGGATTCCTTCACCAGCCTAACCTGTTCTGGCACGACAGTACCTGGGGCTCAAAGCTGCTAATCCTCGGCGGGGCGCTAACGCTGTTTGTCTCCCCCGCTGCCTTGACGACATCGAAGGCTGCTGCGGGGGGAGACTACAGCTCCCGTGATTCCTCAGAGACACGCCCCCTTCCGCCTGCTCGCGCGCCTGGAGGCGCTTCATAACCGGCGGCTCCCTCCGCTGAGCCCGGGTAGAGGGCGGGCCGTCTGTGGCCGTCCGGGGCCAGACGAGGCCGGGCTGGGCCACCCCCCCTAACCTAATGTAAGTGCATAACATACGACAAGACACACATCGTAAAGCATCTATTTGTGATTTGCACCTGCCAATCTTGCGATCTTGTGACTTGCACCAACACGGAGGCTGGCCCACGAGTACGAGTACGTTCGAGACTGTGTCCCTTTATTAATTGATGCACACTAAGTTGTGACTGAATGGTTTACGGTCTGTTTCTCTTACTAATCGTTGCCCGGTGTTTTTGAATTGTCCCTATTAAATTGATTCTGGCTCGAGGTTGTAGTGACCACCCTCGACTTAAGATATATATTTTATATTAAGCATAAGGAGAGGGTTGCTGTTGTTCCTTTCCCTGAGAAATCATTATTAGATTTGCTGTGTTTTATATGCGCTGATTGCAAAAATATTCTAGCACTGTATCCATAACAATAGGGCGACTATATATTATATACTAGGTTTATTATAGCTAATTCCCAATTGGCTTTACTTTGAACTAAATCGTGCCTCACATTATCAATCCATGGATAAAAATAAATCTACCATGGATAATTATCTCGTGAAGGTAGTAAGTAAAATCAACAATGATAGAAGAAAATCATTGGGTCGCGATAATATTACGGAATTAGTTTCCTTGAGTAACGCCGACAACACTATTTCAAATGCTGTTACACCTACTGTTTTAGCCACTGAATGTTTGTTAACAGAGTTCTTGGCATTACCAGAGTCTCCTATAGTATCAGAATGTCCTCTACCTATGTCTGTAGACCCTGATGCCATACCTCTGAACTCTTTGGATGAATCTAGAGCCGACCATTTAGTATGCTCCCCTATAAAAAGGGCAGTAAGGAAATGTAGAAAAACGCTACCCAAGCGGGGTGGTGTCCAGCACAAATTATCTTGCGAAGCTATTCCCAAAAACTCCTACTGTCAAAAGGGAAATATGACTATTAACTGCAGCACTGATATAGATATGAGTACAAATAGTATGTCCCGTATTATCAAGGTATTTGAGGACATATTAGAGGCCGTTGTTAAACCACTAGTGGACAAAATAGACTTACTATCTGCAGAAGTGCTTAGATTAGGTGGTTCCCTATCTACAATAATTGATGTTCAGAATAATTCTCAAAGTGGGACACTGGAACAAGATGGAAGAATTGTACAACTTCCAACAAAGGAGAGTACTCCTCCTCTTAATCCTATACCAGATAGTCGGATGGTGGATAAAATCACTCCATCAACAGCAGCCCCAACTAACACAGGATGGACGATGGTTCAAGCTAAAATAACTCACTCTACTAACTTACCCCCACAATGTGAGCCATATGTTATAGTACTTACAAACATTCCGCCCATAGATACTATGCAGTCTAATGCACGAAATGAATCACATGATTCCCTCAAACGGAAAACAGTTTCCTGGCTAAACTACAATTGTGGGTTCCCTGTCAACTACTCGGATCAGATATTATCAACTAGACGGGTCCCCTGGATTGGGAGTGCCAGGAAAACTTGTAAAGGCGACTGCATAATCGTAAACTTTAAATATCCCCAACATGCTGCGACTGTATTACTTAGAGCAGCATCGTTGGTATTGGGAGAGAATAGTGTGGGTGTACATTCTTTAGGTTATTTTTATAGTCATTTAGCTAGGACTCCGCAGATTAATATTCCAAGTATGTCCCAAAACCTTAACCAATGCTTACCATTCCAGATCAACACAAGCAATAGGTATTTGGCACTAAGTACCTTGGATCAGAATTACTGACTAACGCCAGCCAATGAGCTAGATGTTGAGACTAAGATAGCCACACAGGTTAGGGATAGGATTTTGAACACAGTGGAACTTAACGTAGAACTCGGACAAACAAGGATGGAGACCCCTACATTATTACACGATATCCCGATTTCTAATCCTATGACAATTGTCCAGCCCCACATAAATCTAAGAACAACTAATGCTATCCTGGGTGAGGATGGGCAATGTGGTATTAGGCATATTGAGAATGTGGGGATAAATGCTGCAAAGCCGTCATTACACGGAACTAATGTTCTAAGCAGCCCTGCGAATGGTGTAGTTGAACCTCTATCTGTTAGACTAACATCATGGAATATAGCAGGGCTAACCAGGAACTTGCAGGACGAAGCTTGGTGCTCCTACATTGAGGATTATGATATTGTTCTCCTTCAGGAGACCTGGGCTATAGAAACACCGCATAGACTGGGATATAGAACATTCAGTTGCAGCGCAATGCCGTCAGTAAGAGGAAGAGCATCTGGGGGCTTGGTGGTATGGGTAAGGGTTACCCTGGAGCTAGATATTA
Organism: Triturus cristatus; assembly: GCF_964204655.1. Lineage (NCBI taxonomy): Eukaryota > Metazoa > Chordata > Amphibia > Caudata > Salamandridae > Triturus > Triturus cristatus. The sequence goes on along the minus strand of NC_140594.1, from coordinate 707,800,350 downwards.
CACTATTGCCGATTGCTTCCCCTGATTTAATGGGTTTAAAAATAGCAACAAGGGGAAAAGAAATCATATATTTACTAAATATATATAACAGACCGCACCCTCTTAATAAAGAATCACAGGTGGTAGAACTCCTTGATTCTTTTTTAAATACTCTAAATCCAAATAAACAGATAATTATTGGAGGAGATTTTAATTGTCAATATGAACCAGTACTGGGCTTGGATACTCTATTCGATGATCAGGACATAGCTAATAATGTCCTGCCCCTAGAGTCCATTAGCACAGTTAAAAATTCTATAGCAGCAATGCAAATTTTACAAATTTCAGTAAATCACGAATTAAGGGCGTGTAATGGCCGCTTTCAGTCCGACAGACCAGCGGCTCCAACATTTGGTAGGGGAAATTATAGGTCACACATAGACTTTGTATTGGTTTCCTTGAGTCTATGGTTTCTAATAATAGATTTTAAAATAGACCACAGAATAGAGAGTGATCACTTCCCCCTCCAATTATGGTTACATCCAGAGCCTTTTATATCTAATACAAGCATGGAAGCCATGTCAAATAGCCCTGCTGGAGAACTCCAGGTTACAAACAATAGGCGTGCTATAAAGTGGCCCTATATCTTGGCCAAGGAAGAAACGTTGGCAAATATTTATATCACTTTTGCTGATATATTTGAAGCATGCCAAATGCCTGTTCTAGGCACCCAGGATGTTTTAGATCTACATTATAAATTAGTAGACGCACTTACTCCCCATCTAAGCAAAATCTACAAAAAGGACTCGAATCAGAAAAATAATCACTTAGAGACAACAAAGCAATGGTATAATAAGGATTGTCGTAAAGCCAAGACTGGCCTGATCCAGGCTGTTAAACTAAAGAATTCCCAGGGAATTCAAGATAGTAGACTAGCATATAACAAAATATTGGCCCAGGCAAAAAAAGCATGGGACGATGCCCTTTGGGATGATCTTTTAAATGCGGCCAACCGGAAAGATCGGGGCACATTCTGGAATTTAATATCTAAAGGAAATAAAAAAGGCAGATCATCTAGGGATATATACCTTGATGAAAAAACTTAGTGTGATCATTTTTCTAAATTATATCGTAACATTAATGAGGGGATAGATATGGAGGACCAGGAGATTAATACATCAATTGACAACACCCATTTGTACTTTAGCTTAGAAGAAACCATTGAGGCGCTACAGGCTATTAAAATGGGTAAAGCCCCTGGCCCCGACAAAATTCCTGGTGATTTGCTAAAGCATGATATAGAAATTTGGGGACCTTATATTAATTTTTTATGCAATTCTATAGTGGCTGGGACACCAATTCCCGAATCCTGGAAAGGGGCTGAAATTGTTACAATTTTTAAGAAAGGGGATCGTTATGACCCAGCCAACTACCGCCCTATAAGTTTAATAGATCTTTTACAAACATTTTTTGCCAGGCACATTTTAAACAGACTTTTAATATAGATAGAGGGGGCTCAGATTTTGTCTAAATACCAAGCAGGATTTAGGTTAAAAACCAGCACGGTTGATCAGGTATTTAGATTTATGTGCATTTGCTGGAAATATATTAATATAAGGAAGGGTAGTTTGTATGTAGCATTTATCGACCTAAGGGCCGCTTTTGACCTTGTACCTCGCAAACTATTATGGTCCACTCTTAGAGATATGGCAGTTCCTAGTGAGTTACTTAAGGAAATAACTAGACTCCACACAGGTAATTATGCTAGAGTTAGATGGGGTAAGGGAGGAGAAATTTCAAAGGCTATCCCTGTGGGTCGGGGTGTACGGCAAGGTTGTGTGTTGGCGCCCACACTCTTTTCTTTATATGTTAACAACATACCCACCTTCTTAAGAGATTGCAAACATGACTCCCCGAAACTAGGAGATGAGGTGATCACCGCATTACTTTTTGCTGATGACACAATCCTCATCTCTCAAACCCCACAGGGCCTACAAAACCTTGTAAATACTTTTAATAACTACTGTGTGGAGAAGGGGTTAGAAATAAATTCATCCAAAACAAAATATATGTCCATAAACCCTCAGAAATCTTTTAGAAAGAATTTGGCCCTAAATAATCAAAAATTGGAGTATGTGGAGAGTTTTAACTATCTGGGTATCACGCTGGATAGTATGCCTTATTGGAAGGGGCAATTGGAAAAAAGCAAACTAATTCTGAAACAAAATCTATTGCCTATTCTTAAGGTGCATGGCAGCAGTCAATCTAAAGCAATTACGCCGGCACTAGAATTATTTAAAGCAAAGGCTCAATCGGCAGCATTATATGGCGCTGAGGTATGTGGCTATTCCTGCAATAACACTTTCAAGAAGGAAGAAAATATCTTCATACGCAGGTTACTCAAAATACAAACAAGAACCCCGATAATCCCAGTGTTTATGGATATCAATCTTAAAAGGACTGATCATCAAGCCACATTAAGGCCATTACTTTACTGGGTTAGATTATGGACAACCCCTGAGCTGAGTGACTATAAGAATGGATTGATGGAAATAATTAGGATTGATGAGTACAAAAATATTACATGGCTAAAACATATTTCCCAGTGGCTCATAAGGCTTGAGTTCTCCCATTTTTGGGAAAATCCTCAGAATATGTCACCATCTTCAAAAAAACTTTTGAAATCTGCTTATTGGGTATATATTAAGAATGAAGTATCTTCTAGTTCCTTACTAGGTAAATTGACGCAGAGATTTCTGTCCATCAAGGATACCCCTGTATTTGAAAAATTTATGGACGAGATAAGACCCCCTCTAGCAAAAACGTTATATTTACAATTTAGATATGGGGTCCTGCAGATCTCTGCAAATACTAGTAGCTGGAGGGACAATGATGATAGAGGATTGTGCACCCTTTGTTCCCAGGAAGCAAAAGAAGATGATGCCCATCTACTGTTTTTTTGCCCAGTCTATAAAAAACCAAGGGACCGATGGATTAAACCCTTATGCAAAAACATGGGGTTTAGGCTTTTTAAAGAGGCAGAACGCACATTTAAGTCAAATACTTTGCAACCTATAGTGTTCAGCATAAGTAGATTTCTATTTAATGTGTACCTTATAAGGAAACAGATAGGCTGTAAACTGTAAAACTTACAGGCTGGTTATACCATTTCCTAGCTTGATCAGACACTATGAACTTTATCTGTTCCCCCTTTTTATATATATTTTAAGAATTATTTTAAAATATTATCTGGCTTTTTAATTAATTTATAATGTTTTTAGCACAGCTGGGATAGAACTTATTGTGGTTTGATCTTCACATGTATTATTTGGAACTTGGATTGTGTATTGTATGTCATTTTTATATCTATGTATGTTGCTTTTATGACAAAATAAGTCGAAATAAAGCTTGAAATTGAATTGAATTGAATGTCAGGAATGTCAGTCATGTCATGGAATGTCAGGAATGTCATGTATTTTAATGGAATGTCATGTATTGGAATGGAATGTCATTTCTTTTAATGGAATGTCAGGAATATCAGGTCTTAATGGAATGTCATGTCTTTTAATGAAATGTCAGGAATGCCAGTCATGTCATGGAATGTCAGTCATGTCATGTAATGTCAGTCATGTCATGGAATGTCAGTCATGTCATGTCTTTTAATGGAATGTCAGGAATGTCATGTCTTTTAATGGAATGTCACGAATGTCAGTCATGTCATGGGATGTCAGGAATGTCATGTCTTTTAATGGAATGTCAGGAATGTCATGTCTTTTAATAAAATGTCAGGAATGTCATGTCATAGAATGGAATTTCATGTCTTGGAACGGAATGTCATGTCTTGGAATGGAATGTCATGTCTTGGAATGTCATGTCATGTCTTTTAATGGAATATCAGGAATGTCATGTCTTTTAATGGAATGTCAGGAATGTCATGGAATGTCAGGAATGTCATGTCTTTTAGTGGAATGTCAGGAATGTCATGTCTTTTAATTGAATATCAGGAATGTCAGGATTGTCATGTCTTGGAACGGAATGTCATGTCTTAGAATGGAATGTCATGTCTTAGAATGGAATGTCAGTCATGTCATGGAATGTCAGTCATGTCATGTCAGTCATGGAATGTCAGGAATGTCATGGAATGTCAGGAATGTCATGTCTTTTAATGGAATGTCAGGAATGTCATGTCTTTTAATGGAATGTCAGGAATGTCATGCCTTTTAATGGCATGTCTTATAATGGAATGTCAGGAATGTCATGTCTTTTAATGGAATGTCAGGAATGTCAGTCATGTCATGGAATGTCAGGAATGTCAGTCATGTCATGGGATGTCAGGAATGTCAGTCATGTCATGGGATGTCAGGAATGTCAGGTCTTTTAATGGAATGTCAGGAATGTCATGTCTTTTAATGGAATGTCCGGAATGTCATGTCTTTTAATGGAATGTCAGGAATGTCATGTCTTTTAATGGCATGTCTTTTATCAATGGCTTGGCAATCAGGGAAAAGTTACTTCTCCACTGACGACAATAGCCCACCATTCCCAGGAACATTCTCACTTCTCTTTGTGTCATCGGGGCTCTCATTCCTCTGATAATTCTGATACTGTCTATTGTCACTTTCCTCAGCCCTTTTTCAATATTATGTCCCAGGTACTGTACTTCCTTCTTGCAGAATTGCAATTTTGCTGGAGATACTTTTAGTCCTCCATCTGCCAAGTGATTCAGCAAAGCTATTGTGTCTGTTTCACAGGCTTCGCATGTTTTCGATGCCACAAGTAGGTCATCGATGTATTGGACCAAGACTGAATTTTCAGGCATTGCTAGACTTTCCAGAGATTTCTTCAGCAACTGATTAAATATGGAGGGGCTGTCCTGTGGGATACGGCACCATGCCAAAATACGCTCTCCAAACTGAAATGCAAAAATCGGCTGGCTGTCGTGATGCAACGGGATTGAAAAGAAAGCATGGCACAAATCATTTACTGTGTACCATTCTGCATCATGGGGAATCTGATACAAAATCACTGATGGATTTGGCACAATGGGACAACATGACACAACAATTTTGTTTATCTTTCTCAAATCCTGCACTATTCTGAACTTTCCATTAGGCTTCTTCAGTCCCATTATAGGTGAATTACATGGACTGCTCAATATCTCCCTTAACACTCCCTGCTGGATCATTTTCTCAATTAAAGGTGTTACTTCTCCAATTATTTCGGGTGTCAGTCTGTATTGTGGAATGTTTGGAAAAACTGCTCCTTCTTTTACAGAGATTTTCACTGGATCCACATTTCTCATCAGACCCACATCTTCTCCAGTGAAATCCCAGACTCCTGCCTTCACTGTCTGTTTTAATTCTGGGGGCAATTCATCAGGATTGAATACGGCATATGTTTCAGCAACATCGTTCTCTCTGTTAGCTATGGTCATTTTATACAGGACATCCTCATCTGGTGTCTCAAAAGCTATTCCATCTGGAGTACAGAATATGGTGCAATTTATCTTGCACAACAAATCCCTACCTAACAAATTCACAGAACTGGTGTCACACACCACAAAACTATGCATGTCTGAAAATTTCCCTATTCTGACCTTTACCAGTTCTGTGAGGTACGTTCTGATCTGTGTGTTAGACACACCTACTACTTGGATTGTTTCATCCGAGAGAGGAAGATTCTTTACATCAGCTGACCTGACAATTGATCGTGTAGCACCAGTGTCGACTAGAAAAGTAATGTTTTCATCATTAACCTTCCCATCTACAAATGGTCCTGTCCAGTCTATTTCTAGAGTTGCGCCAAGCACGCACTCTTCTTCCTCCCCTCGGCACCGTCAGAAATCCTCCTCTGAATCACTCTCCTCATTCCGCAACCAATATTGTGACACAGCGCTCGCGCGTTGCGGTTTGTTTACATGTTCTTCGTTGTAGAATCCCGAGTCTTGGCTATACTTTTGGGCGTGTTTGCTCTGTGGTAAGGGCGGTTTTGGCACCTGATTCTGCTTCTTAACAGCCTTCTGCTGTTGCTGCTGCTGGCCACCCACCTCACTCTGCACCTGTGGATTCAATGATGGATTTTCATTATTAGCACTCGGAGGAAACTTACACTCAGATTTCCAGTGCCCTGTCCTACCGCAATTGTGGCATGGAAATTTCTTTTTGGCTTCTTCTATATTACCTTTCCCCTTTCCTGGGCCAAATCTTGGTTTATTTCCTGGGTTATTTGCTTGTTCGATTAATTGAGCTTCCTGTCTTTCTGCAACCTTCACTTGTGCCCACATTGCCTTTTCCTTCAGCTTTCGTTGCTTTGCCTCAATTTCATCACTGAAATATTTGGCATGTCTCAGGATTTCATCAATCTTTTTACTCTGCCAGTCTACCGTGTGCTGCTTGATCATCTCGCTGATTTCAGGACGTAAACCATATACAAATCTGTATACAAAGTGGCTCAGGTCCTTTTCACCCAGATTCTCATCTCCACTAAACTGCTTGAAAGCCAGTATTAGTCTTTCATAGTAGGCATGGACTGATTCTTTCACTTCCTGATGTGTTCGATCTATTTTAACCCAGTCTGTTTCTTTGGGAGGTACCTTGTTTTTCAGGAAAACCATGACTTGCTCATATTTCTTCATTACCTCGGGGTCTGGTGCTCCTGTATTGGGATTTCTGGGGTATTCTTTTGCTGGCCAATCTATAACTATTTTATATTCAGCCCACAAGTCTGCTGGTACTATTATATCAAATAGGCTGTTCAGGTCAATCCACAGTACTTTCGACAGTTTTACAAATCTGTCTACCTGTCTGTACCACTCGACGGGCTTTTCTCTCAATCGAGGGAAGTCATTGGTAAATGACAAAATGTCCTGTCTGGTCCATGGGACATGCACATATCCCCCTCCTGGAATCTCTCTCATGGGAAATTCTGTCACCACCTTTTCTTTTTCTCTCACAGGAAATGCTGGAAAAGTTCTGTCTGAGACATCCTCTCGCTTTCTATACCACCTACTTTTCCATTTTTCCACATCTCCCCATTTTCTCAGCAAAGTGGTTATGTCCTTAATCTGCTCTATTCGGCCTGTAGTGTTCATATTTTCAATGTCTTTTTCAGTGAAATCCACTCGGTAAGGCTTTTGTAAGGCGCTTACCCTGTCCATGTCAATTCCCATTTCACTTGCTATTTCTTCCAGCCTGTCATGGGTGTTCTTTGCTCTCCAAGTAACGCTTTCACACAGAAACAACAGCTCCTCATCCTGGTAATTTTTCAGCTTTTCAGTGGGGATCGTCCCTACTATTAACTCTTCCAGTACCATGCATAATTTAGCCACATCAATTGTTTGGGATTCTCTTTCCTTTCCCTGCAAGCCCTTCAGCCATTCGCTCAATTCATCTGTAGTTATTCCTGTGGATCTTTCTACATTCCCTTGTTCTGTCACTCTTTGTGGTTCTAACATAGATCCTCCTGTAATTCTGTTCTTTTCTATGCAATCAGGACTCAAGAACGGGTTAGTTGGCACATTCAGTTCACCTTCACTCATTGTATGTCTCCACTGGTTCTCTCTTGCTCTCATTAGGGGTTGTTCAGTTTGTCTGTTGCTCACATACGGAACTGTTAGGCCATGTTCGCTTTCTTTCTGTTTGTCAAAAATGGGCATAACGGGACCTATTGTTACAGGAACCGTGACTGCTTCTAGATTTTTGGTCAGTTCTCTTATTTTCTCTGTTAGTTCTAAGGGGGTTTTTGCTAATTCCATTGAATTTTCACTTTCAGCCCTGTTTTCCATTTCTTTCTCCCTTTCCCTAAAGGGATTACTTCCTTTTGCTTCTGGAGTCATGACTTCTGTTTTAATAATTCGCAGGGTTTCTCTCTTTGGGGTACCTGGGGTCAAAACCTCTGGTTCCTGTCTGTACGGGGGTGGACTTTTGTAAAACATGTCATCTAGAACATCATCCTCTGACTCATTTGCCCCATACCTTCTAAATTCTACGTTATTTTTCTTCTCTACACACTTTCTCCCTTCAGTCTCCCCTGCAGTTCTTACGGGAAACAGTCCTTCAGTCATGCTCGCGTCTCGCCACCTTCTCATTCGATCATTATGAGTCTCACGATCATAATGTCGTCCAAACATATACTTATATCTACCACCGCTTCTCTGCTTTTCCCGCTCATGCATCTCATCTTCCCACTCAGTCAACGCCTCGAACTGTGTAGGTCTAGGTCGGGGCTCTAGGCTCATCATTCGCTCCCGCAGGTTTCTTAATATGGCCAGGTTAAATGAGCCATGTTCTGGGAAAGCTAAAACTCCGTCCTCTTTTGTGTACTTCACCCAATTGTCCAACCAAATGCAAGTATGATACCCATATTTCGCAACCATGAAGGATGCGGGGGTTTTCGTCGGAGGAAGCAACTGTCCTTCCCTTGTCACAATCTCTTTGTCTTTCGTAAACCAACTCTTAATTCTACCAAACAAAGACTTCTTCTTCTTTTCTACAGCGTGGTAATACATTTTCCTATCTTCCGTGAATTCCCTAGTCTTTTCTACAATTGTATGATCTTGTACCCAATTGCAGCGCGACTCTTACTAACGCACCAATCCGGAGCGTCCACGTCACCGTCACAATCCTCAAATCCCAGCGCGACTCACACTAATGCACCAATCCTGGAGCGTCTACGTCACCCTGTACTTCTTCCAATCCTTGCGCGGCACACACTAACGCACCAATCAGAGCGCTTCCACTGTTCTGACCCACTGTCCAATCCCAGCGCGGTCTTACTAACGTCAGCAGTCGCTGCAGCAGCTCCTGCTCCTGTCTCCTGTCTCTTGTCTACCCCTCCTTTACAAAACTACTCGGTAGACTTTGTTTCAGTTTCTACGATTCTGTTAGTTACAACATATAAACATCTCCATTGTCTGCTTCGCTAACCACAGAATAGCAATAGACCTTTCTCACGAGAATTCCGTCTTTCTCGAGAGCAGCGCTTACCTCTGCCCCACTACGGAATCGTTACTTCCGTTGATAAAGTAGCACATCCCTCTACTTCACCCTTTTAGCAAGCATCAATTAACTGTTTCTCCAGAATTAAGACACATGGTTGGAGACGTAATGCTCCTGAGACATAAAACCAGAGTTTCGCAATAAACCGGAATGCCTTTTTCATTCACGCATTTTCATACAAGAAAATGTAGCACATTCACACAGAATCCTGTCTTTCCCGAGAACAGCGAACAGTCTGTCCTACTACAGAATTATAACACACGTTAACAAAGCAGCGCTTACCTCTGCCTTGTCCTTCTAACAAGCTCAGAGAGTACCTATTACCTTTCTAGTGATAAGCGTTATCGGAATGCCAATAGGATCCCTGGTACCTAAGACCAGAACTTCACAGGCAACCTTCGCTATCATACACACTTCTTTTACACAGAAAATATGTCTCTAATGGCAACACACGGCAATGCTACCGAATCGAACCCAGACAATGGGACGCGCAACTTCAATTGTTACACGTTTCCCCTGCATGCATACAGAGCCAACAATTCCGCCTTTCCCGAGAGCAGCGCTTGCCTCTGCCCTACTACGGAACTGTCACCGACTTCCTACGTCCCAGAAGCCGTACACACTACATAGAACTCAATACGACGTCAACATATAGTGTTAGTACACATATCAATACCAATCAATAATCAATATACGTGCAAAATCATCAAACCAAGACAATAAAAACCATCATTCTGCTGCCAGAAAACTGGTGCAGTTCGGGTTCCTCAATTCTCCTCTACTTCCATGGACGGAATGATTTTTCAGTCACACACACACTAATCATACGCTGGTGGGGCCCATAACACCAACATTCATTCTATCAAACTATCCGTGCCTGTCAAGGGAAAAACATCAGTTCCGAACCAAACTGCTTTCTTGATGGAAGAACCACTTTCTCTGAATCACCCTAATAATTCCTCCATCAATAGGTCGATCGAATCATTTAGTTGTTTCTATGGTTCAATAACTCCTTAATACTCTAAAATTATTCAATAAACATTTCAAGAAAATAATCACCCGACACATTTATTCAAATAATGATTTTCTTTATCTAAATCATATGCAAGTTAAAACCTAAATAAATGCAATGTCATCTTTTGTCATATTTACCTATTCTGGCTAATTGTCGTTTTCTAAGTCAGAACTGGTCCTCAGAATATTCATCAATCTTGTAATGTCACCGTCCTCTCCGTTAGCACAGCATCAGGATCGCTCCGTCTGCTCTCTGTCCATCAATACGCGCCTCTTCTGTCCTCTGATCATCAGCTTTCCGTCAGAACTAAACACCTCTCTAGTCTACCTTTATTTATACTAAAATGTACATATAAAATGTTACATTTCACGTTTCTCAGGATTCCGATTGGTTGGTTCAAAATAGTCTTTAGTTCATTCGGCAACATCTTCTAATTTTCTCATACGGTTAATGTTCCTAATCGATTGTTTGGGGAAATGCAATCCGTTATCTTGTTTGTTGCAATTCGACAGGAACGAAAAGAGTTCATCGGTTCAAATCCTTCTAATGTATCGTTCTTCTTCATGTTCAGGGGCATTGGCATTTCGCCCAGGGTAGTCTTCATGGGCATGGCGTGACAGGTCACATAAGGGACACAGTCGATGTTAGTGCGGGCGCCTTTCTCCATTGTTTAAATTATGAAGTCATCTACTTTACTGTTAGGCTTCAGTCGGCGGCCATCTTATGGTAGGCCAAAATGGTCAACTTAAGCAAAGAAACACAAAATCGTAATTAATACATGGAAATAGTTAAAACGGTGTTATTCCCTTACTAATACCCCTATGTGCGTGCATTTATCTAGCCATATGCAACATCTAAAGCCATTAATGCTGGATTATTTAAGCGCAAATCACATTAACACCACATAAGCAACGTTTATCATTTTAATATGCGTACAGGCTTAGTTCACTTATTATTTTAGCCATGCAAAGTGCATTCCCACGTGTATTCTTTCTGTTAATAAGGTTGATTAGTTTCAAAAACGTCAAACATTAATTATTATAATTATTTACTAGTCATTTTAATATAGACATACGAAAATGGAATAGGTATTTAAAAATATTATACCTGCTCCAGCAACAGTTCATAGGTCACTGTCCTATGTTAGGATAGTAACTTCTGAACTGCAAGTATTACAAGGATATATGTGACAAAGGCAGTAACCCACTGAGCTATCCACATAAAATTCAGTTTATCTGCCTTTAAAAACTACCAACAGACAAATGGTTGCTATCCAGCAGGATCATAAATCCCCAGTTATCTGAATATTTTTTATTGTTGTACATCGGTGGCAGATTCACTGCGAGGGCCAAAGCTCATGTTTGGGCGGACCTGGCCCAGCCGCTAGCGCCGGGCCTGACCTCAAGGTGTCCTACAGAAGTGTCAGCTGTCCCTAACTAAGTTACAACATAAGCAATCGCGAATTAAGGCACCTTCCACAGTTGCACAGGTATTTTTCCATTATTCCAGCATTCTCATGCTTCCTTGCTCAGCCTCCCGGTTCACACGTTGCGATATTGTGTACGTCCTTGGTGCCATCTCCTTCTCCCATAAGAACTAATCCCTCATTTGATATCGCATTTTTTCTTCTCAGGCCTCTTTATCTAGTAGGAACCATACCTCGTTCTCTAAACTAATGAAGCCATGTCCACCTGCAGTGGGAACACAAGATACATGCAACATTCCACAGTGCAAGCAAAATGTGAATTCAACATTAGCTGAAAATGATTTAGAAGGCCTACAGTTAAACTAAATTAAAAACACACAGGTTACATTAGTGCGCCCTTCTACAAGCAAATAAGTCATATTTTCTACATATATACCTCAGCAGTAATAAATGTCAACCCTTGATAATATAATAGCGTCAAGAGTGCTAATTTTGTTTAACATTTCAAACACATTTGGTTTATCTCATCACAAAATGTTAATGCGCACCTTTGTCAGTGACATCTCTGAAGTACACATAAGATTTGCCTTAATCATGAGAATACTTAAACAAAGTATTCCTCTTTCTTCTTTTTCATACATTAGTCACAGAATATATGTGAGTGCAGACTAGCTGTGTTTATAACGCACACCTACTGTTAAGTAAATAAAAGGGGGGCCCAAACTACTCTCCTCCATTTTCTGTCTTTTCATTCAGCTTTAGTGTGACAAGCTCTATCCATTGGAAATGGTTATGATTAACTTTATATGACAGTTGTGTGTAAAACACAATTTTCAGTCCATATTGTACACACGAATAAGTAATTTGAAATTTCATTTGCAGCTCTGCCTTGAGGCAAAAATACCACTGGGTGGCAGTGATGCAGATCTGGGTCTCCAAATCCCCTCCACTTCCACGGACGGAATGATTTCACAGTCACACGCACACACACACATCACACGCTGGTGGGGCCCATAACACCAACATCCATTCTACCACTCTATCTGTGCTTTGTAAAAAGGAAAGAGACCATCTGTTTTACTAACCAATCTGCATTGTCTGATGAAAGAACTACTTTCCCTAGAATCACCCTAACAGTCCCTCCATCAGATAGGTCAAACGGATCAGATTAGTTGCTTTTAGTTTGATGACTTATCACTCTAAATTATTCAAATAAAACATTCACTAAAATAATCACCCGACACATTTATTTATATATTGATTTCTCTTTATCTAAATTAAATGCAAGTTAAAACTCAGCGCAATGCAACATAATCTTTGTCATATTTACCTATTCTGGCTATTTGTCGTTTTCTAAGTCAGAACTGGTCCTCAATACATCAGTCAGAGTTTTCTGGCTCAGTCATGTGGCGTCACCGTCCTCTCCGTCAGCGTAGGGACCTCTGATCATCGGTTCAGGAAAAAGGGGGTGGCGTGGCTCTAAACCTCTCTAGACTACCAATATTTATACCAAAATTGACATTAACAAAGCTACATTTCCATATTTTCGTGTCTCTGATTGGTTGAGTCAAATTGGAAGTCCGGATCTCACGGCAACATTCAGGAAAGTTCTCACCCGCTAAAGGGTTCAAATTCTATAGTTCTTTTAGAATGGTGGAATTCATAGTAACAAAGTTTGTTGCAGAAGGATGCGACCCTGACAAATTGTATCTTCTTTTGTCCTGCACAGGTCCGGTTTACCATCTCTTTATTTAAGATAAAATTCAAAATATGCACGTTCAGGGGCATCTGGCACAGCTCCCGGAAAGTCGTCATGGTCATGGCTTCCCAGGTCGTGCAGAGGACAGGATCGTTGTCAGTGCAAAGTGTTTTTTTCCATTAATCATCTACTGGAGAATAGGCTGCGGTTGGTGGCCATTTTATAGCAGGCCACAATGGTCAACTTAAGCAAAGAAACATAAAAAACGTAATTTATACATGGAAATAATTAAAACAGTGTTATTCCCCTGCTAATCCCCATATGTGTGTGCATTTATCTAGCCATATGCGACATTTAAAGACATTAATGCATGTTTATTTTAAGCGCCAATCACAATAACATCACATAAGCAACGCATATTTTAGTCAGTATGCATACAAACTTAGTTCACTTATTATTTTAGCCATGCAGATGCATTTCCACGTGTATTCTTTCTGTTAATAAGGTTGATTAATGGAATCACGGCAAACCATTAGTTATTATAATTAATCATTAGTACTTTTAATATAAACATACGAAAATGGAACAGGTGTTTCGATTTTCGAGTATTATACCTGCTCCAGCAGCAGTATTGGAATAGAAAATGCAACACAGATCCACTTTAAATCTGTCAGAACGCTCCGTTACTAGTTTAAGAAAATGATGTGTAACAACAACTATCAACTTACAGGCAGTTTTATATTTTAGCACAACCTGCAGAAAATTGTTATAGGAAGATTTTATATTATTCTTGTCTTGGAACAATCAGTTTAAAGCGCTTCATAATCATTTGGGTGCAGACACAACTGGTCTATAGTAAATAGCTGTGTCTTCTGTAGGTATCTCCTACAGATATCTTTAGCTGTCTGGAAGAGCTCACGCCATTACACTACAAGCACACACACGGCACTGCACAATACACAAAATAGATACATATATCGAAAGGTGCTTTTGGATAGTCCTTTTCACTCACTGGCTAAAGGAATTCAACTGACTTTAGGCATTGCCTGATATCGTTGTCCATCAGTGATGGCACCAGCCCACGGCCTTTTGTGGGTGTGGACTACTTAAAAATGTTTTCCAGACACGCTTTGTAATTTATATTTTGTTGGTTGGCTCCTCTGTAATACTGACCACTCTAGGCACCTTTCGAGGCGCTTCCTCCGTTGACTCGCTGGAGTCTCCTCCTGCAGCTCTTAACAATGCCAGGGCACCCATTGTACTCTGGGCAATGCCCTCAATTGGCACCGTGGCCAGCCACTAAATGGAGTCTCCACATGGGGAGCTCTGCATGTGCTAAAAACGCCCCGGGTGGAGAATCAATCTTCGCAAATACAGTGCAAGCAAGAGGGAAGTAACACGCAAACTTTTCCTTTCACTAGTATCTTTGTTTAAGGGATCCCGAGTCCCTAAATAAGAGAATACTCAACTGATGTAGCTGCCCGCCTTTGAATGAGGACACATGAATGACAAAGCCACAACACTGAAGCTCAGGGGAGTGCACCACCTCCTCATGCCTCACAGTGCTTGACCTTGACTGAGAGGCCACTGTGAGAGTGGGACCCTTCTGGGACTCACAGCATGGAAAAGAGACAAGTAGAATAGCAATGGTGCCATGGGCCCTGGTGCAAAGTAAAAGCGCCCCACATCCCTGTTTGCTGGTTGCAAATTAAAATACAGGCATAAATTGGGTGCATTTCCCCCTTAATACCCCTGGGACCTGGTGCCAATGCACCTGCTGCACTATTTATGGCTCTGTACGTCCGCAACATGGGCACATGCGCACATCCATGGTGTAGAGAAGTCACACTGAGGGTTCACACCCATATGGGGCAGATTTACTAGCAAGTCATGCAACGCAACACAGCAAGGCAACTTGCTGCACTACGTGACAGGACGAGGGCAGGAATGCGCCATGTCTACTAGGATATGGTGCACTCCTGCTCTCTCCTTGCACTGGTACACTGAGTGCAGCCTAGCACTAACATAGGTACCCTTGCGCCTCCGTTACAGCCACAATTGTTTATATGTAGGAAGGGACACCTTTCGGCACAAAACAATCCTCTGAGGCTTTTTCCACTTCCCATGTGTGCTACAGAATACAACATGCGTAGATAAAGGAAAAACGAGGAGAAACAAACATATTTCTCCTCACTACACTTCATCTGGGAAGCCAAAGCATTTTGATGCATTCCCAGGTTTAATGGGAAATCCAAAATCTATGGATGGATGCTTGGGAACACCCACGCTCCACCCATGCTACACCCTTCCATTGCAGAGTAATGCAAAGCAGAGACTTGTACTGCCTTTTATTAATCTAAGTCACACAGTCACGTAAGGGGGTTTTGTGCGGCTTAGTAAATCTCACTGAAGCCCTTGCGTTGCCTTGCGTGAGGCAGTGGCGATGCAACAGCTTCATAAATCTGGGGCCTAGTTTTCCCAATCATGCGCTGGAAGGCCCAGGGCGGGAAATCCGTCTTCCCTGAGCCTTGCAGCCATGGTCTAGTGCTCTAAGCCCAGGGGATTACAGTGCCCACCCGTGGTCCTCGCCACGGTGAGCCAGAGGTGCAACGCCCAGCAGAGAGGGCCCATTCCCTAGGTCCCACAGCCATGACTAAGCACTGCAAGGCCCATAGGAAGTGGTCCCACTTCGTTGCATCTCACAGCTACGAGTTATTGCTGCTTGGCCCAGAGGGAGGAAAGCACCCTTCTCTAAGCCTCGCAGCTAGGATCCAGAGAGGTGAGGCCCAGTGGAGGGGAACCTCCTTCATTGGGTCTCACAGCCATGAAGCAGCAATGAGAGACCCAGGACCAGTCTGGGGCTCACATCCATGATCCAGCTTTTCAAGGCCCAGCGGAAGGGGCCCCACTCCCCGAGCCCTGTAAGACTTGTTCCAGCGCTGTGAATCCCAGAGTCAACTCTGCAATGCCCAGGTGGAGGGTGGTGAGGCTCCTCTGCTGGTACTCACATCCAATGATAAGGGCTGCACAGGTATGGGCTAGCGCTACAATGGCCAGGGAAATACAGCTTCATTCCTGGGGTCGCAGAATTGACCAAGTGCTGTCAGGCTCAGTGGTGGACCCAGACAGGGTTTGGCACTTCGAGGTACAGTCATGACCTAGTGCTATGAAGCACAGGGGAGAAGTCCTTTTTCTCTCTGCCTCAGCTAGGCCTAAAAAAGTGCTGATCCTAGGGAAGCGCTGGGAGGTTCCCCTCCCCTGGGCCGCTCACCTGTGACCCAGAATTGTGAGCCTCAGGGGAGGAGCTACCTCTCCTGGACTTTGGAGCTCAACACCGGGTGGTTCAGGGCAGGAGCGTCTCTTCCCTGGGCCTCGCAGCCATTGTGCCACCTTTAAAGATCAAGGAAGTGGGTCCTTTTCTCTCTTTGTGGCGTCACAGTGCTGGGTCATATCTGTGACACGCACGGGAGAGGGTTGCTCTGCCCTGGGACTCTCAGCTTTGACCCAGCTCTATGAGAGAAATATTGAGAAGGAATTTATGGTACAATAAATAGATAGTTACTAAGTGATTCGGATTTTGATTGTCTTACAGCTTTACATAATGGGACATATCAGGTTCCCTGGAGATATATGAACTGTCTTTAAGGACGCTGCTACAGACTGAAACCCTGTGTGGGTTGGAAGTATCACCACATATTGAGTAGGTATCGAGTTTGGACTTGCACAGAGATTGATTGCGAGTACAATGCCTAGGTAAAATATATGCTTATTTGCAATATATACTGTTTTCCATTTGCAGAGGTTTCCACAGAGAACACATAGGTATGTATGATGCCATCACAAACTATGGGCTATATAGGGATTACACAAAAATCTTTTCACTGACACCAATGTGTCTTTTGGAGCAGCCTCGCCACTATAATCACATGTTCAGATTCACTCTCATTACATTCGAGAGACCCACATGACTACCTTTTTAATAATCACTCACATGGAGATTTTGACGCTTAATTGATCTATACAGTGTAAATTCGTTTTGTTTTTTCCTACATCTTCCTTTGGATTTTTAGCTTTACTTATTATTATTTTATCTCGTACTTTTTCACTTTTTATTGTATATCCGTTAAGTTTTAAGAGCCATTTCCATCTTGTGCATGTCAATATATATTTTTTTGACCATGAGCAAACTCTCACGAATTGAGATGCAACACGTTTATGTATTTCTGGTATATAAAGAAGTACATTGGTTTGTTTTGTTTGTACCTATACAGCCTTGAAAAAGTCGCGGGATAATTTCCCCTGTATGCGCCGAAACACGTGTCGGCTGTCTGAAGAACTACAAAATAAAAGAACATCAGAAGAGAGAAGAATCTTGATTATTTTATATAAACTGTGCTGATTTTGTACACCATTAGACAAAAGTGTGACACATATTCGACATGTGCTGGGGAGTGTTATTGCATAGTGTTGGCTCAGGCCTGATTTGGGTGAGGTTGGTGGTTCTCCTCACCTTGCAGCACCGTCACCGTTATAAATCACGTCCAGATAATTTGATGTGCTATTCTCCTTAGTGGCGCCAGTTTACCATAATCTCATACCACTGTTCTGATTTTCGTGGAATTTATGGTACAGCGGTGCTGGGCCTCATAGAGGTGATCTGAGCGTGGGGCCTTGGGAAGCTGCCCACACTGTTCAAGTCTCTGCTCTTTCTCCATATCAATTTAGCTGGCACCCTGCATCAGAACATTTGTTTTTCTTAAAAGCCCAATTGTGCCACTGCAGATATTGGGTGTTCCGAATACCAAGGCTGTATTTCATGCCATGCCTCTTTCTTCCTTCACGATAAACTCTTTGCCCATTTAACCCAATTTTGAAGGTTCTTTTTCCTTTTCATCCCTGCTTTCTCGCTTTTTTTTTGCTTTTCCGTATTTTCTTCTTCCTTTTACCCCCTCCGCTGACTTTTCCGAACTTCTTCTGGGTGAAAACCTGATGTTTAAAAATAAGGCCCGGTCCCCAAAAAAGAATGCCGGTGGACTGAAACTGCAACCACAGGTTTAAAGTAAGCATTTGCTACCCTTCTGGAGCTGATCGTTTGTCTTCCAGCAGCATGGGAAGGACCTTCCATGGGATCCCAAGTGGTGTATGCGAGGTGAACAGGTTCTTGCTTTCCAAGGCTGCTCTTCCGGGCTCTCCTGTATTCAGCCCCTTGCTGTGAGAGGTGCAAAAAGATTGACACCCAGTGCGTTTGCATATAGGCGCTTGAACGGTTTTCAAAGCGGGGTTGCTGATCATTGGCACATCTCACTAAAATCATTGGAGATTTGAAAACTCTTGGGAAGACTGAATAAGCTAATGAGCAAAAAAGTATTTGTATTTTCTCTGTGGCGCGGATGAAGCGCATTACAAAAGAACAGTTTACAGTGCTTAATTTAAGCCAGTGGTTTCCGGTGCTCAGCACCGTCACTTAATCATCACCACCAGTGCTTTTCATGAGCACCAGTTAAGGACACATTAATTTATGGTAGTCACAGGGAGATCAAGTGATTTGCCCAGAATCACAGGATGTTGATTCGACACAGACACTCAAACCTGGTTCCCTAGCTACAAAGTCATTAGCCACATCCTCTTCCAACTTTCATAGTTAGTAGTTGGTTCTGTTTTAGGCGGCGCTAACAGGAGAAATGGGCTGGTGCAAGTTGCCTCCAGACAAGAGCCTGGTACTTATTTTTTTACAAACTAACCAATGACAGTTAGTGGCTTAGTCAGGAATCAGCTTGCCTTTTAATGGTTTGTTAGTTCTGTGGCTTTGTTGCTCACATTCCAAACTACATTAAACTTAGAAAAAGATTAGTATCCTAGAAGAAAGTCTTCAGTATTTAAATAGAGTAACAAACCACACAGTAGTCTAAAGCGAGTCAACATAACATGCTGTAACCTAAACTAGAACTTACATTGAAGTCTGCGCATCAAAATGTTAAGTGAAACACAACAGGGGACAGTGGAGCTCACTGGCCTACAATACATAAAGTTTGTGGTCTGCTATGCACTGCTGATTAATAATAAATCCTGGTTTTAACCTTGTGTGCATCACATATAGGTGAAATGAGCATTTCTTGTTTTTTCACATGCTTTCTAATTTCATGCTTTGCTGTAGCGAGGTGAAGTATAACCTCACTCTAAATCGCCATTACTTTGAACATAGACAATTCTAAAGACTGATTGTTATGTTATGTTAAGGGATATTTGATATAGCACAACGACTCGGCCCCGGAGAGGCATCTGGGCGGTGAGGCAACAGATAGGTCAAAAAGCTGCCATTAGAACAGCCAGGTTTTAAGATGTTTTTTAAAACCTGAAAATTTGGTGCATGGCCTAATATAAAGAGGCTTATTCCAGGGGTAGGTAGCAAGATACGAAAAGGCCCATCCCCATTACTTTAGTTTTTCGAATGCCCCGGGGACAAAAAAAGGAGTTGACTCCTTGTTCCGAGGTTTCTCTCAGGAAGATAGGGAACCAGTTTGTCCTGTGGATATTTGGGTCCTTTGCCTGACAGGGCTTTATCGGTCAGGCAGAGGAGTTTAAAAATTGCTCTTTCCTTATGGGGAGCCAATGGAGGGGTCTGAGCAGGGGGGCCGCAGGTGTGTCAGGTGGCTGTTTGTTAACCAGTAGGGAGGTATTTTGTACCACCTGCATTTTAGAGTGGAGGTATTCATTTTGTGCTGCAACCAGCGCATTTCCATAATCCAGGTAGTTGATTATCGGTCGAGACGAAGTGAGATTGGCATGACAGTTGAGTGTTAATCCACTGAGAGGACTCATATATGGAGCCTTTTGTGTGACCTACAGAAAAGAGCTGGTACGAGGAACGGTGGCTCATTTAGGTCCCCGGAAAAAAGCCATTTAAGTGTCCATTACTGGTGCCAGGCGACCCTGTTTGCCCTGAAGAAATTGCCCAAAATTGTTGTGGCAATGAAACATGTTGGCTCAGTATAACGGTATGCATGATAGGCAACCTACTTTTAATTTGAATAAAGTGCACAGGGAATAATAAAGTTGGTATCCAGAATAGTGCAACTTTCTTCAATTTTAGATTCACATGGTCGCATCGTGGGATGTGATTATTTCACTACTTTTCACAACACTAATTTCTTTCTGTTTGTTTTGGACACTATATCTTATATTTTATTTTCTTCTTTCCAATCTTTATTTCGGCCATTTGGCCATAAAAGAAAAACAATACACATATACAATCACAATAAATCCAAACATTAAAACATTGGAAGTACATATGTTAAAAATACAATAAAAACTGTGCATCTAAAATTTTAAGGGGGACCCAACACCTTTAAAATGCGGTTGCGCGTATGCCAAACATTAGTAAGAAATTTAGATAATGCGAGGACAGTTGGACCAGAGAGATCAGATTTTAAAATCCTATACATTGGAGCATATTCCCTGCCGCCCATATTCCTAATCAAGGGAAGAAGCCAGTATTTCCGCGCTGCCCTGTATGCTGGGCAGAAGAAGGCCACGTGTAAATCGGTTTCCTCCAAGGCATCACAAGCCGGGCACTGCGTCGTAGTGGGGGGCGATGACCAAGTACTTGTAAAGGACCGAAAGGGCAATGAGCCGTATCTCCATTGGAGAAACAGCTTCCTAGCAAGTACCGGAAAGATAGGATCCAATACCCTCTCAAACCTATAAAGGTCCTTGCTTTGCAAAAACACAGAGGATAGAGACCCTTCTGCCTGGGTAACTCGGGCCCTAGCTAATTTGCGTTCGTGGTATACGTTAGTCAGGGACCTTTTAGAGATATTCAGTGCGGCATTCGCAGGGTCAGTCCATAAGTCGGGGAGCCCTAGTTCCATGCAGGTGGATTGGATGTTTTTGACCCAAGGGATACGGAGCGCTTTTGGGTGGTTCAATAATTCTGCCAGTTCCGCCCTGTATGCTGCAAGATCATTACTGCTCCACAACCTACGCCAGAAGGCTATTGGTCTCAGGCTTATTTCATCAGATAATGGTCGTAGACCGAGGTCAAGCCTCAAGGGGAGGAGCGGGGTACTGGGGGGAAGCGCGGTTATCTGTCTTATAAACTTGTTTTCTATTAATGACAGGCTATGGCATGGTGTGTGTCCCCACAGTTCCGCCCCATACATGATCGCTCCCCTGGCCTGGGCCTTGTATATCTGAATTAGGGCCCCCACCGGGCGGTATGAGGAGCCGGTCATCATCCGGGCGATACCCCCAGTAATTTGTGTAAGTTTGAGGTTCGCCCTAATCTGGTGGGATCCCCAAGTCATGGTTTCATTGAGAGTCACACCTAGATATTCAAAGGTGACAACCCTCTCGAGCCGTGCTACTCCCAATTGCGGATTCGGCCGCAATTTTTGGCTCGGATTTAAAACCATGAATTTAGTTTTGGCCGCATTGATTTCTAGCCCTCTGTCCGTACAGAAGGTTACAAATGAATCAAGGATCCTCTGTATCCCCATGGGGGTTTTAGATAGCAGCAGGGTGTCGTCCGCAAACATGATTGCGGGCACCCTGCTGCCATTAAGTTTGGGGGCGTCAGTATAATCGGTGGCATTTAGGTGGGCGATTACCCCGTTGACGAAGAGGCAAAACAGGGTCGGTGCCAACACACAACCCTGCCTTACCCCTCGGTCAACGGGGAATCTATCGGTCAATTCCCCCGACCTCCCACACCTCACTCGGGCATAATTATTATGGTGAAGCCTCTGTAAGATTACTAGGATGTCCGGGGGGACGCCCATCTCTGCCAAGACGCTCCAGAGTTTTCCCCTGGGCACCAGATCGAAGGCGGCCCGTAAGTCCACAAAAATTGTGTACAGACTGCCGCCCTCGAATATTGCTGCCCTCCAATAGATGAGATTCAACCTAAAAGCCTGGTTCACTGTGGATACCCCCTTCCTAAATCCCGCCTGATAGGGACTAAGGGCACCCACCTCTTCCATCCAATCCTGGAGGCGATTCAGCAAAACCCTGCCAAACAGCTTCTGTGCTACGTCGATTAAGCTGATGGGTCTGTAGTTGGCCGGGAGGAGAGGCGAGCCCTTTTTAAAGATAGGGACCACCTCTGCCCCCAGCCAAGTACCAGGGATTTCCATGCCGCTTAGAACTCCGTTGAAAAGGGCAGTAAGGTAGGGGGCCCATACAATGGGCTCCTGTTTGAACATATCCCCAGGTAAGCCATCCAGTCCTGGCGCCTTTCCAGAAGCAAGACCTGAGATGGCAGCGGTGACCTCACCCAGCGTTATCAGCTCTCCTTCATAGCCTGGCCAACCAACCTCGGTGACAGTAGGAGATTCTCCTGGCTCAGAATTGTAAAGAGACTGAAAGTGAGCCTGCCACACCCCTGGGGCAATATTGGGCTCTATTGCCGATTGAAGATGCCCCGACCCCCCATTCACTATCCTCCAGAACAGACGTTGGTTTTGGGTCGCTAGGGCCTTGCTAAGTTCTTCCCACTGATTTTCCTCCCACTCGGCCTTAGCGTGGGTAACTAGTTTCTTGTAAGCCCGCCTGCTTTGTCTTAGGCTATCCCCCCCTAGTCCCTCCTTAATAAGTCTGAGGAGTTCTGCTTTTGCCCTTCTGCATGCCGGACTATACCATGTTGTTTTGCCTTGTCGCCCCTGTCTAGATTTTCGTGAGCTACTAGAGAGATGAGGGGCCGCAGCCTTTATAAGATCCTCATGAGCCTTGTACAATTTAGCCCGGGAATCATTATTGCTTGCCTCGTTGTCCAAACTCCCCACAGTTTCCAAGATGGGAGTTATCCCGTCATAGAGCATGGGGAGTTTGTTCTTACTTGTAACCAAGTGCTCCCACCTGATTCTTCTCCTACTATTTTCCAGGAGAAGCGCAGGTTTGCTCCCTTCTACATTGGTCACAGGAGCTTGAGGGCCAGGGGTGACCAGGTCGAGCTCGAGCGCATTATGGTCGCTATCTGACCGTTCCATAACCCTAAAATCCTGAATGGTTGGCCACTTCACTATTTGGGCCAGGACATAATCCAGGCGGGACTCTCTTCCCAGTCTGTTGTAGGTGGTTTTACTGGGTATATCTGATTTCATTCGCCCGTTACAGGCTCTGATTCCGAACTTTAGGGTTAGAGCTGTGATTTGTAATGCAAGTGGGGTCCAAGCCTTCGGGGGGGAGCTTCCACTGGGGGGACTGCCCATCTGGCCTCTTCTTCCGATGAGAACCCCTCCAAAAGACCAGGAAGTGGCTCAAAATGAGAATTAAAATCCCCTCCCACCACATAAAATGAATCACTCGGTAGTTCAGATATAAAGTTCGTGAGTTCATCTATGGTCGGTGATTCCTTTGCAATTCCCACTGGCCTAGAATAGATGTTAATTAACACAAGTTTGGCTTGGTTAGGCCAGGATAATGAAACCACAAGAATGTCTTCTGAGTTAGCCGGCAGCCGTGTTGCCGTGCAGCCTAGATGAGATGCAACCCAGATCGTCAGCCCCCCTGACGGACGGCCCTTGCCTTCCCACCTAGCTGGGATGGAAAAGGACATGTAGCCTTGATGACCATAATTCTCTCTAGCCCAGGTTTCCTGGAACATACATACATCTCCAGTCTCGATGTAATTTACCCAGTCCGGGTCACCCAGTTTGTTGGCCAGTCCAGCAACATTCCAGCAGATTAGCCTTAGGTGTTCGGAGGTGTCAGTTGCCGTGCCAGAAGGGTTGGAGGAGATGGTTACAGGTGCCGCTTCGATCAATAGTTCTGGGACATTACCGACGGTGGGGGCAGATGGCTCAGGGAGACTGCAGGGGCCATTATCCAGGAGCTCTGGACCATTTAATAGTTCAGTAACATTGCCAGCACTACGGGCGAGTGGATCAGAGGGTCTGCAAGAGCCATTGTCCGGGGTCACCGTGACATTCAATAGACCAGGAATTTTACCAGCGATCGGGGGAGATGGATCAGGAAATCCATCGGTGCCATTATCCAGAGTCACTGAGCTGTGAGCAGACAGTCAGTCAACCCCATCCAAGCTGTTCAAGCAGTTAAAACGATTGAAGTGGAAATAGGGTGTATCAGGCACTTGGAAGTTAGGGTGCTGTGCATAAGCTTTGTGTCCGCGTCTACGTTCCACCCTTATCCATTCGTCATGCAGAGGAGCATAGTGCATGCGAATAGGAGGGAAGAAAAAGGATACTGGGCGGGTCTGGATGGTGGAATCCAATGAACGATTTACTCCTTCACAAATATGCAAAACGGTGCCCGGATCTTTAAAAGTTACCAGAATGCAGTCCCCTATTATTGTTTTTCTGGTCTTCCCTAGCCAAGGGACCCTTCTAACCATAATAATCTCGTTGTTAAAATGAGATGGTAAGGGTCGGTTCCAATTTAGCCACTTGATCACCTTTTTCTTTAGGGATTGGTAATCTTCATTTTCGCCAGTTCTTAGTTGAGGAGCACCTGCTAACACCACCGTTAGATTATTAGCTTCTGGCGGCAAATCTGGTCTCCGTGGTCTTGGGACTGGTCGCCCCGGGGGAAGAAGGAGGGTGCTTCCAGCTTCGGGGAGGCCATCATTGGTCCCTGTCTGAGAGCTTTGGGGGGCAGAGTCTGTTGGTTGTAAAGGCCTATAAGTTGGATTATTACGCGGTGGCTGGACTGGAATAGCCATTAGTTGCTGCAGGGGGGGAGCAGTAGGAGCACCCCGGGAGGGGACTATGTTGGTACCCTGTAAAGCTCCTGTTTTAGGGGCGTTTCCTACAGGGAGATGAGGTCCCACATTCTTGGATTGCTTACTAACTAAGGTATTTAGGGATGTCTCTAGTATAGTCAGCCTTATCTCAACCTTTTTCAGGCTGTCACTAATAGGCTGCAAGAGGGAACGAAATAAGAATTCTATACTCCCTATAGATGTGAGAGGGGGGTTTGTGTTGGATG
This sequence comes from Triturus cristatus, assembly GCF_964204655.1. Lineage (NCBI taxonomy): Eukaryota > Metazoa > Chordata > Amphibia > Caudata > Salamandridae > Triturus > Triturus cristatus. The sequence continues at coordinate 707,775,295 of NC_140594.1, read as the reverse complement.
TGTTGGCCACTGGATCGCTGTTAATAGCAGCTGTGTTGGGGCTTGGATCTTTGGGGGGGACAGCGATAGGCGCAGTCTCATTGTCCTTCCCAGATTGGAGTGCATTTTTATGTTTTTTGCCAAAATCTAGGTGAGATAGTTTGGTTTTCCCCCGCCCCCCCATGGACTTCCTACTGCGTTTGCTAGGTGGAGGCATGTGCATCTCCACCACAACACTTTGCTTTGGCTTGCTCTTCTTATTTATGTTCGAGGGGGGAGATTGGATAACCAGGTTAACTGGAGTGTCAGATGACAAGAGTGGAGTTGTGTCTGCGACTTTTTCAGGCAGCATGCCAGGGGTGCTTGGGATTTCCCGAAGTAAGAGGGGGAAGTCCTCGAGGGTCGTCGGGTTCAAGCTATTGGGGGGAGTACCCTCCTCTTGAGAGATAGGATACGGGATAATTTCAGTCAGGGGTCTACTCTTCATTGATTCAATGGATCGCCGACGGTCCGCCCTACGTCTCTCTAGGGAGTTTTCTTTGCCCCCATCTCCTTTGGCGGGTTTGAAGTAATTGTCCAGCGTCCCAGTATTGCTACCCCCCTCCCTTGCTGGAGTTTCACGTGCTGCAGGTGAGAGCATCACCTTATGCACAAGCAGAGTTCAACCAGAGTTTGGGTGGAAAGGATAAGGGGTATGGCCCAGCCCGGCCTCCTTTGGCCCCTGACGGCCACAGACGGTCCCGCCCTTGTCCCAGGCTTCTCCCGGCGAGCTCCCGCGCGCTCCCGCGCAGCGGTACTCACGCGTTAGTTTATAGCTGAGGTGGAGGTGGGCTGGTCGTTGGGGGCGGGGCGGGGAGGGAGAGCAGCCCAGGTGGAGCGGGCGCGGGTTGCTGGGGCTCCTGGGAAATGGAGTCCCAGCCCTCTTGCTCGCAGCCCTCGGCCCCTGGTGTACCCCCGCGGCAGCTTCAGCCCTGGAAAGCGCCCCTCTGCGAAGCGGGACCCGCGCAGCGGGTTCCGCGAGGCGTGGACAAAGTTTCACAAAGTGTCCTCAGGAATCCAAAACGGCAGAGGCAAGTTTGTTAGAAGGTCCCACGAACTGCAGGGCAAGCCGGTATTTAATTCACCTGGTCGTTGGGGGCGGGGCGGGGAGGGAGAGCAGCCCAGGTGGAGCGGGCGCGGGTTGCTGGGGCTCCTGGGAAATGGAGTCCCAGCCCTCTTGCTCGCAGCCCTCGGCCCCTGGTGTACCCCCGCGGCAGCTTCAGCCCAGGAAAGCGCCCCTCTGCGAAGCGGGACCCGCGCAGCGGGTTCCGCGAGGCGTGGACAAAGTTTCACAAAGTGTCCTCAGGAATCCAAAACGGCAGAGGCAAGTTTGTTAGAAGGTCCCACGAACTGCAGGGCAAGCCGGTATTTAATTCACCTGGTCGTTGGGGGCGGGGCGGGGAGGGAGAGCAGCCCAGGTGGAGCGGGCGCGGGTTGCTGGGGCTCCTGGGAAATGGAGTCCCAGCCCTCTTGCTCGCAGCCCTCGGCCCCTGGTGTACCCCCGCGGCAGCTTCAGCCCAGGAAAGCGCCCCTCTGCGAAGCGGGACCCGCGCAGCGGGTTCCGCGAGGCGTGGACAAAGTTTCACAAAGTGTCCTCAGGAATCCAAAACGGCAGAGGCAAGTAAGATGACTGCCAATGATGATGAAAGTGGGCACAGCTGGTGAGTACCAACCAGCGAGCTCGATTGGTGGTGCGCATGTGAGGGGTCATCTTACTTTTTCACAATTTTTTGATAGTGATGCTTAAAAATATATATATATATATATATTTTGCACCTTTCACATTATTCCTCCTGTATGTTGGTCAGGGGTGATAAAAAGTGGGGACTTCCAATTGTAAAAAAGTCTTTGTTTCTTAAAATTGAAGGTAAAAAAGCTGGAGGTCACTACCTCACAATGGTAAAGAGAGGCATTTATGGGAATAAAGAATAAAAAATTGTGAATCCCTACCTCAGCTTATATAGATATATTGTTTGGCACCTTCATAGACCAGGTCTATTTTGTATTTATATTGATAATTGAGTGGAGGGCGACCTGGTCCTTTCTTTCCCTCTGTAGCTCCTTGTTGTGGGTTGATTATCAGGGCCTGGTCTTCTTAGAGGCCAGCAGAGGCCACTGGAAGATCCTCCTGAGGAGACGCATTGCTCTGAAGCACATGTAAATGTAAATGTAAATGTCAAGGTACTTATAGAGCGCACTGTCACCAGACGGCCACCTTGCGGTGTCGCCTTTTGCGGTTTCCTGGCGCTGATACTCATACCGCTGTGGAACCCCTCCTGGCTTTCCCTGTGAAGTGTCCACTCCTGGGCGCCCCCAGGGTGAAGCCAGGCATCCTTAGCGCTGTTGGGGCCGGTGTGGAGGCTAAGCAATCTATTGCCCAGAGTTGCAGCGTGGGACCCGTGATTAGAATAGGCACCGAGGCGAGAATAGACAGGTCCGAGGAAATTGAGCCCGAGCCCCGCCGAGGCGGGAATCAAACCCTGGTCCCTGGCCAGAACTCTGCTTCAGGGTCTGCCGCTCTAACCATTGAGCTACACTCCTCCACTTCTGCAGCTAGATGTCACCTGGTCTTTCAAAGATAATTTATCATCCAGCAGAATATCCAGGTTTTTCACTGTGCTTCTGGAAGAAGGAGTTAGACCAAATTTGATGGAACACCAATCTGCTGTCTAGTTGGGCCGCGCTTTGCCAAACAGTACAGTCTCTGTCTTGTTCCCATTTAACTGAAGACAGTTCAGGGGCATCCATGAAACAATTTTTCTCGTGCAGGCTGTGAAGCGACGTTTAACATTCTCAGTATCTTGCCCAAAAGAGATGACCAACTGGGTATCATCTGCAGAAGAAAATATTTTAAACCGCAGGACTTGACTAGCTGAGCAAGGGAAGAGATGTAGATGTTAAAAAGTGTGCGGCTCAGGGCCAAGCTTTGAGGAACTCCCCTGCCTAAGGATAGAGTCTTAGATTCAAAAGGGTTGAGTGTTATTCTCTGAGTCCTGTCCTTAATAAAGTCTGTAAGCCAGTTTAAGGCGGTGCCATGGATTTCTATCTCATAGAGTCATTGAATCATGATGGGATCTGACACAGTATCATATGCCGCCGACAGATCAAGAAGAACCAGCATATCTGGTGTGTGTGCATGCAAGGAAAGGCTGAGTGAGTCGACTACCGCTAAGCTGGTCGTTTCTGTGCTGTGGGAGGGACAAAAGCCTGATTGGGAGGCGTCCAGCAAAAGATGTGTTTCCAGTTTCCAGGTAGGAGGAGAGTTGATTATTAACATGGAATTCGAGCACCTTGCCTATCGAGGAAAGAAGAGACAAAGGACGATAGTTTGCCAGGTCCATGGGATTTGCAAGCATTTTTTAACAACAGGAATGACATAGGCAGTTTTCCATTCCTGCGGCACTGTAACTGATGATAGAGACAGGTTGCATAAAGATGTCACTGATGGTGCTAGAGAAGTAGATAACATAGCTGTAATGTGAGGTGGACACGGGTCAGAGGGGAGCTTCAATCCACATGAGCAGACAGCAGCACTAAAAGCAGAGTCGGAAGTGGCGGCGCAGATGGCAAATGGATCAGAATATAAAAACACGTGTAAGTCACCTCCCCTGAGGACATCAGGTCCCTTTACTCAGTCTTACTTAAAAACACGAAGCTGGTTGACACGTAATAACCCGAAACTAAACGCTCTTAAAACAGAATTCCTCTTAATCGCCCCACCCAAGCAGTCTCCAGTCATCGAAGAATGGATGAATCAACTAACAGCTCTTAATTGCACACCACACATCATTGATTCCACAAGCTCATTGGGAATAATTCTAAATAAGAGTCTGAACATGTAGAAGCACATTAGTTCACTCACCAAAGGAGCAAACTTCCAACTCAGCATCCTAAGGAAAATAAAACCTTTGCTCCCTTCATATGACTTAAAGGTTGCGGTGCAAACCCTAGTCATCTCTAAACTGGATTATGGAAGCACAACCATTTGCGAACTTCCTAGATTGAAGACGGTTCCTCTCAGGGCTGCCCTCAATTCTGAAGCAAGGCTCATAACAGTGCTAAAAGAGATAATCATATCATGCCAGAGCTGACATCCCTAATTGGCATCCATCTGAAGCTAGGATACAACTAAAAATTGCATGTATGGCACATAAAGCCATTCATTTCAACACCCCGATGTACCCCACTCAAAAACTGGAGCTCTCAGGTGGATCTAGATCCTCTAGAAGTGCCAGCACATTACTGCTCAAACCACACACATTAAATTTAAAAAAACTTACAATCGAGCCTTCTCGGGTATCGCCCCAAAGATATGTAACTCCTTACCCCCTGAAGTCAGGTTGAATCCCTCTATTGCCTTTTTAAAAAAAGGAAGTTAAAGTGATACTGATGAAGATATTTTTGCCATAGAAATGGAGCTTCCAAGGCGCTAGAGGACATAGTTGTTGGTTTGAGACTGTGAAGACTGTTTTGCGGATCTGTTGGTCCTCTGTTACCTCCGCTTATCTCGTTCGCAACTGATGTACTGTAAAGTGCTATGATACCCCCTGTGGTCTTGTTCACAACATAGACTGATTTCCCTCTACTGCCTTTTTCAAGGAAGCAAAAACGGTACGGATGAAGAAACTTTTGCCTTAGATCCCTAGCCTCCAATGCCCCCTAGGGCTCCCAGTACTATGAGGCTGTTAAGATTGTATTTTGTTTGGTTGATCTGTTTTTACCCCTCATATCCTTTCGTGACTTCTAAATTGTAAAGCGCTCTGATACCCCCAGTGGTCATGTTCGCGCTCTAGAATACCGCTTAAATAAATAAATAAATAAATAAATAAATAAATAAGTGTGTCACATACTGTGTGCCTTGTTTCAGGACATGTACTGGATGACCAGTTCTCTCCTGGTCTATTCTAGGGTTGCTCAGCTCTGCAAAGTACTATGGAACAGGAGTTAGACTGACGCATTTTAATGCCGGTGTCCGCATCATTGCATAAAAATGCATTGGTCACACATATGTAGCTCCCTGACACCCTTTGGGAATCTTGAGGCGTCAAAAACAGCCTTGTGTGCAGCACTACCGCTTCTGCCTGCGATGGGAATTAGGTTTCCTGCTCCGAGCCTGCAGGGCTCATTGTTATGGTAACTTGGCACACAGGGGTACATTGTTTCTTTGCTGTACACAAACAACCGATTATGCTCTCGAAGCCTCTCTGAGACCCACGTGTGCCTGCTGGATCCCCCAGCACGGGCGGGGATGGGCTACTGCCTTCCGCACCCCTGACAGCAGGGACCCTGGGACAGCTGGATGGGGCCGTTTTTTGCCAGCCTGCTCTGTACATCTTGTCTTTGGCAGTCGCTGAATGACTCAGCCAGAACAGCCCGAGGCAAGAGCCTCGCGAGTACTACGAGAATGTGAGGATTGACTCACATAAATTCAGTCACCACAGAAGGTAAACGACGCATGGGGGTTGGTGTGAAGGCAAAACAATTAGGAGCTGCTCGAGGGGATCTGAATTTCCCCACCGTGACATGGATGGAATCGTTTTTTTACAAGTCTGATTTTTATTGTTATAACTACTTGTAGTTTCGTTTTCAGGGCGTAAAAGCTGAATGCGTGTGCAGATGTGCTTCTCTGCCTTTTTAAAAAGCTGTTATTCTGCACTTCAGTGGGGCAGACATGCTATGGAGAGTGCATCCATTTTCCCCTGGCTGTCCACACAGACCTTTCTCTCCTGCTCGCACACACTGCCAAGAGGAACTAGTTGGACCTAGGAAAACACATCAGAGTGTGAGCTTTTTTTTTACACCCCCCTGCAAGATTCTTTCTTTCATGATAGCGCGCGCGGGCCCAGGGCCAATTCAGCACGTATGGCACGTGGACAATATCGCATAGGTGCAGTGACGCCGCACATAGGGGCATATGTATCAACATCACCATTTGCGATTCTCAAATAGCGATTTTTAAGGAATCGCTATTTGAGAATTGCAAAACGGGATGTATTTAAAAAATTGCAAACTTTTTGCGATTTCTTAAAATTCCTTAATTGCGATTAGCAAATTGCGAAATCACAATTAAGGAATACCTGCCCATTCATTCCTATGGGCCAGGAGACCCATAGGAATGTATGGGAAGTAATTCTCAAATTGCGAATCGCAATTTGCTAATCGCAATTTGAGAATAATTTCAAAGGTGCAAGGAAGGGTGTCAAGATGACACCCTGATACACCCCTGAAATTAGCATGTGTGGTCATATGGCGCACATACATGCCCTAAGGGCATGTATGTGCATCACGTGGCACTTTGTAAAATTACTAAACGTGCATTTTTAAAAGAAATCGCAAATTAACACCAACTAGTAGTTGGTGGTAATTTGCGATTTCTTAAGGATTAATGGCAATCCTTTGGTGAGTGTTACATTTCATTTAAGAAATCGCAATTTGCGATTTCTTAAATGCTTACGCAAACTTAAGAAATCGCTAAATTAGCGATTCCTTAAATTTGCGTTGGGAATTAGCCTAATACATCCTGTTTTGTGAATTTTTAATCGCAAACGCTGTATTTCGCGAATCGCAGCGTTTGCGACTAAAAATTCGCTTGATACATATGCCCCATAGTCCTGTAATTCTGTCCGGGGAAAATTGGGTTTATGCGTGACTCTTAGCAGTTGTTAGGCAGTGGGGTGCGCTCAGAGTCCACAGAGGAGATATAACAAGTATTGACAAAGCCAAAAGGTCTCGCCTCTGGGAGAGCTTATGACTTTGGCAACCAAGGAGGGGTGGATAACACAATGATTTGAACAAACACTAGAACGCAGACAGTGCTGACTCTTCATATCGCTTTTAGGTCCAGATTGCAAAGACAGGGGAAGGTGGGAGGGGGTGAGGAAGGAGAAAGAAAAAGAGTACAAGAGAGGGAAATGGGAAATGAGACAGTGGGAAGAAGGGAACAAGCAAGAAAGAGGAGAAAAGGGAAGCAGCAGAAAAAGAACATGAACCACACATTTTCGCAAAACTGTACTTTATGAGGATTAGGTGGGAGTTACTGATTTTTACTAGGTTAGTGCCCTTCCATTTCTGGTGCTTTACAGAAGTTTTAAGATCTTCTTAGAGTTTCTCGTTGCTCAAATGGGTGTAATTTCTGATATTTATTGTTTCCCTTGTCTTCATTGCTTGATTTGGCTTGTGAGAAAGTGTCAGACATATTTATTTATTTATTTATCTGCAGAGTTTTATATAGCGCTGGCTAGACCCGGAGGTATCAAAGGGCTTTACAGGAGGATTAGCGACAGTGCTTAATTTGTAAAAAAGTGAAGTCCAGGTGCTCAAATGTTTGTCAGAGGTCACACCCACTTTCCTCGGCCCCACCCACTTCCACCACTGGCTCCACCCACTTCCTCTCGGCCACTGGAATTTTGTGTCAAGGAAGGGGCAAATTATGCGTCAAGTTTGAGTAAATTATGCGGGAAGAAAAGGCAAATCATGCAGCATAATGAGGGACATTTCATGACACTTCATTATTTTGTCAGTTTTTCACTTGTTAACACTTCCTGGGCACTAACTGTACCTTATTAATACCAGTTTAACACAAAAATATAGCAATAAGCAAAAGAAAGGTGGCCAGTGAACTTTTGCAAAGTGCCTTCAACCGCTCAGCAACATGTGTTGCTCGCATGTTTAATAACTTTTGAACCAATTGCGCTAGGAATATTGTTTTGTGGAAATAGGCACATTATGAAGCAGATAATGCATTATGTGGCAAACGCGGCAAATCTATACTTATGTGAAAAACACTGCAGCTGCACAATTGCATAATTCCAGTGGCCCTGCCTGCAGGTAGGTTATTATGTACTGAACAGTACTGTAATTGGAAGGTTTTCCAAAGTCAACATGGGAAACTGTTATTATATGTCAATTTAAACCACACCATAACCTTTTGGAAGGTGCCTAGTAGATGCTCTTGTCCATGATAAATACAGAAAATAAGATAAGGAGCAAAATATTAGCAAGATGTCTATATCCATTGTTGCTGACACTTGTTACACCAACACCAGAGCGGTTTTAATAACCCACTGAGCCTCAGACACCGCTTCTGGGTTATTGAAGTAACTATGCAAATGCATCTGCATCGGGAGGCCATGGCCGAGTCAGTAGACCAACAGAAATAATTTGATAATCTGAATTTGCCATATATGCTTGCAATATTCTGGCACATGGGATTTGGTGAGGGGATGTGTCACAGTATCTCCCTATTTAATGCTGTACCATCAGCAAGAGTTAAGAGAGGTATCAACCATGCTAATTGCACTCTTGTTTGGAAGCCCCTGTCAACATGCTGAGAAACAAAGAGGCAGTGAGAGGGTTACAATACTCAGAGGGTCACACAGATCACCTGCTTTATTGCTTTATTTTAGCCTCATTGTTTGACTCTCTTCGTAGAACAGTCATACCTCTTTGTCTATTTTCTAGTCTATTGGAAGAAACAAGAAAACATGCATTTTCTAATCCACCCAGCTGTTGATGATGATGAACTACTGAGGCACTAACTGTGAAAGACGCACATTTAGATATGTGCGTGTATAAAAGCATTTCCCATAACATCGAGCGAAGAGTACTAACCGAGAATCTGGGAGCAACACTGCACTCACTGAAAGACTGTTTAGAGTGCTGGAACAAAACAAAAGAGTGACGTGACATTCACACCTTCCGGAGTGCTATGCCAGAAATTTGAACTTATGACTTAGAGGACTAGCTGGTATATCTAAACTGGAGAGCAGGAAGACATTGAATCTCACTTAATAAACTGACATATTTGGTCATGCAAGAGTGTAGGGGGATTTAATGATCAAGATTTTGAACACTTAAGGCAGCAGCACTGTAACATTGGCCGTCTGATTTTGTTACTGTGGGCCGATATTGGTAAAAAAAAAAAGAAATAGGCCCAGTAACCAAACCAGCCCAGCTCCCGCCCTCCAAGCTCCCGGCGTTGGTTACTACTTACTCGGTTTTGTAACGTTACTGCAGTAACAGGCCAGTCACTGCCTTATTAGGAGGCCTGCTGCTCTGCTGCACACTGCATACTACAAGACGACACGTAGTGCATTCGCTCCGAACTGCAGCGTGATCATGATGATAAGGCAGGTGGGGGCCAGCGTGGATTCTAGAAAGGTTACGTTTGGTTACGGCTTTACGCATGCTGTCACGGCAGCCCGAAAGGCCCAAAACCACCCAAATCAGAGTCCCTCCCCACGGCATCACTGACTGAATGCATGGATTTTATTTGATATTGGTGAAGCACACTTCACCGAGGAGACAGAGCGTGAGTAAACAACAGGTGATTTGATTTGTGTGCCACAGTGACACACGTGAGTTGGCAGTGGCAGCCACTCAGGTCTAGACCCGGCCCTGAGAAATATGTGCTGGTGCTATGCACCGGCACAAATTAAGCACTGATTAGCGAGTTACAATATTACATCAGTTACAGGAGCCTAGCATAACAGAGAGAAGAAAAAACAGTGTTACACAGTAACATGAGTTACTAGAGCATAGCTTAACATATACACACATCCTATGGGGTATAGAAGGAAGAGGGGAAGAGTAAAATGGGGTTGAAATGAAGATCAGGTCAGGAAAGACTGGCAAGGGGGAAAGTAGTTCAGGAGAACCAAAAAGACAAAGTGAAAGTCAAACAAGCCAGCTGATTCGTCGGAAGGCGGGGGAGGAAGGAGACACGGCGGAGAGACGAAGGAAAGTCTGTCCAATGTCCGACTGGGTAGGTGACGGCCAAGGGGTGATCCACAGCCCATCTCCTGTATAGTCGTTGAATGTCACTCATAATTACACTGATATTATGGAAATTTCACACATAAGCAATTTGAAACCCTGGCAGCTAGGGTTGCCAGATATGGTTATGCCAGCCTTGCAGCATTTACCATTTCCTGACTTCCTTCAATATATTCTGGGAATTGTAGTCTTTGATTATTTTAATTGAATCAATGGGACTCAGACTCTGGCTAATTGTTATCCAACTTAAGGTGGCCTGATGGCTTGCCTAGGCAGGGCGTGGTAAGTAAGGGCATTTGTTTAGCATTATATCACTGCTAATTTGGCCTAAGGTGCTGGCCATGAATGACATTGCCTTAAAGGAGATGGGAGTGAAAACACATGCATTCTCAGGTCATCAATGTTAGTTTAATGAGGATTCCAACACACCCTAGATATCCTTGCCTGAGGGCTCCAGCCTTTGAGAACTTGAGAGGTCTTTGGTTAGCTAAGGTCAGGGTTCTGTGGGGTTGAGGATGAATTTTATTTTGAAGATAAAAAATGGTATTTCCCATTTTGCATTTAAAGGCGATGAATACGCACAAAATTTGAATTCTGGTGTTCAAAGAAATCAGTGGAGGATTTTTCTGGTGCTCGTAACTGCATTTTGTGCCCCACTAAAGGAAGGCAGGTGCCGATAGATCAATTTGATGTTGTTCCACATGTCGTTGACTGACTCCAGTCAGGGTGCGTCGTGGCCCTCGGGGAATGGGGTCCTCGATCTGCTTGTTTGAGTTGAGGTAGATAAAAGAAGAACGCCAACAACGATACAGCGGTATATTGAGCTTCAAGCGGTCCAACACACCTATCCGCTTCATAACTGAGCCAGCGACTGTCAAATTATAGAACAAAAGATCTTCCCAGAGCAGAGCGCCAGCAGCCCAGCCTCCATAGAATAACAGAATGACACACTTCTTTAAACAGGTGAGCTGGAACAAAATGACCATATGGTCCATCTGGATACGTTGCATCAAAGCATAGCAGGCATTACTGCAAAATTAAGGATCTGCCAAGTGCCTCCTCTGTGGACTTTCTCTTTCAGGTTGTAGCAAGATTGAACAGCTAAGGCTATTCATAAGCGGACCCACAAAGACATTGTGAAAGAACAGGCAGAGCTACAATTCGGCCTGAACACCCATTTACACATCTTTCAACTTCATAACACAGATGTAATAGGTACGTTTAGGTATGGAATACCCAATGAACTGCCGACAGACGTGGCATTGATCATCAAGGCATATGGAGGCTAGGACAATTTTCTATTTCGTTTACTCGAAATTTCGCATAACTTCATAATTTGGCTTTAAGTATTCAAAAATATATTACGATAGTTTATGGCTCGTGAAGCACCAAGACTGGACAGCCGGATCTACCCAACTCTTGGTTTGCCTCTTTCAAGTATTTGCAAAATTTCTGATCCTTGACTGCACGTGAACTGGTAATGTGATGTAGCTCACATTTTTACAAATTCAAGTTTTGTTGTTTTTTAGGGAGAAGACCATTTTATGTTTGAAATAGTTTTTAATGGACCAAGTCTGTTTTTTTTCTTTTTTTTTTTTAATGCAAAAATCCCACACCGTGACCATGGAAATGAAATGTTCATAGTTTGGAAAATTGATGGTCTAAAACCAGGGGCACTCCCCATGAATGTTGCAAACGGAGTAATTTGGATGCCAACGCTATGACTGTGCCAAAGGTAGGCATCCCTTTGCCCGAGGCTTACTTTGTTCTTATGCTGCTGCAACCACCTCCCAATGTTTTAAGTGTTGTTTATGAGTTCCTGACAGATCTGAAAATGTATAACAGTTGGATGAAAATGTTTCTAGCGTGCGCATTAAAATGTTTCAATTCTATTATGGACAGGGAGTTAAGGATTCTGCTTCTCTAACTTAACTGCAAAATTTCAGCAGCCAATAAAATAAAAGTAAACACCAAACTACATTTCCTGTAAACCCCTCAACCATTCAGGGCCCATCAAACCCTAGAATACAGTCAGCCCACAGGGAAACCTTCTCCTTGCCAAATCAAACAAGTTCTTTCAGTGATTCAAGTCCATAAACAACAACCGAATAGATGTAACAAAGCGATTCCACAAGAATCAGGTCGGAGATCTCAGATATCACTTCAAGGGTGAGGAGGCCAACACTGGAAATTGGAAGTCCAGACATTCAACCCCGGAGACTTCTAGCTCTGTGTTGGACTTGGCCCTTCTGGCAGGTTCACCCCTGAACTTTTTTGCTTTTTACTGGTGACTTGGTGTGGTGATTTTTTGGTTTCTGCGCACTTTCCCTGTGTCCCAGGGTAAAGTGCGTGCGTGCTCTGAGTGCATGTGGTGAGATAGGCCTGCCCTCCCATAGGAATGCATGGGGAATGTATGTGTCCCTAGTAGTTCCTGATGCGTGGGGTGTGCAGGCCCGAGTTTGGTATGTGCGGACTCATGGGAGTGAATGCTGCGCGATGATGTGTGCGGCGTGCGTGTACCTAGTGTGGAAGTGCCATTTCTAGAGGTGGGCACTTCTGTGTGCAGTGTGTCTGTCGCGTGATTGGCTGGTCATGTCATGTGACGGGCTAGGGATTCCCCAGAGTCAGGATGAGTCACCCAGTGGTGAATGGGGAGATCAGCAGCTAGATGGGTGGGAGGAGTACACCTGGGTCCTGAATAGGACAGGGTTTTCCACACACAATGCTGGCCCCGCCCCCTGTGGTGCGACTGACGACCCTAGCCCTGCCAGTGAATAGAGTGAGGGGCTGAGCACATCAAGGGTGCTCCCCAACCAGCTGCGACTGGTTTTCCCCCTCACCCTGAACCCAGAACAAAGGGGTTTGCTGTATAAAAATGGGGCTGTGTCCCCACAGAAACGGTTCTGCTTTTTGGATCCTGACAGGAGGGGGCTGCTGCTGCTGGAGGCTAGGAGGAACCGCCACTTGGGACTGCCTCCCTGCCCTGGAGGGCCCAGTGAGCTGGCCCCTGGCCCAGCCTTGCCCCCTTCCTAAAACTTTGCTGGACCTTCTCTTTTTTCTTTAATTCTCCCCTAAAGCGCTGGGAGCGCTTCATTTGTGTCCCCAAGTGCCTGGAGGCGCCTTTATTTTACATATAGCGCTAGGAGCGCTTTATTGGATGCCCCAGCGCGTTTAGAGCGCTCCTGTGTCGCCTCTTTCCAAACGAGGGAATCCCTGGCGTAGGGATTCCCCCCCCTCGTGTTATTTAAATCGGCGGGTGCCCACCCTGCATTGTGGTGTGCCCGTGGGTGTCCAACCCCACTAATTTGTTTATTTTACGGCGGGTGCCCACCCCGCCGTATATCCACTATCAAGAGGGAGCCTACCCCTCGTTGCCGCCGTAGTAAAAGTCACCGCCGCGGCCCCGGGGAAGCCCAGGAAGTCAGGCAACGCGTGTTGTGACAGGGGCGGGACTTAGAAGCAGGAAGCGACGGGAGCCTACCTCGCACTCCTGCACTGGCCGCGAGGAGAGCCGCGCTTGGATTGGAGGAAGCGGACGGGAGCCCACCCCGCGCTTCCCCAAGGAGAAGAGTACGGCTGGAACTGGTGCGGAGGGGGCGCGAGGCACATTGTCGGTGCCTGCCCCACCGCGTTGCAAGAGCCTGGAGTCCTCCCTTCAGCCCGGTGAGTGGGGCTCTTGCGGGGAGGGGGCCGGAGCAGCCTGGTCAGTTACAGAGCGCTGGTGCGCTCCAACGGGGCCTGCATCGTATTCCTCGAGCGCTGGTGCGCTCCCACGGCCGTATTGTATTCTTTTCGAGCCCCGTGAGGCTCCAGCAACTATGGGGCATTTCCGTTTTCCAGAGCCCGAGAGGCTCAAGCGCCCAGCAGTATTTCTTTAGAGTCCCGAGGGACTCCGGGGCCACGGTTGGTTTATCGAGCCTGTGAGGCTCCAACAGGGGCATTCCTTGGTCGTTTAGAGCCCCGAGGCTCCAACATCTGGGGGCATGAATGTGTCGAGTCCCTGAGCAGGACTCCAACGCGGAGGCCAATCATTGTTTTAGAGCGCTGGTACGCTCCAGCGGGGCACATGGTTGAAAGAGCCTAGAAGGCTCTAAAAAGGCGCATTGTGTATTTCAGAGCCCTGAGAGGCTCCAGGTGCGACAGCATTGTGTTGAAGGGCCCCGTGGTGCCCACGCCCCTTTCCCCAGCTGCCCAGCACTTAGTGGGCAGCTGCAACGTTTAGGTTGTGCATTGTGCGCCTGGCTTGCGCAGCCTGTGCAGTCGCGCCCTGACAGTATTGGATATTGGTCATTTCTACACCCCTGAGAGGCCAGTTGGCCTGGGGACAGTTATCTTGTGTTGTGCCCTCCCCTGGGGCGCCTGGTGATTTTCATACATATACTTTTTGCGCCTGCGCAATGCCTTCATGATATTTTCTTTCCTAAACTGTGTTTACACCTCTAAATGTATTTTATGCATCCTGTGTTTATGTGCTTAGACCCCTACAGGTAGAGTGATACTTAGGTGGTTGTTTTCTCCCTAGTACAGGTGGTACTAGTAAGGTCCTAGTTCCCTGCGTGATATTCCTAAAGGTGGTTAGGGTTGCGTAGGTGGTACTTTCTGGTTACCAGTAGTTACTGGTTGTGTGCTATATGTTCTATTTTTAGTGCTACAGTGATTGTATGTGCTATGTTCTAAAATATGATTCCTACGTTCTAAGTGCTATTTCTACAAAGTGCTAATTCCTGACAGTGGTCCATGTGGCCCTGTCCCCTGTATATATAATCCCTTGTAAATTCTGCCCGTGCCTGTTGGCACATTGTAAAGTGTGTGTTTTTATCTAATGTGTTGTGTATAATACAAAGGTTATTTTTATATAATACCTTGTGTGGAGTTTCCTTTGTGGTGGGCCTTGGGTGTTGTTGCTGGGTGCGCGCGCAAACGCTTTACACATCGCCTCAGGGATAAGCCTGTCTGCTCGTGCCAAGCTACCAAGGGGGTGAGCAGGGGTTATCTTTGGCGTGTAACTTCCTTGCCCTGACTAGAGTGGTGGTTTCTGCCTGACTTTGGCGCAAGCCTTAGCCAACCAGAAATCCCATTTCTAACATTGGTGATCAGCGGTGGGATTTGGACTTGCGTTTGCGCTGTACCGCAGCGGCAACTGGCCACACTACAAAACTCTGCATTTAGATAAATCACATGGTATAGGGATTATTGTTCTAAGTTTGTTTTTAATTGTCATTTCTTTGGAAATGTGTTTTTGTGCACTGTGAGTTAGGTGTCCCTAGCTCGGGAGGGTAGATCATCCCCCTTAGTGCATTGTGTTTCTGGATTCACCAGAGGGTGGGATCCAGTGGTGGCAGCGTAATAGTGTCCTGTACATTTGTCCCCCGCCCTGCGCCCAGAGTTGGTACCTGTGTCACGTGGTGGTCAGGTTGAGGAATCAGGGGTGGTAGAAACTGCCTTACCAGTCCGAGGGGAGGGTTGTGTGTGGATGAGTGGTGAGTGGCACTAGGCAAGTGAGTGTGAGTTCTCTGGGTTAGAGAGCTTGCTGAATCTTTTTGTGAATTGTGTACTCCTGTTAAACTCAGACCCCTAGGTTCCCTGTGTGATCTTTTCTCTAGAACGTCTGCCAGAATGGAGCCTGCTTTTGATCTCAGTGATCTAGTTTATTACAGTATGCAGGAGTTGGAAAGGTTCTGTAGAGAAAGAAACATAGGGGTGAGAGAGTCAGACACTGTGTACGAATTGAGGAACTACATGATTGTATGGCAAGCAGATGAATGGAAACGTGAGCGCAGTGAGGAAGAAAGGGCCCGGGCCTCACACCTGGAGGGTGGTGGGTCTGTGGGGAGCCCTGAAGACTCAGAAGAAGATGACAGTACCTGGACGCCAGTAGAGAGTGAGGACCCCGTAGGTAGGGAGTCCCTTGCTGGGTCCAGCGTAGAAGATAGCGCCTCACCCCTTTCCCTGTCCCCTGAGCGCAGTGGTAGTTTTCTGGATTCCCCAGTGAGGGTGGAGTCCAGGGGGGGCAGCTATATAAAGTGCAGTATAGAGAGTCCCAGTCCCAGTTCCCCGAGTGTGGTACCTTGTTCCCGAGAGGAGGAATGTAGGTTGAAGTTCAGGGGCAGTAAGAAGCTGTCTCACCAGTCTTGGGAGGAGGCTGTGGAGGAATGTCATGATGCCCTGGTGGACTGGTTGGTGTTTAACCCGGAGCAGGATTTGGATGGAGTACTAAATATGATTATCAAGGAGCAGATGCTCAGTAGTTGTTCTCCAGGGTTGCGCCAACACCTGTTGAGGTATAACTCTTTTTGTCCATTTGAACTTGCAGAGGAAGCAGACCGCTGGGAAAGGGCCAGAGGTTCTCTAGTGTCATTAGTGAGTGATTCCAACAATAGTGGGTCAGAGATCCTCCAGCCCAGCGTGGTGGAGGAGGCTCAGTGTAGCCCAGCTAGGTCCCAGGATAGCGAGGAGGGTGTAGGGGCTCACTGCCTGGCTCAGTGGAGCAGGAGTGAGGGGGTGACCGAGGGTCCCCAGACGCCCGAAACCCTGCCTCAGGACTTGGATGGTTTCATGAGGGAACACCAAGTTGGGGACCTAGGCTGTCCTGTTAGTCCACTTGAGGAAGATCTCTTAGTGAGTGGAGGACCTGGAGCACCTGTAACCAGGGCTCCTGTAGTTCTGGAGTCTGGCGGTACCGCTCCGGTAGGGAGGGTACAGGAGTCCAGCGTGAGTGATTGGGGGATGAGTTCCCCAGTGGAAGAGCCGGTGGGTCAGGGACTTCCCAGTTGGGCTAGGTTCCCGTGTAGTGACCAGGGTGACACCACTTCTGTTCTGGGGGTTCTCCGCGCACTGTCAGGTGGACAGGGGATGGGAGATCAGCGCCAGACAGACAGTCGCTCGACATACGTGTCATTTGATAGCCTCAGGGGGATGGAGTGGAGATCCCCAGAAGTCCTGGAGTGCCAGGCAATTATTCCACCAAAGGTTCTAGGCCGGAGGTTGGAAGGCCAGGTTCGGGATCAGCCTGACCTGAAGGGTGGGACGTCTGTAATCAGCGTCCCGACCAGTTCTTCTTCCAGAGGTACCGCCCCAGTTGGTAGGGAGCAGGGTTCTGGAAGGGGGTGCAGAGGGTGGGAGAGCCCACCTCTGCCCCCGGTACAACCTGAGGGGTTAAACCCTGGGTTGGAATGGCGTTCTAGGGGTACCCCTCGCCAGAGGAGGAGGAACCCTAGGAGAAGAGGTAGGGGGAGGAGAGCCTTCCCTGAGACTCCTGGTCCGCCTGAGGGTGTAGACCCTAGGCTGGAGAACCAGTGGCAGTCTAGTCCTGTCTTTCAGAGAGGAAGAGTGGAGAATGGCCGCTATGTGCCAGGGGTTACTACCCCCCACTCTGTGGTTAGGCAAAGACCAGTGGCACCTGGGTGGCCTAGGGCCTGGTCTTGGCCGCGGACAGCTTGGGAGTACCAGTGGGGTAGCCCAGTTGGTCCAGACAGTGGTGTTAGAAAGAATTCCATGGGTTCACCATGGCGTAGAACCGGAGGGTGTCCCTGCAGTTGCGGGCCCGCGTCCGTGTTCTATCGCCCCAAGCAGGGAAGTCCATCACGGTGGTGATTGGTCTGCCCTGCGTTTTGGCTGGAAGGGGGTTGTGTTGGACTTGGCCCTTCTGGCAGGTTCACCCCTGAACTTTTTTGCTTTTTACTGGTGACTTGGTGTGGTGATTTTTTGGTTTCTGCGCACTTTCCCTGTGTCCCAGGGTAAAGTGCGTGCGTGCTCTGAGTGCATGTGGTGAGATAGGCCTGCCCTCCCATAGGAATGCATGGGGAATGTATGTGTCCCTAGTAGTTCCTGATGCGTGGGGTGTGCAGGCCCGAGTTTGGTATGTGCGGACTCATGGGAGTGAATGCTGCGCGATGATGTGTGCGGCGTGCGTGTACCTAGTGTGGAAGTGCCACTTCTAGAGGTGGGCACTTCTGTGTGCAGTGTGTCTGTCGCGTGATTGGCTGGTCATGTCATGTGACGGGCTAGGGATTCCCCAGAGTCAGGATGAGTCACCCAGTGGTGAATGGGGAGATCAGCAGCTAGATGGGTGGGAGGAGTACACCTGGGTCCTGAATAGGACAGGGTTTTCCACACACAATGCTGGCCCCGCCCCCTGTGGTGCGACTGACGACCCTAGCCCTGCCAGTGAATAGAGTGAGGGGCTGAGCACATCAAGGGTGCTCCCCAACCAGCTGCGACTGGTTTTCCCCCTCACCCTGAACCCAGAACAAAGGGGTTTGCTGTATAAAAATGGGGCTGTGTCCCCACAGAAACGGTTCTGCTTTTTGGATCCTGACAGGAGGGGGCTGCTGCTGCTGGAGGCTAGGAGGAACCGCCACTTGGGACTGCCTCCCTGCCCTGGAGGGCCCAGTGAGCTGGCCCCTGGCCCAGCCTTGCCCCCTTCCTAAAACTTTGCTGGACCTTCTCTTTTTTCTTTAATTCTCCCCTAAAGCGCTGGGAGCGCTTCATTTGTGTCCCCAAGTGCCTGGAGGCGCCTTTATTTTACATATAGCGCTAGGAGCGCTTTATTGGATGCCCCAGCGCGTTTAGAGCGCTCCTGTGTCGCCTCTTTCCAAACGAGGGAATCCCTGGCGTAGGGATTCCCCCCCCTCGTGTTATTTAAATCGGCGGGTGCCCACCCCGCATTGTGGTGTGCCCGTGGGTGCCCACCCCACTAATTTGTTTATTTTACGGCGGGTGCCCACCCCGCCGTATATCCACTATCAAGAGGGAGCCTACCCCTCGTTGCCGCCGTAGTAAAAGTCACCGCCGCGGCCCCGGGGAAGCCCAGGAAGTCAGGCAACGCGTGTTGTGACAGGGGCGGGACTTAGAAGCAGGAAGCGACGAGAGCCTACCCCGCGCTCCTGCACTGGCCGCGAGGAGAGCCGCGCTTGGATTGGAGGAAGCGGACGGGAGCCCACCCCGCGCTTCCCCAAGGAGAAGAGTACGGCTGGAACTGGTGCGGAGGGGGCGCGAGGCACATTGTCGGTGCCTGCCCCACCGCGTTGCAAGAGCCTGGAGTCCTCCCTTCAGCCCGGTGAGTGGGGCTCTTGCGGGGAGGGGGCCGGAGCAGCCTGGTCAGTTACAGAGCGCTGGTGCGCTCCAACGGGGCCTGCATCGTATTCCTCGAGCGCTGGTGCGCTCCCACGGCCGTATTGTATTCTTTTCGAGCCCCGTGAGGCTCCAGCAACTATGGGGCATTTCCGTTTTCCAGAGCCCGAGAGGCTCAAGCGCCCAGCAGTATTTCTTTAGAGTCCCGAGGGACTCCGGGGCCACGGTTGGTTTATCGAGCCTGTGAGGCTCCAACAGGGGCATTCCTTGGTCGTTTAGAGCCCCGAGGCTCCAACATCTGGGGGCATGAATGTGTCGAGTCCCTGAGCAGGACTCCAACGCGGAGGCCAATCATTGTTTTAGAGCGCTGGTACGCTCCAGCGGGGCACATGGTTGAAAGAGCCTAGAAGGCTCTAAAAAGGCGCATTGTGTATTTCAGAGCCCTGAGAGGCTCCAGGTGCGACAGCATTGTGTTGAAGGGCCCCGTGGTGCCCACGCCCCTTTCCCCAGCTGCCCAGCACTTAGTGGGCAGCTGCAACGTTTAGGTTGTGCATTGTGCGCCTGGCTTGCGCAGCCGCGCCCTGACAGTATTGGATATTGGTCATTTCTACACCCCTGAGAGGCCAGTTGGCCTGGGGACAGTTATCTTGTGTTGTGCCCTCCCCTGGGGCGCCTGGTGATTTTCATACATATACTTTTTGCGCCTGCGCAATGCCTTCATGATATTTTCTTTCCTAAACTGTGTTTACACCTCTAAATGTATTTTATGCATCCTGTGTTTATGTGCTTAGACCCCTACAGGTAGAGTGATACTTAGGTGGTTGTTTTCTCCCTAGTACAGGTGGTACTAGTAAGGTCCTAGTTCCCTGCGTGATATTCCTAAAGGTGGTTAGGGTTGCGTAGGTGGTACTTTCTGGTTACCAGTAGTTACTGGTTGTGTGCTATATGTTCTATTTTTAGTGCTACAGTGATTGTATGTGCTATGTTCTAAAATATGATTCCTACGTTCTAAGTGCTATTTCTACAAAGTGCTAATTCCTGACAGTGGTCCATGTGGCCCTGTCCCCTGTATATATAATCCCTTGTAAATTCTGCCCGTGCCTGTTGGCACATTGTAAAGTGTGTGTTTTTATCTAATGTGTTGTGTATAATACAAAGGTTATTTTTATATAATACCTTGTGTGGAGTTTCCTTTGTGGTGGGCCTTGGGTGTTGTTGCTGGGTGCGCGCGCAAACGCTTTACACATCGCCTCAGGGATAAGCCTGTCTGCTCGTGCCAAGCTACCAAGGGGGTGAGCAGGGGTTATCTTTGGCGTGTAACTTCCTTGCCCTGACTAGAGTGGTGGTTTCTGCCTGACTTTGGCGCAAGCCTTAGCCAACCAGAAATCCCATTTCTAACACTCTGCTTTTGTTCTGACCCTGCAGAATCCAAATAGCCCTTGATCTCAAATCCAGCGCCATAAAACTAGAAACAGTAAATATACTCCAGAGAGAAGGACTCCTCATCTCTCAGGAGAGGAAAACACCTAGCTCTATACCCAAACACACCCCTGGTAGCTATAACCCAGGTGGCAGTAATACTATAAAAATCTCTGTCCTCAACACGCGCTCCCTACAGAAAGATGCCCTTGAGGTCTTCACCCTCCTACAAGAGGAAACCCCTGACATCCTTGCCCTGACCGAAACATTGCTCGATGAGGACTCCGGTCCTACTATAACTGCATCACTTCCTGATGGCATAACATGTCAGCTGGAAAAAGAGGAGGGGGGGTGGCGCTTTTGTACAAAAATCAACTGACAATTGAGAAGCTATCAGGAGAAAAGCTGGATGGGGCAGATATTTTAAAAACTAGGGTCTGTCATAGCTCTTCAAGCATTGCAATCTTGGTAGCATACCACCCACCTAACTGCTCCCTGCGTTTCGTGGATCTACTCACCGAATGTGTCACCGATCTCCGCTCAAGATTCCAACAACTTCTGGTGGTAGGAGACTTTAACTACAACTGGGACCAACAACCCAGAGGGGGACAGGCCCAACAGCTAGAGGATACGCTTACCACTCTTGGGTTGAAACAGCTAGTAACGACCCCTACCCACGAGAGGGGACACACCTTAGACCTAGTTTGGGCTACCCACCCATTAGTGAACTTAGTGGATACCACTCCTTGTGAGTGGTCCGACCACTATTTTATCAATCTTCTATTTCCCCTAGCGAGGCGTGACTCATGCCCGCCACCTAACTGAAAACTGGTACTAAGTTGGAGTAAAATCGAGGGCTCTAGCCTAGAGAATACCCTTCAAGAAAACCCCATTAGGAGGCCAGAGACAGGTGATATTGAAGAGTGGACTGAATCCATCTCCAGTCAGCTATCATTTGCCATTAATAAATTAGCCCTAGTCAAGAAAATCAAAATTGGAAACAAGGGCAAGGGCACACCTAGGTTCACGGAAGAACTCAGGGTTTTGAAACGTACGCTCCGCCACCACGAAAGACTGTGGCACAAAGCTTACGAGCCACAGGCTCTCGTAGATTACAGGGCAAAAGTCTCCTCTTATAAAAATCGCTTCTTAGTAGGAAGGCAGAATACTATGAAAATAGGATCTTAGAGGCAATAAACAAACAAAAAGAAACATTTAAAATCCTTAAGGAACTAAGTCAAAAGCAGTCGCTGAATGTGCCATTTAGCCTGGAACAATGTAATAAATTCTTATCCTACTTTTCTGATAAAGTACAAGATATCTTGGGTTACATCAACAAATTCCCCTTTAAGCAACTCTTCAATGAAGAGGCGGAGACACGGGGAAATAGGGCAGAGCTGATCTCCTCCTTTCAAACTCTAGACCTTGAGACCCTGTAATGCATTGCAAACAAAATCAAATCTGGCTCACCAGCAGACTCCTGTCCACCCAGGATCTTTAAACTTGCACTTCCAGTGATCGAGGGAGAAATTCTCGCCATGGTGAACCTCTCGCTGGAAACAGGGAAGGTCCCCCGGAATTTTAAAGAAGCAAGAGTAATCTCCCTACTCAAGAAGACAGGAGCTGACACTTCTAATATGAAAAATGACAGACCTAGATCCCAACTCCCTTTCCTTGCCAAAGTCATGGAACAACATGTCCTGCAAACTCTATCCAGGCTCATGGAGGACAACCAACTCCTTGGAGAAAGGCAGGCAGGCTTCAGAGCTCACCACAGTACGGAGTTGGTGATGCTGTCAGTACTTGATGAAACCAGGATGACATGTGTCCTGGTCCTCCTTGACCTGTTGGCAGCTTTTGACACGGTCAATCGCTCTCAACTCCTGGAAAGAATCCAGGACATAGGTATTGGAGGGGCAATCCTCCAATGGATTACTTCATTCCTGACAGACCGCACCCAAAAAATCCAGATGGGGGACTGGGTGTCAGTGAGGGGGTCTATTCCCTGTGGAGTCCCCTCGCCTGTTCAACATATACCTCGGACCATTAATAAAGGACCTAGCCCTGATGGACTGTCAGGTATTTAACTATGCGGATGACACACAAATCATTTTACAAATAGAAAATACCCCACAGGCCCACACGGGGGAAAAGACATTCTAAGATTTGTGGTAAAGTGGATGACAGCCAATTCACTCATGGTCAACCCAGATAAAACTGAGTTTCTGGCTGTCATCAATGATAGCAGCCCTTGGAACCTCCAGTACTGGCCACACAAGCTGGGAGATACTCCGTCCCCAGCTCCGGTGGTAAAAAGTCTGGGCATTAAAATAGATGCCAAACTCTCATTGGCCAATCAAGTATCCACCATGTTCGGGACTTGTGTTGGATTACTCAGGCAGTTGAGGGAAATTATCCCCCATCCTCTCCTTCTCAACCATGCGGACAGTGGTGGCTGCCATGATCCTGGCCCGTCATGACTATGGGAACTCGCTTTACATTGGACTTCCCGACTCACTACTGGGTAAAATCCAGGTGGTGATGAACGATGCTGCCAAGCTAATCTTCAAGCTACCAAGGCGCACTCTGGCATCACCCCTATTGCAACAATTGCACTGGATACCCATCAAGCAGAGGGCTAAATTCAAAGGCCTCTGCATTACACATAAGGCCCTATATGGACAGGCACCTAAATATATCAAGGAACGCCTGGTGGAATACGGCTCCTTCCGCACACTAAGATCCTCCACTGAGTACCTTCTAAAATGTCCATGGTTCAACTACACCACTAAAGGCGGCCAAGCCTTCTCTGTCCTTATCCCGCAACTACGGAACAGGCTGCCTGGTCAGCTCCGATCCGAAATTGCCTCCTTCCTTTCAGGAAAAAACTGAAGACTCTATTATTTACAGAAGCCCGGGCATAGCACTCCCCCCTCTGTGATACAACTCCCCCCTGAGACTACCGCTGATATTTTTGCAGCGCTTAGAGACCTGCAGGTATTAAGTGCTCTACAAGTCAAAATTAACAATAACAAGGAGGTAACTTACGCCACATATTACAAAATAAACTCATAGGGTGGGAACGACAACAAACATGGCAATATCAAAATTACCATTACAATAGACTTTCCCTGGGTGGGATAATCCTTCCCTTTATGTCCTTAATAGAATTAAAATTCTTAACATGAATGCTAGAAATGTTTTCATTTTAAGTCAGGACCAGAGGCTCAGATTATAGTTATTCAAAGCTAATCACCGAGGCCACATCCACAATGGGTTTACAGTAAAAACGCTTAAAGGTAGAATCTGAGGACCAATCAGCAGCGCCTATGATGTCCTCAAAGCAAGAACCCTCATAAAAGACTTTGGGCCCCATTTATGAAAAGAGTCAGATCGCTGGGGGAAACCAGCGATGCAACACTTTTCAGTGTGCCATCCTTGCAACACCATGGATGCACCGTATTTACTGTACGACACTCCATATCGCAAGGATTTACAGATACGTCAGTGTTCCTGACGTATCCGTAGGTGCAACATTGACGCATGACTGGAGTGTGTCAGAAAACAGACGTAACTCCAGCAATGTGTCCTTTCACATGGGGGAACCCCATGTGAAAGGGCCGGCATCAGTCTTACACCTGCGGTGAGGCAGGCGTGAGGATTTGAAGCAGTGGCGTCATAGAAGTGGCATAGTGAAATCTAATTGATTTCAGTGCGCCACCTCTACGACCCTTTTTGCAGGGGAACGCCCACACTGCATACATTATACCTGACACAGGTATAATGTAATGTGGGGTTTACAAAGTAACACACATGCTTAGATGCGTGACTTTGTAAATATGTCGCAGTGTGGCGCATATTTTATGCCACCGGTGCGTCACAAAATGTGACGCACTGGTGGTGCAAGGACCTCATAAATAAGCTCCTTTGATGCTATAGCTCTCCTAACAGAGTTTGCACCAAACTTGCTCACATCCACACCAGCTTCAGTGAGCAACCATTTTTTACCCATAATGCTAATGTTGCAGAGGCCCAGGCCCAAAAGACTTCTGCAATGCAATCCTCAACTGCCCAGATGGATCACACAGGAGCAGTTGGATCACCAATTCATAAGCCTTAAGACATTGAACAACACAACTGTTGATTATCTAAAAAACTGAGATAAGAAATCCATTCGGAAACTTTACTTGTTACACCTGTGATCTGAAAAGAAAGTCCTTGCGGAGTAAAACCTCTATCTGCATTGTTGAGAGCTTTCACACTGGAGACTCTGCAGCAAGAAATGAGGCAAAGCAGAACAGCCAACTTGGCCGATAACTGTTTATGAGAAATAAGAGAATTCTCTGGCTAATTCCGCAAGCAAAGCAGTACCACATCTACATCCCACAGATGAGAATAACGAGGGATAGGAGAGTTGGAAAGGAGGATTCCCTGCATGAACTTGCAAACAAGCAGATGTTCACTGCTGGGCTTACCCCCAGGGGCAGGTGACGGGCGGAAATGGCTGAATGAAAGTTATGTAGAGACCTCTAGGCCATTCCACTGCTGCAAGAAGGAGAAAAAATTAATGGGATAAGTCTGCCCCACGGAATCAACTTGTGAATTGCACTAACTAACCCATCAACACCAAACTCACTTGTAATGTTTACCAGTGTTGGAAGAGAAAGACTGGGAGACAAAGAACTTAGCCTGCTGCAAAAGGCCAGGCAGACCCCAACATCTCCTGAAAGACTCCAGGCCATGAGCCGAAGAGAACCTTGCAGCACCAGAGGATGAGGACTTCCCAAGGGATCCGTCAGGAGGTCCGGTAAGTGGGGAAATTGAACTGGAAAGTCGTATGAGAGGTCCATCAAAGTCAGAATCCACAATTGGATTCTCCAGATATGGGTCACAAAAATTAAGCTCACCCTCTGAAGCAGCACTTGAGTCACCATAAAAGGAATCATCAGAAATGGGGGAAAGGATTACAACAATCCCTGTTTCCAATTCTGAAGAAAGGCATCTATTGCCAAGGCAAGAGGGTCCGGCCTTCAGCTGAAAAACTGTGGAAGTTGAGAATTGAGACGTGAAGCAAACAGATCGATCTGACAAGGACCCCATAAGAGTTGAAGTCAGTAAAAGAGAAGAGGATGGAGCTTCCAGTCACTTGGATCCCGCAGGAACCTGGAGTTACAGTAGGCAACCATTTTAGAGTGGCCGGGCAGATGCTCCACAATCACAATGCTCTTGCACACCAGAGTTGCGAGCAGAGAGGAGAGGAGAGGAGGTGTCAGCGGAGTCAGCGGAGGAAGAAGCAGAGGAAAAGCAGCTACCGCTACCGCTACCGCAACCGTGATAAAAACGCTGTAGGAGTCCCGGAGTCTGTATTCCCGCTACAAGGAATTTGGCGGCGAAATAACGGAACCGGCGGATCTTCCGCTTCCAGTCAGCTCAGGTGAGATCACCCCCAGAGACCGCAATCTGCAAAAAAAAACAAAAACCGGAGGGGAAACCAGTGGGAACGCGTTATTTCATCTCGGACCCAGGTTCCCTGGACGCCCACGCCCCGGTGAGGTTTACAGCGGCGGGGTTATAACGGCGGACAATTGCATGCTAAGTGTGACAGGGGTCAGCAGAGGCTCAGAGGCTCAGCGGCTTTAGTCCTCAAGCTCTCTCGGCCCTATACAAGCCTCATACAAACTCCCTATAGCTAGCTGCCTGTCTGTCTGAGGTTCAACCCAGTGGTAGCTACTCGACTACCTGACGAAGTGGGATTTTTCTAGCACTGGGGTGGCAACAGTCCGAATGAGATCAGGAAGGATAAGGGAAGAGATGCCGCCACTCCCATCCAAATCCAGGCGGGGGAGAGAAAAAAAGCAAACCCACGCCCAGCCTAGCTCAGTGCCTGCGCTTATCAGCTGGAGTCAAGAGCAAGACCGCGGGCAAGACTTAGCAATAGAAACAGTGCAAGAGCAAGAGCTTGGTAAGGGTATGAAGCAGTGCTTTCCCATCACCACCAAGGCTACTTGTTCCAGCCAGCCCAAGATATACACAAAGTTTCACTTCCTAAAAGACATTGGGTCAGCGCTGTACTCTAGCAACGCCGCACTCACAGGATTGCAATCACCCATGCTGCCTACGCAACTTAACGTTTCAGCTCAAGTCCACAAAGAGGATTCATATCAGGATAATCAACCAACTAAACAACTGACAACCACCTTTATACCACAAGAAGGGCCTATTATGGCTCAACTGGACATCACTTCTTCCACACCAACAGAGACCCAAGGGCCAACGAGTAAGAGGCCAAGAGCAAGCGTGAGCCACCAAGGGCGGTCTCTAGGGTCGCTAAGGGCTCAGCCCGTGGCTCAAGCACTTAAACAACTCTCAGAAATTGTGGAAGCCCCAAAAACAACGCAGAAGGATGGTGTGAGTCCCGGGAAATACTCTGTTAATGAACACGATACAGTGACCACAGAGACCTCAACCGGAGAGAAAGAAGAATCAAAGAGTGCAGCAACTACCACTGGCCACACTAGTATAAACAACAGCTCATACTTTGGTAATCTCACTGACGTTAGCACCAGTCTTAGCACGGGTAATGATTTGGGAAGGGGTACCCCAAGTGGAAATTCAACAGCAAAGCCCTCCCTAAATTCACATCCAACAAACGAACTGGAGGGCCTAGGGCCAACATACACAATTTTGATTGGGGAAAGAAGGATGACCATGACCACGACTGCGACACTGACTAATACGAGCAAACTACAATTAGATCCTCAAGAGCATGGGCAGGACTACAACAACTCGGAGGTCTACCAATCAAACCCAGAATACGCACTTGAGCAAGGGCAGGCCAGCCCCCAAATTTCCTCTAACAACCCAAGCAGTATAAATCAGACGAACCTCATCGTCAACGATTCTGAATCGGCAAAGGCACAAAACATCAGCACTTGGGATTCTTTACTGAACACAATCCAATTGGCCGTCAACGCCTTGCAATTTCAATCAGAAAAAATGGAGATTCAGATAACACTCCTGAACACTCTGGCTGTTTTCACCGCTGGCATAGACGAAAAACTGGGTAACTTAAACAGCCTGATCATAAGAGCTCAAACAACCTCTAATCTCAAATGCAATTGCGACCAGGTTGTCGAAAAACTATCTACTTTACCCTTAATGCTTAATAGCATGCTATCAGAGATCAAAAATGTAACAACAAGAGCAACTGTGACAAATACACAACACATGTTGGCGGTCTCAAACAACGCGGAGGGACCTGAAACCAACTGTCTGGCAGAAGCTCTACAGCAGGGCAATGTCACTAAGGCAAAGGCAAAGGCTACCTCTACCGTCCTTAAAAATGGCGATGATTTAAAACTAAATGCTAAACAGCGCCGCAACCTAAAAAGGAAAGGTCGGAATCAAAAGTTAGAAAAAAGCTCGTCTTCCTACTACCCCATCTTCGTCTATCCGAACGATAGTCACGCCAACAATGAAATCATTCCAGACACCACAAGTAATCCATCAACATATGATCTTTCTCCTGTGAATATCTTAGAACAATTCCCGGAACCTGAAAGTACTCAAAATCCGTCACTGTGCACATGCACATACGTAAACAAAGACAAGCCAGACCAAATAACAACCACGTCAATCTCACAACAAGAAGCAGGGGGAAGTCAAAGTGACTCAACTGACCCAAAAACTATAAAAAATCCGGTGACAACTCAAAACAAACAACAAAAACAGAGCTCAGGCCAAAATAGTTCACCATGGATAGCCCAAAACAAATACATGCGATCAAAAGCAAAGGGCAGTCCTCTGCGTGCATCTATACAGGACAATCTAACTCAACATAACCAGAAACCAATACAAAATCAAGGGGAAAAAAGGGACGCCCAGGGAATGGAAGCTAGGCCTGATAGGCTAACGCAGGCGCTATCACCAACTGAGTATCAGCACCAGGAGCAAGCCAACGAATGAACCAGTTTTAGGCTAACGGACAACAAGGCACAGTCCAGATGGGGAAGTTTTACACACATAAACGCCACACAAAGAACTCCTGAGCTACCCTTAGGGAATCACAGAACAGAGGCTATAAGCAATAAGAGGGAAACTCAGTACAAAGCTATAATCAGCAGTCTGTTTCAAACTAATCAAACAGACAGAACAAACCCATCATACCCGGAAACACAAGAACCAATGCAAGAGCCAACAGTTCTGGTTTTTTATCCAACATACGTCTCTCGGGGACCTCAGGACACACTTAATCGTGGCAACATCTTAAAATTATGTAAAGCAATTCCAACTTTAGCTGTGATAAGATCAATGGATTTAATATCCATAGAGTTTGTAAACACCAACAATCCTCAACCCATGGAAGTAACAAAAACAACATGGACCTCTAGCAAAACTGCAAAACTAATCCTGGCTGAACTACATGTCTTCAAAAAATGGGGTATTGAGATACTCCCATTTCAAAACCCGGCATACCCGGAACCACTAATAGTCGCTAATGGCACAGGTCAACAAGCAGATGATACACCACCAACCAGTATCCTCAAGGGCGCCCATGGGAGATCTCGTCAAAGGAGTATTGACGACTACAGGCACCAACAGGTATTACCATCACAACCACGGGTTCCAACACATCAGGTTCGCAAAATGGAAGTAATATCACGCACCATTAAAAGACACACAGAGCAGGATTGACCAGAGCAACAAGTGATAACATCAGGCCTTAAAGTCTGTTCCTGGAACATAAACGGCCTAGCTGCAAAAATAACTGACCCAGACTTTTTAAATTACATCAAGGAGCATGATATAATACTACTCCAGGAAACTTGGCTCACGACCCCGATACAAAAATTTAGGGATATACGTGCCTCTCTACACCGGCAATAAGGTTCGGAAGATTTGGTCATAGTTCTGGTGGGCTGGCCACTTATGTTTCAACAACCCGCATATCATCAGTAACAACGATGGATCTAAACTCAAATACATTTATAACAGTGAAAACTCCAATTCACATCGAGGATAAAGAAACTGAGGTGATCTGGATAAACTCATACATTCATCCCAAACGCAAAACAAAAGACGCCACAGAATTAGTGAAACACGTGACAGAAATTTCCACGGCACTGGAGAATCCTCTGATAATTTTGACTGGGGATTTTAATCAACATCTTATAGGCTCTGCCCAGGGACATGAGGTAGTTCTGCAAACAGGTCTTTATAATATCCCTAAACAACACGTTCCACAGCAGAATAAGAAGAATCGAAGTAACAACCATCTATGAGATGATTTGGAACATTTAAACCTGCGTGCATTAAATGGCAGATTCCCAGACGACATTCCACCTGTAGCCTCATACTACTCCTCAACAATCAGTTCAATCTTGGACTACACCTTTGTAAATCTTGCATTTTTTTAATACATTGGTGGATTCAGAATGGGGGATAAAGGAGACAGTGACCATCACCCACAAGAATTCAACATAACCTGCACAGCATCAAAAACAATCATGTCGGAAGCAACCCAGGAGATTATTCACACCTCTAATATACGGAGGATTAAATGCACAACAACAAATTTAGCTACCAAAGCTGATGCTGCAATCCAACTCTTCAACAAACTAGCTGATAGCCCAGGAAATCAAATAGGAATCTGGGAAAAATTCACCGACACACTCACAAGTCAACTAGCAATAAAAAATAATAACAAGCGGGTGCTACAGACGACACGAAACAAGAACAATATCTCGAAAAAAACCTGAGTAGAGATAAAGTCTCTTAAAAAAACAATAAACGCAGCTCTGCGCAACCTAAGACACTCACCGTGGAATATTTTTCTTCGAATAAACTTAAAAGAGCAAAGGTCTAAATTGAAGGAACTGAAATGGCACATCAAAAGAGACTCTGAGAATGATCACTGGGCAAAACTACTAAGCGATATAAAATGCAATAACAGCGGTCGATTCTGGAAAACAGTTAACGGAATCATCCGTCCATATCACACCGGAATTGGGTCTAACATAACAGAATCAACATGGATGAACTACCTATCAAGCCACTTCAACAACCCCACTGAAACACCTGTCAATTATCAAACAAGCATTTCTATGTCACAAGAACATACCAGCCAGACCTCAATCGACCAGAGCAACCAAGAACCTGAATACAACGAAAACAGCCGACTAGGTGTCACCAACTATCTCCCCCTGGTAACAATAAGAAAGCAAATCGCAAAAGGAAGGAGAGATGGAGCACCAGGCACAAATGGCATTCCCCTGGCATTCTACAAAGCTAAGTCCGATGCCTGGGCGGAAATTTTCCACCTTTTATTTACGGACATCAGGCGGTTGGAAATAATACCAGAACTTTGGAAAGGATCAATTATAGCACCAATCCACAAAAAAGGGGACAAGGCTGATCCTAACAACTATCGCCTAATAGCTTTAATTGACAATGAGGCAAAATACTTTTCAGGCACAATACTTGAAGATCTAACAACCTGGGCAGAGGCTAGCCTCGCTATACCGTGGAATCAGACTGGGTTCCGAAAATCAACAAGTACCATCACCAACATCCTTACACTATCCCTAATAATCTACGCAGCCAAACCCTTCAAGCAACCATTACATCTGTGCTATATCGACTTCAGTGCTGCCTTCGACAGCGTGGACAGTGGCAGACTATGGAGGAAACTAGATCAATGGGGTGTACCAGCGCCTACGGTAAATATGCTGAAGCTTTTACACACAAATACCTGGGTGCAGGTGAAACTAGGTGATGGTAGCCACATCTCTAAAAAAATCTACACCTCAAAAGGCTTGAAACAGGGTTGTGTGCTTGCACCAACCTTGTTTAATCTATATCTGGCCGATCTGCCAAAAGTACTCAATGCCTGTAACTCTCATGCCCCGCGGTTTGGCGGGACTGCACTGTCCAACTTAATGTATGCAGACGACGTAGTCCTGCTTAGTCATACACACGTTGGATTACAGAACCTCCTGACGGCGATGCAGAACTACGCCGAAGAGAACAACCTAAGGATAAATCTGCAAAAAACATGGACGATGACAATCGAAAACAACAAAATGACACGTCAGAGAAATTGGTTCCTCGGTAACAGAAAAATTGATGGGGCAGATGAGTATAGATACTTAGGAGTAATAATAGACAAATGAGGCATGTTTAAATCCCAGATGAAGGAAAGAAGAAAGGGCATGTTAATGGCCATAACCCTGAAAAATCTCGCTCACAAACTTCCGGGGCCGCTTCTGACCCCCTTACTAAGGGTAACCCAGGCGAAATTTCTTCCCACAATTGCATACGGCAGTGAAGCAATGCGGGGCAGAGACGCTAAGCAACTAGACATCCTTCAGGTCAAAGCCTATAAACAATTGTTCTGTCTTCCGAACTACACCTCTCCAGCCCAGGTTAGGTTGGAGTTCGGGCTCCTGCGACAAGATCTCGCTAGACAGGGTGCATATATCATCTGTTGGTTTAAGATCAAAAGCTCTCTGTCCCACATGCTTAACAGTCTGGTGTGGCAAGATCTGCAGCACAGAGATACGTCTCAAGCCAGAGCTTACCTTCAGTCAGCCCTGGAATATACTAAATTACAGGAACTCTGGGACGCCCAAATTGGATACTACGCTTTTAAAAAACTGGCCTGGAAGGTGATTAAAACAGCGTCGTTGATAGAAGATAAGGCAACCTTTTCCAATAGAGCCCACGCCTGGATGACTCTAAATACATATAAGACACTGTCCCCACAAACATACTCTAATCAGGGGTACTCCAGAGCAGTAAAGATGAGTTTTATGAGGTTCAGACTGGGAGTTCTGGCTTGTGCCCAACATCTTCCGCCATGGCAACGGCTGATAGGACAAGACTCCTGCAGCTTGTGTAAAGCTAAGCAAGGTGACATATTACACTTAATCTGCCTATGCAAAAATATGGCTCAAGACCGGCAGAAACTCCTAAAAAACCTATTCAACACAAAGGGTA
Organism: Triturus cristatus; assembly: GCF_964204655.1. Lineage (NCBI taxonomy): Eukaryota > Metazoa > Chordata > Amphibia > Caudata > Salamandridae > Triturus > Triturus cristatus. The sequence continues at coordinate 707,743,015 of NC_140594.1, read as the reverse complement.
TCCGAACCAGGAGACAAGCGGTACTAGCCTGTTTTAATCCAGAAAACACTCAGCTAAACTGTCGTCTAGTAAAATTTCTAACGCTTGCTGAACAAAACCGGCTAAAAAGCTTGGTAACTGACCAAACAATCATCAATGCTCTTCCATACTCTGAAGGAGACATGGACCCGTCTCAGTCAGACTTCAAGGTATCAACACCTACTTACAACGGGATTATGCCACAGCAAGCGCCCACGCTGGAATCAGTTTAGACTGTGTTGAGGGGCATGGAAGATTTGCTACATCCCCAGTCACAAGAAAGATCCTTTGCGCGAACTAAGAACTTGCCAGCTCACTCCTCTGTTGCTGCTCACAAACGCTTTTTAAACTTACATTTTTTGTACATAATTTACATCGTCTATAACTAAACTGCAAACGTGTATGTTTTAACATTAAGTTAATAGCACGACGGCACTTTAGAATTAATCTCAGGTAACAGCCTAATTTTATTGACAAATTGGCAATTTGTACAAGGGAACGGCTCAAAACCTAATGAAAAAAGTACCTGTTTTATAACACTTTTTTAACTGATTTTATTGGTATCACGCATTGTTAACAAATGTCATATTGTTATGGTTTTAAATAACTAAACAATACATTTATATTACTTACTTACTTACTTACAATGCTCTTGCACTGGAGGCAAAAGTGCCAGAAGTACTTGGCAATCTCTGCCAGCAAGCAAGATCTGGTGCTCCCCAGTTTGTTCGCATAGCGCACGATGGACACATTGTCCATCTGCAGAAGGATGCAGCTCAAGGACTTCAGGGAAGACAGCTCTCTGATGGCAAAGGAGCCTGCTAAAAGTGCAATTGGAGCTCCTCCCTTGACTAACGTCTCCTGGTGTAGATCGAGCAGCAACGGGCTCCTAAGGCCCATCTGCTTGCATCTGATTCAACGTAATCGAGGCACCGATACTTGAAGGTGGATACCGACGTTGTGACATTTTGCACTACAAGAGATGAGGAGGGTCGGTTGTAATATTTGCCGAACATTGGAAGCAAATAGCTTTCCATACGGATATCTTCGCCTAAGAACCTTGTGGGTTGGAATTATCATCACAATTGAAAAAGATCAGGACAAGGGACAGTTGAGCCTTGAAAAAGTTGCGGGACTACTTTCCCATTGTGGCGACGAAACACATGTTGGCTGGCTAAGAACTTGTACGAATAAAAAGGAAAAAAGGGGTAAAGAATGAAAGAAAGGAAGAACCACATTACTGTGTTTTTTGGAATTGCGTGTACTTTTGCATGTTACTGCTGTTTTGTCTTTCAAATAGAAAACGTGTGCTGGGGATTGTAATCTGATTCAATAATGACATTAGACAGGGAGCCCGAATATTGCCCTGCCATTCCATGCTTCCATATGGCATAACCACAATTCCATCTCTTCCCTGATCTCCTGGGACAGAGGAATCATGTCCTGGTAGGACAAACCTTTCCTGAGGTGATGAATCTTGAGGTAATTGGAGAGCCTAGTAATGTAGGGTCCCCATAAATATGGTCTGAATAGAGGAGGCAAGAAGGCCCACCTCTCGAGTGATCTGCCGCAACGAGACCCAAGTCTTGGACAACAAATATCTCAACTCTTGTTTGATGTCTTTGTTATTCTGAGGGGACAACAATAACTAGCAGAGATACCATCTATCTTGGGAGCAGATGGAGGTGCAGCGACAGGGAGCCAGTCGGAGGACTGTCAGTCCCTTACATCAATGAAGAGAGAATGGGTCAGGATTACCCTACACAGGGCCCTGATGACTGAATATTTGAGGGCCAATATAGCACCTATTGGCTTACTCATCAGAAACTCCCCACGGATCTTCCTTGAGGATGACACATTCAAGATCGAATGGTCCCAAATATCATGGAAGTGTACCCGTGATCTACTAATATCGATAATCAACACAGCCAAAAGACTAGCTGACGAACTTCTATGAAGGATACAGACAGCAGAAAGCACTTTGAAGAGTGACACTTCACAGACAAGCTTTAAAACAAAGCTTACAGAACTCAACCACAAAATAGCAGAACATAAGGAATACCTTATGAAACAAAAAGTAGTCAAACTACATAAAGACATCCGCAGATTTGATAAGGAGAAAGTCTATCCATACTTGAAACAGGATTTTATTCCCCCAGATTCCAATGATGGTTCGGACGCAAGTTCCAACTCCTCCAGGAGGGGCCTGTCCAGCAATAGCGACTGCAGCATAGAGAACTGGAATAATAACTACCCAAGGAAAAGAGGCTGCCAGGGTTTCCATGGATTCCCTGTGCCCCACTACCAGGGCCCTTCATACTGGCAATACCCCATGTTTCCTCAGGGCCCACAACCGTTTGGCCGCCCAGGCCCACAACCCTTTGGTCCTGCAGGCACGAGACAGCCTTTTTTAGGCAGAGGTTGGGGCAAAGGGCGAGGGCGAAGAAGAGGCAATCAGCAAGACAAGAGGGTACAATGGGAGGAACCACAACAATACACAGTGGAAACCCGGAGTGTTACCAAGAAGAGAACCTGATTGTTAACCTGTCTCCTAAAACCCTGATGGAGACCGAACACAGGGTCTTACAAAAAGGATTGGGATTTGTACCCACTCCCACGGAAGATAAATTCAAACAACAATGTGAATTTCAGCGATTTTTTCGCTAAGTACGGCTTAGAGCCTTCTTTGACGGCATACCTTCCCAGGAAGTCAATGACTCGGGCCTACATAATCCCACCACTTTCACTCCCAATAACAGTATGGTGCCGAACGAGGTCATCACATTCGAACAAGCTGTCCTCAAAGACTTACAGAGGGCATCTAACAATATACAAGCCTGCAACATTACCAGTGAAGAACTGCTGGCAGTCTCCGCTCTGTCTAACGACACCTCGATCACAATCAAACAAGCCGACAAAGGCGGGCCAGAGTAATTATGGCCACCACTGATTATGATACTGAATGTCTGAGACAACTGAGTGACCGGCGGTATTATACTCCCATCACCATCAATCCAGTGACACGTCTCAGCACCACCATTACCACACTGATCTTTGAGGCAGAAACACAAGGTTGGATGAGCAAGAACGAGGCTGACTTCCTTTTGAAAAAAGACCCTAAGACCCCCTATTTCTATATCCTACCCAAGATACACAAGGGGGTCACACCAGTACCGGGTCGCCCCATTGTATCTGGGATAGACTCTATACTCGAACCGCTGTCACAGTTCTGTGACCACTTTTTGCAACCATTAGTGAGACAAATACCACCCTATATACAGGATACCACTGATGAATTACGCTTGATCTCTGAATTTAAACCAACTAACAACATCAATCTCCTCACCACACTAGATGTTGAGGCTCTCTATACTAACATTCCCGAGAGAGCTACCCTAGATGTGATGGAGGATGTTCTCATCTCTACGGCTTGGGAATCTAACACACCACCCAGCTTCATCCTTGAATGTGCATCCTTGGCCTTGACAGAGAACTTCTTTGTGTTCAAAGGGCAGTTATACCACCAGACACAAGGTACTTCGATGGGGAGTACCTTCGCCCCTAGTCTGGCCTGCCTGTATATGGCATCCTTTGAGGGTGAGCAGATCCTCCTTGACTCAAACCCTTACCGACCGAACATACGTCTATGGAAAAGATACATAGACGACATCTTGATCTTTTGGGCTGGTGATTTGACATCCTGCCATGATTTCTGTGCTTGGATCAACACACTTAACCCGTATCTGAGATTCACGAGTACCACCTCTCAAAACCAGATACCATTCCTAGATCTTATGATCAGACTCGAACAGGGGAAGCTGACCACTACAATGTACAGAAAAGCAACAGACCGCAATAGTCTGTTGCTTTACGGCAGTCACCGTCCTCATGCTTTAAAAGAGAACCGCCCCTTTGGACAGTTTTTGAGGGTGAGAAGGAATTGCAGTGAAATTGCGGACTACAAAAGAGAGTCCGAGATATTGGCCAAAAAACTTGCTGCACGGAACTATCCGCTACGTAGCATTGCCCTGAGTAGAAAGAGAGCCAGAAACAACAACCGGAAAGCGCTCCTTGAACAGAGAAGCAAGACCCCCAGTAACACCCTTACCTGTGTAACCACCTTCACTCCAGGGTCTAATGAACTGAGCAAAGTGATCAAAAAACACTGGGGGATACTCAATACTGGTGCCATGACACTGGATCTCCCGCGTTTTGCTTTTAAGCACTCACGCAACTTGAAAGATATGTTGATCTACACCAGACCCAAGACAACGATACCAACCATCCAAAGAACTTTATGGGACTTACCCCCGGTCAAGGGACATTATCCCTGTGGGTCATGCACAGCTTGTACTTTTACCTCCATATGTAAATCAATCACTTTCACTACCGGTTTCACATGGGAGTTACGGGCTCATACCAATTGCAACACAACAAACTGCATTTACTTGCTTACCTGTCCCTGCAATTTACATTATGTTGGGATGACCACCCGCATCATCAAAACACGCATTGCGGAACATCGGAGTAACATCCGTTGTTAAAGGACAACACCAAAATGTGCTCCCACTTCTTGGAGAAACGCCACTTGCCTGACTCACTTAAATTGGTGGTGTTAGAAACCGTCACTAAAATTACCAAACACGCCCTCTTTCTCAAAGAACAGCGATGGTTACATCGATTATCCCTGCACATCCAAGGTCTTAATGATGATATACCATGGAATACATTAAGGGTATAAAACAACCTGTGGTCATCTATTGATGTAATACCAGTAAAGACCGAATGTCTCCTTACATATGAGAACTAATAGACTCAACGACCTTTATGAGCCACACGATCTAATATGGTTCCCTGCATGACTGTCCAAGAAATACCATGCACTATAACTACCATAATCACTCTATTTAACCTAGCTTACAGACCTCTTCTTATAGCCATTAGGCGATTGTATGATATTTAAGACACCTCCCTCCAGCATGTTTTGACTTTAATTCAAATGTCCCCCCTCTAATGTGGTACTCCACACATCTATTACAGCAACACCATGCAGTCTGACTACCATGAATTTCCATATACACGCAGGTCACAGCCTGTAGTTCACTTCCTGAGCTATGAAGGTACTGTGTAATAGAAAAAATCCTTTTTAAAACACCACATTTAAGCATATTCTGAATTTGTAAAACAATGTTCCCCCCCCCCCTAAGTGGAACGCCACCACACGTGAGCAGCATTAATCAGAATACAAGCTATTTACTTAAAATACTACTCAAAGATGTCTGCCATACTCGTTACTAGTCCACTATACATGACCCCTTTCCAAGATGGCTGCCCCTCGAGTGAGCATTCTAGACTTGCAACCCTTTTTAATTCCCCGCCTCCTGGAAGAATGCGGTAGGCTCAAATACATGACAGACCTACACCACTCTACCACCCGGACCCGGTAGGAGTGGGTAGGTCGACAGCTTTGTGTGCACAACACAAACGTGAGTACCTCGCAGAGGACGGGAACCTGTCACTGAACTGCTATATATACGGGGGTTCAAACTATAAATGATAATTATTTTAACGTCACCCGTCCTTATTTGATACCAAACGCATAGTCTGTGGGGGACCCACACGGTCTCGCTGATAGTCAGAAAGTTGTGTATCTGCTAAACTACTCCGCAGGACATTACATACACGCTATGCCTGCCCCTAGGGGACCTCCAACTCCATACTCGGGTCTGAGAATTAGCGCACCCCCGGTTAACTGCCTTTTGGAGTGATGCGAGGGGTCAGAACTTTCACTTACTTTCCAACCATGTTAAGGGTTCTGCAGTACGACACATTCCCGTTCACACTAATTTTGTAACCCCTTGTCTTCATCTGACACCAGACAGGATTATTTTAATTCGGTGAGAACCAGCGCTACACTGCATTACTAGCCACCATTTTCATGACCTATTTAATGGACAAGTCAGGAGATAACTGCATTGCAATAAATAGCCAAACGGGGAACAGAGCAAACGAACCATGCCTGCTCCATTCCACCAGGAGCACGCAACAAACATAACATATCATTCGTTATTTGTCATTTTGATTGAACTCCTGGTCCACTACACCGGTGTGCCTCCTACTACCTTGCTCTTCATGGCCACATATTATCCTGATTCACTGCTTTTATTGCGTGCACCAGATTACCAGTCGTGACGCTTACCAGATTGTATTTGACTCTACATGCATTACTCCACAATGGAGTTTTCATTACTATAGTTGACAGGGGAGGATAGATCATGAATGAATGTGTTGTTAAACATGATCCGACATGAAGGTTGATGTTAATGTCAATGTTAATTGGGATTTCTATAGCGCATTATCACCACTGGTCTCTAAGCGCTTGAGAGAATGCCCAACTTTGGTACCATAGTAGGAAGTGTGCCCAGGATTGGCCTACATTGTGCCCCAGGCTTCGATAAACAGAAAGGTTTTTAGTTTTTTCCTAAATGGGAGGAGAGCGAGCTCCTTACGGAGCTCTGCTGGCATCTCATTCCAAAGTTGAGGAATCAAAGAGGAGAAAGCTCTACCCACCGTGGACAAGGTCGAGAAACGGGGGCAGACCAGCCGGCCGGTATCAGAGGAGCGCAGGGACTGTCCTGGCCTATAATTTTCCAAGTGTTCCTTAATATACATCCACGTATTGTCCTCCTCTCTCTCCCTCTCTTTTTTGTTCCTTAGTACATGGGGAACCCCTCTTGTGTTTAACCCTACCGGGTACTGAGAAACCTGGTTAGTGAATTATTCTGGGTAAGTCCCCGTTCGCTGCTACTCCCATGTGTGCCACATTAGGTGAAATTCTATGCTCGATCACCTAATATCTTCACTGTGTGGCACCCTGGTTTTTAATGGTTTTAACTGTCTTGATGCTCACAATATGATTGCAGAGAGATCACCACCCACACAGAAAATGAGAGCATCCACCTATTGCAACTGTATTACTCTGATCTATGTGATGTATTCTCTCCTAACCGGTAGTTCCTGTTCTACTAGGTACTCGACTATTAAGTCCGATGGTTGATGTGTTCTTTAGTTTTGAGTTGTAGATAGTTTTTTCACCCTCTGGTCCTGACGAATCGCCTGTAGATTACTCATGTTGGCGAGAAGCATGTTGACCCACTACTTATAAGAGCGCCACAACCTGAGACATTACCTCAGCCTTACGCCTTATAATTTCGTTTTTACTTAGGGTAGGAGACCACCTGATTAAAGTTTTTCTTAGGTACTCCCAACCCTATTTTATTTTCACTTTCAACATCTACACACACACAAGGCCCCCTCACCCGCACTTCGCCAAACGGCTGTTGCAAAAAGATCTCCGATAAAGAGCCCCTTTTATAGGGAGCCCGTCGGGTATTGCACCACCGACCCGACCAGGAGCAGCCCGATGATGAAGCATGACACCCGGCAGGGTGTATGAGGGCAACAATATTCAATACCATGGATTCCCAACTTTGAACCCCAGGGGTCAGGTTGGTTCATCATTCCCTGTGTTTCGGTCTCTCAAATCTATAGGTACAGCACAATCTTTTTGTTGAAACAACAATAACTGAGCCATCATCAAATCTATTTGGAAACCCAGGAACTCTAAAGAATTGGAAGGAATCAACATGAACTTCTTCCAATTCAGGCGAATCCCCAGGCATTGAAGGAGAGATATTGTCAGATTCATGTGTGACAGGAGACGGTCCCTCTCCTGGGCCAGGATAAGATTGTCTAGATAAATCATTAGAAGCACACCATGCACACGTAAGAACTCCACAACAGGCTTCATTAACTTGGTGAAACACCAAAGGGAGGATGATAGCCCGATGGGAAGAGCTGAATACTGATACCAGTGGGCCCATCACTGAAATTGAAGGAAGAGCCCGTGTCGAGGAAAGATTGGAACTAGCAGAGAGACATCCTTTAGGTTGAGTCGAACCATCCAGTCACCCTCCCAGATGAGGTCTCGTAGAAGCAGGATACCTTCCATTTTGAAATGACGATAACGCACCCAACTGTTGAACTCTTTGAGGTTTAGGACCAACCTTTGACCCCCTCCTCACTTGGGAACCAAGAAAATGATACTGCAGAAACTATTAAGGTGTTTAGAAGATGGGACTATGGCCTTTTTTCCCAACAGTTCTTAGATTTTGTTGTCGATAATCACCTGATTTGGATAGGGAAAAGACAGCTGGCAGGGAGCAACTTGCTGAGACAGAGTCTCATAAAATTATATCAGTTAACGCTGCACTATCTGGAGAACCTAGGAGTCCTGGGTGATCAGTGCCCAATGGTGGAGAAAGAAACGTAACCAACCCCTCAAAGAAACCTCTGATGGCGAAATCAGACTCATCTGTAATCGACAGCTGCGATCTGATGTATGCTCCAGCTCAGGAGCCACCTCAGCAAAGCCTGGGCGTGTAGAATCAGCAGCAGGTGGGATAGAAGGGGTACCACTGCTGGAGTGTTGCCAGGCAGAGTTCTGGCGATCATCAAATACTTGTAGGAAAGCATGGCCAAGCAAGCAACCTCTGTAGCGCCCTGCCCAAAAGGCCAACGTGAATACGCTCTTTAGGGATGACTGGGCTTTGTCAAGGACAGTGAATATGTTAATGAATTTACCCAGCTCCTTGACAAAGGAGTCGCTGAAGAATAGCCCAGTTGCGATGGGACCAGCCTTCACCGAGCCTCTTCCGAAAGCTTTAGGTCTATGCGCATAAGAATGGATTTCCTATGTTCTGTGGCTATCGCACAGTTAGCATGGCCAACTTGGCAAATGGCACGTTGGGTATACCCTGCAAGGACCTCGGGATCAATGGGAACACCAGATTCTTTGCTGTCCCCGCCAGCTCCAGTATTTTCTCTAAAGGGCATCTAGTAAGCAATTTTGGCCTGATGGCCAGGCCCTGTTAATACCCTTTCGTGTCTTTAGAGAACTGTTTAAGGAAAGTAGTCATGCTTGTGTCAACCTTTGGTGTGTCAGCCACTTTATCCTCCAGAATTGGGCGGGTAAATTCAGATCAGAGCCTAGCCTGAACCTCCTTATTAAACCCTTTTAAGAGGTGGGCATGCATGAATGAGGCTACTCCAAGACGTGGAGTTCAGTCATTAGATCTGGGGTGAACAATATTGCCTGGGTTAAAGTCCAGGAGATCAATCTGAGAGGTGTCTTGGAGTGAGTTGGGCATCAAATCAGTCCGTATCCTTTTGTAGGGGCCAGGAGTGATATTCAGGGAGGGAGATTGTGAAGGGGTGGAATGGGGGGGTCAGCATCCATCTGTAGCACTGTAGGGGTAGAAGGGGGTTGGGACCCTGAGGGCATGCTGAAGATTGCGGTCCATCATGAAGGATTGTGTGAGAGGAGCAAGTGTCAGAAGGGGACTATTTGTCATCTGGGGTGTTAGGGAGTGTCTTAGATGTACCTGGAGTTGAATTGAGATGGTGGGAATTATCGGACCGACTGTTCAGGGAGGAGGCTTATCGCGGCCTTAGCTTATAATGCAAAACTACGAACGAATTGATACCGTGGAGCAGTGGATACTGTGGGAAACTACTTACGAGACCGAATATTTATGTATATATATTAAGAATTGAATATTCTGGGGACGCGCCTCACCTGATTTGGTAACCGGACACGCCGTGAGGGGAACGGCTGGTGATTTCTAAACCTGCAGAGAGCCTCTCTCGTCCTGCAGCTATTTGCTCGCGCCAGCGCCGTGAGGGGAACGGCTCGCCCTACAACTACACTTCCCAGGGGGCATCGCGAGGCGCACGGAGAGCGTCATCCCAGGGCGCCAAGGCCTATAAACACGGAGGGCGCCTCCCGCTGCACGGGACGCGCCTCACCTGATTTGGTAACCGGACACGCCGTGAGGGGAACGGCTGGTGATTTCTAAACCTGCAGAGAGCCTCTCTCGTCCTGCAGCTATTTGCTCGCGCCAGCGCCGTGAGGGGAATGGCTTGCCCTACAACTACACTTCCCAGGGGGCATCGCGAGGCGCACGGAGAGCGTCATCCCAGGGCGCCAAGGCCTATAAACATGGAGGGCGCCTCCCGCTGCGCGGGACGCGCCTCACCAGATTTGGTAACCGGACACGCCGTGAGGGGAACGGCTGGTGATTTCTAAACCTGCAGAGAGCCTCTCTCGTCCTGCAGCTATTTGCTCGCGCCAGCGCCGTGAGGGGAACGGCTTGCCCTACAACTACACTTCCCAGGGGGCATCGCGAGGCACACGGAGAGCGTCATCCCAGGGCGCCAAGGCCTATAAACACGGAGGGCGCCTCCCGCTGCGCGGGACGCGCGCGGGCTAAGGCCGGGCAAAGGGCGGGCAGTTTGTGGCCGTTAGAGGCCGGAAGAGGCTGGGCAGGGCCACTACCCTAACACCTATAGGAGGCTGCTGAAGGTCTACTAAGGTACTGTGTTGAGCTTATTATATATGAGGGTGGACGCTATGCAAGTGCTGATCTGGGATCAGTAGGACATGGGCAGACCATTGTAAAGATCTACATAGACACCGGCAATATAGTAACACCGATATGTCTGCTAAAATCCGAACACGATCGGCAAAAGCGAACATTACGGACCAACTAAATCCTAGACAAAAGAGCAAATCATTAAAGACCCCGCCACATGCACCAGCGCAGCAGACGGCTATCGATAGAATGCTGCTCAAAGCCATTGGTGAAGTCTCCAGCGAAATCGCACGCACGGAGAGGCGGCTTTCACTAACACCCCAATTGAGTCAATTGATTTCGCCTCCTCCTATTCTACCACTGACAATTCAGGACTCGGTTTTGGAATCCCCAGTGACTGTCAGTTCCCCTGTACAGATATCCCCGGACAAGGGTTTAAATGCTAGGGGTAAAGGGGCTAACATACAAGCTGGAAAAAGGAAAGTGAATAGTAAAAAGAAACCTAGGCATAAAAAGGGTAGAGGTTGCCTGACCACTAATGACATAGAATCTATAGTGACTGAAGAAACAAGGGATCAAGCAATTGGCATACAGGTCCCCCCGGGTTGGGTGTCAAACATTATTAGCGACTTGAAGTTACATTTTGAGCAATTGGTTGATGCCCAGACAAAACAAATCCTGAGTAGGCTGGATAAAGTTGTGTCACTAGTAAAATTAAAGGGGGGGGGAGGTAGCAATACACTCTTAACCTCACTGCCCAGTATCCCAATCAGCGATACAGCGAGCACAAAGTCATCATCTGTACAGAGGGATAACCCAAATAAAGCTGAGTTATTATTAACAAAAAAGAACTCGCCCTCCACACCATTAGATAACCCCGTAGCAGGGCCTTCGAGTGGTTACATAGGACCCCCACCATTGCCTATTCCCAATATCCCCCATTGGTGTACGAAATAAAGACCCCCGCCAGAACACAACATCCGTTAACATCAGAGAGGCACCCTATACCAAAGTAGGCAACAAGGGGTTATGCTTAAATTTACCCCCAGAAGCGGCCCCTTATGTCATCATCCTCACAGGGGTCCCAGAGCTAAAACTCGGCCAAATAGAGATGCATGACGAGCTTAAAAACAAAGTCACGCACTGGCTGAATAAAAATAGGCCATTGCCAAGGGATGAACAGGGGGAAATCTTGCACGTAAGAAGGGTTAGGTGGATCGGGAATAAGGCAAAAAATAAAGTGGGAGATTGTGTGGTGATAGATTTTCGGGACTGTAGAACAGTAGACTACATATTAAACTGGGGCCCGGTAGTCGCTGGTAGTAGTATTAGCTCCGCACCCTTATGGTTTTTCTACGCCAATAATTCAAGTCCCCCGTCCAGGAATTGGGCAACCCAAGGCAGAGAGGAGGATTACCAGATTAGTAAGGATGTCCATGGCATAAAGTCATATGCCCCATCTAGGAATTATGGCGGACTAGCCCTGTCAAATAGGTTTGTTCCCCTCATGTGCATGGAAGAGTGGGACTGACTGCAAGGGGTGGAAGGTCAAGCTGATCAAATCGTACAGGGGCCGTTTTTTGAGCAATCCCCCCCCCATAGTCAAAGATCAAGACCACTCTAAACGGAGTAAATCAGGTCCTAGTCACTTGGGTGGGGAGAGGTCCCTGGGCAATATCATCGTAATTAAACACACATTGGATAACGTGGTGGGGGGTAAGGTAGGTGTGCAGGAGGGAAAGGATATCGAGTTGGAAGCACAGGTTTCCTCTCAATTACAATACGCAGAAGTTGCCCAAATTGAGTGTGTATTAAAGAAAGCCACCACTGAAGTAAAGGTTCCCTCTCCCAATACCCATATAGATTCACCAGGATTGGAATGGAAAGAGTGGATTGAAATGGTCTCCTGGAACATTGCGGGGCTAGCTTCCAAATTCCATAACCAGGAGTGGAGACAGTATGTTAGTAGATTCCGTGTAATTTGTTTACAGGAAACCTGGGTGGTGGACCATAATCCCTTTCATCTTGATGGGTATAAGTGTTTTTTTGTGCCCGCACGAAAAATGGCCCTGGGAAGACCAATGGGAGGGCTAATCACATATGTGGACTTACAGCTCGAAGGTGTGTGGACTGACCTACAGTGGAGCTCAGCTAATATACAAGCTATTGGGTTTGAAGGGAGGAAGATGAACATTGTTTTGATTAATGTATATAATGCTTTTGCAGGAAACGGGAAGAGCTCAACAATAGAAGACTTAGACAATTTATTGACTGAAGAGCTAGCGCAGAGGAAGACAGTAGTAGCCCCATATGTGATCCTAGCAGGGGACCTAAATTGTCATCTGTGTCCCAATCTAAGATGGATGGAGGGCGCCTGGACCGGTTGCACAGTTGAAAAAGGCCCACACCTCGAACATACCCCTGATGGGTTGGAGTTAGAGAGGGTTCTGAACAATCATGCACTTAGGCACACATGAGATTTGATGGGGCCTAAAGATGGTCATGAAATTACCCCAACATTTAAGGGAAGAGGGTATTGCTCCATTACAGATTATATAGCAGTTGCTATCCCTTTTGTGGATTGGATATATAAGGCTGGCATTGAATGGAGCATATTCAGTGACCACAACCCCCTAATTTTGAGGATTAAGAACTGGGCCCCATGTAATGACAAGAAAAGTGCTAAGGCAAACAGTACACTGAGGGCTACTGACCAAGGGAGAAGGCTCAGATGGGCCAGGGTGGACTGGGACGCCTTTTACAGATCCTTAATGGAGGACGGTAAAGAAATGATTGGGGTGTGTCTAGATCCCTCACTGGAGGGACCTATGGTGGTTAAAGCATTTGAGGCAATGACACTCATCATAGATGGCCTACTAAAATCCCCTGTGATAGGGCCAATGAAATGCTCTCCTAGATGGTTCAATAGAGATTGTTCTAGGGCCCACAATGAACTGAAAGAAAGCTTAAAAAAGGTCCCTAGAGACAAGGTGTGCATCGCACAATGTAGGTTAGCACACAAAAAAGCCATCAAATTAAGGAAACTGGCTCTTCAATCACAGACATGTGAAAACCTACGGGAGGCTGCAGACAGAAAAGATCCTAGGGCATTTTGGAAAATAATAAATAACCCTTGTTTCCAGGATGCGGTTGCACCGGAAATTGGTACTACCATTCTTCCGGAGCAATGGTTTGACCATTTTAAAGTACTGTATAATCATGCAAATGAGCAACCGAGGGGGGAGGGGGTAAACTGTCCATGGACAACAAATGTTGAATTTACGGTGGATGAACTGGTAGTGGGGATCAAGGGGCTGACGCAGAACAAGGCCCCATGCCCGGACGGCATCCCCCCGGATCTCTACCTAAGTAAAGTTGATCTTTGGGCACCTATCCTCACTAAAATAATAAACATGGCAGTCACCACAGGTATGACAAGATCCTGGTCCGTAGCCACAATAGTCCCAATCTTTAAAAAGAGAAAAAAGGATGACCCTCGGTGTTACCGACCGATTTCTCTAATTGATGTAACGGCAAAAGTTTTGGGGAGAGTTGTCCTGAACCGCCTTTTAGACTGGGCTGATGAACATCATATAATAACAGACTTGCAATACGGTTTCAGAACAGGAAGGTCAACCACAGACCAGTGTCTGAACTTCTATTTATTAACAGCTAAATATACTATTGCAAGTAACCAGTCGGTATATATGGGGTTTATGGACCTCTCATCGGCTTTTGACCATGTCAATAGAGAAAAGCTCTGGAACTTGATGATCAAACTAGGGGTAGAAGAAGGCCTGGTAGTTATTATGAGAGCACTCCACTGGAACACCTCCGCTAAAGTGCGTTACAATTTGGAGGGTGACACTACAGCTCCCTTCCCCTGCACCAGCGGGGTGCGTCAGGGATGTATCCTGGCCCCGTTCCTGTTCTCATTATACATAAATGGGCTAGAACAGGCACTATGTAAATTAAATGTAGATACCCCTAGAGTAGGTTCACGAGCGGTACCGGTGTTGCTATATGCCGATGATGCGGTACTTTTAGCTCGAACACCTAAAGGCCTCCAGACCTTGTTGGATGGGTTTGTCAGTTTTATGGCCAGTTTAGATCTATCGGCTAACTTATCCAAGTCATATGTACTGTTGGCAGGGTCTAAACCATGTAAAAAGTTTTGTTATAAAATTGTCACACACATAATGGAACAGGTTAAAACCTTTTCCTATCTGGGCGTTTTATTTGATGGGCTTTTAAATTTTAAGTTTTTAACGGAAGGGAGAAGTGCAAAAGTAGTGGCATCAACAGGGGCCATAATGAATTATGGACGTAGGCTGGGTAGGTGGTCGCCTGAACAGGTCATGCACCTTTATGGCTCAATTTGTTGTCCCAAAATAACGTACGGGCCCAAAGTTTGGGGTTTTGTAAACACTCTACAAATTCAAACTGAGGAAAACACATTTTTGAGGAAGGTCTTACAAATCCCACAAAGCACGGCAGCTTATATCACACATGCTGAACTGGGAAGGGTATATATGGAGGACCTGATCAAAGTTAGACCGCTCATGGCCTGGTTAAGAATTTGGACTAATAGTGAGGCTGGTCTGAGTAGGCAAATAATTAGAGATTGTATGGGTAGAGACAAGGGGATGGATATCCCATGGCTGAGTTATGTAAGGGGTGCCTTGACGAGATTAGACTGTAAGAACCTCTTTACTGAACCCACAACAATCACCCCCGAGGACAAAACCAGTATTAAAAGAATCTTTCTGGCAAAAGAGATTGCACGCAGAGCCGCCTTAGAAGAAAGCAAGCCCACAGTCCGTATGTATAGCACAGTAAAGGCAGTAGAAGGCATGGAACCTTATCTTGCCTTATTATATAATGCACAAGACAGATTTTTGATTACCCGTTTTAGGCTCAACCTTTTACATCATCTTTTGGCTGACCCGCCTGGTTTTACGGTCACGGTTGAGCAGAAGGGTACCTGGGGCTGCGACAATAGGTCTCCGCAGGATACCCTTCATTTTGTATTCCTTTGCCCTTTTTATTCAGTACCCAGACGCCATTTTTTAGTAAGGTTTTTAAAACATATGAAGTTTAGACATGCCAAAGTTGCTCTTCTATATTTACAAAGGGCCGAGAATCCACTGACATTAGCTTGCATTATGAATTTCATCAGAGTTGCAATAAGACTGAGACACACTAGAGGGTTACTTTGAATGCTTTGATGTTAAATGGTCCCTTTAAGGCCAATGTATAATGAAATGTATTGAGATGATGTTTTTTTAACTGTTTATTGTACTTTTATGATATTTTTTAAATATCGAATAAAGGATTTGAAATTGAAAATTGAAATTGACTTGAGATGGTGAGTGGGAATAGGAGGAGGTAGGGTAGGGATACGCTCTGCAATAAGGCAACGTTGTTGGGTGAAAGGTTGCAGGGCTATGGCCAAGGCCTTGTTCATGGAGTTGTGGACAGAGGAATCAAGGGTCTCAGCCTGTTCTCCCAGCACGTATTCCTTGACCGTGTAGCGCTCAGAAGGAGCTTGGGACGAGCCAGATCGATCCATAGCATAGGAACTAGGCCAGATTCAAATAGAGAGTTATATAAATATAATTATCCGCACCCCAGGACTATAAGGGTAGTGGAGAGGGGGCGGAGTGTACCAGGCACAATCGGGGGGTATAGAAACCCCAATAATGTGGATTTACCAGAGTTCAGCACCTCATGTCCAGACTGCCAGACTGTGCTTCCAAAAATGTATTGCTCTCAAAGTCAAAATAGAGAGCTTTGGGAGAAGTTCTCAGGGCAGAGACAGGACCGCCACGTAGCATATGCAAAGGCCGCTCCTTCTTTTACCTAGCAGAGAAAATATGGAACAAGATACTCTTTCAGCTCCCTATCTCTTCTAGAATTCCGAGAGTCCCTGAAGACTTGGCTATTTGCCTAAACAGCTGGATGCTGCCAGCGCAAGGATACCCTCATGTATGACAACATGCGCTATACAAATCTACTAATTGACTGATTGATTGAAGGCAGTTGTTTCCAGAGCACTCATTTTTGCAGATTTGCAATGCATCTGGTGTATACTTTATTTTTTAATTTATAGATTCAAAATGACCCTTGGTCATTTTGGAATGATGAATGATAAATAATGTACAACAAAAAAGAATTGTAAGCTGCCGCCTTGTGTGAACCTATATGCGCACACATCATTGGCAATCTTGCAAGGATTTGTTTTTATAGTTTGACAAGAATCGTTCCAAGATGGCCCCTTTTATTTCCTCATGATTGTGGATGCATGCTTGTCGCCTTCGAATGGTTTTCATCAAACTGTAACAAAATGTATTAGCCAGTAGTCAGTCAGCACATTTATGCTCAAGTTAGGCGCCATCTTACAATTCTTATTTTTTATTCTTTGCCAGAAAAACATCCAAGATGTCCACTCAGGTGTCTGCACTCTTGTGTCTGTATGGATCACCATCTTGCAATGTTTTTGCCATAGGGTATGCCAAAGAAATGAAGCACTAGAAATGTCAATTGGTCTATGCCCAGATGTTAAGGGGGAGGCCTGTTGGTTTTGCATTGCTTGCTTTCTGGAATGTACTGCTTATTGGGCTAACTGTAGTATGCGAATATTCCCATTATTCTTATGTGTACATTGATTGCATTCTCTCTTTTTATTGCAGGACTTGATTTGGAGCAGAAATGTCTTTTGAGAACTTTATAACCAGTTGTGTGACACATTACTTCTCTCATTGTGAGTCTATTTTGAATCTGGTACTTTCATACATTCCAGAGGTACATTGATGATATTATCTGCTTGTGGTCAGGAGCAGAGGCTCATCTTTTGGAATATTTAAACAACAACTCACTCAATGTCAAACTGACAATGGAATACAGTAGGGAAAGTATCAACTTCCTGGACCTCCACTTTTATGTGAAAAATGGTCGGATTCATAGTACCATCTTTCGTAAAGAGACTGCTTGTAATGCAGTACTACACGCTGATAGCGCACATGCCAGCTCGACCATTAAAAATATTCCCTACGGGGAGATGGTCCGTATGCGACGCAATTGCAGCGAGGATTAAACCTTTAGTACCAGTATTCGGCAGGTCAAAAACAGATTCTTAGCAAGAGGTTACAATAGGAAGGTGCTCAGCTCAGCAGAGGCTAGGTCACAAGCATTAACTAGAGGCACCCCTTTACACTGACCTGCTCCCTGCTGACGAGAGGCAACTACCTCGAAACACGTGTCCAGGGATGGCTAATGCAACACATACTTTTCTACATACACCGTGGCATAGGCGTACTCGCCGTCGCCACTACATTGACCACAGTTCCTTGGGGCAACTTTCTGGTGTGACGAGCAGAGTGCGACCAACTTCTGATTCATTTATTACGGCTCCCTTGAGCCAACGGGCTGACGAGCCTTGGACCTGCACCTGCGCGCCATGAGAGGTACTCTACCTGTTTTAATTACATTTTGGCAGTCCACGCGGCACCCCTTTACACTGACCTGCTCCCTGCTGACGAGAGGCAACTACCTCGAAACACGTGTCCAGGGATGGCTAATGCAACACATACTTTTCTACATACACCGTGGCATAGGCGTACTCGCCGTCGCCACTACATTGACCACAGTTCCTTGGGGCAACTTGCTGGTGTGACGAGCAGAGTGCGACCAACTTCTGATTCATTTATTACGGCTCCCTTGAGCCAACGGGCTGACGAGCCTTGGACCTGCACCTGCACCTGCGCGCCATGAGAGGTACTCTACCTGTTTTAATTACATTTTGGCAGTCCATGCGGCACCCCTTTACACTGACCTGCTCCCTGCTGACGAGAGGCAACTACCTCGAAACACGTGTCCAGGGATGGCTAATGCAACACATACTTTTCTACATACACCGTGGCATAGGCGTACTCTCCGTCGCCACTACATTGACCACAGTTCCTTGGGGCAACTTGCTGGTGTGACGAGCAGAGTGCAACCAACTTCTGATTCATTTATTACGGCTCCCTTGAGCCAATGGGCTGACGAGCCTTGGACATGCACCTGCGCGCCATGAGAGGTACTCTACCTGTTTTAATTACATTTTGGCAGTCCACGCGGCACACCTTTACACTGACCTGCTCCCTGCTGACGAGAGGCAACTACCTCGAAACAGGTTTCCAGGGATGGCTAATGCAACACATACTTTTCTACATACACCGTGGCATAGGCGTACTCGCCGTCGCCACTACATTGACCACAGTTCCTTGGGGCAACTTGCTGGTGTGACGAGCAGAGTGCGACCAACTTCTGATTCATTTATTACGGCTCCCTTGAGCCAACGGGCTGACGAGCCTTGGACCTGCACCTGCGCGCCATGAGAGGTACTCTACCTGTTTTAATTACATTTTGGCAGTCCACGCGGCACCCCTTTACACTGACCTGCTCCCTGCTGACGAGAGGCAACTACCTCGAAACACGTGTCCAGGGATGGCTAATGCAACACATACTTTTCTACATACACCGTGGCATAGGCGTACTCGCCGTCGCCACTACATTGACCACAGTTCCTTGGGGCAACTTGCTGGTGTGACGAGCAGAGTGCGACCAACTTCTGATTCATTTATTACGGCTCCCTTGAGCCAACGGGCTGACGAGCCTTGGACCTGCACCTGCGCGCCATGAGAGGTACTCTACCTGTTCTAATTACATTTTGGCAGTCCACGCGGCACCCCTTTACACTGACCTGCTCCCTGCTGACGAGAGGCAACTACCTCGAAACACGTGTCCAGGGATGGCTAATGCAACACATACTTTTCTACATACACCGTGGCATAGGCGTACTCGCCGTCGCCACTACATTGACCACAGTTCCTTGGGGCAACTTGCTGGTGTGACGAGCAGAGTGCGACCAACTTCTGATTCATTTATTACGGCTCCCTTGAGCCAACGGGCTGACGAGCCTTGGACCTGCACCTGCGCGCCATGAGAGGTACTCTACCTGTTTTAATTACATTTTGGCAGTCCACGCGGCACCCCTTTACACTGACCTGCTGACGAGAGGCAACTACCTCGAAACACGTGTCCAGGGATGGCTAATGCAACACATACTTTTCTACATACACCGTGGCATAGGCGTACTCGCCGTCGCCACTACATTGACCACAGTTCCTTGGGGCAACTTGCTGGTGTGACGAGCAGAGTGCGACCAACTTCTGATTCATTTATTACGGCTCCCTTGAGCCAACGGGCTGACGAGCCTTGGACCTGCACCTGCGCGCCATGAGAGGTACTCTACCTGTTTTAATTACATTTTGGCAGTCCACGCGGCACCCCTTTACACTGACCTGCTCCCTGCTGACGAGAGGCAACTACCTCGAAACACGTGTCCAGGGATGGCTAA
This sequence comes from Triturus cristatus, assembly GCF_964204655.1. NCBI lineage: Eukaryota > Metazoa > Chordata > Amphibia > Caudata > Salamandridae > Triturus > Triturus cristatus. The sequence continues at coordinate 707,723,161 of NC_140594.1, read as the reverse complement.
TGCAACACATACTTGTCTACATACACCGTGGCATAGGCGTACTCGCTGTCGCCACTACATTGACCACAGTTCCTTGGGGCAACTTGCTGGTGTGACGAGCAGAGTGCGACCAACTTCTGATTCATTTATTACGGCTCCCTTGAGCCAACGGGCTGACGAGCCTTGGACCTGCACCTGCGCGCCATGAGAGGTACTCTACCTGTTTTAATTACATTTTGGCAGTCCACGCGGCACCCCTTTACACTGACCTGCTCCCTGCTGACGAGAGGCAACTACCTCGAAACACGTGTCCAGGGATGGCTAATGCAACACATACTTTTCTACATACACCGTGGCATAGGCGTACTCGCCGTCGCCACTACATTGACCACAGTTCCTTGGGGCAACTTGCTGGTGTGACGAGCAGAGTGCGACCAACTTCTGATTCATTTATTACGGCTCCCTTGAGCCAACGGGCTGACGAGCCTTGGACCTGCACCTGCGCGCCATGAGAGGTACTATACCTGTTTTAATTACATTTTGGCAGTCCACGCGGCACCCCTTTACACTGACCTGCTCCCTGCTGACGAGAGGCAACTACCTCGAAACACGTGTCCAGGGATGGCTAATGCAACACATACTTTTCTACATACACCGTGGCATAGGCGTACTCGCCGTCGCCACTACATTGACCACAGTTCCTTGGGGCAACTTGCTGGTGTGACGAGCAGAGTGCGACCAACTTCTGATTCATTTATTACGGCTCCCTTTGGCCAACGGGCTGACGAGCCTTGGACCTGCACCTGCACGCCATGAGAGGTACTCTACCTGTTTTAATTACATTTTGGCAGTCCACGCGTCTCCCCTTTACACTGACCTGCTCCCTGCTGACGAGAGGCAACTACCTCGAAACACGTGTCCAGGGATGGCTAATGCAACACATACTTTTCTACATACACCGTGGCATAGGCGTACTCGCCGTCGCCACTACATTGACCACAGTTCCTTGGGGCAACTTGCTGGTGTGACGAGCAGAGAGCGACCAACTTCTGATTCATTTATTACGGCTCCCTTGAGCCAACGGGCTGACGAGCCTTGGACCTGCACCTGCGCGCCATGAGAGGTACTCTACCTGTTTTAATTACATTTTGGCAGTCCACGCGGCACCCCTTTACACTGACCTGCTCCCTGCTGACGAGAGGCAACTACCTCGAAACACGTGTCCAGGGATGGCTAATGCAACACATACTTTTCTACATACACCGTGGCATAGGCGTACTCGCCGTCGCCACTACATTGACCACAGTTCCTTGGGGCAACTTGCTGGTGTGACGAGCAGAGTGCGACCAACTTCTGATTCATTTATTACGGCTACCTTGAGCCAACGGGCTGACGAGCCTTGGACCTGCACCTGCGCGCCATGAGAGGTACTCTACCTGTTTTAATTACATTTTGGCAGTCCACGCGGCACCCCTTTACACTGACCTGCTCCCTGCTGACGAGAGGCAACTACCTCGAAACACGTGTCCAGGGATGGCTAATGCAACACATACTTTTCTACATACACCGTGGCACAGGCGTACTCGCCGTCGCCACTACATTGACCACAGTTCCTTGGGGCAACTTGCTGGTGTGACGAGCAGAGTGCGACCAACTTCTGATTCATTTATTACGGCTCCCTTGAGCCAACGGGCTGACGAGCCTTGGACCTGCACCTGCGCGCCATGAGAGGTACTCTACCTGTTTTAATTACATTTTGGCAGTCCACGCGGCACCCCTTTACACTGACCTGCTCCCTGCTGACGAGAGGCAACTACCTCGAAACACGTGTCCAGGGATGGCTAATGCAACACATACTTTTCTACATACACCGTGGCATAGGCGTACTCGCCGTCGCCACTACATTGACCACAGTTCCTTGGGGCAACTTGCTGGTGTGACGAGCAGAGTGCGACCAACTTCTGATTAATTTATTACGGCTCCCTTGAGCCAACGGGCTGACGAGCCTTGGACCTGCACCTGCGCGCCATGAGAGGTACTCTACCTGTTTTAATTACATTTTGGCAGTCCACGCGGCACCCCTTTACACTGACCTGCTCCCTGCTGACGAGAGGCAACTACCTCGAAACACGTGTCCAGGGATGGCTAATGCAACACATACTTTTCTACATACACCGTGGCATAGGCGTACTCGCCGTCGCCACTACATTGACCACAGTTCCTTGGGGCAACTTGCTGGTGTGACGAGCAGAGTGCGACCAACTTCTTCTGATTCAAGCATTAACTAGAGAGTCGACATTGGCCAAAAGTGGTAGGACCAGGACCCGAAGCAATGAATCATGTGTGAGGTTTGCGACACAATACACCAGACACAGTAATGCAATTTTCAAGATTTTGAAAAGAAATTGGCATTTACTGGAGGAAATAACTAATCTCTGGAAGACAATCAGACCCAATCCTTCAGTCACGTACTGGAGGGGTATCACGCTGAGGAATGATCTCTGTCCAAGTTATGTAGTGACCGATACAAAAAAGCACATCACCTGGCTGCCGGCAAAACCTAGTGGTTTCTACAGATGCAATACCTGTAACATTTGCGATCTTGGTGTAGATAAAATCAAGAGCTTTTCCTACAATGGTTCGATGAACTTCAACATTTGGAAGTTCATCAATTGTAATATTACCTTCATGGTCTATGTGATTGGCTGTCAGTGTGGATTAATATACGTTGGCAGCACCAAACGCAGTTTGAAAATACGGATACAGGAGCATAGAAGAGCAGTGTTCAAGTGTGATCTCAGATACCCACTTACCGATCATTTCATGAAGGTGCATGAGGGCAAGCCGAATTTTTGGTTCCATGGCTTAGAACATGTTGAAGTGGCAGCAAGGGGTGGTGATCGTGAGCTGCATCTTAGACAAAGGGAATCCAAATGGATTTGCAAACTTCACAGCATCACCTATGGGTTTAACACTGATCATGAAATGCACTATTTCTCAATGAATGCTTGATTTGACACTGTCTACTGTATAAGGCCTACAATCAAGGTACATTAGACCTCTAGGTACATATTCTGGTGGCTATGGTTCTGTGATTTATACCTGATGAATGTTACCTTTGCGGGAATTGTTTTCTTGGTTAGATTCTGATGCCATTGTGGGGGTTATTATGGTTGCATTAATTCTTAATGCCATTGAGATTCGCAATCAATGTTGTGTGTGATCTTCTGTGACTCGTATAGGCCACTGTCCCTACTAAACGTAGACAACAATATATTGGCCAAACTTCTTGCAACTCGGTTGCAACCTCTACTGACTAATTTGATACTGACAGACCAATCGGGTTTTATCCCTTCCAGATCAACAGCCCATAATACTAGGACACTATTTACGTTGTCGCATTTCTTGCTTCCTACTACTAAAGCTGCTGCTGTACTCTTAGATGCGGCTAAAGGATTTGATTCTATTGAATGGCCATATCTCAATACGATCTTACAACGAATGGGTCCCCCCCCCCATCTTTCTCCATTGGGTACAACTGTTGTACAGAGTGCCAATGGCGCGTATAAGGGTAAAAAAGTACATATCTGAGCCCATCAGTATCGCAAGAGGGACAAGGCAAGGATGCCCACTGTCCCCCTTGCTGTTTGCGATAACGCTAGAGCCGCTGGCCTGTAAAATTAGAAAGAAACACCATTACTTGGCGCTTCAGTTCCCGCAACGTCCCCTACATATATCGTTGTATGCGGACGATATGATGCTATATGTACATGACCCAGAGAAACATCTGAACCCTCTGCTGAGAGAATATATTAAGTTTGGGCAACAGTCAGGCCTTAAAATCAACTGGTCCAAGCCGCTGATTATACCATTAACGGATACTACCCACCCGTGTTCTATGGACTATCCACTGGAGTGGCAGTCAGAGCCGGTAAGATATCTGGGCGTCTGGTATCACCGTGATCCAGAAATTGTAATTCGAACAAATTATGGTAGAGCAATTGGGCGGCTGGAAGAAAAAATAGAGCGATAGATTCACTTGCCGTTATCGTTGGCTGATCAGCTAGCCATTGTAAAGATGGTCATCCTGCCCAAACTATTATATCTTTTTAATAATATCCCGATCCGGCCGCCACAGGAAGTTTTTCGTAGGATCTCCACTATGGTCCTTCGATTAATATGGGCGGGTAAGCATGCTCGCATTGGACTGCGCACTATCACGCTGCCTTATTCGCAGGGGGGATTTAAGGTCCCGGATTTTTTACTGTATTATCTATGTGTGCAAGCGCAATGTGCACATTTTTGGTATCACCCAATCCCCTACCTCACACATGTGGCAATCGAGGAGGGAGATGCATATCCGATTCCATTAAGTGCTATCATAACCCATCATAGGCCTCCACTTCATAATCGTGATATAAATACTATAGATGTGACAAATAGTGCCTGGCAAGAAATAGGTAGGAAGGCGCGTAAATTGCAGTTGTACGCCCTGGCACTGCCGGTACATCATCACCCTGAGCTATCTGTTACACAAGAAGAAGTGGGCATGGGCCGGCTCAGGCAAGTGGGCTATAATACCATGGGGGATTTATACAGTGATGGGTCCTTTAAACAGCTTGCTGAGCTGTTCTTTAGAAGTAATCAAACGTTATTATTCAGATTTACGTATCATAGGCTCCAAAGTGCGCTGAAGAATTATGCCCAACTCACCCGGCGGAGCCACCGCAACTGTTTACTTTACAGTTACTGATCACAACCCCTACTGCTAAACGACTAGTATCTAAACTATATGCTAAACTGCAGGAGGACATTGCGGACACTACACATAAAGCACTGGAGAAATGGAACAGTAGCCTGGATGATCCACTAACAATAGAGGAATGGACTAAGGCTTGTTCTCTTACGGGTTTGTTGACACCCAATGGAAATCTGCATATGTTACACCACAAATATCTCCATCAGACTTATTACACTCCGGCTAGGCTTCATAGGTATGGTCTGCGGGCAGACTCCAACTGTAGTCGCTGTAAAGCAGAACAAGCAGATTTCATACATATGGCATGGCAGTGTGATGCAGTGGCAGAATACTGGTTAAAGGTAACGCAGATATTGGGCACTATGGTGGGCGCTAACATTGAATGTGCTGTTCGTACATGTCTGCTGGGTCTATTACCTGAGCTGCGTGCAAATAAACCTAAGTTTGGTGTAATTGCGTTGCTTCTAGCTAAAAGAAGAATATCACTATGCTGGGGTAGCACTAGGGCTCCGAAGATTGAACAGTGGATCCACGACCTGACATATTGCAGAGATACCTTGCAAACATATGAGGAGGAGCTACCCATGGGTTCTAAGCCAAGAGACTATTGGAAATATTTGACTCAATACTTACACACGTACCAAGTTAAATGACTATGATTAACAGCTGCACTATGATTATGTGATTTACGTTAACATTGTTAAACTATATATCCTGGACGAAGGATGTTGTGGTACCACGGCCTGTATGTTAATTACCTGTTAACATTGTATGTTTTTACAAAATGCTAATAAAAAAAATAAAAAAAATGTTGTGTGTGATCTTCTCCAATCCACAATGCACCAGAGGACAGTTTTGATATGTCTAATTAATGGAACATTGACTATTTTTATTCCCCTCACCACCGATGTCACATTGGGCTGTGTTGGCAACCCCTCCCTGTTTATCTTTATGCTTATGGCTCTATTTTGTCATTTTGATGCCCCTCCCTCTTCTATCATCCCTTCTCTCTATTTCTAGCTCGAGGCCTGTTTGTACAGTTGAGCATTTACTATGGACTCTTGGATATTATGGGCCCCTGTGCCCATGCTTTCTAATGATCATGGTTTTGGTCTTCTACTGGTAGCAGTACTACCCTTCAGGTGGATTTGAAGCAGGGTGTACCAGAGGGTATATGACTTAAAATAAATATGGTGCGCGTGTCCGTGCTTTAAGATACTTCTTAGGCATGCGACGGCCGGTGATGATACCGGTGTTTGGCTCTACCGCTGATTTCTATGGCATAGCGGCACCAGTTCACTTTGCTGCCCATTTTTCTATTCATTTGCTCCTACATGACATTTTGGGCTTTATTTTGATCTTGGGGGATATTTTTGGACATACTTATTGTTTTACATCATGTGCTTTCTGGATCTGTGTGAAATTTATATTATTGCGGTCATTATTGACCGTCAACCCCCTGGTATTTTTCGGTTTGTTAACTTGTATTTGTTACTATTTCTGCTTTTTAATACATAATTTTGGTTCATGTGCACATTTTTGTTCAGTTATTCTATGTTTTGCCCATTTCGACCAGGACGGGCTGAACCCCTCAAAATGGCGGCGGTATTTTCCATGTAGTCTGGATTGGTCTCATAGGTGTGTGTTGTACATCTGATCTGATTGGCCTCTTTGCAGGAATAGAGGGCGGAGCTCTGTACATTTAAACCCGGCCGCGATGGTAACCCGGGTTGATTAGGAGCACGACTACGGCACGTTTCCGGATTTTGAGGTAATGATATACGGGGCGGTTTTTTGAGAGTAGGGATGCGTGATTCTTGTTTCTTTCCAGACGAGTGTTCCTACATGGGTTTTTGAGGGCGCGTTTTTGCACAATGCCCTGTGCGACGTCGCCCGGGATCGGCATGTTGTTGCTTGTTGGGGTGGCTTTCTTACGCAATACTCTGCTTTCTGTGGTCAATCTTTTGGTTTGCATCTCCCCAGCCTGACAATCTAATTTTCGGAGGGGCTCCTGTTTCCGCTTTGCGGTCCAGGGGAGGTGGGTGTGATGATACTTGTAACCAATTTGACTCTCTGTTGTGTGGATATTATTGACTTCTGGGACATGTAGTCCTAGTCGACTATAAGGGCTTATAATATATGGAGGTATATTTAGTTTATCTCGCCTGATTTGTGTATTTGCTGTTTTATACATTTGCTTTCTTTTTCTTTTTATGGTTTGACAGGAACGCTGTGCTTAAAGTTATTATACTTTTTGAACCACGATGCAATACATGTGATTTGATTGATATTTTTTGATGTTTTATGACTTGGGACAATGCAATGATGACTAGATGAACCTGCCAAAGGTATGAGACGTGGCAATATGAATGTCTCTAGTACATTTGTGTTTAAATAGAAAACGGGATTGTTTTTTATCTACAATAACATTGAGCGCCAGTTGGCATTCTGATGAAGGTCTGTTTTAGGCGGGTGTATATATTCCGTCATTGATTGTGAGGGGGTTTCCTTCCCTGCATTGCTGATAGGGTCTGATGCTGCTAGTTTTGATTTTCTTGTTTTCACTTGTGGTTTCTCTCTTTTTTGAAGACATCATATAAACCTTCCAATATTTCTCTCTTTTTTATTTTAGATACTTGCCGTTTTCTGAGCTTTTTTATTATTATCGTCATATTGAACTGTTCCGACTTCCTACATTCGAAGTGGCTTGTTCATAAGTACAGGTGTGTACATATGGAAGCACTATCCCCATAGTGAACTTACTGGGGACTATTTATGTGTCTCAAGATTTTAATATTTTTTAAAATATAACCTTTTCTAGTAATATCTTGGGATTTGTCATCTGGGCAATTTTTGGCACTATACAATTTGTATTTTCTCTTTTTACTTTTTCTCTTTTCATCAGATACGGGCCAAACGGAGAGGTATTACAGCGTCACAACTTCGATCTGACCTTTTTTCCAACCCCTGAGTGGCTTGGGTCTTCCTATCTTGAAGTGGCTTGGGCTTTAAGTCAGGTGTGTTCACAAGGAAGTTTTTTCCTTGAAGCGGCCATATTAGGGAATACCCGGGTCTCTCTTGACTCTGATGTTACTCGGATATTATTATGATTGGTATTGTTTTTCTTTTCGATAGAGTGGTATTATGAAATTATTTGTTATTTTTTGGAGATTTATGTGTCTTACCATTCTCTCTTTGTCCTTCTTTTCATGTTGCTTCCTAGGGCTATTGGGGAGTATGACACATTTTTTATGAATAGCTAACGCCCTTTTTACAACGAGCTCTTGCAAGTTTGGCACATACATGTTGTGATTTTCAGTTGATACTATTCATGGTAAGCATTGTTTAAGGTCTCTTGATTTGAGAATTGGCAGCCCTTTCGCCTTCCTTTTTATGTCTCTTCCTTTTGTTCCTTTTCTCTCCCCCCCTTTTATTGTATACTCTACCTTTTTCGGTTAAGCAATATCGTTAGCAGGGTGTAAGAATTGTACAATCATATTATCAGAATAACACGCTATTATGGCACATTAATTATTAAGTATCATTAAATTGTTGAGTTTCAGTGTTACCATTGTTGCTGTTCTAATATATGATGTGCTTTTAAATCCTCCTTATGCGGGTTAGTGTATTTGAGCTTTCAAATACAGTGTGCTTTGTGTAAAAATTCTTCTTCCTTTGTGTGTCTGCAGTTCAATTTTGTATTTGTGGGATAGCACTGTGTTGATGATCAGGGAAAATAATACTTACTTTGTGTCTTGTGCCTTTGTGCATTTTTTTGTCTTGTTTATGTTTGTTAGCTTTTGTATTTGTCATTTATATGTGTTTTTATTGTATCTTTACAGCCCTGAGGAAGTTCCCTTTATGGGAAAGAAACGCGTCGGCTGAATTGATAAAAAATCTAATGATTTTAAGAAAAATATTTCCAATTAAAGAAGGAAATATTCAACCTACACTGGCCTGTTGGACTTTGTGAGCTGCGCACCCCCACTTGTTACAATTGTCTTTTGATCTGGAGCACAGTGATGCCACTCAACGGCTGGCGTAGGGTTTGGTTGCACAGCGTCTTCACACATAGGAACTTGTACGAGGTGCAGCATAGAAGGCCCGCCGTTGCTGTTTGTTTGGTTTTTTTTGTATCCCATTTTATTTGCGACTAGCTCTACTGTGGAGACCTCTTGCATTACTCATGAGGAGAGAATTGGGAGAATTAAAGGCAGTACCCGAATTTAAAACAATCCGAGTTTCCACACTTCTGTTTTTTTCTGTGATGCTTAATAGTTTATATCAGGGAACTTTTGTCCTTCTCAAAATGGCAGTTTATAAATTTTTTCACATTCTGGGTGGCATGTGCAATGGTTCTTCCACTTATTTCCCTGCCTTCCAACACCTATTGGCTTTGCCAATGCTTGTTTGATCTGGTATAGCCAAGGACCTATTTCTAGGAATACATGCACTGAGAGCATGGTTTGTCTCAGCCCTATTCAACCACCATCGACTTGTTTGGTTCAAGGTCCTCAGACACTACTTACTTTGAAGTGTTCCTTACCTAGCGGGTCAGCAGGTGGCAAAGTAGTCCACCTCTAGCATCTCAGTGACAGCAGTGCAGCGGCCACACACACATCCTCTATTGAGCAATAGCCAGCCATTCTTGCTTTGAGTCGCCGCCGAGCTCAGCGTTCCGGAGTTTGGTAAGGCGGGATATGCTATGTTTTGGGAGCCCAGGAATATTCCCGTCATATCAAGGATATTGAGAAGCTATGTCTGGTTCTCGAGTCATAATTAAAGTGAGCCAGGCCTCTAAGAAGGGGATTTCTGTATGACGACTGATACAGAGAAATGCATAATTGACCCAGTTGAATATTTCTTAAACATTTTTTCCGTATTTTATTGAGTGAATAATTTACACTTAATGATTACTGCTTCTGTAAAATACGAAAAATGTACGAAAGGAAAAGAAACTATATAGGTAAATGTATTAAAGAGATAGCAAATTGCCAGGCAAGAGGGAGACAAACACTCCTCAAAAATATGCTCGACAAGATGGAGAACCTGGAATAACATGCTTATCATCTGAACTAACTCTGATGTGACCTTTGGAAGAGGTGTTTGTTTGACAAGGTCGGTGATATTTGTCAGTTAGGGCTTCTTCAGTCCTTTGAAGAAGTGCGACGTGACTAGAGGGTACCACCTGGCAAGTTCTTATCTGAAGGCCAATTTACTACAGTGACCAGGATGGTCTGCAATAATGGGGGATATCAAACCCAAGAATAACAGAGTGCTTCATGAACTCATGACACTAGACAAATTCCCTGCCTATGGCAGCAATGCTGAATTTCTGGGAAGATATAAACAAAGGCTCACAGCTGATCACTTCACAGGTACTTCAGAGAGAAATGCTTTCGACTTTGTTCAGTCCCTGTATATATAAGAGCTATGCATACACAGTAAAAATGTCAGATGAGTTGGTTTTAGAAATGGGGGTCTCAAGTCTGAAATGGTTCGCACCTTTGTCCAAATAGGAACCCTTCCTTCTAATCAGAATAATGGGGATACACTACTGGAATGAACCCTGCTTACTGCCTTGGTAGCTTGGCCCAAACAGTCAGGCTCATCTCAGAGGCAGTGTATAAAGCATTTGCACATAACCAACAGTAATACAGTGAAAACACTACAAAAGGACACCACACCAGTTTTAGAAAAATAACCAATATTTATCTGTGCAAACAAGACCAAAACGATAAAAGACCAACATACAGTAATCAAAAATAGGCACTTTGCAAGTATGACTTTAAAATGCAAAGACCTTCAAATGGATCCCCCCTGAGTCAAGGAAGACAGTCACCCACGCACTCATCCCTAGCAAACTGGACTACGGAAATGCTCTCTACGCCAGCACCAACAAATCCGTACTCCGCAAACTCCAGACGATACAAAACTCCAGAGGCCAAACTCGTCCTCAGCATCCCCCGGCACGAACACATCAGCCAACACCTGCGGAAACTCCACTGGCTCCCGTGGAGAAGATAGTCACCTTCAAGATCCTCACCCACGCCTACAAATGCCTTCACAACAGCGGACCCAAATACCTCAACAACAGAATAAACTTCCACGTACCCAAAAGAAACCTCAGATCTGCCAACCTCATACTAGTTGAAACCCTGCGCATCCACAGAGCCAGAGCAGGTGGAAGATCGTTCTCCCACATTGCGGCCAAAACCTGGAACGAGCTACCAACAGACATCATAAGCGCCCCCTCCCTGAACACCTTCAGGAAGACCCTCAAGACCTGGCCCTTCAGCTGAATCGGATCTGCGTACCCTCCCCCCCCCCTCAGCACCTTGAGACCCTCACCGGTGAGTAGCGCGCTTACAATTCCCTGATTGATTGATTCCTTAAAGGCTGGTAGCTCCACCCGGGGCTACTGCAGTGCTGAAAACTACAGAATCCAACAGTTCTGGCCGACCGCGGTGGTGTGGACCGGTGTCAGTGTCAGCAGACTTGTAAACAGTGCCTTTTGTTGCAGGCTGATCGCGTTGGTGCAGGACGCTCATGGCAACCATCGCGGTTGAAATGTGAAACGTAGCAGAGCGGCGTGCAGTGTCACTATGCAGGCAGGACCTCAGTGACGGTTGTCCAGCAACGTCGGTGAGACCAGGGCGGTGGTGCAGAGTGAGGCGGTGCTCGTGGCGGTGCTGACAGGTCATGGTACAAGCAACAGTGCCGGTTGGTGTGAGCTGGTGTTGGTGGGCCCAGACATTGGTGTGGGGCGGTGCGTAGAGTGACCTGTGAGCAGTGCCCTCAAACCACGGTGCGATCATGGGTGTTGAGGTCAGCGGGAAGTGACATCGTTGGGGAGACCAGGGTGGCAGAGTGAAGCGAGGCGGTGTGGAGTGCGGTGCCCTCAGGTCGCGGTGCAAGCAGCGACTCGGTGGCAGAGGTGGTGGTCGTCGTTGTTGAGACCAGGGTTGAGGGGCAAATTGCGGTGGTGCCCTCTGCAGTGCCTTCAGGATATGGAGTCCACAGCGGTGTCGACATTGGCTGTTTTCCCCCCTCTGTGGCAACTGAAACCCGCGGTTCCAGAGGCGGTAGCCAGAGGTAAGTAAAGTCTTTGCTGTCCCTGAGTCTTCGTGAACAGGAGGCAAGCTCTATTTCAAGCCCTTGGAGATACTCTGCAACAAATGAAGAAAGTTCAGTCCAGTCCTTTCACTGCCCAAAGCAGGAGCAGCAACTGCAGGCCAACCCAGCAAAACAACAACACAGCAAAGGGGCAGTACTCCTCCTGGCAGTTCTTCCAGCTCTTCTTCTTGGAAGGTTCCTTGATCCAAGTGAGTTCTAAAGTTCTGGGGTCTGGGCCCCAATATTTATACTCAGTTTCTCTTTGTTCTCTTGAGCAGAGAGTGTCTGTGCTCGGTCCAAAACATTTTGGTCCTCTTCCCAGCAGGAGGTAGAGAGGGTATTGTCCAAGGCAGACCAGGCCCATTCAGGTGCAAGGAAATCTCCTCCCACTACTCTAAATGCAACCCAGGTCTATTCAGCCCAGACCTGACTCATCCAGGAAAGGCAGGACACATCTAGACCACCCCCTAGTGGCTGTCTGAAGAGAATGCACATCCCCAGCCCCTGTCACTCCAAAGCCAGACAGACAATCCACAACCCAGCAGAGGCACACAGGATGGCTAAGCAGGAATACATCTACTTTCTAAAAGTGGTATTTTCAAAGACAGAACGTAAAAATCATCTTTACTAAAAGAGGCATTTCTACATTCTGAGTTCAGGCAGACTAAAGTCCATTCCTCTCTCTTGTCCCAATGGGAAGATATACTCGTAAAATGTTACAGAGTATTACTCATTCTATCCTATGGGACAGATAGCCTTTCAACAGTGAAAAACGAATTATACTGGATTTCACTACCAGGACATGTCACATACACCAGTTCATGTCCTACCTTTCAAATACACTGCACCCTGCTCATAGAGGTACCTTGGGCCTACCTTAGGGGTGACTCACAAGTATTAAAAGGGAAGTTTAGGGCTTGGCAAGTGGGTGCTCTTGCCAAGCTGACATGGCAGTAAAAAGTGTACGCGGAAACTGCAGTGACAGGTCTGAGAACTCTTTGAAAGGCTGCTCGTGTGGGTGGCACAATCAGTGCTGCAGGCCCACCAGCAGGATTTGATTTACAGGCCCTGGCACTCTCAGTGCACTTTACTAGGGACTTACCAGAAAATCAAATAGGCCAATCATGGAAACACCAATCCATAATCCAATTTACAATAGGAGCACTTGCACTTTAATACTGAACAGCAGTGAGAAAGTACGCAGAGACACTAAACCAGCAAAACCGAGTCAAAACCGGGAGGTCAGAAAGCAAAAAGAAAGGGAAAACATGCCAAAAGATGCCAGGTCTAACATGTAGTTGCCTTCATAGGATCAATTACTTTACCTTTGCCAAACTATATGGACAGTTGGCTACGGCCATATATACCCAAGATCATATCGTATATCAAAGATACCAGGGATATTATCAAGAAGTTTGAAGGCTTAGCCTTCAATCCCAATACCAGCCTATTGGTAACCTTAGATATTGAATCATTGTACAGTAATATACCCCAAAAACAAGCTTTGGAAGCTACAGAATGGTTCATAGATATTTAACAGATCGAATGTCCACGTATATTCCTACTGAAATGTTTAGAAATTGTCTTATCTGAAAATACATTTGAATTTGGCCAAGTGCTGTTTAAACAAACAAAAGGAGTTAGCATGGGAGCATCAGTTGCTCCCTCAATAGCTAACATATATATGCCACTATTTGAAACAAAGAATATACACAAAGAAATTGCACCTTTCTTTGAATCTGTGACACATTGGTCAAGATATATTGACAATATTTTCTTTATCTGGACAGATACATACCTTCAACTCAGCGAAATTCTAAAATGGCTGAATCTTTGTGATTCTAATCTTAGAATTCACAGCCCATACTAGTACATCACAAGTAGAGTTCCTAGATATCTTGATCCATCACAACAGTGAACACCTAGAAGTAGACCTGTTTGTCAAGCCAACTGCAAGAAATAGCTTATTACATTGTGAGAGCTATTACCCATGTGCACAAAAACATACATTCCTTTCGGGCAATTTCTCAGATTACGGAGAAATTATTCGAATTTACAGGATTTTGACATCCAAGCTAAAGAGGTAAAGGCTAAATTCCTCCCCATCGTCTAGTGAGAGAATCATATAAAAGAGTGAGATTTTATGACAGATGCGCTTCTATGAGAACAAACACGTCAACCTGCTACTCAACTAGTTTGTGTCCCCAAACATTCTACCTTAAAAGAAAAGGTGAGACAGATTATCAATTCTAACTGGCACATTTTAAAGTTTGAAGGCTTAGCCTTCAATCCCAATACCAGCCTATTGGTAACCTTAGATATTGAATCATTGTACAGTAATATACCCCAAAAACAAGCTTTGGAAGCTACAGAATGGTTCATAGATATTCAACAGATCTAATGTCCACGTATATTCCTACTGAAATGTTTAGAAATTGTCTTATCTGAAAATACATTTGAATTTGGCCAAGTGCTGTTTAAACAAACAAAAGGAGTTAGCATGGGAGCATCAGTTGCTCCCTCAATAGCTAACATATATATGCCACTATTTGAAACAAAGAATATACACAAAGAAATTGCACCTTTCTTTGAATCTGTGACACATTGGTCAAGATATATTGACAATATTTTCTTTATCTGGACAGATACATACCTTCAACTCAGCGAAATTCTAAAATGGCTGAATCTTTGTGATTCTAATCTTAGAATTCACAGCCCATACTAGTACATCACAAGTAGAGTTCCTAGATATCTTGATCCATCACAACAGTGAACACCTAGAAGTAGACCTGTTTGTCAAGCCAACTGCAAGAAATAGCTTATTACATTGTGAGAGCTATTACCCATGTGCACAAAAACATACATTCCTTTCGGGCAATTTCTCAGATTACGGAGAAATTATTCGAATTTACAGGATTTTGACATCCAAGCTAAAGAGGTAAAGGCTAAATTCCTCGCCATCGTCTAGTGAGAGAATCATATAAAAGAGTGAGATTTTATGACAGATTCGCTTCTATGAGAACAAACACGTCAACCTGCTACTCAACTAGTTTGTGTCCCCAAACATTCTACCTTGAAAGAAAAGGTGAGACAGATTATCAATTCTAACTGGCACATTTTAAATAGTAACTCCGAACAAGAATTGAAACTTCCTAAACCTCTATTTGCCCATCGACGTAATAAGAACATTAAGGACATCGTGGTAAATTCTCGTTTTAAGACAGTAGGCAATTTTGTACAAAAGACGATCGATGGCAGCGCATCTGCCACAGAAATGTTTTAATGCACATAATGTAAAGCCTGTGACACAGCAATAGAGGGTGATACATTCAGTCACAACGGTGTTACTATAAAAGTAAAAAAATTCTCTAAATGCAAAACTAGAAATGTAGTCTACCTTTTGCTTTGCCCCTGCAACTGAGGTTATGTAGGTGAATCAGCAGGCCCTTTTGCAACTCGCCTTACGGAACATCGTTCAGCGATACACACCTCTAAATTGACTGCCCCTTTGGTGAAACATTATTTGGAAAAGGACCATACAGCGGACAAAATTAGATGGCGCATACCGGAAAAAATTGAATTATCATTAAACACTCTTGGAGATTATATCAGAAAAAGACGTGAAGTGTATTGGATTTTTTGTCTTAGACACCTTCAAAAGAGGACTCAACAATGAGAACCCTTGGGAGAATGTGATCAGGTATAATATAAAATAAGTATATCCGGATAGCCCTGATTTACAATACAGATGGGTTTTTTCACTGTGTACCCCTCTACACTAATATCCGACGTACTCATTAACTTAGATACCAAATGTCATCTTTTTCCATTCATTAACATTTGTATCTATAGCCTTGGCTCTAGGCCAGGCCATTATTGCCCCTGTTTGAGGCTATTCACATTGATTTCATATATAGTTTCCCTTTTTATATGCAGTTTATATTTATTGGATTTATATCTGTACCAACATAATCCTTAGCTCAGTCACTATTAATTAAGCGTACGTCGTTGTGTCGCTTGCCATTTGTTGGTTGATAAGCATGAGTAAGTCAGCGGTCTTCTTTAAGACCTACACACACCGAACATACTCCCATCTAGTTGTTTCCCTGACATTCTTTTTCTGATCACAGTCGCAGTCTAGTTGTTTATCAGCCAGCACATGTTGTAGACTTTTTACGTCATCCCACGGCTGCTTTGCACTAGAACGTGAGCGTTGCCCAGTTGTTTCCCTTACGTTCCTTATTAGATCATAGGCGCTGTCTAGTTGTTTATCATTCTGCACGTGTCACAGACTCATTACGTCATCCTGTGACTGATGTGCATAAGTACGCGAGTACTGCTGCAGGTTGGACTCAGGTTTTGCCATTTTCTCCAAACGGACGAGAGTTACAGGTACGTTCAGATGTATATTTCTCCAGGCTTTTCTTTATCGGGGTTTAGCCTAGTTAACTGGGGCTTAAATATAATATTGTTTTAAGGAAGATATTTTTACAAAAAAAGTCGTTACCCATATTATGCAGTAACACCATTTGACTTACGTTATGAATCGATTGTCGAACATACATCTATTCGCTCTTATCTATAAGTCATCAGGCCCATTATAAGATTTATTACCAGATATTTAGTTTGAAATCGTTTTTATTGAGTTTCAACAGCAAAATGCAGTGTGCTATGTGGCCGGGTCGTGGGCCTTTAGCTATCATTGTGCTTCGCAGAGCATCAAGATAACAAACATAGAGACAAAAATAGAAAACAATGACAACTTCCCCACCCCCTCCCTTTCCTCCCCTCCTCCCGTCTCCTCCCCCGACATCCGAGTAATAGAACGAATATATGTCGTTACTACGCATTCCGTTGCAACGCATGCCTTTATCACGCATGCGTTACAACGGAATGTGTTTTCCATGCTTTGCCGTTACCTCGTTTTTACCTTTACTCCGCTTTTTCTTTTTTGGGGGGGAGACCCCCCCAAGCCCCCTTTCTTCTTTTTTTTCCTTTTTCCGCAGGTCTCCGCCGACACTGAAAACGGACTGATGCTTTTTTTCGGATAAGGATGACGTTGTTCCGTGATGACGTTGCTTGCGTGGTGAAGATGGTCGTTGAAGCATTACGCGTTTTGAAGACGTTTACGAGGTTAGTGTGTCGTTGTAAACGTAATGCGTAGAAAATGCTTCGTGGTAAAGGCTGTTTCCCTAATAGAACGAGATGCAGTCCCATTCCTCCATACCATCTGGGATATTGTCTAAGTTGCGCTTTGACCCAAGTCAGGAAGGCGGAGCAGCCGCAAGTATCTGGGGCAGGACAGCTCACAAAACTCGGCCCACAGCAGGGAAACAAAGGGGTGCCACACATCAGCGAAGGAGGCCCCGTCGACCTGCAGCGAAAAGGTGATGCGCTCCATGCGCAATACGTACCACAGGCGATGTAGCCAGCCCTGTATGTTTGGTATAGTGTCTGTGCCCCAATGCGATAGAATATTTTGTAGTGTCGCCCCCGGGGCTATGCCTATATGTTGGCCTTTATGGGATTTGAGGGGGTAAGTAAGTCTGTCAGAGACCCCTAGGGATTATGTGCGCAGGAAAGCAGAGGAGTGTGGTGTCAAAGCGGTGGTCAATCTCGGCCAGCACCTGCAACCAGTACGGAGTTAGCGTAGGGCATTCTCATACCAGATATTTAATCGAGTAAATCAAGTAAGTACATCCCTTTCATAAGATTGGGCTTTCGCCAACACCATGCTAATTATTCAACCAATAACTAGAATGGATAATTTTCATCATCAAGCTTCACTTCCTCTTTCTTGCCAATAGCCCGTTGTGATAGATTCAGATTTTGTTAACCAAAAAGATTCCAGATTTCATTATTTACTGTATCTTTTTTATACATTGGGCAGGACATTACTATGACCACCAACGTCTGTGTGCAGAGGAGTTCCTCAACCAAGCAGTTCTGTGTTGCCATATTTATATTGAGTCAGTATACTTACCCTCAAGACCACACGATCTTCACAATCAGGGACTCCTTTTCTAGCTCGATTCTTTTCAAGGTAGCTTATTTAATTAAGTTCAATAGATATCCCATCAGAGATAGAGACATTATACTAATGACTTTTCTCACTTGGATCCATTTAGACCAGTCTCCTATGCCCACCATTGCATAAAGTGGAGATTCCAGTCCTAGATGGACGTCTATACCACCTAAGATACACAATAGAAGTACAGCAGGTACAACTAGAATACTAGCAATATGCATATATAAAGTTCATTAGATGATATAGGTTTATTGCCACTATTTTAATATTTTCATGTAATTTTTCTGAGTTATTAGTGGACTTTGTTTGCATTCCTTGCCTCTCTATATAAGTTGTTTTCACTTATTTCGCTCTTCTAGCGATCAATCACTTGGGCTAATTTTCCATTTAAGTTTACAAACTATATAGTGTCACAATGCATTCGTCAGTATTCTACTCTTTGGAATCTGATTTGCACTTTGGTAATGGAACAGGTGATGTGGCTCTGTTATTCACTTCCATTCTTTCTTCTTTTCTGAAAACACTGGGTTGTTTTGGTTTTTAATAGTGAATTTTAAGGCCAAGTGTTCACTTTTGCTTTTAGACGTATTAATTGTGGCTTTCCTGATTAAGGCGCTGTAGTCGCTGAAACACGCGTAGAAACGACACAACTGTTTCCATCCATGATCAAAGCCACTTGCTTGTCTCCCATTTTGGACATATATGTTACTTCAATATCTCTTTGTTTGTTTTGTACATTGTCGATCTTTGTTAAATATTTAGACATTTATGATTTTTTTATGATGACTTTAATAAAAAAAATATTTTTTAAATCAATTCATTCTGAATCATTATTTTGATATCAATTCTATTGATGCTGGAATACACATGAAATTAATGTTTGATTGGAATTGTTCATTGAGAGAATTGCATTGGATGGAGTTTATTCCTTGTTTCTTCTTTTTTTTCATGTAAACTTACAGGCAGAATGTATCATATATGAAACAAATTATTTAAAAATATTTTGTATTGATAAAAATCTTTTTTTCTTGTACATATGTGATCTCTTGGCCTTTTTCAGCAGCATGTTGCAATTGTGGTATACAATGTAGATTAGAAAATGTATTGCCTAGGGATTTGTTATTCACAATTCTAACATTTGTTCACTCCAGTATTTACACAAATAATTTATACATCACTATTTTGTTTTATTTAGTTCTTTAGCACTACTCATCCAAATGCAGGGTGTCGGAGCAATTTACATCACATGTACAGATTATAGATTGACAATAAATCATATGTGTGTACATCATTATAAAGGATGTGTTACATAATACAGGGAGGGTTACAAGGTGTAGGAGGCACATTTCCTTCATAGCTCACTGTGCTATATTAGAAGGATTACACTTATTGAACTGCAAGTAACAAAAGGATCTCTGTCTTAAAAGCAGTAACCCACTTACCCATTTATATAAAATAAAAATCTGTCATCTGCTTGTTACATAATGTGCTTTGAAGGAGACATATCTACCCTCTATGCTACTTTTATTCAAAACTAAGACTAGGCAAAACACAGATCTCTTCAGCAAATGCATTATCCTCCAGAGTTACCTTATTATTATTATTAATATTCCCTGAGATTTAGCTGACTCACAAACATCTCTGCAGCCGGTGCCTTAACTCCCTAAGATATTTTAAAATACAGACATTGCAACCAATTAAGCAGAACAAATTTACTGCTACGTTCTCGTTGCTGCCAATTTTTTTGTGTCAGGACTTTTGTTGCTCGAATATGAATCTACCTTGAAAAAACAAAGACAAGAGGTGTTGTGCAAAACAGGAACAATTGGTTTAATGAAACACTTCGGCTGGGAGTACAGCATACATAAATGGGTCTGAGGACTGACTCACAGCACAATCGTTTTGATCTTTATATACATTTCTTGCAGCATCATAAAACAATTCATAGATCCTGTTCTGGGAGAGGAATATATGACTAGTCATGGAGCCATAAATGACTCCCACCTGATGAGAAGGGCAGATGGGACTCAACCTTGCATGGACACAATGAGGGCCAATGGGTAATGTATCGAGATGTCTGGCATGGAGAGCGTGTGATCACTGTGTGTGCTGTGTTCCAATTGGCTGAATGTCCCCAACTTCATCTGGCATCTAACTTTATGGTGTTTTGGGAACATGCGCCCCTCCGGCCATGTGCATTTTATTGAGGCCGATCTCCCCAGACCATTGTGATGTCGCTGTCTATCTACATTTTTTTTTTGGAACTGTTAATTTTAATGTCGATGTACAAAATTGATACATGTATATACAAAAACGAAATTGAATCACTTTTGCCGAAATACCCCAATGTGACCTCTTCATCAAACCTGAGTCAGAAATACGTGGTGAGGCAGGCCTTGCAACCAAGGCCTGAGGCAGATCAGGTGGGGTGTCACGTAACCTTCAGGACAAACGCGCAAACAGGAAAAACCATTATTAGTCCAACAGATAGACAGCAACATCACAATGGTCCAGATAAAAGGTTGAAGGAAAGTGCCTAAAAACACTAAACTGGTTACATAATCCTATTCTATTTCACATGCGATAACCAAAGACTGGCTTGATTTGCCTATAAACCTGCCCTGGTCTACCAGGTATTGTATAGTAAATATGCATGAAACTTTGTATCATATTACAAAGAAAATAGGCTATTAGCAACCTATTTAATAGTAGTATTTTCGTTCCCTCAGGTATTATTAATGGAGAAAGCATTGACAACTTCAATGAGCGCTACGATCTCTATGTAGGCAACTTAGCTCTTTACCAATGGTGAGATCTTTTTACTCATTCTAATAATAATATATAAGAGATATGGTATAAAATAAGAGAGACTTTTTTTTACGCTCACACTTTCTCACCCATAGACCTAAATTTTCTATGATCTTTCGAACATCAGCAAACGCTTTTGAATATTGATGAGTCTTCTGATGTAAAACATTAGACTGTAGAGGTAGGTGGGTCTTTACTAATATAGGCCTTTTTTTCTAAATGACTGGCTTTAGCTGATTGTGGTTAATTGGACATATACTTTCCTTGTAGAATCTTGTCTTAAGTCCATTAAGTTTTGAAGAACAGAACAAAACTCCTTTTGCTTGAGTGCCACATTATTGTAATTGTGAGACTACACTTTGTAGAGCCTTCATACAATGTTTAGATATGTTCTTCTTATGCTTTCATAAATAAGTTTATTAAGGTTAGAAATTGCTCTCATCTTGGTTTTTGACTCACTATTAACCATTAGTTATTTGAATCCTTGAATTGCCCGTGTCCAGACTGATATGAATTATGTGATGTAATTTTAGTGATTGAAAATGTCCATTTTGAGCGTGGTTGCAGGGGTATATCAGGTTGCTGTAATATGAATGTGCTGTGCAATGCAAAAAATTTTTTTTTGTTTCAATACACTCAAAACATTTCTCTTACATTGTTGTTTAGATATACATGCAATTCTTGTCCTGAAGAAGGTGACGAAATATCTGATTCTCACCGAAACGCCGCTTCGACAGTTGTTCTTTTAATATACCTTTTTAATCAATTTGCAACTATTTGGTTTTTAATGATATGCAAAAAATCTTATACTGATGGAATCATGTGGATACAATGCTATTGATATATGTGTTTGTATTTTGTCCTCGAAAAAAATGTTTTATATTTTCCTTTTTTAATAAAATCATGATGTATTTGAATATATATTTTTATTTGATTCTGTATTGATTGTTAATGGATCATAATGCAGTAACCTGTATATTAACCCTTTTATTGTCTTTCCTTGTGATTGAGTCTACTTGGGATAGGTCACTTATATCATATAATTTGCATATCTAGTTTGTTGGCATTATTGTTCTCTCAGACTAGGCTTGTTTTTTAGACAAATTGAAAAGGGAAAGTTTTACTTTGTTTTACAAATACTCGTCCCTTTTCTAAGTATTAGGGTACCTCCCTCATATTTCAGCGATTTCCTGTAAAGTCACACGCAGTGATAATACACCAATTCTGCCAAACTTGGTGAGTCCCCCAACATCTTTTTTTAGGACTTGAGCCCTGCAAATTACCTACCCCAGGGATTCTTAATGATGGGAATGGTGCAGCCATCTGAGGTATCAGAATTGTCCAAATATACAACGGGAGGCAGAACCGCTTCTCTAGGAAATTACTTAGGGTGGGCCCTTCAAGCCCTAGACTTTTTATACACGATAAGCTTAACTTGGGGTAAGTGGAAGACCAAGTAAAATTAGCCCCATTGCTTTTGTGGATAACGATCTGGAGCAGAGAACATACAGCACTCAACAGGGCAGTAATTTTATATTACCTGGGGTGTAAGTATGGCATAAAATCTCATGGCTGGCTTACATTAAAAATCTTGTGCATCATTGGGTTATCCGGAATTATACCACTCCCCCCCCCACTTGATTAGTAAGAATGACAGCCCCAAGGTCAAAGAGCTGTTCCTTAACAAAGCAGCGGAGAAGAGAGAGAATACTGCCTTTGAGGAGCCAACTGTGAGAGCATGTATGAGCATCCACACCAACTTTGGCCCTGAGCATTACCTCTCCCAAGTTAGAAGTCCATGGGAGTGGTCACTGCTTGTCAAGTTCCAGATGGGCGTCACTCGACATAGGCTTTGTTTTCCACCAGTGTTGAGTTTTAACGGGGAAACCCACATAAAACTGCTATGACCTGGGTCATTAGTACAGTACAATCAAGAAATGGTCATTGTTGGAAACCGGGCAACCGGGTTAGCAGTCACCAGGTTCCCAGCACAATGGTAGCTTGGCTCGAGCGGTTGGGGTCAGGCACCGTGTTAAGCGTACGTCACACCCTCACAATAACCATGCGTTCATCCGTTCCAAAAACGACACTACACCGTAAAAATAATGCAAGTCAAGTTGAAAATATATATGTCTTTATCTTATTTTCTCTTAGATGCAGGTTTCATTACATAAATACAATACAATAAGATTTTCCCTTAAAAGAGCAGGTCAAATAAATAATACTACATTGGGATTTCAATAAATAGGTTCAGGACCTCATTAAGCATAGAATAAATAGTTGTGCAATAAATACAGATGGCAAATAAATACAGTCAGACAATAAATATAGTGCAGGATAAATTAGTGGAGGACAATAAATAAAGCACCTCCAATAAATAAGGTAAAACAATCAATGACAGTTACAGTTCAAATAATTTACATGAGGTCACTTGGTCTTACTTTGGCCATATACAACTTCAGGACACTTGGATGGCATGGGGGTGTCCCACCTAGATTGGTCAAGGCTGGGGCCTAAGCTGAGGCAGAACAAGGGTAACCTAAAGATCTGGCCCTCCAAACTACACAGCCCCTCACAGATGTCACTGCACCAGTCTTAGTTCACCCCTGGCACTCCCAGGCTGGTTCTAACACCCCTCTAGCCCCTAGAATGGTCTTTTAGGGCTCCACGGGGCCTTAAACACCCCCTCTACCACTTACTGCCCTTTTCACGATGATCGGCTCCGCTCGGCACCGTGTCGACGCCGTGAGGCGGCTCCGGATCGATGTCGCTGGGCGGCCTCGACTCGATGTCGCTGGGCGGTCTCGACTCGATGTCGCTGGGCGGTCTCGACTCGATGTCGCTGGGCGGCCTCGGCTCGATGTCGCTGGGTGGCCTCGGCTCGATGTCGCTGGATGGCCTCGTCTCGATGTCGCCTTCCGGCGTCGCAGGGACTCGGACTCCCCACTTCCTGGTGTCTCCGGAGTGCGATCTCCACTCCCGACCTCCGGCGCGCTTCACCTCAGTTTCCGGCGACTCCGGTGGGCGGACTTCACTCCCCCGCCGACGTCTCACCTCGACCTCAGGTGACTCCCGACTCGACCTCCGGCGCCTCTCCACGACCTCCGTCGGCGCCCTCACCTCGACCTCGGGTGAATCTCCACTCGACCTCCGGCGCCTCTCCACGACCTCCGTCGGCGCCCTCACGCGACCTCTGGCGGCTCCGGGTACGACGTCTGCTTTCTGTCAGCGCCGCTTCTCTACCTCAGGCCCCAGGTCTCCAGGCTTCTCGACGTCAGGACTCCAGGAGGACACTGCTGAACAGGTCAGGAACTTGCTGTTCTTCTTCTTTAAGGCCTGTTCCAAATATTCAGTTCTTTAAGATGGTTCTTCTGGTCTTGATCCCACACAGGGCTCTAGGCTGGGCTTGGTCAGTAGAGACTAGCATCAAGGGTGGGTTTCTGGACCCCACTCCAAGCACTGGTTTCCACCTCTGCTGCCTTACTCCGACCTCCTTCTAACTCTGTCCTCTCTCTTCTCCAGTCAGATGCCAACTGCCACTCTGAGATGGCCTCCCAACATTCTAAACTGCCTCCCACTGTCACAGGGTTCCAGAATGTTACAGAAGGTTCTAGAAATCTCCAGTGGGTTCTGGTGATGTCACAGGTGACAATGGGTGGCCACCATTTTGTGTCTCAGGCCCTCAGACAGAAGTTCCAGGGGTAGGGAAAATGGCTCCCTGACCCTGCATCAACACTAAAAAGTCTGGTGGTTCCCAAAAAGGAAAAATTATAACAGGGTTTGAGTCAAAAGTGGGACAAAATAAATAATGATGAGGAGGGACCACCCAAAGGGCTGACAGGTCTAACACGCGTCCCCCCCAGCTGAAAGTGGGGAGAGCTACCCAACCCCTTGGGAGTTCTCATCACTAAGGCGGAAATACCTTGAGAGACCGTCTGCATTGGCGTGGTCCACTCCAGGCCGATGTTCCACCTGAAAGTCCATTCCCTGTAGGGAGATAGACCACCTTAGCAACTTGGGATTCTTCCCCTTCATCTGCATCAGCCACCGAAGGGGTCTGTGGTCGGTCTGAACTAGGAAGTGCGAGCCAAGCAGGTATGGCCGCAACTTCTTCAGAGCCCATACCACTGCAAAGGCTTCACGCTCTATTGCACTCCACTTCTGTTCCCTGGGAAGTAGTCTCCGGGATAGGAAGACCACGGGTTGATCCAGACCCTCTTCATTGAGTTGCGATAACACTGCCCCAATGCCATGTTCCGATGCATCCGTCTGGACAATGAACTCCTTGGAAAAGTCTGGGGCCCTTAAGACCGGGGCTTCGCACATGGCTTGCTTCAGTTTCACAAAGGCCTGCTGACAAGCCTCCGTCCAGACTACCCGTCGAGGTTGCTTCTTGGACGTGAGCTCCGTGAGGGGGGCCACAATGGTACCATACCCCTTCACGAAGCGGCGGTAATATCCTGTGAGGCCCAGAAAAGCTCGGACCTCAGTCTGAGTCTTGGGGGGGTTCCCAGGCCATAATAGCCTCGATTTTCGCCTGGAGGGGTTGCACCGCTCCCCTACCCACCAAGTGTCCAAGGTACACTACCGACCCCTGCCCGATCTGGCATTTACTGGCCTTGATCGTTAAACCAGCTTGCTTCAGGGCCTGGAGAACAGTTTGCAGGTGACGCAAGTGATCCTCCCAGCTGTTACTGAAGACGGCAATGTCATCCAGATAAGCAACAGAGAAACTCTCCATTCCGGCGAGGATCTGGTTCACCAGACGCTGAAACGTGGCAGGGGCGTTCTTGAGCCCAAAGGGCATCACGCAGAACTGGTAGTGGCCCTTGGGCGTGGAGAAGGCTGACCTTTCCTTAGCTCCATCAGTCAGAGAGATCTGCCAGTACCCGGATGTAAGGTCAAAGGTACTCAACTATTGGGCAGCTCCCAGCCGGTCAATCAGTTCATCCGCCCTCGGGATCGGATGAGCATCAGTCTTGGTTACTGAATTCAGTCCCCGGTAGTCCACACAGAACCTCAGTTCCGGTTGGGCACCCGGTGGTGCAGCTTTTGGTACTAGTACCACCGGACTGGACCAGGGGCTGCTGGAAGGTTCAATCACTCCTAGCTCCAGCATCTTAGTGACTTCACTGTGAATGCTGGCCTTCACCTTGTCTGTCATCCGGTAGATCTTTGACTTCACAGGTGGGCTGTCTCCTGTGTCCACGTCATGGACACACAGGTGAGTCCTACCCGGAACAAGGGAGAACAACGAAGAGTACTGCCCCAGGACCTGGCGGCAGTCCTCCTGCTGTTCAGGAGTTAGGGACGGGGAGAGAATCACTCCCTCCACCAACCCATCCTTCTCTTGAGACGCAAATAAGTCGGGGAGAGGCTCGCTTTCCACGTCCTCTGCTCCATCAGTCACCATTAACAATATGACTTCGGGCCTCTCATGGTGGGGTTTGAGGCGGTTGGCATGCAGCACTCGTAGGGGCTGGCGAGGGGTCTTCAGATCCACCAAGTAGGTAGCCTTACCCTTCTTCTCCAACACCTCAAAGGGTCCTGACCAGCAATCCTGGAGGGCGCTAAGCTCTCCTGGTTCGATCACCCACACCTTCTTGCCAACGCTCCAATTCCACCGGGTGAGCATTGTGGTCATACCACGCCTTCATCACTGCTTGGCTGGCTTCCAAGTTGTCAGAAGCTTGCTTCCACAACTTAGCCATTTGGCTCCGGAAGGCCAGCATGTAGCTCACCACGTCCTGGGGAAGCTTTCTGGGAGTTCTTTCCCATCCGTCTCTCACCAGGCCGAGAGGTCCACGCACAGGGTGCCCATAAAAAAGCTCGAAGGGGCTGAAGCCCACTCCCTTCTGTGGCACTTCCCTGTAAGAAAACAATAGACAGGGTAGGAGGACGTCCCATTTCCTCCGCAGGCTTTCAGGCAGACTTCTGATCATGCCTTTCAAGGTTTTATTGAACCTCTCCACCAGACCATTGGTCTGGGGGTGGTAAGGAGTGGTGAACCGGTAGGTCACTCCACACTCCTTCCACTTGTATGCTGACATGAAGTTGGTCCCCCTGTCAGACACAACTTCCTTGGGAAAACCCACTCGGGTAAAGATTCCCATCAGGGCCCTAGCCACAACAGGTGCAGTAATGGTCCTCAGAGGTATAGCCTCTGGGTACCGTGTGGCATGATCCACCAGAACCAGGATAAACCTGTTGTGGGAGCCGGCCTCGTGGCGTGGCCCTGTTTCCCCGCGCTAAGCCGTACGAGGTCCCATGCACATCGGGACTCCTCCATCTTGGATTGCACGTCACTCCACGTGACCACCTGTATGACCCTGCTCTACCCGGCCCCGGTCCCAGCGAGGCCTGACATCGAGACGCCAACCCCTGGCCCGGGGGATACCACGTGAGCCCTTCCCACTCCCGGCGGAGGGCAGTATCGATGGGACCCCCTACCGTCTCTCCACACCTAGGTGTGATCACCCCACAGCCCTCTGGGGCCTGGCGCCTCTCCTGCTGGGCGTCTGGCCGCTCCCTACCCGGCCTCTCTGCCCCCTCCGGGCGCACGGGTCCGGACATCAAAGGGCTCCCGTCCTATATCTGGGGCGACCCGACAACAGGGCAGTAGTTGTATCCTGGAGTCAAGAGCCCTGCTGATCGGATCGCGGCTGACCCTACGGAAGAAGACTCACCTTGAACCACCACTTGAGCCCTGCTGACGACGTCGCGGCTCCACCGTGCTTAAAGACCTTCACGAACCTTTGGGGCCCTGCTGACGCTGTCGCGGCCCGACCTTGTTGAGCCTTACCACCAGAGCCCAGCTGACCTCGTCGCGGCTCGACCGAAGCGGACCTACCACCAGAGCCCTGCTGACCGTGTCGCGGCTCGACCTAAGCGGAACTACCATCCGAGCCCTGCAGACGACGTCGCGGCTCTCCCCGTCCGAGCCGCTCTGAGACCAGCATCCAAGGTCTGGCGCAGAGCCCTCCCGTGCCTGGCTGGCACTAAGACTGTCCCGCTACCCTATCCTCTTGAACGAACATTGAGACTTTGACAGGATCCCTCGATCCCTCTGTAAATATTGCACGTATTACTGCCGATAAAGAATCTAATCTTGCAACTGCTATTGAGTCCTGTGTGGTGGTGTTACTGGGCCTAGTACGATCATAGGAGAAAAACCTCCCCGAGGGGGCTTCTCAGCGGCGCTCGGCTATAACTTTGCGGTAGGAAGGTGCCCGGAATAGTCTCCCCGACTACCCGGTGGGCCTCCCTCCAACATTTGGTGGCCAGCGACGGGATCCGAGCAAACGCAATCGTACAAGCAAGTAACGCAACCACTACCTGACCAGACGAGAAGAGAAAAAAGGGAACCATGGATGGCCAAGAAGCAACCGTGGCCGCAACCTTCCAGTTGGAGAAACTGGAGGAATACACCCACAAGGAACTCAAACAATTCTGCAAAGACAAAGGGATCCCAACCACAGGATTGGGCACCAAGGAAGAAATGCAGAAAGCCCTGAAAGCCTGGGCAGAACCCGAGACCCCTCCACCCCGAGCCGAAGGGACCTCGGCCCGGGACGGAAACCTGCCGACCACGACCCCGACAAACGGGGAGCGAACCGTCCCAGACACCAGCCTTTCCCCCGAAGAGATACGAGAACGGGAAAGGGCCCGGACACACGAAATGGACCTTGCCCGACTCCGGCTGGACGGTGAGCTCCTACTGGCGGAGAAAAAGATAGCCCTGGAGCAACTACGACTACAAGAAGAAATCGAGGAGAAGAAAAGGCATCGGGAGCTAGAGGAGAGACGGCTAACCCTCGAGCACGAGAGGAGCCTTAAAGAACTTGAACTAAAAGCTAAAACTGGGGAGACCAGCAACCCCGGAGCCCGGGACGCTCTGCCCCCGACCGAGCCAAAGGTTCACATCCCCAAGGATGTCGTCAAGGAGTACTATAAAAATGACGACATCCAGCAATGGTTCCGAGCGTACGAAGTCGCCATGACCTCCCATCGGATACCCCGGAAGGATTGGGGCGCCGGCCTATGGGGGAGGTTCCTCAGCGAGGGACGGGATACCCTGCTGCAACTCCCCGACGCAGTGATGACCTCGTACGACCACATGAAGGAAGCCCTTCTCACACGCTACGGACTGTCGGCCGAGATGTACCGGCAACGCTTTCGGGACTGCAAGAAGATCCCCGGTACCACATGGGTCGAATACGTGGACTTCTTCAGCCGAGCGTTGGAAGGATGGATCAAAGGGAGCAAGGTCACCTCATATAACGAACTGTTCGACCTCATTGTCTGGGAGCACCTCGCCAACAACTGCTTTGTGGAACTAAGGCAACACCTCCTGGACAGTAAACTGACCGAGCCCCGGAAGCTCGCCGCCGAAGCGGACCGATGGGTCAACACCCGGGTCCCCCGGAACCCCGTGGGGGACTACCAACGGAGTACCACGGGACCCCCCCGCCAGCGCGGCGGAGGAGGGGGGTCCCACTGCAGTCGAGAATTCCCAGCTGGACCGCCCAGAAGTCCGCCACGAGGGCAAGCAACCAACCCCGCTTCCCCGACCCAGGGCCGAAGAGGGACCCCTATCACCCGGTCTGGACCACGACCGACAGTAACCTGCTTCGGATGTCAGCAGACCGGCCATTATGCAAGTGACCCGGCTTGCCCCGTGAACCGACGGAACGGGACCACGGGGCCACCTCCCCGACAAATTGCCGCCGCAGCCCTGGGGGAGGGAGAGGACGAGGAGGAAAACCACGACGACGGGTCCCACGAGTGGGAACCAGCCGCCATGTCGCTTGTATGCCTAGGCTCCCGAGAAATGGTGCCCCGCGCCACCATCCCAAGCAACACCCAGAAGTACCAACAGTGGGTCACCATCAATGGGCGACGGGCCGAGGCCCTCCGGGACACTGGGGCCAGTGTGACCGCTGTCCGCTGCCATCTGGTGACCCCCGAACAGATCCTGCCACATGTCCTCTGCCCTGTCCGGACCGCCGACAACACCGAGAGCATGTGCCGGATGGCCCGAATCCCCTTCGAGTGGGGAGGAGTGTCCGGCCCCCTAAAAGTAACTGTCCGCGACGACGCCCCGGTGGACTGCCTCCTGGGGAACGACCTAGAGAGCTCCCCCTGGGCCCAGGTGGAGCGCCAAGAGCATCTGGGGATGCTAGGACTACCCGAGTGGGCCTGCACCACCACTCGGTCCATGACCGCCCAGCCAGCGGCCCCCGACCAACCGGCGGGCCCCGAACCATCCACCTCCTCCAGCCCGGAGGAGGCCGGGCCATCCGAACTTTCTTCCAACGAGGCCGCTCCCCTCAGCGAGATCCCCGAGCTGGCCCAGTGACACCACGACGGGGGCCCCACCCGTGAACAATTCCAGCAAGAACAGAAGGGCTGCCCGTCCCTCGAGGGGGCCCAACAGCAGGCGGCCGCCCAGGCTGCGGGGGACCCCTCGGGAACCCACTGGGTCTATTGGGACAATGACTTATTGTATAGCGAGCAGAAAGTTGCCGAACTAGGGGCCAGCCGGGTGCTGGTGGTCCCCCTCCGATTTCGAGAATTCCTCTTGAACCTGGCACATGACGTGCCCCTCGCCGGACATCTCGGGCGGGACAAGACTTACAGCCGCCTCGTGACCCATTTCTATTGGCCCCGAATGAGACGAGACGTGGACCAGCACTGCCGGTCCTGCCCGACCTGCCAAGCTAGCGGGAAGACTGGGGGACTAATGAAAGCCCCCCTACAACCATTTCCAGCCGTCCACACCCCGTTCAAACGAGTGGGGATAGACATCGTGGGGCCCCTCGACCCCCGAACCGCCCTGGGCCACCGCTTCATCCTGGTACTGGTCGACCACGCCACCCGGTACCCAGAAGCTGTCCCCCTCCGAACTGTGACCGCTCCAGTAGTGGGCCGGGCCCTGATGGGCATCTTCTCCAGGGTGGGGTTCCCCCGAGAAGTGGTGAGCGACAGGGGGACAAACTTTATCTCAAAGTACATGAGATCCCTCTGGCAACAATGTGGGGTCACCTATAAATTCACCACCCCTTACCACCCCCAGGGGAACGGACTGGTCGAGCGGTTCAACCGAACCCTGAAGGGGATGATCAAGGGCCTGGAAGAGCCCCTCAGGAGGAGATGGGATGTCCTGTTGCCCTGCCTCCTGTTCACCTACCGGGAGGTACCACAGAAGTCCCTGGGCTTCAGCCCCTTCGAACTGTTGTATGGGCACCCCGTCCGAGGGCCCCTCAGCCTGGTCAAGGAGGGTTGGGAGGCGAACGTCCAAAGTGCCCCGCCCGACGTCTACCGGTACCTCCTGACCCTGCGGAACCAGACTCGAAAGTTCCGTGCCCTGGCAGAAGCCAACCTTGAAGCCAGCCAAGAAGACATGAAACGCTGGTTTGACGAGAATGCCTCAGCCGTTGAGTTTGAGCCGGGCCAGCAAGTCTGGGTCATGTCACCCGTGGACCCCTGCGCCCTGCAGGACAAGTGGACCGGGCCCTTCAAGATAGTTGAAAGGAAGGGCCCCGTCACGTACCTGGTCGACATGGAGTCTCCGAGGAACCCCCTCAGGGTCCTGCACGCCAACAGGCTCAAGCCCCACTTTGCCCGAACTGAACTAAGCTTACTACTGGCTACCGACGATGGGGGTGAAAGTGACTCCGAGCCCCTACCAGACCTCCTGGGGTCCTCGAGCCAAGACGGCTCTTTGGAGGGCGTCCACCTCTCCGCCACCCTGACACCAGAACAGCGCCATGATTGCCAGAAGCTACTGCAACCCTTCGCTTCTCTCTCACGCCCGGGGTGACCCCCTGGTGCGTCCACGACGTGGACACGGGGGATAGCCCCCCTGTACGACACCGCGCTTATAGAGTGCCTGACCGAGTCCGAGCCTGCATAAAGACCGAGGTCGCCAAGATGCTCGCCCTCGGAGTCATCGAGCCTTCCGACAGCCCGTGGGCCAGCCGGGTAGTCTTGGTGCCGAATGCCGCCGCCCCCGGCACGGCCCCCGAACTCAGATTCTGTGTCAACTACCGGGGCCTGAACGCAGTTACCAAGACCGATGCCCACCCTTTGCCACGAGCCGATGAGCTGATTGATCGCTTAGGGGCCGCCCGCTACCTAAGCACCTTTGATCTCACCGCTGGGTACTGGCAGATCAAGCTCATTCCCGGCGCACAAGAACGATCAGCTTTCTCTACCCCCGACGGCCACTACCACTTCCGGGTGATGCCCTTCGGCATGAAGAACGCCCCAGCGACCTTTCAGAGGCTGGTAAATAAGGTCCTGGCCGGTCTCGAAGCCTTCAGCGCGGCCTACCTCGATGACATTGCTGTCTTCAGCGACCACTGGGCCGTGCACCTAGGACACCTGGGGGAAGTCCTGGCCGCTCTCCAAAGAGCCGGGCTCACAATTAAGGCCAGCAAGTGCCAGATCGGTCAAGGATCTGTGACCTATCTGGGCCACCAGGTGGGGAGTGGCCAGGTGGCCCCCCTCCGGTTAAAAGTTGACGCCATCCAGGCGTGGGAGCCCCCCGCCACCCAAACCGCTGTCCGGGCATTCTTAGGCCTCACAGGCTACTACCGACGCTTCATAAAGGATTACGGCAGCATTGTGGGCCCCCTTACGGAACTCACTTCAAAGAAACAACCCAAGGCGGTGCACTGGACGCCCTGCTGCCAGACCGCGTTTGATGCTCTCAAAGCGGCCATGTGCGCTGCCCCTGTGCTACAGGCCCCGACTACAGCAAGGAATTTGTAGTCCAGACCGATGCATCGGAGTACGGGGTCGGGACAGTCCTCTCCCAGCTGGACGCCAAGGGCCTCGACCGACCGGTGGCCTTTATCAGCCGCCGACTGCTGCCGCGAGAACAGAGGTGGAGCACCATCGAGCGGGAGGCCTTCGCTGTGGTATGGGCTCTCAAGAAGCTCCGGCCCTACCTTTTCGGTACCCACTTCAGGGTCCAGACTGACCACCGGCCCTTGCGGTGGCTTATGCAAATGCGGGGCGAGAACCCCAAGCTGTTACGCTGGTCCATCTCGCTGCAAGGGATGGACTTCACTGTTGAACACCGGCCCGGCAACGACCACGCCAATGCTGACGGCCTGTCCCGATTCTTCCGCCTCGGCGAGGAGAACCCCCAAGAAGATGGGTGACTCTCCCTGCCTTCAGCTGGGGGGGGACGCGTGTGGGAGCCGGCCTCGTGGCGTGGCCCTGTTTCCCCGCGCTAAGCCGCACGAGGTCCCATGCACATCGGGACTCCTCCGTCTTGGATTGCACGTCACTCCACGTGACCACCTGTTTGACCCTGCTCTACCCGGCCCCGGTCCCAGCGAGGCCCGACATCGAGACGCCAACCCCTGGCCCGGGGGATACCACGTGAGCCCTTCCCACTCCCGGCGGAGGGCAGTATCGATGGGACCCCCTACCGTCTCTCCACACCTAGGTGTGATCACCCCACAGCCCTCTGGGGCCTGGCGCCTCTCCTGCTGGGCGTCTGGCCGCTCCCTACCCGGCCTCTCCGCCCCCTCCGGGCGCACGGGTCCGGACATCAAAGGGCTCCCGTCCTATATCTGGGGCAACCCGACAACAGGGCAGTAGTTGTATCCTGGAGTCAAGAGCCCTGCTGATCGGATCGCGGCTGACCCTACGGAAGAAGACTCACCTTGAACCACCACTTGAGCCCTGCTGACGACGTCGCGGCTCCACCGTGCTTAAAGACCTTCACGAACCTTTGGGGCCCTGCTGACGCTGTCGCGGCCCGACCTTGTTGAACCTTACCACCAGAGCCCAGCTGACCTCGTTGCGGCTCGACCGAAGCGGACCTACCACCAGAGCCCTGCTGACCGTGTCGCGGCTCGACCTAAGCGGAACTACCATCCGAGCCCTGCAGACGACGTCGCGGCTCTCCCCGTCCGAGCCGCTCTGAGACCAGCATCCAAGGTCTGGCGCAGAGCCCTCCCGTGCCTGGCTGGCACTAAGACTGTCCCGCTACCCTATCCTCTTGAACGAACATTGAGACTTTGACAGGATCCCTCGATCCCTCTGTAAATATTGCACGTATTACTGCCGATAAAGAATCTAATCTTGCAACTGCTATTGAGTCCTGTGTGGTGGTGTTACTGGGCCTAGTACGATGATAGGAGAAAGACCTCCCCGAGGGGGCTTCTCAGCGGCGCTCGGCTATAACTTTGCGGTAGGAAGGTGCCCGGAATAGTCTCCCCGACTACCCGGTGGGCCTCCCTCCAACACCTGTGACCAGCTGTAGTAGGCGGATCTAACGGACCCACAATGTCGATGCCCACCCTTTCAAAGGGGGTGCTAACGACAGGAAGTGGTTCCAGGGGAGCTTTCAGCTTCACCCCTGTTTTCCCACTGGCTTGACAAGACACACACGTCCAGCAGTAGGTGTCGGACAATACTTTCATTTGAGGACAATAAAAGTGCGGGACAAGCCGGGCAAAGGTCTTGTCTTGCCCCAGGTGTCCTGCCAAGGGGATTTCATGAGCCAATTCCAGGAGAAAGGCTCGATAACGTTGAGGGACAACCAAGGCCCGTGACGATCCGTGCATGGGTGCCTTGGGTTCACTGTAGAGGAGGCCATCCTCCCAGTAAATGTGGTAGTTCCCCTCAACGTTCCCTGCTGCCTGGGCTTCGGCCTGTCACCTCAGTCCCTCAAGGGTAGGACACTCCCTCTGGCCCTTGCAGAATTCCTCCCTGGTTGACCCAGGATGGGTAGGTTCTCCAGTTCGGTAACATCCCCCTCCGCGGACTCCTGGTCCACCACCTCCGGTGGCCTATCCGTCACACGGGGCACGGATGCCGAGGCAGGCTCCTCCTGCCCTCGGTTCTTCCCTTGGTCGGCAGCCGGCGGTGCCTTTGTTCCAGGCTCCCGCCTAAACGAACTCCCTCTCCGGGTAGTCCCAGACCTGGTGCTGACACAGGCCCAGTCAGGTGTACCCAGCATCTCAGCATGAGTCCGGTATTCCACCTCCTTCCAAGCATTATGCTCCATGTCATTCCCCAGCAGACAATCGACTGGCACGGCAGGGCTTACGGCAACTCGAAGCAACCCTGCAACCCCTTCCCATTCAAATGGAACCTCGGCCACCGGATAGTGGCCCATTCTGCCGTCAGCCATCGCGGCAGGGTGGAGTACATGGGGAATCACCTGCTCTGGAGACACCAGTTGGCTACGTACCATAGTCATACTGGCTCCTGTGTCTCTCAGAGCCTCCCCTCTTTGGCTGTTGATGGTGACCCACTGCCCATACTTTGTGGTATTTGCGGGCACCTGGATCTTAGGAACCATCTCCCGTTCTCCCAGGGACACTAAAGTGACACCCGCCCACTCCCTTCCCTTATCTAAGGGCATCTCCTCCCCGAGCACTACACTAGCTACTCCGGGGGCCTTTCCTCCGATGGGAGGGGGTGGTCTTTTCGGGCACTTCACATCTCCCTTATAGTGTCCGACACCACCGCACTCAAAGCAATGGACAACCCTTGGCTGCTGACTCTGGCCAGTATTAGGGTTTCTGGGTGGGTTAGCCCTAGGGGTGAATCCCGTTCCCTTCCCTTGGAAACTATTTTGGGGGCCTTTAGAGAACTCCGTTTTCTTTTCCCCTCCCTCTTTCTTCTGGGGGGCGCCCTGTCCGGTCTTTTGAGAGTCCCCTCCAGTCCCCCTTGTGGACACCCGGGTACTAGCCCAAATGTCCGCCTCCTCAGCAAGCTTCCGGGGATTGGTCAGCTTGCTATCCACCAGGTGTTGACGCAGTTCAGGGAAACATTTTTCGAGCAGGTGTTCCTTCAACATCAAATCAAACAACCCCTCGTAGTCCCTCACCTCGCTGCCTTGTATCCAACCCTCTAATGCCTTCTTTGCATAGTCCAGGAAATCCACCCAATTCTGTGTGCCCAGTTTGTGGCTACCCCGGAACTTCTGTCTATACTTCTCGGGTGTTAGTCCAAACTTCCTCACGAGCGCCACTTTCATGGTGGGGTAGTGGGTCTGCTCATCCTGCTCCAGGGCCAATAATGTATCCCTGCCAGCTGGAGGCATGTATTTATACAATCCCCCTCCCCAATATTTCTCTGGAACCCCATGGACTCTTAATGAGATCTCATAGGCCGCTAGCCACTTGGCGATATCATCTCCCGCACTATAGCTGGCTACTATGTCTTTCGGCAAATAGGGTTTGGATTCCCTGGTGATTTCTCTTTCTTCGCTGCCACCATTAGGAACAGGGTGTGCCCCGACCCGTAGGATCTGGAGATCTATCTCCCTGAGCCTCAACTCGTGAGCCATCCTCCGTTCCTCCTTTTCTTTCTCCAGCTTCGCCAATTCCCATGTGAGCTGTCTTTTCTCCCTCCGGTCAGTGAATTCTGCTTCTAATAAGCCGTTGCTAGAGACACTGCTGCCCTTCCTTGAAAGTGTTCCGGGCCCCGCTACTAGGTTCCCCACCTCAGGTTGGTACAATCCAGCCTCCTCGCTGTCAGGCTCTCCATCCCTGTCCTCCTTCTCAACCTTACTTTCTCGTCGTGCCTCCCCCCAAGCCCTTAAGCTGGTCTGGAGCTCACCCTTCTTTGCACCTTGGGGACAAAACACCCCCTCTCGCTCACAAAACTCTCTGAGTTGGGCCACAGTGTAAGTTTCCACATCCTCCAATACAAACTCCATTTTTCCCACTCAGGATAGAAGACAGTTGCTTACAGAAGCTATGCAGGGGGGTACCTTTTGTAATACCTCCTCCCACCACCAGAAGTAAATTTGGAAAAAACAAAACTCAAAATCAGGAAGTCCGCTTGGAGAAAACTCCCGGTGTAGGCCTATGGACTACCCAAAGTTATTGTCGAGTAGACGCAAGCACAGCTCTATCCCACCACTGAACACCAATTTTATGTTGGAAACCGGGCAACCGGGTTAGCAGTCACCAGGTTCCCAGCACAATGGTAGCTTGGCTCGAGCGGTTGGGGTCAGGCACCGTGTTAAGCGTACGTCACACCCTCACAATAACCATGCGTTCATCCGTTCCAAAAACGACACTACACCGTAAAAATAATGCAAATCAAGTTGAAAATATATATGTCTTTATCTTATTTTCTCTTAGTTGCAGGATTCATTACATAAATACAATACAATAAGATTTTCCCTTAAAAGAGCAGGTCAAATAAATAATACTACACTGGGATTTCAATAAATAGGTTCAAGACCTCATTAAGCATAGAATAAATAGTTGTGCAATAAATACAGATGGCAAATAAATACAGTCAGACAATAAATATAGTGCAGGATAAATTAGTGGATGACAATAAATAAAGCACTTCCAATAAATAAGGTAAAACAATCAATGACAGTTACAGTTCAAATCATTTACATGAGGTCACTTGGTCTTACTTTGGCCATATACAACTTCAGGACACTTGGATGGCATGGGGGTGTCCCACCTAGATTGGTCAAGGCTGGGGCCTAAGCTGAGGCAGAACAAGGGTAACCGAAAGATCTGGCCCTCCAAACTACACAGCCCCTCACAGATGTCACTGCACCAGTCTTAGTTCACCCCTGGCACTCCCAGGCTGGTTCTAACACCCCTCTAGCCCCTAGAATGGTCTTTTAGGGCTCCACGGGGCCTTAAACACCCCCTCTACCACTTACTGCCCTTTTCACGATGATCGGCTCCGCTCGGCACCATGTCGACGCCGTGAGGCGGCTCCGGATCGATGTCGCTGGGCGGCCTCGACTCGATGTCGCTGGGCGGTCTCGACTCGATGTCGCTGGGCAGTCTCGACTCGATGTCACTGGGCGGCCTCGGCTCGATGTCGCTGGGCGGTCTCGACTCGATGTCGCTGGATGGCCTCGTCTCGATGTCGCCTTCCGGCGTCGCAGGGACTCGGACTCCCCACTTCCTGGTGTCTCCGGAGTGCGATCTCCACTCCCGACCTCCGGCGCGCTTCACCTCAGTTTCCGGCGACTCCGGTGGGCGGACTTCACTCCCCCGTCGACGCCTCACCTCGACCTCAGGTGACTCCCGACTCGACCTCCGGCGCCTCTCCACGACCTCCGTCGGCGCCCTCACCTCGACCTCGGGTGAATCTCCACTCGACCTCCGGCGCCTCTCCACGACCTCCGTCGGCGCCCTCACTCGACCTCTGGCGGCTCCGGGTACGACGTCTGCTTTCTGTCAGCGCCGCTTCTCTACCTCAGGCCCCAGGTCTCCAGGCTTCTCGATGTCAGGACTCCAGGAGGACACTGCTGAACAGGTCAGGAACTTGCTGTTCTTCTTCTTTAAGGCCTGTTCCAAATATTCAGTTCTTTAAGATGGTTCTTCTGGTCTTGATCCCACACAGGGCTCTAGGCTGGGCTTGGTCAGTAGAGACTAGCATCAAGGGTGGGTTTCTGGACCCCACTCCAAGCACTGGTTTCCACCTCTGCTGCCTTACTCCGACCTCCTTCTAACTCTGTCCTCTCTCTTCTCCAGTCAGATGCCAACTGCCACTCTGAGATGGCCTCCCAACATTCTAAACTGCCTCCCACTGTCACAGGGTTCCAGAATGAATGTTACAGAAGGTTCTAGAAATCTCCAGTGGGTTCTGGTGATGTCACAGGTGACAATGGGTGGCCACCATTTTGTGTCTCAGGCCCTCAGACAGAAGTTCCAGGGGTAGGGAAAATGGCTCCCTGACCCTGCATCAACACTAAAAAGTCTGGTGGTTCCCAAAAAGGAAAAATTATAACAGGGTTTGAGGCAAAAGTGGGACAAAATAAATAATGATGAGGAGGGACCACCCAAAGTGCTGACAGGTCTAACAGTCATGATAGCAGTTATCAATAAAGAAATGTATACAAGAACATTCACCACTCATTGCTTCTTGTGATTACTGAACCATATTTAATAAACTGATTCAGAAAAAGCGAAAATACATCAAATGCGATATTAAGTCAAAGCATTTGTTAATGGCAACGCAGTTGCTCCAATCAATTTCAGTACAATCGAAATTTATAGTGCCCTTTGAGTGAGAGAAGAAGGGAGAAGTCAGGTAGGTGGTGGTAAATCAGTGAGTGAGGGACAGGGTAAAGTTATGGTGACATAAAAACATCATTGTGGTATAGGGTACAACCTTTACAGCCTAATGTAGGTCAATAGTTCCTAAATATATACATATCTCAAGTTTGCATATTGTTTTATCAGAGTCAGTCCTTTGAGCTTGTATAGTGGTTGTATGTTGTCAACGTTTCGACCCCTTGAGGTAAAGGGTTAATTTGTGTCCTCAGGGTGGGGTCTTCATCAGGACTGAGAAGAGCACCTGTGAATAATCATAAATGTGTGTAAGATGAGTGATGATGCTGAGACATGGGTGAATGTTCAGGGAAATAAATTACTTAACCTACTTGTGTTGACACGGAGTAATCCAGGTCAAGAGGAGCTTCGATGTAGCTTTGTCATTAACGGCAGCACACGAGGTTGAAGAATCTCTTGTGTGATGGAATCAATCGGTACCCACTCTAAAGGAGAGAGAGAGGGTTTTCAGGGTACTACTTAAAGGGAAAACATATAGTCAGGCTATGTACAGGGGACTTAGGAGAAGGGGTTTGTTGGAAGCCCATTATACCGGTGGGGTATTGGGGCTCAGAAAGAACTTATCAGTACCTGGTCACGGTGGATTGTGTAGCAGCGCTATTCATCTGGAGTCTATTCTAGGCGCTAGAGTCACACAATGTGGGTGGGAGGGACAGAGAGAAGCCCATACAAACATTAAATGCGGGCCTTTGGGTGGCGGTGGTTTTGCTAATTGCTTGGCCTTTTGAACAACTGTGAGGCCGAATCCGAGCGTTTGGCGCACCACGTTGTTAAGGAGGAGAACCGTTTAATGATCTATACAGTGACATACATAAGCCATAATGTGGCAATGTGTGTTCGTAATAGATATGACGGCGAGTACATGATATTGATTGGAATTGGTGTTCAGGTGATAGGTTTCGAGAAAACCTTACCAGAATCCTTGTGGAAAAACAATAATGGCCCACCGAGAGGAGACGCGTCAGGAAAGTGCCCGCGCACAAGGGGCGTGCCGTAGGGTCCAAAACTCTCTGCGTAGAGTAATTAAGACCTGTACTGATATTGCATCTAGGGTCACGGAGGCAGAAACTCTGATCTCTACGCTTGAAGATGATCTAGTAACTCAAAAGTCCACCATAGATGCAATCCAGTCACAGAGGGTTGACATTCAAGGAAAACTGGTCGACATGGAGAACCGGGCACGGAGGAACAACTTAAGAATTTTGGGAGTTCCCGAGGGCATGGAAGGATCAGACACCCGTCAGTCTCTGATTGACTTATTCACAGAAGCGTTTCCAAAGGTGAAGGAATGGGACTGGCGGTTGGAGATCCAACGTGCCCATCGTTTCCCCTTGAAACCAAAGCAGCATTCGGGTCAAACAGACAACAGACCCCGAGCCATTTTAATCTGCCTACACAATTTTTTAGCTAGAGAAAGGATCTATGATCTAGCCAGGCCTGATAGGCAAAGGTCTGGAAAAGGCTGTCAGTTTTTTGTTAGGCCGGACTTTTGTCCAGCCACGGTAGACCGGAGGTGGCAGCTCCGCCAGCTGATTGCCCCTTTTCAGTCTAAGGGGGCGCAAGTCTTTTTGCTTTTTCCATCTAAACTTAAAATTATCCATCAAGGCCAGACTAGATTTTTTGAGTCTGAATTTCAGGCAAAAGCATTTTTGGATTCATTGTAATAAATGTAACTGTATGTAATTACATGTTCATAACGATATATTTTTTCCTCTTTTCTCTTTAGCTATTAGAAGGGTTAATGCTCTCTTAA
The DNA here is from genome assembly GCF_964204655.1 of Triturus cristatus. Classification (NCBI taxonomy): domain Eukaryota; kingdom Metazoa; phylum Chordata; class Amphibia; order Caudata; family Salamandridae; genus Triturus; species Triturus cristatus. Next base: position 707,682,629 of record NC_140594.1, on the reverse strand, counting down.
GGGATGTATTCCAGTTCTTTTTTTTTTGCTAGAAAGCTTATTTGGTCTCTGGAGGGCATATCCCCTTTTTTTTGGGTATATTTTTGTGGAATTAGCAGCGACTCTTGGGGGGGGGGGTCCCTGCTCATACCAGCTTCTCCATCACTGGGACTGCGGTCCCTGCCTTGCTTGGGGGGTGGTGCGGGCATGGGGGAGGGGTCTTGCAGGGGTGGGGGGTTGGGAGGGTGGGGTTGGGGTGCATTAAAAAAAATAAGCTTGAAAAATATTCTTTTTATCATGGTAATGCATGGATTAAATCAGAGAATTATCGTAATTGTGATGTTTATTCTTAAAATCCTCAATGGCATCGGGTAAAATATCTATTGCTTCATGGAATGTTTGTGGCCTGAATAATGGGAAGAAGCGAGCCTTATTTGCACGGGTTATCCAAGCTCTTCACTTAGAGGTACTGTGTCTGCAGGAAACTCGCGTTCCCTGGAATAATAGAGAATGTCTTAAAATTCCTGGGTTTGACCTAATAGTATGTTCTCACTAGACCTCTATGATAAGGGGGGTGGCTATTTTATTGAAACGTGGTGTAGTCTCATGCCTAAGAACCAGCCAAGATACTGGGGGGAGATGGGCAATTGCGGAGCTCCTAATTAACGGCTCATCCCTGACGGTTTGCACGGTGTATAGTTCAAATCTGGATGACCCTGTACTCTTAGATTATTTAAACGTAGAATTGGCCTTATGGCCCCAGCCTATTTGTCTCTGTGGGGACTTTAATATTAATTTATCAGCCAATTTCAACATAGTGGGAGGGCAGACTTACGTAGGCCAAAAGCCTAGTGTTTATAGAGCTTTGCAAGCCCTCGTGCAAGAACATTTCATGATTGATTTATGGTTTCGTCATTGTAAGGATATAGATGGCTCTACATATTTCTCTGCTCCCCATAAGAAAACGGTCTGTTTGGATTATTTCTTTGTGTCAGATCAACTGGCAGATACTACATCAATTGCTATTTCTCCCAGAAATATTTCGGACCACAATCTTTTGATTATTAATTGTACTGTAATGGGTGCTGTAAGAATCCCCAGACCTTGGACTTTTGAGAGAAAACTGTTACTTGAACCAACTTATTTAGACCATTTGAGACCTTGGGTAATTGAATTTCTGAACATTAATATAGGCTCAGCCCCTATTAATATAGTTTGGGACTCACTGCAGGCCGCAGTCCGTGGTGAGACCAAAAGTTTCTCAGTCTTTTGTCAGAAGCAAATCCAGGAACAAATTAAGACTCGGATTGATGAATTACGTTGTGCAGAGGTCCAGCTTACAAGCACGATTAGGGATGGTGGTGATATACTTCCTATTCAGTTGCAGGTTGCACGAATCAAAGCCTCCCTGCTTGAGTTCTTTGGCCAGGATCTTGCGGCTAAATACCTGCAGTACCGCTCGACGATGTTCGAGTATGGTGAAAAATCCATTCGGTTCCTTGCCAAGCAGCTTCAGCAGCGTATTACTAGGATTCAGGACCCTCTGGGGTTTTGACAGTGTTCTCTGAATTTTATCGCTCTTTATATATTGAGGAAATCACCGCTCACACTGTAGATTTTGAATTTAGTGCTTTTATTGACGAACTTAATACATTAAAAATTTTGGATCATCAAAATGCGGTTCTTGCCGCACCCATTGTGTAGGATGAAGTAGAAATAGCATTAAACTCATTGGCCAGCGGCAAGGCAGCAGGTCCTGATTCTATCCCTTTGGAATTTTACAGCACATTCCGGTCGGAGATTCAGTTGGACCTTTTAATGACCCTCAGAGACACCCAGCTTGGTAGGATTCCAGACTCCTGGCGTCTCACAACTATCATTTTGTTTAAAAAAAAAAGGCAAACCTGAGCTGGATCCCGCCTCGTTTCATCCGATCTCATTGATCAATACGGACAGCAAAATCTTTTCAAAATTCCTGGCGGCTAGACTAGCATCGGTGATATCCCCATTAGTTTCCATCCGGCAACACGGATTCATCCCCGGAAGGGACACGGTGGACCATGTCCGCCGTGTTATAGCTCTTCTGGACTGGGCCCAAGCCACGCGATCTCCCCTTGGAGCAATCCTGTTGGACGCCGAAAAGGCGTTCGACAGGGTTGCTGGGTTTTTGTTGTGGAAGGTTCTCCATTGGAAGGGGTTTTGTCCAAATTTCATACATGCTTTACAATCACTTTATATCGCCCCTCAAGCAACTTTGTCAATTTCAGGGTTGTTCTCAAGGCCGTTTGATATTAACAGGGGCACTAGACAGGGCTGCCCCTGTTCGCTCCTGTTATTTGCTCTCTATATCGATCCTTTCATAAATAAAATAGAGCTTTCTTGTAATATTTTGCCTGTTAAGATCAATGCGGTCGACTTTAAAGCTTTGGCATACGCCGATGATATTATTGTCTTAACCAGCATTGTGTCATCTTCATTTTTGGCCATGAAGAACCTGGCGGAACATTTTGGCCGATTTTCAGGGTACAAACTTAATGTTCAGAAAACCCAGGTTATCCAATCGTCCGCTATGGGTGTGTCGGAGGCACCAGTCGTGCAAAGTGCAATGTATTTGGGGGTTAAAATCACGGCTGCAGTAGAGCAGCTACCTGAAATGAATATTTTACCTATTATATATATTGCTAACTTTACTCTGCGTAGGCTGGATAATCTACATCTTTCTTTATTTGGTAGGAGGAATGTATTAAAGATGTTGATTTTGCCAAAATGTTTGTACATTTTTAGGACTATCCCCCCTGGAATTTGCTCAATCTAGTCTTATTAGTGCAGAAAGATGTTGTAATAGGTTTTTGTGGAATTATCGTCTTCCCTGTAGGGCTGCTAAATGGATGTATTTACCATTGGATAGGGGTGGGTGGTCAGTCCCTAATCTGTTGCTGTTTAATTGGGCCGCTTTACTGCAACATCTGGCTTTCCCACTTTTTGGCTTGCGAGCCTCACTCCCACCATCATGTAGTCCCTCTATCTTTGAAATTGGCTTAGGAGAAGAGGCTAAGGGGTCTCTTTTGTCGGTCTTAGAACCCCAGTTACTATAAAAATAACTAAGTTTAAGGTCATTTCAGCTATGCATTCAGTCTAGAGGAAGGTGCATCGGAAATGGTTATTCCCCAATACTAACTTTTATACACCCTTGGCTGCCGCTAGGCTATTACCTTCCATTTTTCAAGACTCTGTTACAATTAGGTGGTGATCCCATGGTATTTTTACATTGGGGGACTTAGTTTATGAGGGCAATATGGCCTCTTTTGCATTTCTAAAAGATAAGTATGGATTGGATTCACATGAATTATTCAAGTATTTGCAGATACGCCGCTATATAGACCATCTTCTCCATAATACCCCTACCGCGCTTACTAAAATACACTCATGGATCTGATTTTAAGGAAGGCTCGAATAGGGGCCCTCTATCAAAATGTATTTTCGGGTCTTCCCGATGATCTCTCCTCTCAGAATGCGAAATTAGAAGTTAAGCTAGGTACGGTTGGTATAGATATTATTGAGGCATTGGACCTTTCTAATGCTGTGTTAATCTCCGGGAGCTTACGTTCCCAAAGCTATATGGCTTTGTTCGATTTGTACTTTACTCCCGCTAAAATATCCAAATGGGGAGGCAGTGGTGTTCAGGGCTGTCTAAGATGTGGACTGCCGGCAGTCAATGATGTACACATGTTTTTTTCTTGTGTTAAATTACACGTATTTCTTCAAGATGTCCAATCTTTTATTAATAGCTCCCTTAACATTCAGGTGGTACTTTCTTCCGAGTTAGTAATAATGGGGTGTGAAACTGACTTATGCTTTGACAGAACATCTTACGAGTCTGCTTTTCTCTGCATTGCAATGTCTTTAATTCGATTGTGTATAACTTCTGAATGGATTAACCCGGTACCTCCTACCTTTGTGAATTGGAGATCAAGAATTCTTGCTCTCCACAACTTGGAATCAGCTGTGTTCTTAAGAGGGGGTAAGAGGAGGCGTGAGAAGGGGTTGAAAATATGGGCGCCCTTTATGCATTGGTTGAATAATTAACTTTTTTTTTGTATTCTCCCCCTCTCATGGTATCTTCTGATATGTGTGATTTACCTGACCTTGTGTTCTTGCTTTTTTCACTATGATTCTCATGTTAAACTACACAATGTATTTACTTTCTGTATTGATTGCCATTATTATTTACTTGTCATTTTGTTTTCTATTATGTTATCAAGCTGACAAAAAAAAAGGAAATACTCGTAGGCCATTAGGTGGCAGTATGAGTCCCGTAATAGTAGTGACCTAAAACAGACAATGTGGCAGTGAGCGCACGATTACAATGGGAATCGGAGATCGGACGAGGAGAACCAGCTTGGGAACTACATAACACTTGGAAAAAATAAATAGGATCCCGGGATGCTTCATGACCCGCGAGCGGGTGCAAACTCTATTAGAATTTCAGGGTGCTAACAAGCGAATGGGGAGCGCTTACCTGATCGACGTGCGTTCGGATCAGCAGTGATCGCGAATGCCGGTGTCTGAGCTAGATTTGGCAGGAAGTAACCGCATACGTGCACCGCGAGGTGCAGCCGCTGGGTGCTGCCACAGAGGCTCGTCAGTCGACGGCCAGTAGCAAGCGGTGATTGACGTCATAGGCACTCAGCGTGAATGAAATGTGAAAACGCTGATGTGTGTGTTACAGATGGATCGGGTTACCCAGTGGTTGTGTGTTATATGCAAGCTGTACACCTTTATAATAATGAGTAACAGATAAAATGCTTGTTATGGTGACATTCAATACATAAACATGGCCAAGATTTTTACGAACAATTGCTGCTGTGTCCCTGATGGTTATATATAGAAACTAGGGAGTATGCAGGGTTGATTAGCATATGCACATTATGTGGGAGGTATAACAATAAAGGGCAAGGACCCCCATTTTGTGTGTGTGGTAGATTTAAATTTGAAACCACAAAATTACAGATCATGACAGAAATTAGCATAAAACAAAGTGCATTATTCATTGGAAAGACCTGACAACTGCGTGTTGGTGGTATCCAGCTCGTTCAGGCCATTAGTCACAGTGTCCAGACGGTACATCCATTTACACTCCCTCAAATTGAGGATGGGGCCAAGGTCCCCACCACGTTATCCCAGGGATACTTTCTCAAGTACTACCCATTTTATTGATTCAGGTGTGTGTGTGAGGTTAGTAAAATGCTCAACCAGAGGAGCCCCTATTGTTTTACATCGAATTCTGCTACAGTGTTGTAGGATTCGTGTTTTAATCTTTTGTCATGTTTGTCCAACGTACAACTGGTTGCATGGGCAGAGGATAGCATAGATGACATCACTATAATTGCAGTTTGTGTGTGATTTGAGTTCGATTGTGTGGTGTTTGTAGCAGAAAGTTTAAGTTTCCATGGTCATATTACACGCATTGCATTTGGTACATTTATAGTGATCCACTATTTCTGGTAGGTTCCACATTCTTTGGATAGTTTGTTTGGACGGCATGTCCAGCAGTGAGCGGACCACATGGTCTCTGATGTTTTTGGCCTTTTTGAAAGCATGCATAGGGGGATCACTAACCTCCAAGTCGTTAGAGAATAAACCCCAGTGTCCATTAATGATCCTTTTAATGTCATTGCTTTTAGTGCAGAATGTAGTTACACAGATCATCGGGTGTTTTCAGTTTGGCGGTGTTTAGGAGTAAGCAGTGTCTCTCTGTTGTTGAACCATGCCCTTTTGCGTGATCTTTTCACAAGTCTTTTGGGATAGCCTCTCTCAAGATGGCGGAGAATCAAGGTGTCTGATCCACGAAAAAAATCTTCTTTCAGTGAGCAGTTCCTCCGGATCCGGAGGATCTGGCCGAATGGCAAGTTGTCGCAGAGTCCTCGGGTTTGATGGCTTGTGTACCTCAGGAAGGTGTTCAGTTCTCTCGGTTTCCTATATAGGGAGGTATACAGGTGTTCCTCTGAAGTCTTGATGCTGATATCCCAAAAATCAATATTGTGTCTGTCCCAATGGATGGTGAATTTTATGTCATCAGAGCGGATGTTCAGCCAATCAAAAAATCTTGTCAGCTCAGTCTCATCCCCTGTCCAGATGAGGAGAACAACGTCAATGTATCTTCTCCATTCGGTGATGTGGTTCCTGAATGGATTGGTTGTTGAAAGATGTGGTTTTCTTCAAAATTATCCATGAACAGGATTGCCAAATCTGGGGCAAATGCCGCCCCCATCGCAACTCCTTTACTTTGGATGAAGAAATCATTTTGAACTATGAATTCTGTGGGGACATTGGTAGGTTGAGGTCTTCGATCCAGGGCTATTCTCATGGTATCCAAAGTCGGTTGTTGGGGGATGCTCGTGTAGAACGAAACAATGTCCAGTGTCACCAGTAGTTGTTTGGTTGGATCGAATTTCATGGTGTCCACCAAGTTAATCACCTGCATCGTGTCTCTAAGGTATGCTTTCGTCGCTATTTGCATACTGGCTCCAAAACCGAGCTACATCCAGAGATGATAGGTCTTCCTGGGGGTTTGTGCAGATTTTTATGTACCTTTGGCAAGGAATATATAGTCGGGAGACGTGACTGGTTGGTGTTCAAATATTCAAATTCCTTGTCGGAAAGAAAACCAGCTTCTTTCCCTCTTTCCGTGATGAGTCTGATTCTACGACGGACTTCCTTTGAAGGGTCGTTGCTGACAGCTGTGTAGCTGATGCCATCTCTGAGTTGCGAGTATATTTCTTCTTTGTAGTCCTGGGTATTTTGTACCACAATTGCTCTCCCTTTGTCCGCCAGTTTAATCACTATGGTCCTGTTATTTTTCAAGGAGTTTAGTGCTTCCCGTTCACCTTTTGTAATGTTGTGTTTTACGTATGACTTGGTTGCAGCTGCCTTCATGACATCGCGGAGGACCACACTCTCAAAAGTCAAGATTTTATGAGATACCATGTGTGCTGGAGGCATGAAGGTAGATGGTGGTCGCATCCCGGTGTTGGATGTAGACACTATGGGTAGCGAATGCCTGAAGAAATGTCTCAGGCGGACCTTGCGGAAGAAACAATACAGTTCGGCCTTTATGTTGAAGCGGTTGGCATGAGATGCTGGTACAAAAGACAGTCCCTTGTTAAGGATACTGGTTTCTTCAGTGGACAGCATGTATGTAGACAGATTGATGATAGGGCTCTTCTTTTGGGTTACTACCTGTATGTTCTCCTCTGGGTGTTGGTCTCCCAGTGGTTCTCCGGTTGGAAGTGCACTTGTTTTTGATTCTGTCCCTGCTGGCGTCCTGTGTCCCAGTTCTGTTAGGTCCTGTGTCCCAGTTCTGCTGGTTCTGCCCTCTGCGTGGCGGTCTGTTCCAGTTGGATCCTCGGCCGCTGGGCGGTCTCCAGTTGGTTACCTCTAGAAAAGGAGAGGGCCCTGTTTGCTGGTCTTCGAGTGGTTGATACCATGAATCCTGATATTGATAACCACTGCTTGGTTCTGGTTGGTCGCTGTCACTGCCGGAGCTGTAGGATGAGTCTGAGAAGTTGGTATACCTCCTGTTGCCTCTATAGGCTCCTCTGCCCCTGGTTGAAAAACGACCTTGGGTGTCTTGTTTGAAATAGTCGTCATGCAAGTATGGGTGTGTCTTCTTCTTGTCATAATAACAAACGTCTTTGGCCAATTTATCTAGATTTTTGGCTTGTGTTTTGATGTCAAATTCCTTCACAGTCTTCTCCAGTCGTTCTAGTGTTTCTTTAGCGTTGGTTAGAGTCGCATCACCATTAATCTCTTGTTTGAGGTCACTGATTTCTTTCATCAGTTGTTGGTCATGTTCAAGCGCTGTTTCAATGCACAACACCATCCAGTGGCCTGAGCAGTTGTTGGCCACAAAGCTGAATCCTTCTTTGTATTTTTGCTTGTCTACAAAGATTGCCGGTTCGTTGCGGACCTGCAGAGTTGTTGGTATGATGTTGGCTTGGAGATATTTTGTCAACAGATGTCCATGGAGACGTGTTCAAATAAGTTTCTTTTCCAGTCGTTCCAATTTATTTATCTTTTCATTTAGAGTGAAGTTAATATTAGGAGAGTTGGATGATAAGGATGTCGATCCAGAGTCACCCTGTAGTAGACTATTAATGTATTCCTCAGTGTAGGAGAGAGTTTCCCTCTCTAACATGATAGGACATATAAGTTTCAACAGTGAAAAGAAAAGAAAACCCTTGCAAGTGAGCACTTGCTCTGAGAGTGTCGATTTTTGGATATCAGCATCAAGACTTCAGAGGAACACCTGAATACCACCCTATATAGGAAACCGACAGAACGGAACACCTTGCTGAGGTACACAAGCCTTCACACCCGAGGACTCCGCGACAACTTGCCATTCGGCCAGTTCCTCCGGATCCGGAGGAACTGCTCACTGAAAGAAGATTTTTTTCGTGAATCAGACACCTTGATTCTCTGCTTTCTTGAGAGAGGCTATCCCAAAAGACTTGTGAAAAGATCGCGCAAAAGGGCACGGTACAACAACAGAGAGACACTGCTTACTCCTAAACACCGCCAAACTGAAAACAACCGAATGATCTGTGTAACTACATTCTGCACTAAAAGCAATGACATTAAAAGGATCCTTAATGGACACTAGGGTTTAATCTCGCATGCTTTCAAAAAGGCCAAAAACATCAGAGACCATGTGGTCCTCTCACTGTTGGACATGCCGCCCAAACAAACTATCCAAAGAATGTGGAACCTACCAGAAATAGTGGGTCACTATAAATGTACCAAATGCAAGGCGTGTAATATGACCATGGAAACTAAAACTTTAAGCTACAAACACCACACTATTGAACTCAAATCACACACAAACTGCAATTCTAGTGATGTCATCTATGCTATCCTCTGCCCATGCAACCAGTTGTACGTTAGACAAACACGACAAAAGATTAAAACACGAATCCTACAACACTGTAGCAGAATTCGATGTAAAACAATAGGGGCTCCTCTGGTTGAGCATTTTACTAACCTCACACACACACACACACACACACCTGAATCAATAAAATGGGTAGTACTTGAGAAAGTATCCCTGGGACAACGTGGTGGGGACCTTGGCCCCATCCTCAATTTGAGGGAGTGTAAATGGATGTACCATCTGGACACTGTGACTAATGGCCTGAATGAGCTGGATACCACCAGTTGGCAGGTCAATTAATAATGCACTTTGTTTTATGCTCATTTCTGTCATGATCTGTAATTTTGTGGTTTCAAATCTAAATCTACCACACACACAAAATGGGGTCCTTGCCCTTTATTGTCATGCCTCATACATAATGTGCATATGCTAATCAACCCTGCATACTCCCTAGTTTCTATGTATAACCATCAGGGACACCAGCAATTGTTCATAAAAATCTTGCCCAAGTTTATATATTGAATGTCACCATAACAAGCATTTTATCTGTTACTCATTATTATAAAGGTGTACACGTTGCATATAACAATCAGTGTGATCCATCTGTAACACACACATCAAAGTTTTCACATTTCATTTACGCTGAGTGCCTATGACGTCAATCACCGCTTGCTACTGGCCGTCGACTGACGAGCCTCTGTGGCAGCACCCATCGGCTGCACCTCGCGGTGCACGTACGCGGTTACTTCCTGCCTCAGACACCGGCATTCGCGATCACCGCTGATCCGAACGCACGTCGATCAGGTAAGCGCTCCCCATTCACTTGATATCACCCTGAAATTCGAATAGATTTTGCACCCGTTCGCGGGTCATGAAGCATCCTGGGATCTTATTTATTTCTTCCAAGCTTAATGCAGTTCCCATGCTGGTTTTCCTCGTTCGAGCTCCGATTCCCATCGTAATCGTGCGCTCACTGCCACATTGTATGTTTTAGGTAACTACTATTACAAGACTCATACTGCCATCTAATGGCCTACGAGTTTTTCCACAAGGATTCTGGTAAGGTTTGCTCGAAACCTATCCCCCGAGCACCGATTCCAATCGATATCGTGTACTCGCCGTCATATCTATTACGGACACACATTGCCACATTATGGCTTATGTATGTCACTGAATAGATCATTCAAGGGTTCTCCTCCTTAACAACGTGGTGTGCCAAACGCCTGGATCTGGCCTCACAGTTTTTCAAAAGGCCAAGCAATTAGCAAAACTGCCACCCAAAGGCCCGCATTTAATGTTCGTATGGGCTTCTCTCTCTCCCTCCCACCCACATTGTGTGACTCTAGCGCCTAGAATAGACTCCAGATGAATAGCGCTGCTACACAATCCACCGTGACCAGGTACTGATAAGTTCTTTCTGAGCCCCAATACCCCACAGGTATAATGGGCTTCCAACAAACCCCTTCTCCTAAGTCCCCTGTACATAGCCTGACTATCTGTTTTCGCTTTAAGTAGTACCCTGAAAACCCTCTCTCTCTCTCCTTTAGAGTGGGTACCGATTGATTCCATCACACAAGAGATTCTTCAACCTCGTGTGCTGCCGTTAATGACAAAGCTACAACTGAGCTCCTCTTGACCTGGATTACACAGTCTCAACACAAGTAGGCTAAGTAATTTATTTCCCTGAACATTCACCCATGTCTCAGCATCGTCACTCATCTAACACACATTTATGATTGTTCACAGGTGCTCTTCTCAGTCCTGATGAAGACTCCACCGTGAGGACACAAAGTAACCCTTTACCTCAAGGGGTCGAAACGTCGACAACATCCAACCAATATACAAGCTCAAAGGACTGACTCTGATAAAAAATATGTACACTTGAGCTATGTATATATTTAGGAACTATTGACCTACATTAGGCTGTAAAGGTTGTACCCTATACTACAATGATGTTTTTATCACTATACCTTTACCCCGTTCCTCACGCACTGATTCACCACCACCTACCTGACTTCTCCCTTTCTCTCTCACTCAAAGAGCACTATAAATTTCTATCGTACTGAAATTGATTGGAGCAACTGCGTTGCCATTAACAAATGCTTTGACTTAATATCGCATTTGATGTATTTTTGCTTTTTCTGAATCAGTTTATTAAATATTGTTCAGTAATCACAAGAAGCAATGAGTGCTGAATGTTCTTGTGTGGATTCCATTATTGATAACTGCTATCATGACCATTTCTTGATTGTACTGTACTAATGACCCAGGTCATAGCAGTTTTATGTGGGTTTCCCCGTTAAAACTCAACACTCTCAGAGCAAGTGCTCACTTGCAAGGGTTTTCTTTTCATTTCACTGTTGAAAATGATATGTCCTGTCATGTCAGAGAGGGAAACTCTCTCCTACACTGAGAAATACATTAATAGTCTAATACAGGGTGACTCTGGATCGACATTCTTATCATCCAACACTCCTAATATTGACTTCACTCTAAATGAAAAGATAAATAAATTGGAACGACTGGAAAATGAACGTATTCGAAAACGTCTCCATGTGGACATCTGTTGACAAAATATCTCCAAGCCAACATCATACCGATGTGTCTGCAGGTCCGCAACGAACCGGCAATCTTTGTAGACAACCCAAAATTCAAAGAAGGATTCAGCTTTGTGGCCAACAACTGCTCACGCCACTGGATGGTGTTGGGAGTTGAAACAGCGCTTGAACAAGTCCAAAAACTGATGATAGAAATCAGTGACCTCAAACAAGAGATTAATGGTGATGCGGCACTAAGCAACGCTAAAGAAACACTAGAACGACTGGAGAAGACTGTGAAGGAATTTGACATCAACACACAAGCCAAAAAACTAGATAAATTGGCCAAAGACGTTTGTTATTACGACAAGAAGAAGACATGCCCATACTTGCACGACGAATATTTCAAATAAGACACCCAAGGTTGTTTCTAAACCAGGGGCAGAGGAGGCTATAGAGGCAACAGAAGGTATACTAACTTCTCAGACTCATCCTACAGCTCCGGCAGTGACAGCGACCAACCAGGACCAAGCAATGGTTACCAATATCAGGATTCATGGTATCAACCACCCCAAGACCAGCAAACAGGGTCCTCTCCTTTTTTAGAGGTAGCCAACTGGAGACAGCCTAGGGGCCGAGTATCCAACTGGAACAGACCGCCATGCAGAGGGCAGAACCAGCAGAACTCTTAGAAGTAGCTATGATGATTAACTATTTTATTTTTCAAAATGATTTCTTCATCCAAAGTAAAGGAGTTGCAATGGGGGCGGCATTTGCCCCAGATTTGGCAATCCTGTTCATGGATAATTTCGAAGAAAACCACATCTTTTCAACAACCAATCCATTCAGGAAGCACATCACCGAATGGAGAAGATAAATAGATGATGTTCTTCTCATCTGGACAGGGGATGAGACTGAGATGACAAGTTTTTTTGATTGGCTGAACATCCGCTCTGATGACATAAAATTCACCTTCCATTGGGACAGACACAATATCGATTTTTTGGATATCAGCATCAAGACTTCAGAGGAACACCTGTATACCACCCTATATAGGAAACCGACAGAACGGAAAACCTTGCTGAGGTACACAAGCCATCACACTCGAGGACTCCGCGACAACTTGCCATTCGGCCAGTTCCTCCATATCCGGAGGACCTGCGCACTAAAAGAAGTTTTTTTTCGTGAATCAGACACCTTGATTCTCCGCCTTCTTGAGAGAGGCTATGCCAAAAGACTTGTGAAAAGATCGCGCAAAAGGGCATGGGACAGCAACAGAGAGACACTGCTTACTCCTAAACACCGCCAAACTGAAAACAACCAAATGATCTGTGTAACTACGATTCTGCACTAAAAGCAATGACATTAAAAGGATCCATAATGGACACTGGGGTTTGATCTCGGACGACTTGGAGGTTAGTGATCCCCCTATGCATGCTTTCAAAAAGGCCAAAAACATCAGAGACCATGTGGTCCGCTCACTGTTCAACATGCCGCCCAAACAAACTATCCAAAGAATGTGGAACCTACCAGAAATAGTGGGTCACTATAAATGTACCAAATGCAAGGCGTGTAATATGACCATGGAAACTAAAACTTTCAGCTACAAACACCACACTATCGAACTCAAATCACACACAAACTGCAATTCTAGTGATGTCATCTATGCTATCCTCTGCCCATGCAACCAGTTGTGCGTTGGACAAACACGACAAAAGATTAAAACACGAATCCTACAACACTGTAGCAGAATTCAATGTAAAACAATAGGGGCTCCTCTGGTTGAGCATTTTACTAACCTCACACACACACACACACCTGAATCAATAAAATGGGTAGTACTTGAGAAAGTATCCCGGGGACAACGTGGTGGGAACCTTGGCCCCATCCTCAATTTGAGGGAGTGTAAATGGATGTACCTTCTGGACACTGTGACTAATGGCCTGAACGAGCTGGATACCATCAACACGCAGTTGGCAGGTCTTTCCAATGAATAATGCACTCTGTTTAATGCTCATTTTTGTCATGATCTGTAATTTTGTGGTTTCAAATTTAAATCTACCACACACACAAAATGTGGTCCTTGCCCTTTATTGTCATGCCTCATATATAATGTGCATATGCCAATCAATCCTGCATACTCCCTAGTTTCTATGTATAACCATCAGGGACACACCAGCAATTGTTCATAACAATCTTGCCCATGTTTATGTATTGAATGTCACCATAACAAGCATTTTATCTGCTACTCATTATACCTTGCATATAACACACAACCACTAGGTAACCCGATCCATCTGTAACACACACAGCAGCGTTTTCACATTTCATTCACGCTGAGTGCCTATGACGTCAATCACCGCTTGCTACTGGCCGTCGACTGACGAGCCTCTGTGGCATCACCTCGCGGTGCAAGTAACGTGGTTACTTCCCGCTATATCTAGCTCCGACACCGGCATTCGCGATCACCGCTGGTCCAAACGCACGTCGATCAGGTAGGCGCTCCCCATTCACTTGTTATCACCCTGAAATTCCAATAGATTTTGCACCCGTTCGCGGGTCATGAAGCATCCCGGGATCTTATTTATTTTTTCCAAGTTTTATGTAGTTCCCATGCTGGTTCTCCTCGTCCGAGCTCCGATTCCCATCGTAATTGTGCGCTCACTGCCACATTGTTTGTTTTAGGTCACTACTATTACAAGACTCATACTGCCATCTAATGGCCTACGAGTTTTTCCATAAGGATTCTGGTAAGGTTTTCTCGAAACCTATCTCCCGAGCACCGATTTCAATCGATATCGTGTACTCGCCGTCATATCTATTACGGACACACATTGCCACATTATGGCTTACGTATGTCACTGTATAGATCATTCAAGGGTTCTCCTCCTTAACAACGTGGTGCGCCAAACGCCTGGATTTGGCCTCACAGTTTTTCAAAAGGCCAGGCAATTAGCAAAACCGCCACCCAAAGGCCCGCATTAAATGTTCGTATGGGCTTCTCTCTCTCCCTCCCACTCACATTGTGTGACTCTAGCGCCTAGAATAGACTCTAGATGAATAGCGCTGCTACACCGTGACTAGATACTGATAAGTTCTTTCTGAGCCCCAATACCCCACCGGTATAATGGGCTTCCAACAAATCCCTTCTCATAAGTCCCCTGTACATAGCCTCAATATCTGTTTTCCCTTTAAGTAGTACCCTGACAACCCTCTCTCTGTCCTTTAGAATGGGGACCGATTGATTCCATCACACAAGAGATTCTTCAACCTCGTGTGCTGCCATTAATGACAAAGCTACATCTGAGCTCCTCTTGACCTGGATTACACAGTATCAACACAAGTAGGTTAAGTAATTTATTTCCCTGAACATTCACCCACGTCTCAGCATCATCACTCATCTTACACACATTTATGATTGTTCACAGGTGCTCTTCTCTGTCTTGATGAAGACCCCACCGTGAGGACACAAATTAACCCTTTACCTCAAGGGGTCGAAACGTCGACAACATACAACCACTGTACAAGCTCCAAGGACTGACTCTGATAAAAAATATGTACACTTGAGCTATGTATATATTTAGGAACTATTGACCTACATTAGGCTGTAAAGGTTGTATCCTATACTACCATGATGTTTTTATGTCACCGTATCTTTACCCTGTCCCTCACTCACTGATTCACCACCACCTACCTGACTTCTCCCTTCCTCTCTCACACAAAGGGCACTATAAATTTCTATTGTACTGAAATTGATTGGAGCAACTGCGTTGCCATTAACAAATGCTTTGACTTAATATCGCATTTGATGTATTTTCGCTTTTTCTGAATCAGTTTATTAAATATGGTTCAGTAATCACAAGAAGCAATGAGTGGTGAATGTTCTTGTGTAAATGTCGTTATTGATAACTGCTATCATGACCATTTCTTGATTGTATTGTTTTCCACCAGGGCATTATGATCCCAGAACAATATTGTCATGCTCCTGTGATGGGTTGGGGCAGCCGCTCTGTTAAGGCGGAGGAGCGTCGCTCCACTAACTAAATTGCCCCCAGAGATGAAAAATAAAATTGTAATAAAGTTAATTTATTACCATTCTATTTTTCAATAATCCCACCGAGCCGAGCATCAGGACAGGGACGGGCCGCTTCTAAGTGGCGGCATCAGAGAGGAGTGATGGGCAGGGCACTCTAAGTTTAAAGTGCGCATGTCTCTTTGGCCTGCCGTCTTGCAACAGCCAGCCAGACATGCACATTTTAAACCTCTCTAACTTAGCTGTTTAAGACAGCTGGGTTAGAGAAAGCATAGGATACAGAGTCCTCAGGAGCACCGAAGGAGGCCGTTCCCTCTGATTCTGGTGCTTCTCTCATGCTGCATTAGAGCAGTGCCAGGATGGTTAGTGCAGTTTCCTGGGTCCTGCGTTGGAACCTGCCACAAGAAGACCCAAGCGCGGAGAACGTCATGCCAGGAAGTTAAGTGCAATTATTTTATAACTTATTTATTTTTGTCCCACCTGCCTCACCACCCTCCATATATGCCATCAGCCACTAGTGATGGTACCTCGCCACACCACCCTCCATATATGCTAGCCACCACTAGTGATCGTACCTCGACACTCTTGAACATTAAGGGCCCAATTAGGAGTTTGGCAGTTCATACGACCGCCAAACCTGCGGTGGAGAAGTGGTGGCGGTCAGGGACTGCCGCACCGGTGGTCCAACCTCCGTATTACAACTACGGTGGTTGGTCCACCATAGGATCACCGCAACCACCAGGAATCCTTGATCCCTGGCGGTGGTGCGACGGTCTGAGGCCCCAATATCCTTGGTGGTGCCGTTGCGAAGGAAAAAGGAAAAGGCTTTGGTGCTCCCAATGTACTGCCTTTTTAAAAGAAACCACCATGTCAATGCCAAAGGACCGCCCGCCAGACCATGAGATAACTCGTAATCTGACGGGCGGGCGGGCGGCCGGTGGTGCGGTTTGGCATTTGGGAGCGGGGCGGCCCACTGTCACACCACCAAACTCACAATCATGTCTCTGAAAAAGAGCTAGATATAGGCCCAAGAAAGCTCACAGGTTCTGGGGAGGACGTAGGGCTTGGGTGGGTATCCCCTTCATGATAGGTTCAGTCCAGTCTCCATGTAACAGGGAGCAAACCTGGATATCATTCACAGCATACTAAAGCCAGTCACAAATTCTTTAAATTAGAGTGATGACATCCTCGTTTTTGGGGCCACACAGGAAGAACATGATAAAGCTCTTACACATGTGTACCGAAACGGCCCTGATTGAGGTTTCGGAGGCCATCCAGGAGTGTTTGGACATCAGCGGGAGGGCAGCATTAATTTTGCTTGATCTCTCGGTGGCGTTCGACATGGTCCCGCATTCACTACTCCTTGCGCGACTTGCCAGGATCGGTGTGTCGGGCACTGCCTGGGGCTGGCTTAGGTCCTTCTTGGAAGGACGGGTCCAGCAGATCTGGCTTCCACCGTCCTCTTCCTCTCCCCAGTCAGTGACAACGGAAGTCCCCCAGGGGTCCTCCCTGAGTCCCCTTCTCTTCAACATTTATGTCACACCTCTAGTATATCTGGTCGAGGGCCTGAGGGCCAACGTGATGGCTTACGCCGATGACACCCTGCGGCTTTTCACCTGGGACGAAAATGTGGACTCAGTCCTCTCTGTTCAACATTGTCTCTCTTAAATGGCTGGCAGTTGCGCAACTCAAGTGCAATGAAGAGAAGTCTAAGATTCTCCTCTTTGGAAAATCTCCTCCTAACTTTCGGGAATCCCTCTGGCTGCCTGAGTTTCCCCTGCCCACCTCTACAGGGAAGCCTGCCGAGAATCTGGGGGTGTGGTTCGATGAGAACCTTTCATTTTTGACTCAAATTAAGAAGCTGGTCGGCAATTGTTTCGGCCTTCTCAAAACCTTAAGGAAGTTCTTTCCTCTCCTACCCCAGGCGGCGAGGGAAACGGTTACCTGTGCACTTATTTTGTCTTGGCTGGACTATTCCAATGCCCTCTAAATTGGCATCCCAAACTATCTGTTGAAAAAGCTCCAGGTAGTCCAAAATATGGCAGCCAGATTCTTCTGGGTATTTCCGCCAGGAATAGTGTGCGTCATCACTTGCGTTCACTACACTGGCTTCCCGTGGTTGAACGAGTAAAATTTAAATAGTTGGTTCTGGACCACAGTGCTCTTCATGGCCTCACCCCTTCTTACTTGCAGAAACGTTTCTACTTTTATGCTCCCTCTCGACGTCTGCCATCTATGTCCCAACGCCCCGCCCAGGTCCCTCGTTTAAAATTTCAGAGGCTAGGAGGCAGCTCTTTTGCTCGTAAGGCGGCCGTTGCCTGGAACACCCTTCCCGTTGCCTTCCGTAATATTCAGGACCCAGTGGTTTTCAAGAAGAACCTGAACACACCCCTCTTTGCTTAAAGACCATACTTTCACCCCTCATGGCTCTGCGCCAGGACACTTGTGAGTATCCGTGCGCGTTACAAATACAAGTAACATAACATAACATGTGTGTCATATACTTGCTGATACAGGTGTCAGTTTAAATGCAGAAAAGTTTGAAATTCAGAAATCAAAACTCAAATTCTTTGGTCATATCTTTTCTAATGGGGGAATGAATCCAGATCCACATAAAGTACAAGGCTTGCCATCCACTTCTTCCCCACCTAATGTAACTATACTACGATCCTTCTTTGGTATGGCCAGTTACTGTTCAAGGTATATATGTGACTTTACCACTGTGAGTGCCCCATTGAGAAACTTAACAAAACAAATGGTAACGTGACTGTGAACAAATCTTCAAGAAAATCAAATGTGCAATTGAGCACCCCACTCAAATGGCATACTTTGATCTGAAATTGCAGACGGAGTTTGCAGTTGATGCAAGCCCAGTAGGTTTGGGTGCCATCATTGCCCAGCACACTGGAAATCCCAATGCACCAGGACGCATCGTGGTTTATGCTAGCTGGAGTTTGTTATTGACAGCACGTGCCTATTCCCATCATGAAAAAGAAAACCTTGCTGTGGTGTGTACTGTTGAACATTTTCATGTGTTCCTATATGGGAAACATTTCACAATAGTCACCGTCCACCAAGAATTGCTCATCATTTTTGACAATCCTAAAGCCGAAATTCCCCCTCGCATTGAGAGGTGGGGTTTGCGACTGCAGGAATATGATTATACGATTGTGGGTCATCCAGCAAAAAGACCAAAATCCTGCTGACTACTTCTCATGTGTACCAATACTGTGCCATGGCACCACTTCTAAAGCGGAAGATGCTTATCTTAACTTTATCGTGAAATCCAGTACACCTGCTGCCATATAGGTGGAACAAATCAGTGCTGCCACAAGCACTGACAGAGATTTGCAAATCCTCAAAGACATCATGGAGAAAGCATGCTTGACCTCTTCATGATAACCTAAAATACCAGAAATTCAAAAATGTGCAGGAAGAACGTTCAGTCACTGCAGAAGGCATAACCTTACGGGTAGTGAGAACAGTCATACCTAAGAGTCTGAGACAACAAGTCATTGAACTGGTGCATGAGGGACATCATGGAATAGTTGGTACTAAATGAGCTGTACAGGGCCGAGTGTGGTTCCCTCCTCTTGATGAAAGAGTTGAAAAGGAAATAAGTGCCTGTCATTTTTGCAATGCTTGCCATCCAAAAAACCCTGCACCCATTAAACATGTCAGATCTCCCAAAACATGCATGGGAGAAGATTGGAAATGATTTTTTGGGACCCCTTGACAATGGACTTCATCTACTAGTCTTTGTTAATAAATAATCCTGTTTTCCCCTTGTAGAAGATCTGTAATCAATTACTCATGACAGAGTTATAGAGAGATTAGAAAGTATTTTTGCAACATGGCGTGTTCCTTCAATTTTGAAATCTGACAATGACCTGCCTTTCAGTAGACGAAAATGTAAAGATTTTCTTACTCATCTGAATGTCAAACATCAGAAAAGTACACCTCTCTGTCCACAGGTGAATGGTGTTGTCGAGAGCTTCATGAGCACTCTAAAAAAAAACGTTCAGCACGCTGCCATAGAAAAGCTTGAACTCAAATCAGTTCTTCAGTCTACACTTCGTGCATACAGACCAACTCCCCATTCTACCATGGGCGAAAACTCTGCCACCTTAATGGTCAGCAGAGCGGTAGGAACAAAGTTGCCACAATGGATCATTGAAAGATCTATTGACATTGATAAACTTTTTGCTGTTGAATCATCGTACAAGCAAAGAATGAACCAATCGGATAGGCACTGCTAGGAGCACTGTCTTCAAAAGAGGAGACCATGTCATTGTCAGGCAGAAACAGAAATGCAAGTCTGATGCTCCTTTTGATGTTGACCCAGGGAGGGTTGTGACTAGTAAAGGACACATGGTGACTGCTCACCATCCCGTAATGTCAATAACGCAAGATTCTTCGCATTTCAAGCACCTGCTTCCACATTTGCCAACACCAGATGTCAGAAGTAAGACTTATCCACCTGAGAATCCATAGAACTCAATGACTGTATCAGTGTCTCTGTCGCCAGTGCCAGTCATGGACAATTCTGTATCTTTGCAGCCTCACAGGACAAGATCTGGCCGAGGGATTCAAACACCAAAATGACTTATTGAAAAGTTGTGATGTATATGTGTATTATTTGTACTTTTTATCTAACAAAGGGGAGATGTAGTGTTTTGTGAGTTAGAGATGACGGGACCCTTTTGGTCCCTGACAGACTCCATGGAACAATGACGCAAGTGTTTGTGTGTGGGGATGAAATTCAAGCTGTAGAATGTTCAGTTTATGGTTACACACTTAGGAATGAAGATGTGTAATACCAAGCTACATGTGTGGTGTGATCATTTACATGTACCTGGGCTGGGAAGGACGCTATAGCTGCGAGCGCTGGTGACTCCTAAATTGCATTCATGCTCATGTCATGTTTTTTCAATAGGTGGCCATCTACATATATGGATGCCTGATTCAAGAGGTCAGTGGTAGTGCTGACTCCAATCAGATTTGAAGTGATATTGGGCCCAATTCACAAAGGTAAAGTGAGACGAAAGTCTAACTTTACGACTTTCGGTATTCACAAAGGGCATTTACTGCTCGTAAATGCCCTTTGTGAATACTGAAAGTTGTAAAGTTCGACGTTCGGTATTCACAAAGGGCATTTACGAGTAGTAAATGCCCTTTGTGAATACCGAAAGTCGCAAAGTTAGACTTTCGTCTAACTTCACCTTTGTGAATCGGGTCCATTATGTTTGAAAGATTTGTTGACATAATATGGATTTCTGAAACCTGGTGGTTACAAGTTTCAACCCTAGCAAGGTCTACTCAGCCCTTTATCTGTCTGAGATTAAGCAAAAAATTACTTGTGATTGTACACTGACAGATGTTGCTGAGAAATATATGAAACAGTCATCAGTATTCATTTACCGACGTGCTATGTTCTCTGATTGTAGTCTTGGGTCTCTTCTTTTGCATAAAAACACCAAATTACTTGCACAAAGAGGGTTTTTCATTACATGGACATGGCTTTATTCTATTCACAATGAAGTGTCACTCAAAGTGTCACACATATGGCATTGCAATGTCAACCAGAAAATCTGAAAATGTCACTCCTTATCAAACTAAAAATGTGGCAGCTACTATATTCCCTCAAATAATTGATTAACAAATTGCAGGCTCGATTATGTCCATCCGGTAGTGAGTCCATCTTGAACAATAAGGGAAAAGAGGAGTTCGACATAACACTACACCGCCATGGACATGACTGTAATGCCTGTAGTGTCCTAAACGTATGCTTCCAGAAAACCTCTGAGACCCACCTCAATATTAACCCATATGTAAGGGGGTTCCTGTAATAATACATGCAGCAGCTAATGAGATAAAAAGGCCTATAGGCAATGGATACATATGCAGGCATGTGCATAAAATATATGAACAGATCTTTGCCCAGAAACAGAAGTTTCAAGTCAAACTCTAATATGACATCATAGAGAAATTCAAGCCAAAGTATAAGGAGCCACCGCAGATTTTTTTTTGGTGAAAGTTCCTCTTTTTAATGAAAAATGTGTCTCATAAATGTTCATGTCTTTTATTTCAACTAAAAAGTGGATTGGTGGCCAGTGTGCCTCCAAGCTGGCACGTAAACTCAATTTATTTTCTACAAAAGTGGGATTCCTGTGCATCGGGTCAATCCACAAGCACAGTACGAACATGGTCTTCAGCTTTCCTTATTTCACTGGCTCCTCTTTGGGACGATTTACATGAACTGCCACGGTGGCTACAGGTAATAATTTCCAAGGCGCTGACTTCTAAAAGCAACATTTACGCTTGAATTTTGTACGCACGAAGAAAAACTGTGCAAGGAATAAAAAAACTGTGTTTTTTTCTACCATAAAACAGCAGGGAACTGCACTAACATTGCAGAGCCTTGCAAAATGTAATAAGTAGTAAAATAGCATGTAGGCCCAGAGCAGTGAAAATATTTTTGATAAGATACATGTAAGAAAGTGGGTTTCTGTTGCAGTAACCCCCCCTTTTTTGCCTGATAACTGATGCACTTTTCCTTGTTGTGCCCTGGGCTCCTGCCAATCAGGTGCCCAGGGCCTGTGTTCCTTCCCTAAAAACCTCAAACCCAAATTGGCAAACCCTGGCCACATGTCAGCTCCTGGTAAATGGTACCCTAGGTACCCAGGGCCTTGTGACCAGGGAAGGCGTCTAAGGGCTGCAGCACTCATTGTGCCACCCTTAGAGGCCCTGTACCCTAACACACACATACCGCCCTTGCAGGCTGAGTGTCTGGGTACAAGACAAAACAAAGAGTCGACCTGGCACACATCCCTGTGTGCCATGCCCACCACCTACACTGTCCTGGCATACATCAGCCACCCCTCTAGCTGGGTGCCCTATGCCAGCGGTGTGGGCACAGGAGCATGAGCCCTGTGCCCCTACAGTACCCCGGTCCATTCCTGGGCACTGTAAGTGCAGTGCTGCCATTTAAGAGTACATGGTGCTGGGAGCTCGTCAAACACAAACTCCACAGCACCATAATGGCAACACTGAAGACTGAGAAGTTTGGTATCAAACTTCTCAGCACATTAAACCCGCACTGATGCCAGTGTGGGATTTAATGTACCAAGCACCACAGAGGGCATCTTAGAGATGCCCCCTGAAACCTAACCTACAATCCACGTCTGGTCTGGGAGGCTGCCTAGGCTGCCACACAGCAGACATGTTACTGGATCCCTGGGTAGGAGAGCCCCTGCTCTCCTGGGCCTGCAACAATGCACATCCTGGGCGAGGTGCTAGGTCTCCTCCCCCAGGATGGACAGGGGGAAGCTTCAAAGGCATGCCGCGCCTCTGTGAGCTTCCCCAGGCCACTTGCAGCCCCCACTCTGGCGGGAAGCCTGACCGGAAACCCCAAATAAGGACAGGGAATGTGCCAGCCTGCCAACCCCATCCCTCAGGTGGGGGAGGCGAGGTGAAGCACATCTCCGGGCGCTCGCCATCTTGAAGATGGGAGGCCCTACCCAATCAGGACTAGGCTACTGCCCCCTCCCAGAGGAGAGTGGCTGAATAGGGGGTGCACTCACGCCAGGACAGGGACCCATTGGTCCCTGCCCTTTACCTACCTGTAACGCCCCTAAATCTAGTATTTAGGGGCACCCTGAACCTTCCTTCCCCAGATTCCAAAATACAAAGAAGAGCAAGAAGAACAAAGAATTGCCGTGCAGCTGCTAAGAAGAGTTAGACACCAACTGCTTTGGCCCCAGCCCTACCGGCCTGTCGACCCTCGAACCTGCTCCTGCTACATCCCGGCACCTTTTGTGGCCGGCAACCTCACAAACCCCGGAGAACCTGGCTACCTTTTAGCTCTAAGCACCTGGGACTCCCATGATCAGAGGCTCTGCTCAAAATCAGCTTCTAATCCCTGGCATCAGCCCGGAACCGCAAACCCTGCACACTCTGTTCACTCCGGCACAGGCCAGGCTTGGCGGGTGCAAAGACCACGAGGACGACCCCCCGGCGACTGTGACCCCGAGTCTGGCACCCAAAGACTTACCTCGACGCTCCTGACGACGCCTGCAGCCTCAGAACCAGGTACCCCCCCAACCGCGATCAATAGAGGGTAAGATTTCCCGACACCAAAGGCACCCCTGCACCCGGCACCCTGCGGCCCCCTGTGCCCAACTCCTGAGTACCTACCTATCCTCCAACTATCCAACTTACCTCTCGAAGTGGTGGTGGCACCTGAAAAATCTTCGTCCCCGAACTTGCAGCCTTTTTCTAACCAGGAGCTTTCCCATTGAAATCAATTGAGCGCCCTAAGGCTCAAAAGCACCTTGCACCCAGCCGCCCGAGTGGCCCTGTGTTAAAAGGTATAACCTTCCTTGAATGAAGTGCGGACAGCAGGTAGATCTTCCAAGGATGTTTATTCACAAGTAGGTAGATTCAACAGCTCAGCCACCCAACTGCCTCTCACTCCTTCAGTACCTCACCCACTAGATTCTTTCCTGAGCCACAAGAGCTCTCACATTCTAGAACACAGGGATGTCAGCACAAACCTTTTTTCAAAAACAGAAAGTACCCATATGAACACTATAACATTATTATACTACATAATCACTTAAATAAGCAGGGGTACGAGAAATTCTATTAGATCTCTTTAAAACACCTGGGACATTTTTGTCACCAGCATTATGGGGAAGATCACCCAAATGAACAGTCATATCACAAACAGCAACACGACTTAAGTTACATATTCTATGATCTGAAGTTCTCACAGCGCTGTCAAAAACCTTAATTACTTTCAAAGGTTTCGAAAATTTGGCACCAGAAACACAGAAACCAGGTCTTTTAATCATCACAAAATCACCGACAGAAACCTTAGTAGATTTAACAGCATGTCTCATATCATAATTGTCTTTACTTTTCTGACACTTATAATCTTCCCTCTCCTTCCATGAGTTTTCATCAACAAATCCACCCTTGGCGGAGAGAAATTTGTTAACCCAAGGTGGTTCCAAGAAAGTATCAGGTTGTCTCCCACGAAACAAAAGAAAAGGAGATTTCCCAGTCGTGGTATGAGGGGCAAAACGATACACACTAACACACCTGGAAACCTCTTCTTTCCAATCAAGACAATTCTGTTTTGCCAGAGAGATAGTTTCCTTAAGAACCCTATTAAACCTCTCGACAGTGCCATTAGATTCAGGGTGATATAAAGCACACTTCTTATGGACAATACCACAATTATCAAGAAAATCTTCCATTTCTTTTTAGACAAGTTGAACACCATTGTCTGTCAGTATAGTTAACGGTAAACCTTCCCTAGAGATAAGTCCCTTTAGAAAATCAATAACAGTCTTTATATTTGTGTTTCTAGCAAATGAAATTTCAGGCCACCTGGAGTACAAGTCCATCACTACAATAATAAAGGTATCACACCCATCGCCATGCACCGGTCCTAAAATGTCAAGAGCTATGTCCTTCCAAGGACCACAAGGACGAGACCTTTTCTCCATAGGCTGAGTCCTGATCTTCAAACTCTTCTCACTAAGAGAACACTGCACACATTCTCTAACTAGATGCTCAATCTGAATATCCATGCCAGGCCACCAGCAAGTCGCACGCACTCTCTCCTTAGTCTTAGAAATCCCCAAATGTGCCTCATGAGCCAAATCCAACAGATCTTTCCTTAAAGACACAGGTGGAACCAATCTGTGACCTCTCCACCACATGCCTTCACAGCAAGACAACTGATCTCTCACAGACCAAAAATCTTTTGCAGAAAGGCCACCTTGTTCTTTGTTATGCCAACCATCATGAATAAGATTCAAGACATTTTGAATAACCTCATCTCGACGACAAGCGTCTAACCAAGACTCCTGGGAAATTACTTTGTAATCAATACCACAACCAAATTCATGATAATGACTAAACTCTGAATCAACATCTCTACCAGGTTGATTAACAGGGACAAGTCTTGACAGCGCATCAGCAACAAAGGTATCTGAACCTGGAACATGCTTGACAGAGAAATTAAAACCCTGTAGCCCAACAATCCATCTGGAGATTCTCGGTGAAATTGAATCAACACCCTTACATGTTAACACCTCACACAAAGGTTTGTGGTCCGTTCTAACTACAAAAGAGGTTCCCCAAAGAAATTTTTTAAATTTCTTTATTGCCCAGTATACAGCAAGGGCTTCCCTCTCAATAACCGAATACCTTGTTTCAGCACCCTTCAAACACCTTGAGATAAACATGATGGTGTTGTCAGGTTCAGTACCACCTTGATATAAAACAGCACCAATACCCTTAAGACTTGAGTCAGTAGAGTTGATTGAACATTTAGTGGGATCAAAGTTTCGAAGATTAGGAGCACTCTGCAACCTGAGCTTTATTTCTTTAAACTCTTTTTCACACAACTCATCCCACTCAAACTTTACCCCTTTTTTAAGTAAATTTCTCATGTTGTAGGTAGCTTCAGCAAAGTTCTTGATAAATTTGTTATAATATTCTGCCATCCCCAAGAAGCGCATGAGTTCTTCCTTGGAAGAGGGAGAAATCAGATCTCTTATGGTGTTTACCAATTCAGCCTTGGGAACAACACCCTCAGCCGTTATTGAGTGACCCAAATAATCAATCTTATCAAGTCCAAATTTACACTTCTCACGTTTAATTGTGAGATTGTGAGCAGAAAGTCTGTCCAACACCTGTCGGACTCTCTTCCCATGTTCTAATTCATCACGCCCATAGATTAAAATATCGTCCTGGTAGACACAAACACCAGGTACGTTGACTAAAACCCTTTCCACGACTCGTTGGAAAACAGAAGCGGTGGAGACAAGCCCAAAAGAAAGTCTTATAAATCTAAAAGTACCAAAAGGTGTACCACTCACCATGCTCAACAGTTCTGCGATATTTGGAAGAGGGTATTTATCTACCAGTACACATTTGTTAAGCTGTCTGAGATCCACACAATCTCAAAGATCCATCCGCCTTCCTTGCAGCCACCACCGGAGCCAACCAGGATGTTCCTTCCACCTCCTCAATAATTCCCTGTGACTTAAGCTTCTCTAATTCTTTCAGCATCTCGTCCTTAACAGCGAACGGCACATTACGCACCTTACTCGAAACAGGAACAGACCCAGGAGACAATTTTATTGTATGACAATACCCTTTCAAACAGCCCAGTTTGTCCCTAAAAACTTGTGGATATTCTTCCATCAATTGGGTTTGAAGTAAAGAGTGATGATTTATAGACTCAATTTTTTCCCTGTTTTTGAGAATGATGGGAGGAATGCTGTTAGGATCTAGCATGACACCCAGATCTTTCTGATGCCACCAGCTGATGATACTATCCCCCTTCTTGGAAACATAGACTTTGCCAGACGTAAAACGACCCTCATATTCAATTAAACCCATGAAATACCCTCTTAATTCAATGGGATCTCCACCATAAGCTGTGGGGCAAATGTCAGCCTTAAGAAGCTTTACTTTTGATACTAGACAATCATTGAAAAACTTGCTAGATATAATAGTAATCTTCGCTCCAGAGTCAAACAACATTTTGGTTTTCTGACCTTCAATAAAAATGTGATCTAACGGTCCATCACAACCAACTTGGACAATGATTTGACCACATTCAAAATCATGTTGATCATTAGGATCTTCATGGGCAATCTCATTCACACACTGTCTAGACGATTTGATTCTACAAGCAATCACAAAATGTCCCTTTTTCTTACAGTAAGAGCATATAGCATTCAATGCAGGACAGGATTTATCATTGGCCCAGTGAAATGTATGGTTACATCTATAACATTTATTGTCCTTACTGTATTTGATACGGCACTTAACTTCCTTTTTCACTCTTACTTGAGCTTTCATTTGTGTTTCCTTAGACTTTGAATTTAAAGTCGTGTTAGTATCGACCAAAGACACATCTTTATTGAGATCTTTTTTGATCTCTTTAACACACTCAATAGAGTGTTCAATTCTTTTAGCTATTACTAAGACTTCGTCAAGAGATGGCTCCTCTTTGAGCCACAGTTTGTCACAAACCTTTTCTGAGATACACCCCAACATAAATTGGTCCCTTATTCTCTCATCAATTAATGTATTAAATTTGCAAGTCGACGCCAACCGTCTCAGATCAGTGATATAATTCTCAATACTTTCCCCATCCTTTTGCATCCTTCCACCAAAATGGTAACGTTCTAATATTGTACTGACTTTAGGCAAGTAATGAGCATCCAGTTTATAAATGCATATCTCGAACTCATTTAAACCGGTTGCAGCACTGCTGGGGACATCAGGAAGATGGTCAAACACATCTTGGCCTTCTGATCCCAGACAGTGCATAAGTAGCGCCGTTTTCCTCTCTACACTGAGAGAAGTACCACAAACCCGGGCGTATCTTTCGAAAACATTTTTCCATTTGGACCATTTTATGGGTGGATCTCCTGGAGACTGTAAGAAAAATGGGGCTGCTGTAACATTTTGCATGTCTAAGAACTAACGTTCAAAACAATTCAATTACCCACTTGACTGTAGACAGTTTGAACTAATACATGTAAAACTTGTTGCAACTATACCTGTATAAAGAGTATAAAAGCTATAAAGATACAAGTAAAACATGCATTTAAGATATAGACAGTGTGAAACAATGAGGCTTCGATGTAGTACTGACACACAATATCAACAGAAACTGTGCGTAACAGCGTGGTGTTGACAAAGGTATGACCAATAATAATTTATATGTACTAACGCTAAAATAAATGTAGCACAAGAATCGTAGGTAGCGCCTTAAATCCCTGCGCTGTTGATGAGTTCACATTGACACACGATGGAGAGATGTAACTGTGTGGTTGTCAGTGTGGTGTTGAAACATACAATATATGACCACCAATAGACTGAATATGCATCCAAATTAAAACAAACGGCACTATAACTCTTAAAGTGTAGCAGGAAAGAGACGTCCACCCCACTCCACGTGGAACCTCACACTGTCACGATGAATCAGCTGGACACACAAGGAAGGAAAGATAAAAAAAAAAATAGCTGTGTGTGTCAGCGCTAAAATGATTGTTACACAGCAATTATGAATAGCGCTGTGAATCTTAAAACCGTTGTGTGAAGACAATGTTGACACACAATGAATAAAAGCAGCTGTGTGTGTCAGCGTAAAACTGTGGTCACAGATCGTGCTTTATGGCTTCGCATTCCAAAGAGTGATGATTCATTTCTGTGTTCCGAAATAGGCAGCCAACCAAGATTTAGAGCGTTATGTTGATAGCAGGAAAGAGACGTCACCCCGCTCAAAACTCGATAATTTACGCAAACGAAGCACAAGCTGTTCGTGTCAGCGTAGCTTGGAAACGTAGCAAGCCGTGTAGAACACTGAACAAAGACGTTGTCAGCCAATGAGGGTTGAGTGTTTAGAGCGTGAGCATGCGTGATAGTTTGGTGATATGCCTCCTCTACGTTGCGTTTCAGTACGCCGGCAGCAGGATTATGAAGACACGTCACAGAGTCTCACGGAGCAACGGCAACGCGCGTGAAGGCGGCAAGTATTTTAAATCAAAATAAAGTTATACGCTGTGCGCTCCACATCAAAACAAATTAGGGATTTATTTTAAAATCACAGATGAGTGTCCCAGAAATGAAAATCAAAGTATCAGATACGCGTCATCTGCCTGTTTTGCCTCGCGCGTTATCAAAGAATAAAAAAAAATAATCTTACTTGGAAGTCTTTTAACTCTTGCGTAAGAATACGTTCCGTAGATTCCATTTAAGACATGGCTTACTCCATATTCTTGTAGTCGTCTTCCAAGATTTCGGTATGCAAGCAAAACTTCTGCTTGTATATGACGTGTTGAAGCTTCCAATTAAATTTGAAGTTTTAAGATTTGGAGTTGAGCTGTTTTCCCAGTCGTCGCCAGTGTTAAAAGGTATAATCTTCCTTGAATGAAGTGCTGACAGCAGGTAGATCTTCCAAGGATGTTTATTCACAAATAGGTAGATTCAACAGCTCAGCCACCCAACTGCCTCTCACTCCTTCAGTACCTCACCCACTAGATTCTTTCCCGAGCCACAAGAGCTCTCACATTCTAGAACACAGGGATGGCAGCACAAACCTTAAGCACAGCTGACTGTCAGTAAGTAACTTTACAACACCCTGGCAGTGTAACCTCTGCACCTATCTACTTCCCCATTTGCCCTGAGCAAGTGACCAGGAGTCCAGCTCCCACAGCCACGTGGCCTGCTAGTCAGCAGCCTCCAACCAAGGCCCCCCTGCCTCCCATAGGATAACATTGGGCCTAACTCACTCTGCACCCGGCTGCCCCTGTGCCGCTGAGGGTGTAACAACTGTACCTACCTGACACTGGGAGACCCCTGAGTCTGTGCCCAGAACCTTAACTCTGCCAGTTGAGTACTTACCCAAAAGCAGATAACTCAATTTTCTCCATAGGGTAACATTGATTGTTTCTTCTGAAATTTCTTCAAAGTGTGGAGTTTCTAAAACTTAAAATATTCACCAAAAATCAGCCGAGTAACGAAAACGAAAATACTCCCCTGCTTTTAGGAGAGATCCCAGTGCTGGATCTTGGTGTCCAGCACTCACCTTAAAAATATTCACAACCGCACTTTCCAGTAACTCAATTTTCTTCCATAGGAAACCATTGGCTGTTTTTCTGTGAAATTTCTTCTAAGTGTCGATTTTTGCAAACTTCAAATATTCTTAAAAAATCGTGCTAACTGTGAAAACGTAATTACTTACCTGTTTTAGATAGAGATCCCAGTACTGAGACTAGGAGCCCAGTACTAGATTACAAAAGTAACGAGAACCTACTTTACCTGCAACTTGAATTTTCTTCCATAGGGAATCATTGACTGCTTTTCTATGAAATTTCTTCTGTCAACTTTTAAAATAGCTAAATATTGCCTAAAAATCACAACAGTAACTAAGTCGAATTTTATCACTTGTTTCTAAGAACTGTCCCAGGACTGAATCTAGGATCCAGTCCTGGAGTTACAAAAGTAATCCTGAAAGTAA
Source organism: Triturus cristatus (assembly GCF_964204655.1). Classification (NCBI taxonomy): domain Eukaryota; kingdom Metazoa; phylum Chordata; class Amphibia; order Caudata; family Salamandridae; genus Triturus; species Triturus cristatus. The sequence continues at coordinate 707,652,096 of NC_140594.1, read as the reverse complement.
TCTATTGCAAATAACTTAAAACTTCCATTGAGCTCAATGCATTATTGTGTTGGAAATTGTATTGCCTATTGCAACAACCTGTAACCAATATTTACAAAAGTCAACTGCATATTGCAAAAGTATTTACCTAAAGCATCTCATCCTGAGAAAGTATATTTTAATACCTATTGTTGGTTCTAAAATAAAACAAGCATATATTTTTTTTATATAAACCATTGGCCTAGAGTTCAGTTATTGAGTATGTGAGACCGTTTGCTGACTGAGTGTGTACAACAAATGCTTTACACTGCCCTCTGATACAGCCTTACTACTCGACCAAGCTACCACTTTAGAGAGTAAGGTTATATCTAACTTTAGCCTCTGCCAAACATCTGGGGACTGTGGACTCTGTGCACACTGTACCTATTTGGGAACAGTATATACAGTGCCACTTTCTCACAATACGCAAAATAGTATATTCATGCTAGATCGTCTCCCTGCCGCACAAGGGTTGGCAAACTTGATAGATCTGTTTAGTTTTTTTTTTATTAAAACAACTGCCTTATGGGTGGAGCTGCCTGATCCTTTGCCAATATAAAAACAAAGATTGGCTAAAATCGAAACACTTTTTGGTCTATAAAGTCAATGTTGTGCCATACTAGTCACTGGCACTGAAGGGGACTACTTTGTGTGCAGGCACCAATCAGAAACAAGAAAGCAAAGCAATGATAAGCAGGGCTCTACCTCAAGCCTGACCTAAGATTTGTATTGTGCACAGTAAGTTTCAGAGATCTAAAAAAAACAAGCAAAACATAACAGTTAGTGTAATGATGCTAACATAGTAGTTAGTGCAGTGAGGCCCGGTTCTGTTTCTGTCGTTGATCTGGTAGAAGTTGGTCTGCTCTCACAGGTCCAGGAACTGTACAGGACTTTGAGTGCTTCAGACAAAAGACATTTGAGTGCTGAAGTGTACTCCATCCACGCCACAACTATTGCCAAAGCCAATAGGTCTGGATTCTTTTTTTTTTATAGTCCTTCAGGTTACATACTACACTCATCAAGGGCTTGTTGAGTAAGGCACAATATGAAGCTGTTCTTCCATTTGATTTTATTCGCCAACAAAAGAAAACTGAAACACTGGCTGGTGAAAAAGACCTGACTAAGATGTCCATATCTGAAACCCTCTCTCTGCAAATTAAAAAAAACAACAACAATATGGTCACCCTGATAGAGGTAGATTTCTCAAGATTAAGTATCGCTTTGGTTTGTGTTTCAGACAGACTGCATTTAAAGTGGCACGCAGATTTTGGTGCAAGTGAAAACACATGGCTCATGATATATGAAATGAGGCCTATTCAAATGCTTTTTAAAAGGGGCACTTTTGGTACATGCAAAGTGAAAGACGTGAAATGAGGCCTGGTCAAAATGCTTTGTCTGAAATGCTTGTGCTGAATTAACATGTGTTTTTGCAGTGTAGATAAACTCATGATTGCAGTTTCCTTTTTAGCTTTGAAGATGAGCATGGAATGTGTTCTCTCCTCTCAGCTCCTTTCCCCTATAATCTACACTCAATGTTCCCGTCTCAAGAGACTCTGGCTTTGTTGCATATTTAGACAATGCATATTCAGTTCATAACACATCTTTTTATAATGTGTATTAATTAATCAACCATGCACCAACACTACACGTGGGTCAAAAGCATTTTGCATGAACAGCTATCTAAAACATTAGAGCATGTTGCTATGAGAATGTATTAACTGTATGCGCTTTGAAAATGTGCACTGGTGTTGTATATTGCACATTTGTTGCACGATGTGCACAAATAATTTAAAAAAATCTGCTTTAAACTAATAGCTTTTGCTAGGTAATAACTAATACAGGGTACTAGTATGTGGGAGGTAAACATAATGGGTTTTATTTCATATATTAATACTCTTTTGTGTTTGTTTTGTTTTTGGCCTACTATAAAATGGCTGCCTGGGAATCCAGCATGGCTGAGAATTGTACTGAATGAGAGACACATGCGCAGAACCAGCTTGCCTCAAGTGAAGACACATGGGTCAAGGCCACAGTGAACTGTACATTCTTGTCATCGTGCCAATGTACCAGTGGGTGTGGCAGAGTGTCATTCCGGCATGCGATGTGAAAGCAAGGAGGAAATGGACTGATACATTTTTCTGCCTTAATGTTGCATATTTGTATAATTATTGATGGTGAAACATAAGACTGTATTAAGCATTAACGCTTCCTTTGTTAAAACTGGTATGGGTTGGATTTGCAATGAGAACAGGATGGTGAGACCCTCATGTAATCTATGCTAACCAATCACAGTGCGATTTACTACTGAAACTGCAACATTATTAGTGTAGTCAGCCAAGAATTAAAGTATAAATAATGACCCCTTATGGGGCGTGTCGGACTAAAAGAGATAGGAGGACAGAGGAGAGGGAGCAGATGAGACCAGACATCATATGGGTTAGGTACGTGAACGTCGCGGGTGCAGCCTGGGAGGAGATTGCGTCCGAGAAGAGACAGAAGGAGGTGGGGGTTCTTGCTCATATTTTTTTCCAGAGAGCCCTTGCATGTCATATTTTTGGCAAGGCAGATCACATTCCTCTGTGGTCTTGTGAAAGGCGGGCTGTCTCTCTCTGTGAAGCTGTCCCAGGCCTGAACGTATCCTCAGAATCGAATTGATGCTCTAAGGGGTCCACCTCTCAACCTCCCCAAGTCTGGACATCAATTTTACGCAGACTAAAGGGTGGTTAAGCGGGGGAAGGAAAGGAAGGGGACAGCAGGGAGGGAGACCTGTAGAAGACACAAAAGAGGAACATGGGTTAATACCAGAACCACCCCTCCCATTCTCTCGCAATCCCTCTCTACCTCCTCCCATCTCTCTATCCTACTGACCTGTAAAGGAAAAGAACGAAGACCAACCAACAGGGGTGCAGAGTAGACCTTATTGTGCCCACGATGGATCAGTATGTGCTGGAAACTTTGGCTCTGTTAGGCACCCCTGTGGAAACGAAAGAATAGCACAAACACTGGTGGTTGACTATGAGTGTCCACATAGCAGGTACGTAGTATCCCAGAGCACCCACTGCTCCATGTAAGAGTCTGCCAACACACGCGTGGCAATAGCAGGTACTTAGTTTCTCACTGCACACACAGACACAGGTAACAGTTTGCCAAATACAATTGTCGCAATAGTGGATACGTAATTCGTCAATACACTCACTGCTCAAGGTGATATGCTGCCAACATCAACCATTCCAACTTTCGTAATATCTAGTAGAGTTACGTCACTCATACCTCTGGTACAGACAGATAAACGAAAAGGCGTACTGAGGGCGTCCCCTCTGTATCTAGGTTTAATGGTAGTTTTTCCCTCGCATGAACTCTGATATCTACTCAGGGGAGAGTTCGCCAACGTAGGGAAAGCACCACGCAATCTCACTGCCTAGAAGCTAAATGCGGGAGAGTAAGTCTCAGGAGCGAGAACCAAACTTGCACCGCACACGTCTTTCCTCATGCAACGGCAGGACTGACCAACGAAATTCACCAACTCCAAGGGCAAAGTATTTTACAGAACGACTGGTGCCACTGACACCCTTACCAGACCTCCGGTGCAAAAACGAAGTCTATGGAAGCCTGCATTCATCTGAATAATCGGCAGCGTTTCTTCATGCTGCCTCTCCTTATGCTGCTGCTTCCGCATCACGTGTGACGCGGCGGAGACGTCCAACGTCCCGCAGCGCGTTAAGGCTGCCGGGAACTGTAGTGTCTCCGTTCAGCGCCTGCCAGCGCAAACGGAGCTGCGGTGACCCGCAACAGAAGCACAGAGAGGCAGATTGAACAGACCAGGGCAGCGAGTACAGCTGATGGAACAGGTTTAGATTTAGATGATAAAACTAAGTTTATGCTTTGACTAATTAACTAGTTTGAAAAAGATGTATTTGTCTTATGCATTTATTTGTCTTTATGGGAGATTTTTGCCAATTATAAATTATTGATTAGCCTTGCAAACTCACTCTTGAATTATATTTTTCCTGAAACTCTTTAAAGAGTTCTGACTGACATAGAATTAGGGGGTCTTTCCCCTTTATGGAGTGCTTTGTATGCAACCTATAATATGTTTTGCATTAATTCTATTTTTCCTATTTTCAATTCTGTAACCTGATTGATATTTGGCTAATGAATAAAGGGTCAGAGAACCTTAACTTTTAACTAGAACATAAAACCCTTTACAAATACTCACAACTCTCTTTATTGGCTTAAATATTAATTGCATTTTTGATTTTTCATGTTTATGTAATGTCTCCTGAAGGTAATACACGGTGGCAATGGTCCAACACCTTTACAGCAGTAAATTAGAAGTAAAAGAGGTTTTGCATTGAGAAATTACCGTGAAATTACCGCTAGATCAGTTTCTGGTAGCAAGAGGATGGTCATTATCGATTAGTTTGGTGATTAAGGACTATTAATATCACCATCAACTATTCGACTAATGGACCATCGACCTTAGGAGGAAAGTTGGTCTGTGAAAATTTGTTTAGATATTGACTAATACAGATCAAAGTGAAGAAAAACCACAACCCGCTAGATCAGTTTCTGGTTGTAGAGGTAAGGTTAACACCATCACCAAAAGGAGCACAGTTTAGTTTAAAAGCTTAAATAGTGCTAGAAAATAATTGCCCAAGTTAGATAAATGTCCAGATTCTCTAAAGAAAGTCTTGATTCCAATGCTCAGAACCTGAAGACTGGCAAAGCAGTACTGGAAGGTGATGCAAGAAGGCGATTGCTGGAGTGGTGTGAGTATCAATAGGGTTGTGAAATGTTGTTAATGTGCTAGGATGTATTTTTGAAGTGTTGAAAATAGTAGGGGATTAGACTGTTGGTGAAAAGTTTGCTCATTTTTGACTGGATGGTTTTTATTGATTATATTGGTAATTTCATAGGACAGAATATTTGATTATTGATTTTGTGTTCTTAACATGAAAAGTTAGTGTCTTGTTTTACGTTGTCTGGAAGCACAGGTACAGTGATACCTGGAAATTCCCGGGAAAGGAATAGCGGGTGGTAAATGAAAGCCACACTGCTCTGAGGTTACTCATCTGAATACCACTGAGAAGCTATGCAGGGCTGGCAGTGTTAAATTAGGGACTATTTTCTGTGTAAAAGTGAGAGTGATTGATAGCAAAGAGTTCGCTGGTGAAACTTTGGTGTTATATCACCTAGAAAGGGTAACACTGAAGGAGTAGCAGGTTCTTCTGAGCTTAAGTGAAGGGTAAGCGAAGGGATTTACTCGCAGTGTTTGAAGAGTAAACAGAAGTTCTTACTTTGTGAAGAGTAAGCGGAATGTGTTACTCGTAGTGAAAAGAAATCTATCCTTTGTTTAGTGGAACAGACAGAGTAGCGCATGTTTTTATGTTGTGACATACAGAATTTTGATTAAGAAAACTTTGACTGAAATTGAAACTGACAGCATTGGAGAAAAGAAATTGCATTGAACTATTGCAGAAATGAAAATGTTTGAAGGTTTAAAGAAACTGTTGGGAGGTAAAGTGAGAAATTCGTTTTTAATTGGTGATGCTCCTGAAGGAACACCCGTGCATTTTATGTCTACCAATTTGGGACAAAATTACATGTATGTGGGTTCACCAATGGTGCAAGATTACTGAAAAAGAAGGTCCTTTGAGGTTTCCAAAAGATGATACTTTTGAAATGCAAATTATTGACAAATTAATGGAAGTGTTATTTGAAATAAAGACACCATCTATAGCTGCACAATTTGAAGCTTTAAGCATGTGGGAAAAGACAGCAAGAGACAAAGCAAGTGAGGATAAAAAGATGAAGCACCAGATGCAGGAGAAGGGAATTAATGATAATAAAAAGCTTCAAATAAATGATGATTCAGGGAATGAAATAATGGATGCATTGTTAACTGAGTGTCCGCCACTTTATGTACCAGTAAGTACTACAGTGACTACTGCCTCTGTTAAACAGAGAGAAACACAGATTGAGAGAACTGTGCAGACATTTCAGAGTGACCCACTACCTGTTGATTCAGCACTGACAGTGATATCTCCAGGTGTTACTGCTTCAAATGTGACTAATTCAGTCCAAATATCACAAACTGCAGATGCACAGGCGACGCCTAGAAAAATTGTGACTGTCCCAATTAATATGGTCTCTACTCAAAAGGTTCAAAGAACCGCAGAAGGAGTGATTTTGTCAGGGTTTATTTCCGAATCTCAGAATTCACAGATTATTGAACAGAAACTACCCCAGACAGCTCAAGCACTGAAGGGTGGGGAAAATGGTCTTTACAACATCTGCAACCCAGGATAAAATGAATATATTTGGAGATGGGATTTTTCAAACCTGCTTTGAAGAAGCAGCAGTGCTTAAACAGATAGAGATTATGGGGGACCAAATTAACCCAGAGCCTGAAAAAGAGAAAGAGCTTAATGTTTTAAATTCAACATTTGAACATGGACAAATTAACAGTCCCTGCTATTTAAATCATGAAAATGTGAACCAGTGTCAGGAAAAAGAATTAATTTCCCCGAGTAAGGAAACAGCAACACGTGCAGTAACTACAAATGATAGACTGACAGATTTGGCTCAAAATTACTGAAATTGATGTTTCAAGAACTTTTCCATTTCAGAAAAGTTTCAGGGTACATATGGACGATGAAGCAAATGAGAAAATGTGTTCTTCAGGAATTCAGTTACACATTGCAGAAATAATAAAATATAATTTCAAATGCAAAGGGTTTGGGAAATTAGGAGACAAGTGGGCAAGAAAACATGAGAAGAAAAAGAAACCACTAGACCTTGTCAGGGAAAATAATAAACAGGATGAGGGAGAAGCGTTGGCTTACTCATTGAGAGAAAGAGTGGGAGAAGTGTATGTCCATGTGCCATGGAACAAATGTGAACTTGGAGCATTTTTTAACACATTCCCACAATTGAGGGACAAACTTATGCTGTTGTACCCACAAGTTGATGGATCTGTTGAAATTTTAAAAGAGTTGTGCATTAATTTGGAAATGTTGTTTGACATTGCCATGCAGACTGAATTGTGGTTTGAATCTAAAGTTGTTGTGCAAAGGCCAGGTGAGGAGACAATGAAAAGGGTTTGCATGAATGCACCATCATTTTCTGTTATGGAGAAAAACGTAGCAGAGATTACTTTCCTGAAGGGCAGAGTGCCAGCAAAGGATGTTGATGGGTACAGATTAAAAGAACACAGGATGGAAATAAAGGTGTTTTGCTTTGTGCAAATTCAGGTATGGATGTTGCACTGCTGGAAAAAGTATTATTTTGCCATCTTTATAACAGATTTGAGCATTGGAAGAAGAAATTTTAATTTAAACATGATGCAGCAGTTGGAAATGTGCAAGAACAGAGAGAAATGCAGATGCAAGATGTGTCAGCCAAGCAAATACAAATGTCTGTTCAGAAACAGGTACCAATGGCAGGAGTTTTTGAAGCCCAAATGGTTCCACAAAATATGGAAAATGCTATCATTAATTTAAATAAGTTGTCCAGAGCAAATGTGAACTATTTCCAGAAACAAAATCAGAATCTAGTTTAACAGGTTGCTGTATTTGAAAATGAGAGTTTTCACCCTCACAATTCTGAACTTACCAAGTCCATTGTGAAAGCAGTGGAAGGTCCAGACTTAGTTGTAGGAGTTTTAAACAAAGAAATTACAAACCCAGTTTTAGAAGAATTTGCACCAATAATAGGCTCATTTGAGGAAAGTTACCAATTTGTTGTTTGTGACTCAGGCCTGACAGGAAAAGAATTGTTTTGCAAATTAACCGGCACAGAGTACTGTACACCAGATAATGTTAATTTTCAGATTTCTGATGAGGATATACATTTAAAAATGGCCCAACAGGAGACAGCTGTAGCATTGTTTTCAGAAAAGACAGTTGAAAAATTACCTTCTGATTTTAAAGAAATAATAAACACAGAAGTAAGGGAGTTCACAGAGAAAGGTGTCAGATTAATAAAATGTGCAGAACATGTCTTATTCAAATTAGAATCAGATGACATGTATTCAAGAACACCATCAGTTGCAGAAATTTTACCCATAATTGAAGATAAACTGAGTAAAAGATTTTTCATGAAATTGATTGGAAGTTTATGTAACTTTCTGATCACAGGTTCACAGAAACTAAATGAAAAGAACAGATTAATAGCATAACTTTTCCATGTTGTCCTGTGGTACCGAATCCAGCCAACATATTTTTTAACATTCCATGTGCTGAAGAATAGCTTACTGTTATTGAAGTTTTTGTCAAGTTCATGTCACAGTGCCATTGCATGAGAATAGTCAGGAGTACTGTCAAAAAGAAGATGAATGTCTATGACACATAATTGGAAAGGGAGTTAGAAATGTGTCACCCGAGAGAGTGGAAATAATTCACCTGATGAATCCACCTCAAATTCAGAAAGAAGTCAGGATGTTTTTGGGAATGGTCGGTTGCTATAGAGAGTGGTTACTAAACCTTTCCCTAGTGGCTAAACCTTTACTGAGGCTGACACACAAGGATGTGTCTGATCCGCTTCCATTGGACAACAATTGCACAAAAGCATTCCTAGAGTTGAAAGAGAAAAAGTGTCATGCCCCGGCACTAGGAAAGCAAGTTTGTTTAAAAGAAAATACACCAATTTGCAGTGAGAGGGAGGGCTGCGCTCCCTCAGTGCCTGTTCAAAAACATGAATGTGTTCAAGGGTCTGTGATGTATTTCCCAATGACCTTTGACCCAAACATCGATGAAACTGAATACGAATGTCTAGATGTCATGAAAATATGCATAAAGCCAAGATCAGACTTTAAGGATGAAGGTCTGATTCAGCCCAACAATGTCCATTTTGTAGATGGCCCATATTTGAAAGGTAATAATGACACATTAAGAGCAGCACATGCTGTGCTCCTTATACATTATGTTGTCAAAGCTTCATGGCTTTCAGTAGTTATCTCAGCTCAAACTTCTAAATTGATTGCCCTTACCATTAACATGCAGAATAACTGCTCAAATGGGAGTCACTGTTGTCATGGGAGAGAGAAATTCTAATTCAGTTGCACAAAATTGTGTTCTGTTAGCATATACATTCAATGGAATCTTCACAGATGAATTAAGAGAGGCTCAAAACATTGTTTCAGAAGTAGAACAACAGGGTTGTATCAGAACTGTTTTTGAGAAAAATGGCAACTGCATAGTAGCAAATGTGTTATTGCCAAAAACTGATGCCCATGTATAGATTGCCAGTTTCTCTGAAATCAGATCATAATGAGGTTTCAAAGATGTGTGCAGAACCACAGATTAGACAAGGATTGGATTGTAGCTATCTCCCTGATATTTCAAGCATAATAAAGCAAAACAAAGACAGTACAAAGTTACACTTTGCAAAAGACTGTTTCAGCATCACCAAAGTGGCTTTAAAATGGACATGCAAATGCACTTGTGAAAAACACAGATGAAAAGACTAGCTGACTAATGTGGAGCGTGCAGTTTCTCACCAGATTGCAGCTGCTACACAAGATCTGCATAATGAATGGTGCCAAAACTTTGATCTGGGAGATGCTGTGAAATGGAAAGGTCTGTTCCAAAGCATCGTGGCAAAGACTGTTGTGAAATGTGGTGGCCTTCCAAATTGGGTGCATGCTTATCACACATGTATGGTCCGGTGTCCCCCTAATAAAACAGCTCCTCTTCAAGAAGAGATGCCAGCAGTGCTCAAAAGTCCACAGAAGAGTGTCAGTCAAGCTGTAAGGGAACACACAGAGTCTGAAGAAGCAGTAGAGAAGACTGAAGTGGCACTGGAAAAGCAAAAAGTGGAAACTGACTCAGATGAAAGCGGTGTCCAAAGGGTGAAAGAGTCGGATGCAGCTTCTGAAGAAGAAATTAGTGCTGTGGGCCTACGAGTGGAGGTAGGAAAAAGCTGGCTGAAAGGGTATCCAAAACGTTTGCAGTGGCCCCTTGAAAAATCATTTGCACCAATAAATGAAACATCTGAGTCTGATCAAAGTGAAAATAAAAGTGAAAGGCTTGGATTGAAAAAGTGCAAAAAATTGATGGTGCTCTGTCTGAGTTTCTCAGCACCTGAGTGGTAAAATTGCATGGAAAAAGTACAGAATGCCACACTCTTTGAGCCACCCTGAAGGCAAGCTGGTGACAAAGAGAAAAAAAAGGCTGAAACAATAACTGAGAATTTTCAAGAGCTGAAGAGAAAAGAATCGTTGACTGATGAAAGAAAAAGAGAACTGTCCTGTTGAATTTTCCTTTTAATATTTTAGTTACTTATTTTAGAGAAGACTAACAGTTCCAAGAAGCTACTTACAGAACTCTGCATTAAACATTTGAGCTTGGCTAGATCTGATTACAGACAAAACTTGTGTTGCCTTAGAAATAGAGGTAAAATTTTTATATGCTCAGCTTTTGCAATAAAAATGTTACTTGTGAAAATAAATAAGTGTGATGATTTACAAATCATTTGAGGTATCATGATTTGTTATCATCAAAGGGTGAGTTGATAGAGCTAGATTTCTCAAGATTAAGCATCGCTCTGTTTTGTGTTTCAGACAGACTGCATTTAAATTGGCACACAGATTTTGATGCAAGTGAAAACACATGGCAAATGAAAAATGAAATGAGGCCTAGTCAAATGCTTTTTAAAAGGGGCCCTTTTGGTACATGCAAAGTGAAACACATGAAATGATGCCTGGTCAAAATGCTTTCAGTCTGAAATGCTTGTGCTGGATTAACATGTGTTTTTGCAGTGTAGAGAAACTCGTGATTGCAGTTTCCTTTTTAGCTTTGAAGATAAGCATGAAATGTGTTCTCTCCACTCAGCTCCTTTCCCCTATAATCTACACTCCCTGTCCCGTCTCAAGAGACTCTGGCTTTGTTGCATATTTAGACAATGCATATTCAGTTCATACCACATCTTTTTATAATGTGTATTAATTAATCAACCATGCACCAACACTACACATGGGGCAAAAGCATTATGCACGAAAGCTATCTAAAACATTAGAGCATGTTGCTATGAGTATGTATTAACTGCATGCGCTTTGAAAAATTGTACTGGTGCATGTTTATGCCATGTTGTACATTGAACATTTTTTGCATGATGTGCACAAATAATAGAAAAACTGCTTTAAACTAAGCTTTTGCTAGGTAATAACTTTTTTTTGTGTGTTTTTTTTGTTTTCAAGACCTTTATTGACACCGCACATTAGTTAACACAGCGATATGCCTACATCCCAGCGGGCCTGCATTGCGACAGCCATTAGTCTTGACGTATGACAGCGGGGAAGTGATCACAGCAAGTCGCCTACAACCCCATGGGGCCGGCCGCGTTGGTGGGCAATAATTATGGGCAGTTATCAATACAGGCCACAAACAAAGACATAACACCATCAAGAACCATAAGCCACGTTAATAAAGCCAACAGCACCTAGCACACCAAAACATTCCCATTTCACTATCCATTTATCGCACTCCAAACCAAGTCTTGTATCCTCATCTTTACCTAGCACAGTCCCCCATACACAGGGAGGTAGTCAGTACGGCCCGTTCTCCCGGACACTCCCAGTCTCCCCCTGCCCCTCCACAGCCCATCGCTATGTCCCCCCCCCCCCCACTAAGTCGGATCGAGAGTCGTATCCGCGGGTGTGGTGTGTGCTAACATATGTATGAAGAGGAGCCCAAATATCCCTAGGACGAGAGGAAGGTGGCATTAGGTCAGCATAAGTGTGTAGCTGCTCCTGGCAATAAATCAAATCGGCCAGCCAATCCTTGAATTTAGGAGCTCGTCCTCGTCCCCATTTACTAGCTATTCGTCTCTTCACCATAAGGAGAGCAAATGAGGCGTACCTCCGAACCTTAGCTGAGATTCTCTCAGTATAGCCGAGAAGGGCGTGAGGGGGTCATCAGGCACATGGATTCCCATCATTTAATCCAGCGCATGTAGTACTTCCCTCCAATATTCCCTGATCGGCGGGCATCCCCAGGCCAAGTGTCCAAAGTCCAACCCCTCCGCTCCGCATCTATCACAGCAGTCAGTGTCTCGTAAGTGTAGGCGATGAAGCCGGGCCGGCGTGTAATACAATCTATGGATATATTTATAATGTGTAAGTCGCAACCTACTGTTGGCAGATAGGGTGCCAATCTGCCGGCAACAAAAAGCCCATTGTTCAGTCGTGATGGAACCTCCCAATTCCGCCTCCCATTTACTCTTAGCCAGAGCCGGATCCCGCTCCCACTCCTCCCGTGTTGTGCGATACAGTCGTGATACCACCCGATCCGGGGAGGGCTGTTGTAACAGAATATGTAGAGGAAGCATAACAATAGGCTCCAATGGGAAACACGGCGTCGCAGAGCGCATGTCCTGCCCGAGTCGTACATAATAGAATAGTTCTAATGGCGTGGGGGATGCATCCCCAAAGAACTCCTCACTGGGGATGAATTTCCCATTTTTACACAAATGGCCCCAAGTGAGGCAAGACAATTTGCGCATCATTCGACGGCACCCCCCTTCCAACGTCACTGGTAGGTCGTGCCTCCCCAGCAGCGGTGCCAGAGGCGAGTAGAGTACAGGACATTGCAATTTACCTGCCAATTCCTGCCAGGCACTAGTTGTGCAGTGGACTGTGGTAACAGCCATATGCCGGGGGACAGCTGGAGTACTTAAATAGGCTGTGCAGGGTGTGGGCCGTATATAACCATCTTGGATGGCGAGGTGGGGCATGTATGGAGGAGGATGCATCCAATAGGCTGCAAAGTGAGCCTGAGCACATATAAGTATAGCTCTATATCTGGGACCTCGAATCCCCCAGAGTCATAAGGGCGAGTGAGAACATCCCAGGCCAGCCTGGGCTGCTTCCCACCCCAAATTAGCCAGATCATCTGAGTCTTGATGCTTTTAAAAAAATAACGACTAGGGGCATGGGGAATGTTAGTGAAGAGATATAGAAGTTTAGGTAATACCACCATTTTAGTCAGGGAGATCCTAGCCGCCATTGAGAGAGGCATCGCTATCCATCTGGTGACCTTGTCCGTAATGGAATCAAGAGTACGTCCATAATTAGAGCGCATCAACTCCTCCCGGCAGCGGGAGATATGAATCCCGAGATAAGTAAGGGTCTCCGCGCACCACCCCAAGGGGTAATCTGGTTTAAACTCTGGGGTGGAGTCTGTGAGGGGGAAAATCTGTGACTTTCCCCAACTCATATTTATGCCAGAAAGGTGTCCAAACCAAATCAGCAAACGGAGAATGGGGTTGAGGCTAACGGCAGGGTCTCGCAGATATAAGGTAAGATCATCTGCAGATAAAGAAATTAAAATCTGCCTCTCTGGGTATATCAATGCATATTCCCGAAAGTGTTGTCGGACTTTAGCCGCGAGTGGTTCGATGGCTAAGGCGAACAGAAAAGGTGATAATGGGCACCCCTGACGGGTGCCCCGTGTGATCGTACTACCGTTCACCAGAACTCTCGCTCACACCCCCGAGTATAATAAATTCACCCAGGCTAGAAACGGGGCGGGGAATCCCATCCGCTGCAACACGAAAGCCAGAAAATCCCACTCCAGGGAATCAAACGCCTTAGTGGCGTCAAGAAATATGGCAGCGGCGTTGACGTCAGGGTCAATGTCCTGTAGCAAAGCGAACAACGTTCTTAGGTTATGAGACGTACCTCTTGTGGGCACAAATGCTGATTGGTCAGGAAGGACCAGGGCCGACATGAGTGGACTGATTCGATTAGCAATTAATTTAGCTAAAATTTTGGCATCCATGTTTATGAGAGACAAAGGCCTATACGAGTCACAGTATTGAGGTGATTTACCCGGTTTTAAAAGAGAAATAATACGCGCCTCTCGCATAGAAGGAGGCAGTATCCCGGTCTCGCGTGCCTCCTCATATACATGCCTCAGTTTCGGGATGAGTAATGGATGAAACATTTTGTAAAATTCATCCGGAAGGCCATCCGGCCCTGACGCCTTTCCGGATTGCAATTGCATTATGGCCTCTATTATTTCCTCATCTTTGTGATGACGCAAGAGGAATTCCCTCTGACCATCCCCCAACCAAGCGATTGCGGTATCATCAAAGAAGGAGGTGAAGTCTACTGGACATTCTCTACGAGTTTTGTACAGATTTTTATAGAACCTACGAAATGTCTCCACTATCTCTAGCGTGTTTCTGTGTGCCTGCCCATTTTCATCCACCACCTCAAGGACTATATTAGAAAATTGCAGAGGATGAATTAAAGCCGCAAGGACTTTCCCTGGCCTATCCCCTTCACCGTACTGGCGAGGCTTAAAATATTTTCCTCTAAATCTACACTCCCTCTCAGCCGTCTCCTGATAGTCACTGAGGACACTCCGTAGTTGAGCCTGTATCTACGGTGTGGGATGAGATTGCAATGCAACCTCAATGCTCTTAAGATCCGCCTCCAATCTGCGCAGGGTAGAGCGTATGTCCCTTAAGATCCCCCCACTCTTTGCAATGCACAATCCCCGTATGGTGACTTTAAAGGCATCCCAGACTGTGGAGTAGCGCGAGACCGAGTCAACATTACAAGGAAAATAATCTGTGATCTCCTGCTCAAATTCTCGCTGGAATACAGGGTCCAGCAGGGACAACAGATTAAGTCTCCAAGACAGATAAGGAGACTCCACATGCGGAGGACTGAGGGTGACAAGCACCAGAGAATGGTCCGAATATGTCCGGGCAAGATGTGAAGTGTGTGTGACCCAGGAGGCAAGACCCTTGGTTATAAGCCATGCATCAATTCTGGACCAGGAGGCCCGGGCCGTAGTATAACAGGTGCCTTCCCTCCCCAAAGGATGCATATGTCGCCATGCAGCGCCAGGATACCCTTTGGGGGACAGCTGCGCTTAACAAGAAATAAATACATACATACATCCACCAATTCGAAATCATGCATAATCGACTTGAGGGTGGACTGCGCATGAGAGTAATGATGTGGTTGTGGGTGTGAACGATCCATCTCAGGGTGAACTGTGACATTATAATCCCCCCCCAGAGTATATGTGTAGACCCTATCTCTAAGATCTTACCCTAGAGTATCCGGAAAAACTCAGGGTCATCATTATTCGGCCCATAACAAGAAACAAAGGTAAAGGAATGACTAGCCATCCTGCCCCACAGGATAGCGTAACGCCCCTGTTTGTCCATAATAGAACCAATTGGAGTATAGGGGAGGGACTTCCTTATGAGGATGCAGGTTCCTCGGCCATATGACGAATATGAGGAAAAACAGGTGCAACTGGCCCAGCGCGTGGTAAAGGAGGGGGGGCAGTAGGACTGAAATGCGTTTCCTGCAACATCGCGCAATGTACCCCATGTCGGCCTAAATAGGAGAGTATGTGTCTGCGCTTACGGGGCTAGCTCAGACCTCGTACATTCCAAGTGAGGAAACGGTAAGTGGGGGGTCTTGTGCTGTCAGTCATGGTGATCCCCCAGGTATCTCATTGGTGAGGAAAGACCTGAAACCCATCGGTAGCGGTGTCTGGGCATATAGGTGATTGGTACAACAGTGGCACGTGGCTTAGCGTATGGTCTATTATTTCTCAATTGAACTAACACCCCCCCTCCCACATCAGCAGCCCAAACCTGCCGTGGCTTTCGTCCCCTTCCCCCCTCATCCCCGGTAAGGCCATGATCCCAACGTGGGAATATGGCTCAACCATTAACAACCCCAACAAAAGATCAACTGTCCTGGTAAGGGTTCACCTAAGGGGTGGAGTCTAGAGGGCGACCAGGAGCTTCCTCGCCCGGGTGAGGGTGTTCAGGTGGTCTGATGGATATTCTACTTGGTCTACTGTCAGGTGCATCAGATAATGTCAATGAAGACCTCCATCCCTGCGGTATAGTCACACAAAGTAGCCAATGCCATCAGCTGGGCCAGGATCGTAGAGCACTATTCCCTCTCACATTACCCCCGGAAACCCACATCTCTGGAAATGCGAGCAGTACCCCACGAGGGGGGGAGGGGCCAACAGCGACCCCCCGATGCGGGGGCTCCTTTCTCATGTCCCAGCCTCCGTCTCCCATCGGTGTCCACAGTCAGACCTTATGAGCTTGAGACTTAGTTCAATATCATATGACTGGCAACACGCCACTCGCTGGGTTCAATATTCTCCTTTCACATCAGAAGTTCCTTCACCTTCCGCCACACGGTGAGGCGGGGAGGAGTGTCCCGTCCCAGGCCTTGGCAAGGTCTTGAGGAAATCCTGCGCCAGCTGTGGAGAGTTGAAAAAATGGTGCTTATTCTGATATGTCACTTTGAGTCGGGCAGGGAAGAGCATCGCATAAGGAATATTGAGCTGCTGCAGCCGCCTCTTGACCGGGAGGAATTTCCTTCGCTGTTCTTGCACAGCCATGGTGAAGTCGGGTTATAGCGAAATGCTCATTCCCTCGTATCGGAGCTGACCCTGTTCCCTTGAAAGGCTCAAAGCTGTATCCCGATCCCGGTAGTTGAGCACCCTGGTGATTATCGGACGGGTGGCGCTCCAGGGACCGAGCGTGGTGTCAGTGAGCGATGGGCCCGCTCCACCACCAATACCAGAGAGAAGGCCTCCCTACCAAACAACGCGATTAGAAGATGTTCCACATATTCCTCCATTCTACCCGTAGCCGTGGACTCCGGCACTCCCAGAATGCGGAGATTGTTCCTTCGAGAACGGGATTCCAAGTCCTCATTCTTGGACGCTATTACTTTTAGGATTCTCTCCATTTCGAGCGTTTTCGATGAAGTTGCGGTGGAGGTGTCCTCCACATCCGAGATTCGTCTTTCCGCTTCCGTCAGGCGATCCTCATGCTTATCAACTTTGTGCGTAACCCCGTCCAAACGAACATTCATGGAGTCCATTTTAGATTCTATGGAAGCTAGGCTAGATTGCATAGCCAATAGTAGCTCCTTCAGGTCCGCAGTGGAAGGCGCCACAGTGTCCGTTGAATCGTCCTCAGGATCCGTTTGAGAACAGGTGCCCTTCCGAGCCTCAAAAGGCAGCTTCGACTGACGTACATCTGGCTTGCCCATGGTGTCTGGGAGGGGGTCAGTGCAATCCAGCGATGGCCCCAATCAAATGACACAGTGCGAATCCGAGGGCCAGGCCACACAGGATATGCAACACCACTACTGTGGCCTCTTAACTATGGCGAAGCTAGGCCTTTCTGGAATGTTGCGGGAGAGGGGGCAGCCCGTCTCCCCAGTCAGCACACAATGCCCCCTCAGCAATGGGGCCAGGACAGCTTCACGCGGCGCTCTGCACCTCGCCGCATCTCAAAGCACCCGCCTCCTCTCCGATGCAGTTCCCACATACAGTGCTTCAGTGCGAGGGCACCCTGCAGAGCGAGCAGAGCGAGCAGCATGGCACCAGTCCCCCGCTCCTACTGCCGCAGCGCGGGAGCGGCACCCGGCCCCGGGGGTTGATGCTCGCTCCACGGGCTCACAGCTGCGGCGTCTCGGGGTCCGCGACTCAGCGCCACCCGCTCCTACTACAGCTGCGTGGAACGGCAGCCGGCCGCAGGGGATGGTGCACACTCACCGGGTCGAGAGCAGCGACGGCCCTGCGTCCGCGACTCAGCCCCCTCTCAGCCACGCAGTCCTACGCTACTCCGCTCGTCCGCCGCAATACATCCGCAGCGCCGCAACCCTCAACGTGGCAGGGGGCTCCGGGCCAGCACCAGGCACCACCTTTCTTCCCGCACTCAAGGGTCTCGATATCCTGCCAGCCACTGCGCACAAATCTCCTGCTGCGCGCCGAACTGCTTCTCCGTCTCAGTCTGCTGCCGCCATTTTGTGCTCAGACGTGGAAAGGATCTCCGGCAACTTCGGCTGGATCAAAGTCAGATTCATCCGCAATTTCAATGTAGATGGGCTGCCAGCATGTTCCGATGCATCTTTGTGCGATTTAAGCGCGTCTGTGCTCCCAAGTTTACAGGATAATAGCCGGATCGGACCCCAAACAGCAAGAGCCTCACGCAAGTGCGGCCATCTTGCTTGGCGCCCTCTAGCGCCCCCCTTTTGCTAGGTAATAACTAATGCAGGGTACTAGTATGGGGGAGGTAAACATATGGATTTTATTTTATAAATTAATACTCTTTTGTTTTTGGCCTACTATAAAATGGCTGCTTGGGAATCCAGCATGGCTGAGAATTGTACTGAATGAGAGACGCATGCGCAGAACCAGCTTGCCTCAAGTGAAGACACATGGGTCAAGGCCACAGTGAACTGTACATTCTTGTCATCGTGCAAATGTACCAGTGGTTGTGGGAGAGTGTCTTTCCTGCATGCGATGTGAAAGCAATGAGGAAATGGACTGATACATTTTTCTGCCTTAATGTTTCATATTTGTTTCATATTTGTATAATTATTGATGGTAAAACATAAGACTGTGTTAAGCATTAACGCTTCCTTTGTTAAAACTGGTATGGGTTGGATTTGCAAACAGGATAGTGAGACCCTCATGTTATCTATGCTAACCAATCACAGTGCGAGTTTCTACTGAAACTGCAACATTATTAGTGTAGTCAGCCAAGAATGAGAGGCCCATAGGAATGAATGGGACGGCATTCCTTATTTGCGACTCGCAATTTGCGAGTCGCAATTAAGGAATGTGCAGGAATCGCTATTTTTATAGCGATTCCTACATGCATAGGCTTTTGCAATTCCTTAATTGCGATTCCTTAATAATCGCAATTAAGGAATCGCAAAAGTCTACGTTGATGCATGTGCCTGTAAAACTCTAAGTGTATGCTTTGACTAATTAACTAGTTTGAAAAAATATTTGTATCATGCATTTATTTCTCTTTATTGGAGATTTTTGCCAATTATTAATTATTTATAAGCCTTGCAAACTCACTCTTGAATTATATTTTTCCTGAAACTCTTTAAAGAGTTCTGACTGACATAACATTAGGGGGTTTTCCTCCTTTATAGAGTGCTTTGTATGCAACCTATAATTTGTTTTGTATTAATTCTATTTTTCCTATTTTCAATTCTGTATCCTGATTGATATTTGACTAATGAATGAAGGGTCAGAGAACCTTAACTTTTAACTAGAAAATAAAACCCTTTAAAAATACTCACTACTCTCTTTATTATTGGCTTAAATATTCATTGCATCTTTAATTTTTCATGTTTATGTAAAGTCTTCTGAAGGTAATATAGTTGGCAAGGGTCCAACACCTTTACAGCAGTAAATTAGAAGTAAATGAGGTTTTACATTGAGAAATTACTGTGAAATTACTGCTGGATCAACCCAACCATAAATTTATTTGCAGATAAGCCTTAGTTTTCCAGCCATTTTGAAAACAACCAAAATCCTGATTGAGTCCGAAATAAATATAAATATGGGGCATGAAAGAATTGAATGTCTGTTCGCCTTCCTGGAATTGGCAATCAGATGCTGCCTTTCTGTTTGTTTATCATCTACTTAATCATGACCAGAAGAAAAGACTGACCTGAACCTGTTCACCAAAATACAATCCGTGCTGGCACCTTCTGCCTGACTACTCAACAACTTCCTGATTTCCTCTAGTTTAGCAGATTAGGGAACCTTCTTTCATGGGAATTTGTGCCTGCTTTGATTTGCTTTATGACAGCTTTAAACAGTTTGGCTTTGTATTTGCAATTTGAATTTATTCGAATCATATCGACTGATGCATTCCTTTATTGATTACTGATTTATGACAAATTTGAAAGATTTCAGTTTGTATTTTTACTGACTTGTCAATAACATTTAAGGTTTGCAAATCTACCACTCTCCCTCATCATCATTTTGGGGCCTCATGTGCTTCACTATATTTGAGGCATTATATTTGTTGACTCACGCCTCTGCCTGGGACGAACAGTCCATCTGCTTGAGTGTAGCTTGTAGTTGAGTATTCACAAACGATCTGTATGGTGCAAATCTGCTGGATCAGAACTAAGCACTTCAAGATGCACCAATGTTACCATACTCCCTAATTAAATGATATTTCTTATATAAGGCTGGGTCCCAGGAGTCTTGTTACATTGCTATCTTTTAGAGGAAGCCATTGTATGTCTTAATGACATCTGAAAGTCATCATGCCATGATGGTGTGAAGGTCTTCTGCCCAGTGGTGCGCCTAACTGGCGTAATTCTCTCTAACGCAACTACTCTTAATTGCCACAAAAATACTTGCAATTACGCGTAATAATGTGAGAAAAGTAACCCAGCATTTAACACTATTTTCTTAGAGCAAAATGCACTTGTGTCCAAAATGGGACAGAGTATGCATTTTTCCCTTAGAAAATAGCACTAAATGCTGCAAGACACAAACAGCAGAAACCAGCAGCCGCTCACTTTCTCTTCGTTTGTTGTTCCTGTGCACTTGCTGTAGTATTTTTGCTCTGAATTACTCATGCTACCATAATAGCGTATTTCAGTAATTTCACATCACAAGAGTACTGTGTAATTACTGAAATTACTCAGATTACTCTGGTGTCATTAAACTTTTGCCCAGGACTACTTCGAACATTACAGGTTTTCCAGGCTCAGCAGGCTCCACCAACTGTATAACAATAGGTGAAGACAAACTGGAGAATTTTCAGGTCCCTCTGGAATATCTGCAACTGAAATATCAGCGGTGGGAACATACATGGAAGAAAATGGAACATCTCTAACTCCTGTCCCAAAACTTTCTCAGAGTTTGGAAGACAACAGGATTGAGCCTCAAGTCCCCAAGGCATATAAAGTGATGCGGATCCCAACACTATATTGTTGAGACCAGAAGATCTTCTGCTGGGACTGAAATATGGCATGGGAGGCAAATACGAGGAAAGTCTTTCAACCAGAAATACTATGGAAAGTGATGTGGTGTCACCTCAAATAAGTGACATTACATAGCTGACCAAGTTTAATCCTTGGCCTGACTAACAAATACTGAATATGTTTAGGTTATAATACAATCTACACTTTGTAATATTGTTTGTGCTGTATTTCAGCTTCATAGATTTTGCCCAAAAACTGGGAAACATTGTCCATTCTGAATAAGATGTGTAATTGAACTCTGTAATTAGCTAGGTAATTCATGGTGAATGCCCCTAGCAAGCAGTTGATATGAATATTCAGTTTCTCAAAGGGCCCTTTGCCATCACTTATGAGATTCCCACATTGAGCTCCCTAACCTGATGGAATGGAGTCTGATTCTGCTAAGAACTGCATAACAATTCCATGCATCTATATGCTCCAGCCATCACTGTAGTTCTGCCTATTCTCCAAAGCTAGAGGCCACATTACACAGTAAGTGACTGCACCTGCCTGCAGGGGGGGGGGGGGGTCTGGGTTGTCCGTGGGACATCCTTTCCCCCCCTCAGATAACTGCCCTCAGTGGACGCACCAACAGTGCACTGCCTTTTTGTGGTGCACTGTCAATGTGCCTCCTAAGGTTATGTTTACCTCTGCACCCGGCACAAGGGATGTCCTGCAAAATTTCTAACACTACCACCTCTATCCTGCTGCCCTGCACCACAATACACTATTTTTGGCCGCTTATTTCAGACACATGCTCCATGTAATCACACATCAAACGCACAGTGACTCCCTTGAATACATTCAACCAATTAGATTCCCTCAGGCACAGTCAATCACCCAATGAACTACCCATAGAGACATTTGCTCCTACACTACACTCACCACTCTAATGTCTTACCAAAACGATCGGCGCCTGAAGGCTTTAACAGCATGCCACTCTTGCACAAGCAAGTATATATTAACTTTTAGGGAAGAGGGCCATACTTCAGTGATAGGAATTACTGTATTTCCTTTTCTAAGTGTTAAGAGTTGTTATGTCATTCACATTGCCAGTGTTTTCCACCATCAATTTTCCTTTTCACCATTAAATAACCCTTACTTTTTCTCTCTCTCCCAGAGTTCACTCCCTTACTACACATGCTCCTTCCTATAGCTCGTGCCCTCAGCCTGGGGTTTTCATCTAAATGTAAAAACATCTTCCTCCTGCAGATCCTACCTCTTGCTTCCTAAAAAATTTCCTTAACCCTCCACTCACTCAACGCTTAAGGTCCCTGTCATGCTCTCACTTCCATAGACTATCAAATAACTCCTTATTTTCTCAGTACTGTGTATGGATTTGAGCGAATCTTGTGCTTGGATATCCCCTTATTGTTTTCCACCAGCTGCTGCAAAGATGCTTGATTCGTATTCTCAATGAAAGGTCAGTGGTATTTATGTATATGCACTCCACTACCGTCTGTCCTTGACTGACCAACTTCTTTCCTTACAGAACAATGCATCACAAAGACGTCTGCCTGAAGTTTTTCGTATACCACATAATTAAAATAGTGACGTAGGTAAAGGTCTAGATTTTGGGAAAATGACATCTAAAAAATAATTCATATAGAACCGAATCTGCAAAAGCAAATAGAGATTTGAAGAAGACAGGACAAAAAATTGACTAAAACTGTAAATTCCACAACGCAGAAACAGAACACCCCAAAACCGGACCTTGGATGCTTGTTTCCAGACCAGGGAAGGCCTGGCTTGGCAGTTCGGGCTGGACTGTTCCCATAGGGCACAGGGTCCGGACTGATTTGCATTTGGCTGGGTCCAAACTGGAATTGCATGGTGAGCAAAAAAACGATGGACTTAGGCCCAGATCTCTGTACTGGGGTGAATGTACGACATTGTTCTGCATTCTGTCCATCAATAGTTATTTTTGCATTTGTCACATCGAGTGGGACGGGTATGCTCAGACGTGAGTCCCGTGCTCTCCATGCCACTGGAATCAAGCTATCCTGGCTGAAGAGGGGTGAAACCCCGAAACCGGTCCTTGGATGCTTGTTTCCAGTCCAGGGAGGACCTGGCCTGGCAGTTCGGGCGGTACTGTTCCCATAGGGCACAGGGTCAGGACTGATTTGCATATGGCTGGGTCCAAACTGGAATGGCATGGTGAGCAAAAAAACGATGCATTTAGGCCCAGATCTCTGTACTGGGGTGAATGTATGACATTATTCTGCATTCTGTCCATCAATAGTTCTTTTTTGCATTTATCACCCTGAGTGGGACGGGTATGCTCAGACGTGAGTCTCGTGCTCTCCATGTCACTGGAATCAAGCTATCCTGGCTGAAGAGGGGTAAAACCCCAAAACCGGTCCTTGGATGCTTGTTTCCAGTCCAGGGAGGACCTGGCCTGGCAGTTCGGGCTGGACTGTTCCCATAGGGCACAGGGTCAGGACTGATTTGCATATGGCTGGGTCCAAAATGGAATGGCATGGTGAGCAAAACAACGATGGATTTAGGCCCAGATCTCTGTACAGGGGTGAATGTACAACATTGTTCTGCATTCTGTCCATCAATAGTTCTTTTTATGAAGAAATTAAGAGCCATGTGTACTTGAATGCTGATTGCAAAAAGTAGTTGCAAATTGTGACCATGCATTTGGCGATCATTATCTAAGTTTGCAAACCGCCTATAAACTAATAGGTCAGTGTGCAAAATTTTAAATCCTAGAGGGTCGCAAACTGACTGGCCTACCTAATGAATAAAAATCAAGTAGACCACAAATTGTGACCCCCCCCTACGATTTGTCACAATCACAGGGATGGAGGCTCGACAGGGACATCAGCCCATCATCTCTGTGATTCCATCTCAAGTTGAAAACATTTTTTTTAAAGCTGCCCAGTTTTCTTAAAAGAAACTGGCCTGTCTTTGAAAAAACAAAAATTTTCAATTTAGAAAAACGTAATAGTGTGGACAGTAATCCCCTGGACCATTGCCGACTTTCCCCTGAAGTAGCCTAAAGTTGTCACCCCGATTCCAAACTGGACCCATTCTCTTTTGTACATCAGTTACCATCCCAACATGGAAGCCTTTAATTGTTCAATGGTGTGTGGCCAGAATTACATTTGCAAACCATTGATTCATTTGGTACCAATTTGCAATTCAGAAGGAAAGCTCAAAGCACCTCCATTCCAAATTTTGAATCGGGAACCATTTCTACGTCAATTTTACAAGTCAGAACAATTTGACGGACTCGTTTAATGGGCATATACAGTGCTTAATTTTTAAAACAAAAAGTGCCAGGGTACAAAGTTTTACCTAGAAGCCCACGGCCAGCTCTATACATATATTGAGTGTGGAATACCATGGCTGTGCATTCTTGATTCCACCTGATTCCTCTTTAATCCACCACCAGCCACTACCTGCCCCTTTATCTCACTCTTGCAGGTTCTGTTTTATTTCTACTTTTTCCCTTGGTCACTGTTTTCCAGTTTCTCTCTTCGTCTTTCTTTCCCCCTTTTTCCTTTTCTATCTCTTTCTCCGAGTGAAAGTCTGATGAGGAAAAATAAGCGCAGGTGGGCTCCATCTGCAACTACTGGCTCAAATTAAGCCCGGGCTTAGTTTACAAAAAAAGAAAAGGGATTTGGAATTCGCAAAGCATGTGACTTTGAGAATCAAAACGTCTGTGACCGCACTAGCTCTAAGTACATTTGGCCTTAAGGGATTTGCTCAGAATTACAGGGTGTTGGGCCGAGGTCGTATTCGAACTTGATAACTCAATTCCACAGTGAGGAGCTCTAGCATAGCTCACATAGCAAGTGACTCAAAGTGGTATCCATGGAGGTGCTACTGCTCCAAGCTATTCTAGGTTTCCTGGTGTCGCTGAGCCACAAATGATCAAATCTACAAACTCTGGATCCAATAATTCCTTGCTTGAGACACCGGACCCCGATTTGTCAGCTGATCTGCCGGCCCACACCCACTTGCTCCTTACAGTATAAAGAATGTAACAAAATGTTCCACCCCAGTGTAAACCAAATGCAATTGCCTTTCTGATGCCCCTTGCACAACAGTCTACAAAAGGTCTGCAAACATTTACTAACTAAGGTTTAGCCATGTTGCTTCCACAGGAAGGTGGAAAAACAAGAAGAATTGGACCAGTGTTTCTTGGTCCGCGCATTATTACCATTCTGAAGGAAATACCTGTTAACCACATAGTGCCATTATTGGCAACATCCACACCCACAGTCTGAGCATGCATGAATAAATAAATACACAACACAACTTTTGTAATGGGAAAATATTGCTGCAGGTTTATTCAATACAAAAGTATGCAATATGGTGGGTTCTCTTACGGGCGATCAAAGGGCGGACAGCTGTAACCAACCTATGCTGCCCTGCCCACCTGATGAGCAAGCACTGTGGAAAACCCAATCAGTGCTACACCTTTTGGGTGATCCTCTTCCCGGATCACATGACACATTGGTCCCTTATTTCTCACTCCCCTTTCAGGGCAGAGCGTAGCAAGGCAAGCCCCCGGTTGGTCAGGCCCCCAACCGCCCGAAGGATTAATGGGCGCTGACACGATTTTCCAGAAACCTGCCCTGAGGCTCCAGGTATTTGGCCCTGGCACCCCTATTGTGCTCGTGCAGAGGTACCCTTCTTTACCCATCTGCTTCCAGATCGCCCTGTAACTCCGCCACAGCTCTGGAGGCGGCCCCCGTCGCCGCCAGAGCCCCCCACCAACACAGCTGTATTCTCACCTGCAACCTGCCATTTCCAAGGCCTCCTGCAAGTCCAGCAGGAACAGATACATCCCCACAGGAGACAAGTGGACCCCATCTTGATCAAAATATCCTTTGACATTAGCCTGGATCAGCTTGTGTCTGATGAAACTAAGACCCCTTTGGTCTGTGAACTTATGCATAGAACCATTAAGCCTCTTGCAGGAATGCTCCACCGTCTCGCTGGACCTAGCCCTGTGCCATTCTCCACGCT
This sequence comes from Triturus cristatus, assembly GCF_964204655.1. Classification (NCBI taxonomy): domain Eukaryota; kingdom Metazoa; phylum Chordata; class Amphibia; order Caudata; family Salamandridae; genus Triturus; species Triturus cristatus. Next base: position 707,626,304 of record NC_140594.1, on the reverse strand, counting down.
GGATGATCTTGGACCACCAGAGCTCACATTGCCTCATGTGTTTGCTGACTTCCCCTAGGTCAGACTTCATGGCTTGTAATAATGCCCCCATCCCCATGGGAATAAGATCGTTGCCCTCTAAGTGGATCACCAAGATTTTGGGAAGAGCTCCCCCCCGAGCCAGTCTCTGCTCCAGTCTGTTCCGGAGGCTGCGCCATTTCATTCCGGGAAAACCCATCCAGACAAACTGCGTTTGTGCAAACCCCTGCATCCAATTCCTGTGTGCAGCCCACTGTGCCAACCTGGCAACGAATGAATGGCCGATCACCCACACTCGGAATCCTGGTAAAATAAATGGATGCCATTTTTTACACACTGTTTTAGTGTCCATTTTGGTCACACATTATCTTTTGGCAAAAACACACTCCAAACCACTGCACACAATATTTACAATTTACATGCGGTGCCTTCATCGTCGGATGTAGCGCTAAAAGCAGCGAGATTGTGTAGTAATCTAATAGTAATCCCAAGGGCCACACTTACCAGTGGCCCGCAATATCAAGTCAATAATAAGCAGTTGGCAACGTAGAAGGTTCAAGCGTTTATTGGCCACAACAGAACTCTACATAGAGGAGCCTCATCGATCCTCACCCATCAGGTGCGCCGAGGAAGACTGCCGGCCCCTTGGCAAAGTCACACTTATATACATAATAGATTCAACATACAAAGCCTTACAAATGGAAAAACACCAGTCAGCCCAGGGGCTCCTAAATGAGCTCATACCATATCTAGTTTCAGCTGCACACATAAGGTTACTATCTTCTACAGAGAAGGTCGGCAGGGTGACTCCCTTTCGTCTTGGGCGCAGAGGAATTTCGCTTGATACTCCCTACGGCAGATGTGACCTTGGGCCTCAGTCGTAAATACAATTCACCCTGTCTCCAGGCTGGTACGAGCTAAATCATACAGATGCTGTTCAGAGAGAACCACGTGATCTGAGGCACGACTGGTCATAATCCAAGATGGCCGTAGTATGGCTTTTCGGCCCTTTCTATCATACAAGACACAGAGAACGAATGGGCCATCTTCTAAAGCAGTTCTCGCTGTTTATGAAGTAGAGATACAGACCAAGATACGTTATGCTAACTTCACATGCTGACTTGAATCCCACAGAACGGCCCTTTTTAGCATAATGTAGCTATCCATTAAACTATTCTTCGAAAATACCCTCGTCTATTTGCATTATGTCATGTATCTCTTTCTGCACTAGTTGAACCATCACCCTAGCAGAGTTTGCTTTAGGTGTAGGTAAGGCAAGACGAACTTGGGTGGCACAATAGGAGCAACAGGCGGGCCCACATTGGATGCAAAGACAACAAGTAAAGTGGAAACCCCCTATTCCTAGGGGGACCATGAATATTTTCCAACCCCAGGTGGTAAGGAGACCCCAGAACTACCCCGAAATAGACCAGGTACCTGTCTCCGTATGAATCTCAGATGCTAATCGATGCAACTTCTGAATGGCCAGATGAACCGAAGGGGCGGAGTCAGGTATATATACGCAGCAGGAGCTGCCGATCACTATACATGCTCCTCCGCGATCAGCTAGGATAACGTCTAAAACAAGGCGGTTTTGAAGGGTCACAAGTCTGGTCGCTTGGAGCTCGACAGTTATATTAGTTAATATCCCAGCGGTGGTATTCACCGCTCCCTCTACTACCCTGGACAATCTTCTAATTTCCTTACTTGTTAAAATGGGTCCCCATATAGGCAGGACTCCTTTTAGAATATCGACAAAATGTTGGGCAGGGGTATCAGTCTGATCTGTAGCATCTCTATCAGTGTTTTCTGATTCTAAACTCTGTCGGTTCAGTGAGTGGGATCTATGATAGTCGGAGGGTGCTATATAAACAGGAGGGTATAGGAAGGATAAGTAACATTTACCTGACCACCCTCTGGGGAGCCAGGTGTAAGCGTTTTCTCCTCACACAAAATATACATTCGGAGGAGTCAGTATAGGTGGGCTGCTAGAGGTTTGTAATCTATAGGTATAGTTACATTTACTAAATCCAACAAATAGATGGCCAGTACCATGTATGCAAAAGGAGGACGAGGTGTTCAACACAGGAACCGGAATGATCCTATCATTCGACACATTTCGTTCCTGGAAATATCTGAAATACTCAGTAAAATTGAAGGACATAAAATCTGACACTTCGTCCCTCAACCAGGTGTCATTTTCATGTTCCGTATACACATTCATGCAAGCGGTAGGATCCAGAGTGCCGTCTGTACCTTCAGCATTTGGAGTGAATCCCTGGTGCCTTTCTATATAGGCCAGAATCAAATCATAATCCTTCTCTGAAAATCGGTGCCCATCAACAGCATAATGTTCATACATCATGGACAATAATCTAAACCAGGCTTCACAACTGCCTAAATATGACAATGGCATTGAAATGAACAGATCGTGTTTGTGCATTACTGAGGGAAGAAGGCCACATACCCAGCAATTCGTGGCATTCGTTGAACTATGGGTTTGATGTAACATTTCAATAAAAGCATTATTCACATAGGTCTGACGATGCCTCTCTTTATGTGGGGCAAAAGTCTGAAAACGGTGTCCTCAGGGGTGGGGGTAGTAGCTATCAGGGTATGCACAGGATGGCGGAATTCTAGGTAGATGAACATTCCTAAACATAGTATTAATGAGACAATTATTATGACAATAAAAACAATCTTGGCACGCAAACTCCAAGTAGAAAACATTGGCAAATGTGAATACAAAGGGCGGTGTACTATGGGACGTTCCTCTTCAGGGACAAAACGAGCAAAAGTGTACATTCTCACTAAAAGACCAGATATAATCTCGGGAAAAAGGGAATCTACAAGCAGTCCAATCTGCCGGAGGGTGCTTCTTTCCTGTGTCCGTATTAGAGCCTCACAGGCGGACTCCTATTGTTCCATGCAATACAAAAAACAAGAAGGGCACAAAAACTTCTCGCGTAGGAGTTGTACTTGACACAACTCTTGCTGAAAAGAAACTCTACCTGGGCCCCCACCAACTGATCAATGTCTCTATCTTCTCTCTGAACAGAGCGTTATCAAAAAGTTCCAAGCTCTCAACGAGTTCAGTCCAGCGTTTTTACTTTTCCCAGAGTTTTACTGAGACTTTCATTCTCATTCTCTAGACTGAATCTGGGATCTTTGCTTTCTGTCGGGGCCGCAGGTTGTAACGAACATGACCCGGTATTTCGGGATTTATGAAAAGAACAGGCACAGTGGGATCAGGTAAAGGACTTTCATTCCCAGGTGTCAGGTTACCTGTTGCAGATGTCGCCGAACTCACGACACCCTCCACTCGCCCATTCGTTTCTCCGTGGGCTCCTGGGGAAGGTGACTTTTCGGTAGGTCTATCACTTTCGTGCCTTAGTACTTCGCTCTGATCCTGCTGATCATCCGGCAAAGGAAGGGGAACCTTTTTCAGATGCGATACATGAAACCAATGCCGTTTCCCTTCAACTTTCACAGCCATTCTCGTAGCCAAAAGCACTTGAAAGGGCTTGGTCCAGCGTGGGTCCAGACTCGATTTCTGTTGGTAGTTTCAAACCAAGACCCACTGTCCAGGCTCCAGGCTGTATCCAGGACCCTCCGGCAGAGGCTGCAGCACTGCTGATATCTGTTGATGAATGGAACGAAGATCTTTAGTTAATGCATAAAGGTAATCCGCCAACATAGGGTACTCAATGTCTCTAAGGGATTTTGGTTGTGGCACACCCCATACATTAGCGGGCCTACCAAATATCACCTCATACGGTGATATCCCACTGCGGGAGTGGGGAGTAGTTCTTACAGACAGTAAGGCCAGGGGTAAGAGATCGGGCCATTTTAATCCCGTTGTATCCTGAAGCTTTGCTAATTTCAATTTTAAGATGCCATTATATTTTTCCACCAGCCCTGCTGATTGGGGGTGACGGGCGGCATGGAACTTCTGCTGTATTGACAGGCCCTTGCAAACATGTTCAACAAGGTCAGCATTAAAATGTTTCCCATTGTCACTCCAGATCACCCGTGGTATCCCATAGCGGGGAAAGAACTCCTTTACTAGGGCCTTTGCGGTGGCTAGGGCAGTATTTTCCTTGGTGGGGTACGCCTCCACCCACTTGCTGAATGTACAAACCACTACCAAGACGTATTTGAGATTGTTAACCCGATCAAACTGAATAAAATCCATTTGTAATACCTCAAAAGGTAGGGTGGGGGGCGCAAAGCTACCAGTCAGAACAGGGATACTACCTCCTGGATTATGCTGTAGACAAATCATGCAATTCTGGACTAGTTGCTTGGCAGTCCTATGGATGTTGGTATTATACCACACAGGATCTAGTATTGCACAAATACCTTGAATCCCCACATGTGCAGGACCGTGTGCCATGGACACGACCGCATTCACAAATGCATTCGGCAGCAGCCATCTACATCTTTCTGATAGGTCAATCCAACATCCATTGTCATCTAGCTTCCCTATCTGTTCTTGCCAGTACTTTAGTTCTTCAGGGGTTGCTTCTAATTGCAATTCTCTCACACTGTCTATAGTGTTATTGAATGTCTCTGTTTCTACCATCCCTTTATGCAAACTCGTTACAAACATGGAGGTGGTATTGGATTGGGCAGTTTCTTTAGCGATTCTGTCCGCAAAGGAATTTTCCTTACATACATCATCAACTACTGCTTTATGAGCACTACATTTAACAACGGCTATGGCTTGGGGCAAGGTCAGGGCGGCCAACAATCTCAAAACCAACTGACCATTCTTTATTTTCTGACCATGGGATGTAAGGAAACCTCTCTCTGCCCACAACCTCCCAAAGCTATGTGCTACGCCAAAAGCATACTGGCTATCGGTGCAGACATTTATCCTTAACCCTTCGCCCAATTCACAAGCCCTTAGTAGTGCGACTAACTCGGCAGCCTGGGCCGATCGATAAGGTACCTTGGCCGTTTCAACTACTGTCTGCAATGTGGTGATCGCATAAGCGGCGGTCGTAGTGCCGTTAGGCAACCTAAAACATGATCCATCAACATACAATTCCCCTTGAGGGTCAGATAAGGGAATGTCTGTCAAATCTATCCGCCCCTTTGTTTCTTCTTCTGTCCGAAATATACAATCATGTATGTCTTGACTGTGGTCTTCCAGAGGGAGAGGTAGTAACGTGGCAGGGTTCAAGGTGACACATCTCTTGATAGTGATGTGTGGCGCAAACAGGGTCAATTCGTACCCTGTAAGACGCGCACTAGTTAAGTGCTGAGTCTGCGTCCTGTTCAATAATACGTCCACAGCAAGGGGCACCATCACTGTCAGGTCCGTATTCAGGACGAGCCCTTCCGATTATCGGATCGCCACTGCAACCGCAGCTGTGGCTCTCAGACAACTGGGAAGTGCCCTGGCGACATTATCCAATACCGCCGAAAAGTACGCACAAGGTCTTTGCTTACCACCAAATCCTTGTGTTAACACTGAAAGCGAGCAACCGTCCACCTCATGCACGTAGAGTACAAAAGGCTTCCGGTAATCAGGGGTGCCAAGCACGGGAGCAGAGCAAAGAGCAGATTTCAAAGAAACAAAGGCATTCTGACATTCAGCTGTCCAAGGTAAAGGCTCATGCACATCTTTAGTCGTTAGAGGCAAGAAAGGTTTAGTCAGTAGGGAATAGTTAGGGATCCATTGGCGGCAGTAAGAAGTTATGCCAAGCAAAGCGCGGACATCACGTTGCGTGCAAGGAACAGGCATGTTAGATACAGTTATGATACGATCAGGAGTCAGCCGTCGTCCCTCCTTTGACAGGAGATGACCTAGATAGGTCACCTCCGGTCGACAATATTGGAATTTAGACAACAAGACTTTATTACCATTGTGTGCCAAGTGCTGTAACAATGTAATCGTCGCCGCTCGGCAACCGTGCTCGGTATCAGAGGCCACAAGGAGATCGTCTACATACTGCATTAGAACGTTACCGGGTGGCAAAGTTAGTGTATCCAATAACGTTTTAAGCGCTTGGCTGTAAATACTCGGACTTTCTGTATAGCCCTGTGGGGCGTGACAAAATCTGAAGCTGCGGCCTCCTAATGAGAAGCCAAAAAGATAACGGCTATCTTGATGAATGGGAATACTAAAGAAAGCATTTTTCAAATCAATGACAGAGAAAAATCTAGCTGTCGGAGGAATCATCGTCAAAATAGTAGTGATGTCAGGTACCACGGGATATTGGGGTACTACAATCTTGTTTATTTCACGCAGGTCAATCACAAAACGATATGTGTCAGCATAATCAGGGCTTTGATCTATTGGGGCTCATTTAAGAATAGGAAGAATAGGGCTATTGCACGTATTGGAAGCTGTCTCCTCCACTACACCGGTGAGGATCAAATCATGAACGATGGACAACAATGCCCGTTCACCCACGGGAGCAATCTTATACTGCGGGACTCTAGGCAACCGGGCATTTTGTTTCAAGGTGATCGAAATTGGCGGTACGTTCAACAAACCCACATCAGTATCTCCGGTAGCCCAAAGACTCTGTGGAATCTTTGCAAGCTCAGGGGGCAGGGTGTCCGTTTTGGAGAAACATTGCGCTGAAGGAGGAAAGGGTTTCTTAATAGTCAGATAAACACCGTCTGGAGAGCAATAGATGCGGGCATATAGCCTCTTCAGTATATCCATCCCCAAAAGATTCTCACCACACTGTGAAGTCAGAAGGAAGGGTGAATCAATTGAAATCGGTCCCAAAGTAAGAGAAAGAGGTTGGGAGATGGGGCTTACCACCGGAGTTCCAGAGAAACCTACAGACACATTATTCTGGCCAGACAGAGCAGCCCCAGGGACAAGGGCATGTGAAACAGAACTATTCATAGCCCCTGTGTCAACTAGAAACTTACCTGGTGTGTCCATCAAACGGGCATGCACATAAGGTCCATTTTGATCTATTGGAATTGACACATGTCCCCCACTCTGTCCTCGGCTCTCTTATGCCTCAGAATAGCCTGCCGAGTCGTTGCTCACACACCCTTCATTGTAATATTGCTTCCCCTGACCATGATCAAAATAATTCTGACTATTCTCACCTTGCCCGACACCTTCCTGTCTCGTATGTCCACCCCGATGACCACCAGCACGGCCTCTCCCTTGGCCCTGTCGGAACGCCGTTTTGCGCTTGCAACAACGGGCACTGAGCTCGCCAATGCCCTTCCTGTTTACAGAATGCGCACTGATTTATTCCTAAATCTGTCCGTCCTACACCCTGTCCCGGACCCGCCCCTCGTGGAGCGAAGTTCTGTGTTCCCCGACCCCTCCCTCGGCCTCTTTCAACTTGCTGTAACAGGACCCGAGTCTTCAAATCCTTCGATCTCTTTTCTGTTTTTTCCTTACTCTCGTTCTCCCGATGCTCATAGTATTGAGCCATACTTAAGATAGTCGAAGGGGTAGATGTAGTCCAGGTACTCTCCGCAGCCTGAAGTCGGGCTGATATCTCGGGTAATAGGTTAGTTACAAACCTATTAACAAACAAGCGTATGCCACCCTCCTTGGACAGATCCTGCCCGCTAAAATCAATGAAAACCCCTTCGAACCTCGTAAAGAAATCGGACACACTCTCATCCTTCTTTTGTTTGCACGCGGTCAATTTATCCCAATCTACTTTCCTGGGAGGAATTAGGGAATGCATGTAAGTGATTATTTTCTCCGGCAAAGTCAATATTTCAGTTCTAGGCTTATCTCCTGGTGTACGATCCCTATCCCAGTCCCTTAATTGTTCCCATGTTCCCCCAAACACCGTCACGTGGTCCTGGTCATGCACCTGCCGCCATATGTCCACCGGCACCAATAGAGCGAAAAATAGCTTGATAGCAGCCAGTGTCATCACCGCCGAGGAGGCGGCTTCCGTGAGTTCCTTATAGTATGCTGTAGGATTCTTTCTGGGGTCAGGTTTTTCAAGGAAAGTACTTCACTACGTTTCCATGGGGTGTATACCCATTGCTCCTGAAAGCGGGCATCTGCTATCGGGCGGGTAATCGTCCCATGTGCGTCTACTATCTCAGTTACTTCTGGGTGATAAATGGGATGGACCTCACGCATTGGGAACTGCTGTACCCCTGCAGGACTAGCAGCCTGTAGGCGCATTCTGTAACTGACCAGAGTTTTCACATTCCCATATACCGCTTCTGGACTTAGCTGAGACTTATGTGCCTGGGTATGAATATCATACAGTATAGTCGGAGCCCTCTCCCCCTTATAAACTTGCTCCCACAATGAGATGAGGCGTCCGGCCATGTGTGCTAACGCGTGCTGCTGCATCACCGGTTCATAATCTTTCATGGTGCTCCATATGTCAGACAGGGTATAAATAGATTGCCGCATCCATTGGGAGGCCTGTACTGCAATGACCTCCTTTTCCTCTGTTCCTAGAGCTGATCGAGTGAATAGCTTCTTCCCATCAAGTGAACCGTCCGGATGTACTGGAGTTGAAACAGCTGCAAAAGGAGTTGCATTCGCGGAAGAGGAGGTCAAGGCAGAGGGAGAATGTATGGCCCCTGGTGACAACTGGGGAGCTTCAGCTGTTGTGGCTGACAACAAATTGGGCAATAAAGCCATAACTTCCGAGACAGAGGAAGACAACCGAGAGAGATCGATGACAGGCGCAGGGAGGGAGGGAGGCTGAGGCGCCGATGCAACCGAAGTTGCGGTGGAGGCAACTAGAGCCGGCGTAGGGGCAACTGTTCCTGCCCCAGCCAATACAATAGCTGCTGGTACCTCCGCATATAACCGTTGCGGGACATAAGGGGGCGGTGGCCGCATGTCCAGCAAGTCTTCTATTTCATCCTCCGCATTAGGTCGAGCCACATAGCTTTTATCGACCTTCAATCTAAACTCACGATTCATACAATCGATTCCTTTTTCCACCCTGGCTCTGTCATAGGCTACAGCTTTTTGAGTTATGGTCTGCCCAGCCTTGGCTCTTGCTAACTTCTCCCCTCTCATCCGTCATTGTTTGGCTTCTTTCTGCCAGCTGTTTAAAGCATCAAACATAGATTGCCTACTGAGCCTAGGAAATAGTTGTTCCTGCAAGAAGGCAATTTTCTTTTCGTCAAATGAGCCAGTCTTTGGCCACTGCAACTCTTCATTACCTTTAGTATACTTATGCCATAAGGTGTTAAACAATATGGGGGCAATTACGTGCTTCACATACATGAAATGGCTAGGGCTGCACTCCGGAGGGGCTGGCTGACTTTCAGCCAAGCGAGAGTCGCTAGTCCGGCAACAACAACCGAAACAATTCAATTTGCTGAAACACGACATAGTGGTTAGTAGACAGACACAAATAACATATAACTGACTTTATATCACAGATAACATATATGTCGACATTATTCTCTGCAGTTCAACCTATCCAAACTTGATGCATCCAAACAAATTAACCAAGCCCGTCGACTCCCGTTCGTGGAGAATTATTCAAAAGGATCAACAGAATCACAACAAGCAGTCTCCCAACAGACTGGCAAGAGGCTATCAGACAGGGGTAACCACGAACTGGACTACGGACCATCCCATGACCTCCCTGGTTCACAACTGAGACTGTTCTGATGTAGTCCAAGCCGTACTTCAGATATGTCTCATGGCTACCCAGTTACAGCCACAGTTTTTCAGAGTGCAATCCGGCCGTGTATTACTCACAGGTAACAACTAGGCATCTGATCAGGGTCTCAAAATCACAAAAGATCCGCGGAGTCTCTACAGTCAGTCCCTACCGGACCACCCTGCAAGACCTCCGTAATTCTCCTAGGGTACTCACAACCCCTCAAATCAAATACAGTTAACTGTTCCAAATGCACCGCTTAACAGCGCGTGCTTCAAACAAATGCACCGCTCAACAGCGCATGCTTCAAACAAACAAATTACTCACCGGGTGCACCCAGGTACGAATGTTCGTTCTCCGCTGCCAACTTCTTACGACCAACACGGTCAGTTCCTGGGTTTAAGCCCGTAGGACCCCGGTGAAGGGTGACTAGCAGCAGAGGGCACCCCGATCGGGAGCACGGAGTGGACGTCAGACTCCCCTCCGTCCATCCGGCCAAGACGCCCTCAATCCTGCCACCCGAATACGGGGGAGGAAAGACCCTATCACGGGGTCCCTTTGTGGTCGCCAACTGTAGTAATCTAATAGTAATCCCAAGGGCCACACTTACCAGTGGCCCGCAATATCAAGTCAATAATAAGCAGTTGGCAACGTAGAAGGTTCAAGCGTTTATTGGCCACAACAGAACTCTACATAGAGGAGCCTCATCGATCCTCACCCATCAGGTGCGCCAAGGAAGACTGCCGGCCCCTTGGCAAAGTCACACTTATATACATAACAGATTCAACATACAAAGCCTTACAAATGGAAAAACACCAGTCAGCCCAGGGGCTCCTAAATGAGCTCATACCATATCTAGTTTCAGCTGCACACATAAGGTTACTATCTTCTACAGAGAAGGTCGGCAGGGTGACTCCCTTTCGTCTTGGGCGCAGAGGAATTTCGCTTGATACTCCCTACGGCAGATGTGACCTTGGGCCTCAGTCGTAAATACAATTCACCCTGTCTCCAGGCTAGTACGAGCTAAATCATACAGATGCTGTTCAGAGAGAACCACGTGATCTGAGGCACGACTGGTCATAATCCAAGATGGCCATAGTATGGCTTTTCGGCCCTTTCTATCATACAAGACACAGAGAACGAATGGGCCATCTTCTAAAGCAGTTCTCGCTGTTTATGAAGTAGAGATACAGACCAAGATACGCTATGCTAACTTCACATGCTGACTTGAATCCCACAATTGCCAGCGCCCAACTTTTTTTATGCCTTCAGGCTCCATACCTGCCTTAAATGCCGCTGTGGCTGCCCCAATCCTAAAGGAGTGGCTGGAGTATTTTCTTTTGGGGCGGGCAAGGCCCGAGCGTGCTAGGCAGGCACCCATGATCCGATCTATGTGGAATTTCGTAAGAGGCCCCTTGTCTGCATGTATCAGGAAGTAACCCGGGGCATTGAGGCGCACAGCCATATAATCCTTAACTCTGGCAACTGGGCAGTACCTCTGGTCCCCCAGTGAATTCAGAACTACTCCGCCCCTCGCCCTGCCTGGTCTGTTTTTGACTTCCTAATATGAAACACCAGCGTGTCCCTCAGTTTCACATCCTGGTTGCCTAAGGCATCACCAGACAGGTCTGATTTGGACCTAGCCACCAGTTCGCTAATTCTGAAAGCCCCAAACAATGCCAGGCAGAAAGCTGCCGCGAAGAGTCTGGCCTCAAATTGCGAATGCGCGACCTGATCAACTTCCTCCAGCATCCCCTGGAGTGTGGGAAAGGCAATGGGACTCCTGTTGTCCGGAGCCCTAACCTCCTCTCTGGCCCACCCTTTGAGGGCCGCCCTGATCAGGAAAGATTTAGTCAGGTCCTGCCCACCCCTCAACTTGGTGTTGTGGCTCACAGCCACCAGGGGACCACAGACCCACAAGTGACTCTTCCCCTGATCCTTTGCCCAAAGTACAAATGCCTGCACCCTCTGTTCTGAGGAAAGGGAAACTGATCCCAGTATCTCTGAAATGCTTAAGAATGTGGTAAGGTGAGCCTTGTATCTCTTCCTGGTCCCAGGTGCTAAGGAGCATTCCTCTATCGCTCTCAATCGCTGTTCCACTGCAGAATGCGCCAGAGGTGTTCCAGGAAGGGTGTCATCTCTGCTCTCGCTCGCGGTCAGGCCTCCCAGAAATGGAGCCACTGAAAACGAGAGAGAGCGTCAGCTGCCACATTCTTGACCCCCTCGATGTGCCTGGCCCTAAATTCGATATTGCAGCGTAGGCAGGCCCTGATTAATGCCCTTAGTAAACACAGTACCAAGGGACACTTAGCCGTCTGCCCATTGATGGCCTGCACCACCGCCATATTATCAGAACAGAATATGACCTTCCTATCTGATAACGCCTCGGGCCACAAATGTAGAGTAATCACAATGGGAAACAGTTCAAGTACAGTTATGTTTGCGCTTATGTTACGCTTGCGCCATGCATTAGGCCACTTCTGAGCACACCATTTGGCCCCCATTATGGCACCAAAACCCTCTCTCCCTGAGGCATCGGTGATAAGGCAGAGCTCAGGACTGCCAGCACAGGATGCTCTTCAAATTACCGTCCCATTAAAGTGCAGTAGGAACTCATGCCACATTAACAGGTCCTACTTCAAACCTTTACCCAGCCTGACCAGGTGGTGTTTCTTGTGTACCTTAGCCGTTGCCCTAGCTAGTCTTCTTGCAAATACTCTGGCTGCCGGGATTACTCTCGCCGCGAAATTCAGTTTTCCCAAAAGGCACTGGATCGTGCCCAGGGTAGCCTTGTCCTTGCCTAGCAATGCCTGAATAGCCTGACGCAGATCCTGCACCTTATTGGCATGGAACCTTGACTCACCCTTGATTGTGTCCAGCTCAATGCCCAAAAACATGAAAACCTGTGCCGGACCCTCAGTCTTGCCAGGCACCAGCGGGACCCCCAGACGCCCCCCAAGTCTTGGAAGCACCGTAATCTCTCGCTACAGTCCTGAGTCCCTGCGCCCCGATGAACAGGAAGTCATCCAGGTAATGAGTCACTCCCTCTATGCTGTATGCCAAGGAGAGCTCCCACTGGAGAAAGGAGCTGAAAGCCTCAAAGTAGGTGCAGGACACAGCGCAAACCATGGGCATGCATCTGTCAAAGAAGACTTCTCCCTGCCATTTGAACCCCAGGAGGTGCTGGCTGACAGGGTGAACCGGCAGCAGGCGGAATGTAGATTCAATGTCCGCCCTGGCCAGCCAGGCCCCCCCACCCGCTCTCCTCACCATGTCCACAGCCATGTCTAAGGAACAGTAAGAGACTGAACACGTCCCCTCTTCTAACCAGTGGTTCACCGAGTTGCCTTCCGGGTAGGACAGATGATGGATTAACCGGAAAGCCCCTGGTTCCTTCTTAGGGACCACACCCAGCGGGGAGATCAAGAAATGCTGTAGTGGGGGGCGATCAAAGGGGCCCGCTACCCTGCCCAATGCCGCCTCCTTCTGGACTGTCTCCCTTACTACACTTGGCAGTTCCCTGGCCAAATTGAGATTCTCTGCATCCCTGCAACCTAGAGGGCCCTGGTATGGTATCTTGAAGCCCTCTGCAAAGCCCTCTGCTAAGAGCCGACTGTCTTTTGAGTTTGGGTAAGACCAGAGCAGGGGGAGGAGGTTCTGAATGATGATGGGGGAGGGGCCCTTAACATTGGGTTGTGAAGGACTGCCCATTGTGGATGGCGATGGAGGAACAGTGGGGGTAGTGGGGTCTTGTCTTCTCCTTGTTACTAACTGTCCTGCCTGCTGGCTGGTGTTGGGGGACCCTCCTGCTTGACGCTGCATAAGACGGCCAGGTGATTGGCCCCACACTTGCTGCAGCTGTGGGAAAACTTGCAGACCTTGCCCCAGGAGCAAGACCCAACGTTGTACAGCCTACAGGTGCCGTAGTTGAATCTCTTACCCCCTTGCTTTTGTCCCCCTCCCTGGCTTCCTCGAAAGGGCTGCTTGAAAGGGCGTTTGCCAGTCTGATTTGTACCTTTGTAATTGTCCCACCCCTTCTGATTCTTGCTCACCCCATCCTTGTACTCAGTGGTTTCCCAATGTGTTCGACCCAGAGCTGAATCTCTTTCTGATCCTAACCTAGCTCCGGACATAAGGCCATTCTCTCTTCCGGAAATCCCGGTCATAGTTGTACCACCCAATCCCGCCTGCCTTTTTTGCTTCAATTTGTATGGAGCGGGAATACTGCATTAATGCTGGCCCCTGCTCTGGGCACTTCTCCATGATCACCGCAGCCAAAATGGTGAATGCCTCCACCATATTCTCAATTGTTTTTTCTGGCCAAGGTTGGCATCTAACCTTCTTATCTTCATCCTTACCACCACGTTCCTTGTATCTTGCGCTTCTACCCCATGCATCAATAAGGTCAAGTTATCCACAAACTCCCGCCTCCAAATCCCTTCTTTGGCAGCCTGTGGCACCTCCCAAGCCAATGAGCAACGGCTCGACGCCAGAAGTGCCAACAAGATAAGTGGCTGGGGCGCTGTTGCCGTTGCTGCTGTTTGTTTTAGCTTGGTGGGGGGTGAGGTGGTGCGGGACTCTTGTATGGTGGCCGGCTTAGGAACTGGACCGCTGGTCAGCGGGGGGCTGGGTGCAGCCGCGTGATTTGCATTGTGTGGGGGTGTCACCAGCTGATGCCCCCCCAAACCCTGGGGAATTGGTGACTGCCGCTGCGCCATTGGTGACCTGCGCTGTATTTGACCCTGCCACTTGTAGGGACCCAGACCCTACTGCTTCAACTGCTGTCTCCGGTGGTTTTTGAACATTCGCGTTGCTGGCCAGGCTCCCCAGACCTGCGTTACTGCTGGTGCCTCAACTCCACCAAGCACTGGTGTCGCCAGCGAAGGAGGTGCCGCAGTGTTATCTAAACGTGTTTGGAATTGCGCCATCAAACTCAACATATTATCCATCACCTTACCCATTTTTTCAATGTTCTCGGCGCCAACTACGGAAGTGTTCGGTGCGATCGCCGGTACCCCTGCGGGCCCTACTTCTTGCGGATTGGCCACTACTCTGACCTTTGATGCCGAAGGGTCTGAAGGAAATTCCTTATTAGTGGGCCTGCGCACCCGTTTGGGCTTGGCAGATCCTAGATTCGCTGGTCCTGCCTGTGGCTCTCTTGGGAGGTCTGCCACCACCCCGGAGTTCTCCTGCCCTCGGGAGTTGAGGATTCCTTGATCCCATTCTACTCCTTTGGCCTTCACCATGTCCATAAAGTTCGCCTAGACTGCCGCCTGCGACGTGCTGGGCTTGGACTCATCCACACAGCTGATTTGGGAAAACAAGAGGGCGGGAGTTCCTTGGCTGTTCATGTCTCCAGACTGTCAAGTTCACGGCCTTAAACGGATCCTAAGGGAATAGAGAATCGTAGATACTTGCCCCGCCAATTGCTGAGGGCGCTGTCACATTGCTGTGCTGCAGGGGTCCGTGTCCCTATCCCTGGTGCGTGTCCAACCCATGTGTGCCCCAGTACTTACTCCGCTTCTTGATTCCTGACAACCTAGCCTGCTGAGCTGTCTCGGGGAGGAATAATGTCCCTGCGGGTGGGTGGTAGGTGCACTTATGGGAGTGAGGAGTTCTCGACAGCAGTTCCAGGGACCTATTGCTTGCTGTAATTCAAAATTGCAGAATAAGACACCTCGCAGTCACAGCGTGTCCATAACCAGAGACTCATGTTGGCGTGCTGACCCGCACTTCTCCACCCGCTGCACCTGGAACCCTCCCTCACCTACTGCCTCATGTCCCCAGAGGCCCTGCGCCGCAAGCTCATTTAAGGCGTTGGTGAGCCCGCATCCGATTACTGTTGCCTCACCAGTGTCTACTCGTCCACGACCGCGACTGTCCTGGTTGATCCAGAGCGACCACTCTTCCAGGGACTGACCCTAGTATGCTCCGACGCTGCCAAAACAAATTGAATTTAAAGGTTATCATACTGGCGTGACAAACCACCACCAAGAACAGCCCTTGCACCCGGTGTGACCCAATGGTCCCTGGACCATATAAGCCCCTAACTGGGCACCCGCGGACTCCGTGCGCGGTGACCGGCATATTGGATCATGCGCGTACCCTGAACGATTCGTACTACTGCAGCCATCACGGTGCCCTGTCCACTTGCCCAAAAACCCTGTAATACACAAGAACAGTCATACACATTTACAGGTTACAAGCTCACACCCAAAGGTGGCGGGTCAACCTTTGTCTAAAAGTAAAATATCATTACGCAAAGCTGAAAACGAAACAAATGCTCAAATATCAAGTAATCATTCAATACTCACATTTCAGAGAAGCAAAATGTCACAAACACGCTGAAACAAATAGAAATCACATACTTAACAGACAGGCGTGTTGTGGCAATGACTGGGGGCCAATCAATTGTACTTGGGCTCAATCAGGCGATGCCTCTCCCTACGCCTCTGCTCGTTAAATCTCAGCTACTAAAACATTTTTCAAAGGCCAAAACGTCATATACTACACAGGACAAACAGCAAGCAAATAGGAATCAGACCGAAGGTACCACAGCGTTTTGCATTATTCCCAGATACGTTACAGAGGGACATATTCATTTTCAGGCACAGAGAGATTAAGCGTTCGCGGCATCAGAGGCTGTATGAGCCTCCTGCTAGACTCGAACTCGGGTCTCCAGCCTGAAAGCTGGCCGCCCTAGCCACTAACTCTCTGTCTAAAGAGAGGAAGGGCACCAGTTGTGCGGCCTGTGCCACAGCTGCATCGTGGTTGGGGTGCCTGTGACCTGCCCAGCAATGCAGAAGGGGGTTTAGGGGGGTGTATGGGGCACAGGCCAGCTCACCGCCCACTATCATGCCCTCCATTGAAATGCGATGCACCACCCAGCTGAGGACCCCTGCCGCTGCCCGCTCTGCCATGCCCCCCACACTCGTATCCGCACCCACACAGCTGGCACGGCGCCGGTGGGCTGAGCCAGAATTCGTGCCACTTGCTAACAGCGCCCGCCCGGCACACTGGTTTATCAGCAGGGCGCGGGGTGGGGCAGGGGGGTGCACCACCCCCAGCCAACCCCTGACACAACTCGGCCCCCCACGCCCACCAAGCCCAATTGAAACCGGCAACTCGATGGTAGCACCCACTACGATAGAGAAGTGAAGCGGGCTTGAGGCAGCCGGCCGGGAGGTGACTACCCTGATTTAGCGCCGTGAAGTCAAGATAGGGGCCCCAATCACCGCACTCACCTCAGCCTGCCTGACAATAGCCCCACGACGATGAACAGGCCAACCAGCCCCAGCATGGTGCCTCCACCGAGCACCCCACCCGAACTGGGGAAGCCCATCCACAGGGGAAACCTCTGTGGTGGGCTCCCACTTATGCTGGCCAGTGGTTGGGGCCGGGGGATGCTTAACCCCTTCAACGACTCACCTCACAAAAAACGCAACCTCCCGACCAACGAATCGCGACACGACCACGATCGCACAACCCTTCGAAACAGCATGTCCAGCGCAAAGAGGACGCCAGAAAGGCGGGGGAGCAATAAGTACCCTCCCCTGACTTCTGTGCGCCGGAAGTGACACGCCTAGTGCGCCAGGTGAAAGGACTCATCCCTGAGTCCAACCACTAGACTAGGAGGGGTGTGGGTGCAGGGATGTCAGCTGGAATTATAGACTGAGGCCCTCTGATATCCATGAGCCTATATCCGGGGAACTTATAAGGACGCTCCTGGAGGGAGTCTGGCCTTGCAGTCTAGGGGAGTTCAGTCATTCTCCGTCAATTCTGTGGATAACCATGCTCAACTCACCATACAAACATGTGTGAGAATCCGAAAATCAGTCAATGGAGAGATTCTGGTTGGTTGGCTGGTGAAAGTGGACCAGGTCTAAAGTCATTGCTGTGGCTTGCGCCAAGGTTCAGTTTCCTGTGATGGTGGAGTTCCGCTTCCAGTGATGACAGACACTAGCGGCAAGCTCCACTAGTGGCACGCTCCAGCAGCAGTGACAGCAGTTTCCTGCAGCCTACAGCGGGCCCGGCTGCTATAGCCTTACCACCACCATCAGCACGGCACTGCCCACGTGGGACCCTCCAAGCTCTGCCCCATGTTGCCGAGCAAGTGGAGTGCCGCACCGGTCCACTCCAACCCCCCCTCCAGCATTGGAGGAAGGGAGCGAAAGCAGTGTTTATAAAAGCAGAAAGCAAGCGGAAAGCTGGGACTACGGCTTCCTGCTGGTGCTGCTGCTGACAGATGGCCTAAACACCATAACACCACGAGGTGAGCAGTCACCAAACCATCCAATCACCCTTATTAAGGCCTGAAAAAAAATAGAATCGTAGGCCCAAACTAACAACACTGCAATTGTCTTCTGGCACTACTGTAGTGAAACATGGGGCAGTGGCGTTAGAGCCACTGCACCAGGTTGAGCCCTCTGGTTGTAAAGGTGGCCTGGCTAGGTCGGTGTGGCTAGGGGTGAGCTCTCGCTCTCCGGTGAGACTGCCAACTTAATAGCCATCAACATCTATACAACAGCTCACTGAAAACTATTACCACTTGGTCAAAATGTTTCCAGAAGGTCACAGCCAGCCAGCAGAACAGCGAAATCCAGTGGGACCCAACGGTGTTTCAGCACACTCAAGTGGAATAATCCAGTGGCCCAGAGTGGATTAAAGGAGGAGCTCAACTAAGCACTACCCACGGAGAAGAAAGAAAAAAGGCCAGTCTATCCGCCTGTCGTATAAACAGAAAACAGCACCTCAATTGTTCACCAGCTGCATTATCACCTAGAGTACTAAGCACTAGTTACAGGATATAGGCTACATGGCCACACGCCTTAAGGAAACCCTCAGTCAAGCCTAATCAATCAAATGTGGCTTACAAGTAATTTTTAACTATCCTTCCATCAACAACCAAAACAAAATCTCCCCCCCCCCCCCCAAGTGCAGGAGTTCCACTCCCATAACCTTCAATGACCAGTAAGGATCCACCAAGAGAGCACCCAAAAGATCTTACAAGGAGTGTACGGTGGTGAAACAATCCGAGGCGGGTTTACACCACTACTATCGAGACAAGACAGAGCCCCTGTTTTGTGGAGGGTTGGAAGATTGCCCACAGGGTTTTTCTATAAAGGAGGTCAGTGGCAATGGTGAACGGGAACAAGCGGAAACAACAAACCAAAAAAGCATGGCAATGTCGATGGAGAATGCGGTAACGTTGGTTAAATTGATGGCTAACCCATGCCCCCTGAGTATGGCCAATATGCACATAGAAGGGGCAGGAGATCACAAACCCCCAGGTACACCTATACAATGTATAATCAACAGGCCAGGGGAGGTAATGGAGGGCAAACAGGGGGCAGAAGCTTAAGACATTGATTGAGTATTTACCCCAAATATCGAAGGGTAATTCTGCTCTCACCGGTGGGGACGCCCCACTTGACTTTAAAGTTGCTCCACCCAAACCAGGCATGGATGCATTGTAGAACCCAATCTCCACTGTTGTCACTCAAAACAATACAGCAAAAGGACAGATGACCCCAATCTCTACACCGAGCACAACGTCAATAATTGAACCATCCTCCATCTCCATTTCCACTCTGATGAGCTCTCCTAGGAGTGGAGATGGCGGAGAGTGGGGCAAACCCAGGATGGCAGAGCCAGAGAACAAAAGCCCGCAATAGAAAAAGAAGGAGCCGACAGTGGTAGAGGTTGAGGTACATGCTTAGGATGCACAAGGGGGCCACTTGGATAACTGCTTAGCAAACAAATGGGCATGTGGCCCCGAATGCCCGGATACAACCCTGCTGGGGTCAGGGGCAGTGGCACACCAGCAAGGACCCAGTCCATCCATCTCAATTTATGTGTCAGATAAGTCATATGACAACTTCCAGCATGGCAATCTTGATACAAGCTTCGATCTCACCAAGGACCAAGACAAGTTATAGTCATCAATAAATACAACTTTCACGGCGGTGACAATTGCACTCACCTGGCAGTCACATGCATATGAGATCCAAATGGACATAATACAAATATTAGCCCTAGCAGTAGTAAAAGTGACAGCTAAGCTTGACAATACTGAGAAGGGGCTTGCAGCCAGGGAGTGCCATTGCACTGATATAGTTGAAAAATTAGCAACCTTACCCAAAATGCTGCTAACAGTGATAAGGGACCTAAGGAACCTCCATCCGCCATGCCCGCAAAATACTGAGAATGACAAAAGAAGACCTGATACAAATGACGATGGGGCTAGACTTAAATAATCATCAAGACAGACCTCCACAGGTGTAGGGGAAAAGGATTCAGAAGCAGAGTCCCCAACATTTGAACAGCCAAACAAGTGTCCCCTACCCACAATGACAGATAACGATATTACCACTCTAAGAGATATGAGTCAGGAAGGCTATAGCGTTTGTACACTTGACGAAACAAAAAACCGACAAGGCGCATGAAAAAAAAGGCTAAGGAGAAAGTAGAAGATTCTAAAGAAGATACAAGTTAGAAGGAGCTGGGGACAGCACCCCCATGCCCCACCCCAGCCAGCAGCGAAGTTAACTCCAGAGGTGGAAGCGCCAGGACACAGAAAACCGTATTCAATGTTTGTAAAAAGAACATAGCAGCTCAAGGAAACTGGACGTTCCGAATCCCAGGGAGCAGAATTACTACTAGAGGGCGCCATCGTAGGGGATAACATCATACAGGGACTATCAAAGGTGGACAGGCGGAACAAAAAAACTGCAAATTGGGGCGACAAAGTGGGTCAACATCTGCCCCAAAGATCATTCAGAAAAGTATTAAAAGCCTCTCACTTCAAGACATCAAACAATAGTGAACAATCAAGAATTGGCAGATAGGCACGAAAACATCCCTCCTCAGCATCAATCAATTGAGAATGTCCAGTAAGGAACTATACAATCACAGGTAGCCAAAGAGGAGGGAATACATTTCGATAAAGAATGCAAATCAGTGAAATTCAGACTTCAATAACAATTCAGGTCAAGGGGCAGGCATGATACTCTTAATAGGGTAATCCTATTGAAGCTATTACAACACATCCCTTCACTAACAAAAATAACAAGACCTGGTTAATGTCCAGCTTCAAACAGGAGACCAACACAACAGTCAAGAAGACAATAAGTTACATGGGAAAATGCCACCTTTACAGAAATGTAAATGTAAAATGTAAATTGATACTTGTATAGCGCACTACTCACCCGCAAGGGTCTCAAGGCGCTTGTACGAATCCCGCTGTGGAACCCATCCTGGCTTTCCCTGTGAGGCGTCCACTCCTGGGCACCCCCAAGGTGGAGGCCAGGCATCCTTAGCGTTGTGGGGGCCATTGTGGAGATTAAGCAAGCTATTGCCCAGAGTTGCAAAGTGGGACTCCATGATTGGAATAGGCACCGAGGCGAGAATTATCAGGTCCATGGAATTTGTTTGAGCCCAAGACCCACCGAGGCGGGGAATTGAACCCTGGTCCCGGGCCATACCTCTGCATTAGGGTCTGCCGCACTAACCATTGAGCCACACTTCTCCATATGTTTCTGATGGAAAAAGAAAGCTTCGAACATTGGGGCATCTTGGTCTAAGAAGTAAAGCAAGAAAAATAAACTCACATTTTGGCTCAGCTAACAAACCCTCCAAAAGAACTCCATAACCCCAGAGAGACACCGCAAGGCCTACTGACACAGTTAAAGACACAGTCTTTTCAGAATTCCAAGGATCTGAGTATATTATTCAGATCTCATGAAGGCGCAATCCAGAGAAGAATAGTAATGCCCCATATACAGCTAGGAATTGAAAGGGGGAACATCACGACCCAATTTACATCAAGGGGGGAAGAGACAAGAGCCACTCCTAGCCCCAGGGAGGTGTACCCGGCGCCGCAGGACATCACCTTAACAACAACTCACATAGGGGAAGAAGAACTGAGAATCACCAAATGTAAACAGTCAGGCATTAAAGTTATCTCTTGGAATGTCGCCAGCATTTAGAGAGTGTTAAGTTGTGAATCTGCTAAGAAAATATTGCAAGAGGGGGACATCGTCTGCTTACAAGAAACCTGGGTGACCAATTCTACACACATGGAAGACTTAGCAGGCTTTTATATACCCACCAGTTAAACCCAGCTTTATGGCAGGCCATCTGCCAGCATTTCGATATAAATAAAACATGCAATAAACTTCACTGTCAAAAAAACATAAGGTAGACTCAGATATGCTGCAGGCGCTTACAGATGAAAACAACGAGGGCAAGGAAAGAAGGACCTCACTGTTAATAATCAATGTGTCCCAATATTGTTAATAGATGTCGAAGAGGCTGTCCGTCAGAGTGTGGGCAAAAAAGCAGAAAGTCCGGATGGGGTACCCATTGACCTCATTAAACACAAACCTGAGTTCTGGGCCCCATTACTGTTAAATGTTTTTAATAACTTAACTAACGCCCCATTGCCAAAGTCATGGTCCACTAGTATCATTGTCCCAATTTTTAAAAAGGGCAACCGCTCGCAACCGAGCTGCTACAGGCCAATTTCTTTAATAAATACCACCCTCAAGATCTTAGGTAGAGTTTTATATAAGAACATTTTAACTTGTGCTGAGGATAATTACATTTGAGAGCAATGTCAATTAGGGTTTAGGAGTAAAGTAGGCACGAATGAACAGTGTTTAAATCTCAACTTGATCATTGGGAAATACACCATAGCACAGCACTCGCCACTTTATTTAGCTTTTCTGGACTTGACCTTTGCCTTCGATTTTGTTAACATGTCCCGCTTATGGTCCATTCTCTTAGCTTATGGCTTGGACGAGACCCTTGTGCACTATCTGGCCTACCTACACATGGTCCTGAAGGCACGGGTCAGGATTGGTGGCGGGGTTGAGGTAACTAATGATATTAACGTAAGCAGAGGGGTTAGGCAAGGGTGTGTTTTAGCCCCTCTTCTTTTTATTATGTATATTAATAATTTGCACAAATCACTGATTACACTCACCGAGGATGTACCCAGAGTTAAAGGTAAAACCCTCCCTGTGCTTTAATACGCAGTTGACGCGGTTTTAATTGGACGCACACCCAATGCACTACGCACTTTAGTACGGGGATTTACGGACTTTATGACTGATTTAGATTTATGCACCAATTTTAAGAAATCATTTATAATTTCCTGTGGGCCAAGGAAATACACCTTAAGCTCTATATCTGTGGGTGATCAAAAATTAAACTTGAACTAGCACTTTCACATACCTGGGGTTGGTCTTTCCTGCGAATGGCACCTGGTCTGAACATGTGGTGTTTTCTAAGAACAATTTCTCAAAGCCCACCAATTCTATCCTCAGTCTTCCCCACCCAAAAAGATCTGGGGCAATCTTAGTGATTTTAAAGATTTTTAAATCCCAGTGCATACCCATAGCAACCTATGGTGCAGAGGCTTGGGGCATTGCTAAAAGCCTCAGTGTCCAACAAGAGGAAAACAGATTCTATAGAAAGCTTTTGGGTGCACCAATCTCCACTCAGTATATATGCCATAGCGAACTAAAACTAAGTTACATTGAAGATTTTGTAAGGACCCGCCCCGCATTGTTCTGACTAGCCATAATGAAAAATCCTGCTGCATCCCTCACTAGGGAGATAATAGACGATTGCATTAGCTGTGAGAAAGGGCTGGACATCCCATGGTTTGCCAGGGTAAACAAGAGCCTGAAAAGTGTTAATTTTGAAGGGCTGTTTCCTAAACCTGAACACAGCCGAGACCTTAGATAAAAAAGTTCTCAGGTCAGCACTGTATGCACTTTATAGAGCGGAAAGACCAGAGAGTGAATCTAAAAAATCAACTGTCAGCAATTTCATACCCATTGAGCGAACTGAACATTGCTTGCCTAGCTACATCACATTACCTATGTCGCACTGGGAGAGGGGACTTCTTTTTCAGTTAAGGGCTGGGATTGTAAAATACTTACTGTTTTCCTCTTGAGTATAATGCAAAACTCGATTCCTTGCCATGTCCATGTGATGGACAGAGTGGGCAAACACTTTTACACTTCTTATTTTTTTGTGAGTACTATATAAAATATGCACAATGGCTGCTAATACCATTCTTTAAAAAAATCACTACCTGTCCAATTAGCTGATGCATTCAGTAGTATACTTAAATTGGAAAATGCTGAATTGGTTTTCCGTGTTGGCATTTTCTTGCAGATAGCTACAGGGGCCCGCAAAACGATGTGTAACCTATGAAGCCCATCTGTACCTTGGTTTTAATATTTTGAATTTTTGAACACGAAACTGTAATTGTTTTTATTGCGAAGTCCATCTGTTTTCTGCTCTTAACATTATGAATGTTTTGATTACGCTATTATAATCGTGTTCTATTGTGATTTTAATTCTTGTATGTGCTCTACTTATGTGGATATGGTGTTATCCGAATAAAGTCTTTTGGATTTGGATTAATCAATGTGTATCTCAATGCCCAGGGACACGCAAAGCTGGAGACAACCAAAACTGTGATTTTTACACTTGAGGAAATTTTGTGTGTGCACCCATCTACATTGAATTCATACTAAGGATCCAAGGGAGAAATCCCAAATGAGAGCGTATCAATACCCACCAATACATAAGACTCACAAAAGATACAGTCTCCCAAAAAGTTTAACAGCTTTCTACAAGTCTACAAATTCACTCCTGCAGAGGGAATTGCCAAGAGCCAACTACCAAATTTGCCAAATATTTTTTCATACAATAATTAAACAACAATAGATTACATTTTTCTTAGTAATAATCTTATTCAACATATGGTATACTTTTCAATGAATCAGTATGGAATAAGTGACCACACAACGCTCCATGTGGAATTAGGGCTACAGGGTGAACAACGAGAACAAACTGGATGCTTCAGCCACACAAGAGGAGCTGAGGAATACTCATTTGTCCAAAGGATCAAATGGAACAAACATAACGCAGACAAGCTATCAGCATGGCAAAACGCACAAGAAGGGCGGTAATATGGACACAAAAAATTAAAGACTAATCACCCTCCTAGATATAGAAGGAAAAGCATATGCTAGCACCCTACTAGTAGAATTAAATAGATGAATTGTGGAAAAAGAGATACTTCCCTTATATCAAACTGGGTTCAGTAAAGGTGGTTCAACAATCGACAACATAGTCACACTAGCCTACATAGCCCAGCAAGCAAACATCAAAACACAAATGTCGGTGTTTGCTTGCGTTGTGGATTACTCAGCAGTGTTTGATGGGGTCTCCCTCAAGTTGTGGAACAAGCTAAGGAAATGGAACATCCTGGAAGGCCTCTTGAACGCAGTCATTTCTCTATACAGTAAAACTGGGGTAAGAATTAAATTGGCAGGGGAACGATCTCGAGGAAATGCTACACTGACCGAGGCCGAAAACAGGGCTGTCTCCTTGCCCCAACACTTTTTAATTTATACACGGCAGATATGGGCAAGATGCTCCAAAACGCAGATCTTGCAATCCCGAAAATTGGCCCAAACAGAGTTCACTTATCACAGTATGCAGACGACTTGGTAATATTGGACCACAGCAAACTTGGACTTCAAAGGGGGTTGGACGCTCTTAACATCTATAATGAAATAAATGAATTGGTTGTCAATCCAGGCAAGACCAAAGTGATGATTTTTGGACATCTGTAAAAAATCCTTTACTTGGATGGAGACTGGGCACCCAGACAATTACCACCACGAGAACGTATAACTACTTTAGGGCATGGCTCAGTGAACCTGGGAAACCAACCTCACACCAACTAAGAATGAAGTCCACAGTTCAATCAACAATCTATGCTGTGCAGTCCAACGATGGTGCCAATCAGGAGGGTTGTACAATGCTAAATACTGGCAATAGCAGGTTATGCACAACAAGCATTTCCTGGTCAAATGGACGGGTTGCTGGAAAAATCCCAGTGTTGGGCGTATAAACGTATCTTTAAGTTATCTAAATATACTTGTAACAGTCTGATCCATCTGGAGTTTGGCCTTGTCCAGCAAAATTACGAATGTTTGGGAACACAGGCAAAATATTATTACCAAGTCCTCAAAGCACCAGCAGGATGCCTAAAAGATGTGCTTAAAGCAATATACGAAGGAACGGCCATTCCGTGGAATAGCTACATGCAAAAAGCTGTGATGATGGCACTTGGCAACAGAAAATTGGTTCATGGAAGGGATGAGCTATGCTGCCATAAAGAATGCTATTAATAAACCTACCAATTATCACGGGAAACAGATAAATCTAACTATGTAGCTTAGGGAGGGCAGCCAGACTTAATTTCATCGTATGAGGCAAACAGAATACAGCCATATCTGAACCAAGCACTGGGAAGGAAGTGTCTAAATGATATCCAATGGGCCAGGCTGGTGCCCCTACCAACAAAAGAGCTGAATCCCAGTTTGAAATCTTTGGCACACATTGCCAAGTGTAGACTTTGCAAGCATGGAGAGGAGTCCTTGCTTCACTGAGTTTGATGCTGATCAGCCCTGCTACAATCACGTCGCAAGTTGTTAAAGCCAATGCTTTTGTTAAAAGGGACACAGAAATGCACAGAAGCAGCATTAGCACCGTTGTCCAGCACTTCACCTTCTGAGTTGGCCAAATTTGGGAAATATATGGCAGAGGTGCGCGCCTGGCTATCCAAACAACAAGGACATGAGGTTCTGACTGTGGCCTGTACGATTAAATGTTACAATAAACAAATGATGGACGGAATGCTGACAATGCAGACATTCTCCCCCAGTCAAGAGTTCTGGGTTAAATCCATCGTTCTTTTGCCCACTACGCCACCCCAGTTTAGACATGGCCATATGCAAATCAGTCTTGACCCTGTGCCTCATGGGAACAGTCCAGCCCGAACTGCCAAGCCATGTCTTCCCTGGATCGGAATCAAGCATCCTAGGACCGGTTTCTGGCTATCAGCCGTCATCAGCCAGGATAGCTTAACTCCAGTGGCGTAGTGAGCACGGGTCCCACGTCTGGGAATACCCATCCCACTTAGGGCGAAAAGCGTTACAATAAACAAATGATGGACGGAATGCTGACAATGCAGACATTCTCCCCCAGTCAAGAGATCTGGGTTAAATCCATTGTTCTTTTGCCCACTACGCCACCCCAGTTTAGACATGGCCATATGCAAATCAGTCTTGACCCTGTGCCTCATGGGAACAGTCCAGCCCGAACTGCCAAGCCATGTCTTCCCTGGATCGGAATCAAGCATCCTAGGACCGGTTTCTGGCTATCAGCCGTCATCAGCCAGGATAGCTTAACTCCAGTGGCGTAGTGAGCACGGGTCCCACGTCTGGGAATACCCATCCCACTTAGGGCGAAAAGCGTTACAATAAACAAATGATGGACAGAATGCTGACAATGCAGACATTCTCCCCCAGTCAAGAGATCTGGGTTAAATCCATTGTTCTTTTGCCCACTACGCCACCCCAGTTTAGACATGGCCATATGCAAATCAGTCTTGACCCTGTGCCTCATGGGAACAGTCCAGCCCAAACTGCCAAGCCATGTCTTCCCTGGATCGGAATCAAGCATCCTAGGACCGGTTTCTGGCTATCAGCCGTCATCAGCCAGGATAGCTTAACTCCAGTGGCGTAGTGAGCACGGGTCCCACGTCTGGGAATACCCATCCCACTTAGGGCGAAAAGCGTTACAATAAACAAATGATGGACGGAATGCTGACAATGCAGACATTCTCCCCCAGTCAAGAGATCTGGGTTAAATCCATCGTTCTTTTGCCCACTACGCCACCCCAGTTTAGACATGGCTGGGGGAGAATGTCTGCAGGGAAGACATGGATTGGCAGTTCGGGCTGGACTGTTCCCATGAGGCACAGGGTCAAGACTGATTTGCATATGGCCATGTCTGAACTGGGGTGGCGTAGTGGGCAAAAGAACGATGGATTTAACCCAGATCTCTTGACTGGGGGAGAATGTCTGCATTGTCAGCATTCCGTCCATCATTTGTTTGTTGTAATGCTGTACGATTAAATGTCAAGCAACCAAACACCAGGTTGAGTGGCCTGGGAGGTGATGATGTCCTCAGGCGGCTATAATATGCACTTTAACATGCTGAAGTATAACAATCACATAGCACTTCAATGGCTAGGGCTTTTAGCTACGACACAACTTGCAGATTGAACAAGTAGGGTCTTATGTTCTTATGGTGGTCTGTAAGTCCAAATGGCAAGTAACCATACATGAGTCTAGACTGGCCTCGGTGGTGTGAAAGCCCTTAGGTGTCAAACACATGCACTTTAATGAGCTGAGGCACATTAGCACTTTTGAGGCCAGTTTTTTCTTTTTTTTAAGCTAGGAACTATTACCTTTTTAATTGACATATACTAGAACATGTAAAACGGAAAAAAGAGGGAAAAAGAAATGGGGCAAAAAAGAAACAAGATATGCATGATAAACATTTGCCATTAGTTTTTTATGGTTTGCCTTAAGACTAGGAACTGTGTGTAACTGTTAACAGCAGGTTTGACAAGTGGTGTTTTAATCAGGATATATATGAATACGTTTTTTACTGTTTGTCGTTAATACTAGGAATCGTGTACAATTGTTAACTGCAGGTTTGATAATTAGTGCTATAATGGGAATAGATACGATCGCATTATTTTGGAATATTGCTAATGATTTAAAGTAATCGCGCAATAACATTCATTCATTCATTCATTGTTGTGGCCGGAATTGAGGGTCCTGTGCCTTTAGTGCTATAATGGGGCGATTACAGGCACAGTTCAGGGACCAATAGAGACTCCAACTGTCCCCATGTATAATTCAGGGAGCAAGTTGGTACAGAGAACAGGATGCCACCTCAGACTTATCAAGAACTATGGGGGGTGTAGACAAAGTCATCTCACTCACATACAAGAAGTTAATACGTAACACCCCAGATCCTCTCACTGCCTTGTGGGAAAAGTGGGGGCGGGACGGCCTGGAGTTAGACAATGAGGAATTGCAGGAAGCACTATCCTCGCCGAAGGAGGTTGCCATCTCAGCGCAACTTGGGTTGGTCCAATCAAAAATCTTGCATCGGGTATATCTCTCTGGTCCTAGACTGGTTCTGATGGGCAGAAGCGAGGAGGGGATTTGCAGGAGGGGTTGTGGTCTGGAGGGGTCCTTTCTGCATATTATCTGGGAGTGTCCTTTAATTCACAAATATTGGAAGGAGATACGTAAATGTATGAGTGACGTGTGGGGGGTTGAAATACGACTCGAAGTCAAAAGGTGTCTGCTAAATGTTTGGGAACCCACGGATCTCAACACGAAAGGTAAACTCTGGTCAACGCTCGGCCAGATGATAACTAAACGGAATATCGCCCGCATATGGGGACCTTCGACACTACCAACACTTGCTGCCTGGAAAACGACATGGACTGCTGTATGGTGCGGGAAAAAACTGTTTATGTGTCACGTGGTTGTCCAAGGAAATGGATAGCGCTCTGGACAAAATGGAACATTTACTGTGGCAACATATGTGAACCCCCGTATGTTCCACCCACAGACAAACCACTGACTCCTTGATCTATGCTACTGTTGTCCTGATTTTTCGCACTGTATTACTATTTGTCATGACCTCCTATTTTGCGTAAATGTGATACACCTGTAATTGCTGATCTACTGTATGCATTGACCAACCACTGGCATTGTTTAATAAAAAGATTAATTAAAAAAAAAGAACTATGGGGTGGGGAGGAGGGGGGCCAGTATCTTGGAACTGGTATTTGCTATTAAAGTGCCCTGGAAGTCAAAAACGATAAGTTGCAGATGGATGGTTCGAAAGGTTCAAAGTTCAGCTGAACCATGACAACAACACAAAAGATTTAGGAGTATTAGACACAAAAGAATAAACAGTTGAGTACCTCTTGGACTCAAGGAATGGAGAGGAAGTTACCACATAAAGGGCCAGATATACAAAGCGTACACAATATAAAATGTGATTTAGTTACTTGCTACTGAATCACAATTTGCATTTGTGATTCAGTATTTGGAAGAGGTATGTTTTGGGCATCCCTTCCACATACCAAATTGGTATGGTGTGAATTACTGTTTTGCGACCGAATTTTGGTTGCAAAACAGTAATACTATACCAACATTTTAAAAGTGGTGGTAACCCATCGTAAATGGGAAGGGGTCCCAATGGTTTCCTTTGAGAATGTTGAAAAAACAATTTTTTTTTAGAGCAGTGAGTGGTCCCACAGACCACTGCCTGCTCCGCAAGAGTGCTAATATCATTTTTTCCCCAGAGAAGATGATTTTCAGGATATGTGAGGTGCGGCGTATGACTTGAGAGATCGGCGCCACCAACGATTGGGAAGCATGCCATCAACCATGAGGAGGAACAGAAGTTGAGAGGCAGGAGTGCCCCCCGCAGCATTGAACGAATGCCGCCTGAAGATGAAATGGAGACAGAGGAAACTCGAGGCAGGAATCAGAGGATTCCCGTCGGATGAGGTGCTCTAGCTCCGGTAAGTCGTGAACGCAACGGGAGCGGGAGCCGTGAGTATGGTCAATGATTTTCTCTGAAAGGGGAAAGCTAATAGTTTGGCACATACTTAAGCGGAATCCAGGATAAAATATTTGAAAGGAAAATGAGTGAGAAGGAGTCTGCTGCAAGGGAGCAGGAGGCTATGAAACTATTTATCGAAATAGCCCCCTGCAATAAAAAAAAAACGTATGGGAGCAATGAACTATAACAATGATTTGGGGAACATTTTTTAACAAAGGCAGAAGCTTAAAAAAAGAGAAATTTCACGTTATTGGATAAGCAGCCTCCTTGAAACAATACATACAAGTAGAGCGTGTATCAAGGGGTTTAAGAATCATGATCACTACGACCTATGAAAACCCCAATCCAGAGTTATTACAGCAATGGGCAGAAAACAGTGCGGAAATCTCAATACGCATGTTACATAACCTGATAAAATATGCAGAAATTGAAAGAGCAGAAATAATTGAGAAAATAAAAGAATTATCAGCAACTTTGGACAAAGAAACTGATCAAACGAGGATTGTGAAATTTAAAAGTGACTTAAAAGGACAATTAGGGAAATTTGTAAAAAGGATTAAGGATAGGAAAGCCACCACGTTCCTTTGTGATAGACTGGACTACGAAAATAGACAAATATACACCTTTGCCAAAGTTTTGACACAGCGAGGAGACAAAGTACAGAATATTAATGTACACAATCAAGATAGCTCACAAAGAGAGATAAGTTCAGATACAGGATACGAAGTGGAACAAGAAGACCTTATGAGGAAAGGAGGAGGAGTCACTCGCCTTACAGTAGCAGAGTTACTGCGTTTTTTACAAATGGACCAGAGAACGGATTATTGAACCACAAGGGGACAAGGAAGGCTTTGAGGAAAAGGAACAAGAGGAGGAGAGGCCAGGGGAGAAAAAGAAACATGTGAAGAAACAACAGGGAGATCAACGGGACCCAATTAAATAACACAACTAAGAAATAAAAGAGAATAAACCGGTGGTCAATTTAAGCCAGCTTCAATTGTCTGAAGAAGATAAGACCACTGTGGAATTGGAATTAACGTGTTGCCAAGAGAATAATTTGAATTATGCACAGACTCGAATGGATTTATATAAATTTGTCAGGAAACTAAAGCTTACGAAATTACACAAATTAAAGGCAACCATCAAGACAACTTTAGTGGAAATTGAAAACCTGGCTGAGGAAATACCCCCAAATCTCACAGAATCAGATTTGGAAACACTAGAAAATCTCTGGATATTGCAAGGAGAGAATGAGGCACAAGAATATACGGTACAGTCACCGAATGTTCAAAATGCAGAAAAATAAAATTTTTATTTGACTACAGCGGGTGTCACACCGTTTCGACCAAAGTTAGGGTATGTTCTGCAAATGATAAAGGACAATTTGGATACTTTTTCGGATAATGTGACAAAAGAATTGAGACATTTGTATCAGACAGTAACTAAATGAAGCAAATATTTAAATCCAAAAGAGTGAGCGGTATTTCACATGCTAAAGACTATACCAGAAGTGATAGTCAAACCTTCCGATAAAGGTGGAAACATAATTCTTAGGGACAGACATCTTCAAAAAACAGAAGCATTAATTCAACTCAACAATGAAGAATGTTATAAGAGGATAAAAATGGAAGAATATGAGAGAGTAAAGGAGAGCTTTGTGAGCAGATTAACAATATGGAAGAAGCAAGACCTTTTAAGATGGGATGAATTTAGTTTCCCAAAACTAGAAAATCCATTGTTACCTGTATTTTACAAGATCCCAAAAATTCATAATGATTTAAATAAACCACCGGGGAGACTGAAATTCTCTGCACAAAACAGCCTCTTTGAAAATGTCTCCAAGTATATTGACTTCTTTTTTGAACCCCATAAAGCACTACTCTCCCGTTGTACATAAAAGATTCAGCTGATTTTCTAAAACACATTTATGATTTAAGTGGGAACAAGACATGACCTTAATGACTTTAGATGTCTCCTCTTTATATGCAAGCATTAGACATCATGATGGGATGAGAGCAGTTTGACATTTTTTACGTATGAAACCTATTAGATTTGCACAGCACAATGAAATGTTCTCGAAATGATGGAATGGTGTATGAAGAGGAACATTTTCTTATTTTAGGATGAATAATTCCAAAAAGAGCGTGGGACAGTCATGGGCACCTTCTTTGCCCCAGTTATGCTAATTTACATCTAGGCTGGTGGGAGGAGCAGGTGCTCGGTGTACCTACAATAGAACATTGGTCAGAGAAAATCGTAATGTAGCCAAGATTCAGTGACAATGTTTTTGTATTGTGGCAGGATACAGAAACAGAGGCAGGTCATTATATTTCAGAACTAAATGTCAATGATCTCAATTTAAACTTTGTAGGACAAAAAAGTAGGGAGTCAATAGAATTCCTAGACATCAAGGTTTGGATATATAAGGACAGGTTGAAAATTACAGTTTTCAGAAGACCAACGGCAAGGGAATAAATCCATTCTCCATGCCAGTAGTTCACATCCCATTCCATTGAAAAAAAGTATTCAGTTTGGTGAATTCTATAGAGGAAAGAGGGCATGCAGTGCAATAGAAGGCAATGATCAAATAGAACAGGAGATGAAAACGCTTTTTAGAGAGGGGCTCTCCACCATGGATTTTAGAAGAAACTTCAAGAAAAGCAAAAGGACTGAACAGGGAGAATGCTCTGTTCAACCCCTCTAAGTCAATGAGGAAAAAGGAACAGTTGAAAGGAGATAAAACACAAAAAGTGTAGAGATTTATAACTACATACAGTGTAGAACAAATGAGAATTCGGCAGATCCTATGCAGACATTGCATTTAATAAAAGAGGATCAAATAATAGGCCATTCAGCAATGAGACAACCCCAAATGACTTATAAAAATCTAAATCATTGGGGGACTATTTGGCGAAAAGCAAATTTCCTGTAGAAACAAGACAAACAACTTGGCTTGAACAATACGAAGGTTTTAGGAAATGCCTAAAATATAAGGCGTGTGAGAATGGAGAGAATATTTCTTCTCTCATGACTACCTTTAATAAAACCATTAAAATAAGAGGGAACCTTACTTGCAGAACAGGTTTTGTGGTATGCATACTTTAGTGCCCATGTGAGATGATATATGTAGAGCAAACATTGCCCGCCCATAAGAGAATTTTACAGCACAGGAGGGCCATAGTAAATAAGGACCAAAGCTATCCTATAGCAAGGCACTTTGAGAAGTATCACCAGAGTAACCCCTTGTTTTTGAGATATAGTTGCATTGCACAAGTACCGAAAAGCAAAAGAGGAGGGAGCAGAGAAAAGGAATTGAGGAAATTATAAGCATTCTTCATCTTGGAGTTAGATAGCAAGGAACCGAATGCTTTTAACATTGACGAGGAACTTTGTACTGGTCTATACTGAAAAAGGTATCCCATCTCTCTCTTCTTAGAGAGCATTACAGAAAAGTTTTAGTTTTATAATAAGGAGAAAGGTATTAGAAAGGTGTTGAGTTATTTAGCATTAGCAATTTATTGAATATATTCACTTTAAATCAATGCACTTGGGTTCATGGGTAGTTTTTATTGGAAACATCATGAAATACATAATATCAATGCACTTGCCGAATTAAATTAATTACATGGTTTTTTATTGCTACTATTCTTTTAAAACAAATATAGAAGGCTTTTTAAAGGACATTTTTCTATAGAAATAATAATTATTAGAAATGTGAAAATGTAATAAAGCAGGTTTTGTGTCCAATATAAAACTTCTGTAAACTTTTTAAAAAAATGTAAAATGAATTATACATGGAAAGTTAATCATTGGGCATATAATAACCTTAGTAAAATAAGCCACATATTATTCATTAAAAGCATTAGAGCACGTTACAAAATGGTGCTGACTGTGATCAGTTATAGTGTTGGGTGAGTTTGTATCTATTGTAAATATGTGAAAGCACATAAAAAGTTGTAAAAAAAATGGTGCCGGAACACATGGATGAATATCTCATTTCCATGAAATAAAACGAGACACGTGAAATCCGCAAGAGTGCTGATATCATTTTTTCCCAGAGAAGGTGATTTACAGTATATATATATGCTTAAACCTTAGGAATACTGTGAATTTCAAGATCTGCCAATAGTTTAAATTGAAAATAGTCCATTTTGAAAAGTCAGTTTGTTTTGTGCATTACTGTTAGTTAGTTGGGGGATGTAACAACTAATGCATTATTTCATGTTTTATTTTGCAGGTTAGAGAGAATGCGTGTGCACGCAGAGTAGACTTGAAGATCACAGTGCAGCAAGTGAGACTACTAGCCCACTTGGGCAACAAGTTAACTCTTAGTTATGGAATAGTAAGGCTTATTATAGTAAGTGTTGCTACTGGACCGCGGAGTGAGGTGTGACAGAAGAGTGTTGAATCGTTACACTCAGTGCTGACTTATTGAGTCACGGGGAGGCAATAAATGAAAACACAACCTCGGTTTTTCATGCGAGGCTGCTAAGGTTGTCCACGATTTTCACTAGCACAACAGGACAGAGTGCTGGGAGTAGTAATGGAGGGGCACCAGGGAGTACCGATAACATATACATACAGTTAAAAATCTTAGAATTATTATTTTTTTTTTTTAAACTGAACTCACCAAATACTGGGAATGCAAATCCCTGCTAAAATATTTGGACGCAGGAAGAGTGCCAAGAAGACTGAGGATTCTAACAATGCCAAGCCAAGAAAATCCCAACCCTGAAATGTTAAGAGAATGGGCAGAGCACAATGCCAACAGCTCAGCAGGCATGATTAGAATTCTGATAAAATATGCTGAGAGCGATAGAGAAAAAATCCTAGGAGAAATCAAAGAAATGGAAGAGAAGATTGACTAATACACCAATCAGGAGCTAGTTGAGTCTCTTATGAAAGCCATGAATGACAGGATAATTGCAGTGGAAGATGGTATTGTCCAAAAAAAGGCACAAAAGTTTAACAGAGACAGAATAGACTATCAAACTGGCCAAATATATACTTTTGCCAAACGCTGTGACAATTTGAGGAGACAAAAACTGAAAGGAGGTATGAGAACAGAGCAAGACCCCCCTCAAAGCGATGCTAGCACCTCTGCTACAGACCATGAAGAAGGTAGAAGAATGGGTAGCCAAACTTTAATTCAAGATGAATATGATTTTTTTAAAGATGGACAGGAGAACAAACAACAGACCTTGACGAGGAAATATGAGACAAAGGAAGAGGCAGAACAGAAGAGGCAGCCAAAGTAAAAGAAAACACTGAAAACAGCATTGGCAAAGTAGCGAGGAGCAACAGAAGATACTGAACAACCAAACTAAAACAGTAATAAACCTTTCGGACATGGAACTTACAGACGAAGACCTAAAGAACTTGACACTGGGAATATCATACTGTTAGACAAAAAAAAATGATTACGTGGAAACTAGAATTGAATTATTTAAATTAATTAGAAAACTCAAACTAGCCAAATTTTACAAAATGAATACCCCTAAAAAAGTACCACCGACTGCTATGAATATTCCAGAACAAAACCTCATTGTAGGAGATATACAAGTGATGCAAGAACTAGGGGAATTAGAAGATATAGACGACAATAGCCCGCTGAAGATGTCCAGATAGCAGAAAGATTAGAAAATGTGGGGATTTAGGTTTCTGAAGAGGATGGATCCACACTTAGACCCAGATCGAGAGCTTTACCTGCCACACTTAACTATGAGATAGATAAATTTGTTGCTATAGTCATAGCTGAAATTAATGAGATGAGGGACTTTAATCAACCTAAGAGATGCAATATGAATCTTGGTCTCAGGGAGACTATCACCAAGGTATCAGAGAATCATGATGTAGTGGTCAGAAATGCTGACAAAGGAGGTAACATCGTCCTGTGGTCAAAAAAAGCTTACATGATTGAAGCTTATAACCATCTTACAGACAGAGCATGCCATAGAATGGTGAATATTGCCCACTGCAAGGAAGTGGAAATGGGTTTCAGTGATAGATTAATCCACTGGAGAAATGAAGAGCTTATCAGTAGTGATGAATATAGCTTCTTGAAAGTTAACAAACCAAAACTTCCTGTGTTCTACCTCATTCCCAAAATACACAAGAATGCCGCTAGAACACCAGGTAGGTCTATCATTGCTGCGCAGGGGAGTTTATTTGAGAATGTTTCTAAATATATAGACCCCTCCCTAAGACCATTTGTAGAGGGGCTGCCTTTGTATATTAAAGACACCACTGACTTTTTAAGGACCTCCAAGATATAATGTGGGAAGAAGAATACTTACTCATGACACTAGATATCCAGTCAGTCACTTTATCAAACATGAAGAGGGCATAAAAGGTACAGAACATTTTCTCAAGGAGAGACATATCAGATTCTACAAACACAATGTGATGTTGATGGAAAAGATGAGTTGGTGCCTTAGGCACAACATTTTCTTTTTCAACCATGACATCTTTGAGCAACAGCAAGGTACTGCCTTGGGTACGTGCTTTGCACAGAGTTTTGCTAACCTACACATGGGATGGTGGGAACACCAGGTTTTGAACGATTCCCCACTAGATAAATGGAGCAATAACATCATAATATGGCTCTGTTTTATTGATGATATTTTTATCATCTGGCATGGTGACAGACACAGCTGAGAAATTGGTCAGTGAAATTAATGAGAATACTCTGAATTTTAAATTCACCAGCTGGATAAGCAAGTCCCATGCAGAGTTCTTGCATGTCAAAATTGAAGTGGTGAACAATGAAATTGTTACTTCCTTATTCAGAAAACTGAGTGCAGGAAACAGCTTGTAGCATGCACAGAGTTTCCACCCTAGCAGTCAGAAACAAAGCATACCCTATGGGGAATACCTATGAGCTAGGAGAATTTGCAACACAAGCAAGAGCTTTAGTAAAGCTAAAGAAGAGATGACTCTCAGGTTTCAGGAACGAGGATACAACACACTCCCTATCCAAAGTGAGTGAGAGTGTAGAGAGGATACTGAGAGAAACTCTTCTTTACAAAAATACACGCAAAATAGAGAAGAAAGTGGAACACCGCTTCATCACAACGTACAACACCACACATAAAAAACTAAGAACTATATTACATAAAAACTGGCACCTTTTAAAAAGTGACTCCATCATAGGCCTGGACATACCCAAAAACCCACTGATCACATTCAAAAGAGCAGACTCGCTCCGTGATCGGCTGGTGCACAGTGATATAAGAGTGGAAAAAGAAACCTGGTTACGACCGCCAGATGGCCAATTCCGATGCAGTAAAAGCAAAGTCTGTAGAAACGGGGAAAATCTTAAAGAGTTCTTTATCAATAACAGAACCCAAAAGATCAAAGGACACTGCACTTGTAAAAGTGAGTTTGTAGTATATGTGTGGAAATGTGGATGTAACAAGCTGTATGTAGCTAGTATCACCTTACATGTACCTTAGACGTAACCTACAACACTTGAGAGCAGTCAAGAACAATGATCAAAGTTATGCATTAGCTAGACATTGCCATACTTGTCACAACAATGATAATAAGGACATAAAGTACAGTGCGATTGATGGGATAAAAGCTGATGAAAGAGGGTGAGACAGAGAAAAGAAACTTAGGATACTAGAATCCAGATATATCTTGGCACTGGACAGCATGGAGGCAAAGGGGCTCAATGCTGATGAGGAACTGTATGTACACCTGTGATTATTATACAAGGTTATATGTATTTGTGCTTAAAGCCTTAGGAATACCGTGAATGTCAAGATCTGCCAGCAGTTTGAATTGAAAATAGTCTATTTTGAAAAGTCAGTATGTTTTGTGTATTACTGTTAGTTAGTTGGGGATGTAACAACTAATGTATTATTTCATTTGTTTTATTTTGGAGGTTAGAGAGAATGCGTGTGCACCCAGAGTAGACTTGAAGATCAGAGTGCAGCGAGTGAGACTACTGGCCCACTTGGGCACGAAGTTAACTCTTAGTTATGGATATAGTAAGGCTTATTTTACTTATGGAGCAATGGAATATGCGTACTACCACTATGACATATGCTTGATCATGGGTGCATAGACTAGTACTTTTGATTACTTTACTTTATTTTCAATATTGTGCGTAGTTGACAAGTTTTGACGATGTTGCCAGACCAGTAGCACACACATGCCTGTGATGGAAACAGGTTTATTTGTATCATTTCAGATGTATACCTGCAGCCCACTTGGGCAATATTGTTTAGTTTTCCATGTCTATGATTTTTTGCGATGCCCTGTAAAATGTGTAAGGGTATAAAAACATTTACAAATGACGATATTACATATTGATGAAGGTGAGAAGCCGAAACGCGTCGTGAGAGACCGTTGTTGCTGTTGGAAACTTACCCGTGAACAAAATATTGGAAAAGCACTGAGTGCCCTACCTTCATTTATCAAGAAGAAGGACATTTTGGGAAAGATATATATATATATATATATACACACATATACATATATATATTCGTCAACCACCAAATTTGAAAAAAACTGCACAACATGCACTCCTTCCAAACAGGAAAAACCATAGACTTCAATTATATTCTTATTCTTAGAGTGATTTTATTCAATGGGCAAAATAGCCCAGCGCGTTTCGGAAACCACACGCCTTGCTCACGGGTAACAAACAGCAATGTTGGCCAAATGTAAATACAAGTGCAAACATAAAAAGTGGGATCTCAAATGCTCAATACATCTAAATGGCGGCCATCTTATAGCGTGCATTTCAAAATTTCATATTTCTGATATTATCAGTGAACCAATACCTTAATAATATGATATAAACAATATATATTCGATAATTATAATAAACCAACTGTGAACAAGACTGGGTAGTGGAAATGGCAACAGATGGCCACTGAACAAATACTAATTGGCAACTGACTCTTGGAGTACGGCGTACAACTTTTTGGGGAAGACTCTATCTATCTATCTATCCATCTATCCATCTATCCATCTATCCATCTATCCATCTATCTATCTATCTATCTAAAATAACATTGCAGTCCTTAACTCTGGCTTGAACGTAACCAGTTGAATGTGATATTTCTTGGGTCAGGAATATTACCAAAAAATTACAAGAAAGTATGAAGGGGTGGACAGTGCCATAGGACTGTGCGGTCACTGCACCCTCAAAAGTTTCAAATGTGCATGGGAAAGCTTTAATAGCCTTATTCCTAATGCAGGAAATTTCCAACTTGCAATACATTTATTGTGGCCTTGAAAAAGACCACATTCATATGTCTGGTCCCAATGCATATACCACATACTACAACTGGCCTGGACTTGTTAACTTTCAGGAATTCTTTCATAAACTGACCACCAAATAAGGGATAGAGGACACAATCATCCTCTCTACTTCAGGCAATTTTCCACCAATCTTTGCGATTTAATGAGATCAAGGCTCATATCATCCTAGGTAGAGTCCTTTTCAAGACAGAAGCACGACAGAAAAACTTGCATTGATCAGCATATCTTTTCAAAACCGTAGTCTTATTTTTTAACCAGATGGATTTCAAGATGTTTTGGCAAACAAAAAGTCTCTATCTGGTCTAAGGGATGAGTTAAAGCTAGACATGTTCATACTATAATTAAAGAGATCATATCCCTTTGATCATAGGGCCACCCAGACTGAAGCAAACCTGACAGAACCATAATACTCCACTTTTAATTAAGTCACACATCTTGTTGGGATCTACCAAGGTCCAAGTACATGTTTTATATTTTCAAAATGACATTTTTTGGGGGAAATCAGGTGCAAGATCAAGGTCTGCTTTTTGTACCTTCCTTTATTAAGGATACTAAACATGTTCTGGGTATCTTTTCTGACTTGACATGGGAAGACAACATGACATTAGTTACACTAGACGTAACTGCCCTATACACTAGCATCCAAAGAGTAGAGGGTCTCAAAGCTATCAGAAAAATGCTTAGTGTTAGGTCTGCTAGCATGTGGGAACATACGGAAATGATCATGAACATGATTGAGCTAATACTAGATAATAATGTCTTTATTCTTAAAGACTGCTGGTATAGACAAAGACAAGGTGTGGCCATGGGCTCCAGATTCTCACCTTCGTATGCAAACCTTTTCATGGGTTGGCTCGAGGAGGTGTGGATCTGGAGCTCATTGGGAAGTAAATGGAATGATGACATCCTTTACTGGGGACGTTACATTGACGACTGTCTAATGATCTGGAGAGGGGACAATGAATAGCTAGATGATTTTGTACAACACCTCAATAACAATGATTTTAATATCAAATTCACGTATGAAAAGAGTAGTGACAGAATTGTATTCTTGGATACAGAATTATACACTAAAGATGGCAAGATACATAGCCAACTATTTCGGAAAGCCACTGCGTGTAACTCCACATTACATGCCACTAGTGCACACCCCTCCCATCAAATCAAGGCGATCCTGTATGGTGAGCTTATGAGAGCCAGACGTAATTGCAGCGAGGACCAGGAATTTGAATCATGTGCTGACAACATGATAAAAAGATTCAGGAGAAGAGGCTATGACAGTCGGGTACTAGATGCAGCCAGATCTAGAATAAGTAAGATTAAAAGACCTGACACATTACTATCTAAGGCCAAACGACACAAAG
Source organism: Triturus cristatus (assembly GCF_964204655.1). NCBI lineage: Eukaryota > Metazoa > Chordata > Amphibia > Caudata > Salamandridae > Triturus > Triturus cristatus. The sequence continues at coordinate 707,585,521 of NC_140594.1, read as the reverse complement.
GCACTTTCAATGACAAAATAAGACTCATCACCCATTACAACACACATTCGAAAGTCCTGGTCAAAAGCCTCAACAAACAGTGGCATCTGTTGAGGGAGGACTCCACTCTTAAGGAGTGTATTAAAACCAGACCTGAGGTTACATACAGGAGAGTCACTTGCTTAAGAAATGTATTGTGTCCTAGTTTTCGCATCCCGAAGATACAACATGACTGGCTTACTACTAGGTCTTTGGGTTTCCATAAATGTGGTAATTGTGCAGCTTGTAAATGGGCTGATCATGACGTTACTTATTTATTGGGACCTGGCAACAAACGGCACCACATAAAGTACAACATAAATTGCTCCTCTAAATTTGTTATTTAAGTCATTGAGTGCAGATGCCACAAGAAATATGTAGGTAGCACCATACGTACATTGAGAGAAAGAATAGGAGAACATATGAGGGCAGTTAAAAATGACGACCGGAGATATCCTATTGCTGCTCACATTAGCCAGTGTGATTCCCAGGGAAGATCCAAGGATTTTACATTTTACGGGATTGACATTACACATAGACATCCACGAGGGGGCAATCGAGAACTGACCCTAAGGAGGAATGAAGCGACTTGGATTTTGAGATTAAGGACTACCGAGCTGGGGCTGAATATTGATCAGAAGCTACACTATTTTTTGGGTAGTAGGTAGTAATAAGGAGGGCTCTCCTGATGCTATTAGCACACTACCTTGAGACCGAGCACCCAATGATATGTATTACAACTGTGTTCTGTATCGATAGGGTTGCATACCATAATAATATCTTGTACAGATTTGAGTTTGATGCACTGCAGTCTGAATTGTATGCGGCTTACTTAGGAAGACTGTTCTAGTTGTATATTCTTTTTATACAAATCTTATACGCATCCAAATGGATGCACATCCTGGTTTTAATGTCCAATGCACTTTGAGTTACATTGATATGTATGTTCTGTTTGCATACTGGTGGGACACTAGATATATTTGAAAGGATTCACATTCTGGTTTTTTTCGCTACACATAAACATAGATCATCAATAGGTTATCATGAGAAAATAAATGAGAGAGAATTACCTTTGTTACAAGAATGCTTTTGCTATGATTAGGGAGACTTATCACAGGCTTCGGATGAACTGGCACCTTGAGACTTGATAGGTATTGTACATGGTGTTTACTTAGTATATTGTTGGTGGCTGTGATTCTCCGTAATAGGGATGAATTGATCCACTACTGATTTATACTAGCATCACAGTGACTGGTATCTCATGACGCATATTTCCTTTAGACCCCATCGGAACACTTGCCCTACTTTATTAATTTTAAGATGTTATGCAGATTGTATGTGGGCAAGACGGATGTTATATTGTTTATGATCGGTATGTACTTCATAATGGTGTTTCTTTTCCTTATTCGGTTATAATTTGTTCTTAAGATATTGCATTGATATGGTTTCCTTTTTTTCTTTTCTTTTTTCAATTTGTGATACTATTTTGACGTTTTTACTTTCTCATATGAGCTTAGCGGTATTCTTGGTGTTTTTATATATTTTTGAATACACAACCCATTCCAAAATGGCGCCCGTTCTGTTCCGTAGTGTTAGACATGATTGAGCCTGTTTTGATTGTGTCGGATTACCCGGATGTCCTGCCTACTTTAATGGCGGCCCGGGAGGGGTGTTACGGTCTCGCACTCGAGATTACCAGCCGTGCTGTGGCAGGCTTTTGAATGGAAGGAAGGACTAACATATCGGTGAGTCGACCTATGGATCTTTAAGCTGTGTTGGGATATTTACTCCCGGTTGAATATTTGGCTCATCACTTTCTTTATATACGTTTAGCCACTCGGGCCATAGCTTGTTGAGGCACTTCTGTTATTACGCTCTCTGCCTCAATCCTTCTTGAATACTTATGGGGAGGACCTCTAATTTTGCAATTGAGATTGATTGGTTTTATTCTATTCCTTAGACATCGGCTTGTCATATTTTTTAGTGTTTTCTGACATACTTATTGTTTATTGATACTCAATGGGCACTAGACGCTGTGGTTCATTATTTTACAGTGTTGAACATTTACTTCGGATCCGTACACGGACCCTGTGGATACTTATGAATTATTGTTCTGCTGCACTGCACGCCTCGCTACGTTCTTTTGGAATTTTTTACACTTGCCAAGTAGGTATTTTAGGGGGTTCCTTATTGACTTTCTTTCGGATCTATAGCTACTCTGACAGTCTTGGTTTTTGAAAATGCGGCATTTGATGAATTTTGTTTTTTTCTCTCCCCTTTGTCATTTCACAGTTTCATGACTTTTTACCTTTTCAGGTCAGTAAGACCACTAGTATCACGTATTGCCTGTTGGTTGCAGGGCACACACTTGGTGATTTTGGTTGAGGGCCATTATCTGTCACTTTGCTCACTTTTGATACCAGCATTGATGATTAGTCTCACATTAGACATAACTGTACACATAATACATCCTGTGGTATTCTCATTTTAGCATGATGATTACCTAACTGGGGTTCACTCTATTAGGTTAATTAGCTACTTTTCTGCAAGGATTACTTGTTGTATTGATTCTTTTCACTTATAGTGACTTTGTAATGTTGGTGTGTATTGCTATGTAGATGACCACATCTGATTACTGTATGATCACAGTGTTGGTACATAGTGATAATTTGATTAGAGTTGTTATATAATTCATTCATACATGTGTTGACTCAGGTTCATATTTGTCAAGTTCAAGTTCAAAGAATCTTTATTCGAATTATAACAATTCATAAAAGCACATCATATATTCACATCAAAGAAAAAACAAATTCCCCAATAATACATGTGAGTTAAAATACATCATTATTTACATTTCCATAGTTCTGCGCGCATAGACAGCTGTTTTTAAAAAACTACAAACACGGAAGATTATTTCCTCGTTTCCAAGTGCTAACAATACCTCATAAGATTTGGTTAAACTAATTGGTCTAAATTTTTTAAAATAAGGGATTAAGAACCGCTTTGTATACATTAAGTAAAAATTACAGAGAAAAAAGAAGTGCAAATCGCTTTGTTTACTTTGCCCATTACAGGGACAGCTCGTCATAAGTGCAGTTTCTTGGTACCCCAAAGGGAAATTTAAAAGATACCTAATAGTCCCAGCCCTCAGACGACATAGAAGACTTCTTTCCCAGTTTGTCAATTGTATAGTAAGATATAATGGGAAGGGATTTCTGGTGGCTGCTATTTCCATATACCTTATAACTGTTGGTTTCTCTTTTTCCCTCCTAAGTCTTTTTTGGCAGAACAGTGCGCTTAGTGCCTCTTTTAATTCAGATTTTTTAATTTTACTGGCATGTGTAGGGTTAATAAAAATGTTATCCATGCCTATTTCTCGCAGGTTTGTGTTTATGTAAGATATCCACGGGATCTTCAGCCCCCTATCACAATTTAAACAATCAGTTATTATCTCTTGTGTGAGTAGCGCGGATTTGTTTGTCCAGACCGAGTGCCAAAATAGTACTGGTCGGGAACTAACAAAATCTGAGATAAAATTTAAATCTAATTCATTATGTGTGATAAGATTGGATGTGAAAATTGGCACATTTAATAATCTCCTGCAAAACCGGTTCTCTACCCGCTGGATGGAGATGCTGTTCCCGATGCCCCAGACTTCAGCTCCATAAGTTGCCACTGGCACACATTGGAGTTTGAAGATCTTAGCAATTGCCTTTGTTACTCCCGACCTCTTAGGTTTCGGGATGCTTAAAATTGAGTTTGCGGCCTTTGAGAATTTGCTCGTGGCCTGGGCCAAATGCCCAGACCACGAGCCATTCGCAGCAAAGGTCACACCCAAATACGGGAAAGTATTGGTTGCGATAAGTTTTTCTCCCCCGACTTGTATGGGGCTCAGTCGCCGTTTCCCTGGCCCACATGCCATTATGAAAGATTTTTTAAAATTGACTCTTAAGTCCAAATTATCCATAAATACAGTAAAATTAAGAACCAGAGAACGGAGCGAGTTCGGTGTGCGGCCCATTAGCACCGCATCGTCTGCGTACAGAAGAGTAGGTATTGCTTTGCCATTTATTAGGGGTACGTCTGGTTTGGACTTTGCAAGGTAGTTACTAAGCCTGTTTATATAAATAATAAAAAGCAGGGGTGCTAAAACGCACCCCTGTCTAACTCCTCTTCCAATTTCAATGGGTCCAGACATTTCCCCGCCTACGCCTATTCTCACTCTAGATTTTAGGTCCGTATGTAAAAAAGCTAAAAAGTGGACCAGGGTCGTGTCCATCCCATACTCTAATAAAATAGTCCAGAGTTTAGACCGATTAACCAAATCAAAGGCGGATGACAAATCCATAAAAGCTAAATAAATAGGGACAGAGCGGGCAATATTATATTTGTCAATAATTAGTTTGAGGTTGAGGCATTGTTCCACTGTGCCGACCCTTGATCTAAATCCTAGTTGGCAGGGGGATAATATCCCAGTTTCCTCTGACCATGTAATCAATCTATTGTAGATGACACGACCTAATATCTTCAGTGTGTTATCTAACAATGAGATTGGTCTGTAGTTTACAGGATCCGACCTATCCCCTTTCTTATAAATTGGGACTATTATACTAGTACTCCATGTTTCAGGCATTGGGGATTCAGGAAGACTGTTAAAAACATTCACTAGTATGGGTGCCCAGAGATCAGGTTGCCATTTAATAAGATCTATTGGGAGACCATCTGGGCCGGGGGCCTTGTTACCAAGGCTCTGTGCAATTGCCTCCTCTACTTCTCCTTCGGTTATTTTTAAATTAACAGGTGTTTCAGGAATATTGATAAGTGGGTCTTTTCCCGGGGCAGCATAAATTTTTGCAAAATGTAGTTCCCAGGAACTAGCAGAGATAGTACAGCTGATTGGTGTAAGTTGTTGGCCCATATTCCGAAGTTCTTTTACTGCTGGCCAAAATAGATTGCTCAATTTACTTCCTGCGGTCAGAGCCAGGGCTTCCCAGCGTTCGCCCAGGAGCATAGATTTCCTTTTCTCTAGGGCTAATTTATAAATCTTCCTTGCTTCACTAACTTTTGCCCTGACTCTAGGAATTTCTATAAGGGTCTTACGTAGGTTCCTATTTGCAGTTGAGCAACTATGATCAAACCACCTGGGGTCTTTAGGGCTCTGAGGGGCCTGGACCGTCAGCAAAGACCTGACTGAGGCACATATTTTGCTAAAATGTGTTATGATTAGCTGGCTACAAGTTGTTTGGTCTAGGCAGAGATCTATGCTCTGCTGATTATCCCCTAACAAAGATGCCATAATTTTTGCTCTATCTATGCCTCTCCATTTTAGCCGCAATTTATCAGTGGATACGCTTAGATCCTTTGCTCCCTGCGTCGATCTATAAACCGGTTTGGGGGCTAATTTAAGTGTTACAGTTACGGGGTTATGATCCCCAAAGTCGGTATCCACCGTGTCAGTTTCTACTATACAATCAGCCATACCAGGGGAAACAAAAATAAAATCAATAGTGGAGGTACTAGCTGGTCCTCTATGTGTGGGTACCTGATCCTGCGTTAATTTTGGTCCATGATCCTTTGTGTTACTAAGAATGTGATCATCTAGGAGAGCTCTCAATTCCCGACCCCTTTGATTAGCAAGATATCCATTTTGCTGTTCCGCCGATGAAATTATTGGGAGCTGCGCGTTAAAATCCCCAGCCACGACAATTTCAGGCCCACCAATTTCTCCCTGACTATCTACTAACTTGGAAATGAAATCAGACAGTGCTGTAAAATTCTTGTTTGGAACTGATAAAAAATCATTATTGTAAAAATTTATCAGAACAAAAGGATTTTTTTTTTGCTTATACTCAATAGCCTGTATGTTGACATTATCAGTCTTAATGGCCCTGTGGTTTCCCCCGGCCATTATACTGAGGCCAACGAACAACCCACCAACAGCCCGACCATGTAGCGATTTATGCGCTGGGGTGTTATAACAATGAAACCCATCAATATGCAGATTATGTGGTGCCCAAGTTTCTTGGAACATAATTATGTCGTACCTTGTAATTAACTCCACCCAGTCGTTATTTTTTAATCTGGGTTCAAGGCCTGCGACGTTCCAGCTAAGTATTTTTAGGTCATATACTTTATTCTGACCTAATTTTGGGGGTTTTATAAGATTACTCTTAAAAGAGGGCAAGGCTGTAAGTGGTTTTTTAGTGGTCAATGGTTCGCTAAAGACCACCAACTGCTCTGGATTTACATTAGTCTTACCCTGGTTCCCAAAGGTATTTACAAAAAATGAGTTAGGGCTAACTGGCCACTCGTCTGCTAAACTCAGGGTTGCAGGGGTCTGCTCTTTGGTTATTACACTGTTTTTTGGTTCAAGTGGGTTGACAGTTTGCCCCTCGTCTACTAGGCTCAGAATTACAGGAGTATGCTCTTTAGTTGTTACGCTGCTTTTTAGTTCAAATGGGTTGACAGTTGGTGGTATCAAAATCTCTACAAACGGTCAATCCACGCCCTCTAAGCCTTGAGAGTTGAGGGCGTCAAAGCGGTTATAAATGGGTATCCTGTATTGCCTATCGTAGTAGTCAATATAGTTAGGGTGTCTATCCTCGTATAAGGGTGCAAAACGGGGGTGACATCGAACCATGTGACGATTGTCATAATGATCGAAGTGCCTATTTTCTTGAGTAAAGTTCCATGGCAAGTTACTTTGGGGGTGCTGGGAGGGTGGGTAAAAATAGGTGAGATCCACTATTTGAATTCTACTTTCCAAACCATGCTCCCTCCACCCACTAATATAACCTGCCAAGCGTCTGTCTTTAAAATTTACAATAATGCAGTCTCCTTCATAATCCTTTTGTCTCTTGCCCACCCAGTTCAGTCTCCTAACATTAAGTATTTGGCCATTTAGATATGGGGGAATAGGTCTATGTTGGGATAGCCAATGGCTTACCTTATTTTTTAATTCAATATAATTCTCCAACTTGCCCTCTCTTAAAGTGGGTACTCCTATCATAACTGCTGTGAAAGGGTACGATTCTGGTGGCAGGTCAATACATGCGTTCTTACTAATTAACCTCAATCTCTCAGATTGTTCCTCAGTGGTATTTCTATTACTGGTATTACTGTTGATACAGATCCCGTCTTTCCCAATAGTGTGCTCTGTGCCAACTATTCCAGCCTGTGCCCCGGAATGGGGTTGTACCTCAATTGCTCCAACCAAACTTTTTTGGGGAGCTATTTGTGGTATCTCATTGCCATTATTTGATAGTGTAACTTGCGGAGCTAATTGCTTATATTTACTAGTGTCCATCACGTCTGACGGGATTTCCTCATTGATCCGTTTGTCATTGGCATTATTTTGGTTCTGTAATGAAGAAAGCTTAACAAGTATCGTCATAATTTCATTGTTTTGCTGTTCGATCTTCTCCAGCCTTTCCCCTATTGTTTTTATCCTTTCAATAACGGGGAGCATGAGTGACTTCATTAACTGTTCCATTCCAGGCATTAAATTCTTCATACAAAGGTTATTAGGACTTTCCTGATTACAAGGGATGCTGGCAACAGTTTCTTGGCGTGTGTTTCCCAGAGTTGGTACTTTCTGTAATTGATCTGTGTGTATTATAAGTTGTACTGCCTTGTTGGATGTTCTTGGCGCAGAGGTACTATTTCTGCCCTGCCCTAATCCATGTTTGAGCCTTGTATTTTTTGATTTTGCCCTTGGTTTGTTGACAGCCTTCGCCTTTCTTTTGGGTTCCAGTTTGTCTGTACACCCTTTCTCCCTCGAAGGGTTACATGGGATGACTGTGTCAGGTATGTTGATATCATCATTAATAATACAGTCATTCGTCCCCACTTCGCCTTCTGAGATGTTGATGAGTGATGGAGATTCTGTATTTGTTTGGATGTTTGGTGATACTGACAGCCTGCTTTCCTGGGTTATAAAATCAGGTAGGAAAGTTTGTTGGGTTATAAAATCAGGTGGGAAAGTTTGTTGGGAGAGTATAATTTGGTTTGTCTCTCTTACTGGGAAGCCGGCAAAAGAGGCCATGAGAATAGAGTCCTGAGAGTATGCAGTAGTAATAGAATTATTTGCATCGATATTTAAGTCTTCAGTTGGTTGCATCGGTGGACGTATGCTTGGGGGTAGTGAGAGGCGCCTTTCCGTATTCTCAATTGCGTTGGCCACAACTCCTATAGTTCTTTGTAGCATCCTGTCTATGGCAGTGATGCTAGGGAGTGGTATATTGGCCTGGGCCTTTTTCCTAGAGATTGAACGAGTTGCCATTGGAGTATTTTTAATCTTACTCATATTATTCCTACTTAATATAGACGTCCCTTAGATAGTATAAATAAGGCGATAGAGAATCAAGGGATTTGTGGGTCTAGTGTCTGAGATGGGCGCAACAACTGGGAGCTCAAGCCCAATCCAAGCAAGTTTAATCTCACATGGGCCACTCTGTTCCAACTACCCACACAAATCAATCAGAGAATTAATAGACTTCCAGGTGCGTCAACTAAGTGTCTCATACAGTCTCAGTGTCCGCCTTCCACTGTGTTGGTACCTAAAGTTGGAATCCTGATGATGTGAGCAGGGCAGAGTAGGGCAGATGGTACGGCCACGATGCACAAATACCTAAACGTCGTTAATGAGGGGAAACATACAGGCGTAAAATGACCATGGGCCCACCGGCAACACTTACGAGTTTGATGATCTACAGCTGATGTCAGGGACGTTGCCCAGCCCGGCCTTGATCGGTCCTTGACGGGCAAGGACGGGCCCGCCCTTGGCCCGGGCGCGGCCCGCGCGCGTCCCGCGCAGCGGCTCTTCGTCCCAGCCTTTAACCCTCCCCGGCGCAGCCTGATGACGCTGTAGGCAGGCGCCCGGGAGAGGGAATGCTGGGGATGGTAGTTTTCTCGTGAACCGCCGTTCCCCTCACGGCACTGCAGCAGGCTGCCCTGAAGCTCCGGGTAGGAGAGCCGTTCCCCTCACGGCTGTCGAGGTAAGTGGTGACTTCAAGGGTGCCCAGAAAGCCAAGGTTAGCGCGTCCCGCGCAGCGGCTCTTCGTCCCAGCCTTTAACCCTCCCCGGCGCAGCCTGATGACGCTGTAGGCAGGCGCCCGGGAGAGGGAATGCTGGGGATGGTAGTTTTCTCGTGAACCGCCGTTCCCCTCACGGCACTGCAGCAGGCTGCCCTGAAGCTCCGGGTAGGAGAGCCGTTCCCCTCACGGCTGTCGAGGTAAGTGGTGACTTCAAGGGTGCCCAGAAAGCCAAGGTTAGCGTTCATATTTGTCTTTAACCTAGCCTTGAAAAAGTCGCATGCACATAAAAGTAAAAGCGACAAAACACATGTTGGCTTTGGGCTTTGTACGTTGGAAATTTGGACCAGCTACGTGAAGTAGTTACTGAAAATAATGAATCATCACATGGATTAAAAGAGTGAAGAATATCAAGATAAACCGGCTGTTTATTGTTGATTATTACAGAGAAATACCAGCTGCCTACAACATGGGGATATATACGAGCCCAACGCTGGGTCAGTATTGGATAAATAACCACAGGCCGTAACTGGCACAGGAAGGCAGAGGGACGTGAGAGAAATAATTTTTAAAATCAGTTTATTTAAACATAAAGATTCAAGATAGTAGTCTTTTCAATCAAGGGAGAAAAAGATGAATTCCATGGTACAAATATGTGTAAGTCCCACACAACACACAATCATACACACTTTCATTCGCGCAGCATACTCATTTGTTCGACATAAACATATTTACACAAAACCAAATCATTTTATAAATAGATTTAAAATCATTGACATTAGAACGTGAACAGTTTCACAGAATGGAGGTTCCAGAGGGCTCTTGCTCTTCCAGTTCTAATAGACAGACGGAGTCTTCAGGAAGGCACAGAGTAATGAAAGCCAACGCACGTTTCGGTGTTAGGCCCACAAGAGGCTACACCTTCATCAGGGCAAAGAGGATGGTAAGTGTGTGGGACACACAATGGAACCTGCAGTTCAGTCAAAAGATAATACAAAAGGACGGTAAGAGACTTAACATACGTCTACTATTAATCTCTGATTTGATACATTCTAATTAGGTACATTCCAGTTTAACGTCCATCAATACCATCAAACAAAGATAATGGACAAAAGGTCCAGCATGCTATGTTAGAGAAATCAGCGATATGTGTCAGTTATGCCAGGGTTCAAATGCAGATAAACAGATAATCGCAAAATACTTCAATTAAAATAAATAGAGCCGAGGTGTACCAAGAAAGAACTTCTCAGATAAGGTCAGTGTTAAAAACACAGAAGGACATAACCCGTGTTCGAGGAAGATAGGAATATCAAAAGGTGCAAAAGATAGTAAGAGGGATCCTAGTTTTTTGTCTTTTCCCTAAAGAGATACATATGTAAGCTATTCGTGCCCCAGGTTTTGCAGCTTGGCGTCTGGGTTGAATCTGTTTTGGTTTTCCCTAGCGCCTGCCAGTTCACCTATGAGTGTCCCCCTAATTACATATAACATTGACAGAACCCGCTATCTGGTCCAAGCTGTCTTTTATAGTTGTTACTTAGTTATCCTTGCAACATTTTTTCTTTATTGTTACTCGCTCTTTTTTTAGGAATTCATCGTTTCCTCTGTCTTGCTCCTCCGCTAAGCATACCCCATATAGACTGAGAAACTTACATTTGCCCTGGTGGGCTCATCACAGTTGATTCTGGATGTAATGCTGCCATAGATCTCATATACCCGGAGTTTATTGTCCACCTTATCTCCTGTGTAAGCCTTATTGTTTTTAAGAGTTACAACAAACAAATGATGGACGGAATGCTGACAATGCAGACATTCTCCCCCAGTCAGGAGATCTGGGTTAAATCCATCGTTCTTTTGCCCATTACGCCACCCCAGTTCAGACATGGCCATATGCAAATCAGTCTTGACCCTGTGCCTCATGGGAACAGACCAGCCTGAACTGCCAAGCCATGTCTACCCTGGACCGGAATCAAGCATCCTAGGACCGGTTTCTGGCTATCAGCCGTCATCAGCCAGGATAGCTTGACTCCAGTGGCGTAGTGAGCACGGGACCCACGTCTGGGCATACCCATCCCACTGAGGGCGAAAAGCGTTACAACAAACAAATGATGGACGGAATGCTGACAATGCAGACATTCTCCCCCAGTCAAGAGATCTGGGTTAAATCCATCGTTCTTTTGCCCACTACGCCACCCCAGTTCAGACATGGCCATATGCAAATCAGTCTTGACCCTGTGCCTCATGGGAACAGTCCAGCCCGAACTGCCAAGCCATGTCTTCCCTGGACCGGAATCAAGCATCCTAGGACCGGTTTCTGGCTATCAGCCGTCATCAGCCAGGATAGCTTGACTCCAGTGGCGTAGTGAGCACGGGACCCACGTCTGGGCATACCCATCCCACTTAGGGCGAAAAGCGTTACAACAAACAAATGATGGACGGAATGCTGACAATGCAGACATTCTCCCCCAGTCAAGAGATCTGGGTTAAATCCATCGTTCTTTTGCCCACTACGCCACCCCAGTTCAGACATGGCCATATGCAAATCAGTCTTGACCCTGTGCCTCATGGGAACAGTCCAGCCCGAACTGCCAAGCCATGTCTACCCTGGACCGGAATCAAGCATCCTAGGACCGGTTTCTGGCTATCAGCCGTCATCAGCCAGGATAGCTTGACTCCAGTGGCATAGTGAGCACGGGACCCACGTCTGGGCATACCCATCCCACTTAGGGCGAAAAGCGTTACAACAAACAAATGATGGACGGAATGCTGACAATGCAGACATTCTCCCCCAGACCCGTGCTCACTACGCCACTGGAGTCAAGCTATCCTGGCTGATGACGGCTGATAGCCAGAAACCGGTCCTAGGATGCTTGATTCCGGTCCAGTGAAGACATGGCTTGGCAGTTCGGGCTGGACTGTTCCCATGAGGCACAGGGTCAAGACTGATTTGCATATGGCCATGTCTAAACTGGGGTGGTGTAGTGGGCAAAAGAACGATGGATTTAACCCAGATCTCTTGACAGGGGGAGAATGTCTGCATTGTCAGCATTCCGTCCGTCAATTGTTTGTTGTAACGCTTTTCGCCCTAAGTGGGATGGGTATTCCCAGACGTGGGACCCGTGCTCACTACGCCACTGGAGTCAGGCTATCTTGGCTGATGACGGCTGATAGCCAGAAACCGGTCCTAGGATGCTTGATTCCGGTCCAGTGAAGACATGGCTTGGCAGTTCGGGCTGGACTGTTCCCATGAGGCACAGGGTCAAGACTGATTTGCATATGGCCATGTCTAAACTGGGGTGGTGTAGTAGGCAAAAGAACGATGGATTTAACCCAGATCTCTTGACTGGGGGAGAATGTCTGCATTGTCAGCATTCCGTCCATCAATTGTTTGTTGTAACGCTTTTCGCCCTAAGTCGGATGGGTATTCCCAGACGTGGGACCCGTGCTCACTACGCCACTGGAGTCAAGCTATCCTGGCTGATGACGGCTGATAGCCAGAAACCGGTCCTAGGATGCTTGATTCCGGTCCAGTGAAGACATGGCTTGGCAGTTCGGGCTGGACTGTTCCCATGAGGCACAGGGTCAAGACTGATTTGCATAAGGCCATGTCTAAACTGGGGTGGTGTAGTGGGCAAAAGAACGATGGATTTAACCCAGATCTCTTGACTGGGGGAGAATGTCTGCATTGTCAGCATTCTGTCCATCAATTGTTTGTTGTAACGCTTTTCGCCCTAAGTGGGATGGGTATTCCCAGACGTGGGACCCGTGCTCACTACGCCACTGGAGTCAAGCTATCCTGGCTGATGAGGGCTGATAGCCAGAAACCGGTCCTAGGATGCTTGATTCCGGTCCAGTGAAGACATGGCTTGGCAGTTCGGGCTGGACTGTTCCCATGAGGCACAGGGTCAAGACTGATTTGTATATGGCCATGTCTAAACTGGGGTGGTGTAGTGGGCAAAAGAACGATGGATTTAACCCAGATCTCTTGACTGGGGGAGAATGTCTGCATTGTCAGCATTCCGTCCATCAATTGTTTGTTGTAACGCTTTTCGCCCTAAGTGGGATGGGTATTCCCAGACGTGGGACCCGTGCTCACTACGCCACTGGAGTCAAGCTATCCTGGCTGATGACGGCTGATAGCCAGAAACCGGTCCTAGGATGCTTGATTCCGGTCCAGTGAAGACTTGGCTTGGCAGTTCGGGCTGGACTGTTCCCATGAGGCACAGGGTCAAGACTGATTTGCATATGGCCATGTCTAAACTGGGGTGGTGTAGTGGGCAAAAGAACGATGGATTTAACCCAGATCTCTTGACTGGGGGAGAATGTCTGCATTGTCAGCATTCCGTCCATCAATTGTTTGTTGTAACGCTTTTCGCCCTAAGTGGGATGGGTATTCCCAGACGTGGGACCCGTGCTCACTACGCCACTGGAGTCAAGCTATCCTGGCTGATGACGGCTGATAGCCAGAAACCGGTCCTAGGATGCTTGATTCCGGTCCAGTGAAGACATGGCTTGGCAGTTCGGGCTGGACTGTTCCCATGAGGCACAGGGTCAAGACTGATTTGCATATGGCCATGTCTAAACTGGGGTGGTGTAGTGGGCAAAAGAACAATGGATTTAACCCAGATCTCTTGACTGGGGGAGAATGTCTGCATTGTCAGCATTCCGTCCATCAATTGTTTGTTGTAACGCTTTTCGCCCTAAGTGGGATGGGTATTCCCAGACGTGGGACCCGTGCTCACTACGCCACTGGAGTCAAGCTATCCTGGCTGATGACGGCTGATGGCCAGAAACCGGTCCTAGGATGCTTGATTCCGGTCCAGTGAAGACATGGCTTGGCAGTTCGGGCTGGACTGTTCCCATGAGGCACAGGGTCAAGACTGATTTGCATATGGCCATGTCTAAACTGGGGTGGTGTAGTGGGCAAAAGAACAATGGATTTAACCCAGATCTCTTGACTGGGGGAGAATGTCTGCATTGTCAGCATTCCGTCCATCAATTGTTTGTTGTAACGCTTTTCGCCCTAAGTGGGATGGGTATTCCCAGACGTGGGACCCGTGCTCACTACGCCACTGGAGTCAAGCTATCCTGGCTGATGACGGCTGATAGCCAGAAACCGGTCCTAGGATGCTTGATTCCGGTCCAGTGAAGACATGGCTTGGCAGTTCGGGCTGGACTGTTCCCATGAGGCACAGGGTCAAGACTGATTTGCATATGGCCATGTCTAAACTGGGGTGGTGTAGTGGGCAAAAGAACGATGGATTTAACCCAGATCTCTTGACTGGGGGAGAATGTCTGCATTGTCAGCATTCCGTCCATCAATTGTTTGTTGTAACGCTTTTCGCCCTAAGTGGTATGGGTATTCCCAGACGTGGGACCCGTGCTCACTACGCCACTGGAGTCAAGCTATCCTGGCTGATGACGGCTGATAGCCAGAAACCGGTCCTAGGATGCTTGATTCCGGTCCAGTGAAGATATGGCTTGGCAGTTCGGGCTGGACTGTTCCCATGAGGCACAGGGTCAAGACTGATTTGCATATGGCCATGTCTAAACTGGGGTGGTGTAGTGGGCAAAAGAACGATGGATTTAACCCAGATCTCTTGACTGGGGGAGAATGTCTGCATTGTCAGCATTCCGTCCATCAATTGTTTGTTGTAACGCTTTTCGCCCTAAGTGGGATGGGTATTCCCAGACGTGGGACCCGTGCTCACTACGCCACTGGAGTCAAGCTATCCTGGCTGATGACGGCTGATAGCCAGAAACCGGTCCTAGGATGCTTGATTCCGGTCCAGTGAAGACATGGCTTGGCAGTTCGGGCTGGACTGTTCCCATGAGGCACAGGGTCAAGACTGATTTGCATATGGCCATGTCTAAACTGGGGTGGTGTAGTGGGCAAAAGAACGATGGATTTAACCCAGATCTCTTGACTGGGGGAGAATGTCTGCATTGTCAGCATTCCGTCCATCAATTGTTTGTTGTAACGCTTTTCGCCCTAAGTGGGATGGGTATTCCCAGACGTGGGACCCGTGCTCACTACGCCACTAGAGTCAAGCTATCCTGGCTGATGACGGCTGATAGCCAGAAACCGGTCCTAGGATGCTTGATTCCGGTCCAGTGAAGACATGGCTTGGCAGTTCGGGCTGGACTGTTCCCATGAGGCACAGGGTCAAGACTGATTTGCATATGGCCATGTCTAAACTGGGGTGGTGTAGTGGGCAAAAGAACGATGGATTTAACCCAGATCTCTTGACTGGGGGAGAATGTCTGCATTGTCAGCATTCCGTCCATCAATTGTTTGTGGTAACGCTTATTGTTTTTAAGAGCCACGTTGACCTTAAACCTAGGCTCACCTTGATTTATTTCTAAATCCCACTCCATTCTTGTACATCTCTCCATTACAGAATCGCTTATTCAAGCTCTCTTGAGCTCTGAATTACCTCCACCCTTCCTAAGGAGGGCCGCCATTAGTTATCGTTTTGAACTTAAGGTACTGATTTATTTTTTTTAAACAATTGCTGTTACCTATTCTTTATTGTTTTTCTCCTCCCCTTAACCCTGGGATCCCTCTTACTATCTTTTGCACCTTTTGATATTCCTATCTTCCTCGAACACGGGTTATGTCCTTCTGTGTTTTTAACACTGACCTTATCTGAGAAGTTCTTTCTTGGTGCACCTCGGCTCTATTTATTTTAATTGAAGTATTTTGCGATTATCTGTTTATCTGCATTTGAACCCTGGCCTAACTGACACGTATCGCTGATTTCTCTAACATAGCATGCTGGACCTTCTGTCCATTATCTTTGTTTGATGGTATTGATGGACGTTAAACTGGAATGTACCTAATTAGAATGTATCAAATCAGAGATTAATAGTAGACATATCTTAAGTCTCTTACCGTCCTTTTGTATTATCTTTTGACTGAACTGCAGGTTCCATTGTGTGTCCCACACACTTACCATCTTCTTTGCCCTGATGAAGGTGTAGCCCCTTGTGGGCCTAACACCGAAACGTGCGTTGGCTTTCATTACTCTGTGCCTTCCTGAAGACTCCGTCTGTCTATTAGAACTGGAAGAGCAAGAGCCCTCTGGAACCTCCATTCTGTGAAACTGTTCACGTTCTAATGTCAATGAATTTAAATCTATTCATAAAATGATTTGGTTTTGTGTAAATATGTTTATGTTGAACAAATGAGTATGCTGCGTGAATGAAAGTGTGTATGATTGTGTGTGACTTACACATATTTGTACCATGGAATTCATCTTTTTCTCCCTTGATTGAAAAGACTACTATCTTGAATCCCTATGTTTAAATAAACTGATTTTGAAAATTATTCCTCTCACGTCCCTCTGCCTTCCTGTGCCAGTTACGGCCTGTGGTTATTTATCCAATACTGACCCAGCGTTGGGCTATTATATATCCCTATGTTGTAGGCAGCTGGTATTTCTCTGTGATATTTTGACTTTATTTCCCCTGTTTCCTCTGCCTACCCATCTGATCTCCAGGGGTCCCCCTTCTATTGGATATTGTTGATTATTGACTTGTACTCTATCTTACAAACTCTATTGATTGAACTGTACTTTATGTATTATTGACGTGTGCTAAGGATTGTTTGTATGGCTTTTCGTACTAATTGTCAGGTTCCTCCGTTCAGATGTCCCCGGGGCTGTGTTGATGCTCTAGGGGGGCCCACCTCTGGATGACCCCAAGTCCGGCGTGTGTGAGTACACGGACTTTTGGGGTGATCGAGCGGGGGAAGGAAAGGATGGGGACGGCAGGGAGGGAGATCTGAAAAGCAAAAGAACACAAAACACTTATGAGACCCTGGTCTAAGTACACTGAAACACTTGCGTTATCTAGCATCAGCGTCTAGCCAACCTAAATGCCCCCTCACCTGTAAAGTAAAAGAAGGTACGTCATAGACATATATGGGAGAGCAAGAGGCAGTGACCAGTGGACTCAGGCAACTAGTACAAATACAAAAAGGGAGAACAGAGGTATAAAGCATCGCCTTAGCGCCAGCACAGGGAGCAGGACATTTCTGCAGAACCTTATGTTACATGTACCCACTTGCGTAACCTTTTGTTGTTCTAAGCCACTGGAGGTATCACCACCCTGTCTGGACGCTCTCTCGTATGTCTGTATAAAAAAAAATAGAAAAGAAACAATGATGAGGACTGGCGGTGGGGGCTTGTCTGATCGCCCGACCCACTATGCCAGCAATTCTCTAAGCACCACCGCTCATTCGTTACTGCACTCTTGAGGGCGTACGGTTTGTGATTCACACAATATTAGGTTCCCACAGGCTGCATCTAGTACCCATAGGAATAAGTTCCTTCGGTTCTCCCACACTCCACGAACTGGCTTGTTCGTATGCGGGTATTCACGGTCCGTGGACTTTGGTCAAAAAAAGGTTGTCACCGCTCCTCTGCATGAGACCCGCCGGTCTCTCCAACAGAGAGGCTGTTCAACAGCAAAATGTTCCGGGCGCTTCACCTCAACGAATGAAAGTACTTCGCCTCTTGGTTTAGCTCACTGCAGAGCCGAGAGAATAACTCGGTCACAGACACGCCTACCTCGGGGTTTGAATCTGGCGTTCCGCTTCCTCCTCTCTCGCTCGGGCTGGCTCCGTGTCTCGTCGCCGATCCTCCGCGCTTCCTGGTCGCTTCCGGAACTAGGAATTATCGGCTCCGACGGTCTCGACCTTTCCCCTCTTACGTCTTCGACGGGCGTGACGCGAGTCACGTGCTGCGTCTCTCGCAACGCCCGACGGGAGGTGTAGTCTGTTAGGGAAACGTACTCGGCCCTTCGAAAGTCCTGGCCGGCGGTGTGCTGTTCCGTGGGTCCTGACAGCACATCCCCCTTCCGAGGATCACCGACGGACGGCAGGTTTGTTAGGGTGCAACCTATGGAAGTGAGCTACGAGTCGGGGCGCGTGGACCGCCTCCGCGGGTTCCCATGAATCGTCCTCTGGCCCATACCCTTTCCAGGAGACCAAGTACTGCACCCTACCCCGTACCAGTTTGGCATCTAAGATGGCCTTGACCTCATATTCCTGATCCTGTTGGACTAGCACCGGAGCTGGCCTCCTGTTGGGTGGCGTTATGGCAGGTTTCAGAAGGGAAACGTGAAAAACCGGATGGATGCGAATATGTGCAGGTAGTCGCACCTTCACCGCCACAGGGTTCACATGCTTCAAGACCTGATAAGGTCCGATGAATCTAGGGTTGAATACGCTATGCCTTTTAAACCGGATGTTTCTGGTTGCCAGCCATACCCAATCACCCTTGTTGTATACGGGACCTGGTCTCCGATGTTTGTCGGCTTGTCCTTTGTATTGGACCTTTGCTTTCAGCAAATTCGCTCTCACCTGTGCAAGGGTCTTTCGCATTAACACTAGCCTTTCGCGCAATTCGGGGCGTCGTGTTTCGGTGTTAGGCATGAGTAATGGGGTGAATCTGGGATGGAACCCATAGGTACAGAAGAACGGGGTGTGTTTGGTGGACGAGTGTGTGGCGCTATTGTAGGCGATTTCAGCAGACCACAACCACTCCACCCACGCCTCCGTGGCCTGGTTTACGTAGCACCTCAGGTATTGCTTCAAAGACTGGTTCAGCCTCTCGGTTTGTCCATCCGTCTGGGGATGGAAGCTAGTTGACAGGGAAGAGGTAACTTGGAGTTTGGAACACCATGTTCTCCAGAAGCCAGAGGTAAATTGGGCTCCCCTATCAGACACGATGACTAGCGGAAGTCCATGAAGGCGGACCACATGGGTAAGCAGGAGTACGGCCAACTGTCCCGCGGTGGGAGCCTGTCTACAGGCTATGAAGTGGCCCATTTTCGTGTAGTAGTCTATCACCACCATGATGGCTGTCATTCCTTGATCCCGGGGGAGTCCCACGATGAAATCCACGGATATTCGTTCCCAGGGTCGTTGTGGAGTGGGCATCGGTTGTAACAATCCTGGAGGGGCTCTATGATCCGATTTCATCTGAGCACAAGTGGAACATTCTTGTACCCATTTCCGGATGTCTGGACGAATGGAGGGCCACCAAAAGTGCCGTAACATTCTTTCCAAGGTCTTTTGTTGTCCGGTATGACCCGCACATGGAAGGGCGTGGCACCACCCAAACGCCGTGGTCCTTAACGTCTTGGAGGGGACGAGTACCTGTCGTCCTTTCATGGGGAGGCCTTGATGTATCCTCCACTCCGGGTGAAATCTTAGCCAGGTTCTCCACTTCGCTGTTCTGATTCCGCGTCGAACGCTGTCTAAGAAGTCGTCTGTGGTCACGATCCCCACCACACGGCTGGGTTCTATTATCGTGGTTTCCGGACTCATCTCTTTGTGCGGAGGGGTCTCCTGTCTCGTGAGGGCGTCTGCTTTCCGGTTATTCACTCCTGGGCGAAAGGTCACGATAAAGTTGAATTCTGCGAAAAACAACGTCCATCGGAGTTGTCGCGGGGTCAGGTGTCGAGCTGCTCTTAAAAACTGGAGGTTGCGGTGATCGGTATACACTGTGATCTGATGCGACGCCCCCATCAGCCAATGCCTCCACTCCATAAAGGCGTCTTTGATCGGCAAAAGCTCCTTTTCAGCGATCGTATAATTTTGTTCCGCTGGGTTCAGTTTGCGGGACATGAAGGCTATGGGGTGGAGATAACCAGTTGTTTCGTGTCGCTGTGACAGCACCGCTCCCACGGCTATTTCCGAAGCATCTGCTTCGACAAAAAAGGGCAACTCAGGTTTCGCATGGACTAGGACCGGAGCAGACGTGAATGCTTCCTTTAGGCGATCGAATGCCTCTTGGGTTTCCGATGTCCAGATGAATGGAACCTTCACTCTGGTCAATCTGGTGAGGGGTGCGACGGTATCTGAGAAGTTCTGGATGAATCTCCGATAGAAGTTCGCAAACCCCAGTAGACTTTGAATGTCTTTCACCGTGTGGGGACGGGGCCATTCAACAACCGCCTTCACCTTCCTCTCCGCCATGATTTGACCCGAGGGGGTAAGCATCACCCCGAGGAACTCCACAGTGGTAACGTGAAACTCACATTTGGTGAGTTTACAGAACAATAGGTTTTGTTGTAACGCCTGCAACACCTGTCGCACATGGGAGATGTGTTCTTCTTCCGTAATGGAGTACACGAGAATGTCGTCGATATAAACGACTGCGAACACATCCAGGAATTCTCGCAACACCTCATTGAGGAAAAATTGAAAAGCGGCAGGCGCGTTACAGAGCCCAAAGGGCATCACCAAATACTCAAAGAGTCCGTACCGCGTCTTGAATGCCGTCTTCCATTCATCCCCTTCGCGCATTCGTACGAGGTGATACGCTCCTCGTAGGTCCAGTTTTGTATAAATGTTCGCAGCTCTCACCTGCTCTAGGAGCACGGGAATCAACGGCAGGGGATAGCGATTTTTTACCGTGATAGCGTTTAACGCGCGAAAGTCAATGCAGCACCTCAATTCCCCGTTGGCTTTTGGAATAAAAAACAGTGGAGAGGCTGCAGGTGACCGTGAAGGACGAATAAACCCTAATCCCAGATACTTGTCTAAGTATGTGCGTAGGTGCTGATTTTCTGGTATGGTCAGAGCGTAGATCCTCCCACAGGGTATCACAGCTCCAGGGATCAAATCGATGCGACAATCGAATTCTCGATGTGGAGGGAGCTCTTCCGCCTTCTTATCGCTAAATACCTCCTTGAAGGAGAGGTACCAGTCTGGTAACGCCACTTCTTTTTCCGCAGCAGTAGCTACCCCATGCCAGGTGGCAAGCGCTGTCGCTGGTTGGACGTGATCCAAGTTGCAATGCGTCTGGCAATATGCCGACCGTAACTGTAATGTCTTAGTAGCCCAGTGAATGATGGGTTCATGTTTTTGCAACCACGGGAGTCCCAGTATGATTCCGTAGTGAGGGGCTTGGATGATATTAAACGAAACCCATTCCCGATGGTACCCTTCATACGTCATTTCGTACTCCGGAGTGTGGTGTTGTATGGGGCCTGACTCCAGCTCCTTGCCATCCACTGCGTAAACCTTTTCTGGGGAGGTTTTGAGGAGAAATTGTACTCCTAGTCGTGCTGCCTCCCTTTTGTCCATGAAACATCCAGTAGCACCGGAATCCACCATGGCTCGGACAGGGTGTTGCACCTGATTGATGTCTATGTGCAGCGTGATGAAAAAATGTTCTTTTTCCCGGAAGAGTGAATAATCCACCGAAGGGATGGTATTTGTCCCTGAGAACTTCCCTTCTCTGGTTCTCAGGTGCGGCAGTTTTCCTCCCCTTTGTCAGTTGCTACCGTTGCCATCTGCCCGACACGATTCCGACCATATGCAGGTTTCACTGGGCATTCCCGTATGTAATGGCCTTTCTTGCCGCAATACAAACATAAACCTTGTTTGCGCCGATGTTCTCTTTCGCTCAGTGTTAAAGACGCCCTTACAGTTCCTATTTCCATAGGTTCCGGTTTGGTGAAGGTTTTCTCTGGGGGCCCTGTTCGCTCGCTCCATGGGTTTGTCCTCTCTTTTCGTGAATGCTCACCTTTACGTTCTCTCAACCGATGGTCCAACCTGAGGGTCAATTCGATGAGGGCAGCACACGTACTTGGTTGAGGCTCTATTTGGGCCAAGACGTCCTTCATTTTGTCGGTAAGGCCGTGGTAGAATACGACCGATTGTTTGGCTTCTGGCCAATCGGTTTCGGCTATCAATCGTCGGAAGTTGTTGAGGTAGCTTACCAAATCCAACGATCCTTGTCGCAACTCCAGGAGATCCTTATCCGCAGAGAACGTTTCGGCCCTTCGATCAAAGGTTTTCTCGAATGCAGTTCTGAACGTATCCCAATCATATAGTAGAGGGTCGTCATTTCTCACGATCGGGACTGCCCACTGGGCGGCTTCGCCCCCTAGATACGATATTAGAAACGCGACTCGGGCTTGGTTAGTCGCGAACATCTTGGGCTTGCAGGTGAAATGAAGCAATACCTGGGTCATAAAAACCTGGACCTTTTTTCTATCCCCGTGGAACCTCTCTGGGGGGGCCAAGGGGACCGAGACCGGGACTTCCACCACCACAGATGTAGGCGTGGAGGGACCACCCACACTAAACGGGTTACGCTGCATGGAATCTACGCGGGAATGCAAAGACGCGGTTTCTTGCCTTGAAGCTGCTAGCTCCGTCTGCATCAGGGCTAGGGCTGCCATGACGTCGTCTAAGGTAGTCATTGTAGCCGTCAACACAACCGGGAGGATAAGAGAATTCTTGGGCCGATAATTCTGTCAGGTTCCTCCGTTCAGATGTCCCCGGGGCTGTGTTGATGCTCTAGGGGGGCCCACCTCTGGATGACCCCAAGTCCGGCGTGTGTGAGTACACGGACTTTTGGGGTGATCGAGCGGGGGAAGGAAAGGATGGGGACGGCAGGGAGGGAGATCTGAAAAGCAAAAGAACACAAAACACTTATGAGACCCTGGTCTAAGTACACTGAAACACTTGCGTTATCTAGCATCAGCGTCTAGCCAACCTAAATGCCCCCTCACCTGTAAAGTAAAAGAAGGTACGTCATAGACATATATGGGAGAGCAAGAGGCAGTGACCAGTGGACTCAGGCAACTAGTACAAATACAAAAAGGGAGAACAGAGGTATAAAGCATCGCCTTAGCGCCAGCACAGGGAGCAGGACATTTCTGCAGAACCTTATGTTACATGTACCCACTTGCGTAACCTTTTGTTGTTCTAAGCCACTGGAGGTATCACCACCCTGTCTGGACGCTCTCTCGTATGTCTGTATAAAAAAAAATAGAAAAGAAACAATGATGAGGACTGGCGGTGGGGGCTTGTCTGATCGCCCGACCCACTATGCCAGCAATTCTCTAAGCACCACCGCTCATTCGTTACTGCACTCTTGAGGGCGTACGGTTTGTGATTCACACAATATTAGGTTCCCACAGGCTGCATCTAGTACCCATAGGAATAAGTTCCTTCGGTTCTCCCACACTCCACGAACTGGCTTGTTCGTATGCGGGTATTCACGGTCCGTGGACTTTGGTCAAAAAAAGGTTGTCACCGCTCCTCTGCATGAGACCCGCCGGTCTCTCCAACAGAGGGGCTGTTCAACAGCAAAATGTTCCGGGCGCTTCACCTCAACGAATGAAAGTACTTCGCCTCTTGGTTTAGCTCACTGCAGAGCCGAGAGAATAACTCGGTCACAGACACGCCTACCTCGGGGTTTGAATCTGGCGTTCCGCTTCCTCCTCTCTCGCTCGGGCTGGCTCCGTGTCTCGTCGCCGATCCTCCGCGCTTCCTGGTCGCTTCCGGAACTAGGAATTATCGGCTCCGACGGTCTCGACCTTTCCCCTCTTACGTCTTCGACGGGCGTGACGCGAGTCACGTGCTGCGTCTCTTGCAACGCCCGACGGGAGGTGTAGTCTGTTAGGGAAACGTACTCGGCCCTTCGAAAGTCCTGGCCGGCGGTGTGCTGTTCCGTGGGTCCTGACACTAATATCTTCTTTAAACACATTTTGGGGAAGAGTGAAAGTTCCTACTTATTGCCAACTTATTGCCTAGTAAGTAGCTTCAAATGAGAATCCTGCAGCAATATTAGCTAGTGGGAAGCTGTATCTTGTCTATCACCCTTCCTGAAGATGGGTAGTGTCAAGGTCTTAGAATCGCAATATATGCAATAATAAGGAATGCAAAGGTACACGATTCCAATTGAACAAATTGCAAGGACAAAAGCCTCCCCAAAAATTGTGCAGCTGTGTCATTCCTGTTGTTTTCTTTTTTCCTGAAAGCTTGACTGACTGTCTTTTTTTTTAGGCAACAATTTGTTGGGCCACTGATCCAGACAGACACCACAAACCTGAAAAAAGTGCTTTTTAGCAGCCCTCTTTTGGTGTATGCGGAGATGGAGACCCTTTGTTCATGTACCCAATTGGTAATCTCCTAGTGGCTAGCCTCTTTTAAAATCCTGTGCACAAGCCCTGGAAATTGACAACATGTTCATATTAGCTGGGATGCATAAATGAACCTTGGGAGGTATCTACTAGCATCCCATGTAAATTAAGCTCAGAGGCTTGTGATAGAAGGGGTCACCTTTGGATTTATCTTGAACATTATGAGCATAAATTAAACAAAAATGGACATTGTTGCAGAAAAATCTTTCTAGAAGGGTTGAGGGTTCGGAAAGAAATACAATAAAGTAAATGGCCCATGGAGAGCCTGCAGTTGCATTATGTGATGTCAGGAGGTTGTAGTGCTGAAACAATTTTTGGGGTTAGGGTGCTACCATTAAAGTTATATAACTGAAGTCCTATGGATTGTGAAAAATTCAGCCTCACACAAAGAACAAGTATATCAAAGCAAATGAGTCACACTCATTCAGCAGGAGAGTGGGTAGGGTGTGGCATATAGCCAGTGGTGCATTTTGGAGCATACTGCCACAAATATATTACTAAACAATAGTGTGATGGTGCATTGTCATTTACAAAAAGAACGTTTTCCATTGAAATGGCCACAAAATTTGCACCATCATGCAGTTTTTCTGATGAAACTATTTAGTGTACTAAAAGTGTGCGAAAACCAAGTTTCAGCTAACATTTATCATTTGCATCTCATCAAGTAAAGTGTATTGATTTGCTTTGATCCTACTAAAATATCTTTTCCACAACACCTAAGAATTGCAAATAAAGTTCTTCCTGGGTGCTTCCCTAACTGCTAATATGTTTTGAAATATTTGTACTCATCATTTACAGGTATTGAAATGATGTGTGTTATAATAAATAGTAAAACTGACGCCCTACTCAGTGGTATAATGAAAAATATTGGGATCCCCTGCAGAAGGTGAAGATTGGTCTATGAGTCTCCCATATTTCACAAATATTCATTGGCCTTGGGTGAAATGGTGCCCCTCTGAAGGGTTTTGAAGCCCCTAAAGGGATGGGGTCACCCTGCCTCACTGAGACAGCATGGGCCTTTGCTACGTCCCTGATCCTACAGTCTTTCTTTTCTCACTTCCTTTGTCCCAGCAAGATTGTCAGATAGTTTGCTTTACAACATGCTCTAACTTTGTAGTAGAAAAGGAAAGTAAACACCAATAAACTTCAGCGCCTGGATACCCTCATTGGCCTCTGTCTTTGAATGCAACGTCAGCATGTTTATTTTGGAGGTGCTGCAGCACCCCCCACACCAATACTTCCAGCGCCTAAGGGTGGCAGACAAGAGAGACCGTAGAGGATTGGGTTGTACAACATTTCACCACTGTTTCACCGTCTCAATATGAATTGTGGCATGGATTGATCTAAAGCCTCTCAGCTAAACTACTAAATGTGTTGACAGAGTTCGGAAGCTCCTTGGTATTTGGTAACCATGACTGCAATGAGTTGTTTGTTTTTCTTTCTTATGAAAATCAATTTTTAAAAAGTTTTTGCAATACCTGATTGGACAAGATGACACCTCTGTATTTAGAGTGATCATTGTGAGCATAACTTCATGATTACTATTGATCTGTCATGTGTGCCACCCATAGCTATTTACAAACATTTAGGTTTGTAGCACTGAGGAGTGCAGGATGGGAATGGATGCTGCCCAGAGAGGATAGACTCTCCCGTTTTCTTCCTCTGCTGTTTTTGTTCCTAAGTTTGTCTGTAGAGAAAACACACATTTTCCCACCAGGGTATCACTTGGCAAAGAGTACTTGATCATCAGCACATACGCAGTGAACATTGCTTTGCTTTCTGGGTATTCTCTGAAGATAAAAACTGTGCCCTACTCTGATTGGCATCACCCTTTGAAACTGAAGGATACACTGACTCTGACTGACATTGTGTGTTTTGAACAAGTGCCTGAACTCGGCCATAGAAGCTAGAACATCCACACAGCTTGGCAAACACCAGTACCTTTAAGACGTGGATCTGGGTGAACCATGCTGCTATTGGAGTTTCCCGAATGTGGAGCTGTGTGCTGCCCATTTCTTTCTAACTATTAACACACATCCTGGTGATGCTCTATGGGCCTGCCTTACTGATGATATTTTCTGTGTATTAGCCCCCAGTCAGCCTAAGAAATTCAGAGATGCTGACTCAGTGCTTTGAATCCCTCTCTACCCCTCAAGAACTCAACTGGGATCAGCCCCAATCTACCCCAGTCCACTTCAATCTACCCCACTCCCATCTACTCCACTCGATCTACCCCACTCTACTCAATCATAACCCAATCAACTTCACCCCAGTCCACTCTACCCCAATCTACTACACTCCATTCAAATCTACCTCATTCCGCTCCTATTGTGGAGAAGTGTGGCTCAATGGTTAGAGCAGCAGACCCTGATGCAGAGGTCCGGCCCGAGACCAGGGTTCAATTCCCGCTTCGGCGGGTCTTGGACTTAATTTCCTCGGACCTGATATTTCTCGCCTCGGTGCCTATTCTAATCATGGGTCCCACTCTGCAACTCTGGGCAATAGCTTGCTTAATCTCCACAACGGCCCCAACAGCACAGGGGATTCCTGGCTGCACCTTGGGGGTGCCCAGGAGTGGACACTTCACAGGGAAAGCCAGGATGGGTTCCTCTGCGGTATAAGAACAGCGCCGGGACACCTCCGTTGGTAGGTAGCTGTGCGCTTTACAAATGCCAGATTATTATCATTATTATCTACCCCTCACTCCACTCCAATCTACCCCACTCAATCTACCCCAATGTACCCCACGCCACTCCAATCTCCACTCCACTACAATCTATCCCACTACACCCCACTCCACCCTACCCCACTTCAATCTACCTTAGTTGACCCCCCAATTTACCACAATCTACCCTATTCCATTCCACTCCAACCTACCCCATCCCACTCCACTCCAGTCCAGTCTCCACTCCAATCTATCCTACTCCACTCCAATCTAACCCACTATGCTTCAATTGACCCCACTCCAGTCCACCCCACTGCAATCTACCACAATCTATACCACTCCGTTCTACCACAATCTACACCACTCCAATCCACCCATTCTACCCCACTCCACTCCAACTTGCCCCACTCCAATTTACCACACTCCATGCAAATCTACCCCACTCCACTCCAGTCTAAGCCACTCCACCCAAATCCACCCCACTCCAATCTACTCCACCCACTCCACCCAAATCTACCCTACCCCAATTTTGCCCAACCCAATCTACCCCACTCTAACACAATCTACTCCTATCTACCCCAGTCTACTCATCTCCATCCCACTCCCCTCTACCTTACCCATCCCAATATACCCCACCTCATTTTATCCTACTCCATTCTACCCCACTCCAATCTGTCCCAATCAACCCCACTCCACTCTAATCTACCCCACTCCGATCTGGTCTACCCTAATCCATCCCACTCCACTCTCCACTCTATCCAACTCCAATCCAATCTATCCCACTTTGCACAATTACCCCACTCCAATCTGCCACAATCTACCCTACTCCGTTCTCCAATCCACTCTAATCTATGCATCACCACTCCACTCCAATATACCCCACTCCACTCCACTCCACCCCTATCTACCCTACTTAACTCTATTGCACACCAATCCACCCGATCTACCACACTCCACTCCAATCTATCCTTTTCCAGTCTATCCAATCTACTGGTTCCACTACAATCCACCCCACTCCACTCTACCTCAATCAACCACACACCACTTTACCCCACTCTACCTCACTCCACTTTACCCCACTCTACCTCACTCCACTTTACCCCACTCTACCTCACTCCACTTTATCCCACTCTACCTCACTCCACTTCACTCCAATCTTCCACACTCCACTTCACTCCAATAGAACCCACTCCACCCCATTTCACCCACTCCAATCTACCCCACTCTACTCCAATCTACCCCACTCCACTCTACCCTACCTCACTCCAATCTGCCCCATTCCAATCTACCCCATCCCATTCCATCCAACCCCACTCCTAACAACCCAACTCCAAACTACCCAACTCCAAGCTATCCTTCTCTAATCTATCCTGTTCCCTTGGAAACAGGGCCCTTTTTAATACTCTATTATTTATATGACGTTTTTCCTCAACACTCACTTGATCCTCTGATGGATCATGTTTTGTGTCAATGAGGGGTTGGATATAAGAGATCTAATATTCAGATATCGAATGAGGATCAGGAATTGGATAACCGATTCACAAGCTAATAATTAAATTCATGTATATGACTCTCAAAACTAGACTATACAAGTAAAGGATTATTACTGCTAGTCCGAACATTCTGAAAGAAGTTAGCTGGATCAAAATCATGCAAACCAATAATTCAGCTAGGGCCATACTAAACAATAACATTAGTACCTGCTGCTCGGTAATTTCTCTAAGCTGGTGTTTCTTTGGCTTTAATAAATACATTTAGAATGCACAATCAACTTCAAAGAGACAAGTCATGATAAACCTGTAACGCCCTGAACGTCTCAGGATCGTTTAACAGACACGATAATGAGAACGCAACCACTTGTGAAGGTTAAAGTCACTGGAATCCTCCAGGCTAAGTACGTTACCAGCCCACAGCACGGATGGTCCTAACCGTCCTCTGCATATACGCCGATCCCGGCGTATGCCAACAGAGGGCAGAAATGAAATGGCCGACAATGCCAATCGGTAGGCTGTGAGGGGCACGAAGAGTGTTGGGGAGAATCGAGGAGTCAGGGAAACACCCAGCCGGGGTCTCTACCTGAAGGGAGCAGCCGCTCAACCTCTTCCTCAGACTGCACCGGGACGCGGAGTCACCTCCTGGTGATGCGTCACCGATACCCCAATCACAAGCAAAGAAGACTGAACCGAGAGCAGCCGCTCGATCGATCCTGTGGACTTCCGAGTCTGTAACGCGGCAAACACCTCCTGGTGTGCGTTACAGCTGGCAGTCCCTGTATCTCTGGTCGGGCTGGGAGTTACGACTCCAACCAGCAAAAGCGCCACTGCGCTTTGACTCAGCCGAGTCAAAAAGCGAAGCTCAATGGTTATCCGGTAGAGCTTCCGGGTCCTTCACAGGTGACGATGGGGCAAGACACGGCCCAGGGAGTAACGACTCGACCTACCTCCGTTCTTGCCTTACTGGAGCACCACTCCGGAACACTGCTCTTCACTAAGCAGGTACGTCGGTTGTAAACACAATATCCAACAGCGTTGTACCTCCCGGTCCCTCCCTTTATAGGGCGTTGTTTTCCTTGAGTTATGTAACAGCTCTCCTGTTTACATAAGGGCGTGTTTTCCTTGAGTTATGTAACAGCTCTCCTGTTTATATAAGGGCGTGTTTTCCTTGAGTTGTGTAACAGCTCTCCTGTTTACATAAGGGCGTGTTTTCCTTGAGTTATGTAACAGCTCTCCTGTTTTACATAAGGGCGTATTTTCCTTGAATTATGTAACAGCTCTCCTGTTTACATAACCTCTCAACCGCTAAGCATCCTGGGAGATGTAGTCCGTTTTCGCTGGTTACTGTTTTCCTCCCCTCGCATGACAGGAATTCTTGACAGTACATCCTCCCTCTCAGCGGCTCCCCACGGGTCCAGCGCTGGCAGGAAAACGCCGATGGAACAAGGAGACCAAGCGCGGAGCATGAACCCCTTCAGCCGGTTCCCATGACTGCTCCTCCGGGCCATAGCCTTTCCACGCAACCAGGTACCACAGCTTCCCCCTGCGCCATTGGGACGCCCGCATGCCCGACACTTCATACTCCACCTCCGACTCCACGCATACCGGCCTAGGTGTCCCCGACGGCTTGGAGGGTGCTGGTTTGAGCAATGA
The DNA here is from genome assembly GCF_964204655.1 of Triturus cristatus. Classification (NCBI taxonomy): domain Eukaryota; kingdom Metazoa; phylum Chordata; class Amphibia; order Caudata; family Salamandridae; genus Triturus; species Triturus cristatus. The sequence continues at coordinate 707,555,711 of NC_140594.1, read as the reverse complement.
TACATGAAAGACAGGGTGTATCCGCAATGACTGGGGCAAGCACACCTTCACGTTCACGGGACCCATACACTTGGTAATTCGATAGGGGCCCATGTACTTGGGATGGAACACACTGTTCTTTCGAAACCTCATGTTTCTTGTGGATATCCAGACGTAGTCTCCAGTGCGGTACAGTGGCCCGGGCCTTCTCTTCCTGTCTGCCGCAGCCTTGTATCTTCTCTTGGCCTCTATTAGGACAGCCCTTGAGCGCGTCAACGTGTCTTTTATGTGTGCCACCCTGTCCGCTGTGGCGGGAATCCTGTCCTCTCTGAACGGATGTAGAAATGGCAAGAACCTGGGATGTTGGCCATAGTTGCTATAGAACGGAGATGACTGTGTGGAGCTGTGAGTGGCGTTGTCATAGGCGATCTCTGCAACCCATAGCAAGTCGACCCATTCTTCCCTGCCCTGGTCCACAAAACATCGCAGATACTGTTTGAGCGTTTGGTTCAGGCGCTCGGTTTGGCCGTCCGTTTGAGGGTGGTAGCTGGTGGACAGGGCGGTCTTAACATGCAGCGCAGTGCACCAAGTCTTCCAGAAGTGCGCAGTAAACTGCGACCCCCGGTCCGACACGATCACCCCAGGTAATCCATGCAGTCGTTCCACATTCTTTAGGAGTAGTGACGCCAATTCCCCGGCCGTAGGGACTCTCTTGCAGGGGATGAAGTGCCCCATTTTCGTCAAGTAATCCACCACCACCAGTATTGCCGTCATCCCCTGATCTACCGGTAGGCCCACCACGAAGTCCAGTGATATGCTATTCCATGGTCTATCCGGGGTCGGAAGTGGATGTAAGAGCCCTTGGGTTCGGCCATGGTCGGCCTTCATGGTAGCACACGTAGGACACTCCTGTCCCCACCTCCTGACATCCACTCTCATGGTTGGCCACCAGAAATGCCGTCCCATGCTAGCCACCGTTTTTTCAAAGCCCAAATGACCTGCGCATGGAGAGTCATGGCACCAGATGAATGCTTGTTTCCTTAGCCTAGGCGTGGGTATCAATAGGCACCTGCCCTTCAGGGGTATCCCGTCCTTCAGCTGCCATTCTCTGTGACTGAGGAGCCACCTCCGCCATGCGAATGACCTGATCCCTCTCTTTATTCCCCTCAGGAAAGTATCCGGTTGGATAACCCCCAATACCATCCTCGGGGAAATGATGGAATGCTCGGTCGCAGGCAATGGTTCCTTAACTGCAGATTGACGGGACAGGGCGTCCGCCTTCCGGTTTTCCGTCCCCGGCCGATATGTGATGCGGAAGTTGAACCCCGCAAAGAAGATCATCCACCGCAGCTGTCTGGGAGAAAGGTGTCTTGTGGCCGTCATGAACTGTAGGTTCCGATGGTCCGTGTACACCGATACCACATGTCTTGCCCCCATCAACCAATGCCTCCATTCGGTGAAGGCGTCCTTGATTGCGAGAAGCTCCTTCTCCGCAATATGGTAGTTGCGTTTGGCGTCGTTGAGTTTGCGGGACATGTACGCAACGGGATGAAACACCCCTGTGTCGTGGTTGCGTTGGGACAAGATAGCCCCCAGCGCCACATCCGATGCGTCCGCTTCCACCACGTAGGGGAGATCCGGATCGGGGTGAGCCAACACCGGTGCCTTACCAAAGGCGCTTTTCAGCACCTCAAAGGCTTTGTTCGCTTCAGGGGACCAGACAAACTCCTTGGACTTCCTCAGTAGCTGTGTGATTGGGGCCACCAATCCTGAAAATCCATCTATAAACCGCCTGTAAAAGTTGGCGAAGCCAATGAAACTTTGGACGTCCTTCACGCTTTGGGGCACCGGCCATTCTTTCACCGCCTTGATCTTTCGTTCTGCCATCTCCTGTCCCTCTGGACTCAGCATCACTCCGAGGAATTCCACGGATGTGACGTGGAAGTCACACTTGCTGAGTTTACAAAACAGCATGTTTTCCCTCAGCTTTTGGAGCACAGCTTTGACGTGGTGTACGTGCTCCTCCACACTGGACGAATAGATGAGGATGTCGTCGATATATACGACCACGTAGATATCCAACTCCTCTCTGAATACCTCATTCAAAAAGTACTGAAAGGCTGCCGGGGCGTTGCACAGACCGAACGGCATGACGAGGTACTCAAAAAGGCCGAACCTGGTCTTAAAGGCGGTCTTCCACTCGTCTCCGTCCCTCATGCGCACCAGATGGTATGCCCCTTTCAAATCCAACTTGGTGTAGATACGAGCTTTCTTGACCTGTTCCAGGAGTACACTGATGAGAGGCAAGGGGTACCGATTCTTTACGGTTATCGCATTCAATGCCCTAAAGTCCACACAGGCTCTCAGCTCCCCATTAGCCTTCGGGATGAAGAAGAGTGGCGAGGCGGCCGGAGACTTGGACGGGCGGATGAATCCTAGCTTGAGGAGTTTATCCAGGTACCCCCGGAGATGCACGTTTTCAGGCTCCGTCAGGGCATACAGCCTGCCGCTGGGAACGCTGGCCCCTGGCACCAGGTCGATCTGGCAGTCAAACTGTCTATGTGGTGGTAGCACTTCCGCCTTCACCTCATCAAATACATCCTCAAAACTGTGATAAGCCTGGGGGAGAGCCACATCTTTTTCTGCCGCTGTAGCCACCGTCTGACTCCCGCTCTCATCTGCGTCAAGGGATTCCGTTCCTATTCCACAATGCAGGATGCAATACGGTGACGTCAGTTCGATGCGATGTGTTGGCCAATCCACAGAGGGGTTGTGTTTCTGTAGCCACGGCAATCCCAATATGACGCCATATTGGGGCGCTCGGATGATGTTAAAATCGATTTGTTCCAAATGGTTCCTCCCACATCTCATCGGAAGGACCCCCGTGTGCTGCCCGATGGGCCCCGTCGCCAATCGCCTTCCGTCTACAGCATAGACGTCTTCGGGTACAGCTTTGGGAAGAAGCACTAGCCCTAGCCTGCATGCCTCGTTGTGGTCCATAAACATGCCAGTGGCCCCTGAATCCACCATGGCCACAACGGGTATCCACTGGTCATGCACTCCCACGTGCACCGTGAGAAACAGGTGTCGTTGTCCCTTAGTGACCGAGTTGGAAAGTGAAGGGATGGATGAGTGACTCCGAGATGCCCCTTCTTTGGTCTGGGAGTCCTCTAGTTTTCCGCCGGTACGTCCACCACGGCTGTTACCGACCGGTTGGCCCGATAACGTGACGTCTTCGGTTTGGCAGGGCATTCACGTACGTAGTGGCCTTTTTTGCCACAATATAGGCACAATCCTTGTTTACGGCGTGACTCTTTCTCCGTGGCTGTGAGGCTCGCTCGTATTGCGCCGATGTCCATGGTTTCTCCCTTGGATGCGGTGGAAGTTTCAGGACTTCCCACTGTCACATAGGATGGAAGGGATTTTCCTTTTCTCCCATTATCCCCCTTTCTTTCACTTAGCCTATGTTCCAGCCGTAATACCAGGTTGATAAGGCCCTCACATGTCTTGGGTTGTGGGTCAATATGAGCCACGGCGTCCTTGAGCTCATCGCACAGCCCGTGATGGAAGAGCGCCGTCTGTTTAGCAACAGGCCACTTGGTTTCCGCAACCAGCCTTCGGAACGCGTTGAGATACTGCACCAGGTTGTTGGATCCCTGTCTCAACTCAAGCATTTCACGGTCCGCCGTGTTCGAGTCAGCCCTTCTGTCGAAGACCTTCAGGAATTCCTCGCGAAAAGCACCCCAATCACATAAGATGGGGTCGTCCCTGCTCACCAGAGGTACGGCCCATTGTGCCGCGTTTCCAGCCAAATAGGATATAAGGAAAGCCACACGAGCCTGGCTCGTGGGGAACGCCCTTGGTTTGCACGATAGATGTAGCGCCACTTGTGTGAGGAATACCTGCACTGTGTTAGGATCCCCACTGTACCTCTCTGGTGTTGCCAAGGGGACGGCTACCGGCATTTCCACTACAACCGCAGGGGTCTGGTTCGTGAGGGAGGTGCTGGGCGTGAGCGGGTCCAATTGGATAGCATCCAGTCTGGCTTTTACATCGGCTGTTTCTTGCCTGGAGGCAGCCAATTCAATTTGCACGGTCGCTAAAGCAGCCAGCACATCATCAAGTGTTGTCATGTCTGTTATCGACCGGGAGACAGTTAGTGTTATTAAGGTCGGATATTTTGTAACGCCCTGAACGTCTCAGGATCGTTTAACAGACACGATAATGAGAACGCAACCACTTGTGAAGGTTTAGTTATTTTAATGAAGGCAAAAATAATACAAGGAATAAACAAAGGTTATAGTCACTGGAATCCTCCAGGCTAAGTACGTTACCAGCCCACAGCACGGATGGTCCTAACCGTCCTCTGCATATACGCCGATCCCGGCGTATGCCAACAGAGGGCAGAAATGAAATGGCCGACAATGCCAATCGCTAGGCTGTGAGGGGCACGAAGAGTGTTGGGGAGAATCGAGGAGCCAGGGAAACACCCAGCCGGGGTCTCTACCTGAAGGGAGCAGCCGCTCAACCTCTTCCTCAGACTGCACCGGGACGCGGAGTCACCTCCTGGTGATGCGTCACCGATACCCCAATCACAAGCAAAGAAGACTGAACCGAGAGCAGCCGCTCGATCGATCCTGTGGACTTCCGAGTCTGTAACGCGGCAAACACCTCCTGGTGTGCGTTACAGCTGGCAGTCCCTGTATCTCTGGTCGGGCTGGGAGTTACGACTCCAACCAGCAAAAGCGCCACTGCGCTTTGACTCAGCCGAGTCAAAAAGCGAAGCTCAATGGTTATCCGGTAGAGCTTCCGGGTCCTTCACAGGTGACGATGGGGCAAGACACGGCCCAGGGAGTAACGACTCGACCTACCTCCGTTCTTGCCTTACTGGAGCACCACTCCGGAACACTGCTCTTCACTAAGCAGGTACGTCGGTTGTAAACACAATATCCGACAGCGTTGTACCTCCCGGTTCCTCCCTTTATAGGGCGTTGTTTTCCTTGAGTTATGTAACAGCTCTCCTGTTTACATAAGGGCGTGTTTTCCTTGAGTTATGTAACAGCTCTCCTGTTTATATAAGGGCGTGTTTTCCTTGAGTTATGTAACAGCTCTCCTGTTTACATAAGGGCGTGTTTTCCTTGAGTTATGTAACAGCTCTCCTGTTTTACATAAGGGCGTGTTTTCCTTGAGTTATGTAACAGCTCTCCTGTTTACATAACCTCTCAACCGCTAAGCATCCTGGGAGATGTAGTCCGTTTTCGCTGGTTACCGTTTTCCTCCCCTCGCATGACAGGAATTCTTGACAAAACCATAGACTCAGGTTTCTCGATAAAGTTTAGTTTATCAAAATTTCAAATAAAAGTCATCATATTATTAGTAAATATTTCTTGCCTAAAGATTATAGGATAGTCTAGTTAGTTTTGGTTTGCTATAAGTGACAAAGTCTTCAGGAAAGTTCAGCCAGAATATGAGCCATGATAGCTCATAGGCAGTGTCCCATCGAGAAGGAGTCCAAGTATGGCCCACACAGTGTATGCGTCAGTCAATGGGAAGGAGCGAGCAGAGTCCGCAAAGGAATGGGCATGAACAAAAAGAGTTCTCAACTGAAAAATGCAGGAAATCAAAGCAGTGTCTCCAAAACAGAAGAAAGCAGCAGTAGCCTTTATCCTTCAAATCAATGTAGTCCTCTAGCTCCGGGGCGACACTTCCTTGGTCACCTATCATGTCAGACCACTCAGTCCATTGGCCATTTCATATAGGATGATTGTCATGAGGCATAAAGGAAGAAACATAATAGAAAGAGGTGGTACTAATCATGTAATTTGTAGGGCATCAGGTATACCTAAACCTCCAAACAATGATCCTTTAGCAGCAGGCACATGAAGGAGTTGAAGAGGACAGTTTCCCATAGCAAATGTTCCCAAAGTATCAATTTTGTTGCAAGCAGTCCTGTAGTGTAGTTCCTATATCCCTGATAGGCTCTGCGCATTGGAATAATATACACTATAGTTTTGCCATAGGACTGAGGTCAGTATGTCGCTATCGAGTACATTAAACTTAATTACTTGTGTGTGCCAGCTAACTCAGAGGTCAATAGAAAACTTTTCGAATAAACAAGAAGGGATTCGTTTCTGACAACCGCATAAACATGAACACTTTGTTTCCCTTAGAATCGGAACCATCTCAGAATCGTGAAAACAATAGAGAACAGATATAACTCAGTCAATTGTGCATGCCTCGTTTCTACAGAGTTACATAGAAATGGATAGACAGGCGTTTCAATTAAAAGGGTTTATTGAACAGTCTTATTTCTCGTGCAAGAGATATGAACTGCTACAATCGTAAAACAGAATGCGAAGTAAAATATGTACAGCGTTAGCAGTAAGATAGAATAATACTGCAATAGCATGGTTTGTAGCTATGACAGATATTCATAAAAATACATATATAAATAACACAGGCTAAAATGTTAATACTCATCTGATGCTTCTAGCTAGTTCTAACCCGGTGTACCTAACCTAAGTGTAGTACGAGGTAAGAAGTAGGTGCTGTTTGTCTATAGTCTAGTTTAGCTATAGTTGCCAAGATTTGCCAAAAGTCCCTCTAGGTTCCAGTCCGCTCCATACCTTAGAATGAGTGAGGTTGGAATCTCTTTCCGAGTCCCGATCGCTAGCACCCCGCAAGGAGAGTCAGAAACACTCGAGCTGGATTCTCTGCAAGGAGGATGACAGCGTCTGGTCAGTGCGTCAGGTGGGAACTTGACTTCCTTCCGAACTTGCCGTGGCGAGCCACGTCGTGCACGTAGGCAGCCGAACCGTGGTTTGCCATGGTAAGTGAAGGTATATTTATACCTTGAAGGTGTTTAGGAATGCCAGTATTGACGTAAAAGTCGGGTAGAAGAACGTCATGAATGAACCCCTAAGGAATAGATGTTCATGCATAGTAAATGAGTTCTTGGAGAAATCAATATCCAAGCAAGGGGAAGTCCTAAAGGCTTAAGAGTCTGGTTTTCCAAGAACTCGTTGTGACGTAGATGAACGGATGTAGGTGGCCATGCCTGTATTTGGTTAGCATGGATAATGCCTAAATAAGGGTAGGATTTCTATGCCTAAATATGGGCAATGCGAATTGTGCCTATATAAGGAAATAAATCGGGAAACCTATACACGGTATCTTAAATCGATACACAACACCCACTCCAGTTTTGTATGAACGACATTACTAAATTCTAAACATGCTAAACATATCTAAAATATAGCTACATATGGATGACTAAGAACATGTTTATAAATACATCGCAAAATGCATAAAAACTGTTGCCATGCATAAAGATGCACTGGTGCTGTAAATATTAAAGCAATGTTTCATTCTAAGCATATATTTACATTGAATGCTAAATGAATGAACATACATATATATACACATTATGAAATGGCTCGTAAATACAGAAGAAAAAAGGCCAAAACCATTTCATGCTAAGTTACATAAATCAATTGGTATTGACAAGGTGACATATTGTCTCTGAAAGTGTATCAAAGAATTCTGTTCTCTATGAATAGTTCTACTATAAGCAGATTACTGTGCCATAAAAAGAAAAATTGTAATTTGGAGAAAAAAAAATTAATCATAGGAAAAAGTTCCAAGTTTAGTCTTTGTTTTGAAAAATGAAGACCAAATACAGAGTCTTCCCGGTACACTGTGTGCTGAATCAAAAGGCAGTAAATGGGGATGGGGAAAACATGAAATCTTCTAACCCTGTAGACAAAAAGTCATCTACCATTGTAGGTGAAAGTTGGATTACCTCGTTTAGAAGACTAACCGCACGTAGATGAGAAGCATCGCCGTCAGCATTGGTCGCATGAGCAATGTTTGTATCGGATGTTACCTGCGTGCCTGTTGTTTCCTCTCGTACCTCAGCAGTAGCAATTTGCGTCTTTGAGATCTCAATGAATGCCATCATCAGGATTGGTAGCCGCTGGGGACAACACACAGCATGGGCAATTACCGGGTCCAGCAGAGTATCGATATCCGTAGGCATGACTGATGGGAGTGTTCGACAGATGTCTAGCATGCATTCTTCACCGCAAAGCAGGCAGTGTAGAACAGGTAAGATGCAATCTTGCCAGATTGGTCTGAATGACAGAAACCATGTGGGATTTAATTCTCGTAGATGAGGTAAACCTAAAATTTGAACGATGTGCTCATGACACTTCATTTCCAATAGAGCTCTCTCTGTGGTGCTCGGAGTGACTCTGATGATTTGGCTTGCCATATCGGAGCAGTAGGAGCAAAAATAGGATCCCTGCAACGAGTCCAAAAAGTAGTGGCAGTCCGCCAAACACAGAGTGCACAAAGTTGGGAATTATTCTGAGGACTGCTTGAAAAGGTGCTAACAGTCCTGAACACACGGTCTTAAATACATGTACAATACCGCTCGTATTAGACATGTTTACGATATGTTCCAACATTTCTGAGAAATGTATAGGCCAGTTTGTATTCAAAAGGGCATGTATCTCGGCAGAAGTCCTTGCGACTTGTAGATCATAGGTTTCTTTGGCCGAGGTCAGTGGCACAGTTTGTTGTAAAAGAATGGCTTTCATTCTGCTTAAAGTATCAATTCGTATAGAAGAGATGTTCAGTGAAGGCCATAGAGGCGACTCCCTGACTGTCTGTATTTGTGGAAACAAGACTTGCATACAGCAAGTGACCCTGGATGTAACCGTTACTCGATATGGGATACCTGGCAACATGCCACAGCAGCTGTGATCATTCAACATGAGGTAATTTCCATTTGAAAGTAGTCCAAAAATTGGAGTAATCACTGCAGCTGGTGAGCCTTGCAGGTGACAGGATAAGTTTGTAGTAGAACAATCGCAGACCCCGTGTAAATTAATACCCTGACAAAGGAGAGAACCGCTTAGTGCGTTTTCACAGTTTGTACCGCTAAGAAACACTTCACGCCCCTCACTCCAACATCGATGTGTGCAAGGTAAATCCCAAGATGTCTTGATGTATTCTTTACCCAACCTTTCATATTTGCCTGCTGGTATATGTTTTAGGCAATACTGAAAATGGAAAGTTGTGACAGGCAGAATAATTTTACCATGTATGATCCACTCAGTAGCTGGTTTTTCTGCCACCGTGAATGGTAATATATCCAGTTTTTCAATGCTCAGCACTGTATAGTCTGCTCCCCTTTGTGCCAGTCTGATCTGTTTATCAGTGAGATTGAATTCTGAAAACAGTGACGTAGTGTTGATAAAACGCCAAGGCACATAGCCTGAACGCAATTTTTGGAGCGTCCAGCCTAATAGCATTATAGAACGTAATTGAGACTGACTATGTTGCAGCATGATGAAGTCTTGTTCCATGATGTGTATGGCAGAAGACACAATGCTGTCCAATGAATATATCCTGGAAGACAGAGTTGTTAACCCATTGTCTACTACAGAGAGAGATTTCTCTAAATTAATATGATCAATTTCTCGTATTTGTTCTGCAGTCTCTGCTTGGGTAATCTTCCATATTTCATTATAAGCAGCGTAGATACCCGCATATATGAAACGTTTTTGACGCGGTTTTCTTGGTCCTAGCAAGAATTCCCTAAGGTCTGCGCCTTCTTTAAGTAAAGATAAGTGTTGTTTTACATCCTGCAGTGTAGCTTTCTGTAGCCAATCAAGGCAGAGTTTCCCTACACTGTATGTTGTTACTACCCCTGGATGCTGTCTTTGAACATAGCCTTGGTCTGGCCTATTGATAGTAAAACCCTGTGTTTTGTTCAGGAATCGATCTTGACAATTGTTTGTGTTTGTGGGCCAGAGCAACCATTTTTTCCATTCTGGATCTGATCCCTCTCCCCGTGTTGTGCTATTACTTGCAGGTATAGGTATGGTCGGTGTGTTCATGTCTTTGATCTTGGCTAACCCAAGGCAAGATATTTGTTGGACAGTGTCATTCAAAAACATAATTTGCTCAGGGATGATACAGGCTCTAAACAAAGCTTCTACCCCCTGCACATGCCAATCTTTTGTACCCCAGACAGATTTTGTCTCAATGCTGTCTTTCCAAAAGTCGAAACCCTGTCTAGACAGTTGGGCAATAAAGGCTGCAGAATAAATCTGTTTCGTATTGGTTAACATATTTTTCGTTCCTGTCTTGTTCATATTCTTACAATAAAACGATTCTGGATTTGATAAGTTGAAGCCTGAAAAATATGGAAATTTCATTGCAAAAGTTTTTGAGCTACCCTTTGGAGATGTAGGACAATGTTCCCATTGGTTATACATAAATACATTTCTAGGTGATGCAGTTTTATGCAAGAAATGATGACCATAGTGGTTATAACAATACAATTGTTCATAGTCCGATGAACCATCTTAATATTCATGATTTGTGAATACTGCAGACATCTCTAGATCAGACATCATGTTATTAACAGTCTCGAAGTCCCAATCATCAGAAAAGGTACTAGAGGTAATAAAGTCACTTAATGAAATTTTAAATAAGTGTGGAATCTTCAAATGTTATGACGTGCCAAAAATGTAATCTTCAGTTCTGTCCCAAACTATACCCTCTGGTATAGGAGCGGCTGCGATGTTCACTACTGACAAGTCTCTTGCTTCTCAATGGGATGATTTGTGTGGCTGGACAAAGTAAGTTCACTCTTTTACTTGCTGTGTCCATTTGAATATATCTTCCATTAATCAGCATACCCAGAGTTATTACCAGAGCTAACCAAAGTAGAAAGAAGAATATTCCCAAAACAATCCATAATTCAATCCATGATGAAACCAGATAAGTCTTTTTCAGGAGATGAAAAAAGTCTGTTGCTTGTTCTTTGAAAGTTCTGTGTGCTGGCGTCGTTTCAGGTTCGCTGGAATCCTCAGAAAACGTATAAAAGTTAATGAAATAGCCAGAGGCAGTTCTGTTAATGGTTGGAATTGCATCAGAATTCGTTGAAATAGCTGGAACCAGTTGATCACTTGTTACTTCGTTGTAGACATGTGTATCAGGACAAACTGTTATTTGGGTCTCAAGAGGGATGAGTTCCATAGCTTTGTTGCTTAGTCCTTTATTTCTCACTGTAGAATCTTCAAAGATGATGAGTCTCTCAGTTTGAACCTCTTGGATTGTAGCTATCGGAGTGAACCTGCTAAATTGTTGAGTTCAGTTGGCCTACTGTTTAGTATCGGCCACATAGTGTGGTTTGATCAGGTCGATGGACAAATCTTTTCTCCTTTTTACCAGCAAGGGGCGGCAGTAGTACTGTTATCGATCGGTGGATTGCTAGGACAGGTACTGGTTGTCTGTAAGAAGGCCCAAATTCCTTCTTGCCCGTGATCTTTTCTCTGACTAGATCACCAAGCTTTGGGATCCAGACAGGCCTTGCTGGAACGGTTGGTTTTTCCCCAGTGGTGGTTGGCTTCAGGAACACGTTGCTTTGTTTCAATCTTAGTTCATTTAAGTCCTGTAAAACAGCCAAGCGATCTTTGATATCAAACTTTTTATTTTCCACCACTGTGCCTTTCATGTCAAGGTCCGAAATCAACATTCTAGTTCCAAATAGGACTTCATATGGAGTGACACCCCCTAGAGAACTTCTTGGCAAATTGTTTAATGAGCGCTGGACGCCATAAAGATGTTTGACCCACCCATCACCCATCACCCGAACCTAATACCCTACCTGTTATAAACTGTTTTATGTCCCGTTTTTTTCTTTCCACAACAGAATTTCCCTCAGGATGGAATGGAGAAGAATACCGCAATGCTACGCTCAAACTGGCCATGGATTCTTTGTAAGCTCGAGAGCTAAACACAGGACCCTGGTCAGAATGTAGTGTGCCAATTGCGTATGTGCCGATAAATACTCGCAAATCTTTTATAACAGTTAGAGCATCAGCCGAGCGCTGAGGCCACATCCAGAGGAACCTTGATTTAGTGTTTGTGGGACTACGTTCGTCCACAGGGATGGCTGCATGTAGATAGTCTAATGCTGTCTAACAACGGTGTCTGTACTGGGCTGGCTATGTTGTATACAGGTGCCTGGTGACGTTCTGTACTGCGATCTCTATTGCAGTCTATGCATTAATTGATAAACGTGTGAATCAGTGTATTCATTCCTGGCCACCAGTACATCTCTTTTAGTTTTAAAATTGTTTTAGAGATCCCCCGATGTGTCAGACCCTTTCCCAGATGTGCTTCGTAAATCAAAGCTGCTCTTCGTTCCATCTTTGGTATTACCCTATTCCCCACTCCAGGGACTCGAGCAAACGGAACACTGTTCGCATCAATTATATATGAGTATTTGAGTGGAAACATTTTAGGTAACGCTGCACCGCTGCCTTTGCTTGAAGCATTGACAGCCAGTATTATTTCACTGTCTATTTTAATTTTTGAACGAGTGATTGCAGCTACGGAAGCCGTTTGTACAGCCCCTCTCGCGGCTTCATCAGCCAATGAATTCCCTTCAACGTGAACGCCATCACGTTGATGACTCAATGTGTGTATCACGTGAGTGTTTTGTTGTCGGTTTCGCAACTGAACTACTTGTTCCCAAAGCGTTTTATGCTTGATTGTGCCACCTTTTGCATCTTTGAAACCATTTTGAAGCCAATTCTGTAAATATTCATTGTATGATTGAACACAATAAAAAGAATCGCACACTATGAGTGTGGGAAATTCGCGATCCGTATTTTCAAGAGCCATTTTAAATGCTTGTAGTTCAGCTCGCTGAGCTGTACAATCTCCTAGAGATTGCGTTTTTGTGACCATTGGTCTGAATTTGCCATCGAGCATACGACCTTTAACGATCGTGCATGCTGCACTATAAGCTTGCTTACCCTCCGTAGCGGGTTGTGCAGATCCATCAGTATAAATTATAAATTTGTACTGGTCAAGAGGGAGAATTTCAGTAGGCAGAGGAAATTCGTGTTCGTATTGCAGGAATGCTTGTGTTTTTAAATAAGGATCAAAAACATATTCAACATCAGTTGCAGCAAGAGAATTAACCCACTGTATCCATCTTGGATGTTGTGGCAGGACCGATGGAAACACAGAGACAGCGGCAGAAGGTAACGAAGGTTTTATGGGTCTTAAGACCCTTTTTCTATACGTTGCCGGTGTATAGTACGGTAAGGGGGAGTCCGACTCTTGCTCGGGGGACACACGGCCTCTAGGAAATGTCTTTCCTCGTCTGGTCCGCTCCAGGATGACGTCGTCTCCGGAGGACAGCTCTCAGTAACACGGCGTATGTGAAACAAAAGAAAAGGAAGACTGGAATCAGTCGGGTGCTCACTTCGTGCTTTATATGAGGGAAGGGTAGTGAGGAGTCACACAGTGCTCTTTCCAAATTTCTAGGTGTCGGTGGTGTTCGGGATAGGGTATAAGGGAAATTGGCTTTTACGGTTTTGTCAGCCCCTTTCGTCCCGCCCAACCCGAGATACGTGCTCGTACCTGTTGGAGCCACGCTTCTCCTGAAACGTGGCAGGGCGAGTCGCAGAGTCGTTGGCCTCCAGCCTCCGGTACCCTCTTGGTCGGTCTCGTAGACGTTACTCCGTCGTCTGTCTCTCTCTCACGTTCGTTCCCCGCAATCTCTCTCCTCTCGTTCTCGTCGTCGTGGGGTAAGGAACACCCCCAACTCTCTCTACGTCCTGGATTTAAGCTCCTCTCCTTTTCTACATCATTGGTGTAGGCGGGGCATGATGAGAACTCGGCCCAGTTAAAGAAACACGGGTCCCCTTTTTCTCCAGCGGCTCGTGTGTGAAGTTCCGCTTTCCAGGCTTCAGGCTGCTGGAGGGAGAGAGGGGAGAGGGGATTGTTCATGTACTCTATTACCTGAGGTAGACTCCCATCCTCGTCTGTACGGGCCTCCTCGTCACACACCACCCCCCCGGAATCTCCCGATCGGGAAGAGGAAACCGGGAGAGAAAGTCCGCACTGCCATTCTCTATTCCTTTCTGATGGCGTACTGTAAAGGAGAAAGGCTGGAGGGTCAAAAACCACCGCAAAACCCTGGGATTGAGTGACATATTTCGGCTCATCCATTGTAGGGGGGCATGGTCCGTGTATAGGGTGAATGGGTGGCCCTCAAGATAGTATCGTAGCTTATCTACAGCACATTTGATAGCCAGACACTCCTTCTCTATTGTGGGGTACTTCACCTCCTGGGGAAATAGTTTTCTACTGATGTACAGGATGGGGTGTTCTATCCCTTCGGGTGACAATTGTGACAGCACCGCCCCTACCCCATAATCAGAAGCATCAGTGTGTAGGATGAAAGGCCGGGTATAATCGGGGGATGACAACACAGGACTGGTGGTGATTACTCTTTTTAGGGAATGGAAGGCTTTCCACATAGCAGGGGTGGGATGTTGATATGTCTGAGGCTTGGATTCCTTTTTTAGGGTATCGGTTAGTGGAGCTGCTATATCTGAGAATAAGGGTATGAACCGGCGATAGTAGCCTATGAGTCCCAAAAAAGCTCTCACCTCTTTTTTGTTAGAGGGAAAGGGGGTTTCGGAAATGGCTCTGACCTTCTCTATTTGGGGCTCGATGACCCCATGCCCTTAGACATACCCCATATACTTCACTTTGCGGTAGCCCACTCTGGACTTTTTAGAGTTCACGTGTAAACCCGCCTTCTGCAGGGCCTGAAGCACCAAAGATATATGTAAGAGGTGGCTCTCCCAGCTGGAACTGAAGATGATAATATCGTCTAGGTATGCCGAGGTAAAGGAATGGTGTTCTCTTAACACCTCGTTCATTAATCGTTGAAACGTCGCTGGGGCTCCATGTAGCCCAAACGGTAATACGTTAAACTCGAACAATCCATCCGGTGTTGCAAAGGCCGTTTTCTTGCGGTCTTCCTCTCGTAGAGGTACTTGCCAATATCCTTTGGTCAAGTCCAGGGTACTGATATACTTGGCTTCTCCGAGCTTTTCGATAAGCTCGTCAATTCAGGAAATTGGATAGGCATCAAATGAAGAAAGGTTGTTTAGGGCGCGAAAGTCCATACAGAACCTCGTGCTTCCGTCGGGTTTAGGGACCATCACTATCGGTGAAGACCAGTCACTCCTGGATGGCCTTATTATCCCGAGATGTAGCATTTCTTGGACCTCCTTCTGGACCGCCATTCGTTTGGCCGCGGGTATCCGGTATGGTCGTTTCTTAATGACTGCTCCCACGGGCGTGTCGATCCGGTGTTCTATCAGGGAGGTTTTTCCTGGGGCATCCGAAAACAAGGAGGAGAAAGGTGCCAGGGTTTCATGTAGGCTTTCTTTCTCTTGTTGTCTGAGGTCGTCATTCACAACTAGGTCCCCTAAAGTAGAGGATGAGGGAGAACCCGTTGGTACGGAGAGATGGGCGCTCTGCGGCGGAGGACCGATCCACTTCTTCAGAAGGTTAATGTGATATACCTGAGTCTTTTGAGGGGAAACCTGGATCTTGTAGCTGGTCTTCCCGATGGTTGCGACAACTCTATAGGGACCCATCCATTCTGTTTGAAATTTTCGGGTAGAGGAGGGTAACAGTACCAACGCCCAGTCGTCCACTTCCAACTTCCAGCATTTTTTTTCCTTTATCATAGCAGGTCCTTTGTTGTTCTTGACTTTTTTCCAAGTTGACGTAGGCCAATTCCCTTAGCTTCCCCAGTTTGCTTTTTAGAGCCTGTGTATATTCAAGACATGTTGTCATGTCTCAATGACAACATGATTTCCCTCCTCAGCAAGGGCCTCAGCTTTAATCCCTACGAAGCAGGTGACCTATTCAAGTCCAAAATAGACCTTTTCAAGTTCATTAGAGGTCTTAAACTCAAAAAATACTTTGAAATCATGCCTGCTACTACTAACAAGACTGGGCCGACTCACAATACCGGCCATATGGACCCCCAAACCATCAAAGATGTGAATGATACACACTTACTCCTGTCTATTACCGAAACGGATGATCCACCACTCAGTCTAGAATTGTTACTACGAGACCTAGACATTGATCCATATGGTAACATCCCTAGTGGGCTTAAAAACAAATCTAAGTGGACGCCTACCCTTCCTGGTGGAAATGCCATTGATGTGTTTCATAACTTAGTACTTGAAGATTTGGACAAATATGAAAGGGGTCTCATGACAAAAAACCGCAAAACCAAGGAGAACCTTACCAGGGGTGAGAAAATGGCTCTTAAGACTCTAAGTGCCGAACGCGACATCATCATAAGAGAAGCTGATAAAGGCGGAAACGTGATTGTCATGAACCGCATAGATTACCATAACGAAATCATGAGTCAACTGCAAGACAACACCTGCTATGAACATCTTAGCTATAATCCTATTGGTCCCTTGACCAGTCTCATCAACAAGAAACTCCAGAGTTGGCAAGACATAGGACTCATTGATGAAGACGAGGCCTGTTACAGGAAAGTAGCTAAACCCACCTATCCCTGCCTATATACTCTACCCAAAGCTCACAAACAAGCCCCTTTTCCACCTGGACGCCCGATAATTTCGGGTATAGGGGGACCAACAGAGAAACTAGCCCAATACGTTGACCTTTTTCTTAACCTGTTGGTTAAGAACTTGCCTTCCTACATACAGGATACCAAGCACATTCTAGGTATCCTTGCTGATACACAATGGCAGCCCAACATGATCATAGCCACCCTTGATGTGGTCTCCCTCTACACATCTATTAACCCTGACTTGGGACTTGAGGTGGTATCCAAATCTCTCCATCACAGATCAGCTACGCTATGGGAACACACCAATATGGTGATCAGCATGATGGAGATCATTCTCAACAACAACTTCTTCATGTACGAACACCATTGGTACAGACAGATCAAAGGTGTGGCTATGGGTTCTAAGTTCTCGCCATCCTTTGCTAATCTATACATGGGTGCACTGGAAACAGAATGGCTATGGGGCAAAAAAGCAGCCCAATGGACGGATTATATCATCTACTGGGGACGATACATCGACGATTGTTTACTTCTTTGGTCTGGCTCGCAAGAAAACCTGAACTCATTCTGTGAACACCTTAACTCCAACAACATGGATGAAATTTACATGTGAATCCAGCATGACCAGCATCTCCTTCCTTCACGTTGAACTATACGTCAAAGACAATTCCCTACACAGCAGACTGTACCGTAAAGAAACCTCGTGCAATGCGATTCTCCACGCCGACAGCTCACATCCTTTGCACCAAATACAGACAATTCCCTTTGGAGAATTCACCAGAGCCAGGAGGAACTGCAGTGAGGTCACAGAATTTGTGGGTTGTTTAAACGACATGAAACACAGACTTGTCAAACGTGGATACAAACCACAGAGCATTAAGAAAGCCAACAACAGAATCAACAACATCAAAAGAGAAACGACTCTACAAGTCAAGACCTGTAAAAATACAGACAAACAAACTGTAAGACTTATCACGGAATACAATGCCATCAGTGCCACCATACGTAAAAGCTTCAACAAACACTGGGGAAGTTTACTGGCTGACCAAGCACTAAAGGAGAGCATAACTGCTCGACCCCAAATAACATTCAGGAAAGGAAGAACATTGAGAAACAGACTCTGTCCGACAGTTCCACACCCCACATATGTCCCCTCTACATGGCTGAAGCCTCACACTATTGGCTTTTGCAAATGTGGCTGTTGCGGCATCTGTAAATGGGCCATGAATGGCACCAAAGAATTCAGCAGCTGGAATGGTAAGAAATATAAAATAACCTGCAACATCAACTGCAATTCTTCCTTCGTTGTATACATCTTACAATGCACTTGTAAACTTCAGTACGTCGGCAGCACAATCAGATCCCTGAAGGAACGTATCAGCGAGCATGTCAGGGCTATGCACAATGAAGATGCCAAATACCCAATGGCCTCTCACATAGCGGCATGCAAGACACAAGGCCCACGCAAAAGCCTCTCGTTCTTTGGAATAGACATTACCAAGAACAACGTCAGAGGGGGCAACCGCGAACTGAAACTCAGGAGACAAGAGGCGACATGGATCATGCGTCTACAGTCGGTGAAACACGGTCTTAACATCGACCATGAGCTACAATACTTTCTAGGAACCGAGTAATCTTGCTTTTGATTATCTTCTCGCCCTGATTTCTGTATTCCGTTTTTGTTACCATGTCAACCACTCTGATTTACATGCATTCTTGATTGTTCTGAACTCACTACTTTCAGTCCTTCACTACTACCTCTTTAGTTTGAGTTTTAATGTGCTGTATTGTGTATTCTGAAACTTACAAGTATCATTTGCATTTCTTATACTGTTTTCTCCTAATAATTTATTTTGAATATGCATTGAATATGTGATTACTTTTTTTCTACCTTTTCACTCCTTATTCCTACCTCCAGAGCCTCGGTTTCATATCAGGCATTCATCAGGGAATCCGAGCTCTATTACTATTTTCTGCTATCATTTTAGCCTATTTTTCCTTTGCACCCCTTACATTCTATCTCATTGTTGTTGTCTTACCTCCCCACTTGGGCTTCACTCGACCCTAACCTCGTAATGACTTATTTTCCTCTTTTACTTTTACTTATTTTATTTTCCTTATGGCTTTTTGCTTTCTCTATTTTGCGCGCTCACTTTCAACACCAACTCTCACCCCATCACGCTACACTACGTCGCCATGGCCACTCACTTACTCATTTCCGTAGTTCCACATTACTGCAGGCACCCGTTCTAGTTGTTTTTAGGCACACGCGTCCCCGCTACTTAACTTCCGGTTCTTCTCATTACTCTGTTACCCATATCCTGGAAATCGGTAGATCACGTACCTGCGATCCTTCACATACAAGGTAAGCATCTACCCCGCTGGGCCGACGCTTCTCTTTATCACTTGCACATGCCTCATTCTGCCTTTATTCCCCCTTAGATACTGTATAGCCATCGTTACCCATGTGGCTGGGGCCTACCGCTCCCTTCTCACCTCGTTGGGAGGTCATTCGTTCAGTACCGCACCCTTTGCCATTTCGTGCTTAGGAACCGTCTCCACTCTACATTTTCAATTTTCAATACCAGGTACTTGCTTTCTTTTACACTCTTCTTCCCCTCTTCTTTATCACCCTGTCCTCTCTGCTATTCTTAACCGCGATCCTGTTCCTGCTCTCCATTCCGTGGTTTACAGTGCTTTACGACTATCAAGATGACATGTTTTCTTTCGTTTTCGTGTGCCGCATTAGATAACAAATTGTTTCACCTACTGTTTGTGATCTTATATATCCTTTGGGCTTTCGCTTATTTGCCATGTGACGTCTTATAACATTTCCATGCTATCCATCAGCTCGGGGGCTCGAAAACCATTAGCTGACGCCGTGACACTGTCTGCTGCATTTTCCCTGGGCTGCTCACGCTGTTGGTCTCCCCCGCCGCCACTGCTACCGCTGGCCGCTGTGGCGGAGACTACAGCTCCCAGAGTTCCCGGTGCCACTTCCTGCTACGGTGCAACGAGCTGCGCGCCCGGAGGCGCATAAATTACTGAGGCTCCCTCGGTGGAGCAGGGGCTCGAAAACCATTACCTGACGCCGTGACACTGTCTGCTGAATTTTCCCTGGGCTGCTCACGCTGTTGGTCTCCCCCGCCGCCACTGCTACCGCTGGCCGCTGTGGGGGGAGACTACAGCTCCCAGAGTTCCCGGTGCCACTTCCTGCTACGGTGCAACGAGCTGCGCGCCCGGAGGCGCATAAATTACTGAGGTTCCCTCTGCGTCGCGGGACGCGCGCGGGCGGCGCCGGGCGAAGCCCGGGCCAAGGGCGGGCCCGTTTGTGCCCGTTAGAGACCGAGTAAGGCCGGGCCGGGCCCTCCCCCTTTATATTTCGTCAAAAGGTCAGTAATTCCTGGATATTTGAAAGTTGTGTGTCCTCAGGTATTCTTGATGTGGCGGTTCCAGCCCACCATGCACCATAGCCGAACAACATTCGTATAACCTGCACTGATGCTTGGAGCTTTGCTGCCTAATTGAACCTGTACGCAAAGAGTTGAATATTCACCACTGAAAGATGTCTACCGCACCAGTAACAGGCCGGAAGTCCCTTGTTGGTACATTAGACCAATTCTTGGTAAGAGTGTCCTCTATCTTGGAGAAGGAGATTGATGTTACTGAGAAGCGTTTGTCGCTGGGTTCCCTTGCTAACAAACGCTCCTCGTTGGGCTATCTGTCACAAGTACGTTCCCCTGTTCGTACCTTGGAATCGGGAACTGATACCGGCATTGTAAGCCTTGTGCCGGACGACTGTGATATTAATCCCTCTTGCCATGACTCACCAATATTTTGCATTCCAGAATCTGATGGAACTAATCTCAACACTAGACCAAAAAAGGGCTCCACTAATCCCCCACAAATCACTGGTGTGACGGAAAGTGTAAATACTAGGTCTGCCATGAATCCAAAGGCTAAAGCTCCCACCTTAAACAACAAAGAAGCCCTGAAAACCTTGAAACCTAAGAGAAAGCGGAGAGAACCACTGGACGTTGGTCACACAGCAAAGTCCAGAAGAATTAGTTTAGGGGCCCCACCTGAGAATATCCCTGACCCCAAAGGAGCATCATTAGCTAGTGGGAAGGAGAGCGCTCCTATGCTGTCCCCCTTGATCCCGCTCAAGGACTTGCATAATTTGGATGAAGACTTTTGGGGGAAATTGGAATCAATTTTTTATAAAACCTGCCAACCAATTTATAGTAGGCTGGACAGGATTGAAAACAGATTGACTTGTCTGGAGTTGTTGTGTTCATCAACGCAGTCCCGGCAGAAACATGCTACCAATAGCCGGGGGTGTGAAAAATCTACTGTGAAAACCCCGAACAAAAATGCCTCAGCTACTAATATCGCACCCACTTCCAACCCAATTATTGCTGCAAACAACCCATCTGACAAGGCCTTAGGGAACCCAATGCACGCCTCACATGTAGGTAGCCTAGAGTGTGGGGGGATTATACAAGCAACAGCTAGTAGTAGCCATGCAACAAAAATAGTAGATAGGGCAGATTATAGTCCTCGAGCGATATTGAAACACCCAAATATTCACCTCCCCCCTGAGTCAAGCCCCTACGTTATAATATTGGCAGGAGTTAAACCCTTGGGCCCAGACTCTAGGGAGGACTACGGGGACCTGAAGAACAAGTGTGTGTATTGGCTAAATTCCAATCGCCCCTTACCCCAGAATGTTTCCACAGAAATCCTCCTTGCGCGTCGAGTTAATTGGATGGGCCCCAAAAAGAAAAACATAGCAGGAGATTGCGTAATAATTAATTTTAGAGATCCCAGGGCAGTTGAGCATATTTGTCACTGGCCAAACTCAAACCCTCGCACTCCCATCCTCTCCCTGCCTTTGTCCTACTTCTATGATAATCGCCAGTGCCCCAATATAGTGGATGTCGGCTACAGTGGTAACAACACGTGGCCTAGAAGCAACAGATATCCTAACGTGCAGACGGAGGGTATCATTTCCTCTGGTCTGGAAGACTGCGATTGACGACCAAATTCCTGCAGGTTTAGGAAACACTCGTGCAATATAGATGTAACCCATGCAGAAAACTGGGTAGCTCACTATACCATAACCAAGGATGACAACATTGATACTAACATAATTAATGAAACTTTACTGGACCAGCGCCAGCTGGGGGAAATATACCGTCCTCTAGCTGGGACCGGACTTATAACCCCACCGAACACCGATATAGCTGCAGCTGGCACATTTGGTAATGTCATGCTTGATATTTTAACTAATGGGAAAACTAGTAGTATCATCAACCTGACTTCTTCAGCAAGGGAAAGCTTAAGCCTATCACAAGGGCCTTCAAGCCCTCACAAGGGTAGACTGCAAGTAAGTGGCCAATTGTCAATAATGTCTTGGAACATAGCAGGCCTAGGTACAAAGATGGTAGACCCTGATTGGCTGGGTTTTATATCAAAATTTGACATGTGTCTCTTTCAAGAGACTTGGTTGATAGATCCCTTGATATGCAATGGATTTCTCAATTATCATATCCCAGCTCTAAAAAAAGGAAGAGGTCGACCATCTGGCGGGCTATCAATATGGATTAAGCAAGACCTAGGATGTCAAGTCACCCAAAGTTCAAACATTAGTAACGATATATTATCTGTAAAGATTGCCTCAAAGGACGGGGTAAACCTCGTAATTTTTAATGCTTACGCACGAGGGAAAGAGTCTCCAGTAGTACAACTGCTGGAAGAATCAATTGACTCACTGCCCTCTAACTATCTACCCATTATAGCAGGCGATTTCAATACCTCGTTTGTGCCCCTGGATCACGATATATCTCAGCTTGCGGCTGAAGAAGATGCAAGCTGGGGAATCCCAACCCTTGAGATAGTACCAGTAAAAAGGTGGTCTGGGGCAGCAATCCAGCTAAGTGGATTATGTCTAGGGAGTCATTTGAGAGCAGCTAATGGCAGGAGCCCGTCCGACAAAAGTGGCTCAAACACTTTTGACAAGGGTCGTAGGGCAAGCAGAATCGATTATTTATTGATTCATACCAAACTTTGGCCCTACTTCATAGATATGGAGGTAGTAAA
The DNA here is from genome assembly GCF_964204655.1 of Triturus cristatus. Taxonomy (NCBI): domain Eukaryota; kingdom Metazoa; phylum Chordata; class Amphibia; order Caudata; family Salamandridae; genus Triturus; species Triturus cristatus. The sequence goes on along the minus strand of NC_140594.1, from coordinate 707,533,180 downwards.
TAGAACCGAGAGTGATCATCACCCGTTGGTCTCATCATTTAATTCATCCTTACTTGGCGCTACAGAAAAGCCACAAATAATATATGAGCCAGAGCATCGCCTGTCTAACGACATGCGCCACCTAAAATGGGACCAGGTTGTAGATGACCCAGAAGTTTTATTAGCAATAAAAGGAGAAGTTACCCTTGCATTGGAAGAATTGAGCTTACTGGTCGAGGACCAGGACTTCCATCAACGTACAGTGGAAACTCACGCAAGGCTTTTTGCGGGCCTGCGGAAATATTTCCTCAAACCTGCCCCTCCCAGGAGCTCCATGCCGCAAAGGAAAGCGGGATGGTATAATAGTAAGTGCAGGAAGGCCCGGGACGAATTAGGCAGTGCACTCAAGCAGAAGGACCCAACATTCGTAAGATTAGCTAGGTCAAAATATGGGAAAACTCTCAAAGAGGCAAAGGTAACCTGGGAAAATGAAATTTGGAAGGACCTTCTTGAGGCCTCAAAAAATAAGAACAGCAAAGTTTTTTGGTATACCTACAAATGGGATAGGGGTGGTATAGCATAGCGTCCTCAAAACAATGTGCCACAGAATGCTTGGATCGACCATTTTAAACCCCAATATGCCGCGCCCGCCCAAAACTCTCTTATTGAGACCTCTCCCTATGTATTCTACAAAAAGGCCATATTCACGCTTAAGGATGTGGACAGAGCACTAGATGGAGTAGTCAGAGGAAAGGCCCCGGGAATGGATGGTATCCCCGCAGACATGTTTACCAATGACAGAAGCCTCTGGTCTAGCTATATTATGCGACTTGCCAACGCAATTGCACAGGGGGCAGACATACCGCCTTCATGGAAGTGCGCTGAAATTGTCCCAGTATTCAAAAAAGGAGACAAATCAACCCCTAGCAATTACAGACCAATCAGTCTGATTGATTCGGTCCAAAAGATCGTAGGCCGTATGCTTTTAAACATAATTCAAACTTGGATGGATGATTATGACATCCTCAGCCCAATGCAGGCAGGGTTCCGTTCCCGGATAAGTACAATCGACCAAGTCTTCCGGTTTGTCAACTTATGTTGGAAGACGGTGGTCTTGGGGAAGGGCGCCCTCTATGCAGTCTTTGTAGACTTAAAAGCTGCATTTGACTTGGTCCCAAGAAATAAGCTTTGGCAGGTCCTGATAGAGCTGGGAATAGCACCTGAACTTCTCACCGTGATCATCCGCTTGCATGAGGGAAATGTTGCCAGGGTCCGCTGGGGGGGCCCGGGGGAGGTGACAGAGGATTTCCCGGTTGGCAGAGGAGTGAGGCAGGGCTGCGTCATGGCGCCGACCCTGTTCTCGCTCTTCGTCAACGGGGTGGCCGGTTGGCTCTCGCGGACCCCCACCGATGCGCCGATTCTGGCAGGAGTGCGTATCCCTATCCTCATGTTTGCGGATGACACGCTGATAATTTCGAAGACCCCTGGCGGATTGCAGAAGGCTGTTGGGTGTTTCGAGGAATTTCGCGCAGAAAGAGGTCTGGAGGTAAACACGGGGAAGACAAAGTACATGTCCTTTAATGGATCAAAAACCTTTAGAGGAAAAATAATTATGAATAAGTCGCCCCTGGAGGAAGTGACATCATTTACATATCTGGGGATAACATTGCAAAATGATATGCGTTGGGGTTGCCAATTAGACCGGGCTGGCCTACAACATAAACAACAAGCAGGGGCCTTGTTGGCTAGATTTAAAACCTCACTAACTAAGCCAATTTCTCCAGTTTTAGAAATCTATGGTACTAAGGTCCTGGGCTCATGCCTCTATGGGGCCGAGCTCTGGGGCTTTAATAACTTGAATAGCTTGAAAGCCCTAGAAAATGCTTTTTTGCGCAAAGTCACAAACCTCCCTCCCAGCACACCACTGCGACCGCTATTATTGGATTTGGGCAAAAAACCCCTAGAACATCTGGTGAGGCTACGTCCAATATTATATTGGCGCCGACTCTGGTGTACTGATGAATTAATCCATTACAGGAGTGGCTTTAAAGATATCATAGACTCCGACAGGTCACAAAAAATATCATGGTTACAAGGGATAAAATCCCTTTTGGGAAGTATAGGCCTGACAGATCTCTGGAAAAAACCTGCAGACACCATTTTTCCTTCCAAAGAAAACTTGAAAAACATGTACTGGGAATGGGTATATAGATTGGAAACTACCCAAGGCCTTTCTACCCATTTAACAGCCCGCTTTTTGGATTTAAAAGTCCTTCCCCATCGAGAGGATTACTGGGATATCATTGAAAAAACCACTGACCGCAAGTTGTATTTCCAGCTGCGGGTGGGTACACTACCCATAGCGGAATTTACCTCTAGATGGGGGAGGCAAGGCAGTAATAATGATAAGTGTTACAGATGTGCTGAATCATGTGAGAATATCAGACACCTATTATTTTTCTGCCCAATGTACATGGCACCTCGTAAAAGATGGATACAACCCATCTGCAAGCTCTTTGGTATGAGAAGATATGCTATCGCCCTTCGTATCCTGTGCACTGATCCTACCCCTCCAATATGTATAGCTGTGGCCAAATTCCTAGGGTGGGCCTGGTGTATAAGAACAAATGCCCTGAAGCAAATTGCCAACTCCTCTTCTTTGACTTAACACATAATTGCATATCCTCCTTGGATAATCTACCGGCTGCTAACAAACAGAGTATTGGGATGTGAAAGCTACGTTTAGCTAATTTTTGTATATTATAAGCTGACATGTAAAGTCTTTTAAATCTAATTTTTACTACAAGCTCGTCGGCCACTGGAAATTTAATTGTAATTTTATCCTTTTAGGTAATTTATATGTATTTATATGTAATGTTTGTATGTGCTTTTATGACTTAATTGCCGAAGAAAGCTAACTGAACTGAACTGAGCTATCCATCAGATTACTTCACTTTTAGTTTGCATTTTGCTTTCTCACTTATGTTTGTTTTGTTAAACATCACGCTGCAATATCTACCATGTCTTACATTAGAGACTTATACGTCTTGTTTTCTGGTCTTGTTGTACTTGTGCTCATGTTAGCTCTGTATATTCTCTTGGCATCACCACCTCCTGCATTGTCTTTCTTGTTTTCCTTGCGCTTTCCTGGTCAACTATCGATTGTATATTACTGCCATCATTGCCACCACGCCTGTATATATTGTGTTACTTTTCCTCGTAGATCACACCACCATGCTGGATACACATTTTTTTCCAATTGGTTATCTTATTTAACGTATGAATTGTTTTTTGTGACAATCCTACCACACCACTGTGTGCGTGTTATGTTTTTCCTCTTGATATCATCTGTACCTTTTGCTATTTTTCATGATTATATTGATGCCACTTGACACACCTCTCCTTTGCTCCCCTCAATACCCACTTATGTCGCGTGTAACATTTTCACTTACTCTTATCGTGTTCGCATATTTTCTTTTACACGGTTTGTGACTCTCTCTTTCATTTGAAATCTCTAACAGCCACTCCAGCTATAATATGGTGTTTTCTGGGTTTCTTGCCTTTGTTTCCATTTCTTCACTTGGTTTTTTTCTGGCGTACGTGCGTTTTACTCTGTCTTCATGGGTGCACTTCTCAGCACCTAATTTAGTACTTCGGATCCTTTCATTTTTTATGTTTATTTTCCACTCATTCATTTCTTGCTTTGTGTCCTTCTCAGCCCTGAAGAGTCATATCTTTTACACGGTGTGACGAAACACGTGTCGGCTGATTTGTTTTATATTGTGTATTGGTCAGGTAATGACATACATAAAGAACACCTTGCTTTGATACTTCTGATGTCGACCTTCATTATTTCAGAGTCCTGCATCATTTGGGTTTGATTCATTCTCCTACCAGTACTTATCGAGATCATTATCCTAAACGTGTGCACAGGACCTCAATCACTGTTCTTTTGAGTGGGTCTGACCCATTCAGTTGCAGGGGCTATTTCTCTGGGTTAGCACCCCTGACCTGTCAGCACCGCATTTACTCCACGCCAGTGAAAACTCACATTGCACACGCTTGAGCGCCATCTTCCTTGAACCCTGCCTAACCCTTTCACGTTGTTATTTCTGGACAATATAGGAAGGGCTGCCGCATTGCATAGTAAGTATACCTGTTTACTTTCAGGATCCTTGTCCGTTTCCCTTGATATGGATAGAGATAAGGTGGCATCAGATCTCTTTGAGAATTTAGCCAAAGGCATCCCACTGACCTGTACAACAACGAATAGTAATACTCAACGTAAAGAAGGACTCAAAGAGAAGTTCATCAAATTGGAAAGATTAAAAAAGACAGAAAACTCTAGATGGTGGGACAGCGCCACTCTAAAGCAATACCTAAGGCTTAACAGAGTCCCAAGGGGACTGCGTTCACAAATATTCCCTACCTTCGATGACCTTGACGACGATTTATTGGGGAAATGGGAAGAAACCTTGACCAACAATTCAAAAACACTCATACACATCCTAATAGAGAATGCAGAACGCAAAGTAACAAGATTACAACTTGAAATCACGAACCTAGAGAAAGAAATAGAAGACCTCAACCTTAAAGAAGCAACCAAAAAAACTACACAATCCTCAAAGAGGTTTTGACCAAACATCAGAATGATATAAAAGAAAGGAAAACTAGACTACTCAAAAGAGACGAAGCTGATTACAAAGAGGGACGCGTATTCACCTTTGCTCGCAAATACGACCGAGTAGTTCACAACGCCCCCAAAGCTAATAACATCTCCAGATCCCCAGTCTCTTCAAGTACCTCATCTCTCAACACAGAGGCCACAAGTGACAGTGAGCCAGAGAATTCGGACCAATCCAATTCCAAAACAACCACATCCAGTTTTTTAAGCGAGGTACAGGCCATCAGACGCAAGACAAGAACACAACAAAGACAGGGCACAGGGGACAGGGGAAAAAAAACCCGCAGAGGGAAAAGGTCTGGAAAACGAACAGTACAAAAAGAAACTGAGATCTGGGAACGGGAAACAGCAATGATCAATACTGACATACAAGTAGTTAATCTCTCCTCTCTTCCTCTCAATGACAACATGATTTCCCTCCTTAGCAAGGGCCTCAGCTTTAATCCCTACGAAGCAGGTGACCTATGCAAGTCCAAAATAGACCTTTTCAAGTTCATTAGAGGTCTTAAACTCAAAAAATACTTTGAAATCATGCCTGCTACTACTAACAAGACTGGGCCGACTCACAATACCGGCCATATGGACCCCCAAACCATCAAAGATGTGAATGATACACACTTACTCCTGTCTATTACCGAAACGGATGATCCACCACTCAGTCTAGAATTGTTACTACGAGACCTGGACATTGATCCATAAGGTTACCATCCCTAGTGGCCTTAAAAAAAATCTAAGTGGACGCCTACCCTTCCTGGTGGAAATGCCATTGATGTGTTTCATAACTTAGTACTTGAAGATTTGGACAAATATGAAAGGGGTCTCATGACAAAAAAACGCAAAACCAAGGAGAACCTTACCAGGGGTGAGAAAATGGCTCTTAAGACTCTAAGTGCCGAACGCGACATCATCATAAGTGAAGCTGATAAAGGCGGAAACGTGATTGTCATGAACCGCATAGATTACCATAACGAAATCATGAGTCAACTGCAAGACAACACCTGCTATGAACATCTTAGCTATAATCCTATTGGTCCCTTGACCAGTCTCATCAACAAGAAACTCCAGAGTTGGCAAGACATAGGACTCATTGATGAAGACGAGGCCTGTTACATGAAAGTAGCTAAACCCACCTATCCCTGCCTATATACTCTGCCCAAAGCTCACAAACAAGCCCCTTTTCCACCTGGACGCCCGATAATTTCGGGTATAGGGGGACCAACAGAGAAACTAGCCCAATACGTTGACCTTTTTCTTAACCTGTTGGTTAAGAACTTGCCTTCCTACATACAGGATACCAAACACATTCTAGGTATCCTTGCTGATACACAATGGCAGCCCAACATGATCATAGCCACCCTTGATGTGGTCTCCCTCTACACATCTATTAACCCTGACTTGGGACTTGAGGTGGTATCCAAATCTCTCCATCACAGATCAGCTACGCTATGGGAACACACCAATATGGTGATCAGCATGATGGAGATCATTCTCAACAACAACTTCTTCATGTACGAACACCATTGGTACAGACAGATCAAAGGTGTGGCTAGGGGTTCTAAGTTCTCGCCATCCTTTGCTAATCTATACATGGGTGCACTGGAAACAGAATGGCTATGGGGCAAAAAAGCAGCCCAATGGACGGATTATATCATCTACTGGGGACGATACATCGACGATTGTTTACTTCTTTGGTCTGGCTCGCAAGAAAACCAGAACTCATTCTGTGAACACCTTAACTCCAACAACATGGATATGAATTTTACATGTGAATCCAGCATGACCAGCATCTCCTTCCTTGACGTTGAACTATACGTCAAAGACAATTCCCTACATAGCAGACTGTACCGTAAAGAAACCTCGTGCAATGCGATTCTCCACGCCGACAGCGCACATCCTTTGCACCAAATACAGACAATTCCCTTTGGAGAATTCACCAGGGCCAGGAGGAACTGCAGTGAGGACACAGAATTTGTGGGTTGTTTAAACGACATGAAACACAGACTTGTCAAACGTGGATACAAACCACAGAGCATTAAGAAAGCCAACAACAGAATCAACAACATCAAAAGAGAAACGACTCTACAAGTCAAGACCTGTAAAAATACAGACAAACAAACTGTAAGACTTATCACGGAATGCAATGCCATCAGTGCCACCATACGTAAAAGCTTCAACAAACACTGGAGAACTTTACTGGCTGACCAAGCAATAAAGGACAGCATAACTGCTCGACCCCAAATAACATTCAGGAAAGGAAGAACATTGAGAAACAGACTCTGTCCGACAGTTCCACACCCCACATCTGTCCCCTCTACATGGCTGAAGCCTCACACTATTGGCTTTTTCAAATGTGGCTGTTGCGGCATCTGTAAATGGGCCATGAATGGAACCAAAGAATTCAGCAGCTGGAATGGTAAGAAATATAAAATATAAAATAACCTGCAACATCAACTGCAATGCGTCAGGGGCGCCTCTGGCCACTTATCTGGTCGACAACCATGAGGATGTTAACAACTTACCATACCGCACGGGGGACGTGGCTCAACATCGACCTTGTCCTTCAGCGGCCAATAATCTTTCCTGCGGTCTACTGAATGTTCGCTCTCTCGTGAAGCATCATGCCGAGACAGCCCTGTTATTGGAATCCTTACAATTGGATATACTATTTGTAACGGAAACATGGACCACGGCGGACAGTGGACTGGAACTCGGTTGGGCTTGCCCACCGGGCTATCTGATCAGACATGTACCTCGTACCTCCGGTAGGGGAGGTGGAGTAGGCTACATTTTTAAAGATTCGATCTCCTTGGTGGAGTTAGCAGTTAGGGAAGTAATGGGGTTTGAGCTTATGGGCTTCTCTATTATGTACCAAAAGTCATTCAAACAAAAGTTTGACAAAGGCGCACTATCCACCTGCCCTATAAGGTGCAACTAGTCAATGTATGAAATTAAATGAGTATATTACGTACATCAATTGCGAAACATAAGTAAACAGAGAGCACATGTGGTGCCTATTTTAGTTAGAATTATGAACAACGTCCTGAGTGGAAAGTAAACAATTAGTATATTCCAAGACACTTCTTAGTTGTCCAATAATACAATCTGACTATTGAAATTGAAAGAATAATAATAGTGACTGCAAGTCAAAACATAAGTTTGTGAATCTTCATAAATTCTGAGATTCTTCTTTATTTTCTTGGTGTATTCAGAAAAACGTCAAGTGTCCCAATGCATTTCGGTGTGACAAACACCTTCTTCAGGGGAATACTGTAAAGACATATACATGTACGTATATAAGTCAATTCGAATGAAAGCTATGCAAATGTACAATCAAACTTATGCATATGTCCATGTGTGACATTATTTAACATTGTGCAGCCCTTGTCATCCAATGCTATCCAGCCAATATTCTGCATGCTAATGCAAAGAAAGGAGAAATTTATAAATAAAGTTTATTGAAGACTCGAAGGGAATGAAAAAAAAGGATGAAAAAAAGGTAAAAAAAGGATGAAACAAGGATGCAGGAGAAACACCAGTGAGTGCAGAAACTTAATACCAATTAAAAAGCGCATTAGAATGATGAAAGTGCCCGTCAGAGTGATAAAACGCGTTTAAAAATAAGTTTTAGTGAGTTAGAAAATTGAGTGCTCGAGTGAACCAAATACCTTATAACCACCGTAATCCAACCAAAACTGCCTACGGAGGACTCACCTCCCAACGTTCAAGTGCGAATAGCACAAGAAAGAAGTCCGTGTCGTAACTCACAAGAACCTGTGTATCAAAAATGAAAATAGACGATCTAGTGTTGCCGAAAGAAATCGACTAGTAGTGGAGAAAAAGGATCTAGCGTAAGGTGCCACTTACTTCGCCTAATCCATGATGCGTGAGCATCACAATCCATTCGATAGAAACACAGTGGTAAAACACGCATCCACAACGTCTAAGGGTAAAGTAAAGAAATGATGCCGTAAGCTTAATGCATAGCGGTGCCTCAATACTCAGAGTTTCAAAGCGATTACGTCTTGCCACCAATACGCATACCTTTTTATGTAACGTGCTACTCGACCTCGGGGGGATCCTATCTTAAAATGGCAGAGATTCGATATGTCCAGGACGTGCGGGTGCAAATTAGTAAAAACCATGGGGGATCATGTGACCAATAAGGAAACTCGTAAACAGAGAAAGTGGACTACTCTAGGCGCCATGTCTTAACGGGTGAATAGTCATAACCGGAAACCCAGTAAAGAACAGAAAAGGCATAGAGATTAGGCGTTAACAATAAATAGTTCGTGAATGGCAAGACTGCCTGCGAACTGAATGTGAGTAAATCAGCGTACAAAATACATGTGTAAAATCACGTTAGACATACATAAAGCAAATGCAAAATCCAATACAAAATCCAATAATTATAAATGAATCAACAATAAAATTACATCAAGATGTTGATGTCATGCAACCACACTTTATCACAGAAAATGTATCAGTTCAATTTTGTCATTCAAACCCCCAGGGCTCATGGTCTGTAAAAAGCGTATCCAAAATGTTTCTCTTTGAGCCAAGTGCCTGTTGGGATCAGCGTGTGTGGAATCAGATATCTGCTCTAGGACAGTAAATCGAAGTTGGGGTATGGTGTGCTGATATGTGTTCCAGTGTAATGCTAAACACGATTTCTGATTAGAAGTGCGAATAGCACTTTTCTGTTCAGTTACCCGTATTTTTACTTTACGGGTTGTCCTCCCCACATAAACAAAGCCACAAGGGCATTTGATGGCATATACTACCATGGCTGTGTTACAATCAGAAGAATGTTTGAGCTTGATAGATTTGCCCGTATGTGGATGTGTGAAGGTGTCGCCCACCATGACATTCCCACAGTGACCGCAATTATAGCATTTGCGCATCCCTAAGTATTTAAGCATATGCTGATTGGGAATTTTTTTGGCCAGAATCTCTCTGATGTTTTTAGATCTAGAAAAGGCAAAAATGGGTTTGGCATGAAAAACGTTAGTGAAATCATTTTCTTGCTCTATAATTTCCCATCTCCTGAGAATACTCCGTTTGATCGCCATGGCTGCTGTAGAGTATTTGAGAACACAAACTTCACGTTTGGAAACAGATTTTTCAGTTTTTTTCAGTAGTTGCGTTCTGTCCATGCTGTATGCCTTAAGTTTCGCCGTATCCAGAACCGGTGCAGGGTAACCTCTGTCTAGGTATTGCTGATACATGATTTCGGTGTCAGTTTTCCCTTGGTCATCATCCGAGCTAATTCTGCGCACCCGGATAAATTGAGATAAAGGTAAATGGTTTTTCAAGGAATGTGAGTGAAAACTCCGAAAATGTAGTGCATTATTCCTGTCGGTTGGTTTCTTAAAGATCCTGGTTGTTAGTGTGGAGCTTCGTTTTTCAATCTGAATGTCTAAATAGTTGATGGTGGTGTCATCGATAGAATATGTGAATTTTATGTGGGGGTGGCAGTCGTTCAAACTTAAAATCACACTCTCCAAAGATTCTTTCGTGCCCCTCCATAAAACCAAAATGTCATCAATGTATCTAAGATACAATAGTAGATGATCTGTCCATGAGCGGTTGTTCAAAATGTGTTCATCCTCGAATCTAGCCATAAAAATATTGGCATACGTGGGTGCCCCAGTAAAACCCATTGATGTGCCAGTCTTTTGCAGATAGAACTGTTGCTTCCAAGAAAAATAGCTGTGGTATAAGCTGAACTGAAGTAATTCAAGCAAAAAAATATTCATAGTTTCAGCATAATCATGTTGAAGCAACATCCATTCAACAGCCTCAATCCCTTCTCCATGGGGGATTGAGGTATAGAGGGCCGTAACATCTATGGTGGCTAAAAGCACCTCTTCTGTGTTGGGTAACGTGACACTTTGTAGTTTATTGAGGCAATCCGTGGTGTCCTGTACGTATGTCACCCATTTCTGAACCAACGGTTGCAGGAAATGGTCAATGAATTTGCCTAATGGTTCATGCAGTGACCCACAGCCCGCCACAATGGGGCGAAAAGGGGGGTCCACCGGGTTTTTATGCATCTTTGGAAGCATATATATATGTGGTCTTTTTGGGTAGTTGTTGCTTAAGAATTTGTAAGTGTTATCATTGATCCAATTTAAATCCTTGGCTTTTGACAAGATTAAGGATAAAGTTTTCTGGAAAGTATCAGTGGGATCTGTGTCTAGAACCAAATACGTGTCAGTATCCGAAACATGCTGATCCACTTTGGCCTCATAGAAAGTGGTGTCCATGACTACTAGGGCGCCGCCCTTGTCAGCCGGTTGAAAAGTTAGGTTTCTGTTGGAAGCTAAGTTGGTAAGTGTAGCCCATTCTTTTTTGCTTAAATTGCTCTTAATAGTTGTTACTTGGTGAGAGCGTAAGAGGTCTTTTTTCACAAGAGTTTCAAATAGATCAATGGCCTTGTGAGTAATAGGTGCCATAAATGTACTTTTAGGCCTGAATTTTTTTGATGCAATGTCCTCTGCAGATGTAGTAGATGGTTCTTGCGTGATATGGTGGAAAAACCACCGTAATCTAAGTTTTCGGATGAATTTAAATAATGCAATTTCAGTTTCAAGTGCATTAGTGCGATAGGTTGGCACAAATGACATGCCTTTGTTGAGTAAAGTTTTTTCGATAGGTTTTAAATGAACGCTAGAGATGTTCATGACTAGTTCCTCCGAGGATTCCGTCGGCCTCCATTTGTTGTTGTCTTTTTTGGGGCCTTTTCCCCTCCTGATTCGCCGGTAGCGCCTCCCGTTGTTGTGGTGCCCTCCGGGGGATGGTTGGAAGTTCGACCCAGATCTAAAAAAGGTGTTTGTTTATTCATCCCACTAGTGGAAGGTATGCTCTCAGTTGTGGTTGTAACCAAAGGAGTGCGAGTGGAGAGTGTATCTTGTTCCGTCGCAATGCTCTCTTCGGAGGTCGAGGCCTCAGGTTTTCGGAAGGTTCGTCGTTGGGCGTACACCTCTGCCCAGGTGTACACCTCATCGAGCTTGTAGTCGATAGTGTCCCTTCGAAATTTCCGCAATTTGCGGTCGTGCACTTCTTTCGCGTGTTCATCCAATTTATCGTTCATGTCTTTTAGAGTTTGTTGTAATTCCTCAGTCGGTTAACCACTAACCAAGCAGAAACCAAAGGCTATTCTGCTGAAGAAGCAGCAAACATATATTCCCTCATAGATGAGACACGGGCATTTCAGGCTCCATCCGGATCTACCAGCCAATTGCTAAAGCAACTACATTATACATTAAGGCGGGAAATCAACCAAAGACTCCATGCAACCACACTTATCCAGTATCACAAGGCCAAGTGGATCCCAAGAGGGTTACGCATAGCACTAAGACCCATGCTATTTAAATTTAATAAACCATTCATGAACAAATGGTTTGCCATTTTGAATAAATGCTCCTTAGATCTCATCCTATTGATAGTCGAGGAATTATCGGTCATTTTAAAAGAACTAGAAACAGAGATTAAGGATTTGAAAGAAGATCTATCACAAAGACTATCGACTGAGGAATTACAACAAACTCTAAAAGACATGAACGATAAATTGGATGAACACGCGAAAGAAGTGCACGACCGCAAATTGCGGAAATTTCGAAGGGACACTATCGACTACAAGCTCGATGAGGTGTACACCTGGGCAGAGGTGTACGCCCAACGACGAACCTTCCGAAAACCTGAGGCCTCGACCTCCGAAGAGAGCATTGCGACGGAACAAGATACACTCTCCACTCGCACTCCTTTGGTTACAACCACAACTGAGAGCATACCTTCCACTAGTGGGATGAATAAACAAACACCTTTTTTAGATCTGGGTCGAACTTCCAACCATCCCCCGGAGGGCACCACAACAACGGGAGGCGCTACCGGCGAATCAGGAGGGGAAAAGGCCCCAAAAAAGACAACAACAAATGGAGGCCGACGGAATCCTCGGAGGAACTAGTCATGAACATCTCTAGCGTTCATTTAAAACCTATCGAAAAAACTTTACTCAACAAAGGCATGTCATTTGTGCCAACCTATCGCACTAATGCACTTGAAACTGAAATTGCATTATTTAAATTCATCCGAAAACTTAGATTACGGTGGTTTTTCCACCATATCACGCAAGAACCATCTACTACATCTGCAGAGGACATTGCATCAAAAAAAAAATTCAGGCCTAAAAGTACATTTATGGCACCTATTACTCACAAGGCCATTGATCTATTTGAAACTCTTGTGAAAAAAGACCTCTTACGCTCTCACCAAGTAACAACTATTAAGAGCAATTTAAGCAAAAAAGAATGGGCTACACTTACCAACTTAGCTTCCAACAGAAACCTAACTTTTCAACCGGCTGACAAGGGCGGCGCCCTAGTAGTCATGGACACCACTTTCTATGAGGCCAAAGTGGATCAGCATGCTTCGGATACTGACACGTATTTGGTTCTAGACACAGATCCCACTGATACTTTCCAGAAAACTTTATCCTTAATCTTGTCAAAAGCCAAGGATTTAAATTGGATCAATGATAACACTTACAAATTCTTAAGCAACAACTACCCAAAAAGACCACATATATATATGCTTCCAAAGATGCATAAAAACCCGGTGGACCCCCCTTTTCGCCCCATTGTGGCGGGCTGTGGGTCACTGCATGAACCATTAGGCAAATTCATTGACCATTTCCTGCAACCGTTGGTTCAGAAATGGGTGACATACGTACAGGACACCACGGATTGCCTCAATAAACTACAAAGTGTCACGTTACCCAACACAGAAGAGGTGCTTTTAGCCACCATAGATGTTACGGCCCTCTATACCTCAATCCCCCATGGAGAAGGGATTGAGGCTGTTGAATGGATGTTGCTTCAACATGATTATGCTGAAACTATGAATATTTTTTTGCTTGAATTACTTCAGTTCAGCTTATACCACAGCTATTTTTCTTGGAAGCAACAGTTCTATCTGCAAAAGACTGGCACATCAATGGGTTTTACTGGGGCACCCACGTATGCCAATATTTTTATGGCTAGATTCGAGGATGAACACATTTTGAACAACCGCTCATGGACAGATCATCTACTATTGTATCTTAGATACATTGATGACATTTTGGTTTTATGGAGGGGCACGAAAGAATCTTTGGAGAGTGTGATTTTAAGTTTGAACGACTGCCACCCCCACATAAAATTCACATATTCTATCGATGACACCACCATCAACTATTTAGACATTCAGATTGAAAAACGAAGCTCCACACTAACAACCAGGATCTTTAAGAAACCAACCGACAGGAATAATGCACTACATTTTCGGAGTTTTCACTCACATTCCTTGAAAAACCATTTACCTTTATCTCAATTCATCCGGGTGCGCAGAATTAGCTCGGATGATGACCAAGGGAAAACTGACACCGAAATCATGTATCAGCAATACCTAGACAGAGGTTACCCTGCACCGGTTCTGGATACGGCGAAACTTAAGGCATACAGCATGGACAGAACGCAACTACTGAAAAAAACTGAAAAATCTGTTTCCAAACGTGAAGTTTGTGTTCTCAAATACTCTACAGCAGCCATGGCGATCAAACGGAGTATTCTCAGGAGATGGGAAATTATAGAGCAAGAAAATGATTTCACTAACGTTTTTCATGCCAAACCCATTTTTGCCTTTTCTAGATCTAAAAACATCAGAGAGATTCTGGCCAAAAAAATTCCCAATCAGCATATGCTTAAATACTTAGGGATGCGCAAATGCTATAATTGCGGTCACTGTGGGAATGTCATGGTGGGCGACACCTTCACACATCCACATACGGGCAAATCTATCAAGCTCAAACATTCTTCTGATTGTAACACAGCCATGGTAGTATATGCCATCAAATGCCCTTGTGGCTTTGTTTATGTGGGGAGGACAACCCGTAAAGTAAAAATACGGGTAACTGAACAGAAAAGTGCTATTCGCACTTCTAATCAGAAATCGTGTTTAGCATTACACTGGAACACATATCAGCACACCATACCCCAACTTCGATTTACTGTCCTAGAGCAGATATCTGATTCCACACACGCTGATCCCAACAGGCACTTGGCTCAAAGAGAAACATTTTGGATACGCTTTTTACAGACCATGAGCCCTGGGGGTTTGAATGACAAAATTGAACTGATACATTTTCTGTGATAAAGTGTGGTTGCATGACATCAACATCTTGATGTAATTTTATTGTTGATTCATTTATAATTATTGGATTTTGTATTGGATTTTGCATTTGCTTTATGTATGTCTAACGTGATTTTACACATGTATTTTGTACGCTGATTTACTCACATTCAGTTCGCAGGCAGTCTTGCCATTCACGAACTATTTATTGTTAACGCCTAATCTCTATGCCTTTTCTGTTCTTTACTGGGTTTCCGGTTATGACTATTCACCCGTTAAGACATGGCGCCTAGAGTAGTCCACTTTCTCTGTTTACGAGTTTCCTTATTGGTCACATGATCCCCCATGGTTTTTACTAATTTGCACCCGCACGTCCTGGACATATCGAATCTCTGCCATTTTAAGATAGGATCCCCCCGAGGTCGAGTAGCACGTTACATAAAAAGGTATGCGTATTGGTGGCAAGACGTAATCGCTTTGAAACTCTGAGTATTGAGGCACCGCTATGCATTAAGCTTACGGCATCATTTCTTTACTTTACCCTTAGACGTTGTGGATGCGTGTTTTACCACTGTGTTTCTATCGAATGGATTGTGATGCTCACGCATCATGGATTAGGCGAAGTAAGTGGCACCTTACGCTAGATCCTTTTTCTCCACTACTAGTCGATTTCTTTCGGCAACACTAGATCGTCTATTTTCATTTTTGATACACAGGTTCTTGTGAGTTACGACACGGACTTCTTTCTTGTGCTATTCGCACTTGAACGTTGGGAGGTGAGTCCTCCGTAGGCAGTTTTGGTTGGATTACGGTGGTTATAAGGTATTTGGTTCACTCGAGCACTCAATTTTCTAACTCACTAAAACTTATTTTTAAACGCGTTTTATCACTCTGACGGGCACTTTCATCATTCTAATGCGCTTTTTAATTGGTATTAAGTTTCTGCACTCACTGGTGTTTCTCCTGCATCCTTGTTTCATCCTTTTTTTACCTTTTTTTCATCCTTTTTTTTCATTCCCTTCGAGTCTTCAATAAACTTTATTTATAAATTTCTCCTTTCTTTGCATTAGCATGCAGAATATTGGCTGGATAGCATTGGATGACAAGGGCTGCACAATGTTAAATAATGTCACACATGGACATATGCATAAGTTTGATTGTACATTTGCATAGCTTTCATTCGAATTGACTTATATACGTACATGTATATGTCTTTACAGTATTCCCCTGAAGAAGGTGTTTGTCACACCGAAATGCATTGAGACACTTGACGTTTTTCTGAATACACCAAGAAAATAAAGAAGAATCTCAGAATTTATGAAGATTCACAAACTTATGTTTTGACTTGCAGTCACTATTATTATTCTTTCAATTTCAATAGTCAGATTGTATTATTGGACAACTAAGAAGTGTCTTGGAATATACTAATTGTTTACTTTCCACTCAGGACGTTTTTCATAATTCTAACTAAAATAGGCACCACATGTGCTCTCTGTTTACTTATGTTTCGCAATTGATGTACGTAATATACTCATTTAATTTCATACATTGACTAGTTGCACCTTATAGGGCAGGTGGATAGTGCGCCTTTGTCAAACTTTTGTTTGAATGACTTTTGGTATTTTTCAGGGCCTGCGTAGGGGTTGCACAGGCTTTTAAAAGGCAGCACCTTTGATTATCCTAAGATCACTGTTAAAACTTTTTATAAACTTGTAAATATTGGTGTGCAGTTTGTCAAATCCGCTACTGTAGTCACTTCTCTATTATGTCCCAGGGTGGCTCGTTGATCACAGGGTTGCTATGTTATAGACCTCCCTCCTCGACCACAACCTCTCTTCAGCCATTGGTTGATTTAATTTATGATCTTTCAAACTCCCATGCTAAAGTTTTAATACTGGGAGACTTTAACCTCTGGCCGTCTGGCCCTCAAGATCTGGCCTATAGAGAGCTCTGCCAATCGTGTGGTAACATTCAACTTACACAGTTGGTTTCATCACCCACGCACGTTAAGGGACACGTGTTAGATCTGATCTTCGCTGAGCCGGAGGTGGTGGTGGTGAAAGAGATCCTGGAGCAGGGTTGGACAGATCATTTTTTGATCAATATGTCCATTGGTCTATCGGGGCCGTTAAAATCAACTAACACAAGTGGCTTTAAATTTAAGCGCCAATGGGCCCGCCTTCTTAGAGAGCCAACTCGCCCTATTCTACTGCCTAGGGGTTTTCAGGTGGAGGACAGTGTAGATAAGAGCTATACTGCACTCTGTCAGCAAATCTCGACATCCCTAGACGAATTGGTTCCTCTGCGGAGGGTGAGGGAGAGACCTAGAGTGACTAATGCCTGGTTTAATGACGATCTGAGACAGCATAAGATCCGCTGCAAACAGGCTGAGCGTACTTGGAGGAAAGGATACAAGGAGTTGGACAGGGTAGCGTACAGAGTGGCCTTACAGGTATATAAGAATCAGCTGAGAAGCGCTAAGGCAAAGTTCTTAGAAGATGCCTTGGATAAGGCCACGAATAAATCGCAAACCCTGTTCAAGCTGGTCAACAACTTATCTAATCCGTCCTGTACAGCTCCCGCTATCCCGGCCACTCAGGATCTGTGTGATTCTTTGGCCGCTGCATTTGTGGAGAAAATAAGAACCATCTTGAATGGACTCTCAGTGCCCGGACAACTGGGGTCACCGTTACCTCCTTCACTGGAATCTCTTCGCTACTCGGTATCGCTCCGGGATAACAACAGGGTAGATACTTTTTGTTTACCTTGTTTTCCCATTCCTACATCGGAGGAATTTGATTCACTGGCCAATGGAGTGTCCTCGGGCTCACCATTGGATCCAATGCCTCATAAGATCTGGAAGGCATTTCAGGATGAGCTGTTCCCTCCACTTTATTCCATCTGCTGTCAGTCACTGATGACGGCGACAGTTCCAGTTAGCTGGAAAGTGGCAATAGTAACTCCACTATTAAAGAAGGCTTCCTTAGATCCATCTTGTCCAGCTAATTATAGGCCCATCTCGCTTTTACCTTTTGTAATAAAGGTCCTTGAGAGATGGGTCACAAAAGCCTTGTCCAACTATCTGGAATTAAACTCCTGCCTGGATACAGCTCAGTATGGCTTTAGGCCGGCACATGGCACTGAGACCGCATTGGTCACCGTGTTAGATGATCTACGAACGCGTGTCGACAGGGGCAGGTCAGTTTTCCTGGTACTGCTGGACATGTCGGCCGCGTTTGACACGGTCGACCATGCGGTTCTCCTGGAGCGTCTCCATAGTGCGGGTGTAACCAATCTAGCTTTAGATTGGTTAACGCCCTATCTCAGTGACAGACAGCAAGCGGTGGCTTTACCACCATTTCGATCAGCCACCCGACAGGTGAATCAGGGAGTTCCTCAAGGGTCGGCGATTAGCCCGATCCTGTTTAATTTATATCTTCGACCCCTTATAGTACTGATTAAGTCATTCGGCATATCAGTTATCAATTATGCCGATGACACTCAACTGATTTTTTCATTTGAGGGTAGTGAGTCGGTTTCGAAAGACACCTTTCATCGCTGCATGTCGGCCACAGCTGAATGGCTGCGAACTAACTCACTCCAATTCAATGGGTCAAAAACGGAGGTTCTCCATTGCTCTCCTGACCGCCTCCCCCGTGCGCTGCCTGATGATTTTTGGCCACCTTCCATTCCTGGCTCTGTGGCAGGAGCTAAATCGGCCCGTAATTTAGGAGTGGTATTCGAACCGGACCTACAGTTGGATGGTTCAGTTAATAAGACCGCAGCGACCTGCATGGGCCTGCTTCGTGCCTTACGCAAAATCTTGCCAATTCTCCCCCAAGGTTTTAGACCAGAGGTGGTGCGTAGTATTATACTCAGTAGACTAGACTACTGCAACGCACTGCTTCTAGGAGCTCCTAAAAAACTGATCCTTAAGTTGCAGAGGATCCAGAACATGGCGGCGAAACTGGCTTTATCGCGCCCACGCTCTGCTTCCTCCTCTGCAGCTCTAGCTGATCTACACTGGCTGCCGATACAACAGAGGATCGTGTTCAAGGCGGCATGTCTTGTACTTAAGGCGTTGCATGGACTTGGACCAATTCCACTCCAGGGCCTGTTTTCATGGTACCAAGCTGCCCGGCCCCTGAGATCCTCATCGGCGTTTCTGGTGCGGATCCCAAGGATCACTAGAGTAAGGATAGGTGGCCGCGCCTTTAGCCACGCGGCCGCCTCACTATGGAATTCCCTTCCGCTAGTGCTGAGGGGTAAGCAAGATCTGCTCTCCTTCAAAAGGGACCTTAAGACCTATCTGTTCCCTAGGGCAATGTGAACATTCTTCCGATGGTTTAACGGGGTCTCAGCGCCAGGATACCCTTGGGGTGACAGATGCGCTTAACAAGAACTAAATACATACATACATACATTCTTCCTTCGTTGTATACATCTTACAATGCACTTGTAAACTTCAGTACGTCGGCAGCACAATCAGATCCCTGAAGGAACGTATCAGCGAGCATGTCAGGGCTATGCACAATGAAGATGCCAAATACCCAATGGCCTCCACATAGCGGCATGCAAGACACAAGGCCCACGCAAAAGCCTCTCGTTCTTTGGAATAGACATTACCAAGAACAACGTCAGAGGGGGTAACCGCAAACTGAAACTCAGGAGACAAGAGGCGACATGGATCATGCGTCTACAGTCGGTGAAACACGGTCTTCACATCGACCATGAGCTACAATACTTTCTAGGAACCGAGTAATCTTGCTTTTGATTATCTTCTCGCCCTGATTTCTGTATTCCGTTTTTGTTACCATGTCAACCACTCTGATTTACATGCATTCTTGATTGTTCTGAACTCACTACTTTCAGTCCTACACTACTACCTCTTTAGTTTGAGTTTTAATGTGCTGTATTGTGTATTCTGAAACTTACAAGTATCATTTGTATTTCTTATACTGTTTTCTCCTAATAATTTATTCTGAATATGCATTGAATATGTGATTACTTTTGTTCTACCTTTTCACTCCTTATTCCTACCTCCAGAGCCTCGGTTTCATATCAGGCATTCATCAGGGAATCCGAGCTCTATTACTATTTTCTGCTATCATTTTAGCCTATTTTTCCTTTGCACCCCTTACATTCTATCTCATTGTTGTTGTCTTACCTCCCCACTTGGGCTTCACTCGACCCTAACCTCGTAATGACTTATTTTCCTCTTTTACTTTTACTTATTTTATTTTCCTTATGGCTTTTTGCTTTCTCTATTTTGCGCGCTCACTTTCAACACCAACTCTCACCCCATCACGCTACACTACGTCGCCATGGCCACTCACTTACTCATTTCCGTAGTTCCACATTACTGCAGGCACTACCCGTTCTAGTTGTTTTTAGGCACACGCGTCCCCGCTACTTAACTTCCGGTTCTTCTCATTACTCTGTTACCCATATCCTGGAAATCGGTAGATCACGTACCTGCGATCCTTCACATACAAGGTAAGCATCTACCCCGCTGGGCCGACGCTTCTCTTTATCACTTGCACATGCCTCATTCTGCCTTTATTCCCCCTTAGATACTGTATAGCCATCGTTACCCATGTGGCTGGGGCCTACCGCTCCCTTCTCACCTCGTTGGGAGGTCATTCGTTCAGTACCGCACCCTTTGCCATTTCGTGCTTAGGAACCGTCTCCACTCTACATTTTCAATTTTCAATACCAGGTACTTGCTTTCTTTTACACTCTTCTTCCCCTCTTCTTTATCACCCTGTCCTCTCTGCTATTCTTAACCGCGATCCTGTTCCTGCTCTCCATTCCGTGGTTTACAGTGCTTTACGACTATCAAGATGACATGTTTTCTTTCGTTTTCGTGTGCCGCATTAGATAACAAATTGTTTCACCTACTGTTTGTGATCTTATATATCCTTTGGGCTTTCGCTTATTTGCCATGTGACGTCTTATAACATTTCCATGCTATCCATCAGCTCGGGGGCTCGAAAACCATTACCTGACGCCGTGACACTGTCTGCTGCATTTTCCCTGGGCTGCTCACGCTGTTGGTCTCCCCCGCCGCCACTGCTACCGCTGGCCGCTGTGGGGGAGACTACAGCTCCCAGAGTTCCCGGTGCCACTTCCTGCTACGGTGCAACGAGCTGCGCGCCCGGAGGCGCATAAATTACTGAGGCTCCCTCGGTGGAGCAGGGGCTCGAAAACCATTACCTGACGCCGTGACACTGTCTGCTGCATTTTCCCTGGGCTGCTCACGCTGTTGGTCTCCCCCGCCGCCACTGCTACCGCTGGCCGCTGTGGGGGGAGACTACAGCTCCCAGAGTTCCCGGTGCCACTTCCTGCTACGGTGCAACGAGCTGCGCGCCCGGAGGCGCATAAATTACTGAGGTTCCCTCCGCGTCGCGGGACGCACGTGGGCGGCGCCGGGCGAAGCCCGGGCCAAGGGCGGGCCCGTTTGTGCCCGTTAGAGACCGAGTAAGGCCGGGCCGGGCCCTCCCCCTTTATATTTCGTCAAAAGGTCAGTAATTCCTGGATATTTGAAAGTTGTGTGTCCTCAGGTATTCTTGATGTGGCGGTTCCAGCCCACCATGCACCATAGCCGAACAACATTCGTATAACCTGCACTGATGCTTGGAGCTTTGCTGCCTAATTGAACCTGTACGCAAAGAGTTGAATATTCACCACTGAAAGATGTCTACCGCACCAGTAACAGGCCGGAAGTCCCTTGTTGGTACATTAGACCAATTCTTGGTAAGAGTGTCCTCTATCTTGGAGAAGGAGATTGATGTTACTGAGAAGCGTTTGTCGCTGGGTTCCCTTGCTAACAAACGCTCCTCGTTGGGCTATCTGTCACAAGTACGTTCCCCTGTTCGTACCTTGGAATCGGGAACTGATACCGGCATTGTAAGCCTTGTGCCGGACGACTGTGATATTAATCCCTCTTGCCATGACTCACCAATATTTTGCATTCCAGAATCTGATGGAACTAATCTCAACACTAGACCAAAAAAGGGCTCCACTAATCCCCCACAAATCACTGGTGTGACGGAAAGTGTAAATACTAGGTCTGCCATGAATCCAAAGGCTAAAGCTCCCACCTTAAACAACAAAGAAGCCCTGAAAACCTTGAAACCTAAGAGAAAGCGGAGAGAACCACTGGACGTTGGTCACACAGCAAAGTCCAGAAGAATTAGTTTAGGGGCCCCACCTGAGAATATCCCTGACCCCAAAGGAGCATCATTAGCTAGTGGGAAGGAGAGCGCTCCTATGCTGTCCCCCTTGATCCCGCTCAAGGACTTGCATAATTTGGATGAAGACTTTTGGGGGAAATTGGAATCAATTTTTATAAAACCTGCCAACCAATTTATAGTAGGCTGGACAGGATTGAAAACAGATTGACTTGTCTGGAGTTGTTGTGTTCATCAACGCAGTCCCGGCAGAAACATGCTACCAATAGCCGGGGGTGTGAAAAATCTACTGTGAACACCCCGAACAAAAATGCCTCAGCTACTAATATCGCACCCACTTCCAACCCAATTATTGCTGCAAACAACCCATCTGACAAGGCCTTAGGGAACCCAATGCACGCCTCACATGTAGGTAGCCTAGAGTATGGGGGGATTATACAAGCAACAGCTAGTAGTAGCCATGCAACAAAAATAGTAGATAGGGCAGATTATAGTCCTCGAGCGATATTGAAACACCCAAATATTCACCTCCCCCCTGAGTCAAGCCCCTACGTTATAATTTTAGAGATCCCAGGGCAGTTGAGCATATTTGTCACTGGCCAAACTCAAACCCTCGCACTCCCATCCTCTCCCTGCCTTTGTCCTACTTCTATGATAATCGCCAGTGCCCCAATATAGTGGATGTCGGCTACAGTGGTAACAACACGTGGCCTAGAAGCAACAGATATCCTAACGTGCAGACGGAGGGTATCATTTCCTCTGGTCTGGAAGACTGCGATTGACGACCAAATTCCTGCAGGTTTAGGAAACACTCGTGCAATATAGATGTAACCCATGCAGAAAACCGGGTAGCTTACTATACCATAACCAAGGATGACAACATTGATACTAACATAATTAATGAAACTTTACTGGACCAGCGCCAGCTGGGGGAAATATACCGGCCTCTAGCTGGGACCGGACTTATAACCCCACCGAACACCGATATAGCTGCAGCTGGCACATTTGGTAATGTCATGCTTGATATTTTAACTAATGGGAAAACTAGTAGTATCATCAACCTGACTTCTTCAGCAAGGGAAAGCTTAAGCCTATCACAAGGGCCTTCAAGCCCTCACAAGGGTAGACTGCAAGTAAGTGGCCAATTGTCAATAATGTCTTGGAACATAGCAGGCCTAGGTACAAAGATGGTAGACCCTGATTGGCTGGGTTTTATATCAAAATTTGACATGTGTCTCTTTCAAGAGACTTGGTTGATAGATCCCTTGATATGCAATGGATTTCTCAATTATCATATCCCAGCTCTAAAAAAAGGAAGAGGTCGACCATCTGGCGGGCTATCAATATGGATTAAGCAAGACTTAGGATGTCAAGTCACCCAAAGTTCAAACATTAGTAACGATATATTATCTGTAAAGATTGCCTCAAAGGACGGGGTAAACCTCGTAATTTTTAATGTTTACGCACGAGGTCTGCCGGGGGGGAAAGAGTCTCCAGTAGTACAACTGCTGGAAGAATCAATTGACTCACTGCCCTCTAACTATCTACCCATTATAGCAGGCGATTTCAATACCTCGTTTGAGCCCCTGGATCGCGATATATCTCAGCTTGCGGCTGAAGAAGATGCAAGCTGGGGAATCCCAACCCTTGAGATAGCCCCAGTAAAAAGGTGGTCTGGGGCAGCAATCCAGCTAAGTGGATTATGTCTAGGGAGTCATTTGAGAGCAGCTAATGGCAGGAGCCCGTCCGACAAAAGTGGCTCAAACACTTTTGACAAGGGTCGTAGGGCAAGCAGAATCGATTATTTATTGATTCATACCAAACTTTGGCCCTACTTCATAGATATGGAGGTAGTAAATAGAACCGAGAGTGATCATCACCCGTTGGTCTCATCATTTAATTCATCCTTACTTGGCGCTACAGAAAAGCCACAAATAATATATGAGCCAGAGCATCGCCTGTCTAACGACATGCACCACCTAAAATGGGACCAGGTTGTAGATGACCCAGAAGTTTTATTAGCAATAAAACGAGAAGTTACCCTTGCATTGGAAGAATTGAGCTTACTGGTCGAGGACCAGGACTTCCATCAACGTACAGTGGAAACTCACGCAAGGCTTTTTGCGGGCCTGCGGAAATATTTCCTCAAACCTGCCCCTCCCAGGAGCTCCATGCCGCAAAGGAAAGCGGGATGGTATAATAGTAAGTGCAGGAAGGCCCGGGACGAATTAGGCAGTGCACTCAAGCAGAAGGACACAACATTCGTAAGATTAGCTAGGTCAAAATATGGGAAAACTCTCAAAGAGGCAAAGGTAACCTGGGAAAATGAAATTTGGAAGGACCTTCTTGAGGCCTCAAAAAATAAGAACAGCAAAGTTTTTTGGTATACCTACAAATGGGATAGGGGTGGTATAGCAGAGCGTCCTCAAAACAATGTGCCACAGAATGCTTGGATCGACCATTTTAAACCCCAATATGCCGCGCCCGCCCAAAACTCTCTTATTGAGACCTCTCCCTATGTATTCTACAAAAAGGCCATATTCACGCTTAAGGATGTGGACAGAGCACTAGATGGAGTAGTCAGAGGAAAGGCCCCGGGAATGGATGGTATCCCCGCAGACATGTTTACCAATGACAGAAGCCTCTGGTCTAGCTATATTATGCGACTTGCCAACGCAATTGCACAGGGGGCAGACATACCGCCTTCATGGAAGTGCGCTGAAATTGTCCCAGTATTCAAAAAAGGAGACAAATCAACCCCTAGCAATTACAGACCAATCAGTCTGATTGATTCGGTCCAAAAGATCGTAGGCCGTATGCTTTTAAACATAATTCAAACTTGGATGGATGATTATGACATCCTCAGCCCAATGCAGGCAGGGTTCCGTTCCCGGATAAGTACAATCGACCAAGTCTTCCGGTTTGTCAACTTATATTGGAAGAAGGTGGTCTTGGGGAAGGGCGCCCTCTATGCAGTCTTTGTAGACTTAAAAGCTGCATTTGACTTGGTCCCAAGAAATAAGCTTTGGCAGGTCCTGATAGAGCTGGGAATAGCACCTGAACTTCTCACCGTGATCATCCGCTTGCATGAGGGAAATGTTGCCAGGGTCCGCTGGGGGGGCCCGGGGGAGGTGACAGAGGATTTCCCGGTTGGCAGAGGAGTGAGGCAGGGCTGCGTCATGGCGCCGACCCTGTTCTCGCTCTTCGTCAACGGGGTGGCCGGTTGGCTCTCGCGGACCCCCACCGATGCGCCGATTCTGGCAGGAGTGCGTATCCCTA
Source organism: Triturus cristatus (assembly GCF_964204655.1). NCBI lineage: Eukaryota > Metazoa > Chordata > Amphibia > Caudata > Salamandridae > Triturus > Triturus cristatus. Next base: position 707,507,878 of record NC_140594.1, on the reverse strand, counting down.
TCCTCATGTTTGCGGATGACACGCTGATAATTTCGAAGACCCCTGGCGGATTGCAGAAGGCTGTTGGGTGTTTCGAGGAATTTTGCGCAGAAAGAGGTCTGGAGGTAAACACGGGGAAGACAAAGTACATGTCCTTTAATGGATCAAAAACCTTTAGAGGAAAAATAATTATGAATAAGTCGCCCCTGGAGGAAGTGACATCATTTACATATCTGGGGATAACATTGCAAAATGATATGCGTTGGGGTTGCCAATTAGACCGGGCTGGCCTACAACATAAACAACAAGCAGGGGCCTTGTTGGCTAGATTTAAAACCTCACTAACTAAGCCAATTTCTCCAGTTTTAGAAATCTATGGTACTAAGGTCCTGGGCTCATGGCTCTATGGGGCCGAGCTCTGGGGCTTTAATAACTTGAATAGCTTGAAAGCCCTAGAAAATGCTTTTTTGCGCAAAGTCACAAACCTCCCTCCCAGCACACCACTGCGACCGCTATTATTGGATTTGGGCAAAAAAACCCTAGAACATCTGGTGAGGCTACGTCCAATATTATATTGGCGCCGACTCTGGTGTACTGATGAATTAATCCATTACAGGAGTGGCTTTAAAGATATCATAGACTCCGACAGGTCACAAAAAATATCATGGTTACAAGGGATAAAATCCCTTTTGGGAAGTATAGGCCTGACAGATCTCTGGAAAAAACCTGCAGACACCATTTTTCCTTCCAAAGAAAACTTGAAAAACATGTACTGGGAATGGGTATATAGATTGGAAACTACCCAAGGCCTTTCTACCCATTTAACAGCCCGCTTTTTGGATTTAAAAGTCCTTCCCCATCGAGAGGATTACTGGGATATCATTGAAAAAACCACTGACCGCAAGTTGTATTTCCAGCTGCGGGTGGGTACACTACCCATAGCGGAATTTACCTCTAGATGGGGGAGGCAAGGCAGTAATAATGATAAGTGTTACAGATGTGCTGAATCATGTGAGAATATCAGACACCTATTATTTTTCTGCCCAATGTACATGGCACCTCGTAAAAGATGGATACAACCCATCTGCAAGCTCTTTGGTATGAGAAGATATGCTATCGCCCTTCGTATCCTGTGCACTGATCCTACCCCTCCAATATGTATAGCTGTGGCCAAATTCCTAGGGTGGGCCTGGTGTATAAGAACAAATGCCCTGAGGCAAATTGCCAACTCCTCTTCTTTGACTTAACACATAATTGCATATCCTCCTTGGATAATCTACCGGCTGCTAACAAACAGAGTATTGGGATGTGAAAGCTACGTTTAGCTAATTTTTGTATATTATAAGCTGACATGTAAAGTCTTTTAAATCTAATTTTTACTACAAGCTCGTCGGCCACTGGAAATTTAATTGTAATTTTATCCTTTTAGGTAATTTATATGTATTTATATGTAATGTTTGTATGTGCTTTTATGACTTAATTGCCGAAGAAAGCTAACTGAACTGAACTGAGCTATCCATCAGATTACTTCACTTTTAGTTTGCATTTTGCTTTCTCACTTATGTTTGTTTTGTTAAACATCACGCTGCAATATCTACCATGTCTTACATTAGAGACTTATACGTCTTGTTTTCTGGTCTTGTTGTACTTGTGCTCATGTTAGCTCTGTATATTCTCTTGGCATCACCACCTCCTGCATTGTCTTTCTTGTTTTCCTTGCGCTTTCCTGGTCAACTATCGATTGTATATTACTGCCATCATTGCCACCACGCCTGTATATATTGTGTTACTTTTCCTCGTAGATCACACCACCATGCTGGATACACATTTTTTTCCAATTGGTTATCTTATTTAACGTATGAATTGTTTTTTGTGACAATCCTACCACACCACTGTGTGCGTGTTATGTTTTTCCTCTTGATATCATCTGTACCTTTTGCTATTTTTCATGATTATATTGATGCCACTTGACACACCTCTCCTTTGCTCCCCTCAATACCTACTTATGTCGCGTGTAACATTTTCACTTACTCTTATCGTGTTCGCATATTTTCTTTTACACGGTTTGTGACTCTCTCTTTCATTTGAAATCTCTAACAGCCACTCCAGCTATAATATGGTGTTTTCTGGGTTTCTTGCCTTTGTTTCCATTTCTTCACTTGGTTTTTTTCTGGCGTACGTGCGTTTTACTCTGTCTTCATGGGTGCACTTCTCAGCACCTAATTTAGTACTTCGGATCCTTTCGTTTTTTATGTTTATTTTTCACTCATTCATTTCTTGCTTTGTGTCCTTCTCAGCCCTGAAGAGTCATATCTTTTACACGGTGTGACGAAACACGTGTCGGCTGATTTGTTTTATATTGTGTATTGGTCAGGTAATGACATACATAAAGAACACCTTGCTTTGATACTTCTGATGTCGACCTTCATTATTTCAGAGTCCTGCATCATTTGGGTTTGATTCATTCTCCTACCAGTACTTATCGAGATCATTATCCTAAACGTGTGCACAGGACCTCAATCACTGTTCTTTTGAGTGGGTCTGACCTATTCAGTTGCAGGGGCTATTTCTCTGGGTTAGCACCCCTGACCTGTCAGCACCGCATTTACTCCACGCCAGTGAAAACTCACATTGCACACGCTTGAGCGCCATCTTCCTTGAACCCTGCATAACCCTTTCACGTTGTATATTCAAGAATACCTCGGTCGTCGCCTGTATCTTTTTCCCATGCTTCCTTGGTCATTTCGAGTAGGGTTCTGGGTTGGCGCCCATACAGCATCTCAAATGATGAACAGCCGAGGCTGCTCCGAGTTTGTCCCCGTATTACGTACAGGGCCAAAGGTAACATGAGATCCCACTCTTTCCCGCTCACGGAGAGCATCTTCTTTATCGTGGTCTTGAGGGTCCCGTTGTAACGCTCGACAAGTCCATCCGTTTGTGGATGATATACCGATGTTCTAATGTGTCTGAGATCCACCAGTCTGCACACCTCCTTCATTAATTTGGACATAAACGGGGTACCCTGATCGGTTAAAATCTCCTTTGGGAAACGCACCCGGGAGAACAGCTCAATGATCTTCTCGGCTATAGCCCGGGAGGTAGGGACTCTCAAGGGGAAGGCTTCGGGGAATCTAGTGGCGTATTCCACTATGACCAGAGCGTATTGGTTCCCTCTTCTGGTTTTGGGTAAGGGTCCTATCAGATCTAGGCCAACTCTCTCGAAAGGGGTCCCTATAATGAGGAGAGGTTGTAAAGGGACTGCAGGGGGGCGATGCGTGTTTTTCTTCTGACACAACTCGCAAGACAGACAATGTTGCTTTATGTCTTTATATATTCAGGGCCAGTAAAAATGCCTCAACACATTCTGTGTGGTTTTTTCACTGCTGATGTGTCCTGCTAGTAAATGGGAATGGGAATAAAACAGGATTTGCTCCCTAAATGTGGTGGGGACCAAGTGCTGTAGGAGGTCTTCCTTGTTTCCTTGTCTATACAATAAGCCACCTTGGATAAGAAATCGGGGAAACTTGAGGTCGGTCACTCCCTGAGTGAAGTGTGCCTGTTCCCAAGCGTTTTAAAGAGTGGAGTCATTAGCTTGGGCGAACTTGATATTCCTATCCCCTACCCAAGGTTCTGGAGTGATATATGCCGGATGGGGTTGGTTCTTCGCTATCTCTGACTTTTCGCTCGGAGGCTGGAAGTTCATGGAACGAGAGAACAGCTCTAGAAACTTGGGGTTATCAGTCCCTATTATCAGTTCTTTGGGTAGGGTGTCTAGGACCCCCACCTTAACAAGGTGCAGACTACCCTCAGGAATCTCAAGTGAAATAATAGCCACCGGATATGGTCTTACGTCCCCATGAACACATTTAATACATATCAGGGCATTGGGGATCACTTGTCTAGGTCTCACAAACACCCCTCGTATCACTGACTGCCTGCAACCGGAGTCTAGCAGAGCCTTGATCGTCTTCCCATTCACCCTTACACTTACATGGTATGAGCTTCCCAGTTCCGCAGTGTACAGGACAGACTTGGGGATGTACCCCACCTCCATTGGTTCTTCGGTCGGCCTCCGGTGTGGACATAAGCACGCAATGTGTCCCCATGTCCCACACTCAAAACATTGAGGGCCTTTAAAGGAGGGGACGTCCGGTCTAAATGGCCTCTGGGGGTTTGTCTCTACGTGCGGACGGGGTTTTTTCTCCATTTTAACAGGGGGAGGCCGAGAGGGCTTTTCAGTTTCCCAAGGGGTTGAGCGCGGTTGTGCTCGGGCATAGGAGGATGCCATTTCTATGGCTTGGGCTGTAGTCAACTGGGAGTGCTGTCGTAACCACTTTTGGGTGTTATAAGGCAAAGCATCCAGATACTGCTCCAGATATATTTTGTCCATTATTTCTTCCTTTGAACTAGAAGCTGGGATGAGACATTTGTCGTCAGCCATTTTGAGGCGAAAGAACAGGGTCTTTGGGTTCTCTCCCGGAGTTCCCCGTTCTTGTCGGAAACGTACCCGATAGGCTTCTGCGTCAGTCCGAGGTGGTCAAGGATTATGGTTTTGATGGCGGCGTAGGGGACGTTGCCTGTAGCGTTGGCGACCTGATAGGCCGCCTGAGCCTCTCCGGTTAGCAGAGGCGCCAAAAAAAAGGGCCATTTCTCCAGTGGCCACCCACAAGCCAGGGCGGCTCTCTCAAAGTTGAGTAAAAATGCATCTGGGTCCTCCCCTGAAATATATTTCTGTAGGGATATCCCCGAGGGGCCGGGAGGGGGATGCCGGGTACCTTGAGCTGGACCGGCGGATGATACCCCTATCATTTTCTGTAATCCTTCTGTCTGGGCAGCGATCGTATTCGTTTACAGGTGTCTCTGTCCGCTTGAACGGAAGTAAGTTGTTGTTCCACCACCCATCCGAGCTGTTCTTGTCCCTTTACTAGGTGTTGGAGTAACTCATCCATCTTGGGGTTACAGATGGCTCGTGTTATGCCTGCATTCTCCACCACTTGTGGCAGGACTGATGGAAACACAGAGACAGCGGCAGAAGGTAACAAAGGTTTTATTGGTCTTAAGACCCTTTTTCTATACGTTGCCGGTCTATAGTACGGTAAGGGGGAGTCCGACTCTTGCTCCGGGGACACACGGTCTCTAGGAAATGTCTTTCCTCGTCTGGTCCGCTCCAGGATGACGTCGTCTCCGGAGGACAGCTCTCAGTAACACGGCGTATGTGAAACAAAAGAAAAGGAAGACTGGAATCAGTCGGGTGCTCACTTCATGCTTTATGTGAGGGAAGGGTAGTGAGGAGTCACACAGTGCTCTTTCCAAATTTCTAGGTGTCGGTGGTGTTCGGGATAGGGTATAAGGGAAATCGGCTTTTACGGTTTTGTCAGCCCCTTTCGTCCCGCCCAACCCGAGATACGTGCTCGTACCTGTTGGAGCCACACTTCTCCTGAAACGTGGCGGGGCGAGTCGCAGAGTCTTTGGCCTCCAGCCTCCAGTACCCTCTGGGTCGGTCTCGTAGACGTTCCTCCGTCGTCTGTCTCTCTCTCACGTTCGTTCCCCGCAATCTCTCTCCTCTCGTTCTCGTCGTCGTTGGGTAAGGAACACCCCCAACTCTCTCTACTTCCTGGATTTAAGCTCCTCTCCTTTTCTACATCATCGGTGTAGGTGGGGCATGATGAGAACTTGGCCCCGTTAAAGAAACACGGGTCCCCTTTTTCTCCAGCGGCTCGTGTGTGAAGTTCCGCTTTCCAGGCTTCAGGCTGCTGGAGGGAAAGAGGGGAGAGGGGATTGTTCACGTACTCTGTTACCAGAGGTAGACTCCCATCCTCATCTGTATGGGCCTCCTCATCACAGATGTAAAGCTTTTGCATTCGGAATACTCGCTTTTGTAACTGCCTCTAAGGCTGGTACAGGGGTTATGACCATAATGCGTTTCACCTGTGCTAGGGCTCTTTCTTTTGCTACAGCGGTTTGAATGGCTGTCAGAGTTTTTCTGTCGATGTAAATTTAATTTCTGCTTGCGTACACAAATGTGATTTGGATGCAATTGGTACTTTTTCACCTTCGTTAAAAGTTAAGTAGGTGAATCCGCATTGACCCGGTATGATTCGGATCACTAAATTGCGTACGTTTACGCGTGTTTGTAAGTGTTTTGTTGCTAACATGTCAGCTTGATGTGAACGCAGGACATCTGTGTGTTCTTGTGTCCAATGTGTATTTTTAAAATCAGGTTTGATTAATTCGTAGAGAGGTTTAACCATTTCTGCGTAGTTTAGAATGTATGTTCTTCCAAAATTTAGGAAACCTAGAATCAACTAAGTTTTTCATTGTTTTTGGAGGTTGGAGCAGCGCACACTTTTCTGAAAAGTTGGCTGCCAGGCTTTTTTCTTCACTTGATAGTTCATATCCTAGGAAAAGGACGTTAAGATGAGCAATTTATAACCTTCAGAGGTGAAGCCCAGTATAATGGTATTCACTCTGTTTGAGTATTTGTTCAGGTCATTGTCTGTCAGATAGATATCGAGATATGTCAATGCCCTGTCATCATAAATTTGTAGTAACTCTGTTACCCTTGCTGAGAATAACCGTGGACTATTCTTGAATCCCTGAGGGAGGCGACAGAATTGACGCTGGGTCCCCATTATTGAGAAAGCTGTCAAATACCTACTTTGAGGTGCTATTTTTTGACAAAAGAAACCGTTAGAAAAATCTAATGTGGTTTTATAATTTTTACACACACTGTTATTCATTAATGCTGTACTATGTGCATTTTGTACTGCAAATGTTTTACAACAAGAGTTTAGGTGTCTGTAATCCAAAACTAGACGATATGTATTGTCTGGTTTGGAAACAGGAAATAAAGGATTGTTCATTGATGAGATGCATGTTTCAATCACCCCTTGGTATTCAAGTTGATCTAAGATCTCCCTGACCTGTTTTTTAGCTTCTTGCTTAATTGGATACTGCCTTTGTGCAGTTGATTAATTTTTTAACTGTATCTTACGGTGAGGTGAGTCCTAATCCCATCCTACATGATTTTTGTATAATGCTGGGGCTTGGGCTACTGCCCATTTCCTGGCATAAGTATATTTTAAATGTACTGGAACATGGTTAGAGAAGGCTGGCATGGTGATGTCTTCGTCATGTGGGCACTCTCTGACAAATTCTGGTGGCCAGTCCCGTTCTGCTAGAAGTATATCATAACCCTTTGAAAGTCGCTCCTAAAAGAGTGCTTTCACTTTTCTTGGAATGTCTCCCTCCATCCAGAGTGTTATTTCATATAACCTTTGTGGAGAACTAACCCTGGTGTCTGCAGTTTCAACTCAAATGTCTTCATTCAGGTCCACTGTCTCCAGAAGTCCCTTCAGGTTCTGGCGAGCTATTGATACTTCTGATGCACTGTCCAACATTGTCTGAGCCCATTCTCCGTTCTTGAGTTGTGTTCTCAGAATCCTCGGCATGTCTTATTTTTAGACCTGCTACTTTCTTCTTGGAGAATTGAGGTTTTGGTTTGTTTTTCTGAACATGTTGATCGTCTTTGGACTTCATGCGTTCTTCTTTTCGATCTGCCCGTCCTCTTCTTTCGGATGTCTGTGACGATATCTGAAAGGTACGAGAAGAACGTGTATCAGTATCTTGATACCCGTCAGGTTTTCTCAAATTATCCCTATTCCTGAGGTTATACCTCCTTTCAGAGGGCTCCTTTTGAGGAGACCTACCTCGGGATTGAGAATCTTTCTCTTTTGAATGTTGTTTGTTATTTTCCCACTTCTTTTTAGAAGAGGTAGGATTGTTTTTAGTAAAGGCGTTTTCAGGACTTTCAGACAGTTGTGGTTTAACTGTGTAATTCTATTACATTTTGTATCTGATTAAGTAATTCTACGCCTGACATTGCTTCAGTGTCCGGATGAGGTGTGTAGCTGGCTAAAATCGGCCATGTTGCTCCTGGTCTACCTAGCGGACCGAGCCTAGTAATGTGATTGTAATGTTTTAGGGTGCCTTTAAACCAGAGATCATGCTCCTGGTATATTTTTTTTTTTGAAAAACTTTATTGTGCAGAAAACCAGTAGTACAAACATGGGCCTACAACCACCAGGGCCGGCCGCTAGTATATGCATACCAATTACGTGACGTCACAAAGCAGCGACTGATCCCCAGAGGCGCAGCAGGATTACAAAAGTTATTCTCGGCCACTCAGAAGTTAGGCAGGATACAGAAATTTTAAATGTTAAAAGAAAGGAAAGAAGAAAGAGACAAAAAAAACAAAACTCAAGGCGAGAAACAGTCTAGACGGTGTCAAGCGCCGATGGGGGGACCCCACCATACCATGTAAAGAATCAGGAGGTCAATAGAAATGACCCGGGGATGCTCCTGGTATTTGAATGGAATTTCAATATCCTCGAAAGGAATATATTCCTCAGGTGGTTCATCTTCTTTGTAGAAGTGAAACGTTTTAGTTACTGGATGTGATTCTGGGAATACTATCCATGAATAGAATACCTCTGTCTGGTGAGATTCATGTGCCTCTATCACAAAAACTGCTCTACCACCTCTTGGCGTTAGGCCATGTTTTATAAGTTTTAGAGAGATGGCTCTCCTTAAATTTGGAGCAATGATTTTCGCATTTTCATCGGTTTCATTAAAACCTGTATAATCAAAAGCTGCTGCGATATCGTCGGGTACAGCTCCACCGGTTCCGGTGTTGTTATCCTCGTTTATGGACATTTGTTTAATGAAAATTGCAGAGCAAGTTTCAAGGGTACAAAGATAAGGTGCACAATATTTTGGAACACTGTATCCTTCAACGTTGAACAAACCAAACTGCTAATACATAGGATTTTTGTCCTACTCAGCAATGGCGGATATTATCCCTACCCACTCCAGACGTCTTATGGAATATTATGAGTAGGAGTCTCTGAGAAAGGCACGACTGAGTTACTTCAGTATCTAGCGTTAAATAAGTGCCTTACCAAACCGTTGAGCACCATGTAGTGTAGCTCCTATATCCCTGATAGGCTCTGCGCATTGGAATAATATACACTATAGTTTTGACATAGGACTGAGGCCAGTATGTATTTATCGAGTACATTAAACTTAATTACTTGTGTGTGCCAGCTAACTCAGAGGTCACTAGAAAACTTCTCGAATAAACAAGAAGGGATTAGTTTCTGACAACCGTATAAACATGACAACTTTGTTTCCCTTAGAATCGGAACCATCTCAGAATTGTGGAAACAATAGATAACAGTTTCACTTAGTGAATCATGCATGCTTCGTTTCTACAGAGTTACACAGAAATGGATAGACGGGCGTTTCAATAAAAAGGGTTTATTGAACAGTCTTATTTCTTGTGCAAGAGATATGAACTGCTACAATCGTAAGACAGAATGCGAAGTAAAATATGTACAGCGTTAGCAGTAAGATAAAATAATACTGCAATATCATGGTTTGTAGCTGTGACAGATATTCATAAAAATACATACAGAAATAGCACAGGCTAAAATGTTAATACTCATCTGATGCTTCTAGCTAGTTCTATCCCAGTGTACCTAACCTAAGTGTAGGACGAGGTATGAAGTAGGTTCTGTTTGTCTATAGTCTAGTTTAGCTATAGTTGCCAAGATTTGCCAAAAGTCCCTCTAGGTTCTAGTCCGCTCCATACCTTAGAATGAGTGAGGTTGAAATCTCTTTCCGAGTCTCGCTCTCTAACACCCCGCAAGGGGAGTCGGAAACACTGGAGCTGGATTCTCTGCAGGGAGGATGACAGCGTCTGGTCAGTGCGTCAGGCGGGGACTTGACTTCCTTCTGAACTTCCCATGGCGAGCCGCATCGTTCAAGTAGGCAGCCGAACCGTGGTTTGCCATGGTAAGTGAAGGTATATTTATACCTTGAAGGTGTTTAGGAATGCCAGTATTGACATAAAAGTTGGGCAGAAGAACGTCATGAATGAACCCCTAAGGAATAGATGTTCATGCATAATAAATGAGTTCTTGGAGAAATCAATATCCAAGCAAGGGGAAGTCCTAAAGGATTAAGAGTGTGGTTTTCCAAGACCTCGTTGTGATGTAGATGAACGGATGTAGGTGGCCATGCCTGTATTTGGTTAGCATGGATAATGCCTAAATAAGGGTAGGATTTCTATGCCTAAATATGGGCAATGCGAATTGTGCCTATATAAGGACATAAATCGGGAAACCTATACACGGTATCTAAAGCAACACACAACAATCCTTCCAAGTGAGTGAGAACTCCTTCTAGGAAGTAACAGTTTTGCTTCACAGTGCCATAGTCAATAGTTTTCAGATAGGCGAGACCTATTGGCTTTGCCAGTGCTTGTTCATTTATGAGGATATGAATTGATACAGTTCAAAGAGTGGCTACCTTGTAGCCAGTGCTTGAAACAGGAAATGCTACATAAGTCTTCACTAACTCTCACTCGCTGTATGCACTATTCGAAAGTGGCAAACATTTGTGGCCTGTTTAATATGCTAAGAAGTATATAAATTCCCTTTGGTAACCAAATAAAATAATTGTTCAACCAATCATCTCAAATGTACCACAAAACATTCATATCAATCATACAAAAACCCATATGCCTATATTTGCAATCCTACTTTAAGTCTATATTTTTAATTGTTTTTAACACATGAATCTAGTGTATGTACTATTTGTAGGATCCATGTATGTGATGTGATATATTTGTTTTTGAGACGATGAATTTTTGCATCTTCCTTGTGATTAATTGATATGCTGTCTATATAATACATGAAATTGTATGATGTTATATGTTTTTAATAACATGAAGATTTATGAATTCTGTATAATTAACAATTTTCAGTGGTTCTAACATTTTTTGAATAAGATATAGGTGGCATTCCATTATTAGTCAGTGGTTGTCTTGTGGCATTACAAATATAGGCATATGGTGCTTTGTATGATTGATATGAATGTTGTGGGGCTTCTCTCTCTTTATTGACTGTTTCATATGCTGCCAACTGCATCCTCTAACATACACTAGGAAGGGAGACCTTACATATGCTCTTGGCAAGGCGAAACCTTATAAGCATAATACCTCAGACATAAGTTGAGTTGGGGCAGAATTGTATCGCCATTTCCTGAAGCTACCATCTAACTATATACCCTTCTGCAAAGTTGAGCTTTGGTCTATTACCTTCCGCATGTGGAATTGTCAGCTGTAGCATACCCTTTATGAAGATACTGTAGTGATAAACCCAGTACAAGACTGTTGAGCAAGTTGTGGGCCACTTTACATTGATCTTTAGGACCCTGATTAGGATGATGACCCATCCGTAAATTTCACGGACCGTCCTTTATGTGGGCCTCATGCCCATTGTCGGTGATGATCCCTTTCACGGACCCCTTTTGTCTGTAATTCTGGACACTGCAGCGAGCTGCCCTGTCCCCCGGCAAGGAGCCTCCGAGTTCTGTAACACTCACCATAGGAGGCTGCACGCATTGCTGCTGTGAGTTCAAAGTCCTGCAGCAGCCCCTTTTGGACCTGGTACGGACTGCTATTGGCCTATTATCCTGTTTGCTGGTCAATTATCACACACAGAATGATAATGGGCCTCTATGTGCAGTTACAGTATTTGCTAGTGCTCCTTCCTAAGCCTAGGGCGTGGCATTCTGCTTTTGTTCAGGGCTGGTGTCATCGCACTGAGTGCCAATCTATGGGAGTTGCATGTTGACACTCATTACAGTGTTAAAGGCACAGACATCAGAGTCCCATGTGTGCCAGCAATTTCTAGGTGATAATAAAAACGTCTGTTCAAGAGATCTGAGGTTTACCTACTCTGAGGTTTGACTCATCGTAAAGCAGTGCAGGAGGATAGAGTGCCTTCAGCAAAGCACAATGTGTAACATGCAGATAAAAGAATTCATTTGTTTATGTAGATAGCTCAGTGGGTTACTGTTTATGTCACAGAGACCCTATTGTTAATTTCAGTTTATAAGATACAATCCTAATATACCACAATGAGCTATGTACCAGCAGTATGGAAACTGCAAGGCATGGGTTTACAGCCTTATTTTTTATATAATCTTTCATTATTCAGAGGTTGCTAAATAGGGTTCCTTTGGATAATAATTATTTATTAATAAAAACAGCCCCAACCACTATGTTATGTTTTAAATCCCGATTTTTGTAGAGATTCAACCATAGACTCTCTTAAAGAATCACCTGTTCCTTTTTTTAATTTTTTTATTATTAATGCAGAGATGAGACCAATATATTCGGCAATACAGTACGTTATGCGTGAAAAGTAAGCCATGAAGAGAGACAAAATGAAAAACGAGAAAGTAATGCATTAGTAATTTTTCCCCCCAATTTACCCCCCCACCCCTACCCTCCCCACCTGCCTAGGAGTTGGTCACCCTCTGATAGCTTTTTAGATTTGAGTGTAAGTTTGAGTTGCATTTTATCATTCACTCATTCTTCTCTATCCATCTAGTCAATGGCGCCCAGATCCCTCCATGTATAAATAGCTTTTTCCAAATTATAATTTGCAACTCGCCGCGAGAGCCATTGCTGAAACCCTGATGGGTTAGGATCCAGCCAGGCAGATGCTAAACATAGGTTCAGGATCGCCATACCAATGAACACTAGTTTTTCTCCGGGCTTCCCCTGTAAATCCTGATCTACCCAAGACCAATTAACGTCAGAGAGAGGAAGCAGACAATCCCCAGAGCCTCCTTGAAAAAGCTGGTAATTTCTTGTTTTAGTTTGATCAAAGCATCACAGGAGGCAAAGATGTGACTAAGATCAGCTTGATATAAAGCGCAGCGAGCACAGACGGTCCCTCTCCCCGCCCTCCCCATTTATCAATCTTTTTGGGGTGTAATAAAGCAAGTAGCATGATTTATAGGATTGAGCCCGAAGTCGGGCCAGTACTAGAATATTCTGTGCTAAATTAACTGAGTGAAAAAATAGGCTTTCCGGGATACCAATCTCTTCCTTCCATTTTAGTGCTCAAGTTTCCATGTCATCTGGCATTAGTGAGTTAAAAAAATTATAGACAAAACCTATAGATAAATCTCTATTTCTTTTCTTAGTTTATCTATAGTTTCATTATTAGTGAACAATATCGGCCCCCACATTACTTAATCAAAAAGTCTTGAATTTGTAAAAACTTGTAAAAATCTCTCTTATCTAACACATACCATTCTCTAAGGTTCTCAAACGATACTAGCCCTATTGGGGGAAAAAAAGGGTCCAAGCTTAGTCAATCCCACTTCACTCCATATTTCTATTATTGAGCCTTTAAAAATCTCAGGCAAGGTGGGATTGTTACAGAGTGATGTGTAGAAGTTCAAGCGGCCCAGACCGATACGTGTCCGGATAGATTTCGTAATCCTGCATCCGCCTTGAAGCGTTTTAAAGCAGACTTTCTTGAAATGGCTGTCATTCAGGTGACGCCAGACCCACCCCCATGCTTCTGTCCCCACAACAAGTTCGAGTGGGGACGGTATTTCTTCTGTCCTGTTTTCTGTCAGTTTTTCCTGAATAAGAACTAAATTATAAAGTATAGTAGTGGCCCAGTAATAGAGTCTAATATTTGGTAGGGCATGCCCTCCCCTTTCCTTGGGTAAAGAGAGAAATTTAAATGCTCTTCTAGGCTTCTCATATCCCCAGATGAATCTGGAGAATAGGTCCTCAATTCCTTTAAGACATTTGGTATCAAACTCCAGAGGGATTGCACGCAACAGATACAAAAACTTTGGAAAAAACTAAATTTTAACGATGTTGCATCTGCCACTAATGGATAGGTGTAAGTTGTGCAATCTCACCAATTCTGGTTTTGTTTTGGCAATTAGTGGCTCGATATTATCTTTAACAGTACAGTCAATATTTGCAGTGATATCTATGCCCAAATATGTTGCATTTTTAACTACATGATCGTCATTAATCGTAACATTCTCATTACAAACGATGTGTGTTTTATTGCGATTGCAGGAGTACTCTGAGAGCGAGCCAAATCTCGCCACCTCTACTTCAATTTTGCCCATAGCTACATCAGTATCGGGGGTCACCAAAGTGATATCATCGACGTATGCCAGAACTTTGGTTTCCCAGCCGTTGGTTACAATGGGCCTCATAGCACTATTGCGTTCTAATTGGCGTAGAAAGGGATCAATGTATGTTGCAAATAGCAGTGGTGAGCTTGGGCAGCCCTGTCGGGTACCTCTTGTTATTTTGAAAGTGTCTCCATTAACAAAGAGCCTTGCAGTGGGGTGGAAGTAAAGCATTTTGAATGCTTGTAGAAATTTCTTTCCAATTCCCACCCTCGACAGAGCTTCCCATAAAAAAGGCGAGGAGACCATGTTGAAGGCATTCTCTGCATCCAACAATATTAGTGCGATTGGGTCCTTAGTAATGTTTTTTGCATCAAGAAGAGTGATGGCCCTTCTGATATGATCAATCGTCCCTCGTCCAGGTATAAATGCATGCTGTTTTTTTTAGATAACCATATGGATTACAGAGGCCAGGCGTGTTGCTAGTATTTTTGAGTAAATCTTGCTGTCAGTGTTAATTAGTGTTTTGGGACGGTACGACCCGGGATCTGTCGGTGTTTTATTTTTTTTAAGAAAGACTATAATTTTGGCCTGTGACCAGGATTCTGGTGGTCTGCCACCCCTAAAAACATGTGTAAACAGCTGCGTCATGTACTCTTTCAATTGTGTTGCAACTGTTTTATAAACCTCAAGAGGTATGCTATCAAGGCCGGTGGCTGTGCCGCAGGGGAGGCTGTTAATGCACATTAGTATCGCTAGCCATTGAGGTAGCTCCTCCAGCTGTAGCTGTTTCTCCTGTGGGAATTGCTCTGTGGAGAAATGGTTAAGATATGCCGCCACATCAGCCAAATTTCCTGTTGAATCCTCATAGTAAAGGTCTTGATAATAAAAGAAGAATACCTTTCGAATTCCTGCTGGGTCTGAAATCAGTTCCTTCTCGGGGTCTTTAATTTCTACAATTAAATTCCGAGTTGCTTTTTGTCTGGCTCTTATGGCAAGATGATGACCCACTTTGCTCGCTGCTTCCAAGTGGCGAGTTTATCAGCCACGCCTTTGGCTATTATCTCCATAATTGCAGACTTAGCAGCCATGACTTTCACTTGAGCTTCGATATGGTCGCCTTCATTTTGCACTGCTGTGATCAGTTCTTCTTCTGCAGCCACTAATTTACCTAGACGGTCATTCATTAGAGCGTGCTTTTTTATATTCAGAGAGTGAAAATCTATGTGTCCCCCCCGTATTCCTGCTTTGAGTGTATCCCAAACGACGTCGACTCTGGCGCTTCCTAAGTTCTCCTTATGAAATTGAGGTATCCACCCCTTCATATGATCACAATATTCTTCATTAAATAGAAGGGCCCGCTCAAAGCTCCATGTGAAAGCAGCACCCCCTTTGAACCCTCCCCCCTTAATCTCTACTATTAACGGATTATGGTCCGCCAGTGTGCGAGGGTTTTTTTCAATTATGCAGTCTTGCAGTAGGGAGTGAGATACTGCGATAAAGTCTATTCTTGCATGTTTATTGTGTGTATGCGAAAAATAGGTAAAGCCAGGGTTTGTGGGGTTCTGCCGGTTCCAGAGATCCGTGAGCGCATGTTCCAGACAGAGTGCCTTTAGTGCCCGAAACACTTTTGGTTTACGACCATTATATATCCAGCCTGAATCATGTCTTAAATTCTTATTGGCAGGCAAGTTTATATTGAAGTCCCCTCAGATTATTATCGGGAGTGGCCAGGTAGCTAGTTCATTATTAATATGATGAAAGACCGTTGGGGGGTCAAAGTTGCTACCATAGATGGAGCATATAATAATTGAGTCCCCATTACTCCTGTGACATTCAGTGATTGCCCACCTCCCGAACTGATTCACTAACGTGCGACTGAATTGTAAAGTGCGATTAGACATCAGAATTGCGACCTTACGTGTGCGAGAGTTCTACATTGTGGCCCCCACCAATGTATATCCAAGTGTTCCTGTGTATTTTCAATGTGGGTTTTTTGCATGCAAATTATATCGTCCTTTAAGAACCGCAATCCTGCTGCCATGTTCCGTCTTTTTTTGGGATCATTGAGACCACAGATATTACTCATCTGTATTGAATGGATAATCGGACCTTATTGAGAGCAAAAACTTACAGATCTTCTTTTTGCTGGGCCAACCCCTCCCCCACACGCCCCCCACCACCCTTCCCCACCCCCCTCCCAGCACCTACAACTGAGGTTACCTGGCTTTGCCAAGGCCAGGAAAATGGCATCTGAGAGATCAGATCCCTGCGCCCCCCGATCTTCCCCCCCACCATTTTGATACCCTAAGTGACTATAAAGACTGTAAAGAAGCATACAATATACAGGTAGCAGTAAAGAGATTCAGCATATTTTAACTCCAGGCCTTGTGTCCGCCAATTAAACAGTCCAGGATACTCAGTCCAAGCTGTAATGTCTTTTTTTTTCTCCCCCCCTTCCCTATTGTTCTATATACTGGCTATTCACTTAGCGGCATTAAGGAATTAAGGGGAGGAAAATATAAGGAGCTAGAGACAAGAAAAAAAGAAATCAGAAGAAACAGACTAGAGAGTAGATAACAGCAAACAAAGGGGGAAGACGTGGCATTACAGAAGCGCAGCTTTCAAGCTGCCTGAGTTTAGGACATTTGTCTGCTAATGCTTATTCCCAGTTTGATCAATAATCTCTTGTAAGTATGCTTTGGCCTGAATTTCAGACACAAAGCTGCGTGTAGTCCCCTTGCACACAATTTGTAGCAGAGCAGGATTCTGCAGGTACACGTCAGCTCCAAGTTGGTGAAAGGGGGTAAAAAGCTGTCTCACCCTCTATCTGTGTTCGACTGTAGCGTGGGCGAAGTCGGGCCTGGTGAAGAAAGTGATTCCATCAAAATCCCTCTTGTTTGTAGGTCTGGCCATATCATACAGTGCTTAGTGCAGGAGAAAGTTAGCAAAGTATAGAAGCATAGCGTGAGGTTGCGGAAGCGTAGATGAGGAATGTTTTGAGGTAGTTAGCGGGAATCTGTGTGCCCGCTGGATCTCTTTGTCCCAAGTGTGTAATTCTGGGAAGGCCCCCTTGAGGAGCGTGACCATAAAGCTCCTGGGATCATTCCCTTCTGCACCTTCTGGGATGCCTAGAAAGCGGAGGTTGTTGCGCCGCTGCCTATTTTCCTGTTCCTCTATCTTCCATATGATGTCCTTGACAATGGCCTCGTGTTCGTCTCCTTGGGCTTTCAGAGTGGATAGGTCTTTATCCAGATTTTCTGTCCTTACCTCTACGGAAGCCATTCGATCAACAATCTCTGCACAAGTTCTGCCGACCTTCCTGACGGCCCCTTGTAATTTTTTGGCGGCTAAGCGCAATCTACGGTTATCTGATTTGACTTCCTCCTGGAAACTCTTAATAGTCTGTAACACAACTGCCAGTGCAGGCTCATTCTTCGCCCCTTCTTCACCTTCTCCATTATTGCATATGATTGTGCGATTGACTCCCGAGGCGTCAGTTATGTCTGACATGACTGTAAATTATGAGGCTGAATAATCCCATCTGAGGTCTCCGGCACTTCCTCTGTCAGGGGTCTCACATCTTCTTTGCCGGTCCCCCTTTTTCTTTTTTTGAAGCTTTCTCTGCCCATGACTTTTTGTATGAGGATCTGTATTTGAGCTGCTGTTCCGTTTAGACCCATCTTCCTCGCTAGAAGCGGAGATACTTATATCCGATATTTCTGACTCGTCAGTTAGCGAATAAAACTTCTCTAGATTATCAGGCGTCTTGGGTGAGCGACAAGGGGGCTTACAGCTTGTGCCTTGCGTTACTTCTGTGAATACATTTGGGCCTTTAAGCGGTTTGCTACTACTTGCATCTGCTTTACCACCAATATAATCGTCGTCCATATGTTGTTGTAAATTATCAGGGGTCCCCTGACTGGGAGTTAGACAGGTGATCAGTACGTGGTCAGTTTCCAGGCTGGATAGGGGGGTAGAATGCAGCTCAGGGCATGCTATGACCTCCTGCGCCGTAGAAGAGGGAGCGATTGAATAAGCCGTTTCTTTAAGCACATTTTGCTCAGTTTGTTTGATCAGTGTCTTTTCATTCTTTTTTGACACATCCACATCAACATCCATAGCTTCCCCCTGAGCTGTGAGTCCCAGTCCCCCTGTTAGACCAAAGCAGCTCATGATTAATGGTTGGCAATAACCGGGGTCTTTGTAAGCCTTAACCTGTGCTTTCCTTGAGACTTCTGTTTTTTCTGTATGGCTTGCACCCTCATTTTTCTCCCCTTTCTCTCCTTTCGCCCACCTTGCTTTTGGTCCCGCGGGTATCAAGCTGTTTTTGCCGATTCTCTGCCATCGCGGAGCTGAGCTGCGGTGTTACTTGCGTTATAGAGCTAAGCGGCTGCACATTTTTGCCTTTCAATGATTTCGCCCCCCTACCAGCCATCCTTACTTGTATATGGCAAAGTCCCTTGCTGCTACAAAGTATCCCGATGTTGTAGCAAACTGCCAGGAAATCAGCATGCTGTCCGTGTAGTTGAAGTCCCAGGAAAGCTTCCCTCGCGGCAAGCAGAGCGCTGTGGATCACCGATGGATTTCTGCGTCGTGACAGCATGGCAGGGAAATCATGCCGCAGGGCAGGGAGAATCAGGGATGTCCGATCCAAGCAGGCTACATCGAGGCTGGCTAGAAATGGATGGTGATTCCACGCTTGTCCGGCTCGTATTGTCTCGTGCTTAGTGGGAAAGGTAAGACGGAGTTACAGCTGCTGGGGTGGCTTCATTAGCCGATCTCTTTGCATCTCTTCTCAAGCGGTCTGGTTTCTCGCGCAGGGGTAAATGAGGAGTGTAAGCATGATTTTCAGGGGTCTGAATGGCGGAGCATCGTGGAAGGGTTGTCACTCAGACGCCATCTTTCCTTCCCATCAGTCCGAAGAATCCCCTGTTCCAAGGTATCAGTTTCTCTAGTACCATTGTTGGAATCTGCCATGGGATACAGTGTGTGGGGCTACCTTATTCTGTTGCGCTATGCCCTTTGTACAGCTGTTTCATGACTGGTTGTGCTTGTGTATGTTTGCGTTGTCAACCGGATAACATGCGTTGGCAAGACCAATAGAGCTGGTTGCAATTTTAGTCCTAACAAAACAATTGACAAAAAAATTCTGCTGCAGTAAAAAAAACCAACAAAAAAAACAGGAGCAGAAAACAAAAAACCCTTCTTTTCTGTGTACACTATTTAAGGTGTGACGACCCGGGGATATAAAGCAGTCTCTCATGCATAGCAATGCAATCATGCAAGTACTGCATAGGAGGCAGAATTATGTATCAAACTGCATGATGTGAGTGAGAAATAGTTTTCTAGCCAGAGTCTAAGCCCACTACACATCTTGCACGTTTAAGACACCTGCCACAGAGATCTTTGTGTGCCGAGCAATTTTGAGTTAATTATAATAGCAGTAAGTTTACTCTGGTGGTTAATGCAATTCTGTAAGAGTTCTGTGTTTTGTTCAGTGTTTTAATTAGTCATAATTTTGACTCAAAGTAGCATAGAGGTTTAATGTGCTGACAACAAAGCACAAAGTGTAACATGCAGATCACAGGTTTGTATTTTATGGAGATAGGTAAATCAGCTACTGCTTTTGACACTGAGATCATTTTAATTCAAGTTTATAATTTGCAATCTTTCTAATATAGCACAGTTTTTTATTTAACTGCATGAATGAGCTGCCTGCAAACTGTAAGACATGGGTTTAAATCCTTATTGCTATTTCTCAATCTGTTATTATTCCAAGATTGGAAAGAAGGGTTCCCCTGGGAACTAACAAAGTCGTGTTAGTACAAACAACCCCAATAACTGCATTACGTTTCATATCCAGACTTTGTGTTACTCCCAACCGTTTATTCTTGAACATTAAGGGGTCCATTGTGATGGTGGGTGGACCGCAACGGCTGAAGGGGCCGCGCGCCATAGGTGCGGCGGTCCCGCCGTAGGCATTAGGATGCGACCGCCACACTGGCGGGCGCATCCCCTATTTTTTACATTGCGGCGGGCGGTGCTGCAAGCAGCACCCGCCGCAAGGCAAAAAATGCATGTTGTGCATTTGAATGCACAACATGATAGGCACCGCGCGGTGCCTTCCACCTTGTGCATGCAAATTCTGGGGGCCCCCAAATGCAAGTTCCGCATGCCTTTCCATGGCGGTATTGCCGCCATGGAAAGGCTTCTCTCCGCAGTTATCGTCACTGCCACCATATTACACACTTTTTCCTCCCGGTCGACGAGTCGACCAGCGGAAAACCGGCGGACGGTCTTTCCGTCCACCGGGGTACCCCTGCCATCGTAATGTGGCGGCGGGGTAATGGGAGGCGGACGGTGGATGTTGGAGGGCGGATCACCACTGCCATGCGGGTGGTGGCGATCCCCCCACCAACATAATCGACCTCATAATGTTTAGAAATGTGGGTGTCATGTGATACCTACGTCTTATAACTCTCATTGTCTTAATGTAACATTTCCTGTACATTTATTTACACACTTGAATGATTTATTGTATCTGTGTGTGATTTAACATGCTCTGATACTCTACACTGGCCTGAGTATCACTATTAAAGAATTTAAAAGAAACTAAAATTAGTAGGTGCCAGTTAAATCATTATTTGTGTAATTACTCATACATACCCGTGCTTCTGGCATTCTTACAGAGCATAAACATCTTGTACGTAGGGGGGCGATTGAACAAAGTGAAAAACCTGCCTCCAAGTCATAGTTTACCTAAAGTACTTGTGAAGTGATAAGCTATGTGTTTTGTTTCCTTCCATTGTATTAGTGTCCCGGTGTTAGGTTTGATCCGACTCCCAGCCAGGAAGATAATTCAACAAAAGAAGGGCAAATGGCCCTTTAAATCAGACCTTTGTTTTGGACCCAGCTGGCAGAAAAAAAGAAAAAAGCCCCCCTACATGTTACTGAACTAATGGAAAGAAGACAACATGCGGGCGCTACTGAACTGTGTCCTGGTCTGCAAAAATGATACCAGGACAAATTCAGCATATTTCCCGAGGTCGGTCGGGTTCCAGACCTGGGCTAGTAATGGCTGTCCAAACCGGGACCCCCCTACTTTCCAGTACTGTCACTATGTATATTTTAAAGAAAAAAATAATAAAAAGACAGATGAACTCTCGATCAAGCCTAAAAATGAACTCAATTGAACTGTGAGTGAGATGCAGGCTGCGGGAGCAAAGCTCTTGATGATTGGCCAGTGTCCATCGTCCTCGGAGGAGATGGACAAGGAGTAAAAGATTCTGATGAGGGTGCTGATAACCTGTTTATGGTGTAGCCAATGAAGAGGGCCTTGTGCACACAGTGTCGTTCCAATTTGTATAATGAGGACTGTATATTTCATAGCAGGCATTTGTTCCAATGAAAGGTAATTAATACAGATGCTACATAAAAACCCAAGGAAAAGCTCTTGAACTTAAAAGCCATTGCAATAGTTGGGCTGTGGTAAGATTCCTTACCTCAGAGAGATGATCAAGGAAGATAAGTCATAAAGCTCTATGAACTGATTCTGGCAAAGCCAAGAAAAACTACTGTGGTGGTGCAAGCAGACAAAAACATTTTTTAGGAGCTTGTATAGGTCGTGCTGCAGGAGCACGGAGTGAAAAGACAGCTTTGTCCACCCTGAATTTTCTCAGTTACAAGATGGCACCCATTATATGGGCTATTTCCTGTAGAACCTTCATCTCCAAGGACTCAACTTGTCAATTGCGGAATGGAATCTACTGCACACTAGCAACATGTTTTGGGCACTGCTTTGCTTTGGCGAATGGCCACTTTCTGCCTAACAAGAGAATAGCACCAGCCTCTCTCCCCCAGCAGGGCTGTTTAGAATAACTCAGCACCAGTGATTTCCAGTGATGGCCACAATGGCTCTTAGGAGCGAAGATATGTTTCATTAAATGCTATAGGAAATTCTATGTACTTAGCTCTACCACAGCATATGATTCCCAGTCATGATAGTTTGGGTGGAGTGGTCCAGGGTTTTTGGGATGGTTGTGTTACCTTATACACTTCATTCATTCATCTCAGACAGAGTTGTTTGATTTTTATGTATACACACACAAACATTCTTTAAGCTAGTATGTATGTAAAAACACCTGGAGTGCTCTCAGGATTAAATTGGATGATTTAAAAAATGCAAATGTTCTGCTTGGAAACATAGTTTGAATAATGTGCAGAACACTGCTCTGTGATATTTACAGTGTGGGTGGGTAACTCCCAGTCTCCAGTGAAATTCTGACTGATCAGCAAAGTAAAATCTGATGGAAAAGCTTGTGTCGACGCTTCCAAGCTACTGAGGATACATCAGTGCATGGCATCATGTATGGCTCCTCTGTATTTTTATGAAGGGTGCTAACCTTTCAAGAGTAAGGCAGCCGCCGCCTACAAGGACAGTTCTGGCCTAGACTTTTCGGCTACATCTCCGAAAACAAGAAACCCCATGTGTGGTATGACCTCTCTGGACCTGGTCAGTAGGCACTCCAAGTTTGTGTCCATTCCTGGTCGCAAATCCTCAATGCTTGGAGACTTATTAGAGAGTAGAAATGTGGATTTTCCTTTCCCAATTAATCAATATTAGGTGCAGTAGTGCAGACCGTTTGATTTAACTGAATTATGACCACGACTACCAGAATGCATTGGGTTATTAAATAGGAGGCAACAACTAGGTTCTCTGTGCCCCACCTGCATGAAAACAGAGATGGGTAGGTTTTAGTTAGCACCTGGAGCAGCTCTGTAAAGCAGTTCCATCCGGTGGCACCAAGGTGCCAGGAGTAACCTCTTCTCTAATGCAGAAGGAATGTAGCCTGGCACACTGATATCCAGCATACGTTTAGTGGGAGGTTACTGATTTGTGACATATTTTTAGCATATCAACAAGAGATCAATGTACATATAATTAAACTAAATGTAAATAATTTCTTTACTCAAAAGTTAGCCTTAAAATTTAGAATTGACCGTGCCCTCCTGGATACATTAGATACCCCTGGCCTAGAAAATCTAATCTCACATCAGTGCTTCAAATGTGCCGGTACTCACCGTACTAAGTACTGGTACCTTCTAATTTTTCACCCATCGGTACTAGAACGTCTTTTCAGCTATGGAGAGTACCGGTACTCTGATGGACACCATGGCAGGCTCAGGGTAGGTTTATCTACTAAGGCAGACCAGGTGCCCTCTGCTGCTGATTAGATTGTAAGCACACCAAGCGTCTATATAGGCGGAGATGTTGCTGAAGACTCCACCACTCCATGATTTTAAGTGCAGGGTCCAATTAGGCCCTGAGCAATCAGTCATGGGCCAGGCAGTGTGTCCTGATAAAGCAGTGATGAGGGTGACTTCCTGCGGCCAGGTCGAGTTGGGAAGGCTGTGAACTAAGTCAGTAGTAGCAGGTCTCTCTCCAACGAGGGGTACACCTTGAGTGAACTGCGCATGTGCATTTCTTGCAAGACGTCTTGCGAGAATTGCGCATGCGCAGTTCTCTCAAGTTGCACCCCACATAGGAGAGAGACAGCGAGGAGGAGGACAGCCTGGGGACGCCGCAGGACAGGTAAGTGGGTTTTTATTTAATTTTAAAATAGTTTGTAACTGAATTTCAGGGGGGCGGGCGGTGCGGAGTCGGAGTTTTCCCCTATACTCCACGTTCCCAGCGGAGTGCGGAGTGGACAAATCTCCACACACTCTGCTAGCGAAGCGGAGTATATGCCCAGGGTTATCTGTAATGTGTGCTTGTCGCAAGTGTGTGTGTTTGTCGCCAGTGCCCACTGCTATCAAAATGTTGCCAGCGTCCTCACACACCCCGCAAGCCCTGCTCTGCAAACCCTTAATCATCATTCTGCAGACAATAACCTACAATGGTAAGGAAGTGGAGGGGCCAGTCAGTGGAAGGTAGAGCTGGTTGGTGGTGGGTGGCAATTGGAGACCCTGGCACAATTATCATGGGGATGAGCTGTCACAATACAGATCATGATTCAGTGGTGTGGGTGTTGCCATTAGGGCAGTCTAATGACCATTACATTTTTAAAGAAGGAAGTGAAGTATCTAGACAGAAAACGGCTGAGCTAATGAGGATGGAGATGCATTGAGCCTTGTGGCCGTGTGAGTGTTGCACTGTAGAATAAAACTTCCCAGTGAGCCCTTAATTGCCCCAAGCCTCTCTGTGCCTAGCCTGAACAAGCCTGTCCATGCTGGACCACAGCCCTCCATGCTCTCCATGCAGCTCATGCTATTTGGTGCAAAAGTGAGGGGTGCACTTTTCAGGTCTCGGCTAGACATCACTTGCGCTGTCTCTTCGAGACATGTTGTATTCAGAATATGGGCTTTAAGCTCTGCCCATTTTCCCGCCCATGTATTTTATTGTCTCCTTTGTCTTTTCAAAATGTTTTTTTCATTGGTTAGTTTGTTTAGTTGTCCCTCCTTACTACCTCCTTTTCTCCTGTTGTAACCTTCCATAAGGACTGCCCCATAAAACAGAATGTTTTATTTACATTTTATGAGCACTATTTTCTTAATGACTCTCTGCTAGCTGCTGTTGCAGGCACAACAGGCTCTCCCGCTTCCACAAAGCAGAGTCCATGTGTTTTCTTGGCTGAGCGTGGTCCAAGATCATGGACACAGTGCTTTATCTTTTAAAGATTCTCCCTCCACTAGCCACTCTATGGCTGGTGTCTACATGGTATCTCTTTTTAATCATTGCAATAATAAAGGTTCTGTTGCACTCCACGAATTTCATGCAGTGGTCTCAAGCCCTCCACTTGTGTCACTGTGCAAAATAAAAAGTGATTAATTAATACATAAATAAAGACTTGATCATGAATGTTCAACTTTACACTGTTTAACGTGAAAATGAGCCCATTTCTTGATATTCACGTGTAATTCAGAAAAGTAACTTTCCAGATGTTTTCCATATGTATTTCAGAGCACATATTGATGACGTCTCAATGTTAAGATTTGGTGTTAACATTTATATTCTGTTGAAATACTCGCTCATGATTTTCTGTGGCATTCATATGCACATTATTAACTGCAATTAATAAAACAGCGTGTTGTAGATTGTGTCGAATTTGTGTTACTTTTTTATTGAAAATTAAGCAAATATGTATGCATGTGCTGAAGAGATATGTGTACACTTTCCTGGTTAGGGTATCGAATTCTGGTAGCCCTGCTTCTTCCTTTCACCTCTGAGTTTGATTAAAAAAAATGTGTGCCATTGATTTTGGCAGTATGCTTGTTATGTGTAGCATTACGAGGCTACACAACAAATGTTATGTATTATAAGTGATTGCTTGTATCTAACTACAAAGAAGGGCTCAAGAATCACAATTTAACCTGGAGAAAAAGGAAGTGACTGCATAGATCAGTGAGTCAATGTATCTGCCGTAGCCATCCTTTTACGTCATCAATGTTAGAATACAAACAATGTCAAGCCTTTTTTTTCATTCAATGTTGACAAAATAAGCATCGTGGTAACAGTGACACCTGGTATTTACATTTTTATGAAGCTACAATATTGTGTCAGCTTAAGCTATGCAAAAATGTATTCTTATGGGGTCCTTTGTAAACCTATTTTTGCATTCAAGTTGAACTTAAAGTAGCTTGGCGTTACAGGTATGGCTCTACAAATTGAACTCTTAACTCTTCTCTAGGAACACGCCTTTGCTTCTAACCCATGCCATTAAACTTTGTTTTGTGTTTATGTTTTTGTGGGTGCTCTCTGAGAGCTGGAAAGTTATGTGAGCGCACACTCTATTTCATCTGTGCATGGCTCAACCCGGGAGCGCAGATTGTTCCAATACAGTGGTTTATGGGTTGTGATGTATGATATAAAACTCACAAAAGATATGTTCTACGAAAACCGGGGTTTTTGTGTTTGATAGGAAAAAGGAAAAGTGTTCCTTTGTAAGGATGCGAAACCCTCACTCATCCGAGGGTGACATGCTTCTTCATGGGGCTCCCTCCTCATATCGGGCCGCAAGGTCCCGGATGTGGGCTACAACTCTCCACCAAATGAAGTGGGTGGAGAGGAGCTGAGGTGTTTTAAAGGGGGGCATGCCACTGAGATGTGTGAGTGAGTGAGGGGCAGAGTGCAAAACCAAAACAAAATAAGTGAAGAGTTAAAACTATCTCCAGGGACTCAATACATTTATTCAGTGGTACCCTTGCATAGAGTTAAAAATGAAGAGGACAAGGGGTTCAAAGAAAATATACCCCCTTAGTGGTCAACATGTTTCTGCCTTTATTAGACTACTTCTTTCAAGAAGGAAGAATGACTGAGACCCCAGTTCGATAAATCAACACTGGCCTCAAACCCAAGTCTTCTTTCAATCCACCTCTCCGCCTGGTGCCAGTGGAAGTGGCAACATTTGAGAAAGCTGTTATCAAAGAGTTAGATAGACTTAGACATTCAGCAAAGACTCCTTTCTTTAATGTATCCAAGAAGGAACTGGACTGTCTCCGTATTTTAGGTTTAGATCCTGAGATTGTGATAAAACCGGCAGACAAAGGCGGAGCCACTGTCATTATGGATGTGAATACTTACCACTCAGAATGTCTCCGTCAACTGAGCAATGAAAAGTATTATCGTCGGCTCAACCTTGATCTCACACCTCGTCTATTGAGTAACATCAAGACCATGGTGGACCAAACTTTGATATCCGATTGGATCGCAAAGGATGAAGCTGATCTTTTAGTTAACACAGAACCAAAAAAAACTTAGTTCTATGTGTTACCTAAAGTACATAAAGCAAGAGACCATCACCAGGGAGACCGATTGTTTCCAGGATAGGTTCAGTATTGGAACCACTCTCAGTTTGTAGATTGGTTCCTACGCCCTCTGGTCACAGAAAGGCCTTCATACCTGCAAGACACCAAGAACACACTTAACACACTGACAGATATGTCTTTTGACCCAGAGGTTCATATTTTAGCATCTTTTGATTTAGAATCTCTGTATACAAATATCCCAAAGGATGAATCCTTAAACACCATAAGGTCTCTACTGGAAGAAGGAGAACGTGAAGACCTGACGCCAACTTCCTTTGTGCTTCAATGCACCACACTGGCAATGAAGGAGAACGTCTTCCAATATGGTGAACTACTATACCTGCAGGTCACAGGAACATCTATGGGCAGTCCATTTGCCCCAAGTATGGCAAATTTGTACATGCACGATTTTGAGACCATACACATCTATCCAGCTGAGAACGCATACTCTTCCAACCTTAAAGTTTGGAAGAGGTATATCGATGACATACTGATAATATAGGAAGGTTCAGTGGCCTCCTGAGATACTTTTGTGACCTGGTTGAATTTGAGGAATCCCCATCTGAAGTTCACCCATGAGTCAAGCAAAGTTTCTTTACCATGCTTGGATCTTTTACTGTATCCGAGGAATGAGGGCATTTTCTCCGAACTGTACACCAAACCTATGGCTCGGAACTCTCTTCTGAATGACACCAGCTTTCACCCCAACTCACTTAGGAATAATATTCCTGTGGGTCAATTTCTGAGGCTGTGGCGAAACTGCACCAAAATAAGGAAATTCAAGGAACATGTACAAACACTGAGCTCACACTTACAAGAACGTGCCTATCCCACCAATGTCATACACAGAGATTGCAAGAGAGCAAGAAATAATTGTGATGCTCTACTGGACACTGTAACAAAGAGCCCTATGAACCGGTTGGTCTGTGTCAGTACCTACAGTCACTTGATAAATATAGTGAAAAAATCGATCAATAGGAATTGGCACATTTTTAACACTGGCTCAAAACACCTATCGAAGCCCCTTTGTGCACTGAAACGTAGTCAGAATATAAAGGATATATATAACACACATGCCTACGAAGCACTCTTCCTGCGACAAGACAGAACACGTTATGGTCATAAACCCCTGCTAAGAGACACTACCCCTGTGGCTCGTGTTCTGTCCGTGCTTTCACATCTAGAATACTCTCTATAGACCTGGGACGTGCCACTCCATGGGTACTACACTCCTTGACAAACTGCAACATGAAAGGGGTGATTTATCTTTTGCGTTGTCCGAGCAATCTGTTGTATATAGGGATAACGACACGCAAGGTGAAACTGAGGATAAGGGAACATCGGAGTTCCATCAGATGCAAAAAGAGAACACTAGACTCACTAGACACTTCTTGAGTTTGAGTCACCCGAGAATGAGATTTACTGGACAATCATTGACAGGCTGAAATATGTCAGGGAGATGGGCACACATGAATCGGTTATTTTCCGCAGGGAGCAGAGGTGGATCTACATGCTCCAATGTGATACCCAGGGGTTAAATGATGAGATCCTCTCATTTTCCAGTTACTTGCCTTGCAATTACCTTTTTTGTGTGACTGAGCGATTCCCTCCCGACTCCCCCTTTCACTCCCAAGCGTGGTTTATCTTAAACATGATTTTTCTTAGCCTCTTCTAACCGATTATGAAGTTGTCCTTATCATTTCACAATATGACATATCCACAACCTTTGTGGTTTTTTTTGTCTCCCTCTTTTTTTCCCCCTGGTGTGTGTCCTTATTAGAGAGATTGTGAGTAACAAATTCCTAGGCAATCAGATAAGGATAAATGCCACAATAAATGTGTTTTTCAAAACAAGCAAACTGTAAATTATCTAATAAAGCACAGTGTACCAACTCACAGACAGCTAATCTTTTTGAAAACATAAGGTCAATAACATCCATAAAATAAAGAAAGAAATTTCAATATTATATTGAAATTTCTTTCTTTATTGAATGGATGTTATTGACCTGATGTTTTCAAAAAAAGATTAGCTGTCTTTGATAATAAAGAAAAAAAGCCTTTTTATAATTGTGAGTTGGTGCACTGTGCTTTATTAGATAATTTACTATTTGCTTGTTTTGAAAAACACATTTATTGTGGCATTTAGCCTTACCTTATTGCCTAGGAATTTGTTACTCACAATGGTTGTTGCCCTGTCCTAGGAATTGTTCTATACACTTCACAGGGGGTCCTTGATATTCTCAAAGGAAAAAAATTATTTGAAAGATTCCCTGGCTGGAGACTGGTATGTGACTACATACCCCTTCAGTCCGCCAGGGCCAACTTCTTGTCACACTAACGGACACTCGATTGAACACTACTGGACCGTATGCCCGGATCCTTCTCACTTCACTTCTATTACCAGGTTTTTCGGTACCTTGTCATTGCATGTCATAAGCTGGATCACATAGAGAACTGACTATCGATTTGGGTAATAGGCTCTAGATCGCCTCTTACCTCTGTTGTTTCAGCCCATGAGGGTTGTGATTCCTGCACCCTTAAGCGTCTTTTTCACATTTTTCTTCCCTGACTTCTATAGGTCCCTTAGAAATTTGGCTTTACCTCGTGTGATCCGTAGTGGACTGTCGAGCATAGAACTACGTTTCACGGACGTGCATGACGTAATACGTCCGACTGATTGCCCACCACTTCAAAACTAGCATCCAACGGGAGACCGTCCTCTCACCAGGACCCCCAGAACGTAGCAGACTCAGACAAGCACTGTGGTAAGTTCCAGTATGGGCAGCATTTTTCCCCCTTGTTTTTGTAGAGAGGGTACTTGGTGCCGGATGTGACTTCGCGACCGAAAGGCATTGTTGGTACTTAATGTGAGCATGGTTCATCCTTCCTTCCTTGCTCACACCTTCCACTCTGTTTAATACACTGAGGAGGGTTGGACATGGAACTACTATTCTATAGTTTCGTTTGTTGTAAATGCTGCCCCCGCCCCGCTTTAATACAGCGTGGTTGGGATTAGTTCTATCACAGACTGTCTACCGGTTCATGTGGCTCATTATCATAGTTGGGAAAAGAAACCTAGGCAAATCACATTAAATCTATATGTGCAGGAAGTAAAATCTAGAGAATGAATAATGGAATTACATGTATGTTAATACACATATACAACCTGACATACGTTATTATTGTCGAGTTGTTTATTCATAATTTGTTTAGAAAACATTTTTTATTTCTTATGATAAATATATGTAAATTTATTGTTGATTATTTTGGTTAAATATTTTAAAAGAATTTTTTACAATATTTTTTCAAGCACCCAAATTCACAGTGAATACATCCATAGTTGCATATATACTACATTAAACAATCTTATCACTTCATTTTTACTTTTACATCACATCATTAAGTGAACCATAAATGCTCTTTATAGACAGTGCTCAATGCGAATGGCTAAACGATGGATACAAGCTGGCAATTTGTTGACACTACGCGCATTTCGGCTGAGCCTTCGTCAGAATCGGTCGCAGTAAACAGTGGATGGGACACAAAACAACATAAGAATGAAATAGTTTAGAGTTAATATATATAGCCAACATATCGCTTTAACTAATGAAAACTGCCATAATGAATTAGAGAAACAGGAGTCTGTGTTACTTAACACTAAGAACTGCAACACTAATTAGATATAAATGTTAATCATGAGCAGAGTCCAATGAATGCTTTGAACATGCACGCTGAAAAAGCTGGATAATATGAATAATCACAATGCCCAACGTGAAATGTGATTTAGCTGTATATAAAAACTGCAGATCCCACAATGCCTCATCATGGATGGACTGGCAATCATGTATTTAAATGAGAAAGTGAAAAGGGACAATGTGTAAGACCGTGATGGTTGAAACGCATAGGAGGAGGAGAGAGAGGGATTGAACTAAATAAACGCATGAAATCCCAAAGAGAGTGCTGCAAACGTTTTAATTGGTGATTAATAGTTTAGCAAGGTTGGCCCTACCTTGCCGTAAGCACCAGCTGTTTAGTGCACCCCCCGTCGAAGGACCGTGTTGGTTAACTGTATTTACACACTGGGGAGTGCGAAGCATTTGCTGTCTGGCTGTTAATTGGAACGACATTGAAACCTGCTGTTGCCGCAGATACAGCTGCCTGGAGTGAAACTCGGCCTGAACCTATTACAATTAAGATCGAAGATTCAGCAGCCACGTAATCGGACAGACTGATGAACAAACCCTCGAGACGCCGGGGTAGAGCGTTGGTGTGTGGGGTCAGAGGACGCCACAACGACCGGGAGACTCCCAGGTAAGAGCGTGAAGAAAATCTTGCGAGGTGTTTTATGCTGCAGCGAGTGAAACCGCATCTAGCGTAACAAACGCTGACAGCGGAAAATGACAAATTGAATCTATCACTGCCTGAGAGGGATTCATAAAGATTATAATCATAGAATTATCCGTCACATATTTTCTCTCAAACTCTGTCCCATAACGACCATCTGAGCAGGAACATATCAGATTTTATGTGAGATAAAATAATTGAGCTACTTATAGATACTCTGAGATAACAACATGGAAGAAAGAGCTGCCAGACGAATGCAGAAGGCCGAAAAGATGTTTAAAAAAGCCGACAAAGCAACTAGCTCTAGAACTGAGGGTACAAGATCTGGTAACACAGCAAACAGAACATTGAAACAAATGTTTGTTCAATTAGAAAGATTACTACGTAAGGAGATAACCAAAAGCTGGGAAATTATAATCCTTGAAAAGTACATAGAAATTGGAAGAGTACCAAGAGGGCTGCAAATATTTACACTACCCAACCATCCAGACACTAAGCCTGAGATGTTAGAGGAGTGGGGCAAGAACAACATGGAATGCTCACGCAACATGATGCTAATTATTGTGAAATATGCAAAAAAAGACATTGAGGAATTACATCAAAATATAGCAGAATTAGTCACAAACTCAAGCATCAAAACAAGAGGAGAAATCAAAGAAACTACGAACAGAAATGGAAAGAAACTTGGATAAACATGAAAATTAAGTGGAAGAGCGCAAAGAACGCAAATTCAGAAGGGATGAGCGTGAGTATGAATGTGGTGCGATACTCACTTTTGCCAAACTGTTTGATGTCCCTAAACAGCAAGTGCAAACAAAGAAACATGTAGCACAGGAATCTCCCAACACCACGCAAAGTGATCCGACACTGATTTTAGTGAAGGGGAAGGAGAAGTGACATCTGTCTATCACACGTCTTTTTTAGAGGAGATGTAGTTATTGTACGAAGATCAAAAAACACTGAGAGAAAGGGGACGAGGATGTGGAAACGGATATGGAAGGGAAAGAGGAAGAGGACTTACAGGGAGCAGAGAAAACGACGCAAGACAAGAAGAGGCTCCGGAAAGAACAAAGGGCTACCACCTACGCAACCGCACAATAAAGAAATAAGACGTGCTGAAGAGGAAGTGGAACCTGATTTAATCATCAATTTATCTAAACATGTACCATCAGACACAGAACAAAGTCTTCTAAAGAAAGGTCTCTCCTTCTGTCCAGAAAGACACTACGACCACGTAGAAATGAGGATAGACATTTATAAATATATACGCAAGCTCAAATTAACAAAACTTTTCAGCAAGCACAAATCCAACAATACTTTAGAAAGTGGAAGTGGAGAAACAATAAATGTAGAACAGGCATATGAACACACAATTGCAGATGTGAACAACTTGAGAGCTGCCTATGGACTAGCAAATTACATCGATGAGGCAGAAATAACAGATCCCCAAATCTTGGAAGAAATGGGGATCAACACGGACAAACATCTTAATACTAAATTTAAAAACAAGTCAAAATGTTGCCTGATTCTTCATCCGGGTAATCGGGTAGACACCTTTCATGATCTAGTTGTGGCAGAGCTAGATGTGATGGAGAATATTAAAAATGGCCAGAGAAAAGAGAATCTAACAATAGAGGAATGCAAAGCTTTGGAGTCCCTAATTAACAACAACAGAATAGAGATCAAGCCTGCAGATAAAGGTGGCAATATAGTGATAATGGAAAAGAAGGACTATATTGAAGAAGTGATGCGTCATTTAAACGATAGCACCAATCACAAAGTACTAAAACAAAATCCAATTAATGAGTTGGTAATGGAGCTGATTAACAAACTCAGGGACTGGCGGGAGAAGGGACTGTTGAGTGATAAAGAAACCACATTTCTAATAAATGAGAATCCGGTTATACAGACGATATATTTCTTGCCGCAAGTGTATAAGACATTATTTAAACCACCAGGCCGCCCCATAATATCGAGTTGCAGAGCACTCTATGAGAACCTAGTGGCATACGGGGATCACTTCCTGGCGCCAATAGTGCCAACCTTAATTTGTATATTAAAGACACTGGTGATTTCCTTAGGATATTAATGGAAACGAGTTGGCAGGTTGTTTCTCTCTATACATCAATAAGCTATGAAATAGGTCTACAGGTTGTGGTGTACATCTTGAAACAGAGACCTATTGGAGAATTAAAACATACAAAAATGCTAATGGATATGATCGAGCTATGCCTAAAAAACGTCTTCATGTTTAATAAAACATGGTACTCCCAGAGTTGCGGGACCGCCATGGGAGTTTCCTTTTCTCCAGGCTATGCCGACCTCATGATGGGATGGTGGGGAAAAACCATAGCTTGGAGAGAAGAGAATGATTCATACACAGCCAGAGTGGCACTCTGGCTGCATTACAGCGATGATTTATTCCTTCTTTGGAAAGGTAATGAAGCAGAATTTTTGGAATATCTAGATATTCTCAACAATAATGATGCAGGTCTCAAGTTCACCCACAACATCAATACCAAGGAGATAGACTTTCTAGACACAAAGGTGTATGTGACGGCCAACAAAATACATACCACAGTCTTCAGAAAAAGCACAGCTACAAACAGTGTGCTTCATGGCTCGAGCTTTCATCCGCACTCCCTAAAGAACAGTATACCTTATGGTGAGTTTATTAGGATGAAAAGAAACTGCTCAGACGCGAAAGAAATGGAGTTGAAATTCAAAGATACCATACAGCGCTTCCTCAAGAGAGGGTATAGATTCAAGGACATCCAACGTGGAGAAGCCAAAGCAAGATCATAACTAGGGCAAATACCCTAATAAATAACAAGAGACAAAAGAATAGTAATGCACAATCTCAAGGCAATACAACCTGATTGATTCTAACATTTAGTAAAGACAGCTTCCAAATACAGAGAATATTGACCAAATACTGGAATGTTCTGAGAAAGGATCCAGACATTGGAGCTAAGCTATGTGAACGTCCACTAATATCCTACAGAAAAGCACCATCACTATCAGATACATTGGTGAACAGCCATTTTGTAGTAAGAAAACCAGACACTTGGCTACATACCTTGCAAAAGGAATTTGGAAAATGTTACAGCTGCAAGGCATGCAAAATAGGCAAGAATCTGAAGACCATCACTGATCCTCGTGGGAAACCGTTCAACATCGATGAGACGATTACATGCAAATCTCCATATGTGGTGTATTTAATTGAGTGCTTCTGTGGGAAGAGATACATAGGCAGCACTACATGCCCATTGAAAAAGCGAATTCTGGAGCATGTAAGAGCGACTCAAAATAAAGATACGACATATGCAATTGCTAAACACATGTTAACGCATGAAGGAAAAACATAGTTGGATATAAATTACTCAGGCCTAGCTACAGTACCACCACATGAGAGGGGAAGTAACAGGACGTAAAAATTGAGACGCTTAGAGTCGAAACATATAAGATTTAAGACAAAGTTCCACTGGGTCTCAACGGTGACGAAGAAATGTATATTCATCGTGTTCTAACAATCTTAGCAGGAGTAACCTGTCCATTGTTTTACAAAAGAGAAATTATATGTCCCATGAGAACCCTGTTTGCTTTAAGAGTAACGCTTGCTGTTGTAATAAGAAATTGTGATCAAAATACTGTCAGCAAATAATACTGAAAGTTGGTAACATTGTGTTTTGAAAAATGTAAACTGCGCGCATTAATAGGCTTGAATCAGGTACTACACCTAGGACATGACAAAGGGTCACTCAGCCATTACCTACTGCTCTATAGTTTGTACGTTTGGACACTAAGTCCAGCAATATCTCATGCAGTGCTTAACCTGTGGATAGCCAACATATCGCATTAACTAATGAAAACTGTCATAATGAATTAGAGAAACAGGGGTCTATGTTACTTAACACTAAGAACTGCGATACTAATTATATATGAATGTTAATCATTAGCAGAGTCCAATGAATGCTTTGATAGCCATATCCTTGCGAAAGAACATGCACGCTGATAAAAGCTGGATAATCTGAATAATCACAATGACCAACGTGAAATGTGATTTAGCTGTATATAAAAACTACAGATTCCACAATGACTCATCATGGGTGGAGTGGCAATCATGAATTTAAATAAGAAAGTGAAAAGGGACAATGTGTACTACCGTGATCAAGACCGTGATGGTTGAAACGCGTAGGAGGAGGAGAGAGATGGATTGAACTAAATAAATGCATGAAATCCCAAGAAGAGTGCTGCGAACTTTTTAATTGGTCATTAATGGTGTATATATATATATTCACTGAAAAAAACATAGGTTTCACACACGTTATAGTTAGGAATTAGCATTTAAAAAACCTTGCAAATTCACTTAAAAAACCATAGGTTTCACACATGTTATAGTTAGCTGGGCATTTCCCTCGTAAAAAACCAATGAAATTCCCCCGTTATAGTTAGTGCAGGCAACTATAACTCACGCGACCGCAATCCTCTGCTGATGACGTCAGATATTACATCACTGTATTTAGACACTTATTTACCCATGTCTTCTTCCATTCATCTTTAGCTATACATATATTAATTTTTTTTTTTTTTTCAGAAAGACGCATATGTCATCAGTGATGTAATATCTGACGTCATCAGCAGAGGATTGCGGTCGCGTGAGTTATAGTTGCCTGCACTAACTATAACGGGGGAATTTCATTGTTTTTTTTACTAGGGAAATGCCCAGCTAACTATAACATGTGTGAAACCTATGGTTTTTTAAGTGAATTTGCAAGGTTTTTTAAATGCTAATTCCTAACTATAACGTGTGTGAAACCTATGGTTTTTTCAGTGAATTTGTACGGTTTTTTAAATGCTAAGTTATGTATTTATTAATATATTTTTTTAAACAAAACTTTTTCAAGGTGCGCGCACCCAGCGCGCACGCTGCGCGCGTACAGATATATATATTGATTTAAATGCTATTTTCTCTGGAAATACTGAACAGATTTACACCAAACCTGCAAAAGGCACTTCATGGACCTTATGGCTATCTCTCTGCCAAATTTCACGTAATTCTGTTCAGCCGTTCGGGCTGTAGCTGCGACTAAAGTCCCTATGGAAAAATGCATGGGGAA
This sequence comes from Triturus cristatus, assembly GCF_964204655.1. Classification (NCBI taxonomy): domain Eukaryota; kingdom Metazoa; phylum Chordata; class Amphibia; order Caudata; family Salamandridae; genus Triturus; species Triturus cristatus. The sequence goes on along the minus strand of NC_140594.1, from coordinate 707,471,606 downwards.
AACGCGTTTTGGGACCCCCCCTTTTTCTCGGTCCCCGCTCGACGAATCACCCCGAGACTTTCAGGGTAGGAGCGGAGCGGAGAGCCCCATTAGTTTTGAAAATTTCGCGAGGATTCGTCAATCGGCGCCAAAGTTATTCAAAATAGAATTTGGAGATTTCCTACGGAAACTCGGTCCTAACTATAACTATCTACTGGCAACCGCAAGTAGATAATATATATATATATATATATATATAGATATATATATATATATAGATATATATATACACACAAATAAACACACCATCCAGCTCCCAAAGACATATATATATCTTCCACAGTACCAGGCCCGTTGGTTACATCTTTCTGGCCACAAAAATAGCTTTAGTTGCATACACCGTCGGGTTGCTACGCAATATGTGAGACCATTTCAATATGGCGTCTCACAATTAGTCCTCTTTCTATTTTTTTGGATTCACTCGCCTCACTTGGACGTCCAGTTTCAACTACTTCCTGATCAGGGTCTTTTTAAATATTCTCAATGGAAGCAGCGCATTACCGCAGGATAAGCGAGGGACCTAGGCAGACTCTGTAAGCATCGAGATAGGTGAGTACTATCTTTATCATAGGGAGACCTTCACCCCTAACAACTATAATGCTTTTTCGCCCGCCATTATATACAAAAAATGCTGTGCACCATGCACGGGCACTTGTACGAGCCTCTAGTAAAGGATGAGTGACACAGAGGCGACTTGGTTTGATCTCTTGTTTTATCACTGTTAACAACTGCCAGTTGAGGATGAGTGATACAGAGGCAATTGAATTACATCTTCCATTTTATTACCGCTAATCACTGCCAGTAACCTTGAAGTAGCACCTCTATTGATCTTTTTCCCTCTCCCTTATACACTTTCTATTACCAGTAAAGTGTGCATTTGGCATCGCGTATATTTCATCTATATGCGAGAGTGAGGCGCAGTTGAGCCAATTTCCATCTCAATGCCGTACGGTCTTCCTACGGGCGTAGGACATGGATATATATAGATGATTTCCCATACTCTAGACATTTCAGCACTTTAACCACTATGATACTGCACAACGTACCAATATGGCACTTTAATACTAGTGCCCTGTTACTGTTTATTTTTTATTTCCATAGTTAACAGTGCCGACTGCTTAATTCTCCTCATCAGTCCGGACCCCATCTTTTTAAGCATAACAGAACAGTGACTCACAGTATTGTATAAGATCCCCAGGTGTTTTGATACGCACACCATGCATCTTGACAGGTGAGTATAGTCTCTGCATTCATGGTATAACTAGCTCACACACATGCGCTGTGTATCTCATGATTTTGCCCTTTGTCCCCCACAGTGACATATAGTGATCTCACGAAAACCTTCTACATCCTAGACATATATTGCCATTTTACCCACACTAGTGCTATCACCTCAGGGACGGTAAGAGGGCTTAGACAAGTAAATTGAGCAGCCTACACAATTGACGCCAGGCGACTAATCGGGACATTAGATCTCATTTTTATTTCTCCCTCTTTGTTCACAGCCAATATATACGTGGTGTATCTGCAAAAATCATTTGATCATGATGGCTACAACATTCAGTTCCCTGATAATTACTGTATAACACGCAAGGTAACGTATTATTGCTCATTAGGATATCCCCTATTGGTCTCTTTAATATTAAAGGCAATTTCCCATGCATCACATTGAAACATTCATTTTTGCATCCATATAGAAATGTTCTAGTTCCATTACAACATTTTACCCGATCTCTATGATACCTTCTTCTCCAGCTGAATCATCAATATAATAGATATGCCTTGTATTTTAACCTGTCTAAAGCATGTTCTCTCTTGCATGAGGTTGCACTGAGGCATTTATATAGGATACAATTGGATTTGTCAACACCTTTCCTATCATGATGTATCATTCACTTCTCTTTTCTCTTCTTTTTCTTCCATTCACAGTTCATTTGGCTCATCTCTTATCTCTTTATCTAGATCGTAGGTAATAGTGACTCATGAAAAGTTCTCTTCCCTCTATTTAGGCTTTGTTCTATTATCACATTTTTTTTGTTTATTTTTATATGTCTAGTTCTGTTTGGTCAATCATCTTGATACCCACGCATCTTAAATGCGGGTCACAACTCATTGATCATGTTGTCATTATTGTCCTTGATCTTAATCTAAGACACTAGTTAAACATAAATCTTGCGGGCGTAAAAACTAGTTTTATGTTTTTTTGTGTCCCATCCAGTGTTTGCTGTGACGGATTCCTGACGAAGGCCCAGCTGAAACGCGCATAGTGTCAATAAACCACCAGCTTGTGTCCATCGTTTAGCCATTCGCATTGAGCACTTTCTATAAAGAGCATTTATGGTTCACTTAATGATGTGATGTAAAAGTAAAAAAGAAGTGATAAGATTGTTTAATGTAGAATATATGCAACTATCTATGTATTTTCTGTGAATTTGGGCACAGTAAAAAATTCTTTCAAAATATCAACAATAAATGTACATATATTTATCTTAAGAAATGAAACACGTTTTCTAAAAAATGACGGATAAAGAACTCAACAATAATAACATATGTCACATTGTATATGTGTCTTAACATACATGTAATTGCATTATTCATTCGCTAGATTGTTCTGCCTGCACATATAGATTTAATGTGATTTGCTTAGATTTCTTTTCCCAGTTTATATTTTCCTTGTTATTGGCAAGGTCATCTTTTATACAGGGGCCCCCTACTTTCCAAGTTTATTGTTCACACAGCCTGCCTGTGAGGGATTTACAATGACAATGCCTGTTTAGCCATCTGAGAGGTACATATTACCTTAACAGGATCTTGAGTTGCGCCCATAGTTATTTAATTGTTTCACACTTTGTGTCATTATCTGTTTCACATGAGTTGGTTTCTCCTGTATTGTTTTTTCTCTTTTCTATTTCACTTCTCTAGCAACATACAATTTACACATGGCAAATTTACAAACCTTTGGGTTCTCAGATGAGGACTTTGCCTCAATGGTTGGTAACTCAGCAAGTTTTGGCCAACAGGCAGCTCCAACTTTGACAAGAATGATGATATAACTAAATTGCTGGCCCTGCAAAATAAAATAAAACGAATTGAACTACATGGACACTACATGTCAGAATATTTACAAGCTGGAGTGATCCCCCAAGGCCTTAGAGTAAAAAATATACCAGGCCTGTTTTTCCAAATAAAACAATTTCTGGAGCGGTGTTCTATGATTGCAAACCGATGCTCAAGAGATTTGATGATTCTCATTGTGGAAACTGCTAAAGAAGTCATACAACAGTTAGCATCAGAAATCTAGAGTTGAAAGTAAGATCAAAAGCACATTGGCATGAAGCCAAAAAAAAGCTGGAAGATATAGATAGGGATATGAACTCCTATACGGAATATCTGACGACGAGAAAAACGGACGTTTGTTTCTTTAGTAAAGAAAGCCCATACCCTTACTTATCTGAGAGCTATTATAACCAAACAGAAAGTACACAGAATAAACAATTTACCCATTAATAATATAACCACAAAGTGACAACATACTCTGACACTTCAGATTCAGACAATGAGGGTCCATCTAATCAGTTTGATTCCAGAGGAAATCAATAAAATTCAAGAATACAACAAAATGCTCAGCAGATTTTAGGCAGAAGCTTTACGAGGATAGGCAATTGCCGGACGCAATATTAACCGAGATACCGGGGCAATCAACAGGCCGACTACAACCAATATCTAGTGACACGCAATGCTCAGTATTGGAGGTAATAAAGAAGATTCCCATTTTTAATCTCAGCACGTCCAGTCTTGCCCCATCCATCTATTTCTTGCTATCCAGAGGTCTATCTTTTGCCCCACATTCTGGACTAAATACATTTGAGTTGTTTGTTGACCTCATGGCCTTTTTCAGAAAGATTTGTCTTAGATCATTTTTCTCTCAGAATGAGAATATATATGTTCAGAACAACCTATCTTGCTAAGCTCCTGTATTTAGATCAACTACCATCAGAAGTTGCAATTTTTGAACAGGTGGTATATGAGAAGTTGGTCTCTGGGACTAAACATGTTCCCGACACTCCATTCAATCTCAGCCAAGACGAATACAACGCTCTGGTAGACTTGAAACAGACCACTGAAATCACCATCAAAAACTGTGACAAAGGCGGAGGTATTGTGGTATTAGACACCACCACTTACGTCACTAAAATGGATGCCATGCGATACTAATTTTTACCAACCGATTAAACATGACCCTACGAATTAAACTAGAAACAAAATACAATGGCTAACCAACAAAGCATTCAGAGATAATCATATTTTTGAAAACGAGGTGGCATACCTGAAATGTACAGCACCCTAAGATGGCAAGTATCTACAGAGTGCCAAAAAATACACAACAATTAAAATGATCCACCTTACAGACCAATCGTGACCACTATAGGTTTGATTACTGAGCCGATATCTAAATATAGCGATGCCATACTTCGACCTTATGTGCCTCAAACTCCTGCATATGTCCAAGACACTAGACATATCATTAATAACATATCACAATTTCTGGTAACCTTGGACATCGAAACCCTGTATAGTAATACACCCATACAAGGAGCTTTAGAAGCAGTCAGCTGGTTTATCACACATATGACTATCACATGCCCCAGACTCTTCATTCTAGAATGCCTAAAAATTGTACTTGAGGACAATGTCTTTGAATTCAATGGACAGCTTTTTAAACAGACCAAAGGAGTAAGTATGGGGGCCTCTTGTGCCTCCACAGTGGCCAACATTTATATGGCCCAGTTTGAAGGAAGATTCATTTACAACAAGGTAGCACCTTTCTACGAATCCATGACAAAGTGGTCACGATATATCGATGACTTCTTTTTCATCTGGGCTGATACAGCTGAGACATTATCCGAATTACTAGAATGGCTGAATTTTTGTGACAGTAACATACATTTCACCAGGCATTCAAGTAAAACTCATGTAGAATTCTTGGATATAACAACTAAAGATATGGCAGGAGAACTAGGAGTGTATTTATATACTAAGCCCACAGCACACAACACTTTGTTGCATTATAAAAGATTCCACCCCCCAGCTCAAAAGAACAGCATGCCATTTGGTTAGTTCTTGCGCCTACGTCGCAATTGCACCAGCATCAATGATTTTGTCCTTAAATCAATAGTCATGAAGGAGGAATTCTTAGCACGCAACTATCCTAAAAAACTAGTGAGGGATTCCATGAAAAGAGCTAGATACTATGACAGGCAACACCTACTGAATAATGTAACATAAAAAAACAACGCTTCAGTTGAGTTTGTGACACGCCATTCGATGCTTAACGAAAGGATACGACAAATAGTCTGTTCAAATTGGCATGTCCTTAACATTCTTAAACAGCATACTGACAAGTTACAAAACCACTATTCGCCTATCGCAGGAACAAAAATCGGAAGAATCATGTAGTCGTTCTAGAATGAAACAAAAAAACTCTTTTGTACAGAGAACCATAGGTGCATCACAGCCCATAATTGGGAATTTCAAATGTAATACCTGCAAAGTATGCCCATTAGCCCTAGAGGCACCCAATTTGCAGTTCAACAAACATAATATCAAGTCTTCAGGATTCACCAACTGTAAAACAAAAGATGTCATCTATCTATTGAAATGCTAATGTAATCTAGGATAAGTGGGGGAAACCTTACGGTCCTTGAACATACGCCTGACAGAACATAGATCAGCCATACATACTAAAAAAATAATGGCTCCCATGGTGCAATGTTTTATTGATATGAATCATACTCCAGAGGATATCAGATGGTTTATATTAGAGAAAATCCAAAGTAAATCTGGCTCCAATAATGAAGCAGTGAGAAAGCATAGGAGGTGTATTGAATTTTCCTCCTCGAAACAGCAACACATGGTCTGAATCTGGAAATCTTGTGGGACCATGTTATCAAATTGAACATTTGCTAGCATCTTGTTTTACTGATCCATGTTTCAGCTTTACAGAGTCTCTAGTACTTGGACCACTCTGTATTCTCACATCTCTGCAGCTGAGAATATCTTGCACTTCAGGCCCACAGAGGCCCCTACAATTAGTGAGTATAAGGTATAATATGCCTAGTTATTCCTCCTCATTCACAATCCAGAGTCCTGCTTGCCCCTTTTTTGAGATGGGATGCTTTGAAATACAGGGACCTCTAGGACCATGCAAAATTGAAACTACTAGGGTCACCAATCCAGGCTTTGATTGATGCACTGCGTTTAAGCCCTGAACAACGTCACGTCATACCATTTTAACTTGGTGCTATCCATACAGCTTTTTTTTGCATTTTTATTGTTACCAGTTCAGGAGCAGAGTCACAGTTAGACCCTTTTTCCTGTTTACCCTCCACTGCTCCCTCATCATGTACCCAGTACAATTCCATATATATATATATATATATATATATATATATATATATATATAGATCTCTTCCACAGTACCAGACCCGCTGGTTACATCTTTCTGACCACAATAGTTTCAGTTGCATACACCGTCGGGTTGCTATTTAATGTGTGAGACCATTTCAATATGGCGTCTCACAATTAGTCCTCTTTCTATTTTTTGTATTCACTCACCTCACCCGGACATCCAGATTCAACTACTTCCGGATCATGGTCTTTTTAAATATTCCCAATGTATGCAGCGCATTACCGCAGGATAAGCGAGGGACCCGGGCAGGCTCTGCAAGCATCGAGATAGGTGAGTACTATCCCTATCATAGGCAGACCTTCACCCCTAACTACTATAATGCTTTTTCACCAGCCATTATATACAAACAAGACTGCGCACCATGCACAGGGACTTGTACGAGTCTCTAGTTAAGGATGAGTGACACAGAGGCGACTTGGTTTGATCTCTTGTTTTATCACTGCTAATAACTGCCAGTTGAGGATGAGTGATACAGAGGAAATTGAATTGGATCTTTCGTTTTATTACCACTAATCGCTGCCAGTAACCTTGAAGTAGTGCCTTTATTGAGTTTTCTCCCTCTCCCTTACACACTTTCTATTACCAGTAAAGTGTGCATTTGGCATCACGTATATTCCATCTATATGCGAGAGTGAGGCGTATTTGAGCCAATTTCCATCTTGATGCCTTATGGTCTTCCTTCAGGCGTGGGACATGGATATATACAGACGACCAATAATTTCACATATTCTAGACATTTCGGCAGTTCAACCACTATGATACTGCACAACGTACCAATATGGTACTTTAATACTAGAGCCCTGTTATTATTTATTTTTTATTTCCATAGCTTCTGGTGCCGACTGCTTAAATCTCCTCATCAGTCCGGGCCCCAGCATTTTAAGCATAACAGAACAGCGAATCACACAGTATTGTATAAGAACCCCAGGCGTCTTGACACGCACACCATGCATCTTGACAGGTGAGTATAGTCTCCGCATGCATGGTAAAAGTAGCTCACTTGCATGCGTAGTGTATCTCATGATTTAGCACTTTGTCCCCACAATGACATAGCGATCCCACGAAAACCTTCTACATCCTGGACATTTATTGCCATTTTGCCCAAAATAGTGCTGTCTCCTCAGGGACGGTAAGTGGGCTTAGACAACTAAATTGAGCAGCCTACACAATTAACAACAGGCGACTAATCGGGGCATTAGATTTATTATTATTATTTATTTTGGGAATTTGTAGAGCGCGACTGATACCTTGCAGGCTTCCTGGCGCTGTAGAATACTCAGTTAGCGAATAACCGGGGGAACAGTCAACGGACAGTTTATTGAGGGAAAAGCCAGGTCTTGATACGTCTCCTAAACGGAAGAAGCTGGGACATCTGACGTATGTCAGTGGGTAAGCTGTTCCACAGCTTGGCCGCTGCAACCCTGAAGGATCTACCCCCTGTTCTGGCTTTATTAAATCTGGGTACCTTTACCAGACAAGCCGAGGACGAGCGTAGATCTCTGGCAGGAGTGTACCACCTAAACAGAGCTTGCAGAGGTTTAGGTCCAAGTCCATGCAGAGCCTTAAAGACAATGCAGAGGGACTTGAAAGCCACTCGTTGTTTTAGAGGTAACCAGTGTAGCTCAGACAGAGCTGCTGTGGCCGAAGCCCTCCTCGTCCAGCCAAGAGCCAGCTTGGCGGCGGCAGATTGAATTCGCTGTAGACGATCCATCAGCGTGACTGGAGACTCCAGGAGCAGGGCGTTACAATAGTCAAGGCGACTGAGTATCGTACACCTGACTATCGACGCCCTGGCTTGTGCCGGGAGGAGAGGCATGATTTTCCGCAGTGAGCGAAGCAGGGCTGTGCAGATCCCCACAGTTTTCGTCACCTGGGTTTCCATACTTAATTTGTTGTCAAGCATGGCTCCCAGGTTGCGAACCGAGGGAACTGGCAGAGGTTTGTCACTAAACTCTAGGGGCCAGAAATCAATCGGAAACTGACGGGGTATCTTGGTGCCTGAACAGAACAGGACCTCCGTTTTTGCGGAGTTAAACTGGAGGGAATTTATGTGAAGCCATCCAGCCGTCGCTCTTAAGCAGTCGTGGAAGGTCGAGAAAGGAGTGGCATCTTCACCCTCCCAAGAGAGGATGAGCTGTGTATCATCCGCGTAGTTTATTGTTTTGATCCCAAAGGATTGGATTAGTTGGATTAGCGGGATGAGATACACATTAAAAAGGATGGGGCTGATGGAGGAGCCCTGAGGGACTCCCTGGGGTACTGATGCGAAGGTGGATTGGAATGGGGGGAGAGAGACAGCCTGTCTTCTGTCCCGAAGGTAGGAGTGAAACCAGAGCAATGCAGTGCCCTCCACTCCCACCTCACCAAGTCTCTGCAGCAGCATACCATGATTGACCGTATCGAATGCGGCAGACAGGTCCAGCAGTATCAGCGCCACTGGCTGACCCCTGTCTGCACGCATGCGAAGATCCTCCAAGGCTGTCAGGACTGCTGTTTCGGTGCCGTGGGCAGGACGGAACCCGAACTGGTGATCATCAAGGAGATTGTTTTGTTCTAAATGGGCGGACAGGCCCGAGCTGACCCATCGTTCGGCGATCTTCGCTGGGAAAGGCAGCAGGGAGATGGGTCGGTAATTTGACAGACAGTCCGAGCTCAGGGAAGGTTTCTTCAAGAGAGGGGTAATCAGTGCCTGTTTCCAGGGAGTTGGGACAAAGCCACTGTGGAGAGACTGATTACATATAAGGCGCATGGTGTCAAAGAGCTCGTTTCCAAAATTTTTCCAGACTTTTGGTGGTAGGGGGTCGAGTGGAGAGCCCGAGGTGATACCAAGCGCCAGTCTTTCAAACTCGGAGACCGGAATCGGGGGGAATTCCTGAAGTCTAGCCAAAAGGACAGGGCCAGGAGGCGACGAGTTTCGAGAACTGGTGTCTGGTCCCTGCATATTGGAAATGCCTAAGGCTGGAGGTGTTTTCAGGTTGTGAATAATAGTGTTGATTTTGTTGATAAAAAACACTGCAAGATTGTCACAGAGGGCTTGGGTGGGAGGCTGTGTAGAAGTGACACAGTCCGGATTAGTTAGATTTTTAAGTATCTGAAAGATACTTTTTGAGCTGTTAGTGGCATTGGAAATGATGGAGCAGTAATGTTTAGCCTTATTTTGGGCGATAGCCGTTTTGTACTCCCGGAGGTTTTCTTTCCAAAGAATTTTGTAGGTGTCAGAGTAACCCTGCCTCCATTTTCTCTCTGCTTGTCTGCATGCTAGTTTGAGAGCTCTTAAAGAGTCATCAAACCATGGGGCCGGTGCCCGTCTCTGGGGTTTACCCTTTTTTTGAGGGACGAGGCGGTCCGAAGTGTTGGAAATCCTGGTGCAAAGGGATAGATAGTTAGCCTCCACTGGACGAGTAATGGAAAAGCTGTCTGCCACTTCAAATACTGGGCCATTCAGTCTGAGTTTGTCCAGAGCCTTCCAATCTCTGTACGGGGGTACAGGGCCGTGGAGTGCCGGTCTACAAGACCTGCTGCCTGCTATATAAAATTTAATGAGTGCGTGGTCGGTCCAGCACATCGGCAGAATATCACTCAGATGTGCTAACTGGGGGGAGGAGAAGATGAAGTCGAGCTGGTGCCCTGCTACGTGTGTGGGTTTGTTCACTAGCTGGCACAGTCCTATTCCTTCACAGGAAAGTAGGAGATTGTTGAGTGCAGAATCTAGGCTGCCGTTGGGCCAGAGGTTGAAGTCGCCCAAGACAATCAGGTTGTTGTGTGAAGTGGCCATATTAGTAAGGGTGGTGAGGAGCGACTGCTGCTGAGTGGAGTTGAAGGCTCCCGGCGGGCGGTAGCAAATCACAGCCGTAAAGGTAGTTCCGAGATGACAGTCAATGGCAAGGCCAAGTATTTCGGTCCCAACCACTGGGTCCATAGCAATAGTTTTTACTGACCAGGACGCTCTATGGATTAAGCCGACTCCGCCGCCCCGCCCTTTAGGTCGTGGGAGGTGCAGGATTTTGAAGTCTTGTGGGCAGGCCCAATCCAGTTCTATATTGCAGTCAGAGTGGGTCCAAGTTTCCGTCAGGAATAAGGCATCAAGATGGTGATTGTCTATGAGCTGAGCGATTTCGTGGGCGTGTTTAGGAAGGGACCTGACATTCAGCAGGCCACCAGTAAATAAGCCTTTGCGCGCAAAGTCGTGCAGAGGATAAGCGGTATCTTGGAAGGACAGTTGGCCTTCGTGGGCGTAGTCTCTAAGGAGGAGTAAAGCCTCACGCGTTAAGTGCGGAGAGCTACTGGTGAGCGAGGAGAGCTGGGCCGCGGGTGGCACACCGGGCGCTGCCGAGGCGCGGACGAGCGCAGACGAGCTTGCCTTAAGCGCGCCTTCGGCGCGCATTCGTCGCGCCCGCTGCGCTCGTCCGCTGCGCTTCCGGCTGGTACTCATGTTTTATAGAGTGGACTTGGCAGTGGGAAGGGGGGGCGTGGCCACCGGAGGTGGGCGTGTCCCTCACGCAAGGAATGGCGGCAAGACTCGGGTCCGGGCAGAGACAGCAAGCGATCTGCTTCCCTGCGCCGACCAGGTAGGGATCAGGGAAATAGTGCAAAATAAGCAAGTTTTAAAACTATACAGTGACAGCTAAAAACACAGTATCAATCACAAAAAGGTTTTTTTTTTTTTTGTTTTAAAAATTGTAGAGCTCCCGGCTAGTTCGCCTCAGGAGTATTCACGAGAGTGGGAGCGGCGCTGCACTCAGCGCGAGGTTATAGCGTCCTGGGAGGGGGGGGGCGTGGCCACCGGAGGTGGGCGTGTCCCTCACGCAAGGAATGGCGGCAAGACTCGGGTCCGGGCAGAGACAGCAAGCGATCTGCTTCCCTGCGCCGACCAGGTAGGGATCAGGGAAATAGTGCAAAATAAGCAAGTTTTAAAACTATACAGTGACAGCTAAAAACACAGTATCAATCACAAAAAGGTTTTTTTTTTTGTTTTAAAAATTGTAGAGCTCCCGGCTAGTTCGCCTCAGGAGTATTCACGAGAGTGGGAGCGGCGCTGCACTCAGCGCGAGGTTATAGCGTCCTGGGAGGGGGGGGCGTGGCCACCGGAGGTGGGCGTGTCCCTCACGCAAGGAATGGCGGCAAGACTCGGGTCCGGGCAGAGACAGCAAGCGATCTGCTTCCCTGCGCCGACCAGGTAGGGATCAGGGAAATAGTGCAAAATAAGCAAGTTTTAAAACTATACAGTGACAGCTAAAACACAGTATCAATCACAAAAAGGTTTTTTTTTTTTTGTTTTAAAAATTGTAGAGCTCCCGGCTAGTTCGCCTCAGGAGTATTCACGAGAGTCTCATTCTTATTTCTCCCTCTTTGTTCACAGCCAATATATACGAGGTGGATCTGCATTAATCATTTGATCAGGATAGCTACAACATTCATTTCCCTGATAATTACCGCGTAACACGCAAGGTAATGGATTATTGCTCATTAGGATATCCACTATTGGTCTCTTTAATATTAAAGACAATTTCCCATGCATAACATTGATACATTCATTTTTGCACCCATATAGGAATATTCCAGTTCCATTACAACATTTTACCTTATCTCTATGATACCTTCTTCTCCAGTTGAATCATCATTATAATAGGTATGCCTTGTCTTTTAGCCTATCTAAAGCCTGTTCTCTCGTGCATGAGGTTGCACTGAGGCATTTATATAGGATACAATTAGATTTGTCAACACCATTCCTATCATGATGTATCATTCACTTCTCTTTTCTCTTCTTTTTCTTCCATTCACAGTTCACTTGGCTCATCTCTTATCCTCTTTATCTATATCTTAGGTAATAGAGACTCATGAAAAGGTCTCTTTACTCCATTTAGGCTTTGTTCTATTATCACATATTTTGAGTTTTTTTGTTTATTTTTGTATGTCTAGTTCTGTTTGGTCAATCATCTTGATACACATTATAAGCATCTTAAACACGGGTCACAACTCATTGATCATGTTGTCATCATTGTCCTTGATCTTAATCTAAGACACTAATTAAACATAGATCTTGGGGGACTAAAAATCTAGTTTTATGTTGTTTTGTGTCCCATCCAGTGTTCACTGCGATGGATTCCTGACGAAGGCTCAGTCAAAACGCGAATGTGTGTCAACAAACCGCCAGCTTGTGTCCATCGTTTAGCCATTCACATTGAGCACTGTCTATAAAGATCCTTTATGGTTCACTCAATGATGTGATGTAAAAGTAAAAAAGAAGTGATAAGATTGTTTAATGTAGTATATATACAACTATCTATGTATTCACTGTGAATTTGGGCACTTGAAAAATATTGTAAAATATTCTTTTAAAATATCAAAAATAAATTTACATATATTTATCTTAAGAAATGAAAAACTTTTTTTTTAAATGACGAATAAACAACTCAACAATAATAACATATGTCATGTTGTATATGTGTCTTAACATACATGTAATTGCATTATTCATTCTCTAGATTTTTCTGCCCGAACATATAGATTTAATGTGATATGCCTATATTTCTTTTCCCAGTTTATATTTCCTTGTTATTGGCAAGTTCATCTTGTATACAAGGGCCCTCTATTTTCCAAGTTCATCATCATGGTTGTCCTTGAGGTGTGTATTAACACACACTCCTGAACGGTCCTTCTTGAGGCTCCACTCCCGATCCTGGGACCCAACTGATTTACATGTTTGTAGATGTTGGGAAGATTAACTGAGATTTGGGCCTCTATTGACCCTGACTCCAGTCTAGTCACATGGTCTGAATTTTATTATTTATTTTTTATTTAGAGGGGACTTTATCAATCACATAACCACAGAGGCCTCTATATTCACTTGTGCAGTTTCCCTTTGATCAATATTCATGTGGTCCCTCTCAATGGTCTTCGGCCTGCGACAATGGTGTTCAATGATTTCATGCTAACTGGCTTTCTACTTTTTTGGTGCATAAGACTGTATATAATGTTGTCACACCACACTGCCATTGTTTTACTTTTATGTTTCTAGTTCCATTAGCCGAGTTGGCCGTGGGGTACCATATGGCTGCAGAGAGGTAACACATCTCTCCCACATCAGGTAACCCACTTTTTGGCTTTTGAGTGATTCTGTACATCACTAATTTTTAAGGGGGTAATATGTGAATGTGCCCCGGTAACTCCACGTGCAACATAGCTATATAAGGCTATCTTTATATTTTTATTTTTCAGATGGAGATTGTGTATTAATCACCCGTCATTTTTTGTAACTTCAAAGTATCACTGCCAGTATATCCATCGGATTAATGCCCAAGAACTCCGGCTGGAGTTTCATAAAGGCAGAAACATGTTGACCACTAAGGGGGTATTTTTGCTCTGAACCCCTTGTCCTTTTCGTTTTTAACTCTATCGAAGGGTACCACTGAATACATATATTAAGTCCCTGGAAATAGTTTTAACCTCTCACTTATTTAGTTTTGGTTTTGCACTCTGCCCCTCACTCATTCACACATCTAAGTGGCATCCCCACTTTAAAACACCTCAGCTCCTCTCCACCCACTTCATTCAGTGGAGAGTTGTAGCACACATCTGGGACCTTGCGGCCCAATGTCAGATGGAGCCCCATGATGAAGCATGTCACCTTCGGGTGGGTGAGGGTTCTCGTCCTTATAAAGGAACACTTTTTCCTATCAAACACAAAACCCCTGGTTTTCGTAGAACGTATCTTTTGTGAGTCTTATGTGTTGGTAGGGAGTGATACGCTGTCACTTGGGATTGTTTACCTTGGATCCTTATTGTGATTTTGATTTGTGAGGGAAGATAACAGTAGTTGTAATCCGGTCTCAGCTGGATCCATGATTGGAGCTGTTCCTGCTACAGAATGGCACAGTGGCCAGTTTGCCTCTGAATATATGCGATATCATTGGCTGACGTTCTGTGCGTCACCCATTTCTGTTCTTGCCTAACTGTTCTGCAGCGTAATAACCTAAACAACACTTCACTAGAAAACAGTGATTTGTTCTCATCTTACAACTGTTCCTTAACTACATGAAAATTTATTTTGTACATCTGGCCACGCACAATTACTGTCATTTATTGATGATTCATGTTTTCCATGCCATTCACACATGCTTGTAAACAAACCTATGTATAAATGAACTCAGCACAAGTACTACAGGGAGCCTGGCAAAATCTATAAGACTGCCCTCTATAAGGAAGTTTCCAACCCCCCCCAAATGCCCCTCCTACTACTCCCTCGCACTCTCTTGTACTCTCTCACACCACTCTCTCGCTCTCTCATTCACTAATCCAGCATTTCTCATATTCATTTACTTCAGGTCTTTCAGCACAGTTTCTTTACATAACCGCAAACACACACTCTCCTCCTCTTCTTTCGGTCTCTTCTGCGTACACAAACTCAACATCTTCATACATCTATAACCTTCTCTCCCCTTCATTCTCTTTCACACACACTATTTCTGGTACTCTATCTAGACGTCACTCACCACTTTATACACAAACTACCTATTCCTCTCAACCTTGCTTTCTATCTATTTTAGACAACTCTCGCCCCTATCAATTCACCATACCACATAAACCCACTACACAAGCACACTACACAAATCCACCCCACACAATTCCACAACTAACAATTCCAATTCAGACAACATACATCCACTCCAAACAACATACATCCACTCCAAACAAAAACCACATAAAAAACAATATATTTTACAACACCAATAGTTCTAACTATCACAAATGCGAAACCAACTGCATTGCAAATGCTTGTTTTGTATAGCTTGCATAGCAGGAACTCCTTTTGCAATTACAGCTGGAGTAGGCCTGTGTTGTGATGGAACCTGTGCACTGAAGTAGAAGCCAGCAAGCATTGTGCTGTTAGAAGTAAAGGTGCACACGCTGCACTGGACATGGCCGGGACATACTCATATGCTGCATGCTGTTACTCTGATTGTGCTCAGTCTGTGTGTGTGTAAACTCTGTCATGCTGGGATGTCTCTGAAGAAATCCCACCTTATTATTCCAGTGATGCTCATTCAGTCCGGTGCATTATGCAACAAGTGAGTTGCATTTCCCAGAGCACCACAGGGTGGGTAAGGGAGAGAGGGACTGCTTAGCCTCTCCACCCCCTACCACTTCACCACCTTTTTTTCAGAAGGCCCTGATCAAATACTGAGGCAAAGGTAGAGTGAAAGAAAGGACAGGGACAGAGAGACAACAGGAGATAGTGAAATGCATGTTGGATAGTAAGAGGCAGGGGAGAGACATACAGGTTAAAGAGGTTTCAAAGAGAGAAAATTAAAGCTGAGGGGCGGGGGGAGGGGTCACACGAGAGAGAAATAAAGTGCAAAGAAAATGAGACTGGGCATGGTAGAATAATGAGTCACGGGAGGAACAGGGCAGGGAAAACTAGAGGATAAGAGGAAAGAGAGAAAAAGGAAAGGGGCACATTTTAAGCACAGGGTTGATAACAGCAGTCGCAGCCGGGATGACTGAGGGGGGGGGGCCAGAGGAGGGGGGTGAGATTTAATAAGAAAAAAATACAACTTAAGTTAACTTACCTTTGTGTTTGCCGTCCTGTCCCGCATCGTCCGTCTGAATAGGAAGCAGCCACAGGCAGCCTCCCTCCCCTCCCGTAAGCCAATCACAACACTGCAATGGCAGCGTTGTGATTGGCTGGGACGCCAACCCCACAGGCGTCTATGGGGAGGCCATTTTCTCTATGTGGGCTGCATGCAGCCTACATAGAGAAAATGCAGAGTGCGTATGACTGGATTGGTCAGCCGTGGGGCTGACCAAACAGTCAACGCACTCAGAGTGGGCAAACCACTCCTCCCCTGGACTCCTGCAGGACCGCCAGCCCGCCCCCCCCCACCCCCAACCAGGCATACCCTTCTGCTTTCTCGCAGTGCGAGAAGCAGAAACATCAAAATGGTATTTAAACTACCATTTTATGTTTCTGCTCCTTGCGCTTTAAGAAAGCAGTGGGGCGACGCTCCTCTGCCCACATGGAGGAGCCACCCCTGGATAACTGGAATGAGAGAGACTGCAGAAGAGGAAAGCATCAGGGAGAGATCAACGAAGGTGAGGATATCAACGATATCCTTTTGTAAAAGTCAGTTTGTAATGGGACACATTATCCTGTATACATTTACATAATGTAATGGACATAGTCACCTAACAAAATATGCTGTGCAGGAATTCTGCAACAATAAAACATTTAATGGTACATGTACTAGCATGTATGATCAGATGAAATTGTGAGTGTAATCCTTACTTGTCAGATGCACGCCATTTTCTTTGCTTTTTTTTCTCAATTTAGTGCTTGGATTCACACTTTCTAAGCCATGTAAAAATCAGGTGTTCCTATTACCCAGTTTTGTTGCTACTCAATTTACTGACCTTTGATCTTGTGCCTATTAAATGTTCGCAGCTTAAGCCCAACTCTACCGCCGTCCAATCTCCATGGGTCATTTCATTTGGGTGAGTACTTACACTTATTTTGTCTCATTTAAAGCACTGCATCACATCTTCTTTGCATGGCTTATTAGGGCTTGAAGAATGGCGGAAATGCTTCCCCGGGGTGCACAGAGAGGTTTTTGGCCCAAAAACCTAAAACAATGTACACAGCACTTCATGTCCCCCAAAATACCTTGTTTATTGGTGACTAATTGGTTGAGCCAACAAATTTGTTTGGGTTTACAGTAACATAATATTTGGTGACATTTGGGCCTTGTACACAACTACTAAATAAATGTAAAACTAAATTTGATTTTAGAATTTCAGTCCAGAGAAACACTGTATAAGAGAGTTTAGATTTCTGACATGCCTTTGAGCCGAACGGCTGTTAAAGGGAGAGACTCGTGTGACAAATACAAGTGGGCCGAATGAGGGTGAGATTTTATCTTCCCACGTAATAATCTCCATTATCCTGCTGTGAGGTGTTTAGGAGGTAAAGAAAGCACCTTGTAGTCCAAATGTTTCAATTGGAAGAGAGCCATAACATGCACAGTTTGTATTACATCACAGAATTCATGCAGGTGCTGCCTTTTTGTCGGGCCTTTTCTCTGATAAATGTCGTCAGGTTTGACCTGCGACACCTGACAGAAGAAAACAACAGATTTATGATAAATATCGCAAAAATCGTAACCTCGATGCCCGCTCAGGCTCCTGTTTGCAGAGGAAGTGGAATGATCCCTTACCCTCGGAAAAACTGACAATTTAGAGTGTAATAGAGCAGTGCGCTCGGTATGGGACAGGGCTGGATAGTTCATGCACTCCGGCTCCACGGGTATTCAGTTTGTGCCTGCTTGTTTTCTCACCCCCTGAGGGCACTGCCAGCGCTGGCTGAGTGGGAAGGGTTTGCATAACTGACTGGGTGTTTTCATACCTGTACCCGTAGAATTTATCATTAGTTGTGGTTACAGGTTCAGCCTTCGTCAGTTGTGTTGCAATGTGTTCGGTGGCGTAACGCAAAATGATGCCAACTCCTCCCCCACCTTCAGCAGAATGTGATGAGAGCCCCGGTGTCTCCCATGTCTCAGAGATATTCTTTGACCTTTCGCTGAATGGGGTCTACTGAAGGATTGTGGGGGCAGGGAGGGCTCCTGTGCTGCAGGGACGTGTATTAGGCCCCTGAATGTGTTTATGCTTGGGAACTGATTAGGAGTCGATCCTTGTTTGAGATGGTCTTTTCTGCCTGGCTCACATCTCGTCTCCTGTAGTCACCTCGTCACAGCTGATTTTGGGTTACAGTCCCGCTGTCCCCAAGACATAAACTATTACCTTCCTCCTCCGTCTTCCTCATCACAGTCACCCAGGAGCACCCCGTGTTCCAGGCACAGCATTACCTCCTCGTCCAGTCTTCCTCGCCACAGTAATACATATGAGCCTCCGGCTCCACACAGAACTCCAAGTAAAATAAAAGAGCAGCGCTCTAGTCTCCCCTCCCTCCTCCAATATGGCCCCCAGTGGCTTCAGCCAATCCCATAAAAGGATACAAACCAACCAGCTCGATCTGTTCTTTTTTTCTGCACTTCTCCGAGTGCTGTGTTACCTGATGGTCAGGTGAGTGGGGCTGGGGTCCTGCTTGAGCGGACCCGTTTTGCCCTAGGGTATCTAGTTTGGGGGAAGTAGTGTGTTTATATTGTTTTTCATTTATATGTTTTTTTTCCCCCTTCTTCTGCCTTCGCACCTCTGGTCCTGCTTCAGCGGACTTTCATGGCGTTTGTCTATACTATGGTCAGCATGTCGTCTCACTTTTTGGAGAGGGAGGCCTGCTATGTCTCTGGATTCCGCTTCCTGCCTGTTGACGGTGGTTTGTTTACTTTCCCGACCGCGCGTCCTGCTAAGCAGACGTAGCGCGGCCGGGTGCGTTTGCTCTGGGGGCCGGAGGCTCCCGGTCGCATTCTTACCTGCTGACGGTGCCGCGTGAGCTTGCTGTGGGGGTGGGAGACTCCCGTGCGCTTTCCTTTTCGGACTGCGGTGGGGCGGTGTTCGGTCTGACTCCGACCTCACGCGACGATCTCTGTAGTGCGGTGATTCCTGTTCCACTGTCTATGGGCATGCGCGCGGCTGTTTCTTCCGTCATTTATGTTGGTTTTTTTCAGCGTGCATGGCCTGGCTTGTATGGTTACCTAGCAACCCCGGGGCCTTTTATGCCAGGCGTGTTGTCTTCTTCTTTGCCTGTGTTTATTCATTCGTCCACTTGTGTTTGGCTATGATGGAGAGTGGTTCTGTGGCTGATTCTGCTCCTGATCCCTTGGTTGTGGCTTCTGGTTCTGGTATACAGATACCATCTATGGAATTATTGCAGCAGATGATCAATTCTGCTGTGGCTGCTGCAATGCAGGGTCAGGTGCCTATTCCTCCTGCGAAGCGGGCTAAGGTTGATGGCGCTGCGGCTGCTGATTCTGAGAATGAGGAGGAGGTTGATGTCAGGGGTCATTTTGTGCAGGGTGCCGACCTGAAGGAGGTGCTGGGTCACATTTGAGAGAACTTGGTATTTCCTGCTTCTGTTGTTCCTCTGGAGAATGATCTATTTGCGCAATATCAACGTCCTGAACCTGATTCTTTGCCTCTACACTCTTCAGTCTTGAGGGTCTTGGAGAATGAATGGAAGGATGTGGACAAGGGTTCCTTTCCACGATTTTTGAATAATAGGTACCCGCTGCAGGATTTTGCTGTGAAATTCCCTTCCTCAGTAAAGGTTGATTCCTTGTTGGCCAGCATGTCGTCTCATGGGACTGTGGTTTCAGAAGATTCTTCTCCTGCTGACCCGGTTGACCGTAAAGTGGATGGTGCGGTGAAGCGCACTTTTGCGGCTGCAAATTTTTCTATCAGGGCGGCTGCCTATGCTTCTTACACTATACAATCCTTGCTTAAGGATTTTCAGTCTCTGTCAGAATTGTTGGAACAGGGGGAGGATGTTTCTTCTACCCTGGCTTTGATGGAACAACAGGTTCGGCTGCTTTCGGATGTGTCCTTTGACTCTTTGGGAGCGGCGGCTTCTGCGGCTGGGTCTTCGGTGGCTGCGAGACGCCAGTTGTGGCTTCGTTCCTGGAAGGCTGATGCTGCGCAGAAAAATCTCCTGATGAAGATTCCTTTTTCTGGGGTTAAACTTTTTGGGTCACCTCTGGATGACATGGTAAAGAAAACGGCGGAGGACCGTAAACTCCTGGCTCCTGAGAGGGCGAGTCACTTCCGTTCATTTGGTTCTCAGCGGGCTTTTGGCCCTTCTAGGAGGGGTCGGGCTGGTCAGCCCTTTCGTGGAAGGGGGCGTGGCCGGGGTGCTCCTTCCTTTGGTAAAACCCGGTTCTCGGGTTCATCTTCCTCCTCCAATCCTGCACCAAAGTCATGACTGGATCGCTCCTGGTTTGGGTCCGGTTGGGGGTCGCCTCAGTTTCTTCCTGGATTCTTGGAGAATGGATGTGTCGGACCGATGGGTGCTACAGGTGGTTTCAGAGGGCTTGCGTCTTGGATTTATCCGGACTCCCCCAGACTGTTTCAGGGCCACTCCTTGTCCCAGAGACCCTGTAAGGAGATTGGCGCTTTTGGATGGCATCGAATCCCTGTTGGTCAAATGTGCGGTGATTCCTGTTCCCGTCGATCAATTGGGGTTGGGTGTGTATTCCATACTATTCCTGGTGTCAAAGCGCACTGGGGATCTTCGGCCAGTGATGGACCTAAAGTGGTTGAATGCTTACATCCCTCACCAGAAGTTCAAAATGGTTTCCCTTCAGTTGATCCTTCCTCTGATATCTCAGGGCGACTTCCTTGCATCTATAGACTTGAGGGATGCTTATCTGCATATCCATTCATCCAGACTCTCAGCGATTTCTCCGGTTTTGCGTGCTGGGTCGTCATTACCAATTCCAGGTACTGCCCTTTGGACTCTGCTCTGCTCCCAGGGTCTTTACTAAGGTTCTGGCTCCTCTTATTGGACATTTGCATGGGGAGGGCATTGGTGTTTTTCCTTATCTGGACGACATTTTAATTTCTGCTTCTTCTCTTCCTAAGGCGGAGTTGCATGTCCAGAGAGTGTGCCATGTCCTGGAGCATCATGGGTTCCTAGTGAATGTACCGAAGTCCTCCCTGGTTCCTGCACAGGAATTGACTTTCATTGGGGCTCTGTTCAGGACTCAGTTGGGGATGGTGTTCCTACCCCCTCCCAGGATTCTGTCCCTGGTGTCTGCAGTTCGTGCCCTGTTGTTGGGGCATTCTCATCCTGTGAGCCTATGGTTGAGGGTTCAGGGTCTGATGTCGGCGTCGTTGTTGACGGTGCCGTGGGCTCGCCTCCACATGTACCCGGTGGTGTCCCACGTTTTGTCGCATTGGGACCCCTGTTCCCTAGATATGGGTGTTTTGGTTCCTATGTCGGAAGACGTTCGGGTGGTCCTGAGTTGGTGGTTGGACGAAGGTCATCTGTCCAGGGGCCGCCCCTTTCTGATTGTTCCCACCCGCGTGGTCACTACCGATGCCAGCCTGCTGGCGTGGGGTGCTACTCTGGGCGATTCGACGACTCAGGGAGTTTGGCCTCAGTCGGTGTTGTCATGTTCCTCCAACTACAAGGAGATGAAGGCCGTCCTTCTGGGTCTGTTGGATTTCTCGGAGCTTGTTCGGGGTCACCATGTACAGATCCGAACGGACAATCAGGTTGTGATGTCTTATGTAAACCATCAAAGGGGGTGCAAGGTTCGATCCCTCAGTTGCCTCAGTCGTCGGATATGTTGTTGGGCGGAGGTTCATCTGGAGTCCCTATCTGCCATTTACCTTCCTGGCGCGGAGAACACTGTGGCGGATTGTCTGAGCCGGGTGTTTCCTTCCATGGGGTCTTTGTCCCTGACGCATGTGATGTTCAGGAGGTTGCGGAGGATGTTTGGCTATCCGATTGTCGACCTATTTGCTTCCCAGGACAATTACAAGATCTGTTGCTTTTGCACGATTATGCCTTGCCGGGAGGCCTGGAGGGTGGATGCCCTGTCGTTCACTTGGCCGAAGGGTCTGTTGTATGCCTTTCCCCCTGTTCCCCGGATTCCGGCGGTCTTGCAGAAGATCAAGAGGGAGGGGTCGTTTGTGCTACTAATTGCTCCGGGTTGGATGCGTCGACCTTGGTATCCCCTGCTATTGGAATTGGCTGTGTCTCCGGGGTGGGCCTTGTGTTTCATTCCTTATCCTCTAATGGGTCCTTTTCTTCCTCTGCCTGTATTCCGTTCCTTGGGTCTGCGGGCCTGGCTCTTGAGAGGGATTCGTTGATGCAGAATGGTTGTTCGATGGCTGTGGCTGGGGTCATTCAGCAATCCAGGAGACCTTCTACTCTTAAATCCTATGTGAAGCACTGGGATAATTTTGTTTTTTGGTGTCTGAGTCACGATCTGTCGGTGGTTTCTTTGGACCCGGCTCGCATTTTGGATTTTTTGAATGATGGCTTTGTGTTGGGCTTGGCCATTTCGACTCTTCGGGCTCAGTGGGCTGCGATTCGGGCATTCCATGTCCTCCCTTTGGTTTCTGTTTCGCCATTGGTTGCTAGACTTTTTAGGTCTCTCTCTTTCCAACGCCCCCGTCCTATCATGTGTCCTCCACCTTGGGACCTGCCTTTGGTTTTGCGTTCCTTGCAGTTGGCTCCCTTCGAGCCTTTGGAGTCAGTGGGTTTGAAGTTTTTAACACTCAAGGTGGTGTTTCTTGTGGCGATTGCTTCTGCCAGACGTATGGGTGAGTTGGGTGCCTTCCTTCGTTCTGCCCCATTTTTGTTGGTTTTGTCGGACCGTGTGGTATTGCGACCTCATCCTACGTTTATTCCAAAGGTGGATTCTTATTTTCACAGGTCTACTGAGGTGGTTCTTCCGAGTCTTTGTCCTGATCCTTCCTCGGATGAGGAATCCCTGTTGCACCTCTTGGATGTTCGTCGTGCCTTATTGATCTATTTGTCACGCATGTCTTCCTTTTGCAAAGTGGACAACTTATTTGTCAATTATGGTTTATCACGTCAGGGCCTGAAACCCTCCCTCTCGACGATCAGTCGCTGGATTAAGGAGGCCATTTTGTTGGCGTATGATTCTGTTTCTGAGATTCCCTCCCTTCCTGTTCAGGGACGTTCCACCCGATCTGTTGCTGTGTCTTGGGCCTCCTTCAAAGGGGTGTCCATGGAGGATGTTTGCAGGGCTGCTACTTGGTCTTCCCCTCATACATTCATGTCCCATTACCGACTCCAGATTGGGGGTGGGGGTTCTGTTTCATTTGCATCTTCTGTTCTGACTGCGGGGGTGACTTGAGAGGTTCTCATTTGATTGCTGTACCTCTGTGTATTAAATTATGTTTTTCACTGCACTATTGGTGTGGTCTATTTCCTTACATGAAGCTGATTGCTTTGGTATCGGCTCATATGTATTACTGTGGCGAGGAAGACTGGACGAGGAGGTAATGCCCCGGTTACTTACCGGTAATCTTCATTACTCCGAGTCCTAGTCTTCCTCGCCACAGTATAGTTTCCCTTCCCTCCCGAACCTGGTGGTGGCTTCATGTCTGCGGCTTTGATTATCAGATCGAGCTGGTTGGTTTGTATCCTTTTATGGGATTGGCTGAAGCCACTGGGGGCCATATTGGAGGAGGGAGGGGAGACTAGAGCGCTGCTCTTTTATTTTACTTGGAGTTCTGTGTGGAGCCGGAGGCTCATATGTATTACTGTGGCGAGGAAGACTAGGACTCGGAGTAATGAAGATTACCGGTAAGTAACCGGGGCATTCACCCATAAACAAAAAGTCCCCACCCAATATGGTGGCCTGACAGGAAGTACCTCTCAGCTGACCCATAAGGATGGGGCAAACATATGAAACATCCTGTTTTTTTCACTGTGTTCTGGCTGGAACACCCAATGTATGTGAGGCTGTCCCCTGGTGTTGCAGTTCTGGTCTTGGTAAGTTTTTGTGCTTTTTTTCTTGCGGGGTCTGCTGTTGCATCCCCATCCCTTTTTTGTACCGGCCACTGCTCCCCTGGGTGTGGCTGTTTACATCTGGAGCCACTCCTGCACTGAGCGATGGGGAGCGGCTGCCTGTTCGTTTTTCTGAGCCTGGGTCCCATCGCCGCTCCCATGCTGTGAGGCTGGGGAGCGGCGGTGATGGGTTGTGGCATTTGTCGCTCCTGTGCTTTGGCGGTCAGGAGCAGCTTGGGTTTCCTGTCTTTTTTATGCTGGTGCCTCATTTGTACATTCGCCCGGCTTACCTTTGGTTTCCTGCAGTTCTGGTCCACGCGGGGCGGTTCCCGGGGCCTTTTATGTTCTCTGGATGTCTGTCTTCGGCGTACCGTGTCTGGAGGGGGCGGGGCCAGTTGCTTGGCGGCGGTGTCTCTCGTCCCCCTCCTCCTTCTCAGCAGTTGTGTGTTTCAACATGGAGGGTAAACGCTCTGAGAAACGTCCTCGCCCGTCTTCTGGGTCGGATTCTGATCCTGCTTCCTCCCAGCGTCCTGTGGGCATGGATCTTGATGTCCTGCAGGCTATGATTAATAAGACGGTGGATTCTGCCTTTGCGGCTCGGGATGGGCCAGTGCCTCCGATCCCCAGGGGTTCTTCTCAGCCTGACCCTGAAGATTCGGATGAGGAGCAGCGTGGACGCTTTGTTAAGGGCGCCGAATTGAGGGATGTCCTGATGCACTTGAAGGACAATTTGGCCTTTCAGGCTGTTGCTCCCCTGGATGAGGAGGAGGATTTTTTCTCCCAGTACAGTCGGAAGGAGCCTGACGCCCTTCCCATTCATAAGGCCATCCGGGGGCTTTTGTCCAGGTAATAGGCTGATGTTGAGAAGGCTGGATTCCCAAGGGTTCTTGCTAAGTACCCTCTTCAGGACTTTCTTACTGAATTTCCCCCTCAGGTGAAGGTGGACTCTCTTATGGTGGGTCTGACCTCCAGTGGTTCAAAATCCTGTGGATAAAAGAGTGGACAGTGCTGCTAAAAGGACTTACTCCACTTCTAAGTTTTCCATCAGAGCGGGGGCTTACGCCTCGTATGTGGTCCAGTCTCTTCTGCATGATTTTCAAGTCTTGTTTGAGGCCCTTCAGCAGGGGGAGGATGTTAATTCCTGTCTGTCCCTTATGGAACTGCAGGTTCGCTTTTTGTCGGACATTACTTTTGACTCTCTGTCTGCTGCGGTCATTTCAGGTTCCATTGTTTCTGCTCGTCGTAACATCTGGATGAGGTCTTGGAAGGCAGAGGCCTCTCAGAAATCCCTTCTTTCACGCTTGCCCTTTGATGGTACTAAGTTGTTTGGGCCTTGACTTGAGGATCTCCTGTAGAAGTCGGTGGAGGATCATAAGCTCTTGACGCCTCTGCGGCCTGCTCTGAGTGGTCGGGGACTTGGATATAGGCGTGCCTTTGGGAATCCCCCATCCACTGGGCGGGGTTCCTCCTAGCCCTTTCTGGGGAAGGGTCGTGGCCATGGCACCCCGTTCTCTGCAAAATCCTGGCAGCAGCCAGCAGGTGCTGCCCTTACCGATGCCTCTCCCAAGCCCTGACCATCTCAAGGTGGGTGGCCGGAACGGACAGTTTTCTTCCGCTTAAGCTCACAACATCACGGATTCCTGGGTTCTTCGCCTGGTGGTCGAATATTATTCTATCTACTTCTCTTCTCATCTAGCAGATCTTTTTGTTCCCATCCCCACTCCTTGGAATCCTCTGAAGCTGCTGGGGTTGAAGTGGGGGATCCTGGATCCTCTCTGGAAGGGTGCCATCGTTCCTGTTCCCAGGACTGAGCTGGGGCAGGGTTGCTACTCTCTCATGTTCCTGGTGCAGGAGCCGTCGGGGGATTTCCGCCCTATCCTTGATCTCAAAAACGTGAACTCCTATGTGCCTTACCAGAGGTTCAAGCTGGTGAGTTTGCAGAAGATCCTGCCCCTTGTTTCCTCTGGGGCCTGTCATCCGCGGACCTTTTGGATGCTTATTTTCATATTCCTTTGGATCCTCTCTTCCAACGGTATTTACCGTTCTTTGCCCTGGGACAGCACTTTCAGTTTTGTGTCCTCCCCTTTGGTTTGGCCTCTGCCGTTCAGGTGTTCACTAAGGTCCTGGCTCCCCTGGTGGGTCTGTTGCATGCTCAGGGGGTGCTTTTGTTTCCCTACCTTGATGACTGGTTAATGTCTTCGTCGTCTTTCCTTAAGTCCCTGGAGGATGTGACGTTGATGCGGCATTGCCTGGAGTCCCATGGGTTCCTTGTGAATCTCAGCAAGTCCCACCTCATACCGTCTCAAGTACTCCAGTTCATCGGCGCTCTCTTCAACACCCGGTTGGGGATGGTGTTTTTTCCTCCGGCTCACCAGCTCCGGCACCGGTCTCATCTGTAGTCCCCCCCTGTCTGTCTCCTCGGCCTCCGCAAGGGACTGGTTGCGGGTTCAGGAGGACATGTCTGCTTCTCTCTTTCTGGTTTCTTGGGCTCGCAGACACCTCTTCCATCTGGTGTATCACCTTCTGTCTCACTGGGATCCGGAGTCCCACGACTACGATGCCTTTGTTCCAGTGACTCCCGCCATTTCTCTCCAGCTGCGTTGGTGGCTGGTTCCGGTCAACCTGGTGAGAGGGGTGCCCCTGGACCCTCCTCTTCCCTGTACCCTGACTACCGATGCCAGCCCTTGGTGTTGGGGTGCCACCCTCGGGGTTCTTTCTGCTCAGGGTCCTTGGTCCCCAGCGGAGAGCTCGATGTCCTCAAATTGGAAGGAGCTGGTTGCAGTGTTCAAGGCTCTCCTGCACTTTGCCCTTCATCTGAAGGACGTGTGAGTTCAGGTCCAGACAGACAAGCAGGTGGCCCGTGCCTACTTGAATCATTTGGGGGGCACTCGCTCTCCTCTTTTGGCTCTCCTGGTGAATCAGATTGGGTCATGGGCGGAAGCCAATTTGCTGGGTCTGACGGCTATCTATCTCCCGGGGAGGGAGAATTGCCGTTTGGATCAGCTGAGTTGCATTCTTCCTTCTTCGGTTTCTCTGTCCCTGTCTCCTCTGGTGTTTCGGGAGCTGTCGGTGTGGTTCGGGAGGCCCTGGTTGGATCTCTTTGCCTCCCCTCAGGAATTCTCTTCTGCCGAGATTTTGCACCCTTCTTCCTTGCGGGGAGGCATGGGGGTGGATGCCCTTAGTTTCCCTCGGCCTCAGGGTCTTCTCTATGCCTTTCCTCCCTTTCCCCTTCTCAGCAAGGTTTTGGCGAAGATCAGGGCGGAAGGGGTGGTGGTGCTGTTGGTGGTCCCCTTTTGGCCTCGCCAGCTTTGATATCCCCTCCTTCTACGTTTGGCGGTTGCTCCCCTGTGGAGGTTCCCGCTGTCCCCTTCTCCACTATGCTTTCCTCTCCTGTCTTGTCAGGCTCTGAGCCAGTTGGCGTTGGGGGTTTGGAAGTTGAAAGGTGATGGCTAGTGTCTTTGGGTTGTTCCTCTGCAGTGGCCCTGTCCATCCAGAATTCTCGTAAGAGCAGTACCCTTAAGGTCTACGACCGTCACTGGAGGAATTTCTCTACTTGGTGTTCTTCGTGGGGGTTTCTCCCCTATTCCTGTGAGGGGGGTTCTGTGCTTGAATACCTCGGGATGGGTTTTTGCTTGGGCTGTTGGTCTCTACTCTCTGCAGCCAGTGGTCTGCCATTAAGGCTATTTGGGGTGCCTCTCTCATCCCCTTTGAGTCCTTGGCTTCTCGCCTTTTGCACAGTTTTTTTCTTCAACGGCCTGTCGTTGCTTCTCCTATTCGCCCGAGACCTTCCTTTGGTCCTTCATGCCTTGCAGCTTCCCTGTTTGAGCCTCTGCCTTCTGTGTCTCTGGAGTTTCTCACCCTGAAAGTTTGTTTTCTGGTGGCCATTACCTCTGGGCGGCGTTTGGGGAAACTTGGCACTTTGCTTTGCCATCCTCCCTTTGTTTTTTCCCTGACAAAGTGGTCCTTCATCCTGACCCGGCTTTTCTTCCCAAGATGTCCTCCACTTTCCATTTGTCCCAGGATATTGTCCTTCCAGCCTTTTTTCTTGCCCCCTCTACGGAGGAGGTGATCCGGCTTCATTCCCTGTATTTGACCAGGGCTCTGGTTATCTACCTTGAGCGTACCGCCTCCCTTCGCAAAATTGACTTTTTGTTTGTCACCTTTGGGGTTGCCTGGCAGGGTCATAGACCTACCACGGCTCCTCTTTCATGTTGGGTTCGGTCCGCTAACTCCTTAGCCTACCTACATTCGGGGGTCTCTCTTCCCCCGGTCATTCAGGGTCGTTCCATCCGGGGTGTGGCTTCGTCCTGGGCTTGTTTTAAGGGGGCCTCCTTGAAGGATCTTTGTGCTGTGACGACTTGGTCCTCCCCACATACCTTCATCTCCCATTATAAGCTGTCCTTGTGGCTGTTCACTGATTGTTTGTGCTTGTCTGCAATACATTTTCCTTGACATCTTGGTATCTGTTTCTTTTGTTCGTCTGGTAATTGGGCTTTGGTATACGCTCCTGGGTTATTGTGACGAGGAAGACTGAGGAGGAAGGTATTGACTTGGTGTGGTGTGGTGTGGCTCACTGGTTAGAGGCGGCAGACCCAGAAGCAGAGGTCGGTCAGGGACCAGGGTTTGATTCCCGACGCGGCAGGGTCTTGGGCCAAGGTCAGCGGACTCGATAATTCTCGCCTCGGTGCCTACTCTAATCATGGATCACACTCAGCAACTCTGGGCAATAGCTTGCTTAATCTCCACTAACGGCCCCATCAGCGCTGGGGATGCTTGGTCCTCACCTTGGAGATGCCCAGTAAGGGACCATCTCACAGGGAAAGCCAGGATGGGTTCCCCAGCAGTACACAGCGCCGGGACACTCTGCTTGAGTAGCTGAGCGCTCAATAAAACACCAGATAACATAACATAACTTACCGGTATACTTACCGGTACTCTTCATTACTCTGAGTCATAATCTTCCTCGTCACAGTCATGTTCGCTCCTGCCCACCCTTGGTTGTGGGGGGAAGAACAAAAGTTTGGCTTTCCCTTTGGGTTTTTCTCTGCTTATGTATTTCAGGAGGTTTCCTATGTTTGCCCCACCATTATGGGTCAGGTGACAGGTACTTCCTGTCAGGCCACCATATTGGGTGGGGACATTTTGTTTATGGGTGAATGCTTCGCCTGGAACACGGGTTGCTCCTGGGTGACTGTGACGAGGAAGACTATGACTCAAAGTAATGAAGATTACCGGTAAGTAACCGAGTCAATAGTCCGTTTTGACTCACCTTTCAAAAAAAGGTCTTTCCACTCTGTGCACACCATAGAGGGTCAAAATCATACATGCCAACATTTGGAAACTGGAACGAGGGAGATTTTTTTTTTTTAATGGGTCAATGCATTTTCACCACTGAGTTGCACTGAAGTAGAAGCAATTTTAGCTAGAATAAAGGCAATTTGCTCAATACGATTGGGAGTCTGAATTAGGTGTGTTGACATGAATGGAAGGTGTCACAGGGCCCAAAGCTTTGGTCTCTTATACCTAAAAAGTCACGCTTCCAGTCCCAGATTCAAAAAATTCATAAATAACTTTTCTTGCAATAAATTTAGCACATTAAGCAGCACTGAACACACCAAGTGAAAAGATATTTTAACCCACTGGTGTCAAAATCTGTTTCCCAAAGTTCAGCCCCACTGCCTCGCTGTTTTTTTGGCGAGGCATTCATGGTACAATGCCATCAGGGGGTAAACAAGTGTTTTACAAATTATATTTGTGTAGTGCACCTCTCTTTAATTCACAGTTATGACTGAGCATACTTCAACCAAATTTGATATATTTATAATGAAAACATTTACTTAAAGTGAATGATAAACTTTGTTACAAAATGATTTAGGAAAAAAAGCGTCAATCGATGGGTACACAGTGGTGAGTTTTTTTACACTCTTGAGCATCCAAAATCAATCAATACGCGATTTTAAAAAGGCATACTGACGTCAGCTGTGGACACGAGAGGCGCTCCTTGCCGAGCGGTGTGGAGCTCAGTGATCGTTTCCCACTCTCCCAGCTGGTCATGGCTGCTGCTCTTGGGTAGTTCCGACGTTCCCACAGCCCTCCTGTCCCCTTGCACCCCTGGCATTGCATAGGCGCCATAGACAGGTGGCACGGCAATCTGATGGCGCTGCAGACAAGTGGAGCTAATGCCTTGCAGTTTTTCTAGTTTCAGAGGCTTGGTGGTTCTGGTGGTCTTGCCGTACTGTGCCACACCGCAGGGAAAACGAGCTAAACCACTGTAAAGGGTGGTTTTCCACCTCGTTTTCGGAGGCTTTGAAATGCCGATGTCCATTAAGGGGTGTGAAAACACCCTAGGGCATCGGCACCAGTCTCATCAAGCTGTTTTTTTTCTTGGAGGAGGGGGCTTGGGGAAGTGTCGCGTAGTTCCTATATAGAATCTGCGCATTTAGACAACATATTTATTTATTTATGGGTTTTTATAGCGCTGGAATCGACTCCAACTGGAGTATCTCTGCGCTTTTGGGCCGGTTTGTCCTTCATTCATTGCGGAAAGAGAGAGGGCTGAAACTAGATCTCATTTTTAAACGGCAGGGTTTTGAGTTGTTTTCTGAATTTCAGGTGTTCAGAACATAATCGAAGAGTTAAAGGGAGACTATTCCACAATGTGGGTCCCACCACTGATAGAGCTTTGCCTCCGTGCCTAGCCTTCTTGGCGCATGGCACTACCAGCAGATGCCCATTACTGGATCTGAGCGACCTGGAAGGAATGTAAGGAGTGAATTTCTTTTCCAGGTAAGAGGGACCTTGTCCATTTATGCTCTTGTGGATCAGACAGCATATTTTAAATTTTGTCCTTTGACGGATTGAGAGCCAATGTAGTTTTTCTAGGAGTGGCTTTGATGCTGTTCTTGGAGGGGCATTAAGGACCAGGCGAGCCGCCGTGTTTTGTATTATCTGGGGTCTGGCCAACACTCCCTCATTGGCAGAGAGAAGCAGGCCATTGCAATAGTCGATCCGACTCAAGACAAGGGCCTGCACTAGGGTTTTTCTGAAGGGGTCCGGCAGCAAGGGGAAGACCTTGCGTAGCAGGCTGATGGTATGGAAACATACGCCTGCAACGTAGTTTGTGTGTTGTTTTAGCGACAGATACTGGTCAAGGCGGATCCCCAGGTTTTTAACGACCTGTTTGGGCTCTGGGACTGTGCCAAGATCAGGTGGCCACCAATCAGGTGTCCACAGTATTTTAGCTTCTCCGAACAGCATAACCTCAGTTTTGCTGACGTTGCACTGTAAGTAGTTGGTGGACATCCATTGTGCTACAGCCTTCATGCCTGCAGAGAAGGAACTCCTTAATTCCGTGGTGAGGGTTTTAAAGGGGAAGAGGAGCTGCGTGTCATCAGCATATGACACGGGGATGAAACCAAATTTGCACATCACTTTTGCCAGGGGTGCCACATAGATGTTAAAGAGTGTTGGGCTCAAACAGGAGCCCTGTGGCACCCCTTTCGTGATTTCTACCTCTGCCGAGCGGTATGTGCCCATGGTGACAGTCTGGGTACGATCGGAAAGGAAGCTCCTCAGCCAGGCAAGGGCTTTGTTCTTAATTCCTATGTTCGACAACCGGTTAATAAGGATGTTGTGTGACACGGTGTCGAACGCTGCCGACAGATCTAGTAACACTAGGATCACAGAGTAGCCTTTGTCTTGGAACCTATGCAAGTCGTCCGTGACAGACAAAAGGTGGACTCAGTGCTGTGTTTCGGCCTGAACCCAGATTGGGAGTAGTCTAGGCCCCCAGCAGTTTCGATATAGCTGGATAGGAGTCTGTTGACATATTTTTCCGTCAGTTTTCCCAGAAATGGTAGCAGTGAGATGGGCCTAAGGTTAGCTAGTTCAGTCCATGGAGTAGCAGTGTTTTTCCTAATAGGCCTTACTAATGCACGCTTCCATTCTCTGGGGACGGAGCCCGTACTAAGAGACAGATTGACAAGTTTTTCAATCATAGGGCATAGTATTTCAAGTAAAGTGGGCATTAGTCTGGCTGGGATAGTATCGTCCGGGCTGCCACTTTTGATCTGCGTGGTCAGTGCTAGTAAGTCCTTGGGAGTGATAGGGGGAAAAATGTCTAGAGTATGTGTGTTTTGGTTATGTTCTGTGTCGTGAAAAACAAGAGCTGTGTCTGTGGTCATGGCATTATTCGAATCAACTATTTTCTCGTAGATAGTATCTATTTTATTATAACAAAATAATGATATTTTATCGCAGAGCTGTTGAGACGCCAGCTCAGAGCTGTCGCATGCTACAGGCTTGACAAATGATTGAAGTACCTGATAAAGGACCCTGGGGGAATTCCCTGCAGCAGTAATTTGGGATACTATGTGAGTTTTTCTCGCACTACGGATGGCTTTGTGATAGGTGGATAATGAATCCCAGTAGTGACTCCTGTCACTCACCAGATGGGAAGTTCTCCATTTTTTCTCTAGCTTCCTAGCTGCTTGTTTTAATGCTCTGAGGTCATCAGAGAACCAGATTTCTTGTTTGTTGGCAGGCCGGGGTTTGAATTGTTTTAAAGGGGCCATGTTATCTATAGCCAACCCAGTTGCTATTTCGAACTTCCTTAGGGCGCTTTCGATATTCTCCGATGTGGTAATGGAGGGCTCTGTGAAATTATCTTTAAAAACTTCTTTATTGACTTTATGCCATTGACGTCGTTTGCTAGGGAGGGAAGTCGGTCCGCAGAGAGTATGTTTGGGGTGAGAGGTATAAAATTCAATGATAAAATGGTCAGTCCAGCTGACTTGGGTGGGGGGTAGACATGTAACTGTGGGAAAATTGGCTAATATCAGATCTAAGGTGTGCCCTGCCTGGTGTGTTGGCCCTGAATTCAGTTGTGTTAGCCCAAGTCGGGATAAGTCGTTTAGTACAGACTGTGCCTCCTTGCAGTCTTTCTGTTCGCTATGTATGTTAAAGTCTCCTACCAATAGGAAGTCCCTATCATTACTGATATATGGGACAAGGATCTCAAGTAACGTATTGGAAAAGTTCGTACATGGACCCGGAGGGCGATAGACCAGGGCACCCATCTGTATATTTTTGGGGGAAGAGAAGGATTTAAAAATCAGTAATTCAATATCTGGAGTGCTTAATTCAGCTAAAATAGTACAATTGATTTCTTGTTTATGAATAATAGCGATCCCTCCTCCTATTTTCGTGGGACGGTCCAGCCTGATTACTTTATAGCCCGTAGGAATTGCTAACGCAATGGCCGGGGTCGAGTGGGGTTTAAGCCAGGTTTCCGTGAGGAAACATAGATCTGGTTCGCTGGAGGAAATTAGGTCCCATACCTCTGAAGTATGCTTGGGTAGCGACCTTATGTTGCAGAGTAGATTTTTCCTTCCTGTGGGAACTTTGGTTATATTCTTACTAACATTGACAGAGGGTGTATAGGTAGTAGTACCCTCATTAATGCAATCCTCATGACTATGTGTTGTAAACTGAGCTCGACAGTGGCGGCAGGAAAATGGACCTTCCAATATAAGGCTCCCTCCCATAACACAGTCTTGCATTTGTTTCCCACATAGTTTTCGAAGTACCTGGGCTGAGTAGGTTCTCCTTGTGAAAGGGGACGGTAGTAGGTCGATGATGGTAGATCCCATTGCCCCTTGCCCTGTCCTGTCGCAGTTGGGCGCAGACGGGCCGGTCTTAGGCTAGTCTTTGGCGCCGTCGAAGGCGCCCCTCTGCGCGCAACCGCTGCACGCTTGGGCCGACGACTGGCTAAATAGTCCTTCTCAAGTGGTGTTAGAGCGCTAACCGCTCGACTGCCTCGGTGCTGCTGGGCGTGTCTGGCTCTCACCTGCCCTGCCCTCCGCTCAACGGTATTGAATACCGAGTCGGACCGGGGCGGGCAGGCTTGAACACTGAGCACAGACCGGGAAATCAGCCCCTGGTGCCCCTTACAGGTCTGGGGAGAATCGTTCGTACAAAAAGTGAGTGTGTAAAAGTAGCTTACAATTTAAACACATCGTGCAATATTAAATTTGTTAAAATCTTGTCAATGACATGTGGTGCAAGTGAATATTAAAAAGATCGCAATCAATGATAAAAAGGTTCAACAACTCTCTACAAATGTTCCGCTCTAATGAAGTGATACCTGGCACCAAGCGGGGTAGGGAGACACTGCCACTGTCCTCCCCTTACCCTTACATACACTGTAGGATTGGTGTTCAGACTGATTCTAGACACCCCCACCGGGTTTGTTAGCCTGCATACCAGCTAGCTCATAGTACCTCTAGAAACCCCTCTTACCAAGGAGAGAATAGTTCTAGGCATCTATCTAACATGACAACTCTGATCCTTCAGGATCATGAAAACAGTGCGATACTTTTTGCTCAGTCAATCATGCTCACTTTGTCTTAGAGAGATACACAGAATAAACAGTGGGGACGTTTATCAATAAGCATTTATTGAACCAGCGTCATTCTAGTGTAAAATAGGTGTGCTGAAACAACCATTATACAGAAACAGATATAAATGATTAGAAGCTCTAACAGAGTAAAAAGATGGTAGATTTCTACCATCATGCCAAAACAATGAATACAGGCAAGTTTATGAAAAAGATGACACTAGTAAATGCGTACTCCTACGATGCAGCCCTAACTAGATGTACCTAAGTGTACCTAGCATGTATATAGGTGCAAAAGCTAAGAATCCCTCTAGGATAAAGTCAACCCCATTACCTGAAGTGAGAGACTGTGGGACCCCGTCTTGGTCTCGAGATGGACACCCCGCAAGGGATGTCAGACCACTGCGAGCTGGAGTGTCTGCTTGCAGGGGCCTCAGCGTCTCGCATCACTGTGTCGGCATTGAAGTCCTTTTCTCCTCTAACTACCTCAGCAAGATATGTTTTTTATATACTCAAAGTGGTACCCTCAGTAGTTCTACCTTGCTGTGTTATGTTGGACTTAGGATGGCGGAAGGAATGACCCTTATACATAGTAATTATGCATGAGATGGTAGGCCTGCTGAGTTTCCAAGAATCCTCATTCATAATGGATGAGGCTAGTTTTCAGGGAAAAGCCCACGTCCTGTTATCAGTACCGTAACTAGGTAAAAGGTCAGTCCCAAGAACCGTTATGTAGTGTAATGGTAGTGGAGAATAAAGGTGAAAGGTTGGGTGACTACCTGAGCCTATATCGGGGTACCTATATGAAACATAACACTCAGTCCTCATCCCACTGGACGACATACTAAAATATTAGCGTACTTCTAGCCATATGTACGCAAGCAACTAATTAGTTCAAAACGTGTAGTGCGTTTAAAAAAAATATTAAAAACAGTAAAAAGGGAAAATGCTAAAATATTTTAAGCGATAGAAGTTGTACTAAAATAAGTCTGTATATATAGTTCCTGAGTGGCTGAAAGCCATGCAGTTTTAGCAAAAATTTCAGTTTGTTGAAGAATTCAAAATTTGGATGTTTTTGAAAAAGCCAAATTTTCCCAGCACACGATGAGCCAAAATGTTTATGTGTCCTGGCTGGCAGGCGTAACATCATTGTTGCCTGCAATCGCAGACAAAGGTCCCTGCAACACCTCGCAGATCAGGTCACTAGAGCTCAGATTTTTCTCCGTATTCTCCACAGCCGCTGCTGGGGACGCCTGTATGACAACCAAGGCCTGAGTATTTGTTGAGGAGCCGGGATCCGTTCCGACAGAAGCTGAAGCATCCTGTGGTGACTAAGAATGCAGACATCAACATTGGAATACGCTGTGGTCACTGCAGAACATGGGCCGTTATCGAGTCCTGTAAAGTATCAACGTCCGGTGGCGCAACTGATGGAAGTGTTAGACAGAGGTCCAACACGCAGTCATGTCCGCAGAATAGGCATTGTGGGACAGGCAGAATATAGTCGATCCAGACTGGTCTAAGTGATAGGAACCAAGAATCACTCAGTTCACGAAGGTGAGGTGTGCCCATATGGAGTACCATGCGATCACGGTATCGGTGCGCCAAGAGCGTTTTTTCCATCTCCTTGGTGACTGGAACATCCATTGCATAGCAGAAAAATAACAATCAGGATTCCTGCTATGAGAAATAGGATCAGCGGAAGCCCTTCAAAAATGCTTCCGAATACGGAGTGTATGAAGTTGGGAATATCTCTGAGTGTCTGAAATGTGCTTAACAGTCCAGAACCTATGGTCTTAAATAGGTGTACTTTACCTGTTGTATAAGACATGCTAAAGATACGTTGTACCATTTCTGTGAAATGGAAAGGGAAGTTTGTTCATACTAGTGCCTGTATCTCAGCCGAGGACCTTGCAACCTGGAGATCATAAGTTTCTCGGGCGGAGGTTAAGGGCACGGTTTGCTGTAAAAGTATGGCTTTCATTCAGCTCACAGTATCAGACCGTATAAAGGGAGCATTCAACGAAGGCCATAACTGTGCCTCCCTGACTGTATGGGGCAGTGGAAACAATACTTGCATACAGCAAGCAACCCTGGAGCTTACAGTGACAAGATATGCAATGCCCAGGAGCATCCCACAACAACCTTGATCATTGAGCATCAAGTAACTCCCATTTGAAAGCAACTTGAACACCGGATTAACCACGGCAGCTGGGGACCGTTTCAAGTGACAGGATAAGTTAGCAATTGAACCATTACAGGCCCCTTGAAGCATGATATTCTGGCATATGAGAGATCCACTTAAAGAATTCTTGCAACTCGTATCCCTAAGGAACACTTCCATGTCCCCATTCCTGCATCAAAATCAGTATGGTAATTCCGAAGATTCCTTGATGAATTCCCTACCCATTGCTTCATATCTGCCTGCCTGTTGTTGTTCAAGCCAATACTGAAACTGGAAAGTTGTGACCGGTAATGTTATATGGCCATGGATTAACCATTCTGTGGATGGTGACTCTGCCATAGTCAAAGGTAACTTGTCCAGTTTTTCAATACGCAGCATTGTATAATTTGCTTCCCTTTGAGTCATCATTATCTGCTTCTTCGTTAGATTGTTTGCAGAAAATAGGGACGCACTGTTGATAAATTGCCAAGTCACATAACCAGCGTGCAATGATTGCAGCGTCCAGCTTAATAACATAATAGAACATAGCTGGGATTGTCCGTGCTGTAGTATGGACAAGTCCTGTTCTAGTATATCTAAAGCAGAAGATACAATGTTGCCCAGTGAATAAATCCTGAATGTTAATGTAGTCATACCATTGTCAACTACAGCTAATGCCTTTTCTAGGTTAATTCTATCTATTTCACGAAGTTTCCCTGCAGCTTCTTGTTGAGAGATTTTCCAGATTTCATTATAGACAGCGTAATAGAAACGTTTCAGACGTGGCTTGCGGGGACCTAATAAAAAATCCTTTAGATCCACCTCATCTGAGAGTAAGGATAAGTGCTGTTTCACCTGGGACAATGTCGAGGATTTTAGCCAATTGAGGCAGAACTTCCCAACACTGTATGATGTCACCACCCCCGGATGTTCTCTTTGTACATATCATTGGTCCGGCCTATGGATATTAAACCCTTCGGTGGTACCCCTGCATCTTGTTTTACATATTTTTGTGTCTGTGGGCCAAACAAACCATCCCTTCCAATTGGGGTCTGCAGTATTGTACTGCATGATGTCATCTATTGTATCCCCTCCATGTGATGTAAAATTGATGTGTGAAGGTGTGGGAATCGGAGGTGTGTTTAAATCTATGTTCTTGGCTAGTCCAAGACAGGAAGTCTGTTGCATACTGTCATTCAGAAATATTATTTGCTGTGGAATGAGGCATGCTCCAAAAAGTGCTTCAGTTCCGTGAACTTGCCATTCCTTAGAACCCCAGACTGATTTTATGCCTACAGTGTCCTTTCATAAGTCAAAACCCTGTTCAGACAGTTGGGAAATATAGGATGCAGAATAAATCTGTTTGGTGTTGGTCAGCATATTTTTCTGTGCAGGTGTAGATGCAACCTTATAGTAATATGAAGTATTAAACCCTGAAAAATAAGAACATTTCTGTGCAAACGTTTTCAAACTACCTTTTGGTGGTGTTGGACAATGTTCCCATTGGTCGTATGTGAAAACATTTCATGGGATACTGGATTTGTGTAAAAAGTGATGACCATAATGATGGTAACAGTACATAGTGTTATAGTCTGATGTGTCTTCTAAAATTTCAATGCTTGAAAAGGCAGCGGATTGTTCTAAATCAGACAATATATTATTTACAATTTCAAAATCCCAATCATCAGAAAATGTGCTGGGGGTAACGATTTAATTTAGAGAAATTTGAAATAAATGTATTTTTTTCAAAGGTTCAGTGGGGCCAAATACATCATAATCAACCTTGTCCCAAATTATACCATCAGGAATTGGAACAGCTGTAATGTTCACAGAAAACAAGTCTCTTTGTTCACGGTGAGATGATGTAGGAGGTTTCAGTACCAAGTTCACATTTGATACTGCAGAGGGTTCTGGAATATATTTTCCATTTACGAGTAAGCAAAACATAGTTACTAGGCCAATCCAGAACAGAAAAAAACAATATTCCAGTTATGATCCAGAGCTGGACCCAAGGTGATACTAAATAAATCTTTTTCAGAAAATTGTAGAATTCACAAATTTTATAACAGTTCGAGCCTCAGCCGAGCACTGAGGCCATACCCATTGGAATCTAGAGCAGGAATCCACTGCCACCAAGCTATACTTGTAAGCCCCATCCGATTGTAGGGGGCTGCAGTGGTCCAAATAGAAACAAGCAAGTGGTCTGTCTGATTTTAGTAGTGGTGTCTGTGCTGGACGCGCCACAGTGGAACCCTTCATCTGCTGGCAGATGTTGCAATTTAAGACAAAATTTGTTGTTTGTTTAGTTAACCCTGGCCCCCAATAACGCTGTTTCAATAATTAAACTGTCGCCATAATCCCTGCATGTGCAGAACCTAGACCCTCATGTGCAGCTACAATTAAACCTAATCTGCGATCCATGTTTGGTATTACTCTATCCGCCACTCCAGGAATTTGAGCATACGGAATGTTGTTTGCATCTAACTTGTAGGAGTACTTGAGTGGAAAACCTTTTGTTAAGATTGGGCTGTTTTTACGCGAAGCAATGACACCTACCATTATCTGTCCGTCTAGTCTCTGTTTTGAATGAGTGATTGCAGCTACGGCAGCAGTACGTACTGCCCTCTTCGCGGCTTCATCAGCCAATGAATTCCCTTCAACGTGAACGTCATTACGTTGATGACTCAGCGTGTGTAACATGTTAGCTCTTGGTAATTCGTTTTTCAACTCAGCTACCTGTTATCAAAGCATTTTATGTTTAATTGTGCCACCTTCTGAGTCTCTAAACCCATTCTGACCCCAGTAGTGAAGATAATCATTGTATGACTGGACACAATAAAATGAATTGCAAATAATCAGTGTGGAGAATTCTCGATCCGTATTTATTAGTGCCAGTAACAGGGCTTTTAGTTCTGCCAGCTGAGGCGTGCAGTTTCCTAGAGACTGTGTCTTCATATCGCTGGGATGGAACTTGCCATCATGCATACGACCTTTCACAATCGCACACGTGGCGCTGTATTGCTGTTTACTCCCTACGGCCGGCTGAGCAGATCTGTCAGTGTAAATAATATATTCATACTGATCTAGAGGCATTATTTCATTTGGTAGAGGATATTATTGTTCATATTGCAGAAATGCTTGTGTTTATTGACTAAGGTCATATCTCTATTCCACATCCGTTGCAGTAAGAGAATTTACCCATTGTATCGATCTTGGATGTCAGGCTTTAGCATTAGGAATGCTTGCCTTTATAGCAGCCTCTAAGGCTGGTACTAGAATTACCACAATTATTTGTTTCCCCTGAGCCAGTGCTCCTTCTCTTACTACAGCAGTCTGTACTGCTGTCAGGATTTTCTCTGTAGAAGCAAAGCGCATTTCAGCGATTGTGTCCAAGTATAATTTGTATGCCTTTTGGTACTGTTTCTCCTTCATTGAAGGTTGGGTAAGTGTACCAAGATTGACCCGCTATAACACGGATTCCCAGGTTGCGGACATTTACGTGTGTCTGCAAGTGATTTGAACTATCATGTCAGCTTGTAGGGAACGAAGGATATCTGTGTGTTCCTGTGTCCAATGCGTAACTGAAAAATCAGGTGTTAAGTCGTAGAAAGGTTTGACTGTTTCTGCGTAATCTAAAATGTATGTTCTGCCACAATTTAAACATTTTAATATGGATTGTAAGTTCTTCAAAGATTTAGGAGGTTGGAGCAGCACACACTTTTCTAAAAAGTTAGTTGCCAGAATTTATCCTTCACTTGATAAATGGTATCCCAAAAATCGGAAATTGAGGTGGGCTATTTTTGATTTTTTAAAGTTACATTTGTAGCCCTCAGAGGCGAACCCCAAAATGATGTTGCTCATCCTGGTCAAGTGATCTATTAAATCATCATCCGTCAGATAAATATTATCTACATAGGACAATGCCTCTTCATCCATATTCTGAAGTAACTTTGTTACCCTAGCGGAGAACAACCTAGGGCTATTCTTATACCCCTGGGAGAGTCGACAAAATTGATGCAGGGAACCTAGCACTGAAAATGCTGTCAAATACCTGCTTTCGGGCACTATATTTTGGCAGACAAATCCATTTGAGATATCTAGTGTTTTGTATTTTTTCCGCACAATGTTATTCATTAATGCGGCACTGTGTGCATTCTGTAGTGCAAATGTTTTAGTGCATGTGTTCAGATATCGGTAGTCTAAAACTAGACGGTATGAATTATCAGGTTTCATTACGGGAAACAAAGGATTATGCATTGGAGAGGTGCAAGTCTCTATTACACCCTGGTTCTCAAGTTGATCTGAGATCTACCTGACCTGCTTTTTCGCTTCTTGTTTTATTGGGTGCTGTCTCTGTGGAGTTGGAGTCGTTTTTACTGGGATTGTATGGTGAGGTGACTCAGCATCTCACCCAACATGGTAGAGATATAATGCTAGAGCAAGGGCTACTGCCCACTCCTGCGTGTATGTGTGTTTTGAGTATATTGGAATGAGGTCGGAAAAAGCTGGTAAAAGTACAGTTTCTCCCTTTGGGGAATCCATAACAATTTCAGGCAGTCAATCTTTCTCAGCTAAAAGGATGTCATAGCTGTAAGTCAGGTTCTCCCGAAAGAGACCTTTAACTTTTTTGGGTTTGTCCCCCTCTATTTCGAGCGTTATTTCATGTAACTGATGTGGGACACTTACCCTCATATCAGGTGTCTCCACCGTGATATGTTCATTCACCTCCGCTGTCACCAGAAATTCCATCAGGTTCTGGCAAACTATTGTTAATTCTGCAGCGCTGTCTAGCATCCACAGAGCCCATTCCCTGTTCAGACGTTGAGTCCTCAGAATTCTGGGCATGTCTAACTTTAAGACCTGCTACTTTCTTCTTTTTAAATTGAGGTTTTGATTTTGGCTTGTCTTCTTTTTAGGTCTCGCTAGAGCCAGCGCATGCGCTGCTCTACGCGAGATATTTAGTAGCTGGCTTTTGAAAGTACTGCCAAAGGCCACCAGCGTGCGGTTACGCGCGCGTGCACGCGCCGCCATCTGTCTTTCCTCCGTCGTCACGGGTCATTAAAACGTGGCGCTCCAACTTTTGCCACGGCGGGCGCTCGCACGTACACCACTTTTGAGGCCGGGCTTGATTAAATTGTAATAATGTCTTAGTCTCATAGTGTACCAATGTGAGGCTTTAAGCCTTGCAATTTGCTAGTAAGAAAATCAATAAAAGTCTTTAAACTTTAATAGCTACCGGTTATGTTCCAAGGAAGGGTTCTCACAGTCAATAAAAAGGGGTGCCTTGTATAGGAAGAAAATAAGCATCCATAAAGGCAAGTAACGTATTTCCCGATTCGACTTACTCAGCCGGCAACTGTCACCATTGCAAATGCGGCATTTCAGTGTGTCACTTGCTATATAAATATCGGCCACTCCACCCTGTGAGACAGCAGATCCCCTGCAGTGACACA
Source organism: Triturus cristatus (assembly GCF_964204655.1). Lineage (NCBI taxonomy): Eukaryota > Metazoa > Chordata > Amphibia > Caudata > Salamandridae > Triturus > Triturus cristatus. The sequence continues at coordinate 707,429,651 of NC_140594.1, read as the reverse complement.
CATGGCGCCTCCTCCTGCAAATAAACGATGCGTCATGTTATGAGGGCAGCCGCCCGTAGCCCGTCTGCACATGCACAGCATTGTTTTGGTTCCTAAAAGGCGCACGCTCTGCACAGTCAAATATCTCGTGGCCTTGGAAAGCACATGACCCGGACATGGTCCTAACCTGTGCCTTTGCCGCCTTGTGGTATTAGATAAAATAATGTCATCGTAATGCACGAAGGAGGTGGGTGTGAGGGGCACAGAGAGCTGATATAGGCGCTTACCTGAAGCGTGAAATATAAGTGTTTGATGCGTCGGATTACTCCTCTACACTCACACTGTACATCTTAAAGGGGGACATCTGGTTTTCGAGGTCTACAAAATGGAACAATCTAATGTGTTTCATCTGCTTTGACATTTAATAAACACCTGAGTTTGGTATAATCCCAGCACGCTGCCACTCGTTCTAGTCCCAAATAGGCATATTTTACATCTATTGCTGGCAGAGGTGGCTACTGGGAAAGCCCTGTTTACTCATCAAGTGAACTGAAAGGGTTAAACCGCATCATTCGTTGGCAATCAACCTCGAGCCAACCATAATATGTCATTACAAGTTCAAGACCGATGAAACATGAGCTCAGCACACACAGCAGAGGGTGTTCTGTGGTGATATAGGGGTGACATTCGCATCACTTAGCAATGAAAACAGGAAGTGGGCTATCACGGAACAACATACTCTGTGGTGTGTCTATTTTCAAAGCTACAGTTTCCTGCACTCACTGGTCTTTGCTGTGCCGAGGTCACTAAATATGTATTGCTGCATGAGGGTGAAAACACCAGTGTGGTACAGGATTATTTCTAAAACATGCATACAGCTCAGGCAGAGCACCTCAGCCTAATTTTGAGCACCTCCTGGTGTTCGGATATTAAGGCCTGTAAAGAATCCTACTGATGCACCTCACCTCTAACTGTTGTACCAGTACTAACCTCCAGCACTGATGATGTTTCTTTGTCTTGGCCTGCAGGACCTAGGGGTATTCACAAAATACGGCCCACCCACTGCTCTACTGGTGTCCTCAACCCTGCTCTGCACAGCCATTAATTTTTCCAGTACTACCATCCGCCCCCAGCATTGCCAATCCACCTCCATTTAGCGTGTAGAACAGTATGCTACTCACATAAGACAACTGAAAAAGCAGTGTGGTGCTGGTGTATGAAACACTACACAGAACGCTGAATTGGTGTTTTTATGTGGGCCGGCCTGCACCACAATACCTGTGGGTGGGGGCTAGGAGCGCAGTGCACCCTAGAAATGTGTCTTCATTCATTCATTCATTCTAAATAGGATGGGCTAAAAATGGCCCTGATAAAGACCAATAGGAAGGGATTTGTTATAATATAAACACCAGGACCCACCAATACAAAGTGAACAAAATAAATTGCATATTTCACTAATTATTTAGTAATGTATTTATAAAGTGCTAATTTCCCAACCTAGGCATGCAAGCGCTGTGGACCAATAAAGCATAAAAGAGTATAGGAAGGAGGCAATTAAGAAGACAGCTTGTAAAGGAGCAGTGATTTTCAAGCTTTCCTAAATAAGCATTGGCATAGCCAATAGGTCTCGCTATTGGGACCTTATAAGTGTTATTTATGCAGCACAATATCCTTTGTGCAACAACATCAACTGTTGCATGGCTAAGCACTTATAAGGTCCCAAAGGCGAGATCTATTGGCTATGCCAATGATTGTTTATAAGTGCAATCTGAAGTGTGTGGCGTGTCTCTAGACTGTGTACGCTCTTCTTGTCTGTGTTCTGACCTACCTTCCCTCTCGGAGTTTCTAGGTTAACCCGGAATGGAACGAGAGGAACGTGTATCAGTATCCTGATACCCGTCAGGTTTTTTATTGTTATCTCTATTCTTAAGGTTGTACCTCCTTTCGGAGGGATCCTGTTGAGGAGACCCACTCCTGGATTGAGATCTATTTTCTCTATACGTTTGTTTTTTGTTATTATACCATTTCTTCTTTGAAGAATCAGGTGCTTGCTTGGTGTTATCCTTTACAGTACCACCCATGAGTTGAAGTTTTGTTGCTCTAGCTCCCAAACTATTTCTACCTTATTGAGCATAGGTGTCTTCAATTTATTTATTTTTTTTAGTCCTCATAATACCAACAAAAGGAGCTCGTGATGGGATTCCTCCAATCTATCCAGGCCAAGTATAACTATGACAGGCCCTTGGGGTAAGGCACATGGAATGAAGAGAGGTCTATCCCTTCAAGATATTACCATTCCCTGTTCCCTTCTCCTGTTCGCAATTCATGGAAAACCCAATATTACTTAGGAGGACAGGAACAATGGTACCTTGGCTTAATCATAGGACCAAGTTTTTACTTTTCTCTCCAATCCGACAGAGCAGCCCAAATCTTGTTTTCACTCTTTTGGTCGCAAGCCACATCGAATTCGCTTGTATGAATAATGTTCTTTAAGCAATCAGCAAAGTTCGGGGGAGTTTCAGATTTCCATACTCTACATATTTCCCTCCTCGCGAGGATTACCACATAAAACACAAACTTGGCAGCAGATGTATTCATAGCATATCCATATGGTAAGCCAAAAAAAATCATATTGAGACTTACTTCCATCTGTTGATTCAATACATCTTCGAGAAACGCGCATACCTCAATCCAATACAGCTTAATTCTTGGACATTCCATAAACATGTGAATATCATCGGCTGCAGGGCATTTACACCGAGCGCAGGTATATTCCTTTCCCGTAGCCTTAGATAATTTTTGGGGAGACCAATAAACTCTATAGGCAGTATAAAGGTGATTCCTCCTACGTGCGGCGGGTTTAACTATTGCCTGCAACATAGAAAAAGAATCCGACCATATGTTAAAAATTTCATTTTCTCCACCACTAGCTTCTTTGCCCATAGTCTTCTGATCTCAAGTTCCACATCCTCACCAGATTCCAAAAGGGCCCAATACCAAGAGGAAACTTCTCTTTCCAATATACTTGTTTTGGAAACTAAATCAGCCTTCCAGTTTGTTTCATCTTTACCCCAGATCTGTGTTGCCCACAAAGAAGACAACTGATAAAACTTGAACCTGATCAACGTCCCGCAAGTTAAACTACTTAACGCCTCCCAGCTTAATAACTTCGAATCCACTCGGAGGTCTCCCCAGAATCTTATACCTGCCCTCTTTAACGGTTGACAAAGTTGATCCCGGAGGCATTCAGGTGTACCTGGAGAGTCCCAGATTGGAGCCTGTGCTGCAAAGTATGGAATTCTCATTCTTCTCCTGATTTGTATCCAAGTCTTTAATACTGCTCCCAGTATCTTTAATCTGACTTTTTTATAGAACTTTGGATCTCCATACTTATAAAGAAAAAACTCCTGTTCATGCTCTACATCCTTTAACATTGCCTCAAACAATAGGCCTAATGATGAAGAATCTGATTTATTGACCAGTATTCTAAAAAATTTAAAATGAAAAGCATAGCAATAAGTGAGTAAATCAGGTAGCGCCAATCCACCTACTGAGAGACCTCGTCTTAACTTTTTCCACGCTATCCTGGGGCTTTTTGTGGCCCAAATGAAGGAACCAATTTTCCCTTGTAATTTAGCGATATCCTCTACCTTAAAAGATAATGGAATAGAGTTAAATAAGAAGGTGATCTTCGACAAGATTATCATTTTTACCAGGTTTACCCTCCCATAGATGTTTAAGGGGAGGTTAGCTCACCGTGTAAATAAACTTGCCACCTCTTTAGAAACCCTCTTCCAGTTGACTTTAGGGATATCTTCTAGGTTCTGAACTAAATTCACGCCAAGATATCTCATTTGGCTCTTAGTTCCTAAACTACCTTTAACTTTATTCCATTCCATTATTTCTGTCTTTTCTTTATTTATTTTATAGCCTGAAACTGCTCTGAACACTTCAGCCTTTTCAAACAGCCTGGGCATGGCTTCTACAGGGTTTGATGTAAACATAAGCAAATCATCCGAATAGAGGGCCAGTTTTAACTCTAGCTCTACGATTTTAAAAGGAAGAATGCTTGCATCTGCCCTAAGCCAGCATACAAACGGCTCGATGTATAGATTGAACAGGAGCGGTGACAGGGGACATCCCTGTCTGGTACCTCTTGTGATATTAAACCAGTCTGTCAGTGCACCATTCACTAAAATGTTAGCTTTCGGATTGAAATACAAAGACTTCACAGCCTGAACAAAATTATTGGGAAAACCAAAATTGTACAGTGTCTCCCAGAGATATGCCCAGTTTAGCTGATTGAAAGCCTTTGCGGCATCTATTGCCACAATTGTGAGGGGGAGCTTCTTTACTTCCGCTATATCAATTGCACCCATTACCTAGAAAGTAAGCTCATTCAGCTGCCTCCCCGGTATGAACCCTCTCTGGTCAGGATGAACTATAGTCTTGACATGTTTAGCTAATCTTGTTGCTAAGATACCTGCAAAGATCTTCTGATCTGAATTTAACAAGGATATTGGCCTATAGGACTCAATCTTCTGAGGATTCTTATTGGGTTTTAAAATCAGGGACACTGTCGCCTCGAGATATATTTTATTGTCGGCGGAGGAGGAACATGGCGGCGGGCTGACGCCGGTCGCGGGGGCTCCCGGCACAGCGAGGCAAAACATCGGCATATGGCAATGGGACTACCCGCATACACGATCTTTTCGGGGTAAATAGATAATGTATATTTCAAGTTAATCCCTTCTCGCCTCGAAACACTCCCGCTCTCTTTTCTTTTTCCTCCCCCGGTTCCTTCATGCTGTACACTGTAAGCTGAGCCGAGCTGTCGGAGTTCTATCCCGGAATCTTGACGCGCTGACGCCGTATGGGGCAGGACGCATTAGCGATCTACGGCGGGTTTGGAGGACGCCGAACGAGGCTTTGGCGGAGGGCGCAGGCAGCTGCCATTAGGATTGGCTACGGGGCGGCGGAAGGTAGAGCCAGCACAGTATTCCGGCGGTATCCAAGTGAAGAAGGTCTCCGGACACAGATTTCACCCAACCTGGTGTCAGCGTTAGAGGCAGTAAGACGGGTGTTTGGGGGGAAGTCGATGGAAAAGAAGTCCATTTCTTCCCGCTTGGATCCCCCTGATGCTCCCCTTGTTCTTCAATCTGCAAAAGAGGCAGAAAGTCAGGGGGTGAGTACTCTACCAGCAACTATTTTGGAGAAACTTACTCAAGAGCCCTTGGTGGGGGTTAGTGACCTTTTGTTTACTCAGCACATTAAAGGAGGTCAGCCCCCCCCCCCCCCCAAATAGATATCAGTTTTGTTCACACCTGGAGTTAAAAAACAAGGAAAAACTAGTTGTGGAGGATGGGACTTTTGAGGGAGTGCTCCCAATAACCCCAAGGAAAAAAAACCAGATAAAAGCTGTTGATACAAAATAAGGGAGAGACGCTAAGTCATATCGCCCACTGGTTAAGACGACTCCTTCACTGAAATCTTACTTTAAAATAATGGAGCAGGCGGCTATATCCAAGGGGCACTTGCCAGGTATTCAGCAGAGCTCTTCTCCCCTCCTATTGGAAAATCGGGTTGCTGTACTAATGACAGATATTGGAGTGGAGAGGGAGGTCTGCCAAGATAATATGACAGGGACACCTAGGGTTGAAAATACCCTGTCTCCAATGGGTCCGTCCTGTACAATGGTTCAGTCCTATATAACAGCTCAGTCCTCTGGTATGTTAGATCTGCCCCCAAATATACAGTTAACACCAACGGCGTATACACTTGATGGAAATCTCCCCCCCGGTCAGACTAAGTGCTGACATTTCTAGTAGGGGTGAAACTACAGGAGGGACACAACTAGAGTTAATGCTTTTAAAATTTAAGGGGTGATCTACTCACGAAGTTTGAGATTTCTGAGGCCAATCAGAAAGGGATACATGAGAAATGTGTGCTATTAGAAGGGAAAATGGACGATATCTTTTTAAGAACTGAAATTCTTGAATCAGAAGTTAAGTCCCTCTCAAAGGTTGTCCAAGAAAACACCAAAGATTTAGTGGACTTAAAAGCCCAAAATAAATCTCTACAAGAGGACTTGGAGAGATTGGAAATGCAGGCCAGAAGAAACAACTTAAGAGTCCTTAAGATACCGGAAGGCGCAGAGGAAGGAGATATTAAGGCGTTCATATTCAAACTTTTAAGAGAAGGAATTTTAAAAGATAAATTGGACATAGATCTCGATAAAGAAATCCAGAGAGTGTACAGAGATCCCTCCAAGCTGCATCCGGGTAGGAAAGCCCCCAGAAGGATCTTAATTAACTTTCAAACTTACGCGACTAAAGAGTTGGTTTTGGGGAGAGCCCTAAAAAATCAGGCACTTCAGTTTGAATCAGTGAACTACCAAATTAGATCTGACCTAGGTAAGCGAACAGCACAAAGACAATGGGATCTTGGATCTAGGATGCCCGGGCTGAGAAGTCAGGGCGCCCAGGTCCAAATGAAATTTCCAGCCCTACTGAAGGTCATGTGGAAAAATAAAACACATAATTTTAGTTCCGTAGAGGAAGTAGACACTTTTTTGGTTCAAATTAAGAAGTAAGTCACCCTATGAAAGGCACTATGAGGTTGGGAAGGGAAAAAGGAGGGGAGGATAAGAAAAAGAGAAAAAAAAGAAATGGAAAGTGGGAAGGAAAGTAGAAAAGGGAAGAGGGGTATATAACAATTTGGAAAAACCTGAGGTTAAAGTTCGTTTTACCCTAGTAATAAAATATAGAGGGTTGAGGAAATAAAAATTATGAGGCCTATGTGTCCCCTGTGTGTTCCCCGTCATTTATGTACACATGCATGTATCCCATGCATTTCCCCTCCATGGCCTGTCTATCATGATGCTTATACTATAAACGTGGCCTGCCATCATCCAGTCTCCCATGAGAGAAACGACAAATCTGCATTGAGGCCTACACGTTTTGCATCATGTTTTCCTGCATTTTCATGAAAGCCCATTATTGTGGCTCAGCCAGAGCCGAAAAGAGGTTTCAGGCCTCAGACGCTCTGAGAGCTGCAGCTGCGTATCCTTGGCCTTGCAGACTTGGGCCTCAGCCAAAGGGGCCCTGTCCGAGGTGCCGAGACAGTATTGAGCACGGTTATCTGCTTACTCCTACTGAACCACATTCCTGCCTGGAGAAGGAGGAATAAACATAACCCGTCTGCAAAGGAGAGAGCCTAGCCTTTCTGTCTCTTTTTGTGTGATTGCAAAGCTCACGTCAGTGAAAAGCCCATAGCCCCCCCATGTAAGGCCTACGCAGTGAATGAAGAAATAAATGCCACATCGGCTCTTGGTGATGGGCAACCTATGTCACAAATCAGTCCCTGCTCCGGACTTTAGATATCAGATAATACAAGATGTGCTGGTCGTCCTGACACTGAAGGCCTCTCTTCCAGACTCCCCGACTGCACAAGCAGCCTTCCCCCAGTCACACGTCAATTACACGTCATGCTCGAGTTGAGCACAAGTAAGGCAAAGTTCCAGTAAAGTTCCAGCTGATCACGCAACCCCCTCCAGGTATCCACCCACCTATGACATTCACCAATGATCATCACGTGGACGCCCACATGGACGCCCACCTTCACGCCTACTTACACGCCCACATGCTCTTATCTCATTCTCTCTTGCTCTGCCTGAAGCACTCCTGCTTACGTATAATATTGAATGTATATATACTGTACTCTGTGAATAAAGTTTGAGAATATTGAGAATATATTGAGAATACTCTGAGCAGAAGACCCTTCCTGATCCCTTCTGGTGATGGAACTATTCTCCCTATAACTCGAGTTATTGGAATAAAGCCCTTTTGAACCTGATACCACAGACTCAGCCTCTTGCTTTATGCATGATCATATTGATATTATAGAAATTATGAGTGCGTAATACTTTATTTACGACAGGGTGAACCTCTTCTTTTTATTTTTGTTTTTTTTGTTTTGCCTCAACTGCTAAGGGAGGGTCCTGAAGAGGCGGTTTCTCATCGCCAAGGGAATTATATGAGGGTTCCTCATGGGTGGGGACAGGGGAGGGTGCACAGGGTGTTGGGTGCAAGGGGGAAAAAATAAAAAATATAGTCTTCATATGAGTTTTAAAGTGTCAGAGCTACGAAAAAAGAGCTCAGAGACCTCTGGTAATGGTTAGTCTAAATAAAGTCAAGTTAATTACTTGGAAGGTTAATGGCTTGAGGGGTAGGATGAAGATGTCCCGGGTTATTGAATTTCTTAAGAATAGTGAGGCCCATATCTGTTTTTTAGACGAAACTCATCTAGAGGCCCATGAGTGTAAATTGGGTTTTAGTAAGGTCAGATGGATACAGGATGTGCTCTGCTCCGAGTTAAGGGGAAGCACTAGGGGAGTCGCTTTGGTCATTAAAGCCAATGCAGGTATAGAAGTTGTAAAATATGACACGGATCAGTCAGGAAGATGGTTGGTGGCCACCCTGACGGTTAAGGGAATGCAACTGGTATGTGCAGCATATTATGGGCCAAACGATGACAACCCAGGAGCACTCTTGAAGTTAGAGGCCAGTCTGTTGAACACCACTGCACCGGTTATAATAGGGGGAGATTTTAATCTAATATTAAATAAGGAGCTGGATCGTACTTCCAAAGTAAAATATAATACCCCATTAAGAACGTCTACAGTGTTAAAAAATATGATCAAGGATTTTAACCTGCTTGATATTTGGGGATGTAAGAAGGGGAAAGACAGGAATTTCACATTCTATAGTAAGAGTTATAAACACCATTCAAGAATAGACTATTTTCTTGTGGATCAGGGGTTGTCGTCGGTAGTTGAGTCAATACTGTATATCCCTGCAATTTTATCAGATCATTCAGCTGTGAAGATGAGTTTGAGGTTTAAGCAAAAAGAGCCCCAGAGAAGGTGGACTCTTGATAGGACCACACTATTGGATGAACCAGCGATGTTGGAATTGGGGGAAAAAATTGATGAATACTTTAAGTTTAACATCGGTACAGCAAATGTCCAGATAGTTTGGGAGGCTTTTAATGCCTATTTAAGAGGCTTACTTTCCTCTATTATGATTAGCAAGAGGAAAAGTATAAAAAAAGGAGACGAGGAGCTGATGAAGAAGATAAAGGAAAAAGAGTTGAACCTACAGAAGGCATCCCTAGTGTCTCAGGATTTGGTCCTATACTTGGAAATAGTGTTGGAAGGTTTACAGGCAGAATATCAGGCAAATCTGGACACGAAACTTATCAATAGGTGGAAAGTTAGTAAGCACCAGCATTTCGCATATGGCGAGAAATGTAGCTCCCTCCTAGCATGGAAGGCTTGGGCAGACAGGGCAAGGAGTTTGATAAAGAGCCTAACCCATAGAAGGACAGGGGTTCTACTATTTGATGAGGATGAAATTCGGGAATAGGAAAGATCTTTTATGAATGATTTATATAAGGAAGATATTGAATCAGGCCCTGAGAGAGCTAATGCATGGTTAAATCAAATAACTCTCCCTCAGTTGACTGAAGATCATAGATTATTTCTACAAGCAAATATAACAAAGGAGGAGGTCAGGGCACAATGTAAATAAATGGCCACGGGCAAAGCAGCTGGCCCAGATGGGCTTCCTATCGAGGTATATTTAGGAATGTTAGATAAGGTGGTACCGGTATTAAAAAATCTTCAATAATTTTAGGTAATTCACGTTCCTGTTGTAAAGGAGTGAAATCCTGCAGGCATTGGCGTATTGCCACTGCTGCTGCATCCCCTTTAACGTTAGCTAGTATGATGGCTGATACCTGGGCAAAATTACCTAATAATTTGCTTCCCTAAGTTTAGAGCAGGTTCTGCTCCATACTCATTTTGTATTTGTCTTAATACATCTGGTATTACTGCTAATGATGGGATACCATGAGTTCTGGTATATATGGAACAAAAACTGTACCCCTAGTGGTACAATCCTCCATTTGGGGTGCTATCCCCATTGGCAAGCAGATTGTTAGTATTCTGTGTCTTTCTTGAGGGCTGATGTGTGGAGATATTGCCTCTAGCTGTGTTATTTTTTGTAGCTAGCCAGAATGGCATTTGCTCACATTTAGTGGGCATTTTACACATAATGGCGTGTGGCATTTATGGTGTAATTTTAGTTGTAGATCCCTGAATTTGTCCTTGTTGTGCAGTTCTTGATGGCTGAAGTGTGATTGTTCTCATCATGAACTGTGTCATGTTTCTGCAAAGTTTTAATATTTCTTTATGAAGTGGACGTACGTCTGCCACTGGCATTGAGTTAATGTCAGGATGCAGTGGGTAAGCCGCAACGACTGGCCAAGTGACTCCATATCTTCCGATCATACCTAGTCTTACTTTTTCTTTTGTGTGGGGGAGGGTGCCTTTAAACCAGTTTATGTCATTCTGGTAGGTGAGCGGAACTTCAATGTCCTCATATGGACAGTATCCATCTGGTGTTTCATCTTTAGTGTAAGAACAAAATGTCTTTGATAGTGCATCTGCTGGTGGGAATTTAACCCATGAATAGAATACCTCTGTTCTATATGATTTGTGTGCCTCAATCACAAATGTGACTGTCCCACCCCTAGCTGAGAATTCAAATGCTAGTTTCAAAGTAAGGACAATTCTAACATTTTCTGAAATGTTAATTTCCCCTTCTAGATCTTCCTCAACTCCTGCACCCGCACGTAATGCTGGGGCAGCGTCGCCTTCTTCCCTCTAGGATAAATTCAACCCATTACCTAAATTGAGAGACTGTGGGACGCTGTCTTGGTCTCAAGATGGACACCCCGCAAGGGATGTCAGACCACTGCGAGCTGGAGTGTCTGCGTGCAGGAGCCTCAGTGTCTCGCGTCAGTGTGTCGGCATGGGAGCCCTTTTCTCCTCTGACTACCTCAGCAAGATATGGTGTTTACATACCCAAAGTGGTACCCTCCTGGTTCTACCTTGCTGTGTCATGTCATGCTGAGTTTCCAAGAATCCTCATGCAGAATGGATGAGGCTGGGTTTCAGGGAAAACCCCACGTCCTGTTAGCAGTACTGTAACTAGGTAAAAGGTCAGTCCCAGGAACCGTTATGTAGTGTAATGGTGGGGGAGAATATAGGTGAAAGGTCAGGTGACTACCTGAGCTTTTATTGGGGTACCTATATGAAACATAACAGGAGGGGTGGGGTTCAGAAGTTCCTTGTAGATATTTCTTGGCATGAGGCCCTGTCCCTTCAAGTTCCCTCCCCCTCTTCACACAGTGAGAATGTTCTTCAAGTTGGCAGGTATGGTATAGGGCAAACAAAGCCAAGGAAAAAGCCAAGGACCCCGCATCAGGTAGTTCCCCGGTGGAGCGTTGGTTTCTGGTTGCAACCACAGGATGGGGAAAACTGTCCCCATAATTTTATTTTGCCTCTAGCCATCCTCCTCTGTGGGTGGAGCTACAGAACATACACTGCTGGTGAAGAAGGTGAACCGAGGGTGAGCTGAATCTTCCTTGTGAGAATGTCTGTTTCTCAAAAACACTCCAATGCCTCTAGAAAATGTTGTCTTCTATCATGAATCTCCTGGAAAACTCTATGGATAGCCTCGACTATATACTGAAAAATCTGTCTGTAATTTTTAAAAAATTTCTATCAAATATGAGACGTTTTATGCGCTGGAATCTGTAATCTAAGCAGGCTGGTGTTCGAGATATAATACACGAAAAAACTGTAGGTCTAGCGTTGTATATGATCCTAACACAACCAAAAAGTTGAACTAGAGATGTAGTGGAGTCTAAACAGAAAAGTCTATGTTCCCATCACCCTCCATTTCATGTTATGGATGTAAAAAAAATGCTGTTCATAAAGGAACAAAAATGGGTGTTTAAACTCCAAAGTGACCGCCATGGACTCAATGATGAAATAAATGTAAATGTAAATGCAGTGCATTTATATAGCGCTCCGCACCCCCCCCCCCCCGAAAGGGTCTCTCAGGCGCTGTGCACATACCGCTGTGGAACGCTTCCTGGCCTTTCCCTGTGAAGTGCCCACTCCTGGGCACCCCCAAGGTGAAGCCAGGCATCCTTGCGCTTTTGGGGCCGTTGTGGAAATTAAGCAAGCTATTGCCCAGAGTTGCAGAGTGGGACCCATGATTAGAATAGGCACCGAGGCGAGAATTATCGGGTCCAGGGAAATTGAGCCCAAGACCCGACGAGGCGGGAATTGAACCCTGGTCCGGGCCAGACCTCTGCATCAGGGTCTGCCGCTCTAACCATTGAGCCACACTTCTCCACCATGGACATCATTGTAATAAATGATATAGACGTGTATTATTACAATATAATTGTCATCACGAGGCACTCCTCTATTACATGGAGATTTATCCCGCTTTCCAAATCGCTCCTATGATTTAAAAACATCGAGATAACATTTTCAAGCATTGGTTTTGCACAACTTATAATGACTTGATAGATAATCAACCATCTTTCTTGCTGCATCTCTAACTTTATGATGAAGTAAAATTAATAATCTCTTGTCCGTCATTAGGATGAGTACCGCTTCGTACCTCACTAGTTTTCACCATAATTAGGAGGGATGTATGATAGATTTTTCGTTTGAATTGCTTGACATCATGAGTCCTTTTTCATAAGGTGTTTATGCATTAATTTTACATGATAACTATCGCGTCTTGTGCACGCAACTTTTTTCAATTAATATGCACTACACCTCCCATGAGCGCAGTTTGTTCTCGTACGCATGATGTGATTATGTCATCTTCGAGCGCCATCGGTGTTTACACACCCAACGTGAGTGGCGCTCAACAAGTGGCGAGCATTTTGCTGTCTATTTAAAGTGGACCGCCTCTCCGTCGGATACCTCCCCTTCCAGCTCATATCCAGACAGGGGTACTGACGGATAGGTAAGTCAGGCCGCTACACTTCTTTCTCTATGTGTGACAATAGCCACCTTCGATCGGCATCTGAGGCGTTTCTGTAGACACTTCTCCGTGAAATGTTCTCGCTTTCTCAAGGGTAAAGCATATTCTATTTTACAATTATGTAAGTCAATTTGTGCTCTTCGTTAGAGACACGCTCTTTCCCATTTAAACGGAGGATGTTGTAAGTCGCTCTATTTCTCGCCCATGTTGGGGGGTAGCTGTCCTCTAGCTAGTTCTAGGCGACGCACTGAGATAGCGCCCGCTCTGCACAATAGCTATCAGTATTTGTTCACCTTGTTCCATTGTATATTCTAGAGGGCACAAAAGGTGAATACATGATAGACCTTTACATAGCTTCCTCATACAAAGGATGTCGGCAGCATGAGCATGAACATTTTCCACAGCCAAACACATTAGCTAGAGGCTCCTGTATGCGTTCTGCCTTGGTTTTAAATTGTGTGATTTGGACAAAACAGTGTATGATCACCTCAATCAGACGCAACATTTCCTGATTTTTGGTGCATAAAACTTTTTCACACTTTAATTTTAGAGCGGTGCCTCACGTCCTGAGCGGATGCCAGGTGAGGTGAGGCGAGGTGCGCACCCGCAGAAAGCCGGGTAAGTGCTCTGACTTTTGCCAAACAAGTATTAGTTGTATAACACACTTGTAGGTGTTGGATACATTAGTAGTATCGTACTATGAATACTTAACCAAAATGCTTATATGACTAACACGGATGTTTTAAAATCATCAACTAGATCTTATGTGAGTCTTTTCTGTTTTTATTAGGTATTTCTCCAGCACCACTGTCTGTAATTTTGCTCCAACCTCTATTTTGTTTATTTTTCTTTGCACAATTGCACTAGATTTTTTTGAAGTAGCTACAATTCAAGGTCCTGACGAAAGCTTGGATTCTAATATCCATAACCTGAAACATGTAGACCTAGACATTTTACAGTTATTTGTTAAAGCTGTATATGCACTGTTTTTATATTGACACCAAGACAGCGCCTAAATAAAACTTTTTGTGTCTTGATAGTCAATTTTAATAGCACATTTTTTTCACACATTGTCACTAGCACTGCAACCATCACCCTACAAATAGTCACTATGCTTTTTCTAAGATAGAAAGTATACTGTTACTCACCTCTAGGACACCTGTGCAACCACTACCCTCATTTCTATATAGGTATGTGGTTCACTGATAGTTCCCAGATGATGAAGCAAGCCACCTTGGTGGGTGATGGGAACTTAGACTTTTCTGTTTAGATTCCACTACATCTCTAGTTCAACTTTTTGGTTGTGTTAGGATCATATACAACACTAGACCTATAGTTTTTTCGTGTATTATATGTCGGTTTGGGGATTACTAATTGTTTAGGTCTTTAAATTTATCCTTAGGACCCCCCTTCTTTTGAAGAAATTTTGTTATTGGTGTTCGAGATATTCTTATTCAAAAGAGAGAAACTGGTGTACAAGTTGGCTGTCCCACCTCAAGGATGCAGGCATACACACACAAATGTGTACCAGAGGTAGGTTTATCCTAACTGGAGCTCCTTTTGATGGAAAAGGGCCCTCGTTTCCAAGAACCCTTAAGGGTAGAGCTGGGTAAATATTGCTCAGCTACGCCACAATCCATGGAAACTGAAGACTTTTTGATCTTTAAACTGAAAGAAAAAAGGAAGTGACAGTGGAAACACCACCGGCCCCAGCCTCGGCCCCTAAGATAAGGAGAGATCCAAAAAAGGCTAAAAGAAAGATGAGAAGATTAAATATAAAAGGGTCTAGAAAAGTTCCATTCTCTCTGGAAATTCCTTATACAGAGAACATAGCAGACTCTGGGGTAAGTGTCAAGCCATCTGTTGCTATCGAGAAGCTCTGTGAGTCAAGTAGGTTGATATCAACAGAGAAGCCTGTAACTGTGGATAAAAAAGGTACTGTTTTAGATAAGCAGGATGAAAAGATGATTATTGGCTCGAAGAATATCGTCCCAAACGTTCATCCACACTGGGACTCTAAAATTGGGATTATTAGCCTCATCTTCTGTTTTGAATCTAATCTCATCTGCATTTGTGACTCGTCGATTTCCTGATGCTCTGGAAAATGGCTCTCAATACCATCATATTAAGCAGAGAACAGTGCAAGTGAGAGAGGAGTGAACTACAACTTTGGACTTTATTGTCTTATTTGAGGATAACTCTGTTTTTCAAATCAATCCTCTCTGTTGAATCTCTTGGCACTGTAGTGATCTGGAATTAGTGGAACTACTAAGCACATGAGTAGAGAAGAAATCAAGGGTAACATTTAAGTCGCCAGCTATTGAGAACTTAATATTGAACAATTGTGAGTTCTTTATGCCCCGAGGAATTGATATTGTACCCTCTTCCCATACAAATAAGGCTCTGTAAACAGGTGGGTAAAATTATTTCAAACCCTGTGCCCCTAGAGGATTGTAGTGCCTCACAAGAGGATATGGCCATTAATGTAACATTGACTCTAGTCTCTTGAAAGGCTGGCTTTAGGGTGGTATCATATAAGGATTATAATCTTGGCCTGAAACTAAAAAAATATGATGTGTCTCAATGGGCCTGGCATCCATATTTGTTAAATAGTGATAAAGCTCCTGTCTTAAAATCGGTGTGTTTAGCGGTTCCAACAATTCCATTAAAATTGTGTCATTGAATATAGCCATCTCCTGGAATTCCCTGGGCAAAATCCATAATCTGAGTACATTAAATCATGTGATTATCTGTTTACAAGAAACCTAGACATCTGCCGTTCTTGAGGTTAAAAATTATTATGTGATAAGTTGTCCAGCTATTAAGTCAAAGAGAGGCCATGCCAGTGGTGCACTAGCCACACTATTAACAGCAAATTTCACTTGGACTCATCTGGTGTATTGGCATCGATCAAATGTAATGCATTGTAATGCATTCTCATAACAGAATTCGGGCCACTGTTCTGTTTTTCCTTTTATTTTGGTCAAGCTATATATTTTACCTAGTCAAAAAAATAATCATCTTTTAAGTGAGTTTTCCAATATGTAAATGTGATTATGCGGAAAGTGGGTATATTGAAGGTCTTAATAATGGGAAATCTTAATGATACCATCTCTAATTATACATTAGCCCTATTTATGGATAAAGAACAGGAAGAGGCTGTTAATATTCCACCCAGCGTGTTCCCTGCCTGCTCCAGGATAAATAAATGAGGAAAATTACTTCTGAAGGCATGCAGGTAACATGATTCAATTATCCTTAATGGGGCATTACAGAATGACATGCTGGATCATCCTACCCTTGTCACAGGTACATCGACTACAATAATTTACTACGTTATTGGTTCATATATGGTCTTACCCTACTTGTTGGAACTAAAGGTGATAACATCTGGAGTGATCACAGTATCTTACTTCTTATGACCGATGGAACATCAGATGCTGTACGTTCATGGCAGATCTCTGAAAATTAATGGAAGGATATTATGGAGTGAGAAAGAGAAGCAGTCATTATCAGTTGAATTGAGGAAAATCACTGAAACTCTTTCTCCGTTAGGCTGGATAGAGTTTGACACATTTGTGGAGCATATGGAAAGATTTGTGAAGATATCTCCCAAAACAGTAAGTGTTAGATTTGAAATGTTGTTTCCGTAATGCACATGATTAAAAAGCTCTATCTGCTATGTTCAAACCCCTATTCTCAGTAAGTTAGCATGCAGGGTGCCATCTTTATTGACGCCATATTGTTCTGTAATGGAGATCGAGTGTCTGTCTCATTAATGCTTGCCAATGCAGAAAGACTGCCCTGCTCCTCCTGCTTGTACTTCTCAAGGTTGGATCTTCACTGTTCAAATGAATGTACTGTTCATTGTTGCATACCTTTACCGTTAGATACACTCGTTTCCACAGCTTTACATGGTAGAGAGCTGCTGAATGGCCTTGGGACTGAGATAGCATGTTCCCTGCCCAGTGGCATGGCCCATCTTATGTGCCTTCTTTGTTCACTATGGCCTGAGCTGGAAAATTCCAGTTTGGGCGGGACCCTAGAGGTGTTGGAATTGTATAACTTGTGTTACCGTGCAGTGGGAGATCAGACCCCTCGGCAGTCATCTAAAGAGACTGATCAGACTGGGCTCTGCTGCAGCGTATTACGACTAAACTAACTGGTTTGTATTCTCTACTGCCTGATTGACTTCATTTTGAAAAGGCTTATAGGTGGTCATGAGTGACCCTAATTACCCTAATTTGGGTCACTTTCTTCATTTGGAGCCCGAACAGGGACCCCATAGGGTGTCCCATCCTCACCCGTAATCGGGTGTAAGGAGGACGGGGCTTCATCTGGTTGTATGGGCTGATCAGGGCACCCTGCATGATAGAGCCTTGTACTCGCACCTGCCCCGCCCGTCCGCTCGAGCAGTGCCTCGTCCAGTGGTCATCCCAGCTTGGGTCCTGAAAGGCGAAACCCTTGAAGCAGGCCGTTTGGTCCAGAAGGGTCGGCAGTGGAGAATAACTTTGTTCGACCTGTGTGCATCAGGTGAGTTTTGTCTTGATTTCTGGTAAATATGGCGCCGTATTGAATAATTTTGGATGTGGTCTGGAGACCCTTTTTCTTTGATTGGTTTGCATAAATTGACAGTTCTGCGGACCATTCTGGAGGTACATGGTGTCTATGTGGACTTTCTGCCAGGTGACTTGGTAATTTGGTTACTCTGGAAGAAAAAAGCCTGGGGTATGATTAGCGTTTGAGACACGCAAGGCGGAGTCTAATTTGAGGAATTGTAGTGGTCTGTTGACCGGTTGTTGGGTTTCAAGCGTGTTTAATAGATGTAAGTAGTGAATTCACTCTTTTACACTTTTGGGGATGCCTTGTTTTAGCAGGTTTTGTTGTTTCGGATGCCATAGTTGCTCTTCTGATGCTCGATTGGTGGAGAGGCAACCTGCGCCTCCGGAAGGCACTCCAAATTTCGATATGTATGTTAAGCATGACCTTGGCCCTATTATGTTTAGTACACTATGACACAAGTATACCGGGGACAATGCCGAGTTGCAGTGGCCTTTAACAGGTAGTTTTGATGAACAAAAATTGAATTTCCTGCAAGATAAATTGTTTGCAAGGAGAAGTAGGCAGAGACGGCTGAGAGCAGGGGCCCGGAGATGGACGATGCAGACAGTAACACAAAAGGCTGTAGCGTATGAGAGGGAAAAGATAGAGAAGGGTATAGAGTTATAGAATGTGCTGATCGTAAGTTTAGGCTGCAATGCGATAAGTCTAATGTTGCGCGTGAAGAGGGGGATCCTTTTGTGGAGGATTATGTTGGATGTTCGGCCCCCTCCCCCATAAGCCCCGCAAAGGTTATATGCGGCAGTTGTACTCGCATCTCCCGCTGCTGCCCCTGGCCTCCCTGTTCCTAATCTGGCTATTTTAGATGGGGCATCTCACACTTCCCCTTCGGCCGAGACAGCGGAACTAGTGCGCCGATCTGCCATGCGTGTCATCCCGAACCCTACCCTGTCTCCTTCGCATACACATCCTCCACCGGCATTGGTGTCCCCAGCTCCTGCTACATCAGCGAGCGCACCGCTCCCGTTTTCTTACCCCCCTTCTTCGCTGTATGTGGGGTTACCACTGAGAAGAGAGAGTGATGGTACTCGAGAGGCTGCAAAAGAGCGGATAGGGCGAATGTTGATTCGGTCTGATGTGGGTGATGCGGAGAAGAAGATGGTGGCTGATCAAGCCTCGCAGTGGGCCATGAATCTGGTTTACAGTGTAGAGGGCGTGTGGAGTGTGTTGAAAGACTATGATCCGTTTGTGCCGCAGCATTCTCTTAAGCATATGTCGGCCACTTTGATTGAGCTATGCGAACAGTGTTTTAATGGTGTTGCCCCTCAAATTATTTACGACATTCGGGATAGTGTGTACACAACTGGTATGGCTCCTAATGATGTTTTCAGCAATGTGACACGTTAATTAGATACTGAGGCAGGTTGATCCAAAAGAGTCCGATTGCAGTGTCCCAGTTCCCTATGAGAGAGGTACATCCCATTTATCACCCCGAGATACCGGAGTTACGAAACGGACAGAATTGGGTCGTTAGACAGCGGATGGAAGTCCGTTTTCAGGAACAGTGGGTTTATACCCTTTAGAAAAGGAGTGAGGTTTTATCTCTTAAGACCCAGTTGCCCAACCCCCGAAAGAATCCTACTACTTATTATGAAGAACTGACGGAGGCTGCGTCCTTGACCGTGATGAAGCTGGCCGACATTAAGATGTTTTTTGGTTTGCTGGTGCTGGTTGATACCTAATGGCAGGTACACACACAGGATCACATAGTAGAGTTTGGTGGCACCTGGAAAGAGATTGGAGCATGGGATCAGGAGAGGAAGCCTGGTGACAAACCAAGAGCTGAGATACTAGCATTGCTGGGACTCTACGCCCATGGGACCCAATCAGTGTGCGTACTGTAAAGAGGAGGGGCATTGGCAAAGTGAGTGCCAGATGCTGTTGCAAAGGGTTGAGGCTCTGAGAGGGCGGGGCTCACGGGGGAGTGACAGAGGAGCAGTTGGATATGGCAGGAGCCGGGGAGGAGAGGAACAGCCAGGGGGGTCAGAGCAGAACTATTTTGATGATCCAAGGGGGCACCAATATTACCATGATGATTATGATTTGGATGAAGTAACGGGACTTAACCACGGCTAGGACAGCCAGGGACAGGGTGGGGGATCAATCCAGATCCCTGTTGACCAGCGAGGACCCTTTGTCACCACTGACCTGCAGAGCTGAGCGAAAAAATTCTTGGTGGACACAGGCGCATTTAATAGATCTGTTTCTTGTTCACTGGTCCCCGTGGCAGCCCTGTCTGTCCAAACTAACGTTTCTATAGGCTTCTCAGGGGTACCAGTTGTGAGCCCCATCTTCGAACCTCTGACTTTGACTATTAGTCCTGAAAATGTAATCGGTTTGGATCCGTTGAAGAAATTACATGCCACCATTTCATGTTCCCCGGATGGTGTCTATATGACGATTGGACCCAATGTGGTGAACTCCAAGCAATGCTTGTCCAAAGACTAACTCTTCCTGTTGAGTTTAGGGAGGTGCGGACAACATTACGGGCTTCAGGTGACACGCATGTAGGGCTGTTACAGATACCTCCGGTCTCCACTAGTATTAAGGACAACGCTGTTCTACCTCGTCTTCCACAGTATAAGATACCACAGGCAGGAGAAAGGGCATTTCTGCGGATTATACAGGACTTGATTGCATCTGGTGTGGTTGAGGAGACGACTGCTAATGTGTGCAATAGGCCCTATTCTCCCCATTCTGAAAAGCGCACCCTCTGGCTCCCCGGGTTACCACCCTGATGTTTACCCTTTTGTGATTGATTTGTGTGCTGTGAACAAGATAGTCGTTTCCCAGTTCACTGTTGTTCCTGACATCACTGCCCTCCTTACAATGATACCCCCCACTGCAACCTATTTTTCCGTCATTGACTTGAAGAATGCCTTTTTCAGTATTCCCATACATCCAGAAAGTAGATATTTGTTTGGTTTTTCCCTGGCTGGCAGAAGTTTTAGATTCTGTCGAGCTCCTCAGGGCTATACTGAAATTCCCAGTATATATAGCCAAGCCTTGAAAGCCCAGTTGGACTCCCTCACTCTTTCCTCAGGTAACGTATTACTCCAGTATGTGGACAACCTCCTTATTGCCTCCGACACGAAAGAGGGATGCAAACAGAGTGCAGTTAAATTATTGCAACATTTGGCACAGCATGGACATAAAGTGACCCTTTCTAAATTTCAATATTGTCGACAGGAGGTCAACTATTCAGGTCACCTACTGTCGAAGAAGGGAAGGAGACAAACACCTTAGCGTGTGGCTGCTATAACTAAGATGCCTGTCCCTAAGACGTGGCGAGATGTGCGAGCGTTTATATGTATTACTTCGTATTGCCGCCACTGGATTCCTAATTTTGCTTTACTAACAAAACCCTTGTTGCCACTAACCACTAAAGATGTGCATGAACCCCTGCCCTGGACGCATGATTGTCAGCATGCTTTTGAGCAGTTAAAGATAGCGCTTTGCTCCACACCTGTGCTTGGCACCCCGGACTACCGGAAGCCGTTTGTGTTGTATGTACACAAAAAGGCTGGCTGTGCGCTCTCTGTCTTAACACAGGCCTTTGGAGGTAATCAAAGGCCATGTGCTTATTTCTCTGCTTTACTAGACAATGTCGCCATGGCCCTCCCGAGTTGTCTGAGAGCGGCCGCGGCAGTGGCTATTTCGATCCGACAATCGGCAGGGCTCGTCCTTGATACTGATCTCACAGTCATGGTTCCACATGCTGTGGACATACTTTTGCACAGAACAAAGACACAGCACCTTACCAGTGCACGTCTGACTGGCTACGAGTTGACCCTGTTTACACCACATGTCACCATAAAGAAATGTGCCACTCTGAACCCAGCTACGTTACTACCCCTACCTTCTGAGAGTTATGAGGCAGATGTGCATGATTGCATTTACCGCACGGACGAAGAGACGAAGGGACGGGTAGACCTGACTGATGTTCCCCTATCTGAACCCCAATTTTAACAAATTGTTTGAGTTTATCTCTCGAATGAAAAGAAGGAGAACTAGTGAGTACGAATTCAGTCAGTCAAAAATCTTTATTCGGCTTAATGACAGCCATAAAAGAACAAATAAAACATTATTTTAACAATAATACGCATATTAAGATTTTAACCAATGTGAATGATACCCAAGAGTTCATTTTCCGAGATTATGAAAGTCGAACTGCAGCGGAGATATACTTATAGACCATAAGACAGGTGAATTCATTATTTAAAAGAAGTAGATGACATAGTGCAGGTTGACACTTTCTAATATTTAAAAATCTTAATAATGGTTTTTAAAAAGTGCGTCTAGGGTTGAGATACAATTTACAAAAAAACATAAAGTGCAAGGTGCTTTGTGCAGAAATTGAATTACATGGACACAGTTCTAATTTGGCATCACAATATGCATCACGTGGGTACGATACCAGTAAATGAGCAATACCCATTCTGAACCTAATCAAATAAAACATCTTTGCTTGATTAAAATAGAATGAGAGATAGGATTCAATTAGTGGGGAGCTAATTAGTAGTGAATGCTCAACAACCCTTTTTTGTACCATCCCTTGGCTACCTCTTAAATACGAATTCAAAAAAGATATCACTCGGATAATATTTGGGTAAAAATAACAGAAGCAGTGAAATGTAAACACCAAAAAGCCTTCTTTGAAAATTATAGGGTAAAATAGTGTCTCTTTCTCTAAACCCAGGACAAATAATATTACTAACTCTGAATGTCAGAAATATATAACTTCCCTTTATGCTTTGAATACCATGATGGGTAGCAATAGGGAAATGGACTCCCTTGGAAGGATCTTAGATTGGAGATGTCCTTCTCTCCCCCTCCATCTAGACAGGAGGTGCTACAATATCTTAAGGCTGCCAGGAACCCCGGTGCAAGAGGTCCAGATCAATTACCTATTACCATCATAAAACTGGATCTGGACTTATGGACCTCTAATTTACTGGTGCTCTTACGTTATTGCTATCATACAGGAGAGGTTCCTAGCTCTTGGAAGGGTAGTATCATTCTACCACTACATAAAAAAGACCCTTTAAACATAGCAAGTAACTATAGGCAGAGCGCCTTGTTGGATGCCACAGGAAAGATATTTGCAAAACGTGTATTCTCTAACCTACTTTAATGGGTAGAGGAAGGAAACATTATGGGAACAAGCAGGGTTTAGAGCTGGTCACTTGACCTTGAATAATATAACTGTGACTAATTTGATCCTGGAGAAACATATGAAAAGAGGTTGGATGCATGTCTATGCAATTTATACTGACTGTTCAACTGGTTTTGACCACGTAGATAGACAGATTATTTGGAGGAAGTTGAGTTTCATGGGAATCCCAGGGGATCTTTTAAATGTATTATCGCCCTTCATACCGCTACGTGGTGTCACGTCATGTTAGGAGGGAGGCGTGATATGACTCTGAAAATCCCCACCAGAAATGGAGTGAAACAGGGATGTCTGCAGCCCCGCTTCTTTTCTTGTCAGATATGGCAGATCTCCCTGAAGTGATGAGTAGGACAGCCGGTGATGCTCCAAAGCTAGGTTCCTATCCTGTAGGTACACTTCTATATACGGACAATATCGTCCTGCTCAAACTGACACCAAAAGGTGTCCAGAGATGTTGTGATACCTTATCAACATACTCGGATACTAATTATCTGAATGTGCATATAAATAAAAGTAATCTTATGAGGTTTGGACCAAAGGGGTGACAAATAAATGCAAAGTATACGTGGTTTCTTAATAAATCAGCTGTAGAAGTAGTAAAATCTTATCCTTATCTCGGAAGCATTATTTCAGAATAGCTGTATTAGGTCTGGAGATACCAAGTGGAACTTGTAATTCCAGCCACACAGTAGTCTTGCATTTAAATCTGGTTTGCTTATAAACATGGCCCTAAAGCATTTAAGTGCTTCATAAGCACAACACAACCGCTAACAGTTAAGTAAATGTAGAAGCCACTTTCTTCAGAACAGTGACAACACACGGCATCTGCAATTGCCCTGCTTTTCCACTATTGTGTCATTTGTCACAGATCTAGGCCACCTCCCCATGAGTGGCCCGCAAATAACCCCAGTCAGGAGAGTTGGATAGCCAGTCGGAAAGGAAAGTTTTCTAATTTCACAAAGATATTTCAGCAACAAACACCGTTATTGCTCACTGGAACGAATTGAAACAACTTGGAACTGGGCACCTGTATTATCAGCAAGAGCGTAGCTTTCATTGTTGCAGCAGGTGGAGTGGCGCTGAGGCCCAGAGGCCTGCAGGACCCACTGAGCTTTGATTATTGCTTTACCTTATAATCCCAACAGCAGCCGGGGTACATTTCCTATCTAGGGCCAGTGACACACCGGCTACGCTATTGAATTTCAGTCAGGAATTAATCAACTATTGTTAAAAAACACACGGCCTTGTCGCATTCATTGATTTTGCTAAATTTTGAATTGCCGATGCATTCAATAGGAAAACAATTTATCTCAGTGCTACAAGTGCTAGAGGCAGTGCTTAATTTGTAAAATAATTAGTGCAGGTGCCGAATGCTTCTCTTGGAATTCCATAGCAGGCGCTGGCAAATGTCAGGATTTCCAAATACTAAAGTCGCACAATCTGGATCCTACCTCATGCTTATTTCTTATCCCACCATGCACTTCATTCCCATGTATTTTAGTCATGCAGGTTCTCTTTCATCTCTGCTGACTCACTATGTCACTGTTGTTCCATTTTTCGTTTCCTCCTACTTTTTCTGAGTGTCTCCCTGTTGCTCTGGACAAAAGTCTGATGAGGACATATAACTGCCGGTCCCCAAAATAAGTGCGGGTGAGCCACAGCTGTAGCCACCGCTCAAAGTGAGCACTGGGTACAGGTTGCATCCCCAGCCGAAAAAAAGACAGAGGTTGGTTCCCACCGGACGAGGGCAGGGCAGGCACACTTCTGAGTAAACAGGTTTGAATGACAACACTGCTGACACGCTCGGAAACACCCCTCTGGGAAATGCTGCTTGATGCACGCACTGAGAGACAATTGGTTGCCTCCCTTCCCGCCCCCGTAACTGAGGTGGGCGGAGCCTGCACCTGGATTCAGAAGCGCGTGCTCATTGACTGTCTCTGAGGATGACCAGGCTTTGGCGCGAGGATGACTGGGACACACAGGGACTCTGGAGGGCCGCGGAGAGCTCCTGAACCCCCACAATGAGTCACCGTGGCAGGCTGTTGGCCTGTCTCCTCGCAGTGTTGGCTCCAGCAGTGCTAGCGGGTAAGAGGTGGGGAAAGGAACTTCCTGCTGTCTGTGATGGAGGCTGTACGCTATTGTATTTCAGTCATTGGATTATAAAGTAAACTAATTCCGGCAGAGGTCCGAGTCTGACCCGCCGGCCCGTTGTTTCAATGCCAGTGCTGTATCTGTTTATGTTAATTTATAAAGACCTGAATTTAATCTGCACTTTATAGGATTGGTTTTCATTTGGGTAGCACAGAGGGTTAATGCACCCTCTGCGAAGATCTGTTTGTAACCTACTGGTCATGTGTTCGAATTTGGGGCAGTGCAGTCCTGTTTTCCATCTGTCTGAGTTTGAAGTTATGCCTTCCCATTAAGTTCAATAAAAAAATACATTTATAAAAGAGACAGACAAACAGTTGGGAAGGGAAGGTGAAAGCATGTATTACCATCTGCTCATTCACAAGCTCAAGTTTTAAGCAGGAGGAGGCACTTGTAACCGGGTAAATGGAATTTAAACCAGGGGATTCATCACTGCTTTATAAATGGCAATTCATGGTATAAACAGCTAGTTATTTAGGTAGGACATAATTACTGCACTCACAAACACCATACTGGGCTAAAAATATCAAAAGATTGCCACCAGACCAGTAATTCGGGTTTCACCACAAAGCTACTCGTCTATGAGGTTGCCATTTGACCTAGTTTATTCCAAGGTAAGACTAACACGTATTTTGAGGTGATAACTACAAATATACATTTCCAAATTGTGCGGGTATTTACTGCATCACATTATTGCATACTTAATTCTCACCGCAAAAGAGGGGCAGAGTCACTCTGGGATCACCCCCTAGGATTTTCCGATAGGATATTGACATGCTAACCTTTGTGCCCTCCCTATTAACTTTTCATTCCCTTGTCTGACTTTTGACTCAATCTAAACCAGTCATACCAGCCTTTCAGGAACAAATGCTCCTTCTGGAATATGTGGCCACATGACAGACCTTTTACTAAGCACTAAAGACATTTCTGGGTTGACCCTAAAATGTGGCTGGCTATTGTTTATTTGTACATCCCTTTTTATGGGATGCTGACACATCGGCATTCATTAGTATAGTCACATTTAATTTCAGCAGCGTTGACACTTTTATATTCTAATTGTTGTCAAACTTGTGTGCCAACCTGTCATTATTACGATGTAAATTCATTTTTTATTTGTAACAATTTCATTTGGAAAACTCTTATAATTTTATAAGATTTCCTATTAGGTTTCCCCATGTCTTGATATTTCAATATTGGAAAACTTCACATGATCAGTTAGTTTCTTTAATTTACAACCTCGAGAATTGAGGTACTTTTAATTAGGGCTCCCGGTTTTCCTTTTTTACTGATTTTTACAGATAAATACAGTCAGAAAATTATTTAATTTTCCTCTTTATTTATTTTTAAACGTGAATAAAAATTTAATTTAGGTTGTTTTATCACTGATTCGAGATACTATCACTCATGACTGCCAGTCAAGTAGGTGTGTGGATTAACAGGTAAGGGGGTTAAATAGAAAATAATGGTAGTAATGCGGCTTAATTAGCAGTAGATGTGCATAAAGTTAATACGAAAGTGTACATGTTTTCATATAAGTGCATTGATTTATCATCTATGGGTGTTCGTATCAAGGAAAGCTGTCAGGCATTGAAGTATGAGTGTGCACTTATCGGTTAAATACATTTGGAAATATACTAATTTCAGCTTAGTTTTTTTCCCAAAACCTAAAATAAATATGGATAAATACAGATACAATTTCTCTGATGTTTCTGTTGGTCAAACGCAGTGTGATGCAACCTGCACTAAACAATGTTTTTGGGGAAGTCACACCATTGTGATTTACTGATGTCCTCTCTGGGGGTGGGTGTTTTCTTAAAAATAAAATGTTCTGCCCCATCTCCCCTAAATAAACCCGCTCTCTTGGGATTACCAGTCCCCTGCATTTTGTGATTTACCGCTCACCAGTGTGAGTACGTCCACTGAATTTGTGGCCTAGCATCCAACCAGGTGACACTGAAACAAGGCTTGCTGTCCTTACTCGATGTCACAGCACGAAACATTCCTTATTTTTCTTTGGGCATACAAAGTGTTCCCATATCAAACTCTATAGCTATTCGTGTGCATTGTTTCCTGTCTTGAGACTCATTATTTTGCCTAAGCCACAATCAATGTACATGAAAAATAAATTCGTGTACAAATCTGAATTTCGCTATGCTTTTGAGAGTGTATACATTCTGGTTTCACCATTTTGTACACAAGTAAAAATTGGAATACTTTTTTGCATGGGTGTGAAATCACCCAGTAGGAAAATATACGCATGATATTGCTATGCACCCCCATGCAAACGCGGATCTCCGGGCTAACGTCAACGTACCTGGAGAACAGGATCTTGATGAAAATAATAAAAGAGATTATTTGTTGTTGGGGGCGCGATTTATTGTAGCATTTTATTTACCTAGAGAACACAAAAAATGTAAGATCTCAAGGGAAGAAAAACTATGATTGGGCGCATAGGGAAGGAAAAGAAAGAAACTGTGCCTACCACATGAAGGCCTGTAATCGGAAACTTGCACTGCCGGGCAGGACTATTGCTTCACCTGGCATTTCCCACGTGGGCTGCAACAGCCCTTGGAGGCCGATTTGGAAAGCCCAGAGCCGCTGCTGGTGCCTCCGACGCTCTCTCCTGAGATTCACTGCAGCAGCCACAGAGGGCTTCGATAGAATGAGAGATGAAGGGATACGGTAGAGCGAAAGCAGTCAAGTTAGGATAAGAGAGAGAATAGATGGATGGAAATAGAGAGAACAAAAGAAGTGGGGCTGGGTTGAGCATTTTTACCAGGACTGTTTTAGGTTTTCCAGTCTGGCTCTGGGATCTATGCAAATGCACATTCACATACCTAAGACCGTACACGGGTGCGTTACCCTATTCTGTCAAAAAAAAGTGATTGGACATCAAGCACATATCCTAACCCCATTGCCCATGTTGGGTTCGGTCAGTGAGACTTCTCAAAAGGTAGGAAAGAAGATCTCGGTGGGCAGATGTCACCTCACAGCCTGTCCACTCTTCTGACCAGCTGTCCCAGCGGCTTCCCTGCACGCCTTCCTTAACACGCCCAAAGTTACCAGACTGGTATTGCCACTTGACACTTAAAATGGGTCACCTCGGATGGTTGTTTTTTTTCCCTCTGTCACAGAAATCTAGCAGTGGAGCAAACTTACCTCTTTCTGTAACCAGATTTCAATATATTTTAAGGCATTCAATTTGGTGGTTTAAATATTGTTCATGCTTTCTACGAGGCATGTTTTATCACATTGATGGTTTTGGTTTGAATGTTGGCAGTTTGGCACTTCCTTGTGATGGAGGCATTCAAATACTAAAAGAAAATCATCTCAAATCTTGTCCTTGCTTAACATCTGCTCCTAAACCACTTTACAGTGGCTTAGTTCAGCCTTCTCCGGGTCTCTCATACTGGCAGTGGAGCCCGGCTTCTGGCACTGCAGTGCCCCGACACATTTTTCTCTTAGACTGGTCACAGAGCCAGGCCTCTTCAGGAATCTCAGCGCTCACTCTGGGTGCTCAGGTTGGCATCTCCCAGTTTGCCCCCTCCCATACACAGGGAGCTTAGGGTCCGATATTGATTGGCGGGTTACTCCGACACAACGGGATGGATATCCTGTCCGCTGAAATATAAATCCCATGACATTCTATGGGATTTAGATTTTGGTGGACAGTATATCCGCCACCATCGTGGCAGAGTAACCCGTCCACCAATACCTAAATCAGGCCCAGAGTCAGTGAGTTTCAGGGGGGTGAGTCTTAGATTTCCCACCCATCTCGCAAAAGATTGTTTGTCAAGCACAGATTGGGTCTCTGTATGACCAGGATTGGGAGGGTAAAGGCTTTGGTTGTTAAAGGAGTAAAAAAGAAGATTGGACATGTTTTTTTAAATAATCATAATTCTCGAACCCCTTCAAATCTATCTGTTTATTTTGTGTTGTATAGGTATAGTTTGCTAACAGGCAATAGAAGACTGGCAAGTTGAACACATGCTACTGAATTCAGTGCACTTTATAGGTTTCAATCCAGTTAGACAGCTCACCGGGCTACGTGCCTGCTGCAGTGATCTGGGTGAAATAACTTTCAGATCATAGGTTCCAGTGATGGTAAGAGAACTTAGTGGGCAAATAACACGTGCTGCACAAAACAAATATCTGTGATATGTGTGTGTGCCTATGTGTGTGTGCCTATGTGTGGGTGCGCATGAATATGTGTGTGCCATCAAGGCTGTCTGTTTTTAGGTCTTTGATATTTGGCATGAACCCAACTTCAAGGGGCAGTTTCAGTACATTCCAGAGAATTTTTTTCTTCCAGCCAGAACATCTCAAGTTTGATCTGTCATTCTTAAAACAGTCTGTTTTGCTGTGAAGGCTAAAAGCAAAATGTGATCAGGAGGTGGAGGTTGCGATGGCAACATCACAGAAACCAGTGGATAATTTGCCTTCTACGGGTTCCTCTACTCAGCTTTCCATCAATAGAAAAAGTTGTCTTGCAATATTTGAGCGTAGATTTTTATGAAAATAGTGAAGGTAGCTTTGCATATTTGCAGCTAGAGACATGAGTCACGATTGCCATGCTAGAAAAAGAGCTTTGAAGTGTGAACAGATATGTGCAGGGCCACAGGAATTTTGCATTTGTGCAGCGATTTGTGCATGATTGTAGATTTGCTGCGTTTGCCACATATTCTATCATCTGCTGCAAAATCTGCAGATTTTAGAACAAAAAAAATGTTTCTAGCTCAAACAGTGCGATAGTTACTAAACCGCAGCAACATGTGTTGCCTTTCAGTAGAAAGGCCCTTTGCGAAGGTTGAATTGTCACCTTTCTGTAGCTCATTGCTCAATTTGGGTGTTAAACCGGTACTAATGAGGTGCAACTAATGCTTAGAGAGTGATAAGTTAAACAAGCATTGGCATAGCCAATAGGTCTCGCCTTTAGGACCTTAAGTGTTTAGCCATGCAACAGTTGCATAACTAAACACTTATAAGGTCCCAAAAGCGAGACCTATTGGCTATGCCAATGCTTGTTTTAACTGCTGCAATCTATTGAAGCCTCACGGAGAACATCAAAGCGGCCACGAAAGTGATCACGATCAAACATCAAAGCGGCCATGCGGCCGCGAAAATGAAAGTAATCGCGGTAAAGCGCGATGCGCGCGCCCACGCACATGCACTGTACCTCTAGGCTGGACTGGTAGCACTTTTTGGAGCCCTCACAAAATGTCTCGCCAGACCAGCGCATGCGCTGGGTCAGACGAGACCTAAAAATGACAGAATAATAAAGCAATACTAACACAAAATGTGCTTCACAATGCAGCATAATTTGCCTTTTCTTGCCACATAATTTACTCGAAATTTGTTGCATAATTTGGCCCTCCCCTGCTGCATAATTCCAGTGGCCCTAGATGTATGCAAGGAATCTAAGTCTTGGTACTGATTCACTTGCTACTTCCTGCTATAAAACAGAGAAGTACAAGGAATGTTGTGCACTTTTGCCCTAGTCATTCACACTACACACCTCTCTTTCTTAAAACAAAGAACTACTTAAACAGAGGGCCATTGGTATGAATTTATGAATGAAAATATCTCTAACCTCTTCTGTGCCCATGACGAGATAGTCTCGTCATGGAGCACGGTCGCGCTGTGCCCATGACAAGACTATCTCGTCATGAACCCCACCCGCGTGTGAAACGCCCGGCACAGGAGGGGGAAAGGGCATGGCACTGAAGGGGCTAAAGCACACAGCTACTACGAGAGTGTCACAGCACTAAGGCAAATGGCCAAAAGAGATCATCCCTACACTTGAACCGATGAGCTTTTAATTGGTTCCGAAAAACAGGTATTTCTGGAATACATCTGAGTTGGAAGGGAAGCTCATTCCAGTGCTTAGCTGCCAAAACAGAGCAGGCCAAACTACCCAACTTCTTACATGTAGTGTGAGGAATGACTAGAAGTCGGGCTGACTGTGAACGTAAGGTTCTTTGTGGGCTGTATTCATATGGCTTGTTGGACAGGTATATAGGACCAGCCTCGTAAAAATCTCGGTGTGTGAAGGGCAAGGCTTTAAAAACGACCCCTTTCCTCACTGGTAGCCAATGCAGTTTGTTACAGTAGTGTGATACCGAGGCACGTTTGGGGAGCTTAAAAAAATTTGAATTGACGTATTCTGCACAGTTTGCAGTCTCTGTATTAGGGAATCCCGATCCCCAGATGAAGAACATTGGAGTAATCCAATCTAAAGAGAATCAAAGCCTGGACTACTGATTTCCGTTTTTCTTGTGGCAGGAAATTGAAAAATTTCCTTCACAACATCTTGAGATTTCAACAGGAGGTTTTCACCACTGCCAAAATCTGAGATTTAAAAGTTAGGTGTACATCGAGGTGCTGTGGAGGATACTTTAAAACTGCTCGGCCAGGCACCTCACCAACCGGGAAGGGGGTTAGGGCCAAACAACAGAATCTGTTTTGTCAGGAGTACATTGTAGGCAGTTGGCTTTAAGCCACCCCATCACCCCAAAAATGCAAGCAGAACATGTATCTTGGTCTACTGGCAAATTGTCTTCATAAGTCAGAAGAAGCCAGGTATCATCCGCGTAAGAGACAATTTCAATGCCCAAGTCTTCAATCAGAAATGCAAGCAGGGACATGTAAATGAATAAAAAGTGTGGGGGATCAGGGCCAAGCCCTGATGTATCCCGCACTTAAGAGTCTTC
Source organism: Triturus cristatus (assembly GCF_964204655.1). Classification (NCBI taxonomy): domain Eukaryota; kingdom Metazoa; phylum Chordata; class Amphibia; order Caudata; family Salamandridae; genus Triturus; species Triturus cristatus. The sequence continues at coordinate 707,398,107 of NC_140594.1, read as the reverse complement.
ACCTCTGAAAAGAACACCTTAATCCGCACAGACTGTTCTCTATGGTTCAAAAATGAGCCATGCCATTCAAACGCCGTCCATTCCACCCCAATCGAAGCTAGGCGCTGCAACGGGATCTCATGTGAGACCGTGTCAAACACTGTGGAGAGGACTAACAAAATCAGGCTGGCCTTGTGTCCAGAATCCAAAGTTAGCTTAAAGGAGTCATTTATTTTCAAGCCGTCTCTGTGCTATGGTGAGCCCCGAAGCCTGATTGTGAAGAAGATTGAAAGTATAAAAAAATGTCGATACGTGGGTGTTCACAAGCTTCTCAAGTAGCTTTGAGACCCGAGGGAGCAGGGAAATGGGTCTAAAGTTAGACAGGATGTTCGGGTCAGCATTAGGTTTTTTGAGGAGAGGGATCATATTTGTCCTTTTGCAAGAGTTAGGGACCATACCAAATGACAATGAGGCAGCAAATAAATCTAGTTATATTGGACTTAAACAGTCTCCTAGTTGCCTCAAAATATGGGGAGGGAATGGATCCAAAGGGGAATCAGTCTTCATTATTTAGACAGCCCTTCCGTTCCTCTTTGGTGGGTGGAATAAAGTGTGACTGTTTACACTGAGCTGGGGGCATTATTGGACTCGAAGCTGCGCCCATATCTTCATTGCTGTTCAACCTCAAGAGGATGGACTGAATCTTAATAAATATGTTTTGATATTGTTTATGAGCCTCCGGGTACCCCATCAAAAAATAGAAAAAACTTCTCTTAGGGTCAAAGCACAGTTTTAAACTTTGCGAGAATGCTGCCCTTCAGATCATGTGAGAGCCATCACGTGTCAGGACAGTCTCCGTTTATCTTTGGGACAGAGGGATGAACTCTCAATGAATATTATCTAGGTTTAAAGGGGCATGGGTCTTTCCAGTGATGGGCAAAAAGGAATACGCAACACAGATACTGCCAAACCCAGCTAAGAGTCTCCGCACCCAACTCTCATCTGGACAATGAGGGCATAAAGTGAGTGTGACACCCCAAACACTCTTGAAGCTATGCTGCTGCCAATATAGTTTGCAAAGATTTGCCTCTGTGCTTTTCACCCCTCACACAGGCTGCAAGTCTTGTGTTCATATTCTCGTGCACATTCCACACATGATGTCACGACACACCCATGGCTGGTTAGATTACTTCTTTTGTTGTCCTTTCTTAATTATAGGCAACATTCTGGGGAGAGCTACTCTCTGCCCAAGCTCCCTTCTTCCTGTTGTATTCTGGAGGGAGTGTTGTTCCTTCCTCTATTCCTCGTCTTCGCATGAGTGGTTTGCATGAGTTTCCCTTCTTCTGATGCGGATGTGGCGCCGCCTCGATTTGATTTTTAGGTCTCGCCTGACCCAGCGCATGCGCTGGTCTGGCGAGACTTATTGAGAGGGCTCCAAAAAGTGCTACCAGGCCAGCCTAGAGCTACAGTGCATGTGCGCGGGCGCGCGCGCCGCGCTTGCCGCGATTACTTTCACTAGCCAATAGGTGTCGCTTTTGGGACCTTATAAGTATTTAGTTATGCAACTGTTGCATGGCTAAACACTTATAAGGTCCCAAAGGCGAGACCTATTGGCTATGCAAATGCTTGTTATTTTTATTCGTAGCACTAACTTCAATGACTCCCAATGGCTGCAGCGGAAGAGCTTGGCCTCTCTGTCCATGCACTAGTGCACAGGCCCAAGCACATGTAACCCTGGATATGTTTGGTCTTGCACTGAACGCACAACACGGCCGTTACCGCTTGGTCACTCCTTGCACCAGCTGAGGAGTATTTGTCTCTGGTCCTTTTTGATAAGACACGGTTTGTAGAACTTGGCTTCTCTGGGCTTCTTCCCTGTCTCATTGGTTGCAGATCCTAGTGTCTCTCTCTCTCTTTTCCTATGATCTCTCTGGCCTATCTGGATCTGTTTCCTGTCACACTGACTACAACCCCCTGGCTTCCTTAGGTTGCAGAGGCTTTACTCTGCAGATTTAAGCTCTCTCGCACTGGCTGCACAGCATAGCATCCATAGGTGTCTGCAGTGGTAAATATGAGCCTGTGGGTGCCGGAAATCACTTTTATGGACCGGCACTTATTTTCCCTCATCAGACATATCCGGAGAAAGGGACGTAGCCTGGGGGGGGGGGGGGGTGTTTGCGGTGTTACACATCTGCTAATAAATGTATTTTCAGATGAGTAGCTGGGTACAGGTGCTTTCAATCGGGTATGTATGGTGAGATGTCTGTCTGATTTCACCTTAGATTTTTTCATACATACACTGACAAAATACACACTCTTTTTCATCTCTGTTTTGAAAGCCCTAAAAATTTTTTATTTTACAAGATATTTTGTTTCTCTCATTTAATCCTCCTATTAATCCGTATTCCGCTCCCTTTTCACTGTCTCTAAAGCCTCACTCGTGCGCCCTGCTTCTCATATAATGTATTTCAAGATTATAAGCCAGCGTGATGGTCGGGAAATCTGATGCTTACACCCCCCCAATCTTACTGACGAAGCTACATCCCTGCGTATTAGTGGCTGCCAAATCTGGCTATGGTGATTGACACAAAAGGTTCCATCAGTGTCGTTCCTCCCTCTTGGACTGGCTGAAGAGACTGAGTCTCTCCCCTGTCGAATTAGCTGCTGGGCTTGAAGACCTCCGTCTCCTCACTGGTGGATTGTCTGAGGAGCATGGACTGCTATGTCACTTCAGTGTCACAGCGGGTGAAGGGCCTGGTCTCTCTCGGTTCCTCTCTTACCCCATTGGCTGCAGAGTCTGTCTTCTCTTATACATGCCCAGCATGGAAAGAGAAGACATGTTAGACACAGCATGTGGGGATCTGAAAAAGAAAGGGATATGAAGAATATTGACCCTTCTGCCCATCCTTTCGGAAGACCCCGAGTCAAGTTCAAGTTTTCTATATATCTTGGTACATAAAGGGGATACATGTGTGCATTTTACAACGAAAGGGGAGCATGTGCAGAACAAAGAAAGACTCCTCGTGGTATAAGATGGAGGTGCAGATGGCAGACTAAAAAGTACTGAAGAATAGGGATCCAGAAGCCCTGAAACATATTTCAGCCTTTAGGCAGAAATGTGAGATGTGAACATCTCCTCCCTGGAGCCTTGTAGGCGAGGCCTCCTTTTGGTCTTCCAGGCTTGGTTTGCCTGCTACCTCGCGAGTTCAGGTGGGTACAAGAGAGAACGAGGGAGGTGAAAGTGAAACATTTGAATTTTAATCCATTTTGAATGAATGCGAATGGCTTCTGTTTTCACATTCCTGTGGAGAAGGATTTCAGGATGACGGGGAATGAGAATACAAGATTAGATTTACAATTATGGGCCCCACTTTTCATTTTTACAGATAAACACAAACAGCAAACATTTGCTTTTATTTGTTCGCAATTATTTTTAAATGAAGAAAAATACAAAAAGTATTAAGTATGCTATCGTAGCGTTTGTAAAGCACTTACCTACTCAGTACGGGGGCCCCGTAGTGTTTGTCTGTGCCAATAGCACAATACACCATGTGGTGTATAGTTGGAAGTGTGTTGTCTTTGCTTTGAGACTTTGTGGGAAGTGTTTCTACATTGTGTGTGATGACGCTTTTCGTGTTATGGGACGCAGCGCTTAGAAGTGCATCGATGTCGTTTGTGGTATTCTGGCAGCACTGATTATTTCGGCAGGTCCCTTTATTATGATGATATATATTTTTTTTAATGTTCTTTTCCGATTTCCTATGCTGGCTCTGGTATGAGGTCGTCAATTCTGAGGTCTTATGGATGTGGGGGCACCATCAGTGGCAGATAAAGATTGAGGGGTATCCAGAGATCTGATGAAATGGATTATGTTACAGTTTTATAAATTACTGTTTTAGGAACTATCAAGTAAAGACAACGGACAAGATGCGTTGCATAATGTTCATCGACCTCATCTGATGTGGTCCTCAGAGCATGCAGCTTTTCAGCACCTGCAGTGTGGAATATGTTAGAGTCTTCCGGTGACTAGCAATGCATGGCAGATCTCCACAGGTCCTTCGTTTGAGTTACTCTTAGTACTGACATGACTGACAAGCCAATATCTCTGGGAAAATTGATAGTGTTTGGAGTTCAGAACGGGATTACATTTCCTTAAATTGATGGAAATGCTCCCACGTTGATGCTACAATGCTACTGTTTTCAGATGACTCTTGTATTTTAAGAGCCGTGACTCTTGCAGGTAAGAGCGGTGGGGCCCTGATGGGGTGGGGGGGGGAGGGGAGGGGATTTCTTCAGACAACGATGAGGGAAAATTAATTATATATTTAATTTACCCTCGTCGTCTTGTCGAAATCCCCATCCCACCTGGCCCCACCTCTCTTACCTGCACGAGAACGCGGCTGTATTTTATAGCTCTAAAGCAAGTCAGGCTTAAATCCTTTAAAAGACATAAATATACTAATTATATGTAGATTATTTCATAGAACACAAAAAAAAGTTGGATAAATAGTGATAAAATGAGCACACACTATGTACAAATAAATACTGATGGAAACATTTGAACAAGAAATACTATAAAACCAAGGGCAATATTTATAATTGAGTTGGACCTCTTGAACTAGTTGTTGCGCCCAGGAGATGAACAGTGAATACAAACTAAGGAACTTTTCTGACATCTTATTTTTAAGGATTTGCTGGTAGGATCTCAATTTATAGATATCGTCATTGGAGGAAATTCTTCAATTAAGGTTGATTATTTTGCATGTTGGTGAATGGAGACATTTGTCTACTCTAACACGGATTCTCAGAGGTGCCTTATCCAAGCTGAAGAGTGAAGGACCTAAAAAGGAACTGAGAAGGTGTTTAAGGTCACTGCAGACACCCAGGTGAAATTCCAGGACCTGGAGAAACTTCTCATGATTGACTGTATCAAAGGAGCTGAGAGGAAGATCAGAAGAAAGATACAGGTGTCACCCTTGCTTAATACACAGTGTGATTCATACAGTAATTTCAGGGTGGTGGTTCATGTGCTGCATTCTTTGACAAACAGTTCAGTATGGAACAAAGAAAATCCTATTTTCAAACAACGTGTTAAACTGTTCTGAGACACATTTTTCAGTCACACTGCCAAGGGAGGTTTGTGACATTTCAATAATAGTTAAGATTATTTGAATCTGCTTGAGGCCTTTCAGTAAGGGTGTGATGGGGCCTGTTTTTAAGGCTGCAGGGGATTTGCCTCCCTGATGTGGAAGGTTAAATAGTTGGCCCCATGCTCCACAAAAGAGATTAAACTGTGGGAAGTACTTGTGGCCTTAGGGGTCCCAGGAGTCTTGTTGACTCTGATCATGAGATTACACGAAGGCACCTATGCTAAAATCCAATGGGGTGGATACGGTAAAGACACAGCCGAATTTCCTGTTGAGCGTGGGGTTCGGCAAGGGTGCTCAATGGCACCAACTTTGTTCACCCTTTTTATTAATGGCATTGTCCCCCGCATTCAATCACAGGCAGTGGATGCTCCCTCTCTTGCAGGTGTAAAAGTTCCGATTTTAATGTTCGCCGATGACACGTTAATTTTATCCAAAACTCCAAGTGGACTGTAAAAAGCATTGGCCATTTTTGATAAGTTTTGTGGGGATCACGGACTGGAGGTGAATGCGTCTAAAACAAAACTCATGGTTTTTAATCCGTATCGAAATTTTAAACCTAACATTACCATGAGTGGACGCACTCTTGAGGTTGTATCATCATTCACATACCTGGGGATCCTTATTTCTAATGATAATAGGTGGAACCAGCATTTAAATATTGCAATTTTAAGGCATAAGCAATTAGCTGGAACCATTATAAAGGAGCATAGGAAATCATTGACCAAACCGATCAAACCACCCCTGATTATATATGAGGCAAAAGCAATTGGGTCAGCATTATATGGGGCTGAGTTATGGGGGCATGAAAATTTACAGGAGTTACAAACCTCTGAGAACAATTTTTTTAGGAAACTAACGGGTACTCCACAGAGTAGTACGTTGTTGCCTTTGAGATACGAGCTTGGCAGGAAAGAAATCTCGAAAATGGGCAAACTACGACCGATTTTATATTGGCGTAGGTTATGGACCACACCTGAGCTCTCTCATTATGCGGCTGGGTTCACTGACGTTATTAAAGCAGATTGCTTTAATAGAATTAGATGGTTTAAATCATTAAAACTTGCACTATCTGAACTGGGTCTAAATGCATTATGGTCCGACCCAGCTGGGGCATCATTTCCCAATAAGACAACCCTAAAAAATATTTTTTGGGAAAATGTTGCTAACAAGAGTTTGCTCAGCATCAACTGTGGGTCCATGACTGCTAGTTTTCTTGAGGTTAAATTGTACCCCATGTATGAACTGTATTGGGATTATATATCCAAACCTTTGGATAGGAAACTGTTTTTTCAACTAAGGGCGGGCTCTCTTCCTCTTCGTAACTTAACATCTAAGTGGAGGGAAGGAGGCCCTGCTACATGCCCAGTTTGTGGGGAAGGTAACGAAACACTTGGACATTTTTTGTTCTCCTGTAAACCATACTCTACTCCAAGGCGTGTTTGGTTGGCACCTATGTGTAGGAACCTGGGTACTAAAAGTAGTATGGTGGCTTTGCGCATTGTTAGATCGACTACTTTAACTTGGATTATAATTGCCACCGCTAAGTATTTGGGGTGGGCATGGATAATAAGGCAGAGATTGCTAGTTCGGTGACTACTCTCTGCCTAGACGCTCAGAGACTGCTAGAGTACTGTCTATTCTCTGTTTAGTGTAATTTATCGTGACATCTGGAAAAGAAATTTTAAATGATTCTTTTTTTAGTATAAAGATTTTATAAATTATACTTAATTGTATCATCAACATCAATGAACTTTACACCTGTGAAATGAAACTTTAAATGGTTCTTTTTCTTAGTATAAAGATTTTATAAATTGTACTTAATTGCATTATCAACACCAATGAATTTTACACCTGTGATTATGTATATTTCTTTTCTGAAAATAATTTGTTTCTTTTTTAGAAATGTGCGTATGTCAATATGACATTTCAGATTTAATTGTTTTTTATTATATGTTTGTATGTTTGCTTTTATGAGTAATACTCGAATAAAGCACTTTTTGACTTGATTAACATTTATTTGACAAATATGCCAGCAATGATGGCATCGTGATAGAATCTAATTTTTATCTTTGTTAGTTGCTCTTCAGTAATGGGTATGAAGATGCCCAACTATGTTGCAGTGCGACTGGTTATGTACATTTCCAGAGCTTATGATTCCTTAATGGAGGAGGATTTGTCTAAGAAGAAGTTTTGTCATTCTTGCCATTAGTCCTTGATTTGGACAGGGCTTTGATAAAATTCCATATTTTAAAGTATGTTGCACAATACATCAATAAGAATAAAATAGAAATGCCTTGACTTTCCAAGTCTCTAAAAGGTCCGGAGGGCATTAGTTAGTCAAATATTTCAAAATGTGTCAAGACTCAAAATACTTCGCAATGTATAGAATTTTGTCACAATGCAAGAACTACCCTTTAACTTCAATAAACTACCCCAGTCTGTTAAAACTAACCCCTCTGAACCAAACACTAATGCAGGAAACAAATATCATTTGGTGCACTACATAGTCCTTTGTTTCACTAAATATGCTTTACCGCATGATCTTTTCTTTATGTCTTTAAATTTATGTCATTGTATGAACTAACCCAATGCATGAAGTACCAGGGTGAGAAGAAATTGTTATCAGGTCCTGACATACCCATCACGGCACGGAATGGTACTCTATAGAGATTGACCTCTGAATGCACTAAATATTCTAAATATATTTCTAAATATTCTCTCAGTGCATTACATAATTCTCTGTTGCACAAATCCACCTAGATCACCAACCACGACTCAGTTCCTCAACTACATCTTAGTTCATCCATCACATCCAAATGTGTGAAATATTCTTAAGTTTAGTACATGTTCTCAGTACAAAAAATCACATTCTGGTTATTATGTAAAGTGACTACAAATGCAATCAACGCTGCCTTCTCCATAAAATCATAGTTGTATGAAAACATTACCATATACTCACTTGAGCCAATATATGCACAATAAACATATTTATTAATTCAATAGCTTCCACTTTATATAAGCATATTCATGTGCCATGTCACTCACATGGTCACAGTGGAGTATTAATTCACAGAAAATGTAAAACACAATACGTGAAACAGATATATGATTATTCGACAGGCACCCAACATTCACCTCATACTAAAATATTACATTCATACTCACCTGTGCCAATCATACTTCATTCATTCTGGCACATTTCACCCACAAACCACTAAAAACAGGAAAACATATGTAAAGTGGAACATATCACATAGGACATTATCAGATGGTCAGCGAGGGATTACATGAAAGGTGGCGACAACAATGATATAAAATCGCCCTTACTAAAGGGACAGGATGTTTAGATTCTATTATAGGAACAGAGACAGAGATTAGAGCAACAGTCAAGTGTAAACATAACAACTAAAATACTTTCAAAATAAATGAAGATAAAGGTCAGGAGTAATCACAATAGGCACATTCCAGTGCTGCATTTTTATGAGACGCACTAGGGCGGCCGCAAAGAACTCCAGTGAAGAGAGGGATTGCCAGCTGACTTTTCAAGCATATATTTCATTTAAGTCGGGATTCTTGCTGATGTATATGCACGAAAGAAATTCTTGAAGTGGGTGTGACCACCTATTGATAGGGAGGTATTGCACCTGGGTCGCTGTAATTTTTTCAGCGCAAGAGATTTTGCGCCCTCTACCTTTCAGAATATTATAGTATAACCCCTGTCCTGAAGAGGCCTAAGAAGAAAAGGCTGAAACGTGGTCACGTCGACACTTTGAAGGAGGAGTCACTGGACTGATAGAGATTCTTGGAATTATGTTGTGTTACACTAGAGCAAGGCCAACTAGTATATAAGCCTTTTAGTGTTTCACGTTTGACTACCTCTAAGTGGTTCGCCTAAAAGTATAAGGGGGACACTAGTGTGAATAATCTCTTTAGGGTTATTGCTATTTGTTTTTTCTTTTTCTTGCATATGGTTTGGGGGGTTCCTAGACTGGGAGCCAAGGGGGGCGGTCGAACCCAAGATAGCTGCCATCACAACGGCAGCTGTTAGCAGAGGATGTATCCTCCTTCAAGTAGTAGGGTGGGTGTGAAGGGCGGGAAAGGGGTAGGGGGGTGGGGCGGATCTTCTTGATGTGTGAAAAGATAGCTGTTAGAGAAAATAAAGAAATCAACATGAATTTGTTATTAAATAACGGAGTGAATTTTGGTACTTTAGTGAATGCTAATAAAAAAATTTTTAAAAAGCAAGCAAAGATGGTATCTTATTTTATAGAATGGCAGTAATAAAGTTTATAGCTTGGAATGTTGCAGGATTGAAAAGTAGGAACAAGAGGCGGTTGGTAGAGGAGGAATTGCGGATGTATAATCCACATTTTGTCTTACTGTCAGAGACACATATAGCTCGTAAAGATCGTGGGGTATTGAAACAGCTGGGTTATGAAATAATTGTAAGTTCAGATCAAGATTCCTCAACCAGAAGTGTTGCTATTTTAAAGCATAGGCATTTAAAAAGTACGATCGAAAAATCACTAACAGATAAAAGCGGTAGATGGGCTATTACACAGGTGCTGATCGAGGGCAGAAAATATGTTCTGTGTGTAATATATGGCTCAAATATTGATGAATATCAAATAATAGATAAACTAAATATCGAATTGCTTAGCTGGGAAGGTGATATGGTCGTGATGGGGGACTTTAATTGCATTATGAATTATGCGATAGATACCACCAGACGAAATGCGTTTCATAGGATGAGAAAGACACGTGTAGCGATCAATGAGATGGGTCGAATACAGGCTATAAGAGATGTTTGGCGAGAATTATACCCCGATGTGCCGGGTTATACCTACTACTCTGCCGCTCATAGATTATGCTCCCGCATAAATATGGCATGGGTGTCAGATGAAACTTTAGAGTCTTGTATAATGGAGATATGTCCTAGGGTCACTTCAGACCATAATCCTATTCTTTTGACATTTAATGTGCAGTTAATGAAAAAACAGACAAGGGAGTTTTCGTTTCCTCGGTATCTACTAACAGACTAAATCTATATAGAAAATATCAAACAACATTTGAGAGAATATCTCGAAATTAACAACGGTTCTGCGGCATTAAGAATAGTTTGGGACTCGTGCAAGGCTAGTATCAGAGGATTCACACAGCAATATATCTGGAAGCAGAACAGAGAACGTAAGGAAGAGGCAGAAAAAATAATCAAAGGTATTAGAAATGCAGAGAATCAACAAGCAGAAGCATTACTAAACGATCTTCAATGCGCAGAAGCTATAGGATTTGAATTAATAAACTTAAGATTAGCATTAAAGCGAGCATTTAAGGAGAAGATAGCGGTTAAAATTAACAAGTATAGGTTGTCTCAATATGAAAGCGGGGAAAAAAATCGTGAAACTTTTAGCATTTAAAATTGCAGATGAAAAAGCTAAAACACATATTAAAATATTTAAAGGCCTCAATAATAAAACTTATGACTATCCAAGCCAGATACTTGCGCAATTTGCTGTATATTATCAAAAACTATACACGCCAGAGACTCAACCTCAAATGACTGATATTGTAAATTATGTACAGACATATACAACAAAAAGGATAGCCAACGAGATGTCAGAATTACTGTCTGAAGTTATCCAGCAGGAAGAAATTAAAGAGGCCATTGCATCCTTGCCATCAGGCAAAGCATCAGGGGAGGATTCAATTACCTTAGAATTGTATAAACTGTGTATAGATGAGTTACTCCCATTTTTTACTCAACTTATCAGATATATTGGAACAGGGGGGAATGCTCCTGATTCGTGGAATGTTACCCGGATAATTTGTTTCCTAAAAAAAAATAAACCTCCAGAAGAATGTGGGTCATATAGACCCATAGCACTCATAAATGTGGACGGAAACATTTTTGCAAAAATTCTTGCAACCCGATTAGCACCAATAATGCCAGAATTAGTATCATCCCAACAACATGGGTTTATATTAGGAAGGGATACCACGGCTCATGTGAACACGGCTATAATAGCGTTTGATGTTGCAAGAATGAAGGTGGCCTCACTCGGTAGGATATTACTAGATGCCGAGAAAGCATTCGACCGAGTGGGTTGGGATTTTCTTTGGGCGGTATTATCAGCATTCGGGATTAAGGGTACATTTTTACACTTAATTAAGTACCTCTATTATTATCCTACTGCTAGATTAGCCTATGCAGGACTACAATCTGACCTGTTTCCTATTTCTCGGGGTACACGCCAAGGGTGTCCTTTATCACCACTATTATTTGCATTATCAATAGAACCTTTTATATCAGCATTACAAAATCAAACTAGGATTATTCCCTTTTTACATGATACGATTAGTTTAAAAATCACGGCATATGCTGATGATATTGCTCTATATACAGCAGATGTTAAATCTGCAGTAAATGAGGTGGTCAACGAGGCAGAGAGATATGGCTCAATATCAGGCTATAGACTCAATACTAACAAAACCCAAGTATTAATGAACTATAAAGATGATGAATCAATAGCCGGAGTTTGTAACGAGGTTACATATTTGGGGGTTAGATTAACTGTTAGAATAGATAAAATTATCGAAATAAATTACGAAAGTCTACTTAAGGAAACTGCTAAATTACTTAAAAAATGGCATAAGGTCCCTATAGGTATCAGTGGCCGCATAAACATAATCAAAATGAAAATATTGCCCAAATGTATTTATTTATTCCGCTCTATCCCCCTAAGATTAAATGCTCTTTTTTTAAACGCCTAGATGGAATCTGTGGCAGCTTTATTTGGGGTATAAAAATGCACGCAGAGCAATTCATCTACTTAAGCTTCCATGTAGTCAAGGGGGTCGGGATTTTCCAGACTTCAAATTATTTTTCTGGGCAGCTTTCCTAGGCCGGATAAGAAGTTTAATATATCCTGCAGGACATAATGCATGTTTTTTTTAAAATTTATGTTAGGAGAGGAATATAAGATGTTCTTATTCAGAATAAACGATACAAACTATTTCAAGCGGGTTAGATTCAATGTCGCACGTGATATTGTAAATATATGGCGTTCTATTATGCTTAACTGTAACACATCATTTTATCATGATAAGCTTCCTTTATGGGGTAATCCGGGCTTACCAGCAATTTTTCAAGATGTAGAGGGCAAGCGATGGGCTAGTTTCGGTATAAAATGCTTGGGTGACGTATTCGATCAAAATGGATTTATGAACTTTGAGAAATTAAAAACTATATACAAGTTAAAGCCATGCATGCAATTTAAATACTACCAAATTCGAGACTATTTTATTCGAGGCATGAAATTGATAAATGTCACAGTCTCTGCTATTTGGGAACAACTATATAAGGAGAACATAGAATCACTAATAAGTACCGGATATAAAACTCTGTGTACATTTAAGGCAGATGACTGTGATAGGTTAGCTGAAAATCTGGGACGTAAATTAGGGATTTCAGTTACAGCTAATACCATATCGCAAGCATTTTCTAGAATTAATAACTCGGTACATTCTTCTAATCTAAGGCTACAACAATTTAGAACAATCTGTCAATCATATTATACACCAGAAAGGATATCAAGGTGGTCACCTCAAGGTTCTTCTGGTGAACGCACAAATTGCCCAAAGTGCAAATTACACGCAGCTGACCTAAAGCACATATTCTTTTTATGCCCTCTACTAATAAACTACTGGCAGAAGGTAACTGAAGTAATATCTGAAAAATTAGGGAGGGCACTAGTTTTTTCAGTTACAGAGGTATTAACCGGAGCCCAGAGTACTGATGGTAGGCAAGCAGACTTAATATCTATACTACTGGTCAGTGCTAGGTTGACAATTGCTCATGCATGGATTTCACCTATATCCCCATCGGTATTGGAATGGTGGGGATTAGTTAAAGAAACATACAATATGGAATTAGCATTAGCTAAAATAAGAGGTGTGCGTGCATTATGTAAATTTAACAAGATATGGCGACCTTTATTCTGAACTATCCATGTAAAAATACGTAAATAGCAATAAAATGTCTCTATACTTGTTAGTTGAATAGACTAGGATGCTCTTCTCTTCTCATAATTTCTCCTTCTTTTTTATTTTTTCTTCTTCTTCCCCCCTTCCCCCTTTTTTTTTTTTTTCTCTTGGGGGGGGGGATAACATGTATTTTGAAAATAAGGATAATTTGTATATTTGGCTTGTATTACTATGATTATGCTTCTTTTTTTTAAATCAAACTGTATGTACCAATCTCTCTGTATTTTTACATTTTTCTAGTTGATAAAAATAAAAAGATAAAAAAAAAAAATACTTTCAAAATAAATGAAGATAAAGGTCAAGAGTAATCACAATAGACACATTCCAGTGCTGCATTATTATGAGACGCACTAGGGCGGCCGCGAAGAACTCCAGTGAAGCGAGGGATTGCCAGCTGACTTTTCAAGCATATATTTCGTTTAAGTCGGGATTCTTGCTGATGGATATGCACGCAAGAAATTCTTGAAGTGGGTGTGCCCACCTATTGATAGGGAGGTATTGCACCTGGGTCGCTGTAATTTTTTCAGCGCAAGAGATTTTGCGCCCTCTACCTTTCAGAATATTATAGTATAACCCCTGTCCTGAAGAGGCCTAAGAAGAAAAGGCTGAAACGTGGTCACGTCGACACTTTGAAGGAGGAGTCACTGGACTGATAGAGATTCTTGGAATTATGTTGTGTTACACTAGAGCAAGGCCAACTAGTATATAAGCCTTTTAGTGTTTCACGTTTGACTACCTCTAAGTGGTTCGCCTAGAAGTATAAGGGGGACACTAGTGTGAATAATCTCTTTAGGGTTATTGCTATTTGTTTTATGTTTGTTTTTCATTGTAATGTAATATATATTGTGATATATGTCATTTGTTTCTCCTTGAATAGGCGCCATTGCCTGTGTGTGTTATAAACTGATTTTTATATATTTACTATGAATATTAACTATTTTTGAGAGGGTAATTAAATGTGCTCTACTCATAAAACTGATTAGTATTGATTCCTTTATACCATTTTTTCCTTTGTATAAAACTACATTTCCATACCCAGGTATCAAAGGGTTATTTGGGTATACCCCTGTTGTTTATGCATTATTTTTTATGCCATTAACTGTCAACCAATCACCTATAAAGCATCTTTTCAAAAGACCTGGACTAACATTACCCCCCGCCCCCAACTTGGTAATCAAGACAGTGGATCTTATGCAATTGTATTGAATCGAAAAAGCAGAAACATACATTTTTTTCACTAAATAGGATAGCTTCAGAATTAAAAAAAAAGTCTTTATCTTTCTTTGGGATTAGACTGCAAGAGGAAAAGTGTATTATAGGAGAGGCTGTTAATAGAATCTAACCCACCCCTCATATAAGTGAGGAAGATTTGGCTTTCCAATGCAACACTGGAGTCTCAATTATGATGGGTTCAATGCCAGCCAGTCACATTCCACGATAAAGAAGTCAACAGCCTATAATATAATGTTCTAACAATTGATTTATAAGACCAGTCTCAAGCTTTCATAATATATAGAAGGGGGTGGGAGCACACTGCTTCACCTGCCAGCCAGTTCACGCATTAGCATTATGGTAAATGCAGTTCACTTTGAATGCTTACTTGATTTTTTGCTGAAGTGTTTCCCCAAGGTTGGCGCAGGTTAGTGCTGTGACTCTCTAGACACATGAGTTTCTGGATATTATCCTACATCAGTAGAGATAAAAAATGAAATTCATCTTGTGTTGATGAGAAAGCTGCCACAATCCTCTCAGGTCTCAGTACGTCTCTCTGGCGCACAGGTGCAGCTCCAAGAGCTGCTCAGGTTAATGGCTCAAGGGAGCCTTTTCAAACAGAAGAGGGATGGGAGCACACTGCTTCACCTCCCATGCTTTCTTCTTGGAGTCCAGTATTAGCACCACGTACCTTTCCCACTGCCACCACTGATCACTGCAGAGCCCGGAGGAGAGGCAGGGAAGCCGGCTGGGGATCGGGTGAACCGGAGGCCGGTGAACTACGCCTCCCATCATCCCTTGCGGCGCTCCACGCCGCGCACTGTCACCAGCGCGCCAGGAGGCGCCTTAAAGCGGGCCAGGGCTCCCGCAGCGTGGGTTGCGCGCGGGCGAAGCCCCGGACAAGGGCGGGCCAGTCTGCGCCCGTCAGAGCCCATAAGAGGCTGGGCTGGGCACCCCTCCAACGTGCTTCAATGGGTAAGCGCAAACATCTGGGCAATCAAGATCAGGGGGGTTAAAAGCTAAAATCCCTGGAAAATCACCTTCCATTATTTAATATTTGACCTGGGCCGTGGGTGCCTTGAATAAGGAGATAGCCAACGCGGAAAAGAAATTGGGTTAGTGCACAAGTGAATGTCCTGGTGAGGGGATTAATGCATCTGTCACCTACCCCCGTACCTTTGGAACCGGTGGTTCTGATTAGCGGCCCAATTGCGAGGAGTGAAGCCCTGTCCCTCGATACTGTAGCACCAGAAGGTGTGGATAAAAGTCCAGGGGTTTCTACATTGGCAGAGGGCAGGACTCAAAGAGACCCTATTGAGGGGTCTGTAGGGGCAAAATGAACTAACAGAAAAGCAACCAAGTGGCATAAGGGTCCTAAAAACAGTATGTTTAAGATGGTGCCGGGGGTTGATGAGAACATTCAATTGACATTGCGGACTCTTATTGAAGACATTTTCAGTGCCCGATTTAAATCCATTAACTACTATTGCTAAGGATGTAATTGACACTATGAATTCTTGTGTGGCTGAGTTAAAGAAAAAATGTGAGCTCTTAGAGATTTATATGGATTTATGTATGAGGGACACAATGCGCCCCCCGGAATCTAATATTAACTCAGGCCTGCTACCTACATCCCCAGTAGCAACTAGGACCACTATTCGTGGGAAACATCTAGGAATTCATCTGCCGGCACTCCTGGGGGGGGAGGGGGGGGTGTAAATCTGAACCCTGGTGGTGGGCTTGATGTCTCCCAAGACTTGAATCTAGGGGGAGTAAAAGTATCTGATACTGTCTCTTGTACTGTTAGCTCGCAATCAATCGGAATGTCTGCAGGTTCTAGGGAGAATTTTATTCAACATAAGAACCACAAAACTTCTATTGATAGTAGAACTGATCTCCCCCCAGAAGCCACCCCTCTGGTTGCAATTCTCGTTGGGGTCCCTCCTCTAGGTGCCCCTGATAATGAATCAACGGCGGCTTTGTTGCGTAAATCAAAAAATTGGTGTGACCATTATTGTTCTGGTGATTCCGAGATCTTTAATCACATTATAACGGCTAGACGGGTGTCCTGGGTGGGTAATCGACCCAAACAAGTTCCTGACGATTGTATAATAATTAATTATAATAAGCGGGATATAGTCGATAGGTTGTTCTGGGATGCTACTGATTTACGTGGAGGTGGCATAAGGGCTCTCCCGTTGGGTTATTTTTATCCACTAGTCAGCGCAAATTGTGCCCCTGTCAGGGTAAGTGCTAAAAGCACTTATCAGCCCTTGTTGGGCCCGTCACGTAACACAAGTTCTGTCCTTGGCCCTGTAAGTTTATGTAGGGGGGGGGGTATTGCCTAAAATGTCAGGACTGTTGATAAGGCCTAATGAGGAAGGTTTATCACTTTCAAATAGAGATTCTCCCCACTTAGCCGGTTGGACAGGAATGAATGACTAGAGGAGAAAGAGGATTGTTTATCTGTATTGAGTTCTAATAATTCTGTTGGAGTCGATATTGGGAAAGACGACTGTGCAACAATTTTGTTAGAGATGACACTGGGGGTAAAAACCCCTTAATTGTAGAATCATTAGTTGGAATATTGCGGGACTACGGTCTAAAAGAAATTATTTAATCTGGCGAAACTTTATAAAAAACATACGATATAATTGCTTTCCAGGAAACTTGGGATAGGGGGGATAACTTCTGGCTGGATGGTTTTAGTTCTTATTTTTTACCTGCTCGTCCCACTCAAGCGGGTAGGGCAAAGGATGGCCTCATGTTTCTTTTCTCCTTGAAATTAATGGGGTCTATAAAAAGGATTAAGACAGACTCTTAATTGTCTGATAGTAGAAGTAAGTAAGCCCAACTACCCAAAGTTACTATTTGTGAATTTTTATAATTCTGGGGAGAGTGATTTTATGAACCAACACCTGAGCAATTTGAAACTCTTTTTAGAAGATTATAGGTCAAAGCAATCCACTTCTTATCAAGTACTACTTATGGGTGATTTTAATATACACTTGTGTGATTCGCATTGCCTGATTTGACTTTCATGGATACAATTATGCGACGATCCCCCACTTTGAATATTCAGCACGGGGTGAGGGCCTAGAGTCTCTTTTGACTGAAGCAGACCTTTTTGAACCTGGCTTTGCTAATTATCTTGATCGGTGTTCCACGTTTAAATCTAAGGCCAGAGACACCATCATTGATTATATATTTTTGTCCCCCATGCTACTAGGTACGGTAGTCTTTTATAATGCCCGGGAGTCGCCATTTAGTGATCATAAACCTGTCACTTTAGAACTGGATAAAAGTTGAGGCCAATTGGGCAAAGGAGGAAAGGACTTGGTTCCTAGTAGTGTGGTAACCTGTGACCAGGGGAGGAGGCTTAGATGGTCTAAAGTTACGCCTGACACTTTTTTTATGGACTTGTGTGAGAAAAGTAAAGAGAATATTACAATATGTGCTGATCCCTCCAGTGCCAAGGATGCGGTTCTTAGAGACTTCAATGGTATTTGTAGTCAGATAGCACGTGACTTGACCGTTAATACTAAACCAAGATTTACTTGTGGGACAAGACGGTTTGATGATAATTGTTCGCTTGCCCACCGCTTCCTAGTTTTAGCCTTGAAAAATTTACCTTGTGATAGGGTTTTGATAGCTAAGTTGCGGAAGCAGTATAAGATTGCAGTTCATAGCCGGAAAGCAGAGATCAAGGCAGAGGCGTGGAATGCGCTACTATCCGTCGAGGTGCTAAAAGATAGCTCAAGATTTTGGGCAATCATGAATACCCCTTTTTTCTGTGGTGTGGATAATGAGGTACAGGAAAGCAATATTACAGAGGCCCAGTGGCTGTCCCATTTTGAGGCAATTTATGTCTGTAAGGAGGCTCTGGATAGCATCCCTAGGCCATCACTCTCCCAAGCTATAGCCCCACTTGTTTTTATTGAGGAGGAAATTGAGAAAACCATAAGAGGGTCATCTAGCAATAAGGCACCTGGTCCAGACTGCGTCCCTGCAGATCTATATAAAAGTGAACCCAAATTTTGGGCGAAAATTCTGGCCAACGTTTTTAACGCCTCTGGTTTGCTAGGGCTCCCTGTTTCATAGTCACAAACGATTAAAAGGGTCAGAGATGAGATCCGCGATGTTACAGACCGATATCCCTGATCGACTCCTCTGTCAAAATATTAGGTAAGGCGATTTTAACTAAAATTACAGACTGGGCTAACGAGAGGAAGATCCTATCTAACCTACAATATGGGTTTAGACAAGGCAGAAGTACCATGGATCAGTGCCTTAATCTATATCTATTAATAAGTAAATACACCATGGCTAAAGAAGGATGTCTGAGGATGGCATTCATGGATCTATCCTCAGCATTTGACCTGGTTAACAGGTCAAAGCAATAGAATATTTTGTTGGAAAAGGGCCTTGATCCTTGTTTAGTACATTTTTTGGCTGATCTTCATCGAGACCTTTCAGCATCGGTTAGGATCTCCCAGGATGGCAAAATTACAAGATCTTTTAAATCAGGCAGGGGCGTTCGTCAGGGCTGCATTCTGGCGCCCCTGCTTTTTACTCTTTATATTAATGACCTGGATAAGTTCTTAATGGAGGCGTCCCTGGATATTCCACGTGTAGGAGACTATTCAATCCCGGTTCTCCTATACGTGGATGACACTGTTCTCTTAGCATATACTACAGTAGGCCTCCAGCGGCTCTTAGATGCCTTTGGGGCCTACCTGCAGTCTTTGGACTTGGTAGTGAATATTGGAAAGTCACATATCATGTCAACAGGTAACAGAGTAAGAAAAGCTAAATCTTTTTATTGTAATGGGTTGGAAGTGTCTTCGGTGTCTTCTTTTACTTACTTAGGGGTCCTATTTGATGACAGGTCCTCCTGGATACCCCAACAACAGTTTTTAAAAAATGCAGTCATCCCATCCTACTTAGGTTTATTTGGGTTCGCACAGCGTTTGGGGGCCAGACCTATAGAGGCCATTTTAAAGATATACAGAGCAAAGTGCCTAGCTTTTGCGGCCTATGGTTCCTCTATATGGGGATATAAAGAGCAGGTTGGGGTTCAGATAGCCGAAATTTTTTTTTTACGAAGTCTTCTGTCTGTACCACAATCTACCCCAATTTTTGCTATACATCAGGAACTGGGGTTAGGCTATGTTTCTGACATCTTGAGCACAGCTCCGTTGCTTTGTTGGCTCAAAACTTGGCTAAATCCTGATTTAACCCTGAATCACCAGATCTTACGGGATTGCGCCAACTTAGATAAGTCGAGTAAAATTAAGTGGTTGTCCTATGTTAAACGTATGTTATTTAAAATAGGGCGGCCTGAATTATTTGAAGCCCCCGAAAAGATCCTGAAGGAGGATGTGAAGTGGGTGAAAATGAATTTCAAGAATTTATTGATGTCGGAACAGGAAGAACAGGAGCTACGCAAACCTTTAGTTAGAGCTCACTTTTTGATAAAAACAACTATTCTTATTGAACCCTACTTGGTAATTGTGAATAAGCCTTTCCATTGCTGGCTCCTAACTAGGTTCCGTTTTAATCTGATTCATTTTTCACTGGGTGATCTTCCGGGGTGGTGTAAACCTGAGGACGCAGTACCCTGCCAATGTGACAATTATTCACCTCAGGATACCTTACATTTTATGATGTCATTTTTATACTGACATTCGTATGAAGTTTTTGATACCTATTTTGAGAGGAAGGGGTTTTTTACAGGTCAGACCAGCGTTATTCTATTTGCAGATGCTGAATAATCCATGGGACGTTTTTAATATTGCGTGTTTTCTGGTTGCTGCTATGAGACTCAAGAAAAATAGAAACTCGATGATGAATTTTGTTTAAACCCTATTGATAATATCTATGGAAATTTTAAATAACTTGGATACGATGATTCTCATAAGTGATGTTGTTTTTTTATACATTTTGCTCATATGTTTTTATTATTGTCTGTGTCTGTTGTGTATTGTACTTTTATGATTTTAATTAATCGAATAAACTGGATTGACTGACTGACTGCTTACTTGAGTTTTTGCTGAAGTGTTTCACCTAGGTTGGTGTAGGTTAGTGCTGTGAATCTCTAGACACATGTTTCTGGATATCATCCTTCATCAGTAGAGATAAAAAATAAAATTCATCTGGGGTTGCAGAGAAAGCTGCCACAATCCTCTCAGGTCTCAGTACCTATCTCTGGCACACAGGTGCATCTCCAAGAGCTTGTCAGCTCAATGGCTCAAGGGAGCCCTTTGAAACAGAAGTGGGATGAGAGCACACTGCTTCACCTCCGAGCCAGTTCACCTATTAGCATTATGGTAAATGCAGGTCACCTTGAATGTTTACTTGATTTTTTGCTGAAGTGTTTCACCACGGTTGGTGCAGGTTAGTGCTGTGAATCTGTAGACACATGTGTTTATGGATATTATCTTCTACTGATGAAGGATAATATCCGGAAACACGTGTCTAGAGATTAACAGCACTAGCCTGCACCAACTTTGGTAAACCACTTAAACAAAAATTCAAGTAGGCATTTAAACTGAACTGCATTAACCAAGATGCCAAGGGGAGAACTGTGCTGGGAGGTGAAGCAGCGTGCACCCATCCCTCTTCTGCTTTCATAATATATGTCAACAATCTAGAACACAAACATGCTTTTGATGCTATAGTTCCCAGGCCACATAAGCCCCATAGGCATTAACACTGATTCCTGCTCCCACTATTAATCACCTGACCCATCTTGCTAAGATGTGCAAAGAAACAGCCGTAAAAAGCTTCTTAAATTAAGTCAAAAGTTGAGAGATCAAGAAAATCTGAAATTGGAAGTTTTTGATTCACAGCTTGACATCATTAAAGGCATTTAACAACACACAATTTGGCATCATTAGCAAAACATGAGCAAAGTAACATGATGCAAAAGGAGTTAGTAAGTTATGTAAAATAATGGTAGGCCCTTTCAGGGG
Organism: Triturus cristatus; assembly: GCF_964204655.1. Taxonomy (NCBI): domain Eukaryota; kingdom Metazoa; phylum Chordata; class Amphibia; order Caudata; family Salamandridae; genus Triturus; species Triturus cristatus. The sequence continues at coordinate 707,376,749 of NC_140594.1, read as the reverse complement.
AGGAAACTGTTACCTAGGTCTATGTTTTAACATCTGGTACCACCATGAATAAAATCAGAAATAATAGCAGGGTTAACTTGGCAAGCAGTTTTTTCAAATAATGATGTTCATTATCAGGTCATTGCTTAATGAAATTTAAAACTAAAAATTCCACTAAACAGAATATGTGTATGTCTGTGCAGTCTTAAAAGAAGTGTAAAGCATTTTGTTAAACCAGAAAATTGTGCCTATTCATCCTTGAGCAAATTGGGACTACTACAATAAATGATCTGTAGCCTCAATAGTGTGATGAGCTATACTATCAGAAACCAGTGACACTAAAGATTTCACAATCTTTTCTGTATATGCACAAACGGGATCAATATGCACTTCCATACACCAGCAAATTAAGGTTGCAGAGGCATATTTGTGGTTTGAATGCGTTGACGGAGCCCAAGAACCTTCGACCACTGACATGAAATCCTCCACGTCATCAACTGAATATGAAATTGACATACCAACTTGTGAGGAGAGCCTGAGTGTCCATTAACAATAGGGGACATTTTTGAATGAATCGAGGAAACTCTGTTAACAATCCCAGAAGTTGATAGTACCATGACTGTCCAGGTTCGTCTGGCAAGGACTAGACTGTTCAGAATCATTGAGAAGGAGGGAATCATAAGCTTAAACATGCATCCAATGATGGTGCCAAGCCCCCAGAGAATTTGCTTTTGAATGCACATCCCAACAGAAGAACCTGGGGCATTTCACAAGAACTGAGAAGCAAAATGATACAGTCCCAGTTGTCCTTAGAGAGTGTTAAAATGACAGAAAACCTCTTCGCAAAAGCCAGTCTTAAAGAAACCTGACCACTAGTGTTCTACCTCATTGAATAACCTAGGAAGACATTCCATCTGAACCAGTATACTGTTCTCTAGAAAGAAATGGTAGAAATCTTCGAACAAATATGCAAAATCTTTGTTTCTAGTGTTGCCCACATTCTTTATGTACATGACTAACAACATTTTCACAACAGCACCCTAAAATTGCCAATTTCTTGCAGTAGACTTTTCATTGTAAAGAAACCTGCAAGATGTTCTAAAGTAATTATTTGCCAGTGTCATTTTCTAGGAACTAATGTCTTCTTGTTTACACATGTCAATATCTCTTCCCCTGCCTTGTTTGCTGGCCTCTGATCCTAATTTATATCTGTTTGATTTTCCATTACTGGGCTCCATATGGGGGATGCATCAACCAAACTATTCCCTTGTGCCCAAAGAAAGGGAAAAAAATTTAGTAAGCAAGGCATTAAAAACCAACATAGAAAAATAAATACATAAATAAATATACATATATTGTTCTGCTGGTTCATTAGTTGATGTTTCCCCTTTCATTTGAGCGTGTAACGTAGGGCACAGATACAAGTGGAATAAGTAAGCTAAATTTGGCAGGTCCCTGTGAGGTCTCAGGAGATTCCACCCCTACTTCTTCTCTGTAGTAATGTGATGATCTGGTGCAGAATCAGACTAGAGCTACCATTGATGTTCAGGCTACAGTGCCTTATGGAGGATAAACAGGGTGAGTAAAACTGGGATTCACTCTACAGTTAAAGAGACCCAATATGGTGATGGTACGTGCCTCACAAATGGCTACACCCAAAAGCCATTAGAAAAGAGGGAATTCAAGTAGTTGGTGGAGGTTTGTACCCCTTAATCATGATATGATTATCGGAAAATAATCCTAGAATTGTGTTTTGTTAAACAGTGGTTGCTACTTCTTTATTGTCTTAGTTGCACATGATAATGCTGCAAAACACAACAGCCGACACGTGTTTCGCCCGATGGCTGGTTGGCCGAGGGCTTTTTGAAGGCTGATAGGTAAGAGAACCCACAAGCATGAGTGGTACATACATCAGGAGTGCATAATATGCAACATTGAGTGAACCCAAACCAGTGGATGTGTAAGAATTAAAATTGATGTGCGTAAAACCGAGAGGGCAAGAAAAGGTAACGATAGGAGACCGGAGACGGGGTGAAGAGAAGAGGACGAAAAATGAAAAGGAAAGAAAGGAAAGACAGGGAGAGAACAAATGTTAGAGTTTGAATTGAAAGTACACCTAAAATGGCATAATAAAATATAGTCATCAACTTGCAATTGTTCATAGTAAAGTCATATCAATATTCCAAGAGTTACTTAGACTCTAAGACTTAAACAGAAAAGTCCAGGGAGAGAGGCACACATAAATGCACACATATCAATGCTCTGTAAAGCAACAGAATGTCTTCACATAGGTCAGCATGTATAAGTACTCATCACTTATATGTACAACAGATGCTTCCACAATGAAAAACATAACACCCCTCCCAAAGCGTATATACATATGTCTTATTCCACGTTAGAATATGGAGAGAAATACCAGTTGCTTACCAGTTCTGTTGCTTTACAGAGCATTGATATATGTGCATTTATGTGTGCCTCTCTCCCTGGACTTGTCTGTTTAACTCTTAGAGTCTAGGTAACTCTTGGAATAATGGTATGACTTTGTTACTATGAACAATTGCAGGTTGATGACTGTATTTTATTATGCCATTTTAGGCGTACTTTCAATTCAAACTCTATCATTTGTTCTCTCCTTGTCTTTCCTTTCTTTCCTTTTCTTTTTACGTTCTCTTCTCTTCACCCCTTCTCCGGTCTCCTATCTTTACCTTTTCTTGCTCTCACGGTTTTACTCAGATCATTTTTTATTCTTGCACATCCACTAGTTTTGGTTCACTCAATTTTGCATATTATGCACTCCTGATGTATGTACCACTTATGCTTGTGGGTTATCAGCCTTGAAAAAGCCCTTGTCCAACCGGCCACCGGGTGAAACACTTACAGTGCCTTATGGGTCCAAAGGAATTGTGCTAATAGATTTTAATATTCTCACAGTAGTGTTTCGTTTCTGGTCAGTCAGAAAATAAATCATGAGTTCTGCACTATTCATGGATGCCTGCACATGTTTCATGAAAGTCGCTTCACCTAGATTCATGTAGTATTGTGAACCTTTGCGATTGCGGCATTAAGAGCTATTTTCTTTTTAAGTTTAATCAGCTTTATTAAGAGTAAAGTCACATATATCATATGTATACAAGAAAATAGTGTGAAAATATAATCAAAACAAGTAGAGAAAGTTACAATTTATGGAGGTTTAAAGTTTTCAGAACTCTTATAATTAATATGCTGTTAAGAAGGACATTTAGAAAGTTTGTTAACGGCAACCAATATACAGCTCTATTAATATGCGGTTTGCTTGAAGAAGCGGAAGCTATATCTAATCTATGATAGGGGCAAACATTATTCCACTAAGCTCTAAATGATATATTAGCAGAACATTTCCAATTAATTGTGATTTGCTGGAAAGCTACGGTAGCATGAGGTCAAACAAACCTTTTTCATATGCATGTAACGTGGGTCTCCGGATAGACTGTCTAAAAAAAGCAGTGAGGTCGACATAGAAAACTGCAAATTTAAGAATGTTGTAAACTGTGACCAAATTTTCTTCCAGAAAGCATCAGTGGGAAGGCAGAAAAAACAAGGTGTAACAAATCACTGTGAGGATGTCCACAGGACCAACAAGCTTTCCTAGTTGAAGTTAAAAAATTGGCTATAGATGTGGGTGTAGAATATAACCTGTGATATAAAAAGAACATGGATTGAGTGGTAGAGTCCGTGCTTGAAATTTTGAATGTTCTAGCCCTAATTCTGCTCCAGAAGAGAATAGTACAATCACATCCAAAATTCCTTTCCCAACTAAGTCCTATCTTGATTTTGGTTTGAGAAGGATCTGGGGATAATAAGTATATTTATAAATGGTGGATGATTTAGGGGTAAGTGTAAGAAGTTTAAGAAGGGAATCGTGAGATGGGGAAATTGTGGAAAGGGATTGGAGGGAATAAAGAATATCTTAAAAGAATACTATAAGGATGCAAAATGTATGCCAAAATGATCATGGACAATTGAAAATGGCTTGGAATTGAGGGAAAGAGCAAGGATTTAGGCCATCAAAAGAGTCTTGGACCCAAATTATTCCCCTTTGTCTCCAAGATGTCCAATATAAAGGTCTATTATTTATAGTGAAGAGACAGGTATACCAAAGAGGGTATTGTAAGAAAGATTTCCTAGATACAATCTGTGTTTGATAATGAGGTTTCAGTAAAATACATGTGTGATTAAATAATGGGGAGGATGTGACTATATTTCCCTAAGATAAAAGCGAGTCTTCTTTGGTCAAAAAAGGTACAAGTAAGGAACGTTCAATATCAAGCCATAGAGGCAAAAAGGGGGATGAGATTGAGAGCAGTCTCGAAGAAAAGGCTTTATGATATGTCCAAATATCTAGAAAGTTGACTCCTCCATCTGATTTAGGTTTTGTGAGATATGAAATAAAACCCTAGAGTTTTTTCTTATTCCAGAGAAATTTAATAAGAATAGAGTTGATTTTTACAAAATAGGTAAGTGGTATGTGTACTGGAATTATGCATAAGATATGTAGTAGAATAGAAGTAATCATCATTTTAATTGAGTCAAAACGACCCTAACACGATTCCAAAAAGATAAAAGGCTATCAATTCTTTTTATGCCTTTCTTCAAATTTGTTGTAACTGATTCTGTGATAGAATTGGTAAACCAAAAACATAAATATTTAAGCTTATACCTATTCCAACGGAAGCCTGTGGATTCAAAAGATTACTTAACACAAAATTTGGTAATGGGCAAAACGTCTGCTTTATCTGAACTATTTTTATAAGCTGAAACAGAAGAGAACTCAGAAGGTTTGTGAAGCAGGGCAGGAATTGAAACGTCCGGATTAGAAAGAAAAAGAAGGAAGTAATCTGCATGGGCAGAGAGCTTCAAATGTTTATCACCGTGTTGGAAGCCAGAAATAAGATTATTACTATGGATATGAGATAGAAAGGGTTTAAGGTCTAGAACAAATGATAGAGGAAATAAAGGGCACCTTGATAAACTCCTCATTGTAATGGAAAGTAGTGTGACAGATGTCTGTTAACTAACACAGAGCCCTTAGGAGCTGTATAAAGTAAAGAAATGGGGAAAATAATATTGGGACCAAAACCATGCCAGGTGAGAGATTTAAATAAGAAGAACCAATTTACTCTATCAAATGTATTTTTAGCATCTATAGAAATGGCACCTAAAGGATATGAAAGATAGGAGGCTTTATTTAATACATAAAAAATTATTGGGAGTTATCCAAGGCCAGACGACCAGTTATAAATCCAGACTGCTCAATACGTATCAATTTGGGTAAAAAAGGTTCAAGCCGCAAGGCAAGTAATTTGGCAGTGAGAGAGAAGGATTGGAAAATTTGAAGAAGTATAGGAAGTAGCATAAGCGAGAAGTGCAAATAAAACTCTAAAGTAAACCCATCTGGACCTGAGGGTTGCCTTTTTTGATCGTATTGAGAGCTTTGAGCAGCTCTGAGAGCGATATATAATTTTCAAGGGAAGTAAAATCCTGAGTTTCATCTGAAGAAGGAGGAATATCTTCGAGATAGTCCTCAATAAGAGATGTGGGAGATTAAAGGTTCTTAATAGGTTCTTATGAAAATCCATGAATGTTTTCCAAAATAATCTTGTTCTTTGAAGAGATGTTTGCAATAAAAAGTTTGAATAGATTCAATAGAAGAACGTTCCTTCTGAATCTTCACATAATTAGCCAGGAGTTTACCCACTTTATTTCGTCCTCCAATTAAGGGTTAATTTAAATAGGTATTCTGGTTCCTTAAGTCAGGAGAGAGAAAAAACATTGAAAACCTGCTCCGGTAAAACCTTGTAAAAAAATTAGATAAAACTATTAAAATCTATTAAATATTTGGTTGTATTATTGAATCCCTTAAAGGACACCTAATTAAGAAAGTGTTACAATAACTTGAAATTTGAAATCTGAATTCAGTGCCTCAAAAATTATTTTATAATTTTGGATGCACTGGACTTTTGTTATTCTGACCTGAATGCCATTGTGCACACCATATCAGCAGATTGGACAACGTTCCCAACTATATCAGATTTTGTCTGCCAAAGTATTTGGCCTTCAATGAAAAAAACGAGGGAACACTTTATGGTCTGAGTGCCCATATCTAATTATCACCAGCAGACATGCCTAATAAAGAATTTGTCCAATGCAAACTTTATGACAAAGTAGGGAATAGATAATGCTCTGAAAAGGCCTAAGATAAGCTTAAGCTTTTAGACATACTTGGGCTGTTAAGTGATGGAATAAAAAAAAAAGCCCCTGAATCTTCAAGTGGTATGAGGATAAACTAAAATGTATCTGTATCTGCATGGACATACCAATGAATTCCTTTTAGCAGAGTGGTTGAAACCATTAATAATGAGAGATTATGCAACATTAGCAGATGCCAATGACAAGGACCTGGCATCTGATGCATTTGGACATCTGTTTGGTGATAAATTATTTGATTTAGGTCCTTTGACAAGACACGACAAAATCTTGATGGGGTGTCCACTCCTAAAGTTTTTGCAAAGGGCAGTAGAGCTCATATTTGCAATAATAGCTCTCTGCAGCCGTACTGTTGTAGACCTATCTGCTATTCCATGTGAGGAGCCTATACTTTTGGTTACAGCAACAACAAAGAGATACAAGAACCTTTTTATCTTCTGTGAGGCAGCCAATGGGGAGGCAGGTATAAGAAAGTAACCAAGGTGCCTCAGATTCTCCAAGGTCAGAACCAGCAGAGTCAGGTAAAGGCACTCGGTATGTTGGGGGGAAATTAGGTAGACTCTGGAGACAAATGTTTCTCTCTATCTGACCCCTCTAACTCATCCGGTGACAAGGAACTGCATGTACGTAAACGGAGTTCAGGGGCAAATCACTCACTAGCAGTTTGAGTGATTCATGTAGCTTGCACTTGGAGGAGGAACAGACCTCAATGGTGGGCCTTTCTTCTCGCACGATCCGTAAAAAAGTCCAATTGGATATGAGGGAGTTGCGTGCAGGTGCTCTTTCTTGGGACTATTCTTTTTCTCCGGTGCTCAATGTGTCTGGAAAGCGCCTCCCAAAGGCGATTCAGGCCAGCCCAGCTGTGCAGGTAAGAGCTGAAGAAATCTCTCTTAATGTCATATATCAAAGCATAATGGAGCACCGGGAAGAGACAAGATCAGAGAGCCAAAGAACCCAAGCCGCCTGCCGCAAAATGCAGAATGCTATTCGATGGGTCGCTAAATCATGCTCAGAATTTGCTGAACAGATTGGAGAGGCAGAGAACCGCATTTCCACACTGGAACATGACTTGACGGCACAAAAAACAGTAACTGAGATGCTCTGATCCCAAAAGGAGGACACTCAATGGAAGCTTGCTGAGATGGAGAACCACCAGTGATGTAACAATCTCAGGATACTTGGGATCCCAGAGGGAGGAGAAGGCTCTGATCTTCATAAATTTGTTGTTGAACTTTTTTCAGAGGCCTTCCTGGAGTTAATTCAATGGACCTTGGGCCACGAAGTACAGAGGGCTCACTGTTTTCCACTTAAAATATATGATCAACCAGGCCAAGAGGGTGCAAAACCTAGGGCATTGCACATTACTTTGAACAGTTTTTTAGCGCATTAGGCCCTGTATGATCTAACAAGGCTAGACAGGAAAAGGTCTGGGAAGGGGCATGAATGTAAAACTCAGATTGTTTGCACTGAACAAGTCACTATAGATGACCCAGGGGTGGTTGATGAGGCAGTATACTTAGGGATTAAAATTCGAACATGTTTCGATCAATTGATAGAGGCAAATTGGTTTCCTCTTCTCAGTAAAATCAAAAGCGAACTCGATAGAGATGAATGCCTGCATCTATCACTTGTGGGAAGATGCAATGTTTTAAAAATGAGCATTCTGCCATAAGTACTTCACTTTTTTCAAACTGTGCCCCTAGAACTCAAGAAGATTCAGCTTCAAAGATTACAAGCGATGTGCTCCAGCTTCATTTGGAGTCAGAAGAAACCGCGTAGAGCTATGAAATATATAAGCCTCCCCAAAAATAGGGGGAGGGGGGGCTGGACAATACCCAATTTTAAATGTTGTTATTAGGCTTCTCTTTTTACAAAACATGGACATTTTGATGATTGGGGAGGATATTAGAGATGATGCTGAGGCCCCATCTATTTACCAAATGCTACTGGGCTCAGAAGCAAAGGAATGCCTTCTGAAGAAGTTTTGAACCCAGTTATTATTTAAAAAAAATAAACTAGATTTAAGGTCCTGGTAGCCGCCTATAAAATGTGGAAGCAAGTCAAATAAACTCTTCAGCTTGGCTTAATCTGCTACTATACACCAACATCAACTTCACTATTATTAACCTCTATTTTTTGGGATACAGTATTGGGAAGATGGAGCATAACAGGGCTAAGTAAAATCAGTGATTTTTATACTGACTCTCAAATTAGCTCTTTTTCAGAACTACAAAATAGGTTTACGCTATCATCATGGTTTGATTTTTTAAAGGTTTTAAAGGTCCGAGATTTCCTGATTAGAAAGAAGAATTAATTGAGCATGATGATAAAGAATCCACTAATTGAGGCAATTAGTAGAAGGAATAGAATTGGGGTTTTATATGACTGGCTTCTTGAGGCTCAAACAGACGACTTGGAGACCCAGAATCAAAAATGGAATATAAAACTTAGCCGGGCTGGAGAATCACTGCAGGATTCTATCAACATGGCAAATAGGGTCCTGCTCTGATCTAATCTTTGGGCACAGTATTACAAAACTATTTTTAACCTGTACTGTACCACAGCAAAGATAGCTAAATGGAGGGGGCAAACAGATGGTAAATGTAAGCATTGTGGGCTGTACAGGCGGAGATTCTCTATGTTTTTTTATGTGCTCTAAACTTGGATAGCTAGTAGGGGGGATGGAACACTTCTTGACCGATATCGTCACATCTTTTACCTTTACACCTTCAATGATGTTGCTTGGTATTATAGGTGGGACCCAACCTAATCGAGTGTTGAGGAAAGGACGGTATCTGCTATTTTTGGTAGATGCAGTGGCCCGACTATGCATTGCTTCTAACAGGGTGAATATAGAGCCCCCGTCTTTTGAAATGTGGAGAGCTAGATTTTTGGCAATCTACAACTTGGAATCTAGTCTCTACTTTTTTTAAAAGAGTGTAGGAAAAGTTAGCTGGGGGAAAAATGTGGGGGAAATTGGCTGAACGATTGAACTTTTAGTAACTGTCGTATCTGCTATGAAATGTTAGTTCTCCTCTTTGTAAGCAGAACAGTCAAATAAATAATGCCCTTTGGTCTCATAATTGCTCTCCTTTTAATATTATGTTTATATCTTTTCTTTCTGACTACCCTTCTATTTCTGATCGGTCATGTCTCTCGTTTGTGTAAGTTAACTCCAGTATTGCTTGCTCCTATATATAATGCTTTATTGTTTTTTCTTTTGTATTGGCTTAACAAAATTAATTTAAAAAAAGAATTACCATTAAATTAATAACTTTCTAATTTAAATAGCATCACATTCTATCCCCCTACAAACCCAACAGTCCGCAATAACTCTATAAATTTTAATGTTTTTTTTTAATACACTGTTAAAATGCTTAGAATTACGAACTATAATTTATAAAATTAATAACACCTAAATACTAACACCTAAAATAAATCTATTAGCTAAAACTAAATCACAAAAAATAATAAACAAATAACATTTTCTATAACTATATTACTGAAAACGATATTAACAACAATTATATTCTTGAAAACAAGATTGTTTACCAAACAAAACAAATTTTTGAGAATGATATTCTGTATCACAATACTTTTTTACGATATTTATGTGCCACAATATTTTACCTCAATATTTTGTCCAAACACTGGTTAGGACATTTTCCAGCTGGGTCGTGGTCTCATCACTCCAGTTTAACCAGGGGGTACCACATATACTTGGATGGTTAGTTTTACCTCCTGTGATCGTCTTCACTGTAGGGGATCTCCTCTTGCTTGCTTTGCCACCATTATTTTATCTGATTCCTATTGCCCTAAGTTTGTTGGGGGGATCTTGGATCCAGGTTAGCTGAGGAGTGTGCTTCAGGTTTTCACGATTTGGAGGTATCCTCTGAATCATAGTTGGCTGATTTTGTGATTTAAATTTACATGACAGTTTTTACCCTTGTGAGATACTTTTGAGAACCAGTCTCAACAGTACAGTAATGATCTCTGTTTGGGGCTTGATTGACCTACTCTTCCACTCAGAGGTGTCACACGCTAGTCATGGGCCTTCTGCTGGTGTGAACCATGTCAGTTTGCTCTCTGCTGTTTGTGATGCTTTTTGAATGATGGAGGATTATTGTGCAAGGGTCATTCACATCCAGTAAGGATTGCACAGAGGAAGATGAAGGAACCAGTAAAGTTTCAATTGCAAATAGTTAATCTTAATTTCTCACAGTGAAAATCATTGTTTTCAATGTTCTACAATCTGATTTTTGGTCTTTGCTCCTTAATCCTATGTTCTCCTACTTACAGAATTAGCTTGAAAAGTATTGCTAAAAGAATGCCTCCTAAAACAGCGATTGTTTATGGTTTGTAAGAAAACAACCTTTATTCTATTTTGCGCTAAGAAGTGTCCTATCTCAATGGTGGGGCTTTCGCTTGATAGATCATCTGGACTGTGACAAAGAAGACTTGCAGTCTGAGTGATAAAGGTTACTGCTAAATAATTCTACAATATCTGTCTATTTTCAATGTAGAATAGCTTTAATTCAGATCCTGAGTCCTGCTCTTAGGGAAATACTGTAATAATCTTGATTGCAGGCAGAAATCTATGTCATTCATGAGCAGGGTTATTGTGTAACCTAATGTAATAGGGACTTTTGAATCACTTCTGAGGTGAGTCATTTGGGGAAGTGAGAGAAAAAAAACTTGACTATAACCCTTGAAAATGTAAATACATGACTTCTTCCGGCTAACTCTAGGGGTTTATAACAACATATCACCCAGTAAAATTTGTGATGACATATACAAAGGAATTGCGGTGACATTATACATTGTAATCTAAAGTTGAGAAATGATAGAGTAAATGTGACATCAGGTAAAAGAATGTGTGCAGACATAAATGCTTGGAAATTACTTATGATATGAATTTGATTAGTCAGAGTGTAATATTAACTGGTCGTACCTGATGAAAGCACACTTACATTCAGCCTTAGGCTTCTACCACTGTATACTCTATGCCTTTTATGACAGACAGCACATACATTCCCACTCGTCTCTGCCCTCCTCTACACAGGCATTGGAACACAACTACAGCAGTTGCTGAAAATGCAATATAACTCGATCTGCTTCCTTATTTACTCTTATAGAGAAGTAGGACACCTTGCTCCAGAAACATAGCGATCTGTTATTTGTGTCCATGGATGAATACCGATGATGGATTGAAAGATCCACGAAGCATGAGACTATAAATCATTGCATATTTATGTATGTGAAATTAAATGTTATTCCGATACTGATTTGAGAAAAAGAGAGAGAGTTGGTGTGCATTGGTGAGCTCATGTGGAGATGTTTGCATTGCAAGAACACCTTAGGCCACTTAAGATCTGAATTGGGGCACATTCTGTGGAATACGTGCTAATAGTATATGATAATAAGGTAGTGTCTTTTGGTTCACATTGTACAGAAATTTGGGGGCATAATAATGTAAGGAATATCAAAAATCAAACATCTGTACTCCACTAAATGGTACATTTTGATTGGCCCTTAGACAGCCAATATCTACCCAGGAGATTCATTGCTATAGGAGACAAGTCTCTTTGCAGTTACAATCCACAGATTACCGCACCATGAGCACTTAACAGCAGATTCTGATTAAAACAAAGAGCTTTTACAATAGGTCAGCAGTAGAAGATCTGCTAACAAACCTGGTAACGTAGGAATCTTTTACATTTTTGTGCAGGAGGGCTGAATATATACTGGGAAATAGTTGTTATCTCTGCTGTTACAAGCTCTAAAAATAGAGGAATTTACGAAGAGTGTGCTCAGTCTGAGAAAAGAGTTTCGAACTGTGTATTTCATTACTGTTTTCAGTGCATTTTAAAAATGTTGTCCTGGGTTCATCTAGTCTTATCAAAACCTAGAGGGCATATGAAAATTTGTTTCATAACATTGAGGTAATCAAATTGTATATTAAAGTGAGAGTCAATCATGTTGTATTATTCAGAAGAATATGGATCACATACTAGACTGTGGTGAGATTCTTTGTTGAATTCACCCAGATTATAAACAATACATTATATTTCAGTGCAATTTTTCTAGTGGTAGATTTACTATTCAGAGAGTACAGCTTGATCTTCAGATATTTCAATGCAAAAAATAAAACACGACTAGTTTTCCGCATTAAACCACTTTTACTTTCCAACTCCTTGTGATGAAGTTCCACTCAGTGTATTGCAGATGAGGCATGTGTGTCACAAATTGGTACACTATAAACATAGAAATGACATACATACATACACACTCTGAAAACCTGGCAGCTATGTACCTTGAGCATCAATGCAAGGATGGTTAGGGTACAAGCGGGAGTGTGAGCCTGCGACTGAGCCGCGGGACTACGGAAGGCATGACGTCAGGTGGGGCACAAGCTACACAATACTCCCAGGACTACAGGATGCACATGTATAACTAGGTCGTAGCAGGGGATAGTCAAGTCTAACGGAGCCTGCACCACACCTCTCTGCTTGAGTACATATTCGGCTTTAACCATTTGTGTCTGTGTTTAGTACGGATATACTTATCTCTATGCAGGGCACAAGTCCGAACAAAAATCATGGGGGGGGGGGGGTAATTGGCATATGTTATTCACAATGACTTCACAGGAAGTGATGTCGCAATAAGTAATGTTATACCCTTATAAACGTCCTCACATGAAACTTAACAGGCATATTTACAAAACCAGCAAGTTGACATAATAATGCGAAATAAAAAAACAATTTTTGGGTGTGTTTCACTTTTTAGGTTTTTTGCATATCTATGTGGAATGGAGCTAAAAAATGACTGAAAGCAACACTGGTTTTTAACAGAAGTGTGGAATATAGTATAACATTTTTAACCTTCTGTTAAGAGAGTGAACAAAATGTGCTGGGTGTATTTTTGAACAATAAAACTTGGTGCTAATTGTAATGCCTTCTTCTGGAGTTCTTTTTTCAGCTTCAAAGAAAGAAAGTCTGTAGATCTGCAGCTTATTCCGTCTTAGTTGGGTTAAAGGTGTGAAGTTCTCTGTTACCTCTCAGATAAGAGATCCAGAGATAACCCCTCACTGGGTCTGTCTTACAAATAAAGGGGATCCTACCTGTGTGAAAACAGGTAACACGCATACTGTTTTGTAAACTGAGCCTCCTTTTGGCTTAGTTAAGGGGGACAGAGTTTCCCTTAACTTGAAAATGAGATTTTAAATGAATTGTAAACTTTCACAAAAATCTTTATATTCGGTTCTGGTTGAAACCTTTATGGAAAAATCTCACTTAAGAAGTTAGGGCCTGATTACGATGGCGGTCGGATGAGCATCCAACCACCATCGCCGCGGGCAGAGGACCGCCCAACAAGACGTTGGCGGTCCCACCGCCCAATTACAATGTGCCTGCCAGACTGGCGGGCAGAAAAATGCTCAATGACACTGCAGCTTGTGCTATGGCTCTGGAAAAGGGCCGCAGCACAAGCCGCAGTGTTATTGAGCACTTTGTGCACATTCATGCCCGGTGTGCCAGGCACCATGTGGTTCCTGGCACACGGTGCATGAATATGCATGGGGGCACTACATGTGCCCCAGAGCCACATTACAGTGACCCACAGGGGACGGGGCCCTGCGGGGGCCTTTCAGGCAGCCTTTTCATGGCAGTGGGACCGCCATGAAAAGGCTGTCGGAAATTGAAATCGTAACCCTGATGGCGGTGCCTGCGCAGGCACCTCCTCCATTCAGGATCACGATTTCGACCGCCGCCCCATCGGGATCAGTAGATTCTGTCGAAGGCAGTGGTCCATCCCCCGACAGTCAAGGGTCCGACTGCCTGCTTTGTAATGTGGTGGTAGGCCCACAGGGCTTTCTGTCAGTGGGACTGCAACTGGCGGCCTGTCGGTGGCAGTCTCACTGACATCATAATGATGACCTTAGTTTTTGAATTTTTAGCGCTCATTTTTAAAATGTACTACTTCTAATAATATTAATCAAAGACCTGGGTTGTTAGGTAGTAAGAAGGGTTTGGCAGTCAAGGTAGAAAAAGTTTGGATGAAAGAAGGAAGAAGTGTCAGGCCTGCTACTATGCCCTTTAAATAATCTGGAAATACCAGCATTTTACATTAATATTTTCAGTTTTTATTTCCCTCATTTCCTAATTTAAGTTCCATTGCAGTGCTGCCCTGCAACATTTCGGTTGCTTGTCCTTCAGTCAAGTGACCTACCCTAATGACACCATTGTTCCTTTCTGACTTTTAAGCAAACAGTCCTTTGCATACCAAGAGTTATAAGCACAGAATCAGTAGCTAAACTGTCCTCTTTATTGATGTAAGACTTTGCATACCATAAACCCCATGGCATAATGATACCTACATTTGACATAATGCTGGTCATTTTTTTTTTATAAATCTTTTTATTGGCATTTCAACAAAAACAAATTTAAGAATCAAACAGTGCACTGCTAAATTCACCAACTCTGTTGTATTCAAATGATGCTGGTCATTTTTAGCATAATGTGCGTATCAACAGTATGGTAGTACTCCTACTGGAATTAATGTTGGCCCAGGGATACCGATGCAAAGTATGGCACATTGTAGCCATCCTCAGCAAGGTGTTGGCCTTTGAAGGGATAATGCTGAGACTTGAATCTGTGGCACAATGCTACCGGTTTCTGGCATATCGCTGGTCCCGTCATCATGGCTGCACTTTTTCTCTTATTGTGCATTTTGATGGGGTTAGAGGGTTGACACAATATTCATAAGTTGATGAACTTTCATCTTTCTCTGTTGATGGCATTCACTCAGTTATCAACCCACACACTCAACCATCGTTGCACTGGCCAATTCATCAGTTCATGCATTCTCATCTATGCAAACATCCAAGACCATTTCAAGGAGGTACTCACTGGCTGGTTTGCTCGAGACCCCACTGCTCCTGGTAAATGTATTCATATATCATAAAAACAGACTTATTTGGGTCCCACAAAAGCTTCTGCCTTTCATACAATCATTCAGGCTCTCAATCGCTACCTAGCAATGTATTCTTCCTATCTGTCAAGAATTCCTGTCATACGAGGGGAGGAAAACGGTAACCAGCGAAAACGGACTACATCTCCCAGGATGCTTAGCGGTTGAGAGGTTATGTAAACAGGAGAGCTGTTACATAACTCAAGGGAAACACGCCCTTATGTAAACAGGAGAGCTGTTACAGAACTCAAGGGAAACACGCCCTTATGTAAACAGGAGAGCTGTTACATAACTCAAGGAAAACACGCCCTATAAAGGGAGGAACCGGGAGGTACAAGGCTGTCGGATATTGTGTTTACACCGACGTACCTGCTTCGTGAAGAGCAGTGTTCCGGAGTGGTGCTCCAGTAAGGCAAGAACGGAGGTAGGTCGAGTCGTTACTCCCTGGGCCGTGTCTTGCCCCATCGTCACCTGTGAAGGACCCGGAAGCTCTACCGGTCAACCATTGAGCTTCGCTTTTTGACTCGGCTGAGTCCAAGCGCAGTGGCGCTTTTGCTGGTTGGAGTCGTAACTCCCAGCCCGACCAGAGACACAGGGACTGCCAGCTGTAACGCACACCAGGAGGTGTTTGCCGCGTTACAGACCCGGAAGTCCACAGGATCGATCGAGCGGCTGCTCTCGGTTCAGTCTTCTTGCTTGTGATTGGGGTATCGGTGACGCATCACCAGGAGGTGACTCCGCGTCCCGGTGCAGTCTGAGGAAGAGGTTGAGCGGCTGCTCCCTTCAGGTAGAGACCCCGGCTGGGTGTTTCCCTGACTCCTCGATTCTCCCCAACACTCTTCGTGCCCCTCACAGCCTACCGATTGGCATTGTCGGCCATTTCATTTCTGCCCTCTGTTGGCATACGCCGGGATCGGCGTATATGCAGAGGACGGTTAGGACCATCCGTGCTGTGGGCTGGTAACGTACTTAGCCTGGAGGATTCCAGTGACTATAACTTTTGTTTGTTCTATGTATTTTATTTGCCTTCATTAAAAGAACTAACCCTTCACAAGTGGTTGCGTCCTCATTGTCGTGTCTGTTAAACGATCCTGAGACGTTCAGGGCGTTACACTATCATTGATTTATGTTCACTCTTACACACTCACCCATCCGCACACACAAACTCACAAATCATTGAACTGATACTTTCAGTTATAAAACAGATGTTTGGCCGTTTCAATGTTTTTTATCTGGATACCCCGTTGGGTATTCTTTGATGATGTGTGGTTCCAAGGAAAATAACAAAAAGTAGGAACCTACAAGGGTCAAAACCTTTAACCCGTACTGTTTATTCTTACTACAAACTGTCAAAGTATCCAGTGAATAGAGGTGTAGGTTTACAAACCTTTATGGAAAAGGTACTGTTTATTCAATATAACAGGCTCTTCAAAAGATAGATGTTCAAGATTTGAATAATCATTTTCAGGGCCTAGAAATATGCAGGAATGACAAATGGTTTGATCTTAATGGATAGAAACTGAGCTTAGATGCCTGCTTCTCAGAATAGCTAGAATGTCCTGCACTGGCTATATCTCTCATCAATCAGGCCTTCCTCAGACCTTAAGGTACTTCACAAACTCTTTTCTTCTTGAACTCATCCCTACTTTTAAATGTCTGTATCTGCATAAGGCTTTCAACTCCACCATTGTGAAAGTTTCCAAGATAGCTAAATCCACCTCCATGTTTCCTTAGATTTTTAAATGTTGCGCATCTGAATCAAAAAGAAATGCAAATTAAAAACTATAATTCAATATTTGCTTTCAATTCATTTAAATTTAGGGATTTTTTTTTTTTTTTTTTTTTTTTTTTTTTTTGAAACCGTTTATTGCAGGTTGTAAAAGTTACAGGTATGGGCCTACAACCACCCGGCCGGCCGCTAGAATGACAAAAGCATATTGCATACATACAGTAAAAGTCTCTCGGCAGTGCAGAGCAGTGAAACAGGAGTAATCAATGGTGCAGGCCACACAGCTCCAAGCCCACAGTACGGTTCCCTTTTCTTGAAACAAAACAACACCAAAAAACCACACCCGCAAGGCAACCCGAGATCCAAAGTGACAGCACGTGCTCCATAAATGGGGGATCCAAACCAGCAGCAGAACTCTGAGGAGGGGAATGGGAGTAGGCCAGGGACTGGGGGACCGCGCGCCCGCGGCCGAGGGAGGGGGGCCGTCTAGGGAGACGGAGCAGGCGAGGCAGCCGGTAGCAGTGGTGGCTCACAAATACCCCCGCGGTAGGCGTTCCAGGGGCCCCAGAGTTTCACCCACGCCCCAGGCTTACCCCTCGCCACATACACCACCTTTTCACGAAACATACACCAATCCATATGCTCTTCCCAGGCCGACACCGCAGGGGGCCTCTGGGATCCCCACAATTGAGCAATGTCACGCTTAGCTATCATGTATCCCAGAGTCACCCACCGCGTCTGCGGGACCGAATAGTCATTCGGTTCCCATACATTCAGCAGGCATCTCCTCGCTTCAGGCAGCAGCGCGACACGCGTAACCACACGCAGGACCTCATGCACACCACGCCAGAATCGCTCCACCTTCGGGCACTCCCACAGTATATGCATGAAAGTCGCCAGCGCACCACAGCCACGCTTACACAGTCCGTCACCAGCAAAACGCATACGCAGAAGCCTTGGCCCCGTCACATAAACCCGGTGAAGGATCTTGAGCTGGACGAAACGAAGGCGAGCCGGGATGGCCACCTCTTTCGGAGAGGCCACCGCGGAAATCCAATCCTCGTCGTCCAGCTCCAGCCCGTCGGCAACCCAGGCCTCGCGGAGACTAGTCAGCAGGCACGATCTATCGTTGATCAGTTTTTTGTATATGAGGGAGATCGTGCTGTCCGGTACATGGCCGTCCAGCACTCTGTCCTCCAGGGGGGAAGACTCCGGAATGGATGCGACGTCCGGGAAGACGGAGCCCAGCGCATGGCGGACTTGTAGGTACCGAAAGTACTCACCGCCCTGCAGCTGAAACTCCGCCTGCAGCGTCTCAAAAGTTTTGAATCCCCCCCTCGTCCAGAGATCTCCCACCGTGCTGATTCCGATCGTGTCCCACTTCTCGAAGCCCTTCGACGTCCAGAGGGAGCCCAACCTCTCAGACGCATACAGCGGTGACGCCCGGGTCAAACGGTCCTTCCACCCCATAGCTGCATTAGCCGCGTGCCAGACACGCACCATAACACGCGTCGGTCCCGTCAAACGGGAGTCGGGCGCGCCAGAGTAGAGCGCGCGATTGTAATCGCCACCGGGTAGGAGCATTTTATCCATCTCAAATGCCGGGTTCAAGGCGGGCCCATAAAGGCCATGATTAATTGCAGCTAGTTGGGAGGCCCAGTAATACCGTTTAATGTCCGGGAGGGCGACCCCCCCATCGTACCACGGGAGCGTCAATTTAGCCAGAGCAATGCGCGGCCTCCCGTCCCAGAACAGGCGCCGCTGGAGGCCCTCCACCTCACGGAAATAGCGTGCCGGGACCAAGTCCATAGTATTCTGGAGGGCGTAGAGGAATCGCGGCAGGGACATCATTTTGAACAAAGCCGCTCGGCCGAGCGGCGAGAGCGGCAGACGCCGCCAGCGCACCACGTCCTCCCTCAAGCGCTGGAGGGGGGGCAGCAAATTCCGCTCATAGCGGGCCTCCGGGTCAAGTGTGATATAGATACCCAGGTACCGAAAACCTTGGGAGGCAATCTGGATCGGACAGTCCCGTGGTAGGGCCGGAGCCTCCCCGGAAAGCACATAGACACAGGATTTCGCCCAGTTGATGACCAGTTGCGACCGAATGAGCGCAAAACATCAACCAGGACGATCAGTGATTTACGCGGGGAGGCGAGATACAGAAGGATGTCGTCAGCGTAGAGGGACACACGGTCCTCATGCTCGGGGGTCCAGCGGAGACCACGGATAGAAGGGTGCCACCGCAGCCACTCCGCCAGGGGCTCCAGGGCCAGGGCAAACAGGAGAGGCGACAGGGGGCAACCCTGTCGCGTACCCCTCCCCAGCGCGAATGGGGCCGAGACTCGCCCATTCACTACCACCTGCGCCAATGGGCCCGAATATAACAATTTGACCCAGCTAATGAAACCCGGGCCGAACCCGAATTTCGCCAGCATCGCCCAGATGTATGGCCATTCAAGCGTATCAAACGCCATGGTGGCGTCCAAGGACGCCAAGATGGCCGGCTCCCGCACAAATGGGACACGCGCGAGCACCCCGTGCAAGCGCCGCAGATTGAGCGCCGTGTTGCGGTGCGGTATAAAGCCAGATTGGTCTTGGTGGACCAGGTCGCCCACCACGCCAACCAACCGGTTGGCCAACACCTTGGCAAGGATTTTGGGCTCCGCGTTCAAAAGCGAAATCGGCCTATAGGATGTGACCCGTTCACGGGGCTTCCCCTCCTTGTGGATCACCACAATTGTGGCCAGGCGCTGGTCCGGCGGGAGGGAACCCTGCGAGTGGGCCGCCAGGAACATCGCGCGCAGGTGGGGCGCCAACACATCCGGGCGTAGCTTGTAGAGCTCGATGGGAATACCATTGGGGCCCATGGCCTTGCCGGATGCAACCGAGCGAATAGCCAAGGCAATTTCGTCCGAGGTGGGAGGGGCGTCCAGCGAACCCCTGTCCTCCACCGTTAGGGAGGGCAGTGCGATGTCCCGAAGCAGGGCGTGGGAATCTTCCTCCGAGCAGGGGGAAACCGGGGAGTAGACTTCGCGGAAATAATCCGCGAAGCAGGAGACAATGGCTTCCGGCTCGGTGACACACGCACCATCAACACTCTCAATCAAAGGCACCACGTGGCTCGCTCTCTCCCTCTTATCCAACCACGCAATCAATTTGCCAGCCTTATCCCCCACATCATACAATCGCCCCTGCTGCTCTCTACTGAGGCCCCTGGCCGCCTCCGTGACGAGGGCCCGATAGGCCGCCTGCTTTAGGTGTAGAACATGCAACTTGGCGTCTGTTACCCCGCTCCCCAGGTCACCCTCCAGTTCTGCAATCTCGGCCTCTACCCGGGTCACCTCCTCCCGCTCGAGCCGCCGGGCATGGGAGATAAAGGAGAGGGCCTCCCCTCTAAGGACTACCTTGAAAGCCTCCCACAGGGAGATGGCGGAAGAGACCGACCCCACATTCTCGTCGAAATATCGCTGTAAGGATTTGATCAAATCGGCACGAATGGTGGGGTCGCGCAAATACCATGCATTGATTGGGGCCACCCTGCCATCCCCCCTCGGGAAGACATCGAAATGCAACAACAATGGGGAGTGGTCTGAGATACCCCGCGCTAGATGGCGCACCTCCCCCACCCTCCCTGCATGGGCCGCCGGGACAAGGATGTAATCAAGCCGCGAGAGGCTACCATGGGCACCCGAGTGGAAGGTGTACTGTCGCAATGCGGGATGCTTTAATCGCCAGCAATCCACCAGGCCCAGCGTGTCCAGAAGGCCGGGCAGCCACGCCTGTGCCCGGGGGAGGTCCCTAGGGGGATGGCGATCCATAGACCCAGAGGCTACCGCATTAAAGTCCCCTCCAACCACCAGCAGGCCACTCGGAAGGTCCAGAAGGAGGCGCCCCAGGTCCGCGAATGTGGTGGCTTGTAACCCAGGCGGGACGTACACTGATATAAAGATAAACACTCTACCCTCCATTCTTCCCACCAGAACCGTGTAGCGTCCCCTCTCATCATGGCGCACCTCATCAATCTCCAACGGGAGCGAGTTCTTGATCATAATACCCACCCCCCGCGAGCCCGAGGTGAAGCCGGAATGTGCCACCAAACGATATCCCCGCCGATTCATTGCATGAAAGGAGTTACCTATAAGGTGCGTCTCCTGCAGGAAGACAACATCTGGTGAAATACGTTTTAAGTACTGCAGGACCACACCACGCTTAATCCTATCCCCCAGGCCGTTAACATTCCATGACAACACAGTCAAATCCCTACCCCCCATCATACGTCGAATCAATCGGTCGTCCCCCATCGAGCATCCTAATAACAACAACATAGTAACGGGTTTGCCCTGCGGTGCTAACAAACAACACACCCCCCCCACCCCCCGGTCCCAACAGAACTCCCCCCTCCCTGCACCCCTGCATGAGCCCAGACAGCCCCCCCAAAGTGCAGTGTGCCTGTCGCCCCATAGCTAAAATACTAACTAGTCCCCCAGAGGAGGAGGGAAGCCCCCAACAGACCCCACGCAACCTCCATAGGAGGGGAACATACGCAATCAATAAATGGTGAAGGAACAACGTCCAGAGCAAGGCCTATTCAGTCACCCCTCAATTCTGATCCGGCGGGCCCTCCTCGCCAGCCGCGCCCCCCCCGCCCCCCCGGCTCCGATCTCCAGGCAGAGTGTCCAGCCAGTCCCCAGCCGCCTCGGGCCGGTCGAAGAAGTGCGTGCGACCATCCACCTCTACCCTCAGCTTGGCTGGAAAGAGCATTGAGTACTTGAGGTTCAGGTCCCTTAGGCGACGTTTAACCCCAAGAAAGCTCTGTCGCTGCTTCTGGACCGCCGGAGTAAAGTCTGGGTAGAAATGTATCTCCATGTTGTCAAGCTTGACCGGTCCCTGTTGCCTGGAGGTCTGGAGGATAGCATCTCTGTCCCGAAAATTAAAAATCCGGGCGATGAGCGGCCGCGGCGGGGCACCAGTCTTAGGTCTGCCCCCGGGGACCCGGTGAGCACGCTCCACCGCAAAAAGCTTACTCAGCCCCCGGGGCTGGAGATGGGTCAGGATCAAATCTTCCACGAAAAGATCCGCCGCCTCCGCCTCTCGTCCCTCCGGGACCCCCACAATACGGACATTATTCCTCCGGGCCCGACCCTCGGAGTCCTCCAATCGCCGGTCCATCAGGGCGCTCGCCTGGCCAAGCC
Source organism: Triturus cristatus (assembly GCF_964204655.1). Classification (NCBI taxonomy): domain Eukaryota; kingdom Metazoa; phylum Chordata; class Amphibia; order Caudata; family Salamandridae; genus Triturus; species Triturus cristatus. The sequence goes on along the minus strand of NC_140594.1, from coordinate 707,354,639 downwards.
GGCGCACCTCCTTCTGGAGGGCCACCACGTCTGTCGTGAGGCTCGTTGTGGTGTGGGCCAGGGAGTCAACTCGGTCGTTTGTTTTGGACAAGTCTGCCCTCACAAGGCTCACATCCACAAGGACCGAGTCTATTTTTTGCGCTAAGGTGTCGAAACGCTGGTCCACCGAGGCCTTCATCTCTGCGATGGCGCCCATGACGTCCCGGAGGGTCAGATCCACCGGGTGAGCAGATGCCTCCGTCGGGCCCACCGGGGATGCACGCGATGTCTCCGGAGAACCCTTCTGAAGCGTGTAGCGGTCCATACTGTTGGCCTGGTGCGCCGTGCCACGGCGGGTCGTCTTCACCTTCGCCCGGTCGCCATCTTGTTTGGTGGACATGCTGGCTCTTCCACCGTCGTGCCAAGCTCCCCAAACGGGCCGCTATACCAAGTCACGGGTGCCAGGGGGGGGCAGGGGCGACCACCGAACCGCGGGTCAACCCACCGCCGGCGGGTCAGCCGGGCTCCTGGACAAGGCCACCGCACCCCGCTCCGCAGCCCGACCCGGCTTGAGAGCTAGGAGGGCGCAAAAGCGAAAGTGAAAGTGCGGGGTACGCCAGTCGCCCAGCCCCGCTCGCCGCTGTTATTCACTTTGTCCCCGGATCGCCCCACTACTCCAATCCGGGGGGCCGGCGAGGAGAAGGCCGCAACCTTCGATCGATGCTCCCACCGGCGTTCGGGGTCCGATTCGAGCCCAAAAAACGGGTGGCGCCTCAGCTCCGGTTCCCCAACACAGTCCCCTCAACAAGGACAGGATATCGCCAGGATTAATTCAGGAGGTCGCGGAGGTCCTCGGGAGCCTCGCACCTACGCGGCCATCTTGGTTGCGCGCTAGGCTCCTCCTAAAAATTTAGGGATTTTTAATTAGTTCTGGATCTCACCGCTGAACACCAATGTGAGAAAGTGGATTAATAATTGTGGTGAATGGTAGTCCACCACAGGAAATACATTCACTACTCTTGTTAGGTCCAGGAAACGTTTCAGTGAATTAAACTGGATCTCAACACCTGGTAGCTATGCTGCAGAGCAGCGAGGCATAATTTAAGAACATGTGTAAAACATTTAGAAGTACCAAAATGGTTAAAAGGTCAAAAACACACCACAATAAAAATCCACTCTAATTTATATAAGTAGAGAATAATTTGATGAACAAATGACAATACAAATCCAATAAAAGGAACCAGCCATAAGAATTTTTAAAGTTTTAAATCAAAAAGCATTAAGCACCAATCCCGGTCATCAGGTTGTGCTTCCTGTACCTAGAAGCGATTTAAGGCAGACTGCAATAGAGTGCAGCTTGGATACAGGACCAGGTCTGCCCGGTCAGAAGTTTTTCCTTCCGACTTCGTCTCGGAGATGGAAGTCAAAAGTGCTCAACAGGGCAAGGCAGGAGGCTGTAGCCAAGATGAGCTCCATGAGGCTGGATAGTGGTTGGACAATGTCTTGGTAAAATCAATGACTTTTCAGGGGAAGGAACTGAGCAGAAGAAATTCAAAATTGTCTCTTGCTGACCAGTTACATTTGGTGTCTTCACCTGGTGAAGATTTCTACCTTCAGATCTAGTCGCTTTTTTGGAGCTCAGATTCCTCCGAGGTGAAGTTGAACAGGGCTCCATGAGGCTGGACAGCCCCTCCGAAACACCCCGCTGAAATGGATTTGCTGCTTTAGGAAAGTTCTGAGTGGGAGCAACCTGAATCTTTGGCCCAGTGGCAACACACCTTCGGCTGCTTGACTTGGCAGGTTTGTCCCAGTTTTCTGGAGGTCTTTGAAGCCAAAATCTTTCTAAGTTCCAGTTTTTTTAGGATGTTAGGAGGCGTGCATTTCAACACAGCCAAGGTCCCAGGACCTCAGGAACCGCATTTGCTGTTTTGAACTCAGTCCAGCAGAAGCCACCAGCAGGGTCCAAGGCAGGTCCTGTTGGGACTGGTCAGCTGGGCTCTTCAGGAAAAAGGGATTCTAGCAGCTTGTTGTGTCCCTGTAGCTTAACAGGAGGTCAGCCAACTGACCTTTGGAGTCCACTTCTTTGTTCTGAGTGCAAGTGGCAGCAGGTCCAACCTTTCAGATCGCCTCGTAGGTCTCAATAGCTGGGGCAGTCCTTTTTCTCTCTTCCAAAGTTCCAGATGTGTTCTGAGGAGGGTGCCCGGAGGTGCCACATTTATGTTTAGCCCTAGCCTGTGGGGTGGGGGGGGTGACTCCTAGACCCCCCCAGCCAATAGGGAAACATTTCCCTGGGGTAACATACCTATTTTTGCAGCAATTCATGCGTTCCCTGCTGCTGACAATCTTGCAGTGCTACTCTTTACTTAAATCCAACTTGGCAGGCCCTTTGTTTCCTTTTTCAGTACTCTTGTGCCGATCCCAGAGGTATACCCAGATAAATGAGAAACCTCTCATCTGTGGTCACTCATAACCTGTTCTGGGAACAGACCCTTTGCAAAGTAGATTGGTCACTGGCTGACAGCAGGCACAAAGGAGGGCACAGGCCCAGGTGTTAGCTACATCTACTTGTGACATGGTATGCAACTTTGAAGTAAATGATGTTCATGGGCACTGTCCAGATGGTCACAGGAACAGAACACCTTCACAAACCCAAGACCTTTGTCTCTGCTCTGGGAGCAAGTGTATAATTCATCTAAGTGCTATTCTGCTTCTGGGTGACAGTTGGAATCTCATGCATATGGGCTTCTAGTGGCATGTGCCCCAGTAAGGCCTTGTAGGAAACTTTGCCATTTCTACTTGTACATGGATCTTGCCTAACGCTGCCTTCACATATCACATTGACTTTGGACACACATTTGTATTCATGGCACTGGGGTTAGTTTCTTGGAAGCACCAACCTTGCTTACATGAATAAACTTTGCGGAAAAAAACTATCACACTGGTTTGGCATTGTGTACAAGGTCTACATGTGCTATTGTGCAAATGTGTTTGTTATTTATGCCCATATGGCGACATGACTATGTGCAGTATACACACATGGCAGCCTGATCGCAATCAGGGCCTGAGGCAAGGATGCCTTTTTCTATATATAAACATCTGTTTCCGGGTATAGTTAGAGGAGGCACTTCTGAATTCGAGAGGTCCCTACATGCTGAAGCTTTGCCCTGCAGATGATGGACATCTCCAGAAGGGGTGTCCAGTTTGTGACCAAGACAGGGTCATACATTCCTACTCACCAGGTAATGGGGTTGGATCATCCAGTAAGGGGATTCTTGGCAGAACATACAACTACACCCCAGATACATAGGTTAGGGTTGGCATAGTAGGAGTATGTTAGATTGGTATACCATTTTTATATGCCTGCATGTGTGTGTATATATATATATGGCGAGACCTGCACCCTAAATAAACGATTCAAGAAGGCACATTACCGTGGTCCGTTCTGTTTTTTCCGATGGGGATGAGTGGAGGAATCCAGGAATATATATTATATATATATATACTGCATTAGTAAGATGGTAGAACTGTTCTTTCTATTCACTGTCTTGATGCTTCTCATGACTTTCATCTGCTTCTATTGATCATTGTAGCACAAACATTCTATATAAGAATCGCTTTGGTTCAATAAATATTGAAAACGCCCCTTTGTTTATTCTTTGTATATTTTCTCTTAACAAATGAGAGCACAATTGGAGAGCGAAAGGTTCTAGATCTGCCACCATGATTCCTAAGAGGTCTGGGTTGTCATATTCAGTGATTGCCGAAACCGTTCGCTCCCTGGGTAGGTTTAGTAGGGCTTATGGTGGCACTGAGGGCTAGCTGGTCCAAGAGACAACATATCCTGTGGAGGCGCAGGAAATCAGTCTGGCACCATCCCAAAGTTTATGTTGTCCACAAATGTGCAGTTCCGACTGATTAGTGGAAACTCCACAACACTAGACAGGTAAAAGGTGACTTTTTAAGAGTACCTTTTGCTATATATTTGTTACAAATCCAACATTACCAATTAAACTAGGTAGGTAATAAATATTTAAAAGTAAAAACATTTACTTTGTAGCTGTTTCCTAGGCAAAGATAACATTATTTAATTTTAATATTATCTCATAATGCTTTCCTATAGAACAACTAACCCTGCTACAATGAGAATCCTTTTACAGCCTTACACTGTAGGGACATGGTTAACATTACATTTTTATACGTCCTACTTATACCATGCACTCTGCCTTATGGGCATTTAAAGCCTATTTAACGGGTGATTTTCTAGTTTTGAAACGGATGCTGTAAACCTATGAAAAAGATATTTAGCTTCTGCTATCACTTTGGGCCATAAAAAATATCTTTTCTCTTCCATCTTGTAGGTCGGTTAGCTGTGCATGTCTTTTGCAGTCTAGCACTGGGATAGTCTTTTAAGTAGCTGTGCACTTTGGAAATTCTTCATTCATTTATAGGGAGATTTTACAGTTTGAATACAGCACAGGTAGGCCTGCAGTCATGTTTGTACTGTCACTGTAGTTGTGACATTTAACTTACAGGCCAATTAGGAGTGTAGCCAATTTAATATGTTTTTAGTGATCATAGCACATACACTGGGCACTGAACAGTAATGCCCAGTGTGCAAAATCCAAAAATGAGCCTTACAATCTAGCAAAAAGTTGGTGTGACCACGCAAAAGAGTAATTTTCCTACAATTGGTAACTACAACATTGTAGTGTACGACATTTAGCATGTCAGTAGGCACACCTTTGTGACATATTGGCTTACCAAGTGCTTCTTGATGTTGCCATCTACTACTACTGTATCACACATATCTTGTGTGGCATGCCACTTGTCAAACACCAAATTATTCTCAATATCATTTATCATATCATGCTGTTCATCGCATTGCATAACATTCAGCAAAACACAACGCACTTAGTTATGTAGGCCACAGGCACATTTGCTTGTGTCACAAGCTGTGTTGGACAACCAGATGCCTATGCCATGGGTCACTTTGCATATCACACAATGGCATGCTCTATGAACCATGCAAGGCCATGTTCGGTTCATTTTAAATTGCCATGTGTTATACACATACTTACTAGGTGCCACACACCATCTGGTATTGAATGCAATTATGTATTGCATCTCTGTCAATGCCCACATTTCACGCTGCCCCACTCAAAGGAACGTGTGTCATGGCAATAGCTATGTATCATCTACAGTAACTGTTTATATTTCTGGTCCTTCCAAACTATGACGTTTATACACGTTTACATGTTTATAATACAGAGAAAACCATGTTTCTCTCTTCATTATTTTTTTTCTTCTCTTGGTTCTATGGTTTTACTTGTGTTCTTTGCATATTATATGGTTTTCTGACATTCAATTCTTTTTCAGGTCTCTCCTTGTGTATCCAACATAGACTTACATAGGGGGCTGTGGATCATTCTTTTGCTCATGATTCAGTGTTTTTCTTGTGTATCTCGGATCCCTGCTCTTTATTCAGTGGATTTCTTTCCTATTCTTGTGTTTGTCCTGCCCAGGTACCTTTACGGTCTCACTGAGTTGTATCCTTACTTTTCTGAAGTCATGTATTGCATGATGGACAATTTTATCTCTCTCTGTCTGACTATCCTTGTTGTCTCCGGTCACCCCTTCTTTACTGGTACCTCTCTCTATATTTAAAAATGAGACCTCATCCAGTCCCTGTCGTTACGCCTCTATCCCCCACCCCTGCTGTATTGGTTGGCTGCCATCATTGAATGGTTTTGAATCCGGTCCAAAATAGCCACCCTTCCGTGTACGTTCACTTCCATGCACACAGCCAGGGCAGCCATCTCTGAATGGTTTTCTGTTGCTCCAGGAAAAAACATTCCAAAATGGCTGCATCATGTCACAGCATGGGTGGCCCACTTGGAAACATTTTTTGTAAGAAAAGTATTTCAAGGTGACCACCGTACGTGCAAATGCATTCAGAAAACCAATCCAAGATAGCTGCCCATGTGTGTGCATGTCCAATAGCCATTGCGGTATGATTTTTGAAAAGCCTTTGGAAAATATATTCAAATATGGATGCCTGCTTGTGTACATCTGGGACAATAAAAACATTAGCAAAGCCAATAGGTCTGTGCCCAGTGAGCCATTGACTTTGCCTAGGCTTGTTTCCTCTGCAGTGCCCTTCTCCCCTTTCTCTCCATGTTTGTATCTATGGTTGGCTTTTTTGTATTTGCTTATTGATTCTATTCTGTTGCTTCCTATTTGTTACTTTCTTCATTTTTCTTTTATCGTTTTTTTGTTGGGCCCTTTCTTTATTGGTTTCCCTAATTACGTTTTCTCTTTCATTTTTGTTTCTAGATTCATCTTCCTGTTTTATGTTTGCTTTTTATTTTCACTCTCGCTTTCGGTTTATTTTTCCTATTATTCCTGATATAATTTGCTGTCTGAATGCTGCTCACATTCCAACGTTTTCTTTTGCCTTTTCTAGACTACAGTGCTGTTTCAACTCCCCAAAATGCATCCATGGTGTCCATCAACATGAAACATTGGTTGATCTGGAGTCCAGTAGTGTCTTCAGGTGGAAATGTGACCTACTCCCTCCAGGTTCAAGGGTAAAATTAAATATTTTTAAAGAACATTTATCGTATTACTCTTTGTTTCTGGTATAGATTCCATGCTGTTGAAGAGTTTGGTCCAACAGGGAGGTTTTGACGTCGAGTCTCCTTCATAGGGCCAATAGGTGACTGCATATGATTTAATTTAGCAAACCATTTGAATCTAGTTCTTAAGTCAAAATGGTGTAAATTAAGTGAACTAAGAGGAACTCCAAGAGTGCATTAAGGTTGTTAATTGAAAGACTAGTACGAGTAACATAGTGACTTGAAGCATGTGCTGTGTTATGAGTTATTTTGTTTGGTGTTGTAAGCTATTTTATGTCTTTTATGTTTTATGCTTTGTACTATATGTTATGTGCTGTGTTATTTCGTCCTGGGTTGCATTATTATGTTGTGTTATGTTATTTTGTGTTACGTTGTGATGCGTTATATACTGTATGTTATATGATACATTTGTACAGCCCATTCATACAATTTCTGTGGTTCTTGATAATCTTACCCAGCACCTTAACTAATGCACCTCTACCTGGAGTTTGATTAATTTCAGCCTACTAAATAGAATTTAAAACAGCAGTATTTATTGCGTGTGCTTACTTTGTTCACCCATCATATATTCTTCTTATAGGTCCTTTCCACATTGATACGTTCCAAAGTAGTACTTTTGGCGAAACATTTAGAGGTGAAAGTAAGCTACTTTTAACTCAGATCTACAACATCTCTTATTAAATATAGACCCCTTTCTCTGCTTTATACAAATTGACATGGTTATGCTGTGAAAAGATCATACATTGTATGATAGGACATGGAGTGAGTGTTTATTGTTGATCTGTTATAGAGTAAGCGATGCAGCAGGAACAGCTTTGATATGGAATGAAAAGGCTAATTGTAAAGCACAGTACTTTTTATCATAGGGATATAATGGCACTTTCAAAAGACTGAGAAACTGCAGAGTTTGAGCGGGCGGGCGGACAATTAACAGCATAAGAATGATTCATAAATCTTGCTGTGAGAGAAAATCAAGGACCTACTGAAAAATCCATGATTCATCATTTGGATTAGATTCTCCAAAGCATAATTGGGAGTATGTATCGAGAAGATCATACCACACTCTCCGTCACGCGAAACGGGCACCAATTGAAAATTACTACAGAAAGGCTGCAAGCCCCCTACCTGCAATCTATTGGATGTAAGGAATTGTGGACTAATCCCCTGAATGTCTAGGCATGTTAGATATGTGCCCTTAGATTTGAAGCAGTTACATTCGAATTTGTCACAAATACTGTAAGTTCAAGGCTGATGAAGCACGGCTACGCAGCAAAGTTCCACCTGATTCCATACATTAAAATAAGATAGATCTGAAAAATTGATCAACAACCCCGATAACATCCCAAAACATGCCATATTGATGTTGAAAGAAGTCTTGACAGCATTCTATATGACAAAGAAAATAAATGCAAAACTGGACAAAGAAGCATTTGATGAAGATATTTCCTTTAGGACAACAAAGGCGTCCAAACACTAATTGGTACTCATCTGATCAAAGGGCCAGCCATGGGAAACTGAAGCTCTTATATATTCAAGATAAATGGGAAAGTATTGGAATACATAAGCATCCCCCAAGCTGCATTTGTTCAGAAAATTAAACAGACAGCAGCACACACTTTCTTACAAATTGTACTTGACCAGGAACAAACAGATTGCCCTACATGTGTCATTGTGGAAGTGCTTGAACATGCAAATGAGCCTTACTGTGCTCACCTGACTCAGATGTTATGTATGAAACAGCGAGGTTTATTACCATATCCCTTAGCATATCCTCCTGGGGTATTTTGAAATCTAATACTGTTTTAACATCTTACTGGCGTTATGGTGCATTGGTCATTTCGTTCCTTTCAGATTTTGTGATTTGATGATTGTTGGGCTACCGGAAGAAAAACACCTTTGCTCAAAAGATGGAAATTGTGTATAGGCAGGAATCTGTTGGAAATGGGCTTTTGACTAATCACTTTATTGTGTTAGGCTTCAAGATCATTGGCAAGAAAGTGACTTATGCCCATTGCACAACTGATTGAGAATAGACTCAAGAAACTATGGACTTTCGGCTTTATCTAATCAAGAAAGTTACACACCATTTGAACATTTTAAACAGAAAAGAAGAAAATGTGTGAAACACATTGTAAGACAAGTTCATGTTGTGATGACTCTAGAACACCTCTAGAACAAATAACTCTAGAACACCTTGACAGGAAATTAATGAAATGATAATTTAGCATGATTTGATTTTTAATTGTAAAGACTTTATGGTTTTAAACCAAATAAAACCATTCTGAGTTGATATCTGGCTCCCATATTGTGAGTGGTCACTATGCTTACTCTACCTCCTTTGTTTGTTCCTTGAACATGGACGCACTAGAATGCCAGTGGATTGGTGTAGCCACTGAAAATGGGCATCCTAAATCTTCTGTTGGCAAAATAAGCTTTCCTCATGTATCGTCACATTTAAGAATTATGCATCTGATAGCAACTGCTAGCCGCAGATTCCTTACCTTAGAATTATCATCAGGCATCAGAATGGATCCAGAATTTATTTGGTGAGCAGTACCCCTGCACATTAGTAGGTGGCGTAGTTTGGCTCTACGTGGCGTTGTTCGACCTGGAAATGATGTTCACGGTGCCTATAGAGGCGCCAACCAGGCAATCTGAGTTCAGTTCTTTTTTTTCTGCACCTGCCAGCACAGATATGGGAAGAGCTACCTCATTGTCACTTTTTGACTAGGTTTTTTTGATGTTTTGTCCAAGTTTTTTTTGAGGTTTACCTCCTGGTGTGGAGGGATGTCTTAAGAAAAGGACGCTTCAAGCCCTGCGGTGCCTGTCATCGACACATGATGGTGATGGACCCGCATCTTGTATGCCTCTGGGGCCCTCCAGTGGGACCACAACCCGAAGGCCTGCCACAGCTGCAGCACTATGCACCCGAAGGCCTTGAGGGAGCGATCCCTCAGCTTATGGCAGCTCGATATGCGACGCTGTGACACTCAAGGCCCCGGTCAAGAGAAAGGACCCGGGAGCGGTTGCAGAGCCTGAGGTCGTCATTTCACTACACATCGTCAAGCTATTTGGTTAAGTGGAAGTCCCACAAGAAGAAGAAGAAGTCAAATCATGCTTCGGCTTTACCTTGTCTGTCGGCTGACGAGACGAGGGAGCCTCGCCACTCGAGGCCTGGATCCGCAATTGAGCCAGTGCCTAGGTCGTCCCCGCTCCTCCCCGACTTTTTGGGAGCCACAGCGACCCCCGCCTAGTTGAACGATTTTATGAGACCATGCACCTCATATTTGGGAGGCCAGGGATCCACAGATGGATCCGGATTGACGCCGGTCGTGTCACCTCGACCTTCCACAATGCTATTCCCGTACCTTCTGCTGCCCAAGCAGGATGGGGATCCCGAGACTGCTGCTCCCGGTGCCCACCGGTGGCACAATCCTTATCCTCATCCCCAACATGGAGCCCAAGGAGCGTCGTCCGATGCTGGCTCCAACTGGAGCCATGTCTTCCAGGCCGGAGCCTGAGCCCTATTCTAATCGGCAAGGACTCAGGGAGGAATTGGAGGGACACTGAGGAATACCAGCTTCATGAAGAACAAATGAACTGGTGTGAGGATCTGGGTGAAGGCAGTGGACTGGATACTTCTCTAGATACTGGTGTGCTTTCTCCCCGTACCCTGGCTTTGGAGGAGGGAGCTTCCTTGGCAATGGTGGTGTAGAGGGGAGCTGAGGTCCTGGACCTTAGCCTGCCCTCGGTGACAGTCAAAAATAATGTCTTGACGGAGGTGCTTCAGCCAGGTGTGTCCCCCTCAGATCCGCTTCTCCCTTTCAATGTGGCAGTTTCTGATGTCCTGCTTTGGATTTGGTCCAAGCCCATCACAGGGGCTCCAGTGTTCAGGATGATTGCCTGCTGCCATTGCGCCGCTCCAAGGTACCCAAAGTTCCTCACCCAACACTCTACCCCGGAAAGCATGGTGGCCCAAGCCTCAACGTCCCATGTAAATCTAGTGAATTCCCTACCAGACACACGGATAGGAAATCCAAGAGGCTGAAATAGCTTGGGAAGATGTTTTCTTCTGCCAACCTGGCACTGCGGTCTGTGAATACTGCATGCCTTTTGGGGTGCTATTCTCATTCCCTGTGGGGTGCGGTTGCGCAGGCATTGCCAACGGACCTGGAGGAGGCCTGGGCCTTACCCTCCCAGGCTGTTACCAATGGCAGAGATGCAGCTAAGTTCACCATCCGCTGTGAACTTGATTCCACCGACTCACTAGGCAGAGCGGTTTCATCGACAGTGGCACTGCGATGCCATGCCTGGCTGAGGACGACTGGCTTTTCTGGGGATGTCCAGTACTCACTCATTAACACGCATTTTGATGGCTCCTGCCTCTTCAGAGACAAGGTGTATTCGGTGCTGGAGCGCTTTAGGGACGGCAGGGATACAGCCAGGTCCTTGGGCATTTCTGTGTCCATTTGTCAGCCTCAATCCACCTTTCGCTCCATTTGTGGCCACGTAAGTGGCTTACAACTGCATCTATACCCGTCCAGCCATCGCAGTGTGCAAGCTTTCCAGCCTCTGCGCTGCCACAGACGTGGTTCCTACTGGCCCCGTGGGTCGTGTGGCCAGTGGTCGGGTCAGTCTACCAATCCCCCCCCACCCCCAGCAGCCGCAGTCTCCAAACCCTCCTTGTCTGCCCGTTTACCAACATGGGCACCGATTGGGAGGCAGGATTCACCATCACCTGCTCCTCTGGCAGTCCATAACATCGGACTGGTGGGTTTTGCACATTGTCCTGAGGGGCAATTTCCTCCCCTTCAAGACTACTCCTCTTCCATGCCACCTTCTTTCGACAGGCTGACGGAGGACCACCTCTCTCTTATCTGCCAGAAAGCGATGTCTCTTTTGGCCAAAGGAGCCATAGAGAGAGTGCAGACACCAGAAGTAGATCTTGGTTGCTATTCCCGCTACTTTCTGCTGCCCAAGCAGGATGGGGGCCTTCCTCGACCAGCGCTCTCTCGATTACTTCCTCAAGAAGGAGAAATTCCAGATGCTAACTCTTGCTTAGGTCCTGTGTGCCCCGGAGACTGGATGGTGGCGTTGGACTTGCAGGATGCATACTTCCACATATGCGCCCTGCCTGCCCACAGGAATTACCTGTGGTTCATGGTGGGCGATGGGCATTTACAGGTTGCTGTGCTCCATTTGGGCCTCACCAGCACCCCTCGAGTGTTCACCAAGGTGATGACGGTGGTTACAGCTCATCTGTGGAGATCAGGAGTACCATTCTTGCCCTATCTTCACGACTAGCTATTGAAGATGGGCTCACCCTAGGCTGTCGTCTCCCACCTCCAGACTACGGTGGACCTCCTGCATTCGCTCTGGTTCACTATCAATGTGCTGAAGTCACACCTGACTCCCTCCCAAATGCTCCCTTTAATTCCAGTTGTTTTGGACAAGGTACAGTTTTGAGCCTATCCTCCCAAACGGTGAGTACAGGATATTCAGGCTAGTATACTGATGTTGCAGCCCCTATCCTGGATTTCGATGAGACTAACTCTGAGGCTGCTGGGCCTTCTTGCCTCCTGGATCATGCTTTTGACACATGCCTGTTGGCATATGCAGGCTCTGCAGTGGGACCAGAAGCTCCGGTGGGCGCAGCATCAGGGGACTCAGACATGGTCCAGATATTGGAGTAACTGCAAAGGTCCTGCAGTGGTGGCTTATAAATTGCGATAGGGTCAGCGGCAGACTCCTCTCAGTTCCCCCATCAAAATATCAGTGACAGTTGTGTCACTCCTGGGACATAGTGGCCATCTGGGAGAGGGAGGTCAGAGGACTCTGGTTTCCAGCTGAATCTGGACTCCACATCAACCTGTTGGAGCTCTGAGCGATCCGAATGGCATAGAAAGCTTTTCCACCCTCCATTCAGGGAAGGTTAGTGCAGGTGCTCACAGACAACACCACCGCCATGTGGTACTGCAACAAGCTGGGTAGGGTGGGGTCATAGACCCTTTATCAAGATGTCCTGTGTCTCTGGACATGGCTGAAACAGCAGGGCATGTCCCTAGTGGTTCAACATCTGGCAGGTTCTCTGAACACCAGAGCTGACAAATTCAGCCAAAGATGCCTAGCAGATCACAAATGGCGTCTCCATCTGGAGGTGGTGCAAGGTCTCTTTCAGCAGTCGGGAGAGCCTTGGTTAGATCTGTTCACCACCAACGAGAATGTCAATGTCAGCATTTCTGCGGGCTGGAATTTCTAAGGCGGCTCTTGCTCAGAGAAAGCTTTTCGTTTCAAGTGGAGCTTAGGCCTCCTGTACTCCTTTCCTCCCATACCACTCCTGCCCAGATTTCTCAAGAAGATCAGGAATGACCAGGCCCTAGTCATCCTTGTGGCACCTGATTGGGCATGGAGAGTCTGGTATCCAGAGCTGTTGAACATGGCCATAACACCTCGATCAGTCTGCCTCTTCAGGAGGATCTTCTGTCACAGCTGAGGAAATATGAATTTTATGATCAGTTATGTCCCCTATCTTAGACCCCAACGGCTCCATGTACATGCTACAAGTACATGTATGTTCCCTCCCGTTCCAGTTATGAAGACGCAAATATATGTGCGTCCACCGTCAACATGTCCTCTTTCAGATCCGCCATGAATGGGTCGGATATTCCATTCCTAAGTATGAAAGGCCACCGACTTTATGTGGTTCACTTTCCACATTTTACAGTTCAGGCGAGTAGGCCCTGAATTCTGCCATCAAGCCTTTTCCTGCCTCCTGCCTCTGAAAGCTCCAGTCTGAGCCCGCATCTGTATCCATGAACTTTGTCCTACTCCCTGCGCGGCTAACGGTGCCTGTTCCGGCCTGTTGCCTGCCAAAAACTGTATTTCACCTTCAAGATTATCTGCTCCGCTCCTCATCCGATGCATTCCTGTCTAGTAGTTTAGGTAAACATTCTTCCAGCTACCAAGCAAAGGGCCAGTCCTCACTGTCCTCATGCAAGTAATTCATAGCCCCTGTTACCATGGAAGATTCCTGCCCCCTCGCATCTCATGTAGACACTTAGACGCTTGTACACGCACTAACAGTCAGTATAGAATAGATTCCGTCCGAGAGACCTTTCCTTTTGGATAATACAGTTCTTTAAACATAAGATATTAGATATGATTTGGGATTAGGTTGACATGACCCCCCAGACTTCTGTCTCCACATGTAGAGCTAAATGTCAAGTCCCCTCCACCCTCTAGTTGCACGTCAATCACACGTCATGCGGCTGCGCGCGCATCTCTGCCAGGTATTTCTGCTGACATTGCAGGATTCTCTTATGGATCCACCCACCTGTGACCTCATGTTTAATGACGTTTCTAGTCTACGCCTATGTTTACGCCTTTTTCATTACGTATGTGTATTATTATCTGTATTATCAGCTGTTACGCCTCCTGCATCTGTCTTAATGTAATGCTTCTCATATAAATATCTTTACTTGTCAATAATGTATTGCCTTCCCTTCCTGAACCCTCGTGGTGATGGAATTTGATGCCTATGGTTCGAACCATAATTCCTTGTAAGGAATAAAGCCTTTCAGAACCTCTAATACCACGGATTCTGCCTCTTATTTTTACTGAGTTATTCTTACTAGACTTTACCGCATAAAAAATAGTACAGGTAATTAAATATTTACCACATAAATTGGCGCCCGAATAGGGACACTTTCTCATCTCACGCGCCGGAGGTGCGTTGCAGGCCCGGTCTCCTGCCACAGCTGGACGGACAACAACGCATACCTGCAGGATTTCCTGTATCTCCCTCCGGCCAAGCGGGGGTGACTGAGGCTGCGATCAACACCCAGACGAGGCGGTGAGAAGTGCGAAGTATCCCGACCAGAGCCTAGCTGAGAGAGCAAGATCCGAGGTATACAGAGGCCCACCAGGTTCCGAAGTTCCGAGTCGAGTCGAGTCGAGTCCGGTCCAGTTCAGTTCAGTTCCGAGGCCTTCCGTTCCGTGCTACCCGGTGAGTACCGTTGCCGGGGAGGCATTTAGACGTGCACATAGTTTGTGCCGGTCAAGACGGGTTTGGGTACACAAATCCGGTCTGCACTGTTTCAGCAGTGTATCTGTACTGTTTAGCAGTATATCTAGTATGTCCTGCATATAATTCAGTATTATCTAGTGTTAGTATTATGTCAGTAACTAGTTTTCTATTAGTTATCATCGTTCGTTAACTGTTAAATGTTAAATGTTTTAATACGTTCTACATATTGTGGTGTGAATGATTGTTCATTATTGTGTTTATTGTATTAAGTGTGTTCAAGATTAAGTAATAAGGTCTAAAAATGCCGCTCTTTTCAAAATTAAGACAGATCAAAACCAGAAAAGGGGTACTCGAAGAAGCTGTTCCCATTCCACCTAGGGACACTCCAGGGTACTTTATGTATCATAAGCATGGCCTAGATGCCGTATTATTTCTTGATTTATGGGTGGACTATACCAAAGATTTACCAGAAAGTCAGAGGTGGCCCGCAGCTGGGACCTGGGATGCAGATTGCATCATGAGAGTAGAAGAAGAATTATGGAAAAAGAAAGCCAGACAGTCACAGAAAGATGCCATTGAATTATGGCGTAAAGAATCATATAGACGTACAGAAAAAGCGCTCAGACAGGAAGAGAAAAGTAAGGAGAATTCGAATAAAGCCCGAGAAAATATATTAATTGAGGAAGGTACCCGAGTAAAAACAGAACAAGTAGACAGACAACGAAACACTCTTATGAATGGTATGTATCCTCTTCTGGCCGAAGGGTTACCTCAGGCCACCCCGGAAATACCGAAAGACTTGACACCTCCATTACTCCCGATAAAAGCACATCCCAAAACAGCAAAAGATGTTTTCCTTTCTTCCTATTTAGATGATGTAGCTCCTGAATATGCTAATGTTCCGCCACGCACACCGCCTACCGATGGTGCTCAACGCCAAGATCATCCGTCTGTATCCCCGCAACAACAAACTCCTACGCACATTCCCACAGGTCCATCTGTTTCTACCGCTTTTCCTACATCTACAGTTTCTATCTTACATCCAACAAATCCTTTCATGCCTAGCACCTCAGACGGTGCGACAGGAGGTACGACAGAAATTTTTGCCACGCCACCCCGAGGAAATAAATGATCCCTTAGAGATTTAGCATACGAACGTACACCACAACTAGCAACTTCCGACATGTTTAAAGAGCATCTAGTGGATTGTAGATATGATCCTGTGCCCGGTAGACGGGACGGTATGCTGCTGTCATCACTACGTATACGACGAGCTTCAAGGTATTTAGCGACGCTACCAGGAATGATGGCACATTTAGACAATATATATCACTTTTATTGACGAAGCCATGGAATACCAGAAAGTGGATGTACAGAGACAACTGTTACGCTTCTTCATAAACTGTGTGATCAGAAACCAAGACAGGCCTGAGGTAGAGCAGAAGGAAATGCAAGTACTTACCAGATGGGGTCAGAATATATCAGAAGGGAAACATGATAGACAGACATGTATAGTAGTAATGTGCCGAAAGATCCGCAAAGAAGTAGAACGAATACATAAAGACAGATTAGAGACAGACCAACATGAATCAGAGGGAGAGGAGGACGAAGAATCAGAAATGCCTACAGGACAATTAGAAACGATGGCTTATGTAGGTAAAGGAAGATCTTTTAATAATACCAGATGCTTTAATGATCCAATACGTCCGATACGTCCAGAATGTAACAGAAATTTTCAAGCCCCTATGTTAAATACAAGGTCTCCTGAACACCTATTCCAAGCTGCTGATAAACTACTCCGAGACCGAAGGGGGTACCATATGCTCGATTCCATGGATGAACAAGAATTAGCCAGGTCAGCAGTGCAGTGGGCTGACAGTCCCGGCAAATACAGTGATGATGCACTAGCACACACGTTTCTGAATCTTAACCCAGACGAACAACGATTAGCTGGTATATACATGATTCAACACCTCCTTATATTATATAAAAGCCAACACTCCGATCCTGGACCCCTACCTGACATATTGACAGAATTACTCACGAATAAATGGAGAGGTTCAGGTACTGATTTAATTAAAGAAATTCTAGAATTTCGAAACCAGTATATAGTTTTCGTATGCCCAGAACATGTTCCAGTTCCCACTATGGGAAGAAAAATGTATCACATAGATAGACAGAATCCGTTACGCGAAGTGCACCCAATAAAAGGTGACGACAATAATTTTAAACGCGTGTTTGTGTACACGCCCATAACTAAAATTGAATTATTAGAAATGAAGAAAGTAGTACCCAGCCATGACAAGGATCCAGCAGGTTTCCACCGTGAGATAAAAGACATGTTACTCATGGGAGAGTATACCTACCCCGACATTATGAAAATATTAAAAGTATTAATGCCTGCCGGTATTTACGAGAAACTCAAAGAAAAGGAATGGGAGGTGGGAGACCAAAAGATAGATTGGACAGCATTAGAAAACGAAGAAAAGGCCCGAGCTGCAGGATCAGGGCTTGGGGAAAAGACTACAGCACTACCAGGATTACTAGTGCAGGTACTGCCACGTTTATTAACTACGAAAAAGGAGGACTGGGGTGCAATCTCAGCCTGTAAACAAAAGCAAGATGAAGACACTAGTGATTTCTATTCCCGATTTGAAAAATGTTTTGGTATTAATAGTGGCATAAAAGCAAGTAGCGAGTCATATCCACATCTGTTTGTGACAAAATTAGTTGAAAATTCCCTACCGCAAGTTAAGAATAGAGTATTGAAATTCGAGAGTACCTGGCAAGGTAACACCCCGTCACAGATGTTACAGATGTTACAATATCACCACAATAGAATTAGAGAAGAACAAGAACATGAACAAAGACGTATGAAAGACACGAAAATGAAAATGCTTGTTGCCCAGTCAGTTCCAGCTGACAGTCATAGAAAGGGTACGACACAGTCCAGTGATTCAGTAGGTCCTGTAAAAGGGACATGCAACTATTGTAAACAGCCAGGTCATTATATACACGATTGTGCAGTTCTGAAACATAATATCTCCACGGGTAAAACCCAGGAGAGACCACGTCCACCTAGACAGGATCAGAACCAACAACAAATCCCTCAGCATACACAATCTAGGCCAGCTCCGCAACAGGCAGCTCCACAACAGACCGTAGCAACACCACAAGCGCAGCCTATTGCTGCAACACAAGCAACGACACAACAGATGTATCAGTATGCACAAACTGATTATCCCGATTATCAGCGATACACATGAAATAGCCTAGAGAGGGAAGTTGGCTTACCCCTTATTGAGGTTCCTGTAGATCAAGAGGGACCTTATGTACATAGTGAACTATTAGGGGAAGACAGAAAGTTTTTACTTGATACAGGGGCAAGCAGAACAACTATACGACGCAGTGAAGTTCCAGGGGCACCCCTCTCAGGCTCACAGAATATTTCCCTTGGATTCTCAGGAAAACCTATCATTAATGAAGTATCGCAACCCCTTCCACTTACGGTTGGTCCATTGACACGAACTACAGATTTATTGCTTACTAAATCATGTCCAGAAAACTTGTTAGGTATAAAAACATTGAAAGCTCTAGGAGCTCTAATATGTTGTTCTCCGGAAGGAGTACGATTATTTTTACGTGACTTCAAAGGTCACTACGTGTCCAGAGACATGGATCACCGGCTGCAGAATTTACCTACACATTTATGGGCGCAAGGCCCTACTGATGTTGGTTGCATGAACATTACACCATATCGAGTCACACTTAAAACAGGAGTGGTACTACCACGAATGCGACAATACAAGTTACCCCCAGATGCTGTTGTGGCTTTGCTGCAAATCATTGACGAACTCATTGCACAAGGAGTGGTTGTGGAAACCGACTCCAATGTATGTAATTCCCCGATAATTCCGATTCTTAAAAGAACGGATCCAAAAGCACCACCAGTATATCGATTAGTTATTGATCTGCGCGAATTAAATAAATGTATTGTACCACAATACCCTGTGGTCCCAGATATCTCTTCATTATTAACAGCTATTGATTCAGAAGCAACGTTCTTTACTGTAATTGATCTCAAGAATGCCTTCTTTAGCGTCCCAATAGATCCGGAAAGTCAATATTTGTTCGGATTCAGTTTAAATGGACGAAGTTTTAAATTCCCACGCGCACCTCAAGGATTCACAGAAAGCCCCAGCATCTATAGCCAAGCACTGAAACGAGAACTTGACAGTATCCACATGCCAGTTAACACTGCCTTGCTTCAGTATGTCGATGATCTGCTGATCACCGCCCGAAGCGAACCTGAATGTGAAAAAGCATCACTGATGGTTTTACAATTTCTGGCCGACAAGGGGCACAAGGTGTCCCCTTCTAAGCTGCAATTCTGTGTCCAGCAAGTTGTTTATCTTGGGCATTTGCTGTCCAAGGAGGGAAGACAGCTTACACCTGACCGCATCCAGTTAATTGCTAACATGCCACCACCTAAGACACAAAAGGAGGTGCGGGCTTTTATAGGCCTCACTTCATACTGTAGGCAGTGGATCCCTCAATATGCATTTCTAGCAAAACCACTCATTCAGTTGACAACACAGGAGGCAGCCATATCGACTGTCCTCCCTTGGACTCAAGAACATACGCAAACCTTTGAAAGCTTAAAGAAAGCCTTATGTCAAGCACCTGTTTTAGCAACACCATGTTACAGTAAGCCTTTTACACTATTTGTTACCGAACGCGAAGGTACTGCCTTGTCAGTACTCACTCAGGAACAAGCAGGATCACACAAACCATGTGCTTATTTTTCTAGTACATTAGATCCCGTAGCTCAGGCTCTTCCTGCGTGCCTGAAATCAGTGGCAGCAACAGCTTTAGCAATCAGACAAAGCGATGCCATAGTATTAGGACATCAATTGACAGTACAAGTACCACACGCAGTAGAGGTTCTCTTGAACCGCACACAAACACAACACTTGACTATAGCAAGACTCACTGGTTATGAATTAACATTGTTCCAGCCACACATAGAAATCAGACGTTGTAATACATTAAATCCTGCCACACTTTTGCCAGTAAACGGAACAGATCCATTAGCACATGATTGTATTGAAGTCATTACTATCACGACAAAACCCAGACAAGACTTGACAGATATTCCACTACCAGATCCAGACCTGACGTTGTATGTAGATGGTTCATGCATGAGAACAAGTACAGGAGAGTTAGTGGCCGCCTATGCAGTCACAACAGACACTGAAGTCATTGAAACAAATTGTATTAACACTTTGTCAGCTCAAGCAGCAGAGCTCATCGCTCTGACACAAGCCTGTATTCAAGCCACAAATAAGAAAGTCAACATATACACAGATTCACGTTATGCATTCGGAGTCGTCCATGACTTCGGCGTACTGTGGCGAGAGAGAGGTTATTTAACTTCTCACGGTACCCACATCCAACACGGACCCCTCATTCAAGCTCTATTAGACGCGATTCATCTACCTACTGCAATATCGATTATGAAATGCAAGGCCCATACGAAAGTTACCGATATCATTTCCCAGGGTAATGACCTAGCTGACAGAACAGCTAAACAGACTGCTCAGAATCAGACTCATACAACTGACACGACAAAGACAATAGTTCCGACACCAACACATTGCATGATAGTTCAGGATCCCGCCCTTGATGTAATTGACATACAGACACATGCTACACCAGAAGAAATAAAGAAATGGACTGAATTAGGAGGGATCCAAACGGATCAAGGATGGATGACGAAGGGAAAATCTATATGGTTTCTTCCCGACTCCATGGTTCAAGTCATCATTAACACAATACATAGTCCAGCGCACCTAGGAGAAAAAGCTATGCTAGACAGCATTCAACACATTTGGTTCAACAAACACTTGCGAGCAGCAGCCAAACAGAAAGTACGTACCTGTATGATATGTTGTCAGTTTAATCCAGGTAAAAGCATTCCCGTAGAGCAGGGTGGATTTCAACCTCCCAATCACCCTTTTGAAGTCCTCCAGATGGATTATATCCAGATGGAACGATGTCGAGGATTCAAATATGTTCTCGTAGTTGTCTGTGCTCTTTCCCGTTGGACAGAAGCCTACCCGGTTTCAGATTACACTGCCCCGACTACTGCCAAACAGTTAGTTCGAGAATTCTTCCCAGGATACGGTTTACCACGTGTCGTGTACTCAGATAACGGCCAGCCATTCTCATCCGAACTAATGAAACACGTTTCACTTCTGTTAGGTTATCAATGGAAATTCCACTGTGTCCGACATCCCGAGGCAGCAGGTCTCGTGGAACGTCATAATCAAACTCTGAAAATTAGATTGTCCAAAGTATGTAGAGAAAAAGGTGTCGATTGGATAGTAGCCTTACCAGTTGCGCTCTTTTACATGAGAATGGTAGCACATTCTCGAACAGGGCTATCCCCGTATGAGGTGATCTTCGGTAGACCACCAAATATGTGGGGGACGCCTATACCTCGTAAAATCACTGATGTTGACTGTAATATGCTGACAGATTACCTGGCTTCCTTGATGTCTGCACTACAATCTTGTCGTTCACAGGTAGCTGCAGCTTTTCCCGATAACACTGAGGTGAAGCCCCATGACGTGGTTCCAGGTAACCTGGTTCTTGTGAGGAATTTCGACCGGAAGACCCAGCTGGAGCCCAGGTGGCAGTCGCCCAAGCTCGTCTTGCTGACCACAAGGACAGCCGTGAAGATTGAGGGACGTAAAGGGTGGTTGCACTCGAGCCATATAAAGAAATTTTATGGACTACCGTCCGATGTGAACACTCAGCCCTGCATTCCCTCACAGACAGACTCAAAGCTCCCCTTGGTTGAAAGGACGGAGAATGAACTCTATAAACTGAAACTAAGGTCTAGCAAGTCAGACAATTTGATTGTTTAAGTCCTCTCCAAGGTGAATCGGTTGAATTTGTCTCTGACATGTATCCTCTAGACCAAAATAGAGAGAGAAATAGACAGATACAGCTTAAAAAACATGCGTACTGTAAATCACTTCGTAGTCACTGCATAGTGACCTTATTAATTTTGTTTTTTCTAAGTCTTCTGATCATCATTTCTAGTGTATTGCTACATATGTATTACCCTATTTCTAAGCGTGCTTACAATGCTACAGCTGAACATTCTTTTAGCGAATTACCTCCGCATGAGTTGTCTTATAGATTTGCGCTGCGCAACAACACTTTCATTAGTATGTTACATCATTCCCATCAGACCAACAATGCTACCAATTGTTGGATATGTGGCCGACTCCCTCCCTATCAGAACTATAAGGGAGTTTTGCCTCTTTTTCCGTATCCGTTCACACACAATGGCTCCTGTGGAGCATGGTTTAGTTTGATTAATTCCCTAGATTCAAATTCAGTAGTTTATCAAGACAACTGGGTATGGGGAAACCTGAACCTAGTTTTGCTTAAAGTCTGCTACCCTAACAAGGAGGGACTTCCCAAAAGAACAGGAACTGATCTAGAAAATGAAGTATATGGATTAGGTAATTTTACACTTAACCTCATGATTCTGAATGTTGAATCCGAAGCTACACCAATCTTGCCCGCTATGTCAGTATTTCCAGTTAAAGGTGAATTATGTGTAAGAAAGAATGGTTCCATACACATGGGCCATAGTAAATGTACCACTGTAATAAAATTCAGTGATCAAGGCAAGTCTACATTCAGAGCTTCTCGTCATTCCTACTTCATATGTGGCCAGACTGCATATATACGTTTACCTCTAGATTGGGATGGTACCTGTTACATTGCATTCCTTCTGCCACCTGTTTTCCTAGCCCCTCCTGATTATCACAGAAATACTCATTTAGTACACAATAGACAGCAGAGAGATCTCCCGATTGTCGATTACACTGAAACGGCATGGGAGCAATACACAGATTTCAATAAAGGTTTCTTTCCCTATATAGGTACAGTCACTAATAGTAAGCTGATACGTAGATTAACTAGAACCCTTGAAGCAGTAGTGAATGAGACTACTTCCGCCCTAGGCAACTTAACAGAGGAACAGTCTGCGATGCGGATTGTTGTGCTTCAAAATCGTCTTGTCCTTGACGTCATCCTGGCCGATAGGGGCGGAGCTTGTAGGGTCATCGGATCAAGTTGCTGTGTTTTCATACCAGAAAACTCGCCGTCAGTATATAAAGCCATAACTCGTCTTCATAAGATTATAAGCCAGATACACCAGAGTCCAGGCACCTGGACTTGGTCCGGTTGGTTCTGGAGCGTGTTGTCAGCCTGGGGATGGAGGATTCTATCCTTCCTAGGTATTGGCTTTCTCATACTATTCAGTTGCTGCTTATGTCTACAATGTGGGCCAGCGATTTGTGGTTTCTGTGCCACATCGTGTATTCCGCATTCAAGTTTTCGTTCAAGATCCCGGAAGAAGAAAGAAGAACAAATGATGCTATATGAACAGATTGATGGATTGATGAAGATCGATATCTCCTAAGGGTCCGTAGGGGACAAGGAGGGAATGAGGAAATATGAATTTTATGATCAGTTATGTCCCCTATCTTAGACCCCAACGGCTCCATGTACATGCTACAAGTACATGTATGTTCCCTCCCGTTCCAGTTATGAAGACGCAAATATATGTGCGTCCACCGTCAACATGTCCTCTTTCAGATCCGCCATGAATGGGTCGGATATTCCATTCCTAAGTATGAAAGGCCACCGACTTTATGTGGTTCACTTTCCACATTTTACAGTTCAGGCGAGTAGGCCCTGAATTCTGCCATCAAGCCTTTTCCTGCCTCCTGCCTCCTGCCTCTGAAAGCTCCAGTCTGAGCCCGCATCTGTATCCATGAACTTTGTCCTACTCCCTGCGCGGCTAACGGTGCCTGTTCCGGCCTGTTGCCTGCCAAAAACTGTATTTCACCTTCAAGATTATCTGCTCCGCTCCTCATCCGATGCATTCCTGTCTAGTAGTTTAGGTAAACATTCTTCCAGCTACCAAGCAAAGGGCCAGGCCTCACTGTCCTCATGCAAGTAATTCATAGCCCCTGTTACCATGGAAGATTCCTGCCCCCTCGCATCTCATGTAGACACTTAGACGCTTGTACACGCACTAACAGTCAGTATAGAATAGATTCCGTCCGAGAGACCTTTCCTTTTGGATAATACAGTTCTTTAAACATAAGATATTAGATATGATTTGGGATTAGGTTGACATGACCCCCCAGACTTCTGTCTCCACATGTAGAGCTAAATGTCAAGTCCCCTTCACCCTCTAGTTGCACGTCAATCACACGTCATGCGGCTGCGCGCGCATCTCTGCCAGGTATTTCTGCTGACATTGCAGGATTCTCCTATGGATCCACCCACCTGTGACCTCATGTTTAATGACGTTTCTAGTCTACGCCTATGTTTACGCCTTTTTCATTACGTATGTGTATTATTATCTGTATTATCAGCTGTTACGCCTCCTGCATCTGTCTTAATGTAATGCTTCTCATATAAATATCTTTACTTGTCAATAATGTATTGCCTTCCCTTCCTGAACCCTCGTGGTGATGGAATTTGATGCCTATGGTTCGAACCATAATTCCTTGTAAGGAATAAAGCCTTTCAGAACCTCTAATACCACGGATTCTGCCTCTTATTTTTACTGAGTTATTCTTACTAGACTTTACCGCATAAAAAATAGTACAGGTAATTAAATATTTACCACACAGCAGTAGGGAACGGTTCTCCACCTGAACCTGTCAGCGCTCCGCTTTCTTGCATGGAGATTGAACAATGACAGTTGACAGCTTTCGACCTTCCTCCCGAAGTCTGTAATGTTATCTTGGCAGCCAGGCGTCCTTCTACCAAGATGGTATACACCTGCTGTTGGGCAAAATTTGTGGCATGGTGTACAGAAAGAAACCTCGATCCCTGTTCTGCATCACTTTCTCAGATTCTACTGTCTGTTCTTTCCCTTGCCCAGCAGAGGGCTACTCTGGGCACTGTGAAGGGATACCTTTCTGTAATCTCTTCTTTTCTGTGGTTGCCTGATAAACCTGCCCTCTTCCAATCCCCTAGTGTACATAGGTTTTTGAAAGGTTTGTAAAATATGTTTCCTCCCACTCTCAGTTTGACCTCAATCTCGTCCTCACTTTCCTTGTGTACGCTCCCTTTGAGCCTTTGCATAATTGTCCACTCAGGCTCTTTACCATCAAGGCAGCCTTTCTCATGGCAATAACATCTGCCCTGAGGATCAGTGAGCTTCTGGCCTTGTCAGCCAAGCCTCCTTACCTTAACATCTACCCAAACAAACTGGTGCTTCGTATGAGAGCTTCCTTTCTTCCTAAAGTGGTCACTCCATTTAACATAGGCCAAATCATAACTCTGCCTACTTTTTATGCTCCGCCTTATTCCTCCAAGGAAGAGAACTCGACTTCACGATCTGGAACATTAAAGCATTGTCGTTCTACCATGACCGCATGAAAGAGTTCCTGTAGGACGACCAACTCTTCATGGAGTATGGTGGAGCGAAGAACATACGGGTGGTGCAGAAGAGGACCATCTCGTGATGGATTGTACTTTGCATCAAAGTCTGCTTTGCATTGGCTAAGAAGCAACCGCCTGAGGGTTTGCGTGATCATTCCACCAGAGCTAAAGCTGCAACCACTGCCTTAGCTCATGGAGTTTCTGTCCCGGACATCTGTGAGGCAGCAACGTGGGCTTCCCTGTACATGTTCACCAAACACTACTGTCTGGATCGTCAGGTCCGTACGGATGGACCACTTTGCCTGTTCGGTCCTGCAGGATTTCCTCAAGTGAAATTGGTCCACAGACACACCTCCAGAGATGTATTGCTTGGGCATCTATTCTAAGGTAAGGTATCTGCGGCTAGAAGTTTCTATCAGCTAAACAAGTTACTTAACTTCAGTAATGCCTTATCTGGGTGAGACTATCTAGCCGCAAGTTCATATCCGGTGTCAAGGTCATTCAGGTGCTCACCTGTTTGTTTCTGCAGAAGCGCCCTGGAACTGATGACAAGGTCCGCTACTTCCCCAACCCCACACTGTGCTTATCAGACTCTAAGCCACAATGTTAGGTCTGGGGGAAGAAGGGAAAAAAAACAAGGAAAGTAAGGGAGGGATCTCTCAGCTTATGGCACCAACCAGGAGTCCTCGCACAAATAGAACTAGAAAGAGAGAACAGACAATAAATATCTATAGTATAACGAGATGAACAAGTCTACATAAACCCCTTTCTTCGAAAAATACCTTAAATCAACCCTTCTTCCATCTTTACAACAGGAGGTGCTCCACCCCACTAGCGGTCTGAACTGCAATGGGAAAGAAGGGAGAGGTGATTACTAAAGTACGTTATGTCTTTAGGCCTTAAAATGATACAAGTGAGTGCTCATGCTTACTGGGCTAGTCCGGTATGGTTTGTCCATGAATGATACATCCTGATATAAACAATAACTGAATTCAGGCTAATCTTCCATTAGAGAAGTCTTTTCTGTCGTCATGCAAGAAGCCAATTGTATATATAAATCCACGTAAATAAATGATAAGGAAAAAAGGCAGCGAATACTCGCTGTTACCGTATCCCCTCTGGTAACAGAACTGTCCACCTTTTCTTGACTCCTCCGTTACGGGATATTCGGTGTGGGATGAATCGGTATTCAGCAGGAGTGGAAAATGATATCCCACCGTTGGTTGAAGACAAGGAATATAGTTCGGGTATACTTCGATCAGTATACAAGGGATCTCGTAGAATGCCCCGTCGTCAACTACAAGGCAAGCGGCAGCCCAAGAACACAAGAGAGCGACACCGCACAGTCCGGGCGGCCGACGGAACACCAGTCCGGTCGACGGGCGGAACCCACGATGTGCACTACGCCTGCTCACGGAACCGACCCTCACCCTGCAGTCAGACTAAAGGATAAACACAGAGACCGCTTGTAGTCACAAAAGTGAGGGGCGACTGACGAACGGATCGTAGGTGCAAGAAACACTCGTTACCGGCCCTTAGGGAATTCAACAAGGAAACAGAGTTCTCGGAGTTCAGGAACTAGAAAGTCGACTCGGAAATGCTGGAGGCACAACAGGACTCTGTGGCTCAGGAACGGAACGACGCAAAGCGCAGTTTCCGGTGGAAGTCAGGCTTTTATTGCCTGCCTGTCTTCCTCGCGCATGCGCGGTAAGATGCCGTCATCTGAAGTTAACGAAGACGGCAATCCTGACATCCGGCCCACCCATCCTCTCCGCTCTGCAAACGGATTTCTAGGGACAGAGCTTTTCCCTTTCAGTGCCCTAGTTTTCCACACCAGGGGTCAGTGTACCTCTTGGCTCTGCGCTTCTGACGTGGAAAGTCGCAAAAAGTAACTGATGTCAGTGTGCCTGGGTAGCGCCTATATTTGCACCACAAACATCATTTCGAATGCGGATGATAGCAATGACACCACACAAAGCTGAACGACACCGTCTAAAATTCTGGATCCAGTCTGATGCTTGGTGATAATTCTATGATGAGTAATCCGCGGCTAGACCGAGTCTCTACCAGATTAGGTGTTACCAAAGGTAAGCAACTTATTCGTTATTTACTGTGTTTTTGTAAGCAGTAAAACTGCATAGGGTAGTGAAAATTCAAGTGGATATCATTTATAAAAACAATTTGGTGTTCATTCACAAATGCATTTAGGATTACGGGAGGTAGTACTACAGAAGACTGTGTGAATTGGCCTTGAAATGTTCAACTCCCTATTAGCAAAAGTGCAAAGAGTGCACAGCCTTTTCTATGTGCACTAACTGAATATGAATGTTTCAGGAATACACCCATTTTATTTCCATTTTAGATGTTTTCAGACTACTACCTAAAGAAGTGTAATAGTATGTTCATAAGCACTACAGGAGTACTAGGTTGTTTCTTTTGCATGTGTAACACACTCCACATAGTCGATCAGTCTGTGCATTATCCTGGTTGGCTGCACACTTGTTGGTGCTTTACAATGAATCCAGAGCTTCAATGCTGCCTTTGGCCAAGAGACTTGCGAATAATGTTTTATTTTGTGCCTCTCCAGAGAGTATGAAAGGAGTTACTGGAACGCCAGTTGGTCGAACGTTCCAGAATGTCTGAGAGTTAAAGTGCCCCTGTGTGATGTCACTGAAGAGATAATTGGGAACGTGCTCTACAATTTCCGGGTCCGGGCGGAACTAGGCTCTGAACATTCCGGATGGGCAACCCTGGAACAACTTTTCAATCGTGTCACAAGTAAGGAGATCCAGCGTTATTCTGAAAATATGGGAGGTGGTGAAAGGGGAAACACCACTAAAAGTTGGGCTTGAAAAAGGTGTAGACCAAAAAATTGTACAATAAATGCATCATACATGGACACCTCATATTTATGTAGATTTATAGAAATTTAGAGGATCCCAATAAGCGCACTGTGGAAATATATGTACATCGTAGATTTTCAGGTGTATTCATGGCCTTCTATACATGCCAAAGTGGATTGTATGGTGGACATTTGCTGGGTATGCAAAATGGAAATGCGTAAAATCACTTTAAAAAAACAAAACTTTTTCCTCCATATGGTAAATATTTTCCCCATGGAGAAACTAATTTCCCTAAACACCTATTCCTTTCCCGTTCTAGAAAGGAACTCTCTCTTGTGTTTTTTAACCGATGATCTTTCCAAGGTGTATAAAAAAAACTTTCAAAACATTTATGAATCATCAAAAATGTAAGAGACTTAGGCTGTTCACAAACCGCCCAAGAACATACCCTCTCCTGAACATATACTAAGCAGTAGATTTACCAATTTTTCACACAACGCAGGGCAGCAGGCAAAGTTTCAGCGCTGCATTGCGTGAAATGGAGATAAAAGAAATGCGCCTTATCAACTAAAATATTGTGTGATGCTCAGTGCCAACGCACGCACCCTTGCACCATAGTGCAAGGGTGCCTGCATTAGAGGCAGGATTGTTTTTGTGCATGAAGGGATATCTTCCTCCACAAACAATCCTTAAAGGCATTTTCCTCTTTGTATGTGTGCTGCAGAATGCTGAACGCATAGGAATAGAAAGTAACAAGGAGAAATAAAGATTGTTCTCCTCATTATGCCTGCTTCGGTGAGGCATAGCTTTTTGACGCAATCCCAGGTTTACTAGCTTTAGTAAATCTGGGAATGTGCCAAAATCCATGGGTGGAGGCATGGGAACACCCATGCTCCGCCCATGGAACGCCTAACTAATACAAAGTAAAGCATAGTTCTACCTTGCATTTCTTTTTGGGAAAAATCCCATGCAAAGCCACGCAAATCTGATTTGCTTGTCTTTGAAGATCACATTCACAATTAATGTTTGTGTCGTGGCTGCACCAAAAAAGTGGCGCATCCATGATGCAAAATTTCAGTAAATCATTGTCTAAGTTCAAGGGACATTCTATGAAATCGGCATATTTTGTTCAGGAGTAAACTTGATCTTTGGGCGGAATGCTTGATTTTGTGAATTAGGAATAGAGAATTTGTGCTGGCAGATCATTTATTGTGCACATGCATTCCACTAACATGTGCAAAGAATTTTGTGAATCAGACCATCTGTGGCGGTCTCAATGTTGATAGCTTCAGCTGTCATGTCAACATTATTTTTCTCCCTAGTCTTGTGTTTGTCCCGCCCATGAAGCATTTATTGTTTTGAATGAGTTGTATTCTAAATTGTATTCTTCCACCACTGACATCCTTCCTTTGTCATTTGTAATTAAGCACCTAATGGGAGTGCATGTTTTGCTCCTGACTTCTTTTTTTTCTTGATGTGTGCTTCTACTCTTTCTTTCTTTCCCCGACCCCTTCCCTTTTCTAATTCTTCCCATCCTCATGTCCTGCTCCTTCCTCTCCTTCTTTTGTTTTCTTTCTTTTTTAGCACAAGCTTGTGCTGTTTCCATAGCTACCCAACAAACTCCTCGAGATTTCTTCCCACCCCCAGTAATATTATATTATTCTTGTCTCTGACATTGGTTACTTTAGCTCTCACACTTTTCCACTTCTCACCCCTTGTTTGCCTCTCTTCTCCCCCTTCTTTCTCATGAACAGAAAAAAATGGATGAAGGAAGCTATATTTATGCTAATAAAATATTATTTCACAATATTCACTCTGTGGTGTGGTTGCATTTATATAGCATGTCATACACACAATGTGATGGCAATCTTCAATGTATGGAAAATTGTATTTTCTGTACTTTTAAGATGACCCTCACAGTGTGTTCGCAAACATGGTGGCCATCTTGAATGTATAGAAAATACTATTTTCTGTAGTTTTCTGTTGAAAGATGCCCATATGCTGCTATTGGCTTTGCCATTGCCTGTGCAGTTTTCAAAGCATGCAGTACTGGCAGAACCAAAATCATTGGCAAAGCGAGACAGGGTGGCTTTGCCACTGCTTGTTTACTGTGAAATAAATACACAAATTGTTTTCACCAAACAGTTTCATTTCCTACTGCCATAGATCAACAGGGAAGCACAATGAGCAAACATACAGCACAAATCATATTTGCCATGTTGTTGATTATCATTGATGCAAAAACAACAGTTGGACAGAATGTAGAACAGTGTCATACATTCACGCCAGTACAGAGATCTGGGCCTAAATCCATCGTTGTTTTGCTCACCATGCCATTCCAGTTTGAACCCAGCCATATGCAAATCAGTCTTGACCCTGTGCCTCATGGGAACAGTCCATCCCGAACTGCCAAGCCAGGTCCTTCCTGGACTGGAAACAAGCATCCTAGGACCGGTTTCGGGGTTTCACCCCTCTTCAGCCAGGATAGCTTGATTCCAGTGGCATGAAGAGCACGGGGCCCACGTCTGGGCATACCCATCTCACTCGGGGTGACAAATGCAAAAACAACAGTTGATGGACAGAATGTAGAACAATGTCATACATTCACTCTGCCACTGCTTTTTTTACTGTGAAGTAAATACACAAATTGTTTTCACCAAATAGTTTCATTTCCTACTGCCATAGATCAACAATGAGCAAACATACAACACAAATCATATTTGCCATGTTGTTGATTATCATTGACCCACAGTAATACAAACTAAAATAGTAAACATAGTTTTCAAGATAAAACAGATAACAGACGTGAGGGTGAAGGTATCCTTACCCAAAAGCCCTAAACAGCTATAGAAACAAAAAACTCTCTTAACTTTTCATAAACTAACAGACAGTTGGTGACTCATGTTGTTGTGCAAAGCCCATATGGTCTCTTTACACCTTTAAGTACCCATTTACAGCCCTAATGCCAATCCGTTATATGCCTGTGATGCCACCAACATGCCACCTAGGACTATCAATGCCGGTGATGACCATTGGATGCTAGGGTGCTCACAGCAGGCGCGGCCCATGCTGGTAAGAGCGGTGGGGTGGCATGCCGGGTTTGGGAGGATTAGACATACGACGAGAAAATAAATGAAAAAAATTAAAAACCATGGTTTTCTTTTTTTTTTAAAATTAAGTTTCCCTCGTCGTCGTATGTCGAATCCCTCCCCCACCCCACCCCACTGCTCTTACCTGCACGGGCCGCACCTTGCTCACAGTGAAATCTAATGTAAAATATTTATTGTACACTTCTTTACAATCATTGCAATATGATGCAGTTAACATCTTTACATAGTACCATTGAAACATATGCAAAAAAATAAAAGGCAAAAAAAAAAGAAAAAACGCATGTCTGGACTAAAAGCGAGAGTTTGGCATTTTATCCCCTTCAAACGATTTGATCTCAGGTAAGACAAGCTCAAAAAATGTTAAGAACCCGCCAGTCAGTTCGGGTCTGTTCCACCCAGGCATGCTTTCACTGCGTCCTCACAGTTCCTAAGCTTTAGGTGCAAAACAGAGTGCCGCAGGAATTTCCATCTTGGGGCTACTAAGTTTTTTGCAAATGCAGTTGATGTGAAGTAGTGATGCACTGTCTCTTTGGCATAGTCGGCATGTGATCTCTTTTAATTTACCCTGGTTTCATAATTATAGGTCCTCACAAAGATGGTGCAGAATCCTACTCCTGTTTTTTTTTTTTAAACAGATTTTATTGTGATTTCAACACAAATAAGACACATGAAGCTGTAATATCCATTGGTGGCCCACAGTGGGCTCTCGGTTTGCATCACATTTATGATGGTCACCAACATTAAACCCCTCCAATCGCTAACTCCTCCCTTCGCACCCCCTCGTGTGTGTGAGTTGTGTTCCATTATAGTACATTGGTCAACAAAGTAGGTTTGTTTGGTCAGGCCTTTTGTGTCTGTAATGAAGATCTAAATGACTCTCTATTATTTGTGTCATTGTGATTCAGGAGGGGAATGCACTATTCTAAGGGTGTGTGCTCTTAATCTGCTCCCATCTTTAAGGAGATGGCTGGGCAGGCATGTCTCCCGGGGACTGCGCTCTTGCCTGTGAATCTGGGTTTTTTAAGCTATCTACTAGTGCCTCCCAAGCTCACGGCCGCGTCAGTCGTACCTAAACCCTTCCTAGCATTCCTCAGTAGGACCTCTCCCTTGTATCCTGCCTATTTCTAGAGTACCCTTCGTCAGGTGTCACTCTAGGGCCTTTTGAGGATTTCCAATGTTTGGTAATTTCACTCTTCACTAGTATGAATGCCAAATCTTGGAATCTGCTCATGACTTTCGTTTCAGACGTATGGGAGAAACCAGCCTAATAGACAGTGTCTCGGGGAACAGAGGACCCCTTTCTCTATAACCTATGCATTGATGGGCGTTACTTACTCCCAATAAGTCTGCAAGGTAGTGGCACTACATGTGCATGATCTCCGCCCCTATTTCTCTGCATCTCGGGCAAGCAGGACCAGCCATATTGAAATATCTATTAATGCTGTCAGGTGCGAGGTAGGCCCTATGTATTATATAAAAATTAATCAGTTTAAATCTGGCATTCCTAGACACTTTTGGTACTCTTTATAATATTGTTATCCAGTCATTCTCAGGAATAGGAATCTCCAGATCTTCCCCCCATTTGGTACTAAGATGATCTAATGGAAGGAGTACATCTCATCATATTGCTCTCTATAGGGCTGTCTCTGCTCTGTATGTCCCAGCACCTGATACAACATATTGGCAAGTCCTGTGAGGCTGGGGTTCCGCTAGTCACGTTTTCCAATGTTTACGGAACGCTGTCGTCCCTACTCTGTGAAGCAAGAAGTGGCCCTGGGAAGGTCAAATTCTTCCCTGAAGACTTCAAAAGGGAGGAGTTCCCCATCATGGTACAGGTCCCCTACATTCATCGCTCCAGCATTCACTAATTCTGTCAGCCCTCCCCAGTCTCCTCTGTATGGAATGTGGGAGCATTGTGGGGTAAGACAGGTGTATACGAGTTTCCTCCGCAGCTTCTGGAGACATGGGGTCCAACAGCGACACATCACCTGGAATTCCTTGGTATCATCTACATTCGGGCAGCCTGTCTTTAGTAAGACTACCAGTAACTTATTCAATGTTCATACCCATCGTCCAAGTGCTCGTGCCGGACTATCTGTAAGCTATCCATTGAGTGAACCATTGCAGCTGTGCAGCAAGATAGAATGCTTCAAATTCAATCACCGCTCAGCTCCCGTCTTTCACCAGGTGCTGCAACGTAGTCAATGCCACTGACTCGCGCCCGCAGCCCCATTTAAATCCAGTGGTCAAGGAGTCTACCTCCCCAAACAACCCCGTTGGGATCTACAGTGGTAGCACCATAAAGAATTACAGCAGCCGCAGTAATGCTACCATTTTAAGCAACACCTCTGTCTGCTCCTGATAGGGGAAGTGTTTGCCATACCTTCATACTCGCTTTTAGCCATCTGATAATTAGACCCACGTTCCCCTCTAGGAGGTCGGCCTGCTCGTGAAAAATTCAGACCCCCAAGTATGAAATTCAGCGTGGCTCCCACTACAGCGAATCCAAACTCTCTGGGGGGCTTTGGTTTGCTTCTGTTGGAAAAAGGCTGGACTTTTGCCGATTTTCCTTTAAACAAAGCAGAGCCTCAAATTCTGCCAGCATAGTCCTGGCCTCATTTAGGTCCCTTGATGTGTCTTTCAGGAAGAGTAGCACATAGTCCGCATGTAGGGCTTTACTGTGAGAACAGTCACCCATTTGTACTCCCTCATACCAATTTCCCAGTCTGGCATGGCAGGCCAACGGTTCCATTGCTAACGCCCTCTGACTATTTTATAGCTCTCCGATATGGGATGACCTGTGTGGACACTAGCCGTGGGGTCCTTGTACAGTAGTTTGACCCATGTTGAGAATCCCTGTCCCACCTGCATGCGCTCTAGCACCCATATAAATAGCCCCATTCCAAGCTGTCAAATGCTTTTTCTATGTTGACAGCAAATACTGCTGCATTACTATGGTCATAGGTGTTGTCCTCCAGGAGTGTCAATAGATGTCTTATATTAGGCACCGTGTTGCGGCCTGGGCCTGAGATAAAATCCACTTAGTCAGGGTGCACTAGTTTAGACATATGAGGAACAAGTCCGTTAGGCAGTATTGTACTTAAGATTTTGTTGTCATTATTTAACATTGACAGTGGCCTACAGGCCTCACAATCATATCATATGCTTGTCTGCCATGCTTCAGTAGGGGAATCACCAATGACTCTTTTGTGGAAGCAGGCAAGTTTGCAATTTATTTGGCAGCTTTGTAGAGCTGTGCAAACTTTAGGGCTAATTCCTCTTTATATTTGTCATGGAATTCGACCCAGAATCCGTCATATCCGGTGTTTTACCTTTTGTAGACCCTTTATTGCTGCTTGGATTTCCTGTACTGTTTTGTCATTACCCAGGTCCTCAACGGCTTCCTGTGTAAGGGTACGAAGGGGCAATGGCGACAAGTAGGCCTTAAGCTGTTCAATATCATGTTCTATGGAGCTTGCAAAGGGTTCTGCAAAGTAATGGAGAAAGTGTTAGTTAATCTCTCCCTGTCTGTATAGTCTTGTTGCCCCAGCAGCTTTAATTTCTACTATTACAGAGCCCCTCTTCGAGGGGTTAGCCAGCCATGCCAGAAAGGAACCTGTGCAGTCACGTTCTGCATGAGTCTTCACCATAGTTTCTGTAATCGAAACACCGGAGGCGTTCATCTTGACTTGCCATCTCCTCTTTACACTTCAGCAATCTCGGTTGAAGACCAGGTCTGCGTCTCTCAATGTCCCTCAGCGCCAGCTCAGCTGCCGGAGCTTTCTGCAGTAGTGTGCCTCTAACCCTCACAGATTTGGCTACCCACTTGCCCCTGAGCACCACTTTAAAAGCATCCCACTCCACCTGCGGGGAGGAGGTTTTGCCGCAATTATCCATCAAATATTGTCTGATATTATCCCTGATTATTTCTTGGTAGCGGGGGTCGTCTAATGACCCAGGTGTCAGTTTCAATGTAGTAATGCACGTTTTCATATGCTCCTATTTCAGATGCAGTAACACTGGGTTGTGGTCTGATATGGTGCAGGAGAAATATTAGATATCATGAGCTAGGGTATGAGCACCTGAGATGCATAAGAATGTATCTAATCATATGTGCACTTCATGCAAGCTAGAGAAAAAAAAAGAGTATTCTTTCACCTGGGGGTTCATCCGCTACTAGGTGTCTATCAGTACCCATCTAGCCTGCCGATCAGTAAAGGCCCGAGCCATGTGAATTATGGGTGCATCTCACAGTAGGGGGTTCAATCGATCCAAGTTGGGGTCCGCCATGCAATTAAAGTCACCCCTCATTACTGTCGTATGAAGAGGAAAGCAGGCCAGAAATCTTGAATGATCAGCGAGGAATGTCCCCTGATCCATATTCGGGATGTATATATTTATGATCGCAATATTGCCGAATCCTACTCTTGTTAACATTCTTTTTTTCTGCAGGCTGAGGGGAAGCTCCCAAAGCTTTTGTAATTCATTGTTTTCATATGTTCTTATTATCCAGCTAAGTTGTTTTTCAATAATTGGAATGAGTTTTGCTGTGTTTTATCAGCAGTTCTTTTTTGTTTCAGTAGGTGGTAATGTCAGGTTTTAAACGTTGATGAATTGCAAGGATGCAAGTGAGTCATTCAAATAATTGCTCCATTGGTTGTTTTAGCCTGCCACAGTAGATGTTTTAGTGACCTCTTGGAGCTTCACATAATATGATATGAAGATGGTTCTCAGGATGTTCTCTTGCTTACAAAACATGACATCTAAATGCACCCGAGATTGAGATGTGCTGTCTGGTGTTCTAAAGAGTCACCTGTATGTCTGGCACTAAGCCACGTCCAGCCATTTAGCAAATTTTCCATGATGAGTTATTTGGCCATAGGTCAACGTGGGCATGATTTTACTCTTGACAACCAGTAGAAATGGGTTCAAGGATGGGCTTAATGATTAGTTTAAGGAAGGACATGTTTTGACGTTTGGGCCTTCCCGTCATTCAGCCATACACCTAGATATTTATATCTCGAGATTGGCTCAAGCTTAGAGCTGTTAAGATACTGGTTACTCTGCTTAAAAACCTTCTGGATGAAGATCATCACTTTGTTTTTCTCCTTATTTAAACTCAGGGTATGGCTTGCACAATAGTCACTCAACTTGTTTAACTTGCTCTGCAAACCAGTGGTTGTTTTGTCAAGTATCTCAGTTTCATCTGTGTATTGTAAGGTGTTAAGGCGACAACCAAATCATTTAGGAAGAAAGTGGCAACATCTTCCAGAGTTGCTCCTAGATCACTTATGTAAAAGTTAAAACACAATGGTGCCAGAACACATCCTTCTTTCAGGTCTTTATGCGTTCTTATCTTCTCAGTTTTGGACAGGTCTGGAGACAATCTGATTTTACCCAGGTTTCCAAGTATAAGCTGATGATCAATCAATTGATTAGTAGAGCGCTTCTTGTCATCCGTGAGGGCATCCAGGCGCTGGTAACATTCAGTAGACTAATGTGAATGACCCAAGCGTGTAACTTCCTCCATAGTTTCCCCCAGTCAAAAGAGTCAACAGCTGTTTTAAAATCAATGAAGGCCACATACAAGAGGTTGTTTTTAATGTTGGTTTGGCTAATTAATAATGGTAAAGCCATTAGATTATCCTCAATAATGCAACCCTTTGCAAACACAGTTTAATAGATAGGTACCAATTTGTAACTATGGGCTAAATTATTAGTTTGGCGATCGAATGCTGCATCCACGACCACCAGGAGACCACAGCACTGGCAGTCTTCAGACTGCCGTATTATGAGTTTTTTGCACTGTGCCGGCAGTGTGGCTGCAGAGATCTTGCGGCGGTGGGGAATACATTTCCAAATGTATTGATGCCTGTGTGAGCATTTCAAATACATGTGTCGGATGCACACTTATGCATGGTACATGTGAAAAATACCACCTACCCATTGCTGGAGTCTGGCCCATATGTGGGCAGTCCAGGTGATGGGTATATGGTACCAATGCGACTCACCTGTATGTCGTCGCAAACAGGGTCATAATCCTGTTGTGAAGATGCTGCTGTGAAGGGGGAGCCTGAAGAAAGGGATCCACGTCAAACTCTGACAGAAGTTACATGAAAGGGGTGAGTACACACTCCAGACCCTTCTTTCCACCGTCTTGAAGCAGACGGTCTGACTGCTGTGGTCACTTGTCGGAAAGCCAACTCATAATACGGAGAGCAGTGAAACTCCTCTGTACCGCCCTATGGCAGCTGATTTTCCCCAACCCCAGCAGTCAGCGGTGTGCTGGCAGTGTAGGCAGTTCAGCCACGGTCTTTCCAATAGCAATCAATCCATCTCGTAATACGGCGGATGAACCCCCGAGTTCGCAGCAGTCAGACCTCGACCATGGGTACTGTGGTCCATGGACCGCAAACTCATAATCAGGCCCATACTGTCCAGTCTTCTAAATGATTTAGTGTGGTCTTTGTAAAACATTTTTGTAGTAATTAGTTATCCCTCTTTCCCCATCTATGATGTCAGCTCCATGGTTACAGAATGTTGCTGTTTGAACTCCAGGGTCAGTTGTGATATTCCCTGGAAGCTGTGGAGATGAACGGTCAATAAACTTAGTGTTCTTACACTTACCTGTCTCAGTTTAATCACTACAAATTTTGTGACGAGTTCGACTGTTCCACTTCTCGACCAAAGTGTGCTGTTCCTTGTGCTGAAGTTCCTGATTGTCTCATCTTGGTTGCTGTGTTCGCAGTCCTGTCAGTAGTGGAACTGTGCCTTGTCACCTTGTTCTGCATCCACACTCAAGTTCACAGATTCATTCTACGCTTTGACGAAGCTTCTAACACTTTCACCAGTGGGAAGTGATGTTTGCTTCCCCGTGAAAAGGAGGACAGAGTTTTCTGGCTGACCATCCTACTGTTGCCTCGCAATTCTGTCAAGTGTGTCAATCTGTGATCCCTCCCGAACATTTATCAACACCCGCCCGTGCCCCGCAATAAAAACTGCGAGTGTGCCTCATCTTTGGTTTACTCAGGTGTGCTGTTGGTCATCTGTCCACTGGGGGTTCAGTGTAGCGCAGAGATCTGTTTGGGGCTAGGTAAATCTCCGTAATGATGATGCAAAAGAATGCTCAGATGTAGCTGCAAGCATATCGGATGATTTACTACGACGTCGCGTACTGCGTATCTGTTTCACGTCGTGTGGCAATGCTGCTCTACTGCTAGGCATTGTCTAACGCTTCGCCGCTCTGCTGCTGGTCGCCGAATTTGTGCGTCTGACGCTGCACACCGCGCCTCCTCTGTTTGATGTCTGCCCCCTAGTGCCCAGTTGCTAGGCCCCATCGAACGCTTTGCTGCTCAGCTTTTCATCTACGCACTTGCATTTTGATGGTGGCTCGTCAGTGTCTTGTTACAGTGCATGTGCTCTGGGTTAGTTGGCTTTTTGCTGCTCGGAGCATCTTGCACTGTGTTTTTCTTCACCGGTCCAGGAGCAGCTGATCTACGCCCGCCTACAGGAAGTGTCATTCATTCAGCCAGTCTAGAGGAGCCATTACTTTAGTCAGCCAGTTTCTGCTATTTGAACAGTTCTCAAGTACAACTGTATTGTTTTTTTTCTTCTTTAACCAATTTAATTTGGCAGCAGGACCTTGGGTGACTATCTATTATCAGCTATTTATATTAATATTTGTTTTCTTAGGTCTATTGGGTTAACTTAGTATTTCAGACTATTATCTAGAGAATTATCATCAACATGCAAAATGTACAGGCCCCTCCCCCCCTTTTACAGCTTCCAGGAGACCCATCAGTGAGGTGGAAAGTTTGTTATAGAGCCTTCGCCAAATATTTAGGAGCCATGGAGGAGATAAGACTTAGTGCTGAGCACAAGAGATTCATTTTAGGGCACAATCTAGGATTGGAGGGACAAGCTGTCTTAGAACATTTACCTCCCCTTGAGGTGATTGAAGGGGACGAGTTGCTTAATGAGTTTGATCAGGCTGTGGCAATGTTAGAGAAACAGTTTGATGTTGAGGGCAGTTTAGTTGTAGCCAGGCACAAGTTTTTCACAAGAGAACAAGAGACTGACGAAATCATTGTGTCATATGTGGCAGCACTGCGTATTCTGGCATCAGAATGCGAGTTTGAAAACTTCACCTCTCAGCTGATCATTGATCAGGTTGTAGTGCATTTTAAAGAGAATAAAGTTCAGGAGAAGTTAACTCAGAAAAATCTCTCTTTGCAAGAAACCATTACTATTGCTAAAAGCCTAGAGTTATCTAAGAAAGCTTTAAAAACGATGAAACCTGACAAAGCAGTTATGGGGGGCGGTAAAAGAACGGAGAGATCAGGGTGAAAAAAAACAGCGGGAGCGAGAAAAACAACAGGGTGAGCTGAGGGGCAGCAAGTACACAGCTGCCAGGTCTGAGAAAAATTGAGGTCAGCAAAGAAATGTATGCATAAAATGCTGGTTTCCCTCACATTATCCTAATACTCAATTTTGTCCAGCGAGAAATGATTCCTGTCGCAAATGTGGAAAACAGGGGCATTTTGCTAAAGTTTGTGGTTTCCTGGGTAGTGTCAGTACGGTCTACACTGAAGAAGATAATTTTGACCTGTTGGGCGATTGTGGGGTGAGTTCCCTGAGTGATTTGATTGTCATGGTCAAAGATGAGTCTGATGATTGTGTGGAACTCAACTGTTGGTGAATTCTGGTGCACGTGTGACCATGATCACGGAAGAGCTGTTTGAGCGTAATTAGGTGGACAAACCTCTCGAACCTCCAGACAGGAATTCTGTATCCTGTGAGGGTAGGAGGATCGAGTTAAAGTTTTTTTTTTTTTTAAACCAGCATAATTTGTAAGGAGAGGTGCATTTGGGGGAAGTTCTATGTGGCAAAGAAAGGACTTAACACATTAGGGTGGTATCGCCAGGGACTTTTTGGCATAACCCTCAGACCAGGCACTAAGGAACAAGTGTCGGTGGTGGATGAGCATGGTCAGGGAGGGGGTTTGACTGTGTGGGCCAACAGGTTCAAGAGTGTGTTTGCTGACTATTTGGGGTGCATTAAGGCATTCAAACATCTTATCAGAATGAAGGACCAGGCAGTTCCAGTCAAGCATAAACTGCGTAATGTGCCCTATAGCATCAGAGACGATCTCTCTGATGAGCTCAAGAGGATTAGAGAGTCTGGGGTTATCGAACCGGTTGAGTCTTCCTTATGGTTGTCTCCGTTGGTCGTGGCCTGCAAGAAGAATGGGAGTCTCAGAGTGTACATTGACTTGCGCAGTCTAAATAAAGAAATCTGGGTTGACTCACATCCTTTCCCCCGCATTGATTACAATGTTTCTAAGTTTGCAGTCTGTAAGTATTTTTCCAAGATAGATCTATCCTTCGCCTACTCTCAGGTGGAGTTGGATGCTAGTTGTAAGTTCTTGACCGCTTTTGTGTCCCTGGTAGGAACCTTTCAATTTAAGAGGATGCCATTTAGGTTTGCCTCGGCAGCCTCAGTATTCCAGCACATCATGGAAAAAGATTTGGAGGGTGTTGAGGACACTGTGATTGTCCAGGATGATATTCTGGTTGCCGGGAAGTGCAAAGTATCACACGACAACCATCTCACAGAAGTACTAGGCATACTTCAGGAGAGAGGTATTGTGGCCAACAAGCTTAAATGCGTGTGTGGAATGGAATCAATTGAGTACTTAGGGCATCACATTTTGGGTTAAGGGATTCAACCGAGAAAAGGTTTGATTGAGGCCATTGTGAATGCTCCATGCCCCAAGTCCAAAGATCAGGTTTCTTAATTTTTGGGTGTGTGTGAATTTTATACAAAGTTTATTTCCAGTTTTGCTGGTAAAACTGTCCATTTATGTGAGATCTACTTAAGAGGAAGGTCACTTTAGTGTGGGGTCAGGTTTGCCAGGATGAATTTCATTGCATTAGGCAAGAACTTGGGACGTGCCAGATTCTCACTTCTTTTAATCCTCTCAACCAGTGTATCATCTTGATTGATGCGAGTTTGGATCGTTTGGGTGGCATGATCACACAGGCCAAACACAGCAAGGAGCCTACTGTTGGGTTTGCTTCTCGGGCATTACGACAGAGTGAAAAAAAACTACTGTCATTGAAAGAGAGTTACTGGCCTGCTGCTGGGCTGTTGAAAGATTCAAGTGCTTTTTGTGGGGGGAGACATTCACGTTGTTGACCAACCACAAGCCTCTCATTCCATCTTTAATGGGCATATTGTTAAGGAGCATACCCCAAGGATTGCGAGATTGAGTTCAAAGTTGTTGCAGTACAGTTTCGAAGTGGCGCACATTCTGGGTGGGAAAACCACAAGGGCAGATTTTCTCTCAAGATCACCAATACCTTTGGGAGATGAGGAGTTGGATATGGCGAAGATTAATAATGTTTGACTGCAGCTGTTGATGTTTGTAGTGTGGGTGGTCTCTCTGAACAGGAGTGGTTTGATGCCATGCAGCCTGATTCTGCTCTCAAAAACGTCAAGGAACACATTGTTCAAGGTTGGCCCAAGGAGAAGCATCTTGATGTAGAACTTCAGCCTTTTGCCAAGATCGCTATTGGGCTCACATTGGAGGGTGGTCAGATGATCATGCGGGGTGACAAATTTGTTCCCCCTGAATGTTTGGGGTCACGCATCATTGATTCTGGTCATGAGGGACAACTGGGGAAAATGAGCACCAAAAGGAGGATTTGTGTAGTCTATTGGTGGCCATCGATGGAACGGAAGTTGGGTGATGCGGTCAAGGGGTGCATGATTTGCTGTACCAGTGACAAGGTCATCAAAACTGTCACCCCACCTGTTCAGGTCGCGGATCTCCCCAGTGGTCCGTGGATGAAATTGGCTGTCAATTTTGTTGGGCCTTTCAACGCTTTGCCACAAAGGTATAAGTTTGGTTTGGTGGTAGTCGACTACTACAGCAAGTGATGAGAGGTCCATTTCATGGCTGATCCCAACAGAAAGGTGACAAGGTCATCAAACCTGTCACCCCCCTGTTCAGGTTGTGGATCTCCCCAGTGGTCCGTGGATGAAATTGGCTGTCGAATTTGTTGGGCTTTTCAACGCTTTGCCACAGAGGTATAAGTTTGCTTTGGTGGTAGTCGACTACCACAGCAAGTGATGAGAGGTCCATTTCATGGTTGATCCCAACACCCAGGAAGTCATCAGATTCTTTCAAAGTCTTTTCGCCAGAGAAGGTTTTTTTTAAAGAATTAATGTTGGATAATGGGGTGCAATTCACATCAAGGGAAATGTCTGCTTTTCTTTCTCAATCTGGTATCTTGCATCGCTGTAGGGTTCTATATCACCCACAAGCCAACAGTTTCATTGAGCGCATGAATTTTGTTCTGGTTAAGTGTGTGCAGTGGGCTATTTCCAATAGGATAGAGGGCAAGGAAACGATGCTGAGCTTGTTGTGGGTGCATCGTACTACCCCATGTCAAGCAGTGGGTAACAGTCCGTTTGAGTTGTTGCGTGGGAGAGTTGCTACTTTTGACATGTGTCCAGCTTGGATGAGGAAATGGGGTTTGCTCATGAAGGTTGGATCTAGGGATAACAATAATAATCCCTAGCGGTGAGGGCTTCCAACTGGTGTGCACAGGACTGGATTATTGCTATATCAATTCAATGTTATTAATCCAATCAATGATGCTCAACCTTCTATAGCCCACCGCTGCAGGACCACCTCCAATGAAAAATACCACAATGAAGGGAGCGCCGTATTTAGTAATCAGTATTTGCAAATGTAAATTTGTTCCCAACTGATTCAATCAAAAAGACAGATTTCCTTGAATCCACAGATCCACAATTTATTGCACGTCACTTTAGGGTAGTGTTTCCACAACGATTATGACAGTTGATCCATATCGATTGACAAGCTTGTAGCAGTTCATCAACAGAAGTTCCTAATAAATTCAGCCAACGTGTTTCGTTCAAAGTAGGACGTCATCAGGGCTATAGTTCAGTGTTCTTTCGGTGTAACTTCTACCTATCACGCAAAAGGTTCTGATTTTTATTGTGATTTTTCTTCTAAAATAATGGTTTTCAAAATGTCATGAGCACCGTATTTCATTAGGTCATCCGTGCCTGCTAAATTCCCAATCAGAAGTTCTTACATATATTCAACAACGATTTCCCTGTAAACAGCTATTACAGTGGTCTTGTAAAAGCATCTTACTTATTTGCAGTCCAATCCCTTCAACTAAAGCCCCATTCAGCTAAGACGCCCTCATTCCTCGCAGCCGGCCCGATAAATCCCACAGCGGGCGTTTATTTCAGCTTGAGAAGCAGTTTTTAACAGTATAATTTGGGAAGAATCCCACTTGTTGTTCAAGCAGAATGGTTGTTGGTGAGGCTGACAAGAGTTGTGTATAACTGTGGCACACAGTTAATGCAATCATGCAGGTTACACAGGTTATTTCATTTCCTTTTCCATCCGAGATTTTTTATTTACATAAGTAAAAAAAATGCAGTTTTTTTGCTTGTCAAGCTTTATGCAGCTGCAGCCATCGCTCATTCTCGTTTTTTTGTGGGTTTCCCAGATGAGCTTACTTTATTTAATTCTTACTTCTAATTTCTAGTTTTAACAAAGCTATTTGATGTCACACTGTATCGAATAGTTTCCTTGCTAAGTTGCCACCAGTGCAGTATCTTGGCTTCT
The DNA here is from genome assembly GCF_964204655.1 of Triturus cristatus. NCBI lineage: Eukaryota > Metazoa > Chordata > Amphibia > Caudata > Salamandridae > Triturus > Triturus cristatus. The sequence goes on along the minus strand of NC_140594.1, from coordinate 707,310,885 downwards.
CATTGCCAAGTTGCTGTTGACACCATTTTCTCCAGATATTCAGTAACTCTCCTTTGCCTCTCAAGGGACCCTCTGATTCTCTTTAGCATACTGATGTCTTCAGAAGCACCATTTAATGTTTGCAGGCACAACACACTGAGAGAACTGATTAAGTTGGATCCTAAAGTGTGCTGGTGCAATTTGAGGTATCCTCCACTATTAATTGTCACATGCAACCACTTCAGGTTGTCGCATTCTGAGAACAGTTTCAGGTTGAAGCCCCCTGTTACTGGGAAGTGGATGTAAGTATGTTCCTCTCTCATTTTGCCCAATGTTTCTCTCCAGAAGTAGTCTTTTTGGCGATGTGACATTTCAATTCAACAGACGTCTGTCCATTATGAGACGCCAGTCTGATCAAATGCTTAGTGATGTACAAACAATTTTTTTGTTCATTGGCATTTAATAAATCGTATTGCTCTGTCAGATCCCGGCAACAAATGGACTACACACATTCTACGAATGCTGAAAGTCGCGGCTTTCAGCATTCGTAGAATGTGTCTAGTCCATTCCTAGACACACAGGCGTGTGTCTAGTAATGGACACATGCCTGTTGAATTGAAATGTCGCATTGCCAAAAAGACTTCTTCTGGAGAGCATTCTCCACCTAACAAGTCCCAGAGCCTTCAAGTGAAATCATCCTCTTTTCAAGACTCCTACGCAATGTAGAGTTTCTCCCTATAGTCAAGGATATTTATTACACATAGTGCACGCATACTGGTTCTTCAGCCCTCGATACGTAGGATCCTTTCCACGTATTTGTTTGGCTGTCCATACAGTCAGTCCTGATAAAGACGCGCCATGACACCTTTTGACTTGCGCACATTTTTGGTTCTAAACCTTGACGTGTTTTGAGGCCATGTCTGTCAGTCCCCTTACCCTAAGGTTGAAATAAGTATCACCAGGGCGATTAACCCGTTCCGTGCTCATGACGGAACCACTCCGTCATGAGCCACGGGTGCGCTGTGCTCATGACGGAGTGGTTCCGTCATGCTGCGGCCGTTGGCGGGCGCTCCGCCCACGCGGCGCTAATTCCCCGCCTGTGCGGGCGATTAGCGCAGTGGGCGGAGTCGTGATGGAACCACTCCGTCATGAGCACAGCTCACCCGTGACTCATGATGGAGTGGTTCCGTCACGAGCACGGCGGCACCGCAACTGCCCCCAAACCCCCCCAGCGCCGCGGCGGAATTCCTGCCGCGGCGAAGGGGTTAAGGAAGACACAAAGAATTACTAAACGACAGACCAGTAAAAGAAACTCTTTTGTATATATGTATATATGTAAAATGTCTGTTCCTTACATTGATATTACCACTGTGTCACTTTGTTTCACTTGAGTCACATGTCACTTTTCTCACTGTTGTTGATATAATTGTATACGTGACAGCCGTATATGTTTAAACATTTCGCATATAAAAAAAACTAAAAAGTGATTGTTTATATTTACATTGTACGAGTATTTTTACTTATGAACTTTGGGGTGTTTCTGAATTCTTCTTAGCTTATGATGAATTAATTGACAGGTTTAAAAAAAAAATTCAACATAACAGGCTAAGCAATTGTTTGACCCAACAGCATCCACTGTAGATTTCTTCTTTCCTTAAGGCGGAGAATCATGTCCAGGAGGTTTGCCGAGTACTGGGCGACCATGGATTTCTGGTGAATCTGAAGAAGTCTAGCCTTGTTCGACTTAGGATCTCACTTACATAGGGGCTTGTTTCATGACTTTGTTGGGGAAGGTGTTTCTGCCTCAGGCCCACATATTGACGCTGATATCAGTGATGCGTGCCTTGTTGTCCATGCCCTCTCCTCCTGTGAAGCTTTAGTTGAGGGTGCAGAGCATGATGTCCGCTTCCCTGATGGTAGTTCCATGGGCCCGCCTGCATATGTACCCTGTTGTGAACCATATTTTGGCACACTGGCTCCCGTGTGGCCAGGATTTCCGTCAAGGGGTGCCAGTGACTACCTGGGTCAGGGAGGATCTAGGGTGGTGGTTGAATAAAGCAAACCTCTCCAGGGGTCATCAATTTCTGGTGGTCCCTTCTTTGGTGGTGATGACCGATACCAGTCTGTTGGGTTGGGGTGCTACCCTGGGGGAGTCTTCAGTCCAGGGCAAGTGGTTCAGGGCCCTGCTGTCTTGTTATTCGAATTACAGGGAACTGAAGGCGGTCCACTTGGGTCTGTTGGCATATGCTGCTCTTCTAGTCCGTCACCATGTTCATGTCCGGACGGACAACCAGGTTGTAATGTCATACTGGAATCATCAGGTGGTTGCAGAGTACGTTCCCCTCAGTTGTCTCAGCCAGGTCATTTGCTCTTGGGCAAAGATGAGGTTGGAATCCCTTTCTGTCATTTACCTTCCGGTGTTTAGTGTGGTGGCGGATTGTCTTAGCAGGAGTTTTTCCTCCATGGTTTCGATGTCTCTGACCCCGGAGGCATTCCTGCTGTTGCAGGGGAGGTTTGGGTCTCTGAGGGTGGACTTGTTTGCCTCTCTGGACAATGCCAAGGTCCGTTGTTTTTGCAAGATTATTCCTTACCTGGAGGCTTGGAAGGTGGTTGCAATGTCCTTCCCGTGGCCTCGGGTTCTGTTGTATGCGTTTCCCCTGGTTCCCCTGATTTCGGCGGTTCTGCAAAAGATCAGACGGGACAGGGCATTAGTGCTTCTAGTGTTCACGGTTTGGCTGCATCTCCCGTGGTTGCCTCAGTTGTTGGAATTGGCAGTGCATCCGGGTTGAACGTTTCCGTTTCCTTTGTTTGGTCATCAGGTTCCCTCCCAGGTGTTCCAGTCTGAGTCTTCAGGCTTAAGCGGCGGTCTCTGATTCAAGGTGGTTGTTCCCAGGTGGTAGCCAGTATCATTCAACAGTCCAGGCGTCCTTCTACTTTGAAGGCTTATGCTAAGCACTAGGACGATTTTTCGGGTTGGTATGTGTGCCAGGGATTGTCTGTGGATGGGGTGACTCTGGCACATGTGTAGGATTTTTTGACTAAGGGTTTTGATGTGGTCTTGGCCCTTTCTACTCTCCGGGCCCTGTGAGCTGCGATTCTGGTGTTCCAGGTTTCCCTCTTTATGGCTGATGAACCTCTGGTTGCTCAGTTGTTGAAGTCTCTGGCTTTTCGGCACCCTGAACCAATGTTGTCCCCACCTCCATGGGATCTTCCTTTGGTGTTGATGGCCTTGCAAGGGGTTCCCTTTGAGCCCCTGGAATCTGTGGACTTGACCTTTTTGACCTTGAAGATGGACTTATTGGTGGCAATTGCTTCTGCCAGGCGTTGGTGAACTATGGTCTTTTTTGAGATCTGCCCCGTTTTTGCGCATTCTGTAGGATAGGGTTGTTTTGCATTCTCATCCTACTTTTGTGCCTAAGGTGACTTCTTTCTTTTAATGGGCTGCGGAGGTGGTCATTTCTGTTTTCTTTCTTGATCCGCAGTCAGAGGAAAAGTCTCTGTTTAATCTTTTGGATGTGAGGCTTGCTGTATTGATTTGTGTGTCACGCACTGCTTCCTTCTGTAAGGTGGACAATCTGTTACTTTCGGTTTGGCTTGGCAGGGCTTGAAGCCTTCCCTTTCTACTCTTAGTCGGTGGCTTAAGAAAGCTGTTCTGTTGACTTACGAGACCCAGGATGTCATTCTCACTCATCCTGTTCAGGTCAGGTCTACTCGCTCTTTGGTAGTTTCTTGGGCCGCGTTCAATGGTGTTTCCATGGAGGATATTTACAAGGTGGCCATGTGGTCTTCTCCTCATACCTTTATGGCACATTACAGGCTGGAGGTTGGGGATGGTGCTTCTGTTGCTTTCTGTACTGGGATCTGTTGATTCTTGATTATATATATTTTCCCCTCATGAGGTGTCATTAAACATGTGGCTGCCTTATGTGTGTTGGCTGTCTTCTGTGATCCATGAAGCATATTCTTCTTTGGTATCCACTCATGCGTTAATAACTGTGGCGAGGAAGACGGACGAGGAGGGAATGCCCCGGTCACTTACTGGTAATCTTCATTACTCCGAGTCCTGGTCTTTCTTGCTACAGTATAGTTTCCCATCCCTCCTGGCCATTCTTTGGGGGCTTTATGTTTCTGTGGCTTTGGTTGCTGGTCTTGTATTGTGTGGTGCCGCCTTTTATCCCATTGGTGGATGAAGGCGGGTGCCATATTGGAGGGATGGGAGGCTAGTAGGCTGACTTTCTTTTTACTTGGAGTTTCTGTGGGAGCCTAAAGCTCATGCATTGATTACTGTGGCGAGGAAGACCAGGACTTGGAGTAATGAAGATTACCAGTAAGTAACCAGGGCATTATCTCTGGGAGGGTTGTTAATTTGTCTAGTAGTGTGGTAATCGGGTAATTTCATCTTTGAAGGTTTACATTGATGTCCATCATCATGTAGGAAGTCTATTTCAGCCTTGAATTTGCCCTCATGTTGACTGACTGCATTCATTGTTGCGTCTAGAGTGGCATTTATTACTGACCACAATGTTGCATTGTTAATAGTGCTCTTTGTTAAGTTGTGCTCTCTGTATGTGGATGTAATACCTGGGAATTTGGCATACTGTTATAGGTGTTACTGTTACTGCAGTTTTCAACAGCATAATTGACTAGTTCTGTCATTGATGAAGATCTCACTGGATGTCAAGTGTTCTGTCGAGTTGTAGTAGTGATGCTCCTGTGGGTGAAGAAGGTGCCCTTCGGAACAAATGAGGCTCTAATTCTTTCCTGGTTCTTTATTATTATTGTTGGAGATGGTGGAATTGATTATTATTATTGTTGGAGATGGTGGAATTGGGGGTTTGATTCCAGTTAAGGAGTTCAGAAGTTGATGCTTTGAAAAACGTTGCTAAGGGATTAAGCCCCCCCCCCACCCCCGAAATCCATTCAGTCCACACTCCACTGTCGTCGTCCTTTAGAAAAAGGCTTGGCAGTTAGTAAATACAAGAAGATGCTGAAAAGGTAACAAAAATGAGGCCACGTAAGAATGCCATAACGTTTCTGCAAAAATACCTAAAATCCTCTGTTGTCAGTCCCAACAGTATCACTTTGGGGAATCTCCCTTGTCAATAGCCCCCTCAGCCCCACCCCGCAGGCGAGCCGCACCTCCGCACTACCTCGTCTGCTTCATAAAGTGCTTAGTGGTGCACCTGCTCCGCCCCCCCACCACCATGCCACTCCCACCACAACCGAGCTACTGGGAATCACAAGATGGACCATACGTGGAATCAGGCCCGGCACCAGGAATTTTTATTTGGGTGGGCCAAGGGTGCATACGGGTGGGCCACTGCTGGCCCGATTTATCGCTTATATTTCTAGCCAGGCCTGTTTCTGGGTCCTCCTTTTTCTCTCCTTAGTCTTACAAAGCACAGTAAAACGCACTCTTTTCAAAGTCTCTTTCTCAATGTTATCACTCTCAAAAAGTTCTTTTTTTTCCATGTAATGTCCCTTTGATGGGAAGAGGAGGTTTCTAAGGTTGGAGTATCAGGCAAGTGACACTACTCGGGCTCCCTCTGTGCGAGCCTTCAGGGAGAAACCGTTTTCATTACTACCTCCACCTGTCGCCTGACTCTGCAGCACACTCCCTTACAGGCTTGATTATCCACTTTTCTACCACCCCTCTCCATTGCACCTCATCTCACAGCTGACCTTGGGCCCTAGCCCCATATCAGCCACCATTCAGTTCCACTTTAATTATTCCCAGTAAAAAACAATAGCAAAATCACCTTCAAACTTGAAACATTGAATATAGCAGTAAAGGTAATTAGCATGCACTTTAAAGTATGCTCCACAGTTGTCCTAATCACCTGACAGTTAATTAAATAAACGAAAACAGAAAGGCCATGACAGGGCCGGCTTTAGTGCTGGTGCAAAAGTCTTTTTTGGTGCCCCAACTATGACCACTTTCTCTGTAGATAACTTAACTACCACCCTCCAACAGTGCCCTTCATCTGTCCGTAGCCACTCCCCTCATGGCCTCCTCCTCAGACGCCCTAACTACTACCCTCCACCAGTGCACTTCATCTTTCTGTAGATCGCCCCCCACCCCATGACCACCTCCTCTGATTCCCTCACTGCCACCCTCCACCAGTGCCCCTCATCTCTCTGTAGTTCCCCTCCACCCCATGACCTCTGACTCCCTCAATGCCACCCTCCACTAGTGCCCCTCATCTCTCTGTAGTCATCCTCACCTCATGACCTCTGACTCCCTCACTGCCACCCTCCACTAGTGCCCCTCATCTCTCTGTAGTCACCCCCACCTCATGACCTCCTCCTCAGCTTCCCTCCACTAGTACCCCTCATCACTCTGAAGTTCCCTTCCACCCCATGACCTCCTCCTCGGATTCCCTCACTGCCACCCTCCACTAGTACCCCTCATTTCTGCATAGCTCCCCAACCCCATACCCTCCTCCTCAGATTCCCTCACTGACACCCTCCACCAGCACCCCTCATCTCTCTGTATTTACCCCCCACCCCATGAGCTCCTCCTCGGATTCCCTTACTGCCACCCTCCACCAGTGCCCCTCATCTCTCTGTAGTTCCTCCCCACCCCATGACCTCCTCCTCGGATTCCCTCACTGCCATCCTCCACTATTGCCCCTCGTCTCTCTGTAGTCCCCCCCCATCCCATGACCTCCGCCCAGGCTTCCCTCACTGCCACCCTCCGGTAGTGCCCCTCATTACTCCGTAGTCCCCCCACCCTATGACCTCCTCCTCGTATTCCCTCCACCAGTGCCCCTCATTTCTCTGTAGTCCCCCCCCATGTCCTCCGCCTCGGCTTCCCTTACTGCCACCCTCCACTAGTGCCCCTCATCTCTCTGTAGTCCCCCCCACTCCGTGACCTCCTCCTCGGATTCCCTCATTGCCACCCTCCACTAGTGCCCCTCATCTCTCTGTAGTCCCCCCCACTCCGTGACCTCCTCCTCGGATTCCCTCATTGCCACCCTCCACTAGTGCCCCTCATCTCTCTGTAGTCCCCCCCACTCCGTGACCTCCTCCTCGGATTCCCTCATTGCCACCCTCCACTAGTGCCCCTCATCTCTCTGTAGTTCCTCCCCACCCCATGACCTCCTCCTCGGATTCCCTCACTGCCATCCTCCACTAGTGCCCCTCATCTCTCCGTTGCCCCTCTCTCATATCCATTTAATTTGTTGTATAGCGCTTCTAATATCAGTGTAGGGTGTCACAGTACTTTACTTCACGCACACATTATACAGAGACAATAAAGCAGTCTACGGGGAATGTCACATAAACCACTGAGGATTACAAGGTGTAGAAATCACGTCATCCATACTGGTGGGCAATATATTTTACGAGGGTTTGGTTTGGAGAGGCACAAACTCAGGATTTAAAGAGTACTCCAGTGGTTGGGGGTTGGCTTTACTGATAAAAATGTCTAACTGCCCAAACAAACTCTTTTTAGCAACATTAGAATAATGAAAGACTGGAGAAGTTCTAACTAGATCACAACACAAAAAAGCGAAGTTTGTATGCAGCTCTTTGATGACAGTTCATAGGTCACTGTCCTATGTTAAGATAGTAACTTCTGAACTGCAAGTAACACAAGGATATCTGTGACAGAGGCAGTAACCAACTGAGCTATTCCCATAAAATTCAGTTTATCTGCATTTAAAAACTACCAACAAACAAATGGTTGCTCTGCAGCAGGATCATAAATCTCCGGTTATCTGAATATTTTTTATTGTTGTTGTACATCGGTGGCAGATTCACTCCGAGAGCCAAGGCTCATGTTTGGGTGGGCCGGGCTCATGTTTGGGTGGGCCGGGCTCATGCTTGGGTGAGCCGGGCTCATGTTTGGGTGGGCCGGGCTCATGTTTGGGTGGGCCGGGCTCATGCTTGGGCGGGCCGGGCTCATGCTTGGGTGGGCCAGGCTCACGTTTGGGTGGGCCGGGCTCACGTTTGAGTGGGCCAGGCTCATGTTTGGGTGGGCCTGGCTCACGTTTGGGGGGCTCCTGGCCCACCCGGCCCACCCGCTAGAACCGGGCCTGCGTGGAATGGACGTGTACATTTACCTCACAGCTTTCATTGGCGTAGAGGTGCTTTGATCGAGACATACCATTCCCATGGGCCTGAACATTGTGAAGCAATCAATGGGGGAAGAAAATTATGCAGAAGCCATTATGTCCGGTCAAATCAAAGTACTGCTTCTGTCACTCCTGCGAACACCCAGCTTTACACATCCATTGTGTCTTGGGCCCCAGTCTGGAGCTGTCTGTCCAGAATACACATGTTTCCTGTGCTGCTCCCTGTCTATTCCTTCCCCTTCAGGTTGGAGATGGGATTAATAATATTTGCAGACATTCCTCACAAGCCGCAGTTCTAGTGCGTTAAACAGCTGCAGCATTCGTCTTTTTGTGTGTTTTTAGGAATGAGTAGTGTATCCAGTTAAAGGCATGCACTTCATACCAACAAATCTGCGGTCACCAGAATGCAAAGAATCAAGTAGCAGTAGGCGAACTGCCCTTATTTGACTACTTCCTCCCTGTGAATGTTTCATGAGTAAAGACCCTTTCACGTACTCAGTATATCAGATGTCAAGGATTCCCCCGGTAGTAAACGATGAAGACATTTCTGTTATGAATAAGACCTGCAGCCACGCCTGGCTCTTAGCAAACAGTGCTTTCCAAGGTGAGATTTCGAAGTCAATGTTTACAATGTTAAAGTGAAACTGCAAGTCTGAAACTACAACATGGTTTGGCCTAAAACAGAAACCTAGGCTGGCTGAAGGTGTCACATGACATAAAGAGTACCTGTCAGCTATGCAGTCAGCTGCACTTAAAGCTTTATTGACATGCCCAGCCTTGGAGTGCCAGTGCCTTGAGGGTGTATGAAGGTGCTATGAAAAAAAAGCATTGGCGATCTTTTCCTCTTTTTTGTATCTTTGCTGCACCCCTCTATTACACACATTACAAGGCTAGTTTAAAAAGAAGGATGGCATACACGCAAAGTACTATAAATTCAAGTAGCGGGGCCTACCTGGAGGACTTCAGCCATGTTTCCACATTGTTTTTGTCTGCAATGACATCTGAAATTTTTATGAACTCTTTACTTACATTGTGAGACTTTGCGCAGCAGGTGTTAACTGGTCACACAAAATAGCTCTGGAAACATTTCGGATGATTTTGCGTCAGGGGAATTGACTGAAAATGTATTACGTGTTCTACAGAAAAACATGTCTGCAAGGCCGCAGTTGAGGCCCAGTGTACCTGCTAGTGGCCCCCTGCTGAGGTCCCGCCCTCCATGGTCCACGTGCCGCCCTGCTCTCGCTTGGGATTGGATGGGCTCCATTCTCCCATATTCCATTCACCATGAGCACCATGTTATGGACGGCTGCAAACTGGCTGTCTGTCGTTGATGGATGCACACCAGGCCTGCATTATAGGGTGGATGCGTTGCCCTTGCTGCAGTGCGCCTCTAACTGGGCATGCCGGGTGCAGACCGGGACAGAGTCCCCAATAATACTCTGTATGCAGTGCACGCCTGCACTTAAACAGGGCAGTAGTGAAAGACCGAAGGGCTTCTTGAGGAAGATGGCTTTCACTGAGCAAGTAGCAAGCTGTCCAGAGTTTGAAAGGGGGACCGAGATCTCCATGCTAGCTAGAAATAACACAGCCGATCAGCCCCATCACAGGGTAAATTAACCTTGTTGATCCCTCTGTACTCGATAGCCTCCTACTTAATGTTGACAGCCAGAGGAAAGGCAACAATTAGAAACCATGAAAATTAAACATGAGAAATGGCAGCTAGCCCATGAAACATGACAGATGTGCTTGTTGCTGTCATGAAACTTGCAGGCTCCTCCCACCATCTTAGCACATGTCCTCTGTACAGGGAGTGCCGCAAATAAGCCATGTGACCAAACCGGTTTGAGGTGTTGCGTGGCAAACATCCACCCCATTCCAAATCTGTCAGGGCTGTAATTATCTGTGAGAAATGTCAACAGGCTTCTTCTTTCCTGCAAATGGCTTTCGGATGGTACCGTGCATGTAGCGATACTGAGCGATGTGCGATGACGATGCTCCTTCCTGACGCCGTCAAACCCTGTGTCAGACTATCTCCTGAGTAGAATACTGCATGGTTTGACTGAATCCATGCGATTGTAGAGGAAACAGTGACTTGGATCTGTTGTTTTTGACTACAGTCTAAATTCAGGGTTGAGTAGGCCCTATGGGAAAACTCAGAGTAAGCTGAGGGCCGAGTTGCTGCTTTGAGGAGGAGATGGACCAAGTGATAATCTGCTGTTCAGCCTCACAAATATCCTTGAGGGGACACACAATTTATTTGTAGACACACATAGAATTATTGATGAGTCGCAATGAATTACAGGGATTTTTTCATCAAGGGGTCCTCAGTGACATTAGATAGATAATGAACAAAACAGTGGTGGCTACACTAATAACTCCTCACATCTAAAGCTGCACAAATAGATTCTGAGACATCAATGCATGTAGCAGACTAAAGTTTGATATGGTGCTTTCTTGGTACAAACACCCTGCCACCTAGGGTGTGATAGTCCATGCCCAGGAGCCTCTGGCAGGCCTACAAACATCAAACAAAAGTACAGAAGCACACAAGGAAGTCCAAAGTTATAGTGTACAATCCAATGTAATAATCTTCTTTTACAAACTTGAGGTTATATAATAAGTGGTTTGTTCTATCTATAGACATTTACATTCTTTGGGCAAGGTGTTGTCTTCAGTACAACCAGGCTGCCAACACGTGTTTCGCCAAAAGACTTTCTCAAGGCTGTGGAAGATAGTTGCAGACAATACTAATCATGACCATCTCATGGGCAAAGAATGCTTTACTTAAAAGAACCAGTATATTAGTAACCTGCATGAAGCAGGCAACGAGAAGGATTGGGAAACAAGGGGCTTTAATAAGACTCGGAGAGATCCAGAAGTAGTATGGTGTAAAAGTAATCAAGAAAGGTAAGTACGGCAGCGCAGGATCTTGACAAGCCTCAACTATTAGCAGGTCCTCCCAGGTGTCTGTGCCCGTTCAGGAAAAAAAAAGATATTAGGTAGATAATCAGCTAAGGCCGAGGTGAAAAGTATATAGATAACCGGCCTTAGCACAAGCTCCCGTTAGGAAATGGGAGCTTGTGTTAATCTCTGCACCCCGTGGCAGGCATCTCAAAGTGCCTCCCAAAAGGTGCAGAGATCAACAAGGGGGCACCATAGGTGCTCCCTCAGCCCCCAACCGGAGTCCAAAAACAGAAGGGGGCTGTGCTAGGGGCCCCCAAACACGCTTTCCATGTTGGAAAGACCGGCATGGAAAGCGTCCTGGAAACTGTCCATCGTAATTCAGATGGCGTAAAATGCTGTCCATATGGATTATTGGCTGGTTCTGACTGGCCGATGGGCTCCGTGAATCCGTCAGAATCCAGCTGGACTAACAGGCTGGTTTAAATTCTGACTAGCTGTATTGCAGTCAGCCGGTAGGAATTGAAACAGATGATCTTGGTCTTAAAACCTAAGGTCAGAGGCTTTACGACCGAGATCATAATAGGCATCTAATAGTTTTTTATAATGTAAAAAATTTAGTCAAAATGTAAATGCTGACCTATATATTTTTTATATCAATTTTTATATCAATAATTGTATGTTTTTCGTCTTTATATTAAGAATATATTTCTGCCAAAAATGGTGAAAAGTTTATATTTTATTTTTAAAGCAGAATTTTGTATAAATACGTTTTTAATTTTCTTGTAAATAAAATTCATACTTAACATATACATATCCTCATTTTTTTAAAAAAAGTATAATATATTCAAATTATATTAGTTTCATGTTATTCTTTTTATGTAACATTGTTTGTTAAATTCAAAATGTACAGCTCAAAAAGTATTTCATTAGAAAATATAGTAGTAATAATTGATTTTTAAAAACGAATATATCTACTCTTTGACAAACATGTAAAAATATAATAATATTTAGCATTAGAACTCCTGACCCATATATATTGTTAAAAGAATTAGATAGCATTCAATCAATTTCTTTATTCGGTTTCTGCAAATTAAAACCATAAAAGAGTATAGTAATGAAAACAATTCAAGATAAAGTACTTACACAAACTGTAGTGAAAACAGCAAAATATTATAAAGGGCAAGATACCCTAAATCAAAGCTCAAACACATCTACAAGGTACAATCACAACATATACAGTACATCAGTCTGCAGACTCTAGTCATACTAGAAAAATGTAATAGTGAGAAGGTGGTTCCGGCCATCTAATCTGTCTGGATTTTTTGCTTTTTGATCTGCTGGTTTTTGACCTTTTACTGTGGGAGAGCACTATAACCTGTGACTCACCCACGGTAAACTCATGGTAAAGTGAACTGTGCATGTTTACTGCCAGTGTCTGCTTTTGTAGGTAAGGCTGCTGCGACGCAGTCAGGATAAAAGGCACTTGGCTGGTCACACATGACCACGTGTGCACAAGTGTGTGTACATGTGTGAAGTATGCACGTGGGAGACTCCAGTTGTTTGCAGCCCAGGAACTGTGCACAGGTAGCAGCAGTGTGGGATTCCTATAGCCCAACTCCCAGGACAAATTGCTTGGGGTCAAGGACAACAAGTTTTCATGTTTATTTTGTCCTTGGGACAAGTAGGCTGCACCCCCTGCAGCACAAACCCTTTGGCTGCCAGTTTACAATACCATATTATGGATCAGGGAAGGGTGCTGTCTACATTAGAGGCAATATTTGTGTCCATAAGTCAATGCTGTTTGAGCTTGTATCTATGGTTCATTAATGAAAAACCTTTGTTATTAGGGTAAGGGCTCTAAGGAAATTTTATAAGCTTGGACTACACTTCTGACAGTGGTCCAAGGATAAAAATGTGTACACACGTTTGCAAAGTTTAACAATATGAGGCTTTGTATAATGCTCCCAAAATGCTCTCTGATTAGATGCAAATATTTGCAGAAGCTTGAAAGCAAGATTGCTGAGTCTTTGCTTTAAAATTTTTTGTCCTCAATATTTTGTCCTTGGGACAAGTAGGCTGCACCCCCTGCACCACAAACCCTTTGGCTGGCAGTTTACAATACCATATTATGGATCAGGGAAGGGTGCTGTCAACGTTAGAGGCAATATTTGTGTCCATAAGTCAATGCTGTTTGATGTCAATGTTGTAAGGGCTCTAATGAAATTTTGTAAGCTTGGACTCCACTTCTGACAGTGGACAGTCTTTGCTTTCAAATTAAATGTTCACAAAAAACATGCAACTAGGAAAAAACATTTTGCTAAACTAAAGTGTAATTTTATTTGAAGCATCGTCTACTAAAATGAGTTGATAAATGCTAGTATTCCCCAAAAATATTCATAATGGAAAATCAGTGAAACCAATTTCAACAAGATTATGGGAAACATGAAAATAAACAATAATTGGCAAAGCCGATAGGTCTGACATTGGTGGTAAGCCTTTTAGTTTTGTCAATCCATGTCTTTTTTTGACATGATTTTTGTAAATCTTTATTGTTGTGGGAGCTGCCAGGCTCTCATCATTATAACAAACATTAACAAAAAGCAATAATATTTTTTAGGTTTCAAAAAGTACACATTGCCACAGTAGTCTCTGGCACTGAGCAAAACTGCTTTGTTTGCCAATATGGTTCTTGTGAAAGAACAGAATGCTTTCACTCACAGTGAAGCTGGTCTATAGATAGAGGGAGAAAGACAGAATTTTAATAAAAGCAAAAGGTCTTGGTTAACTCAAGACCTAGATAGGGGCCCAATTATTAAATAAAGTCACAAAAGTGCAGCCATGGTATATGCCCCTGCATTAGTGCAGATTTCCAGCTTTCATGAATTCACAATAATTAACAGAAGTAGGCCACAAAATAGTACTCCTTGAAAATATTTGTGAACTGCATTTTCGCACGAACAAATATGCATTTGTAGATTTCGCTCATTTGAAAATCTGTTGAGTGTTTACAAGTTCACTTTGCCTCCAACCACTTTTTTCCTAACTATGGAAGACGTTTCCAATACGAAAGCCTGGCTCAACAGCCTGATTTATTGTCACACTAATTGTGACCTGTTTGCAACCATTCTTTCTGTTGCGTCTAGGCCCAAGGATATATGGGGGCCATTGAAGGTATACTTGCCGGAGCTTGATAGCCCTACTTCGCCACAACGGACTGCGAGTTAAGTCTGGTTCCCCGGCAGACATCTGTCCAGCGCGAATCCTGCAACAAATTTACTCCTCCTGCCCTGAACCCCCCATCACCTTCCTCAATAGTTCTCTGGCGCAGGGAGTAGTGACCCCCGCGCTCAAATCAGCTACAATAGTACCCATCTTAAAGAAGCCTGGCGCTGACCCGTCCATCTCAGCCAATTATCGCCCCATTTCCCTGCTGCCCTATTTGGGCAAGGTGCTGGAGCGCCATGTCACCGCGGTATTCATCGCCCACGTAGAGGATAATGGGGGTCTGGCCTCCCGCCAGGCTGGCTTCCGACCCAGGCATTCGACTGAATCAGTCGTGGTATCAGTCCTTGACAACCTCAGGAAGGGTATGGATCACAACAAACACCAGGCGCTGGTACTCCTCGATCTCTCCGCCGCATTTGACACGGTGGACCATACCATCTTACTGTCCCGTGCCAAGGCGGCTGGAATTGAAGGATCAGCCCTGGTGTGGCTCTCCTCCTTCCTGAGGGACCGTACCCAGGCGGTCCGGCTGGGTGACTTCACAACCACCCCACTCCCCGTCACTTGTGGTGTTCCCCAGGGTTCCTCTTTGTCTCCCTTACTATTCAATCTCTATATCTCTTCCCTCATTTTAGCCCTCCAGCGGCTGGAGGTTACCGTGTATAATTACGCGGATGACCTCCAGCTCATCTTTGACTTATCCTCCTCTCCCGCCTCTGTTTCTAGCTTCCAGTCCACCATGACATTCATCAGGGACTGGATGAACCATAACCATCTCAAGCTGAACCCGGATAAAACCGAGTTGGTTCTTACCGGGGGTTCTTCCAGTCCCTGGAACTCTCTTTTCTGGCCCTCCTCTCTTGGTCCCGCCCCCACTCCTTCTACCACGGTCAAAACATTGGGGGTCAAAATGAACAATCAGCTCACCCTCCACTCTCAAATTAGCTCTGTAGTCTCCTCCTGCTTCCTCACCCTCCGAACTATCCGCACTGTCTCTCGCTTCTTTTCCCCCCAGGCACTCAAAATGATCATGGCCGCTTTGGTAATATCTCGGCTGGACTACGCCAATGCCCTTTACAACGGCATACCAGCATACAGCCTGAGGAGGCTCCAGATGGTCCAAAACCAGGCTGCTCGGTTGGTTTTTGGTCTCCCACGCTATCACCATTCCACACCCCTTCCCAGGGAGCTCCACTGGCTCCCTGTCAAGGAACGCTCCCTTTTTAAAACCGCATGCACGGTTTTCCAGGCCCGCCAAGGCACTGCCCCCGCCTTTATTTCTTCTTTAATAAAAGAATACGTTCCCACCAGAGAACTTCGCTCTTCTTCCAAGTCCCTCCTTCAAATCCCACGCTTCAGACGTAAAAAGTGGGGAGGGACCAATTTCTCTACCTTGGCCCCCACTCTCTGGAATTCCCTCCCTGACCATCTCCGAGCGGCTACCCATTATGTGCCCTTCCGTAAGGAACTAAAAACGTTCCTGTTTAAACAGGCCTTCCCGGTTTAACCTCCCCCTCTGCTCTCCCATAGGCTCCTATTTTGCCTCTGCTGCCAATACCCTCCACTAGCGCCAAGAAACCGTTCGGTGTACGCTGCGCTCTATAAATGTTTTAAATTAGTTTTAAATTAGAAATTAGAGTTTAGACCCCACCGGGGTAGGTTGATGCACGCTGCACACAACTTAGTATATTCCAACTGATTGCTATTAGTATAATACAACTGATTGCTATTAATTCTACGGAGTCTTTGATGGTGTATCTTCTTATTATGTACTATGTATGGTGTTATATTTACTGTACTGCTACATTGGACAGATGTTGTGATGTCTTGATTTCCATGAAAATGATAAATAAAGTTTAAAAAATCTATGGAAGACGTTTTATTTCTGCCCTTGTCAGAAGTAATTTACCAGTCTCTCTGCTTTGGAAAAGATTAGAGAAGAGGTGGTCAAAACTCCTAAAACATGCAAATTAGTAGGTTTGCACAGACTCCAAAGCACATTCGAACCCTAGAAGTATTGCTTAATGCTACCTCCAGACCCAATATGTAAATCTGTGGAAAGGTGGCAAAATGCAGGAATTGCTAGAATTCAAACCCTACTATAGTATGAGCCCTGACATAATCAGAAAGGCTATTATCAGAGCTCTTATACAATGAGATTGCTGTCATGATTTATTGCCACACTACATGGCACTAAAGGGACTAGAGGATTATTTTACAGAACAAGTAGATGTCTGAAGCAATCTGTCCCATGGACAAGTAGATATTTTATTAAATTCCACAACCCTGAGGTAGCCTGACACAGAGGGCACTATGCAGGGTTGGGTAGTGACCTGGAGTAGGCCTTTAAATGTGGGTGTGTATACATGTAGGGAAAGTCAATGTGTTTCACTGTCTTAAATGTAGTACCACTCCACTATACTCTTTTGGGAAAGGCTGCCTTAGGATGCAGCTCCAGTTTCCCTTGGTCCACCGACTCCAGAGGTGCACCAATGTACACTATGACCTGTGTGAAAATAACAATTCTGTAAAGTTCAAAAACATACCTGTACAGCTTGTAGTTAATCCTGGAATTTAATATTTCTCTGCCTCAGGCCAGGATCAGAGCCCATGCCTTTTGTGACCCTGCTGGGCTGGGTTAATTACATTTCTCTCCAGCTGTAGGATCAAAGGCCTCACACATCAAAGGGAGTCCTTACAGTGCTCGAGTTCCCTGCAAAGAAGGAACGGAATGGGGGAAATAGCTCTGCATCAATCATCCAGCTGTCATCCTGTGTCAGGAAGAGGGCAGTAATGTCCGCAGGCGGAAGCTGAGACCCCCGGAGCCCGACTGTATCCCAGAAGGCTGCGCAGGAAGGTTGGTACAGGGGCAGAGAGGGGATGTGGCATATCCCCATAGGCCAGAGGTGCCTCCCTGCTGGAACCTCTCGCCCCCACTTAAAAAGTTCTGCACAAGGGGGAGACCTCTCTTGGATGTGCTTTTTCTGCTTAACGCTGGGACTGGAGGCTGACACCATGGGCAATTGGAAGGAGGAACCCCCAGACCGCCCCCTGGACTAAGGACTCTGCTGATTGTCCCCAGAACTAGTGGGCCACTCCCCCAGGACCATGGGACGCTGGTTCCCTTACATCCCTGACAACCACTTGTGGGAAAGGCTGGGCTTCTGCGCAAGGCAGAGAGAGGCCCAGAAGAAGAGAAAAGGGAAAGGCTGGCACAGGGAGCCAGTTAATCCAGCTCTCTGCAAAGTTCACCCCCTTTGGAGGCGAGGAGGCCTGAGCAAAGTACTCTATGTGGCTAGGGTTCACCACTAGGAGCAAAAGGAGACCAGGATCATCAAAATCAATGGGTCCCGATATATCCCAGTCTAAAGTTTGGGTGACATTTTACCTTCTTCCAGCTGGTGACGAAGCTCAAGGGGCTCCACCGCAGTGAGTAATCTTGCCTCCGGGATAGGGCAGGGTCAAGAGACTGCCCCAAGCAAAAAGAATGCGGGAAGCACCAGTGCGCTTTCCCCGCAAGTAGGAGGAAGTGGGCCAGGACCCCATCCCTGGGCTCAGAGAAGAAAATGTTCGAGGGAGTGCCGTCGCACCCCTCTCGATATGAAAAAGAGTCCCATCACCTCATCTATGGGCCCGAGCAAGAATAATAGTGAGGGAGCACTGTCTAGCCCCTTATGAAGGTGAGAGGGGCCCAGGACCCCATCCCTGGACCCAGAGGGCCACAGCAAGGAGGGAGGAGTGCCACTGACCTCCCGCACGTGACCTGGAAGACCGGCAGCACAGCATGCATCTACCCTCAGGAGTGGTCAAGCTGGAGTGAAATGCCGGCTCCCGTTGCAGCACACAAGTGTGCTGGCCATACAGGGAGCCAGCAAGAGCAGCCAGGGGTGGGCTTTTCGAGCTGCTCTCCAAAAACGCAAATGCACGGGGTGCCCGAGTAAGACCGGGCACCCGAGACACCAAGAGCATGAGCAGAGGCACCAAAAAGAAACAGAAAGAGAGTAGGAAAGTGTTGCGGCTCTCCCCGGTGCAGTGGGAGAGGCGCTACTCAATATTTCCACAGAGAGAACGAGGAGTGCCCCATAATACCCTGCATGGCTGGCCAGTATTTTGGAGTGAAACATCACTTGTTTTGGCTTTGTGGTGGCCCCAGGTGAGTGGGGTCATCACCAAATGAATACCAAAGTGTAGGGTAGCTTCAGGAGCAGCGCAGCCTCCCCCCAAAAGCAGTTAACAGACCCTAACCTCAGTTGGCTGGAACATGGAAAAGATAACCCCAAAAGGGTTTTGGCCAGTTTCAAGCATTTCCTATGCTGGGACGTTTGTTCTTCAGCTTAAGAGTGATGTACCCTCTAGTGGTGAAGACCTTGGCTACAATTCTGGTGGCCTGAATTGGTGCAACATGAGTTTTATTATTGCCAAACACCCTCTAGGGGTCAAAGCCTGTAATTACATGTGTAGTGATTACAGAAGTGATGTCCGTTAGGGACTATGTTTAAGGTGCAGTATTTCATATTAAAAGTCATTAATAGTGTGTTATAATTGGGGTCTCTAGTGGGTAGTAGTATCCACCTTGTCCTAGTAGGGACCCTTCAGTCTAGTCAGGATAAGGGAGTTACACACTTTAGATAACCCCTGCTCACCCACTTGGTAGCTTGGCATGAGCAGACAGGCCTGTATCTCCCCTTTTAAATCTGATAAGGGGCCTTGATTCTTCTTGCCAAGGCTGTTCACCTTCTGTGTAGTGAAGATTGCTTTATTTAATAGCAGTGATCACCCTTTCCTGTTCTGATCCTTGATATGTTCGTGTTAAAGTGACAGGCTTTTCCTGTTGCGCAGGTAAAGTCTCCTGTTGCAATGACTGGCTTCACCTACTACAATAGACACCTTCAACTAATGCACTGATTGCTTCCTAACCTTGCAATCACTGCCCATCTCCTATCCCAATGACTGCCAACTCCTTGTGCAATGACTGCCATTAGATATGCCAGTAAGTGCTTTCTCAAGTAAAAGATGTACGGGGTTCCACTTATGCGATATCTGTGTAGTTCTACAGAAGGAAGGCTTAACTGCTACTTACCTCGAAGCGAAGCTGTACAATAACCTCTCGCTCCTAAGCAGAATTCACCATCTGTGCTTAGACTCTCATTTCAGTTTCAAACACTTTAGTCGGAAGAGATTTTCATCCATAAACTGAAATAGACATTTAATTTTTACATGTTCCCTGTCATACCAAGGCTTCTACGCCCACCTTCCCCAACATTAATTGTCCCATTGCCCATTTTGCATTGTACTGTTCTGAGCCATTCCTTCTCCCTCCCCTCTGTCCACTCCCACCCCACAGTACTGTGTCTTCCTTCAAACTCAGTTACCTCACTCAAAGCCCTTTTTATTGCATTTCCCTTCATGGCAGAGTGGTCTGTTTCTTTGCTGCTAGGCTTGAGCTATACAAATTGAAAAAACTTCCATCAATAGGTACCTCATTTCCCAGTCCTAAATCTCTTGGCTTATTTAATTTTGCTGCACTTTAACTTCATGGATGTGTGGTTTTCAGCTTCTAATGGCACAATAACTGTTCAGCCCTCAGTCCACCTGCAGACATTTCCATACCAGGAAAAGCCTTAAGGCTACCAAGTCCAGGCTTAGGGTCTGGGATGGGTAGCATCTTCCCAGGTCAGCTGCTGCCATGCTGGAAGACAGAGCCAATCTGCGCCTGGTCTTGTTAGGTCGTCACATGTTTCCCTGCACCTGGGAAGGCTGAGATGAAATCGGAAGTTCTTGGGCTGTTGGATGCAACCACATCTTGACTACCCATCATCACCAGTGGCTACTGGGGACTTGCAGCCCAACACCACCTGTTGTTGTAAAATAAGCGGGAAGGGGTCCTTGCTTCAGATACAGTTTTCCACCTCACTGTCCACCACACATTCTTAGAGGTAGATATTTACCACTCTCCCAGCCTCTGACATATCTGGTAAATCACCCTGGATCACACCAAGTGCAAAAAAGATAATGTAAGGCACTGGCCACTTTGGAGATGCTTCACATGAACTCTATGAGAATTTTGGTGATCTTCTGTGTAGGAAGATCCTTGGGTAGGCAGTCACTTCAAATCTTACCTGAGCCTTAGATCTGCCCAGATCAGACTATCAGTCTATTATAGACTGCAATATTAAGTTATCGAGTTTGTTTGTTTCTCATGACCCTCATGACATCAAAAGGTCTTTCCACCCTGTGGATGGGTGCTCCTGTGGTGAATTAAGTACCTTTTGGCCAAAGCTGGCTTTCTACCTCAGTGATTGGTTGTTTCTCCTTTCGGTCTTTTCTGTCAGAGGGAGCAATAAAAGATCCAGGTGCTATTGCATTGTGTTGATTTGGAGAGGCCTTTTTTAAAGAACATTTGTGCCGCAGAGCTCTACCTTTGTCCGACTGAATTCTACTCTCACTCTTCTGGCAGATGCCTGAAGATGCCTCACAGTCTCGTCATACCGACGCACATAAGTGGTTTTCCGCTGAGTTAAAAAAACAAAAACTCGAGTTGCGGCAAAAAGAAAGGAAATGGAGACTTAATTACTCCATGGAGGACAAATCTTTGTTCTCCTCAGCCCGGAATAACTATAAAAAGGCTATTTGTGAAGCTAAAGCTGCTTTTTTTTCTGCCAGAATGCTCAATGCACAAAACAAACCCAAAGAAATTTTCAATATAATCACAGATCTCTGCAACGCAGACAGAACTCACCTTAATCAGCCTCCTTCTCAGGAGTTATGTAACTCCCTTAATTCTTATTTTGTGGACAAAATATCTACCATCAAAGCCAGCATTCCCGCCTCCTGTTGTATAGATAACAAAGACGCTGTCAAAACCAACTCCCTTGTCTTGGATCATTTCCCTACTCTTTGCCCCCAAACCTTATCAGATTTGTTGACTCGCGTCAAATCTGGCTCCCCCAACGACTGCTGCCCCCCGCATATTCTAAAAGAGGTCCTGTTAACTCTTCCCCATGGGGTGCTCCCCTTCTTAAATGAGTCTCTCCTTCAAGGCAAGATCCCCACGGCATTTAAAAACGCGACTCTGGTCCCATTATTTAAAAAACCTGGGGCTGATCCCACGAATCATTCCAACTACCGCCCCATCTCCCTGCTCCCTTTCTTTTCCAAGATCCTCGAGGCTCACGTCGCCAGGTCCCTCTCGCACTTCATCGAGCATTCTAACCATCTTGAACCCAATCAAGCTGGATTCCGCCCTGCACACTCCACCGAAACGGTCATCCTCGCCGTGCTAGACACCTTGCGAGCCAATGCCGATAAAGGTATCCATCAGGCACTTATCCTTTTGGATCTGTCGGCTGCGTTCGACACGGTGGATCACAACATCTTATTATCCCGTGTCGAACAAGCAGGCATACAAGGACCAGCATATAACTGGATCCAATCTTTTCTTATAGATAGAACACAGGCAGTTCAGCTAGGCACCTTTACCGCACCCAGGATTGCCACCCCTTGTGGGGTTCCTCAGGGCTCATCCCTCTCCCCTCTCTTATTCAATCTCTATCTTAAACCCCTCATCAACTCTCTAAAACATAGGAAGGTCACGACCTTCAACTATGCTGATGACCTTCAACTCGTCTTTACACTGGATGGTCCAAACTCTGATTCTGAATTTCAAGCCACCATGCTTCACATCCAGCGCTGGATGAACATTAACCACCTTAAACTCAATCCTGGCAAGACCGAACTAGTCCTACCAGGAACCAGCATAATCTCGTGGGGTCCCCATGTCTGGCCTTCCGATCTCGAACCACCCCCCATCCCTTCTACCTCAGTAAAAAGCCTTGGAGTCACCATAGACGCTGACCTCTCGCTTAGAGGACAGGTGGGAACTGTGGTCTCCTCATGCATTTTCCAACTGAGGAAAATTAGGAAAATCGCTTACCTCCTTACCACCCCGCCCCTCATCCAGGCAGTGATAGCCCTCGTAATGTCTCGCCTCGACTTCTCTAATGCCATTTACCTTGGCCTGCCTACGTACCTGCTCAATCGCCTCCAAATAGTGCAGAACCAGGCTGCCAGATTAATATTTCAGCAACCAAAATGGCATTCTGCCAGACCCCTTTTGGTCCAACTCCACTGGCTCCCAATTGCACAACGTGCAGCTTTCAAGACCGGATGCCTAATTTTCAAGGCCCTGCACTGCAGAAGCCCTAAATTTATCAGTGACCTGATCGTGAAACATATCCCTCGCCGCAACCTACGGTCTAGTCACCTCCGGCTGCTCGCTACCCCAGCTATCAAACTCAAACGTTAGGGGGGGGTGTAGGTTCTCGTACCTAGCATCCGGACTCTGGAACTCTCTGCCCTTCGACATCAGAGCGCAGGAAAATTTAATGGATTTTCGTAAGGCCCTTAAAACTTGGCTGTTCACGCGTGTATTTGACTAGCCACCCGTAGCGTAACGGAGCAACAATTAGCGCCATGAAACCTTCCGGTGTCCGCGCGCTCTACAAATGTCTTGAAACATAACATAACATGTCCTAGTAGGAACTGGATCTCAGAGCCTGCTGTGGTGTGCCTACCACAGTAGTCACCACATCCTGGAGACTTCCTATTTCCACAATCACCCTGCGCTGCCAGTGCATGCTCCCTAACTGCTTTGCTTCTACCAGAAATAGTGAAAAAACTATTTTTTCCTCATCTGTGCATGAGAGAGGCCAATTTCCATATGTTGAACTAAAATCCTGCCTGATGAAGGGACCCTGGTTGAACATATGTTATCAACTTTGCAGAACTGTTTTTTTAGGATTGGTTAAAACAATCTATTTACTATTGCTGTCAATTCCTGATTTTCACTCTGAACCACTTTTACTGCAAGCCCTTAAGAGTATTGAAATGCTGGTTTATTTGGTATTGGTGAGCACTGTTTGTGTTGTTGCTGTTGTATCGAAACCATATATGTTTGCTCGCTGGCGCCAGTATCTAAATTCTCAAGTGATGCATACTCACCAACATTCTTCCACATATATAGGACATCCGCACACCAACTTACTTTGAGGCACTTAGACTAGATCCTTTCTATGTAAGCTGTACACTACACTGATCATATAACTCTCAACCCCACCCCCAGAAAGGTATGTGAGCCAGAAACCTCTGGTCCATTCCTAGCTCCTCCAAACTTCACCATCCACCTCCTACATCTCTTTTTGTGCAGGGATTGCCATAACCATAACCATTTACAGTTACTACTTGACTGTATTACAGTGACGGCCTTCTCCGATTGCAGAGACAATCCATCCTTCAGTTGATGTGACTACTTCACTTTGTTGCTGTGACCTCGCCTCCACTAGGTCTAGTGAATATTTGTCCTCCCCTAGTTCAGTAATTGACTGCTCTTTTTGCTGTGGTTGCCAGACTTCATGTTGCAGGTGATGTTCTACTTACCGCTGGGACTGAATCAGTCCCATAGACGCATGCTTCTTCTATGACCCACTGACCTCTAAAACTACATGTGTAAGTCTCTCTCTTGATCCTCTCACCCAAACAGTGCTACATTTGACTTTTCGGGGCAGGAAGTCCTGTTATTCCATGTTTAAATACTGGACGTAATGGCAAAATATTTGGAAGCCCAAACACTGCCATGAAATGCTAATTTTAAATCTAAAAACAAATCTAGTATCCCTTAAGCTTTATTACAACAGCTTGGGGGTTCACAGCAAACTGGTAATCATAATAGCATAGAACCCTTGTTAGTTTCAATGCACAGAAAAATATGATTCTCTACGTGCAAAGAAAATGTACTGTTGGCTTTGAATACCTAGAACCTAAAGATTTAGTTTAAATCAAAAGAATTATAAATAGAAAAAGAGTAAACTGAAAAAAAAACATTCTGTAATGTAAATAATTCACTCGCCTAGCACCTTTTTTTAGGTGGGCTGATGTAATCAGACAAAATGCTATCACTCAGAGTGCAAGAGACCCCAGAGGCTAACATCGGCTGACATATTGCCCAGTGCTCTATTATACTGTGGGGTGTGGAAGCAACATGTGAATGACAGTTTAATGAATCAAAGGATGAAAATGGCTGACGCAAAACCCCTCTATAAACGTATACACCTAGGCCAGGAAGTATGCATACACTGGTTGCAATTTTCAACAGTAATTTATCTACCAATGTGGAATTTTGCAAACTGATCTATTTACTAATAGTTGAGTTTGCGAAATTGCAAATTGGGCTGTGCCGCACCTGACCTACCTCATTGATATCATTAGTTTTTTCAAAAAGTTTGAATCATTACGAACTGTATGAATTCCCTTTAATAATGAAACCTTGCTGTGAATGAGTCAATCACTGTTCCTGTTTGCAGCTTTGGCTGGGCAGTTTTATTATAGTAGGTGACAGTTAATAGGTCTGACCATAAATGAGAGCAGAACAGATCTTCCTTTGTCTGTTTCATCCTGTCTCCCCACGAACTTCATTTAATTTCGCAATGAGTATGATGTGTTATTAAATGTACCTGAAAAAACAAATGAGTGCAGAAGGCTTGGCATGCCTGGCTTCGGGATGACGAATTAAGTGGTAAATACTAGGGGTTGTGACTACTGTCTGGTCTCAATGCTTATGTAACACTTTTCTAAATTATGTAGTTGAATTAAAGGCCCATACATTAACCCTGCACTGAAATGCAGAACTTCTGACATAGCATATTATGAGAGTGTGAGGCAGCTAGCTGATGTTAATGTAAATAATGATTAGGTGTCTCCAAACCACATTGCAATTCATAAATATTTTATGTTAGCACATAACAATGCAACTACAAAAAAGGGACTGGGGGTCTAAGGGAAAGCACAATGAGTGATGTGTATGCTGATAGAAGGTAGCTCTTCTTTTATCCCTGGCAAACCGAGCTGAGCACGATTTCCATCAAATTGTATCGTGTGATAGAGCTAAATTGTCAAGCTCTGTAGGTCATTATTATCACGTGGTAATCTGCCACATCCATGAGGGTAACCTTTAGATCATAAGGATTCCCTCCGTGGCGAGCTCATACGCTCTTCGTGGATGCCATTCCCCACCAAGGCAAACAATTGATGCCACAGTGTGTTGAAAAAACATAGAAAAACTGTGAAAAAAACTATGTGATGCAGTGCAGTGAAATTTAAAAAGGTTATGTGAAAAGATGTTTTGACAATATCTCTTTCCTCACACCTAGTAAAAACCAAAGGAGTTAACTAAAGTCCCTGCTACTGACTCATAGCAGAAAACACTGTGACTCCTTCTACATGGTCAACATGTTTCAGCCTAAACGGAAACATGTTTCAGCCTAAACGGAAGTGATCCAGGCTTTCTTCAGGACCAAATCGCAGCTACTGCACATTAACCAGGCTACTTCTTATCTCTAAACACTGTAATAAGAAGAACCATACAACCTCGCTTGATGCGAAACCTTCATTTGCAGGATGCAATCATCACCCTGAGTGGTCAAGGCCCAAACCTCACCTCCCTGGAACCTTCCTCGGGTGTAGATGAGGCCCCGCTCTGTCCGTCGGTACCTCTGGACTCCCACCGAGTTCTGGTCCTTCTCAGAACTCGGTGGGAGTCCAGAGGTACCGACGGACAGAGCGGGGCCTTGACCACTCAGGGTGATGATTGCATCCTGCAAATGAAGGTTTCGCATCAAGCGAGGTTGTATGGTTCTGGTTAATGTGCAGTAGCTGCGATTTGGTCCTGAAGAAAGCCTGGATCACTTCCGTTTAGGCTGAAACATGTTTCCGTTTAGGCTGAAACATGTTGACCATGTAGAAGGAGTCACAGTGTTTTCTGCTATGAGTCAGTAGCAGGGACTTTAATTAACTCCTTTGGTTTTTACTAGGTGTGAGGAAAGAGATATTGTCAAAACATCTTTTCACATAACCTTTTTAAATTTCACTGCACTGCATCACATAGTTTTTTTCACAGTTTTTCTATGTTTTTTCAACACACTGTGGCATCAATTGTTTGCCTTGGTGGGGAATGGCATCCACGAAGAGCATATGAGCTCGCCACGGAGGGAATCCTTATGATCTAAAGGTTACCCTCATGGATGTGGCAGATTACCACGTGATAATAATGACCTACAGAGCTTGACAATTTAGCTCTATCACACGATACAATTTGATGGAAATCGTGCTCAGCTCGGTTTGCCAGGGATAAAAGAAGATCTACCTTCTATCAGCATACACATCACTCATTGTGCTTTCCCTTAGACCCCCAGTCCCTTTTTTGTAGTTGTATTAGTTTGGAATAGGGGATTTGGACTTGGGCAGGTCTATAAATTATTTTTCCCTTAGACCCTCCTCTCACCTGTTGTTTTGAAGCACATAACAATGACCCAGATGTCACGTGCATTACAAGAGCAGCCAAACTGAATATATTGGAGTCCCTTTCAGGCTCCAAGGAATCCAGCATGGTGCATAGCTACAGAGAGGTCTTTGTTAAGGAAGTTATTTAGCTTTTTTTGACCCTAAAAATATCTTGAGTCAGCAAGAAGAACAAGGCCTATAGTGGGCATGCATGGACGTCCGTGTTGGCAATAAAGTGAATGGTGCATCAGTGGAGGTCTGGTCTGATGCCTTCTTTCTCGAAGAAGGAAACCAGTCGTCTCCAAACAGCTGAAAAACTAGTAAATGTTTATGTCACCTTCATGTATGCATTAATTGCACATGCTGCTTCCTCTAGCCTCAGGAAGACCCACTTGTACTCTTCAGGCAATGTTGGTCTAAAGACCACGAGCAGTAGGCTACATATGCAACTGACTAGGATGCACACAAGTAGGTGCCACGATCAAAGCAAATACCATTCCAAGGTTCAGGTCACAAGGTGGGGAGAGTGGAATTCCCCTCAGTTATTGGTGGATGCGGACCACACCCGGATTAGCTAGATGCTGACACACCGGACCCAATTTTACTGCGTAGAAAATACTGCTCGTAAATTCACTTTGGGATCGGACGTGCAGTGCAACATGGCCCCTGTTCTCAGCCTACACCTGACCTCCCATCCAAATCACTATTTTTTGCATGTAAAGACAACATCTGCTTCTTCTATTTCTCACCCTTTTGCTGCAAGGTCACTTAAAAATGAAGTAAAAAGACAGACTCTTCTTGGCAATGTAGAAAGAGCTCTTTCCTGTTGTGGCAGGGAGAGTGACCATCTTCGCACAAGTAAACAGCCAGTCTCAATTTTCTGCTTTACAGGCAGCTATTTTTATACACAGTTAAACAATGCTAGCAACAAAAGTTAAAACAATGATTTATTAGGCCATTACACATTGGTTATGGACAAACATGAGGTCACCAGTGACGCTAGATTTTAACCTAATTCTCTACACATCCTTTATTGCAGTTCTAACTATGCTTGATAAACTAAGTATTCTTCTACTTTTGAATGCCTGTGTATTTGGGTTGAATGCATATTTATTTGTGTGTGCGCTCTATCATTGTGCTCCCAAGACCTCTTATCAGATTGTGTGTTCTTGGCTAATTTAATCTCCTGCTCCCACTGTCTAATCAAGTTTCAATCTATTGAAAACAAAGAATATGTGCTGTGTGCTAAGGCCATAAATTCCTTCAAGCTTGTCAACCACTAGCTTTTGTCATGCACTCTGTTCTCAAGTAAACTCTTTACCTCTTTTTCATCAATACAGGTTTTTGGCCTGCACTGTTCTTTCATCACATATTGCTGTGTGACGTTCTCTGCTGTTATCTGCTGTTGCACAGTGTTTTCATATTTTATTTCTTCCATAACATTGCCTCCTCTAGTTCAACTACTGAATCTAAACCTTGGTCTACACTTGGCACTAGGTGATATATGTTGCCCTGAGCATCTACTACTTGAGTTGGTGTCCTAACAGGAAACATCCCTCCCACCTTGGTACCAATCCTTCTGCAACATGCTAAGACTAATTGGACAGCACAATACACAACTAGTAGGACCACAATAGTTGGCAAACAAGCTCCCAACAGTCCTGACCTCCAGGATGGTTGCAAAGAAAAGCATCTAGTAACAATTATCTGGGGCACCTCCTTCATCTACCATTTTCTTCTGTACATTGTACAAAGTTTGTATAGCCTCTGACAAAGTTCCACTCTCCGCATCGTTTGCTGGGATAAAAGTACAGCAAGCAATTTCTACCTTGGCACGTACTCCTTGTTGCATGGGCATCATAAGGTCAAGTACATAACGGTGCTGCATCATCATCATTCTCATAGCACACATCTCTTCCTTTATGGCATTGAATCTATCTATAGTGTTGATGTACTGGAGCAGCTCATATCGATTTATCTGAAGCCATCGAGCTGTTGCTCACAAAGGACAGCTGTGCATCATTAAACAACATATACTCTTGAATATCGTTCCACGTAGTGGTGCCATAATACTCTGCAGTTCTCTTTCTTCGATGATAATGTAACAAAGTCGTTGGATGGCTCATGGGGTGTTCATGTACACTCAATATGTTAATCCAGGAATTACCAAGACAGGGGCGTGCAAGGTGACCAATGTGCAGAGGTCACCCCAGTTCGGTGATAACTGAGCGTACAGTACTTCTCCACACTGCCAATAATAGTCCATGAGGCTGGAGGGGCCCCCTGCATGTCTGCATTATCTATTGTGGCAATACAGTTGCCACGCGTCCTACATTAATTATGCTATTTCCACTGAAACATAAAGAAGCAGATGTTAGTCTCATGACTGTCTGAGAATTTACTGCACTATCTATCCAAGTGTAACACGCAACAGTCATTCCATATGCACACTTGTTTACTACATCTTGCCCAACATCAGTACCATTTCATAAAGACATAACCCTACAAGAACATTTTATATCAGAATGCCATTGATCATGGGCAAAAACTGATCCAGTGACTAAATTCTAGCCTACGAACACAATTTAGGGGTGAAGGATTGTTGCACTGAAAGTTTGACAAATCATTTTTCAACACTCTGTTGAAACTGCTAGGGGACTCACAATACCCTTGGGGTAAATGAGAATACAAATACTGAGTCCTGCAATAGGAGAACGCTGTCAAATGATGGAGGGATGATGAAAAAGGCCTTCTTCAGATCTATTCTAGAAAATATCGTCCGTAGGCAACAAAAAGGTCAAACTTGTGACGCAACCTTCTCCAACAGAATCATGATATTGCAAACTCAGTGTACACAATACCTTTCATTAAAACTTCATTTTATTGATACAATTTCAGATAATGATATCATGAAATATAAATAAATAATTCCACAGACATAAAAGAATAGACATTGACATTACAACGTACTTCCTACAATAAACCAATACAAATATATACAATAGACAGACATGAATAAAGTGCAACATGAACAATGGCTTAGATATAATTATCTGACAATGATCAAAAACATTTAGATACTTGAGGATTTACATCAGTGGCTAAGTGATGAATTTTCTTATTTTCCACTCGCGTTTTGGCGTACTAGACGCCTTTTTCAGGAAAGCCACAATGATTCCATAAGCAGTTAAAAGGACCAGACTGGTGAAGATAAAAAATGCTTTGATAAGCAATCTTAGTAGGTTCTCCACAGGTCTTACTAGGAAATGGAGCCCCAGTTACCATAGGATGGAATCCGAAGACTGAAGTGGACAGGTTTTTCTGTTTAATCTTGTACTGGATTTGCTAGTGATGTCTATAAAAAGCTTCTCAAAGATTGATGGCAGGTTCTTCCAGTGAGCGGTTTCACGTCACTGTACTTTTGGTCGATGGCTCCTAAAATTTCACTGACTAAGCGTTGCGCTAGATAGGTGGCAGTGGTCCGGCCAAAGATTATTTTCTAGAATTGTATTTTCCCTGCCCTAGGAACTATTAGCAGTAGCAGGGGGTCCTTTATTTTGACATTAAACTTCTTCAGATCTATAACAGAGAAATATTTAGCATCCTGAGGTATAGTTGTCAGAATAATGGAGTGGTCAGGAACAATTCAAAATTCTCCTACCACTACATCGTTCAGGGGCACAGGTCTTGAATCATATGCCTTAGACTTCTTAACAAGGTACATCGGGGTGTTACAAGGAGATACTCCAGGGTAAATCATTCCTTGCTCTATAAGTTCCTGTTTAGTGGAGGCAATGCCCTCATCTGCTTCTTTAGAAAGAGGACTCTGCCGCACTCTAGGTAAGATTTATTTATTTATTTATATTTTAAAAGTTTTATATAGTGCTAGCTTCACCCGTAGGTATCAGAGCGCTTTACATACACACTGTAAAAAAAACAGACGGAAATTGAAATACATAGTAGGCAGGCAAATACAGCATGAAAAATAAGGTGGTTTACACAGTCCGGTCACCAACTACTCTTGAATGTCAAGAGAGAGGAGTAAACTCGGATATTGAAGTCTAGGTTAGTTGACGTTGGTCAGTAAAGTATTTGTTAAGGAGATGGAGTTTCAGGTCCCTTTTGAAGCAGGAGAAGGAGGAGTTGCATCTGAGGACTCTCGGGAGAGCGTTCCATATCCTGGGAGCGTTGCCAGAAAACGATCGGTATTGAGTGGTTTTCTTTTTTAGTTTCGGAGGAATAAGAAGGAGCGAGTTGGAGCTTCTCAGAGTTCTGGATTGACCTGCTCTTACCAGTTTCTTGTTCAGGAAGTTGGGGGCCGGAGAGTTAAGGGTTTTGTGTGTGATGCAGGCCAGTTTGTAAATACACCTCCCTTCCAAGTGAAGCCAGTTGAGGGAGTTGAGAGCTGGAGTGATGTGTTCAAATCTTTTTACTCCAGATACGAGTCGAGCGGCCATGTTCAGCACTGCCCTTAGAGGGGCTAGGTGAGCTTTTGGAGTCCCTGTTAGGATGGCGTTTTCGTAGTCGATTTTAGAGAGAACTAGGGATTGGACTACTGTCTTGAGGTCATCATGGGGAAGAAAAGGTTTCAATTTCTTGAGGTGTTTTAGAGAGAAAAGATAACACCTTCCCTTATTGTAATTCTGAATGGAGTAGCAGTAAGAATAAGGCCTACTTCATGGGGACCCTTAGTGCACAAGGAGTCTGTCACTTTGGAAAGACCTGTTTCCCAAGCAGAATCAAAAGCTCTACCTTGTGTGGGCGTCCTCACTTCATTCAAATACTGTCTACAACAGTATGTCATCCTGAAAGACTAAAACTGTTTTCTTAGAATAGTCATCAACCAGCTGATCTTCCAGTATTTCCCTAAACCATTTTACTTGGCTCAGTGAATATAACACATGCTCATAAAACATCCTTATGGTCACTGCCTATCAGAGCGCCATAGGTTGGTGTTACCTCTAAGGCCTCTATTTGCAATATTAACTCAGTGTCAGGACTCCAAGAATCATGCCCTTGTTGTCGGAAATTGAATTATTTCCGTAACTGAACCACCTTTGCTAGTAACTCTGGTGTCTCTGCTATGATTGTATACACTGCTGTGGTAAATGCCCCCATATCAGCAGGTCATGGTCTGATTTGATCTCCAGTAGAGGAATCTACTGTTATTGTCATAATCATTGAAGGTGAAATTTCAGGGGTAGAATAAAATCATAGTCCCATCAGCCTCAAAATGAATGATCATATTCATTTGTGCCTTCACTCATATATCCCCCTAACTCAGAATCAGACCCTAGGCAGCCTTTGACTGTCTGGTGTGGTGAAATGACACAACTTGTGTACAGCTGTAAATGTATGAACACCATCTTAATAATAGGCGAGTACAAGTCTTTTGAAGCAATACCACAGAACTCATAACAAATAGGCAAATACAACTGTACTCGAGCTCATCAATTGACTGGGACATAATGTGTCACTGTATGCCTGGCATTTATGTAATCTGCATTACCTTACAACCCACCAAAGTATACTTCAATGTTTAACTTGTAAATTGGTCACAAGACAACACATTCCCCTTCCTCATCATCTCTTTACAAGTTAAAGCAGAGAGTTATGATGACTAAGTTTTCCAACTGTGGTCTGATAGCCTTAGCATGTATGATACAATATCAAACAAAGCCACCTATTTGGGAGGCTTCAACCTGAATCGGACATGTGCTATTGCATGTAGAACCCTGGACCTGCTATTTCATGATGTGTTTGACACACAAACTATATATACTTCAGGGGTATGACACTATCAACGTTACCATCAGCAACACTATCTACAACAGCACTCAAAAAACCACCAAAGAGCAAATACAATGATTATGAATTTTGTCTACATCCATTCAGTGTCAATATTAGGAAAAGCAAACTCTTGGACTATGCCAAACAGTCCCATAATATCGGACATACCTCTGTGGCTGCGCAACAGGGATGCCATCTGTGGCCCTTTCAAGCAATTTCTGCCTACAACTGCAAAACTCCAAGACTGCTGATATCTACTGTGCACCAGCAACTCCTCAACCTAATATGCTGGTGCACTACTACACATGTCACTACTGTCATTCTGCTGTGGACAGAGATAATGCACTCTGTTAAATTTAAGGCTAATCCGATCAACATCCTCTTGGCCTTCAAATGCACATTAGACATGCTTGCACGGCTCCATGATTGTGGAAACGTGAACAATTGCTCTAAGAGACACCGGATGTCTTCCAGCTCTTTTGCCATGTTCAATGATCTCCTTCCTAAAGGTCAAAAAATTATTCACAATCCCTGAATCCCAGATAATAAGAGCAGCATAAGTGTGTGATCTACCTAATGGACTTCCTTTTACAGAATGTGTAGCCCCTCTAGTTATGATTACTTCATACATTGCTCTCTCAATCTAAAATCCTCATTCATACTGGACTTGTTCTATCAAAGGCGAAGTATAATTCAATTTTCCAATACTATATATCTGCATTCAGCATTTTCAGTTTGTAGTACAGTTCTTCTTTCATGCCTAGCTTTCTCCGTCCCTTCCTTTGAAATGATATTAAATGCCTGGCAATTTAAGAAGTCTCAGCAAACAATGAAAAGTCCCTGGCAACAAAATTATAAGATTACACTTTCTTCACTTTAAAGCACTACTGGGTTCCTCTGGCTTTGTTTCGCCATCTCTATCTCTCTGTCTGTCTCTCTCTCTCTGTCTCGCACTCTATCAATCTTTGTGTGCTTCTTTAGATTTCTTGCTTTCTGGGTCGCTTTCAGTATTGAAAGCAAGAGAGTCATGCAAGCACAGAAAATGGGCCCTCGACAGCCATATTAGGGGTGAAGGTGATTTCTTGACTCCTAGACCCTGGTGCCACTGCACATGCTGCACTAATGATAGCTTCAACTTTAGCCTATTCAGTGGGACATCTCTCTTCGGGGATATCAGTCCCTGCATTTCTCTTTCTTCCACCCACTATTTCCCTGGGCCTCTCACTCACTCTCAATGCCTATTGTCTGCCCCATGCTGGCCTGTACACAGCCAAGAATG
Organism: Triturus cristatus; assembly: GCF_964204655.1. Taxonomy (NCBI): domain Eukaryota; kingdom Metazoa; phylum Chordata; class Amphibia; order Caudata; family Salamandridae; genus Triturus; species Triturus cristatus. The sequence goes on along the minus strand of NC_140594.1, from coordinate 707,277,297 downwards.
CTAGGAAAGGGAGTAGTCCTAAACGGGTGAAGTTGAGGAGGAACATGCACTTTCAGTTGCCATCTTTCCCTCATTCTCTGCCGAACAACAACTCTCCCACCGCCAGCCATCTTCTGCCACACCTTCTTTCTTCACTGTGACCAGGATCATTGGATCACTGTAATCCTGGTTTATGGCCAAATTATTTCTTCAATATTTCCCACGCAGGTGCTCACAAAGAGATTAAAACAGGTGATTAGTTTTGGTATAGGGTGTTTCGTGTTTGGTGAAGACTACGGGAAGCATTTGGCATGTTGGGATGGTGTAACTGAACCCAGGTTGGGTAGCACCATCTGAATGATGGTGAGTTGAGAGATATGAGCCTGAAGCACATACTATCCTGGCATTTTTGAAAATTGGGAACGGCTGAGATGGTGCCAAGAATCCCATCCAAAGTCAGGCACAGGCAGGATGCTACAGCTGCTAGATTGGCTGTGTGAGTCAGAGATACTGGAGCACTTTGTTCCTCTGCAAAGGGCCTAGGGCGTGAACGATGGAAGTTCTGTACCAAGACCCCAGGGAGGGAGGGCTGTGTGTGTGTGTGTTTAATGCACACTCCCTGGGAATGTACACAGGAAACCACTTGACTTGGTACAGCACTGGGGGTGGAGAAGATATCGATGTTATGTATTTAGGTAAATTATAATTGTACTATTGTAAAAAATATCCGTCTTGTCGTTTTGAGGCATAAGTAAATCCTCTTTTTCTTCGACAATGGAATACACCTTTGCTCCCTCTTCACTGTACTGGCAAAGCGCAGACTTGGAAGGCAGGAGTACCATGGGATAAGTTCAGCTCTGTACAGAAAGAGCCTGGGCCCTCATAGTATTATCACTGGGAAGGTAAAGGAGCAATGTGTGACGACACCTGCAATTAACTTGCTGCCTTGCTATGTATTATTCTCAGATTTGATTTCAGGTAATTTGCACACACACACATGCACTGGCAATCGCTCAGAGTAGCATTCAAAACCATTGTTTTTCACCCACCGTGCCACTCTAGACAAAGGTCCACATTATGCAAGCCAGTACTGACCCTGCTACTCATGGGAACAGTCCATGTTGAACTGCCAAGCTAGGCCTGCTGCAGAAGTGGCAACCCCAGGCTGCTTTTGTCCTTATTAAGTCTTGGCAATGAGGTAAAGCTTGGATCAAGTGGGATCACTGTCAGGAGCACCTTGATAGAGTCTTCGCACCACCACGATCACTGTGTTTGGCATTGTAAGTCTACAAGCCATCCTGGTGTTGCAGCCAGTCCCAGAAGTACAGACGTGTGTGTCTGCACTTAGAGCAAGGAACATTTAATACAGTGGGATGCACAGTTAATGCCCCGTTTTTAAAAGCTGACAAACTGCCTGATCTCACCTCTCTGGTTTCTTGTGATGCATGGGTAACCCCCTTTATTGGTATTTTAAATTCCCATATGATAGACAAATCACGTTTGAGGACAAGGGAGCACCAATCAAGTCTCAGGTCCCACTGCAAATCACTTAGATGAGGTCCTTCTCGCCATAAGTACGAGTGCCAAAGGGAAGATGCCATGGTCAGATGGGGTCCCAGTAGATGATTTTGGCAGTGAGGGGGGGGGGGGGGGAACTATGGGGTCCCATTTTCACTAGGGTACTCAATGGAGATGTAGAGGGCTCAATTCCTCCCTCCTGGGCTATTTCAACTATAATCCCCATTTTAAAAAAGTGGAACAAATCTGAGCCAAAATATTATCCGCCTATTTCCCTCCTAGATTCTTCAGCTAAACTGATGGGAAAGGTTCTCCTTCAAAGACTAGATTACTGGGCAGAACATAATTCCATCATATCTGAAATACAATACAGGTTTAGGAGAGGGCAGGGCACTGTAGAACAATGTGTCTGTAGGAAAGTAGTATCTGCTTCTTATGGTTACCCCCACTTTTTGGTGATGTCACACTGTTTTTGGACTAATCTCACTGGGATCCTGCTATTCAGGACCCCAGTCTATCTGCTTCCTCCCTTAAATTGCTACGTATGTACTTTAGGTACACTACAGATCGGATGCTGGGGTTCCCTTATCAGTCCCTAATATATGGTACACCATGTACCCAGGGCATAGGTACCCCAGAGGCCTCCCATGGGCTGAAGCATGTATTATATGCCACCCATGAGAGGCCATTCAAATTGACACGACAAGCCTGCTACAGCAGACTGTGTAAGCTGGTGCTTGCATCACTTACTTAAGATATAGGTTCACTAAATCTATCTAAATCACTACACTTAAAACCTATCAGTCACCCCTATGGCAGGCCTTATCAATCCTGAAGGCAGGGTGCTGGGTTTTACGTAAGAGGGTGCCCCTGCATGAGCAGAGCCCCTCTGCAGCCTTCGGAGACCATTCTCCGGGGTTGTCTGTGATGCAGCCAGACATATATGTTTAAGTGCATTATAACCTCGTGGTAAATGCTAACTTTAAAACGGCTGCTTAGAAACATGTTGTGTTTGGTGTCAAACACCTTGGAATCATATCTCCACACCACTAACTGGTGTTGGAGTTATGATTCCACCCTTCCAAAGGGACATATGTGGGTCACCAGTCTACTCGGTATCAGCTTTCTCGACCAGGGCAGCACAAAATGGATGCTGCCAGCCACAGACACGATTCTGCTCTCCTGCTGCTGAGCCAAGCTCGGGCAGAGGAATGCATGCCAATAGGCATCCTGTCACAGGGAGGTGTGACCACCTCCCAGACAGGGTTTAGTGTATTGGGGCTGGGTGGGTGCACTCAGAGTGCCAGAAAGTTTGCACTGGGGGGCACATTTGGTGTCCCTGTGCATAGTCCAGCTCAAACCAGTTCTGGGAGCCATTGGCTCCTGCTCTGTCGTGAAACTGGACAAAGGACATGGGTGTAGCCACCCCTCTGTCCTGCCCCTTCCCTAGGAGGGTCCACAGATTCTTTCCTACCTCTTCCCATGGGTATAAAGTGGGTTACCTGACTACAGGACTTTAGATTTTACCTGGACAAGATTCTGGTAAGAAGACACAAAGTACTTCGACTGCCTACTCAATGCTGCATGACTGAAGAATCTCCCTTGGAGTAAAGGAGTTACTCCCCTGAAAAAGCAGGCACCTAAACGCATCTGACTGGTTTGCTTCTGCCAAGCTCCTGAGGACTCCCAAGATTTCAGCAACACAGGAGGTAGGTTCCCAAAGGTCCCCGAGGTTGATCTGCCCTTTCAGCGATTCTGAGACCAGTATCCCTCGTGGGGACCGTGCAACCCGAACCCCTGTGCACCGCGTACGTTTGCAATTGCATATGCTTTTTGATGATTCCCGAGCTTGTGCATTGGACTCCGTGTAGTCCTGACCCTGAGCAGTATTTGCACTGAAGATATCCGGCCTCCACTCACTGAGTGTCCTGTGGGCTGGTACTATGCAAACTAGCTTGACGTCTACTCGCGATCCCTGGTCCGTTGGCCTGTGGGTCCTGGCGAGGGTCATCTTGTTTGTTCTTGGGCTTACCTGGTTGCTCCAGACATGTCCTAACTCTCTATTGGTAGGGGAGTCCCCTGGACCTTGCTGGTCCACACCGTAACCTGTTTCCTCTGACCGCGTCCAAGGCTTGTTGGTGCTCCAGCCGGACATCGACCCCTCAGCACTCGACATCCTTTGTAGGACAGCTCACCTATGGATCCTGATCATCCTCGACGTCTTTCTGGTCCACGTGGCTGCAGAGTCAAGCAACCCTTTTCGCACCCGAAGCACTCGACATCGGTGGGCATTCGACTACTGAGCCCCAGGTCACCTGAAGTGACCCAGACTCTGTCCCCTTTGCTTTCAGGTTCCTCTCACCTAGAATCCAGGCTTGGATTCAACCGGACACTCTTCGCCCCCCTGGCAGCAGTACTTCTTTGCAGCTCTCCAATGAAAACAACAAAGGTTTCTGACACCACTTGACCCATTTGCACCCGGCTCCTCTGGGATAGGTAACACGGGTACCTCGGTACTCACTGGTGGGTTGGCCTTAGAACCTCTTATGTTCCAAAGGGTTTGCATGAAGTCCTCTTGGAAGTGTCCTTAAACTGTAACTTTACATCTGCGACTTTCCCATAGAGTTGCACTCAGCACGTGGTTGTGTTTCCTCACTGCATCCGTCCTCTGTGTGCTCCCTGTGTCACTCCTCTGGGTGGTTCCTTGGGGTCTCGGCGATTCTACATGCTCTAGGCACTGTGTCTAGTCAAGCCGTTATTGTTATACCATTTTTTTAGTATATGGTTCGGTCTACCCTGGAGCACGCTGTGTAATTTGCTATTTACGAATGTTCTATTGATTCCGTATTGTGTACTTTGTGCCCTAATCTCGTATAGAGACTAGTAGAGAGTGTTATATTAATAAATACGTATTTTAAAAAAAAACTTTTTATTTTATTTTAACAACCGGGTACCGGTACATACAGCACAAATTCACCGTAAAAAGTCCCCCCTCCAATACATACATTATCATCTTGACAATCACCTCTTAATGGGGTTGGGATTCTTACAGAGCAATACGTTTCATACAATTTCTAATCACCAGTAAGAGACAACGCTATCTAGAGAGCACAAACACGTTGCAACAGGTGGCTGGGGCCTGGAGAGAGCAAGAGCACGACACCTAAGGGGGAGAAGCCAGCACCTCCGCCGTCAACTGGGCCATCAGTGTTCGCCTTTCTTTCTGGAGCTCCACCGTTGGGGAGATGCAGATGTCCCCTCTATACTTATTCCATTTCCCCCATTTCTGATCCCATTTCTTGGGGCAACCCCGTCCCTTAAATACTGACTTTTCAGCAACCATCGCGGTGTCCATATCCTTTGCCCAGTCAACCAGGAGCAGGACCGCCTCCACCCCCCATTTTTGCGCAATATTCCGTTTCGCAATGATAAAGCCCATTGAGGCCCACGCCTGTTCAGCATGTGTGAGGTCAGTTGCCCCCCAAATATTAAGTAAGCATAGCTGGGGAGATAACCCAAGGGATTTGCCTCCCGCCCTCTCAAGTTGGCGTGCAATTTTCGCCCAGTAGCCCTGAACAAGCGGGCAGTCCCATAAAATGTGAATGAAAGTACCCTCTTGATTACAGTGTCGGAGACAAAGTGGATCAAGGCATCTGACTAATTTGAAAAGTAATTTAGCATCATAGTAGACCCGGTGGAGGATCTTGAACTGGAGGAGCCGCATGCGCATGGGAATGGCGGCTTCTCGAGGTGAGGCCAGTGTGTCCCGCCACATGTCGTCCTCCATCTCTCCCAGGTCCCTCTCCCAACCCCCCCCCTCAATTTCAGCATCGGGTCAGCACAGTTGTTGACCAGCTTTTTGTATGTGAGTGAGATGGTCATGCGGTCCATTGGATCCAACAACAGCCAGTCTTTCAGAGGGGAAGACTCAGGGAGGGGGCCATCCTTCGGCACGGCGGAGGACACAGCGTGACTAATCTGCAAGTATCTAAATGCCTCGGACGGAGCCAATTGGTGTTTTGCCTGGAGCTCTGTAAATGAGGCCAGTCTCCCCTTAACCCAGATGTCTCTAACCATGGAAATTCAGATTAAATCCCATTTGTCAAACCTTGGACAATTGCTAAGGTGACCCAGAACATCAGGTTCCCATAAAGGAGTTGCTTTCGTCAGACGCTTGTGTCAACCCAACTTTTTGGTGACACCGTGCCAAATCTCGACCGTGCATGCCATGGGGCCTGTTAAGTTAAGTTTGCGCGGATTGCTGTAGAGCGCTCTATAATAGCCGCCCCACCCCATGATCCACTGATCCGTGCAGAAATTAAGCTCATCGTGGGGTTCAAACACCCATCTATTGACTGCGATCAACTGGGACGCTTGATAATAAAGTCTTAGATCTGGTAGACCGATGCCCCAGTCATACCATCCCATGGTGAGCTTATTCATTGCTATTCGCGGCGTACGGTGTCCCACAGCAAGCCCTGCAATACACCGTCGATTTGGGAAAAATAAGAATCTGGGATCGGGTTGGGGGTATTTTGCAAGGCATAAAGAAAACGTGGAAGTGTGAGTATTTTGAACAGGGACGTGCGCCCGAGGAGCGTTAGAGGGAGAGAGCACCAATGTATGGCGTCGGATTTGAAACGCTGAATAGGCCCGAGTAGGTTTTGTTTGAAGAAGAAATTAGTGTCCGGAGTGACGAAAATGCCCAAATATCGAAAACCCCGGGGAGCCACCGGAATCTCATAGCCCCAAGGACTCGGTAGGGGGGCGCCCCACAACGCATACATCTGGGACTTGGACCAGTTTATCCGATATCCAGAGTGGGCGCCGAAAATGTGAAAAATATGGAGCACGCGTCGCAGCGACCGCGCGGGAGAAGCCAAGTACAGGAAGATATCGTCAGCATAGAGCGAGATGCGGTCCTCGTGATAGGCCGTCCATTTAAGCCCCCGTATCCCTGGATCACCCCGGACCCACACCGCAAGCGGTTCTAAGACAAGGGCGAAAAGTAACGGCGACAAGGGGCAGCCTTGCCTCGTGCCCCGATGAAGCGTAAAAGTGGCGGAGCGATGGTTATTAACGACGACATGGGCAGTAGGGTAAGTATACAACAGCCGGATCCAACCTATCAGCTTGGGCCCAAACCCCAGGCGAGTCAAAACGGCAAAAAGAAAATCCCACTCTATGGTATCAAATGCCATAGAGGCATCCAATGATAACATAAATACATATTTGTATATAACTACTGTGTGGTTCTCCTTTCATATAGTCATTTAGGAGGTTATATTCTGGTAAAACAAGCTGCTTTACATTCCTTCAAGATTAACCGTGAGGCTGTTCTCCACAGCTACCAATAGTATAGCTTTCTAAAGGTTATCTTTGACCTCATACATCATAAGGGTCATGTGGACTGGTACAGGGTGCCCACTTTAATTAGTGGACAGCATATACCAGGCCACCTTCTCACAGTGTCAATCTTCAAAAACCTATAGGGAAATACACCAAAGCCAAAATTGGGACTCTCTAGTTATGCTTTACCGAACTAAGCAGCGCCTTTGATCTGGTGGACCACTCAATGTTCTGGGGTCTACTCTGATTTCCCTGGGTCCCTCAAGGAACATTATTAGTTTCCTTGCAAGCTTATATGAAAACCTACTGGCTATGGGGCAGTATGGCCCCAATGGAGAACGTTCTCCTCTTTTTAAGATCAAAAGGGGTATCAGACAGGGGATCATACTTGCGCCATTCTTGTTTTCACTCTATTAATGGGGTGGATGACACGATACAGACTTTGCAGGCCAATGCACCTATTGTCAATGGCCGCTCAGTATCAATATGATTGTACGCCGATGACCCCGTTCTGTTATCCAGGATGCAGGTCAGCCTACAAAAATTAATGCACACCTTCAGGTATTTCAGGGCATCTAGGAGAATGAAAATAAAGAAGAAAAAAAATTCACAGAGGTCTGCGGGAAAAAGTGCCCAAGTGCAGGACCTTTTATATTGAAGGTTCCCCGATTGCTAGTGTAAACTACTTTTGTTATCTAGGGATTTTATTTTCTAACACTGGATTAAGTCAAATATGTGAGAGAGTATTTAGGTTCTCCCGTAAAATGGGTAGCCTGCCAATTAAGGTGATGGTTAAAATAAATAAAGTGAGAGGTGTATCAACTTCTACCTATGGGGGAGGACTATGGGGTCATACACCCAGTAAATCCCTTCACACAAAAGAGACTCATTTCCTCAAACTTTGTTGTGTGTATCTAGATCTTCATCATCTTTTATAGCTCATAAGGAAACTGGTCTGTACTATTTAAAAGACATTTTAGCTTTAAAACCCTTACTATTATGACAGTCTATCTGGGCAAAATCTGAAACCAGCTTTACTAAGTCTCTTCATCCTAGACTGCCTCCCTTTAGATTATGCTTTTAAGATTCCTTGGTTGTCTTATATAAATGATTCTTTTTTATTGTTTGATCTACATGTTCTGAGTGACCGTGAAAGTAGCCTTTCCATTGAGAAGAGTGTAATCAAGGCCTCCTTTATGAATTATAGACTGGATGTCCCTGTGATGGTGTATCGACACAAAGCACGCAGCACTTTATTTTATTTTGTTATTTTAATGTAGGTTTGCGGAAACGTTACTTAAAACCTATTTATCTTGCACACAATATCAGGGATTTTAAAACTGCGGCATGTCATATGTTTGCACTTGAGTATTCTCTTGTATGTTTTAGCACTGCACTTTTTATTTGGGGCGCTATACATCTTAAGATAAGCACTGTATCGAAATACAATTTTTTAAGAATGATTTGCCTGTTTTAATTTTTACTGCTTTCAAATGTTATATTTATTGGTGACATATTTTATGATCATTTATGGTACCGGTATTTGTGCCGAATAAAGAATTTTGATTGATTTACTTCAAGATATTTTGTACTTCTGCTGTTGTACCTTCCAAATAGTTAGACGGTTTGATATTTTAATTATTGATACGTATTATACATCTTTATATAAACGCATGAAACAAGACTTCTGCTGACTTTAACCACTGTACATAGCAGGTGCTGCTGCTACTGAATCGAAGCTACTCAATTTATCAACTGTTGAAGGATGGAAGGCAGAGCAGCTAGGATTCAAACTTGTGACCTGCAGATCACAATATGTAAATTTGTATTTGCTAATGTTCTGTGTGTCCAAAAAGGTTTTCTTTGTGCCAGTGCCGTATTTGTTTTCTGGGTACCTAGGGGCCATTTAGGTAGCATATAGAATTTGGTGAAGTGGGAACACATTGATACATTGTTGGTACTCCTACCTCGTCCGTTATATATTTCCTCTACCTTGGCTAGAGGTGGGGGAACCACTGGGTTTTAGCTGGTTGTGTCTCGGTTTCCTCTGATGGTAGAACCCTAGACTGCCTACCTGCCATGGAGGCACTGGGACACCTTTGGGTTAGCCCTTTGATGTGGGGCTACCTACACTAAATTATTTCTGTCTGGGATGATGGTGTGTCTATCTTGGGTAGGAAAATATAAAAATGCCCCTTATGCCCATGGACAAACACTTTGCCAATCATGGACACCTTTCTTTTTCTTTCAGCAATAAGTGCCCACTTTGGGGGTCCTGATGGTTCACCAGTAATGCTGTCACACACACGTTAGTTAAATTTACTCAGTCGATTCAATAGTTCTGGAGCCAGGGCCCTCTCTCATGGCCATCATTGAACGAGGAAAACCATAGAATTTTGAAACCAATACTACTCTGGAATTATAAGAAAGAAGCGTCTTCAGTAGACCTGACGGATCAGCTCCTTGTTTCTTGCATCTCCCCCAGCAATAGCTGCCGACACTCACAGAGGGCTTAAAACCAGCATTCCAAGATGACACTACCAACTTTCTACACTTGCATTAGAATATTCACTAAGTGAAAGAACCCCTAGAGTTCAAACAGACAGACACTGGTCAAAATAGAAATATCAAAGCATGACCATCAGTGATCTAGTTAAAAAATATTCTCAGAGCAAAGTGAAAGCAAGGCACATTCCAGATGCAGCCTCATTTCCACTTTGGCCAAACAGTTCTCAAACACAGAATTAATTATTTGCACCACTAAAGTGTTGCATCTATCAGTTCATTCCATCATATTTATCTGCTTAGAACATCCATTCCTGTTCTATGAAATTAATCGGTTTTGCTGCAATGATGTCTTGAGCATCATTACAATTGGTTTTGTTTCAATGGAGGTGAATTAAGTTGTGGTGTTTTGTCTGTTCCTACTTCACTTATCTTGGTATGTGGTAAATGATGAGTTGTTTTTACATTAGCATTCCCGTTTCTTGTGCCTTTTGTAAACCCTAGTGTGGGAGGTAAAGATTCCAGACTAAGTGGTACATTTGAAGCTTCAAGTTTATTTCTGTAAAGAGAAACTCCAGCCACAGTATACAGCTGTCAAAAGCTCCATTAACTAACTTCACTGTTTCGCTCTTAAACCTAAACATTCCAGCATTCTACAAACACATACCACTAAAGGGACCAGAGGGAGATACACAGGGAAAATCATTGTAACATTGACACAATACCACACCTATGTTATTTCTGATTGTACTGTTCTGGTTTATGTACTAGTGCATGGTGAGCTCATTATGCTGTTGGGATTTCTTGTCCTCTTTATTTCGTATGCTATCTTTTCAATGTCAGACATCAGCCACGTACGCTGTGCTCATGCCTGCCTGCTTTAGTTGGCGGTATCAGAGTGTAACATCTCCCAGTTGATTTTGGAATCAGATATGACCCCATAGTGAACACTTGGCCCCTTACCTCACCCTGCTCCAGTCTTCCATATCATTGGCTCTATTGGGTTTAGCTGCCTCTTCCCGAGTGGTTGGTGTGCCATCATTGAGGCCAGCGCCCTTGGGGAGCTGGGAGAATCGGGCACCTGGCAAGGCGTGTGCATCAACCTCATAGAGTGTTGTGGTATACATGGTGGGGTGGACAGTTGAGCTGTGGTAACAATGGTTCAGAGTTGGGTACTGACACTTAGGGTATGGCATGTTGAATCTACAGGGTGGATGCGCTGGCAGTGGCATCATCAGCACAAGGAGGGAGGAGGTAAGCCTGCCCTGTTTTCATTTATAATCTATTTTTCTTCATCATGACACTAAGCTCTTTTCGGATTTTCTGCATATGAGAAGTTACCTGAGCCCTACTGTGCGACACTGTACTACTAACCAGGATATAAAATGCAACACCAGGGGTAGTTGGGTATAGCTCCACATAAGGCTTGTATATCGAGAAACTATCAGAAACACAGTTGATGGGTCCTCTGTTCCTATTGTAACGTTCTTTGTTATTACAAGGAAACTTCTTAATGAACTTAAAAGTTCAAATACAAGGCCTAAAATGTATCCCTAACTATGGAATATTGCTAGAAAAGTAGCAGGGGTGATCCGGTAGGTGGTGGGCCATCAGCCTGCATACATCTGGCCAAATCTTCTCTTTTCACTATTCGTCAATTCTCGCAAACCACGTAGTTTATAGGGGGTTTTGAACTGGTCTTATTTTTTAATGGGTGTGTGGTTGGGGAGTGTGTATTGCGCTGCAAAATCCTCCCTCCATTAAGGCAACCGCAGTGCAGTTGAACCTTGCCTGAACTTGGTGCAATGATTATGTTGACTACAATATTTTATCTATTACAGTGGTTCTTGACCTGTGGTCCGAGGACCCCTTGGGGGGGGGGGCCACAAGGCCTACTCATGGGGCCAGCGCCTGTTTTTACAAGATTCAATATTAAAATAAATATTTTAAAATGAATGAAGTAAGCACAAATAAAGAAGCAAAACTGAAAATTTGAAAACCTTTTCATTATTTTTTTGTGGATTAAACAAAAGATTTCAATATTTTGGAATTTAGTGTATTCTTGTTTCTATATTTTTGAGTATTGTTTTGAGGTTCAAATCATAGAAATTGATTAGGCTGGGGTCCTATAATGACTCAGCGGGGGTCCATGGATTCCAGTAATGATTCAGTGGTGGTCCTCAGAAGTGAAAAGGTTAAGAACTGTTGATCTATTACATTATGGTGACTATCAACAAAGGAGCTTTGTAACTAAAATCATCTTTGAAACTCCCCTGGTAGCTGTTAAATCTAACGTCTCAATAAATGTACAGTCCTGTTATCGAGAGCACGTAAGTAAGATGATTTTCACACAAAAATAAGACTATTCTGAACTATTTTCCTACCTTAGAGGGAGTGAGCAAAACTATTTGTAAGAATAAATCCTTTTAGGGCATGCATTGCAAAGTTCACGCTCAGGTTCTGGTACTAGTCATTGTCTGGGGTCCTCTTCTCCAGAAAGACAGGTTTTAAATAAGGTGAGTCCACAGAAAAGCTCAAAGAGGCACACTATGTTAACAGGAGCGTTGCTATTTTTTTATGCCTCCCATTCTTTTGATGATTCTGTAGTCAGAATTTAAAATGAGGAATCAGATAATATTGTTTTGGATGACTCATTGTCAAAGGATCAATTACTATTGAAGTTTGCCTCTGTATTGGAACTTAGGATATCACTATCACATACGAGAAAACACCCCACAGCCACATTTAACTGAGGTTCCCAATTCTGTAATAAGTCTTCCATGCACTTAGCTCTGTCTTCAATTCTAAAGTTAACCAGCAAACAATTGAATGTTCAGGATCAATCTCTATTGGTACTTCCCCTGTACTTAAGGCATCGATAGCTGATGCGAGTGACGGCAATAATCGGAAAGTAATGTTGGTCGTGGATAATATTAATCCAGTGTAAGAAATTGAATTTTTGGTGAGGGGGTGTTAATCCTTTCCAGGCAACAACCACAATCATTGCCATGGTGAACCACAAAAGTCATTAAATTAACCTTGGTGACGCGATTGAGGCGACCTTGAGCACTTTTGGCGAATTTCAAGATTAGGAGTGAATTGTTTATTTGTTAGACACAGTGTAAAGCAATTTTATTTAAGAGCGAATCTAGTAGTGCATGTTCAGAATACTTATATGAAGTTTGCTGCCATTAGGTCTTAATTCATGGGCAAATGTTGTAGGACTACGAGGTGCTCAAAGTTGCCGATTATGCAATGCTGTGGTGCAGGACATAGTCCTCGTCCTGTTACTTTGCACAGGTTAGGGGAATGTAAGAACCAATTATACGCCTGTATAACATGTGAGGAGGCTTTAGTTCTTATGATCAGTCCTCCATCTGTAAATATGTGTTATCGGCTGAAAAGTTTTTCACGTAATTTTTAAATCTGTAAATAAGGTAGTATGTAGATTAGGTAAATGATAATTAAGGAATGCACAGTAACACTTTTCAAAGTAACAAATGTTTGATGAGTGGCAATTGGAGGGAACCTTGATCTGTGGATGGCTTTTAGTATGTTTAAATGCACCTTATGAGTTAACAATAATCAATATTTCGTTTTTATACTGCTATGTATTGTGTACCTGAATGCACATTGACACTTTACAAAATATAATCTGTTCGAGGAGAGGAGATATGAGGACTATTTATGTTTACATTGTTGAGCCTTTTTAGTATTTTTGAAAGGTATCTTGAGATTTAACAATGATCAACATTTCATTTTTATATTGAAATTTTAGAGGATGAACATTTTTATATGTAATATATGTCTGAATGCGCTTTTTATTCCAAATTCATGAATAGATGTGACTTCATGACAATAGTTTGCATGTCATAATCTTATTTTACAATATATATGTCATACTAGTATTGAGTTCCCCCACTAGGATGAATTCTTAGAGATAAAGTATTGTTTATGTGGATCCACTACCATGTGTGTTAAATAAATAAATAAAATACATCTAAAAAATTATGGTAGCCTTCTGCTCGGCTTAACAGTGGTCTACCTCTTCTATTTATTAATAATATAGAAAAAGCTCATGGACATTTCATGATATCCGCTTCTACTATTGAGCTTCCGCCCTTAGGAGAGGGTCCTGGGGCATTTTGTAACTCTATATAATATTTTGTCTCACGTTCAGTAAGATTATACAGGGCATTTCTACCATCGTTTTTGGTTCCCCTTGGATCCATGATCCACTTCACCCTCAGTATCTATGTCAGCTCCATCTTGGTCCCTCCTAGATTTAAACAGGCTTTGATGCTCCCAGTCCTTGACAACATGCAGACACCGGCATCCTATAATATTTGGCCACCATCTCCCACCTCCATCTCCAGCCCACGTTTTTACAGAAATCCATTCAATGTGCATCAAGACATTTTCTTGGAAGCCTCTTGAGTATTTGATCTCATTAATTTCAGATTTTGGTTTAAGCATACTACTGACACAGCCCTAAGGTTCTATTGATGACACTGATAAGATTTCGGTTCTTGGTGTCACTGACACCAAGACCCTACTTGACTTCTTTGCAGACTTAGAAACAGTGAATCATGGTACTCTTCTCAGTAGGCAATCCTCGCTGACCATCACATCTTTAGCACTAACTCTCGGCTGGCTGAAATCTTTTCTTGCTGACCTGCGACAAGCTGTCTCTATCCTTTCAATCAACGCTTCATCCATTCGACTGTGGCATACCCAGGGATCCTGTTCCAGCCATACTTTATTAATCTCTATGTTACTCCCCCAGCTCCTGTCATACGTTCCTGTTTTGTAATTCTCTAATGCTGGTAACATGCAGCTACTTATACAAATGGGAAAGTGCTACTTTACCTGATGCTTTCCACTGCTGCCTCACAGCAGTATGATCTTGGATGACTACTAGTCTTTTAAAGCTTAATTAGGCCAAGCCAGCAGTCCTCATTTGGGCAAACAACCCTCATCTTGGTGGTTCTCTGTTTTGCGCCCTACGTCTGTCCCTGTCATAGCATTGAATTCTTGGAGTCTTCCAGCAGAAGGCAAATGCTTTATAGTCCAGGCCACTGTCTCTTCCTGAATTGATTATGGCAATGTTGCATTACTAACTGTACCTTAATATCTTCTTGCTTGACTGCAGGTTGTCTAGCATGAAGGAGTCTGTCCTTTACTTGGTCTAAGCACAATTCTTCTGGATATGCTTTACTGGCTTTCTGTTCACAAGCATTTATTTTTTTTAAATGCTATACATTGTTCATAAAGTGTTATGTAAAGCGGTACCCAGCTAACCCTGGTGTTGTATTGTATGTCCTGGTTAGTCATTTTAATCTACTTACCAGGCCTTACTTAAAGTTTTCAAAGTTCATACCCAGAGCAGGTGCTAAATCTTCCTTCTCCCTTGACGTCATTCTCTGAAACAGGCTCAGCTTAACAATTTGCCATTATGCTACAAGTATTATGTGCGCGATATAACATGACAAAAATATTGCATCCATGATATAGACCTACCATTGCATCGCAAGGTACATCTAGGAAAAAAGATATGGAACTAAGAATAGTCGTTTTATGTTTACCCTGCCTAGTAGTACAAGGTGATGGAATGGATGCAAAATTAATATGACTTCATATTATCGACATCAATATAGTATAGTGTAACCCATGTGTCTTTTTACCATACACATGGTATTTTGAAAAAAACAAAACGTAAAATGTTTATTTTTACTACTGCTTTTCCTTTCTTAATGTGTTGTGTATCTATGCATAAAACATCTGCGCACTATGCAAATCTGGATTAATTTTTTCGTTCGTTTATCTGTCAAATCATGTATTGTTATCCTTACCTTCTCAAAAATTCCAATTCCAGCTTGATTGGATGGGAATGTTCGCTGCATAATGTACAGTTGGTTGCCCCTACCCAAAATGCCTGACTACGAGTATATAGTATCCAGGTTTTTGATTTTATAGTTCAGTGTGTGCGCAGAATCCTAGACCTGTCTCTTGACATGATTATGGTTCTGCACCTGTCTTATGACCTGGAGGAGTGTACCAAGAGTACTTTCATTTACAGACAGTGGACTACTGTCCCAGTCGTGGGTTCGGCAAAAAGAGTGGTGTTGGCAGTGTAGCATGTTTTTTGAATCAGTACATAGTTGTGACCAGACTTTAATTGTGCCACTAGGATAGATGCTTACAGGGACACTCACAAGTAAATCCTGGTGTATGTTGTGCATGCTTGTGTGTATGTTCTGCGTGGTACATACAGGCGGTTTGAGTGAGCCAGGGCAATGGAGGCCTGTAGGAACCATTTTGGATACTCCTGGTCTGGCCTAGTGCACAAGATGGAGGTGAGGGCATGCCTCATATCACAACAGAGGGCAGGGAGGAGAGGAAAGCAAGGACATAAAACCTCCAATTAATTATAATCACAAATACTCCTTGCTCAAAAGTAAAAAAAAAACGTGTTAAAGTAGTGATAATGTGTCTAGATTCTGTTATGTGCAGGAGAAAAATTCCTCACTCACCCAATAGGCAGCATGCTTCATCATATGGCTTCTCCTGGCACTGGTCTTTGTGATTCTGGTGCAAGATACTATCTGTATAAGGAAGCTTGTGAGATGTGTTTTGTCACAAGAGATTGTGTCGCATTGCGTGCTGTTTGAATAATGTGTGGGTCTTGGATGAAGGCGCAGAGGGAAGTGGGTATGAATTAAAACTATCTAACCGGATGGTGCGAAATCATATTGCTAAAGTGATTCTGAAAGTGCAGACAGTGGATTAACATCCCCTGTCTGCTATGGCAGTTTAAAAGTAGGACCCCACTTGTTCCAGTTTCATGTCTTCTATGGCAACGGATAGGAGTGCGCCACAGAGTATGCACAAGCCTGTGCAACCAGATTCATTATATGCCTGAAAGCCTCTTTCTCGCAGATGGGAGGACATCACCAGAGCCGCACCCCTTGCTAATAGAGCTGAATCCCTGTCCTGGAGCACCTAGAAGCCAGTCTGCTTGCTCAGTGATGGAAGGAGCCTGCCAAAACTGCTGGAGAAGTGACTGTCTAGGAGGAGTGAGATGCAGCAGGTTCACACTACTAGTAGGACTTCGAGAAGAGGAGGACTGCAAAGGGCTATCTGTATACCCTGATACCTGCGGCCTACATTCTCCCCAGAAATGACGTGAACCATGAGAACTTGTCCTACGATCGCCATAGCCTATTCGGGGCTATGATCTGTGTCTGTCTTGGTCTGTGCACGGTCATGTTATCCAGAATAAGATTAGCATGTGCCAGGCTATATTCCCCAGAAGAAGATCACCCTGTGTATGGTGTGTGGTCATATCACCAAGGAGAAGATCAGCTGGTGTGTGGCCACACCATAGGAAGGATATTGGCCTATCCATGGCCACACTGATCCAGAAAAAACTACCTGTGCAGGGCCCAACTATTTCATGCCACAATAAAGCACTCTGTGGGGATCTCCGGTACAAAAGGGGGTGGTGATGGACGGAGTATCAGAACCAATCAAACACTCACACCCAGTCAACAGATCTGGGTTTGATCCATCACCGTTTTTTAGCCCACTCTGCCACCCCAGTTCAGACATGGCCATATGCAAATCAGTCTGACCCTGTGCCTCATGGGAACAGTCCAGCCCGAACTGCCAAGCCATGCCTTCCCTGGACCGGAAACAAGCTTCCTAGGACCGGTTTCTGGCATTTCAGCCGTCTTCAGCCAGGCTTGCTTGAATCCAGTGGCAAAGTGAGCAAGGGACTCACGTCTGAGCATACCCTGCCAACTTATGGCGAACAAAGCGGTACAAAAGGGGGTGGTGATGGACGGAGTATCAGAACCAATCAAACACTCACACCCAGTCAACAGATCTGGGTTTGATCCATCACCGTTTTTGTGAGGATGTGGGGATCTCCATCCCTGCCTGGTTGATTGCTGCCAGTGACCAATGGAGACATGCAACAGTATGAGTTTTGAAGCCGAGTGTCCGCAGCCAGGAAGAAGATATCAGATGGAGATGTTGGTGAGTGCACCTCCTCCTGGAAATGGAAAGATGAGAAACGCTGAAATCACCTAAGTGGCTGTTCGAAAAGACTAAACTATTGAACTCTGAGACTGATCGCTAATACCGTAAGGTAGGAGATCTACACCTGAACCATAATAACACAATTGCTCTTATCCCAAGGGGAAAACTGCCCAGACAACAAAGGGTAGGGACCAGGGAGAGAAAGTGGATAGAGGTGCAGCTTTGCCCAACAGTGCCCAGGACACTAAATTGTGTTTTGTCTTTATTTGTATGTAGTTTTATGTTCTACGGTGCAAGTACTTTTCCTTCCTGAAAGATAAGCACTGGGTTTCACATTCATTTATCGTGCCGCCCTGCGATTGTTCAGTCCTGAGATTGAGCACACCATGCTACCTCCTTGGGAAGACAGCGACAGCTTGCTATCGCTACTACTGAGAGTCAAACACTGGAGGGGTTGTACATGACCTAGTCTGCAGAGCCATAGTCGGATAGAGCCCAAGACATCAGAGGCAAACAAACTCAACCCATACATTTGAGGCCCAGTAGCCGCTACTTGATTTGTGGCCCCTGAACGCTCTCTGATACCATTACTATTGGTTATTAGTTAACTAGTTGTTTACTGTTTTTTGTTTAATGATTTTGTTTTGGCATTATGTTATGACCATATGTGTAGTGCTCTGTCATCCATTAGTGTAGTGTGTCAGGCTGCCTTCCACATAGCTTTGAATTTCTCATCACAAACCAGAGTAATCTTGAATAATATGTTTTCGGTATTGTGTCTGTCATAGGTTTATAGATTTAGTTATTTGGATACATGAATGGTGAGAAAGCTGTAACCCAGTTCCATCCACAACTTGGTAAATGGTTCTTGTTGTGGAGCATGAGAGGTAAAGACAAATACTCTTTCCACAATGTCCAAATTCCAGAGGAACCAAACTGTTAGGCAGGAACTCAGGTCGACAACTGAACTCAGGTTAGGTTGTTTATTGCAGACTCTGAAACAGATTAATATACACCAATCTTAGCATAATGGTACAGAAATACAAAGTAAATAGGATGCACCCTATATAATAAAAAGAACTAATTCAAATACGGCCACATAGGTTATAAGGAAACAAAAATGCGTGTTGGAATGCATCTAGACTCCATTCAGGAGGCCTTCCAAATCCCTAACTGTCCCTACCGTATGCTAGAGTGGAAATCCTAGTCTAAGACAAGTTTCAGTAATGATTGGGAAAGGTGTCAGCTGTAGGAGCCTTCCAAAGAAGTAACTTCAACCTGGGTCATGTAGTGTAAAGCCACAGCCAACAATGATGAGGTCTGTACCTCAAGGCGTCCTAAAGCAAAGTGTCAGCTATATCTAACTGCGTTACAACATAACCAGCCTATGATGAGATCTGTACCTCTAGGCGTCCTAAAGCAAGTGTCAGCTGTCCCCAACTATGTTACAACATAAGCAATCACTGAATCAAGGTGCTTCCCACAGTTCTACTAGTATTTTTCCATTATTCCAGCATCCTCCAGCTACCTTTCTCTGCCTCCCAGTTCACACGTTGAGATATTTTGTACGTCCTTGGTGCCATCTCCTTCTCCCACAAGAACTCATCTCTCATCGGTTATCGCGTTTCTTCTTCTCATGACTCTCTATCTACTAAGAAAAATAACTCTTTCTCTCGAATAATGAAGCCTTGTCCACCTGTAGTGGCAACACAAGATACATGCAACTTTCCACTGTGCCAGCAAAATGCGAATTCAAACGTTAGCTGGAAAAGAAATTGGAAATGCATTTTAGGCCTATAGTTAAGCTAAATTAACAACATACAGGTTACATTATATGCGCCCTCTTCTGTGCAAATAAACCATATTTTCGTCATATACTGTAACAGTTCTGAATGGCAAATCCTACAATAATATTGTCATGAGTCTAATGTTAAACCAAGTTCATATATATGTTTATTTTGTTATCCCTTAACTAGGTATTAATGCACAATCTTGTCAGTTACATTTCTAAAGTACACCTGATTTGCGTTAATCATGGGGATAACTTTGACATCTCGCAACCCCTCTTTCTTCTATAATACATTAGTCACACAAAATATATATGCAAGTGCACACTACCCGTGATTATAACGCACTCCTGTCATTACAAAATGGGGCCAACTACTCACTTCCAATATGACTGCATGATTTTGGTATCGGCAGGGGAGCTGAAAGATTTATCAATTGTTAACGTATATATTTAGATCAGTACAATGCTTGTTGCCAGGTTCTTGCTTGTGTGTGATGCATCTTGGTGGCAAGTATTGTTGGAAGCTTTGTGTTAGCGTGCCATGTGCAATATTTGAGCTATATTGAAGGTATGAGAGGTTTTCTGTACAGTACTATTCTGCATGTTAGCGTGTGTGGTAGGAAGTGATGTTGGCAGCTACCTGCCAAACGACTATACGGGATATTGTGATGCGTTAGTTGTGTTTTGCATTGTTGTGTCTGTGGGGTTCTTTTGAATGTTGAGCTGTCTTGTGGAAACAATGCACACTATAGACACAATACAGGCTTGCATAGACATATAGCAGTGCATATAATAATTTT
Source organism: Triturus cristatus (assembly GCF_964204655.1). NCBI lineage: Eukaryota > Metazoa > Chordata > Amphibia > Caudata > Salamandridae > Triturus > Triturus cristatus. The sequence continues at coordinate 707,257,314 of NC_140594.1, read as the reverse complement.
ATGGCAATATAAGGAATACAATCAGTTAATACATTTCTTGCCCTTTCACTTGGTCAAAGGGCCTATGAGACATTAATTGTTGCTAGTTTTTGATGATTTACTTCAGCTGCTGCTGTTATGGGACAGGATCAGGTATCTAAGGAACTAGTGTTATCTGGTGATCTATCAACATTGCAGTTGGCAAGTGAAGTCAGGTTGTGACAGAATGGGTGTAACCGACAGCTGAATGACACACACCAAGCTGATGCTCAAGCAATGTCTGACACACAAATTCTAGGCACAGATGGATATACCCTCCTTAGGCAATGGAAATTTACCCTGCAGTTTGGTTCTCAAACAATGAAGACGGTGGTGCAATCATTAAAATATGTAACAACTCCTTCTTAGTACAATCAATAACATTAGCAAAAGAGTTTATTCGTCCATTGCAGATACAGCCGTAAGAAATAATTGCCAAGACTGGAGCGAGAACATCATATCTCACTCCCTAGTCTTCCCGTGCGGTTGGTAGATGAGCTCTGCAAAAAGGCCATTTTAATTGTTAGTCTCTGAAGCTGTGTCTGCTGGTGCAGCGCAATGCGTTCACCTGATTGATACCAGATAGAGTTGGTTTAATGTAATAATTTTTGTGTGCACACTCACCCATTCATTAATGTAAACTTAAGCTGCCTGTGGAATTCATAAAGTTCCCCCACTCCTGATGGACCAGGGAAGGGTAACAGATTTTTCAGGATGAATCCTGATAGTTTCCATTGATCAAAGAGGACTTGACCTTGCTTATCACAGAGGGGGCAAATTATGCAACCTTAGTAGTTCAGCGCCGGAAGCTTGAGTTCCTGGAGTAATGGCCAGCATGTGCTGTCAGTCCAATCAGAATGAGGCAGATTCAAAACTGTATCCTTTGAAAAGAACTTCGGAGAAGAATCCACTGAGATCGCTGTTTAATAAAAGATTGCCACTGTAGTATGTATATGATCATTTCCACGTGCACTTTTTCCCAAGCTGCCAGATGTAATGGAATCTATTACTAAAACATTCCAAAGGGCATTCCTAGAGTATTGTCTTCCTTAAGATCCTTGCAGCATCCCTGTCCTTACTTTGTTAATGTTTGAGCGTGGACCTGATTGGATGAAACCAGTGGTGTTTTTGACCTATCTCTGTCTCACTCTTGCAGCCCTGCTAACCCCGCCCTTGCTGAAGGTGCGAGCGGAAGGACACCACTTGATAGTGGAGCTGGAAGAGCTCGGCCCTGCCTTCCAATTTTTGCTGGTTTACTGGAATAAAGATTCTGAAAATTTGGTGAGTTAATACCAGGTGAAGCTGGACGTACAGACTCCAATATGGAACAAAGTATGGATCCTGCGGGACGCGGTGTGGTGTAGTAAGAATTTTGATTTAGGTAATGTCAAGAGTGTAAGAACCAGGGCTGCCTCTGTCATTCCTCTGTGGTGACTTGAATGTGTTTACCTCTTGTGACTTTCTACTCCGAACTACTTTCAGAAGGTAATATCCGGAGACACACTTCATCATACCACTCTTATGTAGCATGGAACTGGTTGTAGACCGTACTTGTGGATTGTTTCAAACTGTTTTTTCAAGAACGTGAGAATAAATTGTGAAAATCCCACTCACCACCTCGCCTCTCAAAGAAGCGTAATTGTTAGGCGTCTGCCTGCTTGCATCTAAACGGCTGCATCCTAGTCCACATTATAGGAAATAATGCGGCAAGGAGAGGGGGCCAATTCCTATTCTTATTGACACAGACTTTCTTACATGTTGAGGCTACCCACTAGGAAACGATACACTCTTTAAACTTTAGTGGCAACCCAGGGTTAATATTTGAAATCGTTGTGACCACTGAAAGAAACTCTATATTGAGTGTGCAAAACAAGCACTGGCAAAGCCAATAGGTTTTGCCAATGCAACATCTACTGGCTTTGTCAATATTTTTCAGACATGTGGCAAAGCAGCGCTGGTGGCTGTGCAACATGGCTTAAAGAAAAAAAGCGATATAACGTGGTCAACACTGGCCTTTTAAAAAAAACTTTAAGCCATGTTACACAGCAGCCCACGCTGCTGTGCAACATGCCTTTGAAAACAAAATTGACAAACCCAAAAGATGTCGCATAGGCGAAACTTATTGGCTTTGCCAGTGCTTGCTTAGACAGCAACCTGCGTTACTTGCATTTGCAAATGCAGATAAGGGTGTCTGCTACTCCTTAGCAGGGTCTCCATCCCTGAATTCAAAGGAATTCGGTAGATTTCTGTGTATCCTTTTACGCTGCAACTGTATTGTACGTCAGTCGCAGAGCAAAATGAAGGTGGGGTCCCAAAGCAATCAGTGTGCAAAAAGCACCACAATCCCATGTTTATACAGCAGGCCCCAAATTACTTATTTGATAAAATGTGTTCTACGGAGTTTGGATTTGTTACTCATGAGGTAGAATTTGTCACCTTTTGCAACAGCTATATGGTCTGGTAAAATTAAATACTTGCACGTAGGCCAGGAAAGGAAATACCCAGATGGCAGAATAAGAAACCCTTTAGAGTATTGACAGCCATGTATACATGTATGTCTGATTTTCTTGCTGCACTCTGCAGACTTTGAATGCGTTGACACCGAGGCCTAAATCCCGTGGAGGTTGTTGAAACCAGTGATGCTAGGATGAAAATGTGCCCAGTAATCTGTGTCTCACCTGCTGAGAGGCACATGCCATTTATTGACATAGATTGCTATTTGACCATCTCTAACACAAGAACTATGGCTGTCTCTCCTTTGGGTCCATTGTGGAGAACTCAAAGGTGAACACATGTATGGATCATGTTATATTATGCTATACTGATTTGTAGAGCGCACTAATCCCCCATGAGTGTATCGAGGTGCTTACGAGGAAGTTAGGTGGAAGACTCCCTGGAGGTTATTCCAAAAGCCAGGTCTTGGGGAACTGAAGAAGCGACGTGGAGGCTCCGAGGTGCTGTGGGAGGTTGTTCCATGCTTTGGTGGAGATGTAAGAACAGATGCGACCATGTGCCCTTCTACTGTATTTATGGGGTACATGTGCAAGTGAGAGTCTGGCCGAGCAGAGGTGTCTGTACGGTTGGTGGAAATTTATGCTGCTGTTGAGGTATGCGGGTCAATATTGTGTATTGCTTTGTATGTGTGCATGAAGAGTTTGAATTGGGCATGTTTGTATATGGGGAGCCAGTGGAGTTCTCGGAGGCGTGGTGAGATCTCGGAGTGGCTAGATAGATTAAGGATGAACCTTGCTGCTGTGTTCTGGATGGTTTGGAGTCTTTTCAAGAGTCATTTGGTGATTCCAGTATGGAGTGTGTTCCCGTAATTGAGACTGCTGGTTATGAGTCCCTCTGTGACTGTTTCCCTGGTGTTCTCTGGTAGCCACTTAAAGATTTTTCACAACATCCATAGGATGTGGAAGCAGGTGGAGGTCACTGAGTTGAGTCCAGTCAGCCAGGTCGAGTTCATGTTCTAAGATGATTCCTAGGTTTCTGGTATGGGCTATGGGGTGGGTGTGAGTCTTAGGTTTGCTGGTTACTAGAAGGAGTCCCATGGAGAGGTCTTCATTTAAACAACGCTATCCATTGTGGTGTGTGGTGAGCTTCATTTTTATATACCCCTGACATTGCCATTATTTCACACGTTGTACAGATGGAGGTGTACCTTAAAATACTCTCAGCAGAGCATGCAGTTTTCTGCTATTGAAAAGTCGTGGACTAATGCTGTGAGGGGTGAGCTTCATTTGTATGTTATTGACAGTAACATTATTTCAATTACTGGACAATAACTAATGTCCATGACAAAGTTAGAGATTAAAGCAACTCAAGGTGTGGATAGAAAAATGAAGAAAGCAAGCAGAGGGGTGTGTGAGATGGAGAGGATGAATGAGATAATATGGAGTAAAAGGCAGTGGAGCAGCTAGAGAGGACCGTAAAGTGACTTATGCGGTAAAACACACTGTGCTGTGCTTGCATCGTACCTGGCTTGCTATTAACACCAGTTGAAAAGGTATCTGAGTTTCTGGATATTGCTTCGTGCAGTGAGTATGATTTCTAACACTAATCCACTTATGTCTATGAGTACAGAGCAAAACGGTGAGGAGCAGCCAGACCTCCTTTCACCTCGACACCGTGGAAGCAGGGATGGAGTACTGTGTTAAAGCTCAAACCTATGTGACAGCTATTCATCGCTACAGCAACTTCAGTTCTCCTGTGTGCATAACAGTTACAGGTAACCAACAATAAATGCAACTGGAGACTTGTATCGCAAAATGTGGCAGAACATGCTGACCTATACATTTAGCTGATATGCCGGAGAGTTAATTGCATGGATGGCCATTCAGTCTACTCACTGGGATACTAGTCCAGTGGGGACATATGTTGCTTAGTAATGGCTTTGGAAATGAGTCAGGACTATACTTATATCTCAGAAGCCCCAGTGTTACCTTTAAAGATGATCCAGATGTTGGTGCACCTGTGGAGAATATTTATTTCTCAAAGAGTAAGATGGAGCAACAGAAATATAATTGGGAATAGCTCAGCCCAACCCTACTTCCATCTCTCTAGCTCCTTCCTTCAACAGTCCCCTCATGAAATTCCCACTCAAAACACACACTCTCTACACTCCATGGTCCATCCATTCCTCATGTCTCTGCTCCACACAAGGCATCCTAGCATTGCATCACACACAACTGTGTCTCACTCACCACATAACAAAGTGGCACAATACGTTGGCCTGTAGACTGAACTGTGAGGTCACTGCATGGATGGCCATGGAATCTACTCACTGCCATACTAAACCAGTTGGGAAGTGTGTTGCTCGCTAATGGCCGTGGAAATGTGTTGGCACTTTACTTATATCTCAGGAGTCCAGCACCCTGATTTACTTGTCAAAAATGGAGACAAAAAATCATCTTGCGCTAAACCAGTTGGCCAGAATAGTCTTCCATTAATAAGTGTATCCTGTGTACAAAGAATGACTATGTTTGTCGAAGTGTCTTACAGTGCTGTTTCATATAAAGTTGTGGTGTTATCATTCAACCGGGGAGCAATACATTAAAATATTAATACCGATAGGCCCATCATATTCATTTATTTCATTCATGAACAGTTAGATTTACAGGAGTTGTTGACCAATTCCTCAAATAACTTGATAACAAAGAAAAGCCCCTTTGCAGGGTTGGGACGGATTTGTCCTCAAGCAAAGATGCAATTTTGAAAACCATGAAGGTTTATTAAAATATTCAAGAGCAATACAGAAGGCAAAATATTAAAGCCAATCAGAATGCAAATTATTTTTGTCATAAGCATACAGCTCATAAATCATTTATAGCGGATGCAACATGGACAAGATCCGAAAAATAGTCTATGCCCAGACTATGCAGCAAATCAATATAAAATTGGGCAGCAACCCTGGCTCAGAGAAAGGGTGCAAATGACCTCTGGCTCTACCTCAAAAACATGCCCTTTTATAGAGAAATTCACCATAGGAACACAATGAAAATTGCACAGTTAGCACAGGATAAGAAAATGTATCAACACTTCATCAAATCATAATACAACATTATAAAAAGTATAATGTGTATATAAAACCACCATCTTGGCACTATCCCACTTTATGAATGTTGATGAATTCCCTCTGACCTAATGGCACCGGATGTAGTAGCACAAATCTGGTTACATAAACATTAGCAGCCTTGTAAAGGGAGAAGCCTACAGTACACAGACCATGAAGAGAACTTGTACAACAATGTAACTTCCTTCCAGGCTCTCGAGCAACAGTGAATCAGCAGAAACCATCAGTGCCCATGTTACTATATGTGGTAGATGGGCTGTCAATGAGAAGTGAAAACTGCTGCTCCAGGGCCTGCGGCAAAGGTTCCACGTGGCTTTCACGGTGAGAACCCCACTTGCCACAGATGTACATCTGTTTCAGTAATAAGTATCGAGTATTACAGTAAGGCATAACACAACACAGCAAAATATGATATATGACAAAAGTGTGGCAGTTCAAAGATGGAAATGCTAAAGGAAACACCAAATTGAAGAAAGCAGGTAACCCACTCTGTAAGACAGTAACACATTGGATTTGCCTGTGCTGTCATGAAGTAGACTCACTGGTGGCCTTGTGTTAATTGCAACTGCAGAAAATAAGATAGTGACAACAATAATAATACATCAGAATAATACTAATTTATGTACATCAAGTAAGGAAAAATCATTTGTTTTAGTTTGGCCTTGCTTTTGATTCTGCAAGAAATGATTGTTCACATCATACTTTAGCACTAGGAGTCAATATTTAATATACAAAGCTACACAAATATCTTGAAATGCTTCTATATTATAGGTTTGCATCTATCAACTAGAATTCATATACCACCTCATGGACCGAGTAACAAAAAGCCATCTGCTTTTCATACAAATGGGAACCTAGAACGGTTTGATAAATAAAAATAGGCAATACATTTCAGGTATCGGTTTTTCCATTTGACTTGCTGAAGTGCGGTGGTGCTTCTGCACAATCCAACTACTACAGAAACAAAACATTTAATTAGGCCTCATTCCTGCCATAGTCTTGCAGAACTCTCTTCAGATTTTCTTGTGGTGCTGTAGCACCTGCTGCACCCCTAGTTCCATGTCCCGGCCACTGGGCAGAATTGTTGACTCAACCTACATGCCCGATAGTGAGACTTAAGGTGTGTGTGAGGTAAATAAGCTGGATGAAGGGCACAGTTTTTGATGCTTAAAGGGGGTGTATTGATGGTGGAATATATGTGCACGACAGATTGTGTGGTGAAGGGCTGGTGTGTGTCACAGGTGTGTTGCACGTGACGAGACCTTTAACTGGGTGCTTTAAGTCGCTCTCCTGCCCAAACACTAGGGCTTATTGAGGCAGTAGTAAAACTATCCCATGTATATATTATATGAAGAGATATTTAAAAAAAATTAGAACATTAGAAAAATCGCACACATCTACATTAAACAGTAACCTCTTGGGTGTTTTTCCAAACACAAAAGAAACCTGTAGTGGTCTATAAGTTTTTGTCTCAGAGAGCCAAAGGAAGAAACATTGTAGTCCATAAACATAGCCATATGCCACGTTTTAGGTCAAACACTCTGAAATCAATACTGCCCTGAATACAACTGAATTTGTCCACGTTGAGATACATTTTTATCATAGGCTCACCTAGTTTGTTTTTCCAAAGACAAATTTTAATATGTACGTTATCCTTTTTAGTGCATCGTTCCCTGATTTCAGTATTACACCCACAGAGACTTACCACCGTTATCCTGTTTAAGGAAAAAAAAAAACTATACCATAATGTGATGAGGCGTAGTGACACAAAATCCCTCCGCCAAATGGCTTTGTTTAATCTATACTCCTTATTTGTCCTTCTGTCTAGAGAAAAAACGTGCCCAAGGTTCTCTTATCTCTCTTTTCCTAGATTTATAATGCTGTTACCGTAGATTATTCTGTTTGTGCTATTATTAATGCAGATATTTGTGGATCCAAATTATGACATAGTATAATTTTTATTTCTGTTTTTAGATTCAGATTGGTTTGCATTCTAATTGTCACATTAATGTTAGCAAATTAATAATACTTCATGTCCCCTTTTATATCGGGGCTTCGAGATTGGAAAGGAAAAAAATACAAATTGCCATGGGTGCATTAATTAAGAGTGATGTTGGATTGATGGATACCAATGATTGGTTCCTCTGATTCAGGTTGTAGACTGTACTGCATGGATCTGTAATCATGGGAATGGTTTGCCTTGTTTAAACCAACCTCTGCCAGACTCACCCCAAAATATTTCTCCCTAGGTTCCACAGACTCTGCGCTGACCATTGGACTTCTGTCACTCTTTGCGTTCATCGTGGCTATCGTCGTACTGCCATTCTTGGGATGGAAGGCACACCAGATGTTGCGATACAGCTGCTGTCCGACAGTCATCATGCCAGAAACCTTGGTAACTTAATTTTTTTCCTGACCCCTAGAGATGTGTTCCCGCCATTTTATAGTCACCCTGGTGGGCCCTTGAGAGTCTCCTGGTGTTAGACTGGCTGGAAAGTAACTTTCCCAGCTCAACGTCTGATACATCCGCTCGTTCATTTTATATCGTGACAGTCCAGAGCATGCTTGCATCCTAACTTCATCATTTGTGGCTCAATTCCATATCTGCTGAATCCTTTGTGGCACCTCCATCATTGCAGAATTTAGACGTAATCCTGAATTTCGCCACTCAGTGCATGCGTATATTTCACTCCCAAGTTCCCAAACCACTTGAAGGAGGTAACTGATTTTTATCGGAGAAAGATTGTGGGCAAAACTGATTGCCCAGCCTTTCATCAAAGTAGTTCATTTGTTAAAGTGCAAAGGGACCCTCTGTGGCAGAGTGTGAACATGGCAGCCCCTGTGGGTCTTGGGGAATTAATCCAGCCTATATCCTGCCATGGCAGACAGTGGCAGCCAAGTATAAGTGAATCTGCTCCTGCTGCTCTAGAGTAAAGGGATGTGGAATCCACCACCCGCATGTCCTTTGTAGTGCTTCATGGGTTTAGCAACAACCACATGTCATATGAGAGTATGGCTCAGATTTCCCGAGGCTTTCTGTGAATTTGAGAATAAATAGAAGCATATGACCTGCAGATGATCTTAAGCTGGTATTTATCCCTGTTAATGTCTTTGCTCGTGCTCCTATGGTCCTGCTACATCAATCTACCTCTCAGGATACTGCCTGGTATTTCCATTGTCTTGAATTGGCATGTGGCATCCATCTGACTGTAACTGGCACTTCAGCAAGGACTGGAAAATTCAATGAGTTTGAGATGGTGAAGACGCGACATTCGTTTAAAAGAATTGATATTCCCACATTAAGAAGCACGTTCTAAAATGTCATAAGGAGGAGTAAGTGCGTCTTAGAGTCCTGTGAGGAGAAAGTGTCTTAATCTCTTGTCTTTTATCTCTTTTGCAGGCTGTTACTGATTCTCCGCGGAAGTTAATCTGTCCAAAAAGCTCTCAGTTTGAAGAGTATGTGGACAAATGCTCTGTAATGGTAGAGGTTGCTGCCTCGGATGAACTGCGCCACCTGTATATGCAAAGAACACTGTAAAACCAAATTTGCAATGGCTGATTTTTGTTGCATTGATAGTGTTAAAGGACTACTGTTCAATATCAGAGTCAGCAGGGAGGAGCATCTGAGCACACCACCTGTGGCATCTCGGAGCCTACACACGGCCCAACCCTCCTGGATATGCTTCTACCATCTACATGTTGGAGCTTACAGAGTCCTGATTACTGGGTGGAGGTGCTCACTGGAGTGACATCAGATTGGCAACATAGATGAAACTAAGCTTTTTATTGAGACAATGATTATTCTATTGCCAGAGGCTCATGGACACATGGTGAGGATTTCTGTACCATCCTGAGACATGCAATCGAGCCCTTTCATATAAACTTCCAGCTTTACATTACACTTTCTCACAGTACCTTAAAAACTTGAAAGTTGTACTTTTAGGTTAGGAATGATAAGACATCCAAGCGGCTAAGAAGTGGTGGTGAACACACAAGCTTTTTGACTCACATGAAACAAGGCATGAAAATTGAGATCTAGTTACGTTTAACTGTCTCGATGAACTAGCTAAAGTGTTTTAAATTTCTGTTTGATGGTTTTCCTACTATACAAGACCATGCAGGAAAATTAATTTCAGCTGACAGAGTAGAGAAATCAGAGGGTGGCTTGGACCCTGATAACTACCTATTGTATATTGGTACTCAGTTGGCCAAGACTGAGTTAACTATAATGCACTGATCAAGTAAACGAGTGTACCTGTTTACCACCTTACGTTTAAAGGCCTAGGCTTAGTACAGGTAAGAAACGAAAAGTAGTGTGTGTGAAATGTGTGAGTGTGATTTATGTGCAAGTGTATAATGATGGAAATGTTTTAACTGGAGTGGGAGTGTGTGCTAGGAATAACTTCAGAAAAAGTATTTTTCATATATTGACCATAAATAACAACCAAGAGCATGTCGTGAGTCTGGACTGCCTTGGCTTTGAGGGAATGGGTGAAACAGCCCCTTTCCACAGCTAGTATCAGATCAGCAGAGCTTGCCTATGGAGTTGGAAAACCAATATGTCTTTCAAAACCCAGATTGGTCAGGGTATGCAGAGATCATACTGTCCATACTGGTTGTAAGAAACTGGGTTATTGGTTGAGAGGGTGGAAACCCTTCTGAAGAACAACTACAAGCATTGTCAGGGTGACCCAAAAAAGTCAGCAAATTAACCTGTGCTTAAGCCCCTGGTAGCTTGGAACAAAATAAGTTAGGCTTAACTTAGAGGCAAAGTGTAAAGTATTAATGCAGCGCACCAACAGTAATAACGTGTCAACACAACCCAAGAAAAATTCCAAGCCAATTAAAAAAAATAGAATACATTTTAGTAACTAAAATAAGATGACAAACATTCAATCATTAGAACGGTAAAGATTGAATTTTAAAAGTTTATGTAAAAATAGCACCAAGAAGCAGTAAGCCCTAACTAAGGGTATCTGGTCACAGTGGACTGAGAGAAAGTCACAAGTTCAGGTCAGCAGCGATGGAGCGCAGGCTGGGCACAGGAAGAAGTTTGGCCCACTGAGAGTCGTACCTTATGTCCTTGGTGCAAGGTCTGTGTGATGTGCTGTTGAGGTTCAGCTGTGCGGCGAGGCTTCGCTCTGCTTCAGTTCCGAGAAGGTTTCAGCTGTGCAGCAAGGCTTTGTGGGGCTTCAAGTCACTCAGCGTCAGCTTTGATGAATCTTTCCGCTGTGCAGTGAGGCTTTGGAGGGCTTCACATTGGATTTGGTGGAACCTTCAGTTAGGCTGCGAGGAGTTCTCTCGGATGCCAGCCAAGGGTCCAGGACCTGGAGAGGCACCTCTTGGGGATCAGGAAATCACTCCAACAGAAGCCAACAAGGCTCAGGCAGATCCAAGCAGGGTCAGTGGCAGCAGGACAGCTGGGCAGTTGAGGGGGGGGGGGCTCTGGAGCTTCTTGTGTCCCTGTAGCTCAGAACAAGAAGTCAGCCAGCTGACCCTTGGTGTCACTGAGGTAGCCTGGGATGAAGAGAGCAGGTCCAATCTTCCTACGCAGAGACAATGGCAGGCCTCAAGCAGCAGGGACGGTCCTGGGGAGCAAGGGAGGCCTCAAGCAGTAGGACATCTGTCTGAGGAGCAAGGCAAGTGTGAAGCAGCAGGGTAGTCCTATGAAAAACAAAGCAGACCTCAAGCATCAGTGCAGTCCTCTGGGGAACAAGGCAAGACTCAAGAAGCAGGGCAGTCCTCTGAATAACAAGACAGTCCTTCCTCTGTAACCTACGCAGGTCTGAGTGTACTAAAGAGGGGCTCTGAGTGTCTACCAATTATACCTGGTACCACCCTTAGAAGCGGGAGACGCATCCTGGTCTACCCACCCATCTATTTCTGGAAAGCGCTTACCTCCCCTGCCAAGGTTCCAGGAAGTCCAGGGTGACCAAAGACTATTGTTTTGTGTGTGCTTGAGGCAGCCCCTATGGAAGTGCAAGTGGGGCAGGGAACAGCTCCACCCCACCTATCCTGCCCACACCTAATCCCTATTGTCTCATTGTCTAGGAGGAACACACAAAGCCTAACAGCAGGGTGATGTGACTCAGGACACTGGCAGCAGGAAATTAGGACAAGAAAGTGTCAACTTTCTAAAAGTGGCATTTGCAGAATTGTGACTTCAAATCTAACTTTAACATTCAATAGGATTTAAAATTGCAATTCATTTGAGATCAAACATTACCAATCAAAAGTTAACACTTATTAAATGCAATAAGGTAACCCAATGTCATTTAATGGGAGAGGTAGACATTACAGTGGTGAAATACGAATTTAGGAATTTCTTACTACCAGTACTTGTAAAACTTAAAAACCCATGTCCTACTTTTTAAATACAATGCACCCTCCCCTATGGGCTGTTTAGGGCCTACCCTTGTGATGACTTGTAGGTTTTAAAAAGGAAGGTTGGGGCCTGGCGACAAATTTATTTTGCCAGGTCGAGATGAAAGTTTAAAACTGCACTACAGGCTGCGGTGGCTTGACCGAGACATGTTTTTAAAAAGGCTGCTTTAGTGAGTGCACAATCAGTCCTGGGAGCCCACTAGTAGCATTTAATTTACAGGCCCTGGGTACCCGTGGTAACATACTAGGGACTTACAAGTACATTAAATGTGCTAATTTGGTGTAAGCTAATTGTACCATGTTTTAAGGAGAGAGCATAAGCAGTGGTTAGCAGTTGTTAAGTGCACACAGTTCAAAAAGCTAACAAAAACAGATTCATAAAACAGGAGTAGTGAAGGTAAAAGGTTTGCGGGTGACACTGCAGAGAAGGCCAAGTTCAACGGTGAGTTCATACTGTTTCCTTCAAGGAAAAGTGAGAGATGTTCTGCAGGATTTGTACATCGATACAAGTGCCTTATGCGTAAAGTCACCCAACAGAACAGGCTAGCCTAGGACTGCTCAGGATCCCCGCATCAATATACAGGTAGAAACAGGACAGAAATCAGTCAAATAATACATCATTCAACTTTCTGGTAGGATTTCTGGAATCAAGCCAGCCAGCACATTGTGAAGTGAACTGAAAATCTACATAGGAGAAACTAAGCCTGTTTTAGAAGTGTTTGGTGATGGAAAAAACACTTTCTGTAAGAAATGCTCCGTCCTTAGATGAATCCATTGGCAGAATGTCCTCCACCAGGCATCTAGTGATGGAGGCAGTCCCACCAATAGAATTTTCTTCAGATTCATATTTTTTCCAAAATCTTGAAGTTTTCTAACCACCAAATTCTAAATTGGACCTGAGATGCCAACTAATTATTAAACGTGAACCGTACAGTACCCATCTGTAAAACCTGGTTCCTTAGTAGGAACAATATTCATGAATGACTGACATACAAGTTAGTAGAATTAGCAAAGAATTCAAAAGAATATCCCAGATGGAAAGGAAGTATAATTCTCTGCTGAGGCTTATGCACTAGACATGTCCAAAAAATGTCAAAGTATGTGTTGATAGCCAAACTCATGACCCATAATTTAAGCAGAAGTTGTGTTTTTTACTAAATCTACCTCAGCAACAAATAATTCCCTTCATCATTAGGCACTGTATATTATCAACAGAGCAATGCGTATTGTTAGTAAATAATTATCTTATTGTGTCTTTGATCGGAGATTAATACCGATAGTAACATCTTGTTTTATATATAGCTTAAAGCCTTGCATTTGTGGGTTTTTAATACAATAACTCAACTCAATGAGGTGTCCTTGAAGTGCCTTGAAGATACAGAGTAATCAAATGCATCTTATGTTTGTCTCCATAGTAAAAAAAAGTACCTTTTTTGAGACCAAGGGTTCTTGTTGTCATGTAAGTGTTTTTGTAGTTGTTTTTCAAATAACAATGTTCCTGGAGTTAGTTGTCCATTGCACCTACTGACTCAGAATTCCCCTTCTACACGAAAGTGAGAAATTAGAAACACTCAATGCAGCAGAGCACTGAAATATGATGCGCTGCATGAAGGGGATAACACAGCACATTGCTATAGCTACAAAGATTGGCCTACTGCTGGTGTCATCACCTGTGCTGGTGCGCAAACAGGCTGTATTGTGCCATCGAAACCTCGCTCCATGGTGCAAGGAGTGTGTGCACTGTCTTGTATAGAATTTGTCCTGGAGGCATTTCCCTCCAGTATAAATTCCTATTCTTAAACAATTGCAGAAGGGTCAGACGGATTGGATGTGTTTTTTTGCACGTCAGCACACGTGTAATTCATCGGTTTCTGGCGGAAAGCAACACATTCCACTTCTTTTCACTGCTTTCGCTTGGCATACATTTTTGATTCAAAGATTGGTCAGGCTAAGTTAGTTGATTGGGCTGTGCATCAAAACCTGCGGGTGTTTGTGCTGAACTGTCCCTGGAGCGAACATGTGACGCAAAGTGGTGCAACCGCCTTTTGCTATGAATATTATATCACAGTTGCTGCTGCTCTTCATCTCGCTTGCACCAGTGACAAGCCTTAATCAGTTTTGGCCCAAATTTAATGATGTGGTTGAGGGCCCCGGAGGGAAACTGGAGTGAGAGGAGAAGAGAGAACACTGAGTAAGGGTGCACTTGTGTTGTAAGACAAGGCCAGGGTAGTCACTCTGCACATAAATGACCATTTCGAGGGAAATCATCCTTCCAGTACTGCACGTTTTTAGGTCTCGTGCCGTAAGCAGCTCATGCGCTGCTCTCGTCTTACGAGGCTTCTTGGAATCGATACGATTCCAGAAGCCTCGTCCTAGCTCTGCCTTCAGCTTTGATTCGTGCGCGTCGTTTGACGTCACAAATTATGCTAAAGACAGTGCAATAATTGCACTGAGGGCATGGCAATCATTGCTTGTTGCCACCCTGTCTCCTTTTAGCCACGCCATGCTAAAGACAGTGCCATGATTGCACTGAGTACATGGCAATCATTGCTTGTTGCCACCCTGTCTCCTTTTAGCCACGCCCAGCAGGATTGGATCTCTTACCCGCGGCGTGACACAGTAGATATATTATCAGCTTGCCGCACTTTTTTTTGTAAACTTGTTTTTCAAGCAGACCTCTTGCCAGAGGTAATGACTGTGGCGTAACATAGGCTCCCGCAGTGCACGTGTGTGTGTGTGTGTGTGTGGGGGGGGGTGATGGAGGAGTCAAGGGGCAGGGGGGGAACTCTAGTTTCGTTACACCTCTCATTTCAATGTTGGGCTTTTGACTGTGAAACCGAGATAAGCTATCAAACGCAAACACGGAAGCAGCCTTCTTGGTTTTCTGTTTCATGCAGCCAGAAACGTTGCAAACGCTTTATGCCACATAGCGACCGAACATAGTATACGCCACACCTTTAATGCAATGTCCCGTCAATGGCTTACATACCGCCCATGCATTATTATTTGGTAATCTAGAAAAACACCTTATTTCTAAAAGTGAGAATATGTAATCTCATTTTCGGCTATCAATGGGCTTTGGATCCCATCAATGGGTTTTGGGTCAAGCTTTATGGCTTACAGTAGCGCTCTATACACTGTCCTGTGAGCTGGGGTTAGAGCGGGGAGAGGGCTATTTATTTATATGAAGAGAGGGATGCAACAGGGGTGACCCCTCACACCTCTCATTCGCTATGGCAAATGAGTCCTTAGCTTGCATGATAAGACTCTCAGGAGTCACAGGGTTCCACTGGCCAGAGAGTCTCGTAGATAAAACCACATTTTACACAGATGACATCCTTATTTGCAGTGACAACCAGAGACATCTGGCTTCGCAGCAATGGTACTCCAACAGATATTTTTTTTCGGCTCTTAGGGCAAACTGGAGTAGATCACACCTCGACTCCTTGGGCAGACAGAGACCTGGGAAGTTGGTAAAAGACTGTGATCCAAATTTCCCCACATGCCTGGGTAATCAACTGTCCCCCATAGAGGAGACTAATCGTGCTCATATTATACCCATGAGCTACTCCGTACAAAGAGATACCCAGAAGTTATGATGAGGTGAGCAGCATGTGCAAAAACCTCAAACATTTCCTGTTCCTCATGCTCACATGAAACCTGAAGGCCTCAGCTCACCGGCGCCTGTTGCAGGAGTGCACAGGGCTGGTGCTTGTGGGCAAAGGAGGGGGGGGTAGGGGTGTTACGTTTTTCTGTTAATTAAGTGCATAGAGCAAAGACTTCAAAATATGAATAGATCTGCAAGGAAGCCTCCCAGCCCTTAAGATCTGTGTAACCTGTATGTCACGGTGTCTAGCTTAATAAACATTATCAATAACAGTGCTTTAAATGGGTAGGTACTCATTGCATGCACTTCTATAGATTGAAAGTTAGAGTACGTGCACTTTTTAGTACCAGCATCTAGGGCTTTAAGCGGGTCGGGGGTCTCCATTTCTATCCTCACCCTCAAGGGGATCTTTAGGTCTCGGCCTGAGCAGGAATGCAGCCCTCAACAGCTGGCAAGGGTCCCATGCCAAGTGTGACACAAAAGCCGTGTCTGGCCATGTGCAAGCTGGGCCCAGGCACAGGACGCCTTGCTTCAGAGGGGCGCACTGAGCTTTAAGAGAAAATCATTTGCGAGATATCACTGGATTGTTGACTTCACCACCTGGCTGGACCTTTAACATGCTTCCGGGTCACAGCTAAATTGCATCATGCCTCAGCTTGCACTGTAACTTTCCTGTTGCACTATCTGTCGCCGTTTACTTTGCTCCCTCCCGTTATCCGTGTACACTTTGCTCCGGCCCCCTCCCCGTGGTATTCTGTGTTGCCTTTCCAGACCCCAACCTCCCATTGTCCCTGTTCAATTTCTTCCCACCCCCTCCTGTTGTTTGTGTTGTCTTTACTCCTGCACCCCTCGCGTTTTCCGTGTTGTCTTTACTCCCGCCCTTCCGGTTGTCTGTGTTGTCTTTACTACCTCTTCCTCCCGTTTTTTGTTTTGTTTGTGTTTACTCCCGAGTAGCGTCATTTAAACCCCAGCCAAGGCACAGTTGTGCTCAGTGAAAGAATAGCCCCCCCCCCCTATCTCCTCCCCGATCCATTAAGTAGCCCTGCCCCTCCCTTTGTTGGCCTCGCTGTGCTTTCACTTCCGCTCTTTTCTTTTAGAGCTGCTGCCCTGAGGCAGTGACACAGATGTCCCTCGGAGACAGAGGCATGGTTTCATCTTCAGAGCTGGTCTCTCTCTATCTACCGCTCTTCTACTCACTCTCTACTACTCTCACTACTACTCTCTCCCTACTACTCACTCTCTACTACTCACTCTCTACTACTCACTCTCTACTCTACTACTCACTCTCTACTCTACTACTCACTCTCTACTCTCTACTACTCACTCTCTACTCTCTACTACCCTCTCTCTACTCTCTACCCTCTCTCTACTCTCTACTACCCTCTCTACTACTCTCTACCTCTCTCTACCTCTCTCTACACCACTCTACCTCTCTCTCTACCACTCTACCTCTCTCTCTACCACTCTACCTCTCTCTCTACCACTCTACCTCTCTCTCTACCACTCTACCTCTCACTCTACCTACCTCTACACCTCTCGCTACCTCTCTACACGTACACATATGCACATTTATTGTATATATATATGCATTTATATATGTATGCGTATATTTATATACATACATAAACATATATATATATATACACATCTGCATATCTATATAAATACAAATATAAATGCATACATATACATATATGCACACATATGCATGTTATGTACATGACAGTTTGAAAAACACTAATAAAAGCAAAGCTAAAAAGCCACATAATTACAAACAGATTTGCTTTAACTTAAACGAGGGCGAGACCTATTGCATTTTCAGTGCTTGTTTAGCCTGGTAATTGGGATCAACATGTAGAATGGGTAATTACTGTATGTGTTTATACTTCTACCCTGTGACATTTCTGTTTAAAAACTCGACTAAAATAAATTATTTTTTTAAAAAATATGTTCCCTATTATCTGGCTTTGTACTAGGAATGTATTTCATCTCCTTTTCGTAGGTGTAGCTCTGGACAGGTTTAATCCTAAAATTTGTAATTCTGTTTAGTCTGGAAATGGGAGTGTTATAATCTTAGTATCTTAAGTATGAGTTGGTATGTTCCAATACCCCCTTCCCCTAACCAGTATATGGTATGACCCTGGGGAGCTCACCTTAGAATTTTCAGGTGGGTTCCATCATTGCTGAGAGCGGATGGTCAGGAATAAAGAGTGAGCACTTCTACTCGTGTGGTTTCAGCTTTATTACAACACTGGCGACGAACTGCGAAGGGGGCAGCTGGCCATCTCCCCTCTGTGTATTCTCTCAAGGCAGACTACTTGGTGAAGTACCACAACGTGTACGATTGAAGGGAGAAGTGTACACGTAGGAAATTACGGCGCAAAGGAAGGCAAGCACTATAGAGAACACCGCGCTATCGAGCACCTTGAAGTATATGTGGAAAGGAGTTGGGAGAAGTGGATTAACAGCAGCCCAGAGGGCGCGTGGCTCGTGTGAAGGAGGTCTTGTGTCTGGCTATCCTCTGGGACTACGCGGTGTTTGTGCAAGTACGTTTTAATAGGTGCCCTGTGGATCCCCGCTGTGCGAAGGACGTATCGATTGTGAGGTGTCCCGTAAGTCACGGTCCGGGAGTGAGCAGCTGCGCTTTGGACAAAGAAAGCACTTACGTGGTCAGCGCAGTTGTCGTGAGGCACGTATGGTGGTGGCAGTGCTGAGGCAGACTCTTGCGTTTTGCAGCGCCCCATGAGGAAGGCTCTCTGAGGGACGAGCGCCGATCCTGTCGCAAGGCATGCATGGTGGTGGCAGTGCTGAGGCAGACACTTGCGTTTTGCAGCGCCCATGAGGAAGGCTCACTGAGGGACGAGCGCCGATCCAGCCGCTTGCAGCGTCTTGGAGAGTGCTACGGTCTTCGCGGGGGAAATTGTCCTGGCATCAGACAGAACTTGTGAGTGGACGGCGTGTGGAGCAGCGCGCTACGGAGGCAGCTTCGTCCCCGAGTTTCCTCAGCAAGCGGATGTCCTGTGAGGTAATATCCTCCCTAAGGAGCCGGCGCGCCAGCCGCTGAGGACTGTTCGATGACACAAGTAATTCGTCAGTGTTATCCGGCACCCCAGCCGCTTTGAGCTGGTCGTTTCCTTAATGGTGGGTTTCCTCGGTTAAAGAGGTTCTGGAGAGAGGTGTCAGGCTTCTAGCTATAACGCTCCTGTCCTGCATTGTGGCTGGGGTGAGTGCAAGAAGTTAATCAGTATCAGAGGGTGATAGCGACCTGTCAGTGTTTAA
This sequence comes from Triturus cristatus, assembly GCF_964204655.1. NCBI lineage: Eukaryota > Metazoa > Chordata > Amphibia > Caudata > Salamandridae > Triturus > Triturus cristatus. Next base: position 707,238,454 of record NC_140594.1, on the reverse strand, counting down.
AGGAGTGACTCTGGTATCTTGAGCATTGGGAGGGGTAGCTGTCAGTGCGCTGGTGGTGGCCCCCCCAAGGCTTTTCAAGAAATCTGTAGGGACACTCGCCCCGCTTTTGAACTGGTCCAACAACATATCTGTGGTCGGTGGTAGCCATTTAAGTCACCATGGGAACGCCTGGCATGAGTCAACCCCCGTCCTTTTTGAATGACTGTGGGGATCCAGAGATCCACTGGAAGGATTGGGCCAAGCTGTTCGAATCATACCTAATTGCTATGGGAGGTGAAAGATTTTCAGCCTTGAGAAAACAGCACATTCTACTGCATAATTTGGGCGTGCATGGTCGCAAAGTTTATGAAACCCTTCCGGAACCTGAGTTGGAGGATGATGAGGGCATTGATGTTTTTGATGTGACATTGATGAAACTGGAGTCACACTTTGGGGATAAAGTCAATGTGGTGTTGGAGAGACACAAATTTTTCACCAGAGTTCAAGGGAAGTGCGAATCGATCAGTAACTACATTGCAGCTCTAAGGGGTCTAACGCAGTTGTGCGAGTTTGGGGATTTGAATGATTCTCTCATACGCGACCAATTGGTTAGATGCACAAACAATAGCAGGATTCAAGAAAAACTGTTAGCAAAAAATCCCACTTTGAAAGATGCGGTGGCGATTGCGCAATCTGTGGAACATACTGCGAAATGTGTAAAAGAAATGAAAGTTAGAGAAGATGTAGTAGCACAGGTACAGGTGGAGGAGCAGAGTAAAGATGTTTTTAAATTGTCCGATAAATGGAGCACGAAGGAGGCTCAAGCCACAAAAGCTAGTAGAGATGGGCATATTGTAAAGTGTTATAGATGTGGAAGCAGTAACCATCTGGCCAATAACCCTGTGTGTACTGCCAGAAGTGTCATGTGTAAGAAATGCAACAGGAGAGGACATCTAGCTAGAGTGTGCAGAGAAGGGATTAATAACACTGTGAGCGTGGTTAGTAGTGGTGAGGAATCTCATGCTAAGTATGTTTTTCAAGTGAGGAGCACGGCGGTGGGGGGAAAACAGAATTACCCTAAATGTATTGTGCTGTTCAATAACAAACCGTTGGAAGTGTTTGCGGATTCCTGTTCCCCTTTCACGTTAGTGAATGTGCATGATTTCGAAGAATCATTGGGTGGGTCCAGAGAAGTTTTAGAGACTCCTGATATCACACCTGAAGGGTACATGAGAGATCCCATTCCCCTGGTGGGCATGTTGAACAGTTACATTGATTTCAAAGGGAGGACCACAAAGGGGAGCGTGTACATTGTAGAGCATGGTGCCAATCTCCTGGGGTGGCAGCACCAAAGAGAATTAGGTATCAGGTTACATCCCAACAGAGAGAATCAGGTGATTATGGTTGACAGAGCTAGCGATGAAGAAGGCCTACAGATGAAGTTCCCCAAACTTTTCACTGAGGAGTTGGGTAAACTACGTGAGTTTCAGCACAAAATTAAAATCAGACTTGGAGCCAAACCTGTGGTTCACAAGACACGGTCAGTACCTTTCCATTTGAGAGAGACACTCAAGAAAGAGTTAGATAAACTGTGTGAAATAGGAGTCATACAACCCATCGAGGCTACTGAGTGGCTTGCCCCCTTAGTTTTAGCATCTAAGGGTAATGGGAAAGGCGTTCGCCTATGTGTGGATCTACGCTCTTTAAATGAGAATATTTGGGTGGAGAGATTCCCTCTCCCCAATATAAATGAGATGATAAGCACCATGGGCAAGGCATGTTATTTTTCAGTTATTGATCTGTCCAGGGCTTATCACCAAGTAGAGCTGCATCCCAAGTCGAGACCGTTGACGGCGTTCACGTCGCCGTTCGGGGCGTTTATGTTTGTGAGAATGCCTTTCGGTCTCGCCTCAGCAGCCTCAGTATTCCAGAAAATAATGCAGCAGGTACCAAAAGGGGTCAAGAACACACTCTGCTTCCAAGACGACATCCTGATGTACGGGGAGACGGAGGAAGCACATGATGCCACCCTTCACGCAGTGTGTCGCAGATTAAGTGATGCAGGGTTAACAGTACAACTGGACAAGTGTAGGATAAAGGTAACATCTGTGGACTACCTGGGGCACACCATCACTAAAAGGGGTTCAGACCCAAGCATAGTTTAATCCAAGCCGTCAGTGAGGCCCCACACCCAACTAATAAGGAGGAGCTTAAATCATTTTTGGGTTTAGTGGAGTACATGTCCAAATTTGTCAGGAATTTTGCTGATTTATGTGTGGGCCTACGTGAGCTCCTGAAGAAGAACACAGCTTTTGTGTGGGAGGAAGAACACAGTAGGATGGTTGAGGTGATAAAAAAGTGCATATTAGATTCACCAGCATTGGGGTCTTTTGATCCCAAAAAGAGAACCATTTTAACCACGGACGCCTCTAACAAAGGATTGGGGGCCATGTTGTCCCAAAAAGGTGACGGGGAAGAAAGAGTGATAGCGTTTGCTTCACGCACTTTGTGTGAGTCAGAACCCAACTACTCGGTCATCGAGAGGGAGGCGTTAGCGTGTTTCTGGGCGGTACATCATTTCAAATTCTTTTTGTGGGGTACCAAGTTTACCATTCACACAGACCACAAACCCCTTACATTCATGTTTTCGCCGAAACAGGCACAAAACATGTCCCCAAGGATAAGTAAGTGGGTGCTAGGGTTGGAAAACTTTTGTTTCAAAATTGAGTACTTACCGGGGTCAGGAAACGTGATTGCAGATTGTTTGTCGAGGTTACCCATCAAGGGCAATCACAGTGAGGAAGTGCTAGATGTACCCATTTGCGCGGGGCATCTCCCCTCGCTAACCGATGCAGAATGGGACAAGGGCATGGAGGAAGACAAGGCCATGGGTATGTTAAAAGAACTCATTGTCAAGGGGTGGCCGGACAAGCTGTCGGAAGTCCCTGACATGGTTAAAGACTTCTGGGAAGTTAGATTTGAACTCTCGATCATAGCTGGTCGCTTGCAAAGGGGGGAGAAAATTGTTCCACCGGAAGGGTTGAGGAAAAGGATTATAGACCTGGCCCATGAAGGGCATTTGGGCAGGAGCCTTACAAAGAACAAAGTGCGGAGTCGTTTTTGGTTCCCTAGAATGGATTCTGAGGTGGAAAACACAGTAAAAGAGTGTATCAGCTGTGCGAGAAGTGACAAGAGCAAAATCATCCACAGGGCTCCTTTGGCCCCTGTCAATGTACCTATGACTCCGTGGACTAAACTGGCCATGGACATAGTGGGTCCCATGGACATCCTGGGGACACAGAAGAGGTTTATGTTTGTATTGGTGGATTACACTTCCCATTGGGTGAATTTTAAGTTCACAGCGTCCACCACAACTAGCAATCTCATTGCATTTCTAAAAAACATCTTTGTATATGAAGGAATCCCGGCTACCCTGGTAACGGACAATGGAGTGCAGTTCGTCTCTGAAACTATGAGAGAGTTTTTGGAGGAACACAATATAAAGCATGAGAGGACTGCTCTCTATTGTCCAAAAGCCAATGGATTGGTGGAAAGGGTGAATCGTATGATCAAGGAGCACATACAACTAGCCACCGCCAACGGGTTGAATGTGGAAGAAGCACTGAGAGAAGCCATGTGGGCATATCACACCACGCCCAATGGGGTCACAGGGTTATCCCCGTTTGTGTTTCTCAGAGGAAGGGAACCCAGCACCAAAATGAACCCGAGGTGGTTGGGTGGAGGAAGAAGTGTCGTACCAGACCTAGGTCGGGTGGAGGGACGAGTTGAGTCTCATCAACAGAAGTACAAGTCTTGGTACGATGGGAAACATGGAGCTAAAGAGGTGGAGGTAAAACCCAACACCCCGGTGTGGGTTAGGAAACCTGGTAGGGTGCAACCTGGAATGAGCAAATTCGGAGTACCTCAAAGGGTGGAAAGCACAAGTAAGAGTGTTGTTCGTCTGGACAACGGACAGACATGGAGCAAAGACAGAGTTGTAAACACTGCATGAACTAATGTTTTGTTGTAATCCCTACAAGGGGAGATGTGTTATAAACTTAGTATCTTAAGTATGAGTTGGTATGTTCCAATACCCCCTTCCCCTAACCAGTATATGGTATGACCCTGGGGAGCTCACCTTAGAATGTTCAGGTGGGTTCCATCATTGCTGAGAGCGGATGGTCAGGAATAAAGAGTGAGCACTTCTACTCGTGTGGTTTCAGCTTTATTACAACAGGGAGTTTATGGTAAATTACATATTTAAAATAAATATTTCATAACAAAGATTGGAAATAAAATGATTTTAAAAGGTAGAGCACAAAAGTGAGAAGATGAGAAAGAGAGTGGGAGAAAAGGAATAAGAACAAAATGCTATAGAAGATAAAATGAAATTAAAAGTGGATCTCGTGTATTTGAGAGTTAAAGGAAAAGGAAAGGAAAAGAAAGAAAGAAGAATGAAAGAAAGAAAGAAAGAAAGAAAGATCAGGTCAGCAGCAGCTCCGCTATGGTGGAGGAGAATCGCCCGACTCACCAGCAGCCAAAAAAACAAAAAATAAAACGATAATAAACTCCTGTTTGTTATTGTTTTATTTTTTTCTCGGAGCTGAGGCTTGGGGCAGGCCCAGGGTAGTGACAGGCTGGAGGGGGAGTGTTGGGCACTGCATTTACTGCACATGTGGGTTTGACCGGCCAAAACCACATGCGCAGTGAAGCCCATGTGGGTTTGGCCGGCCAAAACCATATGCGCAGTGAAGCCCTCTCCAATCCAAGCTGCATTGCTGGGTTGGAGAGAGCAGGCACAGGAGACCAGTTTGTGTGGGAGCGCAAATCATCTGCGTAGACGCTGCTTTCAGCAGCATGAAAGCAGCGTCAGGATTGGCCGCAGTGTACTATGGGAGGCTGTGCATGGAGAAGCGAGGAGTGCAATGCAGTGAGCAGATAAGTGGGTTTTTTTTTGCCCCGCGGTCCTTGTTCTCCACCTCCCCCGCCACACTCTCAACTCGCCTGCCACTACTGGATCAGATAAAAGATACGTTTGGAACAGTGATTATGCTAGAAAGAGACTACAGAAACAACAGAATGGAGGTGAAAAACTGAGGTGGAAGGTAAAATAAATTGGTAGAATGTAAAAACACTATTAATAGTGTAAAGAGAAAAGGAAGGTGTAGATGGGTTTTTCCTGTGGAAACAATGCCAAGAGGACATTTGGGAAAAGCCAGTGAAATTGCTAAGTTAGATGTGTGGTGCTGGCATCTGTGTGATCTCTATGTCACGAGTTGGAACCTCTTCGAGACCAACCCAGCTTTTATCAAATACAGCGCTTAACAGTAAGACCTGCGGCTTGCAGCTCTTAGAAATGGTTAGAGTAGTCGCACTAAGATTATATACAAAAGAAGTTATTATTGCAAAACATGCCCCTAGGGTAATGTCAGTTTATGTGCGTAGGTTCTCATTTTAGTATTCAATGGCAAACCTGTCAACTTCTTGACTCAAAAATGCAAATGAAGTCAATCATTTGAGACGGTGATCCCATCAAGGTGAATGGAGGATGAACACTTTTTTGGACAGAAATACAGGTTTGAAAAGCAGGTGACTCCCATCAAAGAGTACTGAGGCATTTTGTTTGTCAGTCAGGTGAACAGAATACATTAAAAAAAATATAGGATGACACGCTGAATGCAGGTGAGTTGACAGGCATGCAATAGTGACTTTCTGCTGCCTACATTTGTGCCCTATATGTAAATGTAAATGTAGTGCATTTATATAGCGCTCCGCACACCCCCGAAAGGGTCTCTCAGGTGCTGTGCACATACCGCTGTGGAACTCTTCCTGGCCATTTCCTGTGAAGTCCCCACTCCTGGGCACCCCCAAGGTGAAGCCAGGCATCCTAGCGCTGTTGGGGCCGTTGTGGAGATTAAGCAAGCTATTGCCCAGAGTTGCAGAGTGGGACCCATGATTAGAATAGGCACCGAGGCGAGAATTATAGGGTCCGGAGAAGTTGAGCCCAAGACCCGCCAAGGCGAGAATTGAACCCTGGTCCGGGCCAGACCTCTGCATCAGGGTCTGCCGCTCTAACCATTAAGCCACACTTTGCCATTCTACCAGCGTCTCTGTCCTACCATCTTGTTCTGTGCCCTGTTCAGTGTCAGTCTTTCCATCTCTGCCACACCCATGCTCTGTCTGTCCCTTGCCGCAACCACCGCTTGTCACCCAATGCCTTCAACCCCAACCCTGACACGGACGCATTCACCACACAGGGCCCTGCTTCACGTCATGCCCCCAGTCTCCGCAGTGGTCGCTCCATTGGGCATGGTGTGGCCGCTCACCTGCTCCAACGCTGCCCCCGCCGCTTGCCATGAACATGGTGGGGAACAAGCCAAACGGCTGCCACTACTCCCGCAGAGGCCCGACGAGGTGGCAGGCTGAGAACGACACCGCCTCACCTCCTACCAAGAGGTCTAACTTCCCGGCCTCCCACACAGCCGTATCGCCTCTGCCACTTTCCCTGTTGTTGAACATGATCCAGTATGCTGCAGGTAAGCTACTCTACAGTAATACACACTACTACTAACCCTAAATTCCACCACCGAAATAACCATAAAATTACCACTAAATACAGACTACCAGCCACCAGGTCTTCTGAACCTAAAATTGTGGCTTGAAGACCAAAATCAACCTATACATATATATGTTAGGCTATTTTGGGGCTATAAAGTAGCCCAACACAAAATGGCAGTCGCTGGACTGCACCACCTGCCCAATCTACTGGGGAGGGTGGCAGACTTCCCTGCGGTCAGCTGCCCACCAAACCCCCCATCTGTGCCCTGTTCAGTGTGTCTTATCGTCCCTGCCACACCTGTGTTCTCTGTCTGTCCCTTGCCACAGCCTCTCTGATGTCCGTATTCTGCCAAGTCCCTGTGGTAGCCCTAATAGCTGAGACCTGGGGTTCACAGTTCATGTGATGGTATCACAAGCACCTTTTGGAAGCTTATCCTCTTAATCAAATATTAAAGAATTTCTGAAGCTTCTGTATGAATTACTTTCCTTTCAGTCTTACATTGTGATAAACAGAGTAAGAAACAGATACATTTATTATATACACTCTAGGCCCATGGTTGGTGGCCCAGGGTGAATGCCACTTCTTGGCATTTTATCTGCAACTTGCACTACTTTGTACCACGTTTGGAGGGAACGGCCTTAACGTGGCCTTAAGCAGGCTTGCTGTTTCCCTGCGAGCTGAACAGCGCTTGCCTTAAGCACGCATATGCATGGTTCAGGCAGTCGGCGTTCTAGCTGTCTCAGCGGATGGGAGAGGAACCATTTTGGAGAGGTAGCGGGCGTTTGGAGACTGACTGTGGCGACCGGTCTTTTTTGGCTGACCATGGGAGCCAGAAATAAGCAACGGTACTATAAACCATTACGGATGCATACATTATTATTGTATTGGACGGTATGAGTCTTACCTCTTCCAGGCTGTGCGGTATAGAGGAAGACAGAAGGGAAGGGGTGTAGCCTGCTTCGATATTCTGGTCGGTATCGACTCACACAACCATGCCACACTGTTGGTCTTAAGTGCTTAAATTGTGTTAAAAAAATAAATGTGCAAGGCCCGAATTTTTTCTACAGTACCCACCACCAATGCTGTTAAATGCCTTGGGTTGTAAAATGCCAGGCTTGTCGAATGCCAATGATGCCAGTGTTTATTCTGCAAAAACCAAAGGAAATGATGGACGGAGTGTTGAACATTGCAATCACTCACCCCCAGTCAACTGATCTGGGTTTAATCCATCACCGTTCTTTAGCCCACTGTGCCACCCCAGTTCAGACATGGCCTTATGCAAATCAGTCTGACCCTGTGCCTCATGGGAACAGTCCAGCCCGAACTGCCAAACCATGTCTTCCCTGGACCGGAAACAAGCTTCCTAGAACCGGTTTCTAGCTTGTTTCCGGTCCAGGGAAGACATGGCTTGGCAGTTCGGGCTGGACTGTTCCCATGAGGCACAGGGTCAGACTGATTTGCATATGGCCATGTCTGAACTGGGGTGGCAGAGTGGGCTAAAGAATGGTGATGGATTAAACCCAGATCAGTTGACTGGGGGTGAGTGCTTGCAATGTTCAACACTCCGTCCATCATTTCCTTTGGTTTTTGCAGTGTTTATTCTGCCCCACACCTTTTTCTTCATCACCCAACATTTCCTGTCTCTTGAGTTCACTCGTGGGTTCTGAATTTGTTTTATCTCGGCTTTCTCCATGTGTCACTGATTTCCTGCCTTTCCCCTCCTCCTTTCTCCACTCTCTGCTGTTTTCTGTCTTGCTCTGGGTCAAAATCTGATGAAACAAAATAAGTCCTAAGCCTCAAAAATAAATTCCAACGCTCCCCACATGCCACAGTGGGCACTGATGGTACCATCCAGGGATGGCCCCGGTGAGACAGGCAAGCATAACTTGAAACAAGCACTGACGAGTGAACACTAAGGTGGGATGCACTGTGGAGAAAGTGCAGTTCTTTCAAAAAGTAATAGCTGCCAAACATAGTTTGGAAAACCCTTTGATTGTGAGTCTTTGAAAACTCTCATAATTTCCATTTCAGAGGTCTATGGCCTCCCAGCTTCTGATCCGACTACGTTTTATTTACTTACTTTGGGAATGAACAGGAGCCCACTTCTCTTATTTGCCACCAAACTTCAGCGCCTTGCGCCCCAATTACCAGTGAGCAGGATTTAAGCGTGGTGGTGCCATGTGGCTGAAAATAAGGCTCGACTCGTATCTCCCACCCGATCCATCATTTCCGAGTTATTTCACCCAGAAGAGGGAATATAATGAAAAATTGGTTTAGCTGGGTAGAAATATGCATGTGGGTCCCCATTGCTGCCCGGCCATTGCCCACTTCCATGTACCACTTGCTTTGAAGCAGGAGACATTCGCCCCCATGCTCTTTCTCAGCAATGACTAATCCAAGGCTCACAGGACATATCCTGTGCAGCTAAAGAGAGCATGGGACTCCCCCAAGGCTAGACCACCTCCTGTGCAGTGCTTTCCCACCCCCTCCACTTCTCTCTCTGAACATCCATGTTCATTCTGTGCCTTGTGGAGCCACACTCCCTGGAAAAAACTCAGTGGACAATTGGCGAAACGTTTGTTTTTCTAAGCTTCATTTTTATAATGTACAGGCTAAGCACGGGAAATCTTCCTCTGCACCCCGGTCTAGTGCAGTAAACCTTTGAGGGGGGAGGAGGGGAGGGAGGACAGGTCAGCAGCAGCCTATCTGCATTTATTTAAATTCACTTTATGCCACTTGCTTCTGACCCAATACACTAAAATATTCTCTCAACTCTTTTGCCTAATTAAATAAATGTAAATCTCATTTCAATTTCGACAAAATCTAGAAATCCTCGGATATTTTTGTGAATTGCCAAGTTACGCCCAACTTTCTCAATTTTCAAGACAGGAGAGAACAGGCAGGTACAACACAGCTGCCTTTGTGGTACATAAAAAAACAAGACATCATGAAACAAATTTGGCATATTCAGTACTCAATGGCCTCATAACCTTTGATCAGATTGTTTTACTAGACAGGGAGAACGTTGCACACTGCAGTCAATTAAAATGTACTGCGTGATATCACTAGACTCCTCGAGGGGTCCGTGTAAGGGGCTGCCCAAGGCAATGCCTGGCCTCTGTTAGAGGCTGTTATGTCAGTTAAGGGATCACAACCTTAAGCAAACAGTGGCTAAAACTCAAAGTATTTTACACTTTATAAAATGAGTATTTAGAGAATTATACCTCAGATGCTCTACTCATATCGGTCTACCTCATTTAACAAGGAATATGAACAAACTAGTGTTAATTCAATTTATCCTTAAATCAGCCGTCCCCTTAGTACTCGCATTATACAGCTTTTGCCTTCAAGAGCGCGCTCACGCAATAAAGCGTAAAAAGAGGAAACAAAAAACTGAAGATAGGGAGGGGAAATAGTATAAAATATAAAGGAATACGTCAGTGTCAGGAACGTCCACTAAAACCCCGGACGTTATTCCAAAACTATAAGATATTAAAATAGTATTTTGCAGCAAATACATTTCAGAGCACCAAATCGCCCACGCAAGCGTTTCGGGCCTCGACACAACCTTTCAGCAACAAGCTAAAACAAACACTAAAAGAGGACCGGTCCTTCAAAACATCCTTAAAATACATCCAATTAAAAACCGTTATTCATTACCATTATTAATTAACCATCCAATCGTTATTCAGAATTCAAAGCTTTGAATTAATTGCGCAATTAGCCTCTGACGCCAATTCTCTCCTATTGGTTTCACTTAATACACTCCTTACGTCACATCTTTAGAAACAAACACAAACTCGTTTCCATACGATACAGGCTTCGTTGTCTCTATCGCTGTCTCTACCGCCATCTACTGGCTAAAATTTAAAACATTCATTAATATAAAAAAAAGAAACCTACAGTCTCAAACCTGGTCATGTAACGAGGCTCAAGAGGCTTCGAGCACTTGACACAGTTCGTTATTGGTTTTCATAGAGACACAGAAGACCCATCAGTGTAATTAAGTATTTATTTCCTTTTTCAATTTAAACAATAAATCCATCTTGCCTCTGTCATAAAGACAAATACCCTGTCACCCCTTAAGATATTTTGAAAAACTCGATCGATTCGAAGAAATTTCAAGCCATCCACAGTGCCCTTGTGTTTTTTCTAAAAATGGTCCACTATGGCATCTCTAAGGTATTTATTGGCCGTAGTATCTGTAGTGTGTTGGGCCTTAGGCCTGCCATTGTAGTGTGTTGGGTCTTAGGCCCACATGCTGTGTAAATGACACCACAGACGCAGCATACTTGGGTACTGTAACTGGCCACGAGCACGTGCACTCGGGCTCTTTTATTGACGGGGCCACGTCACTCGTGGCACCCGTGATGGATGGGTGTGGGGGTGCAGTGTGTCCAGCCCTCGAGGGAGTGGCTGGTATGACAGCTTCCTGCGGGACACTAGAACGTGTCTCGCAGGACACTACATTCCTCCCCAACTTTATTGAAGGACAAACAAAGTGTCAGTCCAACCTGTGGGGAAGAAACAAACAGTTAACTAAATACCACAGGGTCCATCAGTCTCTCGAGTCAGGTGGCAGGATGACATCAGAAATGGGCTGGTAAACTTGGCTAGCAGCAGGACCTTCTCGGCGGACACCCGTAATTTAACCTGAGGGCCTCAGGACACGACTGCTGGCTTGGAGACGTCCGCTGCATACCGTCAGTTCGCTGACAATGCCATGTCTTGCTCTCTTGCATGGCTTCCTCTTGGCTGACGTCGGTGATGGTCTGTGGTGAGTTCTAACAGTTCTTTTTTTTTAGCGTGTTGCGTCGTGACCAGGGATGGAGTCTCAAGTGAGAATTCACAGAGGTGTTGCTAGACCGACTATCCCTGTTGAACCGCTTGGCTGCGACCAGTACCATGTCGGTGGGGCAATGTCTCTCCTCGCTCTCCTGCCTGGGGAGGCCCGTCGTCAGGGTTGCTGCGGGACTGAAGGAAGGCTGCGCTGGGGCCGCTGCTTGTGTGCCGCCTGGGGCCAGCTGCAGGACCACCGAGGAGCCATTGCTTGGTCGCACGCACGACCCTAACGGGTGGATGAGTCTTGGTCAAGACTTGCACTCGCTGTCGCTGTTCCGGTGTAGGCCAGGCTCACAGGTGGCTTCTGATTTAGTTTAGTCGGCTTGTGTGGTAACGGTTTCGGACTCCAGTCCATCGGTACTCGGGGAGTGGTGTTTGACGCATGTGCTGATGGCTGGCGTGATGATGGTTGCCAGCCATGTGGTGAGTCGGAATGACAGGTGGTGGTGACTTGCTGGTAGAGTTTCGATGTCAGAATGGACCTGGGCAGCCACGTGCCTCCGCCTTGCTGATGTTGAGTGTCTGTGGCGGCTTAACACGTAGAGTGTGTGGATTCTCTCTTGCCTGGCTTGGGGCCACTGCCGACTCGGTCTTGAGGCGGTGTGAGGACGGACACTCAGTGCTGATCTTCACCCGTGGCATCTGCGGACAGGAGCAGGGATGCCACTTGACTTAGACTGCCGACGCTTGGGGGTGGACGGTCGCCTGGGGAAGCGTAGGGATGAGACGCGGCTTGCGCTTGCTGCGGCTTATGTTCGGTTCACCCGTGGAGCTGTATCCAGGGACGTCGGTCCACCTCGGTGGCTGTCTGGTGTGTCAGGGTGTGCTCTTGGCTGCTGGGCGAGTCCTTGGTCTTCTCTCTTTTGTTGGTCTATTCCGCCCACCTGCGTTTAGTTCCGGTTCTCAGGGTCACAGGGCTGTCACTCTTCTTTCATCGAGGGCGTTGCGCTTAGACCTCGAGGCGGCGCTGTCATGGCGCCGGCTTCTGCCTTTGCTCCGGTGCGCTCTTTGCTTGCTGGGCGACCTGACGTCCAGTCACGTGTCGCTGGCGTTGGAGCGCCTGTTGCTGTGGCGGCCTGCCATGTGGTGTGTGCGACTCCTCTCTTGCCTGTCGTGGGTCACCGCCGACTCCATCTTGAGGCTGTGTTGAGGAGGACACTGTGTCGCTTTCGGGGCCGCTGCGGGTGCGACTCCTCTCTTGCCTGTCGTGGGTCACCGCAGACTCCATCTTGAGGCAGTGTTGAGGAGGACCTTGTTGCTTTCGGCCCACTGCGGGGCTTCGGTGGGGCAGTGGCGACGTGGATGCTCTCCTGCCTGCGTTTAGCAGTGCTTCTTTGCGGAGATGTCTCTATCTCCCGGGCGCCTGCCCGTGCTGTTGGGTTCACTGGCGCAGCCTTCTGTGCGCCTCTGACTTAGTGCGCTCCGTCTTCTTCTTGGGTGCTCTCTTCTGGCACTTGGTGTGCCAGTGGTGTGGTTTGCGGTTGTGTCTGTTCACCAGTAGGAGCAGGTGATGCAACCTCTTCACTGGTGGTGGCGTTGGGCAGCCACGTGTGGTGCGTGCTCTGCACCAGTCGTTCTTGCGCTATTGCTGGAGGCAGCTCCCTTGAGACGTTGCTGTCTTGGCTGGTCGTCCACTCTTGCTAGTGGGGGTTGTCGTAGCATCTCTGCTTGAGGTGGAGTCAGGCAGCCACCGGTGGTGCGCACTTGGCACCAGTTTTCCTTGTGTCTCAAAAGGTGGCAGCTACTTGGAGACATTGCTATCTTTGAGGGTGTCCTTGCTGCTCTCACTTGCTGGGTGCAGAGGGCCACTCTATGAGTATTCTTCTCTGAGGGCACGTCTTGCTGTGCCTGGTGCAGTCCGTCTCAGCAACTGGGTGTGAGCAGGCAGTCTTCCTGGTGGTGGCGGTGCACGCTCTGGGATCTGTTGACTGCTGTTGCCGGCTGGTTAGCTGGATGCTGTGCTTACTGCTGGTCTGTAAGGTGCAGTGCAGCCACACTTGTCACTGGTCTGCCACTCTTGCCTGCTGATGTCGGTCGCGGTTGGCAGTCAGTGTGCTTGACCTCTATTTGTGCTTGACCACTCTGTGGATGCGCCGGTGTGGATCCTCCTGCCATGATTACATTGCAATTTTCTCTTGCTGATCCTGCGCCTTCTGGCAGGGTAGTGGTGCATCAGGGCATCTCCTTCGGTTTACCGTGCTGCTTCGGCTGACGGTCATGGGGCACAGCTGGCTATCTGCTCTGGCCAGGCAGTACGTCCGTTCTTAAGCACGTTGCTTCTGGGGAGCCACCTGGTGGCGCTGTGGTTGTTGCGGTGGTTTGCCCTGATTGCTGCAGGTTTTGGGTGCTGGAGGAGCTGGTGCAGGGCTCAGTACCATGTTGGCACACGGCGCTGCTTTCTCTCTCTCTTTCTCTGTCCAGGTGCTGAGAGTTGGGGCAGGAAGACATACACAGTGGCGCTGGAGGGCTGTGTCAGAGTTCCCTTGAGGCAGGTGGAGAGCACCAGACACCAGGAAGAGCAACAGCTGTTACACCTTGCGGGCTGAGGGTAGTTCCACCGATGTAGTGGTGCTGGAGATACAGGTTTTGTCTGTACTGTGCCTATCTGGCTGTACCTTACATTCCTGGTCATCCCCTGACATGGAAGAAGAGTTGAGGCAGGGTGTCACTCAATCATTGATGGGAAACGTGGCTGCCAAACATGTTTTTGTCTGTGCTTTAGACATTGGCACGGGCCCTTTATATGCATACTTTAAGGTGCAGTACCATATATGGCCACTGGGTGGAACTGTAGGCCTGTGCTTCCCCAGCTATAGCAGTCTTTCTGGAAACTGTGGGCGATGCAGCTTTCACGTGTAGAAAGGAGGTTGCTCTTGCTGCTGCGGGCATTCTCATGAGGTAAGTGGGGCACTGTGGGCATCACGCTGGGCAGATTTACTTTAGTATGAATTATGGCCCGAATCATTTACTTTGCGCTGGCCTCCCTCACCTTCAGGGCAGCCTCTTGTGTAGAAGGAGCTCTGTGCAGGGGAGAAAGTGTTCTCAGGGCTGGTGAAATGTGATCCTGGTGCCTCTTGTCCAGTTGCTGCACAGACACCAGCAGACATGCGAGTAAGTTCCGTAGCTGCGGTGCAACAAGTAGGCGGTCGGTGGTGCTGCTCTTATTTTGCAGCGGCAGACAGTGTTGGTGAGTCGTGCTGGGCTGGGGATGCCGGCGTGGAGGCAGCTCATTACCGGTGCAACAGGGCAGCTTTCTCTCACGCCATCATGGTCTTGCAAACTCTTGCCGGCAGGGATCGTGAGTACACACAGGCCTGCTGGGGTTTATGCACTCTGCACCCGCTTTGCCTGGAGTGGTCTGCACTGAGTCTGGTCATCTAAGGCTGGCAGCCTATGGGCGGTACGGAGCGTAGGAAGGTAGTGAGCCCTGCCGTAACTTGTGGTGTGCGTTCATCTTCGGTGTCCGGACCAAAACACTTGTTTCCGCGTCACTGCCCTGCTGGCTCTGTCTTCTCGCGTCTAATTGGGAAGGTGCTCAGTTCCTCCCATGATAGTCAACGGCAGGCGGGGTGGCTTGGGGATGCCTCTGCAGGTCGGGGCATACCATTTTCCCGGCCCTTCCGCCAGAGGGATTTGCAGTGTACTTGCCTTGCGTGGGCGTTGCAGGTCCTTGAAATGGGTGTCTGCCTCTCGTGGTACTGGATGGCAGCATGGGGGCTCCTTGAAACGCTGTGTTTGCTGAGACACTTTTCTTCCTTTTCCTCGCACTCAGTAAATGTTCAGCTGGCAGCCGGGGGTGCCCTAGACAAGGACTATGCTGTCCCTCTCTCAGGCGAGCGAAGGAGCTGCCAGCACACGCACGGGTGTCGACCTGCTCGTCGCCATTGTAGTGTGTTGGGCCTTAGGCCTGCCATTGTAGTGTGTTGGACCTTAGGCCCACATACTGTGTAAATGACACCACAGACGCAGCATACTTGGGTACTGTAACGGGCCACGAGCATGTGCACTCGGGCTCTTTTATTGACGGGGCCACGTCACTCGTGGCACCCGTGATGGATGGGTGTGGGGGTGCAGTGTGTCCAGCCCTCGAGGGAGTGGCTGGTATGACAGCTTCCTGCGGGACACTAGAACGTGTCTCGCAGGACACTACAGTATCTTCTGTTCTGCCTTTTTAACCTTCTGATTATGCGCCCAATAAATTATTTACTACAAAAGTTGTTAAGCAATTAATCAACACACGAATTTCGTACTCTGGCCAGTTCCTTTTCAAATTTCGATACTTTTTGGTGGAAATGTGGACAAAGTTGCACATTTTACAGCGCCCACAAGTATGAAATCATTTGGGCAATTGGGGAAGCCATGTTATTTCTTCTCTTGTTCGTGTTTCGAAATAGCTTATCTTTTAGATTGGGTAAATTTGTGTACGTTTTAGACGTATGTTCTGAGACACTTAAGATCTTATCTTCTTGAGTTAAAACGCGCTAATCTTTATTGATCACTTTACACAGAGACATCTTAAGGATTTTGGGGACCCCATACCAAACATATTTTGGGGCCCCCTGTTCGAATTAGCTTTTAATTTATGATCCAATTTCACTTCTTTTATGCCCTCTTTGACCGGGGCTCTGACAGTGCGGGCTGACCGACATAGTCACTGCAGAGGACCCTCTTAAGAGGGCGGCCCCTTTAGTGCCACAAGATGGCACACTGGGCAGCCTAGTGTCCTGAGACCCCTTTGGGGTCCCGCGCATCACTTCCAGCCGGGGTGGGGTTCGGGGAGAGGTATAATTCCTCCCCCGCCCACTTGGTGGCCTCTTTGTCCCCTCACCCTGACGCCGATTTGGTCGCCGTGCTGGTCGTGCGATTGTGCTGCCGAGGACCGCGAGGTTAGTAGCCTGCATGGCTAGTGCAGCCTGTGGCCTGGTGTGGGAGTTCTTTACGCCAGCACGGCCCCTCTGCCGGTCCCCCGCAGCGTGTCGCATGTGTTGAGGGATGAGGGCGGGGTGCCAGGGAGCCGGCTCGGGAGGGCGTGTGGTTCGGCACCACCGAGCGGCGTGGGGCTTTGAGGCAGGATTCTCGGCTTGCTGGGAGACGTGGCTGGCTAGTCAGCAAGGAGACCGGGTCATCGCCCGTGTGGATGGATGTGTGGCAGCGGGGGTCGCCTGCCTCGTTGGCTCTGGGGGCCCGGGCCCGATTGGGCCGGCCCGTGGATAGGGGGGGTGGGTCCCTCCCCCGCACGGTCCGCATGTGCCTGGGCTGGGACCCGTGCATTTGCTGGCCAGGCCCCCCGCGCATGTCGCCAGGTTGGCGGCCTGAGGGCCAAGTTTCGAATATGACGAGCGTCCTAACCCCCGTGTTGGGTGTGGGGGGCATGCACGTGCAGCTGGGGGAGCAGGGTAGGGGGAATCGTGCTTGCCTGGGGGCACCGTATGCACAAATGCAAACTCAGTTCCCAGGACGTTTCCGCAACTCGAAACCATTAGACATCAGCACCATTTTTTAATTACACTTAAATACCTCATGCCTGCAGTTACTGGACTGATCCAAATGCAGGCGCGCTGTCCATACAACCCCGCGAGGCACTGCCAGATTCCTTTCAGAGTTTGTCAACGAGGACACTGGGGTGGCTCTGCCAGTGAACCTGCGGGTTCTCTGCTCTGGAAGCATTCTGAAGACCTGATGTCTAGGCTACGTTCAGAGGACGTTGTTTCTCTCGCGCACGCTGCGCCGCCTAGGGGAAAGTCCACGGACCAATGGGTAGAGAGTGCCGCTCGCCTCTGTGGGCGTGCACGCGTCCGGCGCGGACCTTCACATGAACGCGCGTGGGAACACTCGTCAGTTTAAATAGGTACGCAGGTAGTGCGCACAAGACAGCACGAACAGAACGGGGCTCATTCTCAGAATGCCTTTTTGGTGCCGCACCTGACCGCGGCCTCTCGGGGGGGCCTGTTTTATCTGCCAACTCCACCCGTTCTGAGCCAGTTTGGGGGGGTCATTGCTGGGCTAATATCCATCCGGTCCCCGCCTAGGGGGATCCCGTGGGTGACTTGGGGGCAGGGCCAGCGAGCTTCACGTTGCTCCGGAAAGGGGAATGGCCTACTGGGCTAGGCAGCTGCATTATCTTTAGAATCCCTCTGTAAGGCAGGGGTTCGATCCAGACTGCTGCCAGCTAATCAATGTGCTGCAAAGTGTTTGGCAGCAAAGCAGGTGCTGGGCCAGGGGCGAGGTTAGCGATCTTCTACAGCCCCTCTGCGGGGAGGTGTCTGAGGAGGAAACTACCTGTTTGGTTATGCCCTTGCCAAGAGATTACTGAGTACGTGCATAACATAGCTACCGCCGGCAATGTTGTAGCAGAATGGTTGATGGCCCGGCCTGAAGGGGTGGTTTTAAATAGGCCAGGCTTTTGTAAGATCCCTCCATTAGTTTTCAGAGGAGATGATGACTGCCTCGAGTTCAGGTGGCCTAGGGGGGAACGCGTAGTCTTGTTGTAGGTATGATTTACTGTCTATTGCTTATTCAGCTACAGCGTAGTACTACATCTACAGGGCTTATACTTCAATACTAGACAGGCATGCTTCAAGGATCGTTGTATGCTTTCTGGTTTGGGGTGAGCAGGGAGGAGGGGGGGATTCAAAGTATGAGGCCCCCCCCTTGTGTGCAGAGCACTCAACGTTAAGCTATTACCAGACACGCATGTTTTCAAGGATAGTTTTATGCTTTCTGGGTTGGATGCATATGCATTAAATGTACACATTGACGTGCGTGGCTAACTTTTCTTTATTTGCAGGGGCAGCGTCATTCGATCGTGTTAACTGCTTC
This sequence comes from Triturus cristatus, assembly GCF_964204655.1. Lineage (NCBI taxonomy): Eukaryota > Metazoa > Chordata > Amphibia > Caudata > Salamandridae > Triturus > Triturus cristatus. Next base: position 707,220,255 of record NC_140594.1, on the reverse strand, counting down.
GTGGGGGTCCGCCGACTACAGGGCCCACAGTAGGTACTGGGACCAAGGGTCACCAGCAGAGAGGAGGCAGTGCGCGAGGGGTTCCCGGGACTCAGCCTTCGTCTCGGAGCGCACTAAAACTCTACTTTTAATTTCAGGTCAGAGCCGTTTGTTAAGGAATCGACGTCGCTAGCGGCCCGACAAAAAAGGATGAACAGCAGGAATTAGGAGCAGGTATTGGTCAGGGCTTGCACCTGCGGGTGGGAGCAAGAGAGACAGCACCGGTTAAGAGCGAGAAGGCCCCCTTATCTCGCACCACGGTCCCAGCTAATGTCTTCTTTTCACCCCCCAGCCGCACACAGGTGTAGCTAGGGGGGGGCGGTGGGGGCGGTCCGCCCCAGGCGGCACTATCTTTGGGTCGGCGGCCGCGCGGCACTGGTGGGCCGTTGCGGCGGCCTTTATAATTTATTTGGGGACACTGACACTACTTTTACAGTAGTGTCAGTGTCCCCAAATAAATTATAAAGGCCGCCGCAACGGGCCACCGGTGCCGCGCGCGTGGCCCTGTTTGAAGTGCAAGCGGGCAGCGCACCACCACCTGCTGCTTGCAACTGCTACCTGCAGGGCGCAGCGCACGCACGCCACCATCCACCTCGGATAGGCCCGTGACGGCATGACGCTCCGAAAGTGAGGCTCCTTGCGCTCGAGCTGTTCGCGCCAATATGTGGACCTGGCCTCGCTGCTCTATATAGCAGCACCTGCAGCACTTTGTATCCGACCCGACCCCTGTACCTGAGCGACTCCTGAGACACAGGCATCAACAGAGGGGAGACCGCGAGTACCGGCTAGCCCGATCAGCAGTCACGGAGTGAGCAGGCCTGTCTATCTTCATGGCATGAGTGACTCAAAAAGCTAGCACAGAAAAACGGGGTCTCACTTGCATAGGCTGGTTGTGGAGATCAGCTGCTTATGTGGATCCGACACCTTTTCTCCTTGTCACAACAGAGTTTATTGGGTCACGGGGCGGCAGGTCTCTGATTTTTCCTGTGCCGTGCACGTCACTCCAAACTAGGTGACAGACACAGCGCGATGACCCTCTCTGGAACTCTGGTCTTCGAGCAGGCAGCGGTGCCGTGGGCTGCGTCCCTCCTGCTTTATGCCCCTTTGCCAGTGTGCTGATGGTTATCTTCACGTAGTGCATGAGGTGAGGTGAGCTGCTGCATTTATTTCATTTTGTCAATCCAGCTAGATTTTAAATGAATCAGTTTCCCCACTACCGCAGGCGTGGAGAGAGAGAGTCTCGGAAACTCTGACGGCTCCTTGGTGCAAGTGGAGCTTGGGGTGAGTGCGGCAACAAAATAAGAGGGAGAGCTTAACCAGAGCCGAGCCGGCAGCGGCTCTGGCTCTCAGAGTCTGTGCATGAGCAGAGCACTTAAAGTATTTGCCACGTAATTCATATAAAACAGTGTGCTATTCACAAACCACATGCCTGGCCGCACAGGACTGTTTTTCAATAGGTGCAATAAGGTGTGAAACTAATGAACAATTACATATCATTGTGAAAACCGTGTACTGTAAATAATGAAAACGAGGAAGAAAGGAAGGATGTGAAAGAAGGGCATAAGGGACGGAAGGGCGAAGTGGAGTTAGGAAAGAAAGAGAAAGATTGAAACAAAAAGGGAGAAAGAATTAGGGATAAAAGGTATACAGAAGAAGCAGTAAAGAAATGAATAACTCGAACACAGATGAAAAAAAAGGCTGATGTTGTTAACCAACGTTTTGTTTTTGAAAGTTTCTAACTCTGTATTGTGCAGCTTTTCCGTATTGAACTAGAGGTCAACAAAATGCTATTTTGGCCACTCGTGGCACCATCATGGGACAGTTCAAAGTCTAGTTAAGAGACCCTGCAGTTGTGCACTATAGAAGAGTTTACAGATCTCAACAATGGCACCAGCTGCAGCAAAGAACACATAAATGGGTAAAAACTTTCAACTCCCCACACATAGATTCAGCAGTGCAAGCTTCCCTCATGATTTTAGAGTGTGTGTGTGTGCGTGTGTGTGTGTGTTTTTGGTGCTGTACAGTTGTGTTTGTTAAGGTAATTATGAGTGTCAAGGCAAGTGCTTGGTGGAGTGGGATGGTGAGTGTTTGTTGTAGGTGTCAAATGTGGTGGTAATGAATCTCTGACCTTCTTGGTTAATCCTCTCTTTTAACTCAGGAGCTAAACAAGTGATGCTACACCTCCCCTCGGATGGGTGACACGTTTTTCAGTTGTAATTACTTTGTAATTACTTTCCTTCTTCCCTTAGGTTTATGTCAGACGACACAGTACTTAAGAATTAGAGTACGAAACAATAGAACTTAGCAATAAGTTTCAATACACTATGTCAGCATTATATTCCTCAGATACCCAAAGCCAATGCTGGAGGGGGCCCACCAACACTTATTTTTGGGGGCCAGGCCAGCACTTATTTTTCTTCATCATAACTTTAACTCAGAGCAAGAGAGGGAAACATGCGCACGGAGAAAGAAGGAGGACGATATTTATTTGTTTTCCCCGTTTTCATTGCTTGATTTTGCTCGCGCGACGGTGTCACTCATAATCACACTGACATTTTGACAGTGTCACACATAAGCAATCTGAAACCTTAGCAGCTATGACTCAATCTTGAAAAAGCATGGCCTGACGTGACGTGTTTATAGGAAGCAGCTTCTTCTCTTCCATAGTGCAACATGCTACTGGGGTCAACAAGTATTGTAGGGAGGCTTATTTGTCACAATGGTAACCTGACAGGCAATGAGTATTGAAGGTGGGTGGCAATTGCCATCGACCTTTAGGTGCGAGTCTCAAAGCAGTAGAAAGATTGTTAGATTGATTACAGTTTTTCTTCTGTCTTTTCAGTTTAAATTACGCCCCCTCCTGCGATTGAAAGCAGCAAGTTCAGGCTTGGCTAGCAGACACGAAAAGTACTTTTCCCGGACTACCAGCAGTGCATTATAGTGTGCCCCTGACAGCACTGCCTTAGCTTACAGCGCGAGAGCCGAAGCCTGCGGAAACACAGCGTGATCGGAGCACGGCACGCTACCAGTTGCCTTGGCGCTATCAGTGACAGCTAAACCACAACACAGATATGCGTGACAAAGCATTTCAGTGAGGTAATGAGGAGTACCACACTGAAATGCGTTAGTCTAACCCATGATGCGTGATTCTTGGCAGGACTGCACCCCCCCTCTCCAATTGGACGGGGTCCCATCGGCTCCACTTCATCGCTTGTGCTGCCCGGTGACAGAGAGGGAACTCCCTACACATAACCATCGGGAGACAGCCCCGAGGTTCTTGAACATCACAGGGCCCTATTGAGGTAGCGACTGGAGGGATAGCTGGCCCGCACAGACACCTTATGGGACATCAAATGCCCATGAGACATTCATCGTTGCGACACCCTCTGGCTTTTCCTGCGTCGCCTACATGAGGCGGAGACTTTCCAGAAGGCACAGCAAGCACAGCTTACCTTGTAAGATCCAGGCTTTGCCTGGCAGATGACGGTGTTAAATCACCTCGGGTAGTTCCAGAATGCACTTCACGGCGAGCCCTGCATTCACTCACAATTACGCTCAACGGGGCGCTTAACTGTGGAACTCAGCCTCCTGAATCTGCGTCCAGCCACCCAGCATGCTGCCTGACATCCTGCGGACTAGTTGGGGGCTACCCCCTCTCTCCCCTCCTATATGTATGATCTGCACTCGTGATGCATTCAGTCAGGACAGCCAGATGTGAAGGCCTCGACTGGGGACACCACTGTCACGCCGCCACATATGCATTGGCATCTACAATGGGGAAGTCAGATGCCCCACCAGCCAAACTTCACTTTGAGTCCAAGAGGGCTGACATAGCTGTCTGCGGAGAAGAGCAAGGGATTGATCAGATGAATGGTACTAATCAGCTGCCTTTGACAGGTGATGATAGCTGTGGTCACTGTGGCACGTAAGTAGTACTTTTTCTATCTGTGACATATGAGTGATACTTGTACTATAAGCACTGAGTGTGGAATAAGTCTTCATCTGAGCAAGTGGTGGCTGTGCTGTTAGCGCCAGTTAGACATGTGGGCTATTGCACCTGTCTCTGGGTAAATGTCAGTCTGTACCCTGCCCTTATGTTGATGTGTTCTTGTAATTCTGCTCAGGAAACAGCAGGGATAAACTGACCTCTCTGATTCCATTCTCTCATTGATACATTTACCTGCATGCACAGGCAAGCCTTTCTACTCTCTCTTCCTAAATAATGCATTCATCTGTAGAGCCTAAAGTTCTAGAGAGAGTTGAATGGTGTGTGAGCTATTTACCTTAAGAGTTTTGGCTTGTGAGAGGAAAGGAACACAAAAGATTGAGATACAAGATACAAGAGAAGAACCTTGTATTCTCTGATCCCAGGGCACCAGGGCCTAGGTTGCGAGAGCTCCAGTTGTGATCACAGGTGCTCCAGTCAGTCAGCAGTTGTCTAGGCGCATCCAGGTCTGTGTACTACTAAGGTTCTGAACCTTTTGAAATGCGTAAGGGATCTGATGAAGGGCTTTATTCCCGGATGTCTGTGAGTAGATCGATACCAGTAGTAGCTAGCTACTACTCTCCAATGATTGAGCCGTGGACATACTGAAACACACATGCGTAAATGCACACATAACTTACTTCGTATCCATTCGCAATTTTTCTCCAGACCTTGGTTCTGCCATGCCTACATTCGGGTCTGGGAGGCAGCTGAAGATGTGTTACAGTGTTGTGTGTTACAAAGCCTTGCCGTTCCATACTAGACACATTATTATGATTTTACTGTTTTTGCGGACTTTTAACACTGTTGGTTACCATGAAAGTAATCTGAAAACAAAATCGCAGAAAAATGTAATGTTTCTTGTTTCTTCTGATTATTCACGGAGTGCTGCAGCGCCGGATCGGTTGGTCCCGGGCCTTGGATAGGGTTGAACATGTTCCCATGGCCCCTAAAGCTCTGTTTAAGGATTGTGATGATAATGTGTCGCCCCTCCCCGTATTTTAGCTTTGGGCCCCCTGGGCAGGCTGTGCACCATGTGTGTGCTGAGGCTGCTCTGAAGGAGAAATGCACTATTACAAGCTGGCTTTGGGTCCCAAGAGCACACGTCTTTTGATTCCCAGGGAGTTGGTTGCTGCTGCTTAGAAGTAATGGCAGGGCGCGACCCCTGGTTGTTGTCTTTGGGCCACCAGAGCGGGCTTTGTATCTGGTCTGTGTTGGCAAGGTTGTGGAGCTGACTGACCCCTTTGTGCTGAGTTTAGTTCTAAGGGCACACAGGTAGTCATGCCCTGTGAATAATTAATTTGCTGTTTTTGAAAGATAAAGAATCACAGGCTTCGACACTGTTAAGTTGGTTTTGGGTCCCCAGAGCACATCACGTTTGTGCACGTCCCCACTGGTTTAATGGGGGGACCATGATGTTTGGTCATTTAATGTCAGCTGTAGATGACGGATCCCCGAACAGTGTCATCATGTATGTGCATGTTTGCATTGTGCTGAGGTGATTACCAGGTACTCGTTCACGCAGCTCTCTGATGGATGTCACATGCGGTTTTTCTCAGCCCCCAGCTAGATAATGCAGTCTTTGTGTTCTCCTTTGTACTGCTGGTCAACGGTGTATTCAACTGTGTAGCCTTGGACCGTGTCATGTATGTGCATGTAACTTGCATGATTGAGGTAACTATTAGCGGCGATACTACGTGTCTCTCGCACCTCTTTCAAGTGCTCGCCGTCCTCTTTCCCCAGCACCGCCCCCCCCCCCTCCCCAGGGGCGGCAATCTGAGGGATAGCCCCGGGCGCCACAAGCTCTAGCTACGCCACTGAAGCCGCCCCCACATCATCGGCCCATGCAGGGCACACTTGGAGCCAGCCTTTGGGCACGTCACGCCCCTGGTCCACTCCCTACCGCTACTGTGCAATAAGTAAGTATGGGGGAAGGTGGGGGCAAGGAGCGTCGGGGGCAGCAGGGGACTTGAGAAGTCTGCCCTAGACAACGCAGTAAATCGTGTTTGCTGACCCAAAACCTTTTTCTCCTCAGATCAGGGGCCCGTGAGGAGACAGAGGTCGGCATGGATAGCCAGGGCCCCCCCACTTTCCCGTAGAGGTCCCAGGTGGAGGACTCGATGCCGGGCACTTCACAAGATGCGCAATGGGCGAATTTCATTGAGGTGACCAAGGTCAAGGGCCTGGCATGGGCTAACAGCATTATGAACGCTCCTGAACAGGAGGACTCTGGGGTCGTAGGCGATTCCCTCCCTACAGATCAGCAACTCGGCGCAGAGGCAGGCCCATCTAGGCCCAAGCGGGTCCGCAAGCCCACGACCAGGGACTTCCCGGCAGATCCATTGCCACAACCCAGAAGCAGAACAGTTCAGACTCCTAAGGAGGTCGTTACAGCGCTGGGTGCTCCCCCGCCCCCGGGGCCGCCCACCCCGATGGACAGTACCGCAGCACAAGGTAACTACGCCACTAGGGATGAGCTTGCTAAACTCATGAACACTATGAACAGTTTTATGTCACAGCTTCAAGCAGGTACTGTTAGCCCCAGCCCCAAGCATCTGTGCACCAGCGGGGGGACTAGGGAAGGAGCCATATTAGCAGAGTCAAGTGTATTGTCAGCAGGTGTTGGTGAGTCAGGGGGCCAGGTGGGGGCAACTGCGGCAGTGGGAATACCTCCTACCCCTACATCTGGGGGCCAAAGCACAGTGCCAACACCCGTCTCCCTCCTCCCCCAAGCAGCCAGCCCGGTTCCACCTCTGGGGAACACAAGTGCGGGGCTGCATCTGTAGTGTCTTCTCTCGCGCCCATGCCCTTGCACGCATTTGGTCCAAAAAGTCACGACCGCCCGCTGCTGTCGGGACGATGTTCTCTGGCCTGCCCCAGGCAGCCAAAGAGGGAATTTGGAGGCGTGATTTTGTTGACATTTTTACCCTGCTCATGCTGGGCCAAGAGGTGCTTGACGCCAGGAAGATGGGGGCAAAGGAGGATGATAAAAAAGTAAAATACCAGCCTTGGCCGGAGAAGAACATAGCAAACTGGCTAGAGTCTTTCTCCATCCTAGCTTCTGTGACTATGGAGACATTTCCTGAGCAGGGAGTTGGTGCAATACTCTAGAACCATACACAACGAGGCCATGAGGTGGGGGGGGAAATGGATGGTTGAACTATGATAGGGAGTTCAGGAGGAAGATGTCACAGTGCCCGGAGATGGGTTGGGACCAAAAAGAGATCCAGCTTTGGATGGACCATATGGGTGCCCGTTCACAGCAGATTGTAAGCTCCCAGGTAAATACACGGGGGGGACAATTGTCTTCCAGGGGGTCCTTTCAAGCAGGCGCAAGGGGCAAACAGACCTTTTGCGGGGCACGCAAGGGGGGGAGACATAGGGGAGGTTTCAAGAGGTCCCCCCGGTACATGCCACCTTTTTAACAATGGATCATGCTCCTAGGGTAAGACGTGCAAGTTCCTGCATGCGTGTAACACAAGTGGCAGGCCACACCCAGCGGTTTCTTGCCACACAAAGCAGGATAGACAGCCAGCCGACAAAGGCGGGCAACAAAGTTGAGGCAGAAAGATCACATATATCTCTAGCTCCCCCTCCCCCCCACCCATCGCCCAACCATGCGCTCCACCAAGTCCCCGAGAGCGACATAGACCGATCCGGGAGCCTTCTCAACACAGCTAGTCCAACAACACACGAGCACTCCACCAAAGGCCCTTCCCCTGTCAGCCTGGCCAATATCACACCTCTCCTCAGACAGTACCACAACTTACCAGATAGCGCACGCTGCTGTTTTGGTTTAACAAAGGTTTTAAGATCCCCTACGTGGGCCCCCTGGCCAACAGAGAGGCCGACAACCTCAGATCAGCGAGAGAGCAACCTGAGGTAGCCCGGGCAAAAGTAGAGAAGGAGAGGGCCTTAGGCAGGGTGGCGGGTCCATTCTTGCAACCCCCGCTGGACAAGTTTGTGGACTCACCCCTGGGGGTGGTGCCCAAGAAGGACCCGGGGGCTTTTAGACTGATTCACCACCTCTCTTACCCAGAAGGTGCATCAGTTAACCGTGGGCTAGAGGAGGGCACCTGCTCCGTGTCTTATTGTACTCTGGACGTGGCATTGGACCTAGTCAGGAGGGCGGGCAGCGGGGCCTGGTTAGTAAAGGCGGACATTGAATCGGCTTTTCGCTTGCTACCAGTCCACCCGAGCGCCATCACCTGCTGGGTTTCAAGCTAGAGGGCAGGTACTTTTTTGACAAATGCATGCCCATGGGTTGCGCTGTGTCATGTGCATATTTTGAGGCGTTCAGTTGCTTCCTGCAATGGGCTCTCCAGGACACCTACGGGGTTGTAGGGGTGACCCATTACCTAGATGACTTCTTGTTCATAGGGAGTGATGGCACGCAAGACTGTAAGCAGGCCCTTTAGGATTTTGAACAGCTGGCCAGTCACTTGGGGGTCCCCCTCGCGCCAGGTAAAATGGTGGGTCCGGCGCAGGTTTTAACTTTTCTAGGGATCCAGCTTGATACCATCGCAGGGGAATCCAGATTGCCGACAGACAAGGTCCGTGACTTAGCACAACATATTCAGTCTGTGGTTGGGCAGGGCAGGGCCACCCTGGAATGCATTCAAGGCCTCCTGGGGAAACTGAATTTTGCAGCAAGGGTCATACCAGCTGGAAGAGTGTTTGCCAGAAGGTTAGCCAGGGCCACCGCCAAGGTCACAAAGAAGCACCACATGGTAAAACTAAGCAAAGGCATGAGACAGGACCTGGCCATGTGGGTGGAGTTCCTGGCCAACTTTAATGGCTCAGTGATTTGGAGGGCTCCCTGGGCAGGCAGCCCGGACCTAGCCCTATATACAGACACATCAGGCAGGGAAGGATTCGGGTCCATTCTAGACAGGGATTAGTGTGCCTGGCACAAGAAAAGGATCACGACCAACATCACAGTGTTAGAGTTATACCCGATTGTGGTGGCTTTCCACTTATGGCCTACAGTACTGGCGGCTAAGAGGGTCCTTTTTTGGTCTGACAATCTGGCGGTAGTGCAGGACATTAACTCCCAGTCAGCGAGTCGTCCCCTGGCTTTGTGCCTCTTGAGGGAGTTGGTGCGGGCTTGTCTGTAGAACAATGTTGAATGCAGGGCGCGACACATTCAGGGTGTGCAGAACACAGCGGCTGATGCTCTCTCTCGTTTTCAGTGGTGCCGGTTCCGGGAGGTGTGGCCGAGAGCGAGAGAGGAGGGGACCGCTTTCCCAGCGCCCCTGTGGTTCCTGTTGAAGTAGAAAAGCGACTGAGGGGGCTGGGTGAGCTATCCTTAGCACCCAGGATGAAAAGTCCTGTGTGCAAACATTTTGTTCAGTGTTGGGGCATGGGATGAAGGTGAGCTATCTTTAGAAAGCAGAGTGCAGTCCTTCATATTGTGGGATAAAGACAATGGGAAGAGTCATTCGTGGATATCGGGCCATCTTGCAGCAATTAGCTACCACGCTAGTCTAAAGGGCCAGTCAGATCCAACAAGATCCTTTGTGATCAGAGCTGTATTAAAAGGGTGGGCTAGGAGTGAACCAAAGGCACCGGACAATAGGTCCCCCATAGACTTTGAGACACTGCAGGAGATGCTAGATTGGATGCACAAGGCCACTCACTCGGCGTTTGAGGCTGCATTGTTTGCTGCCACATTCAGCCTGGCTTTCTTTGGGGCACTTCGAATTAGTGAGTTGGTGGCCAGAGCGAAGAATGATAAGTCTGGGGTGGCACTAAAAATCCAAGATGTGGTGCTCTCTAAGGATTACCTCAAAGTAACGCTAAGAAGGTCTAAGACTGATCAGAGGGGGGAGGGAAGGGTTTTCTGGCTGCGCAGTTTGGGGAATGGCAGGTATTGCCCAGTCAGTTTGTTCGCCACATATTTGGCCCTGCGCCCCGCAGCAGACGGTTACCTTTTCCTCCATGCAGACAGCACGCCCCTTACAAAGTACCAGGTGAAACACATTATGCATGCGTGCCTGGAGCTGTCTGGCAACAAGGACCCTAGCAAGCATTTCTGCAGCCACTCGTTCCGCATAGGGGCAGCAACTACAGCGTTTAAGGAAGGCTTGCCAGCAGAGGGTATCAAACAGGTGGGACGTTGGCAATCCCACTGTTTCAAGAGATACATACGGCCATCAGCCCACAAACTTTATTGGCCTTTCAACATCCGGGTCCTGGCGACTGACGGATGTGTGGTGTGATGTTAATTTTCAGTGTACAATTTTGTATGGCCATGAGCCACGTAATTTGATTTGCACGCAGGAACCGGTTTTCCGGGTACTGGCGGCAGTGTGTTGTGTAGTGTAATTTTACTGTTTCATTTTGCAGGCTGTGTTGTTAATAAACGTTTTGCAACATCACATTTCTTTATTTACCAGGAACAAAGGTCTGGGTGATTGGCCACTCTGGCGTCAGCAGATTGTCGCAGTGGGCTGAAAACAGGAAGTGGAGGCATGGTTTTTCAAACACCGAGATAACTTTGCTGGGGTACCCGGGCATGCGATGGAATGGGTTGTTGGACAAACTACAGCAGAGACTGGGGGGAGTTACCAGTCCCCCCAACGTGCTAGTTATACACCTGGGGAGTAACGACCTGATGGCCCTGGGCAAAAGGACATTGCTTCAAAACATGAAAGCCACAATTTGCAAATCAAGCAATCAGTTAGGGACATATGAACTGTGGTGGTCAGAGATCACTCCATGGCTCCTGTGGCAGGGAGCCCGATCAGGGGAAGCAATGGAGGCTGCGCGCAGGAGAGTCAATTGCGCGATGCGTAAATTCACCGAACAAATGGGGTTTTGATTCATAAGACATGGTTTGCTTCATGCTAAATCCACAGGGTGTTTCGAGGATGATGGCATACATCTCTCCAGAATAGGCATGGACTTGTTCCTCCTGGACCTGGGGGGGCCCTGGCTGCGACGGTCGCCACACCCAGGGCTGTATTGGAGTTACATGGCGATCCAGAGGTGGAAAGGTACTCAGAGATACCCTCTTCAGGAGCACAAAGGGTGCTGAGGCCGAATATCCCCAGGAAGTCCGTGCGGTGGACCCTGGGGTGCGACGGTGCCCCATCTGTCCTACGGGCGGTTGGAAACCTGTACAACCGGGGGTCGCTTGAACGCTCCGCCCCTCGTAGGGGGGGCGTGAGTTATATGGTCTACCTATGGTTCACCGGAAGTGGGAGGAGCTATCCCTTCACCACAACCTCTAAGCACCGATTGGCTAAGACCACGATGCAAGTTGGCCCATCGGGTGGTAGGCCGCGAGGGGCGGCTTGCCTTTGGATCGCCTGTAAGATAACCCACCATGTTGGCATATTTGGTATGCTAATAAACCTGCAGCAATTTTCTCCACAAAAAAGTTGTCTTATCTGCTTATTTATGCTACCTGTATGTTGCTGTGGGAAGGCTGGTGAGTGTGGCCGATATTGGCACTATGCACAGGTACATTGGTCCAGATTCTAAATGTGTCTACATCTAATATTCAGGGACAGTGACATGTCTTTTCAATATTGTAGCACAGCAGCAGCTCAATAATATTACTGAAAATAACCTCTGTGACACCCTCCATTTCTCATATGTGAGGTCCTGTTTCGTTCTAAAAGAAACTTTTCTTATGCATGTTGCATGAAACATAAACACACATTTCTCTGCAAAATGTCTTTAATAGACTCTCACATATCACCCACATAAAAAATAAATGAAAGGAAAACGGCACTTAAAACAATCTGTTTAAGAATTATTAAATGCCATCACGGAAAGACTCTCTACAGAGCAGAGCTGGCTCTATCAAGGGGTCCCCTGAAAGGCTGGGGCCCTGGGCCAGAGCCCACTTTGCCCATGCCTTAAAACGTCTCTGACTTTACTAAGTTCTCTGTGGTCTATGTTAAATTCCATTATTAGACGCATGTCAGGGCCTCATTTATGAGGTTTTGCCGTAGGGCAGCTCCACAACTCTTCCTGCTGCGCTGCCCTTCATCAAAAAAAAGGGCAGGAATGCGCTGTATCTATCAGGTATGGCGCATTTGTCTCCTTTTCCCCCTTGCCGGTGCATAATGGGCTTCCGTGCGCCAACGCAGGCACCTTTGCACCATTGCGTTGCGGAGATGATTATTTTTGTGCAGGAAGGGAAAACCTTCCTGCACAAAAACAACCACAATAGGTTTTTTTCCTCATTCTATGTGTGCAGCAAAAGGAAAAACAAGGAGAAATAAAGACATGTCTCCTCCTTGTGTCGTCCTTACACCTCCCCACATTTATGATATTTGGTTAATCTGGGACAGTGTCAAAAAGTCATGGATGTTGCTGGGAACCCCCCCAGCAACACCTGTTGCATGCCCCTTTAATGCAGAAAACTGCGTTAAAGGGAACGATATTTATGAGGCAGCATTAAGCCAGAAAAAAAGCGGCTTAGTGCTGCCTTGTAAATATGGTGCAGGCTCCTGCGCCACACAACGTCTCAAAAAGTGACATTCCGGCGGTGCAAGGGGCCTCATTTATGAAAGCTGTTGCATAGCTGCAATAAAACAGCAATGCAACAGTTTTCACTGCACCCTCCTTTCCTTGCGACACAATGGATGCGCCGTATTTAATGTATGGAGCTCCATGCACAAGGAATGACAGATTCTTCAGGAATCCTGACGTATCTGTTGGCCCAAAAGTCAGTCATTGCTGGAGTTGTGTCGCAAGCATGATGCAACTCCAGCAATGCATGGGGTAGGCCTGTGTCTATGGCACTACGTCACCCTTATGCCTGCCATGAGGCAGGCATACATGTTTGTCGCAGTGGCATACTAGCAGTGTTGCAGTGAAATCTCAGAGATTGCGGTGCAACACTTCTATGACCATTTTTTATTTGGGAACACCCACCCTGCATACATTATACCTGACGCAGGTATAAGGTGACGCATCTGCCTAGATGCAAATATGGCACAACGTGGCGCATTGTTTATGCCTCCGCTGCATCATGAAAAGTGATGCAACGGTAATGCAAAAGTGTTGCAAGGCCTTCATAAATAAGGCCCTCAGTTTTTTTAAGTGGACTGGGAGTTGCTGAGTGTCGAAGTGTTATTGGAATGTTTTCTAATAGCATATAACCTCCTGTGCTCTACAAAATACACCTCAATGCATTTAAATGGGAGTCTGCAAGTGGCATTCTGCACCTTCTAACATTGCTTAGGAGGCATTCTAAAGTGCTGTCTGATGTAATTTCTCGTGGTGTCATCTAGGGTTGCACAAATGGATATTTGTGCAACCCTCACTAGTCACTTCCGTTACTCCTGGCATATTAGTGAATTTACCTGATTGTATTAGTTAACTTCCTACAAGTTGTGGTTCCACCCAACAAAGACAGCGACCTTGCATGGCCCTGTGGCAACAACCCAATCGTGTCCTATGGACAATGAACTAATTGCCGATATCGGCAAATCTCCCCCACAACATAGTAGGGCACTTGTTACACAATGCATTAAATAATCACGCCACACAAAGCATTGTGGAAAACAGTTTGCTTCAGGTTTATTTCATACATGAAACATGCCGACATGGTGGGTTAATTTCTGGGTGATCCAAAGGTAGGCATCGATGAGTAACCTAAGCTGCCCACCCACCTGATGAACCAAACGGCACCGTGATCAATCCAATTGGTACTACCATTTTATCTGGGGATTTTCTCCCTTAAATACTGTGGACCACCAGGCCATGACTGTACTCCCGCCTTTGTAGGGGTGGAGCATTGCAAGGCAAGCTCCCAGTTGCTCAGGCTTCAAACCGCCTGAAGGACTACCTGACCCCAGCCCCGTGTGCGCCGGACATGACGCGGTAAGACTGCCAGACATGGAGGACTCCCATGGGCGGGTCCCAGTGAGTGGAGCGCAGTGGATGTGCCAGATGCGGCACATCGGCGGCCGCCCTCTTACAAGGGTGCGTGGGCCACGGGTAGCCGCAATTTTAGATTTAAAAAAAATCTGAATCTGGGCTCCACACAAGGTTTCATCCCTGATGCCTTTATGAACACCAGTCAAAGACCATGAAAATCCATCCTACAGGCCAAATAAATAGAGAAACGCCTTCACATTACCCATAAAAATATCAGAAGATTAGAAGCACTGCACAAAATAACTCAATTCCTAAAAGTAGAGTAGACTAAATAAAGGACTAGTGAACCAAATAGGTCAACGGGCTCAATCAAAAGCAAGCACCAGTGTACCACCACTATAGTTGTAGTGCATCATAGTAGAATAAAATGGCTTGGCTTCTTCAAACAAATAACTAATCTAGGTAATTCCAGCAGTTTACCTATTACTGATCTACTTGGAAAATACAACTAGAGAAATTATAACCATTTTATCAAACATTTTTACCTAACCAACAACATTTCTGTGCAAAAGAGCACACAAAACACCCGTTTTGCACTATCCATTACCCTATACCTATATTCAGGCTTTTTAAACCTCATACAACCATACACATACATATAATCTATATTGATACCATATGAAAAATTGTAACATTTTCCACAAAGGTACTTGTAAAATATATAAAAATTTTCACTACAGTTGATGGTAATCTAATTACCTAAATGTATAGTTTGCATTCAGAAAATGCTTGATACATGTGCTAAGGGAATTGCAAATTGCGATTACTTATTTGTTGTTGCAATTTTAGGTAATCACAATTTTTGGGATTACCCTAAATTGCGACTACAAAGCCTTTCATACATCTTGAAAGGCCATTTTGCATTCTAAAACGGGCAAAATTATAACCCTGGGCGTAGTGGGGCTACGTGGAGCATCACGTAGTGTGGCCAAATCTACGTACACTTGCGTGCTCCGCGTAGCCCCACTACGCGCCGCCCGCCTCCCACCCGCCCTCATTTTAAAATAAGTTATAAGTATTTTAAAAGTAAATAAAATGCCTTACCTGCGGTGCGGCGTCCCGGGGCTCCCTCTTCCTGCTTGACGGCAACTTCTTCTCACCGATGCGCATGAGCGGATGGCCGCGCATGAGCGGATGGCCGCGCATGCGCATTTGTGAGAAGAAGTTGCCGTCAAGCAAGAAGAGGGAACCCCAGGACGCCGCACCGCAGGTAAGGCATTTTATTTACTTTTAAATTCTTTAAATTATTTTAAAATGAGGGCGGGCGGGCAGCTCTGCTTCGCCGTGGCGTGTGCGTAGCGCTGCCTGCTACGTCTACTTCGTAAACCGCGAAGCAGGCAGCACTACGTACACTCCGTGGGCGGAGCGGAGCACTACGCCCGGGCTTACAAAATTACAGATTTGCACCATTTGCTAATGCAAAATTGTTTGATACATGTGGCCCTTGGTCTTGCTTTTGCCCATGCCCGAAATGCCCTGGGTGCAAGGCCTGATATTTGATGACTCCCCGCAACTGTACATGTACTCTCGGATTCTGTGTGCCTTCGAATGTGCCTAGTGACCTATGGGCATCAGGATGGGCAGACGACTCCCAATGAAGAATTACCCAGCCCACAGAACTCACTGGGCATGACCCTCAGCCATGCCTGGCAAGCTTTGAGTGCAGAGGATGTCATTCAACCCCCCTCCCTACACCTGTTGCCCATACCCCAGGGCCTGCTGAGCATGGTGTTCAGCTTTGATCTGCAAGCTCTGGGTACAGGGTCTGGCCGATGGAGTATTTTCCTACGGAAGCAAACTGAGTGGGGAAATTCTTTCACTGTCTGACTGACAAGTTGCACATGACACAACTTGATACTGCTGGCAAATGCTGCTGCTGCTGAATCTCCGATTGTCTACCACTTATTGTCAGTATTTTTTCTATGAGTCAAATTTCAAAACAGACACCTTTTTTCTCAGTCAATCGCTTGATCACTGGGGTATGTTTTCACTTTTATTCTATCCGTGTTAACCTGTACCTCAGATTTAATGTAAGGGCATCTGGAAGACACGATAGATTCTTATCTGGCTAAGTATTAAATTGCAACAGTTGGCTTGGTCCATTGATTGGTCTTGTATAGAGAGTTCCCAGGAATAGCTGTACAGAGTCTGACTCACCTGCTCATTTAAATAAACAGATCACACCAAGTGGCTCCCACAGTCGATTCCATTGGAAGGCCCTGCCTCAGTTGGGTCTTCCCAGGCTGATGCAGGACTTGAGGAGAATATCAAGAAGTAAGACAGGTGAATAATAGGACTGTTTGATTGATCCCTTCAGTGGATTGATCTCTGTACCTCCAATGCATTAGGATGGATCTGGCATTTTATGCTATATTATGCTATTTGTATGTATTCACTGCATGTGTACAAAGCTTCTTGACACTAGGAGAACACATAACGAGGTAAAACTACTAGCAATAACAAAACTTTAAAAAAAAAAGTGAGGGATGTGCAGGACTAGATACTGAAGATAAAATGTTTAATAGCTTCCTGAAGCTAGGATGACTTGTTTCACCTCTCAGATTATAAGGAAGGGAGTTCCTCAGATTTGCAGTAGCTATTGTAAATGACCTGTTTACAAAAGAGGTCTTTCTTATTTTGGGAACGGCCAACGGAAGGTGTTCAGAAGAATGCAGTGAGCCAGAAGGGTGGTAAGGGGAAAATGTACTCATTATATGTTTATTTCTTTGTGAACAATAGTTGGTGCCTTGAAGATGATTTCAGAAGTAATGGGCTGCCAATAGCAGGAGCTCAGGGTCAAAGTAATGTGGGCACATCCTGGGGGTGGAAGTAACCACCTGGGCAGCTGCATTCTGGGCAAGTTGAAGATGGCAGAGATGTTTGTTTGAATAGTTTAATTTTGATTGTATAAGAGCATTCACTGTATTCATAGGCATGACTGTATAGGCTCCTGTCAAGATCTGATATATTTCTTATCAGGATGTGCACTTGGATAAAGCAGATATTAACTACTCTTGCAACCTGGGGGTTGAAAGCCAATTTGGAGTTAATAATTGTGAGCAACTTTAGTAGGTCCAGGTGGAAAGCCTGTTGTATGCAACCAGTCTTGGAAAGTGGGTTATTATTTTTTTTTTTGTAAAACAGAATTTATTGGCATTCGAGTTATACACATTTCCAGTAGTACAATAGCAGGATTTGTGTATACCTGTAGAAATTACAGTGTTGTTCTTTTACTATTCTTATTTCCATAATAGCGAAAGTGGGTTATTAATAGTGGTAAATACGCATCTACCACCTGTAATAAGGCCACTAACACAGTCTAGGGCTCAGTACAGGTCTCAATAAATTATTCCCATGCTCAACCCGGTGTCGCTTGGCTGCGAGCAGGCTTAATTTAGGAGACAGGTATATAAAGCATTTAAAAACACAAATTCAGTAAGTAATTAAGACGCAACACACAATAAAAATCCCACACTAATTTATAAAAATAAGAAATATCTGTATCTGTAAAATGACACCAAAATGACAAAAGTCCAGTGTAGGGAACCGGAGATATGAATTTTAAAAGATTTAGCATTGTATAGCACTTAGAAACATATTACTTAAACTCTAGGCCATCTGGTCAGGCTTGACCGGGACAAAGTCAAAGTTTCAGGCCGACCGTGATGTAGTCCTGCTCGGATACCCTTCATGGTAGGCCTTGGTCAGAATTTTACCTACAGACTTAAAAACCTTACTGGAGCCTTATCTGCCGGGGTCCCTTGATGCTCTTCACAAGTCCGGATTCAAAGAGGGTTTGCCGGCTTGCTTTTGGGGAGCTCCCGGTCAAACTCTGGAAGTTGGATCTCCAGAGCTTTTCAGCGGGGCGAACCAGCGGTTGAGTCGGTCCCCTTATGGAGCTTTTTTCCAAAAATGCTCCACACTTCTCCAAACTTCTGGAACTTCTTCTTCTTCCTGAAGTTTCTTTTGTGGGTCCAAAGTGTCCAAAACACAATCTAAAGGTCTGGAAGCTCCAAGATGATCCTTGAAAGGTTGGGACCACAATTCCCACAATGCACCTGGACAAAACCCTTACAAATCCACTCAACACACTCCAGGCAGGGTGATTCTTGGTGGTGATAGTCCAGGTGAGCTCTGATATCCTGTAGCTTGCAGGAAGTCCACTTTTTATTCCTCGTGAAGCAAGGTCCACCTAAAGGGCTGTAGTTCCAGTAAGAATGCAGGGCCTGATGGTGCAAATAAAGTTTCCAGCTTGACAAGCCTTCTTCTTCTGTTAGTTTCAATCAGCAGATCATAGAGGCTCTGCTCTTCCCACTTATTTATTCAGTGTTCCCTAGGGTCAAGCACGAGAGCACTCCTGTCCAACGAAGTGCAGGGAAACCCCCCAGATCATGATCACTTCCACCAGTGTGGCAAAATCTTCTCCCAGAACTCTCAGAAGAGGAGCAAGAACTAGTTAAACCAACCTCCAGTACAGCTCATTTCCATTGCTCCCCTCCCCCTACTATCTGTGGATTCCTTCCTTAAGCCTGCCATCTAGTTGGGTCAAAGGGGATGGGGGTAGATTGACCTGGCACTCCCTGCCTGTCCTACTCCTCATTTGAAGCTTCATGCTTTATGGCCCCTCCCCCTGCACTGGCAATCCTGCGTAGCAGAGCTCTCTACAGAAGATAGCCCCTCCCTATATGAGCCACTTATCACTTCATTAAAGCAGCCTTACTAATCCTGTTTACTGTGACCAATCAGGGAAGACCACAGAAAGGCAAGTCATTTTAACTTCTTTTCTGTATACTGTAGGATAAATTCACCAATGGAGTATTGTTCGATTTATCAATACTATTCTTCTAAGTCCATGAATGGTATTTTATTTAATTCCTAGCGATAGTTATGCGCTCATAAACGACTGCAATGTTATCCTATGGGGCTAGGTATCTACAATGGGGAAAATTAAATGAGCAATTTCTCCATCACCAGGGCATATAAAGCATCTTTTATAAAGTCCCTGCTTATAGTTACATGACCCTCCATCCCTAGAACACATAGGTGAGACTTTAGGGGCCCTGAAAAAGCAAAATTATCCCCAGGGCACATAAAACGTACTTTATAAGGGCCCTCCTTATAATGACATGACTCCCCACTCCTGGGACACCTATGGGAGACCCTGGGGTAACTAAAATGCCAAAATATTGAAGTTTATCACTTTTTAAGTGCCCCTACCACCAAAGTCAAGTTTGGGCACAATTTACATTAAAAACAGTGCTGCAACACAGGGCTGCTTTTAAATGATATCAGGCTCTCAAGTGTGCACACATCGGAGTGCAGAAAGGGCTGGTGGCCTCTAAACGGCCATGCCCTATTATTTACTAGGGACTTATAGGTAGTTTTAATCCCCCTGGCTAATTATCTTCTAGGGACTTATAGGGTAGGTCATGGCAATTATGAGCATACTCTACTATATAGTGTACCATCATATATATGTGGGTTTTCACTGTATTTTCAACAGAGCACTGGCCCTGGGCCTGGTTAGACAGAGCCCAGTGACAGTCAGTTACCACCAGTACCAGTCAGCAAAAAATGGGGGCGCACAAGACACACAGGATGACTTTGCAACAACCAGAAAATGTGTTCCCAATTGGATTGAGCTGACGAGGGGAATAGAGTATTTACCTTGCATGTCCACTAACTTTAAGGAAGTTAGTGGACATCCACTACCAATTCGTAGCTAGGCGGCTTGACATCATGTGTGTGCTTTAGAAGATGCTGTATGGTAGAGACAAAGGATCAGACGGGTGTCATCCACATTCGTGCTGAAAAGACCCCTGTTTAATAGAGAATAGATGCAAGGGGCCACATATAAAAGTTGAAGAAGAAAGGAGAAAGAATAGGTCGATATGGTACATCACAGTTCAATATTTCTGTCTTTGGACGATAGCTGGAAAATGCTAGAACCTGAGTTCTGCCAGACAAAAAGAGGATCAGATCCATATAGGAACAACAGCAGAAAAGCCCTTGCTTGTAAGGGCAACTAGTAGGATGTTGTGGTTGATGGTGCTGAAGGCTGCTGCTGGGTCTAACAGAATCAGAGCACTGACACTATCAACATCCACGATCTTCTGAAGACTGGCTCTGTGCTATACCTTGGTGGAAAACCCGCCTCAAAGGCATCAAAAGGCCACTTTGTGATTCAAATTTTTGCAACGGAAAATGGTTCACTATTCTCAATTAGATTCTTCATGATCATAATACAGACATTGGAGCAGCCCAGTGTATGTGGCTTTATTCTTATGTATTTGTGATCCCTCCACTGTGCAAGCTGTGATCACTCTGACAACATAACCCTGGATGTGAGGAACACTGTCTTTGGTATGAGTATGTTGTGCCCATATATGCAGAAGTTTCAACATGTAAGCTTACGCCTATTCTTCCCTTTAACACTTTTTGATAAACCTTAGTTCTCCATCCCAGGCTACATTAAAACCAGTGGTCAACACTCAAAAGTCACATTTTGGTGCTCAAGTGAATGGAACAACTTTCACATTTGTATCATTGAGCTCTTGAGAAATCTCACCCCTAGTCAGACAATGAATCCCCAGACCAGAGCTCTCCCTAGGATGCTAGAAGGGTCTAAGGAGGAAGAATTCCGTGCTCCTTTGAGTGTTTCCAATGATAGGCCATGGGGCGATGTGGATTCCGAGCTGTGGTTGCAATGGATGGCGTCTTCTCAGCCCCCTGCCACCACTCATACGGCAAGTGGGTTACCAGTCTCTTATCGGCCCTTTCCATCTCGTCCCGCCCAGCCTGGGGTGGGGTTTGGTGGCAGGGGTCAGACAGTCATGTTTGGGGCTTGTTGGAACTTCAACAGGGGGTTTTTCAGTAGACAGTTTTGCAGGTACAAGCACGAGTGCTCCCAATGCGGTGGCAAACATCCCCTTACACCAGTGGTTCCCAAACTTTTTTGACCCGTGGCTCCCTTGACCTAATTGGCAGTTGGCCGTGGCTCCCCGCCATTTTTTTCCGGGTGGGGGGGTGGGGGGGGGGGATGTAAGCCCGACCTCGGGAGTACTTCCTGTTGTCTTCCTTAAATTAATTGGGATGCAATGAAGGTATTATAATCATATTTGTAACAAAATATGAAGATCACAGCTGTTTAATAAAAATTTGTTAAGTGTGAAGCGATACAAGATTATTAGCCAAATATGTTTCCATGCAACTTTTTTTAACCACACAACAATAGTTCAAAAGCTGGGGTCAAAAGGGCGAGGCCGGGCCAGAGAGCCAGGCACAGCTGAGGCAGGCAGGGCCAGCAGGACTAGGCAGGGCCAGGCAGCGCCTTTGTTGCATTTACGCCCCTGTGCGAAGTCAGCACCCGGTGCTGTGGCACCGGTCGCACTGCCCTACAGCCGGTTCTGAGTGAAGGGTGTCAGAGCACTGTACATAACACACACATTAAATGTTTGCAAATATATATATAGGAAACTTATTCCAACAAAGTGAAGTAATTTAAAAACAGTTGTCGACACATATATGTAACTGTGCACTATGCTGTTGTAATGACCAAATATGACCCTGAGAACAACTCAGTTATTTGTCTATTTTTATTTTCCTGTTTATCAATATAATTTGGTACAATACAAAAATGTAAATCTTTTTCAGTATTTTTTTATATACAAATTGTTCCCATTATGAATACTAAATCATTGTATATACAAATTAATCAATAGCATTTCGTTTGATTTCGGCCAAAAAAATTCCTTAAACTTGG
This sequence comes from Triturus cristatus, assembly GCF_964204655.1. Classification (NCBI taxonomy): domain Eukaryota; kingdom Metazoa; phylum Chordata; class Amphibia; order Caudata; family Salamandridae; genus Triturus; species Triturus cristatus. The sequence goes on along the minus strand of NC_140594.1, from coordinate 707,198,569 downwards.
CTCTGTTCAATTTAATTGATCTGCTATATTCCAAATATCAATTTTTTTTTACCAGGACGACCCTCAGGTCCTGGTGACGAGACATGCCCAATATTGGCGCGAGTAAATCAAATACCGATATTTAACCTTAGCGGATACGAGATTGATGATCAGACTCAATCCTTGCTGACCAAAGGCTTGTCCTTTATTCCTCACACTAAAGCCAATAAGTTTGAGCTTTTTCAAGACCTAATCTCTTTCTTTCGGAAGATCAGACTTCAAGCCTTCTTTGAAGGTCGGATCCCACAGGAAGCATCCATCATCAATAAATCAGGACTAGCACCCCCATCTACCTTTGTCCCCACGCTTGAACAAGTTGGCCCGGAGATTGCTATTTTTCAGCATGTGGTGTTCAACAAATTAACCACTGCTACGAACTTCATCCCAGTACCCAAATACAATTTATCTCGGGAGGAACATCAAGCCTTAGGGGATCTCAAGAACAACAAAGCCATTACCATCAAAGGATGTGACAAGGGTGGTGGCATCGTTTTGATGGAAACCGATCAATATGTGACTAACATGCTCACTATGCTTTCAAATGAAGATCATTACATACCGATTGCTTCTGACCCCACAAAAAGAGTTTCCAAAGTAATAGAGGACATGACTAACATAGCTCTGGACGAAGGGATCATATGTGAGAAAGAGTGGCAGTATCTGAATGTCACGAAACCCAAAATGGCATCCATATATGGGATCCCTAAAATCCATAAAAGTACGACTAATCCGCCATACAGACCCATTGTCACAACTATTGGGTCTGTTACTGAAACACTATCTAAATACGTCGACACCATGTTACGTCCGCATGTCCCCAAAATAACATCGTATATAAGGGACACCACAGCCCTCATCAACAAGGTCGAAGAGTTGCATTTCCATGAGGCCACACAAATAATGGTAACAATGGATATAGAGGCTCTGTATAGCAACATCCCCCAGGCAGCTGCATTAGAAGCAGTTGCTTGGTTCATTGAAACCTTCAACATTGACTGTCCGACCCGGTTCATTTTGGAGTGCCTACACATAGTATTGCAGGAAAACACTTTTGAGTTTAATGGGTCATTATTCCAACAGACCAAGGGAGTCAGTATGGGGGCTTCATGTGCCCCAACAGTGGCGAACATCTTTATGGCACACTATGAACATAAGTATATCTACAATGATGTTATTCCATTCAGTGAATCCGTCACAAGTTGGTCAAGATTCATAGATGATGTTTTTTATAACTGGAATGGAACTGAGGAGGATCTCACGGACTTTGTCTCATGGCTAAATCTCTGTGATACAAATATCCGTTTTGTGGCAACCAGTGACAGACACAGTGTGGAATTTCTTGACGTTACGATCAAAGTCAATGAACCGAAGCTCTTTGTTGATTTATTCATGAAGCCCAGTGCCCGAAACACGTTGCTACATTTCTCCAGCTATCATCCTAAGACCCAAAAAACCACCATCCCATTTGGACAGTTTCTACGTCTCCGTAGAAACTGTCCCAATTTGTCAGATTATGACAAACAGTCTGTCGTCATGAAAGCCAAATTCATAGCTAGGGGGTACCCTAGAAGACTGGTCCGTGAATCCTACAAGAGAGCACGATTTTATGACCGTCAATATCTGCTCAGCGACAAACCTCTTAAACAACAAGATCGGCTGGTATTCATCACACGACACTCGACGTTGAATGATACCATCCGTCAGATTGTCAATTCAAATTGGCATATTCTCAACGCTACAAGGGATAAATCAGACCATTTGGCAAAACCCATGTTTGCGTATCGCAAGAATAAAAATCTAAAGGACCTTATAACAAGATCTCGGATGCGACAAATTCCACCCAGCCTGTCACAGACTACCCTACATGGATTGCCAGCTGTTAAAGGTAATTTCAAATGCATGTCATGCATTGCTTGTAAATTTGCCTTGGAAGTCAAACAATATCTCATTAATGGAGTCACTGTAGACCTACAAAGCTTGACGAATTGCAAAACAGCAAACATCATCTATGCAATTGTGTGCCCCTGTAATAAAGCATATGTTGGCGAGACTTCCAGATCAATGACCACAAGACTTACTGAACACAGATCGGCAATCAGGACTAAAAAGGTAAAAGCACCCCTTGTACAACACTTCATTGATCTTAACCACACGACAGAAGACATACGGTGGTTGATCTTAGAAAAGATCAGCATTAATGGATCTCAAGGGACAGAAATCCGCAAAAAGAGAGAGGTCTTTTGGATATTTTCTCTTGATACGTACAAAAGAGGACTCAATAATGAAATCCCATGGAGTCAAGCAATTCGCTTCAACAATTAATGGGTGTGTAATTCAGGTAGTGCCGTAGGACCACACGACATATAGTTTCCACTGCACTAAGTCACACAGGGTCCAGTCACCAATCTCCACCTTGAGTGATAGGGGTGATTACACCGATCTATTGCCTACTATGCCAACCTATCTGTGCCATATGCCAACCACCCGGCCCTCTAACCCTATAATTCCATCCTTTTTCTGTGAGAGGTGCGCTGTATATATCGTCATTGTTTGTTGTGGCCACTTCACTCTTATTTTAGGCCGTTGGACAGGGCAGCGCGTTTTCAGCACATTTAGTTTCCAGCTAAGCCTTTAATCAGGCTCACACTACTTACTATCCCTTGCCATGTGTCTGAACCGCGCCAGTGCCTACATCCCCCTCCCTTGGATGCGTATTTAACTTTTCTTCACCTTGGGACATTTACTGGCGAACCATTTGGGTCTTATTCTTTAATCTTTCATAGAACCTTAGGGCTCTAATATCAGCCTGCAAGGGCGCCCGTTCGTTCACGGGAACTACTTGTTCTGGCATTTTCCCTTAGGCAACTACTATTGGACGCTACATGTGTTTGCTAGCGTTAGATAACCAATCACAGACGAGCTGAGTGGATTTAAACACACCCGGGGGATTTCACCTCGTCTCTACTGCTATCACGATAACGGATGCAGGGGCCTCCTTTCGGACCGACGAGTTCGCATAACCGGGTAAGTGTATCTAGAACGAGGATGTATGACGTTACAACGCACACTTTTACAACGCATGCACTTACAACGCATTTTTTACAACGCATAATCCATTACAACGCATGACATTACAACGCATGACACTACAACGCATTTTTAAAAAATACCTTTACAATGCATTGCTATTACAACGCATACTACCTTTACAACGCATACCATTACAACGCATTATATTAAATTACATTTAAGGTAAGTATTAGATAGTATAGGGGTAAAAATTACTATTCTAACTCCAGGGGGTGCATCAGTAGGGTAAGTGTTGGATAGTATAGGGGTAAAAATTACTATTCTAACTCCAGGGGGTGCATCAGTAGGGTAAGTGTTGGATAGTATAGGGGTAAAAATTACTATTCTAACTCCAGGGGGTGCATCAGTAGGGTAAGTGTTGGATAGTATAGGGGTAAAAATTACTATTCTAACTCCAGGGGGTGCATCAGTAGGGTAAGTGTTGGATAGTATAGGGGTAAAAATTACTATTCTAACTCCAGGGGGTGCATCAGTAGGGTAAGTGTTGGATAGTATAGGGGTAAAAATTACTATTCTAACTCCAGGGGGTGCATCAGTAGGGTAAGTGTTGGATAGTATAGGGGTAAAAATTACTATTCTAACTCCAGGGGGTGCATCAGTAGGGTAAGTGTTGGATAGTATAGGGGTAAAAATTACTATTCTAACTCCAGGGGGTGCATCAGTAGGGTAAGTGTTGGATAGTATAGGGGTAAAAATTACTATTCTAACTCCAGGGGGTGCATCAGTAGGGTAAGTGTTGGATAGTATAGGGGTAAAAATTACTATTCTAACTCCAGGGGGTGCATCAGTAGGGTAAGTGTTGGATAGTATAGAGGTAAAAATTACTATTCTAACTCCAGGGGGTGCATCAGTAGGGTAAGTGTTGGATAGTATAGGGGTAAAAATTACTATTCTAACTCCAGGGGGTGCATCAGTAGGGTAAGTGTTGGATAGTATAGGGGTAAAAATTACTATTCTAACTCCAGAGGGTGCAACAGTAGGGTAAGTGTTGGATAGTGTAGTGTAATATTATGCGTTGTAATGGTATGCGTTGTAATGGTAGTATGCGTTGTAATGGAATGCGTTGTAAAGGTAGTTTTTAAAAATGCGTTGTAATGGTATGCGTTGTAATGTCATGCGTTGTAATGGATTATGCGTTGTAAAAAATGCGTTGTAAAGGTAGTGCGTTGTAAAAGTTGCGTTGTAAAGGTTGTTCCCCCTAGAACGACAATTCACTGGATACCGAGCTTAGTCCGTTTTTTCAATCAGCACACCAGGACACTGGAGGGTTTAGATTACTAATCTACTCACCCATTTATATGCACCAGGGTAGTTATTTGACTGTTCGTATATATACGGAGACGGGTGCATCACCTGAATAGCATGCGAGAGGCAAGTGGCTCTAATCGCATGCTTTTCCTTGTAGATCGCGGAGCTGAGCTGCGCTTGAGAAGTGGTAATTCTAACCCCCTGACCTACACGAGCAGCTGTTTGTCGTATTGTGGGGACCCGTCAATAATCATTAGTAAGTATATAGGCATCTATTGTAATTATACTTACACATAGGTTTCCACATTAGTTTCGGGCATTGGCCCTATGCTCCCGTCATATTAGTCTCCATTTTCTCCTTCAATGCACTGGATACCGAGCTTAGTCCGTCTTTTCCATCAGCACACCAGATCACTGGAGGGTTTAGACGATTTACCTACTCACCCATTTAAATACACCAGGACAGTCATTTGACTGTTCGTATATACACGGTGACGGGTGCATCACCTGAATAGCATGCGAGAGGCAAGTGAATCTAATCGCATGCTTTTCCTTGTAGATCGCGGAGCTGAGCTGCGCTTGAGAAATGGCAATTTTAACCCCCTGACCTACACGAGCAGCTGGTTGTCGTAATGTGGGGACCCTTAAATAATCATTAGCAAGTATATAGGCATCTATTGTAATTATACTTATAAATAGGTTTCCACATCAGTTTCGGGCACTGGTTGTACACTCCCGTTACATTAGTCTCCATTTTCTCCTTTTTTCTCTCCAGATTCCCTTTAGAAGTGTTTTGCCATCTAACAACGCACTTGCTTGTGCGATTGAAGCACGTGTTAGAATTCTTGTGACTCCTTACACATCCTCAATACCTTCGTATATACGAGACGCCTCCAGGACAAGCTGGGGATCCTGCCTAAACGACCATCGGATGTATGATATGTCGTTACCCCAAGAACGCTAGGTAATTAAGGCCTTTTCTTGAAACTTCGTTCTTCGTACATCATTGTACATCTGTTCTTCAGAAATATAAGGGGTTAACATTAGCCACACACACAGTCCCTATGGTTCCACCTGGGATAGGTAATACTCATCTGATTAGCTCCTCTCTGCTTTGTCGACAGATACACTGGTACATTTTGGCCAGCTCATGCTACTATAACAGTGACGGAGCATGCCTCGCGCTTCTCTATACAGTCCTTGATTGCCGGCAACATATCCATTGCCTAAAGGTATGCATACCTAAAAATAGATGTAGCGAGTATTTGGGCCACACTATTAATTAAGACGTGTGACTTTGGACTCTTCTTGCTTTTTGCTGGCCACCACAGTACAAGGGCCTACATTGTCATGGGCATTTTGACACACCCTTTCCACTCCATCTAATCCCTCACTATTTACTATTCACATCTAATATGTCTTGCATATATATTTATTTCATGTTGGACTGAGACATCATGAATTTCATGACAGAACTGGCAGCTGTTGTAAATATTGTATGACAAATAGTATCGCCCTTTTCTATTTATTATGCACTTGAGTTAATTGTTGTATATAAAGAATCACAGTTTGTTTTCTCTTGTTATGTTTTAGGAACTTAAGAATCATGGCTGCCTGAGGAAGGCTGAACGTCGAAACGCGCGTAGATCTAAATTGAGCCATGTTTTAACAGAAACACCTTTTTGTTGATATTTGGAATATAGCAGATCAATTAAATTGAACAGAGCCAAGTTTAAGGAATTTTTTTGGCCGAAATCAAACTAAATGCTATTGATTAATTTGTATATACAATGATTTAGTATTCATAATGGGAACAATTTGTATATAAAAAAATACTGAAAAAGATTTACATTTTTGTATTGTACCAAATTATATTGATAAACAGGAAAATAAAAATAGACAAATAACTGAGTTGTTCTCAGGGTCATATTTGGTCATTACAACAGCATAGTGCACAGTTACATATATGTGTCGACAACTGTTTTTAAATTACTTCACTTTGTTGGAATAAGTTTCCTATATATATATTTGCAAACATTTACTTTAGACCCTGATATAGGAAACTAAATTAGGGGTACCCCTGTTATATTACATTACATAACACACACATTACACAGAGACTATCAAACATAGATGTGCAAATCAGTGTATAGGACATGTTACATCAGACAAGGGATAACAAGGAGTGAATTCACATGTCATCCATATTGGTAGGCAGTACAGTTGAAGAGTACTTGGTCTGGAGAAGCACAAACTCAGAATTTCAAATGTAACAACATATTGGGGCTCTCTTTAATGACAAGAACAGATTTGTACACAAGTGAACCATTTGCACTCTGTGTATATTAGACACACCGGGTCTGCACTATGAGGGCCAAGCTCACTGCAAGGGGGAGCTGAAGATAAACCGGTGAATCCCCTCTCCCCCTGGTTACAGACAACCTCAGCTGGAATGTCAGTGAGAGTGTGCTGTGCAACACAGTCACTGAACGGACCCCACAGGACCCCACAGGAATCCCTCCCTTGCCAGGGTGTTTTTGGTTTTGAGTGTGCCATTTAGTGCAGTATTATACCTCTACTTGTACTTTGTACTCTTTTGTAACATGCACTCGTCACCTTTCCTTTTGTAACATATCGTTTGCTACCCCTTGTATTTTGATTGCCTGTGATCACCAAACATGATGAACCTGCAGTTTCAGGTGTTCTCATTGGAGACTCGGCCTCCCCATACCAGCTGCTTCCCCTGCGGGAAGTTCCTTTGGGCTTGTAAACTTGCTTTATCAGTTTTGGGGCTGCTTCGAGAAATACAACTTAACCGTTTGCACCCCGATCATTTACATGGAACAGCAGGCAGCACAACGACGCTACAAGACTTCCATAAACAGCGACACCTTCTCCGCAAAAAGATCGCCCATCACATTAACAGGGGGCGGGAGGGGGGGGTGAAGAATACACTGCAATTAGCATCCGCGATTTCTTTTAGGTTTTGGGCAACTTACGGAGATAACCATTTTGAAACCCCCCCCCCATCACCTAGCTCGAATAAGAACGATTTAAAACATTTACTAAACTACAACAGCCTCGCCTTCGAAAGCCTACCTCGCGTTAATCCCCGCCAACCTCAAACAAAAGACATCCCAGGCAAGTGCTTGAATAGCTCAGCCAGTGCTGCACGCAAAGAGCCATTCCCTCCGCATTGTGGTCGCGGCGCCCCTGGCCGCTCATTACGGCGCACTTTGGGAACCACGGCCTTACACAATGCTTTGCTGGCCAACGGTTTGGTGATCAAGGAAGGGGACAGCGGGGTAGAGGGCAGGCTTTCCAGTTTGTATCAAAAGACTCCTACCGCAATTAGGTTTGAGGTTTTGGGGCATTGGTTGACGGAGTACCCGGACTCTACAGCTGCCAACAGATTATGGTGGGGTTTCAAGGAGGGTTTCAGGAAAGGTTACCAGGGCCCACGTCGGAGTAGGTGGTTGGATAACCTGAAATCTGCTAAGGAGTTCCCACAGGTGGTTCACCAGAAGTTACGGTCTGAAGTGGAAGCGGGCCGGGTGGCTGGTCCTTTCGGTCAATGTCCCATGCCCTCTTTGATTGTCTCTCCACTGGGGGTGGTGCCAAAAAGGAAAGCTGGGGAGTTCCGGCTGATACACCAATTGTCGTGGCCTGAGGGTGCCTCAATTAATGATTTTATATCGCCAGCGGATTCTTGCGTGTCTTACACTTCAGTGGATGATGCACTGGGTTTGGTACGCTCAGCAGGGAGACTTGCACAATTGGCTAAAAGTGACATTCAGTCTGCTTTGCGTCTGCTCCCCATTCATCCTTACGATTTTGAACTTTTGGGCATGCACTTTCAAGGGGCGTTTTATGTAGATAAGATGCTGCCCATGGGGTGTTCTATCTCGTGTGCCCTATTTGAAACCTTCAGCACGTTTATACAGTGGCGTTTTACTCACATTACTGGTCATGCCCTCATCTGACATTATTTGGATGATTTTTTGTTCATTGGTGTCCAGAACTCAGGGCAGTGTCAAGCGGCTTTGTAGAGTATGGCGCAGGAGCTCGGTGTGCCGTTGGCACCGGATAAAACAGAGGGTCCCAGTACCACCATGGTTTTCTTAGGTATTGAAATTGACACAGTGGCGATGGTGGCACGGTTACCGGAGGCAAAATTGCAGGAGATTTCTTTATTTTTGTCATCGGTGGTCGAAGAGCGCAAATTGGAGCTCAGGAAAGTGCAAAAGTTGTTGGAATATCTCACTTTTGCGTATAGGGTGGTGAGGGCTGGGAGAACTTTCTGCAGGAGTTTGGGGCTGTCTATGTCCGGGGCTTTTCTCCCACACCACAGAGTACGTATTTCTGCAGCCACTAGGGTGGATCTACGAGTTTGGTTGACTTTTCTGGCAGAATTCAATGGAGTGTCTTTGTTTTTTGTGGACGAAGATATGATTTGGCAAGTACAGGTTTACTCGGATGCGGCTGGAGCAACAGGTTTTGGCATATTTTGGGAGGGACGTTGGTGCGCCGAGAGCTGGCCAGAGCGTTGGCTCATTCAAGGGCGCAGTATCGCTTTCCTAGAGTTCTTTCCCCTACTAGTGGCCTTGGCTGTCTGGGGTGAGGAGTTTCAGAATCGTTCAGTGCTGTTTCATGTTGACAATCTAGCGGTGGTAGAGCTGATCAATCACCAGAAGGCCAGGGATTTGAGAGTTTTACGTTTGTTGCGTGCTTTTATGTTGAAATGTTTACAGCTTAACATTGTTTTCAAGGCACAACATATTTCAGGTATCAACAATTGTATAGCAGACTCTCTGTCTCGTTTGCAGTGGGAGAGATTTTGCAGGCTGGCTCCTGGGGCCGCACCTCACAAGACTCCGGTCCCGCAGTGTGTCTGGGAGTGGGGGGACTAAGAATTGTCGACTTGGTAGAGCACTCTATAGCAGACTCTACGAGACGGAGCTATCAGCAAGCATGGAGCGAGTTCCTCTGTTATGGTAACACGTGCACTGAAAGTAGGGGAAGGATGGTAGATGAACAGTTCTTATTGGGTTTTGTGTTACACCTGATAGATAAAGGTTTTTCCCACAATACCATTTCCGGTAAATTGGCTAGGATTTCTTTTTACGGACAGTTGCAGTGGGGGAGGGACCTGGTAGGGGGGTGCTGGTGAAGAGGGTTCTTAAAGGTTTAAGTAGGGTACAGGCTGGGAACAAGAAGTTATGCCGGCCGGTGACGTGTGATTTGTTACAAAGGATGCTGGGGCAGCTACCACTTTGCTGTTACAATGAGTCTGAATGCGGCCTGTTTAGGCTATGTTTTGTATGGTTGTTTTTTGGGGCATTCAGGGCATCCGAGCTGCTAGGTTTGCGACATAGGGTGGGGATTAACAGTGATGAGGTTTTCTGGAAGAACACAGGTTGTGGCTTTGGTTGAAGGTCTCTAAAACGGATCAGTTGGGTAAGGGAAAATGGGTTTTCTTAAACAGGTGTGGGGTGGGTCAATGCTGTCCGGTGAGGGAATGGGAGGTTTTCAAGGCCTCCAGCTTCTTTTCTCCTGGGGCCATATTTTGCCATGCACAAGGGAGTCAGATTTCAATCGCACAGTTGTTGGCTGTGATGAAGAAAGTGCTTGTCCTTTTGGGTGAGAACCCTTTATGTTTTGGAACACATTCGTTACGTATTGGGGCAGCAACAGAGGCGGCTAGATTGGGTTGGTCATGGGCAGACATACGTCGGATTGGGAGATGGAAATCTAAATGTTGCGAGAAATATGTTAGGAAATAATTTTTCAGTTCTGTGTTCTTTTGTTAGCGTTTGTTTTTCTGCCTAGGTAAGACTCCGGGGCTTGTAAATTGGAAAAAGACAACATGGATAGTAGGACACTCCTTCGTAAAGTGGGCCGCTGTTTATGCTGAGCAACAGATTTGTGGGAGATCGCTTGGACTCCAAAGTGCTAGCCATGAAGTGGTTTGGAAGGGTAAAGGGGGAATGCGTTGGGGGCATTTAATTTCATTGCTGGCCATGATGTGTTCCAACAAGTGCCCGCCAAACCTGCTTATTATTCATTTGGGTGAGAATGATCTCGTGGCCTTATCTGGGCTGACAATAATAAAATTGATGAAGCAGGATCTAGCAAGCATCAAGTCTAATTGGACAGGCACCAGGGTAGTTTGGACTGAGTTCATAACACGGATGCGCTGGAAAGGAGCACGAAACCATGCAGCTATATAGAAAGCGTGTAGGAAGCTTAATAGAGCCATGAAACTGTTTTGTGAGGGCATGGGAATACAGGTTCTCTCTCATTTTCAGATACGAAGCACTGAAGGGCATCTTTTTCGGGAAGATGGGGTACATTTGTCTACCATGGGGCAAGCTTTCTATTTGCTGGAATTAAGGGACATGATTGCTCAAATTTGGAAAGAGAATATTTGGTAGCGCATCTGCAAGACTAACATTTTTTCTGTTGGGTGGGGCAGGAAAACTCTTTTAGGTTTTCCTGGTTGGCGGGTTTTTTGCTGGGGGGTGGGCAGCCTTTAGCGGGATTGCCCATCCTCCAACGGATGAGGTGGGGGACGCAGTCACGGGGATGGGAAATGAGGGGGATCTATCAACAGGAGTCATTTAGTTGTTTTTGCTTGGGGTCTACATTGGGGGTTATGTTTTATAGATGTCAAGGGGAAATTTGGGGATTTGTTTATCAGACAATGAAAAAATGTGTTTTAGAGAAAATATAATTTGGCACCTGTCTTAATAAAGTGGCCTTTTTTGCTAATCAAGAAATGATGGATTGTGAGTTATTGTGCGAGGGGGGACCCAGGGGGCGCTGAGCGCGAGCCAGTCTCCCCTTGGGTGGTTTCGCACAATGGAGTGGCCACCCAGGTGCAGCGTAGGGGTAATCAGGGAGGCGGGAGGCACGTGGGGCAAGGTAATATTTAGAGGGCCGTGTGGCGGGAAAATGATTGCGCCTCAGAGAGCCGGGAGGAAGAGGTTTTGAATTTGTCCCACCCACCCTTCCCCTTTTTTCTTGTTTTTTTCTGTTTTTTTCTCTTTACCTCTCTATTGGGTTTTTTCTTCAGTAGGCTTTGGCTACTGCCAGGCCTGGGTTTTCTTCTTGCCATGATAAGACAGGTTTTCGGTTAGCCAGGCTTTTTGGTAGGCGGGTTTTTTGCTGGGGGGGTGGGCAGCCTTGAGCGGGATTGCCCATCCTCCAACGGGGGAGGTGTGGGAAGCAGTCACGGGGACGGGAAATGAGAATGAGGGGGATCTATCAACAGGAGTCATTTAGTTGTTTTTGCTTGGGATCTACATTGGGGGTTATGTTTTATAGATGTCAAGGGGAAATTTGGGGATTTGTTTATCAGACAATGAAAAAATGTGTTTCAGAGAAAATATAATTTGGCACCTGTCTTAATAAAGTGGCTTTCTTTGCTAATCAAGAAGTGGTGGATCGCGAGTTATTGTGCGAGCAAACAGTGGCTAAAACAAAGTATTTTACACTTTATAAAATGAATATTTAGGGGATTATACCTCAGACGCTTTCCTCATATCAGTCTACCTCATTTAACAAGGAATTTGATCAAACGGGTATTAATTCAACTTCTCCTTAAACCAGCCGTCCCCTTAGTACTCGCATTATACAGCTTTTGCCTTCCAGAGCGCGTTCACGCAATAATGCGTAAAAAGAGGAAACAAAGAACTGAAGATAGGGAGAAGAAATAGTATATATACCATATAAAGGAATACGTCAGTGTCAGGAACGTCCACTAAAACCCCGGACGTTATTCCAAAACTATAAGATATTAAAATAGTATTTTGCAGCAAATACATTTCAGAGCACCGAATCGCCCACGCAATCGTTTCGGACCTCGACACAACCTTTCCGCAACAGGCTAAAGAAAACACTAAAAGAGAACCGGTTCTTCAAAACATCCTTAAATACATCCAATTCAAAACCGTTATTCATTACCATTAGTAATTAACCATCCAATCGTTATTCAGAATTCAAAGCTTTGAATTAATTGCGCAATTAGTCTCTGACGCCAATTCTCTCCTATTGGTTTCACTTAATACACTCCTCACGTCACATCTTTAGAAACAAACACTAACTCGTTTCCATACGATACGGGCTTCGTTTTCTCTATCGCTGTCTCTATCGCCATCTACTGGCTAAAGTTTAAAACTTTATTAATATAAAAAAAAAGAAAACTACAGTCTCAAACCTGGTCATGTAACGAGGCTCAAGAGGCTTCGAGCACTTGACACATTCATTATTGGTTTTCATAGAGACATTGAAGGCCCATCAGTGTAATTAAGTATTTAGTTCCTTTTTCAATTTAAATAATAAATCTATCTTGCCGCTGTCATAAAGACAAATACCCTGTCACCCCTTAAGATATTTTGAAAACCTCGATCGATTCGAAGAAATTTCTAGCCATCCACAGTGCCCTTGTGTTTTTTCTAAAAATGGTCCACTATGGCATCTCTAAGGTATTTATTGGCCGTAGTATTTTCTGTTCTGCCTTTTTAACCTTCTGATTGTGCGCCCAATAAATTGTTTACTACAAAAGTTGTTAAGCAATTAATCAACACACGAATTTCGTACTCTGGCCAGTTCCTTTTCAAATTTCGATACCTTTTGGTGGAAATGTGGACAAAGTTGCACATTTTACAGCGCCCACAAGCATGAAATCATTTGGGCAATGGGGGAAGCCATGTTATTTCTTCTCTTGTTCGTGTTTCGAAATAGCTTATCTTTTAGATTGGGTAAATTCGTGTACGTTTTAGATGTATGTTCTGAGACACTTAAGATCTTATCTTCTTGAGTTAAAACGCGCTAATCTTTATTGATCACTTCACACATAGACATCTTAAGGCATGCAATAGGTGTTGTTGGGGGGGTTCCCAGCAACATCCATGACTTTTTAACACTGTCCCAGATTGACCAAAAATCATAAATGTGGGGTTTTTGGGGCCCTCATGCCAAACATATTTTGGGGTCCCCTGTTCGAATTAGCTTTTAATTTATGATCCAATTTCACTTATTTTATACCCTCTTTGACCAGGGCTCTGACAGTGCACAGGCACACTAGTCCAGATTCTACATGTGTCTACATCTAATATTCAGGGACAGTGACATGTCTTTTCAATATTGTAGCACAGCAGCAGCTCAATAATATTACTGCAAATAACCTCTGTGACACCCTCCCATTTCTCATATGTGAGGTCCTGTTTCGTTCTAAAAGAAACTTTTCTTATGCATGTTGCAGGAAACATAAACACATTTCTCTGCAAAATGTCTGTACTAGACTCTCACATATCACCCACATAAAAAATAAATGAAAGGAAAACGGCACTTAAAACAATCTGTTTAAGAATTATTAAAGGCCATCACGGAAAGACTCTCTACAGAGCAGAGCTGGCTCTATCAAGGGGCCCCCTGAAAGGCTGGGGCCCTGGGCCAGAGCCCACTTTTCCCATGCCTTAAAACGTCTCTGACTTTACTAAGTTCTCTGTGGTCTATGTTAAATTCCATTATTAGACGCATGTCAGGGCCTCATTTATGAGGTTTTGCCGTAGGGCAGCTCCACAACCCTTCCTGCTGCTCTGCCCTTCTGCAGAAGAAAAGGGCAGGAATGCACCATATCTATCAGATATGGCGCATTCGTGCCCTTTTCCCCCTTGCCGGTGCACAATGGGCTTCCGTGCGCCAACGCAGGCACCTTTGCACCATTGTACAAGGGTGCCTGCTTTGCAGAGATTATTATTTTTGTGCAGGAAGGGAAACCTACCTGCACAAAAACTACCACAAGAGGTTTTTTTCCTCATTCTATATGTGCCGCAAAAGGAAAAACAAGGAGAAATAAAGACATATCTCCTCGTTGTGCCGTCCTTACACCACCCCACATTTATGATTTTTGGTTAATCTGGGACAGTGTCAAAAAGTCATGGATGTTGCTGGGAACCCCCCCAGCAACACCTATTGCATGCCCCTTTAACGCAGAAAACTGTATTAAAGAGGACAATATTTATGAGGCAGCATTAAGCCAGAAATAAAGCGGCTTAGTGCTGCCTCGTAAAATATATGGTGCAGGCTCCTGCGCCACACAACGTCTCAAAAAGTGACATTCCGGCAGTGCAAGGGGCCTCATTTATGAAAGCTGTTGCATCGCTGCGATAAAACAGCAATGCAACAGTTTTCACCGCACCCTCCTTTCCTTGCGACACGATGGATGCGCCATATTTAATGTATGGATCTCCATGCACAAGGAATGACAGATTCTTCAGGAATCCTGACGCATCTGTTGGCCCAAAAGTCACTCATTGCTGGAGTTGTGTCGCAAGCATGATGCAACTCCAGAAATTCGTGGGCTAGGCCTGTGTCTATGGCACTGTGTCACCCTTATTCCTGCCATGAGGCAGGCATACATGTTTGTCGCAGTGGCGTCCTAGCAGTGTTGCAGTGAAATCTCAGAGATTGCGGTGCAACACTTCTATGACCATTTTTTATTTGGGAACACCCACCCTGCATACATTATACCTGACGCAGGTATAATGTGGGGCAGGGCTTTATAAGGTGACACATCTGCCTAGATGCAAATATGGCGCACCGTGGCGCACTGTTTACGCCTCCGCTGCATCACGAAAAGTGATGCAACGTCAGTGGAAAAGTGTTGCAAGGCCTTCATAAATAAGGCCCTCAGTTTTTTAATTGGACTGGGAGTTGCTGAGTGTCGAAGTGTTATTGGAATGTTTTCTAATAGCATATAACCTCCTGTCCTCTACAAAATACACCTCAATGCATTTAAATGGGAGTCTGCAAGTGGCATTCTGCACCTTCTAACATTACCTAGGAGGCATACCCAAGTGCTAGCTGATGTAATTTCTCGTGGTGTCATCTAGGGTTGCACAAATGGATATTTGTACAACCCTCACACATCACTTCTGTTACTCCTGGCATATTAGAGAATTTACCTGATTGTATGTAGTTAACTCCTACAAGCTGTGGTTCCACCCAACACAGACAGCAACCTTGCATGGCCCTGTGGCAACAACCCAATCGTGTCCTGTGGACAATGAACTAATTGCCGATATCGGCAACTCTCCCCCACAACATAGGTGCCGATTACGTTCCTGGAGAAACCGGGTACGAACCGTTTGATGGAGGCTTTTGTCCGTCCGACTCGTACCTGGTTGTAAAACTTTACAAACATGCAAGTACGATTCGCTCGGAAACACTATTTCCGTACGATTCGTACAAAACACCAACCAAGGAAAATAAACATACAAATGACATCCGGAAAAGCGCCGACGTGACGTCGGGACGTATGCAGCCTGCGTTCCATGAACAGTGGCGGCTGGTGATATTTGAAAGCAGTGGGGCGTAAAAGTTGGGCATGACTTTTAAGCCGCGAGCGAAGCGAGCAAAAGTGGGGTACAGGTTGGATCCTCCTCTCAAGAGAAAATTGGAAAAAGTTTGGCAAATGGTGTTTTTTAAAGCAAATGCATTTCATGATAAAGCCAGGCTTATAAAGCAGTGGGAACGTATAGTCTAAAATAGTATGCACCTACCCAGAATCTCAACTCTGCCCAACCCCATCAACAGGTCCAAACACCGTCAGCCATCATAACATGTTTACAACTATTTCCCTGATGACCTGCATCATCATTAGCAAACAATCACCCTCTACAATAGTCATCTACTGCCAATTATAATTGACACAATTAGAGACTCATTAGCACTAAACCACTAACACCGCCTCTTACCGAGGGCCACTTTCACTATTACACACACTATGCTTTCTCCTGACACCATGACCTCCCCTCTGCCACTTTCACTCAACTCATATATCGCCACTCAGACCACTACTTCTCCAAAGCCACCCAAGTTATCACTTTTATAGAGTCACCCACTCACCTAAACCTAGCCACACTACTACCAATCACTCACTGCCACTGACGAAGAAAAAATTTGATTGCGACATTCATATTTTGTATGATTTGTACCTAGACATGATGCTGACATAACATGCTGACATAAAAAAAACACTGTAATGTCCCGACTAACAGTCACTATTTTTGATCTAAATGTGATAACTACCTTTCACTGAGAAACTGTCCTAGCTAAAGTAACGATGGGTTTAGAAGGTAGTTTAATCAAGAAGGTATGCTGAGAACTGAACCAGGAAGAACAATCATTGAAAGGTGCCTGTTCAAATCTCAACCAATCATCGGCAATACTCTTGGGTACAGAATGTATCTATGGCAGTGAGACAGCAGTGCGCGGGGTATTAAAGAATGACAAAGCAGTTATTGGCCACTGCTATGCAGGTACATTGCCGTTAATTATACTGGAAATGTTTAATTAATTGATTTCTGTCCTGCAAGATCCCAGACAGAGTGACAGACACTACTTATTTAATTAGAACAACATGACACGTATCGCAGTGAAAATCAACCGCACAAGCACAAAACTTAGCTGTAGGCGAAGCACTGATTCTTCGAGAAGCTGGAGACATGTCCCTGGAGGAAAGCAACTCAGAGCCCAAATCCATCTGAAAACTTGAATAATGCTTGCCCCTCATTTCCTGTTTTTGAAATATGGAGCCAATCCGTGCAACTTCCTCACTCGTATTACACATCATGTTTCAGCGTAAGAGCAACACGCAACAGTCATGTTCAACTAGGCTTCCTCGTAGCAATACCACCATGACTTTCCTATGGTACTATGATATTTCCCACATAATCATTTACGCTTTAAAACCCCGCTCACAAAAGATTTCAAAGCCTCGCAGGAACGAGTAAACATCTAAAAAAAAAAAAGATAAAATGGACAGGGCTCAAAGCGTGAAATTCGTTTTCTGTTCATTCCAAACTCAGGCCCTCAAACCGAGAAATCTGCGATTACCCATGACGACAGCAATGCTGTCTTACTGTAGATTGCTGTTGATAAAGTCATCATGAAAATTATTCACAGCAAGTTGCACAAAGAACTGTTCCTTTTAAAACACTGAAAACTGTATTGTTGAATTGGAAACAACTAGGATCGAAGCGTGTTACTCACGGCGTCACGGGGTCGTCTCAAGACGCGGTAAGAGCCGCACTCTGGTCTCGTACATTCAATAACCGTCCAAAATGCTTCCCACATCGGCTCCCGGCCACAAAACCCTTCCAAGCACTCTGCCAGCATGTAGTATGCATCTCATCCTCACAGCGCGTCATGGCCTCACGAGGGGTGGAAAGCGCGTGCTAAAAGTACTACAAAAATGAAGTCGAACTGCTGACACCAGCTCACCTCCACATTCTATCTCAGAAAAGGGTGTTAAGTCAAGTGACTGCAACCCGGCCCTCAGCCAATCCTGGCGCTGCAGCAGCGCCAGGATTGGCTGACGGCACCGCCTACTCCTCGCCCGCCGCCTGCCCATTAGGAGACCGAGGGGCTCCTAATGGGCATGCGCAAGGCAGCAAAAACTCAAGTACGCATGACTGGGCACGGAGTAAAAATTAAGCTCCATGCCCACTCATGCGCACTTGTGCTGCCTTTCCCAAAGGCGTCTAACAATCATGTCAGTCAACATGACGCCGGACCGCCCACGGTCCAATGTCATGCTGACTGACATTCACAGAGGAGGGAGCGAGCTGCGAGGCTAGGAGGGAGCTGCGGGCGCGGGCGGGGGGGCTACGCCCCCACGCCCCAATGGACGCACCGCGCCTGTCCACGAACCAGGAAGTACGATTCGCACCGGCGTCATCCCGCACGGAGAATATTTCCCGGCAGCCAAAAACTGCCGGGAAATCAGGACGACGCGCACAAGGAGCACCTGTACGCGACGGACAGACATGGACCCGAACCTACGTGTCATCCCGGCCCTCATAGCAGTCGACCTCCTCTACAGGTACCGCCGCAGACGCCGCAGAAGGTCAAAACAACACCCAGGGGCAAAGGGGGGGGGGGCAGGGGCAGGACACTAAACCCCCACCCAAGTCACACAGCACACATGCCCTGGACATACCTGACCTCCAGGCCCTGGTCACTTCGAGGGGGTGGGGGCGTGTCCAGCAACGCCAGCGTCTGCCACAACGGAAGTGGGCGACGACGCGAACCGGCAACACAACAATACAGGTACGTACCGTACCCACGCCTTAAGAGCGTGGGTACGAGTCGTACCACGCCCACACCCATGTCACCCCAACAATGGCGGTACGGCCCGTACCCATGTGCCAAAGGCCTGGGTACGGGCCGCACAAGCATTCCACAGCATGGGCACGGGTACGTACGGACCGTACCCTCACCCGCGTATGTATGGAGCGTACCCCCACCCCAACAGTGCATGTACGGACCGTACCCCCACCCGCGTATGTATGGAGCGTACCCCCACCCGCGTATGTATGGAGCGCACCCCCACCCCAACAGTGTATGTATGGACCGTACCCCCACCCGCGCATGTATGGAGCGTACCCCCACCCCAACAGTGTATGTATGGACTGTACCCCCACCCGTGTATGTACACCAGTGTATGTACGGACCGTACCGACACCCGTGTATGTACACCAGTGTATGTACGGACCGTACCCACACCCGCGTATGTATGGAGCGTACCCCCACCCGCGTATATATGGAGCGCACCCCCACCCCAACAGTGTATGTATGGAGCGTACCCCCACCCCAACAGTGTATGTACGGACCGTACCCCCACCCACGTATATATGGAGCGTACCCCCACCCGCGCATGTATGGAGCGTACCCCCACCCCAACAGTGTATGTACGGACCGTACCCCCACCCGTGTATGTACACCAGTGTATGTACGGACTGTACCCCCACCCGCGTATGTATGGAGCGTACCCCCACCCCAACAGTGTATGTACGGACCGTACCCCCACCCGTGTATGTACACCAGTGTATGTACGGACCGTACCCACACCCGTGTATGTATGGAGCGTACCCCCACCCGCGTATGTATGGAGCGTACCCCCACCCCAACAGTGTATGTATGGACCATACCCACACCCGCGTATGTACGGACCGTACCCCCACCCGCGTATGTATGGAGCGTACCCCCACCCCAACAGTGTATGTATGGAGCGTACATGCCCAGACGCAGGAGGGGTGGGTGCAGAGTCCTCCCAGCAGTGCCCAGACGCAGGAGGGGTGGGTGTAGAGTCCCCCCAGCAGTGCCCAGACGCAGGAGGGGTGGGTGCCTATCACTCCCAGCAGTGCCCAGACACAGGAGGGGTGGGTGCCTATCACTCCCAGCAGTGCCCAGACACAGGAGGGGTGGGTGTAGAGTCCCCCCAGCAGTGCCCAGACGCAGGAGGGGTGGGTGCCTATCACTCCCAGCAGTGCCCAGACACAGGAGGGGTGGGTGCAGAGTCCTCCCAGCTGTGCCCAGACACAGGAGGGGTGGGTGCAGAGTCCTCCCAGCAGTGCCCAGACCAGGAGGGGTGGGTGCAGAGTCCTCCCAGCAGTGCCCAGACGCAGGAGGGGTGGGTGCAGAGTCCCCCCAGCAATGCCCAGACACAGGAGGGGTGGGTGCCTATCACTCCCAGCAGTGCCCAGACACAGGAGGGGTGGGTGTAGAGTCCCCCCAGCAGTGCCCAGACGCAGGAGGGGTGGGTGCCTATCACTCCCAGCAGTGCCCAGACACAGGAGGGGTGGGTGCAGAGTCCTCCCAGCAGTGCCCAGACACAGGAGGGGTGGGTGCAGAGTCCCCCCAGCAGTGCCCAGACACAGGAGGGGTGGGTGCCTATCACTCCCAGCAGTGCCCAGACACAGGAGGGGTGGGTGCCTATCACTCCCAGCAGTGCCCAGACACAGGAGAGGTGGGTGCAGAGTCCCCCCAGCAGTGCCCAGACACAGGAGGGGTGGGTGCCTATCACTCCCAGCAGTGCCCAGACACAGGAGGGGTGGGTGCCTATCACTCCCAGCAGTGCCCAGCCACAGGAGGGGTGGGTGCAGAGTCCTCCCAGCAGTGCCCAGACACAGGAGGGGTGGGTGTAGAGTCCCCCCAGCAGTGCCCAGACATAGGAGGGGTGGGTGCCTATCACTCCCAACAGTGCCCAGACACAGGAGGGGTGGGTGCAGAGTCCTCCCAGCAGTGCCCAGACACAGGAGGGGTGGGTGCAGAGTCCCCCCCAGCAGTGCCCAGACACAGGAGGGGTGGGTGCCTATCACTCCCAGCAGTGCCCAGACACAGGAGGGGTGGGTGCAGAGTCCTCCCAGCAGTGCCCAGACGCAGGAGGGGTGGGTGCAGAGTCCTCCCAGCAGTGCCCATGGAACGCTAAGGGTGGAGTAGCCACAGATACAATGCCCACAAATATCAGTCAGGTGCACAAAGACCCTGCAGTACATGTACCACATGTGTGCGAGGCTGGGAGTACACACATGCATAGCGCCTAAAAGAGAACATGTCCACATGAAGTCATGTCAACAGTCTACATACACAAGTACAGTCACCACCAAGGATGCCACGAATGATGCAGGTGGAGACATCACTCAGCATGCATGTGCAAAGTTGAAGGAGTCCGTCACTCACCCAGCTGATGTAGACACAGCTCAGCACCACATAGTGGAAACATCCTGCAGGGAAGATGTCAGGTTACACAGAGGAAGGAACACACCTTGGGACGATGTCACCATGCAGTAACTGCTTACATGAACAAAGTAATGTAGCCAACAGCTTGTGATGGCACACAGATACCAGGGTCCACCCTATGACCAGCACAAGACTACATTTCCCACACACCCAACACATTATCACCACCCAAAATCATGGAGCTGGCCCACCAACAGCAATACCAGATAAACAGTAGTGTTCCAAGGAAAAAACAAATTGCTTTATTCAGCAGGATGGAAGTAATAATCATCATAAATGTCAATATATACAAGGCCCATAGGGCAGTCCATGACTCTAATCCGGATGGGGGACACAGTGGTACGTGTGTCCCCTAGCTTCCCTGCACAGTCAGACTCCTTTGTCTTCCACAGGGGGGGAAGGCATCATGTTGGAGGGAAGGATCAGGCACCGCAGGGACAGGAGGGGCAAGGGTAGGTGTTGTGGGTGCAGTGATGGACGACTCCAACACAGGGGGTGGGGCAGCGCCAAAGGTGGATTCGAGCAGAGCGCTGCACACTACTGCCAGGTCGCCCAGCGTCTCCCCTGCACCCGAAGGAACCACAGGCCCCAAGGAGGGGGGGGGTTGGAGGGATGGGTCGCAGCGCTACTGGGGGGGGTGGACAGGGGGGGGACTCAACTCCCCTGCCGGTGTCCTGCCTCCACCGCTTGCGGGGTGGTGCCACACTGGGGCTGATGGACAGACTGGGCAGGACTGACCCTGTGTCCGACTCTTGGCCAGGAGAGCTGAGGGGAGTGGATTTGGAGGGTGGTGGTCGTGAGGAATGTGGACTCCCACTCTGGCTGCGTGTCTTCCGTTTCTCCCCCGACCCAGTGGGTGTGCCTACTTCACCCTGTGTGTGCGTGCCAGGAGGTGTGCGCTTTGCCTTCCCTGCTGGTGTGGTGCCTGTGTCTGGTGGGGTGTGTGTATGCTGACGTCTGGGTGTACGTGGGACAGGCATGGGAGTGGGAAGTGTGGATGGGGCATGGGTAGGGGGTGGGACGAAGTGCTGCAGGAGATCCACTGCTGCAGTCAGTGTCGAGTCAATAGACCGCAGCAAGTTGCGTTGGTCAGCCTGCGATGCTGAAATGCCCTCCAAGTATGCCTCCATGTTGTTGAGCACTCGGCTGTGGCCATGGAGGACATTAAGCATCGCAGCCTGACCAACCTGCAACTGCCGCAGGATGTCCACAGACTCGGCATTGGCGGCAGCAGTGGAGACAGGGGCAGGGGGTGCGGTGCCTGGCAGGAAGGAGACACGTGGTGACCTAGCACGCCAGGAAGGGACACGAGCAAGTGGGAGGCCGGTGATGGCAATGGAGGGGGCGGGGAGAGATGTTGTGCTGCTGTCAGCTGTTGGAGCAGCCTCCGCCCCCTCGGAGAGCTCAGCCTCGGACCCGTCAGCTTCATTTTCTGTGGTGGCAGTGGACAGGTCCTCCGGCTCACTCCCCTCGGCCTCAGTTCCACTCGATGTGCCAGCTAAGATGTCACTGCTGGCACTGGTGCCCGGTCCCGCCGCACGGTCCGTGCCGGTGTCTCCATCCGTGTCCCCCGACGATGCTGTGGGCAAGTTGAATAAACAGGAATTAATTAGACACCTGTATACATATGTCACATGAGTCAAATCTACATAGGTTACAGTGCATAGCCTGAAATGAAAGATGAGTAACATCTACAATACAAGGTACATATATAGGCCCTGCAACACACAGTTGGTTCACCCACCATGCCACTGAGAAACTATGGAGAGCATGACACATTTGCAAATGACATGATATGGATTTGGACAGAGGTGCCAGGCTCTGGGGACAATACAGCACTGCATCTGCACCACACAGCGTTGCCGTAACTAGGGATGAGTAGGGACCATCTCCATGAACTTGAGGCACATGCTGCAAAGTTAATACTTAAAAACATGCCCAACATGAATGGGACACTGCACCTTGAGTGTATGTCCAGACAAACATCACACACTGGCCAGACCGAGCAAGGAGATTTCAGGTGTCGACATGTAGGCCTTGCCCGCACCAACCACCCCCTACATGCGACAATTTGATGAGACACAGGAAGCACTTGCATCTCTTAGTCTGGGAGAAATACACATGGGCTGCCAGAAACCCATATTGGACCCAAAATACCCCATGTGCGCCTGTACAACGATCTCATTTACAAATGGCCATCATCAGATAATTGTAACAAGACACACAGGCACTGGCCACAGTGAGTATTTTATTCGAGGAAAATTAGGTCAGGCTGCACAGTGGACACTTGTAGAACACGTTACGTAAATATACATGGTGCCAGGGGACAATGGCACAGAGCACATCCTATGCTGTAGACACTGAGAGTGTCCACATATTGTGATGACACACATGATACCTAGCAATATATGCCCCAGGGGACAGTAGTGGCCACAATATTCGATGGTCCTGAATGGTAATGACTGCAACACAGGCCACCATTCCTGCACTCTGCGTATCGCACACTCATGCACATCATGTCACAGGCCACAACATAGGACATGCTTGCTGTAAGGCATTACACTTCAGAGACATACTCCTATGTCTGGACTCAGCATCAGTGCCAATTGACATGGACCCCACAAGTACTGAACTGGACAGGGCACAGGCAAGGTCCCAAAACCTGTTACACACCACCCCCACACATGATGCTGCAAGCATTGGTCACGTTGATAAACTGCCAGCCCAGATGACCTTGTGAAAGAGTGACTACACACAGACCAGGGAACACATGGCAAGGAGGGGAAGGAAGGAAGGACAGCACCGCTATACTGTGGGTGACAGGACCTGCACCACACATTTAAACACTGGCAGTGTATCCATGCAACTGCGCACTTACAAATGCTGGTGACACACAACAAACACACATGTACCTACCCCCTTCCTGCTGCTGCTTCTCCCGTAAGCGCCTGTCCATGTCTGGAAAGACCACCGCCAGCACACGCTTGTGGATGTGGGTCAGACGGCGACGCCCATGGTTCTTAGGGCCCATAGGTGAGTCCCCCAGCAGGACCCGTGCGATCCTCCGCGTCCAGCACCGGATATCCTGCCAGCGTTTTCTCACCTGGGCCAGGCGCCGCTTGCGACCCTCCGTCCTCCTCACGGCACTGACGGCGTCCCTCCAGATCTGCTCCTTGGCAGAGGCGCCTACCTGTGGGGTTGAAAAAGTGAGACTACATCAATACACCTGCCACATGTCACAGAGACACACATCAGAACTATTTATCTGGTTTCAACAAGGCATAGTATGCAGCCAAAGCATTGACCTTTGTCATAGGGACTTTTTTCTCTGTGTAAGGGCAAATGCACCACGTGCCATAGAAAGTACACAGGTGGCATGAGGGGTACGACACAATAAATGATCCAGACTCACACTGTGCATCAGAAGGTACACCAGGATTATGTGCAGCACCTCAAAGCGGTCACATGCCACAGGCCACTGACGCTACCTCAGCAGAGTACTCAGACACACACAGGCACAGGACATACATCTGCCATTGCCAAATGCAGCTACAAACCTCACTCTGCACATGTGCCACTAGACTGGGGGGGCTCACAGGTGTGGGGCTGGCTCTGCACGTTAGACACACAGCACTGCTCCCTGCTCGCATCAGATGGGCAGGGTATATCCATCCCTCATGCAGCTGGGGTGCTACACTCCACGTATGCACCCACCCACATGACAGGGGACTTACACACACACCGATGTCCAGGGTACGCCCACATCATGTGGACACTCTCAGCACAGGTACACTGAACAAACACACATCTGTGGGTACAGTCACCTGTCACACTGGGGTGACCACAGAATCACATGAGGACTGAAGAAGCAACATTCCCAGGAGGATTAGACAGGCAGAATGTGGCATACACCATGCAGTGATTGTCACAGTAAACACAATGCAAGTGAGGACGGCAGACATGCACCACAGCATGCTCTTGCTGGGAGACATCAGGCATTCCCCCCCTGGGACCCACTCTACAGTACAATGCATGTGTGTCACACCTGGACACAATGCCAGAAGTCCCAGTCACAAAAAAGGGACACAGTCTGTGCTAGTGGACTCTGCACTCACCTGAAACCCTGGTCGCCCATACAGCATGGGGTACTGTGGGAGGATCACATCCAGCAATGCCAGATTCTCCTCCAGGGTGAAAGGCTGGGCCCTCTCCACAGACCTTGACATGGTGCCAGGGAATCACGAGCAGCAGCAGTGTTGTAGAATCAAAAGATGTGCAGGCAAGTGCTCTCTCATGGGACCTGGCTGCCTTATATCTGCCTTGCTGGCCTGTTTCATGCACAGGAGTACAGAGTGATTGGTCACTCACATTTGCATCCTATGTTTCCTCCAATCCCTTTAAAACTAGCACAGTCAGTGGCTTTGCTTTTTTTTTTCTTGAGCATGATGTCAACTCCACAACCACTTTGCAACAAAGTAGATTTTTTCAAACCGACTTTTGCTGGGCACCTGATGAAAAAAATTCAAACTTTAAACTTGGTCTCCATGACAACCAGCATGCATGTAGGGCTTTATACTTGTCCCTCATGTGTCCCCTATGTAATTTGTAGATTCACACACAGGTACGGTGCGTTCCGGGGCCCTAGGGCACCCCAAATGCATAGCAACGGGCCGTACAGGCGTGTGTACGGTCCGTATCACTATGGGTACGCATACGCGAGCAAACCCATAGTGATACGGACCGTACACACGCGTGTACGCTCACTATCACTATGGGTGTGCTCGCGTATGCGTACCCATTGTGATACGGACCGTACACACGCGTGTACGCTCACTATCACTATGGGTGTGCTCGCGTATGCGTACCCATAGTGATACGGACCGTACACACGCGTGTACGCTCACTATCACTATGGGTGTGCTCGCGTAGGCATACCCATTGTGATACGGACCGTACACACGCCTGTACGCTCACTATCACTATGGGTGTGCTCGCGTATGCGTACCCATTGTGATACGGACCGTACACACGCCTGTATGCTCACTATCACTATGGGTGTGCTCGCGTATGCGTACCCATAGTGATACGGACCGTACACATGCGTGTACGCTCACTATCACTATGGGTGTGGTCGCGTATGCGTACCCATAGTGATACGGACCGTACACACGCGTGTACGCTCACTATCACTATGGGTAGGCCTACGGCAGCACTCCCATAGTGATAGGGAACATACACACGCCCTCAGAGCGAATGTACGGTGCCTTTCACACATAACAGTGGTGACAAGCAGCACAAAGAAAGGAATAGAGCTGACATACTTGTCCATGGATGGACATCAAGGCATTGTCTGGGCAGTAATACATGTGTGGGGCACAGGTGTGAAAGGCTGTGATGTGGCACATTACTCCTGAGTTGTGAAGGCAATAGATGTATGATGAGATGTGTACAGATGTTATGTGTGATGGTGCACTATGTGCCAGACATGCCCTTCACTCCTTTGACATGTGTGCATGTCGTACAGAACACTTGAGATGAGCGTCACTGGCATGGCACAGTCAACAACACACGCAAGTGTCCCCTGATGCCCGCTACAGGGGTTACCACACCTGACATGTGACTACCCACGTTGCACGATGTGACTATGTCATGTATGTGTGGTGTGTTCCCAGTAGCTTGATGTTGGTGTTCCCTCAAATGCATCTGCAGTTGCTGCAACCAACATGTGTCTGTGTGTAGATGGTCATGGCACACTGTTACGCACACCAGGCCACATGTGGTATCGGATGTAAGGTGTGTATGTATGCATGGGACACGGAGTAGCATAACAAGGACCTGTCTGCATCCTCTCAATGTATGTGTGGTCAGTCATGACATGTACACCTTCATGGCAAGGTGTGTGGGCTGTCCTAGTGTAATGTCATGTGACCTGTGGCTCTAGTGTTCCGCTACCTGTCTCTGCAATCAACATCCTACTTCTCCTGATATGTTGATGTATGTCACTCCTGTATTGCGTCTGGCTGTTCACTTACACTGGGACACAGCTAGTCCCATGCCATGGGATGTGGAGGTTCACAATCTCCGTGTGTAGCTGGGTCTTGGTAGGAGTGTCACCTGGCAGCCATACGTGTCCAGGGCATGTAGCACATACCTGACTCCGTATGTAGCATATGTGTATTGACAGATTAACATGTGCTCAGTACATATAAATTGTTGTTGTAGTGCACTCACTCTTCCTTGTCACTTCCAAATTACTGCAGAGCGCCGCCTCTTACCCGACCAATTCCGGACTTGGCTGACATGCGGGAGAATGACTGTATACGCTGCTACCGCTTCCCCCAACCGTTGATTGAGGAGTTGACAGCAAGGCTGGCACCACACCTGCAACCGCTGCACAGGTATCCTACGGCACTGACACCCAAGCTGAAGGTAATGGCAGCCCTACATTTTCTTGCCACGGGTACCTTTCAATATACCATAGCTCATGTTGGTGGCATGTCCCAGAGCATGTTCAGCCGTGTGCTGCATGATTTTTTAGAGGCCCTGTTGCTTCACCTGGATGAGTTCATCCATTTCCCAACTCCTGAACAGTTGACAGGTGTCAAGCGTGGATTCTATGCCCTGGGAGGGATGCCCCATGTCATTGGGTCCATAGATGGGACACATGTGGCTTTGGTACCACCACAGGCACAGGAGGTAGAGTACAGGAATCGCAAGCACTACCACTCCATCAATGCCCTTGTGGTGTGTCTGTCCAACATGGTGATTTCACATGTCTGTGCTCGTTTTCCAGGATCAGCACACGATGCCTACATCATGAGGCGTAGCAGGGTGCCTAAAATGATGACGCAGCTGCGCAACGAACGAGCATGTGTTGTTGGTGGGTACACTCTGTCTGTCCTGTATTTTGCGTAGACTTCCAGCCCGACTGCTTCTCCTGTCCTACTTATGTCCATGTGGTTTCCATGTAGGGGACGCTGGCTATCCCAACATGCCATGGCTGATCACACCTCTCCGCAACCCCAGCACAGCTCCGCTACAACACCGCCCATGGCCGGACAAGGCGAGTGATAGAGAGGACATTTGGCCTCCTGAAGAGCCGATTCAGGTGCCTACACAAGACCGGCGGCGCCCTCCCATATGCCCCGGCGAAGGTCTGCAAAATCTTCATGGTCTGCTACATGCTGCACAACATGGCAGTTGAGAAAGCTGAGCCACTCATCCTGGATCAAGATGATCAGGACCATCCACCCGTGGAGGACGAAGGGCTTTGCAATGGGGCTAGTGATGTGGAGGATGTGGTTCCGTAAGAGGACATCCAGAGTCGGCTCATACGCGACTTCTTTGCTTAGTGGTGAGTACCAGTGTCTGAGTGTGCACGCATTGGTCCTTGTGTGGCATGTGTTGCAATGTGTGTGTCCATCTGCATGTATGCGACGTGAGTCAGAGGTGTGTGTGGATGTGTCACTCGAGTGATGGTGCCAGTGATGAGTGTATTTCCACAGTCATAATTGTGACCTAGCATGTTGTCATCCTTACATGTGTCGAGTACATGCACATGCAAGTGGATGCGCTTTTTGTGGCTGACTTCTTGTGTGTCTCTCATCCCCAGGTACTTGCGCATGCCGTCTGCTGGTTGCATTGTTGTGGCACTGCTATTCCTCATGGACACGTCATCATGTGCTGACAAGTTGGGAAGTCTCCTTAGGGTAAGGGATGCATCAGGGGTGTATTGGGTGTGGCAGTTGTTTACGATGTGTGCACACTGCCCCTGTCGATGTTTGGTTCCTCTGCAGACATGTCGCATCACCATGGGACACATGACATGTAGCTGGATACACCTGAATAGATGGTCAGACTTGTTGACAGTCATCTGTAATGGGATAGTGGATTGGGATGATGGCATCAATGTGTGTAACACTGCCCTCGGACACATACAGTTTGGATTGGCTTGACATGGTGTGGGACTTCCACATCAGAGGATCAATGGTGTATGGCAGCCTCTCCGTGAGCAGCAGGGGGTGTTTAGCTGTTACCCGACACTTGTGTGCCAGTTCCATGGATATCAAGCATTTGTGGTGCAGAAGGGGGGTGCCAGTGTTGGACCCACATGTTACTCCACATTACCTGTGTATGTGTACTCCGAGTTGCCTCTGCATTCCGGAATACATGACTAATAAAGGTGTCCCTATGCCTCCAAGGTGCCTCTTCTCAGTCAATGCTGGTGTGTTGCCACGGTGCATACGGCATGTCTGGCATGGTTTTCAGTGATAGTGGCTATGTGTCTATGTGTAGAGTAGCAAGATGCAAGCTGTTTGTCTGGGATTAGACTCTGTATTGTGCATGATGTCCATGACTGTGTGGGTATTGTGACATGTGCCATCCCCATGCATCCAACGTTGGCCAGGCCACCATTCTCTGCATCCACCTGACTCAAGCTTGCAGGACATGGTTCTGCTACCTGTCTACACATACCTGGGTGCCCCCCAGGACACTCCACATGATCCCTGACCTCTGCGCATGACTGTTGCTGTACTCAATATGTCTGTCGGCACGGTGTGCGACCACCCCCTCAGCTGGTTGGGGCCATCACGGGTGTGTATGGTGCTCCATGTCTGTCTTGCCTAATACATTGTGACCCATGTGTGTCCTGTGCCAGACTCAGGCCCCAGGGTATGGATGGTTGAAGTCATATGAGAACTCAGGCATGGTTAGACTTTACAAGACACATGTAAGGTAATAATGCAAAATGTAGGCATAATCTCTTGATCGTGTAAGTTTTTATTTGTGTTGGGGTATGTGTTGGGCGGGGGTATGACAAGAGGGGCTTTCCGGGTGTGTGGAATCCAAAGTTCACTGGGGGAGTTGGTATCCTTGCCATTGGAAATCATCAGAGTCCATGCCACAGTCTTTGTCAACATTGGTCAGACAGTGACCAGCAAGTCCATGTGGCAGAGAATGTCATTTGCTGATGTGCTGCTGTTGGTCCAGCGGGCCAGGTGCCAGGCCAGGTGTCCTGGGAGATGGTGCTGTTGGGCCGACCCTCACGGTCTTTTCCGTGGACGACCCGCCCTCCTGCGGGATCCCTCAGAAGCAGGCCATGACGATGTTTGGGATGCTCTGTCGGATGTATCCTCCTCCTCCTGATCCCTCCCTGTGGGTGGTGATGTTCTTCGCCTGGTGGCACAGGGAGGGTTGGCCATGTTGTCGGCTATCCGACGGAGTGAACGGTTAATTCCCGTGAGCACCGTCACGAGCTCAGCCCTTCTGTCCTCCATCCGTCCTTGGTGTCGCTGTTGACAGGCATGTTGCTCCGCATGTTGCTGGGCCTGCTGGGTCTTGATCTCCTTGAGGGTCCCCTTCATCTTGTGGAGGGTGGACACAACCTGGCTCATGCCCGTGGTGTCCTGCCGGTATGTGTCCAGGATGTTTCTTACATGGCAATATACCGGTTCCGCTGCCAACTGGTCAGGCTCGCGCCTCCGCCGTCCTCCACTCCCACCACCCCTGCCCACTTGCACCTGGCCTGCCCTTGTGGGCACATCGGGTCTCCGGGACCCCTGAGGGGTGCCATTTGCGTTGTCGCCTGCCTCTTCCTGGGTGCCCGGTACACCGTGTTCCTCCTGGTCAGCCTGGCTGCGTTGTGGTGGTGGGGCAGGGATCCTGGGTGTCTCCTGGGATGTGGCAGGAGTGGGGGTGGTGGTTGGCCCAGTTGTACCTGACACAGGTGCTGCAGGTAGGGGTCGTCCACAGAGTGGTGAGAGTCGTCGCTGCCGGTGGGATCGTCATCCCGCAGAGCCAGGTCCTGTGAGTCTTCCCCCCCAGTGTTGGGGGGTGATCCACGACGTTGACCTGTGTGTGAGAGAGACAATGTTATTTTTGTTCCATGCAACATCCATGTTTCATTCGTTTCAAAGTTGGCACATTTCCTCTGGGTATTTGGATATGTCTTGCATTCCACTCACAGTGCACTTCTGCATGGGTATGTCCCTTGGCCACAGCTTTTGGAACTTTACCTATGTGTGACACAGTCTTACTTGCTGCGTCAATTGTGACTGCAGTCAGCAGTGGAGTGAGCAGGTGTGGCGAGCCATGCATTGGCGCCTTCCGTGTTGCACTGTACGTGGGCACATGGAGTTGTTCCACACACTTATATAATGCAGGTAGCTGGCGTTGTGCTCGTGCACAGGTTGAGAAATGGCCCAGTGTTTTGCCATGGAGAAGAGAGGGGGATTCAGGCACTGGCCACCCTTGTCTACATGCACACAGTCCACCTGCTGACGAGCAGACATTCCCACACCACCCAAGGCTGAATTGGTCTCCCTGTGTATCCCTTTCTCACTCCCTCTCTGTCCCCCTCTCCCTCCCTCCCTGTGTCAGCCTCCTCCCTCTGTCCGTCTCCCTGTGTCTCCCTCCCTCTCTCTCCCCCTCTCCCTCCCTCTGTGTGTCACCCTTTGTCACCTCAGCCCAGCTTCCTAGGCACACACTTTTTGCAGATCTTTGAATGGCCCTTGGCTTGTTCATGTGAGTTTGTTTCTGATCTCCAGGCACCCATTGGGTGTAGTGTCTGTGTCTGCGCTGCTGCTGTGGTGGTGTGTGCTGCCACTCTTTCACAGTGTTGGCTGTTTATTGGCTGCTGTCATGTGCAAAAAGTGCCTTCACCCCCATGTCTTCATGCAAGGCGTCCGCCATTTGCAGGCAAGTCTTTCCTGTGTGGGGACACACTGTTTGTCTGGCTGTGACCTAGGCCATATGGGCAGAGGGCATTGTTGTCTGCTTCTGAGTTGCACTATGTGATTTTTGAGGCCCACACTCCCGCCATCCGGGTTACCGTGTCTTGTGTTGGTGTTTTCTGTGGCCTGTGACTTGGCATTGTCTAGCTGGGTGCATGGGGCATGGTGGCGCTAGTGGCATGTGCGTGTTTATGGAGTGTGGTTGAGTCATGCGATAGCTTTGGGGTGGTTGCGTGCATGATTGTGAGTTTGGTTGTGGATGATGTTCCCCCAATGTGAGGTGAGTTGTTTGTGTACTCACCAGGCTCTCGGAGTCCTTCTACTCCCTCCACTGCCACCATCGGCAGTATGGCCATCACCTTCTCCTCCCAGGGATGGTATTGTACGCGTCTGCGGGCCGGCCCTCCTCCAGTGATGTTGGCCTGGTTGTGGTCGTCGCGCATGGCTGTTTTTTTGGAAATGCTGGTCTGTCTGACCAATGTTCCAAAGAGGTGTGGCTCGACTCTGATGATTTCGTCGACAAGGACCTCCAACTCTTGGCTAGTGAACTTTGGATTCTTGTTAGTGGGCATGGTGAGGGGTGTGGGTGTGGATGGTTGTGGGGGGTGTGGGTGTGGATGGTTGTGGGTGTGTGGGTGTGGTTGTGCAGGTGTGTGTGTGAATGTGATGAGGGGGTGTTTGTGAAGGTGGTTGTGTGAAGGTGTGCAGGTGTAATTTGTAGTGGAGGTTGTAGTATGGTGCAGTTGTTTCTCTGTGTGGTCTGGCAGCAGTGGGTCTGTTGCAAAGGATCATGGTTTGTGTGTGTTGGGCCTTTTTATTGGTCCATTGTGGGTGTGGCTGTGTTTGAACCTTGGGTGGGTGTGTTATAAGGATTAGTTGTGTTTTGGGCCTCTGTTTGGGAGTTTGGCAGTTGCAGGTCAGTGAATAGGTTGTATTTGTGCTTGTTGGACATGTTTTGTGGCTTTGTGCGATTCGAATGGAGTCTTCTTGTGTTGTTTTGCTTTGTCCTGGTTGTGTACGTGTGTTTTTAGCGTCTGTACGGTGCGTACATCGGCCATTTTGTTGTACAGTGCTGTCCTTGTCTCTGGCTTGGTACGACTCGTACATGCGCGATGTTGGGTGAGGGTGCTGGTGTTGGGGCCTGGGGTGCGCTCCGTACTTAGACTGGTGGGGTGTGTGTTCGCTCCGTACATACACGGGTGGGGGCACGGTCCGTACATACACTGTTGGGGTGGGGGTACGCTCCATACATACGCGGGTGGGGGTATGGTTCGTACATACACTGGTGTACATACGTGGGTGAGGGTATAGTCCGTACATACACGGTTGGGGTGGGGGTACGCTCCATACATACGCGGGTGAGGGTACGGTCCGTACATACACTGTTGGGGTGGGGGTACGCTCCATACATACACGGGTGAGGGTACGGTCCGTACATACACTGTTGGGGTTGGGGTACGCTCCATACATACGCGGGTGAGGGTACGGTCCATACATACACTGTTGGGGTGGGAGTACGCTCCATACATACGCGGGTGGGGGTATGGTTCGTACATACACTGGTGTACATACGCGGGTGAGGGTACGGTCCATACATACACGGTTGGGGTGGGGGTACGCTCCATACATACGCGGGTGAGGGTACGGTCCGTACATACACTGTTGGGGTGGGGGTACGCTCCATACATACGCGGGTGAGGGTACGGTCCGTACATACACTGTTGGGGTTGGGGTACGCTCCATCCATACGCGGGTGAGGGTACGGTCCGTACATACACTGTTGGGGTGGGGGTACGCTCCATACATACGTGGGTGGGGGTATGGTTCGTACATACACTGGTGTACATACGCGGGTGAGGGTACGGTCCGTACATACACGGTTGGGGTGGGGGTACGCTCCATACATACGCGGGTGGGGGTACTGTCCGTACATATACTGTTGGGGTGGGGGTACCCTCCATACATACGCGGGTGGGGGTATGGTCCGTACATTCACTGTTGGGGTGGGGGTACGCTCCATACATACGCGGGTGGGGGTATGGTTCGTACATACACTGGTGTACATACGCGGGTGAGGGTACGGTCCGTACATACACGGTTGGGGTGGGGGTACGCTCCATACATACGCAGGTGGGGGTACGGTCCGTACATACACTGTTGGGGTGGGGGTATGCTCCATACATACGCGGGTGGGGGTATGGTCCGTACATACACTGGTGTACATACCCGGGTGAGGGTACGGTCCGTACATACACGGGTGTATATACGTGGGTGAGGGTACGGTCCGTACGTACACGGGTGTATATACGCGGGTGGGTGTATGGTCCGTACGTACGGGGGTGTACATGCATGGGTGGGGGTTCGGCGCGTACATACGGGGGCTGGGGGGGGGTGTTCAGCGCGTATGCGGGCACATGTCTCCATGGTTGCTATGGGAGTTCGGTGCGGACGGTGTTTTTTCCATACGGTTGTAACATCGGACGCACGGGATGGATCGTACTTGCGCGGTCGGACTTCACTTTTCACATTTGTATGGTAAATCGTCTGGGGACGTGTCGGACACATTTTCCGACCCGAGGACGTGTGGGGAATTATTCCCAATGCGATTCGTATGGACTTTTTCCCATGCGAATCGTACTTGGCAGTTTGTACGGCACTTGTACGATTCGTACGGTAAAAAGACCGGATACGAGTCATACGGTGAAATTTTTTCCAGGATCGTAATCGGCACCATAGTAGGGCACTTGTTACACAATGCATTAAAAAATCACGCCACACAAAGCATGGTGGAAAACAGTTTGCTGCAGGTTTATTTCATACATGAAACATGCCAACATGGTGGGTTAATTTCTGGGTGATCCAAAGGCAGGCATCCATGAGTAACCTATGCTGCCCACCCACCTGATGAACCAAACGGCACCGTGACCAATCCAATTGTTACTACCATTTTATCTGGGGATTATCTCCCTTAAATACCATGGACCACCAGGCCATGACTGTACTCCCACCTTTTAAGGGGTGGAGCGTTGCAAGGCATGCTCCCAGTTGCTTAGGCTTCAAACCGCTCGAAGGCCTACCTGACCCCAGCCCTGTGTGCGCCAGAAATGATGTGGTAGGACTGCCAGACATGGAGGACTCCCATGGGCGGGTCCCAGTGAGTGGAGCGCAGTGGATGTGCCAGATGCGGCACATCAGTGGCCGCCCTCTTACAAGGGTGCACTGCGTGGGTCACGGGTAGCCGCAATTTTAGATTTAAAAAAAATCTGAATCTGGGCTCCACACAAGGTTTCATCCCTGATGCCTTTATGAACACCAGTCAAAGACCATGAAAATCCATCCTCCAGGCCAAATATATAGAGAAACGCCTTCACATTACCCATAAAAATATCAGAAGATTAGAAGCACTGCACAAAATAACTCAATTCCTAAAAGTAGAACAGACTAAATAAAGGATTAGTGAACCAAATAGGTCAACAGGCTCAATCAAAAGCAAGCACCAGTGTACATAGTCCTAGTGCATCATAATAGAATAAAATGGCTTGGCTTCTTCAAACAAATAACTAATCTAGGTAATTCCAGCAGTTTACCTATTACTGATCTACTTGGAAAATACAACTAGAGAAATTATAACCATTTTATCAAACATTTTTACCTAACCAACAACATTTCTGTGCAAAAGAGCACACAAAACACCCGTTTTGCATGATCCATTACCCTATACCTATATTCAGGCTTTTTAAACCTCATACAACCATACACATACATATAATCTATATTGATCCCATATGAAAAAATTTAACAATTTCCACAAAGGTACATATAAAAATGTTCACTACAGTTGATGGTAATCTAATTTCCTAAATGTATAGTTTGCATTCAGAAAATGCTTGATACATGTGCTAAGGGAATTGCAAATTGCGATTACTTATTTGTTGTTGCAATTTTAGGTAATCACAATTTTTGGGATTACCCTAAATTGCGACTACAAAGCCTTTCATACATCTTGAAAGGCCATTTTGCATTCTAAAATGGGCAAAATTATAACCCTGGGCGTAGTGGGGCTACGTGGAGCATCGCGTAGTGTGGCCAAATCTACGCACACTTGCGCGCTCCGCGTAGCCCCACTGCGCACCGCCCGCCTCCCACCCGCCCTCATTTTAAAATAAGTTATAAGTATTTTAAAAGTAAATAAAATGCCTTACCTGCGGTGCGGCGTCCCGAGGCTCCCTCTTCCTGCTTGACGGCAACTTCTTCTCACAAATGCGCATGCGCGGACGGTCGCGCATGCGCATTTGTGAGAAGAAGTTGCCGTCAAGCAGGAAGAGGGAGCCCCGGGACGCCGCACCGCAGGTAAGGCATTTTATTTACTTTTAAATTCTTTAAATTATTTTAAAATGAGGGCGGGCGGGCAGCTCTGCTTCGCCGCGGCGTGTGCGTAGCGCTGCCTGCTACGCCTACTTCGTAAACCGCGAAGCAGGCAGCGCTACGTACACTCCGTGGGCGGAGCGGAGCACTACGCCCGGGCTTACAAAATTACAGATTTGCACCATTTGCTAATGCAAAATTGTTTGATACATGTGGCCCTTGGTCTTGCTTTTGCCCATGCCCGCAATGCCCTGGGTGCAAGGCCTGATATTTGATGACTCCCCGCAACTGTACATGTACTCTCGGATTCTGTGTGCCTTCGAATGTGCCTAGTGACCTATGGGCATCAGGATGGGCAGGCGACTCCCAATGAAGAATTACCCAGCCCACAGAACTCACTGGGCATGACCCTCAGCCATGCCCGGCAAGCTTTGAGTGCAGAGGATGTCATTCGACCCCCCTCCCTACACTTGATCAGCAAGCTCTGGGTACAGGGTCTGGCCGATGGAGTATTTTCCTACGGTAGAAAACTGAGTGGGGAAATTCTTTCACTGTCTGACTGACAAGTTGCACATGACACAACTTGATACTGCTGGCAAATGCTGCTGCTGCTGAATCTCCGATTGTCTACCACTTATTGTCAGTATTTTTTCTATGAGTCAAGTTTCAAAACAGACACCTTTTTTCTCAGTCAATCGCTTGATCACTGGGGTATGTTTTCACTTTTATTCTATCCGTGTTAACCTGTACCTCAGATTTAATGTAAGGGCATCTGGAAGACACAATAGATTCTTATCTGGCTAAGTATTAAATTGCAACAGTTGGCTTGGTCCATTGATTGGTCTTGTATAGAGAGTTCCCAGGAATAGCTGTACAGAGTCTGACTCACCTGCTCATTTAAATAAACAGATCACACCAAGTGGCTCCCACAGTCGATTCCATTGGAAGGCCCTGCCTCAGTTGGGTCTTCCCAGGCTGATGCAGGACTTGAGGAGAATATCAAGAAGTAAGACAGGTGCATAATAGGACTGTTTGATTGATCCCTTCAGTGGATTGATCTCTCTACCTCCCATGCATCAGGATGGATCTGGCATTTTATGCTATATTATGCTATTTGTATGTATTCACTGCATGTGTACAAAGCTTCTTGACACTAGGAGAACACATAACGAGGTAAAACTACTAGCAAAAGCGAAACTTTAAAAAAAAAGTGAGGGATGTGCAGAACTAGATACTGAAGAAAAAATGTTTAATAGCTTCCTGAAGCTAGGATGACTTGTTTCACCTCTCAGATTATAAGGAAGGGAGTTCCTCAGATTTGCAGTAGCTATTGTAAATGACCTGTTTACAAAAGAGGTCTTTCTTATTTTGGGAACGGCCAACGGAAGGTGTTCAGAAGAATGCAGTGAGCCAGAAGGGTGGTAAGGGGAAAATGCACTCATTATATGTTTATTTCTTTGTGAACAATAGTTGGTGCCTTGAAGATGATTTCAGAAGTAATGGGCTGCCAATAGCAGGAGCTCAGGGTCAAAGTAATGTGGGCACATCCTGGGGGTGGTAATAACCACCTGGGCAGCTGCATTCTGGGCAAGTTGAAGATGGCAGAGATGTTTGAATAGTTTAATTTTGATTGTATAAGAGCATTCACTGTATTCATAGGCATGACTGCATAGGCTCCTGTCAAGATCTGATATATTTCTTATCAGGATGTGCACTTGGATAAAGCAGATATTAACTACTCTTGCAACCTGGGGGTTGAAGGCCAATTTGGAGTTAATAATTGTGAGCAACTTTAGTAGGTCCAGGTGGAAAGCCTGTTGTATGCAACCAGTGTTGGAAAGTGGGTTATTTTTTTTATTTTTTTGTAAAACAGAGTTTCTTGGCATTTGAGTTATACACATTTCC
The DNA here is from genome assembly GCF_964204655.1 of Triturus cristatus. Classification (NCBI taxonomy): domain Eukaryota; kingdom Metazoa; phylum Chordata; class Amphibia; order Caudata; family Salamandridae; genus Triturus; species Triturus cristatus. The sequence continues at coordinate 707,160,599 of NC_140594.1, read as the reverse complement.
AGTAGTACAATAGCAGGATTTGTGTATACCTGTAGAAATTACAGTGTTGTTCTTTTACTATTCTTATTTCCATAATAGCGAAAGTGGGTTATTAATAGTGGTAAATATGCATCTACCACTGACAATAAGGCCACTAACACAGTCTAGGGCTCAGTACAGGTCTCAATAAATTATTCCCATGCTCAACCCGGTGTAGCTTGGCTGCGAGCAGGCTTAATTTAGGAGACAGGTATATAAAGCATTTAAAAACACAAATTCAGTAAGTAATTAAGACACAACACACAATAAAAATCCCACACTAATTTATAAAAATATGAATTATCTGTATCTGTAAAATGACACCAAAATGACAAAAGTCCAGTGTAGGGAACCGGAGATATGAATTTTAAAAGATTTAGCATTGTATAGCACTTAGAAACATATTACTTAAACTCTAGGCCATCTGGTCACGCTTGACCGAGACAAAGTCAAAGTTTCAGGCCGACCGTGATGGAGTCCTGTTCGGATACCCTTCACGGTAGGCCTTGGTCAGAATTTTACCTACAGACTTAAAAACCTTACTGGAGCCTTATCTGCCGGGGTCCCTTGATGCTCTTCACAAGTCCGGATTCAAAGAGGGTTTGCCGGCTTGCTTTTGGGGAGCTCCCGGTCAAACTCTGGAAGTTGGATCTCCAGAGTTTTTCAGTGGGGCGAACCAGCGGTTGAGTCGGTCCCCTTATGGAGCTTTTTTCCAAAATTGCTCCACACTTCTCCAAACTTCTGGAACCTCTTCTTCTTCCTGAAGTTTCTTTTGTGGGTCCAAAGTGTCCAAAACACAATCTAGAGGTCTGGAAGCTCCAAGATGATCCTTGAAAGGTTGGGACCACAATTCCCACAATGCACCTGGACAAAACCCTTACAAATCCACTCAGCACACTCCAGGCAGGGTGATTCTTGGTGGTGATAGTCCAGGTGAGCTCTGATAACCTGTAGCTTGCAGGAAGTCCACTTTTTATTCCTCGTGAAGCAAGGTCCACCTAAAGGGCTGTAGTTCCAGTAAGAATGCAGGGCCTGATGGTGCAAATAAAGTTTCCAGCTTAACAAGCCTTCTTCTTCTGTTAGTTTCAATCAGCAGATCATAGAGGCTCTGCTCTTCCCACTTATTTATTCAGTGTTCCCTGGGGTCAAGCAGGAGAGCACTCCTGTCCAACGAGGTGCAGGGAAACCCCCCAGATCATGATCACTTCCACCAGTGTGGCAAAATCTTCTCCCAGAAATCTCAGAAGAGGAGCAAGAAATAGTTAAACCAACCTCCAGTACAGCTCATTTCCATTGCTCCCCTCCCCCTACTATCTGTGGATTCCTTCCTTAAGCCTGCCATGTAGTTGGGTCAAAGGGGATGGGGGTAGATTGACCTGGCACTCCCTGCCTGTCCTATTCCTCATTTGAAGCTTCATGCTTTATGGCCCCTCCCCCTGCACTGGCAATCCTGTGTAGCAGAGCTCTCTACAGAAGATAGCCCCGCCCTATATGAGCCACTTATCACTTCATTAAAGCAGCCTTATTAATCTTGTTAACTGTGACCAATCAGGGAAGACCACAGAAAGGCTGAACTCTAGCTTACAGAGAGGAAAGTCTTTTTAACTTCTTTTCTGTATACTGTAGGATAAATTCACCAATGGAGTATTGTTCGATTTATCAATACTATTCTTCTAAGTCCATGAATGGTATTTTATTTAATTCCTAGCGATAGTTATGCGCTCATAAACTACTGCAATGTTATCCTATGGGGCTAGGTATCTACAATGGGGAAAATTAAATGAGCAATTTCTCCATCACCAGGGCATATAAAGCATCTTTTATAAAGTCCCTGCTTATAGTTACATGACCCTCCACCTCTAGAACACATAAGTGAAACTTTAGGGGCCCTGAATAAGCAAAAATATCCCCAGGGCATATAAAACGTACTTTATAAGGGCCCTCCTTATAATGACATGACTCCCCACTCCTGGGACACCTATGGGAGACCCTGGGGTACCTAAAATGCCCAAATATATCAGTTTATCACTTTATAAGTGCCCCTACCACCAAAGTCGAGTTTGGGCACAATTTACATTAAAAACAGTGCTGCAACACAGGTCTGCTTTTAAAATGATATCAGGCTCTCAAGTGTGCACACATCGGAGTGCAGAAAGGGCTGGTGGCCTCTAAACGGCCATGCCCTATTATTTACTAGGGACTTATAGGTAGTTTTAATCCCCCTGGCTAATTATCTTCTAGGGACTTATAGGGTAGGTCATGGCAATTATGAGCATAGTCTACTATATAGTGTACCATCATATATATGTGGGTTTTCACAGTATTTTCAACAGAGCACTGGCCCTGGGCCTGGTTAGACAGAGCCCAGTGACAGTCAGTTACCACCAGTACCAGTCTGCAAAAAATGGGGGCGCACAAGACACACAGGATGACCTTGCATGTCCACTAACTTTAAGGAAGTTAGTGGACATCCACTACCACTTCGTATCTAGGTGGCTTGACATCATGTGTGTGCTTTAGAGGAGGCTGTATGGGAGAGACAAAGGATCAGACGGGTGTCATCCACATTCGTGCTGAAAAGACCCCTGTTTAATAGAGAATAGATGCAAGGGGCCACAGATAAAAGTTGAAGAAGAAAGGAGAAAGAATAGGTCGATATGGTACATCACACTTCAATATTTCTGTCTTTGGACGATAGCTGGAAAATGCTAGAACCTGAGTTCTGCCAGACAAAAAGAGGATCAGATCCATATAGGAACAACAGCAGAAAAGCCCTTGCTTGTAAGGGCAACCAGTAGGAAGTTGTGGTTGATGGTGCTGAAGGCTGCTGCTGGATCTAACAGAATCAGAGCACTAACACAATCATCATCCACGATCTTCTGAAGACTGGCTCGGTGCTATACCTTGGTGGAAAACCCGCCTCAAAGGCATCAAAAGGCCACTTTGTGATTAAAATTTTTGCAACGGAAAATGGTTCACTATTCTCAATTACATTCTTCATGACCATAATACAGACATTGGAGGAGCCCAGTGTATGTGGCTTTATTCTTATGTATTTGTGATCCCTCCACTGTGCAAGCTGTGATCACTCTGACAACATAACCCTGGATGTGAGGAACACTGTCTTGGGTATGAGTATGTTGTGCCCATATATGCAGAAGTTTCAACATGTAAGCTTACGCCTATTCTTCCCTTCAACACTTTTTGATAAACCTTAGTTCTCCATCCCAGGCTACATTAAAACCAGTGGTCAACACTCAAAAGTCACATTTTGGTGCTCAAGTGAATGGAACAACTTTCACATTTGTATCATTGAGCTCTTGAGAAATCTCACCCCTAGTCAGACAATGAATCCCCAGACCAGAGCTCTCCCTAGGATGCTAGCTTGCCCATTGTGCCTCTCTCTACATGCAGCACAGTACAAGCCTCCAAGCCAGCACATGGGCTAAATCTGGAATTGTTTTTGAGTTTCCCATATTGAAGAAATGTTTTTGTTTTTCATTTTGTTTGCATCCGACTGGGGACATGCGCACTCTTAGAAAGCCGCTCACTTTTTGTTTGTTTAGTGCAGTATAAACTGTGAGATGTTCTCGCACATTTGACCCTGTGGTTCTGTCTGTGTGACTACTTACTGGTTGGAGTTCCTCTTAGATAGATGTCTACAGCTGCTGTACACATTCTCTCTCTCCCCTTTTCTCCTCTCCCTCCTTGATCTTTCTCTCCACCTCCATTCCTCCCTCTCTGTCTCCATGAATCCCCCCTGGGCCTACTGTAGTTAACCTCCAGGAGCTAGGGAAATTGACTGAGGCACCGGAGCAGAGACAGAATATCGATGTAAAAATATTGATGTGCACAAATAACGTGGTAAAAATATCATTGGTCAAGAATATCAATGGAAAAAATATCGTGGTCAAGAATATCGATTTTGGGTAAGCAATATCGATGTAAGAAATATCGAAGTGTTTAAATTCATTTGCAAAAATATGAATGTTAAAAACATCGAATTTTTATTAATGTTATGTATTTTAGTATATATTTTATATGTGTGTGATGCATGTATTTTTTTAATAAGAATTGTTTGTATTATTAATAGTCATTTAATTTGTTTTGTTTGAATTTTGCATTTTTTTTGTGCATTTTTAATTCTGGAGCGGGTTGTGGGTTTATAGGGGAATAGGGTGGGAAGTAATTTAATTATATAAAATGTATTGGTTAGTTTTAGTAGTTATTATTTTTTTTAATTAGAATTTTGCGTTTTAGTACCGTAGCGGGCTGTGGGTTTTTAGGGGCATAGGGTGGGAAGTAATTTAATTACAGTAAATGTATTGATACTTTTTTATGTATTAATATTTGTTGAATTGACATGTTATAGTGTTAAATGTGTGAATTCATTTTTTATTAATTATTTAATAATTAGATGCCAATTAATTTCAATTAATTAATTGGCAATTAATTATGGCAATTGTGTACTTATTTTTAGGTGTGTGTTGTGGTGTTTATAGGTGAAAATGGTGGGAAGTAATTTATTTTTAATTGATTAATTAATAATTAGTTGTTAAATATTTTGAATTAATTAATTAGTAATTAATGATGGCAATTGTGTAATAAATTTTAGGTGTGTGTTGTGGTGTTCATAGGTATAAATGATGGGAAGGGTGGGAAGTCATTTATTTTTTATTGATGAATTAATAATTAGTTGTTACTTAATAAAAATTAATTAATTAGCAATTAATTATGGTAATTGTGTAATTCATTTTAGGTGTGTGCTGTGCATAGTATAGTGTTAAACAATGCGTATTCAATGAATGTTTATTTTTTTATTAAAAATATTTTGTAAAATTAATAGTAAATATGTTATTTATGGAAATAAATGTAAATAAAAATGTTGAATTTCTTTTTGATGGTGTGGTGCTATAGGGTAGGAAATACAATTAATACATTTAGGTTTTAAATTATTTTGTTTGTTAATATTTGCTTATTTTAAAAATCTATTGTTCATAAATGTATTTATTAATTTATTTTAGATAATAGTTGTACCTTTTTGTTATATATATATATATATATATTCTGAAATTTTTAAAATATTGTTTATTTTTTTTTAAGATTAATTAAAAATGTTCAATTGTTTAAATGTCATTATCAATGTTTGTTTATCTGCTATCCAACACTTTCCTTACTGTTGCACTTATTGGAGTGGGAATAGTATGTTATACTCCTCAGCTATCCAGCACTTTCCTCACTGTTGCACTCAAGGGAAAGGGTGTTTTAGCAGCTATGCGGGATCCTTGGTAATATGTCAACTCTCTTGTTTTTTATATAGTATCTTATTTGTTGTAGTATGCAATGCTGCCCGGACTCCCGAATGACTGCTGAGCCGCTTGCCAGGAACCTTTCCCTTAATGTGACGCCTATTTAAGCCCCTAAAATAAAGGAAAACACCGAAAATGTAAGTGTTCCAGTGACTACAAGATGTTGGAGCACGCACTAGTAATTATAAGATGGTTCTTACTTTTGCGAAACTCTTGAAGATCATATGGGCGTGACATTCAGAAAAAAAAGATTAGACAGATACGGACCTTTTGATCCCCTTTTATATAACCTCTGCTGCATTAAATAAAAGAAAGCAAGCGGTCCTGAGGAAGGTGGATTGAAATCAATTGAATCCACTGAAACGTGCGTCGGTCTGTTTCTTTTCCAGCTGGCGGCATGATCATGGAAATTAAGGAGGAAATTTCCCCATGAGTTTCTCAAGTTGCAAGCCATTCTGTAGCTGGAAATTATTGTATGTGTTGTGTAGTGTGTATGAGTATGTCTGTTATGCAATGATTGTATGAGAGGTGAGTGTAAATGTCATCTTGGCATGGGGACATGTCTACGTTTGGTATTATGTATGTAGTTAATGCATTATTTGTTTAAATTTGTATATCAAATAAGGATTATATCCATGTTGCCACATTCAAGTTTTGTACTGTATACATGAAAAAAGAAGAAAATTGATGTGGATTTTATCTTTTCAAATAATACTTACCCTAAAATAATATGGTTGAAAAACTCAAAGAATAATAAATAATTATGAATTCATGTTTTTGCTCATTATGTGTGATGACTTAAAACCTAGGGCTAGCCCAATGGAGCTTTAATAAGCCAAAGTTTACTCAGTGTTGGTTGAGTGGGAGGTGTTGTGTACATATATATTTCTGTTTTCCCCTTTTCCTCCCAGACCTCCAAATTAAGAAACAAGGGGTACCTTTGTTCTCATAATAGTAATTTTTACCCCTCCGCTATCCAATACTTTCCCTACTGTTGCACTCACTGGAGTGGGAATAGTAATTTTTACCCCTTCGCTATCCAGCACTTTCCCTACTGTTGCACTCACTGGAGTGCGAATTGTAAGTTTTATCCCTCCGCTATGCAGCACTCTCCCTACTGTTGCACTTACTGGAGTGGGAATAGTAATTTTTACCCTTTTACTATCCAGCACTTTCCCTACTGTTGCACTCACTGGAGTGGGAATAGTAATTTGTATCCCTTCGCTATCCAACACTTTCCCTACTATTGCACTCACTGGAGTGGGAATAGTATTTTTTACTACTCAGCTATCCAATACTTTCCCTACTGTTGCTCTCTTTGGAGTTGGAATAGACATTTTAACCCCTCCGCTATCCAATACTTTCCCGACTGTTGCACTCACTGGAGTTGAAATTGTAATTTTTACTCCTCTGCTATCCAATACTTTCCCTACTATTGCACTAACTGGAGTGGGAATAGTAATTTGTACCCCTCCGCTATCCAACATTTTCCCTACTGTTGTATTTATTGTACTGTGAAATGCACGTTTTGATTTTTGTCTGTGGGCCTCTCCTCACCCCTGTCAGGTCAGCCAAATATCTTGGGGTCATCTTTGATGACTCTCTGAGTTTTGATGCACAGGTCAGTCGCACTATCAGCACCTGTTATTATATCATTAATGCCCTGAAAAAGATAATTCCCTATATTCCATCGGAACTGAACCAGTCAGTCATCGTTGCCCTGGTCACCTCACGATTGGACTACTGCAATGCTCTGTACCTGAACATTATTAGTTCCTCCTTGAACAAACTTCAGGTTGTACAAAATGCATCAGCTCGCCTCATTCTGAACAGTCTCAAGCGGCATTCGGTTAGGTAGGGGATTTGTTCCCTTCATTGGCTTCCTGTCAGAAACTGTATTTCTTTTAAGGCGTTGTGCCTAGTCTTTAAGGCCCTTCATAATTAGGGCCCCTTTCAAATGAATGCCCCTTTTCAATGGTACATTCTGGGGAGGATACTGAGATCTTCATTTTGCAAAAAATGTAGGATTCCCAGATATCGAGGGAAAAGGTGGGGTGGATGCTCCTTTTCGGTAGCAGCCGCCAAACTATGGAATGACCTACCTACCTACCTATATTTCAGAGGCGGACTCTTTATTGTCCTTTAAAAAACATCTGAAAACCTGTCTTTTCTCATCTTAGTACCCCTTTCTTTGCCGCTTCGCTCTTGCTTACTCTTTTGGTCCTCTACAGTGCTTTGACATCTTCAGGTTTTATAGCGCCCTATACATATTATCCTACCCTATCCTAGTCTGACCTTACTTAACAGATCCTACATCTCAATAGGGAGCACCAATTCTCCTCAGTTTACCCTTCTTGTGTCCCAATCTGAGATACTTTATGCTTTTTTCCTTCAACTACTTGTGAGTGGACAATGGAGTTCTGTAACTGGACAGGGTACTGCATCATCTGCTTACTTTGATTAGCATCATTTTTGGGCTACTGAAAAATAGCCTACTGGCATAATGTGATGCAAAGTTTCAGCCCCACTGCCTTCAATAGACTTTTAGAAATTGGCTGCATGGGGGGGAATCCTTTTTTGAATAATTGTGATAAATCCATGATAACACATTTAGGACCAGATATATAGCAAGTGCTGAGAAAATTATACGCATGCATGGTGAGATGGTGACACTTCTCCCTTTTCAGTATTTAGAGTTGCTCCTAGATAGTCAAAATCTTGGACAGGTGTTTTCTGTTGATTTCTCTGAACTGATACGAAGACACAGACAATGTAGACCAGAGCAGTGTTGTTGAAGTCCTGATGCGCTTCTTCCATGGCGGTCGCCTTTATAAACCAATAGTTGAGGTAGGGGTAAATGTAAATACCTGGGTAGATGGGCTGCTAATGCAATCATGCATTTTGAAAATTTAATTGAAGCCAATTTCAATCCAAAGGAAAGGTCTGTCTACTTATAGTGAGCTTTACAGAACATGAATTACAGAATTGTTTTGTGGTTCTTTGCCACTGGGATGCGGAAATAGGCATCTTGTAAACCCACGGAGCACATGCGATCCCCTTTATTTATTTGTAAAAATAGTTGATGTAAAGTGGATACTCTGAACTTCTGCCTTTTGATATATTTATTGGCTTGTCTCAGTTAAATTATCTGATTTAATTTGTTTCCTCAAAGAGATGGAAGAACTTGTTGATTTACCTGTTTTTGAAGAAAACATGTGAATTCCATTCTTACAATCAGAGCTGTTCTGGGCAATGGAATCTAATGTATGTGTATTTAATCAGTGAGATTGGAATGTGGGGGTTATGACGTTATGTTAATTGATTGTTTTTTTATGCAATCAAATCAATAAAAAATGTTTTTTAAAAACCAGCCCAGTTGGTTTTGCATAATTGGAAGGATTTCAGGAGCAAGAAATTTGAAATGAAGGCTGTAAAATGATATGCAGTGCCTATCTGTCAGTTGTTATTAGAATCCACTCTCCAAGATGATTGGAAACACTCCCTTCTACCAGAGTTGCGAACAGAGGAGAGAAGGGGGGGGGGGAGGGGGGAGTCATTTTTTTGACTGAGATCTTAATTTTTCTGATGAGAAGAGCCATTGATGTTGTTATTGAGCTCTTTGTCTGCTTCAACGCCATTGGTAAGAGGACTGTTGTTGCTTTTTTGTGATTGTTCGTGGTAGGACCAGTGAGGGGTTTGAACTCCATGTCTTCCAGCCTGGTGGTCCTGATGCCTGTATAAAATCTTTTCATTTAATCAAAACCCACTAACTTCAAAGTTTCTGCCTCCTTCTGCCAATGTTCCCTCTCATCATCACCATAGTATTTGAAAAAAACGGAACCAGTGAGTGGCAGGATCATAATTTTCAATTGGGCATCTTGTGTCAAAGATATTAGACACAGCCATGATCAATTTTACATTGAGATGCTATTACAAAACTCTGTGATGTCTAAATCTGCTGTCATTCGTTGCACTAATTTCTTGGTTTGAAACCAATGAGCCTTCCTGCATAATCTCTAGGAAGTCTTGTCTCCGATCTCTCTGGAGTTCATCTGCTGAAGTCGTCAGTGAGTCCTATAAGACTAACATATCATCCTAATAAGGCAGAGGCGATAGCTGTTTTAAATAACATTGCTGAAGAACCACACACCTTGCATCCAGCAGTTTCAATATTCATGTACTTTCTATCTGGTAGTCCTGATGTTTTCCGGGTTAGAGGAAAGCATCTTTCTGTCTGCTGAAATTATATATAACTGAGCCTGTTTTGACTCCTGTTTGAGCGGTAGAAGATTTTAGACTGAAGGTTTGTATTTTTCATCAACCTGGGAGTTGCCATCTTCAGTGTTGTTGGAGTAAAACATTTATTTTTTGTGAATTCTGTGAAGCCTATACCTAGTACAGTAAAATTCTTGGAGTTGTCTTCAGTGGCATTGTCTTAATTATCAATGAAACAGTGGACTGGGAATCTCTACTTAATGCTAAGTTTTATCCATCCTCTAAGAATGTCTTGAAATATGGTCATTTCATGAACATGTAAGGGTCTTAATGGAGCGACAGCTGATAGTGAGGGTGTATATGTGGAGTACGAGTCTGGTCCAAGATGCATTGAGGAAGAAGGAGAGATGGATGGACATCTTCTCTGTTTGTGCCTCCCTGGTGTCGATGTTAGTGGAGTAACTGGCTGATTTGCATGGGCAGAGATGCATGATGCATTTGAAAAAGATCCTTTGCGGGAATAGTCATCCGTGGCATCTGAGCAGATAAGTGGGTTAATGATGTTGAATAAGAAAGATGCCCTGAAGGACATCATAAATGTCCAGATGAAGAGGAGCGTCTTGGCATAGATCATATCAATGTCATGTACATCTCAGTCGACAGTGAATATCTCCATCTTAACCACAGCTTTGATAGAGAAGGTCTCAACGTCGGTGGTGTCAATGCCAGCTGGATTGGAATCGAGGACTTACCTGGTAATACTCATCCACTTGCCTTTCATGTTGTCTGTTCTCTGCCGCTGTGTAAAACCAAGAACACCTCGGAGTTGATGTGATGCTCAAACATGGGTCCACCTCTTGATTGTCTCATTTCTGATTATATAAAAACTCAGAATATTGATTTGATCAAGCGAGGGAAGGAAGTGAAGGGAACAGCTGGGAAGGAGACCTACCAAGAAACAAACAACAATTAGCTGCCCAATATAGCATCTAGATACATATGTTAATGATATTAACAGTTCACCTTAATACCTGTAAAGAAAAAAGAATGTCTATATTCGAAGACATCTTCGGATAAATTTCCACTTACATGTACCAGATTAAAACTGCTTGTTCCTATGAAAACAACAATAGATGTAATGCACGTGCCCTAGATTTCAGTGAAAACAACAGGTGATGGACAGAATGCAGAACAATGTCATACATTCACCCCAGTACAGAGATCTGGGCCTAAATCCATCGTTATTTTGCTCACCATGCCATTCCAGTTTGAACCAAGCCATATGCAAATCAGCCTTGACCCTGTGCCTCATGGGAACAGTTCAGCCCGAACTGCCAAGCCAGGTCCTCCCTGGACTGGAACAAGCATCCTAGGACCGGTTTCAGGGTTTCACCCCTCTTCAGCCTGGATAGCTTGATTCCAGTGGCATGGAGAGCACGGGACTCACATCTGAGCATACCCGTCCTACTCGGGGTGACAAATGCAAAAACAACAGTTGATGGACAGAATGCAGAACAATGTCATACATTCCCCCCAGTATAGAGATCTGGGCCTAAATCCATAGTTTTTTTGCTCACCATGCCATTCCAGTTTGAACCCAGCCATATGCAAATCAGTCTTGACCCTGTGCCTCATGGGAACAGTCCAGCCCGAACTGCCAAGCCAGGTCCTCCCTGGACTGGAACAAGCATCCTAGGACCGGTTTCGGGGTTTCACCCCTCTTCAGCCAATGTTTTGATTTGTTCTGCATTCTGTCCATCAATTGTGTGCCTTTTGCTTTCTCGCCCTAAGTGCGCCAAATATGCCCAGACGTGGGTCCTGGGCTCACTGTGCCACCGGAATCAAGCTATCCTGGCTGAAGAAGGGGGGAAACCCCGAAACCAGTCCTAGGATGCTTGTTTCTGGTCCAGTGAGGACCTGGCTTGTCAGTTCAGGCTGGACTGTTCCCATGAGGCACAGGGTCAAGACTGATTTGCATATGGCCCGGTCTAAACTGGGGTGGCATGATGAGCAAAAGAATGATGGATTTAACCCAGATCTCTTGACTGGGGGTGAATGTTTTGATTTATTCTGCATTCTGTCCATCAATTGTGTGTCTTTTGCTAGATTTCAGTAAGGCCTCACCATACCTACCAATAATAACATTACCACAAAGCGTCATAGGGGAAGAGAAGGATTCCTCCAATACGTAGACTCCTCCCCCTGTTAATAATACAGCAGAAATAAAAGAAGGTTAATAACCAACCAAGACGTCAGTTCTCTTAGTCAAAGAGAAATAATCCAGATTCAAAGTAAGAGGAGACTCAATCCAAAATCATTGGGATATTCAACATAGTCATTAGAGACATGTGTTCTGCAAGTTCCCAATTGTATCAATTGATGTAACATAAATTGAAGGGTTGTTTCCACCCGAAAGTTATAATTCCTCTGTAAACTGTTAATTAATGCATGTTGTTGCACTATCTCGAGGAAGTCAGAACGAGCAATGGAACTCAGCCTAGTCACTGCTGAACTACCAAGCAAATACCTCGTAACTGGGCAAATATCAATATACAAAATAACAATGACTTCTTCCTCGAGAATATCAATATACAAAATAACAATGACTTCTTCCTCAAGGTACTCGCGCCCCACTTTATAATCCTGGCAAAAGAATTTGTAGCAGTACTTGAACCGACAATCAACTCAGTGGAGAGAATCCCTTTGTGTTCACTCGTCTGCGCAAAACAGAAGAACATGAGATACACCCAGACAGTGTCATGAACACACACGGTGTTCCGAAACCTTACCACACCACCGTACACTTTGCGCCTCCAATACTTCCAGCGAAACCCGACCTCTGCTACTGTGAGTCCAACTCCAATCCGGAATGACAATAATCTGCCTTGAGCGTTCCGACAGTTAGCCTTTCAAGAGTTCTATTGGGTTAACTTCCCAGGATTCCTTGCAGGTGACTCTGGAAAACAAACAGTAGGAATCATGGGAAATGTAGGAAAATACATCAACAGAGCGAAGCATTACATTACCAACACAATCCACCTTAGGAGAGCGTTCTATGCCAGGGACAGACCATGACACGCTGAGCTGGATTTCAACAGCATCCATTTCAATGAAGACCCCTGCTTCAACACTGATCGGTGCTCCAGCAAGTGGTGAGAGTGATGGTGACAGTGCTGATGCCTCTTTATCTCTTTGAATCTTTCAGAGTCCTTCTCAGGAGAGCTCAGAAACTCAATCTAAGCTGTTCAACCTTTCCCCTTAGGGCATATTCCTTCTTTGTCATCCAGGACTCTTTTTTGTTATTTGTGGACTCAGATTATGTGTGGATATTTGAAAGCCTTTTTTCCTCCACAGGCAGACACTTCACAAAAAGTGATGGCATTATGAAGAAACTCTAGAGAAAAGTGTCTCAAAAATTAGAGTGAAAAAAAGATCCTCTTAGCATGAGCCAGGGAACAAGCCTGAGTGTGTGAGGCAAACTGTCACTGCAGGTAGAATGAACCTTCTGAGTCTTTAAAAGTGCACTGTGCCTTGGCCATTCTTAACCTGACAAGCATCCTTTTCTTAAATTGTTCTCATTGTAATGAATAGTCCTGGCCCCTTGATATACCTCAGTAAATAAATCGCTGTTCAGAGATTTTCACTTTTGATTTGTGTTTTTGGATCATTAGAGAAGTAATTTATCTTGGGTAGACATTGCTAATCCGGACAAAATTTTCTGGATTAAATTTTTAAAAATGGCGGATGTGTTGCGTGAGACCTATATACTTCATTTTGGTGTCAAAACATAGGTTTTGGGGGTCAAGTAGTCTTATAGAGACAGAAATTAACCCAGAGCAACCCTTCCACTTTTTATCCAAGATGGTGACTCTATTATTATGTGTTTTAGCATTCATATTGGTAATTTATTTTAATATTGATTTGTTTTAAGTTTTCCGTTGATTCCAATTCATAAACATGAGCGAAGCTGGTGGTAGCAGAGGATCTTTCCCTCCTGATAGAGTGTTGCTAAATACAAAATCTGAGGACTCCAACAAAGAAAAATGCGTCATATACCAATCTAATCTGAAAGAACAGATAAAATCAACTGCAGCTACACAGAAGAGAGTGGCGATTCTCCAAGCATAGTGTAATGAGAATCAGGATTTCATTAAAGGCGCGGAGGCTAACATTATGCATAACAACTTTCAATGCCACTCCTGCAGCACCTTTAAAGAATATACAAAAGATCAAACACTAGAACTAGAACACAGAAGCCCATGAATATTCTATCCTCCAAACATTCTTCCTCTTTTTATGCAGTGAATTGTATCTTCTTTTGAATAATCTTATATAAGGAATTATAAATCAGAACCTTTTTAAAAAAAATGTATTACCTTTCAAACAATCCATATTCTTACCATTCACTTAACAACAACTATACTGTCATGCATATAATATTAACTTTAACTATACAAAAATGATTCCCTCCACTCCTCCCCAAACTGGGTTGCGAAGGGTGGGATAATGTTAGCCTCCGCATCTTTAATGAACTTTTGATTCTCATTACACTATGCTTGGAGAATTGCCATTTCATTACAAGACCGGAGGCTACCATTATGCATGTTCAAAGTCTTTTTACACCACATTTGAAACATGCCTAATGGGTCTAAAGTAATACCTTGCAAAAGTTCCTGCATTTGTCCAGTCTGCCACTTTTAAAATTTCCTCCAAACGACCACCTGGCAAATACATCTTACTTGCCATTGTACCATGCAGAGAATTAGATTTAAATCTGTCCAGATCAACCCCACTCTCTCTCATCACACTGTTGACCCACCTTGCAATCATAGCTGTGCTTACTGCACAAAAAGGTTTTACATATGAAATCAGCAATTTATTTTCCCCATTTTTCCTATGCACTAACACTCTGTTCTCATATTCTTGCATACAATTCACTACGCATAATTTATTTTCCTCACTAAAGATAGGATAAAAGACAGATGTTGACATGGTTTTTGTCCTTTTACAAATCTCAAAATACCCTCCATCTGGTTTTATTTGTTTTTTACTCACCTCCGACGCCTTCACATCCGAAACTCTTTTTACATGAAACTAGACATATCAAACATGCAAGTTTCTCAGAAAGTCTTTTTTAAGCCAAATATCTATTTGAAGGCCATTGAAAAAAAAAAAGAAAAAAGCGATAGTATGGAATTAACATCCCACAGCACACTATAACTAGCTTTTGGAGGTCTCCTAACATTTCTTCCTACAGATCTGCCATCTATCTTAGAATGCCCTGCTGAGATTGCTGACCTATAACAACTTCGGGGCATATTATCAAGACAGGCGATAAAATTATCGCCACTTTAGTGGCAGAAAACTGCCACTAAAACAGCGATAATGGGCTTGATAATATGCTCTATGGAATTCCAATTGAAGCCCATGTTAGATGTGAAGGACATCTAACCTGAGCTTCAATTGGAATTCCATAGAGCATATTATCAAGCCCATTATCGCCGTTTTAGCGGAAATTTTCTGCCGCTAAAGCGGCGATAATTTTATCGCCTGTCTTGATAATATGCCCCTTAGTGTTCGATCTACGAAACCTTCTTGAAATTTCTTGAAATAGCTCTCCACAGATCCAAACTCCTTTCCAGGCACCAGCCAGACCCTGTTCTCCAAATTCCTTTGTACCTAGTCCAGGTTCCTTGAGCCCAGGACTCCTCCAGTAATTTAGCAGCCCTTGCCAAAAGTCCTTTGAGACCCACAGATCTCCTGAAACTTTCCAAACAAGAAGCTTCAAAACTTGGTTTAGTACTAAAGGATGTTCCTCCTCCTCTGCGTTCCTCGGAAGACATTCCCTTGCAGGTATTGGAAAAGGTTTCGCACATGCTAATTACATTACGGACAGGAACCCAACCTGCTACACCAAAAAGGGCGTCACTAGCACTACCTGACTCTTCTCCTGCCTCAACTTCATCAATACCTTCTGTATCATAGTGATAGAAGGAAAAGCATAGCCTTTTCTCCCCTACCACACCTGCTGGAATGTGTCCACTGCTGCCGCCATAGGATCTGCTCTCCAGCTGAAAAACTCCTTTAATTGGAACGTTACGTAACTTGCAAAAATATCCAACTCTAGAGGACCCCACACATTGTTTATCTTTTAAAAACATTTCCTGTCCAATTTTCAATCGCTGAAATCCCTCAAATGTCTCGAATTCCAATCTGCAGTTAAATTCAATTCCCTGGGTAAGTATTCCCCTTTCACCACCATCTTGTGTTCTAAACGAAAATTCCAAACATCCTTCGCTAGATCTGCTAATCCTCGTGACTTTGTTCCCCCTAATTTGTTTTTATATGTCACTGCAGATACATTGTCCATCCTCATCAGACCAGTCCATCCCTTTAGATTCTTCCTGAAACTCTTCAAAGCATATAAACCTGCCATAAATTCTAAGCAATGTATGTGACCTAACTTCTCATTTCTTGTCCATACACCACCTGTTTTCACTTCTCCTAAACGTGCTCCCCAGCCAAACAAACTCACATCCGTCTGCAACATAAAATCTGGTGCGTCTCTAAATATTGATTTCGCATTCCATGCCTCCATATTGTCCAACCACCAAAGATATTCCTCTCTTGCCTCTGTCTTCCAAGCTGTCTTATCTCCATACCATAAGCCCCCTCATAACGCCTCTCCTTTCAATCTCCGCAATTCACTGTAATGGAGAGGCCCTGGGAAAATAACCTGTATAGACGAAGACAAAACCCTTATAATCCTTGCCAATTCCCTCAACGTTACAAATTCTCTCTTCAATCTTTCCTGAATCTCCCTCCTGATTAAAGTAATCTTCCTCTCTGGAAGATGCAAAAGACGATCTACCATATCCACCTGAAATCCCCAAAACTCCAATCTTTGTGTTGTATCTATAACAGATTTCTCCTTGTTCAAAATAAATCCCAACTCTTCCAACCTGTGCACCACCTCCTGCATCTCCCTCTTCAACTCTTCCTGAGTTTGTGACAATATCAGAATATGGTCTAAGTAGATATTCATCCTTATCCCTCTGTGTCGAAAAAAGGCCACAACCACTCTCATTATCTTTGTGAAACACCGAGGTGCTGAGGATAGACCAAAAGGTAAACAAAGAAATTGGTAAAATCTTTTCCTTGAGCTGAACTGTAAAAACGTCTTACTCTGTCTTGCCACAGGAAATGTAAAATATGCATTCTTTAGATCTAATTTTATTATCCAATTTTTGGCTGTCAATAAATCCCTTAGGCAACAAATCCCCTCCATTTTGAAGTGTCGATAAACTAAAAATCTGTTTAATTCCCTGAGATTTATGACCGGATGCCAACCTTTGTCATTTCTTTCCACCAGAAACAAATTGCTCACAAAAACTATTGCTGACTCTTCCACCTCTTCTAGTGCATTTTTTTTAATCAGAGAAACTATTTCTTAATGTAACAATCCTACCTGTTCTTTTGACATCTTTATCTCCCTTTGTTCTTCCTTTCAAAACAGACAGCTTATGAATTCTATTGTATATCCTTGAACCGTGTCTAAGACCCAAGAATCCCCAGTCAACTTCTCCCATTCCTTTTTGATAAACTTCAAACATCCTCCTACTCCTTTCTGGAAAGAACTAAAAATAATCCCCATACTCACCTTGTCCTCCGATATTGAGCTGACCTCCTCCTCGCGAATATCTCTTGTTTTGTCTTCCTGTCCTTCCTCTACTAGGTTAAAATCCTATACTAGACTGATAACCTCTGTACTGTAATTCATATTGTGAGTTGTACCCTGTTCCATATTGGGACCTCTGTAATACACGGTATTACAGTATAGGGTCCTCTCTTACTGACCCTTCCAAAAACTCCAAACATCTTTCTCATAGTTCCTTGTGCCTTATCTAATGCCATAAATGTATTTACATATTTCCGAATTCCTTTCACTAATCGTTCCCCAAACAGTAAACCTCTGTCTACTCAACTATCTCTTTCTGTGCCATATTTCTTAACTTTGAGTTTATTTTCATAAGTATAGCCTTTCTTCTCTCTTGTATTAAACCTGCATTCACATTTCCAAAGAGTACCACAGCCCTTTGCTCCATTCGCTTAACAAATCCAAATCTATGTGATTTTCATTTGCATATGCTTCTTCTGCCATATCCAAAATTCGTTCCAGGAGTTCTAAGACATCCAGTAATTTATCCTGGAAAATCTTCAAGGATCTTTCTAAACCTTTCCTTTGGTCTCTTTCCAAGTGAAATAAATAACTTACAAGATCCAGGTCCAAGTTTGGAGTAGCACAAACTTTTTCCTCAATCCTAGATCTTTCACATTCTTCCCTCATCATTCTACGCATTTTCCTATCCAAAGGTTTCTTTATCCAAGTCTTTATAAATTTTGCCACATGCTCCATAGATCACCATTCTCACTTCTAGGATTTTTTATATTTGAGTGGAGTAAACAAATCTCACCCAAAAGGATCCCTGATACTTTCATTTGAAACATCCACATCCATCTCTTTCAAATCCTTATAATCATCATCCACCTGTAAGTCTAATACAGATTCATCTATATTATCCAATTTGTTTCGAGACATTGAATTTTGTACATTATTTTTAAAATCCTCCTCCTCCTGCATGCCACCAAGGGCATCCTTTCCATGTGTGCCGCCAAGGACACCTGTTCTTTTTGTGCCACCAAGGACACCTTACGTTAGGGTTGCCTTCTGGCCAACCTTATAATTTTTTTACATATCAATGTCCTCTATATGTCTGGTCTTTTTAGTTCGCTTCTTCCCAACATCACTACTCATTCCCTCTCCCTCAGACAGGGAATAAAACTCCTCACTCTTTTCTTTTCCTGTTCTTGAGAAAATCTTTCATTCTAGATCATTCTTTGAGAAATTAGAAGCTAGCTCTATACATTTAAATACAATCTATACAAATAAACTCCTCATACCAAAATCATTTCACAGATATAGAAGATGAACTTATCTGTACAGGAGCAGCAATTTAAAAAAGAAGAACGTTTGGAGGATAGAATATTCCTGGAATTGTGTGTTCTAGTTCTAGTGTTTGATCTGTTGAAGATTCTTTAAAGGTGCTGCAGAAGTGGCATTAAAAGTTGTTATGCATAATGGTAGCCTCCGGTCTTGTAATGAAAGATGAAGTTCACAAAAGATTGAAACTGATGGTTGAAGAGGATCGAATATTTTTATCATTGTAACAACAAGTGCTACAAGTCGTATACAATGGGAAAAAGCCTGGAAAACATTAGTAAACAAATAGCAGAAACCAATGAATCACACCAAGAATCAGGGTATTCTGAGAAAGCAACGACAACCAAACCCAATGCCCATCCACTTAGAAGATCAATGACTACCCCTCATACACCTCCAACAACTGATCAGAAAGAAGAGGATCTTCAATGTGTTATCTGTGATCTAGTCAGAACAAGGGCCAAAGGGATTGACGAAGAACAAAATACAGAGTATGTGAGCCTCAAAGGGCAAACATGTTTTTATCTGCAGCTAGTTTCTTCTAAGATGATGTTTTCAGCCGAGTAGCTGATCAAAACAGTGAGGTAAATATATTTTCAGCAGATTTGTGTGTCCATCTGAACTGCATGCGTACATACATTAGTAAATATGAATGTACAACGAGCTCCCAGCAGCAACGTAACTGCCAGCCTTCAGTTAAGTTTGCACGTTTTGAAAAAGCAAATGAAGTTTTAAAGCCACTCTTAGGTGCTGGCTACTGGTATAAACTCAGGGAGATCAGAGAAATAATGGTTACCATTGATTAAAATGTATTGATCCATAATAATGAAATTAAGATGTTTGTGGTGGGAATATAACAATGACAGAATTCGTTTTTGTCAGTTTAACAAAAAGAATGAGACACTTATGTTGTTCTCAGCCGATTTGGCTCCTGAAGGTCTTGCTGCCAAAGTAAGATCACAAGATGCATTCAAATCACCTGGAACCATTTTAAGAAACGCCCTGAAAGATTTAGATTTTGGACTTAATGACAAATTTTGTGATGCCCCAGAGCTCCGCAAACCATGGGAGTCAACATGGATGCCTGATGTTGTCTTAACATTTTTTACATCATTGTTTATTGATCAGTAAAGCAAAACTGTAACAAACTAAAGATCTTGAGTTCAAAACAGAAGCCAACGGCATTGATGATGGCTTTGAATATATAAGCGAAGAAGTGGAAGACAATCCCATGAACCAACAGGCTTATGCTGTGCAAATGTACTGTCTTTTCCAAATCATGTTTTATGAATTACATCACAGCAATAAGAAAAGTCTGCTACACATGATGACTGCCCACATAATCTATGACAAGTACAAAAGTAGAAAGCTATTCAATTCAATGAATAGGATTGGTTTATCAACAAGTTATAATGACATAGTATGGAGTGGGAACTTGTTAGCAGCTCATGCTGTAAAATCTTGTGAATACGACAGTACAACCCTTCCAAGTCACTTCACCAGGAAAGGATTTACAATTGCTGCTCTTGATTATTTTGATTCTGAAGACAGCTCTTGTTTGTCTGGAACACGCAGGACACATGACACTGCCATGGTGCTTTTTCAAGACTGTACAAACAAAGCTGCAAATGTATAACCCAAATGCCTTCCAACGTGTGCAAAATCACTACAAGCCATCAACACGTCCCAGTCTGCCAGAAAGTTTAAAAGTGGCTGAGGACATGCACCTTCTACCTGATTCTGCGGTCCACAAACTGTTTCAACTGAATCTATCATATTGGCTATTCGGTGAGTACTGAAGGATGAAGAAAAGTACGTTCCTCCGTGAGTTGAAATTCATGCTCTGATCTCCCAGAATACTGTCCCACTGAAGAAGGTTGGATTTTTACTAGTAATACTTCAGTCACAAACTACAGTGTACAAAGCTCTAAAAAAATTCCAAAATGTGCGTGCTCAGCGTAAAGACCAGCACATGCTGCCAATTTTCTGCAATTAAGGTATTTTCCATATTGTACCTGATATTTCTATGAGCAATCCAGTATAGTTTGGTCATCTTTGTCCAATGATGGGCGTTTTCCACATGACAAAAGTTGTGTTTCGCATGTGCAGGACGTTATGTCAGTGCATGTGCCATAGAGATGCACTTATTGAGGCTGAAATCTTTGGAAGCAAAACTGTCCAGTCAGAATTGAGCGGAACTCATTAAGTTTGTTCTTTACAAGGTATGCTCATCATATCTGAGGCTATTGAAACATTGCATTGGAATGCTATCTGGAACAAGAAGGACAAATTAGGTTTTGCATATCTTATCTCAGAAGTGAACAAGGCATAGGATACACTTCATTCAAAACACATAATGCAAACCCCGGTAATGTTCAATATACTCAGTTCAAAATCAGAAAACCGAGTTCGTAGAGTTTGTTGAAGAATGTGAAGAAAAATCTGAACTTTGCAAGTACTGGGGAAACGGTTTACACATGATAGCTCTAGTGAAAAACTTGGTACATGCTGACCGGGAAAGCGATTGGGAGCTGCATAGTGAAGACTGTGGAGTCATTGATTACGGTGCTTCGTGAATTCGATTGCATATACTAACTGAGATATGGTTCCTGGTATTTGGAAAGTGACAAAGCTAGAAGTGGAAAAACGATACCTCCACAGAAAATTTATCTGAAGACATTCTGTGATTAAAGAAAGAGAGGGAAGGTTCAATGCTGTGGCTCCAGATAGGAAACTGGAACAGACGATCCAGAGATCACAGAAAAGTTCCAAGGGAATTGTTGGTCAGACACGTTAAAGTGAATATGTTGCTCAATGACAGCTAGTTTACCATGAAGTCCTTTCTATTTGCAGTGTTTTCAGAGAGATGACAAATTCTAAATTAATGGACCATCGTGAAGCTG
This sequence comes from Triturus cristatus, assembly GCF_964204655.1. Lineage (NCBI taxonomy): Eukaryota > Metazoa > Chordata > Amphibia > Caudata > Salamandridae > Triturus > Triturus cristatus. The sequence goes on along the minus strand of NC_140594.1, from coordinate 707,139,153 downwards.
TTCTTCACCACAAACTTGTGGGAAAGAGAGGGAAACATTTTAATAAACATGTTGACAACCTTCTTCATTTCATTCAGCAGCAAGGAAACCTCTTTTAAATGACAGATCCTGTGCAACTGCACAACTTTTTGACCATACAATATGTGGATAACAATATAAAGACACATCTACTAGATTTCCTGGAACATGGATTGAAATTATGCGCAGAACTGAAGCAGGAGAGATTTGTATTGAAATAGAAAAACCTGTCTGACATAATCACTAAAGCTAAACTTCCAAGCTTTAATTGCCATAGTAAGAGTTTCATCCAACCAGCCACTACAAAACAGGTTACACAAAATCACTTTTGAAAACATATAGAAAGGAGTGAATTTATCAAGGACGTTCTGTCGCATGAGCTGCATCCAACAAATGTATTATTTGATGGAGCTGCTGCAGCCTAAGAAGTGAAGCAAAAACTCATACACGAGTTTGAAATAAAAACTTTCACTGGAACAATTTCAATTAAAAAAGGTGTCCTCATTGAAAACTGCTGTTGTTGTGGAATATGTCACAATTTCAAATGGTCAAGATTCCATCCATACAAAACTTCTGAGAGGTCATTTAAACTGTTCTACAGGTTTCAAAGTTAGTGTGCACCTTGCAAGAGCTGCACATTGTCTTAGACAGTTATCATGAACTATCTGTCAAAGAATGTGAGAGAATCAGACAAATGTCTACAAGTGGAACAATTGACCTTGGCTGCATAAACAATTCAACATCTATACCTGTGTGACTTGATAAATTCTGATCATTAACATCGAACAAGATGAAATTGGAGATGTTAACTGGCCAAAACATTTCTGATGCTTCCATTAACACTGAATTTTCAATTATTGCAAGTGGAATGCCTTTCAATGAGGAGCTGGTACCTGCAGAGATATATCCAAAAGGTATGGGCCACATTGTTCAAGAACTTAACAGCAAATTGGAGGAAGCTGACCTTCGTGTTGTACCACATGTTGAGTGGGCTGTTTTTTTTTAAACAATTTTTATTGGAAGTACACACCAGGTCAATTCAGGCAATACTATGACAGATGCAGTCATTTTATACAGAACATACTAGACAGCACCATTAATCTTCCTACTGATATCCATTTAAGTCTTACAGTCCAACACACCTTATTATACATCCTCAAGTCCTCACCTCCCCATGACGCCAGTGTCCCATATGGCTTATGTTGCCAATGTTCTATTCGCTCAAGTCCGGGTCCGAGTCCTCGGGAGGGGGTTCACAGATGTTGCCTCTAAACGTGTTCCACTTCCCCCAAACCTGCTGCCATTTCTGGGGGCCACCCCTGTTAATAAAGACCGCCCTTTCCGCGACCATGGCACCGTCTAGATCCCTACACCACCGCAAGTGGGAGGGGAGCGACTGCGCCCCCCAGTGTTGTGCAATATTCCTCTTCGCCAACGTAATACCCAGGGTTACCCAAGTTTGTTCTGCGTGGTTAAGATCTGTAGATTCACACACATTAAGCAAGCATCTCTGCGGTTCCGGGGGGGGGGTCATCGTGTCCAGTAACCCGGGAGACGTTGCTATGACCGCCCTCCATTATTGAGTAATGCCAGGGCAGTCCCATATGGTATGGTAGAAGGAGCCCTGGAGGCCACAACCCCGCAAGCAGAGTGGAGTATCCGCCCTCCCTATTTTGTGTAGTCTGGATCTGGTGTAATACGTCCTGTGTAGTATTTTAAGTTGCACAAGTTTTATTCTAGATGGGGTCGCCAGCGCCCCCTGCCAGTCTTGTTCATCCATTTCCCCCACCTCAGCCTCCCATTTCCTTTTAAGGATCCCTGTGGGATCTTTCTGGTGGTTAACCAGCTTGCGATATGTCAGGGATATAGCCTTTTTGGCTAGGTGGTTCGTCAGCAGACGATCCTCAAGTGGAGAGGAGTCGGGTAGGTTAGTCCCCTTAGGTATAGCCTTCATCAGTGCGTGCTGTATTTGCGTGAATCGAAACTGCTCCGTCCGCGCCAACTGGTATGTCGCCTGCAGCTGCTCGAACGGGATCACCCCGCCCCGCTTCCAGAGGTCACCGACCCTGGAGATGCCGATGAGATCCCACTTCGCAAAACCTTTACTCATACGTAGCTTGTCTATCTTGGGGGAGACCAACTGTGGCGTCTGTTGAGTGATCACTCCCTCCCAGCCCAGCGTTCGCTGCGCCGTGTACCATATCTGTACGGTGTGTGCTGTCGGGCCAGTTAGTTTAGTTTTCCGGGATTTATCATATAGGGCGCTAAGGATTCCCTCCGTACCCAGCATATGCCTGTCCATGCGCAAAGCTGGTTCATCCTGCGGGGCGTGTAGCCACTGATTAATTATGATGAGCTGGGAGGCCCAATAGTATAGGCGTATGTTGGGTAGGGCGATTCCACCGTCATACCAGCTCCGCACAAGCTTACAGAGAGCTATGCGGTGCGGCTTACCCTCCCACAGGAGATAGCCCACCTCCGCCTCAACTGACTTAAAGTAGGAGTCCAGGACCGGTGTGGGAGTGGTTTGCAGTGCGTATAAAAACCGAGGGAGAGCCATCATTTTAAATAAAGCCGTCCTCCCCAGTAGCGTCAATGGGAGGGAGTGCCAATTTTTGACATCACTCCGTAGTCTCCTCAAGGGCGGAAGCAGATTGCGTTCAATGAATTGTTCAGGATTAGGCGTAATGTTAATACCGAGATATTTAAAACCATCCTCAGCGATTGATATCGTCACCCCTCTGGGCAATCGCGGCGGGGGCCCATGTAAAACATAGAGCACTGATTTTGCCTAGTTGATCGAATAACCGGAGACCCTGCCGTAGGATTCACAAATGTCAAGTAGGCAGCCGATAGACCGTCCCGGTCGCGTCAGGTACAGCAGTATCTCATCTGCGTACAGCGAGATACGGTCGTCCCATCCCTCTGTCCACTTTAGTCCTTTTATCACAGGGTCCTTCCGTATCCACGCCGCCAGAGGTTCTAGCACTAGGGCGAATAGTAGTGGGGAGAGAGGGCAACCCTGTCTAGTCCCCCGTCCCAGCGCAAAGTCCCCAGACAGTCTCCCGTTTACCACCGCCTGTGCCAGAGGCCGTGTATAGAGCAGCTGCACCCATGCACAGAATCTGGGCCCGAAACCAAAATGCATGAGCACTGCAAAAAGAAATGGCCATTCCATCCGGTCAAAGGCCATACTTGCATCTAGGGAAAGGATGACTGCGTCCTCGTGGATATAAGGCCCACTAGCCAGTATACCATGCAATCGTCTGAGATTCATCGCCGTGTTCCTACCGGGCATAAAGCCTGATTGGTCTGGGTGAATGAGTGTCCCCAAGTGGGGTTGTAGACGGGTCGCTAGAACCTTCGCCAATATTTTGGCTTCCGCATTCAGGAGAGAAATTGGCCGGTAGGAGGCACACTCATGGGGAGGTTTGCCCGGTTTGAGTATCGTTACCAATGTCACCACCCTTTGGTCACGGGGAAGTATTCCCTGATGCAAACTGGCTTCATACATTTTAAGTAAGTGCGGAACCACCGTATCTGACTCCCGCTTGAATAGCTCCACTGGGATCCCATTTGGCCCTACTGCCTTCCCTGACTGGAGGCCCTTAACGTCCGCAGCAACCTCCTCTGCTGTCAGGTCAGCCTCCAGCAGTAGTGCGTCATTTGGAGTCAGTCTTGGGAGTTGTATGTCTTTTAGGAATTCTAAGTTTTCCTCAATGGTTGTCGTTGCAACGGAGGTGTACACTTTTTCAAAATGATTCGCAAAGGCCGTCACTATGTCGTCGGGGTCCGTCACGATCTCCCCAGTGGGCAATCTCAGCCGTGCCACCCAGCGGCTGGCTCTCTCTTTTTTGTCTAGACATGCTAACAATTTGCCAGCTTTGTCCCCCACCTCGTAAATCGTATGTTGTGTTTTCACCATGCGTGCCCTGGCTGCCTCCCACAGGTGGTCTCTATAGGCTTGTTTAGCGAGGCAGAGTGTGTGGGTGTTTGTGTTGGTGGGGTCTCTGGCATGTGCGCCCTCCGCCTGGGCAACCGCTTCCTCTAGTGTTGATACCTGTCATGTCATGTCACGTTTGTGGGCCGTGATCACTGCAACGGCTTGTCCACGTATCACCGTTTTGTAGACCTCCCAGAGGACAATGGGGGAGGACACCGACAGCGTATTTTCTTGAAAGTAGTGCTCCGAAGTTTTATGCAGGGCCTTCCGTACACCAGGGAACTTCAGATACCTGGGGTGAATAGGGAAAATATGTCTCCTTCCCGAGAGGTATGAAAGTATGTTAACAACAGTGGCGAGTGATCAGATATACCTCTGGGGAGGTGTTTGACCTCCTGTATTTTATCAATACATGTAGGAGAAGTGAAGAAGTAATCTAAACTGGAGAGACTGTTATGCGCGCCAGAATGGTGTGTATATTGACGTTCTGTGGGGTTTCGCATGCGCCAAATATCAAGCAGCCCCAGTGCATCTGTAAAGTCTCGCAGGAGCAATGAAACTGAGCCCTGTCCTCTCGGGGGATGCCTATCCCACTCGCCATCCAATGTGGTGTTAAAATCGCCCCCAATTATAAGTTCTCCGGGGGAAACTGCCCAAGGCCAGGAAGGCAAGCAAGTGTAACGCTGGGGGGATGTATACTGTGACAAAGTTGAAATTGTGCCCCTCCCACTGCCCAGAGACCGCTGCAAAATGTCCCTGATCATCTGCCCACGTCCCGGTCACCACCAAGGGGTAGCTTTTGCGGAGTAGGATCCCTACCCCCCTGGAACCAGATGTGAATTCTGAGTGCGCTATTATTTTGAAACACCACCTGTCAAGCGCCCTGATGGCCGTACCCACTAGATGAGTCTCTTGTAGGAGAATGACTGACGGAGCATGTCTCTTTAGGTGTTGTAACACTAACCCTCTCTTTATCTTATTACCTAGGCCGTTCAAATTCCATGATATCGAGAACAAGGGGGTGCCCGGGGCGTGGTGATCATCTAGATGCGAACGTGCGGTCGTGGTGGTGGTGTGTGCGGTGTGTGTGGATGCCCGCTCTTGTGGTGTGTCCAGCATACCCCTCGCATGTCTCGGAAACGACCTTCCCCATTGTGTGTGTACTCGCATGCTTAAATCAAGGTGAGTGGTCAACAATGAGTAACAATAAACCTGAAAAACCAAAAGTAAAAAACAGCCCCCCTCAACCACCCCCCTCCCTGCTCCCCTGCCAGACGGATCCCCAACTACCCGCCACCCCAACATAGCAGAGTGCTTCAATCCCATTAAACAGTACTTGCGTGTGGGGGGGAGAAGTCCGTGAGTCGCCGTAGTCTGCCCCATTCTCAAAGACAAGAGCTCTACACCTCCTTGTCAAATCTTGCAGCCCCTATCCATTGTATGCCACCCGTGGGAGGGGAAGAGTAGGATGGCCGAGACCCCGCCATTCGAATACTCTGCACCTCGTGTGAGTTCAGCCCGCTCCCACATCCCTAGGTTTGAGCGATACTCGCCCCTGCAATTTCACCGTACATCACTCCCCAGTGTCGGTACGCTGCGGATATTGCTCCTCTTGCTCCTGTCCAGGTTCCCTGGGATCCTCTTCCTCTCTGCCCTGCTGTTGACATCTCCCCGACCGTCCAGCTCCTTCCACCCGTCGCCATCCCTCAAGCCAGTCGTGGGCCTCCTCCGGTTTTTCAAAACCCAAGTTTTTCCATCCGCTACCACATGCAGTTTCGCCTGGAAACAGCATCGAATTTGGTAGTTCCCTGTGCCGAAGTTCTTTTTTCACCTCAAGGAAACTTCTGCGACGTTTGTTAACTGCCGCCGTGTAGTCCAGGAAGAAGGATATCACCGAGTTTTGAATGAGCAATGGTGGTGCCACCCTCGCTGTTTGCAATATAGCATGCCGGTCTCGGAAGTAAAAAATGCGGGCCAATATAGGTCTAGGGGGAGCCCCAGGCTTGGGCTTACCCCCCGGCACTCTGTGCGTTCTTTTCACAGAGAAGAAAGTTGAGAGCCCCCGGGGCTGGAGTCTCGTTTTTATGAGATCTTCTATGAAGAGGTCCATGGCTTGACTCCCCTCGCTTTCGGGAATTCTTGTAATTCTGATGTTATTCCGCCGGGAGCGCCCTTCCTGATCATCCAGCTTTGCCGCCATGAGTCTATTTTCAGCCTCTAAGCGACCGACCTTGTGGAGCAAAGCGGTGATGTCTTTAGTAAGGGACTTCGTCACCTGTTCTACTTCTGTGACCCTGGCGGTCATCTTTTGAAAATCAGCCCGTAGGAAGGAGACGTCAGTGGAGATCGATCCCACCGTTGATTGCACATTAGTGAGAGCTGACATGATATCCTCTAGCGTCACTTTAGCCGCTCCCTCCAAGTCTGGGGCCTTGTCCGATATACCTTTGCGCTCAGGCAGGGCCGGAAAGTCTTTTGCAAACGCGTATTTGTCTAGTTTTGCCTGAGAAGTTGCGCGTGGGCCCCTGCCCCCCATCCTCTTCCGGACGAATCAGCTCTGGCCGGTAATCGCCGCCGCCTGCCGCTTGACCTCCAGCCAAGCGCGGCCTGTCGGTTTTCCCGTCTTCCTGACAAAGAGTGGATTGTGGGGCTCGAGGCCACTGTCCTTCACTGTGTGCAAAGAGAAGCTGCCCCTATTATATAGTGGGGCCGCGCACGTCTATATTCGGGGCCTTGGGCGTTGTAACGAGCATGGAGGCGCTGCTGCCACCGGGAAACGTGCTTTCTAGGGGCCGGGGGCACCACTCTCCCCGATCCTTCACCAATTTGCTTCTCACAGGTTGTTTTGGCGCTGTTCCAGGCAGCGCTCAGCTCCCCAGGTCATCTACGGGGACGTCCATCAAGTCGAGATCACAATATTGGGCGCTCTTTGTCCCCGATTCCGTGTGCCTCAGACGGGCCTCTGCATCATAAAATGCTGCAGGGTGACTGAGCCTCTCCCGTCACCCCCACCTCCAGGGCGCGCCAAGCGCCGAGTCTGGTCAGCGCCGGGTCCCGCTCCTCACTCTCTGGGCCCCGGCCGCCACCGCGCAACTCGGCTGCTCCCTCGTCTGCTTGCTCCGGGGCACGCCGGGCGCTAATGCCGGTTCGAGACAGTCTCGGTGGGAGCCCCGCTGTCTTCGGTTGCCGTACGTGTCCCAGGGGGCGGGCCGAGGTCCGCAATCATCAGGCATAAGCAGGCGCCTCCCGCTCCTGTTTCCATGCACCTTCGAATTCACCCAACTCACCGCCCGCCGCTCGCCGGGTCTCGCATCTCCTACTCGGGTCTCTGGCTTACTGTAGTCCCCGGCTCCCGCTGCGTAATGAGGCCGCTCCCTTTCACACGTCCTCCTCAGTGCTTCGATTAACTTCCCGGGCCCGAAGCTGGATCAATCGATGCCCCTCACCCTTCGCTCACAGCATGTGTCTTTGGGGCAGGATTACTGATCGGATGATATGCCGGATTTCTCGGGGAACCTACGCCGCCCTCGGAGCTTCACTAAGCCGCGGCCATCGTGTTTGGCTGCAAGCCACGCCCCCTTGAGTGAGCTGTTTGAAATGGTTCCAATCAAGTCATCGTACTGTCCAATGATGCAGATGTTATTATTGTGCTACTTAGATTTGTTCATAAGTCAAGGATTTTCAGAGTTATGGATACTAATGGAACAGGCGAGAAAAGACACATAATCCTGCTTCATATTTTGTACAAGGAACTTGATCCAGAGATACCTAGTGTACTTATCAAGGCACATATTCTTACAGGTGATGATGCTATGACCAAAACTGGAACAAAGCTTGGAGCTTTTACTGCTGAACCTGTTAAGGTTCTAAAAAGATTTTCTGAGATAGAAGAAGAATGTGACTTTAGGGATGTAGAAAAATAACTTTTGCGTGTGTGGAAAACAAGTTCTAACTGTCACACATTTGACGATATTTGGTACAGTAAGTTGAAGAGATTAGTCCAGCTAAGTGACCTTCCACCGACGTCATTTTCTGTGTGTGGACATGAGGTTCTGTAGCGATCCGAACCCGTGAATTCGGTATCGTAGTACCGACACGATTTTGGTACCAATGAACCGCAAATGATCCATTATATACATGACAGTGTTTTCGCTGCGCAACTAGCATGAATTCACTGGAAAATAGGGCATTCTGTCATAAAAGTCATGGCATCCATTTTAGTTGCGGCATCCATTTTGTTTCTTGCCCTCACATAGTCAATGAACGGACGATGACCTCGGCAGAGTCACCTTGTTAAGGACACGTAAGCTCGAGCCCCGAGAAAGGCTGACGCTGCATGACTAGGCAGAATCAAGCTACCTCCCTTGCCTGAGGCCACTCCTGCTATACTGGTTCTCGTGTCCGTTGTCCTGACTGAAAGGCCGAAGACGGTAGCCATGCCCGTTTATGATCCATAAACACCTCTTATCCTACATTTCAATCCTTTGCACCTGGGTCTGCTCCTTACCTTCTGGGCTTTTACAATGGGGAGGTTACGATTTTTATGATGGGGAGGATCGGGCAAAGAATGGAAAACTGTCGAGAGGGCCTGATCGAATACCGAAAACCTGCGACTAATTATTGTTTGATGTCAAATTTACTGTTTGTTTGGGATACCGGGTTAGGCATGAGAAATATTCGTGTAATGTAGCCCAAAGACATTTTGCATGTATTTAAAGAGTAACCCACTTAATGCAATTTGAACAGTCTCGTAGATTCTGCCTCTGTGTGGTTCCTATGATTTCTGTGTCCCTTCAGTAAATAAACCTTTGGTCTTTGACGCCGCCATCGAGAAGCCCGTGTCTCTGTTTATTTGTGCACCGGGACAGGGGGAACTCAGGGGTCTTCGGGTGTTGTTTCCCTGACACCTCTGGACTCTTAAAAGTCCAGAACCTCAATTTGGCGCCCAACGTGGGGCGACGTCATCCGGTACCGGTCCAAAGCCTGAAAAAGTTCGAGAAGTTTCGTGTGAAGATTCCGGAGGGAGGTACCCCGCTTCATCGATCCCTGCATGTCGTAAAAGTGGCCCGACGATCTCTTCCACGAGGGTTCCCGTTCCCAGACGGCTACAGAGGACCGCTGCCTTGACTGTCGCCCTGTCTTGGACCCGAGGTGCAGACCTTAGTACGGCGAGACGTAGACGGGTTCTCCTTGGTGACGTCTTCCACATTTCAGTTAAGTATTAAGTGGGCTACGCTCAGTTTGGTTGTTCCTTGTTGCTTTGGTTTAATTCGTAGATTATCATTGGTTGCTCTTGTTTAGATAATCTTTGTTTTGGTATTGGTTCATTTTGGTAGGCCTAAGTTCTCTGCGCATTTTGGTTGGAATTTGTCTTTGTTGTCATGACTACCAGTAGTAACTGTTTCTTGTCCTGGTTACGTTGCAACGGGGATTCCCGGTTGGAGGATTCGTGTTTGGTTCCTCCGATTGGAACTCCTACATATGAGCTCTATTGTAAACATGGTGTTGGTCCTATTACGTATAATGAAGTATGGGTCCGTTATACCAAAAAAGATGGTGTCCTTAGTTGGCCACCGCATGGTAGCTTCGAAACGGAAATACTAGACAATCTAGAAATGAAGTTGTTCAAGAAAAAAGCCCGGCCGGCAATGTTTGATTCTTTTCGCGTATGGCGCAAAGAAGCCAAACAGAGAGAAATTAGGAAAACGAAGAAAGAACAGAAAGAGAAAGGGTTGACTTTAATGGAGTCTGCTAGGCAGCTTCATGTCAACGAGACTGAGAAAGCAATGGAGATGGCGAATAGAAAATATAATTTGGCAATTGATAAATGTTACCCTGTATTGCCATCATGTCCTACTAAGCCGATGGAGGATCATGAAAAGGATCCTCTGTTGTCTTACCTGTTGAATTCACCCCCACCGTATGCACAGGGTATTACAGTACCACGGTTACTACCTGTTGTACAGCCAGCTGTTGGTCAGCCTGGAGTAGTTGCTCCACTTCCTTTGATTCCAGCCCCTATCCTTCCCGTGGTTAATGTTCCTTCGGCACCCCCTCTTCCTGGGGCGCCGCCCGTTCCGCCTTTGCCTGTCGTTTCGCAAACTGCTTTACCTGCTACTCCTACCCTTACTATTTCATCTGCTTCAGCTGTTCTGTCTCCGAACCCTGTGAACATTCTGACTCCGCTTTCCGTGCGTCGGAAAATAACCGACTCTGTAACTAATATCTTAACTCCTCTCTACAGGTCTTTAATTGAGACCCCGTTTCTGACTCTATACAGAGACGTAGCCAGTTTCCTGGTCCCCAGGAACGAGACACGTTAGATTCGACAGCTCTTAGGTGGATGTCGAAAGCTGCGAAGTATGATGCACGAAGAGTGTTAGATACCTTTATGCAATGGAATGAACCAACCCAACGTTATGTTTTTGACGTGATGTGTTCTCTTGTGCGTGAAGAATGGGAAGATGATGATTTAGACTCCGTCCCCTCTGACCTGATAAATATTCAACAGAAATTTGCCGCAGGAATGGTGATAGGTCCAGAAGTAAGGGGAGCGATAGAACTGATTTTAGCTTATAGGGATGAGTCCCCTCTTCGAACGACAAGAGACCCTGATGGTTCACCGAGTACTACTAGGAAAAAACGAGGTCAATATCCGATGAGGGAAGTTCCACCGATATGGCGTGATGCAGTTCAAGCTGATGGGAACTTGGGTATTGCAGCTGCTCCGGCACATTTCCAGAGAGTGTGGATACACATCGCTTGGAAACGGGCCGAAGTATTAGCCGTAAAACAAGCGTTACCGGACCCGCGTAAAAATCCTGCTGGTTATTACAAAGAGTTAACGCAAACAGTTCAAGCGTGTGTCATGAATTTAGCAGACATTGAAATGCTATTTGGTAATGTGGTAGCACAGGCTATATGGGCTAAAATTCGGCAAGAGAACCACCCAGTCGCCTTAGGAGGTGATTGGGCAGCTATTATAGCGGCAGATGCGCAACAAGTTGGCGGTGCCAAACCTGAACCTCTGATTGCTGCTTTACCTGGCAGAATAATTACTCTAATGAAAACGCTGATGCCAGCGTTACGAGTCAATTGGGATAAATTATCGGCATGCAAGCAAAAGAAGGACGAAAGCGTCTCTGACTTCTTCACTAGATTTGAAGAGACCTTCGTAGACCACAGTGGGCAAGATATGCGTACTGAGGGAGGCCAGAGATTGTTTGTCGACAAGTTCGTGTTTAATTTACTACCTGAGCTTAGTAACAAGTTAAAGGATTCTGAAAGTGCATGGGCAGTGTCGACGACAGCACAGATACTTGCAACTGCTCAGTATTACGAGAACAGAGAGAAAGAAGAGAAGGAAAAGTCAGAAAAGAAAACAAAAGATTTAAAGACTAAAGTTCTTCTGCAACAGGCGTATCCGCCTCGTTCGAATCAGTCAGACTTACGACAGCGACCCCAGTTTCAGCCACAACCACAATTCCAGCAAGGGACGGCCCAAGGATTTAATTATAGTTTTCCGCGACAACAATTAGCATGGAATCAGTGTGCTTATTGTAAAAAGGAGGGTTATTATAAAAATGAGTGTCCAGTACTGCACCCACAAACTAGTGGTGTCCCAGCTCAGAGAGGTAATGTTGGGTTTATGCAAGCTCCTAGAGGTAGAGGATGTGGTACGATGACACCACAGGCTGATCGCCAATCGAATTATTTCGATCAGCGAAATGCACAATCTGCGCAAACAGGTAGATCTCCACAGTACCATGTTGAAGATTACTATGATCATAATGAGGAGATTCAAAGAAGCGAGCACTAGGACAGCCGCAGGCAAAGAGAGGGAGTAGTGTCAGTTCCAGTTGATCAGAATGGACCTTATGTCGCAGTAGTTACCTCAGGCGTGGTCGAACCGTTTCTGTTGGAAACTGGTGCGGCAAAAAGTTCAATTATGCATGCGAAACTCCCTGGCGCACCTTTGTCTGGCTTAACGAACACTTCGGTAGGATTTTCAGGCGCCCCTGTTCACAATCCTGTTTCTAGTCCTTTGTCAATATCTGTTGGGCCATGCGAACTAGAAGCACCCCTTATCTTAACAACCGGTTGTAATGAGAATCTGCTTGGTTTAGATCTGTTGAAACACCTGCACGCGACACTGTACTGTTCCCCTTCAGGAGTACAGCTCACATTAGGCAAAAGAGTCATTTCTCCAATGTATATGTCGATGGATAAGCTCTCACCGGAGCTGCGTTCTCTTCCTGATACTCTTTGGGCGACTGGTCCTAACGATGTAGGCCTTTTGGAAATTCCCCCTTATGTGGTAAGTCTGAAAGCTAATGTTAAATTCCCACGAATCCCACAGTATCGGATTTCGAATGAAGGGGAACAAGCACTCTTATTGATTGTGAAAGACTTGATACAGAAAGATGTGATTGAGGAAACTAGAGGGAACGTCTGCAATAGTCCTGTTCTGCCGATTTTGAAACGTACCGACCCTTCCAAACCTCCAATTTACAGATTTGTGATTGACCTTAGAGAAGTTAACAAAATAGTGATTCCACAGTTTCCTGTAGTCCCAGACATCACTGCATTACTGACGTTGATTCCTGCCTCAGCTTCATGGTTTACAGTGATCGACTTGAAAAATGCCTTTTTCAGCATTCCCATAGCCGAGGAAAGTAGAGACATTTTTGGTTTCTCCTTAGGAGGTCGCAGCTTCAGGTTCAAACGCGCTCCACAAGGTTATTGTGAGAGCCCTTCAATTTACAGCCAAGCATTGAAGAGTCAATTAGATGCCTTTGTACTACCCCATGGTGTTGCTCTGATCCAATACGTAGACGATCTTTTACTGGCTGCTGATGACAAGGAAACTTGCAAAGCAGCTACAATTTCTTTATTACGTCATTTGTCAGACTTACATCACAAGGTGTCACCTTCTAAACTGCAATATTGTTGCCAAGAAGTGACCTACTTAGGTCATCTTTTGTCAAAAGAGGGAAGAAGGTTGACCCCAGAGAGAATCAAAGCAATCTCACAGATGACTGTACCAAGCACACAAAGAGAAGTGCGTGCGTTTTTGGGTATTACGTCATACTAAAGGCAATGGATCCCAAATTTTTCTCTCATGGCGAAACCATTGGTAGCCCTGACTGGAAAAGGTGTTCCAAGCCCTTTGCCATGGTCTGATGAATGTTCCAACAAACAACTGATGGACGGAATGCTGACAATGCAGACATTCTCCCCCAGTCAAGAGATCTGGGTTAAAGCCATCGTTCTTTTGCCCACTACGCCACCCCAGTTTAGACATGGCCATATGCAAATCAGTCTTGACCCTGTGCCTCATGGGAACAGTCCAGCCCGAACTGCCAAGCCATGTCTTCCCTGGACCAGAATCAAGCATCCTAGGACCGGTTTCTGGCTATCAGCCGTCATCAGCCAGGATAGCTTGACTCCAGTGGCGTAGTGAGCACGGGTCCCACGTCTGGGAATACCCATCCCACTTAGGGCGAAAAGCGTTCCAACAAACAACTGATGGACGGAATGCTGACAATGCAGACATTCTCCCCCAGTCAAGAGATCTGGGTTAAAGCCATCGTTCTTTTGCCCACTACGCCACCCCAGTTTAGACATGGCCATATGCAAATCAGTCTTGACCCTGTGCCTCATGGGAACAGTCCAGCCCGAACTGCCAAGCCATGTCTTCCCTGGACCAGAATCAAGCATCCTAGGACCGGTTTCTGGCTATCAGCCGTCATCAGCCAGGATAGCTTGACTCCAGTGGCGTAGTGAGCACGGGTCCCACGTCTGGGAATACCCATCCCACTTAGGGCGAAAAGCGTTCCAACAAACAACTGATGGACGGAATGCTGACAATGCAGACATTCTCCCCCAGTCAAGAGATCTGGGTTAAAGCCATCGTTCTTTTGCCCACTACGCCACCCCAGTTTAGACATGGCCATATGCAAATCAGTCTTGACCCTGTGCCTCATGGGAACAGTCCAGCCCGAACTGCCAAGCCATGTCTTCCCTGGACCAGAATCAAGCATCCTAGGACCGGTTTCTGGCTATCAGCCGTCATCAGCCAGGATAGCTTGACTCCAGTGGCGTAGTGAGCACGGGTCCCACGTCTGGGAATACCCATCCCACTTAGGGCGAAAAGCGTTCCAACAAACAACTGATGGACGGAATGCTGACAATGCAGACATTCTCCCCCAGTCAAGAGATCTGGGTTAAAGCCATCGTTCTTTTGCCCACTACGCCACCCCAGTTTAGACATGGCCATATGCAAATCAGTCTTGACCCTGTGCCTCATGGGAACAGTCCAGCCCGAACTGCCAAGCCATGTCTTCCCTGGACCAGAATCAAGCATCCTAGGACCGGTTTCTGGCTATCAGCCGTCATCAGCCAGGATAGCTTGACTCCAGTGGCGTAGTGAGCACGGGTCCCACGTCTGGGAATACCCATCCCACTTAGGGCGAAAAGCGTTCCAACAAACAACTGATGGACGGAATGCTGACAATGCAGACATTCTCCCCCAGTCAAGAGATCTGGGTTAAAGCCATCGTTCTTTTGCCCACTACGCCACCCCAGTTTAGACATGGCCATATGCAAATCAGTCTTGACCCTGTGCCTCATGGGAACAGTCCAGCCCGAACTGCCAAGCCATGTCTTCCCTGGACCAGAATCAAGCATCCTAGGACCGGTTTCTGGCTATCAGCCGTCATCAGCCAGGATAGCTTGACTCCAGTGGCGTAGTGAGCACGGGTCCCACGTCTGGGAATACCCATCCCACTTAGGGCGAAAAGCGTTCCAACAAACAACTGATGGACGGAATGCTGACAATGCAGACATTCTCCCCCAGTCAAGAGATCTGGGTTAAAGCCATCGTTCTTTTGCCCACTACGCCACCCCAGTTTAGACATGGCCATATGCAAATCAGTCTTGACCCTGTGCCTCATGGGAACAGTCCAGCCCGAACTGCCAAGCCATGTCTTCCCTGGACCAGAATCAAGCATCCTAGGACCGGTTTCTGGCTATCAGCCGTCATCAGCCAGGATAGCTTGACTCCAGTGGCGTAGTGAGCACGGGTCCCACGTCTGGGAATACCCATCCCACTTAGGGCGAAAAGCGTTCCAACAAACAACTGATGGACGGAATGCTGACAATGCAGACATTCTCCCCCAGTCAAGAGATCTGGGTTAAAGCCATCGTTCTTTTGCCCACTACGCCACCCCAGTTTAGACATGGCCATATGCAAATCAGTCTTGACCCTGTGCCTCATGGGAACAGTCCAGCCCGAACTGCCAAGCCATGTCTTCCCTGGACCAGAATCAAGCATCCTAGGACCGGTTTCTGGCTATCAGCCGTCATCAGCCAGGATAGCTTGACTCCAGTGGCGTAGTGAGCACGGGTCCCACGTCTGGGAATACCCATCCCACTTAGGGCGAAAAGCGTTCCAACAAACAACTGATGGACGGAATGCTGACAATGCAGACATTCTCCCCCAGTCAAGAGATCTGGGTTAAAGCCATCGTTCTTTTGCCCACTACGCCACCCCAGTTTAGACATGGCCATATGCAAATCAGTCTTGACCCTGTGCCTCATGGGAACAGTCCAGCCCGAACTGCCAAGCCATGTCTTCCCTGGACCAGAATCAAGCATCCTAGGACCGGTTTCTGGCTATCAGCCGTCATCAGCCAGGATAGCTTGACTCCAGTGGCGTAGTGAGCACGGGTCCCACGTCTGGGAATACCCATCCCACTTAGGGCGAAAAGCGTTCCAACAAACAACTGATGGACGGAATGCTGACAATGCAGACATTCTCCCCCAGTCAAGAGATCTGGGTTAAAGCCATCGTTCTTTTGCCCACTACGCCACCCCAGTTTAGACATGGCCATATGCAAATCAGTCTTGACCCTGTGCCTCATGGGAACAGTCCAGCCCGAACTGCCAAGCCATGTCTTCCCTGGACCAGAATCAAGCATCCTAGGACCGGTTTCTGGCTATCAGCCGTCATCAGCCAGGATAGCTTGACTCCAGTGGCGTAGTGAGCACGGGTCCCACGTCTGGGAATACCCATCCCACTTAGGGCGAAAAGCGTTCCAACAAACAACTGATGGACGGAATGCTGACAATGCAGACATTCTCCCCCAGTCAAGAGATCTGGGTTAAAGCCATCGTTCTTTTGCCCACTACGCCACCCCAGTTTAGACATGGCCATATGCAAATCAGTCTTGACCCTGTGCCTCATGGGAACAGTCCAGCCCGAACTGCCAAGCCATGTCTTCCCTGGACCAGAATCAAGCATCCTAGGACCGGTTTCTGGCTATCAGCCGTCATCAGCCAGGATAGCTTGACTCCAGTGGCGTAGTGAGCACGGGTCCCACGTCTGGGAATACCCATCCCACTTAGGGCGAAAAGCGTTCCAACAAACAACTGATGGACGGAATGCTGACAATGCAGACATTCTCCCCCAGTCAAGAGATCTGGGTTAAAGCCATCGTTCTTTTGCCCACTACGCCACCCCAGTTTAGACATGGCCATATGCAAATCAGTCTTGACCCTGTGCCTCATGGGAACAGTCCAGCCCGAACTGCCAAGCCATGTCTTCCCTGGACCAGAATCAAGCATCCTAGGACCGGTTTCTGGCTATCAGCCGTCATCAGCCAGGATAGCTTGACTCCAGTGGCGTAGTGAGCACGGGTCCCACGTCTGGGAATACCCATCCCACTTAGGGCGAAAAGCGTTCCAACAAACAACTGATGGACGGAATGCTGACAATGCAGACATTCTCCCCCAGTCAAGAGATCTGGGTTAAAGCCATCGTTCTTTTGCCCACTACGCCACCCCAGTTTAGACATGGCCATATGCAAATCAGTCTTGACCCTGTGCCTCATGGGAACAGTCCAGCCCGAACTGCCAAGCCATGTCTTCCCTGGACCAGAATCAAGCATCCTAGGACCGGTTTCTGGCTATCAGCCGTCATCAGCCAGGATAGCTTGACTCCAGTGGCGTAGTGAGCACGGGTCCCACGTCTGGGAATACCCATCCCACTTAGGGCGAAAAGCGTTCCAACAAACAACTGATGGACGGAATGCTGACAATGCAGACATTCTCCCCCAGTCAAGAGATCTGGGTTAAAGCCATCATTCTTTTGCCCACTACGCCACCCCAGTTTAGACATGGCCATGTGCAAATCAGTCTTGACCCTGTGCCTCAGCATTCCGTCCATCATTTGTTTGTTGTAACGCTTTTCGCCCTGTTCCCATGAGGCACAGGGTCAAGACTGATTTGCATATGGCCATGTCTAAACTGGGGTGGCGTAGTGGGCAAAAGAACGATGGATTTAACCCAGATCTCTTGACTGGGGGAGAATGTCTGCATTGTCAGCATTCCGTCCATCATTTGTTTGTTGTAACAATGGTCTGATGAATGTCAACAGAGCTTCTCTGACTTACGTGATGCGCTATGTTCAGCTCCTGTGTTGGGTACTCCTGACTACAGTAAGCCGTTTACTCTATATGTCCATGAAAGAGAAGGTTGTGCATTGAGTGTATTAACGCAACAATTTGGTGACAAACAGCGGCCTTGTGCATATTTCTCATCCACATTAGATCCGGTAGCCAGAGCATTGCCAAGTTGTTTGAAAGCTACAGCAGCAGCTGCAGTGTCTATTCGACAGTCTGCTGGACTAGTCATGAACAACATGTTAGTAGTCATGGTTCCACATTCTGTGGATACACTCATGAATCGAACGAAAACTCAGCACCTCACCAGTGCTAGACTATCAGGCTATGAGCTGACGCTTTTGGCAAGTCACATTCAGATCAAGCGATGCAACATATTGAATCCAGCAACACTGTTGCCGACTACTCAGGAGTCGAGTGATTCAGAGCCCCATGATTGCTGTTTCAGAACTGAGGAAGAAACAAAAGGTAGGATTGATTTAAAAGACACTTCGTTACTAGATCCAGACGGCACTTTATATGTCGATGGTTCTTGTTATAAGCTACAGAAGGGTGATGTGAGGGCCGCGTATGCAGTTACGACTTTGAGTACGATTGTTGAGACTGCAAGAATAAGTCAGAATTCTGCCCAAGCCGCAGAATTAATTGCACTAACAAGAGCGTGTGTTTTAGCTGAGGGAAAGAGAGTGAATGTGTTTACTGATAGCCAATACGCCTTTGGCGTTGCCCACAATTTTGGGCGTCTCTGGAGAGAAAGAGGTTTTCTCACGTCCCATGGGACTAAGATCCAACATGGACAGTTAGTCAGCGATCTATTGGAATCCCTGACTCTACCGAATGAAGTTGCAATTGTGAAGTGCAGTGCACATCAGAAGATTACGGATGATGTTGGCCGTGGAAATGCGTTTGCTGATGAGGTCGCCAAAGAGACGGCCAAGAACATGACGAGCCGAATGTATGTTGCAACGTCTGCAAGATGGATTGCGGAATCAGGGATGTGTGAGAATACGATTGAAAGTGTGAAGGCAATCCAGAATGAAGCAACTGAAAATGAGAAGAATGAATGGAAGGAGAAAACGGGTAAAATGGATTCAAGTGGATGTTGGGTCGATTTGTCTGAGCAGCAGCGTTGGATGTTACCTGATGCGTATGTACTTGCAGTAGTTACGATGGCGCATGGAGCGGCGCACATCAGTTCGAAAGGGATTTGTAAAATGTTAGCTCCAGTATGGAAGAACGATGGAATTACTAAGTGTGCAGAAAGAGTGGTGAAAAATTGTATGGTATGCCTGATGCATAATCCTGGCAAGGGAACCCCAACCCCAACTGGCCATTTTGCTCCCCCTTCTTGTCCCTTTGAAGTGATTCAGTTGGACTATATCCACATGGATAGATGTAACAATCTCAAATACGTCCTAGTGGTAGTCTGTGCCTTCTCAAGATGGATTGAGGCATATCCGTTAAAGGACAACACTGCTATGTCCACTGCCAAAATCCTCCTAAAAGAATACTTCCCCAGGTATGGTATGCCACGGATTGTTTGGTCGGACAATGGAAGTGAGTTTGTAGGGAAAGTTATGAAGAGTGTGTGTGCGGGTCTGGGTATTAATCAAAAATACCACAGTGCGAATCACCCACAATCAGCGGGTTTGGTTGAAGGGTACAATGGCACCCTGAAGCTGAAACTTGCGAAAATTCAAGCCTCCACTGGTCTCTCTTGGCCAGACGCACTGCCTTTAGCTCTACTGTCCACCAGAGCGACTGTACACTCTCGAGTAGGGCTTAGCCCATATGAGATTGTGTTCGGCCGCCCTGCTAATGTTTGGGGAGTCCCTAGGCCAAAGGAATTCAAACAGATTGAATACCCAATGTTGATTGATTACCTTCATGATCTGACTGCGAAATTGAGCCTTATTCATCAACATGTATTCGAATCCTTGCCTAAACTGCCGGAGAGTCCAGGCCACACGTTGAAACCAGGCGACCAAGTGGTGGTTCGGAACTTTGAACGTACCCGGAACCTCCAGCCAAGATTCGTTGGTCCGTTCCAGGTCCTCCTCACAACAAGAACTGCAGTACGCCTAGCTGGAAGGAAAAACTGGGTGCACACCAGCCATACGAAGCGTGTCCCTCTTCCACTCCCCTATGATAACTGGGTTAGACAGGGAATTGGTGCATCCGAGACAGAACCTGTTCCTAGGCACATCCCTTTCAGTGATGCAGAGTACATAACGGACCACCCACGAACGGAAACACAGAACTTTGACACCACAGCAGGAACTACTCCTTCGAATCCTGAACCAAGTACTGTACAAAGTGAACATTTGTCACCTGTGGAGTCGAACATTTCCGCACCTGTAGACCAGCTATTTCAAGACCAGACAAGACCCGGAAAGTGCAGATATAATCTACGTTCTCATGTTATGAACTAATGACATTACATAATTACCATTCTGTTTGAAAACTGTTTTGATCTTACTGCATTCCATTCAGTCAGGAAGTTTGCTAAAATTTTTTATCTTTTTGTTTTTTTTGTTGTTTCTCTCACCTTGCCATCTGGGTTACCGTAGGGTCGTAACGTGTGCCTTGTTTTAATTTGCAGGGAATCAGACACTAGGTCAGTTTCTTCTGTTTGTCTTGGGAACTCCCAGGATAAACAGAGGCAAGTTTTTAACAGGTACAAACCATCCGTTGCGAACGGTTGTAGAAGATGGAGCTTCCTGAATTACGACGGGTTAATGTCATAAATGTGCACAAGACAAAGCTATATGACATATTGTATAGCAAATGTTTTCTAATGCAATGTACTCTGACACTCCTAATTGTCTTAATAACTTTGGCAGGCGGAATTATTTTTGGTATTCAGTTGATCTTTACACCTGTTGCATCTACAGTATCTCCCCATGCTCCTGTTTCTCCGACTGTTGTTTCTCTACATTCTTTCCATCCTTTTCCTGCCCACGAACAAGCTCGACGCTCTGAGTTTATAAATAACACTTTCATTCAACTCTTGCACCAACATCAACTAGTGGTTAATACAACAAACTGCTGGGTGTGTGGTTTGATACCACATACCATGGACAAGGGCATCCCCTATTTGGTTCTGCCTTTTAGTTATAATGGATCATTCTGGGCATTCTAGACCATGTTCGCTTATGCCCTAGAGACCTATCCTCCACGACCTCCGCGTTCCACCCGGTATAACTCTGCTAATAGAGCCTTGGTAAAAGGAATCACTGACATGGTGAGAGATGTCAATAATACTCCGTTCATTCCCAAGGATGAATTGCGAGTTTACATGGGCTGGAATGTTACGGAATATGGCATTACTCTGGGAGAGAACAAACGTAAGAGCTCAACTCCGATCTGGGTCGTACCCCACCAAGGTCAGGTCTGTTTGCAAGGAAATGGGAGGAATCCGAAAGCTCGACTAGGGAAGAGTGACTGTATCGAAACATATGTTTTTCCGTCACAGTCTTCCCCGGCATTCTTAGCTGCTAAGGGTACCTATTTTGTTTGCCAAGACAGAGCATACACATGGCTGCTTGCTGACTTCTCAGGCTCATGTTACATTGCTCAACTGTTACCTCCGACATACACTGCTGCACCGGACTATCACAAAACTAGAGTTGTGAGAGGTGTTTTCAGTAAAGAAGATACTGCTGGCCAAGAGGCAGGAGACTTTTTCAAGGGTTTCCTCCCATTCTGGGGGCCTATGGCCAACAGTAGAAACTTACGTCAACTAACACGGGTAGTTGAATCCACTATCACTGAAACGGCGGGTGCCCTTAGTAACCTGACAGCTGAGCTTCAAGCGGATCACCTCATGACGTTACAGAACCGTATGGTCCTTGACGTGTTACTTGCAGATCGAGGTGGAGTATGTAAGATGATCCAATCAAGTTGCTGCGTTTTTATTCCAGATAATGCGCCAACAGTATACAAGGCCATCTCTAAGTTACATAAGATTTCTGACTCTATTCATGTAGAGGAAGGTAACTGGTCATTAATGGGATGGTTCTGGAGCCTGTTGTCTGCGTGGGGATGGAAGGTTCTGATAGTCACTGGTGTTGCATTAGTATTTTTATTTTCGTGCTGTCTCATTGTTCAGTGTGGTCCTGCCTTATGTAATCTCTGCATTTCTACATGCGTAAGAAGACCACCTGTTTTTAGAGATACGCCACGGGATAGAGTAATGCTCCAACAACATATCAGTGACCTGATGAACATAGAGATGGACTCTGACATAGAGTGAGTTATTGCCTATGTAAGGGCAAAAGGACGGTCTGCGGTTCTGTAGCGATCCGAACCCGTGAATTCGGTATCGTAGTACCGACACGATTTTGGTACCAATGAACCGCAAATGATCCATTATATACATGACAGTGTTTTCGCTGCGCAACTAGCATGAATTCACTGGAAAATAGGGCATTCTGTCATAAAAGTCATGGCATCCATTTTAGTTGCGGCATCCATTTTGTTTCTTGCCCTCACATAGTCAATGAACGGACGATGACCTCGGCAGAGTCACCTTGTTAAGGACACGTAAGCTCGAGCCCCGAGAAAGGCTGACGCTGCATGACTAGGCAGAATCAAGCTACCTCCCTTGCCTGAGGCCACTCCTGCTATACTGGTTCTCGTGTCCGTTGTCCTGACTGAAAGGCCGAAGACGGTAGCCATGCCCGTTTATGATCCATAAACACCTCTTATCCTACATTTCAATCCTTTGCACCTGGGTCTGCTCCTTACCTTCTGGGCTTTTACAATGGGGAGGTTACGATTTTTATGATGGGGAGGATCGGGCAAAGAATGGAAAACTGTCGAGAGGGCCTGATCGAATACCGAAAACCTGCGACTAATTATTGTTTGATGTCAAATTTACTGTTTGTTTGGGATACCGGGTTAGGCATGAGAAATATTCGTGTAATGTAGCCCAAAGACATTTTGCATGTATTTAAAGAGTAACCCACTTAATGCAATTTGAACAGTCTCGTAGATTCTGCCTCTGTGTGGTTCCTATGATTTCTGTGTCCCTGCAGTAAATAAACCTTTGGTCTTTGACGCCGCCATCGAGAAGCCCGTGTCTCTGTTTATTTGTGCACCGGGACAGGGGGAACTCAGGGGTCTTCGGGTGTTGTTTCCCTGACACCTCTGGACTCTTAAAA
This sequence comes from Triturus cristatus, assembly GCF_964204655.1. NCBI lineage: Eukaryota > Metazoa > Chordata > Amphibia > Caudata > Salamandridae > Triturus > Triturus cristatus. The sequence goes on along the minus strand of NC_140594.1, from coordinate 707,116,564 downwards.
GTCCAGAACCTCAGACATATTAAAGGAGTGTTCTACATGATCAGAATATATGTAAATGTTTTGGATCATGCATATGTAGAGAAAGATCCATGTGAATTTGGTTGGGAAAATATTGATGGGGTGCTAAAACCTACGAAAATTCAAACTCCTCTACCCACAGAACTTACACGTACATGTACTTGCCAAACCTGTGCTATAAAAAGATGTCCCTGTCAATATGCTCTTCTCAAATGTTCAACACTCTGCAAATGTACCACGAGCGATTTCTGAAACAAATAAATAAAGTGAACTATGAAAATGTGTCTAAAATAGGAGTGATTAACATTTTTTCATATTCAGGTCATAAACATTGTTTGGTATATACATAAAAGGATTAAAAACCAGCATTATTTTTTTCATTTTTATATATGTCTCATTTTCCTCTATTATAGCTGCCATTTTGGAAAATGGCAGCAGGGTTGCTCTCTATAAGACTACTTGACCCCCAAAACCTATGTTTTGACACCAGGATGATGTATACAGGTCTTATGATTCCTGAGGTATTGCCTCATCACTGAAACACATCTACTATTTTTAAAGATTTGGCCCGGATACCAGATGTCTACCCAAGCTACATTTCTTCTCTAATGATCCAAAACCACAAATAAAAATGAAATTCTCTGGACAACAATTTCTTTTACGGAGGAATATCAGGGATCCAGTATTAGCAGGTATAGAGATGTTCCTGTGCTGATATGACACTTTTTTAAATCTAGGTGCTGCAATGTGGTATTTGTGTTGTTTTTATTTACTGCATTTAGAGAATGAAAAATTCAATAAAAGCTGACCTGTTTTGTGTTGTAGAGGTGACACCTATTTAGGAAGTTTAAAAGGTATAACTCTATTTTCAATGTTTTATTCTCACAACTTTAGTGAAATGTTTTAAAGGCGCCCTGAATGCTGGCCAGAATATTTTATGTTTATGACTGTCAGTGAGGATCCTACGATGCAGAAACCATGTTTCACTTGTAACAAGACGTGCCCATGCAAATGAAGTGGTGCAATTCCGCTCTGTAAGGAGCAATAAGTCATAGAAAATGATCTATTTACTAGCCAAGGAAATGGAAATGTATCATTCTTGATCAGTTTATTGCTTCATACAAGCTGGAGCAACTGTGTCCATATTAATTTAGTACACTGCCCCATATATCAGAATATTCACCTTACTTCATCGGCACATTTTTCCTGCACTCACAAGACTCCATTGTTTTCCTAACGGCACACATGTTATTTTTAATGTCATACTATGTGCAAATTACTTTTCAGAACACAATTCTATGATAGGAGGTACCACATCTTGTCTTTGTGCAGTATATGAATGGACAACTGTCTGTAAAAATGCACGAAATGGTGTTTTAAAACAATGGGTTTGTTGGCACAGAGATCCACAGACAGCTAACCCTGGCAGACTCATTTATACTGTCAAATTAGGAATGTTCACAGACAATCACATATTGAATAAACCCACAAGAGATGTTGTAAGAAGTTGGGTCATTAGTTGAGGGTGAACAATCAAACGAGACGGGTTTAAAGACGCAGGAAGAAATGGCACTCAAAGGGTAAACGTATAGACATCAATTGCACAAAGTGTATAAGTAAGGTGCAAACTGTAAGGGAAAACCCTGAAACCCCTAGATTAGTGCAGGAAAACCTAACACTCAATGGGAAATAATGCAGAACAGTGCACACAATTCACATTACATATGGTAAGTTCACATTAGAAGAAAAAACAGGATGAATCCAACGAAGGTATCTATTCTTCTTTAATAAGTAGTTCAAAAACGGCCAGCCGACACGTGTTTCATCAGAGAAAAAGAGTCTCTGAATCTTCAGGGCTGGAAAGATACAAAGTCACGACTAAAAACAGAGTCATTGGACACATATATATATGTATTGGGACCGCCGGAACACACTCCTTTATCCGTCTAGTAAGTTTGCAGCTAGAATATAGGTCTTGTGTCGACTTTGAGAGAGATGTGGCTTTACATTCCCTGCTAGGGAGTTTATGATGAGAATTCTTAATCTTTGACTTTGTTCGCTGTGTTTTTTCTTTTTTTTTCCGTATAGTTTTCAGGGGGTGTGTTTGACACAACACACGTGTCTCCCCCCGTTCTTCAGACTGTTTGAAATGACTCCTGTGAGTATACCCGTTGGTTTTTACTTTTGGGTGTTTAGTCTTGTGACTTACTGTTCTGGTTACCGGTTACTCATTATGGCCCTTGTTCCCCCTTCTGTGTGTTTCTCCACTTTATCCTGCATCTCTTAGGTGGCATTCCCTCTCGTATTTAGGATTGTGATATGCTACACACCCTATATGGGTTTTATTGCAGTGGCGTGATTCTGTCCAGGTACCTCGAAATATTAAGAGGTGAGGTGTGATTAATTGTTGAAAGATGTTATTGGTGTTGTAGTTTTCAAATTGATGAGAGCTTTTGCTTGGCAATATATAGCCTTAAGTACGTTATTCTTACTTGGATTTGATATGTTGTGTTACATTACATTGTATTTTATTTTTTATTCTAGCTCTGTACCTCAGTGATTTGCGCTTGACAAATACTCATTTTCGTGTCTAATTAAGATTTCTGCTCGTAATTGAGCTTTGCCCCCAGATTTCTATGTTGGATTAATTCTACAGGTACCGACTGGATTCGTTTATGTTCTTATCTCTTTTATCTCTCATCTGATTTACGTCATGGTGGCTTTGGATTTCTGTTTCACTTCGGATGTTTCTTTGGTATATTTCCTTCTTTTTGCCTTTTGGGCTTTTCCAAATTTCGGTGTGTTATATTGTTGTTGTTTTTCACGTGGTGAATGGATGTGATGACACTGTGATTTTCCTTTCGCTATAACGTTGGTGTAAAGGTTGCTACTTTGTAAAGTTCTCGTAATATAATGAACGCACTAGTATTAGTTTACTTGTCCTTGATCATGATTATGTCCTTGCTTGGTCTTCTCTTTTTGTGAGGGTTGTGCATTAGATTGGGGTTTTGGTGTTGATTTATGTATATATTTTGTGTCCAATGACTCTGTTTTTAGTCGTGACTTTGTATCTTTCCAGCCCTGAAGATTCAGAGACTCTTTTTCTCTGATGAAACACGTGTCGGCTGGCCGTTTTTGAACTACTTATTAAAGAAGAATTGATACCTTCGTTGGATTCATCCTGTTTTTTCTTCTAATGTGAACTTACCATATGTAATGTGAATTGTGTGCACTGTTCTGCATTATTTCCCATTGAGTGTTAGGTTTTCCTGCACTAATCTAGGGGTTTCAGGGTTTTCCCTTACAGTTTGCACCTTACTTCTACACTTTGTGCAATTGATGTCTATACGTTTACCCTTTGAGCGCCATTTCTTCCTGCGTCTTTAAACCTGTCTCGTTTGATTGTTAACAAATGTGTCAGGAAGGGCAGCCATAACGTAATAATTTTCTTTACACACTGTAGTTGTATTGTTTTTCCACAATGGATAGAGATAGAGAAGCCGATGAGCTATTTGGTAATTTGGCCACAGGCAATCTAACCAATAACCCTTCCACTAGTGGTATTCCCAAACGAAAAGAAGGCCTTAAGGACAAGTTTCTCAAACTGGAGAGACTTAAAAAAACTGAAAATGCTAGATGGTGGGATGGGGCCACCCTTAAACAATATGTCAAACTTAATCATATACCAAGAGGTTTACGATCTCAGATTTTGCCCACATACGATGAGTTAGATGAGGACCTCTTGGCCAAATGGGAAGAGGCATTGACTAGCAATTCACACACTCTTATGAATATTTTGATTGAAAGTGCGTAGAGGAAGGTAGGTAGATTACAAATTGAGATTGACATCCTGGAAAAAGAGATCAGGGAACTTAACCTCCCGGAGGCTACTGATAAAAACAATGCAATTCTGAATGATATCCTTATGAACCATCAGAAGGATATTAAAGATAGGAAGTCCAGACAATTAAGACGTGACGAGTTGGATTACAAAACAGGGAGAATTTTTACCTATGCTAAAAATTACGATTCTCTGATCCAACCAGGTAAAAGATTAGATATCATTCATAGAGCAGACACCATTTCAGTATCATCTGGCTCTACATCTTTGAGTGCCCCGGTCTCAAGTGACAGTGAATTAGAGAGCAACTCAGGCACCAGACAGGTTGTGTCCTCTTTTTTACGAGAGGTTCGGACCATACGCAGGGGCAACAGAACACAGGGTACACGTCCTGGTCCAGATCTAAAACCCGTAGAGGCAATAGGGGAAAACAAAGAGGATTACAAAAAGAAACTCAGGTCCGGCAACGAAAAGAACAAGTAGATATAGGCACATGCAACATGCAGGTCGTCAATTTGTCATCCAAAACACTTACACCAGATATGATTTCACTTTTGAGTAGAGGTCTGAATTTCAATCCACGAAACTTTGGGGATCTTTGTAAAATGAAGGTTGATTTGTTCAAATATATCAGAGGACTTAAATTGAAAAAATTCTTTGCCTGTAATCCGACCATGAATAAAAATATCACAAAAACTACAATGAGTGATGCGTATGGTGTTCCTAGTATTCAAGATGTACAAGCCACCAAACTTTTACTCTCTTTGACTGATGTTGAGCAATCTCCCTATATTATGGCACACCTTCTTGAACAACTTGATATAGACATGGATTTGTCAATCTCGAGTGGTCTCAGGAATAAATCAAAGTGGGTCCCCACTTTATCAGGGGGCAATGCAATTGACTTATTTTATAAACATGTGTTGGAAGACCTTAATGCTTATGATAATAAGCAATTGCCCGCTAAGAGAAAATTTCAAGATAATTTGGAGAGAGGGGAACGTTTTGCTTTAAGAACACTTAGCAATGACCCAGACTTATTAATCAGGGAAGCCGACAAGGGAGGGAACGTAGTCCTCATGAACAAATCAGATTATAATCTTGAGGTCATGTCCCAACTTGATGACGTAACTTGCTACTTACCATTAGAGTATAATCCTATTGGTCCTTTGAGCATACTTATCAATAAACACCTTACGGATTGGCACTCCAAAGGCCTCCTTGACGATGATGAGTATACTTATTTGAAAATCTTTAGACCCACATTTCCGGTACTGTATACTCTGCCCAAAATTCATAAGTGTCTGCCTTTTCCTCCGGGCAGACCGATAGTGTTAGGTATTGGTGGCCCTACCGAGAGACTATCTGAATATGTGGACATCTTTTTGGGTCCTCTGGTACGCAATTTGGCCTCTTATATCTAGGATTCAAAACATATTCTGAGTCTTTTGACTGATGTACAATGGCAACCGGGAATGATTTTAGCCAGTTTAGATGTTGTATCTTTATACACTAATATACAACCTGAATTGGGCATACGAGCTGTGACCAGGTTTTTGAACAACAGACCAGCGGCACAATGGATGCATAATGAAATGTTAATCACCATGATGCACCTAATTCTCGACAATAATGTTTTTTTATTTGAGAACCATTGGTACAAGCAAGTAAGAGGAGTCGCGATGGGATCGAAATTTTCCCCATCGTTTGCAAATCTGTTCATGGGCTGCCTTGAAAAAGATTGGATTTGGGGCGCTAAGGGTGCCTTTTGGATTAATCATGTGATTTTTTGGGGCAGATATATTGACGACTGCCTTCTGCTATGGTCTGGTTCGCAGTCAGATTTGGACCAATTTTGCCTTTACTTGAATACAAACGATTTCGGCATGCAATTTACCATGGAATCCAGTCACACAAATATCAGTTTCCTTGACATCGAACTATACGTCAAAGATGATAAACTCAATAGTCGCTTGTTCCGCAAAAGCACGTCTTGCAATGCTGTGCTTCATGCGGAAAGCTCTCTCCCTGCACACCAAATCAGATCTATTCCGTATGGAGAGTTTATCAGAGCTAGACGCAACTGCAGCGAGGAACCTGAATTCCAGAAATGCATCCATGACATGAAATCTAGATTCAGAGATAGGGGCTACTCATCTGAATGTCTCAAACGAGCAGAAAATCGAATTTCGCGCATGCGAAGGGATGATACTTTACGGCACAAGAGCAAGCTCTGTACAACAGACCCTGTGCCCCGTTTGATTACTGACTTTAATGATCTCAGTAACATCTTGAGAAAGAGCCTCAACAAGCTTTGGGGTATTCTGCAAGCTGATAAATCTTTGGCTGGTTTCATAACCAATCGGCCTCAGATCACTTTTAAACGTGGCAAGACACTACGTTCCAGACTTAGCCCCACAGTTCCAAGAGTGAATCAAACTGTTACTTGGCTTACACCACATACCTTAGGTTTCCACAAATGTGGGTGTTGCACTATGTGTAAATGGGCCAAGTGCAACATCAAAACGTTCAATGGTTTCAATCAGAAATCTTACCCAATCAGATCAAACATTAGTTGCATGACAAGATTTGTAATTTATATTATTGAATGTGTTTGTGGCAAACAGTATGTTGGTAGCACGATCAGACCATTGAAAGAAAGAATTGGGGAACATGTGAGAGCCTTATATCAGCAGGATGTCAGATATCCAGTTGCGATACACGCTGCGTCATGTAGTACCCAGGGTCCACATAAAACTTCCAGCTTTTTTGGGATTGATACTGTAAATTTGAATCCGAGAGGTGGCAATGGAGAACTACACCTTAGACGAACAGAAGCTATGTGGATCATGCACTTACATACAGTAGAACATGGGCTCAACGTTGATTCTGAGATGCAATATTTTCTGGGAAATTAACGTATCTGATGATGCCTTTTTACACTGCTGTAATGTCTGTGTATGCAATCTTGGAAAACAATAAGATGCGTTGTTATATCTGCATGAGGTGTTGGATACTTGCTCTCCATTCATCTGATTGGGTAAATCTTGCAAGTCCACCATTTAATCCGAAACTGTACCGATTTATATCACTATGTATTATTGTACTTGACTTTGAGGTCTGTGATGACTATTATATTGCCCTGGTTATTTTAATTCATTGCTTACCTTTCTTTGTACTGCTGTAATATCTTATTTTTATTTTGTTTAATTTGCGGATTTATATATATGAACTACAGTCTGATTAATTCATCCGATACGGTTCTATATAATGCTGACAATCAGATGCAATGATGTATGATTTTGAACCTATGCATCTCCGCATTTGTTTCGAGGTGGGTGTGTACTACAATTTTGCCCCTGTGAAGGCCAAAGCTTTGCTAAATATGTCGTTTATGCATGGTCTACATTCTGATGAATTCTTCTGATTTAATCTGTATTTATGGCTGATAATTTGATTCAATGATATATGATCTTGAATTTGTGCATCTTTTCTACAATTGTTGTTGCTGTAATGTTTTGGTACTATGGTGTCTATTCATGTACTTTCCTCTCGGATCTTCCGTTCTTTTTCTTTGGCACGTTTAATCCCTTAACACCTATTTCATTAGACGATCCTTTTAATCAGGTTGTGACGCTGTATTAAATTTGGATTATTGATCATGAAATACTATGTTGCCACTTTTACAATTAAATTTCTTTCACCACTTAGAGTATTGTCATACATGAGGAGGTTTTAAATTACAGTTTTTATCGCTTGGAATATAGAGCTTTTGTAAGTGCTTGATGCTCGTAATAATGTACGTGATGATAGTGTATTTGGACACTATGAAATCATTTCTTTGTTGTGTGTCTTTCGTCTTTTTCATTTGGCCATTGTGTCGTTCAAGATTAGGACGCCACGCCACTTATTCGTGACGCTTTGACGTCGAGCATGCCTTCTCGAAATGACTCGGTCTAGTTGTCGTTTTACTACGGAAGTATAAGTGCACTTCCGGGACGCCGGGATGTTGCACGAGGATTGTATTGGGACCGCCGGAACACACTCCTTTAAGTTTGCAGCTAGAATATAGGTCTTGTGTCGACTTTGAGAGAGATGTGGCTTTACATTCCCTGCTAGGGAGTTTATGATGAGAATTCTTAATCTTTGACTTTGTTCGCTGTGTTTTTTCTTTTTTTTTCGTATAGTTTTCAGGGGGTGTGTTTGACACAACACACGTGTCTCCCCCCGTTCTTCAGACTGTTTGAAATAACTCCTGTGAGTATACCCGTTGGTTTTTACTTTTGGGTGTTTAGTCTTGTGACTTACTGTTCTGGTTACCGGTTACTCATTATGGCCCTTGTTCCCCCTTCTGTGTGTTTCTCCACTTTATCCTGCATCTCTTAGGTGGCATTCCCTCTCGTATTTAGGATTGTGATATGCTACACACCCTATATGGGTTTTATTGAAGTGGCGTGATTCTGTCCAGGTACCTCGAAATATTAAGAGGTGAGGTGTAATTAAGTGTTGAAAGATGTTATTGGTGTTGTAGTTTTCAAATTGATGAGAGCTTTTGCTTGGCAATATATAGCCTTAAGTACGTTATTCTACTTGGATTTCATATGTTGTGTTACATTACATTGTATTTTATTTTTTATTCTAGCTCTGTACCTCAGTGATTTGCGCTTGACAAATACTCATTTTCGTGTCTAATTAAGATTTCTGCTCGTGATTGGGCTTTGCCCCCAGATTTCTATGTTGGATTAATTCTACAGGTACCGACTGGATTCGTTTATGTTCTTATCTCTTTTATCTCTCATCTGATTTACGTCATGGTGGCTTTGGATTTCTGTTTCACTTCGGGTGTTTCTTTGGTATATTTCCTTCTTTTTTCCTTTTGGGCTTTTCCAAATTTCGGTGTGTTATATTGGTGTTGTTTTTCACGTGGTGAATGGATGTGATGACACTGTGATTTTCCATTCGCTATAACGTTGGTGTAAAGGTTGCTACTTTGTAAAGTTCTCGTAATATGATGAACGCACTAGTATTAGTTTACTTGTCCTTGATCATGATTATGTCCTTGCTTGGTCTTCTCTTTTTGTGAGGGTTGTGCATTAGATTGGGGTTTTGGTGTTGATTTATGTATATATTTTGTGTCCAATGACTCTGTTTTTAGTCGTGACTTTGTATCTTTCCAGCCCTGAAGATTCAGAGACTCTTTTTCTCTGATGAAACACGTGTCGGCTGGCCGTTTTTGAACTACTTATTAAAGAAGAATTGATACCTTCGTTGGATTCATCCTGTTTTTTCTTCTAATGTGAACTTACCATATGTAATGTGAATTGTGTGCACTGTTCTGCATTATTAGTTGAGGGTGGGTTGGAAACACAAAAGTCACTAACTAAACTAGTGCCTAACCCTCTGGTAGCTTAGCACAAACACAGTCAGGCTTAATTTAGAGGTAATGCGTAAAGTATTTATGCAGCACTCAAATAGCAGTAGAGTGAAATCACCACAAAAGAAAAATCTCAAGCCAATTTAGAAAAATAAAGAATATTTTACTGAATACAATGACATGAAAAGAACAAAAATCTAATCAGTAGAATCCGAGATTTGTTTTTAAAGTTTTAGGTAAAAATAGAGGCAAAGAACACAAAAGTGCCACTTGCAGTTATCTGTTTGCGCTGGAGCAGGGCAAAATCACACGTTCAGGTCTAATGCAATGAGGCCCGGGTGGCATACAGAGACCAGGTTCATCGTGCTAAAGACTTACTGTCTTTAGTCCATGCCAGAAGCTTCGGTTCGCAGTCATGGGGGCCGCAAGGAGGTTGTCTGTGTGAGGAGCAGGTGGGGCATCGCAGACGTTTGCTCATTTGGCTCAAAGAGCCGGACGTTGCTGGAGCTTCGTGCTGTCAGTCAGTTCTTGGTGTTGCAGACTTGATGAGCCCAAAATGTCTGTACTTTTACCTTGAGTTCAGGAGGAGTACATTGTAATGCCATTCAAGGGACCAGGACCAAGGGGGCACCACTTGGGGATCAGGACTCTCCGGCAGATGCCACCATTAGGGCTCAAGCAGCTACAGGCAGGTCCAGTTGGTGCTAGTTAGCTCGGCAGTTGCAGGAAGGCATCTGGAAGCTTGTTGTGTCCATGTAGCTCAGACAGAAGATCAGCCAACTGACCTTGGAGTCACTTCTGGGGAGCCTGGTTTCAAGGCAAGCAGGTCCAGTCTTCCTCCTTCAGACAGCAGGGCAGTCTATCTACAGAATCTTCCATAGGTCCAGTAGTGTTCTGATGAGAAGTTCAACAGGTGCTACTTTTATCCTCAGTGCCAGCCTGTGGGCTGGGGATGCTCCCCTCTGTGTAACCTTCCCCCTTTACTGGGGTTGGCTCCAAATTGTCTAGGGAAACAAAGTGCAAACAGGCCTAGGTGTGAGCTACATTTGTCATTGACAGGGCAGGCCATCCTGAGAGGTCCGGAAGGGATGGGCAAGCCCTGAGGATTCCCTTTGAATCTCAGGAAGGGCTGAGTACAACCTCAGGACATCCTGCTCAGAAAAGAAACATCCTGCCTCACACTCAAGGCCCTTTTATCCCATGTCTGGAAGGAATACACAGAACACGGCATACAAGCTATTCATAGCCATGTGAACCTGGACACTGCCATGAATGAACATTTGGTTTAGAGAAAAAAGTGTTACTTTCTAGAAGTGGTATTTTCAGAAGAGTAAATTCAAATCTGACTTTACCATTAAATTACAATTGAGTGGAAGAAGCATTTCTCTATCTGTTCCAAAACTGAAATTATCACATAGTAAGTGTATTAAGGTAACCCTGTGCTTCTCTAAGGGAGAGATAGTCTTACAACAGTGACTTTAGGAGTTTTTTACTGTCAGGACATGCAAACCTTAAATACACATGTTCACATATGCCCCACTTTTTAAATGCCATGCACCCTACCCTAGAAGTGGTTACCTTAGAGGTGACTTATAAGTTTTTCATAAGAAGGGTTAGGCCCACCCCCAGAGTCTTCCCGATCAGGGAGATATGGGATACATGACAAGAAGTCAGCATTGGCATTCTGGGAACCCTTCCTATGTTGTACCTCAAATGGAAAGGGTTGTAAGGACAGGAAGCACCTCAAAACCCGGGGATTGATTCCCTTGTTTCGACTCATCCAGGCTAAAGGGGCATGATCAGTGTAAAGTATGAAAGTTTTTACTTCTAGGCAGTCCCTCAGTTTTTGAATAGCCCATTTGATCACCAGGCATTCTTTTTCGATGACAGGATAGTTTTGTTCGCTTGGAAAGAGTTTACAGCTGATAACAGTATTGGGAGCTCTGTACCCCCGGGGGACACCTGAGAAAGCACAGCCCCTATACCAACATCGGAGACATCAGTTTGCAGTATGAAGGGTTCTTCAAAGTTAGGTGAATTCAAGACACAGCTATTGGTGATGGCCTGAGGTGTTGAAATGCTTTGCGGACCTGTTCAGAAGGGTTCACTAGGGCAGCCTTAGAGGTATCCTTTTTCAGGAGATCAGTAAGGGGGCAGGTGATCTCCGAATAACGGGGTATGAATCACCTGTAGTACCCCAGTAGGCCCAGGAAAGCTCTGATCTCACGTTTAGTTGTGGGAAAAGGAGTGTTCATAATCACTTTTACCCTTTCCAGTTTGGGTTCGATTACTCCATTACCCAACAAGTATCCCAGATACCTCACCTTTTGGGAACCCATCCTGGACTTCTTTGCATTTATGTGTAGGCCTGCTTTGTGTAGCTCTTGAAATACCTGATGACAGTGCTCAAGGTGCAGGTCCCAGGAAGGACTAAAGATGACAATGTCATCCAGATAGGCTGAGGAGTACATCTGATGATCCCGAAGCACATGATTCATTAGCCTCTGAAACGTAGTGGGTGCCAAAGGGAAGAAAAGCCCGTCCGGAGTGGAAAAGGCCATCTTTTCACTATACTTTTCTCGTAACAGAACCTGCCAGTATCCCTTGGTGAGATCAATAGGGGATATGTAGGCAGCATCACCTAGCTTTTCTATGAGCTCGTCTATCCGGGGTAATGGATAGGCATAGAACTTGGATATGGCGTTCACTGCTCTAAAGTCGATACAAAACCGAACTGAACCATCCGGTTTGGGAGCAGGATGATGGGGGAGGACCAATTACTCCGGGAGGGTGTTATTACCCCCATTTGCCACATTTTTGCGATCTTGGACCCAATGGCTTGTCTTCTGGTGCAGGTATTATGGAGGATCTTTGTTTCACCACCTGCCCGGGAGGGGTTTCGATCGAATGTTCTACCAAGGAGGTTTTCCCTGGTAGATCGGATAATAGGGAGGAGAAGGGAGCTAACATATTCCGTTGTTCCGTGGACAGGTTGTCATTTACCACCAGATGTTCGAGGGTACGGGGATTTGTCAAGGGAGACAAGGTTAGTTGGTTTGTCTTTGGCAAAGGACCTAACCACTTTTTTAAGAGGTTTATATGATAGCTCTGTTGTTTCCTAGGGGAAACCTGTATTCTATAGGTGGTTTTCCCTATCTTCATCACTACTTTGTAGGGAACCTTCCTCTCCGACTTGGCCTTAGCAGGAGAGGAGGGCTGGAGTATTAGGACCGAATTATTGACCTGTAGCGTTCTCCACTTCTTGCCTTTATTGTAAAAGGTCTGCTGCTTCTCTTGGCTCGTCTCCAGATTGGAGTGTGCCAGCTCTCTTAATTTGCCTATACGGGACCTGAGTTGCTTTGTATATTCCAAAAGCTCTCTAGCATTGTCTTCCCCTTTTTCCCAGACTTCCTTGGTCATCTTAAGGAGGGTCCTAGGCTGTCTTCCTTATAACAGCTCAAAGAAGGAACAGCCCAAGCGAGAGAGACAAAGATAAAAGCTGTATAATTGATCTAGTGAAATGGCTAATAGAGCGTCAATACCACATAGCTGCGTAGTCCAAAGACTGTTAAGTGTGGACTGGTGTGGTCAATAAATCACACAAAAAACAAGAGAGTGGATGCTTACCTATGTTAGAATTGGGGCAATAAAAGAAAAGCAGCCTCCTCTCATAGGTGGACACATTAGGATGCCAGTGTCCCAATCTAGAGAAGATGAAAGAAAGAGTAGGAGTTTAGACAAGGAGGCAGGGTCCAAAAAATACTCCTAACGTAGTAGCCAGGTGATAATGGCGCAAAATATCGGAGCTGGGCAGAATATAAGGCAAAATAGTGTTACTAAGACTGGTGTATTAAGTATGAGGACCGCACTTAGTACGGTGTGAGAGAGTATGCTCACATCAGACCTGTAGAACTGGGGGTCGGAAACAATTCCTAAATATTCTTACCGTTGAAGCGGGCATAAGCGAATCCTCCGATCAACAGCAGGAGCTCAGTCTTTGAAAGGTAGTCGAAAAGCCGGGCCCACGAAAAGTGTTTAATGAAGCCCAAAGGTCAGCGCTGCACCTCATCCACGGCGTTGAGTGCACCAATGGTATCTGCCGTAAACATGTGTGTCGGTGGTGGTTAAATAGCTGCCGGGAACAAAAACCGCGCCAGGGCAAGAGCCTGCATGGGGGATAATTACGGATGCCGACAGGAGGTCAAAAGACAGATAGCCCTGTTAGTTAAATGTAGATCACAATTGAAGGCTGTATAAACAAATCCAGCGGCCATCTTAAAGTGTTCTAAAAACACCACAGTGTAGGCAAAAAGATTGTTTTGATTATGAAATCAAGGACGAATCAAAATGCGGGAAAATATAAATGGGTGGGTACATGATTAAATAATAACGGCACATAATTTAATTTGGGGTCATCGAGTTCTCAATTACTTTAACTAAAATGTGGGTAATTCTGATACAGTGTCAAGATATCAGAATAACGAAAAATGGTAATGTGAAATGCAGATGGATAGAACTGATGGCAACAGATGGTATCACCATCATAACATACATTATCATTAATATATTTAGAACGGATGAAAAAATGGATATGGTGGTTACGGGTGCCGACAAGAGATCACAAGGCAAATGGCCCCATTAGTTAGATGTTGACCACAATAGAAGGCTGTGAAACCAAATCCGGCGGTCATATTGGAGTGTTCATAAGACAACATGGGTCAGGCAAAGTAATATTTAATTATTGAAATCAAGGGCGAATCATGAAGTGTGGAAATATGAATATGAAAGTTCATAATTAAATAGTAACCCAGAATTTTATATAGGGTCATCGGATACTCTAACTGACATGTAGGTAGTTCTGATACAATGTTAAGATATCAGAAAAACAAAAAAAATAATAATGCAGAAACAAATGGATGGTACCACTGACAACAGATGATATATCCATCTTAACATATATCATCATCAATATACTGGGACGGATACAAATATATGAATGGGACAATTTCAGGTGTTATATCTGATCACTTGGTCCCAAGGAATTTCATTATTCATCCCATTCTTATAAGTATCCAAAGAGAAGATCCAATATACCTCTCTATGTTTGCGTATGTTGGTACTTATGTTTCCTGAGTTGATCCGTATTTTCTCCAGAATCAACCATTGTATATCTTCGGTGGTATAACCTGCCTCCTTATGGTGTTTAACCAATGGGGCATGGGTTTCGTGGGTATGAATGGCTGACCTGTGTTCTGTTAATCGAGTTGTCATTGATCGTGCAGTTTCTCCTACATATCCCTTATTGCAGGGACACAGGATAAGATAGATGATATTGGAAGTCTTGCAGTTGGTTAAGGTGTTCATTTCTAAAGTGATGTCATTAAATGTGAAGTTACTGGTTTCGAAGGCAAATTAACATGCCAAACAGGACATGCATATGAAATTTCCAGTGGATAATTTTTTGCCTAGGATAGATGTTTGAGTGGTAGTTTTAGACTTAATAGGCATACGAGACCGACAATGAGGTCTTTAAGGTTTTTGTTATTTCTGTACGCAAAAAGTGGTTTTGGTATGCAGGCTCCTCTTTCTCTGGTAGCATTTAAGATGTATAAATACAACCAAAAAGACCTAATCTGCCATAGCGGCAATTTTTTATATTTACTTTATGAGTGGGAATGCAAGTTTTATTTTCTTCCTCAGCAATCTCCCTTCACAGCCTTAGGAGAATTGTCCCTACTCAAAATCGCTGTACGCTTTACTCTAAAAGAACCAACCTATAAGTTATCAGTCACTGAGTTAAAAAAGAAATACCCCATACCTTGACAGGTGTATATGACACAAGAATGTGTAACGAAATGAAAAAGGTGCAAGAACAAAGTAGCACCTCACGTGCACACCACCAAAGGGAGCTTGCTGGTTAAATATTACCAGTTATGCCCACGTTTATCATCATAGGTTGCTACCTTGTAAAAAACAAAACAAAAAATTGGTGTCCAGAAAACCAGTGAACCAGGTGAACTTATGTGTAAAGATCACACACTTCAACCCGTGTAGTCAAAATTGAGATAAGCATTTAAGATGTGCCAATAAGAGTTGATTATGTGGCGAATTCTCTCATTCATTGTGGAGTGGCGCGTGACAAAAACCAGTCTGGAGTTGGATTTCTGAGTTTGTTGTGTCAGTAGATGTTGCCTATCATAGTGTCATGCTCGTTTGTATGAGTCACAAACTAGTCGTTTAGGATAACCACGAGCTACAAATTTGGCTTTCATTTCTGTTGCTCGGGTGTCAAGTTCTTTTACATTGGTACAGTTCCTGCGTAAACGCAGGAACTGTCCTAAAGGAATGCTTGTTTTCTGCACCCGAGGGTGGTAGCTGTCAAAGTGCAACAATGTGTTGCGAGCTGTGGGTTTAGTGTATAAATCCACTTCAAGATGATCTACTCTATTCTGGATCACAATATCTAGAAATTCGACCTTGCTGTTGCTGGAATTGGCTGTGAAAAGGATGTTAGTGTCACACAGGTTGAGCCAGGATACAAATTGAAGGATATCTTCTGGATTTGATGTCCAGATAAAAAAGACGTTGTCTATATGTCTGGACCATTAGCTTACTGATTCACTAAAGTGGGCAATCTCGTTATCAATAAAGCGTTTTTTGAATAGAGCCATATAAATATTGGCCACTGAGGGGGCACAAGATGCCCCCATACTTACTCCCTGTGTTTGCTTGTAGAGTGATCCATTAAACTCAAAAGTATTTTCTATGAGGACCACTTTTAGACATTCTATGACGAACAGTCTGGGACAGTCAATCTCAAATATGTCCATGAACCAAGTAACTGCTTTAATGACTCCTAACTGTGGGATATTGCTATACAGAGCTTCTATGTCCATTGTGACCATGGTGTGTGTCGAGGCATTAAAAGGTAGATCTTCTACTTAATTTATTATGACTCGAGTGTCTCGAATATATGATGGAATCTTAGGGACATAGGGTCTTAGTATGGTATCTACGTTCTTCGATAGAGGCTCTGTAACAGACACAATGGTGGTAACTATAGATCTGTATGGAGGGTCTGTTCTTTGTTTATGAATTTTGGGTACTCCGTAGATGGCCGCCATTCTGGGTTTATCAATGTTAAGATATTCCCATTCTTTTTCACACATATGGTTTTGTCTCAGTGCCTGTGTGGTTATTTGAAGCACTAATTGTTTAACTCTTTTGGTGGGATCTCTTTGAATGGGTGTATAGTGTAGTTTATTGTGAAGCATATCCTCCATCTTGTGGACATATTGGTCACTGTCTAGTAGGACTATGCCGCCCCCTGTATATTATTTTTCCTTTGTGCTTACGTCCCCGAAGACCCTGGTGGTTGGGTAGAGAACTCTGGAATCTCTTAGATTATATAAAAGGATCCTCACCCACCACTACCACCAGTATCATGCTTCATCATTGGATCCTCACCCTCTGCATCTAGTGTGTGTGGGTGGGCTCGACACTGTTTATTAGCGGAGCTCTTATCGGTAAGGGATCTGTGATTTATTTTGCCTGCAGGTTTCTATTATCACTGCTTAGTTAATTTTTCTATTCTGGATACCTTTGGCAAGATTAAAAACATTTGAGAGAGGATGCTTGTAGGGTATATAATGTACCCAAACATCTTAGGTCGACATGTTATAGCCATATTAGGTTGTCAAGAAGGGTCAAAAGGCTTTCTTCATGACTGAGTATCCTCTAGATCCCAGGTTTTAGGTGATTATTTCCACTATTATAGTGCATTAATCAACTGTGACACTCTCCCAAACACAAACACATGAAACTGCTAGGTTGTGATAATTATCACACAACTCATAATTCCAATCCTTGTTCAGATACCTGTTTGCACAGGGATAGACATGTAGTCCTTAACTACTACTGAGCGCCTATATAGTCGGATGATTTTATCGCATACATATGTGTTCATAACTTGGTGATTTATGTACGGTTTTATTTATTTGTCATTTTATAGCATGGACTACACTTTTTGAGATAACAGGGTGCTTTAATAATTAAAAACAAGTTACAGCAAGCGAGGCAAGAAACAAACACTCTACAAAGACAAATTTGTCTTCAATTCTATTTTAGTCCTTTGGCTACTGGCCTTCAGTGATCATGACAAAACAGTATTAGCCAGCTGCTGACATGGGAAGTTCATTTTGTCAGTTTTATTATATGGGTGGGCTGCTTTTTTACCTTTTCCCAAAAGTGCAAAGACTCACCTAGGAACCGCCTGTGTGTGTTGTCACTGCTTTGCAGTTACCTGCAAGGAAGCACTGCAGGCCTGGTGTTCCTTATTATACAGTTCTTTAGTAGCGGTCATAAGGACCTTTTGCAGATGTGAAGGGATGCTCTGAATGAAAGTACTAAATGGATTAGTGATTCCATGTAGTAGTCACAGCATTCACATGCAGGTGAATTGGTTTTGTCTGACGCTTATTCAGGGGTGTGGTGTTACCACGTGCCATAAAGAGCATTCTTTTTATGTCTCGGCTAGACAGCGCATGCGCGGTCTTGAAGAAACATCTTGTATTCAAACTGTGGCCTTACGCCCACCCATAAGCTTATTATTTGTTCGCTCCTTCGTCGCTCTCGTATCCTTTATTCTCGTTGGTCCATGGCCTGAATGGGGCATGCCTCATCTTGTATTCAGCCCTCCCCTAGAGCATGGATCAAGTACTTCTACATGACTTGTATCCGTCCACTGCTCCCATTTTAGGAGCTACTTTGTTCTATGTTTTTGAGCGCTCCTGTTTTCACTCGCTCCATTTGATGTTGCCTCTTTCACCCTGAGGCTGCTGCTCCCTACGTAGTGCTTACTTTTTCTTGTTTCATTAAGAACGCTTACGAGAGTTCATGTGTTTTACAACTTTCATCTCGTATTAACATCCAGCCTGCAATAACGCATGTTTTCTTTGACTTTGTTGCTTCTTTCCACTCCCACCAATAATTTATTTTTCACAGTTGCTTATAGGGTGAACTCAACTAGAAAGTTTTAGAGCACCTTACATCAGTGCCAGTTAAACTATTTGGTTAGATTACACAAGTCATACATTTTTGGATTTTTAGGCACGGGGAAATCGAGTGATTCACCAAGAATCACAAGATGTTGAGTCGACGTCGAGACTTGAATCTTTGAACCCATGAACCCTTTTGAGCATAACTAAATTCTTGGATATGATGGCTTCTCTTTATACAGTGCTTTGCAGCTGGTTTGATGCATGTAACTGTGTCTTAATGACACAGAAGAGGGGTGCATGTTTGGCTCTTTCTGCATTTGGTGATTACCCTACATCTTTTTTGTAGTGCAATAGAAGTGGATGATTGCTGAAAACCAAGCATTTTTAAAATATGTTCTTCTCAAGGAGACCAAATGCCAGTAGATCGATTGCATTGCTCCAGGTTTGTTCACCCTAACACAGCATTTTGCTAACTTTGTGTTAAACCACTTTTTCAGGATTTTTGGGTCAATGTTGCTATTTTATTTTAATTTTTTTATAATGCATTTGGCCGCTACCTCTGCCTTTTCTAGACTGATCTGTAAATGTTTTTTACCAACATACAGTCATTGATATTTGAATGTGCTATATTATTTAATTATTTTGTTGTGCAGTGTCGCACATCTGCAGAGTGCGCCCTTTGATTTTGGGTCCCAGAGCATCACTATGGAATTCAATGGAATAATAATTAGGACATTTTTGCCACCGTATTTTTTCATGATGTCAAATGCAACAACAAAAAACTGATGGGTGGAATGATTACATTTATCTCAGCTACTGGTGATCACTCGGGCAACATTCCAGTCCATTCTTAGCCCTGAGGTTCTGAAATTTGTCGTTTCTCGATCGCACCCACACTCCATCTTGTGCTTTCCGCCATCTTAGGTTGCCCTCACTCAGGCAGCTGGTAAACGAGATGTTTTTGTCGGTTCTGCCCTTGAGTGTCAGGTAGCCTGTCGTCCCGTGTTTATTAACTAGTGTCAGGGTCTGGCCGAATACACTAATTCATGTCTGAACTGGATAACCCCCGCCCGAACTATCTGTTAGCTCACACCCTTCTTTCCTCTCGCTCATCTTATCTACTCGCCTTCGCTACACATCTCATGCATTCTCTGGCTTCACGACTGTCCTTCTAGAACATACAACCATGTTTTCTCTCCTTGTAAACTGTATCATGTGGATTCTCTTTGCAATTTGCTTAAAGGGGCCAGCAACAAACATCACCTGGAACCCGAGTCAGTTTTTAGCTTAAACCATTGTTGGTGACATTTGTCGATGTCTCAAATTCTATATGCTTTTGGTTATCCATTGTATCCATTGTATTTCACTGTATAAAAGCTTGTGCGCCACGGAGGTCAAGGAGCAGTCTCTTGTGAACCGATCCCTGTGTGACTTCACGGACAACTGTCCTAGCTGCAGCTAATAAAACTCGATCTTTTACGCCAGACGGAGTGCCCAGTGTCTCTGTATTGCAAGGCAGGAGAACTAGAGGATTTCAGGTGTACTCTGCGCCGCTTGGCCCTTAATGGTCAGGTTCCTCAGCCCTACTCAGACTGAGGCTGTTAAGTCTTTCTTTCTTTCTTTAAAATCTTTATTCGGATTAAATTAATATCCGTAGAAGAGTCACCAAGATAAAACCATTTAACAAACAAGTACCTTAGAATCATGCCACAATATACCCATATAATTTTAACACAAGAATACCAATAATTATAAAACATTATATGTAATGCTCGATAAACCATAGAAGACTTCTCAAGAGTATTTTCATCAATTCTCCAACAAGGGACCTCAAGATTATCTCAGTTAATTGCTAAAAATTATCATAACTCATAAGTTAATATTTTTAAATGGGAAAAACATATCCTTCTGAGTATAGCAGTTGTAATAAAAGTAGAGACCTTGTAGCACATATCCAAATTATCTAATGCACAAATATATTCAAACGCTTCCTTGTAGTAAATATAATCACCCATGTTGAACAACTGTCGGTTAAATCGCTGCCTTAAGTCCTTATAAAATCTACAAAACAAAGAAGAAAAAATAAATAGTAGATTGATTGGATTTCCCATCACAGGGGCATTTAGGAAGCATCTTTATCCAGACCCCTATTCTGGACAAGGATTCTGGATAAGTCCTTCCGCGGCTGATTTATATTCTGAAAAGATCCGGTGACACACCCTTGCTTTTTAACTTGCTCCAGTGTAGTTGCCCACTGAACAGGCTTGTGTTAAGTTTAGATATGTAGCAAAACAGTGGTATTTGTATTTTCGCAAATTAAAGATCTGGTCTATGATTGAGAAATCACTCTTGAAATCTGCCTTTTAAAGTGTTTTTGCAAATATTTTCTCCTGTATGTTAATTGGACGTATTGCTTTATAGAAGCCTGGCTCAGATGGGTTGACTTTTTTATAGGGTGGAACAATCAGACTTGTTCTGCCTGACTCCAGGAATCTGACTTTGTTGGCAAAGAGTTTGAAAGCTACTAATCAAATTATCGACCACCAATTGTGAAAATATTGAAAGCTTTGTTTACTTTTAGACTCTGGATTACATTCAACTAGAACCAGTCTAACAAGAATTCCTGGCATGTCCCAAGGAGATGGGTGGCCTGCCTTCATTAAGTTTTTTTTTAATATGCGCAATCCATGCCTCTGCTGCAATATTGCTGTTTATATAATTTTGTAGATTTCAGGTACTGTTTGTTACAATCAACCCCGATTTTTGGGAATCCTTGGTCAGAGATGCTTTTCTGAGAAAATGTCATTATTACTTTTCAAATTCTTTTTTCTTGGTGTTGAGTAAGTTCTTCCTATACATTCTGTTTTTTTCAACTGGTATCCCTTAGTTTTTAAAGTGTGGAGCTTTGTTCGACATAAGTTGGCAGGGTATGCTCAGACGTGAGTCCCTTGCTCACTTTGCCACTGGATTCAAGCAAGCCTGGCTGAAGACGGCTGAAATGCCAGAAACCGGTCCTAGGAAGCTTGTTTCCGGTCCAGGGAAGACATGGCTTGGCAGTTCGAGCTGGACTGTTCCCATGAGGCACAGGGTCAGACTGATTTGCATATGGCCATGTCTGAACTGGGGTGGCAGAGTGGGCTAAAGAACGGTGATGGATTAAACCCAGATCAGTTGACTGGGGGTGAGTGCTTGCAATGTTCAACACTCCGTCCATCATTTCCTTTGGTTTTTGCGCAGTTCTAAATGTGCCTCTTTGCTCTAGTTGTCAAACCAATTGTTTTTGTTTTTTCGCTGGTTCTTGTTTGACGTCCTTTTTATCTTGACTTCATGCATCAGTCCTGGGCATACTTTTTCAATCAGTTCCAAGTATTCTCTAATGTAGACATCTGGGTCTGTTGTTTGGTCCATGTGACAACGGCTTCAATTTCAGCTTAATACAGTTTGGCAGCCTGCCCTTGTAACGTTTGACAGATCATCTAACGTAGACTAACTCTATTCAGACTCCTGTTTCTGCACTGAGCCATGGTTCCTGAGCTGAATTCAGTATGTCCAGTATAAATTTCAAACCCAAAGTATCTTGATGTTTCTCAATGAATCAGGGAATCATCATTTCATCGAAGAGTTTGTGATGCTGGATGAGGTTGTAATCAATTATGGACTGGAGTCTTGTTGGAATTAAATATTGGTATTGTTGGAATGCTACTGTTATGTTATGTTATGTTATGTTATGTTACGGTTATTTATTGTGCGCACAGATACTCCAGCCAAGGAGCGTCCTGGCGCAGAGACAAGGAAGCACGTAACATAACCACAGGCTAAAAACAGATACTAAAAGAGGGCTAAAACAAGAAGGTTTTTATAGCCCTCCGAAAGGTCAAAAGGTCCTCCAACATGCGGATCTCAACAGGCAGGGAGTTCCATGCTGACGCAGCCATAACCCTGAACGAGCGGCCTCCCATTCTGCTAAGCCTGAATCTGGGAACCACCGCAAGGGCCTGACCCTGAGAGCGAAGGCTGCGGGCAGGAACATAGAACGACAGACAGCTCAACAAGATCTCCGGACCTGTACTTCGCAAGATTTTAAAAGCAAGACACAGTACCTTGAAGAGGATGCGCTTCCTGACCGGAAGCCAGTGTAGGGAGCGAAGGACACCTGTCACCGAGCAGAATCTGGGCAGGCCCACGATCGCCCTTGCCGCAGCATTCTGTACCCGTTGTAGACGGGTTAGTTCAGACTGATTAGCCCCAGCCAGGATAGAACTGGCGTAATCCAGGCGAGAGATGATGGTAGCCTGGATTACCAGTTGCCTGGTCGGGGCATCAAAGAACTTGAGAACAGGTCTCAAGCCCCTCAGAAGACCGAAACAACAGGCCGCGTTTTTTTTAGTGTGGCCAACAAAGGAGAGGCCCGCATCCAGCCATACCCCCAGATTTTTCACTTCCGATACCGGGATCGGAGTAGGTCCCAACTCTGACGGCCACCAGTGGTCGCCCCACAGCTCCACTCCCTTCCCGACGACCATCACCTCTGTTTTACTGGCGTTAAGCTGAAGGCAGTTGCCTGTCAGCCAGCTAGCCACCGCCTTCAGTCCGGACTGAAACCTGGGGGCCTCAATCTCCGCATCCCCGCTGAGAGTAACCGCCAGCTGAGTGTCGTCAGCATATGAGACTAAAGTAAGGCCCCACTGCCTAGCGACATCTGCCAGCGGTCTCACGTAAAGATTGAACAACGTGGGACTCAGCGAGGACCCTTGCGGAACCCCCATGGCCAGTGGTTGGTAGTTGGACTTGAAGGGAGGGATGGCAACACAGAAGGAACGGTCGTCTAAAAAGGAGCGGAACCATTGCAACACCCGACCGCCAATACCAGTCTCCTCGAGCCGACGCAGGATGATGCTGTGATCTACCGTATCAAAGGCGGCGCTAAGATCTAACAGAATAAGCGCCGCCGTTTGACCAGCATCCAACATTGCCCGGAGATGTTCCACCATCACAAGTAACGCAGTTTCCGTACTGTGCCCAGCACGGAATCCGTTTTGTGAGGGGTCGAGGGCATTGGTCCGATTCAAATGTTCAGACAGGGCCAGATTAACATGGGCCTCCGTGATCTTGGCTGGCCAGGGTAACAACGAAATGGGGCGATAGCTTTCAGGCTTAGAAGGGTCCAGGGTGGGCTTTTTAATGATCGGGGACACCACAGCTTGTTTCCACTTAGATGGAACAGTTCCCGTTTCCAAGGAAAGGTTGACCAAGGAGCATACGGCTGTACGCCCCATGAAGGCTTGATCTCGGAAGAGAGTAGGCCTTACTGGATCAGATGGGGACCCAGATTTGACTTGCAACGCAAGTTTATCAAAACCATCCAAGGTAAGGGGGGGAAAAACAAGCAAGGTAGTCTGGTGATGAACCCCAATTGAACTTTCCTCAGTGGACCCTATGCTAGGGAATGTCCTATATATAGCTTGGACCTTCCCCAAGAAGTAAGATGCAAGGGATTCACAATGGGAAAGGGAGCTTACGGTCATAGAGGTAGTCCGCTTTGCTGTGAGATCTTTTACGGCCTTAAAGATAGCTTTTGACGGATTCGGGCTGTTCCGGAATTCGGTGGCATAAAAAGCCGCACGGGCTCGGCAGATAGCTCGATGGTAGAGCTTAACGGACTTGGCATATGCAGCTTTTAGCTCAGCCCCATAGGTTTTCCTCCAAGCCCTCTCTGCTCGTCTACAGGCTCCCTTTAGTGCCCGGAGAGTGCCATCGTACCAGGGACTCGACTCTCTGTTACAGAGTTAGCCTCAAGATCAAGTTATTTTCGAGTTGGAATTATTCCAGGATTGCGCCCTTGTTGTCTTTGCTTTGAAAGCTGTGAGGAAGGATTGGTACTTTGCGAGTCCTCCGAGCTTGTTTGTAGTTTTTGGTGTCACCATCCCATTCCTCCAGCTTTAGGTTAAATTTGCTGCACAAGATACCATGACAATTTTCTTGGTGCTAACCATTTTAAGTACCTCCTGTAGAACATCAATCTTTGCTTCGGACTGTCAAGGCAACTTGAGAGTCATGTACGTGCTGTACACTGCGAAGAATGGGTCTGAGATCTTAGAACAGCTTGGATGAAGTTAGTGGTCATGTCTAGGGAGCTGAACCCCAAACAAAGGTCAGTGCTACAGCTGATCTGAAGTCCAGTTGATTTATTCCCTCATCTGTTTCTGACGGCTTGAAAATGGGAGGGGGGTGCTGATCCCTTTAGGTTCTCAATCGGTTACCAATCATGTTTCCCAGAATATTCACTTGCTCGAATCATATATAGATTATTCGCTCCGGCTTGACGCACTATGCTGAATCTCTGCAGAAGCCCCCCTTTGACTCCCTCTGACGATATAACTCTGCCGCCCACAGGCCTATGTTGGTCGCTGCTTGCCACCCACCGCTCAACTCTCAGTCACACCAATTCTTGCAAATAGGTCCATATACTGAAGCTATTGGAGCATGGGCAGGGCATGAAAGCACAAAACCAAGAGAATACAGGATGCTGAGGAAAGGAGGGAGATGCCAGCTCTCCATTGCTGGCTTGTGCAGACTTCACTTCTGCTTCTTGGCCAGGGTCTGCAGGTACGCGACTTCTAGGCAGTGTGGAGCATTGCGTCTTGCCTGGACCCCCAAACATGTCCTGTTGGTTGACAGTTCAGGGCTCAAAGGAGTGTAACCCACCCAGGAATTGTGAGCAAAGCTGAAGTCCACTGGCAGCCTCTGCTAAGATGGTGCTTGGGCCTCTGAGGCCAGGCACTCAGTGACTGATGTCTCTGCTCTCACAGCAAGCAAATACTAATTTACAGGAAGCAACACAAAGAGGGATGGCTGTAAAAACATATTTGGTATGTGACAAAAAAGAACAAATTACATATATTATCTAGACGTACACGAGTAGGGTATTTTCCTGAATCAGGTGAAGACCTGAATCAATTTCCCGGATGAAGGGGCAGGAGCTTAGGGCATAAGTGCTGTCAGGAAGACAGATACATTTGTTAAGTTATATGGAGACACTGAGGGGAATTTTTACAATTAACCGGCAAAGTGCAGTGTAGCTCCAAAATTGCTAATGACGTGCTCTGTCTGTTTAAAAATGCAGGGATGTGCCATATTCACAAGAATGCAGCGCACCACTGCATTTCCCCTAGCGCTGGCGCAAAATCTAGCTGTCTAGCACCAACACAGGTACTCTTGCACCATAGTGCAAAGGTGTCTGTGTTGCAATTAATGATTTTCCATGTGCAGGAAGGTGTCCCTTAATTCACATAAACAATCCATAATGGCGATTTGTAACTTCTGTGTGCTGCTTTGTGCATTATTTAATCACTGGTGCCATTTGCATAATGCAGCGCACATAGAACCAGCAAAAACAAGGAGAAACGAATCATTTCTCTTTGTTTCGTCAGGTTAAGAACAGGTTTTCCTGGTCTTATTTTTGGCAGTGCCCCATATTTACGCCACCCTTGTAAATAGGGGGCAGCATCAAAAGCAATGGGTGTTGCAGCAGAATGCCCACTGCAACACCAATTGCCCGCCTCTTTCGCGCTAAGTGCTGTGTGAAAAGGGGCCTTATTTACAATGCGGCATTAAGCCACGTTCAGTGGCTTACCAACGGCTTGTAAATTAGGCGAAGGGCTTATCGCCACCAGAACACCATAAAAGGTGACGTTCTGGTGGCGATAAGCCCATATAAATATGCCCCAGAGAAACTAATTAAGCATATGTGTGTTGGTGGAACAGTTGACTTTTTGAAAATTGTGCAAGGGGTTTGTTGTGACAGCTGGTGGAATAGAGTTCCACCTGATATCATCACGTATCTCTTGTGCAAATTGTGCAGCCTGAAAAGATTGAGAGTTATTGTCTTTTGGTAGGTAGAGAACCTAAGTAGGAGAGTGTAAGAAGACCATAATCGTTGCCGGCCATCATTGATTGTAGGTTTGTGGGCTGGCTAATTCAGTGTAGTCTGATTTGGAACTGCGCTCTCTTTGCTGAAGAATTGATGTGGGATTTGAGGTTGGGATTAATTGTTAGCAAAAAGATGCTGGAGTTGCAGTATTCAATGGAAGGGCTGTTCCACTAAGTATTTATTGCACTTAAATCAAAATGTATAAAAAAGGAAAGAGAGGCTGGTCGGTCTGTTATACGACCTCTCAATTCACAAAGCAATACAACAAAGTATGGCATTCCAGCCAAGTGTTTTTATTGGCAGTCTTGAATGGTCAACCAAAGATTTTTGTGTTCCTAAAAGAGATAAGCCCAAAATTAAAAGGCCTCTCTTATTAGGATACGGGGTACTGTACCCACTGAGGTGGGTTGGTTCATCATTGGGACCTGCTCCTTGTCAGGTTGGGGGTACTTTAAGAGTTCTTTATGGAGATCTTTTGTCTCAAAGTTCAAACAAACCAGTACAAGTTCTTGAGCTCCTCCATCTGAGGATTCTCTATTTTGTTTTGAGAGATAGAGGTGGAAGATTGGGCACTAAAGATAAAAGGAATGGTTAAAACTACCTATGGAAGTACCTATAATAAAGTATTTATTAGTAGCTAGTGTGAGGAAAGTGGTGTATTATATGATGTGGTTGTATGACCTCACTGTGTAACACACTCACTATACCATCCTGGGTTCAGTCATGCTCATTTGTAAAACCTTAGCTCAACCCTTTGTGGTTGTTAGGCTTAAACAAAGGGACACGTGCAAAGCATTTAGATGTACTAAAACAATTGAAGAACAAAGTAATACAAAACAAAAGAAATCCAACACCTATTAATAATAATAGTTCTGACTTTTATGATTTTTTTAGACAGCAAAATACACTGGAGAGCTCTGGAGTTATAGATTTGTAAGTGAAACATAAATCATTGCTTTTCATTCAAAATGTAAAGAAGCATTGGCAACTATTGCGTTTAGTAGAGACTTTGGAAACTTTGTAAATATTTCTGAAGTTGTATTCAGATATTCCGACCCTCTTTGGGAAACCAACTCCATCATGTAGCAGGGCCATGAGGATTTTTAGAAAAGTTACCTTGTCACCAAAGCCGACTTCAGTCCAGTTACATGCTCTATGGGTAACTGCTACAGACATCAATGGGGTGGTCCTAATGCAGGGGATACGGGATTCTGAATATGCTGTAAGATGCTGAAGATGCTGTAAGATGCTGAGGATTCTGGGTGGTAAACGGGGGGGGGGGGGGATCCTGGGACTGCTCATTGGTCCATGGTCTTAGTGGGGCAACTTTGGCCACATTGGTCGATGTCCCTTAAAGTCCTTATGGGTCCAGCAAAAGTGTAGTTGTCATGAGATTTCTACTCTCCGGTTACAATGAAATCAGCTGTTCCCTTTGGTGGATGCTAGTGTCCTTCTTCGATGACCCCTCTTTACCCTAACAACTCTCTCGGGTCCAGCATACTCGGTGGAACTTTTGAGTGTTTGGACCCGGTTTTCAAAGCTGCACATTGGCCTTCATTGCCGATTAAGGGTTTGTGGCTACCGACTAGCCATTGAGGGCTTCTTCAGCTTTTATGGACCTGGAGCTGTAACAGCAAGTCAGCCAACTAATTCTTGAAGTTCACATCTTCTGTCTGGGGCTTGGGGATGACTTTTCCTTGAGCAGGGCACCACTGGCACTGTCCTCTCTTTGTAAGCCCAAGAGAAGCAGGTGCTGTCCAGTCTTTGGTGCAGACTCTCTTTGCCCGGTCCAGGGAAAAGCAGGGCAGTCCTTCGTCGATCCTCTCTCCAGTGCAGACATCATCTAAATTATGGGTGCGAGGGGTGGCATGTTTATTCTCAGAAAGTACTCTCATGGGATGCAGGGCTTACTAGCCAATGGCCCTCTCCCATCTGATGATGATTTCCTGTGATGTGTGACATTTAGCTATCCCCCCCCATGGGAAAACCCCTCTCTCGGTGTGTGGAGCTTGGTCACCCACCCTAGAGGTGTGGCTAACCAGAGGCTACAAGCCCATGAAAAAAACAGTTTGGCAACTGTTTTCCCCCTCTCTGTTCTGTTCTCCACCTGTCTAACAGAACAAAGAGCAGCCCCTGTTATATGTGTCCAACATTTGCCTTTCAAATGAGACTTACTGTGTGATTTCCTGTCAGGTAGAGATGACAGCTCGTCCAACGGCAGGCCTCTCCTCCTTCCCTGGGAGTCGTTCACACTTCCCCCCATAAGGGAAGACGGCTGTCTTATGGCCAGCATCTGCAAATGGCTACTTGAAAACTTGAGAACATTGTGGCAACTCTTTAAAGTTGCCTTTTACTCAAAAGTTACATTAAAAAGTAGGATATATAATTTCATATGTTCTAACAGTAAAACCTCCAATGTGTTGTGAATTCAAACCTTACTTCACAATCATATCTCAGCTAGCTGCAAACTTTCATGGTCCATGGCAGGCCTCTTTTCGTAAAATGTTAGGGGCCTCATGTTGAAAGCCCTTTTGTGATAAAAAAAATTGCAATTTGAATAATCACAGAGTTTGCATCGGTAAATTGGATTTTCTTTATGTACAAAAGCACTTTTACTAGTTAGAATTTTTTTTGACTTGTAAAAGGACTTTTGCTATCCTTTCCAAATGGCAAATAGGAGGGGGAAGGGAATGAAAAGGGCGTCGGAAAGGAATGTATCAATGGTTTACAATCGTCATTGAAGATGCAAACCAGCTATCAACCCTCAAGTTGGCATTATAACTAATTCACAAAGGAAGAGGGGCCATTTAATACCTCTTCCCCTTTGTATCGTGTTAGCAGCATTGGGGGCAGTAGGCTGCCTACTTCCTCTGAAGTTTCGCAAAACTGAAATCTGCTTTTTTATTTAAAAGCAACACTCATCATTTTGAGGAACAAGAGCTGCATTTAAAAAAACTTTTACATTTTGGAATGCCATTATGGAAGTGGTGGTCTACTGCTGTTCCTTCTTCTGTGACTGCAGCCAATCACAGACGTTTCACAAATTCGCTGCCTGCCTAATGAATATTATTTAGTCATGCCATTAAACGTCCCATGCAATATGGTGTTTTGTAAACTCACCTTATAGTAGATAGGTGGGTTTGCAAGATCCTGCTATATATCGGAAAAAGTCTGTCGCACATTGCAGCCTGTTTTTTACGAACTAAACAATTGCACATCATGCCTTCATTCCAAAGGAAAGGGGCCCGAGACGTCTAAAAGCATTCTGCTGATTGGCCACAAGATGACAGCAAAGTGCTATCTCCATTTCTAAGTGGCTCCCATAGAACATGTTTTCAGACAAATTACAGATCTGTTCTTGTACAAAGAATTTGCCCGTACAGTTTAAGATGATTGGCATAACTTACTGGCTTTACTGAAATAATCATCATGGATTGCAGTTCTCTGGACATAATGAAATAATGTTGTATGTTGATTAAAAATCGATTCAGATTATATTAATGTATCAACTGTACAAGGCATTTTGACAATAGTGTCTCCAGGTGCACTAGGGCGTTAACAGTTGTGGTACAATGCACAGTGAATAACACAGAATTTCAGCGGGCAACGTACTTCCTTGTATTTTACTAGGGATGCATTTGCAAAGCTCGTCTTACCCCTGAAGAGTTACCGAAGGGTAATAGTGGACTGGTAACATACTGCACTGTGGGGCTTGCTTGGCTGGAAGCAAGGCCTATTTGGGAAGTGTTCTGGGGTTGTGAGTGACCAAAGTTGTGATCTTATCTGTGCGAGGTCGCAGCGCATAACAGTGCAACAGTGGGACGAGGAGTGAGAGCTAGCGCGTATGTAATGTGGGGCATATTTATGACTTTTGTGGCGCAGCACAGCACACCACCTTGTTGCGCTGCCGTCACCTTGTTGCGCTGCCCTGTGTCACAGTGAAAGGGCAGGAATACACTGTGGGCCTCATTTACAAGAAACTGACACATTGGCGTTGATGCATCTGTTTCCTTGCGCCTGTGTGAAATGCCCTTGCAACACGAGGCGTCAGATATTCTGATGCATCCGTTGGCAAAAAAGTGATGCATTGCTGGAGTTGGTCGTAAAACTGACGCAACTCCAGCAATGGTTCAGAACACATGGACAAGTCCCATGTTAAAAGCCCTGCGTCAATCATTACTCCGGTCTGAGCAGGCGTAAGGATTTCGACGCAGTCGAGTCATAGAGTGACGCAGTGAAATATTGTAAATTTCACTGCACCACTTCTATGTGGATTTTGCATGGGACCTTCTACCCTGCATACATTATACCTGGCAAAGGTATAATGTGACGCATGGCTCTACAAACTGACGTATTGGACCCAATTTGCCCATTTGTAGATAAGGAACAGTGTTGCGTACTTATTGCACTGCCGCTGTGTCAAAAAAAAGTGACGATGCAGCAGCAGTGCAAGGAGCTTGTAAATGAGGTCCTGTATTTATTCAATATGGCGCATTCCTGTCCTTTCCCCTTGGGCTGGTGCAGTTTTGGCAGCCTAGCGCCAACGCATACACCCTTGCACCATGCAAGGGTGCCTGTGTTGTAGGCAGGATTCTTTTTGTGCAGAATGGGGCACCTTCCTGCACAAAAACAATCCTGAGAGGTTTTTTCCTCCTTCTACGTGTGTTGCAGAATACAGCACACAGAGAAAGAGGACAAAATGAGGAGAAAAAAGATATTTCTCCTCGTTATGTCTATCCTGGGAAGGCATAAGATTTTGGTGCATTCCCAGATTTACGAGTCCTCATAAGTCTGGGAATGCATCAAAATCCATAGGAGTTGCCTAGGAACACCCACTGCAATGCAACTCCCATGGAACGCCTACTCAGGGCAGAGTAGCGCAACACAGCGATTTGCGCTGCGTTGCGCTACTCCAGAATTTGGGAGCCACTCAAAGCCACAGACAGTGGCTTTGTATGGTTTCAAAAATCTGACGTAAGATTTGCATCACTCTTGCAGAACGTTGCATGGTGCAAGAGCGATGCAAACCGGGTCATACATTTGCCCCTTTATCTTTATTGTTTGTGAGTTATTCTGCTGGTCTCTTTCTCATCCTCTCAAGGTAACAGCGGAGCATTAAAGCAGCTAACGCCAAGTGCTGGACACAATAGTCGTGACATATGCCATGCATGAATCCTGGAGGGTCTGGTAAGGGACCTACAGGGATGAACAATATATACACATCCCTTGGTACATGATCTTAAAGTCAATCTTGGAGTTGTGGGGAGAGTTAATAGGCCTGCAGAGGAGAAGTATGATCATAGTAGAAGTTCTCTAAGTACTACTCCAAAATACTACTTCAGAGTGAGAGACGAGTGACTTACAGGCATGCAATGGTAATAACTGAGTAGGTCCTCTATGGGTTACCTCCAGAACTGAGATTAAAATCATCTTTTGAGTAGATATTTGCTTATATAATAACAGGGAAGCAACTTATGACATGTGCTGGTTACCAACACCAAGCAAGGGTTTCTAAAGTACTATTAAAGATTACACTCTAGGCTTACCAATGCCTTAAGAGTTATTTCTTCGCCAGCTGAAGGCAACGTACGTTTTGAATTGGACTAAGGACATAAGGGTACTCATCATCAGCCTTAGGCCTCATTTGTGGAGTCAACGTCCACCAACAGGACGTTTTGCTATATTACTCTTTGCTGGAGTCAATACATTGATATACGATTCTGGCTACCTTATATTGCCCTGAAGGAGTCCCTGTGAAGGGTGAAACGCGTTGACTGTTTTCCACATGTATACTAAGGACTTTTGAAAAATAAAAGACTTGCAACAAAAACTCACAACATCTGAAGATAGAACTTTGCTTTATGTACACTGGAATTTGTTGATTCTGTTTGTTACCTCTCATCCGCCTTTTCTCGTCAATGTAAATGCCCTTTAGCATTATCCAAGGAAAAGAGCATGTACTGTACAGAGGCAGCCATTCTAAATGACCAGAAGAGACAGTTCATAAGATCTAAAGTGTCTTACTAGACAGCAGCACTCTCCAAGCATTTGATAGACACCATGGTGCAAGGGTGCCTCCGTTGCAGGCAGTATTGTTTTTGTGCAGGAAGGCTCACCTTCTTGCACAAATACAATCCTATGAGGTGTTTTCTCTTTTTATGTGGATAGAGGAAAAAACTAGGAGTAATAAACATATTTCTCCTTGTTACCCCTCACCTCGGGAGGTGTATGAATTTGATGCTTTCCCAGGTTTACATCACTTTTTAAATCTGGGGCAGCATCACATTTCATGGAAGGTGCATTGGAAAAAACACCACAATGCCCATGGAATGCCTCCCAGGCACAGAGTAAGGCGATACAGCGATTTGCGCTGTGTCACCTTACTCATGATTTGTGAGGCCACTCAAAGCCATGCGGGGTAGCTTTGATTTGCTTCATAAATCTTCATGAGAGCCTTGTGTCACACATGTACCACTTTACGAGGTGCAAAAGTGATGCAGGGCTCTCGTAAAATAAGCCACCAGGTTTGTGATAATTTAGAATGAGTTCAGAAGGATAAAGAGCTGCACAATGTTTGAGGATGTGCATCCCACGGCATTTAGTGGTTACAGCTTGCCAGGATATACAGCTCTGTGGGGCCCACCAAGTAGCCACTGTAGAGCAAACCCCACACACGTTTGTTAAAGGCAGCTGGGATAAGTGCGCTATCAGGACAACCCAAGAGAAATACATGAGTAGCTCACCACATGCAGTGGTTAGGTACAGTTATTTGGGATAAAAGCCATATTTCAGTTGTTCCCTTGTCTGTGCTGGGACTGAGTTAAGCAGAAGATGCTCATTTTTTTTATTTTTTTTTAACAATTTTTATTGATAACAAAAAGGCATCGGGTCAAGGCAGTATACATGTATCTTTGGTTAGTCAAAACAACATCCTGACAGTGATTCACAACATATTCAGGCTACGGGGTACACACTTTACTGATCCTCGCAAGTGTATCTTCTGCTACATTTGCAACATCCTCACAGGGACAAGAAGATAGGAAAATAAGTATTTGGTCCAACTATAGAGACGTCTTATCATGACGTGGAGGTCCACACAGTCCCTCCCAGCCTGTTTATCAACTCGCACCTTCCCCTACGCAATTCCACCGTGGGAGAAATACAAATCTCACCCCTATATTTGTTCCACTATCCCCATTTATGGTCCCACTTTTTGGGGCAACCTCTCCCTATGAACACCGTTTTTTCGGCAATCATGGCATAGTCCATATCAGTCGCCCAGTCCCTTAGCCGTGGCGTCGCCCGCGACCCTCACTTCTGGGCAATATTAAGTTTGGCAATTGTCCATCCCGTCGTGGCCCACGTTTGCTCCGCTTGTGAGAGGTCGGTTGCCTCCCAAATATTGAGGAGACATAATTTGGGGGATGGTTGAATAGGTTTACCATACGCTCTGGCTAGCTGTCGAGTGACCTCTGTCCATTACTGTTGTATGTGAGGGCTGTCCCAGATGATGTGTGTGTATGAGCCGGTCTGGTTACATCGCCGGAGGTTCAGCGGGTCCGGCCTCCTACCCAACCTAAACAGTAATTTGGCATCAAAATAGACCCTTTGAAGCACTTTAAGCTGTACCAGTCTGAGTTGCATAGGAATCACCACTTCTCTGGGAGAAGCGAGGGCCTCTCTCCAGTCCTCGTCTTCAATCTCCCCCAGATCATGTTGCCAGCTCGACCTTAATTTCAACATTGGGTCAGTTCGGTTATTTACTAATTTTTTATATGTGAGGTAGATGGCTTTACGGTCCATAGGATCTAACAGTAGCCGATCCTCCAAAGGGGAGGAGTCCAGAAGGGGGGCACCTCGCGACAGGGCCGAATCAATAGCATGGCTAATTTGAAGATACCGAAAAGTCTCTGACGGCGCAAGGTGGTACTTAGCTTGAAGATCAGCAAATGTGGCCTTTTTCCCTTTCACCCACATATCTCCTACCCTAGAGATTCCGATCATGTCCCATTTATCAAATCCTGGACATGTACTGAAGCGACCCAATATATCCGGTTCCGACAATGGAGTGGCCTTGGTGAGACAGTTATGCCAGTTATGGAGAAGTGTGGCTCAATGGTTAGAGCGGCAGACCCTGATGCAGAGGTCTGGCTTGGGACCAGGGTTCAATTCCCGCCTCGGCGGGTCTTGGGCTCAATTTCCTCGGACCTGTTAATTCTCGCCTCGGTGCCTATTCTAATCATGGGTCCCACTCTGCAACTCTGGGCAATAGCTTGCTTAATCTCCACAACGGCCCCACCAGCGCTGGGATGCCTGGTTTCCCCTTGGGGATGCCCAGGAGTGGA
Organism: Triturus cristatus; assembly: GCF_964204655.1. NCBI lineage: Eukaryota > Metazoa > Chordata > Amphibia > Caudata > Salamandridae > Triturus > Triturus cristatus. The sequence continues at coordinate 707,082,057 of NC_140594.1, read as the reverse complement.
CATTTCACAGGAAAAAGCTAGGAAGGGTTCCACAGCGGTATGAGTACAGCGCCAGGACACCCTAGGGTAACAGTGCGCTATACAAGTACAACACATTTACATTTACATTTACATTACATTTACCCCAGCTTTCGCTGAATTACATGCCACACTTCCACCGTACGAGCCGTGGGGCCAGTCAACCGTAGCTTCCAATGCTTTGCATATAGTGCCCTATTGTAACCCCCCTCCCCATAAGCCAATGATCTGTTCTGAAATTAGGATTGTCGTGTGGTCCAAACACCCATCGGTTGATGGCCATCAACTGCGACACCTGATAGCAGAGGCGCAGATCCGGCAGCCCTATACCTCCGTCATACCATCCCATGGTGAGTTTGTTAATGGCTATCCGTGGAGGTCGACCCTCCCACAGCAATTCACGCACCGCCTCCTCAATTTGTGAAAAATATGAGTTAGGTACCGGATTAGGAGCATTTTCCAAAGCATAGAGAAAGCGCGGGAGGGTGAGCATTTTAAACATGGAGGCGCGTCCCAAAAGGGTAAGGGGCAACAACCTTCAATGGGCGACATCCGACTTCAAGCGCTGAAGGGGCTTCTTCAAATTCCGCTCATAAAACAGATTAACATCTGAGGTAATAAAAATCCCCAGATACCAAAACCCTTGTGCCGCCACTGATATGTCATAACCTCTAGGGCTATGTGGGGGGTCCCCCCAGAGTTCATACATCTGGGATTTGGACCAGTTTATCTGGTACCCTGAGTGCGCGCCAAAGATGTGAAAAATGTGTAATACCCGTCGTAGGGAGCGTGCTGGAGAGGCCAAATAGAGCAAAATGTCATCCGCGTAGAGCGATATTCGGTCCTCATGCTCACTAGTCCATTTAAGGCCCCTTATGCCCGGGTCCCCCCTGATCCAGACGGCCAGTGGCTTCAAAACCATGGCAAAGAGGAGCGGTGACAGCGGGCAACCTTGCCGCGTGCCCCGATGGAGGGGAAAAGAGGCAGAGCGATGATTGTTGACCATGACGTGCACCATTTGCTGTGTATATAGTAACCTAATCCATCCAATCAGTTTGGGTCCAAACCCCATATGCACCAGGACAGCAAAAAGATATTCCCATTCGATATTATCGAATGCCATGGTGGCATCAGGGGACAGCAAAATCGCTTCCTCCTCTATAGTGTCCCATCTCCCCATAACCCCGTGTACACGTCGCAGATTTCTAGCCGTATTCCTTCCGGGCATGAAGCCCGATTGATCTCGATGGATTAAATCGTTAAGATACGGGACCAGACGATTGGCCAAGACTTTGGCTAGAATTTTCGCCTCCACCGTAAGCAGCGAAATAGGGCGGTACAATTTGCAGTCCTCCGATGGCTTATCAGCCTTGTGGATAACTACGATAGCCGCATTGCGAATATCGGCCGGAAACAGCCCCGAGTCATAGCATTCATTATAGAGGTTTAACAAGAGGGGGCGCTAGCCTCGTAGCCATTGGTTTAAGTAGCTCAATAGGTAGTCCATTAGGACCCATCGCTTTACCTGACCAAACATCCAGAATTGCTTTTTGGACCTCTCCCACTGAAATATCCGCCTCCAGCACCTCCCTATCCCGCTGCGAAAGGCACACTACGTCTATGGTAGCAAGAAGGTCTGCAGACATTGAGGCCTGCGAGGTCTGCGGGACCTGATACACCCCCTTGATGTGAGACGCAAAGGCTTCCGCGATCCCCTGGGGGTCTGTTATCAATACGCCGTCCGGGCCAGTTATTGCTCGCACCCACCTCGCTGCCTGCTCCTTACGTTCCAGCCATCCCAGTAGCTTACCCGTACGCTAGCCCTGTTCATAAATCCTATGACGCGTGGCTAGGGAGCGCATGGTAGCCTCCTCCAGCAGGAGCTGTCTATAGTCCTGTCGTTTTATTTTGACCCTGTGTTGGGAATCGGGTTAGGATCCTTAAAGAGGGCCCCCTCCATTGGCAGAATATCCTTTTCCAATTCGACTGCCCTCCGCCTACGCTCAGTTCTGTGGCCTACCATCAAAGACAGTGCCCTGCCCTTGATTACTGCCCCATATGCCTCCCAAAGTGTAACCGCCGACGCAACTGACCCCATGTTCTTGTCAAAGTAGTAGTCCGTATCTTGCCGGAGGCTTTCCTTAATATGGGGTACCTTCAATGCCCACGGCTGTACCATAATTAGGCCAGGACGCCTAGTGGGTGGGACGCCAAAAACCGCCGAAACGGGAGAGTGGTCTGATATACCCCTTGCCAGATTTGTGGCTTCTGTGAAGTCATTTATATCTTGGGCATGAGTTATCAAATAGTTGATCCGCGATTGGCTGCCATGGACCCCCGATTGATGTGGGTAATGTGTGTGGTGGGAGTGTGTCCACCTCCATGCATCCACCACCCCCAAAGCATCTGCAAACCCCTGGAGTTGGGAGGCTTGTGCTGGGTCAGGTCTGGACGGGAGTCAGTCACGCAGGCCATCTAAAGTCAAATTAAAGTTGCCCACAAGTATTAAGGATACTACTGGTAGAGCCAACATGAGTGCCCACACGTCTTGCATGGTTAGTCGCTGCAATCCTGGTGGGGCGTACACTGAAACCACATTAATTACCCTACCTTCCCACATACCCGTACTTGCTGCATATCTGCCCTGCACATCTGTCCAGGTGTTTTGCACCACATAAGGGCAGCCCCTGCGCAGGAGCACCCCAACCCCCTAGAACCAGTGGTAAATCCAGAGTGTATAATCATACGGTAACCCTTCTTATTCAGTGCCATACATGTGTTCCCTATCAAGTGAGTCTCTTGTAACAATACTATGTCAAGTGCATGTCGGTGAATAAATTGCAGGACAATACCCCCTCTTGATTTTGTCCCCCAGGCCGTTTACATTCCAGGTGGAAACTCTAAGTCCATGTCCTGGCGCCATCAAAATACAGCAATTGTGGTACTCTTATGATTGAGCGGTCGTCACAACCTGTCTCCCCAGGGTCGTCGTTCAAATCGGCACCAAGACAATCAAAATGCAAGACAGTGTCGTGAAACACATTAACATTGTCAACACTCGTAATGCCATTCGAGATATTAGCTATCCAAAGATTACCTGTCACGATACAAAAAACCAAAAAGCCTTCCAACAGTTCCACCCCTCACCCCAACTCCAGTTGAACTCCCCACCCCCACCCTGCCTCCCTGCATAGCGGGACTAGAACCGCCCGCCACCGCCAACATGCAGAGTGTCTGTCATCCACCCTTAGACAACTTCAGGAAACGTGAGCAACTCCACCCCCGAAAACAAGTGGAAAGACAACACAGATTCCCCCCCGGCCCGGTCGCCCCCGTGTTTAATCTGCATCAAGAAACATTCTAGGCCTGCTCATAAAACCATCGGTCCCTTCCTCAACATTCACCCAAAGCTCCTGGCCCTCCCAGCTAAAACATAAGCTGCAAACCAGGTTCAAGTGTAGAGCACAACAATCGCCCTACTGTCAGGGTGACTATAAGGGCCCTCTTCATTCTGGCATTGTCAAACAAATCAGAATCAGGCAACTGATTCAGCGACCTCCTGTGTTGCTGTGAGCTTCTGAGTCAGAATGCAGAGGGGAGCGTCTTTGGTGTCACCAATCTTCTGCTCCATCGGCTGCCGAGGGGGCCTTGCGCGTCTTCTGTCCAACAGTGCGCCAGCCCTCAAGCCAGTTCCAGGGCTCCTACGGTTTCGTGAAAAAACATAATTTACCGTTAACTTCAACCCTAAGTTTGGCCGGTAACATCATAGCATATTTAAGCTCCTGGTCTCTGAGGACACATTTCACCTCCAGAAAACTGCGGCGCTGCTTCTGCACTCTCAAGGTGAAATCCGGGAAGAACGTGATTTTGCTGTTCTCAAAGTTCAGCGGGGGGCCGCTCTCGCAGTCTGCAGAATAACATTGCGGTCCCGAAAATTAAACACCCGGACCAGGAGCGGTCGTGGTGGCGCACCGGGCTTTGGGCGGCCCCCCGGAACACGATGAGCATGTTCAATAGAAAAACATTTGGAGAGTCCGGGGGTTGCAGGTGCTTGAGAACAACGTCATCCACAAACAGGTCGGCCGCCTGGCCTTCCGCGTGCTCCGGCACGCCAATAATGCGGACATTGGTGCGCCTCATTCTACCTTCGTAATTGTCCAGCTGCAGCGCCATTGCCTCCTAAGAAGCGCGCAGCTCAGTCACCTGTCTTTTAAGGAGTGCAGTCTCAGTAACCAATTCCTTGGTGGTGGTTTCTACTGTGCCCACACGTTCCGCCACTTTTTTCATATCTTCGCATATTAGAGCCACCTCAGTCGCGACTATATCTATACGAGTCTCGAGGGAGGTCCTTACCGTCGTGATAGCCTCCAGGATATCTTTGTTTGTGGGTTCCGTGCTGTCGCCCGAGGCCGCCGGTTCTCCACGCTCCTGGCCTTGTTGCTTTTGGCAAGCAAATGTTTCCAACTTGGTCTGCACACCTGTGCGACTGTTGTGCCTTGATACCATGTTGTGTCTGTCTTGGTGGTCACCACTCACTGACTTAGGAGGTGCTCTCGTTACTCACCGCCACCTGCAGTGGAGGTTATCACTCGGCCTGTCGGCTTTTGAGTAGCACCGCGTTCGCCCAAGCAGGTAACCACCTCACAGCATCCACCACCTTATGACTGCAACCAAACTGTCCTGGGCTGGGCAATCCTCATTCACTTCCGTGGTAAACCGCTCAATCTGCACAGAGGGGTTAGCGCCACTCTTCCCAGTAAGCAGGGCAATCCCACAGTACACCTCTGGCCCTGTGCCTCGCCGTATCTGAACTGCCAGGCATGAAGGGTCAAGCGCACGGCTGAGTCACTAGGCCTCTCTAACCCTGCAGGTGTCAATCCATTCCCTGCTGCAGTCACAGACTCCTTCCAGTAGCATAACTGTGCTCTTCACACCTCCCGTCCTATTTCTCCCAGACCGGCCACTGGTTCCGCTACGTTCCTGCAGGATACACCTCTAGGCCTCAGACCACCCCCAGAGATGCTCAGTTTTGTTAAGGAAAGCAAGACAAATGGTTCTCTATCCATTGTCTTTGTTCTCGTTGTGAACTTACAATTGTCTGATATGTTTCTTATCTTTTCTTCTGGGTAGTGCCAATGTCTCATTGCTTGTAGCAATGCTCTTTGTCTTGTAGGAAAGAATGGACAGTCGCTGGGCAAATCTACAACAGAGAGCTCTGTTCTTTGAGTATTGTTGGAATTTAGCTTAAAGGATCAGTGAGCATATCTGTCTTGGATGACCCTGTGGATAACGCAGAGTTCCTTGAAAGTAGAATGTTTGGAAATAGATAGCCAGGAAGGCATACAAGCACTGGTGTAATGGAATCCCACGGATGAAGGTGTAGGAGCTGTATTGCTTAGGTGTTTTGGATGCTTTGAAGTTTGTGAGGTAGGAAGAGAGATGACACTAGGCTGCAAGTCCTTTGCTTAGTCCACATGCAAAAGGAAGAGGATGGTAATAAGCTGGAGGTCCTAGGGGTATCCTAGGTGGGACATTATCACTTGGAGTATATGCATTGGCTTGAAGGTTCAACTGATGGATTAAGGCCAGTCCATAATCACTTGAGATTCATTACAACCTTTGATGTGGATGGAGAGTCACTGGTTTTATGGGCCACATGTTAGACAGTTGGTGGTTACTGCACTCTCAACAGATCAGAATTTGAGTTTTGGAGGAGTTTAGTATGGTTGATCACCATCTATTCATGAATGTCACAGAGACAATGGTCAAGTTTTGTTGACCCTAGATCCTATGGTTTCTTTTGTTTAGGCTTATCTGTGATCTCTGTTAGGCACTTGTGTTATTGTAGAAGGTTGCCTAGAACGAACAGATCAGGTTTGGTACCTTGGGTAATGCCACATTGTGTGTGCTGAAGGAAATATAGGTCAATGGGTGTTGGCAGAGAAACATTGGCAGTAGATGGAGATCCAGTTTAGGATCCCTCCCCTTATGTCGAGCTCTTTTATTCTCAGTTGAAGACTAGCGTAGCAAATAGCATCAAAAGCCATTGATAGGTCCAGTAGTAGCAGTTCACCACTTGATTTAAATGACCTGTAATTTCACAGCATCCCAGATGGTTATAAGGTGTATTCAGTGTCTTTGACTGTGTGGAAGCCCTAATAATGGACCAAGAGTGGATGTTCTATTTTGTGAAGTTGGAGCTCTGGCAGAAAGCAGTTCTTCCAATCAGGTTTCCTAGAAATGGGTGCTTAAAGCTTGGTCTATAGCTGGTGGGTCTGTTGGATAGATTTTCTTTTGCGATGAACAGTCTGATGAAGGAGGTCTTGATTTAGTAGGAGGCAGTTCTTTGAATCTTGAGAGTTGGTGCATCTGTTTTTTCCTGCAGAGATACCATGTGTGGAAAGTAAACTGTCTTGGAAGATTTGTGTGGATCTTTTAGCGAACCAGATCACCTGCTTGCTCAGATTAGTTCCTTTAATGTGACATTTACTATTTTTGCATTAGTTTTGCTTATCACCTTCTTTGAAGACCGGATGTTGGATATGTTGCGCATCAGGTATTCTTCTAATTTCTTTGTTTTGGAGAAAAAAAGCATTCTGTTTGCATTCTTAATGCATGATTTGAATATCCTAATGTGATGCTGTAGGTGAAATTGGCAAATTTTGTAGTTTGATTCCTCCATTGGAGTTGTATGTCGCCCAGTACTGTTTTTAGTTTCTTTGGGCCTCATGTAGGTAACATACTATTTACCGATTCATAAATACCGAATTTTACCGATTCGGTATTTATGAATCGGTAAATAGTATGTAGGTAAATATTCGGTAATTATTACCGATTCGGTAAATATCGGTATTTATGAATCGGTATTTACCGAATCGGTAATAATGCATCCCTTCCCATTCATTCCTATGGGCCTGGAGGCCCATAGGAATGAATGGGAAGCCAGTTACTATTACCGATTCGGTAAATACCGATTCGGTAATAGGGGAGGCATTATCATGGGTGGCAGGGTGTCACATTGACACCCTGTTGCACCCCTGATTCGTGCATGTGTGCACATGTGGCGCACATACATGCCCTAAGGGCATGTATGTCTGCCACATGGCACTTTACAAATAGCACAAAAATGCTTTTTGTAAGGTATTCGTCATTTACCATCAACTTGTAGTTGGTGGTAAATAACGAATCCAGACACCAATAATGCACTCACTTGAGTGCCCCCTACATTGCATATCTGGATTCGGTATTTACCGAATCGGTATTTTACCGATTTCTTAAAATTCCGATTCGGTAAATACCGAATCCAGAAATCAGCCACCTACATGTCAAGTGCCTCAATACCGGTCGGTAACGGGATATTTACCGATTTTCGGCCGTTACCGACCGGTATTGAGGTACCTACATGAGGCCCATAATCTTTTTGTTTATCCAAGGATCCTCTTTTGTGCATCGAGTAAATTGATATCTTTTGGGTAAATAGTCTATTGAAGCCTTTGATAATCCAGTTTTAGAACTGCTGTTGGAAGTGGTCTTGGTAAGGCATGAGTCAAATTCTAATACTTTGAGTTTATTCCACTGTCTTTATGTACATCAGTTCAGAATTGTTCGTCTTGGAGTTTGTCTGCTTAGCCGGTTGACACAGGAGGGGTGAAAATATGCTCACTTCAGATTATGGGGACTCTTGCTATCATTGGTAGTATTCCTGCTGCAATGAGAATTATATTCAATGTGTGTCCACCTGCATTAGTCGAACCAGACACAAGTTGGGATGCATTGAGGGCCGTGATGGATCTCATTTTAATGAGATCAAGTTGCTCTAACAAGATCTTCAAACTTCCAAGGAAGTGGAAATTCTTGTGATGCATTGTGATCTCAAGATGGCATATATTAAGGAGTCAGCGAATGCTCAATTTTGAGGTTGTGAGGTGTATATATATATCAACCGATATGAACAAGAAAATGTAAGGAAAGCAAGCATTGTGTAAGAACTGATTGGCTTTCAGTCCTAGTGAAGTCTGAAGTTTGTGATTCCCAAATGTTTTTTTAAGACAACTGCAATGCCACAGACCCCCTTCCTGTGGTGGATTTGGGGTAGGATTATTTATCTGAATGGAATGGCTACATGGCAGGTTTCTGTGATGAACAAGAGGTCTGGTGATGAGTCTTGGATCTAGTTGTTAATATTTAGGTGACATTAAGGAACAATCTTTTCACAATCTTTCAACCATATTAGACAACAGCACTTCCCCTCAGCTTTGCTCTGAGATATTGTATTTTCTTCTGTATTTTTTCACTTACATTGGATTGCCTTTAAGTTGTAAACACTGCTGCATGTCTGTCTCCCCTCTCTTTATAGATATGTTACTATGTCTGAATAATATTAACAAAAACTTTATCTAGCAGAAATATTGTGTTCTAAATATTGTTCACAAAAATACTGTGCCATTTTGAGTACATATTTTATTATTAACTCCAATGGGGTGATATTTTTTACATTATAATTAGGACATGATATTTCAGTCAGACTATTTTTGGGTTAAGATATTCGGATACCATGTTAGGATATGTATCTTGTTGCTGTGTGTTAAACTGCAACGCTCCATAGCCCTCTGGGTCTTGGTCTCCGCTTCAACTATCCGCATTAAGACAAAATATGTCTGATTGCGGTAATAGTCCTACTACTATTTCGTCTGTACGACTTGCCCTTCTAAGACTCACTGAACTGTGTCATCTGTGCCTGCAGAACAGGTTGCAGGCTGCAAACATCCCAGCACGAGCTAGAGTTCTCCATAAAGATGCAACATCATAGAAATGCAAAAATGAAGGGCATCAAAAACAGCATATCTCCAAACATATACAGAACCAAACATCTCAGCATTCCACCGATCTAACTGGCATAGCACGTCACAATAATAAACCTCATTTTCAGTCACTAAAGTGAAAAATGATGACACGTTATTGAACGTAAAGATCAGACATTTTCTTGGGGTGACTGATCCATAACTTTCTGACATAGCAGTACACATAAACGTGCTCAAAAACCACTAACTCTTATTTGTGGATGATTCAAAATCCAGCTCAAAAGTCACCAACCAGTTGAAATGGAAAATTCCAACTATAAAGATATCTACACTAAGCTCTCAAATCATGCTCAATTAGAGAATCATATCAAACACGCAATCCTTCCCCCAAAAAACCTAACCCAAACACAAATAACAAATTAAAACAGATCTCTGTCTGAATGACAGGAAGCCCAATGTTGTCTCCCGGTGTAGAGCTAAGGTAACACTTCCTTGTGTAACTGGCTGGCATATTACTGAATCAAGCAGGCAGGACATAGGCCACCTTTACACTGCTGAACACAAATGTTGTATTCAACAACCCTGACCACTAGGTGTTGCCATAGAAACTGATTAAGAGTGGCTGCGGTATAGAGGGGAAAAAAGCAATATCTACATATTTTCTAGTCCTATTCTCACTCTCCACCAAAGTGACCACTGGACATTTCGCAATACAGTCCTGGATAAATCCTTTTTTTTTCAGATGTTAAATTGGGTGCTCCCCAAGGATCATCATTAAGCCCGATGCTGTTTAATATTTATATGTCTCCACTGACTGAGATGGTGGAATCTTTCGGCATCAAAATCATATCATATGCTGATGATACGCAGCTCTTACATCTTATGACTGGGGATCTGAACCAGTAAAGCAGGCTTCACTGTAATCCTGACAAAACTGAGGTGTCGGTATTTGGTGCTGATCCGATTCCTGGTTCGACCGGTTGTTGGCCTGGAGATATCCCTGCCCCTCCGTTTTCAACTGTAGTTGCTAGAAAACTGGCATTCAATTCATTCAATTCAAAACTGGCTGTCGAATGTGTCCGGGTGAGCTCTTGGCTTGCTGTGAGTCCCTGGTCTTCTCCTTTTCCTGGTCTGTTCAGTCTACCTGTGTCTTCCGGTTTTCAGGGTGACAGGGCTGTCACTCTTTTTTCTTCGAGGGCGTTACGCTTGGACCTCGAGGCGGCGCTGTCAGGGCGCCGGCTTCTGCCTTCGCTCCGGCACGCTCTTTTGCTTGCTGGGCGACGTGACGTTCAGTCGGGTGTCGCTGGCGTTGGAGCACCTGTTGCTGTGGCGGCCGGCCACGTGGTGCGTGCGACTCCTCTATTGCCTACCGTGGATCACTGCCGACTCCATCTTGAGGCTGTGTTGAGGAGGACACTGTGTCGCGGACACAGTGTCGCTTTCGGGCCGCTGCGGGTGCGACTCCTTTCTTGCCTGTCGTGGGTCACCGCCGACTCCATCTTGAGGCATTGTTGAGGAGGACCTTGTAGCTTTCAGCCCACTGCGGGGCTTCGCTGGGGCAGTGGAGACCTGGATGTTCTCCTGCCCGTGTTCAGCTGTGTTGCTTTGTTGAGATGTTTTGGTCTGGGACACTTTCTTCTGGCACTTGGGGTGCCGGTGGTGTGGTTGGCGGTTGGGCCTGTCCTGGTTGCTGCAGGTTTTGGGTGCTGTCGGAGGTGGCGCAGGGCTTTGTGCAGCGACTGTCTGTGGGCTGCAGTGTGGAGGCCGAGAACACTGTGTGGTTTACTTGGTGCAGGGGGTATGGCTGGTTGCCTGTTCTGGCTACGCAGTGTGTCCGTTCTTCAGTGTGCCCTTTCCTGAGGATCGCCCTGTGTTGTATTCCTATTAGGGTGTCCTTGCGCATGGGTGTGCACATGGTGTCCGGGTCGGCTTGGGTGTTCCAGAGTTTGTGCCGTGCTGGGCTTCCAGGTGCTGGAGCTCTTCCACGGAGTCCGGGGTTAGCTCTGACTCTTAAGGTGCGGTGTAGGCATGTGGCCGCTGGGTGGCGCTGCACTCTGGTCGGGTCTTTCGGGGCCACGGCAGCTTTTCTGGGGGGCAACCCTTGCTGGCGTTCCGTGTTCCTCCCTGGCGCAGGCACGCTGCTGCTTCTGGCACTGAGCAGGCAAATCCGTGTTTGGCCCCGCTTGTAGAGCGTTCCTGCAGGATTAAACAGAGTCTGGGTGCCGAGGGCTCCTGGAGATGTGACAGCTTCTGCGGTGTACCTTACTGCTTATTGGGTGTTGCAGTGTTAGCAGGTGGCCGTTAGGTGGCTCAGGGCATGCTCCGTAACTTCCTTGACTCTCCTGTCTTAGGTCCGCTCTGGCAGCATTGGGCTTTTCGTCGGGTTCAGGGAATGGCTCCCTATTTGTTTAGGGCTGCGTCTTTGCAGGGTGTGGCCCACTTGCCAACTGCATACGGCTTGTGTCTCTCCATGCTGGTGTAAGATTAATTTACTCATGCCAGTAGATTGGGCTTTGATTAGGATCAGGGTTCTTTCTCTGGGGCCACTGGGTGCATTCTTGCTTTCTTGCTTGTATGCAGCCTATGCGGTGTGGCACCTTGACCACCAGGTGGCGCTGCTGCTGCTTTCTAGGCCGTGGCAGCGGGGGATGTCCACGTAGAGACTGTCACTCCGGTAGTTGCTCATTCCCGCTTCACATGGCAGACGCGGCGCCGCTCGCGTCAGTCAGGTGGCGCTGCAGGCACCTCACAGGCTGGGGCTCTCTTCGCTGGAGTCACGCTCGATGCGAGCTGTCGATGCAGGTGGGGACATGCTGTGCTGGACGGCTGGTCCCTTCAACCCCTGTCTGGGAGCGGTCTGACGGGTTGGCCTTGGTGAGTGTTTGTTTTTCTCCTTAGAATCCTGTCGCTGTTATAGCAGGCCGCTCCAGACTGGGCTGGCATTGTAGACGGGTTGCAGGGGCATGATTATTGCTCCCGAATAATGTGGAGCTGCCCAATGAGGCGGCAGGGGTTACTTCTGCTTGTCCTCGCTCCCTTTGAGGTCACTGCGGCTGCCTCTTGATGCAGGGAGCGGGGCCGGCCTGTGCGTCACTCTCCCGAGACAGGGGCCACTCCGCCGGTAGTTTCGTTGTCGGCTATGATGCAGTCAGCATCGTCTTGCTGACATTCTTCCACACCCCTCTGTGGGCAGGCGGTGGTTGTGGCAGGCAGGTTTGCGGTCAGTGAGATGTGGCTAGGCTGCGTGCTCTCGCTTCCTTCATGAGTCTTTGGGCCGTAACGCCCCCACCGCAGTTCTGTGGGTTGAGAGTGCGGTGCGATCCGCTGGCGGGTGGTGGCAGTCTTCCAGCAGTCAGGAAGTGCGCCGGGGCATAGGGTGCAACCTGGGGCTTGCAGTGCTGGCAAAGGGATACTAGGTGGCACAGCATCGAGCTGGGGTCGCCGGTGTGGGCTCCTCTCGCTGCTTGGGCGGGCCGAACGTGTCGTGCAGGGAGCGGTTACCTTTCACGCTCTGTCCGCTTTGCCATGATCCTAACTTCCGTGCTGGCATTTCCCATTAGTCTCCGGCCGGCATGGGAACGTGGGGTACATGTCTGTAGAAACCTGCCGGTGGATCCCTTGATAGAGTTGTGGCCTTGCTAACCCTGAGCAGGGGGGGCGCTGCCTCACCACGAGGGTAAACGGGAGGCTTCCTCACCTTCTCCGGTGTACGAGCTGCAGGTGGGACAGTCCACGGAGGCCTCCGGGCGGGAGTGCTGCGAGGGTCGGGAGCGTGGCTGCCACTGGCGCGGTGCTTGCGGTGGCGCTTTCTCACACGCCTTATCTGTTTCCCCACCGACCTCTCACAGCTGGGCTGACTGGTGTCCGGGCTGCAGCGGCGGCAGTCCGTCGGCGTCGCGGTGCCGGTACGAGCCTCGGGTGATGTTCATCCACTTCGGCACTGCCTCGGCCGTCGCACAGGTGATGCGCTTGTGTAAGCCCACCGGCAGACTACGCTGATTCTCCCGGGTTGAGGAGGCGACAGCTGGGTGGCACGCCGGGCTCGCTCCTCGCGGCAGTCGCAGGGAGGCTGTGAACTGCCCGACAGGGGCGGTGTCGCAATGCAGGCTCTTCTCCTCCCCATGGGGGATGATGCAGCGCCGAGCGGCTGGCACGCGGGGTCAGACCCGCCTCGTCGCCATTGTAAAGTCGGGCCTCAGGCCCCCATTATGATAATGAGAGAGACGGACACCAGGGTCTGTGGTATAGTCCAAGTCAGGCCCTCCTGATAGATCAGGGTTCACACTGGAAGTACCCCATCTTTCAGATTGACATAGGAGTCTTGCATGCACGGCTCATTTCCATTCATACATGCTCTAGTGCAAGGGGTCTCCAACCTTTTGTGTAATAAGATCTACTGATGTTTAATGCAAATAATTGTGAGCTACTAGAATTCTTAGTGTTGCAATTGTGACTGTATCTGGCAAGATTATGTTAGTGGCCATCATATGCAAGATTACTAGCAGTGATATCTGACAGGGTTGCCAACAGTAATGTAAAAAAAGCTTAGTTAATTTGGAAGGCCTCTACATGTACAAAACATAACAGTCGCACCTGCAATGACCCAGGCATTAGTCTCCCCACACGATTTATCCCTCAGAAACGAACCTTAAATATATTTTGGAAATTCTGCCCTTTTCTCCAACCATCCGCTGAAAATTTACACTTTTTTGTCTTGAATACACAATTTTGGCATAAGTACATTATTTCAACCCAACAAAAGGTTCCAATTTAGGAGAGCTACTTCGAGGTATCTTGAGAGCTACCAGTAGCTCACGAGCTACTCGTTAGAGAAGCCTGCTCTAGCGGCATGCACCATGCCCCATATTACAGTATAGTGTGATGTGGTACTTTTCCCTCCATTACTGGTAATGGTCCAGCTAGCAAAAACCCAAGGAATATATGTCTTATGCTAAAGTACACAGTGTACAGGGTCACCATAGGGTGTACAATGAGAAAAAAGCATTCCATCCATCCTTCAAATTTTAACCCTGTCATGCTCTTCTGGGATGAATGACATTTGCGCTGCCAAGACCCTTAATGCAGAAGCGTTTCCACTAAGGAGGATTTGCTGTCCATCTCAGATGACTTAGCTACTGTATAGAGCCCAGACTATTGGCCGCTTCTGGTTTTCCTGCCTGGTCATGGGTCTGCTAATCCCTGTGAAGGTCCCGGCATTACGGGTAATGCTCTTATACGATATTTCATGCCTCGAAGCAACAGCCCGGGATGTGGTCCAACCTCCCCCTGAGAGTGAAGGGGTCAAGCTCTTGCCTCCTGCACTGACCCCTAGAAGATCCGGTCTGCTTAGAGTTTTCCTGTTTAGCTCATGGATCCTTACTAGGTCCTGCATGGCCATCTTCATTGTGACCTCCCCCCACCCCTAACCTCAGAGAAGTACTCTCTTCAGCTCACATTTCACAAATTGCACTCATTGCCAGTAAATTAGATCCCAGTTGCTCAGCACAACCAAGTATTACTTAGGAAAACTCTGGTCAAGCATAATAACACACAGGTATACACAGGCATCCCCTAGTTCTTCGCTTCTGTTGCTGAGGCAGATATGACTGTATGGCTCATCTCTTCAAGACCATGCAGGAGAGCCATCCTACAGGCTGGCAGGGCTCTCTCCTTCCTTGACACAAGTTTTTCCAGGGACAACATTTAAACCTCGTTCTCCTTCTCACACACTCCTACTGGAGGGAGGAGTCTCACTTTTTGTACTCTCGAAAGCAATGCTCAATAAAAACGTTACATACATCTATTTTCTATTGATGGATTAAAATTACTACTTGCATTTGTTGTGGGCTACCTCGTGCTGACTGATAATTCAGTTACATCTGGGCTGTATTGAATGAAAATCAGGATATAAACACAAAGGCACACATTCCAACTATAGGTGTAATAATGTGGAATTACCAATTCCATGGGTAGCAGTCATTTTGCAATGGAGAATAACCAAGTTTTCCAAAGTAAACTAAGTGCAATGGGGAATGACATCGGAAATTGGTGTTTTTGCACCGATGTCCGCAGGTTATTCACAAATATTGGGACAGTTCCCACTACTATTCCCTCCAGCTCCGACTTGGCAAATTTGTCCCTTGAAAACTGTGGAAATTACTCATGCAAATTTACTGTATTAACTGCTCTACCAATTTGGGTGTCCAAACTGACGTTAAGGGAACACTCAAAAGACACACAATTGATGGACGGAATGCAGAACAAATCAAAACATTCGCCCTCAGTCAAGAGATCTGGGTTAAATCCATCATTCTTTTGCTCACCAAGCCACCCCAGTTTAAACCTGGCCATATGCAAATCAGCCTTGACCCTGTGCCTCATGGGAACAGTCCAGCCCAAACTGCCAAGGCAGGTCCTCCCTGGACCAGAAACAAGCACCCTAGGACCGGTTTCGGGGTTGCAGGCCCAGATCTCTGTTCTGGGGTGAATGTATGGCATTTTTCTGCATTCTGTCCATCAATTGTTCTTGTTGCATTAAGGGAACACACAGCACAAAGGTCATCCACAGTTTTTCATTTTCATGTTTCATGTTTTACCTAAATATGCATGGCTTCTCTGCTCTCAGAGCAACACCGTCACGCATAAACCTATTTCATGCTGAGTCTTCAGTTTGATGTTGGCAGCAAGGATTGTGAGCCACAGTCTAATCACCTGTTGGAGGGATACGTGTTTGTGCTTTGACACCTGTGAAAACTATGGGGGATATGTACAATGAAGTGGCGGAGCGTGTAGTTAGCCTCCTGTGCCTAACAACACGCTCTGCCACTTCTGAAACGCAAGGCTGCACCATATTTACAAGAATGTGGTGCAGCCTTGCGTTCCCCCCTCGATGGCCCTAAGTTTAACAACTTAGCGCCAATGCAGGCACCCTTGCACCAGACTGCAAGGGTGTCTGTGTGCAGGGTAGGGTTGTTTATTAGTAGGAAGGTGTCCCTTCCTGCACATAAATCATCCTAAAATGGCATTTTGTAACTGTCATGTGTGCTGCTTCATGCTTACAAAATGGCATTTTTTAAAAAGGTTGTTTATGTACAGGAAGGGACACATTCCTGTACATAAACACACCATGGCATTTTGCCTTTTCCATGAGTGACGTTCCTGTGGCGATAGGGGCTTGTACATATGCCCCCCTGAGACGAATCATTATGCCTCCCTTAAGGCACCACCGGTGCATTGCAGTTGGGGTATTAGAACATAGATTCAATGTAACTTGTGAGTCCTAAAAACTTCTCAAAACCTCACTAAACTTAATTATATGCTTAGAGTATTATTTGTAATCGTTTTGTGATTTTTTTAAAAAGAACATTAATTCATAATTTTATAATTCATAAATTTGTTCCATAAAATAATGTGTATATGATTTATTCCAGGCATATTTTAAGAAACAATTTTGTATAATTATAGCCTTTCACTGGGTTATTCCTCTATTTCTGTAATGAAACATAGAAAATAAGAAAAGGGAAAATTTGAATGAAACTATTTGTTCCAATTAGCTTAATGTTATAGGTATAAAGAATTAATCTTATGTAGTAAAAAACACATCTAGTTGTGCATTTTCATTTGGAGTAAAACAACATGTATCAATAAAAGCAAGAATGATCTGCTTGAAAAAAAACTGAGAAAAACCAATCATCACTAGCAAATAATCTATATATAGATTACCTTGAAAATAATATACAAAATAGCTATCCTACGAGCATGCAAAGTTTGTGTCCAAAAGACTGCTACTCAGATGCCAACAGCATTCCAACGCAGCACACATGCCATTATTGTGGGCAAATGTAGTCCATGAGGCATAAATACTTCTTATCACTTCTTGAGATATTACCCCCTAATAGTCATGTGTACCACTTTCTTCTGATATTTCTTTTTTTTCTATTATACCCGTCATTGTAGGTGTTTTAAGAACATCAAACATTTACTTGAACACAAATCAATCTGTGCAGTCGCGTTACAATATACCTGACCATCAAAAAATGTATGAATTTCTATAAATCTTTACTTCATTCAAATTTCTTATTGTTGTAATAAAAATGTGAAACAGTTTCAGCAATATTCTTTAATCCACAGATGTACAAATTCTTTAATGCAATATCACTTAATCAACTATGAATGAAGCGCATCAAATCATCTTGCTGATTAAGGCCCCTGGGGGATAATGATTTCACTTTGTTCATCCAACATGCCAACATGCCTCCTACTGCAAAAGTAACGTTATTTTCTCTCCTCAGCATGGGAAAATGGGAATGTGATCTACAATTTGAAATTTTGACTGTGTGATATCATGATTAAGTTGTGAGAAATAACAAGTTGTAGAACTGTATACATTGTGTCTGAACTTGGGAATTGGTTCATTCCAGCGACTTTTTCCATGATTTGTAGTTTGTTCGACGTAATACAACTCACAAGGCATCTAGTACATGGGCCACACATGTACCATAGCATTTTTTTTAATGCTTTGCAGTGCATGCTCTCTGGTTGGTTCCACCTGTGCCACTGGGTTCCATGGCACAGACAGAACTGATCATTTAATGTGTATGATGGAGACAGTGGTTAAATGAAGATATGGTTTAACTGCAAAATTTGTGTAATTTGCGGGACTACATTTCGTTAATCTGGGTCTAATATGAGCCTGCACGTAAAAAAAACACTTTTGTAGGTTTGCTACGCTAGGCTAGATTTCTCACTACAAGCTGGTCATTTTTTCTACTCTCTTCCAGACACCTGACTGTATTTATTTTATTTAATGATAATAGGATAACAGATGCCCATTCCCGTCCTGCCCCTTTTATTTTTTGTCAATATGCGTTGCTGCATACCTTGAGGTTTAGCTATAGTATTAATTTTTAGGGTGGTCCTCATGAAATATAAGGCGGTACAATGCCCAAATGACAGTAGGTAGATGTCATGATCAGTATCTTAGATGAGTGGGGAAGTCACCTGTTGGACTCCAGGGGCATTTGAATGGGGACATTCCAAATAATAATGAAACTTGTGTCTTTTTACCACTGAAACCAGATAGAGAATCTACATTATTGCATTATGGAGCAGGCCGTACAAAAAGTACCTAAAGTTAGACCAGCTGCTCTAATGCTAGATGGTGAGTATTTGAGCCTCCTTGGCTATGGGGGAGGCCATTCCAATTCCCTTCCTACCCAAAGGGAGAGGATCCAAAGACTGTCTGAGCTGGAGGTAGAACCACAGCACCCCTCTTCACCCAATGGAGTAATTTCCACCCAGAGCTTAATTTTAGAGCTGGCCACTAATGACTTGTCAGATGTTTGACTTATGTTTTCCCCAGCTAGCATGGAGAAGGATTTATTTCTATCATCTTGATCGGTTCTTGTTCTGGTACATTGAGGGAATATTTGTAGAACTGTTGCAGGGATCCTGCTGCCAAGCAGAACTGTCCCTTGGGATGTCAGGACCTCAGGGTGTAGGGACTGTGACTCTCTACCACATCAGTACCTGTGTCAGATACCGAAGCGCACACAAGCTTACACTAACCGGGTAAGTTCGGGCCCAGCGGGAGCGATGTTGAAGACAGGCTGACCACCCCCAATTACACTCTCCAAGAAGAAGCGAGCCAAAGGGAATGTGGCTTGGGATAAAACAATAAAGACCGCCTACGATTTGTTGTGGCTCTCCCTCTCATTCCTTCCCCAAATTCTTCTCTGGGTACATCAGGATTAGTGTGAGGCTTGAGTCAGGATGAGTCTCACCTACGTATAAAAAGAAGGGATTAATTATCAGTGTATTAAGAACCCTCTATCACTCAGCGCAGCATTAGAATCCTGAGAACTCATGTCCATAGAGGCCAGACTTATAAATGAGCCTTTATAATGTTCTCTATTTAAGTTCTCCGTGACTGTTAATACCTTGGTTAGATTGTATTAGTACTTCATGGGGTTAAAGTGCTCATACGCCAGCAGGGAGCAAGTTAGTCGAGCGTGTTTTTATCAAAATTAGTCATGCGCATTGTTTATCAAGGTTATTCAGGCGTGTGCCTGCTAGGGCCTTCTGACGCGCCGACTTAGCTCAATGTGGGTGTTGGTGCTGTGTTCGGCAATCAAAACAGCCACTGCACTTTTAAACTGGATGCTGCTGGCTGGATGGTAATGTCCCTCGGCAGAATGATTTCTCTGATGTGGCTGCTCAGGATGTGGGCGGGCCGCACGTTGAAGTTTGGAGCGCACAGACCATCTTCTGAGTTAGGCTTGATTGCCTCGCAAGGGTGCGGTCAATGGGAGTGGTTTAAATACCTTCCTTCATACAAAATTGCAGTTGTGAATTCGGGATCTCGTAGGACTTGGTGCGGGACTTGTCCCAAGGCATTGTGGACAATTGAGTTCCGACAATATGTGCTGCAAAAAATAGATGGGCATTCACACGCTATTGTCATAGCGCTTTAGCTCCAAACAAGACTCATGCTGTTGCCACACAGTCATGCACGGTTTCATTCGCCACAACGCTTTCTGATCATGTGTTTACAGCACTTTCTGTTTGTGCGCTCGCTGTACCTTTCAGCGCTTTGTGGTGTATATTGTCCTCTATGTCAGCTCCTGTTGTGGTGTACACTGCACCAGAGTCCTCTATGTCAGTAAACTCCTCCCCCGTGATCAGTCTCTCAGGGGCCCTGTTGTGATGTACAGTAAACCAGCGGGGAGTGCAGCCTGAACATGAGAGCACTCTAGATTGAGTGACTTGGTGCTTGGTATGGCTCGCTCTAGCTTGTTTCTGCATGCCCATGACAACCTGGCAGCTCAAATCCGGGCTAGCTCACAGTGCCTCACCTGAACTCCAAACCTTCCCAGAGTAGCAGGTGATTTTGGCAAACTTGGAATGGAAACCTCTAGTGCCCAAGGGAACCGTGGAAACAGATCATCACCTTTCGTATCTCACTCATGCATGCCTTTAGTAAACAAAAGAAAGACGCGATGAAAGTTTACACTACATCTCTTGAGTCTATTGTAGTCTATTGTGAAGAAAATGTGCTGTGATTAATAGACAAATACAACTAAGCATCAACATTACTAGCTGACTGTATACAATGAACAACCCAACTATGGCAAATTATCTATCTGTCTAGACCTATTCTTACTATGTAAGCAAAGGGATATATTAGTGATGTCTGGGATTAGCAACGGACCCCATACCTGGGTTCCATTCGCACCAGGACAGGTCTCTCTGCCAGAATTCTCCTCTCTGCCCACAAAGGGACAAAACACATTTTATTTGATAAAACTATTATGTTGGAAAGCGGCAGCTGTGCCAGTGTGTTATGTCTAAAATGTTAGGAGCTGTTGCTGACAGAACAGAAAACAGTACAACATGGTGTCATGTATTCAAAAAATCTTTGCACAAAATGTGCAGACAGAATCCCAAGAAGAGTCACTAAATAACAAAACAACATGTACATCTTAGTTCTAAAATAATGTCACGAAAATAAGTGTTACATGCAGCTGTGCAAGCAGAACGGAGGCAGGGATTGTCGGCCTGGCCTTGAAGTGGCTCACATCATTTCGCAACGAGAGGTCATTTGTGGTCACTGTTCCCCCTTTTGCCTCAGGCACACACCCCATTAAACAAGGTGTTCCACAGGGTTCCTCCCTCAGTCCCCTATTATTCAATCTCTATGTCCAACCACTGGCCACGGTGGCTAGAAATAGGGGACTGACCATGGTCTCCTATGCCGACAACACTGGTGGTGGCACTCTCAAGCGACACCGAGAGGGACGCCCTGAAATTTTGGGGTGAGCTAGCGGTGGTCACTGAGTGGATGACCGCCAACTGCCGCCAGCTGAATACCAGTAAATCTGAGGTGGTGTTGGTGGGGAAGGACCATGGTCTGTGGAGCGAACTCTGGTGGCCAGAAAGCCTAGGTAGCGCCCCCCCTCCCAAGCAGGCCGTCAAAAATTTGGGGATATGGTTGGACTCATCCCTCAGCTTCCAAGTCCAAACCAAAAAGGTAGCAGGGACTTGTTTTGGGCTTCTACGGGGGCTCAGACCCCTAATGGGCTTTTTTGACCCACCCACGCGCCAGACCATCATTCAGGCATCTATAATGTCCAGATTGGATTATGCCTGCTCTCTGTATTTAGGGGCAAATAAGACCGAGATTGTGCGGCTCCAACGGGCCCAGAACACAGCAGCCAGATCTCTGATTGGCCTGCGGAGGTCCTGCCCAATGTCAGCCACCATCCACCGGCTACACTGGTTGCCGATGGCTAGGAGAATTGAATTTAAGGCCCTCTGCATCACTTTTAAATCCCTAAAACTCAACACCCCCTGTATCCTGGCCAACTTAGTTACCCCCTATGTCCCCACGCGCCAGCTCCGCTCATTAGGCCAGCACCGGGTGAGGGTTCCAAGGTTTCGGAGAGTGCGGGCAGGAGGCCGTTCCTTCCGCAGCAGGGCAGCCCACCTCTGGAATTCGCTGTCCATCCACATTCGGAGCCACACTAACTAGTTGGCTTTCAGGAAGGCCATTAAAACATACCTGTTTCCCACTGTGTAGCCTGCCTCTACCTCTGTGTTAGTTGTTCTGCTGTCAGCGCTGGGATGCCCCTTTGCTGGGGCAGCTGTTGCGCTATATAAATTGCAGTAACATAACATAACATAACATAACATAACATAACATAACAAGTAGCCTAAAACATCTAATACACTGAACTAAGGGTGAACCAAAGTTGGCCCAGAAGAGACATCACTATAGAACAACTAGTCTTGCATTTCTCAATTGGAGGCATACTGAGAATCGTGTACAGAACTCTGATGAGCTCATGTTGCTCAAAGGGATAGTAGGAACTCCACACCTTGCAGCCATGTCACGCCTCTAGTCAAGTGGTTCTACTAATTCATTCCCTGGGTTAAGGCTAGCTTTGTTTGTGCATATTAGAGAACAATACATCATGTAGTCACATCAATTTTAATGTGTGACAAATGGAAATATGTTATGTTAAAATGTATCATTACATATGCCCATGCAATCTAATTTCAAGTTGCAGGATAGAGTATAGGTGATCGGAGGTTGGTAGAATGGTACTGAAATATTGTGGCAGATTTGAGCTCCATGTTTAAGTACTTAAGTCATCCTTCTTACAGAAACTTAATGTAACAACCCTCACTCCTCACCCTTCCCCAACCCCTGTCTCACCATTGCTGAGGGGGATGGGTTCCTTGGCCTAATATGCCCTTCAGACTCCACAGGCCTTTACCATCAGTAATGATAAAAGGGGTCCTTGCTGTCCGTCCTCTGACAGACCCACTTGACCTTTGTTGGATTATCACACCATTAGGTTCTTCAGGCTTCAGCAAAGATTTGCATATGTGTGGAACACAAAAGACCATTTTTTCAGAATTCACTGTGTGAGATATCTTTGGGACTATTTACTCGGACTTCAATTTGTGGACTTTGAGGTGTCCACCACATAAGGACAGAGCATCTCTTTGTTTGGGTTGTCTAACCCAGTCATTCCTCTAGAAGACAAAATAATAAATGGTTGTTGTTGGAAAGTGGATTATTAGTAGTGACAGATATGCATTTACCACTGACAATAATACCACTGACATGATGTAGGGCTCAGAATAGGTCTTAGAAAATTATTCCCATGCTCAATCCTGGGTAGCTTGGCTGCGAGCAGGCAGGCTTAACTTCAAAGACTGGTATGTAAAGCATTTAAAAACACCAATTCAGTAAATAATTAAGACACCACACACAAAAAAAATACAACATCAATTTCTAAAAGTAGGACATATTTGTATCTTTAAACTGACACCAAAATGAAAAGAATCCACTGTAGGGAAACCAACAGTGCCACTTTTGGACCTTTGGTTGCCTCTGATAGGGACAAATTCACATTTACCAATTGTTCTGGAGGATTGCTCACCAGACATGTGCAGCCTCCTCCAGCAGGGTTGAGCCTGTTAGGACCTCCTTCCTCTAGTTCCTCTTGCATGTCCAAAGTGTCCAAAAACACAATCCAAGGATCTGGAATCTCCAAGAGGTTCCTTGAAAGTTGGGGACTTCAATTCCCACAATCCACTTAGACAAAACCCTTACAAATCCACTGGTAGTACTCCAGGCTGAGGATTATTTGTGGTGATGGTCCGGGTGAGCTCTGTAAACCTGTAGCTTGCAGGGAGTCCACCTTTTAGTCTTTTTGAAGCAGGTTTGATCCACGGGGCTGTAGTTTCAGATGGTGCAAAAGGTTCAATCTTCAGAGTGCAGAGCCTGGTGAATGCACATCAAACTCATCAGCATGGGCCCTTCTGTTTCTCCTAGGTTTCAAAAAGAAGATCTGAGAGGCACTGCCCCTTTCAAATACTTATTCAGTGTTCTCTGGGGTCAAGCAGGAGGCACTCCTGTCCAATGAGGTGCAGGACAATACCCCAGAGCATGACCACGTCCTCAAAAGTGTGGCAAAATGCTAACCCATAAAGCACTATTATTCCAAAATTCAATATGTCAGAATTTTCAGCAGAGGGACCAGAACTAACTAAACCAGCCCACAGGATGGCTTCATCTGCATAGGTCCACTCCCCTTACATCCCGGGAATTCTTCCTTAATCTCCCCATCTGGCTGTGAGGCACAGAGGAGAGGTGTAAATGAAAACTGGTTTCTATAGCTTGTCTCCTCCTTCCCTTGAAGAGCATTATTTAACACCCCTACCCCTGGCATACCTATGCCCAGCAACCTCTGCTCCCAGAAAGGCTTCCTAACCCCAGTGGTCATTTATTACCTCTTCAAAGCAGCCAGGCTAATCCTCTAATCTCTGACCAATCAGAGCAGAGCGCTTCAGGGTTGAACTTTGGCTTACAGACAAGAAAGTCTTATAACTTCTTGTCTGTACATTTTAGAAGAAATTCAACAACACCATATTGTTGGATTTATCATTACCACTTTTCTTTCTCCAGTTATTAACTGATAACCTCTTCCAATGTTAACCTATGGGCTGGGAACCTTTAATAGAAAAATGAACCGTGCAATTTCTCCACTACCAGGACCTATAAAACCGGTTTTATAAGGACCCTGCTTATATCTACAGGACTCCCCACCCCTGGAACACCTAGGAAAGACTTTAGGGGTTCTGAATATATCAAAATATTGCAGATCCACATTTCACAGTGCTCATAGCACAAAAGTCGATTTTGGGAAGCACTTTACTACAATGTGGGGAGTGAAATGTGCAATTGCACTAACCCCAGGGCATATAACAACCTTTTTATAAGGATTCCCCTTATAAATACCTAACCCCCTACCCCTTGAACACATATAGGAGACCCTGAGGGTCCTACCATGCCCAAACATTGTAGTTTATTCATTTTTAAGTGCCCCAAACACAAAAGTCCAGTTTGGGCACAATTTGCATTTTTAAAGCAGTCCTGCAATACAGGCCTGCTTTTAAACTGACCTCAGGCTCCAGCAGTGCACACATGTAAGTGCAGAAAAGGCTGCTGGCCTCTAAACTGCCCTGCCCTATTCTATACTAGGAACTTAAAGGTAGTTTCAATCCCCCTGCTGTATTTGTACTAAGGCCTTATACGGGAGGCTATGCCAATCACAGGGGTCCCCTAACCCATACTGTACCCTAGTGTATGTAGGTGTTTTCACTGTATTCTACGTGTGTCTTCAGCGTAGAACTGGCCCTGGCTCTGGTTAGGCAGAGCCCAGGGTCAGTCAGAGTCAGTTACTGCCAGTATGAGTCTGCAAAATGTTGGGGGATGCCCCGGGCACAGGATGACTTTGCAACAGTAGTTGGATGTCGCTAGGAGGACACAGGTGAGATTTCTCAAAAGTGGGCAGTTGCTGGAGGTTGCGACCGTTCGCGGTCAGAAGTCGGCTGCTCACGTAGAAAATCTATTCGAGCAGCAGCAAAATCAGCTCGAGAAGCTGCCCCCTCTGGTGCACTGCATGGTGCGTTTGTGCTTAGTTTTCAGTGCAGAATGAGCTCCCGGAGCTAAATCACATTGTTAGCAGCGCGACGTGCCTATTTCCGCCCATTAGCGGAATTCTGTAAAACCTTGCAGAGTATTTTTGTAACTCTGTGGAATTCTGGTGCTCCGGGATATCCGAAAGAGGTCATCGGATTAGAGGGGTCGCTTAAAACACTTGAACGCCAAATAATGGATGCCCCTATGGAGGCTGACACGACAGTGTTTAAAACATTGTTAGAGAAGCATCATGACACTGCGGATGCAGAAATCAAACTTCTGGGCAAATACACTATGGCAATATTGTCTGGGGAGGGAGAGCACCCGGGTACAGTCCTGGCCTCGCTACTGAAAAAACGTAGGGAAACCGCTCTAATCTCAGAGATTAAGGGTGCGGAGGGAGAGGATATTACCGAAGCGGCTGAGATAGCTTCACGGTTCCGGCAATACTTTTCATCATTATATGCCACGCGGCACATGGGTGGAGACTCTGACATGCTAGACTATTTGTTGCTCATAAAGTTACCTATGTTGACCAACAAACACTGCAAATACTTGATGCGACTGTTGGACTTGAGGAAATCTCCACCGCACTAATGGGGATGAAATCTGGTAGTGCGCAAGGGGTTGATGGCTTAACGGTTAGTTTTTATAAAGAATTCAAAGACCTGCTGGTCCCTCATCTTGCAATTCTGTTTGAAGAGATGTCTGCGGATGGCATTATGCCGCCCTCTATGAGAGAGGCGATCATAGTTGCTATTCTGAAGCTAGAAAAACCACCTTCCGACTGCACCACGTACCAGCCACTGTCGCTACTAAATGTGGATACCAAAATCTACGCTAAAGTTCTGGCAACTCAACTTTCACCCTTGTTCCCTCTTCTCGTAGCTCCGGAACAAACCGGTTTCATTCCTGGTAGGAACCTGTCATATAACTTAAGGACGGTGTTTGGGGCTATGCAGCATACCCGCCCGGATGTACAAGCCATAGCGGTGTTCTTAGATCTGGAAAAGGCATTTGACTCTGTCGAATGGCCTTTTATGGACAGGTGCTGACGTGGATGGGATTGGGGGGTATTTTCCTGCAAATGGTTGCGGTTTTATATAACACTCCTACTGAGTAAAAATTGGTGATCTAGTTACTGACCCCATAAGTATTTCTAGAGGCACACGACAAACATGCCCTCTATCCCTGTTACTATATGCGCTGGTAGCTGAACCGCTTGCTTGCGCACTGCGTGAATACCATCATCACAGAGGTATACGGTTCCCGGGGTATGACTTGATTGTCTCAGCTTACGCTGATGATACGCTATTATATGTCAGGAACCCGGTTACTAATCTATCTCTTGTATTTAGGGAAGTTGTGCAGTTTGGTACGCATTCAGGCCTCAGAGTTAACTGGACAAAATCAATTATATTCCCCCTCACTTCGGCAACCTTGCCGATTGAGCCGGAATATCCACTGCAGTGGTCGTTGGATCCAGTTCGATATTTAGGAATAAAAATACACTCTGACTTTGAGGTAGTGTTCCGTGAAAATTATGGTGCGGCTGTTAATAAGCTGGAAGAAGATATTAATAGGTGGATTCGACTCCCCCTTTCGTTGCTCGGCCGGATTTCTATCATGAAAATGGTGATTCTCCCCCATTTCCTGTTTCTATTCTCTAATATCCCTATTGTCTTCCCGGGATCTTTTTTCCGCACTCTCACCTCGCTCCTAATTAAACTAGCCTGGGCAGGGAAACAAGCCAGGGTTAAATGGGACGTATTGACTCGCCCCTATCATTTTGGAGGTATGGGAGCCCCAGACTTAGACCTATATTATAGAGTGGCACAGGCAGCCCATGCACACTATTGGATTCATAGTCCACCGGGCACACCTCATATTCAGATAGTGTAGCGTCAGCACCACTCCCGCTACCTGCTAGCTTGTTTACACCGTCGGATCGCCGGACAGGAATCTTGGACTCAATAAACGCGACTAGACATGCATGGCAGCATCTGCTCAAGCTACAGGCTGGAGCGATACTTTATTCCCCCCTTGCTCCTCTGGGCTGGTGCTGTTGGCTACCCCCGTGCAAAGATAGAGGATTGACGCGAGCGCTCAAAGCTCTAGAGATAGCGACAAATGGAGATTTTTTCAGGGACGGTAAAGTTAAGACATGGGAAGAAATCGAGGCTCCAGGGGCACACACTACATTGCTACACAGGCTTCAATTCCACAGAACTAGGCACGCCTTGGCAGACATCCTGGGTGGTGATATGGAGGAACCACCAGACATTGCTACACTCACATATTTGATAAAAACTGAATCCCCACCCATATATTGTCCAAAATCTACAAATTAACTATGGGGTATAGGGGGCAATTTTACACCAAGGCGAGACTAGCATGGCAAATTGATTTAGACAGAGAGCTAGACGATGAAACCTGGCGATATTGCTGCACTAATACAAAGCGGATATCGCTTAATGGTAAGCAGAGGCTAATCCACTTTAAATTTCTGAATAGGGTAAATTACACCCCTGAAAGGCTAACCAGATATGGGCTGTGTGCGACGTCGGCTTGTGACCGCTGTGGGGCACAACTGGCGGATTTCTTGCACTTGGCTTGGTCCTGTCCTGGAATCACTGGCTTTTGGGCACTTGTGTTTAAGGAAGTAAGTGATGTTATTGATAGGCTACTTACGCCGGACCCTCTTCTGGCCCTACTGGGATATTCTAAGCAACTGCCAAAGGTAGTGCGCAGACTGGTGGACATGAGGATGCTGATAGCTAGGCGCAGGGTCGCGATGCGCTGGATGAGAGTCCCGATACCTACCGTTATGGAGTGGTGTAGGGACATGTTATATTGCAGTACGCAAACTGAGAACTATAGTGAACTTCTCCCGCCACTCAGTCGTCCTAAAAACGTTTGGGCACTATACAAGAAGTAACAAACGGTTAAGGAAAGTGCTACCACAGGATCTAGTACCACTATAGATGAGGTTGCGGTGGAGGGAGGGTGGTGAATACACTCAGTTAATTGACATACAGTGGGGGAACAAATGTTAGTTATATGGCAGGGTCCTGGCCCGAGGGCACTGTAGGAGCTGGGGATATATTGTATTGAGAGGTCGCTGTTTTCAGAGTGGGTTGTAGCCAAGAAAAAACACCAGCAAGATAGGATGCTTTTGTTGCTGCGGTGCATAACTAGAATGTGTGAAATGTACGAGCTGCGAGGGACAATGCTGTGACTAATATTACTTGCAACCTTTGATTTGATTACTTATATTACTGTCATTATACCGTAAGATGTCATGTCTCTTGGTTCTTTCTTTTTCTGAAAATAACAATAAAGTTTATAAAAACAAAAATAAATTACAAAAACTCTGTAGAATTCTGAGGAGTTAAACTCCATGAGTTCCGTACAGGCCTATACAAGGCCCAGATTCTGTCTTCTTTCTTATAGATCCCTTGCCAAGAGATCTATCCATCTTCACTGTCTCTTTTTTCAAAGTTTAGTCTGTAGTGGCAGGACGGGAGTATGCCCAGTCACATAGGAACACCATTGGGTGGAAATCTGTAGTCCCAAATCTCCCTGAAGACATTATTGTTCCAAGCCGCAGTTTCAATAACCCAAGCTCGATACACTTAGCCCTCTCTATGCCTCTTGTACGCAGAGAGGACAGGACAAAGGAGAGGGTTTCAAGGGGCAGGTGGAAGGCAGCTCCTGTCACTTGGGTGAGCGTGGGAGAGTGTTAATTGCCAGTTACATTTTTTAAGAGGCCTAGAGATATCTTAAGTTGTCTAGCGAGCCTTATGTAATAACAATAATTCAGAAATCAAAAATAAATACAGATAGACATACTTAGAAAGACTTTGGGCCAACCCACTTCATCAATTGGTCTGTTCAATCAACATTTATAGTTTGCTTCCACCCACAAGTGCATGCAGTAGTGAGCAATGGGCCAGACACCTTTAGTCGTTTACTCACCAGCACTGTGAGTAACAGCATTTTCCTGATCATGTGTGCACATCCCCCTCCAAAAAAATGGATTTCAGTGCTGAGCTGGTGGGCTAATACATTACTTTGCCAATGCTTTTTTCTTTCCAATTTTTTCCCTTTCCAGGCAAGGATAAGCCAAGACACTTTGGTTTTACTAAAGTTATATATATGTAACATTGTTACCATAGGGGCTTTCAGCCAACTCTCTTCATCCACTGGTCTGTTTTGTTGTGGCATTGACCATTGTATTCAACTCACTACATCATACAACATGGGGCAATGGGCCAGCCAACTTCAGCCATTGTCTAACTTGACTGTGAGTAACGCCGTTCTGCTGTTTTACAGCAACGCAAAGTAGTTCCCTTCGCTACCAGAGACTGCCATTGTAAAGTGTCAGTGAGGCAAAAAAATATTTTTGCTTTTTGCCACTGTTTATTTTATATGTTGGTGAAAGGCAGGGAGGTGCTCAAGTATAAAGTTTAAAAACCCTTCAATAAAAAACTTAATTAAAAAGCCAAACGTTTGGCAACCAATGCCAAACCTAATAGTTTTGGCAATACTTGTAGTCGGCTACGTGCGTTCATACTATGTTTTAAGATTACAGCAATTCAAAGCCAATAGTACCTTTGCTTTGTACCATCGACAATCCCATTTTCCTGTGACTGCAATGAAATTTTTAAAAAGCATTATATAGGGTTCACTGTACACCTATTTGTTAGGCAGCACCTCTGTTCAATTACAATGACATGTGATGGTTAATTTTTTGTTTAAATATCAAAATATTTTTGGAAGCTTTTGACCATCACATATAGGCTATGGTATGTTCTCTTTCTTCTTTTTAGTTTTGCAGCTTAGGCTTGCAAAACAAAATTTAAAAAATGAACCGTTGCAACAACTTGCCAAGTCTAAAACTATTGACTTTGTCAAGGCGTGTTCGTCCTTGTTGTCTTCATTTGTCCTCCTCTAGAAGACACACCTGATAAATTAGCAACAGTTCTGCTTTCAGCATTGAATGAAATTCAGATGGAATTTTAAGAGAAATAGATGGAAGTAGTTGAGCGAGAAACATTCTTAAGGGAAAAGATTAACATGTGAGGATTTTGAGCTGAAGGAAGTACATTTCACCGTATTTTTAACTGTTATCCAAAAAATGACATATGCAGCATATAGTGTATTAACAATCATCCCGGATGGACATAGAAAGGTCTGTGGATTAGACTGCAAACCTGTTTGCTATCTTTCAACAGCAGCCCTAGAGACATCATGCATGTATTACGAACGAGAGTGCGCATATGCTGCTGGATGCTGACATCTGCGGTGATGTACAAATCGCAAGATGGATTCCTAGAAAGGTCAACTCAACTTTCCATGCTTCCAAGCTCAGTAAAGTGTGTAGCATTACTTTATGTAATAACAGCTCCTGCTGTTATTGCATATATAATAGATGCAAAAATAATTTTTTGTTAAAATTATTGTATCTTAAAATACCATAATCCAGTATTTATTTCAGTGATGCAATACATCTCATTGTTGTAATGAGCGTGAATGTGCATGTTTATCAACACAGTTATTGCAACAACGAGAGTGCCTACACCTTAGGTATGTTTTACAATTGCAAGAAACACCGGGGACGGTATAGTAATTATAGCCCTGCCCTACTTTTGAACCCACTTTTTTGCCTTTCCTAAGGCACTTTAGTATTACAGAAGAGCCTGCTTGCCTGGCCACATCTGTAATAGAGATTGCAAAGCCATACATGTAATGCCAGTGCAATCTCAAGAGGGAGCTCCCTAATTTGCATGGCCCTGTGCAAACGAGGAACAACTTGCCACTGAAACCAGTGCTGTATTAGTGATGCGGTTGCAGAGGCAATAATAAAGATGGCACACAGTCACTGTTTCGCTGGAAGGCCCCCTTTTGTCCTGACCCTTGATATACCTCCAGACATAGTACGGAGCAGGCACTTGTTAGCATCTCATGCTGTAAAATCTTGTGAATCCGACAGCACACCACTTCCAAGTCACTTTTCCAGGAAAGGATTATCAATTGCTGCTCTGTACCAATGAAGTAGCTGCTGGAAAACAAGCTGTGTTAGCTGCAGGCATAAACAAACAAAGCTGCAAACTTATAACCCAACTGCCTTGCCAACATGTGCAAAATCACTATGAGCCATCAACATGTCCAAGTCTACCAGAAATTTCCAAATATTGCAAGTGGAATTATTGTCAATGAGGAGTTGGTGCCTGCAGAGATATATTCAAAAGATATGGGCCATATTGTTCAAGAACTTAACAGCAAATTGAGGAAGCTGACCTTCGTGTTGTGACGCATGTTGAGTGGGCTGTTCAAAATGGTTCCAATGAAGTCATTATACCTTCAAATGACACAGATGTTATTATTGTGCTACTTAGATTTTCTACTTAGATTTGCTGCAATGTTCATAAGTCAAGGATTGTCACAGTTCCATACATTATGGAATAGGTGACAAAAGACACTTAATCCCGTGTCATATTCTGTACAAAAAACTTGACCCAGAGATGCCCAGTGTTCTTATAAAAGCACATATTCTTACAGGTGACACTATGAGCAAAATTAGAACAAAGCTTGGAGCTTTAACTGCTGAACGTGTATAGTTTCTAAAAGGATTTGCTGAAACAGAAGAAGAACGTGACTATAAAGTCTAGACAAATACCTTGTGCATGTGTGGAAAGCAAGTTCGGACTGTCACACATTTGATGATCTTCGGTACAGTGAGTTCAAGTGATCAGTCCCACACTAAATAACTTTCCACCAAAGTCATATTTTGTGCGTGGACAAATTAAAAGAGTGTTCTACTTGATCAAGAGATGTAAAATGTTTTTGCTCGTGCATATATAGAGGAAGGTCCATGTGAATTTGGTTGGGAAGATATTGATGGGATGCTAAAACCTATGGATTTTCTAAACCTCTATCCAGAGATAGTACACATTCATGTACTTGAAAATCCTGTGCTACAAAATGATGTCCCCGTCGATGTCCCTGTCGATGTCTATGTATCAAATGTTCAACATTCTACAAATGTACAATGAGCGATTGCCGAAAGAAATAAATCAAGTAAACTATGGGAATGTGTCTAAAACAGAACTGATGAACATTTCATTTTCATTTATGCCTCATCTGCCTCTATTATATGCCCCCATTTTGAAAAATTGTGGAAGGGTTGCTCTGAGGAGTTATTTTCTGTCTCTGTAAGACTACTTGACATCCCAAACCTATGTTTTGACACCAAAATGAAGTATATAGGTCTCATGGTTTCTGAAATATTACATCATCATTGTAACATTTCTTTTTTTTTTTTTTTTTTTCTTTTAAACCTTTATTTCAAAATTCAGGACACAGCTATTCAGCCGACAGCCCGGAGGTTCGGCAGCATTGAGAGTTGGATACAGTGATGTGTCCCCTATACAGTTCAAAGAGTAATGCAAAGGTCCAATTTTAAGTAAATACAGAAAAAACTCACAACAAACCCCAGCAAGGCAAGGACATTGAAAGCCCATGGCGAAAGCCCCCAGGGGAGGCAGGACCCCACTCGTCTACTAGTTACAAAACTGTGTACGGAGGAAGAAGGGGGACAGCAGAGGCCCAAAACGGTTCCTAGAACCCAGCTGTGCTGGAAAGTAGGTCAGGGGGAAAGCTGTTCCTCGGGAGGTTCCAGATCCGGGGCAAGACATATTTCCCCCCTGTATTGGTTCCACCGCCCCCAGATGGCATGCCACTTCCGGGGGCGACCTCTAGAGCAGTAGACCGTCTTCTCCCTAAACATGCTCCAGTCCATGTTCTCCTTCCACGCGGTCAGTGTAGGGGGTCCCGAGGAGCCCCACAATCGCGCGATATCCCTTTTAGCTACCATGTTACCCAGAGTCACCCATTGGGTCTGCGCCTCATCGAGGTCAGTGGGCCCCCAGACGTTCAGGAGGCAACACCGCGCCTCCGGCTGTACCGCAGTGCCCGTCACCTCCCCCATAACTGCATGGACTCTCCTCCAGAACTCCACAATGGCACTACATTCCCAAATGATGTGCAGGAAAGTACCCATCATACCACATCCCCTTCTGCACAGGCCGTCCTCCGAGAATCCCATGTGGACCAGCCTTGGCCCCGTCACATACACCCGGTGCAGTATTTTAAGCTGCACCAGCCTCAGACGCGACGGGATCGCAACCTCCTTAGGCGAGGAAACCGCTGACTGCCAGTCCTCATTATCCAACTCAAGGCCATCCCTGGTCCACTGTTCTCTCAGCCCCAATAGCAAGTCTGCCCGGACGTTTATCAACTTCTTATATATGAGCGAAATCGTGCTCTCGGGCATATGACCATCAAGGACTCGGTCCTCAAGGGGAGAGGACTCCGGCACCTTCTCACCCTCCACGAGGACTGATCGGAGGGCGTGACGCAGCTGGATATACCTCAAATACTCTGAGGGCCCTAGCTCAAACTCAGTCTGCAACTCCTCGAAGGACTTCACCCTCCCCTTATGCAGCACATCTCCCACCTTGGATATACCTATCAGGTCCCACTTATCAAAGCCCTTCGTATGCCAGAGTCTTCCCAATCTTTCCGATTCAAACAATGGGGTAGCGAGGGTGAGCCTATCCTTCCAGCCCAACGAATCAGTCGCCATCTTCCATACACGCACCGCCACACCTGTGGGCCCCGTAAGGGACGAGTCTAAGGACCGCGAATACAACGCCCTGTAGTAGTTGCCGCCACGCAGCAGCCACCTATCCATGGCATACCCAGGGCTGAGGGCAGGGCCATAAAACCCATGGTTGATCGCGCTCAGCTGCGTGGCCCAGTAGTACCGTCGGATGTCTGGGAGCGCGATGCCCCCATCATACCACGGGAGCGTCAACTTTGAAATAGCTATTCGCGGCCGCCCATCCCACAGCAACGTCCGTTGGAGGCCTTCGACCTCCCGAAAGTATTTGGCCGGTACCCAGTCCAAGGTGTTCTGGAGGGCGTAGAGGAAGCGGGGAAGAGACATCATTTTGAACAGGGCCGCACGCCCAACAAGGGAGAGCGGCAGCCTCCGCCAACCTTCAACATCTCGCCTCAAGCGCGCCAAGGGGGGGAGCAGATTCCTCTCATAGCGCACAGCAGGATCCATGGATATAAAAATCCCCAAATACACGAAACCCTGCTGGGCAACCTGTATCGAACATGTTCTAGGGATCGGTGGGACCTCGCCACTAAGAACGTACAAGTACGATTTGCCCCAATTAATCACAAGCCCCGAGTTCCTACCGAACGATGCGAGTACGTCACAGACCACTATAAGTGACTTCTTAGGTGAGGCAAGATACAGCAGGATATCATCGGCATAAAGCGAAATACGGTCCTCGTGATCAGGCGACCACCGAAGGCCCCGTATATCGGGGTGCCAACGTATCCACGCAGCCAACGGTTCAAGGGCGAGGGCGAACAACAGAGGCGACAGGGGACAACCCTGCCGAGTACCCCTACCAAGCTGAAACGGAGTAGATGCCCGACCATTCACCACAACATTCGCTAGTGGCCCCTCATACAGCAACCGAACCCAACTCACAAAACCGCGACCGAAACCAAACTTGGCCAGCACGGCCCATAAGTATGCCCACTCCACCGTGTCAAAGGCCATCGTGGCATCAAGAGATGCCACAATAGCCGGTTCACGCAGCGTGCCCGCCCTGGCGATGACGCCATGAAGACGCCTAAGGTTTAATGCTGTGTTTCGGTGCGGGATGAAGCCAGATTGATCCGGGTGTACCAAATCGCCAAGTACCCTAATCAAACGGGTAGCCAGGAGTTTGGCCAGAATTTTCGGCTCAGCGTTGAGGAGTGAAATGGGCCGATAGGAAGCGCACCTATCTCGGGGTTTACCCTCTTTATGTATGACCACGATCGACGCCAGCCGCTGATCCAACGGAAGGATCCCATCCCCCCGCGCCTCCAAAAACATGGCGCGCAGGTGAGGGGCGACCCTATCCGGGAACAGTTTGTACAGGTCGATCGGCAGTCCATTCGGTCCAGAGGCCTTACCCGAGTTTAAAGCGCGAATCGCCCCCGCCACCTCGTCAACCGTTATGTCACCATCCAAATCGTCCCTATCTATGTCAGAGAGGCAGGGCAACTCGATATCACGGAGGAGATCAGACGAGTCCTCGGGCGGCCTGTCCGACACCGAGGAATAAACCCTACGAAAATACTCCGCGAAACACTTCACAATCCCCTCAGGTTCCACAATCGCCTCTCCCCGCTCCCCCGTCAACTCTGGCACCACTCTATTGACCCGTTCTTTCCTGTCCAACCACGCCAGGAGTTTCCCTGCCTTATCACCAACGTCATACAGGCGGCCCTGTTGTTCCCTACTGAGGGTCTTAGCGGCGTTCGTCACCAGGTCCCTATACTCCGCCTGCTTCAAGCAAAGCTCATGCAGTGAGGACGCTGTAACCTCCTCCTCCATAGCCCCCTCAAGGGCCGCGATCTCCTCCTCCACTTGCCGCACCTCGCCATCCCTCCGATTCTTGGCAGCCACCACCAGGGAGAGGGCTTCCCCCCGAAGGACGGTCTTAAAAGCTTCCCACAGCGACACCGCCGAGGACACGGTTCCCAGATTGTCCTTAAAGTAATTATCTACCTTCTTTACCAGGGCGCTGCGCATCTTGGGGTCTCGGAAATACCATGGGTTGATGGGGGCCACCCTCCCTCCTCCCTCCCGACCTAGATCCAGCCGGATCCACACTGGCGAATGGTCAGAGATACCGCGTGCCATGTGCCTCGCCTCGGATATCAACGAGGCATGTGCGGCCAGAGTGAGCAGGTAATCAATCCTGGAGAGGCTACCATGCGCGCCGGAGTGAAACGTGTACTGACTCTGTGTGGGGTGCCGGAGCCTCCAGCAGTCTATCAGACCAAACGTATCCAGGAAGTCTGGAAGCCATTTCTGAGCCCCCCCTGTGTCCCTGGGCGGGTATCTATCCAACAGTCCGGAGCCCACAGCGTTGAAATCCCCTCCCACCACCAGCATTCCCCCCGGGAGAGTCAGCAAAGCCCTGCCCAGTTCAGCAAATGTGGAGGCCTGAAGGGCCGGCGGGACATAAACCGAAACCAAAACCAAAGTCCTTCCTTCCCACCGCCCCGCCACCGCCACAAACCTCCCCCTATCATCAACAATGGTGGAGTCCACCTCAAAAGGCAACGATGCTCTAACGAGGATGCCCACACCCCTAGACCCAGAAGAGAATCCCGAGTGTGCAATGAATTTATACCCCTTCCTATTCAGGGCATAGCACGTATTACCTATGAGATGCGTCTCCTGCAGCAGGACAACATCTGGCATTGAGCGTTTCAAAAATTGCAAAACAATCCCCCTCTTGATGCGATCCCCCAAACCATTAACATTCCAGCTTATAACACTTAAGCCCCTACCCCCCATCCTCAAACGGAAAGAGGCCCACCCCACACCCGAGGAGCCACCATGGAACCGCCCTGAGGATAATCATCATGCCTTGCAGAAATAAACCCCCCAACAACAAACTCAAAATCCCCAAAACTCCCCCCACCCTGCACCCCTGCTGCAGCTTACAAAGCCCCCCCAACTTGCAGTGTGCCTGTCGCCCTACAAAAACAAAAAATCTACAAAAAGTACCCTAAGGGAGGAAAAGAGCACCCCTCGTCCTCCCGCAACCCTCCACAGTTACTGCACTCTGTTCAAATCTTCAAGTATGGTCAAATCAAGTCAGGCCGGCTTTGAGATTTCAGCCCTGTCCATCCCGGCCACTGTCTCCATGCTCGGCTGTATCGTCCCCGGTCCGTCGCCGGGGCAAAGCGTCCAGCCATTCGTCGGCCATAACAGGAGAGTCAAAAAAGAATGTCCGATCTTCATGCACCACCCGTAGTCTGGCGGGGAAAAGCATGGCATACTTCAGGTCCAGTTCCTGTCGATAGACTTGCACCTTTAAATTACATAGCACAAATATCTGCAAAGAAACCAGATAGTACAGATCAACTCTGCATAGGCGTAATCTTTGGTCTACCTTCCATACATTGTGGCCTTCCATATATTCCCTGAAGCTCTATCCAGATTTAGGTGGCAATACGAGATTTAACATTGTAAACCTTAATGTATCTTAGCGCCTATTCAAACATTAATGGATGGTGTCTACCTACTTCTTGACAAGATTCATGTTTCTGTGTCTCAACTAACACTCTAACAATGCTGTTGCCTAATTTTGAACCTGACTTATGGGTGGCATTTCACACCGACTTTAATAGTCTACTGTTAGAAAACAGCTCCCATCTTTAAACTTGGTTTTTGACTTATATCGTACACCACTCTTGAACAGCTTCCGCTAGATGGCTATGGCTAGAGGACTGGCCCAGACTATATACATTGGATTCACGAACTACAGATAGATTCTCTATCAGTCCATTACTTTTCCTCAACACTACGGGACTTAGAGAGGACCTTAGTGAAGTATATTCTAATGATTCTTTCCATGTACGCTGTTAATACTACTGACCAGCCCCAACCACAATACGTCGCCCCTATGGTTTTTACACTGATTGCTAATGGCTAACTATTGTAGATAGAACCAACATGTTAGAAAAAAATTATTGATTCGTCTACTCAGATACCGTTCTAAGATGGCCGCCACAATAGTCATACAATAGATGAGGCACTACCCCCCGCCCCACCCATACCCATAGGCATGTGACAAGCGCTGTCCATTAAAACCTGTGGAGGAATCTAAGCATTCACCTCCCGGGACCCGGTGGACAGGGCAGGTCTACGATTCAGCATAATGCGCCTTAACCATAAGTAAGAACGCAAGCTACGCCGCGCTGGTAGAATTGCTGCCTTTGTTGTTTGTTAAGCCTTCCTTAGTATATTTTCTATACCGGTTGATTCTCCGACGCGAAGGGACAATACTTGCGCTGACCTAGTTAGTGCGTTAACAAATTTCCATATACCGCAGGGCACTGACGGTTAGTGGGTCCCATAGCTGTTTACTAACCACACTCTAATACAACAGAGCTGCTTTTTGAATCCACTAAATACTTTCCCCACCGAATGTCATACTGGACGCTGGCCACCGCGCAAACTTGCAGTAAACACCACTATTTTGGATAGATTGAGAGGCATTCTCACCTCCGTGCCTCTAACTCTAGCGGTCTCATTATTTTAACGACTTGGCAACATCATGTCCCATATTGGGCAACATTCGGTAGATCCGCAAACACGGTCTCCGTCTTGACCCACCCACTTCTGTCATACATTCCGCAGAGGGGAATACAGACAACACTTTATTCAAATGTGAGTAAACCTTACGCTCCACACTCCCCTTTTCCTCCTCAAACCAACCCAGAAAACTTTGCCTCTTTTAGCCTACATACTGACGAGCGGCTCAGGCTTATATAGGGAATCCATTAGGACTCTATTTACAAACACCAACAGATTAAGAGAGACCACATTCTTGTTGTTCAATTACAGCTACCTCTATCTTTCATATATGAATCGTCTCTCTGTTTAGTCCTACAATTATAGGAACAAAGCGTTATGCATATCCCACCGGGTTCTGTTGATGCCTGGGGATTGTACTGATTAGGGTGAGTACCTTATAATGTTTCTGTTGCATCACGGTATTCCATAGGGGCTTAGAGTCACGCTAGCTCACTATGGAGACCCATCACCTGTTTTTAATTGAAATGTTTTAGTCCTCCAACGTAATTACGTTCACTTCACGTCTGTTTTAGATTAGAACTCAGAGTCACTGTTAGACCGTGCTTATGCTTATATTTTACCACTTCAACCTGATCGATATCTATACGTTTTTGTCTCCCACAACACGTAGATCCAGGTACATTAAACATTAGACACTACTACTCTGAGTAGATAAACTACCACACAACTTAGGTGTAGATAGTTATTATCTAGGTCCTGAAGAATCACGAGGATATTAATCCAGGAGTGAGAAACATGTTGACCAACACTTGGTAAAACAAGGAATCACACTACACGAGACATTACACTTGGGCTAGTGCCTTGTTTTTTGCTTTTATTTAGGGTAGGAGACCCCCAGAATAAATACTCGTTTACTTGGGCACTCCCAACCCTATTTTAACCCACTTCACTTCATCTACACTATACTGCCCCCTCACCCGCACTTCACCATATGGCATTCGGATAAAAAGATCTCCGGTAAAGAGCCCCTATTACAGGGAGCCCGTCGGGTATTGCACTGCCGACCCGACGAGGAGCAGCCCAGATGATGAAGCATGACACCTGCAAGGGTGTGTGAGGGCATTACTATCCGATTTATGGATTCTCTACACTGACCCCATCTCTTGGGGCTCCTGGGATTCCTGTCTGTCCTGACTCTGCACTCTTCTACTTGAGAGGAACGGCATCACCTATTTTTTGTAAAACATTCATTCGGGCCCTTGTTTATGCTGGACCTCCCACTCTTGTGTGAGTGGAAAAGGCCCCCCTTGCCCCCCCCCCTATTGGTTACAGCTTTGTGCACGGCTAAACACCGTGGGACCTGTGTTTTGGTGGGTGAATTTTGTTCTATCCCCCTCTCCTTTTTATTAACCTTACTCCACTACACTAGAGTGGTCTCCTCCAACCATGCTTTGTTTTTAAACTTCCAGACTTTGCCCTACCAACCTAGCCATGGAAGGCCAGGGCTTAAGTTATGGAGAGGAACAAGCAGCAGACATTTTAAGGACACCCTCTATTCTTATGACCGACAGTGATGGCGCGACGGGGAGCCATACAGAGGATTGGCAGTGTCTAGCAGCCATGAAGAGGGAATGGGTCAAAATCACCTTACATGGTGCTCTAATGACCGAGTACCTCAGGGCTAATATCTCACCCAACGGCCTCATAGTTAAAAATGTTCCAAGGATCTTTTGGGAAGACGGACAATTTAAGGTCGAATGGTCACAGATCTCTTGGAAATGTACTGGGGACCTTTTGATATTGATTATCAATACTGCCAAGAGACTGGTCGATGACTTGCTGACCAGAATCCAAATAGCCGAAAGCAGTCTAAAGAGTGCTGACCAGGCCCTAGTTTCAAGACTAAATTAACAGAGCTCAACAACGAAACTCTAACAATGCTGTTGCCTAATTTTGCACCTGACTTATGGGTGGCATTTCACACCGACTTTAATAGGCTACTGTTAGAAAACAGCTCCCATCTTTAAACTTGGTCTTTGACTTATATCGTACACCACTCTTGAACAGCTTCCGCTAGATGGCTACCGCTAGAGGACTGGCCGGGACTATATACATTGGATTCACGAACTACAGATAGATTCTCTATCAGTCCATTACTTTTCCTCAATACTACGGGACTTAGAGAGGACCTTAGTGAAGTATATTCTAATGATTCTTTCCATGTACGTCGTCCCTATGGGTTTTACACTGATTGCTAATGGCTAACCATTGTAGATAGAACCAACATGTTAGAAAAATATGATTGATTTGTCTACTCAGATACCGTTCTAAGATGGCCGCCACAATAGTCATACAATAGATGAGGCACTACCCCCCACCCCACGTCACATCACGTCCCATATTGGGAAACATTCGGTAGACCCGCAAACACGGTCTCCATCTTGACCCACCCACTTCTGTCATACATTCCACAGAGGGAAATACAGACAACACTTTATTCAAATATGAGTAAACCTTACGCTCCACACTCCCCTTTTCCTCCTCAAACCAACCCAGAAAACTTTCCCTCTTTTAGCATACATACTGACGAGCGGCTCAGGCTTATATAGTGAATCCATTAGGGCTCTATTTACAAAGACAGATTAAGAGAGACCACTTTCTTGTTGTTCAATTACAGCTACCTCTATCTTTCATATATGAATTGTCTCTCTGTTAACATTCTGCAATTTTTAAGCTGGAATGCTAAACAATATAGTGAGAAATCCAGTAATTTCAGCCCACCTTTTCGTAATTTCCTTCTCAATTTTTCCAAGACAGCCTGCTCCCTTAAAAGGCCATATAAAACCTGAACAATTTCCTTGCAGCTTGGCAATTGTTTTCATATCAAACTCTAATGAGATGCTATTGAAAAGAAACTTTAATTTCAGGAGAATTGATTTGATCACTTTTTAAGTATGGCATCCATTACTTTGGGGACCTTATTGAGGTTCCTGGATGGGATATTAGTTATATCCTTGATGAAGGTTGTAACCCAATATCTTTTTTCCTCCATCTTAATATAAGTGCTGTCTTCATAGGGTATACCCCATTATACGACCTCTGTCTTCTCTTCATTCAATTGGTACCCTGAGAATTCTTCAAACTGATGTGCCAATCTCTCCACCTATGCAAAAAACAACAATTGATGGACAGAATGCAGAACAATGTCTTACATTCACCCCAGTACAGAGATCTGCGCCTAAATCCATATTTGTTTTGCTCACCAATCCATTCCAGTTGAACCCCGCCATATGCAAATCAGCCTTGACCCTGTGCCCAACGGGAACAGTCCTGCCCGAACTGCCAGGCCAGGTCCTCCCTGGACTGGAAACAAGCAACCTAGGACCGGTTTCGGGGTTTCACCCCCCATCAGCCAGAATAGCTTGATTCCAGTGACCTGGAGAGCACGGGACCCACGCCGGGACATACCCGTCTCACTCGGAGTGACAAATGCAAAAAACAATTGATGGACAGAATTCAGAACAATGTCATACATTCATCCTAGTACAGAGATCTAGGCCTACATCCATCGTTTTTTTGCTCACCATGCCATTCCAGTTTGAACCTAGCCATCTGCAAATCAGTCTTGATCCTCTGCCCAATGGGAACAGTCCAGCCCAAACTGCCAGGCCAGGTCCCCCCAGGACTGGAAACAGGCATCCTATGACCGGTTTCGGGGTTTCACCCCTCATCAGCCAGGGTAGCTTGATTCCAGTGGCAGTGGAGAGCACGAGACCCGCATCTGGACATACCCGTCTCACTCGGAGTGACAAATGCAAAAAACAACAATTGATGGACAGAATTCAGAACAATGTCATACATTCACCCCAGTACAGAGATCTGGGCCTAAATTCATTGTTTTTTTGTTCACCATGCCATTCCAGTGTGAACCCACCCATATGCAAATCAGTCTTTACCCTGTGCCCAATGGGAACAGTCCAGCCCGAACTGCCAGGCCAGGTCCTCCCTTTACTGGAAACAAGCATCTTCACCTACACATTTTGGTAATATTTGGTAATGGAGTAAATATAAGTAGACCATACGCATATAAGGCTATTTTCCTAGTATATTCATTATGTTCAAAAGAGATTATGTAGAAGTCTTGTCTTATTGACTATGCAAATGTCTCTATGCATATATTTAAAAACAAAGGATACAGGGGTCAACTTTGTTGTGTACATATTTTTGTTTTATTTTCTCACTTAAATTCCATTTACCACAAGTGTTGCAAAGTGGCTCTATAAAAAGCCTGAATTGCCTTTATGACCTTATTTGGGATCCCAAAACTACTCAGGCATTCTCCTAAAAGACCTAGTTGATGCGTTCAAAAACCTTACCTGCAACCAAATTTATCACAGCTAAAGGTGCTTCATAGGCTTTCGCCAGGTCAACTGTGGCACTCAATAACTATGTGAGATCATGCTGCTGCCTTCCCTTAACACATCCCTTATAACCTCATGAACCAATCCCTCTATAACTAAATCTTGACTTTTTGCCACTATTCCTGCACATTTTTGATAGTCTACGTTAAAAGTGAAATTGGCCTACAAGACTCATATCTTTTGGGAATGTTATCAACAATATTCTCGTAGCCGCTTGCCAGTCCTGCTGTGAAGAGCTGAAGTTGTGCCCTTCGAAAATCAATGTACTGCTGGGGACTACAACTCCCAACAATCTCCTGGTTGCCACACACGCATTAAAGCGCAACGCAGACCTGCAGCCATTGTTATCTCTTGCCATTCCTGCTGTGAGGGGGTGAAGCCGTGCCCTGCTAAAATCAACGCACCGCTGGGGACCTCAACTCCTACCAATGTCCTGGTTACCACACGGGCATTAAAGCGTGACACCGACCTGCGGCGATTGTAGCTGCTTGCTATTCTTGCTATGAGGGGGTGAAGCCATGCCCTGCTGAATATCAATGCATTGCTGGGCACTAAAATTTCCAACAACCTCCTGGTTGCCACATGCGCATTAAAGTGCAAAGCTGACCCGTGGTGCGGGACGCCGGCTTGGGCACACCTGGGCCGTGCCCTGGCAAAGCCCGGGTCAAGGACGGGCCGGTCCACGCCGGTCAGCATTTGAAAGAGACTAGGCTGGGCCAGCCCTCTAACATTCAGCCTCCGCTTCTGAGATCCCCCAAATTAAAGAATGGGTAAATGTAAGACCAAAGTAGACAAACAAGGGGGGAAAATCATCAACACCTTGGACTCATTTTTTATGAGGGTGGCAAATGTACTATCCAAAGAAATTGAACTTACCGAACGCCGCCTTTCACTAGGGCTGTCCCCATTTCTAGAGGAATGTGTGAAGTAGTCGAACCATCAAATCCCATTACTGTGACTCTAGGAGACTGCCCTCCCATAAGGGTCTACTCTACACTTTCCAAAGCGGATGGTAGCCCCATAGTGAAGCCACCAGGGAAGATAAAAAGGGAAAGAGGTAAGAATACCATGCCTAATAAGCCAGCCAAATGTGGCAAAACTGTACAGCCTGAACCTGTAGTTAGACCGAATCCAATGTCTTGTACTGATGAACTGTGTCAAAGAATAGAGCAGGTTTTCTCACTGCTCTTGCAACCAGTACTGTGTAGACTAACTAAAATAGAGGAGAACCTAGCCATACTCTCCAACAGAGGGGTTGGTGTCATGAGGGGGGGGACCCCAGAGAAAGGAAATACCCAGATCAACTACCGACTGGCTGTCAGGGCCATATGAAATCCCCTATCCACCTACAAC
Source organism: Triturus cristatus (assembly GCF_964204655.1). Classification (NCBI taxonomy): domain Eukaryota; kingdom Metazoa; phylum Chordata; class Amphibia; order Caudata; family Salamandridae; genus Triturus; species Triturus cristatus. Next base: position 707,038,278 of record NC_140594.1, on the reverse strand, counting down.
AGGGGCTAACTACAGCAAGGGGAAATGAGGGGGGATGAACGCTCTAATCACCTGAATCGACCAGTACAGTCTACGAGCATTCAAAGGACCCCCACAATCCTCACTCAGACATCTTATCCTTGCAGAGGCTGCTTATCATAACAGCAGAGTAGCATCAAACCCAGGGTGCAAGGGTTCATAATACCCCCAATGGGACTAATGTAATTGATGGTGGCGTATTGGCCGACAAACCTAACTGGGGGCCCACAAACTTGCAGAGGGAACAGAGACACAAAACGTCACTGAGGCTATATCTCTCACCAGCGGCCTGCCCTTATGTCGTTATCTTTGCCAATACTCCAGTGTTGAAAACTACCCAGTTAGAGTCTACAGAACAACCCATAAGGGGAGAATACATAATTGTAAACTTTAATAGCCAACGAGTGGTAGGGGATTTTTTGACTACATTGCCAAACACTCCCTCGTCAGATAGCCAGATGTTTGTGCTTCCCCTAGGTTTGTTTTACAAACCACTAAGGCTTAATACCAACGAACAGGACATGGACAGATTTGCTAGCGCTTCTTATCCCCTCATGTTTAACCCTGATCCTGTGAGAGCGAGTACAGACTTGAGTAATAGATATGCTCCATTAGAAGGCCTTGAAGAATGCGACTGACTGGATAAAGCATCAATAGCCTTACCTGGGGACAATTGCGTGGTCTATAAATTTCAGAAGGAAGTTGACTCAATAGGGGAGGGCATAGAAAGGCTAAAAATAATTACTTGGAAGATAGCTGGTTATAGACAGAAAAAAGATAACCCAAATTGGCCAGCTCTAGTGATGAATTTTGATATAATATGCCTACAAGAAACTTGAGAAACAGGCCAGATCCACATGGATGGCTATCGCTCTTTTCCTTTTCAAACAGCAGTGGTCCCCTCTAGAGCTGGTCGAGCAAGTGGGGGCATAATAACCCTAATATCAAATACTGTTACGCTCAAGGTCGTACACTTTCTAAATGAGCGCCCTTCCTACCATATTTTGCTCTGTGAAGGTCACAGAGGGTGGGATTGGATCCTGGTTAATTTTTATAATAATAACTTTGATGGCAAAATGGCAACGGTGGTGGGTGTACTAGAGAAAGATATTATCACCCTTACAAAAACCCATCAGAACTGTCTTAACATATTATGGCTGGGTGATTTCAACTCCCATAGTTGTAATAAGACAGATACCTCTATACGCAGATTGACTGATGGAGAGGAGGAAGCTATTCCAAATTTTGTCCACAACGAATATGTTAATGCGCTTAACAGATTACTAACAGTTAATACTTTGAAGATAATTAACACCCCCGAACCCAACACGGGTCTATTAGAGCATACGTTTGTTCCCTGTCTCATGGCTCGACCATCGACTTTAATCTTGTTTCAGGATCCTTTAGAGGGCAATTTTGGGCCAGATGTACGACCCTTACAATTTGCGAGTTGCAAATTGCATCGTATTACGAATCGCAAAATGTAATTTACAACAGTCTCTCAGACACTGTTTGCGATTCCTAATGGGGTCACAAATTGCCTACCTCATTAATATTCATGAGCAGGTGCAATTTGCCATCCCGTAGGGAATGCCTAGCACTCCCAGGGAGAGTGGCTTCCTGGGGTCAGCAGACCACTATGTCTGTGACTGCTTTTTAAAGAAACCAGTTTTTTTTAATACGGCCCATTTTCCTTAACCCCTTCCATGTGTCGGACGGCCCCCGGCCGTCCGATGTCACAGTGGGCGTGTGCGGAGGATGGCCGGGGGCCGTCCGAACCCCTCTCACTCATTAATTCTCCAGCACCGCGGCGTCAAGGTGTTAAAGGAAAACGGGATGCACTTAAAAAAGAAAAATGTAACGTTACTGTTTATTTTTTTAAGAGTAGGCAGTGGTCCATGGGACCACTGCCTACTCTTAAAAATATTTTCAGTGCCAGTCACAAAGGGCATTAGCAATTGGCGGTAAACTGCAAGTGTGTTGCGGCCACAATTGCATTGAAGCGTGAGTCGCTATTAGGAAGGGACGACTTTGGCACTCCCCTTCCTAATAGCACATCGCAAACCCTATTCTGCAAGTTGGCAATAGGTTACCGACTCGCAAAATAGGGTTTGTAAATAGGGCAGACGATTTCCCATTTGCAACCGCAAAAAACGGTCATACATCTGGCCCTTAATCTTGCTGACTTCAAATTTTTGTCTTTCAGGGTTCACGCCACCATTACATGCCAAATGAATTGGGGAAACAGGCAAATCCCTCCTGATGATAAAATAATGAAGCCCTCTATAGCCAGGAAGAACGGGATTGTGTTGAAATGGGGTAAGATCGACACAACAAATTTTACCCCTAGTATCATAGCTAAAATGAACCGGAGGTAATGACTTACCTAGACTTAAATTCAGCCATGAGGGATATGCCGTCAGCCTTTGAGTTGATTTTGTGTGAAATTCAAAGTAACCTGCTCCGACCTAACTGCCCCAATAGGCCCAAAATTACAACAGGCAGCAGCATCGAAGAATAGTAGAGACTTCTGCTGCCGCATTATGCATTGTGATTGTTTGCGCCCGGCACACCTTTTAAAAGCTGCGCTGGGCGCAAACAATCACAATGCACCCTATTATGTTAAATGCACTGCCCCCAGGGCAGCCGCGAACTGGCGCTGCCCCAAGGGCAGCGCATTCATGTGAAAACACAGAGCAGCCGCTCCGTGTTTTCACAGTGCAGGCGGCACCTGCCTGCACTTTCACAGGGGATTAGAGATCCCCTTGCAGGCGGGTGCAGTCAGTGACTGCATCTGTCTGCAAGGGAATGTCTGGGGGTCTGCCTGCAAGGGAATGTGTGGGGGGTCCAAAGGACCCTCTTTACCCCCTGCAGAGGGCTGCTCTCAGGAGGCGCACTGATAGTGCACCACCTTTTAAATGGCGCACTGTCAGTGCGCCTCCCGTGGGCTGCTTTGACTCTGCGCCCACGTCTGTAATATGGCTTGGGCGCAGAGTCAAAATAATATCCTCATTTGCTTAAGGAACGCCCCCTATGCAAATGAGGGAACGCCCTCTGAAGGTATTGCTGGTGCACTTAAAGTGCCAGCGCTATCGGCACAAGCATCTGCGCCCCCTTCTATAATACCAAAGTACCCCGGGGGTGCGCAAAGCGGGCGCAAATGCCCGTTACGCTCCCGGAGCACTTATTGTAATATGGCCCCTTGAGTGTAATTAATGCCCCACTATTCAAAGATGAAACAGATAATAATCTAGAACTATATGTCAAAGAGGAGGTGTGGGTGGCTTATTTGGAAAAACAAATTGGGAAGTCATAGGAAGGAACCCTTCCCTTATCTTGTACCTTGCAAGCTGCCCCAGAGGATAGTATATCTTCAATTAGGAAGAGATGCAATGGGGGCTGGAGCAGTGTAGCAGAACCAAGGCCCCTGGTCCTGATGGGTTCCCATTGACTTCTTTTTAGACAATCAGGAGCTTTGGGTCCCATTATTGACGAATGTTCTCAATGCTATAGCCAAAACGGGCACTTTCCCCTAATGGTAAAAGACATTAATAATCCCCATCCGCAAAAAGGGGGACATGTCCTTATCCAAAGATTTTAGACCCATTTCCTTACTGGCTGGCACAGCGAAACTAATGGGCCGACTAATATTAAATAGACTGGAAGCTTGGGATTGGGAGAGGAACATACTAATTCATTCGCAGTAAAATTTTTAAAAAAGGAAAGGGACAATCGACCAATGCCTTAATCTAAAGTTGCTCATCTACAAATATATGGCGGCCAAGAAAGGCCAACTTTATGTGGCCTTCATGGATTTATCAGCCGCTTTTGACTGTGTCAACAATTCAAAGCTATGGGCAATTATGCAAGGCATGGAAATTGAGATGGCAATAGTAACGTTTATACGTGAAATGTCCTCACAAGCCACGGCTTGATTTCCATTCGGGAGGAATGGGGAGTGTAAGAGGCAATTTGGTATCTTTAACTGCGTCAGGCAGGGGTGCGTAATTGCGCCATTGCTGATTTCGATCTGCACTAACGGTGTGGAAGGTGCGCTGGCTGGGTCTACCACAGATGTCCCCATGGTGAACTCTACCCTACTTCCGATTCTCCTCTATGCAGATGATGCAGTGCTGCTAGCTCGGACTGGTATTGCACTGTAGAGGCTTACAAGGGAGTATACGAAATTCATGAGCAATTTAGATCTTCGGGTTAACGAGTCAAAATCTTTCATACTCAGGCAGGGGCGAGACTGAAGACACCACCTAAACTGTACATAGATGAGCGAAGGTTGGAGGTGGTGGACACCTTCTTCTACTTCTGGTCTTATTCGATAGCAAGAAAATGTGGTTAAATATGGTAGTCAACAGAGTGCTCCAAATGGAAAAAATCATCAGGGCTATCTTCAGATTCATAAAAAAGTTAGGATCCAAACCACTGGAGACAATAAAAAAGGGTCTATGCGGCAAAAGCTATCTCTGTTGCGAAGTATGGGTCAGCTGTATGGGGAACGGTAGATATGGCATCCCTGCAATGAACGGAGGATAGCTTCCTTAAAAGACTGGTAGCTGTTCCTCAAAGCTGCTCTAACTATAATTGCCACAATGAGTTGGACGTACCCTATATCACAGACCATTTCTGTATAGCATCGATCCTGATGTGGCACTCAGTGTGGAGAAGTGAAATGGTTAACCTTACCCAATATATCTTGAGAGACTGCTTAAAACTTGATCAAGTACACAGGATTACATGGTTGCACTATATCAAGTGCACTTTGAAGTCTATTGGCCACCAAAAGCTATTTGAGGACCCGCCTAGTTGTTTGACTATCCCTAGGGCTAAATTAAAGGGCTTACTCTTAGCCAAGATGGGAAGAGTCAGGTGGGGGGTTAACTATAATAAGTCTACGGTTAGACAAATATCAGATAGCCCCTAGAATTACCATCGATACACCTTCCTATCTAACTTTTGTCTTAAATCTCCAACATAGATTCATACTAGTTAGATTTGTACTTAATTCGTCTACGTATGTTAGGCTATGCCACTGATAAGCATTCTGTAGAAGCCCTCCTCATCTGCCCATGTGATAGACAATCCTACGAAACTGATTTGTACTTTATATATTTCTGCAAACTGTGTCTGGAGGAAATGAAAAGATAACTTTTTCCGCTTGTACGTAGGCATAAACTTAGAAAACTTGTCACCCAGCCTTATATCTTTTACAAATGGTAACTGATCACTTTACATGTTACTGCTTAGCTCCATATTTATGGTCTTCTATAAAAAGCAGGAGACGGTACCCGTACGCCGGAAAGCAGGAAAGCTAAAGAGCCAGGGGGCCAAAGTGTACCAACCTCACACAGAATAGGACAGTTTCCATATTTAGTTACAATCCGTCTCCCTGAAATAAATTTTAACCGTAAGTTTTTTTTTTTTTTTTATTATTTTTTTTTTAAAAAAAACCTTTATTCTTCAAAAACATGGACACAGCTATTCAGCCGACATCCCGGAGGTTCGGCAGCTTTGAGAGAGCAGCACAAAGAAAAGCCCACAGTGCAGAGAAGGAGAGGCAATAAAGGTTCTGTTTTAAATAAATACAAACTCACACAAAACCCCAGCAAGGCGAAGGACACTGAATACCACTGGTGATTGCCCCCCAGGGGAGAGCAGACCCCCCTCGTCTAACAGTCACAGTACTGTGTTAAGAGGAAAAAGGGGGGAAAAGCAGAGGCCCAAAAAGTCAACTAACCATCAGATACATATACGAAAGCTGGAAAGAATGTTAAGGAGAGAGCTGTTCATCAGGGGGATCCAAATCAGGGGCGAGACATATGCCCCCCCTATACTGGTTCCACCGCCCCCAAATGGCGTGCCACTTCCGGGGGCGCCCCCTAGCACAATATACTGTCTTTTCCCTTAGCATACTCCAGTCCATGTTTTCTTTCCACGCAGTCAACGTGGGGGGAGACGCAGCGCCCCACAGGCGCGCGATGTCTCGTTTAGCCACCATATTACCCAGAGTCACCCACAGGGTCTGTGCCTCATCGTGATCGGTAGGCCCCCAAACATTCAGGAGACAGCACCGCGCCTCCGGCTGCATAACAATGCCCGTCACCTCCCCCATCACCGTATGGACTCTCCTCCAGAATTCCATGATGACGCCACATTCCCAAATAATATGCATGAAGGTACCCACCATACCGTAGCCCCTCCTGCATAAACCCTCCTCAGAAAATCCCATATGAACCAGCCTTGGCCCCGTAACATAGGTTCTATGGAGTATTTTGAGCTGCACCAGCCTCAGACGTGACGGGATCGCAACCTCCTTAGGAGAGGAGACCGCAGACTGCCAATCCTCGTCATCTAGTTCGAGTCCGTCCCTAGTCCACTGGTCCCTCAGCCCCAACAGCAGATCCGCCCGAACATTTATCAATTTCTTATATATGAGAGAAATCGTACTCTCCGGCATATGGCCGTCGAGGATCCGATCCTCCAACGGAGAAGACTCAGGCACCTTCTCACCTTCTACGAGGACTGACCGCAGGGCATGACGCACTTGAACATAGCGGAAGAACTCGGATTTCCCCAACTCATACTCCTGCTGCAGCTCTTCAAAGGACTTCACCCTCCCCTTAATCAGCAAATCTCCAACCCTGGAGATTCCAATCAAGTCCCATTTATCAAAACCCTTCGTATGCCAGAGCCTTCCCAATTTTTCAGATTCAAACAACGGGGTAGCTAAGGTGAGCCTATCCTTCCAGCCCAGCGAGTCAGTCGCCAACCTCCACATGCGCACCGCCACCCCAGTGGGCCCCGTGAGGGACGAGTCAAGCGCCCGAGAGTACAACGCTCTGTGGTAATTCCCGCCGCGCAGCAACCATCGGTCCATGGCATAGCCAGGGCTTAGAGCCGGACCATAGAAACCATGATTAATCGCGCTCAACTGGGTGGCCCAGTAATAGCGTCGAATGTCCGGAAGCGCGATACACCCGTCGTACCACGGAAGCGTCAATTTTGCGATCGATATGCGCGGCCGTCCATCCCACAACAACGATCGTTGGAGGCTTTCAACCTCCCTGAAGTAACTGGCCGGTACCCAATCAAGGGTATTCTGCAGGGCGTAAAGGAACCGGGGGAGAGACATCATTTTAAACAAGGCGGCACGCCCAACGAGGGAGAGCGGCAGCCTCCGCCAGCCCGCAACATCCCGCCGCAAACGCGCCAGTGGAGGGAGCAGGTTTCTCTCATACCTCAGAGTGGAGTCAGTGGAGATAAAAATCCCCAGGTACACAAAGCCCTGCTGGGCGATCCGGATCGAACAAGTTCGCGGGACCGGCGGGGCCTCGCCGTTCAGAACATACAAATACGATTTACTCCAATTGATGACGAGTCCCGAGTTCCTGCCAAAGGACGTCAGAACGTCACAAACCACTATAAGCGAGTTCTTAGGCGAGGCGAGATATAACAGGATGTCATCGGCATAGAGCGATATACGGTCCTCGTGCTCGGGTGACCATCTAAGTCCACGTATATCCGGATGCCAGCGTATCCACGCCGCCAGTGGCTCGAGGGCAAGGGCGAACAACAAAGGCGACAAGGGGCAACCCTGCCGAGTTCCCCTCCCAAGCTGGAACGGAGTCGACGCCCGCCCGTTTACCACTACACTCGCAAGAGGGCCCTCATAAAGCAACCTCACCCAGCTCACAAAACCAGGGCCAAAGCCAAACTTGGCAAGCACAGCCCACAGATATGCCCATTCCACCGTATCAAAAGCCATCGTGGCATCGAGCGATGCCACAATAGCTGGTTCTCGGAGCGTGCCCGCCCTGGCAATTACTCCATGGAGACACCGAAGGTTTAACGCCGTGTTACGGTGCGGGATAAAGCCGGATTGATCCGGATGGCTCAATTCCCCGAGCACCCTGACCAAGCGGCTTGCCAGTATTTTAGCCAGAATTTTCGGCTCAGCATTAAGGAGTGATATTGGCCGATAGGAGGCACACTTATCTCGGGGTTTACCCTCCTTGTGTATTACAACAATCGTCGCCAGTCTCTGATCCAACGGAAGGGACCCACCCCCCCGCGCCTCCACAAACATGGCGCGCAGGTGGGGGGCAACCCTATCCGGGAACAGCTTATATAAGTCAATCGGCAAACCATTAGGGCCTGAGGCCTTGCCCGAGTTCAGCGCGCGAATGGCACCTGCCACCTCATCGACCATTATGTCACCATCGAGATCATCTCTATCCACATCAGAAAGGCAGGGCAGAGCGATGTCACGCAGGAGGTCAATCGAATCCTCGGTCGGCCTATCCGAAACAGAGGCATAAACCATACGGAAATAATCCGAAAAACACTGTACTATCCCCTCAGGGTCAACAACCACCTCTCCCCCCTCTCTCGTCAGCTCCGGCACCACTCTATTAACCCGTTCTTTTTTGTCCAGCCAAGCTAGGAGTTTCCCGGCCTTGTCACCAACATCATACAAGCGGCCCTGCTGTTCCCTACTGAGGGTCTTGGCAGCATTCGTCACCAGGTCCTTATATACGGTTAGCTTCAAGCTCAGTTCATGCAGTGAGGCCTCTGTAACCTCCCCCTCCAGGGCCCCCTCCAGAGCTGCGATCTCCTCCTCAACCTGCATAACCTCGCCATCTCTCCGCCGCTTGGCTGCCACTACCAAGGAGAGGGCCTCTCCTCTCAGCACGGTCTTAAATGCTTCCCACAACGACACGGCCGAGTCAACGGACCCCTGGTTGTCCTTAAAAAAGTGATCAACTGTCTTCAACAGCGCACTGCGCATCTTGGGGTCACGAAAGTACCAGGGGTTAATAGGAGCAATCCTACCCCCTCCCTCGCGGCCGACGTCCAGCCGGACCCACACTGGCGAATGATCCGATATGCCCCGCGCCATATGCCTGGCCTCAGATACCAAAGAGGCGTGCGCAGCCAGAGTGAGCAGGTAATCAATCCTAGAGAGGCTACCATGCGCCCCGGAGTGGAAAGTGTATTGGCTCTGTGTGGGGTGCCGGAGCCTCCAGCAGTCTACCAGGCCGAGTGGGTCTAGAAAGTCTGGGAGCCACTTCTGAGCCCCCCCGGTGTCCCTGGGCGGGTACCTATCCAGCAGCCCAGAGCCGACAGCATTGAAATCGCCCCCCACCACTAGCATACCCTCCGGGAGGTCCAACAAGGCCCTACCCAGATCTGTAAACGTGGAGGCCTGCAGGGCAGGAGGGACATAAACCGAAACCAAAACCAAAGTTCGTCCTTCCCACCTCCCCGCCACCGCAACAAACCTCCCCCTATCATCAACAATGGTGGAGTTCACCTCGAACGGTAGTGAAGCTCTAATTAGAATGCCCACACCCCTGGAGCCGGAGGAGAATCCCGAGTGAGCTATGAATTTGTAACCTTTCCTATTAAGAGCATAGCAAGTGTTACCTATAAGGTGTGTCTCCTGCAGTAGGGCGACATCCGGCAAAGACCGTTTCAAAAACTGCAAGACTATCCCCCGCTTAATGCGATCCCCCAAACCATTAACATTCCAGCTAAGCACATTTAAACCCCTACCCCCCACACACAAAGAGGCCCACCCCACACCCGAAGAGCCACCATGGAACAATCCTGACAATGATTACTACGCCTTGCAAAAACAAACCCCCCAACAACAAACCCAAAATCCCAACTATCCCCCCCACCCTGCACCCCTGCTGCAGCTTACAAAGCCCCCCCAACTTGCAGTGTGCCTGTCGCCCTACCAAAACCCAAATCTACAAAAAGTACCCTGAGGGAGGAAAGAGCTCCCATCGTCCTCCCGCGACCCCCCGTATTTACTGCAATCAGTTCAAGTCATTATCTAGACCCAAATCAAGTCAGTTCGGCTGCAAAGGCATCAACCCTGCCCATCCCGGCCACTGTCGCCGTCTGCGGCAGCGTCCTCACCAGTTCGCCGTCGGGGCAAAGCGTCTAACCATTCACCGGCCATAGCAGGCGACTCAAAGAAAAAGGTTCGGTCTTCGTACACCACACGTAATCTTGCAGGGAAAAGCATGGCATACTTCAGGTCCCTCTCCCGAAGCCGTCTCTTCACCCCCAGGAAACTCTGCCGTTGCTTTTGCACCAGTTGGGTGAAGTCAGGATAGAAACTCACCGACGCGTTCTGAAAGGGGACCGGGCCCGTCACCCGCGATGTTTGCAGGATAGCGTCCCGATCTCGGAAGTGAAAGAGCCGGGCGACAATTGGTCTCGGTGGAGCTCCCACCTTGGGCCTCCCACCCGGCACTCTGTGAGCTCGCTCAACTGCGAAGAACTTCCCAAGGCCCTTAGGCTTCAGATGGTTAAGCACCAAGTCCTCCACGAGCAGGTCTACAGAAATCTCGTCCGAGGACTCCGGGACCCCAATAACGCGCACGTTGTTGCGCCTGGCCCGGCTCTCAAAGTCCTCGAGCCTACGGGCGGAGAGATCACTCTCCGCCCGCAGCTTACGAACCTCAGTCTGAAGTTCGGAGACATCATCAGCGAGGCCCGTGGTCTTGAGATCAAGGGCTTTAACCCGTTCATTGGTTTTGCCCAAATCCGCGCGGATCAGGTTAACGTCCACCAAGATGGTATCCACTTTGTGCGCCAGGGCATCAAACTGTCTCCCAATCGAAGCCTGCATCCCTTCGAGCGCGCCCATAACATCCTGCAACGAGAGCTCCGAGGCTGAGGGCGAGGCAGTCTTCTGCACCTCCAGCGACTGGCTCGATCCACCAGGCGACCCCTTCTGCTGGGCATAGCGATCCATATTATTAGCTTGAGTATATGCTCCCCGCCTGGTAGCCTTGGGTTTCAGCCGATCCACCTCTGCTTTACCCGACATGTCTGGCACCAAGCAGGCCGGTGCAAAAAGACGGCCCTCTCTCAGTAAGAGGGAGTAGGAGAAGTCAGATCTGCAATAGCCAGCCAGAGTAGGGCGCAGAGCGTCCAGAGGATAATAAAGCAGCCAAAAGCACTCCCGGGCCAAGGCAGACAAAGAGCGAGAAAGTGAAAGTGAAAGGACGAGGCCCTCCGTCCGACAGTTCACACCTCGCCTGGCCGCTGTTGTTCAATTAGAGGTCGGGCATCCTGCCAACGCCAGCCCCTGGCATCCCTCGGAGATAGGCCTCAATCTTCCGCCGTGCACAACTCCAGTTCCCGGTGGGCGATCCGAACTCGGGCAGTATCATTCGCCTCCAGAACGAGTCATCTGCAAGATGCCGTGCATATAAAACAGGATTGAAGACAGGATAGTCGACGGAGGGCGCGTGGGTCTCGGGAGCTCAAAGCTCACGTGGCCATCTTGGTCAAGCGCTAGGCTCCTCCCCCGTAAGTTTTATTAACTGTATACAGTAATGTATTCTTTTATTATAATTTGTCATGTTTAACACATTGTATTTAACTTGTATGTAAAATGCTTTTTATGCTATTTATGAAATAGTGAAATAAATAATTTTTGACTGACTGCTTGACTATTCTCTTTTCATCCCAAGAAGAGGGTATTGGTGTGCCATTCAATGAAAATTATGTAAACTGTTGTTGAATTACTGGGATAAGATTCTCCATTACATTTTTACTCTCCATGTATACCACCCAGACCACCCACTTTATCATTTCTGAGTCCCTCTATGCTACTTGTGATTGTTAATTCATTGAGTTGATCTCATTAGTCGGCATAGTCTAGTGCACTCTGTCTTATAACAGGAGACTTTTGCTGAGCAGCCATTCCCTCAATGTAGGACGGTCAGTCTACATTTCTTTCTGGTATTTCTTAAAGGAATTTTTAAAATACCCGAGCAATCTCTCAATTGGTAAACCTCTCCTCCCCATCTTTAGAGTCTAATATTAATTTGATATGATTTTACTGTTCTCAGATTTACTCTTCCACGCAAGTAGCGTCTCATTTTACTCACTGCATGTAATGTTGTAATGTACTTACTTCCGACCTTGTTCTGTTTTTGTGTTCTAACCTCATCCTAAAATCACTCTTAACCCTTTCTAAGTCTATCATCAAAACAGAAATATGGGCAGTTACTTTTACTTGTATTATTCTGCTTCTAAATCTCGGTTTTTTGTACTAGCACTTATTCTTCTTGTGCGGCTCTTCTTCACTATTTTGAAATAACCCTCCTTTGGTAAGCTTTGTATGCAATCCAAACATTTCTCAACTTCCAGTGCCTCAGATTATGTTCAAAGAAGTCACTCAACGTATCCTTTAACATCTGGAACATTTCTACAGTTCTCAGCATATGTCTATCCCATGTGTTCATCTAATGCTGAGACGGAAAAAAATAACAACATCAAAACTACTATATGATCTGAAAACTTTCCTGGGATATGCATTACGTCTAAAATTCCATCTTTGAGTAACCAATCTAGCAACCAATACCCAACTCACAACAAGCATCCATACTTTTTGCTATGGAATGTAAACCCTCTCTGATCCCCCTCCTGTCCTCGCCAAGGATGATAAAGGCTCATATTTGCATTTTACTCCTTAGTGTCCTTTTTACATTGGGGGAGGTCATATGGCTGTGCTTTGTGGATCAATCCAATTCTTTGTCGAGTAATGTATTTAAATCTGTCCCAGACCCTACAATAAAACTGGAATATATTAATATTGTTATTTATAATCAACAAATTCAGAGATCGAGCACCTCAATGGACCAAATTGGGACCATAACACCCTGCACAAACTAGTACTATATTGCACTGTCTAATTTTAGCTGTAATCCATTTACCCAACTTGTCTGTTAGCACTTCGATATTTGTGCCACTTCATATTGTAACTGTGACCCCTTTGGTGACACATGTCTGTTCTGCACAGAAAACCTGTTGAACCCATCTGTCCTTATTCAACCAATCCTTAAATTCTTGACTTGTCAGGTGTGTCTCTTATAGTATAATAATATGGGCCTTGCAGCACTTCAAATATTTGAAAACTACTCTTGTTTTACTTTTACCTTGTAACCCATTGATATTTCATATCACAAAGCTTATATTTCTGCTCTGAGCCAGTCTGAAAGTCTGTGGTTTCCTTCATAACAGTTACTAATGCTGGTACAACATTTTCTGAGGACTGAAAAATGTTTCCTTTTTCTTCCACTGCTCCCCACCATGCATAGACCTCCACATGGGAACCATCCAATAATCTTGTACCTTTTTAAAGGATCTCTGCTCTCCCTGACTTCCCTCGTGCAAACTCTATGAACTCAAACTGAGAGGTGTTTATTACGCTGTGAACTCTCTTTTATGTTTCTAATTAAATTATGTTCTTTGCCCACACTTCTGATAATATATGTTTCTACATTATCCTCAGCATGGCTTGGAATCTCATTTGGAACTTGGCACCCAGTATTCACAGTTTTACTTCATTCTCCCTAATGTCTACTGCCTCTCCTTTGTGGCATGAAATATGTCAGATCTGAAAGAGAAGGTACAACCCTTTTAACACTCAACTTTTGCCTGACCAGTTGATGTTAGGATGTTTTCCTTAAGTGTACACCAAACCTTTTCTGATTCGGATTCATCCAATAAGGGTTTTAGTGATTTCTATTAATTGCTTGTTCTGTGTCAATGTCACACATATCCTTCAAAAAACCTTCCTTAATATGGTTTATCACAAACATTTTCAAGTCATACCCTTCTGCTTCTTCTGGAAATTTTAACATTCTTATATTGTTTCTCCTAGAGTGATTTTCAAGTCTATCCAGAGTTTTAGCAAAGGTTTTGTCCTGCGTGTTCTGTGTTATGACTTCTTGTACTGTTCACTGAACTTCTTAAGTTACTTTAACAATGTTGTTTTCCAAAACTTTGGTTCAAGTTGTCAGATTGTTGGACTTGACTCTCTCAGCAAGGGTATCCCCAAACATTTTGCCCTAACTCTCCTTTTATCTAAACCCTTTTTTGTTGGCTTCTAGGACTCTGTGCACTTTACCAATGCTAACCAGTACTAACGTGCGTGTTCTCTCTCCTTTAAACATGGTAAAATTGGCTTACACCCAAATGGCACATTTAATTTATTGTAAGTCCCTAGTAAAATGGTACTGCATGTACCCAGGGCCTGTAAATTAAATGTTACTAGTGAGCCTGCAACACTCTTTGTGTCTTTTTACATATGTTTCATGGCTGCTATCGCACCCTATGTGTGCAGCTTTAAAGTGCTTTTTCGATTCAACAAAATAAACCTTTTGCCAGGCCTAAACTTCCCTGTTTAATACATATGTCACCCCTAGGGTAGGCCTGAAATTGACCATAGGGCAGGGTGAAATGTATTTAAAAAATTGGACATGTACTTTTAAAGCTTACCTGTCCTGGTAGTAAAAAGCTCCTAAATGTGTTTTTCGCTACCATGAGGCCTATCTCTCCCTTAGAATAACATTGGGTTAGCTTATTTACATTTAGTAAGTGATCACTTTTGATTGGGAACACGTTGAAATGATTAGTTTGGTGTTCCTAAATTGTAATTGACCAGCAACCCAAATTTTCTACATGAATTATTAAAAAATTTTCAAGTGACAAACAAGACTCTTGAGTTTCTGATTCTTGTCTGAAATTTCAAACTTGATCCTAATTTCCAGTAATAGAGCTCTTAGAGCCCTGATCATAGATGTGATATCTTCATCCAGTCCATCAGGCCCTTGCATATGCCCTTCACCTGCTTATGCACAGAGTTCACCCTAGAGCCCTTGAATGGCCCACCCACATTGGCATACTCTACTGGTGTCTCTGCAATCTGCTCTACCTTGGCTAGCATGTCATGTCTATAGCTCATTCTTACATGTACAATTCTACATGGCTCCTACCCCTTTTCTCTACTCAAGGCACCCTCTGTCTCTTTTTTTATTCTGTTTTGAGAAGCTGATGCAAACCTTTCCACTGCAAAAGGTAGTGTTATTAACGTGAGCTGCTCATCCTACCTGTTTTTGATTTTCTAACAGCAAACATGAGCCTTTTTTCGCTATTCTCTTCCCCTTCCTTGCTAACTACCATCACAGTTTTTTCATGACCAATTGTGCGTCTGTCATTATTTCAAAAGAAGACCTCAATGAGGGTATAGATTTCAGGGTTTTCTTCAGTTCCCCTCAATGTCGACTTTTGTTTATGCCACTTTCTTCCTAGGCCTACTCTTGGCCTTTATTATGATGTAGGTGTATCATGGCTTTCCATTCTCGACTTGCCAAACACGGCGTTTTTAACCCCTCCTGCACCATGGGTGCCCATAGAAATTCTTTGAAAAGGGGGGCATAATTTTAACATCATCCATTCTCCGGCTCTTTTTGACAATGCCAAAGGGCTGGGGCATAATCATTATCACCGAAAGTGCAGGCATGCAAAGGGTTGAGAAACCGGATGCAAAAGCTTAAAAGAAGGATTAAGCTGCCATTGTCTGATTAGCAATTTCCAATCTGCTTTCATGTTAACACTATTGAATGAACAACATTATTCATACACACATGATCAAGGCACCATAACTGAATTATTTAAAAAAAATGTAGAATCTGCATTTGGTGTTAACGTCCACAAACAAATGACAATTAAAATATGAGGCAAATATACTTTTTTTGAAAGTGTATAAAATGTAATATATCACAATAAATAACGGGAGGGGTTTGGAACGGTGGAGCAGGCCCTTAATCTCAGCTTGATTCTCGGAAAATATTTCCAAGCTAAGAAGGAAATGGTTTACATGGCCTATGTAGATCTGTCCGCCGCCTTTGATTGCGTCTCACACGCAAAACTTTGGAAAATTTTGACACATATGGGAGTGGACCCCCCACTGTTAGATTTTTTGAGAGAGCTATACTCAAAGGCATCTGCAAGGGTGCGTTTTGGTATGAAGGGGGAGTTGACCGCGTCCTTCGGAATAGAGCGAGGGGTTAGACAGGGGTGTGTCCTTGCCCCCTTCCTCTTTTCTCTGTATACAAACGGATTAGAGGTGGAGATGTTGAGGGGGGCTTTGGATCTACCATGAGTAAAACAGCGCTTGATACCTGCCTTGCTCTATGCGGATGACGCCGTCATTCTGGCGCGTACTCCACGTGAACTACAGAAGTCCCTGAACAGATATGTCGATTTTATGGGTGGCTTGGACCTACAAGTAAATGTTAAAAAAACTTTCGTCATGGTAGCAGGCAGAGGGAAAAAACGAGTAAAGAACATCTACCTTAAAGAACAACAATTGGAGGTGACCACTCAGTACTGTTACCTGGGAATAACGATTGACGATAGACTAAATTGGAGGCCTGCAGTTGAGGCTAGATGCCACCTGTTTAAAAGAGCTATAATGTCCCTGCTGAGTTTCTCACAGAGACTAGGGAAAAGGCCCCCTGTGGAGCTACTAAAAATTTATTCTGCCAAATGTCAGGCAATTGCCCTTTATGGAGCGGGAGTCTGGGGTTTTGCAGATGTCGGCGCCCTTCAGGTGGCTGAAAACACTTTTCTTAGATTCCTTTTAACTGCACCATCGAGTACCTCAGTCTATGCCCTCCATCTGGAACTCGGAATCCCCTATCTTGAGGATCTCTTAAGGATTCAACCATTGTTGCTCTGGCGGCGCATCTGGATCTCTGACAAAAACGCCCTATCTCAGGAAATCTTAACAGATTCTATGTCCATTGACCATTCATTGGAAATAAAGTGGCTCCGATATATTAGAAAATTCTTTGAGGATCTTGGCCTGGAGAAATATTACTCTGAACCTAAAACAATTATTGAGCTATCAAAGAAAGAGCTGAAAAAAATGGCTCTAACTCATTTAGAGTCTCTGAGGCTGACATCTGAGTCAAAAAAATCCTCTGTCCTTCATGCTAATATGATTCAGATTACCTACAGTATCCAACCATACTTAACATTACAGATCAGTACCTATCATAGAATGCTACTGACAAGATTCAGATTAGACTTGTTTTATAGACTAGTATCCTTCCCTGAGAGAAATAGATGGGACCTAACTCCCACCACTTGCCCATGTGATGAAGTTTCAACGCAGTCTAACTTGCATACAATTTTGTTTTGTAAGTTTTATCATCCACATAGGAAGGTTTGGCTACTACCTCTATTAAAACAATGGGGACTAAGACAATGTCGTCCGGCAATGCTACGTCTCCAATTCTTAGAATCCGAACTGATCTGTTATCATGTCCTTAACTTTTTAAAATGCATTGTAAAACATAGGAATAATCTGTAAAAGTTTTGCTGAACTTAGTTCCCGATGATGATATGAAATTTTTTAGAATTTTATATTAATATGTATTTTTAATATGTATTTGTTTGTTCAAACATGCTCCTTTTATGGTTTTCAAATGTGAAAAAACCGAATAAAGAAGATATTATTATTATTACAATAAATAACATTAAATATATTAACTTAAATATATGTATATAAATAACAGCTGTTCTCATCCAAATTGGAAAATAAAACATAAATGTTAACTGGATAACTGTTGCAGGTGGAACTGGAAACATCAACATTCTTGCTCAAAATGTAACAATCACATTTTTCAATGAGTAGTTTTATACAGTTTTATACAGTTTTTGTTCACTGGTTAGTGATCTTGAAATCTTGAAAAAGGAACCGTAAACATCCATGGTCTTGTGCACATTTATCAATTACTTTTTCAATCAGCTGCTTCATTAATTTTTGCTTGATGTATGCTCAGCCTGCAAAAATCCGATAAGTGATCATCTGTCATTGCTGACTTCAACCATGTTTTCACCCTTTTCATTATGCTGTAAGACCTTTCACGGTGCAAGTGGTCAATGGTAAGGTGAGAGCAATGACAATTGCTTGCTGAACTGATGGAAATAAATCTGTGTGGTTTAGCAAATCCAAAAATCCATTGTCAAGCTGCTCATCCTTCGTTGACCAGATCTTCAATGTCAAAAATGTTTCTGATGTTTGCAATCTGGCATCTGTACTGCTCAAGTGTCATTTTTGCCATGTGTTTTGGGTAAAGTGAGAACAGACTGAAATCTTTCTTCTTTTTATTTCCAAACCGGCTTCCTAATGATGCAATGATAGAGTCCATGTATGGCACATAGGTAGACTGACAATAGTATTCTTCCACAGAAGAGGAATCAAAATTTGAACAAAATACTTGCTGTTCACACTGTCTGGGAACACAAAATTCAATTGCTGCCATTGTTTGAACATTAGAAAATGTTTCCTTAAATTTCTCGTCTGCTTTTTGACTGTGATCACGGATCACAGTCAGGAGGTCTTGCACATGATTATTCACCTTGAGGATATCAAGCTAAACTGCTTGGAGAGCCAGCCTTACAGATTCCAATCTTGATGAGTAATTTGAAATTATGGTCAAACAAAAGGGAAAGCTCACTGTGCTTGAGGAACATTGCAATTGATATGCATCCTGATGAGTTTCCCTGATGCTGTAGTGGCGGCCAGTAAGCTTGATAGCTTCAAAATCTCTTCAAAGTTTCAGCCAAAAATTTGAGTGCTCTTTTATTTTGCTTTCTATCTTGTTTCACTCAGTAATGGCACATTGGACATAAGAGACCTTCTTTTTGGACTCTCATGAAAAAGCTTGATGATGGCTTTCACTGCTCTAATAGAATTCTGTAGATCAGGAACAGCATTCAGGCCATTAACAACCAAATTAAGCTTATGTTCAGCACAATGAGCAAAAGCAGCTTCAGGGCATTTTACCTTTATTGTGGCTTGAATACCACGTTCCTTTCCTGTCATTGTAAAGTATCCATCATGCCATGGAGATTTTTCAAGTTTAATCAAAATTTAGTACATGTGTCGATAATCATATTTGCAATTGAGATAGCATCAATTTCTTTTAAGGTTGCAAATCAAAGAAATTCTTCTCTGATGACAGCTACTCTGCTACTTGTGTCTACAAAATGAGCTCCAAGTGACATCTGTTCTTTTCCAGAGATGTCAGAACTTTCATCAACAATGATGAAATTCCATTTGACATATTAACTAAGGATACTAGATCTTCTCTTAATGTTTCTTCACATAATGTTATCAATTCATTTTCAACTCGAACTGATGTATTATGTGCACTAATTGGTGCATTTTCATATGGTCCTTTAGGATAATATCTTCTGCTTCAATGCAAAATTGGTACAGACTTTGCACATTTCCAGTTATACTTTTTTCCCACATTAAGCAATGCCATCTGTGCCGCAAAATAAGATAGTAGAGAAAATTGGAAATAACTTTTTTCAATTTTCTTCAACTTGCCTTTTCATAGTGCAGTCTATTTGGCAAACAATACTTGTGGCCAGTTTCTTTCTGATCACCACAAACTGAGTTGCTTCCGCTTGTTCGTTTTTATTCCAAGACAATGAAACATGTGTTAGACGGCGACCTCAGAGGAGCCCGGAAAGGGGGTCCTGACTACCCTGAGACCCACCCTCAAAGTATCGTAGCCGGGTACTGGCGGGAGACTCCCCAGGGGGAGGAATCTCGCAGCTAGGATCGTACTTCTGGCGCCACACGACACAGAGTAATCACACCGGTTATTCTCAGAAACAATCTTTATCAAGTAGGCTATCACGGCAAATATGTACACGGTGTGCACGGGTGCAAGAGTCTCGGAAAGGTAGGGGGGTAGCGGGACAGTCTTTGGCCAAAGTTCAAGCAGGGACGTATCCGGCGCACAGCTCACAATCCTCGAGCCGGGGGATACGGGGTCGTAGTCGGGGTCCGGCGGGGCCGTGAGAATCTGGGGGAGCCGCGAGTCTCTCAGCAGGCTTAGACACAAGTTCGGAGATGTTACGATCTTCCAGGAGCCGCGAGTCACTCAGCAGGCTTAGGCGCAAGTTCAGAGATGTTACGATCTTTCAGGAGCCGCGAGTCACTCAGCAGGCTTAGGCGTAAGTTCAGAGATGTTACGATCTTTCAGGAGCCGCGAGTCACTCAGCAGGCTTAGGCGCAAGTTCAGAGATGTTACGATCTTTCAGGAGCCGCGAGTCACTCAGCAGGCTTAGGCGCAAGTTCAGAGATGTTACGATCTTTCAGGAGCCGCGAGTCACTCAGCAGGCTTAGGCGCAAGTTCAGAGATGTTACGATCTTTCAGGAGCCGCGAGTCACTCAGCAGGCTTAGGCGCAAGTTCAGAGATGTTACGATCTTTCAGGAGCCGCGAGTCACTCAGCAGGCTTACGTTGTTCCAGCGTCGAATCTGCCGGACCGGCCCGGAGCACCCCTTGTTATAGGTCGACCCCTCTTTGATGTCCGGGGTCGGTGGAGGCAGGGGTCTTGTCACCTGGGGGTCGCTTTCGGGGTTTCCTGCTATTGTCTTTTGATCTCGTTCAGGGCCGGGCCGGGAGGAGTCCCAGACACCCAGCAGGCGTGGAGCCAGCTCTCAGGGAGGCCGGAGGGCCGATCGAAACCCATCGTCCCAGGGGAGTCCAGAGGTGCGATAGAAACTGCTCCTCCCTCTCTCATCCCCCTGGAAGTGTGATGTCCTCCAGCCGGAGTGGCGCCTCTAGGCCAGGGTCGCGCTGGGGCCGGGCGGCCATCTTGACGCATGAAGTGGGCATGCGGGCCCGGGGTGGCCGAAAGGAGGGAGGCCATGGACGGGGATGTCCGGGCCGGGTGCGGGTGTTCTGGTAGGAGGGGCCGGCTGGGCCGGGTGGTTGGGGCTGCAGGTACCAGGTTTCGGTGGTGCGGGTGCACGGAGGGCCGTTCTGCGAGGCCGGGTCCAACACGCGTCCCCCCCAGCTGAAAGCCGGAGAGAACTGCCCATCATCTTGGGGGGTTCTCTTCGCTGAGGCGGAAGAACCGGGAGAGGCCGTCGGCGTTGGCGTGGTCCGTACCAGGGCGGTGTTCTACGGTGAAATCCATCCCCTGGAGGGAGATTGACCACCGCAGTAGCTTGGGGTTTTCTCCTCGCATCTGCATGAGCCACCGCAAGGGCCGATGGTCAGTTTGGACTCTGAAATGCGTGCCGAACAGGTAGGGTCGTAGCTTCTTGAGTGCCCAGACCACGGCAAAGGCTTCGCGCTCTATGGTGCTCCACCTCTGCTCTCGGGGCAGCAGCCGCCGACTGAGGAAGGCGACGGGCTGGTCTAGGCCTTGGTCATTCACTTGGGACAGGACGGCCCCAATGCCATGTTCGGAGGCATCGGTCTGGACTAGGAACTCCTTGGCATAGTCGGGAGCCTGGAGGACGGGAGCAGTGCACATGGCCTTTTTTAGAGCATCGAAAGCCTCTTGGCAGGCAGCCGTCCACTGCACCTTCTTTGGCTGTTTTTTAGATGTGAGTTCGGTGAGAGGGCCGACCAGGCTGCCATATCCCCGAATGAAGCGTCGGTAGTATCCTGTGAGTCCCAGGAAGGCTCGGACCTCCGTCTGGGTGATGGGTGGTTCCCAGGCCAGGATGGCGTCGATCTTTGGTTGTAGAGGGGCTACCTGGCCGCTCCCGACCCGGTGCCCCAGGTAGACTACGGAGCCTTGCCCGATCTGGCACTTGCTAGCTTTTACTGTGAGGCCTGCCTGGCGCAGGGCGGTTAGCACCCTCCGGAGGTGCTGGAGATGCTCACTCCACTCCGAACTGAAGACGGCGATATCGTCTAGATATGCCGCGCTGAACTGTTCCAACCCGGCCAGGACCCTATTCACCAGTCGCTGGAAAGTTGCCGGGGCATTTTTCATCCCGAAGGGCATCACGCGGAAGCGGTAGTGCCCGTCGGGGGTGGAGAAAGCGGACCGCTCCTTGGCTCCTTCGGTGAGCGCAATCTGCCAGTATCCGCAGGTGAGGTCGAATGTGCTGAGGAACCGAGCTGCCCCTAGTCGGTCAATGAGTTCGTCGGCTCGTGGAATGGGGTGGGCATCGGCTCGGGTAACGTCATTGAGCCCCCGGTAATCCACGCAGAATCGGAGCTCGGGGGCGACACCGGGGGCCGCTGCCTTCGGGACCAGGACCACGGGGCTGGCCCAGGGACTGTCAGAGGGCTCAATCACCCCCAGGGTCAGCATCTTCGAGACCTCATCTTGAATGCAGGCCCGGACCCGGTCAGGAACCCGGTAGGCTCGGTGTCTCACCGGCGGGCTGTCCCCGGTGTCCACGTCATGAACACACCAGTTGGTGACCCGGGGGGTCAGAGAGAAGAGATCGGCAAATTGTCTTAGGAGCTGGCGGCAGTCCGCTTGTTGTTGGGCCGTGAGGGCTGGGGAAAGGTTCACTCCCTCCACGGAGCCATCCTGCTCCTTGACACACAGGAGGTCCGGGAGGGGATCCGACTCATCTTCGGCCCCGTCATCGGTGGCCAGCAGGAGGCTCAGTTCTGTCCGCACGAAGTGAGGCTTGAGTCGGTTCACATGCAGGACCCGGAGGGGGTCCCGGGGCGACTGGACGTCCACCAAGTACGTAACTGGACTCTTTCGCTCCACCACCTTGTACGGCCCAGTCCATCGGTCCTGGAGGGCGCCAGGCTTCACGGGGGCCATGACCCACACCTGCTGGCCCGGCTGGAACTCAACCAGAGTGGCATTCTGGTCGTACCAGCGTTTCATCTCTTCTTGACTCGCCTCCAGGTTGGCCTCGGCCAGTTCTCGGAACTTCCTGGTCTGGTTCCGGAGGGCCAAGACGTATGGGAACACATCTCGGGGGGTGGTCTGGGGTGCCGCCTCCCACTCTTCCTTTACCAAACTGAGGGGACCTCGGACGGGGTGCCCATAGAGTAACTCAAACGGGCTGAATCCTAGGGACTTCTGGGGGACCTCTCTATACGCGAACAATAGGCAAGGGAGCAGGACGTCCCACTTCCGCCGGAGGGGTTCGTCTAGGCCAGCGATCATCCCTTTCAAGGTCCTATTAAATCTTTCTACTAGGCCGTTTCCTTGGGGATGGTACGGGGTGGTGAACTTATAGGACACTCCACATTGTTGCCACAGGGACGTCATATACTTTGAGATAAAATTAGTGCCGCGATCGCTCACGACCTCGCGGGGAAACCCCACCCTGGAAAAGATCCCCATCAGGGCCCGGCCCACCACAGGGGCCGTAATGGTGCGCAGGGGGATAGCCTCTGGGTAGCGGGTGGCGTGGTCCACTAGGACCAAGATAAAACGGTGGCCTTGGGAGGTGGGGGGGTCCAGTGGTCCCACGATGTCGATCCCGACTCGTTCGAAGGGGGTACTGACGACCGGGAAGGGTTGGAGGGGAGCCTTGAGTTTCCCTCCACTCTTTCCACTAGCCTGGCACGTGGGGCAGGACTTGCAATGGGCCTCTACCGCTGCTCTCATCTTAGGCCAGTAAAAATGGGTCACAAGACGGTTGTACGTCTTGTCCTGTCCCAGGTGACCGGCGAGGGGGACGTCGTGGGCTAAACCCAGGAGGAAACCTCGGAAGCGGAGGGGTACCACCAGTACCCGTCCCGATCCCAGCTCCACCGACTTCTGCTCACTGTACAGGATGCTATTCTCCCAATAGATTTGGTGCGTCCCGGTCTGGTCACCTGCGGCTTGGCCCTCGGCTAGGCGCCGCAGCCCGACCAGGGACGGACAAGTGGCTTGCTCCCTGCAAAACTCCTCCCGAGTGGGTCCGCCCTCGTGGCGCCATTGGGCCAACTCGGGTAGATCGCCTAACTCAGGGACTGGGTCCGGGTCGGATGGTGTGGGTTCATCGCTAGCGACGGACCCTTCTGATGGGGGGACGGAAGGACCCTCGGCGGGGACTGTTCTGATCTCTTCGATCGGGATGCTCTCGACCTCCCTCTGGGGAGTGAGTCGGGCGGACATAGATCGGGTGGTGGCGCACACCCACTCGGGGAGTCCCATCATTCCCAGGTGGGCCTTACGCTCTACGTGCTTCCATGGGGAACTCTCTAGGTCGTTCCCTAAAAGGCAGTCGACCGGCTGGGAGGTTCTTACGGCCACCTTGAGTTTGCCTATCACCCCTCCCCACTCAAATGGCACCAGGGCTACCTGGCACATGCTCTCTCTATTGTCTGCGGATATCACAGGGCAAAAGACGTTGGGGAGGATCTGCTCTTCGGGGACTAGGTGCCTGAGGACACCGGTGATACTGGCCCCGGTGTCTCGCAGGGCCTCTACTTGGTGGCCATTGATTTTGACAAGCTGCCCATACTTCTGGGTGTTGGAGGGGAGGAGGCTACCAGGGACCATCTCCCTATCTCCCAGGGATACTAGGGCCATTGCTGCGGGTTCCCACTCTTCGGATTCCTCTACCCCCTCCCCCAGGGCTACGCTGGCTATCTGTCTCATCGGGGGGACTTGGGGGGCCATGGGGCACTCTGGGTCATTGGCGTAGTGCCCGGGTTTCTGGCAGCGAAAACATGTGACGGTCACCCGGTGTCCCCGTTTCCCAGGGGGCCCGGTTACTGGTGGAGGGGGCGCCGGGAAAGGTGGAGGTGGTGTCTTCGGGGGGCTAGGCTGGGACTCTCTCGGCCCTCCCTGGTTCCCTCCTCCTCTCTGGCGGGGTGGTCCCTGACTGGTTCGGGGGTACTCTCCTACCATGCCCCGGGAGACCCGGGTGTTGGTCCAGCGGTCGGCCTCCACAGCCAGCTTCCGGGGATCTGTGAGCTTACTGTCCAGCAGATGTTGACGTAGCTCTACGAAGCAGTTCGCAGCTAGATGTTCCCACAACATGAGATCAGTGAGTTCGGCCAGGGTGGTGACCTTGCTGCCCTTGGTCCACCCATCGAAGGCCCGACTGAAAAAGTTTACATATTCCACCCATGTGGTGCCCGGGATCTTCCTGCAGTCCCGGAACCGCTGACGGTACATTTCTGGGGTGAGGCCGTATCTTGTGAGTAGAGCCTCTTTCATGTGGCTGTAGGAGGTCTGCAGGGAGAGGGGTAGGTCGAGCAGGGTGTCCCTTCCTTCGCTCAGAAACCGCCCCCACAACCCCGCCCCCCAGTCCTTCTCCGGGATCCGATGGGAGGTCATGGCGACCTCATAGGCCCGAAACCATTGCTGAATGTCATCGTTTTTATAATATTCCTTGACCACATCCTTCGGGATGTGGACCTTCTGTTCCGCTGGGGAGACCGTCTCTCGGTTACTTGGGGGCCTCCCTTCCTCGTTTCGGGCCTTGAGCTCGAGTTCCTTTAAGCTGCGTTCGTGCTCCAGCTGGAGCTTCCTTCCTTCGTGCTCCCGTTGGAGCTTTTTCTCCTCCAGTTCGCCTTGTACACGCATTTGTTCTACCGCTAGTTTTTTTTCCGCTAACTTCAACTCGCCCTCAATTTTGAGTTTGGCTAGCTCTAGTTCATGATTGCGGCTTCTCTCTCTGTCCGCGAGTTCTTCTGGGGAGAAGCCCCCGTCTGGTACGCCTCCTCGCACCTGATTGCTGCTGCTTTCACTTTGGGGAGGTTCGGTTTCGTCGGGGCGCTCCCCCGTGCCTTCCGGGCGGGAGGCCCCGGTCTCCACCCAAGTTTTCAGTGCTTTCTGCAAATCTTCCTTCGTGTTGAGACCAGTGGTAGCGATTTTAAGTTCTTTGCAAAACTGCTTCAGCTCCTTGTGTGTATATTCTCCTAGATGCTCCACCTGGAACACCCTGTTGGCGTTGGTTTCTGCGGGGCTCATGGCGCTTCCTTCTGCCATCCTTGTCGGTGGTGCGTCCGTTGTTCACGGTACGATCTCTAGGTGATGGGCCCGAATCCCGTCGCTTGCCACCAATGTTAGACGGCGACCTCAGAGGAGCCCGGAAAGGGGGTCCTGACTACCCTGAGACCCACCCTCAAAGTATCGTAGCCGGGTACTGGCGGGAGACTCCCCAGGGGGAGGAATCTCGCAGCTAGGATCGTACTTCTGGCGCCACACGACACAGAGTAATCACACCGGTTATTCTCAGAAACAATCTTTATCAAGTAGGCTATCACGGCAAATATGTACACGGTGTGCACGGGTGCAAGAGTCTCGGAAAGGTAGGGGGGTAGCGGGACAGTCTTTGGCCAAAGTTCAAGCAGGGACGTATCCGGCGCACAGCTCACAATCCTCGAGCCGGGGGATACGGGGTCGTAGTCGGGGTCCGGCGGGGCCGTGAGAATCTGGGGGAGCCGCGAGTCTCTCAGCAGGCTTAGACACAAGTTCGGAGATGTTACGATCTTCCAGGAGCCGCGAGTCACTCAGCAGGCTTAGGCGCAAGTTCAGAGATGTTACGATCTTTCAGGAGCCGCGAGTCACTCAGCAGGCTTAGGCGTAAGTTCAGAGATGTTACGATCTTTCAGGAGCCGCGAGTCACTCAGCAGGCTTAGGCGCAAGTTCAGAGATGTTACGATCTTTCAGGAGCCGCGAGTCACTCAGCAGGCTTAGGCGCAAGTTCAGAGATGTTACGATCTTTCAGGAGCCGCGAGTCACTCAGCAGGCTTAGGCGCAAGTTCAGAGATGTTACGATCTTTCAGGAGCCGCGAGTCACTCAGCAGGCTTAGGCGCAAGTTCAGAGATGTTACGATCTTTCAGGAGCCGCGAGTCACTCAGCAGGCTTACGTTGTTCCAGCGTCGAATCTGCCGGACCGGCCCGGAGCACCCCTTGTTATAGGTCGACCCCTCTTTGATGTCCGGGGTCGGTGGAGGCAGGGGTCTTGTCACCTGGGGGTCGCTTTCGGGGTTTCCTGCTATTGTCTTTTGATCTCGTTCAGGGCCGGGCCGGGAGGAGTCCCAGACACCCAGCAGGCGTGGAGCCAGCTCTCAGGGAGGCCGGAGGGCCGATCGAAACCCATCGTCCCAGGGGAGTCCAGAGGTGCGATAGAAACTGCTCCTCCCTCTCTCATCCCCCTGGAAGTGTGATGTCCTCCAGCCGGAGTGGCGCCTCTAGGCCAGGGTCGCGCTGGGGCCGGGCGGCCATCTTGACGCATGAAGTGGGCATGCGGGCCCGGGGTGGCCGAAAGGAGGGAGGCCATGGACGGGGATGTCCGGGCCGGGTGCGGGTGTTCTGGTAGGAGGGGCCGGCTGGGCCGGGTGGTTGGGGCTGCAGGTACCAGGTTTCGGTGGTGCGGGTGCACGGAGGGCCGTTCTGCGAGGCCGGGTCCAACAACATGGATGTGTGCACTTTACTGAAAGTCTTTATATTTAGTGAAAGGCATAGTTTTGAATGCTTCTTGTATCCCCCGATGAACTGGCTGTGGAAAGTTGTGAAGAGTAGCTAAGCCATAGTGAATCTGATTATTCCACACATGCCAGAAACAGCATGGTCCACCTGAATACTTCTTGAGCCAAGCCTTTCTTGTATGGTATATGTATTTATTAGTAGATTGTATTTAAAATCATTTGTTAGTTTTTTCATAAATTCAGGATGTTTTCAATAAACTGTGAGTTGTAGATAAGCTGCAGGGAGTTGAATTCAAGGAGACCCAAGATTTCCTTGCATAATGCATAGTTATGTTGGTAAGATGAGATTTGTGAACTTCAAACACCTCAGCTACAATGTACTCTTTATTGAATATGGTCCTGTGTGTATGCCGTAATAGAAACTTCAAAAAGGAAACGTGCATGTGTGTGGAGGGTATGTATACTGTGTGTGTGTGTGTATGTATATATGAGACAGCAAAAAGACATTGGCACAGCCCACTGGTGGGTTTCTCATTGTGACTGTATTACGAAACCACAAATTCCAGCATGCATCAACAAAACACGCATAAGGGTGTCCACTAAAGGGCTCAAATTGTTTAAAATGCAATCATTGTTTGTGGTTTGTAATCAGTTCCTGCTGTCAGGGCTTACCTATGGAAAAGTTCAAGGATGAAGGAAACGCGTCAGGACTGCCCATAGCTGCACAATAAATGCTTTATTTGTCAGTGTTGCGTGTGCGGCTCATGTCTTCCCTGGAAAGGGGGAGAAAGTGTTTGAATATTCAGCGGCTTGGTCCCGCCGCAGAGCAACGCACCACCAGTAAGTGCGCCACCATTACCCAACCTTGGAACAATTTGGAAACTTTGTGAAAACGACTGAGGGTAACGGACGATGTCATATACTAAATGTGGCATGGATCCTGGCAGCCTCAAAAATATGACTGCGGATGGAGCAACACTGAACTGGAAACAAATTTGTTCTGGTGAGACAGCAAAAAGACATTGGCACTGCCTACTGGAGGGTTTCTCATTGTGACTGTATTACGGAACCACAAATTCCAGCATGCATCGACAAAACACCCATAAGGGTGTCCAGTAGAGGGCCGGTATTGTTTATAATGCAATCGTTGTTTGTGGTTTGTAATCGGTTCCTGCTGCCAAGGCTTATCTTTGAAAAAGTTCAAGGATGAACGAAATGCGTCAGGACTGCCCGTAGATGCTCAATAAATGCTTTAATTGCCAGTGTTGCGTGTGCGGCTCATGTCTTCCCGGGAAAGGGGGAGAAAGTGTTTGAATATTCAGCGGCTTGGTCCCGCTGCAGAGCAATGCACCACCAGTAAGTGCGCCGCCATTACCCAACCTTGGACCAATTTGGAAACTTCGTGAAAACGACCGAGGGTAACGGACGCTGCCATATACTAAATATGGCATGGATCCTGGCAACCTCGAAAATATAACTGCGGATGGAGCAACACTGAAAACAAAATCGTTACTGTGAGGCAGCAAAAAGACATTAGCACATTCCACTGGAGGGTTTCTCTTTGTGACTGTATTACGAAACCACAAATTCCAGCGTGCATCAACAAAACACCCATAAGGGTGTCCACTAGAGGGCCGAAATTGTTTAAAATGCAATAGTTGTTACTGGTTTGTAATCGGTTGCTGCTGCCAGGACTTACCTTTCATATAGTTCAAGGATAAACGAAACGTGTCAGGACTACACGTAGCTGCTCAATAAATGCTTTAATTGCCAGTGTTGCGTGTGCGGCTCATGTCTTCCCGTGAAAGGTGGAGAAAGTGTTTGAATATTTATATTACCTACTGGCGGTCACCAGTAGGTAGTTATAGTTAGAACCTAGTTTCCATAAGAAAAGCATTTTCTGATTTGCTAATAACTTTGGCGTCGTTGTGACAAATCTTCGCAAAATTCTCCCAAAAAAAAGTCTATCTAGGTCAGCTCCTATCCTGAAAGTTTGGGGGTGACTCGTCAAGTGGGGGCTGAGAAAAATGGGGGTCCCAAAATGTGTTTTCTCAATGTTCATTTCCATAGGAAAAATGTAGCGCTTGGTCAGAACGCTACCTTTTTTTTAAAATGGTGGAAATCCGTTCAGTAGTTTTTGAGAAAATCAAAAAATAAGAGTCAAAAAATCAATTTCCCATAGGAAACTTTAGCCAAGGCTACAGCCCGAACTGCTGAACGGAATTACACCAAATTTGCCAAAAAGGTAGTGTATGGTTCAGAAAGCGACCTTATCAACCAAGGTGTAAATCTGTTCAGTAGTTGCTGAGAAATTCAAAAAATTAAAATATCGATATCTAGAGTTACGGTGGATCCGCGAACCCTCCCGACCACGAGCTTTATTCTAATTGGCTGTAAACACTCCAAACCAGGAAGTGTTGGTAGCCATCTTGTGACTCAGTAGAACCGAGTCACAAGAAAACAGTGAAACAAACATGAAAAACAAGAAAAGGGGGCAGGGTAGAAACACCCTGACCCCCCTGGCCTGCTCAGGGGGTCCCAAAAGGACCCCAGGGCCAAAAAAAGCATTTAAAAAAAAAAAAAAATAAATTGGCCGAATTCGCGCTGGGTGTGTGAATCCGTCCGAGAAAATTGTAAAAAACGAAGCGTGAGCTCCCGTGCTTTGTTGTATAGAAGCCCCCGGGTGGACCAGGTCCTGGGGGCACTGAAAAAAATGTGTTGGGGAAGCCCCAATCCCCCCACACTTCCACAGGGACCGCCACCTCCCCGGGCTTGATTTATGAGTTGCGGGAAGGCACGCAGACCCCCCGAGCCCCAGGGCTAATTTTTAAATGTGTGGGGGCCTCCAAGGTCCCCCCAAGTACCGGGGACAGCCACTCCCTGGGGCTTTTAATAATTATTTGTGGGGGGCACACGCCCCCCCTGCTGCCCCGGGGACTGCCACACCCCGGGGTGTCTGAATTAAATAAATAAACCTGTGAGCCCCCCCACACGCCCCGGGGACTGCCACCTCCCTGGGGCACTAATATGCTAATCTGGGGGTCCGTTACTGACCCCCGAGCCCCGGGGATGACCACCTCCCCAGGGCTCTGCACTAGGTAGGAGGGGGC
This sequence comes from Triturus cristatus, assembly GCF_964204655.1. Lineage (NCBI taxonomy): Eukaryota > Metazoa > Chordata > Amphibia > Caudata > Salamandridae > Triturus > Triturus cristatus. The sequence goes on along the minus strand of NC_140594.1, from coordinate 707,008,145 downwards.
CTGCACAGCCCCCCTCCTGGAGCCCTTGATGGCCCTGGGGACCGCCAGCCCCCAGGGCCGGCTCCTGCAGTGTCCTGGGGTACCCACCCCCGGGACACTGCTGTATGCTATGGCAGGGCGGGAGCCGTGCGGCTCCCGCCCTGTCATAGCAAACTGTGGTTTCGATTTTGTAAGCGCTTACAAAATCCAAACCACATTGCTTCTTCCACAAGGGAAGCTGCACATTAGCAGCTCCCCATGTGGAAAAGCAATGCCGGCTCCCGCAGGAGGCGGGGAGCCGGCAGGACCATGGGGGAATTGGGGCTCCCCCCACGGTCCCCAACGAAGAGGCCAGGCCTTGGGGGATGGGGTCCCCGGGGCCATGAGTGGCCTAGGAGGGTGGCCATGTGGCCCCCCTCCATGAATGAATGAAAAAAAAAAAAAACTTGTCAGAGCCCCTGGGGAAGGGGTCCCCGGGGACGCTTGAGGCCGAAGGAGGGGGCTACGCAGCCCCCCTTCTTTAAAATGATTTAATTTTAAAAAAAATGTGGCCATGCCCCGTGGGATGAGGTCTCCGGGGCCGAAATTGGCCTCGGGAGGGGGGCCACGTGGCCCCCTTGACGTTTTAGAAACATTTTTTTTTGTAAAAGCAGGCCCTGGGGGATGGGGTCCACAGGGCCCCAAATAATGTAAAAGGAGGGGGGCCACACAGCCCCCCTTGATAATTTTTTTTTTTTAAAGCCGGCATTGTTGCGGAGGTCACGCCCCCTAATTGCAGTACTCAGCAAACGCACTCCCTGGTGCGTTGTATGTGGGGGAATTAATTTCCCTTGAATATTGAGTGTCCCTGGGGGCCAATTAGCCCATCAGGTACCTCCAGTATGCGCCAGGGAGCTGCGTTGCTGAGAGGTGTTCAGAGGCCATGCTCCTTTTTACACCTCTCTGCAACTCAGCTCTGTGGTGCTTAATGGAGGTACCTGGTGGGCTAGTTGGCCCCCAGGGACCCTCAGGACTCAAGGGGAATTAATCCCCCAATTTATAACGCGCCAGGGGGCGCATTTGCACAGTGGTGCATGAGGGGGCAGGGCCTGACATACCAAGTGTGCAAATGCACCCCCAGGCACATTGTAAATTGGGGGATTAAGTCCCCTTCAATCCTGATGTCCCTGGGGGCCAACTAGCCCACCAGGTATCTCCAGTAAGCGCCAAAGAGCTGCATTGAAGAGAGGTGTAAAAAGGGGCGTAGCCTCCGAACACCTCTCTGCAACTCAGCTCCCTGGCGCATACCGGAGGTACCTGGTGGGCTAGTTGGCCCCCAGGGACCCTCAGGATCCAAGGGGACTTAATCCCCTAACTTAAAATGCACCACAGGGTGCATTTGCACACTTGTCACATCAGGCCCCGCCCCCTTCCAGCACCACTGTGCAAACGCATCCAGTGGCCCGTTTTAAGTTGAGAGGTTAAGTCCCCTTGAATCCTGAGGGGCCCTGGGGGCCAACTAGCCCACCAGGTAGCTCTAGTAAGCGCCAGGGAGCTGCCTTGCAGAGAGGTGGTCCAAGACCACACCCCCTTTTTACACCACTCTGCAACGCAGCTCTGTGGCGCTTACCGGAGGTAGCTGGTGGGCTAGTTGGCCCCCAGGGACCCTCAGGACGCAAGGGGACTTAATCCCCCAATTTACAACGCACCAGGGGGTGCGTTTGCATAGTGGTGCAGGGAGGGGGAGAGGCCTGATGTGACAAGTGTGCAAACGCGCCCTGTGGTGCGTTTTAAGTTGAGGAATTAAGTCCCCTTGATTCCTGAGGGTCCCTGGGGGCCAACTAGCCTACCAGGTACGTCCAGTAAGCACCACAGAGTTGCGTTGCACAGAGGTGTAAAAAGGGGCGTGGCCTCGGACCACCTCTCTGCAACGCAGCTCTGTGGCACTTACTGGAGGTACATGGTGGGCTAGTTGGCACCTAGGGACCCTCAGGATTCAAGGGTAATTAATCCCACCAAATTAAAACCCACCAGGGGGAGCGTTTGCACAGGGGTGAAGGGAGAGGGTGGGACCTGATGTGACATGTGTGTACTTATGCAATCACTCCACCAAAACCCAAGCACTTATAAATTCACCATGCACTCTACTTGCAGCACTCTAATCATCCAGTCACTACCCATGCACTCATGCAATGACCCATGCGCTAACTCATGCACTGCTACAATACCCTGAGCAGTACCCATGCAGTCCAGCCATTGCCCTGTCACTACCCATGCACTCCTCCAATCACCCAGCGAGCACCATGTACTTATCCAATCACTCCGTCAAAACCCAGGCACTTATAAATTCACCATGCACTCTTCTTGCTGTACTCTAATCTTTAGGTCAGTACCTATGTACTCATGGAGTGACCCAGGCACTAACACATGGCAAATACAGAGGAGGTCATGCTCATTACAGGGGTACCCCAACACATAGTGTTCCCTAGTGTATGTAGGTGTTTTCACTGTTTTCTAAGTGTCTTTTAGCATAGCACTGGCTCCGGTCCTGGTTAGTCAGAGTCAGTTAAACCAGTACCTGTCACTAAAAAGTTGGGGGGCACAGGAGGACTTTCTGCTCTTCTGTTGGTTCTTTCTGCACATCTCTTGCTTCTTCCTGCACTTTTCTTCATCTTTCTGGACTTCTGTTGCCTCTTTCTGGATTTGTCTTGCTTCTTGCTGCGCTTTTCATCTTCTTTCTTCACATGTCCTAACTTTGTAGGCATACTTAGAAATTAGCATTTAAAAAACCATTGAAATTCACTGACAAAAACATAGGTTTCAGGCACGTTATAGTTAGAAATTAGCATTTAAAAAGCCTTAGCAATTCACTGAAAAAACCATAGGTTTCAGGGACGTTATAGTTAGTTGGACATTTCACTCGTACAAAACCATAGAAATTCCCCTTTTATAGTTAGTTCAGCTAACTATAACTCGCGCCCCCGCAATGCAGTGATGTCATTTGAGATGTCATCAGTGATGTCATCAGTGATGTCACTGACCATGTCATGAATGATGTAATATGTGACGTCATCAGCAGTTAGCTGAACTAACTATAACGGGGGAATTTCTATGGTTCTGTACGAGTGAAATGTCCAACTAACTATAACGTCCCTAAAACCTATGGTTTTTTTATTGAATATTGTTAGAACCGGCGGTCTCTTGTTGGCAGAGGTATACACTTCTGACAAATAGGGACCCACCAACTCTAGTCAGGGCAAGGGGATTACACACTCAGATAACCCCTGCTACCCCCTTGGTAGCTTGGCAGAGCAAACAGGCTTATCTCAGAGGCAGTGTGTTAAGCATTTATGACCACATACAGTAATAAAGTGAATACACTACAAATGGACACAACACAGGAGTTATTATAAAAATAGTATTTTTATATAAGGCTTAGCACAAGACCAAATAACGACAAAAATATACCACAATCTTAATAAATACTCTTTGGAAGGAAAAATAATAGTTCAGGTAAAGTTTCTTCTCAGGAAATAGTTCTTTAGCAACAAAAGTAAGTATTCTTCTGAAACACAGTTCTTGGCAACAATGTGACCCCCACCGGAGTCACACGACGTCGAGTTTACGATATTCCCAAGGTTCGGCGTCGACCGCGAGGAGCGCTACGTCGAGCCTGGAGTCGCAACAGAACCCCCAAACACAGTACCTTTGGAAATGAGGAAAACGATGATCCCCGGCGTCGAGATGTCGGCGTTGAGGTCGGCGTCGATCGTGCCTCGGGTCAATCCGCAGCGGCGTCGAGGGGTGTCGGGCCGGAGCAGCGCTCACAGCGTCGAGTCGATGCGATCAGCAGCGGTGTCGAGACGGGGTCGCTTAGAGCTGGAGCCGATACTCACTACTCAGCGGCGTCGATACCGGCATCAAGACGGGGTCACTTGGAGCTGGAGCCGATACTCACTACTCCTGGCGTCGCTACTGGCGTCGATCGGGCCAGGCGGCCGGCGTCGAAGACTCGGAACACTGGAGCCTTTACTCACGCTGTTGAGCTGGATTCGGCGGCGTCGGCGACGTCGAGACTGCAGATTTCCCCTGTGCACTGGAAATAACACTTTCCAGCAACCAGCAATTCAGCAGAGGGTGAAGTCCTTTGGCCCTGTGACTTCAACAGGAGGCTGGCACTCTTCCAGCCCTTGGAGATTTTCTAGCAAGCTTTTTAGAGTACACACCAAGTTCCTCTCTCCTTGTTCCTTGGCAAAAATAAAGAAGCAGCTTCAGGTTCCCCCCAGCAAACAGCACATTGGCAGAAGGGGGAGGCAAGTCCTTAGATCAGCAGGCTTCTTGTCCTTGGTAGAGGTTTCCTTGTCAGAAGTGATCTGAGTTCTTGGTTCAGGAGTCCTTCTCTTATACCCCTTTTCTGCTTTGTTCCCTTTGTCCAAGCAGGGAAATTCCCCCTATCCTGGGTTTGTTGTGGGTGTTGCCAGGCAGAGGCACCTGGCCTATTCACTGAGCAGGGCAGGGTCCTCAGCCGCCCAGCAGGAGGCGGAGCCAGTATTGTCACTGGCAGGAGCAGGGCTATCAGTCGCCCGGCAGGAGGTGGAGCCAGCATTGTGTCAGGCAGGGCAAGCTATCAGGGACTACTCTTCCCCCACTCTAAGTGTAGATGCCTCATTCACCCCACACTGACTCATTCAGACCTCTGGAGCCACCCAGCCCCTGACACACACACACCAAACCAGCAGAGACCGGTGGATAGTTGGACAAGAAAATAGCCACTTTCTAAAAGGGCTATTTTCAAACACAGAATTTAAAAACCATCCATCCTAAAGGGTGTGTTATTAAATTCTGAGTTCAGGGATACTAAACTCGACCTGCTACCATGCTCCCTGAGTCAGATAAATTATAATGGAGTTAATAATCAGTCTGCCCAGTCTGGCCGTTTGGAGGCAGGTAGCCCTTCAATAGTGAAAAACGAAAATGGCTGTAATTCACTTTTAGGTCATGCCACACACATCAGGGCATGACCTACCTTTTACCCACAATGCACCCAGCCCTAGTGCCTACCATAGAGGTGTCTGAAATGTGGCAAAGTGAAGGTTTTAGAGACTGGCAAGTAGGTTTCCTTGCCAAGTCGACATGGCAGTCAGGGACTGCACACAGGCTCCGCGATGGCAGGCCTGAGACACATGTTACACGCTGCTTCTGTGGGTGGCAAAACCAGTGCTGCAAGCCCACCAGCAGCAGTTAACTTACACGCCCTTGGCACACGCAGTGCACTAGACTAGGGTCTGAACAGTAAGTCAACCAAGCCAATCATGGTAACACCAATCAATGTAACAATTTAACATAGGGAGCACTTGCACTGTGGCGCTGATCAGCAGTGGCACAGTGCCCAAAGCAATATTCCAGCAAAAACATCGTAAACAGAGGAGGCAAACGGAAAAAAATGGAGGAGAGACTCATGCCAATGATGCCAGGTCTAACAAATATATATATATATATATATATATATATATATATATATATATATATATATATATATATATATATATATATATATATATATATATATATATATATATATATATATATATATATTTATATAGTAGTACCAGATTTCACTTGCCCTAGCACCAGATTGCACGCACAGCAGTTGCCACAGCACTACATTGCACCCACAGCACCAGATTGAAACCAAAACAACTGGCATCCACATCACCAGACACAATTCCACATATCCAGGTATAACCCCACAACACCAGTTATAACCCCCATGGCACAAGATATAAACCCACTGCTTTATCCTGATTTTGCCTCATTTGTTACTGCTTTCTTCTTCCTTTGCCCTGTTTTTCTGAGTGCTTTCTCCTGCTTTTGCCAAGTTTTTTTACTGCTTTCTCCTTCCTCTTCCCCATTTGTCCGAGTGCTCTCTTATGCTTTTGCCTCATTATTTTATGCTCTCTCTTTCTGCTCCCACTGTTTTTCTGAGTGCCTTCTCCCGCTTTTACCTTATTTTTACTGCTCTCTTCTTCCTCTACCCCCATGATTCTCTTGCTTTTGCCTCAGTCAAAATCACTGTAATCGGTTATTCAAAACCATAAAAGCATATTAAAATACCCATCACATAAACCCAAATATTATACCGATCCATCATAGGTAGAATATGTGTCTAAAAATTAGACAATAAGATACATAATATAAAAGGTAGAGTCAATTACACATTAAAAATATGGTGCCACAACTGTCCAATGTTATAAAATACAAATAAAATAAGGAGAGATATTACAAAATTATGAAATAAATATACATAGTAAAAAGTCAGAACCCATAAGCCCGCACTCTAATTATTTCCTTATTTTCCTTGCTCTAACTGCTGCTGCTAAAAAGCTAGCGATATTACAAATTTCCCAAGGGCTATTCAACTTCTGCAGATACGTTTGGGCCGGCCTAACCTGCAGGAAGCCTTTGTCCTTTAATATTGGGAAAAAAACGCTTGCAAATCTGCAAATAGTAGTTGCAAAACATCGCAAAGTGCAAAGTATCTTGCCTCGAAAAATTATCGCAAGGGCATGGTCCCAGATCCTCTATCTTACTCCAGCCCAAAGGTTCAGCTAATAGAAAATGTAAGAGGTTAAACCTCAATCTCGTCAGGAGAAAACAATGTTGGGGCTTATTGACTATGGCCAGATAAGGCTCCATTGAATAAGAGGTTTTTAAAATCTGGTGAGCACGGACAGTGGGTTTCAATAATTCAGTGGCCTCTCTTTCTGCGGATGCTAAACGTAAAAATGAGGTCTTTGCCCACACAGGTCTTTTTGGCATATTCTTCAGGATTATCAAAGACCTCTGGGCGGCCAAGCAACCTTGCTATGCTTTTCACATATCTCAGCCATGGAATATTGCTAGCCCTATCTAGTGCCATACAGTCTTGGATGATCTCTTGATTTAACACTAACTCCGGATTACACCAGATCGAGATCCATTTGAGGAGAGGGGACATTTTAGTTTAATCAGCCACATTACGAGTACCCAATTCTTCATGAATTATATACGAATATGTAGATTGGGGGGCTGAGAGCAGACTTCTTAAAAATGTATTTGCCACATTTTGGAGCTCTGTACAATTTTTATAACCCCAAATATCGGAGCCATAGTTTGCAATGGCGATACACTTAGATTTATATATATTTAACATTGCGTGCACATGTTTGGCACCCAACCTTCGAGCGAAGTCGAGTAACGTACATGTGGATCGTGCCATAGCATTTCTCTTCGCCCTCCTTTGCGGGGCCCATGAGCATCTGTCATCAAATATAACGCCTAAATATGGGAATGAGGTGACACTTGTTATTTCATTACCGTCACAACTAAACATTTTGATTTTACTTGGCTTTACTCCCATACTCATGGTGTGTGAATTAGAAAAATTTACATTTAAGTCCAAAGAGCCCATAAAATCAGCAAAGGAGGACAGCAAGTGTTGGAGCCCCAACGCTGTGCACGCCAATAGGGCTGCATCATCAGCATACAGAAATGCAGGAATCAATTGTTTCCCACACGGGGGATATCCTTAGCGGCTCCACACAAGACCGAATTTAAATTAATATTGTAAAGGGTAATTAACAACGGGGCCAGGATACAGCCCTGTCTGACTCCTCTTACAGTGTCTATCTTGTGTGTTAGGTTCCCCTTTTGGTCGAGCCTTACTGCTGCAGAGATATCCCTGTGCAGATCAGATAAGAAATACACAATATTTTTATCCATACCCATCTTTAACAACAGGTCCTAGAGTTTAGATCTATTAACTTGGTCAAACGCCGAGGATAGATCCGTAAAAGCGAGGTAAAATGTTCTTTTCTTGGCTACTGTATATTTACCAATTAAAAGATAGAGATTAAGGCACTGATCCAGGGTGCCTCTACCCTTCCTAAATCCATATTGAAGGTTTGACAGCACACCACATTCATCGATCCATGCGGGCAGTTTGCTGAGAACCACTCTCCTCAGCACCTTGACCGTGGAATCGATCAATGATATTGGCCTGTAACACCCTGGGTCCCCTTTACCTCCTTTTTTAAAAACCAGGACAATAATTGATGTGGACCAGGACTTAGGCATTCCCTGTAGGCATGCTGAGTTTAAGACGTTTGCTAATAGCCTTGCCCATAGAGGGATGTCTGCTTTAAAAAGGTCAACTGGAACCCAATCTGGGCCCGGGGGCTTTATTGCTAGTCATTTGGGCTATGGCCATGGCCACTTCTTGTTCTGAAAAATTCAGGCTATATACGGCGGGTAAACGCGCGGGCCCTGTATTTACTTGATCAGACATGCCACCGTAGATATGTTTAGAATGCTTAAACCAGAGCTCTTCGGGGATATTGCACTCAACAGTGTTGCCCTCAAGACCAGAAAAAAAAGGTCTGTGTACGATGTCCAAAAACTTTGCACTATTCTTTATCACGTCGACAGACAGCAAATCTTCACAGGTTTCTTGTTTAATTTCTGATTTGCGTGTGTGCCGAATGCAATTATACTCTAGCCTTGCCACCGCTATTAAATTTCTGTCCTGGGGTTTTTGTGCCAAGGCAATTTCTGATGGGCATCTGTGCAGTTGTGGTCGAACCACCTCTCTTACTTGAAAGTGCCCTGTTTGTTATGTAGAGAGAGGGCACTGGCTACATGCTTACAGAGGCAGTCAAAGGCTGCAACAATCCCCGCTCCCCCTTGTGTACTATCTTGACAGATGGCGATCTCGTTCCCTACGGTATTTAACAAATCTTTTAGAAAAAGATCTAGTACCACCTTAGCCTATTTCAGTCTGCGCCCTTGATCCCTGGTTTTTAATGTAGGTGCTAATGCCCTAAACTTCACCACATCTGAGGACTTTAAACCCCCTCTTAAGCTAATGAAAATAGGGTTATGATCACTATAGTGTGACCATTTTGCCGTATAAACCAGGACAAGGGGAATCAGAGTTGTGTTAATGAATATATAGTCAATAGTGGAAAACAATCCCCTGCCCTTAAACGAGGGGATACCCATGCTAACTTCTGCCGTAGTTGGGAGAGCCAATCCAAATTCAGCTAGAACATCCTCTAAATATCCACCTTGAGGTGAATGTTCAAAATGAGTCTCAAAATTTTCTCCCGGCCCTAATTCATCGGACACCTGGCATTTTTTGTTACACAAATGAATATTAAAATCACCAAGTAAAAAAATCGAAAACTGGGTAACTTGCTTCTCCCTTTATGAATCTAAAAAGTGATTAAGGCTGCATAAGTGTTCATTTATAGATACCTTATCAAATGAGTTATAGAAATTATGAACAAGTATTTTCTGAGCCTGTGGTGGGTTAACCTCAACCGCTAAACAATTAGCAGACCCTGTGTCTAGTTTACAGTGACTACCCCTCACTTTTAAGGAAATCAGTGTTAGTAGGCCGCCCCTCGAGCAGCCGGCAACCGAGGGTCACGCGGCCTCCGTATAAGTTGTGTACCGGTCCACCTAAAATATATTTTCGGACTCCCAAGTGTCTTGAAATCCCAGTATATCATGTTCCCTCACCAATTCGAGCCACCCTGGGTCATCACACTTGTTCTTAAGGCCAGCTAAGTTCCAACTTAAGATTTTCAAATTTCTGCCCCTCTTTGTACATCCCTTATCGGGGAGCTCGGACTAAGGGTGGTCTGACTCGGATGGGTCTGTTGGCGTATGACCGAATAGTCAGTAATTAGTGTCCAACTGGCACAAAGGGGAAAATGTATTAGCTAGTTCTAATGTGTTCCCCGGTAGACTGGGCCATGGGACAATCCCAGATGTTAACAAACTTGTGAGTTGTGGGTTTGGGGTCTGAATGGGCAGGTGAATCTGTCTTGGCAAACGCGTAATGCCTGGCCCTGTATATGTCCTTTCTGTGGGATGACAACGCAGAGACATAGAATTCTCAGCTAGGTTTCTCATAGGTGGGCGATAGAAAACCCCAAGGGTAGTGCTCTAAGCTTTCCCAACCCAAGGGTCTCAGGCTCTTTAAATAATAGGCGAGCTACATTAGCCTGATTGAAACTGACAACAACACAATCTCCATCAACCGTCTTCACCCCCGTCCAACCCACCCCACATGCCTAGCCATAATAATTTGTGATGCTGCTTTGACCCCTCCATCCGGCATCCTTGAGCACCAAAATTTTACTTTGCAAATCAGTTCGTCCAGGGACTAATTTTTATTGTCTTTCAGAAAAGGAACCCCTACTAACACAGCTGACAGGGGTGTAGCCTCCAGAGGTAAGTGGAGCCTACATTTGTTTCCCTGTGTACGAGGGGACCGATTATACCGCGCTCTACAGGCAGAGGTTGGTATCTGTTCAGGCTGTGGTCGAAGCCCTATAGGGCTAGACTGGGCACCCAAACCAGACTTGTCACTATTGAGAGCTAAATTATTGAGATCAGATGTGGGGATCCATCGATAGAGGGCAGTGTGTTCAACCCCATTGGACGGCCCCCTATTCTTACCATCTCCATGCTCCCGCAGTTTACTTAAATGCCGATCTATAGAGTTTAGTTTAATTAATATTGCCTCTAATGCATTTTTAATAGAATTAGACAATTCCTCTTTGAGTGTCCCAAGGAAAGTCGCAAAATGCGTTTGAATAGAGTTTTCCACATAAGTAACATAGTGGGCTTTAGTCCGTGGTTCTGCTCCAGGTGGTCCTCTGGTCCCCACCCCATGCATAGAGTCAACAGTATTTGCCCTCGCCTTCGAACCCTTTTTGCGTTTCCTCTTGTTTATAGCCCCCCATCGAGGAAGCAGGTGCAACTCCCCTCTGCCTTCCACCAGTGACTGCCGCGGGATCCTGGGACGTGGGCAAAATATCCTGTAACACCTCAGTAGGGGCTAACTCTTCCTCCTCAGAGTCTGGATCAATGTTAGCACCAATTAAATTGGGTCGTGTTCTTTCACTCGTTGTCTCCTGGAGACTGGACTGTAAGTTCTTATCGAGCCCAGGACCTCCCCCTAGACCAAACTGCTCCTCCACGACATGAATTTCCTCATTTAACACCCCCACAGCACTCGTCAAGTACGAGATAATGGAAGCACAGTGTCTGGGTATCTTCGCTTTAAGTTTCTCCCCATCAGAATTAGCGGGCAGTTTACGCTTACCCATGACGAGCTGTGGACAAAAGAGACCTGGCCCAGTCCAGTCTCTGCCAGGCGCTGATTTTACTTCTTTCTCCTTCCTCTCCCCCCATTTTTCTTAGTACTTTCTCCTGCTTTTGCCTTGCTTTCTACTGCTTTCGCCTTCCTTTCCTCCTTCTTCTGAGTGCTTTCTCCTACCTTTTCCTCATCTTTTACTGCTGTATTTTTCCCTTTCCTTGTTTTCTGAGTGCTTTCCCTTGTTTTTTACTGCTTCTCCTTGTGTTTTTCATCAACAGTGCAGGGCATCATTTCTAAACTGCCTAACCTCCTTCAAAAAAGCTGAAAGGGAAATAAAAAGAATGATGAACCAAATGCTGGCCACGTAATTCTCCTATCACTTTATTTTCTAAAACAATTGCTCGTGGAAGGGAGGGCGGGCGGGATGGAAGGCAAAACTGAAGAAAAGGGGAGGCAACACAAAATGCCAAGGCTAAATGCGGCTGGGCTGGCCGTGGGCCAAAAAGCGTTATGAGCCACAGTGAACCTGAGGCCTGTGCAGAGTACTGCTGGTTGCTGCAGCGCATGACACACGCTGTTACTTCTTCTCCAGTCTGTCTCTTCCTGACTGAGGGGCCAGCCTGCGCACTATGCTGGGGTGAGAAAACTTGTGAAGGTCAGACGCAGACTGGTTGGACTCGGGACTGTAATGTTGGGAGCTAGGCCCACATGCTGGATAATGACTGACGCAGACACATGGTATAGGGTAGTGGGTTAATTGGCCACGAGCACGTGCGCTCGGCCCTTTTATTATCCTAGTCACCTGACCCAGTGACGTAGGTGGTGGGTGGGTGTAAAGAGTAATACACACATGTGAACACTAGAATGTGTCCATGCTAGGACACTACATTCCTCCCAATTTTTAATAACAAAAACCCAGAGTCAATGTTCAACCTAGGGGAGAAAGAAATATATACATAGATGTACTACATTGACCAAACTTCGGCAGGTTCGCTCACGCTTCAGCTGCTTGGATTCACAGACGACGTTCTTCCTGTCGCGGACGATGTTCATCCTGTCGCGGACGATCACCAGTTCACTGTGGCACCAGCCTGGGTGCTCGATGGATCCAGTCTGTTGACGGCTCTGCCTTGAAGTTGTTCTCACAGTGTTTTCTTCGCTTTACTTTCACGGCGACAAACGCAGTTGGAATTCTTGTGGTTCACCGCTAGATGTTGCCGTTCATCTTTTAGTCCAGTCCTATTCTTCATCGGTGGCGTGTATTCTGTTTTGGCAAAAGACGGGTCGTTCGCAAGACACCCCTCTCACCAGGGTGCCCCTCTTGCAGGTGTTCCCCTGCCACGGGATATCCCCGAGGCCCTCTTTATCAGATATGGCCTGGGTTAAGTGTACTGTATCGTGTTACTCCCATGCCGATAAGTGCGGGTGCGGAGGAGACGACAGGTCTCACCTCAGATTCCGCAGTCAGACCTGGAGGGTAGCTGTTGGCTCCTGTCTTTAGCGCGCAATGTCTTCATCCTCCTGGGACCTTTGCTGAGGGGCGGCTGACGACCATCTCTCATCGCGGGGATGCTCTCTCTCACTGGCATCCCTGAGGCCTTTGCCCCTGAGTCACCACGGCTGGCATTGACCAGTGTCCGTGTAACCCCAAAGGTGGGTGTTCCGAACGGTCCGGCCTGCTCACCTCTGCAGATCCCGGGTGTGCTGAAAGCATCGTCAAACAGATGGTTTTTCTCTCCGTGCCACGGGTGTTCTTCAGGACTTGCACTCCGTGTTCTGACGCTTGTCACCTTCCTTGGCTTTGAGGTGTGAGTAGTCTTGCCACACTCTTCTCTCTTTCCTCTATTTCTTTCTCCGTGAGGGTGTCATGTCACTCTGACTTCTTCTTTTGTTGCAGTGGCAACCGTGCCACTCAGATCTCTTTCTTTCCCCTTTTTCTTTTAGTGGCAGACGTGCCACTCCGATGTCATCTTCCTTCTTTTCTTGTAGTGGCAAACGTGCCACTCAGATATCTTCTTCCCTTCGCTTCACGACCCACTCTGGACCATTTCTGTTCTCCTCTTGGTCTGGCCAGGCTTCTCCATGCAGCGCGCGCACTCTGCACGTGTTCCCCCTGGTCTTGTCCTCGTCCGAGAACACTCTCTTCATCTTCCTCAGCATTCCGAGTTAGGGTCGTGACCTTCTCTTCATCTTCTCCTTTTCACCAGTTACTTTGGTTGAAGTTCGTGGGGCCATACTCTTGGTCCGCTTCGTTCTTCTCCTTTTCACCAGTTACTTTGGTTCTTCTTGAGCTTCTTGGACCACTTGACGGTCCGCGCTGCCGATCACTGGCAGGATATCTTCGGTCTTGTCGTCAGACCTCTTGCTTTGTAGCTTCACTGACCCGTGCGTCGGTCACCTCCTTGTGCAACTCCTGGCGAGTCGGCTTCTGTGGTGCGACCATTTGGCTGGTCGGCTTGTCCTTTGTGGTGCGACCATTTGGCTGGTTGGCTTGACCTTTGTGGTGCGACCGTTTGGCAGGTCGGCTTGGCCTTTGTGGTGCGACCATTTGGCTGGTCGGCTTGACCTTTGTGGTGCGACCGTTTGGCAGGTCGGCTTGGCCTTTGTGGTGCGACCATTTGGCTGGTCGGCTTCACGAGGTGCATCACGTCGTGTGACTACCTGTGTCCGCTGCCTTGTCAGGCGCTGGTGCGTGCTACTCTTCGTACCGTCGTGGTACATCTTCAGTGTAGCGTTGCTCCTTGTACCATGATCTCTTGATGTGGTGGCTTCTTGGCGCCACTGGGTGTGGCTCGACATCCTTGCCCGCCAGTGTTGGATACTTGCTGCGCCCATCCTCTTCAGTGGGTTCCTCTCCAGTAGGCGCTGCAGTGTACCTTCCGCGTCCGGGGTACAACTGCGCTGAGTCCTTTAGTTCGCTCGAGGGTTCGCTCCACTTGATGCGGCGACAGCGCAGTCCTTGCTGGGGTGGATGTGGCTTGACACCGTTCTTCTTTCTTCCTCCTTGTCGCTGTGGGATAGCGCTGCATCCCTGTGGCACACTGTCTCTTCTTCCTTGTGCTTCTGTCGTGCTCCTGCGCTTCTGGCGCGTTCCTGTGCGCCTCCGTCGCGCTCCCGTGCGCTCACCATTGCGCATCAGTCTGCCCTTGCGGTACCTGCCTTGCTGCCTCTTCTCCAGCCTTTCTCTTCTTGTCTCCAGCAGCTGGTGCAGTACTGGTCTCCGGCCACTAGATGGCAGTGCAGGGTATGCTTTTTCCTCCTCTCTCAGCAGTAACCTTCTTTGCTGCCAGGACTTTCTGCCATGTTGTCTTCTCTCTCTCCAGGCTTCACTCGGGCCGTGGAGGGGAGCTGGAGTCACAGAACATTGGGAGCAGGACACAGGGCCAGACAGCAGGTAAGTCTTTTGCTTTATTTGTATGGGGGGCAGGAGGGCACTGGCAGTCCTTCCAGTCTATCTCAACTTCTATTGCAGGTTGCAGCGTGCTTCTCTGGACCACATTTCTGCCTCTTCCCCACAGCTCCTGACGGTCACTCGGGAGGACTCTGACTCGGTTTGTGCCGTCCTTTCTTGGAGGGAGGGGCTCAGTAACTTGCTCCCTCGCGCTTCCCTGGCTGCTCGGGGACACACGTTGCTGCTGGCAGCCCGTTTGCTTTGCTGGGGGCGGGGCCGGCTTCAGTGCATGCTGCCATTATCTCCTTTGTAACTGCAAGTGGGGAGAGGGACCCCTCGCAGGCTGTCCGTCCTGCTCTGTCCTCACTGCGGCCCCACAGCGGGGTCTGTCTTTCGCGTGGCTACCGGCCACGCGCGGAATGTCTCAGGGGGCGGGGCACTACCCCGGACTGCTGCTCACGCTAGGACGCCTCACAGGCTGCCCTCTCGCCAGAATCACCGCACCGCCTCCCGAATCCCGGTAGGCTTTTAACTTCAGGCTCACCCGCCGCCGCAGCCTCACCTTCTCTACACTGCGCGGCGGTGAGGAGGGTGTTGGTGCAGTCGCGCTTTACTGCGGGTGCTGTCGCCGATGATGCGGGGTGGGCACCCGTCCTGCCTCACTCGCAGGGATTTCCTCCTCCATGGCCAGATGCGGGGTTGACTCCCGCGGATCTCTCGCAGGGGGCTCCTTACTCTCGGATGCGGGGTGGGCTCCCGCGGACCATGCCGCGCTCCGGGCAGGCCACGCTTGGTCACGGGAGTTGAAGGCGCGGGGTGGGCTCTCGCTGGCCTTCCTTTACTTCTCGGGCACAGCGGCAGGCTCGACGGGGTCGGGGTAGGCACCCGACTTCGTCGCTTACACTCTGGGGCACAGCGTCCGCCCACCGGTCGTCGCGGCTGTGCGGGGTGAGCTCCCGGTCACCGCTGCCCTTGCGGGTGGGCTCCGCTGCGATGATCGCCGTTCCCTCTCCGGCGTTGCTGGCTCTGTTGGTCCGGGGTGGGCTCCCAGTCGCCACATGACACGCTGCCGTCTCTGCCTCGCCCCGCAGGCTTCTCGGCGCATCGCGCCTTCCCACAGGGGGGGGGGGAAGGGTGCTCCTCTCCCCCTCTTTGGTGTTCGGTGCGCAGATCGGGGCTGCACACGCAGGGTAGAGTACCCGCCTCGTCGCCAGTGTAATGTTGGGCGCTAGGCCCACATGCTGGATAATGACTGACGCAGACACATGGTATAGGGTAGTGGGTTAATTGGCCACGAGCACGTGCGCTCGGCCCTTTTATTATCCTAGTCACCTGACCCAGTGACGTAGGTGGTGGGTGGGTGTAAAGAGTAATACACACATGTGAACACTGGAATGTGTCCATGCTAGGACACTACACGGGACAAGCACGGTATGAGGAACCGGCATCTATTTACTCGCACTGTCATTGGTAGTGCTCTGCTACCAATGACAGTGGTAGCTGCCTGCCGCCTTCTACACTGAGGCATGTACCCACCTGGAGTATTTTTGGCACGTCACTAGTGAAGCGAGACACTACGGCAGCCATAGTGTCACTCCACACTTTCAAAATCCACCAGCCAGTGACCCCGAAGCAAGTGGTGCTTTTTCCCACGCAAATGAGAAAAATGCAGCTCATATGTACAGGAAATCTCCCAATCTGAATATCCCGTGCGATAAAATCCAGGGGGGTTCAAGCCATCCCCTTTACCTCCCTGCTGACACCCATGTCATGCACCACACTCTGTCACAGTTCACTCCCTATTACTGCTAACGGTGTTTCCAGGATTTTCCATTCTTCTGGGAGGCACCAAAGATATACTGTGGGCTCTGATGGCTGCTAGATAACTTGTTTATTCAGTGGCACGCCTCTCTTCAAGTTTGTTTGTGGCTTAGACATTCACCACTTGTTTACTAAGTTGCACAGCACTACCACCTCGATCCAAGCCCCCCGATATTAGAGTCATGCAGCGGCCTAGGCTCTTCTGCAGAGAGCCATGGCACTGCTTCCCTATCTCATCAAAACCATTGTGTTCCTCCAGGTCACCCGTGGATCTTCTCACCCTCTGCATGCCCACAAAATATTGGAAAACAGACCACACATGGTTAGCATTTTACTCTCTTCTTGGTTACAGCATATTTTGAGCAATAGATTCATAGCACACATCTTCTGACCTCAACCCTCTGCCATTTTCCCTTCTCTCTCTGTGCTTCAACCCTAGGTGTGGTGGAGTCATATTTTGTGTGCATGTCTGATGTGTGTGTCCTTTTGGCTGTGTATGCAATGACTGTTAGGCGAATTACGACTTGATGCAGCATTGTAGCTACAGGTACTTTTTAGGTCTCGCCTGACCCAGCGCATGCGCTGGTCTGGCAAGACTTATTGAGAGGGCTCCAAAAATTGCTACCAGGCCAGCCTAGAGCTACAGTGCATGTGCGCGGGCGCGCGCGCCACTTTTACCGAGATTACTTTCACTTTAGCGGCCGCACGGCCGCTGTGATGTGTGATCGTGATGGCGATCACTTTCCCTTTCGCGGCCGCAGGGCCGCTTTGCATAGCCAATAGGTCTCGCTTTTGGGACCTTGTAAGTATTTAGTTATGCAAGTGTTGCATAGCTAAACACTTATAAGGTCCCAAAGGCGAGACCTATTGGCTATGCCAATGCTTGTTTTTAACGTTTGGAGTCCACAACACAATCTTTCACTGAAGTCATGAAATGGTTAATTTGCACAAAAAAAGAAGTGCCACTTTTTTTCTAGGAGCTTGTCACCAGAAGTTGTTTAGCACCAAGTATGCCTCCTCTTGATTCCCCTTCATTCCTTTTATTTTCCTCAACACTAGAGTTCCTGTCTTTTTGGGCCTTACAAAGAGTTTGTTAATGTTGTCCAACTCAACATTGAGTAATGTTATCAACACTAGAAGAATAAAACGCAGAGACTTCACTGCTGCAATTTGAGGTGTAAAACACTACAGAAATGTCTATAGAATTGTAGTTCATACCCTGGTGGTGAGACACCCATCTCTGCGGCAGACACTCTGCCCAAGTGTTATGTTTAATGGGAATTGAATCAGAACTAGGTACCGTGTGTTTGTTTTCAAAGGCAATGTTGGTACCACAGCCCCAGAGGCAGACAGTGTGCAGAAAAACTCTAACTAGGAAATTGTTTGATTAGATGTCTGAGTTTATAAATTAGCAATAATATAGGCATGTATGGAGTCCTCTGGAGTGACAGCATGGATAAATGAAGTTCAAGAAACCCCATATTGGCCCTGCAATGTTTTATCCGTAGTTTTATCAGTAGTTTGTTTCTGAGACACTGCCATGGTTTTAAAACAGACCTCACTTTGTGTTAGAGCTGACATGGTTTGACCATGAAATATAAAGAGAAAGCGCAGACACAATCAACTAAGCTTTGCCGTGGGAGTGAACGCAAGGAAAAACAATTTCAATAACATAATCTGCTGTTGAAATAATGGTTCTCTCCTCGGTGTCATGGCCAAAACATAGAACACCAGTTAAACTCGAACAAAGGGGTGCTCTTCTAACAAAACAAGGTATGAGCATAACCTTGATGGAGGCAATCATATCACGGTTGCAATTATACTGATATAATATCAGAACACCTACAACAGCACATACACATACAACTGCCCGATCGTTGTTTGGTCTTTATTTAACATAAACCTTTACTTTAAACCAGGACTCCTTCGCTTTTCAGAGCATGGCCACATTCTTTCTGCATTCTGTCCATCAATTGTTGTTTTTGCATTTGTCACCCCGAGTGGGACGGGTATGCTCAGACGTGAGTCCCGTGCTCTCCATGCCACTGGAATCAAGCTATCCTGGCTGAAGAGGGGTGAAACCCCGAAACCGGTCCTAGGATGCTTGTTTCCAGTCCAGGGAGGACCTGGCTTGGCAGTTCGGGCTGGACTGTTCCCATGAGCCACAGGGTCAAGACTGATTTGCACATGGCTGGGTTCAAACTGGAATGGCATGGTGAGCAAAAAAACGATGGATTTCGGCCCAGATCTCTGTACTGGGGTGAATATATGACATTGTTCTGCATTCTGTCCATCAATTGTTGTTTTTGCATTTGTCATCCCGAGTGGGACGGGTATGCTCAGACGTTAGTCCCATGCTCTCCATGCCACTGGAATCAAGCTATCCTGGGTGAAGAGGGATGAAACCTCGAAACCGGTCCTAGGATGCTTGTTTCCAATCCAGGGAGGACCTGGCTTGGCAGTTCGGGCTGGACTGTTCCCATGAGGCACAGGGTCAAACTGATTTGCATATGGCTGGGTTCAAACTGGAATGGCATGGTGAGCAAAAAAACGATGGATTTAGGCCCAGATCTCTGTACTGGGGTGAATGTATGACATTGTTCTGCATTCTGTCCATCAATTGTTGTTTTTGCAAAGATATATTAACTCTCATCTTTATTTCTTATGGAGAGGATTTCTTATGAGATATGAGATTCTCACTATCCCTTGATTCCAAGAGGACTTGTAAATTCTGATACTTGTGTAAACCCTTATTTGCACAGCGATAACAATTCTGACATATGCAGTCAGTATCACACCCCATTTTTACCCTGGTTGATTTTGCGTGGTCAAAACCACCTTAAATTAAAATTAAATTCTGATATATGTGGAATTTGGGGCCACATTTACTAAGCTAGTTTTTGGTTGCGAACCCTGCGATTCCCAAAATTAGAGAGTTTGTAACAGCAAAATTGATTTTTCGTATTCGCCAAATCCATTTTGTGGTTCACAAATCAGGTTTAGAAATGGATATCAGATTGCAACTTGGAAGGAGTGTGTTTAGGGCATCCCTTCCAAACTAAGATTCAGCATCAGCAGTATTAATGGTTTGTGACAGCTTTTCTGGTCACCACCATTGGAAAGCCATTGGAGGTGGTAACTTACTCTCAAAGTTATATTGTGAATGTTAAAAACAAGTTTGTTGGGAAGTAGGCTGTGCTCCATGGGACCCCTGCCAACTCTCAAACAAATGTTTAAAAATTAAGCCTTTCTATCTAAAAGCAGCACTTTTCCTTTAAGGAAAATAGGCTAACTTTAAAAAGCAGGAGTATACTTTAATGAAGATCACAGACCTAGTGGCTTGTTGACTCTAGCAGACCATCGTCAATGTAATGGCCTCCAATCGCAGTGAGTGGCAATTTGCAAACTACCTCTTTAATATTTATGAGGTAGGTCTGATTGGGACCCAATCCAAATGGGGATTTTGGAAACTGCCCTATTAGTATATAGGGTAAACAAACGAAGGGGCAACATAGTGTCCCTAGGAACCCGGTAAGTATATGTTCACACAAACAATGTTTCCCATGGGGGAAGCTTGAGCCCGTGATTCCTTGGCAAAGGAGGTACTGATGGTTATAAGATTGATTTGGAAAAGACTCTCCATTTATTGGAAACCCATGTATTCTGCTCTGCACAATCCTGTGCAGAATTAGCATATATACAATGTATATAACCATTCGCGTCTGTAGAAATTCTTTTGGGGGGCGTAATTTTTACATCACCCACCCTCCGACGCTTTTTGACAATGTCAAAGGGCAGGGGTACAGTCATTATCACATGAAGTGCAAGCATGGAAATAGTTGAGAAACCTAATGCAAAGGCGTTAATCGATGGATCAAGCTGCCATTGTTGAATTAGTAATTTCTAATCTTTTTTTATGTTAACACTATTGAATGCACCCCATTATTCATACACACATGATCAAGGAACTATAACTGAACTATAAAAAAAACATGTAGAATCTGCATTTGGTTCTAACGTGCACTAATGAATGACAATTAAAACATATGATGTTAGAAATGGGGGTCTCTAGTTGGCCGAGGTAGGTACCTTTGTCCAAATAGGGACCCTTGCTTCTAGTCAGGATAAGGGGGATACACTCTTTAGATAACCCCTCCTCACCCCCTGGGTAGCTTGGCATGAGCAGACAGACCTATCCCAAAGGCAATGTGTAAAGTATTTGTACTCAAAACACACAGTAACACAGTGAAAACACCACAAATGGACACCACACCCGTTTAGAAAAATAAAATATCTTTATCTAAAGATACCAAAATCAGAACGACAAAAATCCAACATACACAGTTAAAAATATGACTTTCAAAAGGTTTCAAGAACTTGTACTATAGAAAACTATGGATGACTTTTACACAAAGTACCTGAAGATGAGTCAAATTCACAAGGCCAAGCAGCCGCAGAGAAAGGAAACGTTGGAAAACACAGCAATGCGTCAGTTCCTGAGTACTTCAGGAGGCGACAGTTCTGCCGCACACAGGAGAAGTGATGCGTCGAATCCAAACTGTAGGGGGAAGTGTGGCACTGAAATCCAAGACGAATCTGGTCTGCTGGTGATGCGTGGAAAAACTTGGTGCACAGGTATGATGTGTGACACACCAGAGGTGATGCCTCGCACTCTGCGGGGCTTCGCGCTGTCCGGCGTCAGTGCTGGGGGCTGCGTAGCGAGACTTCACGTCGCCCGGCAAAACTCGTGAGGCTTTGAGTTGTCAGGCATCGGTTCTAAGAGACTTTGCACGCCTTAACGATGCATTGCGCCAGTTCTTGCAGAGATTAGCTGCAAAACCCACCTCGGAGGCCCTGTAACTGGAAGGTGGCGCCTCAGGCAAGGGTAGGACTCACAGATAGCAGACACAGATGGCAGAGTCCAGCAGCACCAGCAGATTTGCAGGAAGTCTTTTGGGTCCCTGAGACTTCTTAACAGGAGGCAAGCACACACAAGCCCTTTGAGATCTCCTTCAAGCAGGGGACAGAGCACACAGTAAAGTCCTTCTCCTTTCCTTGGCAGAAACAGCAACTGCAGGCCAACCCCACACAGCAAAGGAGCAGTACTTCTCCTCAGTCTTGTGAGGTCTCCTCCTTGGCAGAGGGTCCTCTTGAGTTCCAGGTATGATCTAAAAGTCTGGGCTCAGGGCCCCTCTTTTTATACAGTAAATCTCTTTGTTCTCTCCTGGCCCAGGGCTCTGAGCCCAGTCCAAACCAGTTCTGGGGGGCGCTTAAAAATCTCCTGACAGTGCACAACACTCCCCATTGTAAGTCAAAACCCTGGCCCCAGACACACAACAAGGGGGCGGAGCCATCATTGTGGAAGGCAGGCAGAGCCCTATTCTGGTGCAGGTGCTACTCCTCCCACCACTACAAATGCAGACCTTGCCTATTCAGCATAGGGCTGACTCATCCAGACTCTCTGGGGCCACTGCACCTCCACAGACCCTGTCACTCCAAAGACAGACAGTCAATACACAACTCAGCAGAGGCATACAGGATGGCTAAGCAAGAAAATACCTACTTTCTAAAAGTGGTATTTTCAAATACAGAGTGTAAAAATCACCTTTCCTAAAATATGCATCTTTAGATTCTGAGTTTAGGCATACTTAACTTTATTTTCCTACCTTGTTCCCAGGGGTAGTTATGTTTATAAGATGTTATGAGCAAACTCCCCATTCTATCCTATGGGAATAGATAGCCTTGCAATAGTGAAAAAACGAAATTGGCAGTGTTTCACACATAAGGGCATGTCCTACCTTTCACATACACTGGGGTACCTAGGGCCTACCTTAAGGGTGACTAACATGTAAGAAAAAGGAAGGTTAGGGCCTGGCAAGTGGGTGCACTTGCCAGGTTGACATGGCAGTTTACAAACTGCGCACAGGCACTGCGGTGGCAGGCCTGAGTTACCTTTTCAGAGCTACTCATATGGGTGGCACAATCAGTGCTTCAGGCCCACTAGTAGCATTTGATTTACAGGCCCTGGCACACTCAGTACACTTTACTAGGGGCTTTACAGTAAATCAAATATGCCAATCATGGATAACCAATCATAATAACAATTTACACAGAGAGCATATGCACTTGAGCGCTGATTAGCAGTGGTAAAGTGCCCAGAGTCCTAAAGCCAGCAACAACAGGTCAGGAAAAAATAGGCGGAAGATGCTGCAAAACATTTGGGGATAACCCTGCGAAAAGGGCCATTTCCAGCATATGATAAATATATTTATTTTGAAATTGCATTAACCTAAATATATTAAAATAACTAACATTAAAATATTATTGTATATATCAGTGTTTCCCAAACCGGGGTCCGTGGACCCCCAGGGGTTCATAACACATTTCCAGGGGGTATGCAGGCAGCAGTTTTAAAAGCACTGCAAAGTTCCTTGTAGAATTAGCAGTTTTCGAACAACAATAAAAGTGTCAAGATAACACCAGTGATTAATGTACCTGCTGGAGGGAGATGAGTTTTGTCCAGTGGCAGGTTTGACTTATATAATGTAGCCCAGACGGTTAATATGCCTGCTGCAAATAATGCGCGCCATGCATGTTAAAAAACTGTATTTTATGTGCATAGGTCAGTGGGTTACTGCTTTTGTCACAGAGATTCTTTTGTTACTCTGCAGCTCATAAGAGAAAATCATAATCTAGCACAGTGACCTATAAACTGTCATCAAGGAGCTGCTTACACACTGCATGATACAAGTTAGTAAATTGTTTTTTTCTCAGTCTTTCATTATCCTGATGATGATAAAGGGGTTTATTTGGGTGGAAATACATTTTTATTGTTAGTCAATGCTAACCACTGTGTTATGTTCTGAATCCTGAGTTTGTGCTTTTCCAGACCAAGCACTCTTTAAAAATGCCTACCAGTTTGAAAGACATGTGAATCCTACACATTGTAGTCCCCTTTGCCTTATGTAACATTTTCTCTACACTGATTTACAAGTATGATTCATTGTCTCTATATGTGTGTGATGTAAAGTGCTCTGACATTCTACAATGGTATGAGAGATGCTATAAAACAAATGAAATACACGTGACAGATGTGCTATGGAGAAATGAGAGACACTGTTGAAGGGTGATAATAAGGGACTCATTGAAGAACCCCAACAAATATTGTTGTATCCTGGTGCATAGTAAGGTCATCATTTACTATTCTTTATAAGCTAATACAATTCAATATATAATGATAAAAGTGTTATTGAATGCACCATTGTATCCTACATTTTCTTGGGGGGAGAGCCTCCCAAAGCCCCCTGTGTAGTGGTCAGGCTCACTCACTGCACTTGGTGTGCACTGTATGGGGACTGGTCTGAAAACATTTGCCAGGGCTGCTTTGGGTTTCCTGGCTGGAGCAGGAGCCTTGTACTGCGAAATAAGACTAACCATTTAAAAGTTAATCACGGAGATGTAGCACCAACCTTCCCATTAAAATGTTCTGTTTTTTGCAAACTCTTTCAATATAAAGTACTAAAATCCTTAGTAATTGGAGTATTTCTTTTGTGTGCACATGTGTGTTTATTTTTTTTAATTACTCTTTTAATGTTTGAAATTTAAATCATACAAATTGCTGGCGGTCCCCGGCTTCCAGTGGTGAGTCAATGGGGGTCCTCAGGAGTCAAAAGTTTGGGAACCACTGACCTAAGGCACATTTTGGCCTATGAGTAGGGGTAAGAAATATTAATACCTCATGGGAATCAGAACAGTGACAACGTATTTAATCTGTAACAATAACAGTATATGTTATGTGTCTCTACATGTGTGGTTGTTTTTATGATTGAGTGTTCATTTACACAGTGATATCACGAGTCATCTAGGAACTGGTGATACTCACTGACAGAAGAGCTAATGTAGAGCTCTGACAACATAGCATGGCACTGCATGATATGACAATTTGCAGAAAACAGGCTTGCATTACCTGTATTGCCCACAAGAACTCATTTCAGTAACAATCATTGTTTGGCTGTTTCAAGTTTTTTTCTGCACTTTTTTCATTTCTTCTAGGTTGATTTATGGATACCTACTGGGATGAGCATTAAATAGATACTTAGGATCTAATGCATCATAACCAGGGATTACGTAAAATAATACTCTAGATACCTATCCTGAATGAGGGTTGGAGAACAAATTCTTTTTGTCCTGAAGAAATACTGAGGATCCTGTTTTGGACGGACAGAGCATGGGACATGTCAACCTGAATAGTGAAATCTCTACAGTTCACCTCATCACACTCACTGAGTAGTGGCGCTTCCTAACTCAGCACACACTACCCTGACTTAGTTTTTAACCTTACCAAAGGTTCTTTAAATAAAGCTTAGTTTGATTTCCTTAAGGTAATTTTAGATCACACTCTCCACCTCTAATATATAACTCCACACACCCACATACACGGTCACGGCTGATACAAAAAAAGACCTCCGACAAAGAGCCCTCTTGCGGGGCCCATGGACATTGCAGCACTGGCCTCACTATGAGCAAAAGGCCTGATGTTGAAGCATGACACCTACATGGGTGTGTGAGGGCAAACCTTCCAAATTAGGAACACCCCCCCAGGACTATAGAGTCCAACCAGTTACTTCTTCACCCTTCTCTAAGCTCTTCCATGTAGGAACAAGTACCCACATTGATTGTACGTATTATCTGAGTTTAGGAGCACGGGCACTGGACCTTTATCTTGCTCCCAGTCCCCCTTCTTGTGATTAATTATATATATTTAACACTCATAAACTTTTTAGAAAGACTTACAGTCACTGGATGATGACATCAGTGATGTCATCAGAGATGTCATCAGTGATGTCATCAGTGATGCCACTGACCATGTCAAGAGTGATATAATATGTGAGGTCATACACAGTGCATTGCAGGGGCACAGCTTATAGTTAACTATAACTGCTAAATTTCTCTGGTTTCGTTCGAGTGAAACCTGAGCCTAACTATAACATTTCTGTAACTTTTGTTTTTTTTCAGTGAATATATATAGATATAAATACATATATATTTAAATAACAACATGGTGATATTACTAATGATATCAACAAATGATTATGACAGTGTAACCATATATACATACACACACACACACAAAGGGTAACCGAGTCACAAGAAAAGGGAATAAAAACATGAAAAACGAAGAAAAGGGGGCAGGGTAGAAACGCCCTGACTCCCTAGGCCTGCTCAGGGGGTCCCACAGGGACCCCCAGGCCCCAAAAAAGCATTTTTTAAAAATAATTTCAGTCCGATTCAAGCTGCGTGCACGAACCCATCCGAAATTATTAAAAAGAAAATGAAGCATGGTCTCCCGTGCTTTGCTTGTTTTAAGCCCCTGGGTGGGCCAGGTCCCAGGGGCAATTCTTAATTATGGTGTGGGGGCCCAGCCCCGGGGACTACCACCTCCCTGGGGCTTGTTTATCATATGCGGGGGGCACATGCCCCCCCCCCCGCAGCCCTGGGGAATGCAACCTCCCTGGGGCTTTGTCTTAAAAAAATGTGTTGGGAGCTCCTGCCTCTCCACGCTGCCCCGAGGACCGCCACCTCCCAGGGGCATTCCTAATTATGTGCGGGGGTCCTTGCGGGCCCCCCAAGACCCGGGGACCACCAATTCCCCAGGGCTAAAATATATCTAAATAAGTGTGAGGTTCTCCAGCCCCCCACACTGCCACTAGGACCACCACCTCCCCCGGGCTTTTAAAATGTAGGGATGGGGAGGTGGCTGGGACCGTGGGGGCATTGGGGATCCCCCCACAGTCCCCACTGCTAAGGGCCGGCCCTGGGGGATGGGGTCCCTGGGGCCAGAAGTGGCCCAGGGATTGGGGTCCCCAGGGCCAATAGTGGCCCAGGGAAGGGGGGCCACACGGCCCCCCTTCCATATAAATATTTTTTTTAAAAGAGGCCATGTCCAGGGGAATGGGGTTCCTGGGCCTACTAGAGTCCCAGGGAAGGGGGGCCACGTGGCTCCCCTTCTCTATAAATATTTTTTTTTTAAAGAGGCCATGCTCCGGGGGCTGGGGTCCCTGGGGCCAAAAGTGGCCACGCTGCCCCCCCTTCCCTATAAATATATTTTTAAAAAGGAGGCTCTGCCCCGAGGGATGGGGTCCCTGGGGCTGAAATTGGCCTCGGGAAGGGGGACGCGCAGCCCCCTTACCATTTTTTTAAATTGGGCAGGCCCTGGGGGATGGAGTCCACAGGGCCCCAAAAATACTAAAAGAAAGGGGGCCACACAGCCCACCTTCTAAAAATATATTTTATAAAAAGCCTGCATCTCGCCGGCGGCCCGCCCCCTCCCTGCACCACTCTACAAACGCTCCCTCTGGCGTGTTCTAAGTTGGGGAATTAAGTTCCCTTGATTACTGAGCCCACCAGGTTCCTCTAGTAAGTGTCACACAGCTGGTTTGCAGAGAGGTGGTCGAAGGCCATGCCCCTTTTTACACCACTCTGCAAGCACGCCTCTTGGCGCACTGCTGGTGGGGTGATAAGGTCCTCTTGTGTCCTGAGGACCTCAGGACACAAGTGGACTTCATCCCCTGAGCAGCAGTGCGCCAGGAGCCGCGTTTGCGGAGTGGTTTAAAAAGGGGGCATGGCATCGGGCCGCTCTCAGCAATCCAGGTGTGTGCCGCTTACTGTAGGTACCTGGTGGGCTAGTTAGCCCCCAGGGGCCCTCAGGAATGAAGGGGACTTAATACCCCAACTTTGAACGTGCCAGGAGGCGCGTTTGCAGAGTGGTGGGGAAAGACGGCGTGTCCTTTGTCCACCTCTCAGCAATCCCACTGTGTGGGGCTTACTGGAGGTAAGAAGTAGGCTGTGTGTGGAGTGGAGTGGATGGACGTTGTGTGTAGAGGAATTATCTCGTATGTTGTGCAGTGAAATTATGTGGATCGAAAGTATGTGGTATGTAGTGTATAGGAATTATGTAGAGTGGGATTATCTGTTATGGAGAGTAATTATGTGGTATGGTAGTTTGTGTTGTGGAGTGGTAAAGTCAGGTTTAGTCTTCCTCGTTTCCATAGAAGCTCAACTGTGAACTCAGTGAGATGAAAAAAAAGAAGGAATCACTGAGGAGCCCTTGAGGACCTAGTCAGAGGTATGAGCAGGGCCACTGGAATTTTGTGCTGTTTGGCTGCACAGACTTTCGCACAGTTATACATTTTCTGTATCAGCCACATAATTCATGATCTGCTCCCTAATCTGCAGATTTGATTAAAAAAAAAAAGCCTTGTTTCTAGCTCAAACGTTATCAAAAATGCAGCGACAAGTGTTACAGCGTGGTGGAAGACCCTTTGCAAACCTAGAAAAGTCACCTGTTACTTATTGCTAAATGTGGGTGTTAAATTGGTACTAATGGTGTGCAAACCACTCTTGCTTCCTTCTGCGCATCTCTTGCCTCTTTCTGCATTTCTGTTGCTTCTTTCTGCATATTTCTTTATTGTTCTGCACTTCTCTTGCCTCTTTCTGCAAATCTCTTCTACCTTCTGTACCTCTATTCCCTCTTTCTGCATTTCTGTTGCCTCTTTCTGCACCTCATTTACTTCTTTCTCTACCCCTCTTGCCTCTTTCTGCATTTCTGTTGCCTCTTTCTGCACCTCATTTACTTCTTTCTCTACCCCTCTTGCCTCTTTCTGCATCCTTTTCCCCTCTTTCTGCACCTCTCTTGCCTTTTTCTGTACCCCTCTTATGTCTTTGCACCTATCTTGCTTCTTTCTGCATCTCTCTTGTCTCCCTCTCCACCCTCTTCCATCTTTCTTCACTTCTGTTGCTTCTTTCTGCACTTATCTTGCTTCTTTCTGCACCTCACTTGCCTCTTTCTGCACCTCTATCGCCTCTTTCTGCAGTTCTCTTGCCTCCTTCTGCACTTCAATTGCCTCTTCCTGTAACACTCTTGCTTCTTTCTGCACCTCTCTTGCCTCTTTCTGCACCTCACTTGCTTCTTTCTGCACCCCCTTTGCCTGTCTCTGCACCCCTCTTTACTCTTTGTGCAACTCTCTTGCCTCTTTCTACACCTCTCTTTCCTCTTTCTGCACAACTCTTGCCTCTTTCTGTACCTCTGTTCCTTCTTTTTTCACCTGTCTTGTCTCTTTCTGCACCCTTCATGCCTCTTTCAGCACCTGTTGCTTCTTTCTGCAATTCTCGTCCTCTTTCTAGATCCCTCCTGCCTCTTTCTGTACCCCTCTTGCCTCTTTGTGCACCTCTCCTACCCCTTCCTGCACTCCTCTTGCCTCTTTTTCCACCTCTGTTGGTTCTTTCTGCACCTCTTTTGCGTTGTTCTTTACTTCACTTGCCTCTTTCTGTACCACTCTTTCCTCTTTCTGCACCTCTGTTGGTTTTTTCTTACCTGCTCTGGCTTCATCCTGCACCTTTGTTCCAATTTTCTGCATCCCTCTTGCCTTTTTCTGCACCCCTCTTCCCTCTTTCTGCACCTCTCTTGCCTTAGTCTGCCTACCTGTTCCCTCTTTCAGTACCCCTTTTGTCTGTTTCTGCAACTCTCTTGCCTCTTTCTGCAGTTCTCTTGCCTCCTTCTGCACCTCATTAGACTCTTTTTGCACTTCTGTTGGTTTTGTTGCACTGCTCTTGCTTCTTTCTGCACTTCTCTTACAAATTTCTGCACCCCTCTTGCCTCTTTCTGCACCCATTTTACATGTTTCTGCACCCCTCTTGCCGCCTCTGTCTGCACCTCTGTTCCCTCTTTCTGTACCTATTTTGCCTGTTTCTGCAACTCTCTTGCCTCTTTTTGCAGTTCTCTTGCCTCCTTCTGCACCTCTGTTGCTTCTTTCTACACTTCTCTTGCCTCCGACTTTCGCACAGTTATACATTTTCTGCATCAGCCACATAATTCATGATCTGCTCCCTAATCTGCAGATTTGATTAAAAAAAAAAAGCCTTGTTTCTAGCTCAAACGTTATCAAAAATGCAGCGACAAGTGTTACAGCGTGGTGGAAGACCCTTTGCAAACCTAGAATAGTCACCTGTTACTTATTGCTAAATGTGGGTGTTAAATTGGTACTAATGGTGTGCAAACCACTCTTGCTTCCTTCTGCGCATCTCTTGCCTCTTTCTGCATTTCTGTTGCTTCTTTCTGCATATTTCTTTATTGTTCTGCACTTCTCTTGCCTCTTTCTGAAAATCTCTTCTACCTTCTGTACCTCTCTTCCCTCTTTCTGCATTTCTGTTGCCTCTTTCTGCACCTCATTTACTTCTCTCTCTACCCCTCTTGCCTCTTTCTGCATTTCTGTTGCCTCTTTCTGCACCTCATTTACTTCTTTCTCTACCCCTCTTGCCTCTTTCTGCATCCTTTTCCCCTCTTTCTGCACCTCTCTTGCCTTTTTCTGTACCCCTCTTATGTCTTTGCACCTATCTTGCTTCTTTCTGCATCTCTCTTGTCTCCCTCTCCACCCTCTTCCATCTTTCTTCACTTCTGTTGCTTCTTTCTGCACTTATCTTGCTTCTTTCTGCACCTCACTTGCCTCTTTCTGCACCTCTATCGCCTCTTTCTGCAGTTCTCTTGCCTCCTTCTGCACTTCAATTGCCTCTTCCTGTAACTCTCTTGCTTCTTTCTGCACCTCTCTTGCCTCTTTCTGCACCTCACTTGCTTCTTTCTGCACCCCCTTTGCCTGTCTCTGCACCCCTCTTTACTCTTTGTGCAACTCTCTTGCCTCTTTCTACACCTCTCTTTCCTCTTTCTGCACAACTCTTGCCTCTTTCTGCACCTCTGTTCCTTCTTTTTTCACCTGTCTTGTCTCTTTCTGCACCCTTCGTGCCTCTTTCAGCACCTGTTGCTTCTTTCTGCAATTCTCGTCCTCTTTCTAGATCCCTCCTGCCTCTTTCTGTACCCCTCTTGCCTCTTTGTGCACCTCTACTACCCCTTCCTGCACTCCTCTTGCCTCTTTTTCCACCTCTGTTGGTTCTTTCTGCACCTCTTTTGCTTTGTTCTTTACTTCACTTGCCTCTTTCTGTACCCCTCTTGCCTCTTTCTGCACCTCTGTTGGTTTTTTCTTACCTGCTCTGGCTTCATCCTGCACCTTTGTTCCAATTTTCTGCATCCCTCTTGCCTTTTTCTGCACCCCTCTTCCCTCTTTCTGCACCTCTCTTGCCTTAGTCTGCCTACCTGTTCCCTCTTTCAGTACCCCTTTTGTCTGTTTCTGCAACTCTCTTGCCTCTTTCTGCAGTTCTCTTGCCTCCTTCTGCACCTCACTAGCCTCTTTTTGCACTTCTGTTGGTTTTGTTGCACTGCTCTTGCTTCTTTCTGCACTTCTCTTACAAATTTCTGCACCCCTCTTGCCTCTTTCTGCACCCATTTTACATTTTTCTGCACCCCTCTTGCCGCCTCTGTCTGCACCTCTGTTCCCTCTTTCTGTACCTATTTTGCCTGTTTCTGCAACTCTCTTGCCTCTTTTTGCAGTTCTCTTGCCTCCTTCTGCACCTCTGTTGCTTCTTTCCACACTTCTCTTGCCTCTTTCTGCACCCCTGTTGCTTCTTTCTGCACTCTCCATGCTTCTTTCTACACATGTCTTGCTTCTTTCTGCACCCCTGTTGTCTCTTACTCCACTCATCTTCCCTCTTTCTGTATCTTTCTTGCCTGTTTCTGCATCTCACATGCCTCTTTCTGCACTTTTCTTGCTTATTTCTACAACTCTGTTTCTTTTTTCAGCAATTTCTTGCCTGTTTCTGCACTTCTCGTGCCTGTTTCTGCACCTCTCTTGCCTCTTTCTGCACTTCTCTTGCCTTTTTCTGCACCTCGTTTGCTACTTTCTACACTTCCGCATCCCTGTTGTCTTTTTATGTAACTCTTTTGCCTGTTTCTGCAAATCTCTTGCCTCTTTCTGTAGCTCTCTTGCCTCCTTATACACCTCTGTTGCTTCTTTCTGCACTTCTCTTGCCTCTTTCTGCACCCCTGTTGCTTTATTCTGCACTTTCCATGCTTCTTTCTGCTTCTGTCTAGCTTCTTTCTGCACCCCTGTTCTGCCCCGAGGGATGGGGTCCCTGGGGCTGAAATTGGCCTCGGGAGGGGGGACGCGCAGCCCCCTTACCATTTTTTTAAATTGGGTCAGGCCCTGGGGGATGGAGTCCACAGGGCCCCAAAAATACTAAAAGAAAGGGGGCCACACAGCCCACCTTCTAAAAATATATTTTATAAAAAGCCTGCATCTCGCCGGCGGCCCGCCCCCTCCCTGCACCACTCTACAAACGCTCCCTCTGGCGTGTTCTAAGTTGGGGAATTAAGTTCCCTTGAATACTGAGCCCACCAGGTTCCTCTAGTAAGTGTCACACAGCTGGTTTGCAGAGAGGTGGTCCAAGGCCATGCCCCTTTTTACACCACTCTGCAAGCACGCCTCTTGGCACACTGCTGGTGGGGTGATAAGGTCCTCTTGTGTCCTGAGGACCTCAGGACACAAGTGGACTTCATTCCCTGAGCAGCAGTGCGCCAGGAGCCACGTTTGCGGAGTGGTTTAAAAAGGGGGCGTGGCATCGGGCCGCTCTCAGCAATCCAGGTGTGTGGCGCTTACTGTAGGTTGTTCTTGCTCTTTCTGCACCCTTCGTGCCTCTTTAAGCACCTCTGTTGGTTCTTTCTGCACGGCTCTTGCTTCCTTCTGCACCTCTGTTGCTTCTTTCAGCAATTCTCTTGCCTCTTTCTACACTTCTCTCCCTTCTTTCTGTACCCCTCCTGCCTCTATATGTACCTCTCTTGCCTCTTTGTGCACCTCTCCTACCTCTTTGTGCACCTCTCCTACCTCTTTCTGCACCCATCTTGCTTCTTTTTGCACCTCTGTTGGTTCATTCGAGCAGTTCTCTTGCCTCTTTTTGCACCTCTGTTGCTTCTTTCTGCACTGTTCTTACTTCTCTCTGCACCTCTCTTGCGTCTTTCTGTACCCCTCTTTTCTCCTTCTGCACCTCTCTTGCCTCTTTCTGCATCCCTCTTTCTGTACTTTTCTTGCCTGTTTCTGCACCATTTGTGCCTCTTTCAGCACCTCTGTCGCATCTTTCTGCACTTCTCTTCTTTCTTTCTGCACCCCTCCTGCCTCTTTCTGTACCTCTCTTGCCTCTTTGTGCACCTTTCCTACCTTTTTCTGCACCCCTCTTGCCTCTTTTTGCACCTCTGTTGGTTCTTTCTGCACCCCTGTTGCTTCATTCTGCACTTTCCATGCTTCTTTCTACACCTGTCTTGCTTCTTTCTGCATCCCTGTTATCTCTTTATGTAACTCTTTTGCCTGTTTCTGCAAATCTCTTGCCTGTTTCTGCAGCTCTCTTGACTCCTTCTACACCTCTGTTGCTTTCTTCTGCACTTCTCTTGCCTCTTTCTGCACCCCTGTTGCTTTATTCACACTTTCCATGCTTCTTTCTGCATCTGTCTTGCTTCTTTCTGCACCCCTGTTGTCTCTTTCTGCACTTGTCTTCCTTCTTTCTGCTTCTGTCTAGCTTCTTTCTGCACCCCTGTTGTCTCTTTCTGCACTTGTCTTCCCTCTTTCTGTACCTTTCTTGCCTGTTTCAGCATCTCATTTGCCTCTTTCTGCACTTTTCTTCCTTCTTTCTACACCTCTGTTGCTTCTTTCTGCACTTCTCTTTCCTGTTCCTGCACCCCTCTTGCCTCTTTCTGCACCATCTTCCCTCTTTGTACAACTCTCTTGCCTCTTTCTACACCTCTCTTCCCTGTTTCATCACCTCTCTTGCCTCTTTCAGAACCACTGTTGATTTTTTCTGCAGATGTCTTGCCTCTCTCTGCACCCCTCTTTTCTCTTTCTGCACCTCTAATGCCTCTTTCTGCACCTCTGTTCCCTGTTTCTGCACCTTCCCTGCCTTTTTCTGTACCTCTCTTGCCTCTTTCTGTACCTCTGTTGCCTCTTTCTGCACTTTTCTTGCTCTTTCTGCACCCTTTGCGCCTCTTTCAGCACCTCTGTTGGTTCTTTCTGCACGGCTCTTGCTTCCTTCTGCACCTCTGTTGCTTCTTTCAGCAATTCTCTTGCCTCTTTCTACACTTCTCTCCCTTCTTTCTGTACCCCTCCTGCCTCTATATGTACCTCTCTTGCCTCTTTGTGCACCTCTCCTACCTCTTTGTGCACCTCTCCTACCTCTTTCTGCACCCATCTTGCTTCTTTTTGCACCTCTGTTGGTTCATTCAAGCAGTTCTCTTGCCTCTTTTTGCACCTCTGTTGCTTCTTTCTGCACTGTTCTTACTTCTCTCTGCACCTCTCTTGCGTCTTTCTGTACCCCTCTTTTCTCCTTCTGCACCTCTCTTGCCTCTTTCTGCATCCCTCTTTCTGTACTTTTCTTGCCTGTTTCTGCACCATTTGTGCCTCTTTCAGCACCTCTGTCGCATCTTTCTGCACTTCTCTTCTTTCTTTCTGCACCCCTCCTGCCTCTTTCTGTACCTCTCTTGCCTCTTTGTGCACCTTTCCTACCTTTTTCTGCACCCCTCTTGCCTCTTTTTGCACCTCTGTTGGTTCTTTCTGCACCCCTGTTGCTTCATTCTGCACTTTCCATGCTTCTTTCTACACCTGTCTTACTTCTTTCTGCATCCCTGTTGTCTCTTTATGTAACTCTTTTGCCTGTTTCTGCAAATCTCTTGCCTGTTTCTGCAGCTCTCTTGACTCCTTCTACACCTCTGTTGCTTTCTTCTGCACTTCTCTTGCCTCTTTCTGCACCCCTGTTGCTTTATTCGCACTTTCCATGCTTCTTTCTGCATCTGTCTTGCTTCTTTCTGCACCCCTGTTGTCTCTTTCTGCACTTGTCTTCCTTCTTTCTGCTTCTGTCTAGCTTCTTTCTGCACCCCTGTTGTCTCTTTCTGCACTTGTCTTCCCTCTTTCTGTACCTTTCTTGCCTGTTTCAGCATCTCATTTGCCTCTTTCTGTACTTTTCTTCCTTCTTTCTACACCTCTGTTGCTTCTTTCTGCACTTCTCTTTCCTGTTCCTGCACCCCTCTTGCCTCTTTCTGCACCATCTTCCCTCTTTGTACAACTCTCTTGCCTCTTTCTACACCTCTCTTCCCTGTTTCATCACCTCTCTTGCCTCTTTCAGAACCACTGTTGATTTTTTCTGCAGATGTCTTGCCTCTCTCTGCACCCCTCTTTTCTCTTTCTGCACCTCTAATGCCTCTTTCTGCACCTCTGTTCCCTGTTTCTGCACCTTCCCTGCCTTTTTCTGTACCTCTCTTGCCTCTTTCTGTACCTCTGTTGCCTCTTTCTGCACTTCTCTTGCTCTTTCTGCACCCTTTGCGCCTCTTTCAGCACCTCTGTTGGTTCTTTCTGCACTGCTCTTGTTTCCTTCTGCACCTCTTTTGCTTCTTTCAGCAATTCTCTTGCCTCTTTCTACACTTCTCTCCCTTCTTTCTGTACCCCTCCTGCCTCTATATGTACCTCTCTTGCCTCTTTGTGCACCTCTCCTACCTCTTTCTGCACCCATCTTGCTTCTTTTTGCACCTCTGTTGGTTCATTCGAGCAGTTCTCTTGCCTCTTTTGGCACCTCTGTTGCTTCTTTCTGCGCTGTTCTTACTTCTCTCTGCACCTCTCTTGCGTCTATCTGTACCCCTCTTTTCTCTTTCTGCACCTCTCTTGCCTCTTTCTGCATCCCTCTTTCTGTACTTTTCTTGTCTGTTTCTGCACCATTTGTGCCTCTTTCAGCACCTCTGTCGCATCTTTCTGCACTTCTATTCTTTCTTTCTGTACCCCTCCTGCCTCTTTCTGTACCTCTCTTGCCTCTTTGTGCACCTTTCCTACCTTTTTCTGCACCCCTCTTGACTCTTTTTGCACCTCTGTTGGTTCTTTCTGCACCCCTGTTGCTTCATTCTGCACTTTCCATGCTTCTTTCTACACCTGTCTTGCTTCTTTCTGCATCCCTGTTGTCTCTTTATGAACCTCTTTTGCCTGTTTCTGCAAACCTCGCTTGCTACTTTCTACACTTCTGCATCCCTGTTGTCTTTTTATGTAACTCTTTTGCCTGTTTCTGCTAATCTCTTGCCTGTTTCTGCAGCTCTCTTGACCCCTTCTACACCTCTGTTGCTTTCTTCTGCACTTCTCTTGCCTCTTTCTGCACCCCTGTTGCTTTATTCCGCACTTTCCATGCTTCTTTCTGCATCTGTCTTGCTTCTTTCTGCACCCCTGTTGTCTCTTTCTGCACTTGTCTTCCTTCTTTCTGTACCTTTCTTGCCTGTTTCTGCATCTCACTTGCCTCTTTCTGCTCTTTTCTTGCTTCTTTCTGCACCTCTGTTGCTTCTTTCAGCAATTCTCTTGCCTCTTTCTGCATTTATCTTTCCTGTTTCTGTACCCGTCTACCCTCTTTGTGCAACTCGCTTGCCTCTTTCTACACCTCGCTTTCCTGTTTCTGCACCTCACTTGCCTCTTTCAGCACCTCTGTTGCTTTTTTTCCTGCAGATCTCTTGCCTCTTTCTGCACCACTTTGTTCTCTTTCTGCGCCTCTCTTGCCTCTTTCTGCACCTCTGTTACCTGTTTATGCACCTCTCTTACCTCTTTCTGTACCTCTGTTGCCTCTTTCTGCACCTTCTCTCCTATCTCTTTCTGTACCCATCTTTTCTCTTTTTGCACCTCTGTTGCTTCTTTCTGCACTGTGCTTGCTTCATTCTGTACCCCATTGTCACTTTCTGTACACTCTTTTCTCTTTCTGCACCCCTCTTGCCTCTTTCTGTACATCTGCTGCTTTTTTCTGCACTTCTCTTGCTCTTTCTGCTCCGTTCGTGCCTCTTTCAGCACCTCTGTTGCTTCTTTCTGCACTTCTCTTCCTTCTTTCTGCACCCCTCCTGCCTCTCTCTGTACATCTCTTGCCTTTTTGTGTACCTCTCCTACCTTTTTTTGCATCCCTCTTGCCTCTTTTTACACCTCTGTTGGTTCTTTCTGCACTGCTCTAGCGTCTTTCTGTACCTCACTTGCCTCTTTCTGCACCTCTCTTGCCTCTTTCTGCACCTCTCTTGCCTCTTTCTGCATTTCACTTGCTTCTTTCTGCACCTCTCTTGCCTCTTTCGGCACCTCTGTTGCTTCTTTCTGTACTTCTCTTGCCTCTTTCTGCACCTCTGAGTTAGAAGTAGTTTTAATCCCACTGTCCTATTATGTACAAGGGCCTTACAGGGGAGGTCATGCCAAACACAGGGGTACCCCAACCCATAGTGTACCCTAGTGTATGTAGGTGTTTTCACTGTATTCTAAGGGCCATATGTATCATCCAAATTGCGATCGAATTTCGGCCTTTGCGATCGCAATTGGGCTTAGTGTTATGTATGAAAGAAAAAGAGCCTCACAAAATAAGGAATCGCAAAATTTGCGAGTCCCTATTTTGCGATTGTATTTACGGAATCGCAAATTGTGATTTCTTAAATGCAATGTAAGAAGCACAGAAAAAGTGCAATTTGGCCTTAAGGAATCACAAATTACCACCAACTTCAAGTTGGTGGTAATTTGCGATTTCTTTGAAAAATGCACTTTTTTGTATTTTTCAAAGTGCCATGTGGCGCACATACATGCCCTTAGGGTATATATGTGTACCACATGTGCACACATACATATTTCAGGGGTGCAACAGGGTGTCCTTTTGACACCCTGGCACCCTTGAAATTGCATTCTCAATTTGCGATTCTCTAATTGTGAATCGCAAATTGAGAATGTCTTCCCATTCATTCCTATGGGCCTCCTAGCCCTTAGGAATGAATGGGAAAAAATTCCTTAATTGCGAATCTCTATTTGTGATTCGCAATTAAGGAATATGTAAGATTCTCAAATTATTTTGCAAATCCTACATAGATCTCGTTTTGCGATTCTCAAATAGCGATTCTCTAAAATTCGCTATTTGAGAATCACAAAACCAAACTTTCATACATATGCACCTAAGTGTCTTTCAGCATAGCACTGGCTCCGGGCCTGGTTAGTCAAAGTCAGTTACCACCAGTACCAGTCAGCAAAAAATTGGGGGCACAGGATGACTTTGCAACAAGTCCTCTTCCTGCACCTCTGTTGGTTCTTTCTGCATATATCTTGCTTGTTTCTGCACTTTTCTTCGTCTTTCTGGACTTCTGTTGCCTCTTTCTGCATTTATCTTGCTTCTTTCTGTGCCTTTCTTCCTCTTTCTGCACATGTCTTACCTCTGTAGGCGTAGTTAGAAATTAGCATTTAAAAAACCTTTGAAATTCACTAAAAAAAACATAGGTTTCAGGGACATTATAATTAGGAATTAGCATTTAAGAAACCTTTGAAATTCACTGAAAGAACCATGGGTTTCAGGGACGTTATGGTTAGAAATTATCATTTAAAAAACCTTAGAAATTCACTGAAAAAAACACAGGTTTCAGGGACGTTATAGTTAGTTGAACATTTCACTCATAGAAAACCAGAGAAATGTGGCCGTTATAGTCAGTTGAGCTAAGTATAATACGCGCCCCACAATGCACTGCTGATGACATCACATATTACATCACTCATGACATGGTCAGCGACATGACCTCTGTCATTGTTTACTCCTTTATTACTGCTAACAGTGCTTCCAAGATTTTCCCTTCTTCTGGGAGGCACCAAAGATTAACTGTGGGCTCTGATAGCTGCTAGATAACTTGATTATTCAGTGGCATGCCTCTCTTCCATTTGGTTTTGTGGCTTCGGCATTCACCACTTGTCGCTCCAAGCCCCATGATACCACAGCCATGCAGCAACTGTGCTGGCGTGGCCTAGGCTCTTTCAAAGAGATCCAGCACACTGCTTCCCGGAATCAAAATGATTGTGTTGCTCCAGGGCACCCGTGGATTATATCACCCTCTGCATGCCCATAAAATAGTGGAAAACAGACCACCCAAGGTTCGCTTTTTTCTCTCTTCTTGGTTACAGCATGTTCTGAGCACTAGACTCAAAGTGCACATCTCCCGACCGGTGCTTAACCCGCAGCCATGTTCCCTTCTCTCTCCGTGAGTCAACCCTACGTGTCGTGGAGTAACATTTTGTGTGCTTGTCTGATATGTGTGTCCTTTTGGCTGTGTGTACAATAACCGTTAGGCGAATTAAGACTTGATGCATCATTCCAGCTACAGGAATATTTTTCAACTTATTGAGTCCACAACACATTCTATCACTGAAGTCGTGGAGTGCTCAATTTGTACAAAAAGATAAGTGCAGGCGGCAAACTTTTTTTCTAGGAGCTTACCATCAGGGTTGTTTATCACCAACTCTGCCTTTCTCTTGAATTCCCTACATTCCTTTTGTTTTCCTCCACACTAGACTTCCTGTCTTTTTGGGCATTACATAGTGTTTTTTAATGTTGTTCAACTAAACAATGAGTAATGTTATCAACTCTAAAAGAATAGAACACAAAAGGGCACATGCATCAAGCATTTTTGTCTTCGCAAATGGGCCGATTCACACAATCGGCCCATTTGCGAATGCAAAAAATGCTTTTCAGATGCAGCAAACCCTATTTTGTGATTCGGTAACCTGTTACCAAATCGCAAAATGGGTTTGAGATATGCTATTAGGAAGGGGCGTGTTTAGGGTCTCCCGTCCTAATACCGAATCACATCGGTATGTAGGAAGGTTTTGTGACCAAAATATGGTAAGCCAACATTTGCATTTTACAACCTACTTCAAGTAGGTGGTACCCATTCGCAAATGGGAAGGGGTCTCCAGGGATCCCTTCCCCTTTGTGAATGTTTGTAAAAGCATTTTTTAAGAGCAGGTAGTGGTTTGAGATTCGCTATTAGGAAGGGGCGTGTTTGGGCGTCCTTTCCAAATACCGAATAGCATCGGTATGTAGGAATGTTTTGTGACCGGAATGCGGTAGCAAAACATTAGCATTTTACCACCTACTTCAAGTAGGTGATACCCATTCGCAAATGAGAAGGGGTCTCCAAGGGACCCCTTCCCCTTTCTGAATGTTTGTAAAAGCATTTTTTAAGAGCAGGCAGTGGTCCCACGGACCACTGCCTGCTTCTAAAAAAGAAAGAAAAACTTTTTTTTTATTAAAAAGCAATCACGGACATGGTGGTCTGCTGACCCCAGCAGGCCACCATCCCTGTGATTGTTGCGATTCCTAGGGGGTCGCAAATTGTGACCTACCTCATTAATATTCATGAGGTAGGTCATTTCTGATCCCCTAGGAATCACAGAAAGTGTTCAATACACTTTCATGCATGCCGCTTTGCGATTTCCTAATTGCGAATTGCAATGCCCAAAGTGTTATCTTTTAATGGAAATTGAATCAGTATTAGGCACCGTGTGTTTATTTTCAAAGGCAATGTTGGAAACGCAGCCCCAAAGGCAGACAGAGTGCAGCAAAACTCTAACTAGGAAAGTGTTTAATTAGATGTCCGAGTTTATACATTAGCAATAATATAGGCATGTATGGAGTCCTCTGGAGTGACAGCATGGATAAATGAAGTTCAAGAAACCCCATATTGGTCCTGCAATGTTTTATCTGTAGTTTTATCAGTAGTTTGTTTCTGAGACACTGCCATGGTTTTAAAACAGACCTCACTTTGTGTTAGAGCTGACATGGTTTGACCATGAAACATAAAGAGAAAGCGCAGACACAATCAACTAAGCTTTGCCGTGGGAGTGAACGCAAGGAAAAACAATTTCAATAACATAATCTGCTGTTGAAATAATGGCTCTCTCCACAATGTCATGGCCAAAACACAGAAAATCAGTTAAACTTGAACAAAGAGGTTCTCTTTTAATAAAACAAGGTA
Organism: Triturus cristatus; assembly: GCF_964204655.1. NCBI lineage: Eukaryota > Metazoa > Chordata > Amphibia > Caudata > Salamandridae > Triturus > Triturus cristatus. Next base: position 706,968,122 of record NC_140594.1, on the reverse strand, counting down.
TGAACATAACCTTGGTGGAGGCAATCATATCACGGTTGCAATCATACTGATATAATATCAGAACACCTACAACAGCACATACACATACAATTGCCTGATCGTTGTTTGGTCTTTATTTAACATAAACCTTTACTTTAAACCATGACTCCCTCGCTTTTCAGAGCATGGCCACATTCTTTTTTTCTTTTTCTCTCACATTCAGTGGTGACTGCAAAAATATGGGTAAAAGATATATTAACTCTCATCTTTATTTCTTACAGAGAGTATTTCTTGCCAGATGTGAGAGTCTCACTATCCCTTGATTCCAAGAGGACTTGTAAATTCTGAAACTTGTGTAAACCCCTATTTGCGCAGCGATCACAATTCTGAGATATGCATTCATTATCACACCACACTTTTCCCTGGTCGATTTTGGGAGGTCAAAACCACCAAAATTTAAAACATGCTTGTGGGCTACATGTGGAATTTGGGGCCACGTCTACTAAGTTAGTTTTTGGTCATGAACCCTGCAATTCGCAAAATTAGAGAGTTTGTAACGGCTAAATGGATTTTTCGTATTTGCTAAATCCATTTTGTGATTCACAAATCAGGTTTAGAAATGGATATCAGATTGCAACTTGGAAGGAGTGTGTTTAGGACATCCCCAAACCAACATTCAGCATCAGAAGTGTCAATGTTTTGTGACAGCTATTCTGGTCACCACCATTGGAAAGCCACTGACACCTAGAAGGAAGTGATAACTTTATCTCAAAGTTATATTGTGAATGTTAAAACACAACGTTTGTCGGGAAGTAGGTTTTCATACCCCTGCCAACTCTCTTACCAACGTTTAAAAATAATTAAACATTTTCTTTTTAAAAGCAGCACTTTTCCTTTAAAGAAAATAAGCTGTTTTATAAACCAAAAGTTTAATTTATTTAATAAAGATCACAGACATAGTGGTTTGTTGACTCTAGCAGACCATCATCCAATCTGATTAAGTGTCAGTTTGCAAACTACCTCTTTAATATTCATGCAGTAGGTTTCATTGGGACCCAGTCCAAATGGAAATCTTGGAAACTGCCCTATTAGTGCGTAGGGTAAATAAAGGAAGGGGCAACCCAGTGTCCCTAGAAACCCGGGTAAGTATATATTAACAAAAACAATGCTTCCCTTGGAAGAAGGTTGAGCTTGAGATTCCTAGGCAAAAGAGGTACTCATGATCACAAGATTAATTTGGAATAGACCATCAATTTAATGGATATACATGTATACTGCTCTGCGTAATACTGTGCAACTTTTTGATATATGCAATGTGTATAACATGGGCGTCCGCAGACTTTTTTCCAGAGGGCAGCATAATTTTAATGTCATCCATCCTCCAACCCTATTTGACAATGTCAAACGGCAGGGGCAAAGTCACTATCACATAAAGCACAGGCATGCAAAGGGTTGAGAAACCTGACTCAAAAGCTTGATAGAAGCATCAGGCTGCCATTGTGTGAATAGCTATAATTTCTCATCTGTTTTTATATTAACACTATTGAATGCACTAAATTATTCACACACACATGATCAAGGAACTATAACTGAATTATAAAACAAATCCATGTAGAATCTGCATTTGGTATTAACATGCACAAAAGGATGACAATTAAAATATATGACAAATGTATTTATTTTGAAAATGTATTAACTTAAATATATTTAAATAAATACCATTAAATATATTAACTTAAATATATGTATTAAAATACAACTGTTTTCATCCAAATTCGATAATAAAACATATAAACTTTATCTGGATAACTGGTGCAGGTTAGGAGCTGCAGACATCTACTCTCTTGCGCAAATGTAACAATCACATTTCACAATCAGTAATTTTGTATAGTTTTTGTTCACTGGTTATTGATCTTGAAAAAGGAACTGTAAACGCCTGTGGTCTTGTGCAAATGTATCATTTACTTCTTCAATCAGCTGTTTGTGTTTATCAATTTTTGCTTGATGTATGCTCATCATGTACAAACCCTATAAGTGCTCATCTCTCATTGTCGACCTCAACCAGGTTTTCACTCTGCTCATTATGCTGAAAGACCTATCCACTATTTAAGTGGTCACTGGTAATGTGAGAGCAATGGCAATTGCTTGCTGTACTGATGGGAATAAATCTATGTGGTTTAGCAAATCCAAAAATCCATTGTCAAACTGCTCCTCCTTTGTTGACCAAATCTCAAACCATGCGACTGCTTTGGCTTCCAGGTTTTCAATGTCATAGATTTCTCTGATGTTTGCCATCTTGCATTTGTATTGCTCAAATGTCATTCTTGCCATGTGCTTTGGGTAAAGTGAGAACAGATTGACATGTTTCTTATTTTCACTGCCAAACCAGCTTTCTAATGATACGGTGATAGACTCCATGTATGGCACATAGATAGACTGGTGACAGTATTCTTCCACAGAAGAGGAACCAAAATTAGAATGAAATACTTGCCGGCCCACTATTAGGGAACACACAGTTTGATGTTCAATTTTTTTGCCATTGTTTGAACATTTGAAAATATTTCCTTAAATTTCTCTCCTGCTTTTTGTCTATGATCACGGAACACAGTCAGGATGTCCTGCACGTGATTACACACCTTGAGAATATCAAGCTGAAGTGCTTGGAGAGCCAGCCTTACAGATTTCAATCTTGATGAGTAATTTGTAAATTATGGTCAAGCAAAAGGGAAAGCTTACTGTGCTTGAGGAACATTGCAATTGATAAGCATCCTGACGAGTTTCCCTGATGCTGTAGAGACCAGTAAGATTAATTGCTTCAAAATCTCTTCAAAGTTTCAGCTAAAAATTCTAATGCTCTTTTATTTTGATGTCCATTGTATTTCAATCAATAAAGGCACATTGGGAATAAGAGATCTCCTTTTTGGACTCTCATGGAAAAGCTTGATGATGGCTTTCACTGTGCCAAGAGAATTCCTTATTCCGGAACAGCATTCAAGTTATTAACAACCAAATTAAGTTTATATGCAGCACAGTGAGCAAGAGCAGCTTGGTGATATTTTCTCTTTATTATGGCTTGAACACCACCTCTACAAATAACCACAAAGTTTCTCCTGTGCACAGTAATACAAAATTTCAAAACAGCAAAAAATATTCTTCTTTTAAATAGGAAGGAAGGATCCGCGAAACTGCTCTTACATCGGGCCGTATCAGAATTACCACGAAACCTGAATGGAAAACGGCAATACCTTACTAATGTTACAGTAGTGCACAGTAGACATTGAAACGTAAGCCACATTCACAAAACATAAGTCCAGATGAACATATGTCATTGAATTACACAACTAAACTCACTGAGGTAGGCGAGGGGGCTCAGTGGATAAATACATCCTGTGAGAAAGCGACTCTTTTGCATGGTTAGCTCACCACTTTGTGCCTGGTTTTGATGTGGTTTCAAATGTAGTGCGCAGGGTGCCTGGCAACCAGGTCTCCTGTGCCAGTGCTCCTTCTCTAAAACAAACTCCCAATTGGTACTTCTGCCTCCTGTAACTCCCTAGTAAATTGTACCCTGGGTACCTAGGGCCTGAGAGCTGAAGAAGGTCTCTTGGGACCCCATACTGGGACCATGCCACTGCCCTTGCACCCTGCATGCCCCTGTGCGGGAGAAAACAACAAAGTTGACATGGCATCCAGCCTGGCTGCCATTCTAGCAGCACAGCGTGAAGCATAGGTACGTCACCCCCTATCAGGCCTCCAGCCCTAAGGAACGGTGCACTATACTACAGGTGAGGGCATATCTGCATGGCCCTACAATATTGGGCACTATTTCCTAATATTGTAGGTGCAAATGAAGCCATAGCGAGTACATGGGCTGAGAACTCGGCAACTCGAGTTCCACAGCAGCATGATGGCTTAATTGAATACAGGGGTGTTTGGTACTACTCCATTCAATTAAGCCACACTGATGCCAATGGGGGATTCATTGTACCATGTACCCAGAGGGCACCTCAGAGCTGCCCCCTGAATCCCTACAAACACTGGTGTGGTCTCTGACCAGCTGTAGGCAGCTAGACTCCACTTACATGTTTCTGGACTCCTGGGTAGAGAGACCCTGCTCTCTGGGACCAGAAACAATGTGCATCCTGGTTAGAGGTGTCATGCCTCCTCCCCCAGGATGGGCCAGTCCCCAGAAAGGAGAGCTTCAAGGGCCTGCCATCTTTTTAATGTGACCCCCAGCCTCTGCTGTTAGGGGCAGATGGCAGCCCCTGGTTACACCCCCACTTTAGGCAGGAGACCCGGTGGGGAAATTAAAAAAAGATAGGAGGTGTGCCCACCTCTGCCAACCCCACCCTTAAGGGGGGAAGCAGGGTGAAGCACCACTTTCAGTCCCCACCATCTTGGGGATAGGGAGACCCCTCCAATCAGGGTGAGGTCTGTGCCCCCTCCAACAGGAGGGTGGCATACTAGAAGGAGTGGTCGCCCCAGGTAAGGTGCCCATTGGCTTTGCTTGCTACTCCCCTAAAACGGCTCCTGAATTTAGTATTTAGGTGGCTCCTCCAGATCTGGCCCTCACATCTGCAATGACCTAAGAAGCATGAAGATGACACTGCAGAGAAGGTTGAAGATGACAAATGCCTTGGCCCTAGCTCTACCGGCCTGTCTCCAGCTTCTGCAAACCTGTGACCTGTCTTGTAGCCAGTGACATCTAAAACCCTGGGAGGACTGCTGCCTTTGACAAAGACTTCAATCTCCTGCGGACAGCGGACCTGTCTAAGAAACAAACCCCAAGAACCGCCACAGGGAGAACTGACTCTTGTTGATGCGACTCCCTGCTACAAAAGAACTCCAAGAACCAGTTGAGGACCAACACTGGTGTCCATGAGACTCACTGCTACCAAAGATCTCTCAAAGACCGCAGTGGTAGAAGACTGGCACGTGTGTTGACGCAACTCTACCCTGGCCAAAGGAAGCACCACAATGGGGCAACCTCCCCGACCTCATGGGATCCTCTCGGCACCACGACCTGAGTTGCCCACAGCTCCATGCCCGAGAGGCAGCACCCTCCTGCCAGTGGCCCTGTTGGGCGCCTCCTACACCGCCTGCCCGACCGCGATCTTCCCAGAACGATCCGGTGATGGCAGACACCCCATATGATCTTCAGCTGCCGACCTCCAGCGACGGTAACTGTGTTGGCTGCCTGCTGATACCTATCCAGCTCCTTGCCCCCGCTGACCAAAAGGGTTAAAATAATCACCATATCGACTGCCTCGGCGAAAGGTACTGACGTACACACCGTTCGGTGCCCCAGTCCCCTATGACTGGCCCTGCACTCAGTGTTCATCTGACCACCTGAAGACTAGAACTGTAAGTTGTATACTTGCTTGATAAAGCCCTCAATTGATTTACCTCCACAGGATAATCTTGAGCTGTCCGAATATTGCACTATCGACTTTTGATCATGAAAAATATCTGTAATTGAAACGTACTTACCTTAGCAACAAGGTCTTGCTCTTACAATAAAATACAAACAAGTATAATTCTCTAGAACTTGTCTGGATCTCCTTCTTGAGTCGTGTGTCCATTATTGGTCACGGTGGTACTATAAATGTCTTAGACTCACTCCTCTGTTAGGCCTAAGGCTGCTCGCCCACACTACCACTAATAGAGCACTTTGGGTTTTGCATTGAGCCCTGTACACTTTTGGGGAACCCCTGGACTCTGTGGACAGTATTACCACCTAGTGGCAGTATCATATACAGAGCCAGCTTCCTACACATCCATTTCAGGTATCTGTGATTGACCTCAGGATCACAGATTCAAAACCCAGTGGAACAACCTAGCCTTTCATCTTTCTGAGATTAATAAAGTGAGTATACCATTGAATTACAATAAACATCTGTTATTCTGTGTGATGATGCTCTAGAGAGGGCAATATGTGCTTTACAAATACACGTTATGTTAAGCTTTTAATGTCATTGTTCCACAAATAGACGGCTGTCAGACATACTCCTATTGCTGCAGTTTCTCATTTCTATTTTGTTCTTGACACGGACAGTGTTTCTTCAGATGAAAAAATCAGATTTCCAATACCACTATTAAAATGGGGGTGTGTGGGCGCCTTCCAAAGTTGTTTAGTAGTAACTCGAAGTACACGTAATGGAATGTACATCGGAAAACGCAAAGCAATATTAATAAAAACATGCAAAGTCTGACTTTGAGGATATTAGCCACATTAGAAATGCCGCAATCCATTGGCATTTCCAAAACGATCATTCATGCTCCCTGCCAGGTGCCATTCTTACCACTGTGGAAATCAAGCCAATTGGCAGATTTTCTGCATTAGAAAGTGCCACCTGTAGCTACAAAAACCTGCACATCTTGATTTTGTGAATCATGATCTTTCATTTGTAGTGCCGATTAAATGTTTGCGCACCGCTACAAATTACTTAATTGTGCAAAATGTTTCAGTATTCAGTCCTTCTTTTTTATTTTTGTCATTAGGATTCAATGTAACTATGTCAAACGTTTAAGATATGCAAATGTCTCATTCCTCAATTTTACATACACTGAATGCCCCTCTCAAATGTTCCTACCCCCTCTCACTAGCATTACAGTCAGTGCGCCATTCATTTAAATATAGCTCCCCCTAAACACTGGAAATGTACCTTGCTGAAGGCATGATGCTAGTACATTTCTCATTTTCTTCTGTGATTTCTTTTTAAAAATAGACATAGACGACATTCTAAGAGACTGGTTGAAATTTTTTTGATGAAATTAGGTGTTTAAGTACTTTATTAGATATTGCAACTTTACACAGTCTGGTTATTTAAATACTTTATGTCAACAGGTGGCACTTCTGATTGGAGAGTGCAATATCTTTGGGTCAAACATGTAAATGCATAGAACAGCTACAGTGTCAGAACATAGATGGTACTTTCAAGCGATTGCTCAGCCATTCCCACTCTAAAATCACACAACTTATGTGCGTTATTCGGCTATTTCGTCACAAAGTCTCAGCTCCCTTCTAGAAAGTGACTGTACAGACTAGCTCCTATTAGCACGAAATTTGTAGACGTCCATTCACAAAAATTGGACTGCCTCATTTTAGGAGACACTTGGGTGGAACATTTTATCCCTAGTTTGAATCATTTTATTAGAGAGAGTTCTCAACTGAGCCCAGGAACAGTGGAACCAGATTTTTAGGATCAAGCTATTACATTTTGTGAATCAATTTTAGTTGAAGAGGTGGAAGCGACATTTGTGCAGGGATCCCGTCTTAAGTCCCAATTGATATTTTGAAAGATAATATTTTCTTGTAGGTGCAAAACAAATATACTAAGAGCTGCAAGGTTGGTCCCCTCCCGACGTCATAGAGAGAGGCAATAGTGGCTATCGTCTTTAAAAAGGGGAATAAAAATAACCCAGGGTGTTATAGGCCCACATCATTAATTGATTCAAGCGTTAGGATTTTGGGGAGGGTTCTTTTAGATCAGTTAGAAGATTGTAACTATCTAAAACACAGTATGGTGTCAGATGAGGTATGGTCACAGAAGAACAGTGCCTCAGTTTGTCACTAACTCTATGTAGTGCTAAATGTTTATCAATTGCCACTTATGGAAGGGGAATGTAGAAGCATGCTATTTGTGCTAAGCTCCAAAGAATCAAGAATGATTTCACTAGAAGACTCTTGATGGCCTCAAAAAGTGCTTCAATACTCTTTTGCCATCTGGAACTGGGGCTAGAGCCAGTGGATGAACGAGCAGGTTTCACCCCCTTATTGCTATGGGATAAGATCTGGAATACTCCAGAACTGGATTTCTCTAGATCCATCATATTGGGTTGCCTCGCCCACTCCAATGTTCAAAGTATTCCATGGTTTAATGATCTCAATATCCCTACAAACATGCCTCATCAAGCCAAAGCTGGTATGAAAAAGCCTATGGTTATTGGATAACTGCACGTCCTTTGCAGGCACTGAATCGGTTGAAATCAGTAAGCCATTTAGATTTAGCTATTAGGTCGCATCATCCTCATTTTTATCTTATTCACTTGATGAATTCTCAACATAGATTTTATCTTACAAGACTTTCTCTTTCCCTGGTCCACTTTTTGGTGGCTTTTCCACAGCAATTTTCCATGGTCAAATAATTTATGGCCCTGCCCATGAGACAATCTTACAGCACAGATCACTTTGCACTTTATACTTTTTTTGTCCAGTGTATAAATCTGTCAGAGTTAAACACCTATTTCCAATTTTAAAGCTTTTAATACCTTGTTCTTTTATTGAAGGATATAGGTTTTTACTTTCTATGGGCTCAACAGGTAGCTGCTGTGCAGTTTTAAATTTTATTAAAAAAGGATCAATTGCATTTAGAAAGAAATATGGTTAAGAGGTGGGTGATGTACCATGTCTGGTTTGACTTAAAATGAAAGTGGGGGTTGTTATTTAAAATATTATTGTGAAGATTCTCTTTTTTTTTTTTTTAAAGATCTGTTTTTATTTTCTAAATACAAAGTAGAACAGAGGCCCAGATAGACACAGCGTTCAGCCCAAAATCCATTTAGGGCCGGCCGCGTTTTACCCAAGGTTCTCCAAGAATATGTAAAGGCATTAATAGACAGTTTAGAACACAGAATGTCGCCTACAACCCTTGTTGGGCGTGCCGCGTGACATAGTAGATATAGCAATATTAGAGTGTTGTGGGAAGTCTCAGGACCTTTTTGTTGTAACAACAAGAACAATGAGAACACATGCAAGATGCCCATATAAAGCGGATAGTAGTGAATAAACAGAAAAGAGTCGAAAGAAGAGGGGGTAATAGAAAAAAGAAGTATAAAGCAACAAAAGCGGCCAGGTGGGCAGACGGGTAGATGCGCGTAGTAGTGCATGGTGTTGAGAGTGGATATCTTAAGGCTTGTCGAAGGGAGCGTCCCCCAGGGCTGGTCTGGTTACGTAAGGAGCCTATTGGGGTCTGATGGGAGTATGGCATCTTCAAAAAGTCGTAACGCTCTAAGCTTTGAGGGTAGATAGCACGCATGTTCTATTTTACAGAGGTATTGGACTAAGGGTCGCCAAACGGCGGCGAAGTGGGTGTCGCGTGATTGCAGTCGCGTTGTAAAAAGTTCCATGGTTATTACATGCCATAGGCGCGTGAACCAAGCGGCTATTGGGGGAGGCTCCGTTTTTTTCCAGTACAATGCTAAAAGTTGTTTAGCTGCCCCAAGCATATGAAGTGCTATAGTCCAGTTGCTGCGGGTAAGTGCTTTTAGGTTAGTAGGTTTAAGACCCAAAAGGATCGTGGTTGCAGACTCAGGCAGGGAAAGCCCAATACCTCCTTAATATGACTAAGGACTTCCTTCCAGAGCAGGGTCAAGAGCGGACAAGCCCACCAAATGTGAATGAAATCTCCAGAGGCATTTGAACACCTCCAGCACAAGGGGGACACGGTAGGGAACATTTTGTGCAGTCGAGTAGGCGTATAATACCATTGCGTCATAATTTTATATGCATTTTCCCTCTGCGGGATGCTGCGATAGACCCTAGGGATGTCTCGCCAAAGGCGATTCCACTGTGTAGATGTGATTTCCGTGGTTGACGTTGATTGCCATTGGCGTTGATATGAGTGTGTAGTTAGTATCGGAGGGTGCTTTAGGATCTGGTACATCCGAGAGATAAGGCCTTTCGATTCATCGAAGGAACGGACCAGCCGTTCAAAGGGGGTGACTGGTCGGACAGCAGCCTGTTGCATCTCTGGTGAGGACACCCAGTGCCGCAGCTGTGCATATTGTAGTCCCGCGCCCAGTGAGAGACAAACGTCCTCCCTGCACTGGGCAAATAGAAATGTTCCCCCCTCATACAGGTCTCCGATCACTCTACATCCCCCCTGTAACCAGTTGGGGAACGTTTGTGAGTGGAGGGCCGGAGGTAATAGTGGGTTACCTGCAATGGGAGTATGGGGGAAGGGGAAGGTCGTTAGTCCCTTACGCACGGCTACCTTGTCCCATATATCCAGGACCGTTTTAGTAGGTACTGCAATATAGGCACTGCGTGAGCGCGCTGTACGATGGTGCCACGCAAGATCCCAGATGGTGCGCCCAGTTACCTTCCTGTCCATATGGAACCAGATCTTTTCGCTTTCAATGGCTATCCACTCCGAGACAAAGCGGAGATGCGAGGCCCAATAATAGTCCAGAAGGTTAGGACAGGCTAGCCCCCCTCTTTCTCGCGAGTGAGATCTCATTAGAAGCCCTGTATTTGGCATTGTGGGATAGGGGTGGGGAGACATTGAAATAAATATAAGATTTTAGGGAGTATCGACATTTTCATGGCATTAAGCCTACCCAACCAGGAGAGAGTTAGGGATTTCCATCCCTGTAAGTCTTCCAGAACAGTTCTCTTGCATTCTCGCACATTTACCTGGGTCCATGTGCCCAAGGAGAGGGTCAATTGAAGCCCTGAGTACCCGATATGCTCCGTGGCCCATTGATAAGGGGCGAGCTTCTTCAGGACTGGTATCTCCTCCTTCGGGATCATAAGGTTCAGGTGACAAGGGGCATCCCTGCCGTGTACCCCTTTGTATAGAAAAAGGGTCTGTAAGTTGTCCATTAACCCGAACCCTAGCTTGCGGGGATATATAAAGGGGCCATGATCATAGAGATCATGTTCCGGCTCAGTCCGATCTTTTGCAGCACCGCGCAAAGAAAACCCCAGTCCACCCGGTCAAATGCCTTCTCCGCGTCAAGCGAGAGAAGGCAGGCTGGTATATTCCAGTGATGTGCTTCCCCCACCAGGTGCACAATTCTATGCACATTGTCTGCCCCTTGCCTATTGCTGATGAAGCCAACTTGATCCATTTTGGTGTACATTTTGAGGTCCGTGTTCAGCAAAGCGATGGGACGATATAATGCACACAATGTGGGATATTTTCCGGGTTTGGGAATAAGAGCTATTTCTGCCATACCCATGGAGGGCCCTTCCGTGTCCGAAAAGGAATTTTATAGTCGCAGAAGGTGTGGCTGAAGTTGTGTTATGAACATGCGGTAGTAGACTAGTGGTAGGCCATCTTGGCCTGGCGTCTTCCCGAGAGGGAGATCTTTCAACGCTGCCGTCAGTTCCTCCGCCATGAGAGGACCGTTCAATTGTTTGGCATGGTGTGGGTGGATTGGAGTCCAGGGGCACTGGTTCAGAACATCATCAATGTGGGCTTGGGAGGGCGCATCCGGCAATTGAATATTCACTTTGTGGGCCTTCGCTGCACGCGCCCTCAGGCGCTTTGCAAGCAATCTGCCCACTTTGTTCCCCCCTCAAAATACCTTTGTTTTAAGGCACGGCTCAGCTTTATTGGTGCGCAGGGCGCGGAGCTGACCCCGAAGGTTTGCAATACGCAGCCGACCAGTGAGCGAGGAATGGTCCTGATCCTGCTTCTCCAGTTTCTTAATGTCCTTGGAGAGACTATCTTCCAAGCGGCGGGCTTCCTGCGCCCGTGCAATCAATAAAGATGTGATGTGGCCGCGGATTGTAGCCTTGAAGGCATCCCACACCACAGGAAAAGGAGTCTCGGGTAGGTCATTGCTCGCAAAATTAGAGTCAATAGCAGTTCGTATGCTTTCCACATCAGCCGGATCTCGCAAGACATGCAGCGGCAAGCGCCACCGCAGGAGGCGGGTGAGGCAAGTGGCCGGATCCTGCAAGAGGAGCTTCACGTGGGCATGGTCAGATGGCGATATGTCATACATAGATGCCACTAACGTGTCCTCTACTAGGTCGTGTGAAATAAAAAGATCATCAATACGCGAGTACGAGCGGTGAACGTGTGAGTAGTACGAATAATCCCGCACCTCCGGAGAGTGATATCGCCATGAGTCCATCAAGCCAAGGTCTGCTATCTGTTTCTGGAGTGCTGAGGACATGGCCCCCGTCCCATTTGAAGAAGCTTCACTACGGTCCATCGCAGGATCCCACACCAGGTTAAAGTCTCCCCCCAAAATTAGGGAGGGGTCGCCATCTGGCACATGTTCCCGCAGAAGCGTTCGGAGGTAGGAGTCCTGCATCTGGTTCGGTGCGTAGACATTATACAGTGTAAATAGGCTTTTCCCCATCACCACACCTGCCCTGATGAAGCGTCCATCTGGACTGCGAAAGACTTTGGGGTCTCCCTGCCTGATACCAGATCTGCATAGAATAGCCACTCCAGCCGTTTTGGTGGTTGCTGTGGCCCAGAATTGGAGGGGATATTTTGGGTGGCCATGCGGGGAGTATCTATGTTCAGCAGGTGGGTCTCTTGAAGAAAGATAATGTCTGGGCTATGTTGAAGTAGGTAGCGCCACACTTGCTGCCGCTTATTGGTAGAGTTAAGCCCCTTGACATTAAGGGTTAGTACCTTTAAAGGGCAGAGAAGAGCCATAAGTAGAACGGATCCCAAGTTAGTCCATCATGCCACCGCAGAAAGCATGTCAGGGGAATGGAAGGGGGATTCAGAAGTGGGCCTTCCCTGTCAACAAGGGCGCGTCGTAGCCTTGGGGTCATCCGTCCGCCATACCTAGTAAACAAAAAGGAGGGAGAGAAAAGGTACAGACAAGTAGGAAGATAGAGAAGAGAAAAGTGGATAACCAACATTGGCCAACCGGGCAACATTGTCCTGTTCCAGTCGCGGGCCAGCCTACACCCTAAGGTTCGGATGAGCCCAGAGACGTCACTCTCTCAGGAACAGAGGGGAGTAGGTCATCTGCTGCTCTCTAGTTCATCCAGGCGGAGTGCTCCGGCACCAGCTACACTGCGAAAGGGGAGTTGGGGTAGCGTCGAGGTCACAACAGAAAACATCAAGTCCAACTAGGAAGAGCTGTGCTCCCAGAGGAAGGCTCCAAGGGCCATCACGGGTACATGAGCTGTTTATCAGCGGATTGGAGAATCCGGACCTGTCTCTGACTTGTCCCCTTCCAAGGACCTGATGTGCTCTATAATGTCCTGTTTAGCCTGCAAGGACGCTTGTTCATTAAAGGGTGGTGAGCGTCTGCGCCGGTATACGGTCAACCAGGTCAGCTTGGCAGGCCCCCGTGCAGAAGGCAGAGGGCGAGTGGGACTGGTGGACCGTGAGGAAGGAAGTCGGAGAAGTTGAGCCGCATCTTTGTAGAACCGAATCACCCTACGCTTGGACCCCCATGTAAAAATAAGGGCGAAGGGATGTCCATGCTCCGCAGCTTAGCTGTCACAGGTTTAAAGTCATGGTGGCGGTGCAGGGTATTGGGTGCCAGGTCCTGGAAAATCTGGATCTTGTTCCCCTCATATGTGAGATCCTGTTTGGCTCTCGCCGCCCGGAGAATAGCTTCTTTTTCTGTGAAAAAGTTGTCCCTGGTTAAAATGTGTGGGAGGAGGCCCGGCCTGCCCGCGGGCCCGCAGACTCGGTGAGCCCGATCCAAAGCCGGCAGGGAGGCATCATCATCTCTCCTTACCTCATGGAGTAGCTGTGCCACATAGGTCATAATGTCCTTTCCTTCCACTCCGAGAGGAACCCCCCGGATGCGGAGATTATTCCGGCTGCTTCGATTTTCCAGATCCTCCTGCTTCAGTTGCAATTCTATGTGTTGGTCTTCCGGGACGGCCAGGCATTTCCAGAGTTGCTCCTGGTCCTCTGTGCGGGCGTCGACTGTCTTTTCCAGCCCGTCTACTCGCTCGCCTAGGTCTGCAACTTCTTTCCTGAGTTCCCGAACACAGGAGTGCACTTCGGTACGTAGGGAGCCGATTTCAGACTTCAACTCGGACATGAAGGAAGCCATAAATGCCTGCATCACCGGTGGCGAGTCCTCTCCAGCCTGTTTGGTCCCCACAGTGGGGGCAGATGGGCCCACCTTACCCAACATCGCCACCACAGCGTTGTCCTTGGAGGTTGGCCCTGAAACGTCTTTGCCTCTGTTGGTGCGTGTCATTCTTGTGCTGCGGCTGTTCGGCTGGTTTCCACTCCCAGATGGTAGCAAGGGTCTATCCGTGGTATCTTCAGATCAAGGGCTCCAGTGGGGGTACCGTCCCCTGCCACAGGTCCCCCGGAGGCGTCCGGCACCACTGTAGATTCAGGCGGACCATGCGGTTCAGTATAGTAGGCCCTGGCACTCAGGCCGTTGCGGCAGCTCCGCAGCTGACAGCCGCAAGTGAGTCCAGCATCCCCCATTGATCCCACAGCGTCCCTGTAAAGCTCACGGTGGTCCTGCAGGAGTATGTGGTCGGGCCCCCAAAACACTTCACAATGTCCCGGCCAGGTCCCGCACCCGACGCACTTCACCTCCAGCAGGTATGCAGCCAGTGGTCGTCTCCTAAGAGCGGTAGCAAGCGCACCGGGGTCAGGCCAGTCTCCCCTCAGACCCCAGTCGTGTGAGATCCGGTGTGTCGCGGTCCAGCGCGGTCAGCACAGGTCAGAAGGTCTAAGGTGGGCCCCCACGTAAGAGGGTCCTCAGGCTGATGTAGATGGGCAGTCCGGCGAGGTGCATGGTCACAGCTAGGGTCTGCTCGCAAGTGCAGCAGCATGCCTTTCACCCAATGGCAGCGCAAGAGTTAGCCCTCCCATGGACAGCGCAAGGATGTCTTCAGGCTAGTGCTGAGAATAGGGCAGGCAGTCAGACAGGGTGCACGGCCATAGCGGCGGGCGGCTTACAAGGGCATTGATAGGCACATTGGTGCCTGGTCAGCCTCCCCGCGGCCCCTGGCCGAGTGAACCTATGCGTGGCTGGTGTAAGCCGAGAGTGCCTCCGGGGGACCCCCCACAAGGGAACCATCAAGCCACTGACAGGAAACGGCCGGGCAAACGGGCAGGACGCGCAGGCATAACAGCGGCCTTTGTCACATATGCAGCGGCCCAGCCCCCCGTCACCCCCAGTCTTAGGGTCTCTGCGCACCAGAGCACGCTAGGAGCAGGATCGAGCCAGGCCCTCCGCACTCAAGGTCCTCCACACGCCGCTTCCAGCTACCGCCTGTCACTCAACATCGCCACTCACCACCACGTTGCCCAGCCACCGGCAGCTCTCCACGCCCGCCATCCACCCAAGTCCGGCTCCGTTGCAGTCTGGTCCACGCCTGGACATAACATGGCGGACAGCTGGCGTGACCTGAGGGTTCCCAGGCAGCTCACAACACCCTCCGTTGTGTCTGCTGCCTCAGATGTGTCTTGTCGCCGTTTCCAGGATGGCGCGGCACCGATGTGGTCCGAGGAGGGTCGGGACAGTTCCCGCTGATCACGCAGTGTGCCCCCGGCCTGAAAGCCACAAGATGGCGGTCGCTGAATTCCGTAGTGGAAGGCCGGAGAAACACGGCCATGTCACCGCAACCGGTGCAGGCTTAGCGCCCTCAGCTCGCCAGGAGACGCTCCTCACCTTCCGTCACCTGTGCACCCCAAAAAAACGGCAGCAAATGGGCCCCAGCTCCGCTTATGATAGCTAAGGAAAGTAGCGATCCGCCGGAGCCCCCGCGACGAGCGTCTCACCTCATTTGCAGCGAGACCACGCCCCCCGAAGATTCTCTTTTAATGTTTTTTATGGATCAAATTATGTACCATGTGCTTTTATAATTTATCTAAATCGAATAAAACTTGATTGACTGGTACGACAGACCATTAACATCATAAAGTGCTGGTACTCTTAGATTAAGGGGCCTGTGAGTGCTGTCCAGCTGTAGTCCTGGCACTTTTGCTTTTACATTATCACTTTCAGTGTCGGTGTTGGTCTCCATTCCCTGGGTGTCCTGGTGCAGAACCAGGCTAAGCTGGGGAAGAGGCTTCATTGTAACATGGTCAGAGTGCAACTGCCCATCACATTTGACCTCCAACAATGCCAGCATGGTGCTCTTGCAGAGGCTTGGGTACACTGTGGGCTTGTGAGGAGACTGTGATAATGGCTTTACACGATTGCATAGCAGTCTGTCTGTTACTGCTGGTTCTACATTTGATTCATGCAGCAAACGGGTACCGGTCTTCTTGCATGATCTACCCAACTTCTAAAATATGCTTAAATAACTACTTTTACTCTTCCATGGTTCTGCTAGTTGCTGCTAGTTGCCAGTTGTATACTCTATATTTTGCTATCCAACACCACCAAAGTCATGAGGGTACATTGGAACGATGCAGTCTAATAAGCTCTCCAGAGGCACCAGAGATGGGTCCTGTGGAGAACAGTTTTAGAAGATGCCGATTACCAGTGGCATGCAAAAGGGCACTTCCCTACCCAGTCAGTCAAAATACTTTCTTCGGCCAATAAAAGCCATAAAAGCAGACAGTTAAAAACATTTTTAAACATTTTAAATGTAGTACATTAAAAGAAATAAATTACACAAATCCATTAAGAGAGGCCCCATCATACAAGTATCAGCTATGCTAAAATTAGTCATTTAACAAATAGAATTAAAACTCATTACGAGGAATCAGGCGGCAAGTGGCAAAATAGACATAAAATACAGCGAATTAAATACAGTAGTGGCGAGTGCTTAATAAAGGACAACTTAATTACACCTTAAGAAGCGCTAGGTAATACATATAATGCACTGGCCATATTTAGATAAATGCTGCACAACTACTGCTGGGACATCTTCCTGACTCTTAAGGCCCCTGACAGGAAACTCGCAACCCCGAATCACACCATGGAGAGGAAAGCATTTGTAAAAATAATAATGAGGGCCTTATTTGAACAAAATTTGCATTTCTAAGTAACAGCAGTATGAACTTTTTGCGCAGGGGGTTGTAGAATTCACAAAAAAAGATAAAATGCAAGGCATCCTGCTCTGAAAAATTGTCACAAGAACATGGCTTTAGGGCACCAGGCATCGAGTAACACTTGTGGAAGGCTAATAACTAGGGTATGAGGTTCAGCCGAATTCTGGTTAAAACAAAGCGATGTTGCACATTGGAGACCAGTGACAAATAAGGCTGTATCTGTGAGAACAAACTCAAAGTGACATACCTTCTCACTGAGGGCTTGGCTAATTCCATGCCCTCCCTAATCGCCTGTTGCTTGCCAGAAACTTCTGTTTACTATCCCTGATGGCTGCTGGACCTAAAGGTCTAGGTTTAGCATACATGTCAGGGTACTCCAACCACTTAATTTGCTCCATAATGTATTTTAACCAGGGAATGCGTAGGGCCTCCTCGTGGGCAACACAGTCCGCTATAACAAGCTGCTTCAAAGTGGTGGTTGAACTCGACCAGACTCTCAGCCAATGTATCAGGGGCACAGCAGCAATAAGGTCAGAAATGTACCCCAAACCAATCTCTTCATGCGAAACAAAGGCCGGGATGCTAGAAGGGACATCAAGAAGGCCACACATTAATTTATTTTCAGCCCCCTGAATGGCACTCACATCCTTGTAGCCCCAGACATCACACCCGTATGTGGCCATAGAAATAGGGATTTTCCTTTATACACCTGGAGCGGAGCGGGTACAGGTTTTGACCCCAGCCTTTTAGCAAAGTCCCACGTGCAGGGCCAGACTGGGAACAGAAACCGGTCCTGGCAAACTGCTCAGTCGCCCTCCCCCCCTGGGTTGAGGGGGAGTGCAGACGAGCAGTTTGCGAGGGCCGGTTTCGGCCGATTTTGTTACAGAGGGCTGAAATTGCCAAACCCCGGTAACAAAAACGGCCCCCCAGGGGCCCAAAACCGGCCCCCACCCTAGCGGTCTACCAGGGAAATGCCCGGTGACCGCTATTGCCAGTCTGGCCCTGCCCACGTGACCCCTAGTGATCTTGCCAGATCATTCTTTTTGAGCTGTCTTTGGGCAGCCCAGGCTCCACAGTTGTTAAACAACACCCCAAGTAAGGGAAGGTAGACACTTTTGTTAATTCCACCTCCCTACAAAAAGACTTGCACTTAGCAGCCTTTTTACTGCCCATCGTCATGGTATGGGATTTTGAAAAATTAGTGCCTAAATCAAGTGAGTCCATAAAATTAATAAAAACATTTCAAAGTTTTAAAGACCTACCCATATCTAGAGACTGTGCCCCATGCAAAAAAGCTGTAATTTATAAGACATGTGACTTCAGGGAGTTTCTGACCTTTGCACTTAATTTTTTTTTAAGTCAGTTAGGAGTTAGAACTTCACAGGATACATAGAGGATAGGGGAAGTGCTAGAGAGTGTAGCATCCCCTTGTGCAAGGAAATCAGAATTACTTTACCTTCTCCTCACCACCATGATGCTACTAGCACGTCTTCACCAGTACAAGAGTCTAGTAGGTTTCTTTGCCTGGATTCACAGAGGTTTACTAATGATCCCGAGAAAAATATAGACCAGAATTAATTTTAGATTAAATAGAAGAGCAAATATTCCCACTATTAAGAAAGTGGCTAGACTGAGAAGGGTCAAGAAATGCACTGGCTATGGAAAAATAACAAATAATCATCAGAAACAGAAAGAAAACAGGATCAAAGCACTCACGTATAATTTGAGGCACCCCAGGTCTGTAGATTAGAGTTTGCTTGAGGATAATTCGGCTCAGAGCATTGCAATTGGGGACAATATAGCACGTAGGGTTTCATCACTCAATCAAGCATGCAACATTGCCATTCAAGGCAATCAGGATAATTCAACCTCACTTGTTTGGTTGAATTATCCTGATTGCCTAGGAGTTACTTTCCTCATACATTTGTACCCTGTCCTAGGAATCGTGCTATTCACTGTTCAGGGGGTCCTTGTTTTCCTCACTTACATTGCCATTCAAGGCCAGAGTGCATGAACTGGGGCATTAAATCGAAGAAGAGCTGCTGCCAGTTCCTGACCCTCTACTGGAGGCAGAGCTAACACTGTCAGCCAAGCCAGTGAGTGCCCCAGCCCTTTAGTGACAGCAGCTTTAGCCCGCCATCACAACCTATCTTGCAGCATACTGTCCAACAAGGACCTCCTCTTCGATGGCACCTGAATCACTTCCTGCAATTGAGTGAGGGGGTACATTCATCTGTGTGCGAGTTCGCCTTAATGTATTCTGTTTGTGAAGTCTTCTCTTAATTACTGTGTTTAAAACTGTCGTAGGTTTCTTATGATGCTTTTATTCACTTGAGTAATTAAATACAATGTGCGTTTTGAAATCTCTTCATATTGGGCCATTGTTTTCATAAGATTCTAGATGGAACCCATTCCCTGTGCCCCTTTGTGGTGATGGTCCTGTTGGACCACAACTTCAAGAGATCTGCTCTTGGCTATGGGCCTGTTTATTTGCAGACCAAAGCTAGAACTATTTGTTTTGACAATGCTTGTTTTAGAGCAGCTTTACTATGTATGTAATTCATCATGTGTAATGTGTGCATGTACAGCAAGCTTGCCATGTGTCGAAGTACTTAAAGCATTTGTGAAATGCATGTTATTTTGTATTTTATTTGTAAAGCTCTCTTATTGATCCCATCGGGTCTTCTTGGCACTGAACACTGGAGATATGGCCGAACTGCTGACAGGTGCACAAAGTTCATCCTGTTCTGCTGTGGGAAGAGTAGCGGTTTTGGGTGCTTCTTCAAGTTGTATGGTCATCTGTCATTGTAGCTGTGTAGCTTCAACTACATGGTTTACATGTGTAGTGTGCTTGCACTGCATTTACCATGTTTGTGCTGTGTCATGTTGTAAGAAACTGGCTCTATACATACTACACCAAAATGAGGTATAGTGCGTATGGAGTCCAAGTGTTCCCAGAGGTAGGCAGAAGTTTAAGTTAGATAGAACCTTACTCTCTAATAGTGGTAGCTTGGTCGAGCAGTAAGGCAGTATCAGAGGACAGTGTTAAGCATTTGATGTACCCACTCAGTCAGCAAATGAATTCACACACTCAAGAACTGAACTCTAAGCCAATTGTTGCTGTACAAAAATATACTGTTGTTTATTTTTAGAACCAAGCAGGCATGGTACAGGTAAGCATTAAATACATTTTTTTAGTAATAAGTTGCCGGATATAGGATAGTTTGAAAATGAAATAGAAATTGTACTTTGTTTGATTTACAGGGGAGCAGTAGTATGCAACACTTAGCAAATACAGTACATTGGAATGAAAAGGCTTTTTCAGTATATTGCAGGTAAGTTACTTTTTACGTTACTTTTCTAACTCAGTACTGGATACCCAGATTCAGCACTGGGACATTTCCTAGAAACAGGTAAGTAATTGCGTTTTGGTTATGCGCATGATTTTTAAAGAATATTTTCAGTTTTCAAAACTCCACACTTAGAAACTTTTTGGAGCAGTACATTGAAATGAATGGGCTTCGACAGTAAATTGCAGGTAAGTTACTTTTCACGTTACTTTTCTAACTCAATGCTGGATGCCTAGATTCAGCACTGGAACATTTCCTGCAAATAGGTGAGTAAACACGTTTTGGTTATTTGTGCGATTTGTAAAGAATATTTTTAGGTTTCAAAACTCCACACTTGGAAACTTTTTGGAGAAAAAGTGTCAATGTTATCCTATGGAAGGAAAACAGGTTAACAGTTCACAGGTAAGTAATCAACTGTGGGAGTTAAGGTTCTGGGGTTAGACTCAGGGGTCATCCAGGGTCAGTGATGCACTGTTGTTTCACCCTCAGCGGCACTAGGGTGGCCGGGTGCAGAGTGTTGAGGCCCAATGTTATCCAATGGGGGGTAGGGGGCCTCCGGTTGGTGGCTGCTGGCAAGCAGGCCACTGGGTTGTGGGAGCAAAGCTCCTAGGGTTAAGCTCAGGGCAAGTTGGGGACTAAAGTAGCACCAAAGGTGCATCCTCAACGGTACTAGGGCGGCCGGGTGCAGGGTGCTATTTTGAGGTCGGGTGCCCCGATGTTTCCAATGGAGAACCTCTGGGACAAAGCAGGATACGCTGACGGCCCTGCGCTTGGGGGATCTCTTGGTATCCTCATTTCGAATGAACTTTCCCAATTTTTAAAAGCATTCTTAATTCTGATGCATGTTGTGCTAATGCGTTTTAAACGTCTGGGGGCATAATTGATTTTTTTTACTCACTTGCCGCATGTCGATCACCTCTCCCCGGTCCACCGCAGCTATAGTGTGCTGATTGAGTGGAGGGAGCATGGGTAGACGGTTACGGTTTCTCGAGAATTACACGCTTCCGGCTGCACATTTCACGCCGCCATTTTTAGACGTGCTCTAGTCTTGTTCGCTGACTCGCCCACCGCAGCTTCAAAGCCAGCTGATGGGGCCGATGCGCAGTGGGTGCAACGGCGGCGCGCCAAAGGCGCGCCAAAGGCAAGCCCGTCTGCACCCATACGCGCCCGTCCGGGACCAGGGGCCAGAACCCCTGTCCCCTCGCTGGTCTATACTGCAGAAATGCTTCGGACCCTTGCCGCGAGTAAACACGCCTTAGAGAGAAATGTTCACTCGACGCTGCGGGCCGAAAACTTACTGCGGACTGAGGTCATGCCCAGGCCATCTCATTTGATGTTTCAGGAAAATATCAGTACCCCTAGAGCATTGGGTCTAAAGGTAGCTGTTTTAAATATACGCTCTTTACAAAAGCACGATCTTGAGGTCTTCTCTCAGTTACAAGATGGTGATATAGACATTTTGGCACTTACGGAAACGTGGTTAGGGGATAGGTCAGTCCCAGACCTCATTGCAGCACTCCCAACAGATTTTGATGCCTTCTGACAAAATAGACCAGGGGACACTGGGGGGGGGGGGTGGCGTTTCTATTGATAAAGAGCCCAATGGTCACTAAAATAACAGCAGAAAATTGTGATAATGCAGATATCTTGGGGGTAAAAATCTCCTTCAAATCATCCTGCATTGTACTTATGGTAGTCTATCGGCCTCCGAGGACCACCCCTAGCTTTAATGAGCTTTTTCTGGAACTTATTACTGATTTATGTTCCAGATATAAGCGTCTTCTAGTAGTGGGGGATTTTAACTACCATTGGGATAAGACACAGAGAGAGTCAGCAGCGGGTCTATTTGAGACCGCCATGTTCTCAATGGACCTTCAGCAATTGGTCAACAGTCCTACCCATGTAAAGGGCCACACTCTTGATCTAATCTGGACCTCACAGCCTTGGGCAGTGATAACAGATATTAGCCCCTGTGCCTGGTCCGATCATTCGCTGCTTAGATGCTGGGTCCCGAGCGATAGCCAATTATCACAGCCCCCACCTCTATGGAGAAAGGTCAGAATTTTGAAAAATATTGAGGCAGATCACTTAACAGCTACCCTACATTCCATTCCGCCCCCTAGAACAGAAATAAGCAATCTGGACCAGGAAAGTGAAGCCTTACTGACCCATCTACAGCAAGCTATAGATATAGTGGCAGCAGAACGGAAAGAAAATGTCAGAGATAAAGGAAAGGGGGCCCCATGGTTCAATGAACTGTTAAGGGAGAAAAAACATCTCCGCCAAGCTGAAAGGCGGTGGCAAAAAAGCTATGCGCCTGCAGAGCTAAATGCCTATAAGACCCTTCTTTCCATCTACAAATCAGACATCTTAGCAAGGAGTATTACGAGGGAAGGATTGCTCTGGCAGAGAACAAACAGAAAGAGACTTTCGCTATTCTTAAAGAATTGAGTCAGAAAACAGAGAAGAAATCCGCAATCGCATCTTTGAACTGTGATACCTTTCAGGATTTCTTCCTTCAGAAAGTTAAGGATATCATCTCGGAAATTGCTAGAACACCCACCGATCCTAGTTCCCTCCATCAGATCATCAGATCTACACCTCTCCCTGCTCTAGCAGTCAGCTTTCTAATTTCCCCACGATTGGCTCAATCACCTTAGCATCATTAGCAAACCACACCAAATCAGGATCCCGGGTTGACCCCTGTCCTCCAAGGATCTTTCAAATTGCCCTGCCAGGGCTAGAGAAGCAGATCCTGGAATTACTTAAAAACACTTTAGTTATGGGTCATCTACCGACAAACTTTAAAGAATCCAGGGTCACCCCTCTGCTGAAAAAACCTGGTGCAGATACCCTTACTCTAAAGAACTATAGACCCATCTCCCAGCTCCCCTTTCTAGCCAAGA
The DNA here is from genome assembly GCF_964204655.1 of Triturus cristatus. Taxonomy (NCBI): domain Eukaryota; kingdom Metazoa; phylum Chordata; class Amphibia; order Caudata; family Salamandridae; genus Triturus; species Triturus cristatus. Next base: position 706,945,202 of record NC_140594.1, on the reverse strand, counting down.
TGTTGGAACAGCACGTTTTAAAGATACTTTCAAAGTATTTGGAGGACCACCAGCTACTCCAAGCTAGACAGGCGGGTTTCAGAGCCCATCATAGCACAGAGCTAGTGATGCTGGCTGTTCTGGACGAGCTCAGAGTTATGGCTGATGATAAACAGCCGAGTGCCCTGATTTCATTCATTCATAGAACTTTATTCGATATATAAAAAATACCATAAAAGCAACCAAATTTATCAAGGCCGGTTACAGGTACAAGTTAAAAATTAATAAATACCCTCTTTTTTCAAACCATGTGATACAATTTCCATCTGAACGTTAAAAAAAAAACCCTTGTCACATATCCAACCAATTCATCTCTAATTATGAAGATCATTCATAAAACAATAGGTAATTATAACAGAGAAGCTACAGGTTACCATTACCCCTTGTGTTCCTTAATCTAAATGCAGCCCTTAAAAAGTTTACAATACAAAGCAGTGTAAGAGTATCTGGGGCCAGTTTTAAAAATAACAGTGCCACCCGTGCCTGTTTAAATCTGGCTTTCTTTAGAATTCCCTTCAGGAAGAATCTCCTAGGGTAAGTGAAAGAAGGGCATAATAAAATGAAATGAAGGGTGTCCTGAGGAGATCTATGATCGCAGCCACAGGGCCCCTTCATTTCTATGGAAGTTGTGAGCCCTGCCGGTTCCGCCAACACATGATGCAAGAGATTCAACCTGAAACGAGTCATTAAAAATCTGTTGTGTGCACTGTTTATGCAAGACAGGTATGGTTCAATGCCTCTGACAGACCTAACTACTAGGTGTTCCCTGACCGACTGCTTGGCCAGCTCTGTGTTTTCTCGGAGCGTTAATGCATGTTTAAAAAACTGGTCCTTAACCAAAGCCTTATCTTTCATACCCACTTTAGAAGGGTTGGCAAATAAATCTGCAGAACCAATTTTTTCCAGAGTCTCCTTCACATATTTAAGCCAGGGAATTTTTAGCCCGTGGTCCAGGGAAAGGCAATCTTCTATAACCTGCCTACTAAAAGCCGCCTCCTCGTTTGCCCAGATCTTTATCCAACAGACTAAAGGTTTGACTGCCATACTGTCGCTGATGTATCGGGCACCCAGTTCTTCATGCACGATGTGGGCTGGCGTGCTTTGAGGTACTTTTAACAGACGCCTAAAATATATGTTTTCTTCGATTTGCATCTGTGTAGCCTGGGTAAAGCCCCACACATCACTTCCATACAGAGCTTTAGCGCAACACATAGCACTATATAATCTTAGTATCTGTTCAGGGGACCAGCGACCTAACCTGTGCTCAAAGCTCATCATGGATCCAGTACAGCTGGTCAGTACCCGACACTTATCCTCAATTAGATATTTAAAATGTAATTGATGATCAAATAAAATCCCCAGATATGAAAAGGACTGTACCTTTCCTAGCTGATGCGATCCAATTTTATACTTATAAGGTTTGCTTCTTTTTTTCCCCACCTCCATTACATATGACTTTGCCAGGTTAGGCGATAAGTCCAAATTCTCCATAAATGACACGAACCCATCAATTAAAGCCTGCAAACCTTTAGGGGTACGAGCTAAGAGTACCGCGTCATCTGCATAAAGCAGAACCGGGATACCCCGAGTACCTATCCTAGGGGTTTCCACCTGTAGCATGCTTAACTCACGGTCCAGACCGTTTATATATAGTGTGAACAAAAAGGGAACTAATATGCAACCCTGTCTGACCCCACTGGAACACTGGAAGGGTTCTGTTATATTCCCCACCTGATTATATCTGACCACTGCCGTGGTGTGTGAATGTAATGATTTTAAAATGTTAATAATCCCTGGATCCACACCCAGCCCGCCCATAATCGCCCACAATTTCCCTCGATTCACTCTATTGAAGGCCGCGGTCAGGTCCATGAATGCCAAATACATCGTTCCTTGCTTAACTAATCTGTCTTTGGCTGAGATCAGATACAGATTGAGACATTGATCGGTAGTAGATTTTCCAGGTCTAAAACCAGTGCCCTGATTTTACTAGATCTGTCAGCGGCATTCAATACGGTCAGCCATAACATACTGCTGAACCGTCCCACCAATCTGGGTATCAGCGGGCAAGCATATCTAAAGTCATTTCTGTCTGACCGCACTCAGAGTGTTCAGCTGGGTAAGCAGTTATCTGATCTGGGCTCCCTGACCTGTGGGGTACCCCAGGGCTCTGCATTATCTCCAATTCTTTTTAATATCTATCTGCAACCCCTTGTGGAGACTCTGACTCATATGGACTGTCAGGTTTTTAATTACACCGATGATACTCAACTTCTTATCCGGCTTAACTCTCGCCAGGCCCAGGAGTCGGCCAAAAAGTTGCTCAGGTTCACTGTAAACTGGATGACGGCCAATTCATTAAAAATAAATCTGGATAAGACCGAAGTGCTTATCATTCTAACAAGGAATAGCCCCTGGTGTGATCTTTTCTGGCCTCTGGAACTAGGTGTTATCCCAGTACCAGTCCCGGTTGTAAAAAGCCTCAGGCTGAAAATTGACTGAACTATCTATGTCTTGCCAGGTTACCATGGTTGTGGGAACCTGTACTGGCTTACTCAGGCAGCTACGGAAACTTGCTCCTCTCTTGTCAACATCCTCACTACAATCAGTTGTCTCCGCCACTGTCATCTCCAGGCTGGATTACGGAAATGCCATTTACATTGGCCTCCCTCGGAAGCTAATTGGGAGATTGCAGGTGGTGCAGAACGATGCGGCCAGGCTTATTTTTAGACATCCTAGAAAGACACACGCTACCCCTCTGCTACATAAACTACATTGGCTCCCTATCAAACAGAGAGCGCAGTTCAAGGGTCTATGTATTGCCCACAAGGCAATCTACGGTCAGGCACCCAAGTATATAAAAGATCGCTTGAAGAAATATGTTCCTGGCCGGACTCTACGATCCTCTGAGGCATGCAGGTTAGCTCCCCCCAGGTACATCTCTAAATCTAAAGGGGGTAGAGCATTCTCTGTTCTTCTCCCGCAGATCTGGAATGATCTGCCGGAGTATCTTCGCAGGGAACTGGCTCTGCTCGTCTTTAGGAAGCGCTTAAAAACGTTCCTATTTAGAGAGGCGTTAACCACCGCGTATGCTTCTGCCTCCGCCGCTGCTATCCTATTTCTGCAGCAGTAACTTGCTCACTCTTCTCTAGAAGTGCTTAGAGACCTGTAGGTGATTTGCGCTATATAAAAGTCATATAACATAACATAACATAACAAAGAAACACTGCAGGCTCGGGGATGAGGATCTTCTGGGTGCGACCACCACTTCGAGGGGTAAGTTGGGATGTCGTGGGTTGGTTAGGCACCGTTGGTTTGGGCACACAAGGCCGTGGGGCGTCGGGTGCAGGGGTGCCTTGTGACATAGGATTTTCTTACCCGCACTGGTTGCGGTAGGGGGGGTCCTCTGGATTGAGGCTGCAGGTGTCGTCTGGAGACTTGAAGCAAGTCAGGGGTCGCCGGATCTCGGGTCAGGATCGCCGGGGGGACCTCCTCGTGGTGTTTTTCTACTCGAGCTCAGGCCGGGTTCAGCGGGTGCAGAATGGGCTCTGCAAGCTCTCGACTCGGGGGTCCAGAAACATGTTTGGTGGTGGCAGCCTACGCAGCCACTCAGTCAGGTCACTAGGAGTTGGTCGAGTTTCAGGGGGAATCTCTAAAATGCCTTTTGTTGTGTATTTTACATTAAATCCCACACTGGCATCAGTGTGGGTTTAATGTGCTGAGATGTTTGATACCAAACTTCCCAGTCTTCAGTGTAGCCATTATGCTGCTGTGGACTTCGTAATGACAAACTCCCAGCACCACACACTCTTAATGGCAGCACTGCACTTACAGTGCCCAGGAATGGACTTGGGCACTGTATGGGTACAGGGCTCATGCACCTGTACCCTCACCACTGGCATACGGCACCCAGCTAGAGGGGTGACTGATGTATGCCAAGGCAGAGGTTTGTGGGCATGGCACATAGGGATGTGTGCCATGTCGACTCTTCACTTTGTTCTGCACCAAGACATGCAGTCTGCAAAGGCAGTGTGTGAGTGTCAGGGTACAGGGCTTCTAAGGGTGGCACAAAAAGTGCTGTAGCGCTTAGACGCCTTCTCTGGTCACAGTGCCCTGTGTCAATGCAGTTTTAGGGAAGGAACATAGGCCCTGGGTACCTGATTAGCAGGAGCCCAGGGCACACTCAGTCAAAGAACATCAGCAATTCAGCAAAAAGTGGGGGCATACCATGCAAGAAAGAGGGCACTTTCTCACACATGTGTCTTCATTACTTCTGTACAGTTATTGCTTGTAATGTGTGCACAATGTGCTTTGCATGTGCACGTGTGTTGCTTACCTTCATTGAGTGTGCGCGCACTTTTGTGTGTATTTCTGGGTTCGTTTGTCTGTGAGTGACGCACATCTAACGTTTGCATATGTAATTGTTGGTTCGTAACTTGTCTGCGACGTACCGTGTGCATATTGTGTGCATTTGCAAACAGCATGCCTGATTGCTGTTCCGGAATAGCGAGCTACTCGCCTAAAAAGCCTCGTCAGGGTTCGTAAGCGCTATAACAATACATTTATAATTTACAGCGTACAAATGCGTGGCGCTGTGCGTGCTCAGTGGTAAGACTGCGTTACTGCAGGTAGCGCGTCTGTATGTTGCATTTGCGGGGTGCATAACCTAAAACTAGGTAGCAGGCTTGAATGCGAGCACAATGAGTTTTTTATAGAACAGGGCGACGGTAACTGCTTACTGTGATTTGACAGCGCTTTGCAGGGCTCTTGTGCCCTGTTTCGAACGAGCTATTCATAAAATGTTCTTGTTACAGTACTTGTCCATTACGTTTCGCAGTTATGATGGCTGGGTTTGTGTATCACGCTGACAAAGTTCGTGAGGTGCACGTGAAGTGCAAGTGACTACTGCGCATACGCTTCTTGTCTAAAGCGTCCTTTGCTTGCGTGTGCATTTATGTGCAATTGTCTGCCATATGATATATATTAAATTGTTCGAATTTGGCACATGTATACAGACTAATGCATATCCACGCATTTGTTTGGCGTTTAGTGTGACTGTGCTGTGAAGAGTGCCTCTTTTGTGTGGAGCATGTGTGTGGGAAAGCGAGTCCCTGGCTGTGTGCATAGACTGAACGCGTCTCTTACCAGGCAGGTGCCAATGTTCGCCGCTCCCGGGCACAGCGACTGCACAATTAAGATAATTTTGGAGAAGGCGGCCGTTGGCCAGGAGTGTGATCTCCGTGACGCATAATCAAGTTGAGTCTGTCAGATTAAGGCCGCTATCTGAGGAGAAGAAAATGGGGAGACATGCGTTTCTAGAAGAAGCTGGGTTTAGCTCCCAGGTATAGTCCGCGCTCTCGAGTGCCACTTTCCCGCGGCTGGGGATGAGACTATCGCGCGGGTGGGGAGGGGGTGGAAGGCGAGAGGCCGGAGACCACAATCAGCTCAGGGCACAGCAGGGGAGAGACGTGTATTAAATCCCTTTCTCCCTCCTGCCCACCCTCTGACATCTAGTTATATTGGAACGCCCGACAAAATAACGGATTATGCAAGGAGCCGTTGAGAATGTGAGCCACGAGCCTTTCTCCCAGCCCCCACCCCTCACCCGCTCACCTAGCTCGGCATCAGGGGTGGACAGAGCTGCAACGAATGGGACTCAGGCACTGGGTGGGGGTCCTTGGGAACGGTTATAAAAGTAAATAAAATACTGGGAAGGTAGATGCAGGGGCTGGGGAGCAGTGGTCCCGCTGAAGGAATGATGAGGGAGTTTAGGCAAGATATGTTAATAGAAATGAGCGAGTCGCAGTATTAGAACTATTATTTTCTATTCTCAGTGAATGTATGCGGAATAGTTTTATTTCTCCATGATCACTCATCCCTAAAAACGAATACTGCATCGTGACAAATTCCTCATCAGATAGCGTTTACCCCTATATAGTTTATGAGAGGAAACTTATGGCTCTTTCTGAATCTGTGAGCTACATTCAACATAATCAACCTGTGGTTGTTCCCTCTACTCATAATCCACGGATTGCTGATTGGTTCCCCCCATTAATTGTATCACAGCTAGTGAGTTTCCAACAATCTATCATTTCTCCCCCATTTTGGGTCTTGGCTACTGACAGATTTGTCTGTCTGTCTTAGACTTCTTGTTCCAAATGCATAACAATTACTTAGAGTGAACTTTTGGTCAAATGCTTGCTTATGATTTGATGGCTTCGTTGTCTGTCTCAGGGGCCTGCTATTGATTCAACTGTTTTCCTTTCTAGTCTTGTGTTTTTCATGCTCAGGAGCATTTTGGTTTCACAGTGTTCTGATTGGATGAGTTGCATCCTTCCACTGCTAACATGAAGTCACTCATTTATTCTGTATTCTTCAACACTCCATGGGAGTCCATGTGTTTATTTGGGAGCCTCACTTTCTGATTGACTTTTTGTGCACTCTTACCTGCAGATTCTGGGCGGAGGAGCTGGGCTGTTGGGCGCTTGTGGTCTGCCCTGTCATTGCCCTCCCGCCGCCGCTGCTGCAATTGCCGGTCGCAGCCGTCGCTGAGTGGAGGTTTCTGCCTACAGCCCCCAGAATTCCCGGCTGTGGTCCCGCCCCGAAACGAACTCACTTCCGCGCCCGGAGGCGCTAAAAACGGACGAGCTCCTTCCGCCTCGCGGGACGTGCGCGGGCGGCGCCTGGCTAAGCCCGGGCAAAGGGCGGGCCCTCTTAGGCCCTCAGAGGCTGGGCTGGGACTATCCTCCTTCAATTTGTGATTATTTTATTGTCCTCTGATTACTAGGGGTGGTTCGGGTGTGGGCATTTTGCTTAGAGCTTGTGGGCGTTGCTATTAGGGGGTTGCTTTATTTACACTCTTTCGACTAACATGACGAAAGGGATACCTAAAACAAGCATAAGGGCAGTGGCCATGGGGACCTTGGATGGTTATTTGAAACAGGCAGAATCAGCCGTCGTTAAAGAAATCGAAACGGTTTAACGAAGACTGTCTTTAGATCCCATTAGGCAAACTGCTTCCTCTTTACCCGCTGTGGATCTCGCCTCTACTGATGTACCTTCGGATGGCGTGTATCCCCGTGTGATTCCAAATGGGTCAGTTGTTGACGATAGTCGCATGATTATATCCGCTCCTTTACCTACAACTAGTTCAGCCCTTTCTCCTGTGATCATACGTTCAAGACAGTTGAGGGCCAGACCTGAGTTGATGACTAGCGGCGGTAAAATTGCTCCAGGGAAAAGAAAGGCTAAGAATAACCCACATGGCAGCCGGCAACAGGCAAAACAACCGAGATCCAGTAATGTTGTATCTGGGTTGGATCAAGTTAAAGCCAGCGTCCCCCACCTAGACAGTGAGGATATGAGGGAGGGAATGAATGATCGCACTAATTTGGGTAGTGATAACACTAGTGAGAAAGCTATGTTAGATCTCACCACAATCTTGGACGATCGTCTTAGATTATTTACCTTGCCTTTAATGGCTACCTTGAAGCGAATAGAGGACCGCATTAATATAATCGAATCCCATCTGAACTTTAAGGCCTCAAAGACAGGGCAAAGTATTTTGGCAGCTGACTCGCTGAGTGTAGTTACAGCTTCAGCAAATAATTTACTGGATTCTATAATCACCCCACTCCAACAACCAGTACCTCTCGCCACTACTCAGGGTATTGGATTAAGTACTCCACCTCCAGTGCCAAAAGTTCTGGGAATAATTCAGGAAGAGGAAATGTACTCACAGAATATAGTGGGGAGGTTAGGTTCTTCAGCACAGTCTGTTAAGAGAGATATGTCATTACACTTACCAGTAGAGGCATGTCCTTACACAATAATCTTAGCTAACGTTCCCAAATTAGAGGGTGGTAAAAAGGAACACTGGACTTCTCTAAAAAATAAGGCTCTCCATTATCTGTCCAATAAAACCGTTCTGGGACAACACCTTGATAGCCATTTTATGATGATCAGAAGGGTTCCGTGGGTGGGTAAGACTAATAAAAACTTAGAGGGAGATTGTATTGTCATAAGTTTTAGATCACCCAGGCTGGTTAACGATATATTGAGGCAGGCTGGATCAGTGAGAATTCAGAAGGAGTACATTAACGTTCTCCCTTTGTTTTTTTTTTACCCCCCATCTCATATTAGGTTAGTGCCTAATGACCAACCCAAGAGAAGTGGTTTCAATTAATATGCTGTCCCAGTTTCCAATAGATTTGATGCTTTTTCCAACCTGGATGAAAATGAGTGACTAGGGATACTAGAAGAAACTATTATCTCTGATACCCGGGTTGTTGTTCCCGATGTAGTGACATTGGTAAAAAATGACCCTAGTACAGCCGGGTCTGATTATGGGCTGTTGGGTCTACAAACAAAATTGGTTACTTGGAATGTAGCTGGCCTGAAAAATAAAATAGATGACCCAGTTTGGAGAGAATTTATACGTTTGGGAGACATTATAGGTTTACAAGAAATCTGGGACACAGAGAATATTTTGACCGTTGATGGTTATTCGAGTTTTTTCGTGCCAGTAGAACCGTCTAACATGGGGAGGGCAAAGGGCGGGCTGGCCATTCTAATCTCTGCAAGTATTCCCGGCATACAGACTCAATTTGATACGGGATCACGGAACTGTTTGGCAGTACAAATCTCCCTGAGTGGGGGAGGTGATATCTTAATTGTTAATTTTTATAATTCGTACGATAGAGTTGCCACAACTGATCACCTGGCTGCGTTAAATCGTTTTTTGGCCGACTACAAGGAGGCCAACAGAAATTATTGTTTCATCATACTTATGGGTGATTTTAATATTCATGGATGTTTAGATAAATGTTCGTCTTCAGATCCATTAGGCCCAATAGAGCAAGGGGAGGCTCATTTTGAACATTCTGCACAGGGAGATCTCCTTGAAATAATCCTGGCGGATTATGGTTTGTTACTTCCATCTACGGTGGATGAGGAAATACCTACCTTTAAAGGGAACGGTAAACACTCAGTCATCGATTATATTTTTGTTAGCATAGCGCTAGGGGAAAGGATACATGGTTATACGGCGGTTTGGACACATTTTAGTGACCATAACCCTGTGGCCCTTAGCGTGTTGGACCTGTTTACAAAGCCCGCTATAGCTCAGGACAGAACAGATAAATCTGATATCCGTCCTACAGACCAGGATCGCTGGATTAGATGGAATAAAGTAATTTCGGGTGATTTTCATACTAATCTAAAAAGGAAGGTAGGATCTGAGATGAATATGTGCCTGGACTTGGAAGCGGGGAATGAGGAGGTCTTAGGGGCGTACTCTGTAATTTGTTCCCAGATCTCAGCAGACCTCAGATATCCAGGGAAGAATAAGGGTAATGCTGAGTTGGGGTGTTCGATAAAAACTGCTCATCAGCTAATAGAAAGCTGAAGGCCGCCCTGAACTGCAAACCAGTGAACAGGGCCACTGTTGCCTTGTTAAGGAAAGAATATAATAAAGCCCTGGATACTAGAAAACAGAAGATCCGGGAGGATGCCTGGGTAGAACTATCTTCTGTGGACGTCCTCAGAAACAGTGCTAAGTTTTGGTCTGTGGTAAACAAACCTTTTTTCCGTGACCCTTGTAACGACCAGTTAGATTGTGGTATCGGGGAACAGTTGTGGTGCTCTTATTTTAAGTCAGTCTATGAAGGGGAAAACAATGGGGAGTTGAATATGCCTCTCCCCATTGTAAATCCATATACTTTAACGGTTACCAGGACTGAGGTGGCTGAAGCCATCGGGAAGATGACGAGCAATAAGGCTCCGGGTCCCGAGGGCGTTCCAGCAGACCTCTTTAAATCAGATCTTGAGACCTGGTCCATAGTTCTAACGAATGTTTTTAATAGGGTATGTGTTGCAGGTATTCCGGACACTTGGTCCGAATCTGTCATTGTACCCATTTTTAAGAAAGGTTGCAGGGGGGACCCCAGTTGTTATCGCCCTATCTCCCTTATTGATTCCGCAGTGAAAGTTTTGGGGCGAGTGGTTTTGGGTAAATCAACAGCTTGTTGGAGGACACTGATACCCTTTCATGTTTACAATATGGGTTTAGAAAGGGCCGTGGCCCCATAGACCAAAGCCTGAATCTCCACTTACTTATTGGTAAATACACCATTGCCAAAAAAGAGACATTATATTTAGCCTTTATGGACTTGTCCTCGGCTTTCGACCGCGTGAATCGGTCGAAACTGTGGGAACTGCTCCTTAAATGTGGTATCGATGAAAATATTGTGTATTTTCTTGCTGATCTACATAGGGATCTTACCGCCACAGTTAGATTTGATCGTTTGGGTAATTGTACGGGTAAGATCGGAATCACTAATGGTGTTAGGCAGGGCTGTATTTTAGCCCCCCTGCTCTTTACGCTCTATATTAATGATTTGGGTGCTGCCTTAACTGGGACGTGCAAGGACATTCCAAGGGCGGGCAAGTATTCCATCCCGGCATTATTATATGCTGATGATGCCGCCCTGTTAGCACGCACGGCAGTGGGGCTGCAACGTCTTTTAGATTAATTCGCTAATTTTATGAAAACACTTGATCTAAGTGTGAATTTCTCGAAATCGCATGTTATGATTCTGGGTAGGAAACCTAAAAGAGCTATGACTATGCACTGTGAAGGGCATGTTTTATCTCGGGTCACTAGATTCCCATACCTAGGGGTTATTTTTGATGACAAGTCCACCTGGGCCCCTCAATTAGCAACTAAACGCAATGCCTTTGCCAGGTCTATCTTAGCCGTTTTGGACTTTGCGCGCAAACTGGGGGTGAAGCCCATGCAGGCTATGTTGAACATTTATGTTGCTAAATGTACCTCTATAGCAATGTACGGTGCTGATTTGTGGGGAATTAAACATGTTAAGGATTTACAGGTGGCCGAGGATAAGTTTTTAAAATCTATCTGATCTCTTCCTCAGTCAACCCCTGGCTATATTGTTCATCAGGAATGCGGGATAGAATATCTAGTAGATCGCATAGCTCTAGCTCCATTACTGAAATGGATATCAATATGGTTAAACCCTGAACTGGAGTTGAATCACAAGATTTTAAAGGACTGTTTATCCCTTGAGCATGGTAATGCTATTCCCTGGATGAACTATGTCAAGAATTTAACCAGGGAATTGGGTCGCCCAGAAATATTTGACTACCCAAGTAATCTAGTAAAAGGGGACGTGAAATGGGCGAAAGATATACATAAGCAGCGGGTAAACTTAGCAAGAGATGAAAAGGAGCTACTTAAACCAACAGTAAGGGCTCATCAGATGATAATCACTTCTAGCAGTATTGAACCATACTTGGTCATTGTTAATAATATGAATCACCGTTTTTTATTGACCAAGTTTAGATTGAATAAGTTCCATCTCCTGCTCACCGAATCCCCAGGGTGGATGAAGGAGAAGGATCTGGAGATTTGTTTATGTGACAGATTCTCCATCAAAGATATTGTGCATTTTATCTTCTTTTGCAAATATCTCTCACCTATCCGTAAAAAGTTTATTATCCCTCTTATCAAAGACAAAGGATTTAGACAAGTCAAACCTGCTCTCTTGTACCTTCAGTTGCTGGGTACTACCTGGGAGATATTCAATATAGCTAATTTCCTGGCAATTTCTATGAGATTAAGAAAAAAATGATGTGGCTATAGTGCAGAAAACGGGTAATTCATGAATTTAGATCAAGTGTTATTTTTAACATGTTTGTAATGTTTGTCTTAAATGTTATTTATAATGTATGTTATTGTCTTTGGTGTATTACGCTTTTATGGTTTTTGCTATGAACCGAATAAAGTATTTTTGACTGACTGACTGTGCTTATTTGCTCTTTTCTTTGCAGCATTCCATTGCAGAGCTGTACATGGAGTTGCACACATCCTCCCTCTAGCAGACTGTGTAAATATGTCCTGCTCTGTTTGTAGGAACAAGTCATGCATAGGTAGATAGCTGCACTCTTCAACCCTCTGCTCAAAGTCTGTTATCTACAATTGGGCTCTGTTGTGCACTACACTAGAAAAAATAGATGCAAGAATCCTATTCTGGCTAAGCATCACTGTTAGACCTGACATTCTTCGTGTGTTTTTTCCGCCTAACATTTTGACTTCAACCCTCCTGTTTTGCTGACTTTGTTTTTGCTGGCTTTAGGACACTATGCACGTCACCACTGCTTACAAGTGCTAATGTGCTTGTGCCCTCTCCTTAAATCCTCAAAGAATTGGCTTATGCCCAATTGGCATCTTTAATTTACTTGTAAGCCCCCAGTAACGTGGTGCTACCTGTGCCAGGGCCTGTAAATTAAATTTTGCTAGTGGGCCTGTACCACTGATTGTGCCATTCACTTAAGGAGCCTTTTAAACATCTCAGATCTGCCATTGCAGTCTGTGGGTGCAGTTTTAAACTTCCATTTCGACTTGACAACATGAACATTTTGGCAGGCCCAAACCTTCTTTGTTAATATATATAAGTCACCCCTAGGATAGGTCTTGGGCAGTCCAGAGGGCAGGGTGCATTGTATTTAAAAAGTTGGACATGTACTGTTGAGTTTTACATGTCCTGGTAGGGAAACCCCTGTGTAGTGTACATTTTTTGCTACTGCAAGGCCTATCTCCCTCATAGGATAACTTTGGAGTTACTTTATTACATTTAATAAGCTGCAACTTCCCAATGGGAACAGGTAACCAGTGTATGCTTGGTGTCTTTGGAATTGTAATGAAAAATCCTCTCTTATGGTAATGTCAAATATGAAATTACAATTTTGAAAATGCTACTTTAGAAATGTTTACAAAACAGTGATGGATGGAATGCTTGAATTAATATCAGCCACTGGTAATCCCAATCCATTGGTATTCTGCACACCATGCCACCCCAGTTTGGACCCCACTATACGCAAAACAGTCTTTACCCTACTCCAATGGGAACAGAGCAGCCCAAACTGCTTAGGCAGGTCCACCCTGAACCGGAACACAAGAAACCCAGGACTGGTTTCACCCTAGTTATGGGTTCATCAGCCGGGTACATTTTGATTCCAGTGACACAGTAAGCACGACCCCTGAACAGATCCTAAAGTGGTTGTTTCTGGTCCAGGGAGGACCTGGCCTGGCAGTTCGGGCTGGATGGTTCCCATGGGGAGCAGGGTCAAGACTGATTTTCATATGAATAGGTCCAAACTTGAATGGCGTTGTGATAAAAAAAAACAATGGATTTAGGCCTAGATCTCTGTCCCATGGGTGAGTCTTTGACATTGTTCATCATTCCATCCATCAATTGTTCTTTTTGCATTTGTCGCCCTGAGTAGGATGGGTATGCCCAGGCATGGGTCCCTTGCTTGCCATGCCACTGGATTCAACCTTTCCTGGCTGATGAGGGGTGAAATCCCCAAACCAGTCCTAGGGTGTTTGCTTCTTGTCCAAGTAGGACCTTGCCCGGCAGTTCGGCTGGACTGTTCCCCTGGGGAGAAGGGCCAAGACTGATTTGCATATTGCTGGGTCCAAACTGGAATGGCGTGGTGAGCAACAAAAAAATATGTTTTATGCCCAGATCTCTGTACTGGGGGTGAATGTTTGACATGGTTCACCATTCCATCTTGTTTTTTTTGCACCTTTAAAAAGTTGCCATTTTTCTGCCTTAGCATTTCCTGCCACATTTATCAAGGTGTTGCATCATTTTTGCACCACACTACATGGTGCAAAGGTGACGCAACCCTCAAGATGCGATTTTTCAAGTCACAAGAGGCCACCTTGCATGGCGCTGAGTGGCTTGATAAATCCAGAGTAACGTAACACAAATTGTTGCGCCACATTACTCTGCCTGAGGGAGGCGTTCCGGGTGTGGTGCTTGGGTGTTCCCACATAAAATCCATGTATTCCCAGATTTACCATTACTGCCATACCTGGGAATATGCCAAAATGCTACGCCTTCCCAGGGGAGGCGTTACAAGGAGAAATATCTTCATTTCTGCTAGTTTTTTCCTCTTTCTATGTGCGCTGCCCTGCATTCTGCAGCACACATAGAAAGAGGAAAATGCCTCAGGGGATTGTTTTTGTTCAGGAAGGTGCCCCTTCCTGTACAAAAACAATCCTGCCTACAATGCAGGTGCCCTTGCACCATAGTGCAAGGGTGCCTGCATTGGCGCCAAGCAGCATATTGTGCACCAGTGCAGGGAAAATGCTGGAATGCATTGTATTGTGTTAAATATGGTGCATTCCAGCCCTTTCCCTGTCATGCAGCACAGCAAAGAAACTTGCTGCACTGTGCTGTGTCACTTCATGATAAATATGGCCCTAGGTACCTGCAGCCTGTCTCTGGGTGTGGATGACAGTTGGATTGTGTGTATTCTTCCTTGACAGCCACACACAATAGAGAGCTTAGGTATGCCTGAATGGGCCCTCACTGGTAGGATGGGAGGGTGGAGCTGGTCACAGTCCTACTTACACTTTATTAGGCTATGTCCTGCCACTATACAGAGGGCTGCATACCCCCTGAAGGTAGTCTGAAGCCAAGGCCAGGAAGGCAGGAAACCTGTACACTGTAAAAGGGAAACCTCTAGAAGCTTCTCCCACTTCAAAGGAAGCACCTGGTAGAAATCTTCGACCTCAGACACCAGCTCTTCAGTACACCTAGTTCACCTCTGGACCTGTGGAGACTCTGCCAAGAAGAAGGACTGCTGTGCGGCTGGAAGGGCTGCCATTCTGCTGGACTACTACCTTCTTGGACTGCGGCTTACTGTATTGCTGCCCTGCTGCCCTGTTGCCCTACTGCCTTAGTCAGAGGGATATGACTTGCACCTGAACCCAGGACTTCCAGAGTGACTCCAAGGGTTAGTCTGCTGGCCTCCTGTTCAGAGCCACAGGGAAATAACAGGCACTCAATCACCTGAACCAGCACCCAGATCCAGCTGGAGTAAGTCCAATAACCCCCAAGGGGTGCTCCTCAGGTCCTAGACCGTTGGTGTGGCCTCAGAAGAGCTGAATGGAAGTTTGTGGGCTCTTTGTGATTGAAAATGGGCCTTGTAGTGCCAAAACCATGTCGCTCGCAAAGCCCGCCAATGCAAACTTCTGTCAATTTGATCCTTTGTACTACAGCATCGACCACTCGCGGGTAGCGCCACCGTGAAGCTCCAGCCCAACCGTTCTCAATAATAACAGGATATTTGCCCTACAGCAAGGACCATCCACAATGCCAGGCCTGCTCTTCACACTATATAGACGACCGTCCGCAACACTTCCCTGATTCTCGCGAACCCCTCCAGCACGCACAGGACTCTTTGTTCTGGACTGAGTAGGTAACTTTTCAGCACGCCTAATTTGATCCCTATATCAGACCCATGTTCCATCATTGTTGGCCTGAACTTATGTCGTTCTCCTGGTCTTCGTGCTGCAGCAACGACCATCCACGATGCCAGGCCTGCTCTTCTCACTACATCGACGACAGTCCATAACACTTTCCTGCTCCTCGTGGCACCCTCCACAATGCACAAGACTCTTTGTGTTGAACTGAGAAGGTCACTTTTCAGTGGAACTAACCTAATCCCTGTATCAGCCCTGCGCTCCATAATGTTCATCCTGAATTTATGACTTTCTCCCAGTCTTGCAAGGTCAAATGGCTGAGAGTGGCGCTTTGGGCTTTTTGGTGCTATTATCACTTAAATCTTTAAAAGTGCATCTCTCCAATTCTACTGATTGGATTTTTTTCATTTTCGTCTAGATTTCTACATTTTGCTCAATGTTTCTAATTTGGTGTTGAAGATTTTCTTGTGTTGTGTTTTCAAATTATTACTGTCTGAAGTGCTGCATACATACTTTGCACATTGCCTCTAAGTTAAGCTTGATTGCTCTGTACCAAGCTACTAGAGCATTGAGCACAGGCTAGTTCGGAGCTTGCTTGTGCATCACCCTGACTAGGATTGTGGTTGCTGCTCGAAAAGGGTTTCAGCCACCTCAACCAGTTACCTAAATTCTCATAAACACCCTATCTCAAATCACTCTCATAGGTTTTCCGTTCCCAGAAATGCCAGTAGCAAAGGATGTGTTTTTCAGGCCTTACATGTTTCTTCCATTTTCCTCACTGCAATGCTTTAAATGGAGAACATGAAATACAGGTACATGCCTTTACTTCTCATAGTACATCATTCCTTTAGATAGCAAATGCTGTCTCCTTGTAGCAGAAATAATACCAATGAAAAAATCATTGGTACAAGAGTTGGCCTTCTAGAGCCAAGACCAATTGGCTTTGCCAACACTTGTGGAAGTGGATTCACCAGGACTGCTCCTTTCCTTTCAGCACCAACATGAAGATAACACCAAACCACATCTCTAAAGAATCTTGAAAGGGAGAATGCCTGACCAATGTGGAACTGTCCCAGGTAACCCAGTAAAAGGGGGTTGTTTCTGTTCTCCTGCATGGATGCTCTTTCTGGCTCCATCCTTGGCTTTCCAATGTATTAGTAAACTACTTAGCTAACTTGATTGAAGGGTTGGGGATTTTGACCCTCATTCGGAGGGCCTCTTAATTCTGAAGTGCTGGTAATCAAGTTGCTGCCCCCCTTGAAATTATGAGATCCATGGTAATTCTGCTGATCTACTGTTTTTCACACCGAGATCCACCTGCTAAATGCAGGTGTAGCATCTGCATAAAAACAGAGGAGAAAACAGGAATAAACATGGGAATCAGGTGCATAATTATCGAGTCCTCTGGAGATTCCTCATTTCTAAGTGAACCTTCAGGGTCTCACTCATAATACCTGGTAACTCATCCTCTCCACTGGAGCAACTGATGCCATAATGTATTGATAACTTTGGAGTGGCTGCGTCACTAGGCGAAACCCCAAGGCACTCAGAATGATGCTGCCATTTTAGACACCCGCTAGACGCCACCTGGAAACACAGACCGTTATCTTTAGCATACTTTTCAGGTTGTTGTTTGTATATTACGTCTTTTAGAGCAGATGAGAATGTTGTTCTCCAAGGGCACCCAACACATGATGGGATAGAGGCAATGCCATTATTTTCTTTTAGTGTCCCTTGAGTATAAATCTCATATGAAAGCACTACTACACCCATTTGCATTGGCAGTGTTGGGAGATTGGAATTTATACTTTACACCAGTGTTGGGCTTTCTCCACCGAGGCCTAGTTTCAGGGCTGGCCTTTGCTCAGATAGAGCTTAAGATGAAAACCAGTTTCCCCAAGGCCCCAGTAAGCACACATTACTGACAATACCACAGTGAAGCTCATATTACCAGTTTGTAATTGTCTCCAGAAATCAGGGCACTTATTATTCCTACACATATCTCTAAGTTTCCATTGTAAACTAATATATACACATTCCAATTTTCCACAAAGATCTCCTTTCACACATTTTATATGGACTACCAGGGGTGCTATGTGCCAGCAGACACGGACAGGATGCTGCTCGGTAGTAGAAGTGATGCTCAGTGCCAGGTAATTGCCCTCCGTCATGGTGCTATATTTGTGCCAGGGAGGCTGTATGTGCCAGGAGATGCATGTGGACCAGACGGGCTCATCAGGGCCAGGGCTACCGCTGAGGGAAAGGTATGCACCTTATTTTAATAATGCTGCTCAGGGCCTGTGGTCATGCTCAGTACCAGAGGCGTTGCCAAGTGACAGAGCACTTCCTGAAGTCGAAGTGGTTTTGGAAGAACAGTTCTTAAACGTTTTATGTCAAAACAAAATTCTGGATTGTGTCCCTGGCACGCTGAGGATGGGGAAGGAGGCGATGTCTCCTCTAATGAGAGAGAGATGGACAGCAATAGAAAAACAAGCATTTGCAATGCAATAGGTCTCATTTTTGCAAGGGTTTGAGCTATTGCCATTGTAGATGACAATGCCTTTTATTTATGTGTTGTTTTTAAAACAGATAAATAAAAGGCATTGTCATTTACAATGCCAATAGATTAAACTCTTGCAAATGCGAGACCTATTGCTAGTTGAAAAAAAAGTGCTCGGAGGTTGTAATTAAAGCCTATAGAGTAACAACACTCATAACAGAGGGTGTCACCATGGGAGGTTACAAGGTAGTACTAAGGAGGGCCTACTAAGCCTATTGACCAATGAACAGCCACAGTTTACAGTGTACAATGACACAAGCCAATGAAAAATATGGGCGGAGAGTGAGCAGAGCTTCAAGTCCCTACCTGAATACAGCATGCCTCGTAGAGCAGAGTATGCGCTACCCAGGCTCAACCTAGCAAGAGCATCCTTTATATCTGTATTATACAAATAAATGAAATTATTTTTATAGGCAGTGCGTTTTAGCTCAGTTAAGTAAAGCCCCTCAATTAAATGACATTGGACTGATTATTTTAAACTGTTTTGTCTTTAGAAATATGGCGGGAGCGGAGATCCACCAGGTAATCTTTACATCATAGAAATAGAGATTAGGATGTCATAGAAAGCTCCTTTGAGATGGCCTAACACTGGTTGATAGCCCTGTGAATGTTTGAGATAATTAAAATCCCTACAGTCTAAATGGACGATCCATGGGGTAAACTTTGGTCCAGGACCCTAGAGTGCTTGAAGCTTTTGTGAATAACTGGTGTGTAGGCCTGTATAGAGAGTGGGAGAATTTAATCAACACTCTCAGAAATGAAAACCTCTCAACCGAGTCTAAGGACATTAGATCTAGTTACTCAAGTATTAATCGTGATACTAATACCCCAGAGAGGGTATTAGGAAATCCGTCAAGTACCCATACTGCTACTTGCTGTCATTACTCGTTTGGGGGGGGTGCATGGTTTAGCTCATTTGATGAGCAATAGTGAGTTTATGAATTATCTTTGGATTGGATGTTATTATGTTCAATGGAACCTGGTTTACTTCGTCCTGGGCTGTGCCAGCACATAGCTGGTTTTGCAGCAATGCTTGCTCCAATGCTCGTTGTTGGCCTTCTGGTGGCCTAATTATTTTGATCCCAGTTAAGTTGGATGAGGATGCAAACATTTTATAAATGGATAATCAGTGGGCCTTGGTGTTACATTTGTACTTTAAGGACTCTGTAACAGCTAGTATCAATTTATTTTAGTGAACATGTATCTTAATACCATATCAGCGTCTTCTAGGAAGGTTGAGGTGGGTTTCTTGGGTAATAATCTTCCCCATATTGAACTACTGCATCGTTATGACCCATTTCAGGTCGAGCCTGGGCAGGCTGTATTTATTAGGGACTTGAAGCTCTGCCCATGTCCCGCCCATCTTTTCAATTGGCCCCTGTTACTGTCCTTTCTAAATTGTTGCTTTTCATTCATGAATAGGCTTAGTAGTCCCTCCTTGGTACTGCCTTGTCTGCATTTGTAACCTGCCATGAGGACTGGACTTTTTACTTGTGTTGTTAAACGGTCTGCTTTATCTAGGCTGTGAGCACTATTTTCTTCAATGATTTGCCCCTATTCCACCCGCTACGTGATTTCCTACAAGCAGCATGCCTCCCACTTTTATTTTAATTACTAATGGAGGTCCGCTTTAACTATAGCGGGTGCGTTTCTTTATTTACTTTAGTAGCACGGTCCGCTTTAGGTATAAGGGCTGCACTTATTTGTTTATTTAATTTAGCAGCGTGGTCCGCTTTAACTTTAGCAGCCGTGCTGCGAAACATTTTTTTTGGTGAAAGTTTCCATACCATGTTTTCACTTACATAGTGGCCATGCCCCTTTCTTTCGACACCACTGCTGTATTCAGGTTACAGCGAGCCTTGTCTAAAGAGAGGGGCGTGCACACAATTAAAGTGAAAGCACGGCATGGGGCGCTTTTAGCCCCTCAAAAAAAACATTTGTTTGTGAACAATTATTTTTTTGGTAACAGCAACCCGTGACATGCTTTCACTTTAATGGTGCTGTGGTGGATCAATAGGCTACGCTAGATGTCTGCATTTCCTAAAGTTTGTCATGTGTGCAAGACATTTGGCTACATCTTCACTGTGATGAACAATTTCAACTTGCATATGAACTGTGGGTCTGCGCATGGTAGCCATACCTAAATCCAACCTTTCAATAAAGTGCCATACAGCTTGATGGTTGGTGCAACTGCGCCTTTGCTATTTCTGTGTGCCTCTGAGTCTGCTGCAACAACTTCGTGCAATTCCTTAACTTATGAAGGTAAATCTGAAAATCCCATGTCCCCCAGGCATTGCTATTCTGTGCTCCTCTACCCTCCTACGATGTCTTCACCTGGCCGTATGCTGCTTGTCCTGAGTCATGAACATACATTTCTCAAAGGTATTGAACTGTGATCCAGTCGGGATGACTAATGGTGCCTTGCTTTACACCTGAGGGGCATCTTGCCTAGAGTGTCTCCCCTGTCTAGTAAGCACTGATATCTAGCCCTATCTCCATATGCTTGTTAAGTGTTATGAGTGGTAATAGACCGTGGATGCATTTGTAGAGTCTTGAAGACATTGTTTAAGATCTCTGGAGGTGTTAAATTGGTTGGAAAGTGGCTTCTTAGGTTGCAGCAGTAGTGTCAGGACTACTTGGTGCAGGTGTAGAGCTGTCATTTTGCTCCTATTGTTCTTGCTCAGTCTGGTCCTGCGGGCCCTGGGTAGGTGATTGTGATAGGATAGATAGTATGAGCGTGATTCACAGAGGTAAATGTACTCATATTTACTGATATGCATATTTATTTTTGCCCCTTGGTATACCGCTGCACTTTTTGCTGTTCAGCACTTTTGAATGGAGACCTACAACTAGGTTTAACTTTCTGCTTTTTTGCTATTCACCAATTCTTGGAATTTCCACACTGGGATGGGTAGATACATGTCTCTACTCACTCAAATGAGGATATGAAGTCGCCTACAATCGAATTCACAAATGTAAAGTTCCTACTAATAACTTTTTACCTGTTCATGGAGATCTCTTAACCCAAGGTGGAGATGTCCTTCGGGGAAAGTAAAGGGAACATTTTGTAAAGCGTATTATTCTTTCAAATATTTTAATGTTTAAAATGAATGTAAATTAAATTCAAATATTTTTTATTAACCTATAAATAATAAAATACAATTTTGGGGCACCTTAACTCATCAGGTTAAAAGTGTATAAAATACACTTATTGTATTAATTTAATTTATAAATATTACTTTTTAAACAATAATTAAAACACAATTACTCACCTTCAATAACATTTATATTTATATTTAGTAAACTTGGTAAAAAACAAACCTTTTTATTTTCAAAAATTAAGCTCATTATTTCATGTAAGCAGATCACAATTACAATATCACATATATTTTTTGTCACTCACAAAAAATATGATATTATATATGTTATAATTATATTTCTTGAGTCCAGGTTCATTATATATCCATGCATACCTCCATTTATTATAATATAGAATTTATCAAAAGTACATAAAAAGACAAATAGTGCCCGACGTGTTTCCGCGAGACGTCTCTAACTGGGTCAAATATACATACCTATTTGATGAATCAGAGCCAACGTTATTAGCAACACAAAAAAACACTTTTCCTGTGGAACATCTGACCTAACTATAACTACCCAGTTAGTAGGACTGGATGTGAAATTCCACTCCACTCGCTGAGTTTCTCCCACTCTGTGCTCCGCATAGTACCCGGAGTTCTAAAAACTCTGCGTAGCATATCAACGTTTTTTTCCTCGCTCGCACTCGCTAACATGAAGTAAGGGAAATTATTAACGTTTATTATTCTTTAATGCAAATTAATTTTAAATATATTTTAACCTAGAACTATTAAAAAATACACACTATCACTAGCTTTTTTGTTGTTGTTAGTTTTCTTAAACATTTTGGGGGTGATTACGATGGTGGACGGACTTCGGTCCGTCCACCATCGTATCAGAAAGTTGGACCGCCCACCTACAAGGCAGCAGTCCCACGGGGGAATCACGATGCGACCGCCACCACGGAGGTCGTACTCCCCATATTTTACATTGCAGCAGGGGCTGCTGGCAGCAGCACCTGCAGCAATGTAAAAACAGCACGTATTGCATTTCCCTGCTCTAGGTGGCAGGCAACATAGGTGCCCTGCAAGTGGAAAATCAAAGTGGCCAGTGGCAAGGAGGACCTGCTGCAGGCCCCCAAGCCCATCCCCGCCAGCCTTTCCATGGCGTGTGAACCACCATGGAAAAGCTGGTGGAGATCCAGCATACTTATCAAGTGGGCGGTGCCTGCTAGGCACTGCCACCATTCTGGGGATGCTAGGGGGTCCGATAGGCATTCGGAATAACTGCTACTGTCGGACCCGTGTCGGTCGGGCTTTCCGCCTACCAGCACACAGCCCGCCATCAGAATCTGGTGGGCGGGAAGTGGCCTCACGATGGCGGTGAACCCGCCACGACAGCCTGTCGGGGGCGGGTTCACCGCGATCGTAATCAGGCCCTACGTTTTTAGCTAATTAAAATTATTTTTAACATTTTACTAAACATTTAAAAGTTTTGTTTACATTTTTGAATGAATTTTCTTAATAAATTTTATAATGACAAAATAATTTACTATTAATTCTATATGTTTCTAAAGATAGAAAATTGTATATAAGTTAAATATCAAAGTATTTTACATTTATATAATGTTACATAACATTAGTTTTTATAGGTTTTTTTATTTTATTTTATGTTTTATTTTTATATAATTTTTTAATGTCATTTATTTTATTTTGCTAACTCAATTGTGTTCGCTATGGGGGTGTGCTGCAGGACCAGTGGCTCAAGATGGATGGTGATTGATTTACTCCAAGGCTGGGCAGGCTAACCTTTACATAAATGTTTGACACCTTTAGGGCTGTAGTAACTTTTGAAGGGGTTTAATTAGGGGCAATGATCTTACTCTTCTATTTGTTCATCGGTCCCTTCGTACGAGTGGCAAGAGAAATGTCATTTATGAGGGGTTGTCTGGGGTAGAAGATACTACCCCTTCTTACTTCTATTTTTTTTGTATACTTCAACGTGCGTTCTAAGAGTAACAGGTATGTCCATACATGGGTCCCGTGCTCACTGTGCCACTGGGTCTAAGCTACACTGGACTGACAAGCACCAAAAAGGGTGAAACTGGTCTTGGGCTGTTTGTGTTGCGGTTCAGGGAGGACTTGGCCTGGCAGTCCCATCTGGACTATTCCTTTTTGAACAGGGTCAAAACTGATTTACATACAGCTCAGTCCAAACTGAAGTGGTATGGTGTGCAAAATAAAATGTACTGGGATGCAGCCCAGACTAATTACTGGTGAATGAGATTATGGTAAGCATTACACCCATCACTTTTTTGTATACTTATTTATTTCTAATTGATGTCCAAGCCAGTCGGGCCATGAGGACGGAAAGAAACAAAATACAATAATTTTTTTAATCGGGTAAAAAAAGGATGGAAGGAAAATTTTTAAGAAGTAATTAATGAAAAACAATGGTCATTGTTAATAGGCGATTGTGGTTTAGAGCGGCATGCGTTGCTAGGAAAAGCTGGCACGAACTCTCACAGAATTATATTCGAGGGAACACATTTAGTTCCCTATGAGTACTAGTCTGGTTTGTAATATACCTTAATCCTCCTGCAAAAAAAGGCATATAAAATTTCCCACATGTTACATCTTTCAGAATTTGCTCTTAGTGACAAACAACTTTTTTGACATTAAGTAATGGGGGAATGCCTGTGCTCATATATTCCCACTGCATGTAATGTATGCATGCTGGGAAAACTCTTCAAGGCCGAGAAGCTAATGTAATGTTGTATGTTTTTAGAGCGAGAGGCCTGTGGATGCATGAGAAGGACTCAGGCAAGAGTATCGAATAAGATTGCGATAATCACTTTATAGGGAACAGGAAAATATGATTTAAAAAAATACATATTGAGGTTGACAGAACCGAGTCATTTGTGAGTAGCCTGTCCACTCTCTCCCACTGAAAATGGTTTCTGAATTCAATAAATCGAAAATGTTAAGTGGTGGTAAAAAAGAAGGCTAATTTGTTTTAATGGTGACTGGAGGTTGACAGTGATGGGGGTGGGGCAATTCAAGAATAGCAGTAAAGTCTGGGTAAGGTTTAGAGGTAGAATGGTGTCTGTGACAGAAGCAGCATCCTATCCACATATAGGACATGTAGGAGCTGCAATAAAGGCTACAGACATATGTTTGTAGGTTTTAATATAGTCTTCTGGATAGCTTATCATGTACAGTAAAATTTTCAGGATATCCACAATGCCTTCATTCATTTATTTTCAGGAGATTTATAAAGTGGTAAATGTTGCCTAGACCACATGAGAATGAAACTGAATGCGGGGAATCAGAGTCTATCTGAATTCCTAGCCTGGGCCTGGATCTAGAACTCTTCAATCTTTCCAATGGTGGGACAGAGCATTTAGCTTAATGCCAGTCTGAAACTCATTGTGTTACATTATATATTGAGCATAAGATAGTAAGATTCTCTTCTGGGTTTATGAATAAGAGTAATAACAAATATTCTAATATTCTATGTTCCCACAAGTGTTCGGATAAAAATGGTACTTCACTTGTGTGACTCACGCTAGCATCTGCGACACAAAATGTCCCAGAACGTGATTGGCGAGATCACATTTCACTCTCAACTCTTATGTCACAATGTGGGTAGCTGTGGATTTTGGGTCCTAGCTCAATCCTTGCATTTCTGTAACATACTCTTCAGGAACCCCTATCAAGGGCTCCCATTACCCTGGTTTGATCCATTCCTTTTTACAGACACTAGGTCCACCCACACAAGTGGGGCATCTTTTTTATCAAGGCAGGTAGGGGAATGCTGGATGGTAGGAATTTTGTGGATCCCTGTGGATTTTGGAAATACAAGGAAAATTAGTGATTATAGGCAATGGTTGAGGTTTGCAGGGCATTGTTGGTGAGAATACATTGTGGGGCCCACATGAGGCACACCACCCTGAACTTCCATCGGTATCTATATTCCAGAAACATCTGGGGTTGGTAAGAGTCCCTAGGAGGCTGGACCTAGGCCCAATTACAGCAGCTACCCATGCTAAATCAGGTCATTTTTACAGGAAATGTTGAGGTCTCCACATTGTGTTTTGAGGCCCCCCTAACCACAGGCGCTAGACCCACCTATACAAGTGGGGTAGTGTTTTTATCGGTACAGGTGGGGGAATGCTGGATGATAGGTATTTTGTGGATGACTGAGGATTCTGGAAGTTTATGCCTCAGAAATGCAAGGAAAAGTGATGATTTTAGGCAAAGTTTGAGGTTTGCAAGGGATTGTAGGTAGGAAAACATTGTGGGATCCACATCTGGCATACTAACCTGAACTACCCTCTAGCTTTTAGGAATGTGTGAGTTCGGTAGATTTCCCCAGGAGACGCTCCATCTGAGCCCAGAAAGTGCTGCCATTCTGCATGGCAAGTGGAAATATGTTGGTATTTATCTCTGTTCTGCTGACCCCTATGTCAAAACAATGCTCAAAAGAATATTAATTTCTGTTTGCTTGCCATAGGGATGTGGCTGCTTTAGTCCCCAGGGAAGCAGAAAGACGGCTGATGCTTTAGGTGTGGGGTGAGCGTGATTTCACCGTCAGGATGGGCCAGACCCCACCAAAATAATTTATAAAAAATGTTTCTGCCATTTAATGAGCTTTCTGTCCCTGTGAGGGAAAATTGTGGGCAAACCCTGTCTCTGTTTCCTTAAGACTATTTTGCCGCTCTTGGGGTGGGGTACTGCCCAATGTCAGGGTGGGAATCCTGCACCCCTTTGCTTTGCCCAAATGTAAAATCCCTGGTGTCTAGTGGGCTTTCTACAGCCCCCTGTGGCTGAATTAGGTCCAACCTCCCCCATCGGGATGAAACTCGCTTCAGCAGCATGTTGAAATCTCTGGAGTCTAGTGGGTTTGTGCAAGTGGAGGCAAACCCTGTCTCCGCCACCTGGGGGCAGAAAGACTGGTTTACTCCTTTTGGGGTGGGAGTATGGACTAATTTTTTAGTAGAACAACTGCACCCATGGAATCAGCATTTACCCATAGGCTTTGACACGCTTTCAGAATTTTTTAACAACAAATTTTATTTGATTATTCAGTTGAAAGACAGGCGACAGCCCTACAATGACCTGCAGGAGGAAAAGGATTGATAGCACGAAAATACAAGCATTTTTACCAATTTCAAACACCTGCCAAACATGCAGGTGGTACAACTGAAGCAAACTGCAGACATCACTCAATCTCACGACATGGGTACATGATATATTAGCATAGGGATCCATTCTCAAATGGTGCGGGATATGCCAGTCAAGGGGCATTGGGAATAGGGGGCATTGATCAGGGGTCTGCGGGTGGAAGGGGGGAAGCTCGATTCCTCGATATGATGCCCATCCAGTCCAAATTTTCCTATGTTTAGCAGGGCAACCATGAGCTGTAAAGACTGCAATTTTGGCCCCATACATCTATCTAGTTTGGTCTTCCATTTGCCCAGGGTAGGGGGAGACGTCCCTTTCCACTGTTGTGCAATGTCCCGCTTGGCGATAGTGAGAGCTAAGAACAGTAAATGCTGCTTGTACTTATTACCCCTAATGTCATCTGTGCTGTGTGAGAGGAAAAGGCACGGGTCAAGAGGGAGTACCCACGAAAGTACCTTGTTGAGGCAGGACCGAATTCTGCGCCAAAAAGGGTTGCAACGCCGTGCAGCTTCAAACTGTATGCAAGAATGTCCCCTCCTCCCAGTCACACCGTAGACATGTAGGGGACTGGATAACTTCCATCTGCCAGAGTCTAGTCTGGGTATAGTATGCCCGGTGCAAATATTTAAACTGTATCAGGCGGTATCGTGTAGAGACCGCCGCACCCCGCGGGCTAGCGATAGCTTTGGCCCAGTCATTGTTCGTCAAATTGGGGATGTCGGCTTGCCACGCCTGCCGAGTCTTGTCGAGCGTTGTCGGTGTGTGGGTCATCAGGTTATGGTATATTTGCCTGATCTTTTGGAGGCCTAAATCGCCCATAAGCAGGCGGCCTTCTAATGGGTGGAATTCAGGAAGGGTCTCAAGCGTGTGGATCAGGGGAGTGAGTGCATGACGGAGTTGGAGGAATTTGTAGAATTGTGTTTTATGTAAGGTATATTCCGCCTGTAGTTGCTGGAAGGATTTCAGTGTAGTACCTCACATCACATCACCAAGGGCCGACTTTCCCACTAGGTCCCATCCCCGGAACCCCCGCAAGGCGGCCACGGGGCGGAGGTATGTACCCTGCCATATTGAGGTTGCCTGGGTAAGTTTCCCTTTCCAACCCATCTGTCTGACTTTAGCCAGCCACAGCTGTATCACGACTTTACCTGCGGGAGGCATGAGATCCAGGCGTGTTGCACTATATAGGAGGTGAAGGAGGGGAGTCCGTCCCATTGCCACATGCTCGATCGCATATGCTGGGTCTGTGGGGGAGTTGTACCACCATTCATTCACCAAAAGTATATGGGACCCACGTAATAAAAGTAAATGTCCTGACACACTTTCATAATTTAATCACACTTTTCTTACAAAAGATCCTTTCGCTCATGTTTTTTCTCACAACATTCTTTTGAGAGTTATGCATGTATTTCGCTTCAATGCAGTGATTAACATAGGCACGAAAGCAAGTAGCTTATTGTGGGAATGGGGACAAAACTCACATCATCACGTATGTCCAAGGGAAATTTGTAATACACTGTACAATATTTCACATAGTCGCAAAGATGAACATGTTGATTGGTTTTGTTTTGTTTTCCTATTGTTTACATTAAATATTTCACTGATGTATAGTTTCAACCTTATGTTTTCCACCGTGTGCCCCTGATGAAGGGTCTTTGACCCAAAATGTAGTTGGTTTATAAATCAAGATTATTGCAACATTTTTGACTGCACATGCCAATAGAATTGAATGATGCTATATATTTATGCAGATCAACTAACAGTTAATAATGAACATTTCATAAAAAAGAATGTTTCAAAAGAGACATGATTAAAAGGATCTTTTGTAAGAAAAGCATGATGAAATTATGAAAGAGTGTCAAAGCCTAAGGGTGAATGTTGATTCCAGTGCGCCTTGGGGCTGATATGCAAGTCGGTGCTATCAGCAAGTTGAACAGACTATGTCCTACTTCTCTCTTTCCTCTAGCCTTCCTCTAACCTCCTACTCATCCCTCTGTTCCCTTCCTACCTTTCTAATCTATATCTTGATTTTTTTACTTTTTCGCACATCTACTTGCATAGCATTCTCTCTGACACCCAAACTTCAACTTCCTTTCTTTCTCCTCCCGAACCCAGTTTGCATGCTCTTATCTCCTTTATTTTTTGTCTTTACCTTCTTAACCCTTTCGCACATTTTCTCACCTTTTTTTCCCTACTCTCTTTGACATTCTCCTTTTTCCTATTTCCTTCCTTCTTCCTTCCTTTTCTTTCCTGCCTTCTTTTTCTTCTTCCTTCTCCTCTTCTCCTCCATAGTTTATTTTCCTTTCTCCTCCCTTTTTAGGTCTCGCACCTAGTGTTGCAGTGCGTAGCACTGCTCGCGCAGCGCGAGACCTCTTGTACGGGGTTCTGAAAGCTGACCATACGCTTGTTTGGTGGTTTTGCTTTCGCCCGCTGCCATTGGCTTTAGCGTGTTTTTTAAAAGAAAATAAGGCACGCAATTGGGCCAAGGCGGGCGCATGTCCCGCCTTTGCTCCGCCCAGTCCCACCGGTGTCTGTTACGCGCATCAGCGCGGCACAGACAACAGGCTCCCTCACCCCCGCTCCTCTGTGGTGCGCGCGTACCACTGGTTTATTTTGTGTAAATGCTGCTAAGCAAAGAGCGAGAACAGTAAATAAACCCCATAGGGAGACTTGTTCTTCTTTATTAGTCTGGAGCATAACTTCTGGACTGTTCCATTCGGCCTTCCACCTACCCGCAGGACGCCCAGGCGGGCAGAGATGATCACAGTAGGTATGGTCGCTGGGCTGACAGGGATGTTGTGGCCAAATATGCCGTCATATACCCCGGCCCCACTTCTGGCTGCACCTCTCTGCTTTGTGAAAATGATGAAAGAGGACAGTGAGACCTTTAAGCTAGTCTTTCCTTTTTTTTGTTGTTTTTTAATTTTATCTCGGTAACTGGCCTGGATATCCTGCACGTATACAAACAACAACCACCACTTGTTAGGTCTCGCCTTGCTATCGCGTAAGCGATTGCAAAGCGAGACTATAGAATACGGGTTTCAAAAGTGCTCCCAAAAAGCGGATTGCATGGCTAGCACGCGCACAATCACGCGCATCGTGCCGCCATGCAATCCGCCTTTTGGGAGCCCTTCAAAGGGTCCGCCCCCAAGCGCGCGCGCGCTCCGCCGGGCTTGTTTCAAGGAAGTAACTTCACGTGCGCTCGAGGTTCCCTAATTAGCAATGCCCCGAGGCTCCCTCCAGCTGAGCCCTAGTATAATTAGCACACACACTGCGCAACTTCCGCACTCAGCAGCACGACGTCTCCGGCTGCTGGGCTTCAGGCACCCATTTAATGCCCTGTCGCCTCGCCAAAGAAGTAAGTTCTATTATTTTTTTTTTAAAACCGCGCTTATAGTTTTCTAGAGCGCTCGGCTCTTGAAGCTCCTAATTCACGTTCATCTACGTTTCAGATTGATACTGCCAAGGCGGATCTCTACACTGCCTAGCTGCTCAGCCTAATACCTGATTGATTTTTTCATACCTTTTCAGTAAGTTTCTGACTCGCCCCCTCCCCATTCTCACTCATTTCAGTTTTCACTTTCCAATCATAGTTATTTCTCTCCCCAGTGTGGCTCTAAATTAATACTGCTCACGTGGAGCTCCTGACTTCCGCAATGGAGCACTGTCCCCAGCAACCACCCAGCTTCTTTCGGGTTGTTTACAGCTAATAAAAGTAAGTGTTTTTGCGCCCTCACCTGACCTCAGACACTTCCCTTGTTTTTGTAGGGTTTTATATTTTATTAAGCCCGTCAGTGCAATAACAGAGGTTTCGAAATTCACACTCAGGGCAAATTGTGCCCACTGGAGAGAAATGCCACACTGTCGTCACAGCGCTGCGGGGAGACCAACGGCACGATTGTCAGTTGGTCGCACACACCATCTGGTGGAAGAACTCCCGAAGGCTGACATTATGCTTTGTTGCTCCTGCACTGAATTAACAAATAAAGTGCCGGGCTAGCAACGGAAACTTGTCCTTCACGACCCCCGTCCTCCACCCCTACCCCTTGTAAAATGACCAAGAGGCCATTTCATTTCAGTAAAGCTCAGTGGAGCCGAGTCTCTCAAAACAGTTTTAGTGCTATTACCTGCTGTCTGTAGGTCTAAAAACATAATTCTTTCTAGTGGGTGAGATGAAACACGGTGGGGTTTGCTTCACACGGCTGAGTGACAGCTCTCCTGTTTGCCTTGCTGTCAGCGAGGAGCCAAGGGGAAGAATCTGTGCATGAAAAACAGGGCACCGCGAGGATTCTGCGACGGAACGTCAGCTCCAGCTACTGGCTCACCAGGTAACTACACAAGATAAGCTGTATGCTACTTCTTTGTCCTACGGATACATCTGCGTCTTGAACATTAGTTTTTTAACAATGTCCGATTCCTAACGCCTCAATCACAACTTCTACGAGTTAAACTGGTGGCTCATTATATCAACGCAAAAGAGACCCTGACTGGAAAATAGTACAAATATACGAGGGTGTTCACTACACTCACCACACAGCTGGCTCGTCATGCCGTGCATGAATGAAATCAGGCGCCGGCTACTAATTACATTATAGAGCCAGAGATTCATTCTATTAGACCAACATATAATGTACAACGCGAGAACAATGCAGCATCTGTCCCTGCATGGGTAACTTCTTCAGCTGTAAATATCCAATATTAGGCTGTAGACAGTATTAAGTGCTGGCCATTCAGCCATATGTAAGCACTGTATAGTTTCTTCAGATAAGGGAAATACAGCACAAGAAAGTGAAGTCATTTATTTAAGAGATTTATATAGTGCTACAAGTCTACTCAAGTGTACCTCATAGCGCTTTACAGTAAGAATTACAAGTCCAGTTAATGTCCGGCAGTAGGAGTTCAACTGAATATGAAGCACGTTTCATATCCGGTGTTCTGCGCTCACTCGTGCCAAGTCTGTATTTTATTTGAAGAACAGTCTTAAAAGCTCAGTCTTACGGCGTTTCAGGAACCTGCTTTCAATGCTAGATTCAACATATTCCTAAAGGTGTATGTCTAGTGTCACACAATTTGGTCACATGTGGTGGCGGGATTCAACTTCGGGTGTCTTCCTGTTCTAGCACTGAGAACTTGTCAGCCACTTGAAAGTGTCTTCTCCTATTGTCACATACGATGCCCTTCATTTAGCTGATCCCAAATGGATATAACAAGCTTGCAACATACAGAAGTCATTTTTGGCCTTCCATTTATTAAGGGAAAACACCCTCTGCTTGCAGTAAAATGACTGAAGTCAGTCACAGGCAGGAGCCGCAGCACACAGTAGAGTACATGACCAACGAGAAAAATACAATATTATGATGCGCTATCAAGCAGGCTTTGATCTTTCTGCAGTTGTTCTCAAGCATATATTTACTATTCTAGGAATGTTTTCGAACAAGCGCAAGCATTTCCGTTATTTCCTACAACAGTAACATCATTTCGAACCGGATGTATGACGTTACAACGCACACTTTTACAACGCATGCACTTACAACGCATTTTTTACAACGCATAATCCATTACAACGCATGACATTACAACGCATGACACTACAACGCATTTTTAAAAAATACCTTTACAACGCACTACCATTACAACGCATACTACCTTTACAACGCATACCATTACAACGCATAATATTAAATTACATTTAAGGTAAGTATTAGATAGTATAGGGGTAAAAATTACTATTCTAACTCCAGGGGGTGCAACAGTAGGGTAAGTGTTGGATAGTGTAGGGGTAAAAATTACTATTCTAACTCCAGGGGGTGCAACAGTAGGGTAAGTGTTGGATAGTGTAGGGGTAAAAATTACTATTCTAACTCCAGGGGGTGCAACAGTAGGGTAAGTGTTGGATAGTGTAGGGGTAAAAATTACTATTCTAACTCCAGGGGGTGCAACAGTAGGGAAAGTGTTGGATAGTATAGGGGTAAAAATTACTATTCTAACTCCAGGGGGTGCAACAGTAGGGTAAGTGTTGGATAGTATAGGGGTAAAAATTACTATTCTAACTCCAGGGGGTGCATCAGTAGGGTAAGTGTTGGATAGTATAGGGGTAAAAATTACTATTCTAACTCCAGGGGGTGCATCAGTAGGGTAAGTGTTGGATAGTATAGGGGTAAAAATTACTATTCTAACTCCAGGGGGTGCATCAGTAGGGTAAGTGTTGGATAGTATAGGGGTAAAAATTACTATTCTAACTCCAGGGGGTGCATCAGTAGGGTAAGTGTTGGATAGTATAGGGGTAAAAATTACTATTCTAACTCCAGGGGGTGCATCAGTAGGGTAAGTGTTGGATAGTATAGGGGTAAAAATTACTATTCTAACTCCAGGGGGTGCATCAGTAGGGTAAGTGTTGGATAGTATAGGGGTAAAAATTACTATTCTAACTCCAGGGGGTGCATCAGTAGGGTAAGTGTTGGATAGTATAGGGGTAAAAATTACTATTCTAACTCCAGGGGGTGCATCAGTAGGGTAAGTGTTGGATAGTATAGGGGTAAAAATTACTATTCTAACTCCAGGGGGTGCATCAGTAGGGTAAGTGTTGGATAGTATAGTGTAATATTATGCGTTGTAATGGTATGCGTTGTAATGGTAGTATGCGTTGTAATGGAATGCGTTGTAAAGGTAGTTTTTAAAAATGCGTTGTAGTGTCATGCGTTGTAATATCATGCGTTGTAATGGATTATGCGTTGTAAAAAATGCGTTGTAATGGTAGTGCGTTGTAAAAGTTGCGTTGTAAAGGTTGTTCCCCTTTCGAACCCAAACGGTTTCTAAGCATTGTAAGGAGCAGCTTTTACAATTTTTATCGTAGCCCATTTACATTGTTAAAAGGACGAAAGGCTGAGTTGGCATTGTCGGGATGCAACCTCGTGACCTGCCAATCTAGGAAGGCAGTGACGAGCGTTAACCCACGGTGCCAGCTTGCAGGGTGACAGTACAAGGACGCACAGATCAGACATATCTTTCAGTATTCAGGTAACACTGGGAGGGGTAGGTACTCTATTAGCAAGCATTTGCAATGCAATAGGTCTCGCATTTACGCTAGTTTAAGCTATTGGCATTGGAATTACGTTTTAAAAAGCAAAACATAAAATAAAAGGCATTGTCATTTACAATCCCAATAGATCAAACTTGTGTAAATGCGAGACCTATTGCATTGCAAATGCTTGTTTTTTATTAGGTGAAAGGTAGATCACTTGGTATAACGACCAAACCTGCCCTTTGAACTGGGGAGCAAGGTTCAAGTACCAGCGTCGTCTCAACGTCCTATGATCTGCGGCAAGTCACTTAATTTACCTCTCCCTAAAGGAAAAAAAAGTATGAATCTGTCCTTATTCAATGCAGTGCTCATGTAAAGTGCTGCAATGCCCTTGACCCAAAGCTGAGCTGCATAAAACAGTAAAAAGAATTAAAAGAAAGCATTTTTGACAAAACTAAGTGTGTGTGAGGGGTTTTGTGCTATGAGGGCATCAAAAGCATATCATTGCCAAATAGTTAAACCTTTATATAGAGAGCCTCAAAAGTTACATATGTGCAGTTTTTAAATGTTTGCACATTAGTGTGTTCCAATTACCTTAAATTTTCTGTTAAATTCACTGAAATGTGACCAAACTACATTATATCAAGGAAAACATGGAGTTTGTCATATGCAAAAGGTTCCTGTAACTACTCTGTGCTTTGATCTGTAAATCTATTGTCAAGTCATCCCTCCTGTTAAGTCGTCATTTATGGGCATTGTAGCCTAAATTGGGTAATACCCCATATTATGTGGTGTTTGAATTTATTTATATAATATATATCAAACTGCGGCACATCATCCTACTGGAAAGAAAAAAGCACACAGTACACACTGAAGTCACACGCACCCCTTTCATCCCACAACCGTACAGGCCTCACTGCACACAGCTCTCCCTGCACATATACGGGTAAGGCCTGTACCTCAGGCAGTCTAGTAATGTTGCAGTTACGCTAGCGCACCCCAAAACATTAGCTCAGTCAGTTACACTGCTCACCCTGCACTTAAACGGGTACACCTGGTACTCGGGCACATCACTCATTGCATTTCCCCTCAGAGCCACCGTAGCAATGGCTCCTTGTAATCTGATCCCTACAGCCCCTCCCTGACATCCCTAACATTTATATGTATTTTCCAGTTATAGGGGAGCACCAGAGGGGGGTACATGAGACACTTGTCAGCCAATGTATCCCTTTGCACGGCCACGAATGCCATTTGGTGAGCCTCATCCTGGTAAGCTAAGGGGTGCTACACACTAGCAGTGTCAAAAAAGTAGTAGTTTCAAAAAGGAGACTCCGTAAAATAAAGTATTTGCCTAAGATCACAAATTTTGATCAAGCAGGAAGCCGGGATTGGGACCCAAATTTTTGTTTGTTTTTGTTTCATGCCATGCAATTCAGAGACTAGATGGATATCCCTTTCTAACATCAATGGTTAATGCTTTGTTATTAAATCTTTGAGGATGACATTAGAGCATGGGTGACAGGCAGAACACTATTGTGATTGGGGGCTTATACACCATGGCTTTTCCCTGCAGATTCCCTTTTTTATTAGGACGTAACGTCTAACTGTGACTAAAATAAGGTGCTGCAAAAACACAGCAAAAACACAATAGTGTGCCACAGAATTCCTTAATCTATGAGCCTCATCGGGAGGGTGTAGATAGTGTCCTATGGGACAATGAGAATTACTATTGCACCTAGGATGTCCCACCCAGGAAAACAGAATCAGGAAAAAGTAATAAAGTATAGGTTGAATTGTTGGAATAAATCTCAGCCTCTGGTAACTACTATGGGCTACAATCCAGGCCATACATGAAACAACTATATGCAAATAAGCAGTTAGGGTTATGTTTTCCTGATCTCTCTTGCTTGCTGACTTTTTTCCTTTTTAAATGTGTACTACCGTAATGCTTGAAATCTGATGTTTTTCTACTAGAGACAGGGCTTTGCTAACTAGCCAAACAAGCATTAACAATGCCAGTAAGCCTTACCTATGTAGAAAACTGTTGACTTTGTTAATTTCTTTTAGCCATGTTGTACAGCAGCACTGCTGCTGTGCAGCATGGCTAAAAATTAGCAAAAAAGAAAAGTGCTATCACGCAGCTAGCACAGACCGCAAGGGGCAGTAATCTGTTTCTTAGTATG
The DNA here is from genome assembly GCF_964204655.1 of Triturus cristatus. NCBI lineage: Eukaryota > Metazoa > Chordata > Amphibia > Caudata > Salamandridae > Triturus > Triturus cristatus. The sequence goes on along the minus strand of NC_140594.1, from coordinate 706,909,840 downwards.
AGATTTTATTCTGCCTTCACAAAAAAAGGTTGAATTATCTTACCTATAAGCTAAAGTTTGCTGTGCTTGGCCCCACATGGAGACAGCACCAACAAGCATTTGCAATGCAATAGGTCTCGCATTAGTAAAAGTTTGAGCTATTAGCGTTGCTGATAATAATGCAACGCCAATAACTGAAACATTTAGTAATGCGAGACCTACTGCATTGAAAATGCTTGTTCTTCTTCCATCTGCCCTTCCCATTTCTGCCCTCCCTTCCTCTTTCTGCACTAAATTGTCTTTTTTCCTTTTATTGCTCCTCCACATCGTTTTCCTCCTTAACTCTCCTATTCGTTCTTTGCCTCATTTTTGTTCCTCCTAGCTTTTCTCATTTCCTCTCCTTTCCTTTGCACTCCCATCTACCTCTATCTTTCAAAATGTTAACATTGCTATCTTCTTTCAAATGTTCTTCCTAACGCACCCTTTGCTTCACTACAACCCCACCACACAAAGCCCTCTACTTACTTTCTGGGGAAGAGTAAACAAAGATACAGCCCCCAGTAATGTGTAAGCCTGGGCAAAGCACTACGCTACGCTCGTTTAGTTTGCGAAGTTTGCGCTACTTCGCTCTACGCGAATTGCACGTAGCACAGTGCAAACACGCGTAGCGTAGCGTTGCGTAGTGCAGCGGTAATTTTTTGCTTGCTCGCGGTCCTCAACGTCAAGTTGGCGACCGCGAGCAAGCAAAATGACATCCCGGCGAGTCTTTTTCCTCGTTCGCGATCAGCAACATCAAGTTGGCGATCGCGAGCGTGGAAAATAAACCTCCCGGCGAGATTCTCAACGCGGGGAGGTCAGGTTTCTCATTGCAAATGGTCGCGTATGCTCGCGACCACTCGCGATGAGAAACTACCAGTCCGCGTTGAGAAAGCTACTCGAGCGGCAGAAGACTACAGCTTGCACTGTGCAAGATACAGTTTTCAATGATTGCACAGTGCCGGATGCTTGTCCGCACTGTGCAATCATTGAAAACGGCATCTTGCACAGTGCGAACAGGGTACTGCGCAGTTCGCGAAGTGCTACGTGTAGCTTGCGTAGTGCGAAGTGCACTTCGCGTAGCTACGCGTAGCGCTACTTTGTGAACTACGCCCAGGGTTAGTAAAGTGCTGGTAAAAAAATATATTGAGCGGCCCGTTAAATAAACTGTTGCCAGTATATGGCATGCTGGGCTCTCTCGCAGTTCTGGGACACAGTGCCACCAGGGTTGGATTGGTAAGGCGGACACTCGGACAATGGGCCGGTATCTGAGTTGCTGCTGTGGGCTGCTTTTTTGGCCAGCGTGGTGGCCGATTTAGGCTGTGTCTATGCTGTTTATATGGAGCCAGTGGCCTTACCGGAGGCAGATGGTCTTCTATTACTTACCTTTTACTAAAGGGGTGGAAGTGTCATTCCCAGTCTCACACTGGACCGGCCCATTAATGTATGCAGATTGGGCAGGGGGCCTGATCAGAAGTAGCCTCACTTATATTTAGGTGATGTTCACCATTGTAAACTAATCAGTGCACAAATAGTCCTAGCAACAGCAGCATTTTTTTTAAATATCCGTGAAGTTAAGAAAACATGCCTCTTTTAGAGAAACCCCCTCATTCTTTTTATTATACTTTATACACTGAAGGAGTGTTTTGCAAGAAGACGCAATCCGCAAATGTAGTGCCCAGACCTAATTTTGATCCTAATCCAAAGTTAGCTGTCACTGCACCACTACACCATTAACAGCTATGCCCCTGGCAGTGGCTGGACAGGAAGCATAGGGCGTGGGGCATCAGATATTTTATGGTTACCCGAGCTGCCCTGGTCATGAGGGATTGGGTCGCAAAATGAGACTAGAGGGGTGAATACCTTCCCTTCCCCCTTACACCGATATTTGGGAACCATGTGTTCTCTCCCATGCCAGACACTCATCAGATTAAGGCCTGGAAAGCTGCCAGATGTATCAGAATAGGACACCTGTTTACTGATGCAGGTATTAAAGACTTCTGCCACCTAAGGTGGGAATATATTATCCCTGAAGGGGAAAGATACCTCTAGTGGCAGGTTTGCCACTGGGTTCTTCAGCCCAAAGTTAGGACACAAGCTAGTTGTCACTTGATGTAATTTGTAAAATGTCTGATTCTTGGAAATAGACTAAATATTAATTTCAGACATTTATAGAATACTCATAGAGAAAATGTGAAAGGGTAATCACTGGGTCAGAAATCGATAGGTAGGGATCTGGACAGAATCCTGGCTGATGACGAATTGGAGCAGGTATGCGCTAGAATACAGAAAACATCAAATACCACTGCGACCAGGAAAACACTGTCAAATCTGTTACTAACGGGTACCACACCCCAAATACGTTATATATGAATGGGCCGCTAACAATGGGGTAGTTGCTCAAGGGGATGGAATAGGAAAGCACCTCTTTTCACATACTTTGGGAATGGCCAAAACGCCAGACATTCTGGAGAGACTATGGGCTTGAGTCTCAAAGGCAACTTATACTTTTGAGTAAAATACACTTTTGGGTAAGTTTACTACTTTTTGTTTATTCACAAAACAAAAGTGTAAGTTACTACTAAAAAATAACAAAAAATAAAAATACAGTAGTAAGTCCAGCACCACACATGGCCCACGGGTACTGTAACTCCCTCCCATAGAAAATAATGAAGGTAGGGAATTAAAATGAAACCATGAAGGAAATAATGTGAAATGAAATTAAATTATATCCCCAAAAAATTCAATTGTTTATATGCCTGAAATAAAATATTAGTGGTGACTATGTGTGTTTTCCTCTCCTCACAAGGATGTTCTAACGTCAGAACATGTATGTTACACTCTACCATGCCTTGTTAGCAGTGCTTAATTTGAAAAATATTAAGTGCCAGGGCTCCGACCAGGCCACTGCAGCTTGTACCACCCATCGCCACTGTCATCGCTGTCAAAACAACTACTGACCATCTCTCGCATGTAAATGCGACAGTTCAGATTATTCCAGGTCCCCAAAGCTTAAGGAATGGCTGGGGAGGCTGGTATTAGCAATTTTTTTTAATGTATATTGTTTCCCTAAACAACTGCTATACTGCTCATCTCTAAATTACATGAGCAGCGCAACCTTGTGGCAGACTGCCCTAAGTGTGGTGTTGATAATTAGGTGCCGGTGCTGAGCACCGGAAACCAATTAAGTGCCGGTGCTTAGCACCGGAAAGCACCGACTCAAATTAAGCACTGCTTGTTAGGCCCTCAATAAGAGTACCTGGTGTTTGAGCAGATAATACCACACTAGGTTGATACCGGCACCACAGCACCTCTCATTGCAAGATGGCCAGTAGTCTGGGATGGTAATCCCAGCCATTGTCTGTTTTTGGTCTGCAATGAGAATTAATGTGCAGGTACCGAAATACTGGGCTCACACCTGCATGCAATTTCCACCTTTTCCAAGCCGCAAAACTCAAAATGTGTTTATTTATTTTTTCTTACACAAATTTTGGCAGATATTATCAGGTAAAAGTTGTGTAGAGAAAAAAACTGCGAGCAAACTTGGCAGAGATTTTATAATCATTATTAGAGAGTAAACTTCGGTTTGTGATGGATTACTAAGAATTTAGAATGAGGCATGCATGTGACTTTGATAATTCAAAAATTAGAGAGCACAACTTTGTATCACTTGTCCCGACCTACACCAACTAATACCTATTCTGGGAGGCAAGTTTAACTTGAGAATAGTTCCCGGTTGGCCAACACCAGGGTCACTGGGAATTATTTGGCAGAGTTGACAAAATGATATAGCAAGAAAAGGCAAATTATGCGGCCCTAACGTGGCACCTTTTGTGACAGTATAATTGTATTATTGTGTCGTTTTTGCACATTAATGCTTTCTTAGCAAAGGATTAACCTCATTATTATCACTTTAACACTCAAATATGGCAATAAACTACTGAAAAATTACAAGTTAACCTTCGCAAATGACTTTCCACTCCGCTGCAAGATGTCGCTGCCTTTTTTGTAATTTGTATCCAAATGCAGCAGATGATGGATAATGTGGCAAATGCGGCGAATCCATAATTATGCGAACAAACTTAAAAATGCTTAATTCCAGTCACCCTGGAGAACATTCTTCTATTTCATAGCTATGCTTTGGGAAAGTGCACAGAAGTGGTGGCAGGACCACCTTGTGCTTTATCAGGGCACAAAGGTTGCATCTGCTGAGTTGGGGGCTGAATAATGATGGACTCAGTGAGATAGTGTTGGCACCAATTTTGACCGCTATTGTGGCCGGTAATTGCCGTCCACTCAGCAGCACTTGCCAAATAAAGAGACCCTTTTCACTCCGCCCAAATTGCTGTTTTTTTTTTATCTCCAGCACCAGCACTCGCCCACCCAGCTCCCTTCCCTGTCACAAGACTCTTATCACAGCCCCATCCTCTCATCTCGCTCTGTTGTCCCTCTCGTGTCCCCTCCTTTGCTGATACAGTGCAGCAGATTGACAGCGAGGTCTATTTTGAGGCCAACAATGGCCTCCATAGAACTGGCGGGAGGTTCTTGTGCATGCCTATTAGCATCCGCTCCGGCCCTCTGCAGGCCCTTTGTGCTGAGGATAAAAGTTTAACAACACGTGTACTGAGGGCCCCGGGACTCAGAAGTGTCATTATTGGCGGGTAGATTGTCGTACAGATTAATCTCACAGTGCAGCATGCTTCAGCATCCGTACAAAGGAATGTGCTGTGATGACGGGTTAAAATGGCAGATTGTGCTCGACACGCGCATGCGTGGTCTAGCTTTGTAGGCGGGTTAAGCAGAGCAAATAGTCAATTATGATGCTAGGAAAGTTCTTCGGCCATTACTAGAGGGGTGGGAAGAAGAAATATGTTTGTCTTTCGAACTTCCTGTAATTGTCTGGACTCCTATCATTAAAATTAAAATTAGCAACAGCGTTTTCTGCATCTTCGAACGTTTGTGCACTTTTTAAGTCGTTTAGCGAAACAAAGACCTCCAGCATCCATCACTCCACTTCACTCCTCCCGCATCACAGGTCTCCTACAATCCAGTGAGGCCTCACTCATGCCCACCACACCGGTCGCTGCAATCTAAAAGTGCGTCACTCTTTCCCTCATTCCACACGCGCCAGTAGAGTTAACCCACTGTCACTCACACTTGCAGATTAGTACACTCCAATTGTTTCTCACTGATACTGACCCTCCATCACACTCACCCCTTAAGTTTCTAGAGAGTCCCACTCATTCCCGTGCCCGGATTTGTTCAGTTATGGAGAGTCCACATATAATCACATAACATTTCACTGATGGCGTATCTTCTATCACTCTCCTCACCACCACTTGCATTTTGCACTGACATTAACACAAATTGCACTAATATTCCATCTGTGGAGACTGGACTGCGTCTGCAATGCCAACCACCTCAGCACAGCAAGGACACGCTGGGAATCATGCAGCGGTGGAATAATTGAGGATCAACATGATAAGCACCGTATGCCTGGGCCATATGCCCGTTTCTGGTTGTTGTATAAACACAAGCAGAGATTTCTCCTCACCAACCTTTGCTGCGTCACTGCCTTTTATTCAATACCTATGCCTTAGCTAACGCCCCGCAATACCCCGCTTTTCACAAAGCTGCCTGGACATTATTACTCACATTATTTTCGGTTAATTAAATATATACATTTTTTTTTTACAAATCTACACCTTCCTTACTCAAACACGTTTACATTTTTGCCCTGTTTCGTTTAAGAAGAACCGTTTTTTTCCACAGCTTGGTCCGGCGGCTGTCTCCTACAGTCTCTTCTTTTTCACGCTGAGAAGTTTGGTCGAGAAAATAATTTCTATGCATAATTCATGACCCTTTACCCATTTCCGAGCCACCTCCACCCCATTCCCTGCAACATTATGTTAAGGGCTCAAGGAATATTATTGCATTCAGCAGGCGCGCGCTCCTCCGCCAGGAACTCTCGGGGCCGCGGGAGTTTTGCATATCAGGCAAGGGAACTGGGGAATTTTTGGATAATGACATTCCTATGTATAACAGAGGGCCGTGTCTCGGGAAGGGGGAGGGGTCACGGGCTTTCCCTCTTTGATATATGAGGTTATTATTTAGAGGTAATGCATGCTAAGTGAGGCTTGTCATCAGCCCGCAGGGCCTGAGGATGGCATCGCAGATCTGAGGAGGCTTCAGTTCCCTGAGGTAAGGTGGAAGCTCGCGGAACTGAGCAAAATTTGGGGTCGAGCCGTAATGCACTGCACCTGCTGACTGAACGCCCGGCTTGCAAGGACAGACCATTACGAGTTGCCCGGTTTTTTCTGTCTAAGATGGCATACATTTGGACTGCCATTTCAGGCATACATTTTAGGAATGTTAATGTGGCACCACAATAATAGTGCCCCCCATTTAGTGAATTAGATAAACATAACGTGTATTTGTAAAGCGCAGGTTCACCCCCAAAGGGGCATCTTGGCGCTGAATAACAGATGATTATTGTTACCCAACTCAATGGTACTCATTTTATCGACCTCAGAAAGGATGAAAAGCTGAGTGGACCTGCCTGGATTTGAACCTGTGACCATGAGGTCGAACAAAGGCCCCTGCAGTGGATGCATTAGTCCGCTAAGCCTCCAGACCTAGAATTCCACTTAGCTGCCAGACCCAGAATGGTAGCGATAACAGTGGACCTAGTTTGCAAATTGGGCAGTTTTGAACTTGTAAAAAGTAGACTTTACAAGTGTTTTGAAGGATATGGAAGACTGCATGCTTTTTGAGCCTGATTTAGGCAAAGTTTGTTTTAATATCAGGGAAATCAACAGTACAAAACGGCCCAGCAGTCGATAAAAAAGGCTCACACTCTGACCTGTCAGACCACCAGACGATTAGACACTGAGTGATTGCCCTAAAGGCTGGTCCCACCCTGGAGCCCAATGGCTGGCCCATTGTTCAGGGCTGGCTAGTAGGTGTCACACAATTACCGGCTACTTCAGAGACTAAGGTCACCTAGTGTTGTACAGCTGATTAATTGGAGATCAAAAGCCAGCACAAGTTGCTCGATTGAGCACACAGGTACCCCATTGCAATGTATTATCAGGGGCGTAGCTTGGTCAGTAAGACTGAGGGGGGGGGTGAACTTCAGATTTTCTGACAATTAAGCTGGCATATCATGCTTAAATAAATTATACGGCAAACAGGGTGCATGAGAAGGACCGAAGGGGCAGTGGAAAGGGAGAGGAATGCAGATTGGTAAGAGTACTAAGAGAGAAAAAACAAACTTTTGTAAAATGACCGCTATTTCTGAGGACTTTCAAAACAGAGAGTGTGTGTGCCTTTTGTTCTGCGTATGTAAACATTCCTGGTGAAATTCAACTGACATCTCACAATACCCGACTGAAAGCACATGTACCCAACTATTTATAACAAAAGTATTTATTAAGGAGGGGTGTAAAAAACCCCAACCCCCCCCCCCCCCCCGAAGCTATGACCCTGGGTATTATAAGCAGTCCCATCATTTACCACTGAGTTTAAAGGCACCAGCTCAGGAAATCTGGTTGAAATGAGGGAGCATCAGGTCAATTCCCCTATCCCTTTCCAACAAGGGGTTTGAGGCAGTGGTTGTTTCACCCCTGGGATTGGGTATGCTCATCACTGGGGGACTAATGTATAGACTGGGCTGAGTGCGAAGTCATGCATAAGTATCTGACTCCTGTTTCTGCTGGAGCGTTGACTGGGGGGATGGTGTGTTTTTAAAATATCATTAAATAGTGCAGACTCACGTCCTTGTAGATAACTTTGGTATGTGAGTAATGTGTGGCATCATAACCTAGAGTGTAGGGGGGCGCTAGAGCTGGTGGACCATCGCTGTTCAGTAGTAGGGGGAAACTGCTGTGGAACCAGCTTTTAGTTGGAGAGCGGCACACGATAGTCACTTCCTAAAGAGGCACTAGCCCGAGTCACGGACTAGGAGAAGGCAGGGATTATAACCAGATAGATTTGGAGGCCACCATTGAGTCAAAAACTTTGGCCCTCTTCGGTCGTCACTAGTGCTTAATTTGAACCAATGGTTTCCATTGGGGGTCTCATCACTTATTTTTGGAGAGAAGCACTTATTTTTCCGCATCATTTATATACTGAGCGCGCAAGAGGGAAGTTACACAGATTGCAAAGACGTAGGAAGAGAAAGATGGCTAAACCGTCGCAAAAGGAGAAAGCAGGACATTACAGGAGTGAGATAAAGGGGAGGTGCGTCTGGTAGTGGATTAAAGAGGTATGAGGTAGTTTTAAAACTACGAGCCTTGGTATTCTGTGCGCTGGCGGTTAATTGCGCCTGCCATGGGCTTTTGAGCTGAGTTTCAGGCTGACATTATTAACAATAATGACTATGACACTCATAATATTGCAATAAATACATTATCTTTTTTGTGATAAAATTACAGATTTTTTTTACATTGTTCATTTTATTCCTGTTACAGTAGATTCTCATGTGATACAATGAAAATGGTAAATATAAAATGATGATGCTTAATTTATTGCTTTTTATGGCATGCATCCTCAATACACTCAATAAAAAAATATGAAAATGACTACTGCCACGTGTAGGAATAAAAGACCTCTGTGGATTGGTTCATCCCACATATTATGTTGAAACTTTAATCAAGTGTTACTGCTTCTTTAAAGGGATTGGTCACATACTCACTCACTCTAGGCTCTAATACGGCCAAATGGCAGATTCTTTCACTCTCTGCCTCATTGTGCATGCCCTGTCCCTGGAGAAATTCACCTTGGTTGTGGCACAGCACTGCAGAACAGGAAAGTGTTAATACACAGATGTGTGAACAAATTAACTATTTAAATAAAATATGTTATGAGAAAATGTATTGAAAGAAATATGCACGAGGACCAGCTAGAAATTGACTCTGCTGGAACAATCTATTAAGTCATATAATCATAGATCCAAAATGGTGTCTGCTTAATCAGCTTTCTCATGCATTAAGTGCTGCAATAGCATCTCACAGTTCTTGGCATCCTCGCCAATTGCTTTTTCCATGAGCCACCGTGTCACCTATACAATCTTTCTTTTTTCCACACGATCCAATCAGACAACGCCAGCATCCCTTCAACTCTCACCACTTGCAAAGATTCCAAAAATCAAGACAACTGTTTTTTAACCATACGTCCCAACCTCATTCAAGCCCAGTCACCGCCCATGTATTTGCCTCCTGCACCAATCTTGTCACTTCTTGGCGCCATATACTTGTCTCTCTCCACTGTCTCCAACTACTGGATTCTATCCACATTCAACTCCAAGTTTGGAACAGAATGCCTTATGGGGTTTCATCTGTTGTTGTGTTTTTAGTTGTTCAGTAGACCCAAACCAATTTCATCATTGCTATCCTCTAATTACCGTCTTCGTACAATGCCAACTACAGACGATATTTTAGCATCCTAATATACTGCGGCTAGTAAACCAATGTTCTACCTTAATCTAGCGGAAAAGCTTTTCATTTCACTCAATATCAGTTGTACACCATTGTCCTATAATTTCATTAGCAACTACCTCCCTCCCAAACAACTCATTGAAAAACTCAACGACCATTCTGATTTCAACGTGCATAAGAAACTTAATCTCAGGGCAATGAGAAAAATAGTCCTCCACCACAAGGGCAGACAATGAGCAGGACGGCAAGGTACAGAGCGGCTCTGAAATATCCATGGAAGTCTTGTCTCAGGATTTTCCTGTTGAGGGGATACACCACAGTTTTCTGGTACTTGTCACTCATGCACAAGTCATGCAATCCTTTAACATATGCTCTACATCCCTATCCAGACGTGGCCACCAAAAATCACATCCCATGCAGCAGCGGTCGGTAGTAGGAGTAATTGCAGGGCGGTGACGTGGAGAGGGGAAGGGGCAGGGTGGGGGGTAGTAAACTATGGATTACGGAGGTTTACAGGTAAGTTAACATATAAATTAATAAAGCGAATTTCGTTGCGTGCACTGCATCCCCAAATGCGATGCAGTGAACGCAACAAAATTTGTTTTATTAATTTATATGTTAACTTACCTGTAAACCTCCGTAATCCATAGTTTACTACCCCCCACCCTGCCCCTCCCCCACCCCACGTCACCGCCCTGCAGTTACTCCTACTACCGACCGCGGCTGATCCCATGTGTCTTTTCATGGGTCTCATGAGTGGAAACCCTACTAGGCATAGAAGTAGAAAGCAACCCTACGTGGGGCACAATAGCAAACTTCCATAAAGGCCACTGCCTTCCAGTACCCATAGTGCGCTCTCTTTCACATGCACCACAGCCTTGGTTTCATAGGATGAATCAGTGATGTAGCATGAAAGCAGCAGTAGCCCGTGCAGGTGGGGCAGTGGGGCCGTGTGCGGGGGAGGGGATTTCGACAGACGATGACGAGGGAAAATTAATTATTTATTAAATTTTCCCTCGTGGTCGTCTGTCGAATCCCCCCACTGCCCCAACGCTCTTACCTGCACGGGCCGCACCTGCATGAATATGAAATAGAAACAGCCATATTATGGGTGCAACGGGCCCCTATCACCTCTGGGACACGGTGCCAGTACATCTACTGCACTAAGGATAGCTGTGCCCCTGAAGTAACCTGCAGGCCAACAACATCCACATGTACCCCACCATGCGGCCACCCCTTCCCGCACCACTGACTCCTACCAATACTAATTAAGCTGCTGCTCTCCTGTAGCCTAGCTGTTAAAATTGATTTATGCATTTTCTCAATGCGAAAATGATTATGTAGTTTCACACTGTTAAGAATTATGTTGTAATTGCTGTTCGGCGCTCAGATCCCTCGGGTCCGGTTAGCGCAGTAGAAAACCCTTAAATAAAATAAATGAAATAAGTCACTGCTGTCAGAGGCCGCACCGCAGAACATTTTGTTTAACAGGAAACGTTCGCCCACGTGATCAGGTGCAGCCATTTTGGGAATGGCCCTATGAACCCGAAGATCCCACAAAAGGACTCCCTGTTCGGTTTCCTTTATTCTGCTCTAAGGATTACTGGAACCATTGCCCTAAGGTTAGATGTGGCAAATAATGAAGGTTTACTTTCGAAGATTTCTAAGATTTAATGTCAATATTGTTATGACGGGTTATTTGTACAGCACCTCTTTTTATTCACTTTTATTGTTTGTTTGAGAGCACGGACTCAAGCGCTGGGAGTTCAAGAAAATTGATGGTTACAGATGAAAATGGCTAATGAGATCGAGGACAAAGAGGGAGAGAGAGAGCAAGAAAGAAATAATGGAAGGCCAAGAGAGAAAGTAGGAGAGAGAGAGAGAAAGAGAGCGCGCGCGCCCTGGGGGCAAAGCTTTGGGTGGTCAGCGTTAGTTACGCTTAAGGGACCCCTCTGACTATATACTGTACCCAGTAGCGGCTCGCATAGGGCGTGCTGTGGGGCGGGTTGGGTAGCAAACACGCACATACGACGGAACGGAGGAACGTATTAATTACTTTCCTCCGTTCCGTCCTATGTCCGTGTTTGCTACCCCCCCCACCCTGCCCCGCAGCACGCCCTATGCGAGCCGCTACTGACTGTACCATACTATTTTAAAAGACTGTCCTATTTTTCCACGATGGGTTATATATGGCTAGTCCGCAAACGCATTACTTTGAGTTTTATATAGCACAAACTCGACCCGAAGGTATCAGAGCACTTTACATGAGCACCAATTGGGCTACTGATACAGACAATCATTTTGTAAGGGACAGGAAATTCAGTGATTTGCCCCGAATCACAGGAAGCGTCATTAAGCGTCCCTGCCGAGACTCGAACCCGGTTCCCTAGGTTCGAGGTCAACTGCTCTAGCCGTTAGGCCACATCCTCTCCCCATTCAGGTAGTAGCAACAGGAGATACACTATCCGTCCATAGTGGACATCATTACCCTCAAAAACAGCAGCAAAGACGAACGCCTAAGCACAATGAGATGTGGTTCCTGGAACACCTACAAATGCGACTCAATGAAAGTTAGCTTGATTCTCTCCTCTTTCCTTCTTCTCACAAAAGCCGCTTTTTCAGTTAGCAGTATCAAATTCTACCCAGCTGGCAGATGGCCACTAGAGATAACTCAGGACCAGAAACCACCAGACTAGGCCACAGATTTCAATTTTCTGAAGCCTATCCAAATATTGGCCAAAGTCGATTATTTTGCTGAAAATTCATCATCTTACTCTTCTGTTAAGAGGTCACTTCACAGTGAAAAAAGAATTGGCAAATCCAGTAGTTCTGACCTTTGGAAGATGAGTGCTCAACTATTTGTTAATTCTTATATGCATTGGCACACAAATCTCGATAGATATGTTTGCATACCTTGCAAATCCTGCACGGTGGCCATCTTGTAAACCATCTCAAGATGCCTGCTGTAATAAATAATAATTTTTTCATCGTCATCGTCCTCCGAAACCTCCCACCCTGGGCCCACCGCTCTTACCTGCACGGGTCGGGACTAGAGCCAATTGCAGGTGAAGGTGGCAGGGCCACTACAATTCAGTTCAGTGCATATTCTAGAGTCCTTCAAAACTTTCAAAACTTCTCAACATATCAATTGTATGGATTCATTAGCAAAAGTGCTCTGACGCATGGCACTATTTTTAAAAAAATTGCAACTTGTCAGTGAATATCTATCATTGAATCACTTATGCTCTTCTTGACTGTCTAACATAGGTTTACTTTCAAAAGTAATTTTATTCTTTAGATATGTCTTTCAAAAGACTTGATTTTCCCTTTCTTAGTTAATTTTGTGAATATTTGCGATGACTATATCAAGCAATTGGATTCACTGATTTCTTCATCGTGTTCCTTTATTATTTCCTTCTAAGCAAAAACATCATACTATTACCTTACGGGAAAAAGGTTTGTCAGTTCTAAGCTATACTCAGAGACCTTATGGTCTCAGGTACTTTCATAAAAGCTGTTCCTAAAACCCTCAGTCTTTGGAGCTGTGGAGAGAGTAATCATGGTACAATTCTATTCAATGGCAAGTCTGCCCTTTGTCCTAATTTCTCAGTGATCCGCTACTCAAAACCTACCTCATATTCCCTTTCACTGAGAATTATAGTGTAAGAGTGCCAAAAGAGCGGTTGTCAAAGTAAACTTTCAGGGCCAAATTACCAGAGCCACTAGGGGGCATTTAAAAACAAAAATGTTGGAGCGCGGAGCTGCGCCAAATTCGGCAGCACTGCTCTCCAACATTTTGAAAACGCAGGAATGCAGCGTATTTACAAGAATACGGCACACCCCTGTGTTTCCCCTAGTGCTGGTGCAAGAAAGCTGCTTAGCGCCAGCGCAGACACCCAGTCACCATGTTGCAAGGGGGCGATTGTTTATGTGCAGGAAGGGAAACCTTCTTGCACATAAATGATCATTCATGGCGATTTGCTCTTTCGATGTGTGCTGCAGAATGTAATGTTTCTTCAGGGCACCTGGACGTTTTCCTGTGAATTGCTGATTACTGTCACTTTTTCATGTGAAGGGAGCATCTAAGTGACCAGAGTAACTTACTGGATCCACTCGCTTCCACTATTAATTGAGTCCTTTCGTACTGACCACTGTAAAAATATAATGCAACTGGTATTTATTTACAGACTGCTGGCATTCCTATAAAGCAGGTGCTAAGATAGTGTATGATTAATGATGAGAGATATTGTGATTATGGCTTGTATTGACTGAAGACGAATTACAGAGAAACTTTATTTATAAGATATTATATATCCGCAGTCCCTTGTTTACAGCCATTATATTTTCTTGGAGAAATTTATGTCACTTTTACCCCATTCCATAAGTCCAATTTGTAATTATTCAGCACATCCATTAAACCTGGAAGAAATAAATAGTATTCAATATTTATTCAGAAGTCTCTTAGTACTGGCCACTGTATAAAATAATGAAACTGATATTTATTTAGAGAATAGTGGCATTCCTATCAAACATATGCTAAGAAAGTGTATGCATAATGATGGGCGACATTATGATTATGGCTTGAATTGACTGAAGAAACATAACATAAATATTTAATTTATAGGATTATATATCTGCAGTGCAATAAGTAGGGTAGCGCATTGTTAATAAAGAGTTTGTGAGAAATTGGGTTTTTGGTTGAGTAGGGTGTGAGTCCTGGTCAAGCAGCAACCACAATCCTTGTCAGGTTGAGGCACAAGCCAACCCCACATCAATCTGTGCTCAACCCTCTAGTAGCTTGGCACAGAGCAGTCAGAGGTAACTTGTAAAGTATTTGTTCAACACTTCAAACAGTAACACAGTGAAAACACCACACAAAAATGATCCACACCAAGTTAGAACAACAGAGTAATATTTACTAAATAAAACAAGACTAAAATGGCAAAACTCCAATCAGTAGAACAAGAGTTATAATTTTTTTGAGATTTTAGCAAAAATAGCGCCGAAATGCACAAATCACAAACTCAGAATATCTGGAAATACTGGACCGGGTCAAAGTCGCACTTTCAGGCTGCCTGAGTTGGAGCACACGTCAGCTACTGTTCCCAGGTCAGGCCCAATTACATTTTTAGCTTCTTAAAGTCCGAACCAGGAGTCCGGCTTGCATTAGAGTGGGCCACGAGGAGCAGAAAGAGAATCATAGCAGGCTTCTGACATAGTGCATAGAGCAGGCCAAGCATCACAGAGAAGCATTGCTTGAGCTTCGTGTTGGTGGTCCCCATGGAGTTCAATGCTGTAGTGCGAAGAGTCGGGTAGACAGAACTTCACACTGAATAGTGATGCAGTCAGTGAGGTCTAAGTGTGAATGGGCCGGTTTGTGGTAGCAAAGAGCCCAAAAGTTTGGTTTCAGCATTCTGTCCATCAATTGTTCCTTTTGCTTTCGATGACCTAAGTGAGAAGGGTATGCCCAGACGTGAGTCTCGGGCTCACTGTGCCACTGGATTCCAGCTAGCCTGGCTGACGAGGAGTGTTGCCCCAAAACTGGTCCCATAATGCTCGTTTCTGGTCCAGGGAGGACCTGGCTTGGCATTTCGGGCTGGACTGTTCCCATTGAACATAGGAGAGAGACTAGATCTCTTACGCCAACTCAGGACGGGAGCGTTTCTTGAAGATTTGGTGGGAAAGGCCCTGGAAGTGATGTTAGCAAAGGGCAGAGCTGAGGCATCCAGAGGAGATGTGACAAGTGTCTCCTGGGTGACATCATTTTTAAATGTTCCAACAGGCTGTGCAGGAAAGTTGGGACAGGGGTGGACAGGTGATGTGGCACCCAAGGATAGGCCAGAGGTGCCTTGTTTCTGGAACCTTCTGCTGTGACTTAAAAGCTCTTGTGCAAGGGGGAGAGCTCTCTCTTGGTTGTGATTTTCTGTTGGACACTGGGACTGGAGGTGGCAGCCATGGACAACTGAAAGGAGGAACCCCCTGATATCCATCTGGACAAACGACTCTGACTAATTTGCGCCCAGGACCAGTGGGGCTCTCCCAGGACCAGGGAAACTGGTCCCTTTACTCTTCTTAAGGAGTAGTTGGGGGAAAAACTGGACTTCTACACCAAGGAGGAGAGAAGCCAGGGAAAATAATGAAAAAGGCTGGCGCAGTGAGCCAGTGGGACCAGCCCCCTGCAAAGTTTGCTACCTTAGATGCCTGGAGGCCTAAGGAAAGTGTTCAAGGTGGCTAGGAGATATAAGGAGAAGAAGGAGTTTGACCTTAGCGTGAACACAGAATGGTAGAACTCCGCTGCAGTTTTGAAAAATGCCCCCGGGGTGAGCCTGGCCCGGAGGTCTCTGTAAGGAATATCTGCTTAATTTTCCATGGAAAGGGGTGTGCATGGGGCCCCCTCCCAGAGCTAAGAGGGCCCTGGGATCACAATCCCTGTGCCGTATTTCCTCAATAGGGGCCCTGATCCCCAAGAAGAAGGTGGGAGGGCCGTTTCACTCCTGTAACATAGTGAAAGGGTCCCAGGATTTTACTCCGGGCCTAGGCATCTGGTTTGCAAGGGATGGCACCACCATGCTCCCCCTGGTAGTGGTTTGCCATCCTGCTCCCTGTGCCTTTATTCAGAGGGAGCGGGCACCCACCACAGGAGGCTGTATCTTGCCCGCAGGAGCGGGCATGGAATGAGAGACTGCACAGGGAGCCGGCTGAGGTTGAAAGTATTTGAAAAGCACACAAAACAATGGGAAGTTCATTTGTAAAAGCTTTAGTGAAATAGTAATGCTGACAGTGGCTATTGATCAAAGTGATTATGCTTCATTAACATTAAGTGCATAGACACATGGTTATTATTGAATATTGCATTTTCTCCAACAAATTATGTTTTGACATGTGGTTTGTTGCTCCTGAACCTTTGATCATGTCATTAAACTTACCTGATGTGGTTGTATGGCCCCTTTAGGGGTCAGAGCAGATTAGGCAATGCCATCAAAAGTGTTTCCACCAGCCTTACGTATAAATGTAAATTACTGCAAAGAATTGAGTAGTGCGTTCGTAATAAATGTACTCTTTCTTTTTCAACTGAAAAGTATACACTGGACAATTATTTTATTGAGTGTTATTATTGTGTGCCACCTCCCTTGAGTATGACTTGTACTGCTCTGCTCCAGTACCCTGAGAGAATAAAGCGCTACAGTGGGGTGCTTGGTTCCCAGTAGATGGCAAAAGTCCACCCATTACCTGTGCAGGCCACACAACTAATGAACCATTTCCTTACCCTCCTAAATTATGACTGGCACTCCATGAAGCTCCCAGAACACCTCTCTGGATGATCATGAGCATGGAGATACCGTAGAGGTCTGGGTGGTGCGCATGCTCAGCATGCACTGAGTGCACCTTCTAGGACACACCGCCTTGCAAAGCATGGAACACTTCTTCCCTTCATGAACATCCATGGTCTTTAGTATCTTGTTGGCATTGCTCTCAGTACAGACGTAACAACCATTGATATAATGGCATCAGTGTCCTGATCCACTGATGTATTGCCATTGATGATGGACTTGTTCATGTAGAAACCCATAAATGTAGTGCCTGTGATGTAATGGGGGTACACCAATAGCCATCTTTTCACTCTTTATTGTACACCAACCTATGTATCCTCATCAATGTCATATGCATGCCCAAAAACATATCACACTTAGAAAGATCCAGTCCTTTTTATCACTGAGATCTGAATGTCTAAAAATGCATCTCTTATCTTCCAAGCAGCCCTTTTTTTGGATGCAAGTTCATCCTCAAGAACCATCAAAACAAAGGAGCAGGAGGTATGGCTATTGTCTAAAAACTACAGCCTTAGCAACCATCATTCCCCCATTTTTGGTGCTTGAATGACAATTTCTTCTGATTAGGTGCAATTCTTTGTCACAGTTTTATTTTTGAGCTCCTCATTTACCACCCTCTCCCATGACTATGAATTTGCTGAAGTGCTCTCTCATTGGAATGAGTGAACACTTCAGCAAATTCATGGTCATAGGAGAGGGTGGTAAATAAGGAACTAAAAATAATGGATTTTAACTGAGGTGCTTCACCTTCATAAATGGGTAGTTCTAGAAGATTTCAAAATCTGCTTCGACATTCCAGATCAGCCATCCACCAAATCATTGCTACATTTGAATCTTTCCATCTCTACTAGCACATCTGAAAGAATGGAAAAAGCTGCTGTTTGAACAAATCCATTAAAATAGAAATATACCCACCTACCAAGACCTCTGCAACAGACTCCACATCTACTTCCACCACAAGATCAAGCAGATCTATGACAGCTTCAACACCCAAGACCCACCCATCTCTCCTGCCACCATCACATTTGATGCCACCACACCCCAACAGATATCCTGCTCAACTGGACCCCGCTCACCACAGAAGACACTCTCAAGAATATGAAGAGCATTCACTCCGGAGCACCCTCAGACCCCTGCCCGCACCACATCTTCCACAGAGCTGCCACCTCCATCACCCCCGAATTACGCCACATCGTCAACTACTCCATTCAGACCGCCATCTCCCCCCGATAACTGGAAACGCGCCGAGATCAACCCCTTTCTGTAAAAGCCGTCTGCCGACCCGACAGACCTCAAGAATTTAAGACCCATTTCTCTGGTCCCCTTCCCAACCAAGGTCATCGAGAAGGCCAACAAAGGCCCAACTCTCCAAGTTCATCAAAGCCAACCACGTCCTTGACTCTTTCCAATCTGGCTTCTGAAGCAACCACAGCACCAAGACCACCCTCCTCGCCGCCCCCAATGACATCTGCTTCCTCCTTAACCGGACAGAAACAGCAGCCCCCCTCCTCCTGGACCTCTCAGCCTCCTTCAACACATCTCCCACTGCACCCTAAGCATGAGACTCCACGACGCCGGCATCTGCGACAAAACGCTGTACCTGATCCTTTCCTACTGCACCGGTAGAACACAGTATGTCAGATTACCACTGTCACTCTCAGAACCCACAGAGATCGGCTGTGGAGTCTCTGAGGACTCCATCCTGAGCCCCACCCTCTTCAACGTCTATATGGCCCAGCTCAAAGCCATAGTCATGAACCACAGACTCAACATTGTCTCCTACTCTGACGACACCCAGCTGGTCCTCTCCCTCACCAATGAGCCCACAATCGCCAGAAACAACTTCCACAACAGGATGAAGGCCTTCGCTACCTGGACGAGAGACAGCTGCCTCAAGATCCACTCTGACAAGACCAAAGTCCTCATCTCCTCATCCTGGGGCCCAACACCTCCGCATGGGAAGACTCCTGGTGACCAGACATGCTAGGAACCCTGCCCACACACAAGGACCTCAAGACCTGGCTCTTCGACTGAACCTCAGCGCCCCTCAGGACCTCTAACCACCCCTCCCGCATTATTATTATTATTATTATTAGATTTGTAATGCGCATGGCTGCCACAGCAACGAGGCGTCCCAGCGCAGCAGCAAGGAACCTGAAACGAGAGCCAGGACAAGTCCTCGTGGTTAAATGGTAGAAAGGGGGAAAAGCCACGTCTTCAGGGCTTTGCGAACAGCCAGATGGCTAGGAGTAGTTCTAACTGAAGTCGGGAGAGAATTCCACAATTTTGCTGCCAAGTGTCGAAATGACGGGAATGAAGCATTCATATATAAATTTAAAGAGTCCATTACAAACATTGCAAGTACAGGTCGGTGTTCGCTGCAGGTAGGGCATGAGGGGGGGCGATGGCATCATGCGTGGGGAGGGGGCATGGTATTCCTCTTTACGTAGTATTGGACCATTACAGCAAAGTGAACCCTCACGGGGGATTGATTGACCAGAAGACTTCAGAATACTTTAAGATATAGACCAGCACTATGTTCATAGTTAATGCCGCGTTCTGGGACAAAAAATCAATGAACACCACCACAAAGAAAAAATCAGGGGGCTTGACTGAAGCATTCCTAGCGTGTAAAGTTTCCCCAGCCAAAAGAAGTATACTTAGACAAGATCCAACCACCTATGGGGCACACACTTTACATAAAATTTAGACTGGGAATGTTGTCAGTTAGAATATTCACACGCAGATGGAAGCTTTACCTACCTATCCCTGTAGCTTGTGACTTTTGTAAATATGCTAGTGAGGATGTTGAGCATATCCTGTTTCTTTGTCCAAAATATGCTAGGCCCAGAATGCTATGGATCAAACCACTGTGTAATCTGTGGGGGATGAGATCTTTTTGGGTGGCTTACTGTACTATGAGATCAGATACAAGCCAGGTTGTGGCATTTGTAATTAAACCATTTCTTTACATTGTGTGGTTATATAGGAAAAGGGAGGGAGTGTTGTTCTAAAAACACATGCACTTTTGCCTGTATCTTGTCAAGTCACACAAATGTGATTCAAGGGGTTTTAGAGTTGATGTGATCTGAATAATGTAGTATTACTGTTAGAAATGGGGGTCTCTAGTTGCCAATGGCTGGCCACTGTCCAAGTAGGGACCCTTCTTCCTAAGTCAGAGTAGGCGGGCTACACCCTTTGATAACCCCTGCTCAACCCTGTGGTAACGTAGCACGAGCAGCTAGGCTTATCTCAGAGGCAGTGTGTGAAGCATTTCTGACCATACACAGTAACACAGTGAAGAACACTACAAAGGGACACTACACAGGTAGTTATAAAAAATAAGTATCTTCATATATAGACTTAACACAAGACCAATAACAGTAAAAATCCACAATACTAGGAAAATAGGGTTACTCTTAAAATGCTGCAAAAATAGTTCAAAGGGTGAGAAGAGGAGTTCAGTTCAAGGCAGTGGTCTCTGCGACCCTTTTACTCACAAGATACCTGGATTCTGTAGCAAAGCAACCAAAATGTCGCTAAGGAGTTGAAGCGATGATTTTCCTTACGCTAACCAGTGATGCGTTGAATCCTTGCCGCAAGGGAGGATGATGCGCTGATTTGTGTGCAGGACAAAGCGACAAACTTCTACACGCTAAGCCGGCGATGCGATGAAATCCTTGCCTCGAAGGGAGGATAATGCGCGTGTGCGATCTTGTTGCGATGAAAAGGAATGGTGCCCCGCAAGGGAGCGACGATCCTGATGCGATGCGATGAAAATGGCGAACGCTCGGTGTCCGCACTGCGATGTCATGAAGCGAGGAACTCGATGCGATGATCTTTGGTTAGCGAGCGCTTTGAGGCCCGCAAACATGCATTGTGATAATCTTCGGGTTAGCGAGCATTTGGCAGCCCGCACACAGGTGATGCGATAATCTTGAAGTCAGCGAGCCTTTGGTAGCCCGCAGACAGGTGATGCGATGATATCTGGTATCGAGCACTCAGCGGCAGCAGCGCGATGATTTTCCATACGCTCTTCAGCTGCGGCGGCTCGCTAACGGGCGTTAGCGACGATTTTCAGCACTCTCTTCTCTAGAGGCCCTGGGACTCACAGGAGCCTCACCTGCAGATAGAAATCCTCGCTGGGAGGATACAGGAGGCTGGTGGTGGAGTCTGATGTGCCTGAGACTCCAGCAGGAGGCTAGCTCTCTTCTAGTCCTTGGGTGATTGCTGTAGCAAAAATAAAAGTTCCTTTAAAGTCCTTTTCCTCTCTTCCAAGTCCAGTAGTAACCACTGCAGGCCAGTCCAAGAAACAGCACACAAGCACAAGAACAGTCCTCTCCTGCAGATTCATTCAGTTACACGGACAGAGGTTCTTCTTGTTGTCCAGGAACAATACAAATTGTAGGGGTTTCAGCACAGATATTTATACCACAAAAGTCTTTGTTCTAAAGAGTCACAAGTCACTGAACCCAGCCAGAACCAGTTTTGCCCAGCCCTGGGGCACTTTGTTTACCAGGCTGCATCCTTCCTTTCAGAAAGAGGGGCTCTGCCATCAGACGCACAGTGGGAGGCGGAGCCAGCATTCACCTTGCCAGGTACAGACCTATTCAGGTCCAGGAGCTATCCCTCCTCATACTCCAATGCAGATCTCTCTATTCAACCCAGGTCTGACTCAGCCTGCCCTGTCCCTCCAAAACCAGACAGCCAATACACATAACAGCAGAGCACACTGGAAGGCTTAGGCAAGAAAATACCTACTTTCTAAAAGTGGTATTTTCAAACACAGAATATAAAAATAAACTTCACTAAAAGATGTATTTTAATATTCTGAGCTCAGACATACTAAATTCGTTTTTCTCCCATGTTCTGTGGGTCAGTTAGGACTATAGAATGTAATAGCCAAACCTCCCATTCTGGCCTATGGAGAACAGGTAGCCTTACAGTAGTGAAAAACGAAATTGGGTGTAATTCACTACCAGGACATGCTACACACATCAGAGCATGTCCTACCTTACACATACAATGCACCCTACCATAGGGGTGGCTTACATGATGCCAAGGGAAGGTTCAGGGGCTGGGAAGTGGGTGCACTTCACAGCCAAGAAGGCAGTTCTAGACTGCACATAGACACTGCAGTGGCAGGCCTGAGATACACTTTACAAACTGCTTCTGTGGGTGGCGCAAACCAGCGCTGCAGGCCCACCAGCAGCATTTGGTTTGCCAGCCCTGGGCACACACAGGCCACGCTACTAGGGACTAACAGGTGAACCAAATAAGCCAATCTTGGATATACCAATTCACATGTCATCTTTACACAGGGAGCATTCGCGCTGTGGCACTGAATGGCAGTGGCACAGCGCCCAGAGCATCTATTACCAGCAAAAACAGAGGAGACAACAGCGAAAAATGGAAGGGAGACCCACGCCAATGGTGCCAGGTCTAACACGCGTCCCCTCCAGCTGAAATGTGGGGAGAACTACCCATCCCCTTGGAAGTTCTCATCACTAAGGCGGAAAAATCTGGACAGACCATCAGCATTGGCGTGTTCTGTACCAGGGCGATGTTCTACCGTGAAGTCCGTACCCTGTAGGGAAATGGACCACCTCAACAACTTGGGATTCTCACCCCTCATCTGCATCAACCATCTGAGGTGCCTGTGGGCTGTCTGAACCCGGAAGTGAGTCCCAAAGAGGTATGGTCTCAGCTTCCTCAGTGCCCAGACCACAGCAAATGCCTCACGCTCAATTGCACTCCACCTCTGTTCCCGTTGAAGTAACCTCCTACTGATGAAGGCTACAGGTTGGTCTAGTCCCTCCTTATTCATCTGTGACAGAACAGCCCCCACCCCATGCTCTGAAGCGTCTGTTTGGACAATAAATTCCTTAGCAAAATTGGGCTCCTGAAGTACGGGTGCTGTACACATGGCAGTCTTGAGGGCATCAAAAAGCTTTCTGACAGGTGTCAGTCCAGTTCACAATCTTTGGCCGCTTCTTGGAAGTCAGCTCAGTCAAGGGTGCAACAATGTTGCCATACCCCTTCACAAACCTCCTGTAGTAACCCGTGAGTCCTAAGAAGGCCCTCACCTGGGTCTGGGTCCTTGGGGGCTCCCAAGCCAGGATGGTTTCAATCTTGGGCTGCAGGGGTGCCACCTGGCCACTCCCCACCTGGTGTCCCAAGTACACCACAGAACCCTGCCCAATCTGGCACTTACTGGCCTTGATTGTGAGGCCTGCTCTGCGCAGCACCATCAACACTTCCCAGAGGTGGTGCAAGTGGTCCTCCCAGGAGGAACTAAACACTGCAATGTCATCCAGGTAGGCGGCACTGAAATCCTCCAGCCCAGCCCAAACCTGGTTGACCAACCTCTGAAAGGTGGGCATTCTTCATCCCAAAGGGCATCACACGGGACTGGTATTGCCCATCTGGTGTGGAGAATGCGGACCTCTCCTGTGCCCCATCAGTTAAGGCGATCTGCCAGTACCCAGACGTTAGATAAAACGTGCTGAGGTACCGGGCAGCCCCTAACCGATCTATGAGCTCATCAGCTCTGGGGATGGGGTGTGCGTCGGTCCTCGTGACCGCATTGAGACCTCGGTAGTCCACACAGAACCGAAGTTCAGGTGTGTCACCAGGCGCTGCAGCTTTTGGTACCAAGACCACAGGGCTGGACAAAGGGCTGCTAGAGGACTCAATCACCCCTAGGGCAAACATTTTGGAGACCTCCTCCTTAATGTAGGCCCTGACCCTGTCAGTCACTCTGTAAGCCTTGTGCTTGACAGGAGGACTGTCCCCGGTGTCTACCTCATGGACGCACCAATCAGTGACACCAGGCACCAGGGAAAACAAATCAGAAAATTGCCCCAACAGCTGGTGACAATCTCTCTGCTGCTCAGGGGTCAGTGTGGTGGAGAGGACAACACCCTCCAATGACCCATCCTTCTCTCCTGCACACAGAAGGTCAGGAAGAGGCTCATTCTCCTCTTCCATTCCAGCATCTGTGGCAAGAAGCATGCCCACTTCAGACCTCTCAAAGTGGGGCTCAGGCGGTTCACATGCAGGACCCGCTGGGGGTTCCTGTAAGACTTAAAGTCCACCAAGTAGGTAACTGGACTTTTGCGCTCCACCACCTCAAATGGACCGGTCCACTTATCTTGGAGCGCACAAAGCTCCACTGGGGCCAGGACCCAAACCTTCTGACCAGGTTGAAACTCGACCAGAGTGGCATTCTGGTTGTGCCAACGTTTCATCTCTTCCTGGCTGGCTTCCAGATTTGCCTCAGCAATTTTTCTGAAACGCCGAGTCTGGTTCCTGAAGGCCAACATGTAGCTAAATACATCTTGGGGAGGTTTCCTGGGAGATTGCTCCCAGCCTTCCTTGACCAGACTCAGAGGCCCTCTTACCGGATGGCCATAGACCAGTTCAAAGGGACTGAACCCTAAGGACTTCTGTGGCACCTCACAGTATGCAAACAACAGGCATGGCAAGAGGACGTCCCAATTACGCCTCAGGGGCTCTTCTAGGCCCATGATCATTAGGCCTGGGCAAAAATTTCGTTCCGTTCGCGGAAATTGCGATAATTTGACATGTTTGCGTTCCGCGGAGAGCGCGAAAATGTCAAAAATTCCGGTTTCCGCAGCTTGGCGATAATTTGTTTCTTGCTCGCGCTGTAAAATGATACATTCTCGCGCGCGCGCGATCGCCTTACCTGAATCCCTGCGTTCGCCGACAAGTTTTCTTGATCCGGTCGCGTTCTCCATGAGATGTTGTATTGTTTTTAGCCATTTGCGCTGTCTCGCGACAGTTCGCGCCCGCAGTGACGTCATGCGTCGCGCGATCACGTCTTTCTTCTCGCGATCATGCACCGCGAGAACAACTCAAAACAAGATGGCCGCGCCCGCAAGCAACCACATGGGTAAGTTGGCGACCCGCAACCATGCAGAAAATCTCGCGAACATGCCGGAAAAAAACTTCTGCATCTTTGCGATATTTCTGCTTGTTTGCGATAATTTTAAACATTCTCGCGATAATTTGCGAAGGTTAATTCCGCAAATTCCGCCCACCCCTAATGATCATGCCCTTCAAGCTCCGGTTGAACCTTTCAACCAGACCATTACTTTGGGGGTGGTAAGGAGTGGTGAACTTATAAGTTACCCCACACTCCTTCTACAGAGACTTCATATACTGGGAGATGAAGTTGGTTCCCCTGTCAGACACCACCTCTCTGGGGAACCCCACATGGGAGAAGATCCACATCAGTGCACGTCCCACCACGGGGGCCGTCACTGTCCTGAGCGGGATGGCTTCAGGTTATCGGGTGGCATGGTCCACCAAGACCAGGATGTACCTGTTGCCCATGACTGTCTTGGGGTACAGAGGCCCCACAATGTCAATGCCCACTCGCTCGAATGGGGTACTAATAACTGGAAAGGGCTGGAGTGGGGCCTTGATCTTCCCCCCACTCTTCCCACTTGCTTGGCAAGTCTCACAGGCTCTGCAATACGTATCTGAGTTCTTGCGCATCTAGGGCCAATAAAAGTGGGTTGCCAGCCTCTCAAAGGTCTTGGTCTGCCCCAGATGTCCTGCCAATGGAATGTCATGAGCCAACCCCAGTAGGAAGGCTCTGAAGCACTCGGGTACCACCAACACATGGGCTGACCCCGGCTCAGCAGCCTTAGGCTCGCTATCCACTTTTGGAGACGTATCAGGGTTTAAGGTCAACCTGGGTAAATCCAATGTTCTGAACCTGACGCTCCCCTCAGACCTAGTGGACCGCTTACAGCTGCAGTTTCCGTTCCAATGGACACATAGTGACATAGTGTACTTAGGTATTAAACTCACCCCGACCATCGCCCGAACGGTCACGCTTAATTATTCGACTTTACTGGAGCAGACGGCCAAGGCGCTGGACGCCTGGTCACGATTGCGCCTAGCTTGGTTTGGTAGGATTGCGGCGGTGAAAATGACAATCCTCCCACGCATTCTTTATACTTTTCAGATGATTCCTATGTCACCCCCACCTCGGGCGATAAAACAATTGCAGACTCTCATTAATATGTTTGTATGGGATGAGAAGAAACCGTGGCTTTCACTCATGCAGATGGCATGCCCGAAGGCTCAGGGCGGACTGGGTCTGCTCTTGATCGGAGGCCATTATCAGGCAGCTTGCCTCTGCTACTTAGTGTATTGGAACAGGCCGTTGTCCAGTAAACACTGGAACTTCATGGACCAGTCTGTCGCTGGTACTAACATTTGGAGGGAATTGTGGTTACCACGTAAATACAGGGCTTGGGGTCTCTACTCTTCCCCGGTTACCTCCCCGACGCTCAGGGTTTGGGACAGGGTGGCTATTAGGAAGTGCTGCATTTCTGAAAGAAGGGGACCCCTACATAACCAATAAAATTGCTATACGCAGGGACTTGAACAATAATAGGAAAGAATAGATAGCAAACTGTGATCAAATTATGCCAACAAATATTAGGTATATGAATAAACGTAACCAAAAAGCTGTGCTCCACATATAGATCAAAGACACAAATTTGATATTGAAAAATGTACATATAATTTTATTTGTATCCATCAATTATTTTTCTATATGTATAAATATCTTTTTGAATTCATCTATTAAGATCACTTCCTTATTTTCTTTTCAAGAGGTGGAAAGAATATATAAACAATACCAATTATTTACAAAAAGTAAATCACAAATATCAAGAGTTGTATTTGGAAAGAAATACATAAATTGGTATAACAGTCGATGTGTAGTTGATGAGAGCAATGCGGTAGATGGCGACTACGCGCGTTTCGGCAAAACTGCCTTCATCAGGCGATCGTCTATTGCAAAACAACTATGTGGAACATAAAAATGACATAGATAAGTGGTTACATTTAGACTATATATATATATACCTAGATAATTGGTCAACAATTGCATTTTCATGTTAATAAATTGTGGCGGCTAATTACAATATCAAAAAAGTGAGAGAGAGCATGATTATATACAATATAATACACCTAATATATACATAATAACTTTTTACACCACGGTGGTGTTCCAGCGTTGGTGGGAGGAGGGTTGTAAAAGGGTAGGGTCCCTCTTTGACATGGAAGGGCTGGCCCTGTTTGAACTCAAACAAGATTATGGCCTCCTAGCGACTGATGAGTACCCCTACCGGCTAATCTATCACTGGATCACAGCGCCTTTCAATTATCCTCAAATGTCCAGATCCCTAACCACGTTCGAAAGATGGTTACTTCGCAAACATGACGATCGCCGTGTCATATCCGAATTGTACGCTTTGATCACTGCGGGTCCCTCTGAGCAGCACACTAGGGCACAGGTTCGCAGGGAAACAGAATTGGGTAGACCACTTTCCTCTAAGGAATGGGAGCACATTCTCTACAGAACACCCCACACTGCGCACAACACTGCCGGGGCGGAGTCCGCTTTCAAAGTCTTTTCATATTGGTATTACACCCCTGTTCGTATCCACAGTTGGTACAAAAGCAAAACATACCTTTGTTGGAGAGACTGTGGGATGTCTGGCACATTAGCCTACTTGCTGTGGCACTGCCCGAAGCTACAATGTTACTGGGCGGAGTTCCTAGATAACGTTGATGAGGCGTTTAGTATTTCCCTGCCAAGCTCCCAGGAGTATACCCTCCTTGGTCTCTCTCACCCTAAGGTTTTCCCATTGAAATCCATTTGGGGCAGGCAAATAGCACTGGCGCTGCTAGCAGCTCGACACGTCATTTTAGCTCACTGGGGCACGGTATCTCCACCTGACGTGTTGTCCTGGATTCATCGTCTGTGGTATCTTTTAGCTATGGAGCGCATGTCCCTTGGGGTGGAAGGTAAAGGGAGGGAATATGCCAAACTGTGGGTGCCCTTCTTACATTTGTTAACAAAATATATGAGGGAAGTGACCTGTCCTAAATATCTGCAGATCCTCAAGCTGCTCCCGCTGGAGAGACTAGCTACAGATCAGGCTCCAGTGGCAGGAGTGTGATCCTTTCTCAAACCTATGGATAATAGGCTTCGATTCAACTAGTGAGGCAATAACTGGTGCAGAGGGGGTGGGGTGGAATGTTAGGTTTGGGTGGGATTTTGTTTTGATATGGTTTCCCCTTTGTTCTATCTCTCCTTGTTGCTTTCTCTTATCTCCACAAACTTGGAAGATGCCATTCAATATACAGCAAGCTTGCTCATTATGCGGCCGGCCTCCGGGTTGTTGACTTCAACGCTATGTTCTACTCTCTCTGACTCGCTCTGCGGGCCAATGGATGTAGGCAGGAGGCTGTGTTAATTGCCCTGACTTCCATGCAATAAAAACGATTGATTCCTAAAGAACCAAAGTAAAGTTGAAATTGAACATTACGATATACATCCTCTTTGGAGATTTTCAAGTTGGAGTCTGTCTTCACAGCAGAATTTAATCAATTACCTAGTAAGATCTCAAGACTGAAGTTGACAGGAATACAGCAACATCTCTCATCCTCATAGACCAGTCTGCAGTTTTCAGCACGATTCATTATCTTATCCTCTTCCTCTAACTGAATGACACAGGTCTCCACAAGAAGCTTTGGACTGACTCTACTACCATGTGCATCTTACGTGTTTCATCTCTTCGCCTTGCCCTGTCCTCCCTGAAATCCCTCAAGGATCTACTGTTGCACCCACTCTCTTTAAAGTGACCCACAGTCCATTTCCCTACTTGAGTCAAACCTCTGGTCTGGCTTTCTATAACTACAGAGACACCACAGAAATTAATTTGAAGGTGTGACTATCAGTAAACTCAGAATCCTTCCTGCAATGGTCTTACCTTCACAGTGTAAACAAACTGATGTCCAGGTGCATCGAAATCGGAATCAAAATGCCAGCAGAAAGGTATGGCATGAGGCTCACTGTTTTCAACACTCATGATTCAAATTCAACATTTTGGCAAACGGAGATCTACTCAACCCCACTTCAACAATAGTGAGGAATCTTGCATTCGTCTTGCATGCTGCTCTTGTCTTGGCACTAGAGGTTAATTTGGAACTCTAATCCTACTTTCATTGACTTAGACTGAAAGTAGGATTATACTTTCCCCCTTGGTCAGATGCCTTTCTTCGGTAGAAGCTACCATTGCACTGGTGCTCATATGATTTGATTGAACTTGGCAGCAAAACGTTTTCTGAATCTCTGTCCTGCAGACCAGCGTGCTTTACAAATGCATGATTGATTGATTGATTGATTGATTGACCACATGTCTATTGCTCTACATTAAGTGCATTGGCTGCAAGTAGCATACCAGACTCTTTACGGCATTGATGAACCTTGCACTGTGCCTTGTATGGTAGTGGATCTATGTACCTTCAATGTAATGCAGCCTTCACTCCAGAACCATGTCTCCATTTAGGTTCACCACTTTCATAAATCCGACCTGAGGGCACCCCTTTCTCTGTACCCACTACTAAGTGTTGAAACCCTCTTCCGAGAAGAAACTGCATCATCTGTGCCCACCTTACATTTGCATGGACCAGAGAGACTAGTCTCTATCCAACCTCCAAAACAGGACTCCGCAGTCCACCTACCATCTTGAGTTCCCTAACTCACTATAATATATCACAACAACACCTGTGGGTCATTAAAAGTGCACAGAAAATCTTACTCTGTCATGTAGATGCTGCATTACACATGCTGCACCTTGAGCGTGGCACAACTCTGATCCTCGTGCACAACATCTACTCCCACTCTTAAGCACTGCACCCATTCATCCACTTCTCACTCACATGCATGTGCCGCTAGCAATCTTTCAATATCCCCACTGTAGGCTCCACTAACGTCCTCTTTCCTACACACATTGTTTGGCACTGGTTCACGTAGATTCTGCTTACATATCTCTCGGCCTCATCAATGTCACCAACTATGCATCCAGGTCACACTGCCTCAACACTCTAAGCTCCCATATACTTGTGCCCTCATATGCAATCATCGGCTAAGGGACCATCCCTTTGATGCCAGCCCAGTAGCAGTGGTGTGATGTATGGAATGACAATGAAGATGCCAATTTCTTTCGCAACACTTTACTAAAAAAGCCAGGGGAAAAAACTAGGAGGAAGTCTATGGGTGGAGGTGGCAACTACTGTTTGGACACACTAACTTTCTGGCAGGTCTCAATGAGAGCCTCAGCCCTAAAAAGCCTATAAAACCTGTCCGCCAGACAGCGTGTCCAGCAGGGAACAAAGAGGATGTCCAGTGGGTGGGGGCAGGTATAAGTACTTGTCCCCCGCCCATTACGCACCAGATATGACGCTGCAGAGGCGCTGGACAGGGAGGAACTCCCCTTGGATGGGGGCCCAGTGACAGGACGCGGGTATGTGCCTAATGCGGCACTAAGGGGGTATCCGCAAACTTTGTCCTGTGTAGAAACCATACATTATCCTGGAATCCTTCCCGCTCACATTTTGAAGGACCCAAAACATCAACCCTTGGACTGCAAGAGATTAGCCTACTTGGCCCTGACTTGTCCCAAAATGTCCTTTGCGATCATTGTCTCTGTGGTTACTTCAGTCCATTCTTTGACTTTTAGTTTTTCTTTCGAATGCGTGCTCTGGGTCGAGGGACTGAGGTTGACGCGTTTAAAACATTCACTAAAATGCAATTTACTCAGTAGATGATTCCTTTGAGACACAGTAGTCCTAGGGCGACATTTTACATTGTCCCAGGAAATAGAAGGTGGCCAAGAAACCCCGGAAACAATGCCATTGCCCTGGGGGCTGCTATGTTCTCACATGCAGATTCCGCCTGCATTAGCATTAGCATTTCCACAAATGTGTACCTGTTCCAGCCGATGCGCTTAAAAAAACATATACGTACATATACACGTAACCAGTAGGCCTTCAGAGCGGAAAGGAGGGGGTAGCTGGAACTCCGGCCCACTTGAGTCCCGGGGTGACAGCTAATTTCCATTTCTTGGTATCAGGGGGTCTCGTTCAATAATTGGCATGCAGATTGCGTCTGATGGGCCTGCTCCGCCGAAGAAAGGAATCTGGTGGTTAGAATAATGAAGCGGCCCCTTCAGGCTGATGGATCGGCTGCAAGGAGGTCACTGGGACGGAAGTACATATATACTCGCGCGCATACATATTTCATGTTCGATTCTACTTCCCGGCCGCCTACCCAGCTCCATTCTCCTGAAAACTCCTAATCCTCCATATTGCTCCGAGACGAATGCCCCTGACTGCTCCGCTCTCCCCCCCGCCTCCCCTTGATTTGCTTTCTCCCTTCGAGGTATATCTTGACAGGAGCCACCCTCGGCTTTAATAAAGCGGTAAGGGCAAAGCTGCAGAATTAAAAGTGGAGTCATAAGTACATTAGCATCTTCGCTCGCTCCTCCAGTTATTGGCCAGGCCTGTAATTACACTGTAAGAATTAATTGGAATAAGGGCCCGCCGTGCTTCCATCATCCTTAATCCACTGAGCGCCGAGCAGCCGGAGCTCTCCAGCAACTCTCAGACGCTTTGTTTTCTGAAGTGTTCTGTTAATTGTGGGCTCGGGACTTATGTGGAAAGCAAGAGAAGGAAATCCTCTCCCAAACGGCTACAGTTTGAGCAGAAGTGGTACACACTTCTCCGTCAGGCAAATATTGTGGGGGGCCATTAACATTAATGCATGCCATAGTCCTGCATACATACGCACAGGGCACACGTCCTAAAAAGAAGTGGGGGGACTAACCTAGTAAGGACATCACGGCGCGCGACATCACGACGATATCACGGGCGCACGACATCACGGCGCATGACATCACACATGGCATCACAGGAATTGACATCATAGAAAGTTGCATCACAAGCCACGACTTTACCGGAAGTGGCATCACAAGAAGTGACATCAGATGTAAGGCCCTCACATACATATTTAGCAGGACTATCAGGTGTATGTTTGAGCGCATTACGAGGATAGTAGCACAGTGAGCTATGGAAGATGATATGTGACTTCTACACCTTGAAATCCCCCAGTTTTATGTAACACATCCTGTACATTCATTTACAAACGTATATAATGTATTGTACATGTAATATACGCGTGTTGGAGTAAAGCGCTCTGACGCCCTGTATTGGAATGAGTAGGGCCTACAAGAAACAAGCATTGGCATAGCCAATAGGTCTCGCCTTTGGGAGCTTATAAGTATTTAGTTATGCAGCACAATATCCTTAGTGCAACAACATTAACATTTGCATGGCTAAACACTTATAAGGTACCAAAGGCGAGACCTATTGGCTATGCCAATGCTTGTTTATTTAGAAATGGGGTTGGGAAAATGATTGCCACAGCAGTGGTTGAGGTTCTTTTGGGTACAATAAAACCTAGTATTCGAACAGTGCTTGGTGGTTTATGGGAAAGGAAATAAAACAATGTTGTGAGGACCGAAAGTAATTTTATTCAGTATGCGGAGTTCTGAATTCATAGATTAATAGACATCTTATCATATAACGCAGACTCGCATGAGTACCAGTCATCCCGGAATTGTGATAGCAACTGTTTAACATACAAATGATTAGCTCCTCAGGTTTACATATTTTCTTTCAATCAAAATACAACAAAATAAATGTTTAAAAAAGTGAATCCAGGAACATTCGGTATGGATCAAAGTATCATTATTGGTTAAGTGACATACATACGTTTTGTGCAGCTGGAACAAAACAATTTATCACGATTGTCTTCTTGACTCGGGCAGTAGTGTTATTGGGTGCATCGGTAGAAGCCTTCGCAGAGAATGTAGTTTGACTCTTAAAATCAGATTCACGAAAATGCACCACCAGGGTTCCCTGTATGACCTGCACATTTATTTTCCTTCATAATTGTTTAAGACTAAATGATTTCTTACATCACCGCTTTAATCAGTGACTGAAAGTATTGTACAGGTATGTTATGATATGACAGACGGCCTGATTCTTCTATGCTCCTTTCTTCATTTGGAATACTGCCTGGTCACTAATAGAGTTAAATTACAGACTTTGACATGCATGACAGAACTTCCTACAAAAAGTGCACCATATCAAAATACCCAATAGTGCAACATACTCTCCTTGAGACTGAAGTGTAGTCTCCCATAGACCAGTAGATCCATCTATAGGAGTTAAATGCTCCTATGCTAATCATGTGACAGAAATTCATACCATTTAGGAAGGAAATAGGAGTAGGTGCAGCATGGAGTTGGGTGGATATGAAGTACCTAGGCGCAAGTGCAGCATGGGGTTTTGTGGTTATGGTATAAAGTGTAGGCTCAGGGCAATGTATGCAGTGTCACTTATATAGAAGAAAACTAGCTGGGAGCAACAGAATGCTGAAAAGCGGGCGATAGCCCTGATATGCGATATGGCATTGTAAATCTACAGTCTAACACACTGGACTCAACCATACTTATTCTGTCGCATACAATGCCTCCCGACTGCTGGCTTATTAATCCAAATGATAAAGCAAAACAAGTATTGGCAGTGACGCGGACGGACGAGAAGGGCAGGGGGAGAAAGCGGCTGCAAAAGTGACATGGCCGGACGAGAAGGGCGGGGGAGAAAGCGGCTGCAAAAGTGACGTGGCCGGACGAGAAGGGTGGGGGGAGAAAGCGGCTGCAAAAGTGACGCGGCCGGACGAGAAGGGCGGGGGAAGAAAGGAGGGGGGAGTGAGGGGGTAGTGCAAGCAGAGCAAGGCTTAATTAGATAAGAATGGCAGATGGTGGCTGCGCGCGTTCACGCGCACATGCACGCAAGCTTTAGGCCAGGAAACGCTTGTGGGTAGGACTTTGAAGAGCCCCTTACTAAAAGTCGAGCAACAGTGCATGCGCTGCTGTAGGCTCGACCTAAAAATGGTTGTACTTAAATTATTACAACGCCTCCTCAGGGGAAGTAAGCT
Organism: Triturus cristatus; assembly: GCF_964204655.1. NCBI lineage: Eukaryota > Metazoa > Chordata > Amphibia > Caudata > Salamandridae > Triturus > Triturus cristatus. The sequence continues at coordinate 706,876,160 of NC_140594.1, read as the reverse complement.
CTATCTAAATGCAATTTGCTTTGTGTAAATACTGGAAAAGACCAACACATCTTATATTCTTACAGTGCATGCATATCTCCTAAACAGGGACTGACCAAAGTGAAAAGCTGGCTCTCTTAAGTATGTGTGAAGTGCTAACAAGGTGTGAGCCTTTGTTTCTCCTCCGCTTCATTTGGCATCAGGTGTGAGGCTCCTGACTGCTCCCAGCCAGGAGAATCGAACAAAAGGAGGCCTGATGACCCCTCAAATTCGGCCTTCCTTATGGGCCCAGCAGGAGTCTGAAACAAGAAAGCCCCGTCCTCGCCTGTATGTTGTAGCTTGTTGCAGATGGAAAGCAGGCAACAACGTGCAGGCGCTGCTGGAAGTGTCCCGGTGTTTGGAAATTACACCTGGACGAGTTCAGCACATTATTCATGGGGCCCAAATTCTTAGCAGGGTGGACAGCGTTAACCCTGTGAAAAAAGTGGGTGGTGCCGTCCACCTGTGAGCACCCCCGACTCGTGCCCTGCATACACACACACATATATACACACACAAATACACACATACCGTCACATCACCACTTTGTAAGATTCACAAACTAAAATGGCCGCCTCCTTAAATTTCCAAGAGTACACTCTACCTAAGTGCCCCTATTAAGAAGTCTCTGCTGTTTCTTTTGGGCTTTTCTGACTGCACTGCTTGCCCAACTAACACTAGAGTAAGAGTTCAGGTGACTTCTTCACTCACCAGGTCCACCTTATGTTCACAGCAAGCTGAACACTGACAGTATTGTAGTCGCCAAGATCCACAGACAGCCCTAAAGTTACACTTGGGCAGAAATAATTACACTAAATGTACAAATCACTGGTACAACATAAAGTGCATGGCTCCTTAATGCACAGAGCCCACACTTCAGATGCTCCAGAAGAACAAGCATCTCACGTATCTAAGGAGGTTGCGTTGAGGCTTTTACGTAGTGCTAAACCTCCAGTGGGGTAACAATGCCCTTTGTGAGTGATGACTTATGGACTGTTAGATGTGCTGTGAAGAGGAAAGGCCACTATATTTAGTGTAACAACCAGCTTTAAATGGGCAGGCACTGGCCAGCATTGAGTGCCTGCACTTCTTTAATTTGAAAGGAAGAGTACCTGCACTTCTCAGCACTGCATTTAGGGGCTCATTTACAAGCCCCCTACGCCGCCGGAGCATCGCAAATCACTTTTTGTGACACACGGCGGCGCATTTTTCTGCCCCATATTTATAAGGACAGGATAATCCCCCCAGCGTGGCTTTTGCTGTTTTTGTAAATACGGCCCCTTGACATGCGGCACTTTGTGTGAAAAGGGTGTTCCATGGGTGTTGCTGTGGGTGTTCCCATGCAACACCCATAGAACCTGACACATTTCCAGATTTACGAGAAATCGTAAACCATGGAAATGCGTCTGAATGCTATGCCTCCCCAGGGAAGGCGTATGGAGGCGCAATGAGGAGAAATGTATTAATTTCTCCTTGTTTCTTTTCCTCTTTCTATGCGTGCTGCATTCTGCAGCACACATAGAATGAGAAAATCACCCCTTATGATTGTTTATGTGCTTGAAGGTGTCCTTTCCTGCAAATAAACAATCATTAAAAAAATGACGTTTTACAAGTTCTTTGTGTGCTAATGCAGCACACATAGAAGTTGAAAAACGCCATTTCAGAATGGTTATGTGCGGGAAGGGACACCTTCCTGCACATAAACAATCATTCCCGTGACGCAGGCATCCTTGCAGTATGATGCAAGGGTGCCTGCGTCAGTGCATGGCAGTTAATTGTGCGTCAGCGCAGGGGAGAGCAAAGGGATCCGTCATATTCTTGTAGATATGACGCATCCCTGTGCCTTGAAAGTGCTGCAGCATGGCGCAGCCAAAGGGCCTGGGCTGCAGCACTGCGGCACTTTATTGTAAATGAGGCCCTAAATGGGAGAGTTTAGGCGCATCTTAGGAGCAAACAGGTACTCTAAATAGTAAGTTACTACATTTCTATATTTCCATTTAAATCACTCGTACCAACCACATGCCTTAATAGTCAGAAAAGGCCTAGCAGTCCTGTGGGGATCCTTCAACACATTGGTGCCGAAACATATGCAAGTGGTATGGGTTTTCGGGCTCTGAGGTTAGAGCATATTTGCAGACTGAATCCAGAATAGTGCTTGATGAGACATGGGCACCATCCCATTACATGAGTTACGATTTGACCCCAAGTCTTTCTGTGGTTTTAATTCATCCTCTCTAAAATTGAATGGTTTGTGCCAAGAAGAGGGCAAAGTGGAAATAGCGTTCTCAATGTGATCAAAACAGTTCCCTTACTTTTTATTTAAAAAGCAACCATGAGCGGTTGAGTTCCGCAGGTTGAAAGGAGAGGAAGGCTCTGCTTCAAGGTGAAGTGAGAGAGAGGAGGGGCAGCTAAAGAGGAAGCAATCCTTCTCTCTAGGGTACCTGCAGCCGGAAAGAAATGCACATTTGTGCAATTGGTTAAGTAGGAAATCCAAAGGCTGATTGGGAGCCAGTAAAATTGTAATCGATTGATAGAAGTGGAATTTGCCCTTTTAAATGTTGGCACTAGCTACAATCAGCACATTACTAAAAACATATCTTTTGAAAGCACTGTAAACATTTAAACAAAATCTTTTTGTACATTTTGCAACAGCCTGTGTGTAACCTATCTTATACCGTGTGAAATAAACATTTTAAACTAATGATTTATTTAGTTCACTGGGCTTTCTGTCACTAGCCTGGACCTCTTAGCACTATAAATATATGTCAATAGTTCCCCAGGGCACCAACCAGGACCTAAATCTGTGACCGTCTAGGCACACCCACAGATATCTGTAGTGATTGCATTGAACAACCAAACTGTACTACCAGAAAAATACATTTCCCGAAAATAAATTTACGTTACATTTATTTTTCATTTGAGGTGTGTACATTATATGTTATATGCAGTTACCTGTAGGTCATAGGCTAACAAAATATTTACAGAATATTTTGTTCTTTTAGCCACATCACTGATGCTGCCCCACATGCTGCTGGACACCCCCTATTGTACTCAGGATCGCAATTCCCATAGGTTTTTTTAATGCACTTCGACTGCTGGTGCCAAGTATTAGTCAGTTGCCTCAGTTGTTGGTGTAACTTTCATCATGTTTTTTTATATAAATTGCAAAATTATATTTAGTAAATACATTTGATATTTTTGGTATTTCTTGTACCATACTTTGGAAGGCCAGTGTTTCATGTTTGTGGTACTTTATCAGTCACTATTAGCACAGTGTGATTTTGTATACAGGCAGAGAATTATTGTCATGATTGCATTCTTGATTTCCCCTGTTTCCTCTGCCTGTTATTTGCTACAGGGGCTCCCTTCTGTGTGAGTGGCAGATGTCTCAGCTGCCCACTGCACTTGGCAGAAATGTACACTAATCCCCTGTAACGGGGACCCTTGGTCAGGGGTCAGGCAAGGATTGATGTCCACACCAAATTGGGCTAAACTAGGTTTTATTTTCCTGTAAACACGTCTCTTGGGGGTCGCCAGAGTCCGCAAAAGAAAGAGGAGTCTTTTTAAGGTAGATAATCCTTCTTATCCGGTCCTTGGTCCTAGGGGCTGTGGCTCCTTCCGTCTTCTTCTTCCTCCAGAGTTTATGAGGCACTCGATCAAAGAAGACAATAGGCAAGTGTGAGACGGTTTGTTTTTAGAAAAACAATGTTTGGGGAAAGGGTGTGTTATATTCTTTCTTTTATTTCTTTTGTAGTTTCCTTTGTTTCCTTCCCTCAGCTTGGAACATAGAACATAGTACCTGCGTGTGCATTTTATGTTCTATGTTCCAGCTTCGACAGTTGAACTGTTTGATCTGGTTTTCTTTGCTGTGTGCTGTGCCTCATCTACTCTCCACTAATAAACCACTTATTGCTGATCTGACAATCTCCAGCGCATTTACTTTACAGGGTGTGAGGGATCACCAGTGCTCGTGACTAATACTGTGGGCTGCGAGCAAGTGCAGGGGAAATACCGGGTGAGAGTATTCACGAGAGGGACGCTCTATTCGCTGTCCTTCTCCTGTTTCCCTACCCATCCCGTCAAGCTTTCACGTACCTGGTGAAGCCACGCTCCTCCAGGAACGTGACTGGAAGTAGCGTGATATCGTTGGCTTTCTGCTAGTACTCAGCTCTCTGGCGTCCTCCGACTGCAGCGGCGGTTCGTCTGCTGGCGTCTCCTTCTTCACTCCCGAGGCGTCCACGAACCACACACCTTGGCTGCTTCCGGGATTTTGAGCCTCGCTCCAGTGAGGCTGTCTCCACGGGATTGGTCCATAAGGGCTACGTCGCAGGGCTGGGTGGAGCCTTCAGCAGATGCCTTCTCCTTTAAGGGATAGGGTTCCACAAAAGGCATATTGGTGTCCCACATCAGGTCTCCCTCTGGCTCCCAGATACCGGGCTGTAAGGGAAGGAGACAACGGCTTTCAGGTGAGGCGGACAATCCCTCATCCATGGTTGCATCTCCCCCTTCGCCCTCCTCTCTGTCGGGTAAGACGGTAAAATCGCGACATTCCCTCCCCCTATGATTCTCCCGATCGGGGAGAGGCAGTACTCTGGACAGAAAGTCTGCGTTCCCGTTTTCGGACCCTCTCCGGTGTTTAACCTCGAATGAGAATGGCTGGAGAGACAGGAACCAACGTAGGACCCGTGGGTTATGGCCCTTGTTCCGGCTCATCCATTGGAGAGGTGCGTGGTCAGTATACAGTGTGAAGTGAGTCCCTTCAAGATAATACCTCAGCTTGTCACTGGCCCACTTCACTACAAGGCATTCTTTTTCTATTGTAGGGTACTTATTCTCCTTGGGGAACAGCTTTCTTATAAAAAAGGATTGGGTGTTCGACACCATCAGGGAATAGCTGAGACAAAACCGCCCCAACCCACAATCGGAGTCAGTTTGGAGAAAAAAGGGTCGGGTGAAGTCGGGAGAGGAGAGAACCGGACTGGTGGTGATGGCCTTCTTTAGGTGAGAAAAAGCCTCTAGCATGGCCTCTGAGGGGTTTAACAGTGTTTGGGCTCTTACATCTTTACGGAGGATGTCAGTAAGTTGCCCGCTATTTCTGAGCACTGGGGTATAAAGCGTTTGTTGTATCCCAATAAGCCGAAAAAGGCCCTCACATCTCTTTTGGTGGTGGGAAAAGGGGTTTCTCCAATAGCCCTTACTTTCTCTTCTTGGGTGCTATCAATCCATGACCCAACACATACCCCAGGTATCGGACTTTCTGAAACCCTACTGTGCATTTTTTTGAGGGAAGTGGAGACCTGCATCTCGTAGGGTGAGAAGGACTTGTTCGAGGTGTTTAAGATGGTCCTCCCATGTGGGGCTATATACCACAATGTCGTCTAGATATGCTGACAAAAACGCTTGGTGTTCACGGACCACTGTATTCATCAAGCGTTGGAATGTTGCTGGCGCTCCGTGGAGGTCGAATGGGAGGACCGTGAACTCGTACAGCCCATCGGGCATGACAATGGCATTTTTTTCCCTGTCTGATTGTTTAAGGGGGACCTGCCAATAGCCTTTTGTGAGGTCCAAGGTAGTTATGTATTTGGACTCCCCCAGCTTCTCAATCAATTCGTCTGTTCTCAGAATAGGATAAGAATCGAATTTAGAGATGGAATTAAGGGCACTAAAATCCATGCAAAACCTGGTGGACCCTTCCGTCTTGGGTACCATCACTATGGGGGATGACCACTCGCTCCGTGATGGACGAATGACCCCCAATTCAAGCATGTTTTGGACCTCCTTCCACACCGCCTGTCTATGGGTATCCTATAAGGTTGGGATGGTCTCAATGGCATGCTCTGCCAGGCAGGTGCGTCCTGGAGTGTCTGAGAACAAGGATGAGAAGGGTTTTAGCATAGCGTCTAGGGACTGCTTTTCCTGGTCTAACAGGGCATCTTTTACTACAAGCTAGTCTAGAGTGCAGGAGGGTGTAACACTTGCTGGGATAGTCAGCCTGGCCGGTGTGGGAAAAGGACCTAGCCATTTCTTTAACAAATTGATGTGGTATGTTTGGATACGAGAGGATTTGACCTGAACCTTGTAACTGGTCCTACCCACAGTCCCTACTATCTTGTTTGGGCCAAGCCATTCCGTCCTGAACTTTCTGGTGGAGGAGGGCATGAGCACCAACACCCAATCATTGACATCAAGCCTCCGCCATCTCTTCCCCTTATCTTAGAAATGTTTCTGTTTTTCTTGGCTTTTTACGAGATGTGAATAGGACAAGTCTCTTCCCTATTCTGGATTTCAGATGTTGAATGTATTCTAGAAACCCGCGGGCCTCCTCTGCTTCCTTCTTTTCCCATGCCTCCTTAGTCATGTCAAGCAGGGACCTCGGCAGTCTTCCATAGAACATCTCGAAGGAAGAATAGCCCAGGCTGCTTTGAGCTTGACTACGGACCACATAGAGGTCTAGAGGAAGAAGTCGGTCCCACTCTTTTCCTTCAACACTGAGCATCTTTTTCAGTATAAGTTTTATCGTCCCGTTTTACCTTTCCACCAATCCATCAGTTTGTGGATGATATACAGATGTTTTTATGTGGCTGAGGTTTAAGGTTTTACACACCTCGCTTCATCATTGTGGAAACGAACGAGGTACCCTGGTCAGTCATTATCTCTCTTGTGAACCCTACTCTCGAAAAGAGTTCAATGAGACAGTCTGCTATGTTCTGGGTGGTAGGTGCTGTTAAAGGGGAAAGCCTCCGGGTAGCGGGTCGCATAGTCTAGGACCACTAGGGCATATTGGTGTCCTTTGTGGGTTTTTGGTAGTGGTCCTATAAGGTCCATTCCTACTCGGGAGAAAGGAGTCCCTATGACTGGTAACGGTTGCAAAGGCACGGGGGGAGGACAGTATGGGTTCCTCTTCTGACATGTCTCACATTCTTGTCAGTGCTTTTTTATATCATTATATACCCCTGACCAGTAGAAATGTCTCAGGACATTCTGAATAGTCTTCTTTGTGCCAATGTGGCCGGCGGTGACATGGGAGTGTGAGAAGAACAATATCTGGTTTCGGAAAGTAGAGGGGACCAGCAATTGGGGAGCCTCCTCCTTAGTGCCTTTTCTATATAGCAGCCGCTCCTTAATGACGAAATGGAGATACCCAGAGGGGGGGGTTGGTATCGTTCTCCCTATTGCCCTCCCAGGCATTACGAAGTGTTGGGTCGTTGTTCTGAGCAAACCTGAAACTCCTGTCAAGGAGCCATGGCTCGGGGGTGAGCATGACTGGTTGGGCTGTTCTTCTGATGGGGTCCCCTGCTACCCTCTCCTGTTGATACTGCACAGTGAAAAGGAACATCCCTAAGAAACTGGGGTTGTCTGTCCCTATGATGAGGGCTTCGGGAAGTTCTCTCATTACCCCTACCCTGACCGTATAGGGGGCCTCTCCCCTGTAAATAAGGTCTACATTGGCCACGGGGTACGGCTTTACATACCCATGGACGCACCTTATGTGCACAAGGGTATCAGGTATGATTTGGCTTGGTCGTGCTAGGTCCCCTTGAATGACAGATTGCCTACACCCTGAATCAAGTAATGCTCTTACTGTGTGTCCGTTTACTTTCACACTCACGTAGAAAGCGTTCCCCAGCTCTGCTGTATAGAGGACGGACCACGGAATGTAGCCCACCTCCATCGGTTCCTAAACGGATTTTTTTCGGGGACATGCTCTGGCAATATGGCCCCAGTCTCCGCAGTCGAAGCACTGAGGGCCTTTAAAAGGAGGCATTTCCGGTCTTTGAAAGCGAGTCTTCTGGTGGTCTGGAGGGGGTTTGTTGGGCAGTTTCTCATATTTCCTGGGTATGGGTCGGGTTGTTCGTTCAGGTTCCCCCAGGACAGAGAGTGGTTGTGCTCGGGAAAAGGTAACTGCCATGTCAACCGCCTCTGCTGTGGTCAGGTGGGAGTGTTGGCGGAGCCACCTTTGTGTACTATATGGTTGGGCCTCTAGGAACTGTTCGAGATATATCCTGTCCATTATTTCCTCGTTTGTACTGTCTAGAGGATTTAACCACTTATCCGCAGCGGCCTTAAGTAAAAAAAATAGCGTTTTGGGATTTACCGGGGGCACCCGTTTTCCGTCCGAAAACGCACCCGGTAGGCCTCGGCATCTAGTACCAGGTGATCAAGGATGATAGCCTTGATTGTGGCATAGGGGGTGTTACCCATGGGGTTCACTACCTGGTAGGCAGCCTGTGCTTCCCCTGATAGTAAGGGCGCCCCCAAAAATAGGCCACTTCTCTATGGGCCAGTTGCTGGCCCTGGCTGCCCTCTCAAAGTTGAGTAGGTATGCATCGGAGTCTTCCCCTGCCACGTATTTCTGTAGCGAAACGCCTGTGGGCCCCTGTGGGTGTACTCTGTGGCCTTCGGCTCCTGTGGGCGTTTTATTGCTAGCTAGTCTTTGTAAGACTTCCATTTGTGCAGCGATAGTGTCTTTGAAAAACGTCTCTGTCGGCCTGGGCCGAGGTCATTTGGCGCTCCACCACCCATTCCAACTTCTCCTGTCCCTTAATTAAATGCTGGATGAAGGCGTCCATTATGTCTGTACTAATGGCTAGTGTTCCCGCATTCTGCACCACTTGTAACGGGGACCCTTGGTCAGGGATCAGGCAAGGATTGATGTCCACACCAAATCGGGCTAATCTAGGTTTTATTTTCCTGTAAACACGTCTCTTGGGGGTCGCCAGAGTCCACAAAACAAACAAAAGAAGGCGGAGTCTTTTTAAGGTATCTAATCCTTCTTATCCGGTCCTCGATCCTAGGGGCTGTGGCTCCTTCCGTCTTCCTCTTTCTCCGGAGGTTATGAGGCACTCGGGCAAAGAAGACAATAGGCAAGTGTGAGATGGTTTGTTTTTAGAAAAACGATCTTTGGGAGGGAGGGGTGGAGGGGGGGAAGCAGGCCACTGACCAAGTATTGTGTGTAAAAGGCCGCTTTATTGGAAACAGGTGCACATTACAATAATAAAACCTTGGCCGAACGCCTTCCAAAACTAGACCTCACTAAATATAACATGCCTAACCCCGCCCCCGCCCCTAAATTCCTTCGAGCCCGCCCCCGCCCGTACATTACAACATTACAACAATATAAAACATTACATTCCTGTATAACCCCCCCCAACAATCTCTAAATACAAACCTTCCGTTAACCAAACTCCCCTGGCTGCCCCTTTACAGCTATCGGCCCCCAAACTGTGTAACCGAACTAAAATTACCAACCTAACCTTTCCCTGTCGATAACCCAACTCAGAAACATAACTCCACCAACCTCCGGTAAAACTGTCCAAAATTCACCATAACCCCCGCACAGCACCTGCTCCAAGCGGCAAAATACAAACATAGACAAAACCCCCTGCACACCTGTCCCCAGAAAACCGCCTGAAAGATACGAAAAAGGAAAAAAGGGGGAAATAGAAACTGAGAATTAAACACAGGAAAAAAGGGGGGAAACGAAAAAGTGTTTTTTGTGGGGGGGAGGGAGGGGACAAAAAACGCTTAACTAGCCTAGCTCCCGGCCACCAGGTCACCAAACCTAAAATGGTGGCCGGGAGCCGGCGCCCGAAGTATTTATACCTGGGCTGTATTTGGGCTATATTTGGGCTACAATTGGGCTGCATTTGGGCTGCATTTGGGCTAGAAACAAACCCAAATTCAAAGAAGGCGCGCGAGGCCAGCAAACCCCCCCCACACACCCCCTCCCAAACTGCCCGGGGGTGGGGACTCCCTGCGGTCGCCTACCCCCCCCCCAAGCCCCCCTTGGGAGGGAGGGGTGGAGGGGGGGAAGCAGGCCACTGACCAAGTATTGTGTGTAAAAGGCCGCTTTATTGGAAACAGGTGCACATTACAATAATAAAACCTTGGCCGAACGCCTTCCAAAACTAGACCTCACTAAATATAACATGCCTAACCCCGCCCTCTGCCCCCTCCCCTAAATTCCTTCGAGCCCGCCCGTACATTACAACATTACAACAATATAAAACATTACATTCCTGTATAACCCCCCCCAACAATCTCTAAATACAAACCTTCCGTTAACCAAACTCCCCTGGCTGCCCCTTTACAGCTATCGGCCCCCAAACTGTGTAACCGAACTAAAATTACCAACCTAACCTTTCCCTGTCGATAACCCAACTCAGCAACATAACTCCACCAACCTCCGGTAAAACTGTCCAAAATTCACCATAACCCCCGCCACCCAGAAAGAGGGGGGGGGGGGCGGTGAAACCACCCCCCACCCCTCTTTCTGCCCCCCTAACAACAGAGGGCTTTAAACACCACGAGCCGGATTCTGCACATTCAAACACCGAGATAAAACCTCCCTAAGTTCCAACAAATAAAGGTCCATGCCCAACCTTGACAAGTGAACCCCATCTCCACGAAAAAATTCTACCGCCTCAAAACGGATATCTTTGTGCGTCACTCTCCCAAAGCCCAAATCTCGACAAAACCTGGAGATCTCCATATTCACCTTCTTCCGAGACCTGTCAATAGCCCTGGGATTCAAAGCCCCTCTCCACACCCTCCGCGGGACCAATTCTGTCCAAAGAACATGACAACCTGACCATTGCTCCTTCAACAACGCCAAATCCATTTTCATGGCACGCAATAATACCACCCCTATCACACTGCAAAGATCGTTCTCCCCCAAATGTATTAGAAGAATATCCGGGCATTGTCCCCTCACCATGGCTTTATTCAAAAATGGAATCAGCTCCCTCCAAAGCATACCCCCCTTCCCTTTCCAGATCATTCGAAAAAGGCTGTCATTAAAACCCAAACTCCCCCCAAAATAACTTTTGCACGCTTGAACGTGTGCCCACTTGACGAAGGAATGCCCCACAATCCACACCGTCAATTCCTTTGTGTGTGGCCCTGCCACCGAACATGAAAAGAAAAACAAGAATGAGACTCAAACCAAAGAGGTGGACGCAGGCGCCTGTGGAGCATTTTCTTTTACATATTTGTTAAAGCAGTCTGATGACCAACGCCCTAAGCGCATTATGTCGCCCTGAGACCAACCCCGGTTATGCGCCTCAGTCGCCGCCCCTATCCTAAAAGAGTGCGTCCCAAACTGGGACCCGTCCAAACCAATATGCTGTAACCCCTTGCGCAGGACCATACGCAGCTGATAGTCAGAGACGAGCGCCCCATTCATGTGCCGGAAAACCAAATCGCCCCCATCACCCCCTGAGAGTGTCTTCAATTGCCTCGCCAAACGCAGCGGACAGGTACAACTAGGGGATCCTGCTTCTAACCACACCCCCTTACCAACCCCCCTCTGATCTGTTTTGGAACTAGACAACCAAATTTTCACACCTGTGTCCGAGAAGAACACGTCCTGCCAACGAATACCCCACTTTACCTTGGTCCCGAGGAGCTCAGAAACCCGAAACGCCCCAAAAAACATGAACACCATAAGGGTAGCAAACAACGAAGCCTCAAAATCATCCCTGCAAACCACAGGCAAAACTGTCAACAAACGTGCTAACGTCTGCCAGGAAATAGGTAAACGAGACATCACGGTTCCACCCCGCTCTCTAGCCCAACCCTCAAGCATCCTGCGTCCTATTTCCCCAGCAGACGGGGAATAACCCCAAAAAAGCTTACCCATAAAGGCAATCCCAGCCAGCTTCCCAGCAATAGTGACTCTAGACAGACCCTTCTCAATGAGGTCAAGGATAAATTGAACCACATCATCCGAACTGCGCCACGACTCCTCCCTCCTACAAGCTCCTGAGGACAAAAATTCCTTCCATGCCAAAGCATATGATGTACGAGTGGAAACAGACAAAGAACCTACCACCAGTTGAAATACCCTACGTTGCCGACAGACCAGAGGTGCTCCGGCATCGGGGTCGGTGTCCTGTCCACCTCCTTGGCCAGCCCATGGAATCTCCCCCACTGCGAACGAGACAAAGCATCCGCAATGTCATTGTCCACACCTGGCACATGCAAAGCCCTGAATGAAATATCATAGCGCAAACAGCCCAGCACGAACACCCTCATCAATTTCAAAATCTGCTCATCCCTGGCTGACTGCCTATTGACTATTTGCACCACCGCCATGTTGTCCACACGGAACAGGACCCTCTTATGTTCCAGCTCCTTGCCCCAAATGGTCAAAGCCACCAAAAGTGGAAAAAGCTCCAAAAAAGCAATGCTCCGCCCACCATTCCTCCACTCCTGTGGCCATTTCTCTGCACACCAATGCCCCTGCCAGTAAATGCCAAAACCATCACTGCCCGCTGCATCTGAAAACATTTGCACATCCCACTGCACATCCTCGTCCCTTGCCAATGGTACCCCGTTAAAGGAGTGCAAGAAAAAGGACCACATACGCAGATCTTCCTTCACGCATGCCGACAAACGCACGTGATGGTGAGGTAAATGCTGACCCGCCAAAGCCCGGCCCAGGCGCCTACAGAAAGTCCGCCCCGCCCTTACCACCCTACAAGCAAAATTCAAATGGCCTAACAACACCTGGATGTCCTTCACTGTCACCTTCGGCCGGGCCAACATTGTGTCCAGCAAAGCCAACATTTTGGATTTCTTATCCTCAGGCAAACGAGCCTGCATCGCAACTGAGTCAAGCTCAATACCCAGAAAGGAGATGACAGTATCAGGCCCCATAGTTTTCTCCGGAGCCAACGGCACCCCCAACTCCTCCATAAGCTCCTGAAAAGAATCCAGAGCATGCCGGCACTCCGAAGAGCCCGGAGAGCCCACAAAGAAGAAATCATCCAAATAATGGGTGACCCAGCTGTGACCAGTGCGATGCGTGAAGAACCACTGCAAAAAAGTGCTAAACAGTTCAAAAAGAGCACATGACACCGAGCAACCCATAGGTATCGCCTTGTCCACATACCATTTACCCTCGAATTGTATCCCCAACAAAGGCCAGTCATCCTGATGAACCGGGAGCAGCCGAAAAGCCGACTTGATATCACACTTTGCCATGCCTGCAGCTGCGCCCGCGGTCATGACAAGTGACATGGCGACGTCAACTGAGGAGTATGACACCGAAGCAGCGTCTTCATCGATAAAATCATTTACTGACGACCCTTCAGGCCATGACAAATGTTGAATCAGCCGAAACTGCCCCTCCTCTTTCTTGGGCACCACACCAATAGGGGAAATGATCAAATTATGAACTGGCCACTCTCCAAACGGGCCTGCCATCCTCCCCTCCTGCACTTCTTTACACAATTTCTCACGCACCACCAGTTTGTGCTCTGATGCGGATTTCAAATTATCCGCCCACCTTCTCTGCCGGGGCCCGTGGTACCCCAAATGAAAACCCCACTTGAAACCATCCAAAAGTGTCTGTTTTGCCACCACATCCCCGTAGCCCTCCAATGCTTCCTCGAGCTGAGCCAATTTAATTGGCGTAGGAGCCCTTTGGCCCAGAACCCTGTGCGCCCCTACCCCCCTGTCCACCCTGCGACTGCTGCGCATTGCCAGACATCCCTGCACCTGCTTGCTGCCCTTGCTGTCCGCCTGATGGCCTAACGCCCCAGCAGTTGACGAGAGGGTGCCGCTTGCCGCACTTGGAACACTCGTGACGGTATTTGCAATACTCCCGAGTACAAAGGCCTTTGTTGAAATCCCAACATGCCCCGACCCCAGTCTGTGATGCGGCTGAGCCTCCCGACCTACCCCGGGTGGGCTTTCCCTGAAAGGGCCGATAAACTAGAGGCAGACCACTAGCCGTAAAAATAGTCTTACCTCCTGGCGCGGCCCCCATGGTATGTTGCCACAGGTCATTATCTAGCTCACCCCATTTCGCTTCTGAATCCCAAGCCATACGGGCCCTAAATTCCTCGTCATACTGTGCCCAAGCGTAACCATTACCTGTAATCTGGGCCTTGCGTATAACATCCATATACTTGAATATGGCCACGCAGCGCTCAGGAAACTTTTCACAGTATACACTGGCATAAATTAAAAATGCCGCCGTCCAATTCTCAATCGTCAGCGGCACCTTTGGGCGCTTAGCCAATTCGTACTCCTCTTCCTTAGAGCCCTCCTTAGACCTCACCTCCCTGTGTAAAAGCTTCAAAATCTCCACATATTTGCCCTTCCAAATACGCTCCTTTGTTGCTAACATTAAATGAGCACCTAGAGGTTTAGTCACCCCCATATAAGGGAGCTTCTTGATCTTTAACTCTTTGCTCTGTGGCTTGTCCTTACCATCACCTGCCTCTGTATTTGACCCACTCTCTACCTTGGCCCCCGGCAACGCTCCCTCCGTCCCCGTGCCAACCCCTGTATCTTTCACATATTTCCCTCTATATAATCTCCCCTCCAACACACCCCCTCCCCCATCCTCCCCAGACCCCACAGACACCATTATAGGTTTGGCCCGTGTTTTAGCGCTCTCACCTGGCTCTAAAGAGGGTGTGCGGACCGACTCCGACCGCCTCGCCGACCTCTCAGAAGAATCCTTTGGAGGATGCGCCCTCACCGACGGGCCGTGCTCTCCTTTGGATTTCACCCCCACGGACTGTGCAATGGGTGCCACACCCGAAACCTGTAACAGACTACGAGAAACATGAGTGTCCCCCCTCCTCATAACCCCGTAGTTCCCCTTCCTCGGGGCTGTCTTCCTCATAATCGAGCAATATTGGCTCTTCCACCAGCAAATTCTCCTCAGCAAATTCCACCACACGGGCCTTACCGGGCCCTGAAATAGCACAACCGGCCTCCGCGGCCTTACAACCACCTTGCGGGGGAGCCGACTGTACACGCCGGTCCTCCCCCCTTCTGCGATTAACGTAACAATCCATCCTATTTGAAAACTCTGTCCACCTTGACCGCCGTGACGTTGGGGCCAGCGAGGTCGCGCCAGACCTTCGTGAGCAAGGCCTCATCCTCCCTTCTCCTCGGCGATAATGGGCCGCACCTCGCCCTACCGAGTCTGCTGCTCTGCTACGTGTCCTACCCTGTAAAGAAAAAGTTTGGACTGGTGTGCCGGGAGCTTGAAAACTACCTGGCACCCGCGACCCGAGACCACTCAAAAAACCCTCGCCCGCTAGACCATCTCTAGAACACCCCGCTCGCTCCGCCCCCACCAGCTGCGACGACACCATCACTTCCTCATCCCCGCTCCACTCCAGCATATCATGCCCCAAAGCGGACACCGAAACCTCGCCATACCCTTCCCCCAGAGACAGCGCCCTGCCCAACCTCATACGTCCGCGAACGCTCGCCCCATAAACCACCCTCGCCATGTCACCCTCCACTTTGTCCTGCCCCCGAGTGCCTGACCACCCCGATGCACCCTCCCCACCAAGACCCCGGACACCTTCAGCCCAGGAAGGAAAAATGTCCAAGCCCTCACCCTCACAGCCCCCCCCAGCTGAATCACCTACTCCCAAAAACCAACCTTCCTCTCCGACCCCCCCTTCCCCAGCCCTCCCCAAAAACTCCTCGCTCGGCGAATGCCAACCCACCCCTCCCGGAGCCAGTAACTTCTCTGAAACCCCCCGCTCCCCCTGTAACCTCAAATACTGCGCCTGACACCACCCTTCCACTTGCGCCCATTCCCCCTCCCCCAGAGAGCTCGCCCCCCCAGAGAAAACCGCGCCCCCTACGGAAGAACCAGGAGAGAATAACAAGGGGCTACTAGGCTCTGGCTGCCCAGGCACCCGGCGCCGGTCACCCACCATGCGCGCCTCACACGACTTTACCAAACCCACACCACCTGACACTTGCACCCCAGAAGACCCCGCCCCTGCCTCATGACCCCCAGCACTCCTAACGAAACAATTACCGTCCCCCCCTCACCCCCATCTGGCCTGACAGACTGAAACTCCCCACGCTCCAAACCCGATACTTGCACCAAGTCCGCCGACCCGCCAGCACTCAACAAATTCACCTCCGGGACAGACGACGCGCGTCTCTTCATGCCGCGCCCGCCTCCGCGCTTAAAACCTACCGCAGGGGACGACAACGAGCGCGCTGGCACCACAGATAAGCCCTCACCCGCGCCCCGCCGCATTCACCACATCCGCCCCCTCCTCCGACCTGCACGGATGACTATAACGAGCGAGGGCCGCCTTTTTCAGACGCGGGCGGCCCTGTTCACTCACCGGCATTTGTCTGGGACGCTTCGGCGACGTGCAAGCAGCCACCGCAGCCGCCACTCCAGCCGAGGCCTGCCGCGTAGGGCGCGACGGCCCCGCCACATCCCCCACGACCAAATCCATCCATCCCGCCTCGGACAAGAGCCGAAGTGCCTCCAGAACCCGGTAATCATGGGACGCCATCGCGAAGCAATAACACCGCACTATAATTCCAAGCCAAAACACTCCGACAAAAAACGCTTAACTAGCCTAGCTCCCGGCCACCAGGTCACCAAACCTAAAATGGTGGCCGGGAGCCGGCGCCCAAAGTATTTATACCTGGGCTGTATTTGGGCTATATTTGGGCTACAATTGGGCTGCATTTGGGCTACATTTGGGCTAGAAACAAGCCCAAATTCAAAGAAGGCGCGCGAGGCCAGCAAAACCCCCCCCCCACACACCCCCTCCCAAACTGCCCGGGGGTGGGGACTCCCTGCGGTCGCCTACCCCCCCCCAAGCCCCCCAAGCCCCCCTTGGGGAAAGGGTGTGAGGGATCACTAGTGCTCGTGACTAATACTGTGGGCCATGAGCAAGTGCAGGGGAAATACCGGGTGAGAGTATTCACGAGAGGGACGCTCGATTCGCTGTCCTTCTCCTGTTTCCCTACCCACCCCGCCAAGCTTTCACGTACCTGGTGAAGTCACGCTCCTCCAGGAACGTGGCTGGGCGCAGCGTGATATCGTTGGCTTCCTGGCTTTCTGCTAGTACTCCGCTCTGTGGCGTCCTCTGACTGCAGCAGTGGTTCGTCTCCTGGCATCTCTTTCTTTACTCCCAAGGCGTCCACGAACCACACACTTTCGCTGCCTCCGGGATTTTAAGCCTTGCCCCGGTGAGGCTGTCTCCACGTGATTAGTCCTGTGAGGGCGACGTCGCAGGGCTGGGTGGAGCCTTCTGCAGATGCCTTCTCCTTAAAGGGATAGGGTTCCGTAAAAGGCATATCGGTGCCCCACATCATGTCTCCCTCTGGCTCCTACATACCGGGCTGTAAGGGAAGGGGAGGATGGCTTTCAGGTGAGGCAGAGAATCCCTCATCCATGGTTGTATCTCCCTCTTCGCCCTCCTCTCTGTCGTGTGGGACAGTAAAATCGCGACATCCCCGAAAGTCCCCTCAAATCTCTAATCTGATTTTAATATTTTTTAACAGAAAGTGGATTACGGATTCAATCATGTTTTAACTGGCATGAGCTCACAGTGCAGTGCTTAATTTGAGCCAGTGGTTTCCAGTGCTCGACACCCGCACTTATTTGCCAACACTGGTACTTATAACAGTCTGCTACATGATGATGCTGTTTGTCTAAATTAAAGATGAGCACACAGCAGTTATTTCTTAACTAAATAAACGTTTAAAAGAACTAATACCTGCTGCCCAAGCCATCCTCATAGCTTTCAGGGCCTAGAATAGTTTGAATTGACACTCTTGTAGGCATGCATTGGTCAGTAGTTGCATTGGTACTGTCACTTGTAGGGCTGGCAGGGGCAATGGGTGGAAAAGTAAACCTCTATGCCGACCTATTTAATTTAACAAACGACCAAAACCTTTTTGGTCGTTTGTTAAATGAAATAGGTCGGCATAGAGGTTTACTTTTTTATTTTGTAAATTTTTTCTCCCTCCCTCCTCTTGGACCTAAAAGTATTGCAGGAGGGGGCCTTCATCCTCTCGGGGCAATGGGTGGTGCAAGCTGCAGTGGCCTCCTGAGGAGGGCCCTGGTACTTCTTTTTTTACAAATTATGCACTGCCACAGTACACCTCATTAGGAGTTGCCTGCTAATTAGAAAGGGAGATACCCGGTTCAGTGTTAACGGTTCTGCTTGGTATTTTACCAGTGTGACCTAGCATCATAGGTTTTCGGCCCGAAATCAGTATGTGGAACCAGTGGCGGCTCCTCCGCTAAGGCGGAGAAGTGTCGCCCACTGATTAAAAGGAAAAATAAAATAATAATAACGTATCATTATTATCATTTTGTTTTTTCTATTGCAGTCAGTGGCGGGGCAGGGCTGGCAAGAGCAAGGGGAGGAGTGGTTTTCACTCTCTAAGTGCACATGACTGTTTGGCCGGCCCTCTTGGCCCGGCCAAACAGTCCTGAACACGTTGCATCTTTCCCACCAGGCAGCATTACACAGCCTGATGAGGAACATGCAAAGTCTCCCAGTTCCTATCTGAGCGGCGAACTACGGCGCTAAGACCAATCACAACACTGCATTGCAGCATTGTGATTGGCTCAGGGGACCCTTGGGGCTCGGGTGCATCCTGCTAGCGGCCGGGACTGGTGACCGGAAGGAAGAGGATGGAGGAGAGGCGGCGGCACAGGTACGTCTTTTTTTCCCTCTCCCCCCTGCCTCACCACCCCCATCTGGTAGCAGCCACTACTGTGTGGAACCCAGAAATGTCCAAATCACCAATTCTTCCTGTTACCTGGGTAATTTCTGCTCACATTTGGCTTTACCAAGTGTATCAACACAACTGGTAAAACTTGGCGTGAGGTGACCCTCATTAGTCCCAACATTTGAATTTATTCTAATTTGTTCAAGATATTCTTCCCACATCAAGGCAAATTTGCTCTTGACCCTTCAAAGTAGGGCTTACAGATCTAATTCATGAAACATTTTCCATTACATTTTCCATTACTGAGTTACACGAGCAAGTCAGTCTATACTCAAAATTGGAATATCACCAGGTCTGGCACGCAGACTTTTTTATTTCCCCGTATCACCCTGTTTGTGTCGAACGACATAAATGCAACAGGCCTAAAAATCCATTCTAATGTGTCTTCCTGCACACATTCCTATACCTAGATGCAGTCCCTTGGTCTTGCAGCCGAGCCATCAGGACAGAGTGGGTTCTGACGACTTGGCTGAGATAGTCGCCTACTTGGGGGTGATTCTCCCTCCTACTGGCTAGAAAAAGTACTCACCCAACCAACTGGCTACAGTGTGGTTCAAAGTCAAATATTTTCCGCAAACCTCACCACCTGTTAGGTCTCTCTAATCCTACAGATTCACAAGTACATAAAAGCTGTTGAAGTACAACAACTTCATAACCAGATTCAAATGCCTCTACATTTAACCCTTTGGCTGCAGTTCAATGAGTTTTTCAGCACTTCAATGCTTCAGGTACAGATATATCAACAGCAAGTATTTCTGTTCTTGTGGTGCAGGAATCCAGTTAGCACCCTATGTACAAAGAAACTTAAGGTAGAGAGTTGATAGGACAAGAACTAAGACCCAGGCCTCAGAAAAGATACGGTAGCTATTTTGTGTAGGCTTTAAAACGGTTAAGCAATTTTGGCCATCCCCACCTCTTTAAGCAATCCAACTAAGTCCAATGATGCTGTGTGTCACACAATACTGGCACTTTTATTGTGGTCATGCGGTGAAGAGCTGATATCACATGGTGAGCACATGGTGAGCTTGGACAAACTACACAGAAAAGATTTCCAGTTCGCAGGTGGAGCTTCACTAGGATAGAGGCGGTGGCCTCAGATGCCTTTTATATACTTTTTGAAGAGGGTGCAACGTGTTAAGGTCAAGCATAAAGCCACATCCCTCTCCAGGTCCTGCCCCCTCCAATTTGAACATCTCCAAGCCCCACCCACACTCCAAGCCTGACCTTCAGGACTCACCACCCCCGTGGGATCCAACCTACATGCCAGAGAGGTTTTGGCTTTCCATTTTCTCATCATCATAAGCAGGATCCCCTAATCTTGGAACCGTTTCCATCCCATTTTGAGGCGAGGATAAGGTCTCAAATTTACTTTCCTGCATTGGGGTTCAGTTGCTCAGGACCCAAGCTACAGAGATGCTGCTCTTGTCTTGGGCAAGGATGGTCAGAGTTTGATGGCTCCCCTTCTCTCTTGTCTTTATTCTTGGCACCAAAAACTAATTGGGCTAAGTAGGCTGCTCTTGCCCCACCTCCACCAAGACTTTTCCCTAAGATACAGAACACATCCTGTAGGTACATTGTCATTTTCATGGACAGCAGAGTTTTCATTTCCTCCTGGGGCATAAGGATCGGAATCAGGAGTTCTGCAGTAATTACTGCATGCACACAGTTTCCCCCAGGCGAATTTCAGCATGTCAAATCATCAGAAATGTACTGGGAGAGGATGCCATGTTACATATAGATTTTGGTGAGGACAGCACCAAAATCTACATGTTATTCCCTATTTGAATGTGGAAAACTAATTGCAGTGGGTGTTTATCAGACCCGATAATAGCGATTACCAGAGTAGTGTTGCAGTCTTATACCGTGGTTTGGGACTACCTCACCCAGGCCTTGAGATGAGCAGGGATTGGGCCCAAGTTCCAGCAACTTGTTCAGGTACTCTACTCCAACCCAACAGCACAAGGACAAGTCAATTGAGTAGTGTCCAACATCTTCTATATCCGCCGGGGAACCAGGCAGAGTTGTCCCCTGTCCCCAACTCTTTTTCGCGCTGGCAATGGAGCTGTTAGCTCGACTTATTAGATGCGATGCTCAAATTAGCAGATGGGCATGGACACAGACCGCGAGGACTGTATAGCATTATACGCGGACAACATCCTGTTATTCTTCTCTAACCCCGAGCATAGAAGCCCCCGCTGTCTTCGGATACTTCAGATTTTCGATGGAGTATCTGGCATGAATGTTAATCCCAGTAAGTCGATATTAGTGCTGCTGTTGCTCTTGCATGATTTTGTGGCCTGGCAGACTACTATCCCAAAAAGTAGGCTGAGTTTTCGCTATCTAGGAATACAGGTGGCACTTTACCCAGCCCTGATGTAGTCAATTTATTTAAGTCACTTGGTCCAGAAAGTCAAGACTGATCTTCAAAAATGGCAATCCCTTCCGCTGAATGTCATGGGCAGGATAGCCCTGTACAAAATGATGGCCCTCCAATGATTTTTATATCTTTTTCAGAACCTACCACAGTTGATACCTTGGCACTGGTTTTAGGAGATGGATTCATTGGCCATATGCTTCCTATGGCACAATGCAAGACCCAGATTGGTGTATATGACAAATGTCAACATGGCCCATACGATGGTGGTCTTGGCATGACAAACCTATACCTATAGTACCTCGCATCACAATTAATAGTCATAAAGGATTGGCCCACGGGGGTGTTCCGACACTGTTTACAGGGTTGAGTTGCCTTTATGGGCTTCTCCAACTTGATGGCCATGCTCTATGGGGACACAATCCCCACAGCGTTGTCATACGTGACTCATATAGTGTTTCTCAGTTGGTAGGCAGCACTGACTCACATTGAATGGGCAGCCACACTTATGCAGCAAACTTCTCTTGGAACTTCAGGTGACTGAGGGAGGTGTCGGGCGTAAAGGGCTTTAGTCCCTGGGACACAATAGGTATTACTCTACTGGGAGATGTATGGGCAGGGACACATATGCACTCCTTTCAGGATCTTCAGTCCACATACAAACTATCCGAGACCCAATTCCACAAATACCTCCAATTGCAGCACACTCTACTTGCCCACATTACACAAGGCACTTCCTTCCCAGAGTCGACCCCCCTTGAGGCCAAGATCATACTGGGTACCCTTGGAAAGGGAGGTGTCTCTCAAATCTATTGCAGACTTATCATCAATGCCCCTGATGCTATTGGATCCCTTTGGGCAAAATGGGGGGAGTGAATGGGCCCTCTGGAAGATAATTATTGGAGAGAAGCCCTGATGGCTCCCACGGTCATTTTGATTTCCTCCAAGTTACAGCTGATCCAAATGTATTATTACCATTGTGTGTATCTTACTCCAGACCTGCTTAAAGCAAGCTTCTTTCCACATTTCAGCACTTCCATTGCTCTCAAACTCTCACAGACCTTTATCGCATGGTCTGGGAGTGCCCCATCATTCAAGGATTCTGGGTGGCAGTGGTTGTGGAACTTTCAACAGTACTGGGATGGGAAGTAGACCTTTCTCAAATATTACTGATGCTGGGGGTGCTGGAAAGTGCTGGGAGTATGAGGGCAGGCAGGGCATTGCTGGGCAAGGCCACCATGGTAGCCAAAAGAGATACCGCACTCCAAGCATGCTAAGTATATTTCCAACTGAGCAGTTTCAGTTACAAGTCAAAACCATCTGAGTAGTTATTGTCAGGAAGAGGGAGCAGTTTAAAATGTAGTACGGTGCATCAGCAGGGGGGTCGGGCTTGAAGTATAAGGTTATGAAATTACTCATAGCAAAAAAAGTGCCCCCACAGTTGTGTACTGGCCCCTCAAAGGGAGTAAGTGTGGCATACATTCAGGGGTAGGCCGGTGAACATTGATAGGTCATCCCTTATTAGAAGGGAGACCTGAAGCCTCAGATTGGGGCACACTTTATTGTTCCTGGTCCTGATGAAGTGCTGCCCGATTATTTGGCTCTCGGGGCATGAAACATGTTGACCACCTTACACTAGAAGCTATCCTAGTACCTTAAGACCACACAATAGCACCGCTGCTTTTATTTAGACCTAGTATACTTCCTCTATAAAACTTTGTTTGTAGGATACCTGAGCCTATTTTATTCACTATTCACTCACACCCCTAGTTACACTGTTTGTTAGCTCCCTCACTTGCATTAATCTACACTGCAATTTTGGATCAAAAGATCTCCGACAAAGATCTCCCAGGCCCGTCAGTCATTGCAGTGCTGGCCAGACGAGGAGCGCCCAATGATGAAGCATGACACCCTAACAGGTATGTGAGGGCACCACGATCTAACCTACAGGTCATCCTGCAACAGGACAATCAGCCACATGGGTCATGCTTAGGTGACCATTTTGGCTAAGGAGGAACTACCCCAACCCTGATATATGTACTTCTCCATCTTGGTCATCTTGGTCATCAAATAATATCTTGTTTCCCAAAGACCTCGGCCCATCAACTTTTCCTAAAACATTTGCAGAATTACAGAACTCTCACAATACAATACAATATTTTATTTGATTCAAACCTCAACTGAGATCAACAAATACATACACATGAACTCATCCTTATTAAAGTACAGTCACAAAACTTTTAAAATTCATTATAAAAATAGAACAATAAAAATGCTTAAAATCCACTTGTGCAACATTCTATTGAATAGAAATGTTACGATTATGTGCTCTACTTTAAAACAATTTTAAAATCTTTTAAAGAATTTAAACAAGTTATGAAAAGCTAATTCATTGGCTGGAGAGCTACACAGCATAGCTAAGTCATGTGCTAGAGTCGCTTTATGCTTTTGTGGTAAATTAATTCAATATTACCTCATCTCAGAATTTCTATACTTAATAATCATAATTTCAGTCAAAGCAAAGAGAGGAGTCCGTGACAAGTTGCTGAGAGCATGTCACACACAAAATGGGTGTTTGTCTGAGGCAAATGGCTACCAGGCAGAAACAGGGAAATGATGGGGCACAATTGTCAATTTTATTTCCCCACTTTAATTGGATAGGTTTTATAAATCGTCGTCGAGCCTCTACCATTCTCGGGTTTGGACAAATCAGTAAAACATGAAATAAATCTTGTCGTCCTCCTTTACACAATTCACATATCCCTTTACTGTTATTTGTACTCTCCCAAATGGCTAGGTGTGTTGCTAATGGGAGTATTCCCATATGTAAAAGAAGAATACAACGTCTTAACCCGTGTTCTAATTGAAATTGTAAATAGGGCGCATGGTTTTTAAAATCTATGCCTTCAGCGAACGCTTTATACTGCTTTAGCTGAATGCAATATTCTTTGTCATTTTCGTTACTGATTCTAGGAGTCAGACGTATTAAAAAGAGCTTCAAATGTGCTGGGGACCATTCCTGTAAAAGTGCTACAGTGCATTGAGAAACCTCAACAGCCTTTGACAGATTCCTATTAAAAGTATACAGAGATGCTTCCTCTCTGAAAGTCTCCAATTTTAAGAGATACCTTAAAGTGTCTGGTGCTGTGTGTAATAGATTATACGCCCACCTTATGATGTTAGAATTTATTCAAGCAAAGATTCCCGTTAGAGATAATTCCAGACGAAGAGCTTGAACTGGTACCGACTGAGGCACCTTTACTAATTTTCGAAGTATGATTCCCTCCCTTACCTTTATAGATTGCCATGTTTTAATTTGTGAGAATTCCATAGCATATGATAGAATCGGTGGGATTTTCATGCTATAAACCTCCAACATAGCTTTAAAGTGTCTATTACCTGTAGTGCGATACAGTCTCTGTAAAGCCCCTACATGATATTCTGCCTTATGACTTAAATGTTGAAGGTGAGCTGTATCTTGTAGGTTATTCGTGAAAATACGGCCCAGATACGCATACTCTTTTACTGTCTCAATTGGTTTACCTCCTAATGACCATGTCAAAGATAAAGGTTTCCTTCTATCACTGAAAGGAAGAGCTTTTGTTTTAGTAATATTAGGCAGCAGAAGATTTTCATTTGCGTATTGGTTTAGTTCGTTCAGGTTTTTTTGTAGTCTTATTGGGGTATGATCAAATATAACTATATCATCTGCATACATTAAACAATGTAAGTCAACTTGTGCCAATTTCGGAGGGTGGTTTTTGATTCGGGAGAAATGCCCTGGTAGATCACTAATGTTGATAGAGAATAATAAGGGAGCTAGTAAGCATCCCTGTTTCAACCCATTCTTTGTGGGGAATGATTCAGTTAGGCCCTTTTCACCCCCCATTTGGACTCTACACAATGTTGCCGTATGAAGGGAGATTATAATTGTTAAGAGATCCGTAGGAATCCCCAAATTATCCAATTTTCTCCATTAAATCGGTCTATCTACACTGTCAAAAGCAGCTGAAAAATCGATATAAGCACAATATAAAATTTGAGCATTTGACGTAACATATTTGTCAAGGACTGTTTGAAACACAGCAATGTTATCCAGTGTAGAGTGCTTTGATCGAAACCCAGCCTAGAACATAGGAATCACTTTATTCAAAAAAGCCCAGTCTTTTAAATGTTCCAAGACACAAGCTGCAAAAATGTTGCCGGTGGCATAAAGAAGGGCTATTTGTTTATAGTTGGCTGGATTTGTTCTTGAGCCTTTTTTCAGAAGAGTAACCACTACACTTCCCCGCCATGATTCCGGTATTTCCCTGCTTGGCAGACAGTATTGGAAGAGTGGGGATAAAAATTTACTCCAATCATCGGCGTTTTTTTGTATGACTTTAATTGAAATTCTATCCGGGCCCATCGCCGCTGATGCTCTGGCTGAGGTTATAAAAGCTAATATTTGTGCTGCTGAAATTTTCATTGATTCCTGCTCGCATTCACTCTTCTGCCCATAGTGCTTTCTAGGAAGGATCTGATTTTGATGGTTAGGTTTATAGAGCCCAAGGATGTGTTTTTCCCAGTCAGATGACAAGACTGGTGTAGCTTGAATTGATTTTCGTATTCCCATTTGTGCGGAAATTATGTTCCAAAATGATTTATTATTTCTGTATTTTACTGCCAGTTGGATATCGACCCAGATACGGTCTCTTAAAGCTTGCCTCTCTCTTTTTTCCGTTGACGGATTTTTTTCAGTTTTCTTATTTCTCCTTGTCTTACATCACAAAAGGAACAAAATTGAGTTCTAATCAATTTATTTAGTTGCCGAGAGTTATTATCTGCATGTTTTACTTTTTGGAGATTTTTAATGTTCTTTCGCCTTGTTGGATTCACTTGAAGAGAGGCAACTACAGACTGTATGATAGCTTCATATCTGTCTATAGGATTGCCTTCTCTATTTGTAGATGATGACAAAACTTGGGATATTGTGTGATTTAATTTACTGATTGCTTTAAAGTTCCAGTGTATCCTTCCTGTTTTATGATTTATAACTGCCTGTCTCTCCAGGGAACTTAGAGAGCACGAAGATGTATGCTGTGTAAAAACATCAATTTCTATGAAAAGTAATGTGTGGTCGCTTTTATGGGTTTTCTGGGTAGATAATGATCAGACCTTCGAGAAGAAGTCTAAGTTACAGATAAAGTAATCTATAATTGAGGATTTAGTGGGTCCCAGTCTGGTGTATGCCGCCGGGATATCTCCATCGACTCTCCCATTTCAGATGACACCATTGATTGCTTCAATAGATGACAGCAGCATTTTCCCTCTTTTATCTGCTTTTATCTTTTCAGGAAAAACAGGAGTTGGTATTGAGCATGCTACTTCTTGAGGAGATTTCCCCCTATTGTTGATAAGAGCATTGGGGATTTTTCCATTAAAATCCCCAGCCATTATGATCGTGGGATATCCCCTTGCTTCTAGCATTAGTTCAATTTTCCTAAATGCGTTTGTCAAGAGATGATCCTTTGAAGTTCCTGGTGGAAGATAAATGTTAAAAGTAGCAGATTTGGGGGCGGCTCCATTCTTTCTTTCCGACACCTGATACTAATGCATTGCACGTTTGGATCAGATAGCTCAATTTCTTCCGGGTCCCAGTCTATCTCCTCTTTTAGGAGGATTGCCAGGCCTCCTTTTGAGTGTCCTCTTCTTGCAGCCTCTGCTACTTTAACAAACACAAAGTAATCTTTTTGGGAGAAACTCGCCAAGGACCATGTTTCTTGTAAAAATACAATAGAAGGTGAATTTTCCAGAATAAGAGACATCTTGTCCGATGTTTTTCCTGCGATATTCCATGACGCTATTAATTTTATGGCTCGACACGGAGGCCACATTATGCAAATCTCCGTTATTGCCACAGCTCAGCAGCAACAATTGAAGAACATAGAACTTCAATGAACATTCTAAAGAAGTATAAAGTCCCTTCGTGACCAGCCATCTTCCTTCTTTGTTGCTGCTGCTCAGAAAGATAAGTACTACTTTCCAGCTTAACGCTTGATAGCCATTACTACTTGTTTTACTTCTATGTACTTGTTATATTTTATTATATTGACCTTTTATGTCTACTTATTTAATGCTATTTTTTCTCACAGCGGCCTCTTTCAGGGCTAATATTTAACAACATTCCCATGTGTGCCACTATCGCGATTTCCTTTCTATTAAGGGTTAACTTTTAAGCCCCTTACACATATTCTGACCTTAGTTGCTCTTTTTCCCCCCTCCGGTTTTACTTTGAACCGGAATTAGGCACCCCAATTTCTCTGTTTTCACTAAAAAAACTGAACTGCTTATCGTGAGCTCCCCACGTGCACGTACCAATTTTTTTCCTGGCGCCGCGCCTTCCTCCTTGTCGGCCCCCGCACACCTGGACATATTCATTAAATCGCGGGTACACTTCTTCCTCAGAGCGCCCCGTGTTACGGAGGACTTTCTACCCCGGCCCCCTAGGGGTGTTACTCGCGTCTGAAGCGGGCCAGATTAGGTATTAGAGAAAAAGACCTAAGGGGCCAACCACACACGCTACTACGTGCGTGGGGGCCATTTTGGATGTTTGGGCATTGCTCAGTAAATTCAATGTGCCCACCATTTTAGATAATCGGGACCCAAAACGGGCCTGTGTGTATTTCTTTTTTGACAGTTTCAATCAACTATCTATTTCAATCAGCTGCACACGTTCCTCTCTGGATTTCGCGCTCTTTTCTTCTCCTGATGATCTCAAAGCGATTCCAGCAATCTAGTTCCTTGACAATTTCGAGTAAATTACTGCTATTAATTAGTACTATTTATTATCTTTTAACTGATAAATTAATTATTTATTATCCTTTAACTAACAAGTTAATTAAAATGTCTTCACCTCAAATTAATATTGAGGACAAACTGGAGGAGCTAGTAAACAAGGCGCTGGAGAAAGTGCTTGGGTCAATTGACGATACAATAAACAAAAAATTAGAATCCTTCTCTCAGACATCCCCGCGCCCTTCCACTAGTAATCAACATGCAGGAGCAGTCAGGGCTCCAAAGAAGAGGCCCCTTGGAGGCAAAGAGCGAAAAAGCTCAAAGAAACCTAAAACCTTCGCCCCTCTTTCACTCTCTCTAGGCGGTGACAAGACTGGTGCCTCGGGTACCCCATATGGGCATGGTCAAGGCCCTGAGCTCCTATTAACATCAATAGTGACGACAGCTTTGACCCAGAAATTGAGCTATCCTGCTCTTCTGGCTTTAATACAGATGTGGAAGAGTCACAACCAAGGGAAATGGCAAGTTCTGAAGAGGCTTCCAAGGCCTCAGAACCTAACATGGGACTTTTGGACCCATTCGGAGATCTAATGTTTGGCCAATTACTAATTAAACACCCCTTATCCCCAGAATGGACCCCTTCCAAGCACGTAGCGGACTACCCCTCCTTCTGGTTGAGGAAAGAGATCCCAAAGGAGGTTAGATCCAAACTCCGTTCTGAATGCCCGAGACCATCCCTTCCAAATAAAGTAGCTGCAACCCCAGAATTGGACCCCAAGGTGGTAGCCTTCATAACCAAAACCTCAAGAGATCCCAGGAAGGGCATGGATAAAGGCTTAAAATCCTGTCAGGACCGCCTTCTTGACACCATAGGTCCCCTTACTAAAATTTTTGAAATGGCTGAATCAGCCTATCTGGGAGACTGCCCAGTTGACCCTAAAGAACTCAGGGAGTGGGTCCAGAGGGCTATATGCCTTATAGGCATTGCTAACACTAGTATCTCTATGGAGAGAAGGAAAGGGGTATTATTTAAGATCGACCCCAAACTAATTAAACTAGCCAAAAATGATGGAGGCCCTAATTCACAGGGTTTTCTCTTTGGCGAGGATTTTATTAAAGACATGGCTAAGTATGTTGGTGCTTTTAGTTCAATACAACAGTCCCAAAAAGAGATCAAAAAAGTATTTCAAGATCGGGTTTTTACCCGGGCCGGGAGAATACGGGGTTGTTTCCCTGGCCGAGGAATTTCCACTACAAAACCCTTCATGGTCCGTGGTGGGAGATTTAATAACAACTACGTCTCTCAACAGTTCTATCCTCAAAGGCAGAGGAACCGCGGACGTCCCTTCAGAGGTGAGCGGAGACAACGTTCCTTTTCATCAGGTAGGAACCTGGAAAGACCTTTCAGATACCCCTCCAAAAGTGTGAGGGAGACTGCTTCAATTCGCTGAGAATTGGAATTGAGTAACCAAAGATGTTTGGGTTCCGAATACAGTCAAAGGGTACAAAATAGACTTCATCGATATCCCCTTCCAAACAAGACGTCCTCGAGAGATTATCTTCTCTGCCAAAGACAAACTTCCTGTCTCTCAGGAGGTACGGGACTTATTAAAGAAAGGTGCAATTATCGAGGGCATTCACTTAGGTTTCCTCAGCAATATTTTTCTGGTAGGAAAGAAAAACAAAGAACAGAGGCCAGTCATAAACTTAAAAGACTTAAATCAATGGGTAGTCTACCAACACTTCAAAATGGAAGGGATACACCTCCTAAGGGACATTTTAAGAAAAGGGGACTGGTTAACGAGACTGGACTTAAAAGACGCTTATCTGACAATCCCTATCTGGGAACCCCACCAAAAGTTTCTCCAATGCACTTGGGAGGGAAAACTATACCAGTTTTGTAGCCTCCCTTTCGGTGTATCATCTGCCCCTTGGTGCTTCACCAAGGTACTCGGACCTGTCACTGCTTGGCTCAGACAGAGGGAATTGAGGCTAATCATATACCTCGACGATATCCTTATAATGGCCCAATCAAAACAGACCGTTTCCCTTCACACAGACCTTACAATACATTTATTAGAACACCTAGGTTTCATTATAAACATAAAAAAATCCTGCGTAATTCCAAGTCAACATACTCAGTTTCTGGGTGTCTTAGTAGACACCGTAAAGGCAGAGCTGAGACTACCGGGCGACAAAGTAAGGAAAGTGAGGAAAGAACTCAGAAAGATACTCACCCTAACGACCTTTCCCTTAAGAGTCCTAGTAAGGATCCTAGGCCTCCTTTCATCCACAATCCAGACAATCTTCCCAGGTCCATTACACTATCGAGCACTTCAGAGATTGAAGGCCGATTCCCTGAGATCGACTCAATCTTACTCCCAACTTATCTGTCTAGATCAAGATTCAAGAACCAAACTCCTTTGGTGGTTAAAGAATGTAGAAGCATGGAATGGCAGAGCCTTTTTTGGGTAGGGACCGGATCTGATAATAGAGTCAGACACGAGTTTAGAAGGATGGGGAGCCAGATGTGGGAACTCATCAATAGGGGGTCGTTGAATTCCTCAAGAGAAGAAATTGCATATCAACTGCTTAGAATTACCAGCAGGTTGATTTGCGATTCATTGTTTCACACAGAAATCGATGAAATGCTGTGTAACGTTACGAATGGACAATGTGTCCGCAGTACGATATGTCAGCAAACTAGGGGGTCCTAATTCCAAGGGCCTAACAGACCTAGCGAAAGGCTTCTGGGACTACTGTTTGAACAAAGGGATCTCAGTTATAACGGAACACATTCCTGGGTTGAAGAATGGGGTGGCAGATTTTTATTCAAGGAATTTCAAGGACTCCTGCAACTGGAGACTAGACAGACAGGTATTTTTAACCATCCAATCCAAATGGGGTCCCTTCAAGACAGACCTGTTTGCAGACTCAAATACTCAACTGAAGAATTTCTTCAGTTGGAGACCGAACCCTCAAGCTCAGAAGGTAGATGCCTTCTTTCAGGGTTGGAAGGGCTTAGCCCCTTACGCTTTCCCGCCATTTGCAATGCTTCCTCGCCTGCTCCTTCATGCTCGACGTTACCGAGAGAGCTTGGTTGTGATAACCCCTCTTTGGAGATCTCAGACCAGGTTCCCAATCATTCTAGAAACAAGCATAGACTTCCCTATTCTGATCCCTTCATTCAAGGAAATACTCCTAGGTCCAGAGGGAGACTTCCATCCCCTTGTACAGCAGGATCTTTTGGTGTTGACGGCATGGAGGATTTCAGGAGACAATGGCGAATCCCTGGGCTTTCGTCAAATGCTTTCAGACTCATTTCTGAGTCATGGGCATCTGGTACAAGAAGGCTTATCGATTGGCATGGGACAAATGGGTTCGCTGGTGCCTTCAACAACATTATGATCCCATTTCAACTGATTTAGTTCATGCTGTTAACTATCTTTTGGAATTGTTTACATCAGGCTTATCTTATAGAACCGTTAATGTTTATAGATCTGCTATTTCAGCTGGCCATTCCTTAATTAACGGAGTCTCCATTGGTCAGGCTCTATTGACTAAAAAGATAATGAGAAGCATGAGAGTTCTGAACCCTCCTTCTGCTAAGCATACCGCCCTCTGGGATGTCACTCTCGTACTTCAAACTCTATCTTCTTGGGGAGAAAATGCACCTCTTTCTCTTAAACGCATTTCATATAAACTTACTGTTTTACTATGTCTAGTATTTTTTTAGAAGAACTTCAGATATCAAGGCATTCTATATTTCTAGCCGGGCCTTCCAACCCAAAGGTGTTTGCTTTTATCTCAAGAAAAGAACCAAGGTGATGTCTTCCTCTATTTTTTACCCCTTATTTCCTCAAAATGAAAGACTATTCATGGTTAAATGTTTGAAAGAATACGAGAAACAAACTAAGAATTTAAGAATTAATGAATGTCAATTACTGATTTCCTATAGATCCCCTCATAAAGGAGTCTCTTCTCCATCCTTAGCAAGATGGGTAAAGGATGTCATGCATGAAAGCGGTGTAGACATATCTATTTTTGGAGCTCACTCCCTCAGTGGTGCTTCGGCTTCAAACGCCTTATTTCTTGGAGGTGGCCTGCAATATATCCTTAGGGAGCAGACTGGTCGAACGATAGTATATTTAAGGCTTGTTATTTCAGACCAATCTCTAATGTGATTGATAATGTTCTTAATGCACTTTAGACTTGCATAATATGGCCTCCGTGTCGTGCCATAAAATTTAGATTTTTCACAGCCTGCTGGGTAGAAAATCTGGATTTTATTAAGGACACGGAGGCTAATATTATCCCTCCTCTTTTGATATTCAAACCCTCCCTAATGTGAGAATTTTTCTATTTATGGTATAGCAAGATATTATGAATGTTATTCTTCTCTTTCAGAATAAGAATGTCTCTTTCCTTCGGGCCACCTTTTGGAAAGCTGTCTTCAGTTTTATTCCTGTTTCCTACGCACGTTGATCTTTCCTCGTAGTTTCAACAAAGAAGGAAGATGGCTGGTCATGAAGGGACTTTATACTTCTTTAGAATGTTCATTGAAGTTCGATGTTCTTCAATTATTGCTGCTGAGCTGTGGCAATAAAGGAGATTTGCATAATATTAGCCTCTGTGACCTTAATAAAATCCAGATTTTCTGCCCAGCAGGCTGTGAAAAATCTAAATTGTCTATCGCTAAAAAGGCAATTTCAGTTCCTTTCCCGACTTATTCCCGTTCAGCGATCCTGCAATCCACGCCCAGAATTTTTCCTCCGGAAGCGCCGTTTGTATTGCGTCAGGACCATTCCAGATTTGCCAAATTCCATCTTTAATAGATATCCGCAAAGAGCTGTCTTGTACGGGCTTCCTTATGTCGCCTCCCGCGTGCTGCTGGTTAAAATTGCTAGTATAGCCCATTGCTTCTATGTCTTCTTTTATTTGGTCAAAAGCGGAATTGGCCTGCTTGACTATAGCGATGTCAAATCCATTTTTATGAAGGATATCTTGTTCTTTAACTATAATAGCTGGAACTACATTTGACCAGAACTTAACGTGAGCCACCGAGCAGGTTGATTTATTGGGAAATGAAACTAGTTTTATTTCCTCTGCTGTTAGCGACTGAAGAGTTAGGATTTTAAGTAGTAGTTCGATTTTTCTCCCACGATTTAAAGGCAGTTACAGCTGGGAAATAAATCTATTGGTTCTATAAAGCTAGAAACTGGGCATTCAGCGACGCCCTGGAGATCCTGGTCGACACATTGATATTCTGTGATGCATTCTTTAGGTTTGAAAATTTTGATGTAAAGTTATGTGCTAAAGGGTTTAAGACTTTTATGTCTTTTGTTTCAACTTGAGGAGCTATTTGGGAAGATTGCTGACAGATCTTTGGGGACCCATTTCTACTTTTCTTGATATGAATAATTTCTTCCGCTTCTTGTTCTATAGATCTTGTTAGGAGAAATGTTACTTTTCGCAATGCTTTTTTCGTTATTCTCCGTTTAGATCTTTTATTTGACGGTTTCTGCTTATTGAATTGCCCAATCTTATGTTTCTCCTTTTTGAAAGGCTTAATCATAGGCTCAGATTGTAGAGACTGATTCAAGGAGAAAACTTCCCCTGTCCCTCTCCCATCAGTTGCTTGTAAAGAAGGAAAACCGGTTTGGCGATCTTTTACTTGAAAAATTGGAACAAGAGGGATGGGATTTTGGGAAGCATTTCCCTTTTTGCCAGGGTCTTTGAATAATATTCGAAGGAAGTAAATTTCATCGCCGGTAGCACAGATTGATTTTAAATTCTGTTTAGCTTTCTTTCTCCCTGTCTGGGTCGCCGTCTGCCTTACTGGATTTTCTTGCGTTGGAAGATTTCCGAAGACTGGAGGAGTTACATGACATTTAGCTTCATTACCTGTGTCAAGCTGAGGATTAAATGATTGTGATTGGGCTATTTGTTCAGGGCGAACGATCTGAGTCTGTTGTTTTCTCTGTTTTTTGTCTACTAGATATTGTAGATTTCCTGTTTGGGTTTCCAATATCTGATCCGTGTTCTTTTCTAAAAGTGTTAATATAGAGTCCATAATTCTCTGCAATGATAGTATGATACTTGAAACATGATCTTGCCTATTTACAGATTGCAGCATAATGAACGATGGAAACTGAGAGGTTAAAGAGAAGTTCTGTTCCATCTCTAGCAGATTACTCGAGGTACTAGACAATATACAAGCTAGCTTTTTTTGTGAATCGATTATTTCTGGGGGGCCAGGTGGAGTAAAGTTAATATCTGGAAGAGTAAAATCGGTTGATGCGATTTGTCTGGAACACTCCTGGGTTACTCTTCTAGTATTCTGCGTTGGAAGATCTTTCCTAGACAGGAATTCCGTGGTCTCTATAGAATCTTGAGCCAATGTAAAATCAGGAGCTTTCGTGGGGTCTGGCATTTGAGTGCCTTCGAGAGCGCCATCCTTAGGTAAAGAGCACAGAGACACAGAGCTCCCTATTCTTTCACCAGCCTCTACTCTGTCTACTGTTGCTGGTTGCTCTTCCAGGGGGGCTCTTTTAGGTGTAGTTGAAAACATGTTTGTTATTATAGTTTTCTCTGTGGGTGCTCCATGCTGCGACATTTTACAGATGCCCTTGAAATTGACTGATGCTTTTGCTGTGCCCACTTCTTTTCAAATGAACAGTCTGGGACCGCAGCCTTTTATATGCCATACTGTTTAGAGCTTTTGTGTAACTTAAAGGATTTTGATTGTAATATATGTTTAACTTGCACTGGCACTAGGGTTGGCGGTTCTTCTTTTGCGAGAACTAAATAATTGCAAGGGTGAGATACAAAACTCTCACAACCTTGAACATTTTGAATTCTATAACTTCCTCAAACTAAAGGTTGTAATGTAAAAGAATCCTACTCCATACTACTCAGACCTAATCCCCCTATTTCTTAAATTATCCAAAATGCCCAGGCTGCATCCTCAATTTATAAGTCATTGAACTCCACCAACGCCAACAAAAGAATCACACCTGAAATTCCATCTAAAGGATCTTTCATGGAAGATCTGGACATACTGTCTCAAAAATACTGAATACTACATGAAGCCCACTAGACTCCCAAAAAATTCTCCAAAGTAGGGCTTCTTGAATCAGACATCTGCTGGAACTGCCAAAACTCCCCAGGCACCCTTACCCGTACGCTATTCAATTGCGGTAAACGCCACCATTTCTGGAACGAGATTAAAAAAAATATAACTGCAATCTTCAACACTGATATCGTCTTAACTTTCCATACAGTTACCTTAGGCCCCAGGGCCCATTCCACCACCTGGAAATTAAACCAATCAGACATGTGCGTCATGGACCTCTTATTAATGATAGATATACAAACATTCTATGCTAATTTAAATCTTTCCAAAACCTCTCATATCACACATGGTGGGCATGGCTCTAATTCCCAAGACGCGTGGCTAACACTCTCCCTAACAATGCCTACACTAGCCAGACATCTCAAAAACTATGAAATAGATTAGACCTATATATGAAAAAAATAAAACCTCCTTGAACCACATTATCTTCACCTTCAGCATTGGGGTTAACCCAACTCCCCCACTTGCAGTGCATATGGCAACAACACATACCATCATATTTCCAATAGTTTTTCAATCTAGACATCTCTCTTTTAGCCCTCTCTCTCTTCTTGTGGTACCCTTATTTAATCCATCTCCCCCTCTTCCCCTCCTTCCTATTCCCCCTCCCAGGGTTCACTTCAATTAATATCCCTCTAATTACAAATGTGTATGGACCTCTAACTGGCAGATTATATTTGGTTCTATTCTTGAATGTACTCTTGTTCAGCAAGTAACTTTCTTATTATGACAGTCTAATACCCCACCCTTTTTCCTCCCCCCTTATCTTTGCATCACCTAATAACCATAAAATACTTTGAAAAAAAAAAAAATCTCAGTAAATGAGTGGAGCTCAAACGGTTGTAAAACGTGACCCAGATCCAAGAGAAATTGGTAATCATGAAAGCATCATCAGGAAATCTCATAAAGAGAATGGGGCCAAAAGGGCAAAATGACTACTTGGTGACACTTTCCCAACTTAAGGACAGTAGTCCAGGAGGTACCACTTGGCTGAAGATGAGTGTCCATACATAGATTTGTGCACCCGCTTCTGTGTTGTGACTGTTTAATATCACAATCCCATTCCATGTGGGTCTGAAAAGCCAGGGTTAAGACTTGATGCAGTAATAATAAAGTGCAACGAGAGGTGTGATGCTAATGTTACCCCAGGGTACGAGTTTCATGGCAATAAACAGGGATACAAGCTAAAGTAATTAGGTTACCATTATTGTTTTCACATTTATGTGAGTTGTTATAGTTGCAGCATTTTGCTGGTGGTAATCTTATAAGGTGTTTCTGTAACGCAATGCAATATTAGAACATTTGAGTAATTTGGTGTTAGGAGAATGGATGAGATATACCCTAATATTGATGACAAACTTTTCTACCCTTACCTCAGCTCTTTAGAAAGCTATTAATGGTCAAAACAGGGTGTGTAACATTTGTGCAATTTGTTTTCAAGTAATTACGTAATTTTGTGAAATTATGCAATTATGCGAAATGCAAATCTGTCATTTAGAACTATATTTCAGTGCAAAATGTGTCCTTGTGTCAATTTTTGAGATGCGGAGACCTTAGCAGGTAAGTTGTTTTAATGTATTATTTCCCCCTCCTGTTCCCCCATCCACCCGCTGCGTTTACGTGGCCCCACTGCTTTGAGGTTAGAGTAGCCACCACTGCTCCAGACTACCTTAACAACATACTGACCAGCTACATAGCCCCCAGGAAGTTCAATTCAAACTTTCTGGTTAGATCAAACCCACACTGTGCAGCAACACGATTCCTATTTTGCTACCTTCTAAGACACCTGCACTGGAACTCAGTACATCTAGGGATAAAAGCCTGCTCCACACATAGCCCCTCAATATGATGTTGGGCGCACCCCCACCAGCGGCCTGTCGATGGCGGTCCACCCGACATCATAATGAGGACCTTAATGTGTTCAAAACTATCCTGAAGAGCCACTTCCTTACTCTGGAACAAAAGAACAGTGATTGAAGCACAATGTACCAAAACTCTGAATAGGTCTGCATTGTTACTATAGTAAGGCCAACATTGAGTTGCCTGGAGCAGTAGGCTGGGAGGTGAGGTACTACTCCGAGTGTTCACACTAAATTTGCAAGTGCCGGCACAGTGGGCCCAGTTTTACTGCAAGTGGGTAATCATAGAGCAAAAACAAAGATGTTTTCATATACAGCTTCCACCTGCTCAGAGCATGAGCAACATGTCTGCAGAAAAGGTCTTGGAATCAGGAAACACTACAGTGTTTGATACAGTAATTCCTGGTCAGGTTACTCCCATTGCAGGACCTGGAACCTGTGATGAGACAGAAATGCTGGCTGGAATCAAATCCAGCTCTGTTATCTCCCTACATAGACTCGGGCCATCTAGTAATGAGGGCCTATGCATAATTATATTATTGTTATTTTCTCTCTATTGGTGTGCTGCTGTCTTATCACCACAACATTGATTATTTGCTTGAAACCTGCATCACCTCTCCTGTTTATGCATTCCATCATATCTAATTAGCCGTATACCATGGTCAACCTAGGATAAGACATTTGTGATCGAAATATTATGTTGCTCATTCCTAAATAAATACAACATTAAATCAATATCTGTTGAACATGCCCAGGTTGTTTATTCAAACGTAGTAACATGACTGGTTTCAGTCCATAAATAGTCTCTGCATGATTGTCAGTAGGTTCAGGGAAGTGTGGATACTAATATAGCTCCAGTTGTATCTGGTCTACAGGTAAGTTCAAAAGTAAAAGCCTGGGCCTATTTGACATAATTATGTTAGTGGCCACCATATGCAAGGTTACTAGCAGTGACCACCTCATGCATCATACAGGGTTGCCAACAGTAATGTAAAGAAGACTTCTTCAATCTGGAATGTCTCTACATGTATAATATATAACAGCCTTGCCTGCAGTGCCCCAGGCACAAAAGTAATAATTTTAGTAATACTTCTCACATGGTTTATCACTCAGATATTAGCCTTAAGTATACTTTGGAAATGTATCCATTGTTTTCCAATCATCAGCTGAAAATGCATACATGTTTGAATACACAATTTTGGCTTAAGTACATTAATTCAACAAGACAAAAGTTTCTAATTTAGTAGGCTGGGATGCACACAAGAGAGCTACTTACAGGTAGCTTGAGAGCTACCGGTGGCTCACAAGCTACTTGTTGAAGAAGCATGATCTAGATCAATCCATCCGGACAACCTCTGACATTGGAGTCTCCGCTTCTCACTTTAGAAAAACGAGAGTTGTAGAAATTGGGATACCTCTGGAAGCCATACCAGAGACCTGCGGTAACAAGGAGGAGGAGGAAAAACCCATTCTCTGACAACTGACAGTTGGCAAAGTACAGAAAATTAACACATAGTTCTTTAAAATGGGGTCACCCATAGGACATAGCTTCTTTCCTCCATATTCGAGACAACACTTTGAGATTGAAAGGAAAAGGGAAGAAAGGCTTAGATGAAAGTTGATGACCATAGTCATCAGAGATCATCCACCTCCAAGCTCTTGGCTCTGAGTAGGGGCTGCAGTGCAAGGGAAGTAAGGCATTGGCTTTCATGTCACAGAGATCCAGATAAGGAACTCGAAAACAATTATGTAAGGCAGCAAAACTTTCCTGGAGGACAGAAACCTTGGGACAAGGGGAACACCCTGGTGAGAAGGTCTGCTGGCCCGCTATCCAGCCACCTCATAAGGACAGCTGCAAATCTAAACTTCCATCAATGCCAGAGCCATGGACCTTTTCCCATCCTGTCAGTTCACATAGGCTGTGGAGACTATTTTGCATGTGCCCTCTACCACGGAATGACCCTGCAGAGAAATGGGGAAAATATGGAGGAAAAGGAGAATGGCAGATAGTGTTTTTCAATTCGAGGACCTGCTCAGTTCCTAGTCTGACCAATGACCCCGCATTGAGAAGGAGCCAAAGGTGGATATTCACTCCAGACCTTAATCATTGATGGTCAGAATGAAAGGAGAGAAAAGGGACAGAGGCACTCCTTTGGTTAGATGAGCCACATCTAACCACCAAAGAAGTTTAGTATACATCTCAAGAGACAAAGAGATTGGCTCTTTGAGAAGGAGCCTAGAGGCATCCATAAGCAGAACAATGTGGTGAGAGACCATTCCCAATTGCAGTCTTGTCCTTCATGTGAGAAAAATGGATAAAGGTGGCATTTGAAGAAAATGAACATACTAAAAACCAAGCAAGAAAAAAGACAAGCTATTGTCCAAAACAGAAGTCCAACAATAAAAGGGGCCTTCTCACTATAGATTCACAGCTAATCACAATCCAGGGCCAATGCTGCTTTTCATCAGGGATCGCAAGTGAGATTGTTCCTGGCCTCTGGAAGAAATACTGTACAGAGATTTGTCTGAAAGTGGTCACTAATGAACTATAAGTCTTGTGTTGGTTGATCGTAAACTCAACAGCTTGGATGCAATAGCACCTTGCACACCTGGTAGGTGACTACCTGCACTGGAGAGCTAGCCCACCCATTAATTATCCATTAATTATCCAGTTTTAAAGTATGTGTGAACTAAAATTCCATCATTATGGAGAAGACCTCCCAATGGGGTTAGCACTTTGGTTGACTAGAGCCTGAATATCAAACGCTGGAATTGAAAATGTAGGTGTCTCATGGCATCTTGAGCAATCCGTAATGGTGTTCGGATCCAGTGAGGACACACACTGATTCTGGAGTAAAAGGGTAATGATGCGCTGCAATTTTCCATTTTGAAATGGATTGCGGGCACATGGTTGGCTGTCTGCAGATTGATAATCAGTCTGATCCATCCCCTCTTCTTCTCCACCATGAAGATACAAGAATAAACTACTTGGACCTGATCCAGTCGGGAGAGTGGTACTGAACTGAACTAATGCCATTCTTAGAGAGAGACTCCTGCACAACATCATATTAGTTATACCAAAACAAACCATGAAGCAGGAGTTTGTTTCTGTAAAACAAAATGAAATGCCCATAACACAAAAACGTAGTTTTCTCCTCTCACAAAGGGAACATTTTTTAATTTTCTTGTTCACGGGCACTCCGATATAAATGCCAACTGAAAATGCGATTCTAGAGCAGGGGGGTTATGATACACGAGAGTGCTGCACAGGGCTCGATGGATCTTTTATTTCAAAAGCATTTCCTAGTGCGCTGCAGCCCTTGGGACCTTTTTGAAAGCCCAGAGCTGCCCCGGGGCCTCTATCAATTTCCTCTGCTCCCTAAGGTTAAATGCAGAGTACACAGGAGCATCAAGTGACAGAGATAGCAGGGGGGAATGGAAATGTAGAGAGAAAGTGATCAGAGAGAGAAGAGATACAGTGGCGGCTCCTCCACTAAGGCGGAGGAGCGTCGCCCTCACTGTTTTTAAGCAGTGCAATGGAAAAAATAAAATGATAATGACAGAAGTTATTATCATTTAATTTTTTGTATTTCAGTTGCCGCAATGTGAGGGCGGGGCAGGGCTGGGGCCCCGTGATGTAGGGAAGGAGGAGTGGCTGCTGCTCCACCTAAAGTGAGCATTACTTTTTGACCGGCCATCTCGGGCTGGCCAAACAGTCATGCACACTTTGCAGGTTCTCCACCCAAAGGTGGACAACATGCCCAGGCTCCCATTCCCTCTCTGAGCACCGAACCACGGCACTCAGCCCAACCACAACGCTGCTAAAAGCAGCATCATAATTGGTCAGGGGAGTCTGGAAGCCTGGGTGCTTGCTGTTCCTGCGAGGAGAGGCGACGGCTGATGACGGTGACCAGCAGGTACGTCTTCTTTTTTTTAATTTCCTAACCTCCCTCACCTTCCTCTACCAGTCACCATTGAAGAGATAAGAGAAGGAGAATGAAAGAGAGGGTGAAAGGGGAGACAGCACGAGGAGACAGAGGGAGCAAGGTTGGGTTGAGCCTTTATGCCAGGGCTGCTTTACGTTCTCCAGTACGGCATAGTGCCACGAATATGGCTGGCAAATTGGAGGCCTTCCCCACAATAGTGGTTTGACAGCCTTTGTGCTAAATGCCTAATAACCCCTGTAGTGCTTCCTACAGCTTCCAAAGAAAGACTTTATGTGAATCAGGAATTTCTGGAAACTGCTGTATTTTCCCCGAAATTGTGGAGTGACCTTGCAAAGTCTGCAACTCCAAACCACAACCTCCATCATGTCTCATTTTCAAGATTTTATTCAGCATTTGGCCTTCTGGCTTTGCATACTGGCATTTTTATTCTGGCCTTTGCATTTTGACCTTTGTTTTTGCATTAGTTACTGTAAACAAAAACGAATTGCAATTTTGGAAGGGAGAGGAATTTCTGTTTATAAGGATGGGGATGGCTGGTAGATATTGAGGGAATGCGGCTGTCCGCGGCCCCCACAGGGGGCCACTCCTCCGGGCGGCCCTTTATTGCCATTTGGGCACTAACACCACCCACTGGCCAAGGGTTGGACTCAGGAAGGAGTCCTTCGCCTTGGCGCGCTAGGCGCGTCACTTTTGGAGGACAGAGGTTGGGGGAGGGTACTTATACCTCCCCCCACATCTCTGGCATGCTCTTTGCGCCAGACACGCCGTCTTCGTTGACTGTCGCTGTCATTGGTTGCGGTCGGTCAGGGACCCCTTCGGGTAGCGAGGTGAGTCGGCCCCTCTCAGGCAATTCAGTGCCACCAGCCCGCAGTGATCCGTCCTACCCCTTCACCCTCGTGGTGTGCGCTGCCCGGCCCCGCTGGAGGGCCACTGGTTTGCGGTATATGTGGCAAGGGGGACGGTGTAGGGACTGGTTGGGTGCCGGAGATAGGGTGGTCTTGTCCCGAGCTCTTTATTTAATTAATTCGGCTCCGCGGTGGCATAGACGGCACACGATGGACATTGTGGGTGCAGAGGCCAAGCCGTGGGTCATGTGAGTCGTGGATTGGCGAGGCGAGCGTGGGGCATCTGGGTTCAGGTGCACAGGGCTCCTCTTGGTGTCTAAGGCAGGTGCTAGCATGGGGTGTCGGTGAGCACATACGGTGAGTTTGAGGCCCCCTATAGGTTTTCTTTGCCTCTTGGTGGCACCAGTTGCCTCTGGGCACCCCCTTTTTGGTAGGGGGCCTCCGATCTGCAGTTGTGGTGGGGGTGAGTCGCCGCGGACACAGACACGCACTGGGTCTGTTGGGGGTTGCATACGGCCCACATCGGGTCGGCTCCTTGTTCAGCATCGCTTTCTGTGGTTCGGGAGGCAGTGGCTTTCTGCGATGAGTCTGGGCCCCTATGGGTCTGTCTTTTCTCGCCCCTTGAGGCTGTGTTGCGGGGCTGGATGCCCCTGCCATTGGCAGGCGTTGACAGCCGTCGTAGTCTGCTGCTCCCCCCCCTTTCTTCATCTAGGAACCCAGGGGTGAGCAGATTAGTCGTGTCGCGATCTTTTGGGGCCGGATGCCCCTTGCCGTGGTACAGGCTGCGTCGGCGCATGCGGAGGCGAGTCCGGGTCTTAGGTATCCACTGTGAGGAGATGGTGTTGCGTAGCGGTGGCTCCTGCCGCTCTCTCACTCCGACCCTCTCTCACTCCGACCCTCTTGTGTAGTATGACCCTGCTGTTCTGGTGTCTCTGCGACGCCCAACTGGGCAGGCTCATCGCGCAATAATCAGTCCACGCAAGGTATTATTATAGCGTAAAAGGCCATTTTATTAGGACAGGGTTGGACAACCATAACCAGAAACACAACAAAATTCCCCAACAATCCCCAACCACAACAATCCTCACTACCCATACTCTCCAAGACTCCAACTACTCCATCCCCACTTCACACCGCAACCTTCTCACTTCCATTCACTTCCTCCCTTCTCTTCCAAAACTCCACCATCATCTCCATTCGTCGTCCACTGCTCTGACGCACCCCCACGTTTCCCCCAGTATCCCCCTCCCCGGAAGGGTGAGTATGCCCGTCATGGACTCCTCCCCCCTCCCCAATCCACCCAACACACACACAACCCGTCCTAAACTGGCACGCTGAAAACATGACCTCCTCAACCAGTCATGTAATTGCCGGGTGGGCGGGTGGCCAACGATCCACTAACTATCCCACCCTGAGGCGCTGGGGAAAGGAAGAGGAAGGACTTCCTCTTCCTGCCCCTTTTAATCCCTACCTGCGACCCCACCCCTTATCCCACCCCTTCCTTCCCTGTCCTTCCCTCGCGCGAACTCCCCGGGGGAAGACTAGACCGCTGGTCTTACTTCCCCCGGGGGCCTCCTCGCGCAATAATCAGTCCACGCAAGGTATTATTATAGCGTAAAAGGCCATTTTATTAGGACAGGGTTGGACAACCATAACCAGAAACACAACAAAATTCCCCAACAATCCCCAACCACAACAATCCTCACTACCCATACTCTCCAAGACTCCAACTACTCCATCCCCACTTCACACCGCAACCTTCTCACTTCCATTCACTTCCTCCCTTCTCTTCCAAAACTCCACCATCATCTCCATTCGTCGTCCACTGCTCTGACGCACCCCCACGTTTCCCCCAGTATCCCCCTCCCCGGAAGGGTGAGTATGCCCGTCATGGACTCCTCCCCCCTCCCCAATCCGCCAACCAGGGAACTCCCGGAGGGC
Organism: Triturus cristatus; assembly: GCF_964204655.1. Classification (NCBI taxonomy): domain Eukaryota; kingdom Metazoa; phylum Chordata; class Amphibia; order Caudata; family Salamandridae; genus Triturus; species Triturus cristatus. Next base: position 706,832,724 of record NC_140594.1, on the reverse strand, counting down.
GGTTACCTGCCCCACCCCCACAAGTGCACCTTTCGCCTTCACCTCCGCATACACCAGATCGACTCATTCCACAGCCCACTGATAAAATCCCTCATCTCCATCATATAGTAAGCGTTTCCCATGTGCGAAAGGTGCACGCCATCCGCCCTGAAAAGCAAGGGCTCTTCGAGCCGCAGACCAGGATGCGCCAGCACCTTGATCCCACAGTCCTCGCAAAACACTCTCATTGCCCTATTTAATTTTCTGCGGGCACGTTCCACTGCAACGGGCTTCAACGCCCCCCTCCAAAACTTTCTGGGAATGAACTCTGTCCACACAATACAAGCGCCAGCCAGATTGCGTTTGATCGCTGCCAAGTCCCGCTGCATCAAATAAATCAAGGACACCGCTGATTGCTGCACCAGATCGTTCTCCCCCAGGTGAATGACAAGCAGATCCGGGCATCCTTGCTGCGAAACCTTCTTCGTGAGCCAAGGCAAAAGCTCCCCCCAGCGCATTCCACTCCTACCCCACCAGAAAACCTCATGACTGCAGCTTCTCAGGCCCAGGCTACGCCCGTACACCTGCCTGTCCGAAAACTTGGCAGCCCAATGCACAAATGAATGTCCCACTATCCAGGTAACCGTCTTGGCTCCAGGACCCCCAACACAACCTACGAAGAAAAAGGAGCATTAGAAACAAGAAAGGACGCGCAAAACGCGCACACAGCCGCCGCGCACCCCTCCGCCCTACTTCCTGACGTACCGCTCGCAGCAGCGCGAACGCCATCTACCAATCTTCCTGATCTTATCCCAGGACCAACCCAGCCGTGCCGCCGCCGTCGCCGCGCCGATCCGGAAGGAATGAGTCCCATACCCCGCCGGGTCCCTGCCTAAGCGCCGCAACGCCAAGCGCAGCACCGCCAACAGTTGGTAAGCCGTGACCCTTTTCCCCGAAGCATGACAGAAAATCTCCCCAGCCACACGGCCGCACTGCCCGTAGAAACTGCGCCACTCCCGCACCGGCACACTGCCAACTCCCCAGACTCATTCAGCCACACCCACGCGCCTCTGCCAACCTGGTCCGTCTTGGAACGCCCCAGCCATATCCCCAGGCGCCCCCCATCCAACCGTACATCCTCAAACCTCATCCCCATCCCCCCCCTACCCCCCAACAACTCCGAAACCCAAAAAGCCCCAAAAAACATCCATGTCATACATAGGCGGAACAACGCCAACTCATACTGATCGTAACACAGAAAACCCAACTCCCCCAACACCTCCACCAACAGGTCAAAAGTGATCGCCTGGCGCAATGGTGCTCCCCCCCGCCCTCCCCGCTCCCTGGTCCAGCCCTTCAGCATCCTGCTCAGCAACTCACCCTTGGCCGGATCAAACCCCAGATAGAGCTTCCCATAGAAAGAAATCCCCGCCAATTTACCCGCAATCGTCACTGACGACAATCCCTTGTCCATGCAGTGCAAAACATAGCGCACGACACCCGCCTCACACTCACCTTGAGACATCCGCCACTCATCCCGCGACCAACCCAAGAACACACCCAACTCCACCCATGCCATACGATACGTCCGCCGCGTGGACTCGGCAACAGACTGCTCCACCAGATTCACCACTCTCACTCCCCCCAGCTCCAAATACCCTCCGGCACCTTGGTCTTGGCAAAGTCCGCTCCGGGCGCCAACCTTCGGAAACGCTGCCACTGCGAACGAGACAATGCATCCGCGATGTCATTGCTAACGCCCGGCACATGTTTCGCGCGAAACAGCACATTCAAGCGCAAGCACAGCAGCATGAAACTTCGCAGCAAGCGCAGCACCCGCAGGTCCCTAGCCCTCTGATGGTTCACCAAATCCACCACCGTTCTGTTGTCCACATGAAAAAGCACCGATCGGTTCCGGAATTCCTGCCCCCACACCTGCAGCGCCACCAGCAGCGGAAAAAACTCCAGAAACGCAATGCTCCTGCCCTGCACCAACCAGTGCGCCGGCCACTGCTCCGCACACCACCGACCATCCCAGAAAACACCAAAGCCGCGCGCCCCTGCCGCATCCGAAAAAATCTGCACCTGCCACACCATGTTGTCATCGGCAAAGTCCAAGGAGACCCCATTGAAATCACTCAAGAACCCCTGCCACACTCGCAGATCCGCCCGGACACCCACCGAAATCCGCACCCTGTGATGGGGCAACACCGCCCCTGACATGGCCAACCCCAGCCGCCTGCAGAACGTCCTGCCCGCCCGCACCACTCGGCACGCAAAGTTCAGCAAACCCAACAAACGCTGGACGGACCTCAGATCGATCTTCCGTTGCACCACCACTTGGCTCAGACAGTCCTGGATCTCCAACACCTTCTGCCGGGGGAGGCGCGCCATCCATTCCAATGAATCCAATTCAATCCCCAGAAACGCCAGACAACAACTGGGCCCAGCCGTCTTCTCCGGTGCCAGCGGCACCCCAAACTCTCCCGCCATCCTCTGAAAGTGACCCAAAGCCGCCCCACACTCCCCCGACTGACCGCGGCCCACAAACAAAAAGTCGTCCAAGTAGTGGGACACCAGCCGGTGCCCCGCCCTGTCAGTGAAGACCCATTGCAAAAAGGAACTGAAAGTCTCGAACAGAGCACAGGAGATCGCGCACCCCATGGGCAACACCTTGTCCACAAAAATGGCCCCCCCGAACTGCATGCCCAGCAACGAGAAATCCTCCGGGTGAATCGGCAGAAGGCGAAACGCCGACTTGATGTCACACTTGGCCAATTCCGCCCCCCGCCCACACAGTCGCACCAGCCCGATCGCATCATCCACCGACGCATACAAAACCCGGGAATCCTCCTCCGCGATGAAATCATTCACTGACCGCCCCTCAGGCCACGACAAGTGGTGAATCAAACGAAACTCGCCAGGTTCCTTTTTTGGAACCACCCCCAAAGGGGATATGATGAGTTCGGACAGCGGCCACGTGTCAAACGGGCCGGCCACGCGACCTTCCAACACCTCCTTGCGCAACTTAGCCTCCACCACTCCCGGCAACTCCTGTGCCGACCGCAAATTCTCAGCCCACCTGCACTCCCGCGGCCCCTGGTACCCCACTCGAAACCCTTCTGTGAATCCCCAAAACAGCCGCAGCGCCGCCGCCCGATCCGGGTAGCGGGAGAGCCACGGACCCATGGCCTCCACACTAACTGGTGTAGGAGCCCTTCGGCCCAGCCTGTCCCCGTCCCTTTGTGACCCGCCATTGCTCGGACGGGGTTGCCAATGTGAAACACTGCGTGACCGGGTGTTTGCCTCCACACTTAGAACACTCATGCTTAAATCTGCAGGGGTGTCGGGAGCAGAATCCCTTGTTGAAATTCCAACAAGCCCCAGTGTTGGCTCCCCCACCCTTAGCAGGCTGTCCGGTTGCGCCAGCAGCGGCAGCCTGCCCTCCTGCACCCCCAGCTCCACTTGTTCCCCCTCCCGCCCCCCCCGAGGCGGGACGGGACTGAAAAGACCGATAAGCCACCGGAAGGCCACTCGCAGTGTGGGTGGCCGCAGAGGACTGCGTGGAGGCCATCCATTGCACCCACAGCTCCTGATCTACCTCACCCCAGGGCTTGTCAGGGTTGACGCTGACCCTCGCCCGAAATTCCTCATCGTAACTGAGCCAGGCAAAACCCCCAAAGTGCATCTGCGCTTTTCTGATGATATCCATGTATTTGAACAACGCAATCGCCCTATCCGGATGCTTCTCGCAATATATACTGGCGTAAATCAGGAAGGCCGACGTCCAATTTTCCATCGTTATCGGTACCCTCGGCCGCCGCGTCAACTCCCACTCCTCCTCTTTAGACCCCTCTTTCGCCTGAATCTCCCGATGCAATAATTTGAAAACATCCACATACTCGTGTTTCCAAATCCTGCCCCTCGTCTTTTCAGACAGATGGGACCCTAGGGGCATCGCCAACCCCATATAAGGCAGCTTCTTCTTATGTTTCTCACCCCCTTCCTCCTTCCCATCTGTCACCTTGTCCGTCTGAACTCCAGCTCCCACCATGTGCTTCTCATCCCCCTCCGGGGCCGCCGCCTTAGCCGGCACCTTCGGCTGCGCCGACTCTCCCACCACCCTCACCGACCCATCCCCCACCCCCACAGACCTACAAGACTTCTTACGCTCCCCCCCGATCCCCTCTCCCCACGCCCCCCACCATGTGCTCTCACCTGTCAAAGTGCGTGGCACCTCCTGCGCCCGTCCGCCGGGACCCGGGGCTGACACTCTCGCCACTGGCGCCTTGCTGCAGCTGGCTTTGTCATCCTGGAAAACACCAAACTTCCGCGTTGCAACCGGCCCCATCACCTCACGCACTTCGCCTTCTTCCAACTCCTCACTTTCCGGCTCGTAATCCAGCTCCTCGACCACCACAGGCTCACTGGGCTCCATGCGCACCTCACGCACCACTCGCTTCATTCCTTTCCCTTTCTCTCCTTGGACAAATTCATACTCCGGCGCCGATGAGGCGCGCTCCCTCGATGGAGGGCAGGCCGCCGCGGACCCCCCTACTGCTTCTTCCCGGCGTCTGGAGGCCGTAGTGCGCCCCGCCGGCCCACCCCGGCCTCTGCCAGCACTCTGCGCTGGCTTGGATCCCCCCCCCCCCCTCGCGACCGGCATAGTCCGAGGGGGCCCCAGCGCCACCAGGTCTCTGCGACATCAAGTCCGTCCCTGCCTCATCCAGCCATATCCAGCGCCCGCGCCCCCCGCCGGCCCCGCCCCTCCCCCGCGCGCCACCACCCGGTCCGCCGCCCTCTCCCCCTCCCTGGCCGCGCACATCTCCTCCCAACGCCGCTCCGTATCCTCAATCAGCCGCCGCTGCTCCCGGATACGCTCCTCCAACGACATCTCCGCCCAACGGTCGTCCCACCGCCCCTCCCCCGCGGCCCGCGCCCCACGACCGCGGCCTGCGCCCCCTGAGGGGCCAGGCGTCCCAGGCCCAGACCCCCGTCCCCCCGTTGCCTTCGCCGGGCCCTTGCCCTTACCTCCCCGCCCCCCACCCTTCCCCCTGCCCCCCACCCTTCCCCCTGCCCCCCCCACCATGTCCGGTCCCTGGCCCCCCCACCCACCGCCCTCACCCCCCGCAGACTCGCTCCCCGAAAGATACAGGGCAAAATCATCCCCCACCTGCTCCTCCAGATCCTCCTCCACGTCGCTGTCCTCACTATACTCCACCAAGAACGAGGCCCCCCCGCTGCCCCCAGCCCGGGCCCCCCCCCGGTCCTGCCGCGCCTCCACTGCCCCACCCACGTCCTCACCAGCCCTCCCGCCCATCCCCTCAGGCACCTCAGCCGACGAACCCATTGCCGGGAGGCTCAGACGCCTATCTCCAGGCTTCCCCCCAGGCCCCGCCTTCCTGCCCCCCCCCCCGCGCACCCACCGCGTGTTTTTTCGGAGGCGGTTCCTCCATACAGGCCACAACGGCCGCTGCAACCCCCGCGGACGCCGAACGCGGAGTCCTGGACATCCCCACCCATGCCTGTTCCAAAACCCCCGGCCGCAGAAGGTCCGCCCTCCCCGCACGCCCCAACAACTGCAGCGCCGCCCGCACCGCCGCCTCATCCGGCGCCTGACCCCCTCCCGATGCCATCATACACGCGCTCCGCGCTAACCGCCGCTCCGTCCCCGCCGACTCCACCCGACACCCACAGGCCGCCAAACGTCGCCTGACGAGGCCGCCCTGCCCCGCTCGTAGCCTCACCCAACACTCCGCTCCAAACGCGAGAACCCGCTCCCGCCGATCCTCCGACACTCAACAGGCCCCGCTCCGCGCACCCCAACGATCCACTAACTATCCCACCCTGAGGCGCTGGGGAAAGGAAGAGGAAGGACTTCCTCTTCCTGCCCCTTTTAATCCCTACCTGCGACCCCACCCCTTATCCCACCCCTTCCTTCCCTGTCCTTCCCTCGCGCGAACTCCCCGGGGGAAGACTAGACCGCTGGTCTTACTTCCCCCGGGGGCCTCCTTTTCGTCCTGTCAGCTTCTAGCCTAGTTAGATCACCTTGCAGTGGGTCTCCCTGGCTTGTTAAATGGGTGGACCTACGACTGAGTGGGGGAGTTGTGCCTAGGCAGTCTTAATGTCCGAGGTGCGGGTGCGTCAGGGACGGTGCGCATGGGATTGTCTGCTCGTGCGTTGTAGGTTTACGCCACAGATATTTATCTCGGCCAAGCCTCGCTGTGCGTTTCCGTTCACTCACCCTTTTTTTGCTGGATGCTTTCTATTCAGGCAAGATTGGAAAGCGGGTTGTAGAACTGTGGGTGGAGACGTCATTGGGGTTTCTGATTGGCCGAGCAGGGGTGGCCATTGTGTAGAGTGTGCCATTTTATTTGGCTGCGCATAGGATATTGGAGGTGACATGTTTTAATAACGGCTGGGCTCTTTCAGAGCATAGTTCAGTGTGTGTTCCATTCCGATTGTTGCAGCCTGGTACAAAAATTTGGGCAGGGGCCTGGAACAGAGCTTGATGGTTGTGTATGGCAGGTTGTGTCATGGAGTTGCCGCTGCTGAGCCTCTTTCATTCGCTCACACCGGAATTCCCGCAGGTGGAGGGCCCCATGCCTCACCAGGCATGACTGCGGGCTGCTCTCTGGGTGGGGGCGGACTAGCACCAAGCCAAGGTCAGAGCATGTGACAGTTTCTTTTAAAAGACAGTGCACGTAAAGATTGGCATCATCGTTTTAAAACACTGTTTGCAAGCTGAAGATGCCCATATTGTGACGCCTCCTTTTACTTGCATGGTGTATTACCTGGAGGACAGTTAAGTTTGCCTGAAGGAAGCAAATGTACAGACCCGTGATTCAGGGTTTAATAAGCTAGCTATTCGTTCTAAGCTTATCCTTCATAGATAGACTTTGCTGTTTTTAGAGGTTGATTCAGTGGTTTTGGGTTGGCTCTGCGTACAGGCAGAGACGACGATAGCAGGGCAAAGGGATATTGAATACTTAAAAGAAGTAGGAGTCCCTTTTGGGATATCTGAATGGACGCAGTCTCTTCTCGCTGTCTTGTCCCAGGCGCCGCCTGTGTCCTGGTGAGGCCACCCCATCCTGTCCTGTAGTTAACAGGAATGTAGCACGTTCTAGTTGGTAGTACCTGTTTTCGAATATGCCATTGTGGGCATGATGCAGGTTAAAATCCGGACCATGTGGGTGTTGTTTATGGTCTGCGGATAATAAACAAACAGACTCTTCGGTTGAAACATCTACGAAGTTGATGGCACCGAGGGACGCCTTACTGGGTCCTTCCATGCTTCATTAACAAGGCTATGGCTCTTCTCGATCACTTGGGTAATGTATCGTCAAAGGAGTCATGACTAGAATGTCGGATTACTGTAAACCGAAACGTCCTGACGAGGGTTAGAACCCGAGTAGCTTTAACCTGGGGGCACATGCTGCAATCGCCTTTGGTTACTTGGGATAGAGTGCGAGTGCGCAGGGTCAGTATTATTTGCTGTCGGCCACAAGGGAAGTGTAAGAGAAGTAGACTGATACACTTATTCCGGCACGTAGAGCCGTTTTTCTCCCCTCAGCGCAAGGCGGACATCGCATTGGCGGCTGCTTTAGTTTGGCCACATTGCAGCGCCGGTGAACACGTGTCCGACCTGGGATTACATTGTGATTACAATGACAACTATTTCATCCATGCAGCTACGGATTACTAATTTGATTGCAATGGGAAACTGAATGCTGCAGGGAGGGACTCAAACATATTTCACCCGGCCACAGTAAGTTTCATTGATTCACACTTTTATTAGTTGAACCAAGCGTTAAAGTTCAGCCTCCCAGGTAGCGCGAATTTGGCCCAGAGGCACCGGGGGTCTTCACAACGATAGCAGGATACAAGTGTACTGTCACGCAGTGGCGGCTCCCCCATTAGGGCGTTGGGGCGTTGCCCCACTGCTTTCTCGCGGTGCGAGAAGGCAGAAACATAAATGGTAAAAACGACCATTATGTTTCTGCCTTCTCGCATTGCGAGAAAGCAGAAGTGCCTCTGTGCTTGGTTGGGGGCGGGAGGGTGGGCGGTCGTGCTCGAGGGCAGGGGGGGAGTGGCTTACCCACTGTTGTAGATACTGACTGTTTGGCCGTCGGCCCTGAGCCGACCAAACAGTCAGTACCCACAACAGTGTGGGTAAGCCACTCCCCCCTGCCCTCGCGTAGGACCGCCCACACACACTATTTCTCTATGCAGAGAAAATGTCCCGGCTGGGGCGCTCTCCTGCTGCGCCTGCGCAGCGATTGACTTGCGATGAGGAGGAAGCTGCCTGCTGGCTACTTCCTGTTCCTGCAGCAAGAACACGTGGACCCAACCGCCGCTGCACCAGTACAGCGTGACCGGCCAGGAGCTGAGGCGGTGAGGTACCCAACACTCAGGTACGTATTTTATTTTTCATTGTTTTAATCCCCACCCGCGGCCCCCACTCCCTCCCTCGAGCATGCCGGCCGCCGGCAACACATCTCCAAAACAGAGGTGATCTGTGGTCTAAAGCATTTATGTCATAACTCGCTGTTGGACTCTATGATCACATGTTCAAATACTAACTTCCCCACTTAGCCTTTCATTTTTCGAAGGTCGATAAAATAAATACAGTTGCGTTGGATAACAATAACATCCGCCTTTCCGCATTAAGATACCCATCGGTGAAAGTGGTTTACCTATGCATACGTATTATATACCTTGTTTTATTGACGACTACATCACAACTGTAGGTACCTATGTCTGCATTTCATTCATGAACCCTAAGCTTCCCTTCTAATAGGATGAGTAACGCTGTCTTTGTCGCAGGACCTCTCAGCTCCAACAAGTTTCTTGCCCATGTTTATGAAGCTACGAGTTTCAGACTGTTGAAGTTATGTACTCCGTGTTGGGAGTAAAGACATTTCGTGTTACTTCAGTTCACTCTTATCTGCCTCATCACTCAACTGCCAAGAAAAGCCTGCGTGTTAGCCGTCAGTCAGAGCGGTCTGAACGTCCCCAGTTGTGTTACATTACATGCGTGTCTGGCGAGATCATTCCTCGTAGTATTACAGAATGCCTCAGACTGAGCAGGTAAAATGTCTCCTTGTATTGGTCTGCACAGATTTTTCATGGGTTTGAATGTTCTCTCTTTAATTTGTTTTTATTAGTGACTTGTTCTCAGTCTTTCTTCCGACTTGACTCTCACGCTTCTAAAATGTGGTGTTTCGTTCCCTGTTTTGATTCATAATTGTCAGTTGTATTGCTTCAGATTTCCCTGTTATCTTATGTGAGCAGTTGCTTTTAATCGGCACTTCGCAGTCCCTTTAAGTGGTGACGGAAAGACACTTACTGAGAAAAGGGAAGTTGTTCTGAAAACCATTCCCAGGGGGTAGTGGTGACCCCGCTTCAGCCCTTATCCCTGTAGTGTCAAAGCACCGGTAGGAAGTGGGTGAGAGCGTCTGGGCTTTGATTGACATTTCATCGTCACTGCCAAAGAACACATTTCCACCTGCTAACATAGCTAGGACAAACTTTTGTGAAATGAGATTTTGAATTGGCAGTTGCTAGTGAGGAGCCGGAAGGGCTGGGGCAGTGTTAAGATTGTGTCCTATAAAGCTATTGGGTTTTATGTCAGAACACCAGGAAAGAAATCAATTTATCAGCCTTCTGGCTTCCTGGCATGTTCAGCACAGCACAGGGTGAGGCCCTGTGTTTTGGAAGTGGTCTGAAATTTGTCCTGGCATACAGGGATAGTGTTGGTATCATATAACTGGGAACATCACCCAAGCCCACCTGTCCCTGGCATTGATTTACTTGTTGCAACCGGAGCAGCCTGTAGAGAACTGCAAAGAATATTCTGTGAAATTAGTCTTGTTTACGGGGGATGTATAGGTGATCATGCCATTTTGGGCATGCTGTCGCAAATATATTACTAAAGGATTGTGTGCAAATATATTACTAAAGGATTGTGTGCAAATATATTACTAAAGGATGGTGTGCAAATATATTACTAAAGGATGGTGTGCAAATATATTACTAAAGGATGGTGTGCAAATATATTACTAAAGGATGGTGCAGTAGCACACTGCCATTCACATAATGCACATTTTCACTGTAATGGACATTACATTTTAACAACCATGCACTTTTACTAATAATTTTATAAAGCAATGATTTGCCCTAAAACTCTCCAGAACCTCCCTTATGATAGTCAGGCTACCTCGCTTAGCTGGCAACATAACACTCAGCCACGACTTTTACGCCCTACCACTTTCAAATGTCACCAGCCGCCACTAACTGTGAGTTACAGTTACAATAACTCTACATAGCAGCCAAGGTTGTAGATAGCCATGTGTGACATGTGCCTTTCAGCGTAATAATGTGTGACGTTTCAACAAATATGGGGGACACTTTAACTATTTCAATATGGGCACGCAGGGTTGGTTTGCAGTCCGGGTGTCTTCTGCTTTTCTGGCAGGGCAGTGCCGGTAGATTAGTCCGGTCGAATTTGCTCCCCCTTTTACGGTTCTGCAGGCTACATCGGTGATTTGTGTTTAACCTCAGTGATCACCCGTAAGACAACTACACTTGAGGGTGAATGTCCAGGCACGAAGTTGCAGCAGTCGAGCATGTATAAGGTGTGTAACAGACTTTTGCGCAGTCAGAGATTGCTGAGGCTCGTCGGGATGAGAAGGGACATGTCTGCCAGCGCACATTTAATTGGGATGTAGTTATGGTGAATTTTATAACGCAAAATTTACCCGAAGGTGTCTGAGCACTTCTCAATAGGACCAGTCTTTACATAGATACTCCAGAGCCATGCGATACATCCACGATAAAATCCGATTAGCTCCAATTGACATAAGTATGGTAGAAGCACAAAAGTTTATACAGACATTAGTGGTTAGAGTTACATACACCGAGTTCTAGTATCTCAAGGATAAGAGACTAACATGATAGGTGTATGTTTTCACTCTGAAAGGGTATCTAGGCGAGTGTAGAACGTACTAAGTTCACAGAGGAGAGTTTGTAAAGCAAACCCTTTTAATACCTTCTCTGTGCCTGCTGTGCTGGAAGATTCCAGCGTTCCTAACAGCTAATGACCCAGAGGTAAAGCCGCAAAATGTTTTGCTAGGCCCTTTACAAATTAACACCTGAACACAAGGTTCATCAGTCTAGCACAGCCCCAGCTTTCTAAATTCAGGCAGTGCCTTAGGTATATCTGGGCACAAGAAGAAGGCCTGACTCGTACCCCACACTACCGTAGATCTATCAGGCACTTCTGACAAACCCTGTTGGCATGCACCATGCAGAAATCAGATGGAGGAGAAGCATCAGGCTCTGATCCATACGTGTAGTTTGCATGTGGCTCCTGATAACCAGTATAGCTCTCAGATTTGTGGGGTCATAAGAATCATATCTTCTGAACTGCTGTGCAAATTGGGGGTAGAGGATCTCCATACAGAGCTGTGACTACATAGCATTTGAAGGCACCGCTCAATCGTTCTCATTATCTGCACTGGCTAATTATCATAGTTGTATTATCCCTTCCTGCCCAGTATAGGTCCCACTTAACACTGTATCCTCTGGGTAGGGACCAATAGTTGGTACCTACCAGTAAAGGAAAGACCACAGGGGGCTCCTAGTAGTTCACTCTTACAGACAGCAGCGAGTTCATTTGACCGGTCATGTGTCCGGTCCCCATTAACCGACATGAGGAAGGACTTATCAAGGGGGGGCAGGCTCAGTAGGGGCAAGGTGGCACTTAGCGGTAGACTCTGCCAGCAGCAGTACGTCCAGTTGGGGCAGGTGTATTGACAAACAGACAGGTCGCCAAGCGAGCTGGACTAGGTCCCTATGTCACGCAAATTAGGCAGAGGTGTCCAGGGGAATCTCATACGGGGACACGCCAGGACATGCCCTGCTAATGTTAGATCTTGATGTAATGTTCTTGCATTACTTATATTGTTAACAAGGACAGGCATGCCCTAGGCCTCTGGCTTAGATGCACCAGCAGCTGGGCAGGCTCGTACTTTGGGGAGTAGGGCTACAAAGGTATATCTGCCTGTGGCGGCCAAGCCAGCAATCCATCTTCACCCTCCTCCACCAACAGGAGCTCCTATGGGGAAACAAGGGGTGGTGCTTGCTATTCGGGCAAGATTCCAAGATATCTACAGGTGTGGGGCACGTAAATACAGGTTGGGGTGACACAACTAGGGTCTACCTCTATGCTTGTGGATGGGACGAACCATCATAGCTTATAATGGACAACGCAGGGGAAAGCTTTACACAGTGGATACCCGGTCCACAGGTAGTGCAAGGTGCCCTTAGGTGCGGGGTACACTGGGGATAGGACGCTTGCGGACAAAGGGTAGCAAAGCCACCTGCTTTTCCTCTCCTGCTTCCCAGCATTACTCCCAACCTGGGCACTGGGTAAGCCACACCAGGGTGGGTGCGCCGGTCGGCTACACACCGTCCTGCTGCTTTCAAAGTCTGGCACCAGAACACAAGGTAGTCAGGGCCAACTTGTCTGTTGGGTGACTTGTGTAGGCACCTGTGTAGTTGTCACTCCACGAAGGAATGAGTTGTCTCCAATAGTGGGCACAATACATATATGGGTGTCTCTGGCCTTACAGCTGTGTGGAGACTCTAGTGGGCGCGATGGGTTGAGCGGCAGAGTCCACACCTCCGCACGATCACCTGGAGTCTAGCTCCTCCCCCCTCCTTTCTCTCAGATCTCAACAGCCATGGCGGCTGGCCGCGGTTGCTGCTACTGGCGTTTCTCGGCAAATCTGTTGTGCTGAGGCTCTGAGCCTTTCCTGCTCGGATGCGGGGAGGGGATCGGGGAGCTGATACCTACCCTCATAATTCGTTCTCTTTTGACGACTCTGCTACCGGGCGGCGCTGAAGCTGTTTGAAATTGTGATGCCGTTATCGATGCTGGAATCACCCGCGCTTGATCGAAACCAAGTCCTTTGGTCGCCAGGAGTATGCAGAGCAGGTGAACGAGGTGCTTTGAGTTGGAACTATATCCTGCATATAGGGGGACGAAAATCGGCGCCTTGATATCGGTCCTTTTTGGGAAAAAAGGAGAAGGAGGTGAAGGGGAAAAAAATGTAATAACTTTTGGTGAATTTCTTTTGAGACGCCCCCTCTCCTCTCGAAAGGAAATCTGAGGTTTTTTTTTCACAACATGGGCAAACTATTAAATGCACGTATTAACGCAAAAGCAAAAGCTCGCCGCCAGCTGCCTAAGGAAACAAAGCACGCTTGCAAGTTAATTGATAAAGAGTCCTCTGAGAGTACAGATGAGTTAGAGGGACCCTCTACGATACAAATAGATCAAACTAGTACAGCTGAGAGTCCGGTACTAGGTGGAACAAGGAAGCTCAACATTAATCTGGGTGTTTTTCAACCAGCTCAACCGGTTCAATCTCTGTCTCCCACTCAATTTGACCTTGATGGTGAAGTTAAAATCGAAACTAAATTGGCGGATATGCTAAAAGTTGGTAAGCAGTTCCCCCTGTTTGAGAAGAAATCCAGTATGCTCTCGTTAAGTAGTCCGGCTTGCGCAGAGGGATCTCAATTAGCAACTTCTTCGGCAGATATTCAGTCCTCAGAAACAGCAGGCATTATCAATTCTGATCTTACTGATTCTCTCATGACGTCTAAGCTTGTGCCTGTGCCAAGCACTATTTCAGTACCTCCTCGGATTCTTTATCAAGATGAGCATACATCCCTGGTGACTGCACAAAAGCAAGATGATCTAACAATGTTATCAGAAATAGCATCATAAAATTTTATCCGAGTTGGATCTTCGACCATTACGGATCCCAATACTGGCCAATCAATATCATGAAGCTGTCTTCACCATCAACCATGGACACTCCTTCCATTAGGTTAGCTGATCCACTCAGCCCTGTTTTAGACATGAATACGGAGTCCATAGGTGAAATCCAGATGACAGTTAAAGACATGTTGAACTTAATTTTGATTGAGGTTCAGGAAATAAAGACTCCAAAAAGCTGAACTAGCCTCAATACATCAGCGACTGGAGAAGATCGAGGACTTAGTTTCAACTTTTCCACTCCGCCTTCAAGAAGCTGAGACGCGAATTTCTACCCTGGAAGATCAAATGACGGCAGTTAAAAAAGATGTTAAAATAATCGATAAAAGTAGACGAGCATTGGAAATAAAACTCGATGACTTGGAAAATTTTACCAGAAGATCGAACCTCCGTATTGTAGGAGTCCCTGAGGGGGTAGAGGGGTCCAATACGGTGCACTGGGTGACTTCCTTTTTAAAACAGAAAGTAATACCGGATTATGAAGGGGATTTAACAATAACCAGAGCACATCGGGTGCCAGCCCAACCTTTTCCCCACTCTGTACTGTCTCGTACAATTCTGTTAAATTTCTCAGATGCTCGGAAGAAGGAAGATATCTTGACTAAAGCATATCAGTTAAGACAATTTTCAGTAAACGAGAGAACTAAGTGCCGGATTTTCTCCGATATGTCTGCAACTGCCGCACGCAGGAGGAAGGAGTTCGTGAAAATGCTCCACTTGTTTAAAGCTAACGGCGCCCAGGCCATGATCGTTCAACAATCCAAACTGAAAGTTCTGGCACAGGGCAAACATAATATGCTGTCAGACCTGGATGAAGCACAAGATTTACTGAAGGAAATCTCCCAGGGGTATAAGGGGTAAAAGTGATGGTTGAACCAAGCAAAAAAAAAAAATTTTTGAGGAGGACTCCAGGACCCGAGGGGTGTAATACCAGGACACCCAAGGTTTAGGGGGTCAGCTCTGTGGCCAGTGTGGGGGAGGGAAGTAGGGCCGCAGGTTGGGGGGTGGGAGTCACGTGGGGGGGATGGTGGGTAGGGGTGATGGGGGTGCACAGGGTGGGGGTGGAGGAGGGAAAAAATGAAAAAATTAAGTCTTTAGTGCTATTCATATTAGTTATTTTGCTTTTGATAGGCGGTTTTTTGTTCGTAAAATGTAAAAAGAGAGATATTTGTGGAAAATATGTAATCTATTTTAAATGTCTAACGGTGAGTGTTTGAAAATTCTTTCTTTCAATGTTAATGGTTTAAATAACAAAAATAAATTGCGGGCTATAGAAATGTGGATCAAGACTGAAAATCCCTCTGTAATATTGTTGCAGGAGACTCATATCTCATCTTTAAAACTTGATGAATTTTCAATGTTCAAAACATGGGCCTCATACTGAGGTTTTTCCTCGTCTTCTAAATCTCAGCGAAGGGTTGCGATATTTCTAAATAAGAACATTTATGCTGAGATTGTACACACAGAAGAGGATGGCTCAGGGCGTTGGTGCTGGGTCACTTGTAAAGTTAAAAATAGATTGAGACCTATTACGTTTGTTAGCTTCTATGCACCAGTAGATGATAGCTTCTCAGCTTACGAAGATTTGTTTCAATCTTTACTGATGGTGGTAGGAGACATTATTATTGGAGGGGATTTTAATACTCTTATGAATTTAAATCTGGATTCAACCACGCAACCAAGGAAGCAACCTAAATATAAATCGCTGAAAATCATCCTTAGCTATAAAATAACTTTAGACCTTTGCGACCCATGGCGCACACGATACCCGTCATAAAGAGAATACACATGTTGGTCAGGGAGATTTAAGTCTTCATCTCGGATTGATTTTTTTCTCGCTTCTAGACAGCTTAATATGTTTCATCAGAGGACCCTTCATAATGGGTTCTCAGATCACGCAATGTTAGTTATCGAGTTTGCTTTAGTACAAAACTTAAAAACTCCCAAGCGCTGGGTATTTAACAAAACATATTTGAATGACGAAACATGGGTAACATCCTTGAAATCAGAGATTAGAGATTTTGTATACCGTAACATTGAAACAGCTCCGCTTAACATTATTTGGGATGCCATGAAGGCCTTTGTTCGCGGAATTACTATAGGTAAAGATGCAGCCTTACTTAAAGTAGCCAAATGTAAGAAGAATGCTTTGGAACAAAGCATACATGTTTTAAATGAATTAAGGCATTTGAACTCCTCCAGCACCATTCAACATGAACTAAATGAAGCAAAACAGGAATTCAGCGCGCATTATTATGCCCAAAGTGAGGAGATTTTTTATAGGCAATCCCAAAAAATATATGAAGAGAGTAATTTTACTGGGAAGTTTTTAGCCTGGCAGGTCAGAGAACAAGCTGCGGCTAATTTGATCAGAGGCCTACAATGTCCAGTGACCCAGATAGACACAGTAGATTCGGTGGGGATAGGGAAGATAATGCTTTCTCATTATAATAATATTTACAGTCAGCAACATAATACTGTTCAGCAAAAGCTAGCAGATTTTTTAGAAAATGTGCATTGCCTTCTCTTTCCCAAACTGATCAATCAATAATGATGAGCCCATTTTCTTTGGAAGAAATATAATTGGTAGTCAAAGATCTCCCAAATGGTAAGGCTTGCGGCCCAGACGGACTGTCCGCTGAATTTTTTAAAATTTTCTTCTGTGCTTTTTCTGATATTTTTTTGCAATTATTAAATTTGATGTTGGAAGGCGGCCCGATACCAGATTCTTTCCGGGAAGGAACTGTGGTGAGTTTTTTGAAAAAGGGGAAAGAAGCTAAAGATCCGAACTCATATCGACCTATTACCTTATTAAATATAGACTATAAAATTGCCACAAAATTACTATCAACGCGTTTTAATCAAATATCAACAGAGTTGATCCATCCGGATCAGAATGGCTTTATTGCAGGAAGGCAACTGATCACGAACACGCATTATTTAATTGAAGACTTAGATTATTTTGTGACACGAGGGATCCCAGCGTTAATGTTGCTATTAGACGCAGAAAAAGCTTTTGATTTGGTGGTATGGGAGACACTTTTTATTATTTTGGAGCATTTCGGTATTCCCGATAAAATTGTAAATTTAATTCGGAATCTCTATACTGCTGCCAAAGCTAATATTATTGTAAATACGGTAACGGTTGGGACAGTTTTAGTCAAGCGTGGCACGAGGCAGGGCTGTCCTTTATCTCCAGTTCTTTTTGCGTTTTTTATTGAGCCTCTAGCCGCCGCAATACGGAACTGTGTCAGTATTCTTTCCCCAGTTCCCTCAATGGCGAAGATCAAACTATATGCGGACGATATTATGTTACTAATCAAACCCGAATTACATTCGCAAGTAAGGGCACTTCAGATTTTTGAGGAATTTGAAGCCTTAGGGGGCTATCGGATCAATAAAAAGAAAACAGAGATTTTGATATGTGGGAGCAGAGATCCAGAAATGCATCCCGATATAAGGTGTTGTATCAATACTAAACCGAAAAGATACCTTGGGGTCTTTTTCTCTCATACTGTCAAGGATCTATATACGCTTAACTTTGATCCCCTTCTACTAAAGATTCATACAATGTTTACACGGTGGAATTCCTTGCCATTATCGATTCTGGGTTGGGTCGCCTTGATAAAAATGTCCGTTCTTCCCTTATTTAATTTTTTGTTTTCCACCATACCTTGTTTTTTGCCAGGAACTTTGTTTTCCAGGGTAGAATCTCTGTTTTCCGCTTTTGTCTGGGCAAAAAAACCACCTAGTATTCCAATTAGTACTCTTTACGAGGAATCAGATCAAGGAGGACTCTCTTTGCCAAATATTAGAGATTACTATAACGCATACTTTATACAGTATTTGTCGAGGTTTAGAAATCAAACTCAAGGTCAGACCTTATTTATAAAAAAAAAATTCGACTTAATTTGCTTAGAAAATCAGATACCGCCCCCCCCCGCAGGTTTTTAAATCTCCCAAATTAGTCCTCTATAAGATTTTGCTATGGTTTCTTAAAAAATGTGCTGCTATGTTTAAAAGATATTCACTCCCATTGATTAATTCAACAACCCTGCTGTCCAGTATTTTCTCGTTAATAGGTATTATAAGTGGATCTGAGATAGCGGGTAACTGGGCTAGGGCAGGATTCACTAAAGTAGTCGATTTAAAAAAAAAATGGAGTATGGATAACTCCGATAGAGATGGCATGTTTTATTCAGAGGAATTTTATGCTGGTAGGGTCCTACAATATGATCTATACATTTTTGGGGCAACTGGATGCTGCACAGCTTAATCAACCAACCTTCATGAATGAATGTGTAAGGAAACCTGGGGAGTGGAAGCGCTGCTTAGCGTATAGTAGGGAAGCGGATTTGTGTCAAAAAGCAATAAAAAAATGGCAGGAACAGGAAAATCATGTATTATCTTTGAACACTTGGAGGACCATTAACAATTTTAATTTCAACACACTTCGAGGTGCCAATTGGCGTAGAATGTTAATTTTTGGGAAATGGTTGTTGTATCGTACTCCCGCGGTTATTTCTAAAATGTATACAAATTATTCATCTAATTGTTTTAGATGCTTACATTACACCTCTGCCAATTGGTCTCATGTAATGGTCCACTGTACTAAAATTAGGGTATTTTGGGACGAAATATTCGTTTTCTTTCAAACCTATTATAAAATTATGATCCCTTTAAATGAAAAATTGATGCTTTATGGTTTTGATCCGGATCTTAAAATCCCTGTCCAGTTTGTTAAATTACTGTACATCGCAATGGCAGTGGCCAGATCCTTGCTATTGCAGAATTGGCGGTCAGAACAGATCCCATCTAAGCAAGAGTGGTTACAGAAAATGAGGAGAGTTAGGAAAAGTGAACAAATCTATGCCCTGAGGGTGGGGGGAGTAAGAAAATTTGATAACATTTGGGGACCTTATTTTGATTGATTTCTTTTTTAGTTGATGATGGTCAACTGCAATATTTGGTTGTATTTTAGGTTGAATCTGTTTATGCTGAATTTGGTTTTGTGTATTGCTGATCAGTAATGTTTTTTAATGTCACTACAGTACTTCAATAAAAAAAATTAAAAAAAAAAAGCTGTGTGGAGATTGTCTCATTTAGAGGTGCGCCCAGGTGGAAATTGTGCACTTAAGGTTTGCATGACTAATACGGTTTGTGGTATCTTCTAGCGGACCCACTGAAGGTGTACTCAGGGAACTGGGAATCTTGGTTTCCATCACTTTGGCAGGTCTAAAGCAGCCAGGGTCAGAGATGGACAGTAGGTACTGTGCATCTGTGATCCGACGGGGTGCGCTGCGTAAGTTGTGATTGCACGAAAGCGTGAGGTGTCTCCAATTGTGGGCGCAAGACATATATTGTTTCAAACCAGCTTTGATACCATTAAGGTGTTCACCAGGGTTTAGCAATCAAAGGGGTTTGTGCATCCGTCTGGTCAACGGGGCGAAATAAGTGCACCCCAGAACCAAGGGCAGGCGATATGATCCTGCAGTTAGGCGCAAATGCCCGCCCAGTTAGTAATAGTTGCCTCGCTGGGTGGTGACGCTGTCAGCCAACAGTGTGCTGCCGTCCCAAGAAATGGGGAAACAAGGTGTCAAGCACAAAAGGCTACTATTTAAAAGAACATTTGGCATGTCCAGTCATCAACAAAAGGAAAATTTAACTGAGCAGGTAATTTTCCTCCGCTGGGGTTGCCCAGGGGTGGGCAGTGTGAACGCCCCTGCCCCCCTTTTCGGCAATATTCGAGGATGAGGGTATAGTAGAACTTAGTCAACCCTTAATGTTAGGCATCATATCGCAAATAGTGCACACTGTATGAAATCGGACAGATTCTCTTAGCTGGTATGCCTAGGGGGTTTCACCAGAGGGAGTTGAGCTGGCGAAACTCACATAAGGATTAAGGGATGCATGGCAAGGGCAGGAGGGCACCCTTGATCATTGTCACATACTTCTAGTTATGACCATGCCCATGCGCCATGACTTAGAAAGCAATGGGACTGTGCAAATGTTAAGCACAATTCTCCTCGCCCCAATAGCCAAAGTTGGCAGGCAGGATTGGGAGCGGTCACCTAACAAGTGGGCTGCTGTCCCATAGAATGGGAACACAGGTGTTCAGGCACACATGGTGCTAGAAGGACGGCAATTAGAAGAGATCAGCAAATAGATGGGGTAATGTGAGCCTGGGTGTCTGATTTCGTCCCGCCCTGATTTGGCACGAGGCTCGGTCATGTAAGGCAGTGGAACTTTCCCGCAGTTGGGTGAACAGTTCTTGGCACAGGTTCACAGGCCAAAAGGGTCTTTGGCATCAGACACTAGCTGTTCCAAGCTAACGTCAAGGGCTATTGTGTTATAGATGGGGTTCATCCATCTACAGTAGGGAGGGACCTCTTCCCTTAGATTTGCAGGAGGCCTGAAAATGAGCGGTTGCATGGAGAAATGCGCTGTTTGGTGACATCAGCAACTACATGGGTCAATGTGAGCTCTGGTGGTCTGAGTTGATCCCCCGCAGAGGTCGGAGCTAAGCAGAGGAAGCTGTTGAACATCCCTGCAAGAAGGAACTGTTCATGGCCTAAGTTCGCTGACCAGTGGGGCCAGGGTTTCATCAGACATGAGCTGATTCAAGCTAATGTTAAAGGCTACGTTGCTGAAGATGGGGTCCGTTGTCACCACTGCCTTCCAGGCGTACACCTAGGTCAAGTTGTCATACATGGGGTGCATTTGTTACAGGGGAGCATGGACACTTTCCACTGGACATGCATGAGGCCCTAGAAAGCAGGTTGCAGATCAGAAAGGAGCTGTTTTGGTCTAAGGGGGCGCCCTCGGAGGCACACATACAGCTATGCATGTACTCAAACTTGCGTGACCAATCCAACCCTACTCCAAGTTCACTACCCTATATACACAGTTATTGCCACGTTGTCGGCTTCACCAACCTATCTGCACCTAATTGACTCTTAAACATAATATACTTCATACAATGAGCAAACATGTCAGATATATTGGTTATGGATAAATTGATACTGTAAACAACCATGTGTTAAATCATTACGATGAAAATCAATACTGTAACACCTTTGTAGTATTCACATATGCTGATGTCTCGTGACGTATAATATCTACTGTTGCTACAAGCTACAGCAATGATGTAATAACAACTCATGTAAATGTTTACCAAAAACCAATAAAACTGATTTAACAAAAAAAAGAAAGGAGCTGTTTTGGTGGCGACGGGGGCCACCTCCAGAGCTGTGGCGGAGTTACAGGGCGATCTGGAAGCGGACGGGTACAATAAGGGTACCACTGCGGCAGACGGGTACAGTAAGGGTACATCTGCGCGGCACATCTGCGCGGCACAGTAAGTGTGCCAGAGCCAAAGACCAGGAGCCTCAGGGCAGGTTACTGGAGAACCGCGATGGCGCCCTGTTAGTCCTTCGGGTGGTTGGGGGCCTGACCAACCAGGGGTGTGCCCTGCTACGCTCCGCCCCGAAAGGGGTGTGAGTAATAAGAGACCAACATGCCACGTGATCCGGAAGAGGATCACCAAAGGTGTAGCACTGTCTGGGTGTCCCACAGTGCTGGCTCATCAGGTGGGCGGGGGCAGCATAGGTGGTACAGCTGCCCGCCCTTGGATCGCCCGTAAGAGAACCCACCATATTGCATACTTTGAATGGAATAAACCTGCAGCAATATTTTCCCAGAACAAAAGTTGTCTTGTGTATTTATTTATTCATGCATGCTCAGACTGTGGGTGGGGGTAAGTTGCCAATAATGGCACTATGCAGCTGTCCACGGCCCACGCAGGGGGCCACTCCAACGGTAGTGCCATTTGGGCACTAACGCCACCCACTGGCCAAGGGTTGGACTCAGGAAGAAGTCCTTCGCCTTGGCGCGCTAGGCGCGTCACTTCCGGCGGACAGAGGTCGGGGGAGGGTACTTATACCTCCCCCCACCTCTCTGGCATCCTCTTTGCGCCAGACACGCCGTCTCCTACCCTACTGCTTACCCAGCATGGGGTTGGCAGGCAATGTACGTAGAACGTTGTAATGTTTTCTTTTTTCGTTGCAGGCGGAGTTACAGGGCGATCTGGAAGCAGACGGGTACAGCAAGGGTACCTCTGCGGCAGACGGGTACAGTAAGGGTACCTCTGCGTGGCACAGTAAGGGTGCCAGAGCCAAAGACCAGGAGCCTCAGGGCAGGTTACTGGAAAACCGCAACAGCGCCCCGTTAGTCCTTCGGGCAGTTGGGGGCCTGACCAACCGGGGGTTTGTCCTGCTATGCTCCGCCCCAAAAAGGGCGTGAGTGATAAGAGGCCAACGTGCCACGTGATTCGGAAGAGGATCACCAAAGGTGTAGCACTGTCTGGGTGTCCTACAGTGCTGGTTCATCAGGTGGGCGGGGGCAGCATAGGTGGTACAGCTGCCCGCCCTTGGATCGCCCGTAAGATAACCCACCATATTGCATACTTTGTATGGAATAAACCTGCAGCAATATTTTCCCAGAACAAAAGTTGTCTTGTGTATTTATTTATTCATGCATGCTCAGACTATGGGTGGGGGTAAGTTGCCGATAATGGCACTATGGTAAGCGTCGGAAGTGCTGCCCTAAGTACAGTGTGCAAGGAGAGCCAAGAATTTTGCCGTGGCAGTAGAGCTGCCATCTTGGGGGGAATTTCTCACATTCGCCAAACACTAAATAACTCATGTGACTGTTCTCTGTATTGTGTGGCATAATAGAATGCTGCACACTTTCTGCTTCCGGTGCTGTAGCAACGGAGCCTTGCGCCTATGCAAGCAAGGAAAATGGCCGCCCTCCCCATGTCCAATTTTGGTAAAAAGAAATCTATAAAAGGGGTGTTTTGGGTCCCTCTGACCCCTAGGCCCCGGTGTCTTTTCACCTGTTGCACTATTGATACCCACTCCCCTGTCCGCATCTACCCTAACAAAGATAAAATGAGGAGTAGCCTTGTTAATGTGCTGCAGCTCAGGCCATCCAAGCACCTCTCCGACTCCTGCTCTCGCGGCAGCCAAGCTCCTTCCACGTTTCATGAGCAGATCATTAGTGCACTGTGTAATCTTCTCCATGTACCAAATCAAAAGACACATTAGCTGTTCTTTTTAATTTAGTTCAAATATTAACAGATCTTTATTACGGCCTCGCGCGCGCGGTTCCATTTAGGGGAGGAATCCATCACTGGAGCGGAAGAAAGAAAAAACCCTCCTCTTTCTTCCAGGGGGTTCATAACTCAGTTACTCTCTAATTCACGGCCACTTGCAGCTAAATTAAAAGGAGCGCTAATGTGGCTTTTGATTCCGAACACGGAGAAGATTACAAGGAATGCTATAATGAGAAAAAAAAATGAAAGACTTACTTATCTCAGGCAGGGAAGGACGAGGCAGGGGGAGTAAATAACAAAGAGTAATGTCAGCTAAATAGGCGGTGGTTGGGATCACTCGGAAACTAGGTGAGAAATTGTGCGAATGAATATGCAACCCTATTACTCTCCGTGTGTCTGCTGTGCTCACCCGTCCCTGGTAAAGATTAAAGAGGCCGCCCAGTAAATGAGGCCACGTTAGGTTTTACCACCCAAGTAGACATCATCAACAAAGGTTCATTAGGGAATCCTGGATGTTGGTGATGCTGAATTGGTTCAAAGTTCCGGATTCATTTATTTTCAATAGATGCTCCAATGGTGTCTTTACTCTGGTTGTAGCCTTATTGTGACGTGCTAATTACGTAAGGATGGCATTACAATTACTGCTTTGTCCTTCTTCCTCATCACTGGCCGAAATAGCATGGGCGACCCACCCTTGAGGGTAAATGCAAGAACGCCATTGGAGGCAGCCAGACTGCTGAAACGGATACAAAGAAAGGGCATTTGTATTTCTTTATCTAAGCTACAAAATGCATTTTTTAATTTCTTCTTCGGGGAGAAAATAAAAATGCCCCCTCTGTAAGAACATCTCTTGTTTATTAAATACGTGTTCTACTTCTGCTAAGCACGAAATAATGTGCCTGGAGGGTTTGAGCATAGTTTGACCCTGTTTTGCAAGAGCATTGTGATTGAGCTATTACACAAAAAAGCATTTATGGCGGGCTGGTTCCAAATCTAGCTGCACGAAGTCTGCTTGGAAACAGCCTTGGCAATGCCTTATGCCTCTTGTCTGTTTTCGTTCTTCATGAAGAAGCTTACTGAAGGCATATTGTGAAGGGAGGAGGGAGAGGATGTGGTCTCACGGCTAGACTGCCGACCTTGGAGCTCGGAAACCAAGGTTCGAGCTTAGGGGTCCTCTCCACAGCCTGTGATTCTGGGCAAATCACTTAGGGGCATATTATCAAGGACGGCGTTAAAAACTATTGGCGGGTTAGCGGCAGGAAACTGCCGCTAAAGAGGCGATAATGGGCTTGATAATATGCCTTTGAGAATTCCAATAGAAGCCAATGTTCTGGTGTGAGCATGGACTTCTATTGGAATTCTCCAGAGCATATTATCAAGCCATTATCGATGCTTTAGCGGCAGTTTTCTGCCGCTAAACCGGCGATAATTATAATGCCGTCCTAGATAATATGCCCCTTAATCTCCCCATGCCTGCCACAAAAAAATAATGTGTTCTTGTGTAATGTAACTGGTGCTCATGAGTGGGGCGTTACCTCGCCCCAGTTCTTTCAGTTAATGTAACTGGTGCTCATGTAAAGTGCTCCAATACCTTCGGGTCGAGTTTTTGCGCTATATAAATAAGCAAAAAAAAAAAGCATCAGTAGCAGCGACCTAATTAATACAAAACAGTAGAGACACAGATTCCATGAGGGCCACGGACCTTCATCTGTTATTTGGAGTTATATCACAGATTCCTGGTTTTGGAAGGCAGTTCAGAAGGGATCCTCCCCAGATTTTGTGCCTGTACTAATAAAGCACTGCCTTCCAAAGCCAGGAATCTGTAATATAACTCCAAAGAAAAGATGAAGGTCTTGTAGCGCTAGCTGTGGAATCAGAAGCAAATTTGAGAAAAGTACTACCGCCATCACTTCTGTGGGACACAGGTGATTATACCCTTTTCTATTTGATCTTTCATGCCAAAATGAAGTGCCTGCTTCTTCAAGGGACAAATGTTCCAACTAAATGTGGCGGTCATGTGCTTCAAGCAAAAACATTAAAAAGTAAAGCTTTGCTAGGGGCCAAAATCTTTCCAGTATACAAAAAGGGATCCCCTCTTCTGCCCTTAAATTATAGGCCAATAAGCCTGATTGATGTAACACAAAAGCTGTTCGCCAGGATCCTTCTAGATCATCTCCAGACCTGGATGGAAGAGCATGAGACACTGAGTGCATATCAGGCAGGCTTCCGAAAAAACATCTCCACCATTGACCAAATCTTAAGGCTCCAACTACTATATTGGAAGACGGTGACGATATAGGGTGGGAGCCTCTATCTGATCTTTGTTGACCTCAGATCAGCGTTTGATTTGGTACCTCGCCACAAACTTTGGGTCGTTTTGGAGGAACTGGGCATTTCACCTTATCTGCTCACCCTGATCAATCGATTACACACTGGAAACTTTGCACAGGTTGGATATGGAAAACACGGGGAATTGACTTCACGCTTCCCAGTGAATAGGGGTGTAATGCAGGGCTGTGTTTTGGCCCCCACACTGTTTTGTCTTTATATAAATGCTCTGGTGAAACAACTGAACCAAATCGCCAATATCGATGCCCCAAAGCTTGCCCGTGACAAGGTGCCAGCCATGATGTTTGCAGACAACACCTTGTTACTTTCTAAATCACCCATAGGCATCCAAAGGATTCTTGACACCTTTTCTATATTCTGCAAAGACAGGGGGCTTGAGATTAACACAGCAAAAACCAAGTATATGGTATTTAATCCTAGTAGAACTTCTCGTCCCAACCCCACTCTAAATGGCACCCAGCTGGAGAGGGTGGCAGTCTTTGACTACCTGGGTGTCACATTGACATAAACCTTTGGGTGGGGCCCGCATCAAGAAAAGGAAGGCCTGAGGCTAGCACAGATGACCGGGGGCCTAGCAAAATTATATAGGAATATAACATCAAGACAACTGGGCCCGTTAACAGAGATTTATAAAGTTCAAATCAGGAGCACAATTATGTATGGGGCTGAACTTTGGGGACACCGCCCTGTAGGTACACTGGTCAGAACCGAGAATAAGTTCATGAGACAACTCTTGGGCCTACCACCAAGTACCCCTCTCATCCCCTTACGCATGGACCTTGGCCTCAGACCCATAAATGAGGAAATCGAGTTGCGACCCTTGACCTTCTGGCACCGACTATGGGCGACACCCGAACTGCTAGTTTACCAGTCGGAACTCAAGGCGATCCTGTGGCTTCCAGGGGTGGGAAAAATATCCTGGTTGGCACATATAAAAGACCTGTGCTTTAGACTAGGCTGGCCAAATTTATGGACCCACCCGGAGGAAGCGTCCTGGACTATTTCACGCCTTGAGCTAGTTAAATCTTACAGGCTTTTTAGACTGGGTGAACTCCATGGGAATGCTAAACATGGCTGTTTAACTTTTGATTTTTTTAACTTTAAAGATCAATATTTATTTTAGACTTTCCTTGATGACGTCTATCCAATCATGGCAAGGAAACTCTATGTTCAGTTTAGATGGGGTTGCCTGACAGTCCATGCATTTACAAACAAATGGACCAAAGTCTCGCCACTCGGCTGTCCTGCCTGTGAGAGCCAGGTAGAGACCCTTACACACGTTTTTTTCTTCTGCCCAGGTTATATTGCAGCCAGAAGGTACTGGCTCCTACCAATAGACAGGAATATGGGGTTCAGACAAATACGGGAGGCTCTTAGAGTTATGCAAACTGGAACGCACCCCCGATTGTTTTTGCTGTGTCCCATTTCCTTAACTCCATGTGGCTTAGGCGTCGCAAGTTTTTTAATTCCTCTAGTGCAGCCTAAATATATCTTTTCCATTTTCCACTGCTTTGAACTTATAAAATATGAATTCTCTGTTTTAAATGCTTTTTAAACTCTAATAACTTTTTAACTTGCTATCAAGGTTGTATAAATAACCGCTAATGGTTATACTTTGTGATGTTTAACAAATTATGTATTATATGTTTTTTATCTTCTGCTTTTATGGTCTGCAATGATCGAAATAAAGCTTGGAAATGGAAATGGTAAAGTTTTGCACTGGTCTGTCATATTGGAGCAGTAAAAAATGATAAAGTATGTAGAATACCTTTCCAAGATGGTGACATGTTTTTGAAGCTTGCATAAGTGAGGCCTGGTGCTCTGCATAAGATAATTGTGGTCCATTAGCAATGGCAGTGGAGCTACTGGTACTCTCATTACTCAATCAGTACTATTCTGCATTTACAGATGAGCTGCTGGGGGATGAACTAAAGGAAATATGTCCTGAGGTCAGACATATCTGGATGCAGGGTAACACAGAGAAAGCAGGCTCAACACTGTCACTCCGGCTGCCTGACATCCTAAAGACCTGCAGTTGTCTACTAGGCAGAGCCAAACATTGGCAACAAAGCCAATGGCTGAAGAGAGCTGATCCACTGCCCAATTGTATGTATGCTGTTCTGAAGGGCTGAACTTATATGTGAGTGAAAGTCTTTCTGATGAGGAAAAACATATTTCTCCTCGTTATGTCTCCCCTGGGAAAGCGTAGCATTCTGACGCATTTCCAGGTCTATCAGTATTAGTAAATCTGGCAATGCTTCAGACTCCATGGGTGGATGCATGGGAACACCATCCCAGGGCAGAGTAACACAACTCAGTGATTTGTGTTGTGTTGCATTACTCTGGATTCATCACGACACTCAGGGCCACGCAAGGTGGCCTTGCATGGATTGCTAAATCAAACTTAAAGGTTGCGTCCCTTTTGCACACTGTTGCATGGTGCAAAAGTGACTCAAACCATTGATAAATATGCCCCTCAGTGTAAAGTGTAGAGGTGGTGTTAGAAATTGGTGTTTTTAGTTGGCAGTGGTATGCACCCTGTCCAAGTAGGGACCCTTCCTTCTAGTCAAGATGAGTAAAGTACACACCTAGGTTTGCGTGTGCTCACCCTCTGATAGCTTGGCACAAAGCAGTCAGGCTAAACTACAGAGGCAAGGTGTAAAGCATTTGTATATAATCGACAGTAACACAGTGAAAACACCACACATGGACACCACACCTGTTTAGAAAAATAGAGTATCTTTATCTAAGCCAAACAAGACCAAAACAAAAATAATCCAACATACAGATATCAAAATATCACTTGTAAAAGGTTTCTTGTAAATATATAGCTCTCAGACGACAATCGAGACAGGTACAAATCCAAAGTACGGAGCTGACCGCAAGGTGTGCGGGCCAGCTATGGAGTCACACGGATCCCCAGAGAAACAGTACATCTTGTGATGATCCAAACAACGGCATTGGGGAGGTGATGCAGTGCCTAAGCGGCATCGGTTCCTTACTGCCACAGAAGAGGTGAGGCATCAGTTCCTTACTGACATGGGGAGGTGAGGCGTCAGTTCCTTACTGCTACGTAGGGTAGGTGAGGCATCAGTTCCTTAACGTTACAGGGGAGGTGAGATGTTGGTTCCTTACTGTACAGGGGAGGTGATGCAGTATTGGCAGTGGTGCGTCTCTTTCTTACAACGGTGCAGCATTGGACAGTCACCCACGTCCTTTATCAACTCTGCGATGGTGTGCGGGAGGCGCTAGTGTTGGGAGGTGCTTCGTGCGTTCCATGAGCGGTGCTCTTAGCCCAGGTGCAGGCCGCAGCCTCGATGATGGCATTGGAATTGATGCGGAGACGGAGTCAACTAGCGTCAGGGCTGCGGTGTCGTCGTAGTTGGTGCAGTGCTCACCCAGTGAGCAGTGACCATGGCGTTGGTGCAGGCAGCAGCGTTGGAGACGGATTCGGGACTCCTTTTCTTAAGGCTCGCAGCTCAGCAAACACCTTCAGTGGCCCAGAACTGGGAATGGCATCACAGGGGAGGTCAGAACTCCCAGATGTGGAGTTCGGGGATGCTGTAAGTGAAGTCTTTGTGTCCCTGAGACTTCTTAGCAGGAGACAAGCTCTACTTCAAGCCCTTGGACATCTTCTCAAGCAGGATTCGCAGAAAGTTCAGTCTTTTTTAGGTAGACGCAGGCAACTGCAGACTAGCCCAGCAAAGCAGCACACAGCAAAGGGGCAGTACTCCTCCTCAAGGCTCTTTAGCCCTTCTCCTTGGAAGAGGGTCCTCTTGATCCAGAAGTAATCTCCATTTCTGGGGTTTTAGGTCTAATACTTATACCCCTGTTTTCCCTTTGAAGTCTTTGTTTAGAAAGTCTCTCTTGCTCAGTAAAACCAGTTCTGTCCTTCCTGGTCCAGCCACGCTACAGGGGTGGAGACAGCATTGTAAAGGGCAGGTGTTAGTAACAACTCCTCCCACCACTCTAGCCAGGATGACTCGTCAGCATATGAAGGGCACACCTCAGCTCCCTTTGAATGGGTGTCTGGAGTGAATGCACAAGCAGCCCCTATCAGTCTAAACCCAGACAGTGAATCCACAAGCAGGCAGAGGCACACAGAATGGTAAAGCAAGAAAATACCCACCTTCTAAAAGTGGCATTTCCAAACACACTATTTAAAAATCATCTTCACTAAAAGATGTATTTTTAAATTATAAGTTCAGGGAACATAAACCCCAACTCTCTAGCTGAGGGGTGCCTTACATGTAAGTAAAGGGAAGATTAGAGCCTGGCAAAGGGGTGCCCTTGCTAGGTCGACATGGCAGTTAAAAACTGTACGCTCAGACACTGCATTGGCAGGTCCAAAACACATTAGAAAGGACTTCTTGTGTGGGTGGCAAATCAAATATGCCAATCATAGAGAACCAATCAGAATTACAATTTACACAGGGAGCCCTTGCACTTTAGCACTGATCAGCAAAGGTAAAGTGCCCCGAGTACCTAAACCAGCAAAAATGAAGTCCAACACACAGTCAAAAATACAGGAGGTAGAGGCAAAAAAGACAGGGGAAACCATGCCAAGGAGGCCAGGTCTAACACATGTCTCCTCCAGCTGATAAGTGGGGAGAACTACGCACCTATATGGGAGTTCTCATCACCAAGGCGGAAGAATCGGGACAGACCATCCGCATTTGCGTGTTCTGTACCAGGGCGGCGTCCCACCGTAAAGTTCAACCCCTGTTGGGAAATGGACCACCTCAACAGTTTTGGGTTCTCAACCCTCATCTGCATTTACCACCTGAGGGGCCTGTGGTCTGTCTGAACCCGGAAGTGAATCCCAAACAAGTAGGGTCTTAGTTTCTTCAGCACACAGACCACAGCAAAAGCTTCTTGTTCAATTGCAGTCTACCTCTGTTCCCCTGGGAAGCAATCTCCTGCTAATCAAGGCTACAGGCTGGACCAGGCCCTCACCGTTCAGCTGTGAGAGTATCGCCCCTACACCATGCTCTGAAGCATCTGTCTGTACAACAAATTATTGGGAGAAGGCGGGTGCTTTGAACACGGGCGCAGTGCACATGGCAGCTTACAGGGCATCAAAAGCGGTCTGACAGGCATCAGTCCAGATCACTTTTCTTGGTTGCTTCCAGACAGTCAGCTGAGTCAAGGGGAAACAATGGTGCCAAAGCCGTTGACAAATCTGTAATAGCCGTGAAACCCAAAAAGGCTCTTACCTCTGTCTGGGTCTTGGGTGCACAATCTTAGGTTGTTGGGGAACCATCTGGTTGCTTCCTACTTGGTGCCCTAAGCACACCACAGTTCCCTGCCCGATCTGGCACTTACTGGCCTTGATCATGAGGCCTGCCTTCTGCAGAGCCATAAACACTTCCCAATGATGTTCCAAGTGATCATCCCAGCTGGAACTGAACACTGCAATGTTATCCGATATTCCCACTAAAATCCTCCAGTCCAGTAAACACCTGGTTGACGAAGCTCTGAAAGGTGGCAGGGGCATTCAACCCAAAGGGCATCACCCAGAATTGGTAGTGCTCCTCTGGTGTTGAGAACGCAGACCTCTCTCTGGCCCCATCAGTCAAGGCAATCTGCCAGTACTCAGAAGTTAACTAGAATGTACTGAGGAACTTAGCAGCTCCAAGCCGATATAAGAGCTCATCCACTCTTGGGATGGGGTACACGTCAGTCCTGGTGACGGTATTGAACCCACGGTAGTCCACACAAAACTGAAGTTCAGGTGTGGCACTGGGTACAGCAGCCTTTGGGACCAAGGCCACTGGGCTGGCCCAAGGACTGTTGGAGGGTTCTATCACCCCTAACATCAGCATCTTGGAAACCTCTTCCTTGATGCTGGCTTTGACCCTGTCAGTCTGTAAATTTAGTTTTTTACAGGAGGACTATCCCCAGTGTCCACATCATGGGTACACCACTGGGTGACATCTGGGGCCAGGGAGTACAGAGTGTCACACTGTACCAAGCAACTGGTGGCAGTCACTCTGCTGTTCAGGAGTCAGGGTAGGAGAGAGGTCCACACCCTCCACTGATCCATCATGTTTCTTAGCAGACAGGAGGTCAGGAAGAGGCTCACTCTCCTCTTCCATCCCATTATCTGTTGCCAGGAGCATGTTCACTTAAGACCTCTCAAAGTGAGGTGTGAGGCAGTTGACATGTAGGACCCTCAAAGGGTTCCTGGGAGACTGCAAGATCACCAGATAGGTGACAGCACTCTTGCACTCCAAAACCTCAGAAGGTCCTGTCCCCTTATCCTTAAGCATGCAAGGCTCTTCTGGGGCCATGACCCACACTTTCTGACCAGGCTGACACTCTAACTGAGTGGCATTTAGGTCAAATCATTGTTTCATGTCCTCCCGGCTTGCTTCCAGGTTCTCCTGAGCGAGTTTCCTGAAGCACGCAGTCTGGTTTCTGAAGGCCAGCATGTAGCTAAATACATCCCGGGGAGGTTTACTGGGAGCTTTCTCTCAGCCTTCTTTCACCAGACTGAGGGGTCCTCTTACAGGATGCCCATACTCCAGTTCAAGGGAACTGAACCCTGAGGACTTCTGCAGTACCTCCCTGTAAGCAAAAAGAATGCATAGCAAGAGGACGTCCCATTTACACCTCATGGAGTCTGACAGACCCCCAATCATGCCTTTCAAGGTCAGGTTGTATCTCCTAACCAGATCGTTACTTTGAGAGTGGTTAACTTATAGGTTACACCACACTGCTTCCACAAAGACTTCATATACTGGGATAGGAAGCTTATACCCCAGTTGGACACCACCCCTTTGGGGACCCCCACACGGGAAAAGATAACTATCAAAGCCCTGCTCACCATGGGAGCTGTCGTTCTCCTCAGAGGAATGGCTTCCGGGTACCGGGTGGCATTGTCCACCAAGACCAGGATATACCTGTTGCCCATGGCCATCTTGTGGTCCAGGCACCCGTCAATTTCAATTCCCAGCCTCTCAAAAGGGGAGCTGACAACAGGGAAAGGTCAGAGAGGAGCTTTATATCTACTCCCACTCTTACCACTTGCCTGACAAGTTTGGTAAGACCTGCAATTTGCATCAGAGTGCCTTCGCATTTAGGGCCAAAAGAAGTGAGTGACAATCCTTTCAAAGGTTTTGTCCTGCCCCAAATGACTTGCCAAAGGCATGTCATGAGCCAGCTCCAGTAGGAAGGTTCTGAACTGCTGGGGTACCACCAGCACACAGGCTGACTGAGGTTCAGCAACCTTAGGCTCACTATACAGGAGACCATTCTACCAGTAGATCCAATGTGACCCAGACTGATCACCAGCTGCCTGGTTTGTAGCCTGCTGCCGCAACCCAATGAGAGGACGTCCCTGCTGCTCCTTGCAGAATTCCTCCCTGGTGGGACCCCCTTCCAGCTGACAATAGGTCAGCTCAAGTAAGTCCCCCAGTTCGGCCACTTGCTCCTCTGTAGGTTCCGGGGCATCCCACTCACGTTCTGCCTCCTCCCGGATCGTGGGAACTTTCAGGCAGGTTTCCCACACCCCCTGCCCTTTTCCTTCTGGCAGGCACCTGGGCCACTCTTTCAAGCTCCAGGTCCTCTTGATCACCCTTACTGGCAGCTATTGACTGCGTGGTCACACACGCCCATTCAGACAAAACCACCATTTCCAAGTGTGACCACGTTCCACCTCCTTCCAATGGGAATCCTCCAGTTTGTTCCCTAACAGACAATCAACAGGCATGGTTGGACTCACAGCTACCTTCATAGAACCTGAGAATCCCCCCATTCAAAGGGAACCTGCGCCACCTTACACAGGCGCACTGAGTTGTCTGCAGCAACTAGTTGGTGAAATGCATTGGGAATTACCTGCTCTTCAGACACCAGCCAGCACCTGACAGATGTCACGCTGGCTCCATTGTCTCTCAGAGCCGCCACCTTTTGGCTGTTGATGGTCACCCACTACCTGTATTTCTTAGCGTTCTCAGGCAGAGAGGTTTCCTGGACCATCTCACTGTCCCCTAGTAAGGCAAGGGTCATCTCAGCTGGCTCTCACCCTTCACTTGGAACCAGCTCCACCCCAAGCACTAAACTGACCAACCCACATGACTGTGTACCAGTGAGTGCTGGTGCCCACTTGGGACACTTGGGGTTCCCCCTCATGTGACCCTCCTGACCACATCCATAACACTTGCGGGGACCCCACCTCTGCAGGCTTCCCTTCAGAGCTCCATGGCTTTTTATCACCTGGGGAATGGGAATCTTTACTCTGGCAACTAGGTTCAGCCCTTTTGAGAACACCTTCTGTGTACTCTTGTCCCCAAACACTTCTCTGCTGGGGACCCAGGCCACTTTTGGCTAAGTCACCCACATACCGCTTGTGGACTTTGGTGCTGACCCAGCGGTCCACCTCTACAGCAAGCTTCCTGGGGTCAGTAAGCCTACTGTCAATCAGGTCCTGGTGCAGCCCTGGAAAACTACTATTAGACAAGTGTTTCCAAGCAATCAAATGATAAAGCCCTTGATAATCAGTTACCGTGCTGCCCTTCACCCAACCACCCAATGCTCTGCAGAATAAAGCAACATATTCAACCATGTCTGTGACTCAAGTTTCTTGAAGTCCTCAAGTTCTGCCTGCACATTTCTGGGATCAACCCATGCCGCCTGATCAGGGCTTCCGTCTGGGATCAACCTATGCCGCCTGATCAGAGCTTCCATCATAGGGGTAGACCTCACCTGATCCTCCCTAGGCAAAGCTAGCAAAGTGTCCCTCCCCTCAGCATTGTAGCGGTTCCACAAGCCTGCCCCCCAATCTCTCTCAGGAACCCTGTGGGACTGCATTGCTATTCTATCCAAAACTCCCAGCGGTCTGCAGCGTGCCCTGAATATCTTCGAGGGCTTTTGTATTGATCAAGGCCTAGAAGTAAATGTAGCTAAAACAAAGCTCATGACATTTAATCCCCATTCCAGCTTTAGAGGGAACTTCCTCATGGATGGCCAAAAGGTAGAAATGGTTTCGGATTTTGTCTATCTGGGTATCCACATAGCCAAGGGCGCAAAATGGGGGAAACACACAGAAATGGCGGCTCTTAAATTTCGCCAAAACACTGGTGCTATAAGTGCTGAACATAAAAGGTCTTTGACCAAACCTATTGCGCCAGCACTTCAAGTATATGAGGCCAAAGCCATTAGCTCGGCGCTCTATGGCTCAGAGCTTTGGGGCTATGGCAATTTAGCACCACTAACGCTCGCCGAGAACAAATTTCTTCGAAACCTTATAGGCCTTCCCAAAAGTACACCCATGAGGCCTCTGCGTTGTGAGTTAGGCAGGAAAGCCATCTCAGATATGGCTAGACTAAGACCCATTTTATATTGGCGGCGCATCTGGGTCACCCCTGAACTCGCTCACTACGCAAGGGGCTTCCTGGATTTAATCAACTGTGATAAGTTCCATAAGATAGGTTGGCTGGGGGATTTGCGTAGAATTCTGGGGATTCTAGGCATGAATGAGCTATGGGAGAATCCAGAGGAGGCCCTGTTCCCGACTAAAGCAATTATAAAAGCAAAGTGTTGGGAAATGGTAGAACATCGGGACTGGAACGAAGCCGATCCTTCTACCATGGAGGGACTATTTCTTGAAGTAAAAGCTTCCCCTTTCCTTGAGCCCTAATGGGACACTATAACCAAACCCCTGGACAGGAAGCTATATTTCCAGCTTAGAGTGGGGTCTCTCCCAATTAAATCACTAACTGGAAGATGGGCAGAGGGTAGTTCCCAAGTCTGCCCAGTCTGTAAAACAAGTACTGAGACCATTGCCCACTTACTCTTTGTGTGTGGGGCTTATTCAGTCCCCCGACGTGTCTGGCTGAGGGCTATGTGCAAACAGCTAGGCACGAGAGAGAGTGACATGGCTCTAAGGATTATCTGCACCAGTCCTTCAACATTCATTGCTGTGGCAGTTGCTAAATTTCTGGGTTGGGCTCGGGCCATTAGAAGGAAATCTCTTGCCTAATAGCAGGCTAGGTGAAATGAATTTAGACCATTGCCCGCTCTCCCAGTCAATGAGAATTTAGTCTCTTTGTGTTTATACTGGCTAAACAACTGCATGATTTTTAGTTTCTATTGATGAACTTTAATATTATTGATGTCATGATGTTTTATTATTTTAAAGATTTTATAAGAGATTGTAAATATGTTATAAATGTTTCATGCTATTATGAGTTTTTATCCCGAATAAAGCAATAAAACTACAACTGCATTGTTATCTCATATGCTTGAAACCATTGACCAATGTCATCTCCTACAAAAAAATATTTTATCACTTCCTTAGGCGTATGTACTTTCCCTCCTACACGCTGCCACCATTTCAACTGGACTCCACATTCTTGGATTTTATGTCCAGTTCCTTCAACCCTCCCTCATGCTCTAACAGCATTTTCTTTTCTTGCATTGCAAGTGTCTGCTTTTCCATTTTCATCCTGAGCTTCTCAAGCTCAAACATATGCTCCCTGCTCCTTTATCTGTTGTCCAGCTCCTCTGGAGACAACCCTTTTGAAGAGACACTGCTGCCTGTCCTGGAAGGCACCCTCCCACCAGGCAGGTCCTGGCCCAACAACCCATCCTGCTGCATGTTTAAATCCTCAGCCTGCCCCACAGGCTCTACTGAATGCCCACTTACATTCCTACCTCCCAACCAGGCCCTCAGCGCCTTTTGAAGCTCCTCCTTCCTGGTGAGACCTCTTATGGGAACTTTAAACTTTTTGCAGATTGATTTCAACTGTGGCACAGTGTAGGAATCCAACCTATCCTCTTAAAAATCAAAATCCAGAGATGCAACTGAAGCTGATTTAGACATGATGAAATTGGAAGTTCAACACTTGTTAAAATAAAATACCCAAAATGCAAAAACAGGCAAAGAAAAAATCAGTATGTTGTTGTGTTTGTGGTCTCCACTCAGTAGCAGTGTACACCAATCACTGTAGGTCAAGTACAAATGAAAGTCCTATACTCACCGCTGACCACCAGTGTTTGAATTAGGGGTCTCTAGTTGGCAGTGGTATACACCCTGATCATGTAGGGACCGTTCCTTCTAGTCAGGATGAGTAAAGTACACACCTAAGTGTGCCTGTGCTCACCCTCTGGTAGCTTGGCACAGAGCAGTCAGGCTTAACTACAGAAGCAATGTGTAAAACATTTGTATATAACTCACAGTAACACAGTGGAAACACCACAAATACACACCACACCAGTTTAGAAAAAGTATCTTTCACTACACCAAACAAGACCAAAATGACAAAAATCCAAC
This sequence comes from Triturus cristatus, assembly GCF_964204655.1. Classification (NCBI taxonomy): domain Eukaryota; kingdom Metazoa; phylum Chordata; class Amphibia; order Caudata; family Salamandridae; genus Triturus; species Triturus cristatus. Next base: position 706,796,160 of record NC_140594.1, on the reverse strand, counting down.
CTACAGATATCAATCAATCAATCATATAGTCTTGATTATCGATTAAATTCATCATAAAAGACAATACAGTATAAAAAGAATTCCATAAAAATAAAAGATAAAAGCATTTCTGAAGTAAAAACAAGATTAAAGCTAAGTAAAACACGTCGCTGGGTGCCTTTATGTCCTGTTTCTAATTATCCAAACCCAGCCTAGGAATTTGGCCACAGCAATTACAATACATTCGCTAGTGTCAAATCTTAAAATTCTTAGTGCCTCAAACCCCACCCTAGTGCCCATATTGCGACAAATGGGTTTGAGCCATTTCGCCCGAGGGGCTGCATAGGCCGGGCAAGCGAAAAATATGTGACCAACAGATTCAACACAGTCGGTACACCAGCGACAGGAATCACTCACCTCTCCCTTCCAGCTTTTGGTAAACAATCTGGTAGGTAGGGAACCAACCCTTAGTTGGTGATAGAGTTTCCTGTCACTGGACCTACTAATAATATCCCAATAGTCTTCTAAAAGTGGGACATTTTTCCGCTCAAGGAACCTGCCGGTCAAAGACTCTGCTAGAGTTTGGGTTGACTGTTTCTGGTGTAACTGAGACCAGTAGAGACCTTTGAATAGTTTTTTGGGGGGAAAAGGGTTATTAGCGGGGTCGGACCATAAATTTCCCAAACCCATGGATTCCAATAGCAAACTAACTTGCTTAAACCAAACTATGTTGCCAGAACCCAAAATGGAGCGAATATCCAAAAATACCTTAGCGTAGGGGGCTAATTCCGGGGTAGTCCACAGTCTTCTCCAAAGGGCCAAAGGTTTAAACCGGGCAATGTCTTCAAATGAACAACAACCAAGATCCAGTAATAGTGGTTTCACTGGACTTGAACTAGGAAGGCCCGTGAGGTTCCTCAGAAATTTATTTTGCGCCTTGTCCAAAGGGTATAGATCAGCAAAACCCCAGAGTTCTGCACCATAAAGAATCGCAGAACTAATCCTGGAGTTGTAAATCTTGATTGCTGGGCCTATCCTTTTTGTCTGGGACTGTTTCTGTTCTTTTACCAAACACCCTGAAAGCTGAGCAAATTTGAGAGATAGAATATCAATTTGTGGCTTCCAGCTCAATTTGTTTTCCAGAACAATCCCCAAATAGGTCATAACGTTCGTACGTTCAAGTATTTCATTGTTCATCGTGACATGACCTGCCACGCTTCTTCCTTTATTGAAAACCATATACTTGGTTTTGGAAACGTTTACTTGCAGATCATGGTCAAGACAAAAGGTGTCAAATTTATTCAAGGCCGCCTGTAACCCCATCTGTGTCTGTGACAATAATAGGGTGTCGTCAGCGAACATGAGCAGTGGGAACTTAGTACCACCCAAGGAGGGGGCGTCAGTTGAAATAGATGAAAAATACTGCACAACTCTATTTATGAATAACAAAAAAAGAGTTGCCGCTAGGACGCACCCTTGCCTGACAACCCTGTTTACTTTAAATTTGTCGGTGACCTGCCCTTGGTTCCCCCAGCGTACTTGGGCGAAATTTTCATCATGCAACCTGATAACAATGTTCAAGAGGTCGACGGGCATCCCTAGCCCAGCTAGAGCCCCCCATAGTTTTGTCCTGGGAACTAGATCGAAAGCTAACCGAAGGTCAACAAAAGCGGCATATAAGGTGCCGCCACCGAGATAGACCGTTTTCCAGACGATCAGTTGAAACCTAAAGACCTGATCAATGGTACTAATGCAAGATCTGAACCCAGCCTGCAACGGCGATATAATATCCTCCAGCTCAATCCAAGACTGGATTCTTGCCAAAATCATCCTAGCGATGATTTTTTGGATCGAGTCGATTAAACTAATCGGGCGATAGTTCCCTGGGCACGAGAGATCACCCTTCTTAAAGATGGGCAATATCTCGGCACCTTTCCATGATTCGGGGATAGCCGCCCCCTTAGCTAAGGCAGTGGCCAAGAAGGCGATATAAGTTACCCAGTTACTATGATCAAATTTGAAGAGATCCGCCGGGACACAGTCAATTCCCGGGGCCTTTCCACTAGGAATCTTACTTAAAGCCATCTCGACTTCTTTACAGTCGAACGAAAAATTTTGGAGGATGGACATATCCCGAAAAATTGGGGTGATAGTCTCTTCAGCCAAGTTGGTATCAGAGAACTGAGACTCAAAGTGCATCACCCAAGTCTCAGGGAGAACATGGTTTGAGGGAGCCTGCGAACTCGGGGAATTTCCTCACTTCACAATGTGCCAGAACTTGGTCAGATTTTTTTGTTTACTGGCAACTAAAAGATCATGCCAATGATCGTTATCCCATTCTTGTTTGGCCAAAACTTTGGCCTTACTATAGTTACCCCTAGCTGTTCTAATATTGACCATGTTTTTAGATTTAATAGCAATTTTTAGTTTGCCGTAGAACTCTCGGCACAATTTGTTGTACCAATGATTGCGCTTGGGTTGGATAGATTTCTTTACTTTACTGGGTTTGGAGAAAAGAGCCTTTAGACCCAAAAACAAATTTTCATGGATACGCGTAGTCTCCCCAATAACAGCTTCTTGGTTTTGGAGAGAGTGGAAGGCTTCCAACGCACCTGTGACTTGCGAACTAATTTCGGTAAGTACAACACTGTCAATGACTACCCTATCCCAACGCACTCTCCGTAGATTGTTAGTAAGGAAGGCATCTGCGGTAACTATCTCAGTTGGTTCGTTTCTGCGGACTGTACAAGACAGGAGGCTCAATACTAAGGGGTTGTGGTCGCTCTCAGGGCGATCTAAAATCACCATATCATTTAGAGTAGACCAGAACTCCACTTTAATAAGGGCATAATCAATTCTGCTGCGGCGACGGCCATCAGCAAAGGTGTCGCTGCCATTTTTGTCTGAGTTGGTCCGTCCGTTAGCTGCCCTGAAGCCGCGCCCCATACACAAACTCATCCACTGAATAGCAGATTCAGTCCACTTCTTAATGGGTGGGAGGTCAAGGGGGGGAATATTCCAATTAGCATCCACTTCCATAGTAAGTGAATCCCAGGCAGTATTCAGAGGCTCGAAACAGCAGTTCAGATCCCCTACTATTATCACATTAATACCGGGGTTAACTGTTTCCAAAAACCCATCTAATTGTAGAAAGGTATTAGAACCTCGACCGCCAGGTTGATTCCTGTTGTAAACATTAATAATCTTGATATCTGGATCATCGTTGAGGTGCATCAAAATTATCAGGAGATCTGGACTGTCTATGGCCAGTTCAGTAAGTCTACACTTGAGGGTTTGCCTAACCCAGATACTGAGACCTCCCGAGGGTCGGCCCCTTATCCCACTTATGGCCCCTTTGTGGAAATTAATAAAGCCAGGAGAGTAAACCGGGTCCACTGCCCACGTTTCCTGAAAGACCAGGATGTCAAATGTATCTGCCCAGGAAGACCACTCCTCTATTGCGGTTTTACTCCTTAGGCCAGCAATATCCCACGAGACCAAGGTAAGGAAGGGGGGATGGTCTTTATCAGCTAACGATTGGACCTGATGCGAGACCTGGGGGGCAGTGTAATTTACAATCTTGCCGGGAGCTAAGCACTCATGCTCACATGGGCAAGATTCTATGTGCGTAAGATTTGGTCTATCATGTCGGGTCATGCTAGCATGTGGTGCTATCACTAGATCAGTGGGTGAAGGGCTTACATAGTTTATACCCTGTGAGTCCTCAGGAAAATCCAAAACTAACAAAGGGGGATCTGGATTACTACGGGACACGTGGGAAGGAATACATACAGTGTTAGGACGCTTGCCGCCAATGCCCGTGGGTCCCTCCATAAAACAACTACAAGTTATGTTCCCCGAACAAGCAGAACTTCCAAAACCATTTACAATTCCACTAGCACGGCCTGGATTGATATTGTTGTTAGCCAGTCAATCTACCCCTTCCATGCTGCTCAAAGGGCCAAAATAATTAGACAGAGGGAGATGGAAGTCCGATCTAGGTGGACAACGATGGCCTCTGTTGACCCTTACCCATCCAACTGGCGAGGCGTAGCGTGTATCACGGGGGGCAGTAGGGAAAAAATGCCTCAAATCCAAGGTGAGTATTCCTCTAGGGCTCATGGTGTTGGGATGGCAGCATATGTGCCTCACAACTCTGGGGTCCCTAAAATTAATAATTATGCAATCACCCTCCACATCCTTTGGTTTTGTACCTAGCCAACTCACCCTTCATACGAACAGAATTTCTGCACCAAGGTTTAGGGGCAAGGGTCTATTACCATTGAGCCAGTGAATCACCTTATTCTTGAGCTCACTATGAAGCTCTATCTTGTCTTGGGAGATCCTCGGAACGCCTGCCAAAATTACTGTGTAGGGTAGTGACTCGGGAGGAAGGTTAATACAGGGATGTTTAAAAAACGAGCCATCACACTGGGGATCAATTGGCCCTACTGCATTATTGGTCTCATTATTGGGAACATTTGTAACCAACTTGTTCGTCCTACCTACTCCAGTTGATGTATGGGAATCTTCCCCAGCAAGGTCCAGGACAGGAATGTTAACAGGATCTTTGTATACAGGGTGATTAGGGGGTTTGCTAACTGGGGTAGGGGGAATAGTGCCATTTGGAACAGTCTTTGCTTTAACAGCCGTACCAGGGGATGGTATTGTCCTGGGACCTAGCGGGGTCAATAGAGTTTTTTCCAAAAGAGTCGTATTGGCAAGCACAATACTTTCCAGTTTCCCAATGGAAGTAATAAGTTGCTTAACTCTCTCGTGTATCGGTAGCAGGAAAGATTTAAGCAGTTGCTCGAGGGTTTCCAAAAAGCCAATAGGTGATGGATTAGCACAAGACTGGCTAGATGTGGTCTTGTTGTGCAAGGGGCTGACATAGGCTGGAGAGATACTGCGAGAAGTAGGAGGGTGGGGTACTTTGGGTGGAATAGCGGGTTTAGACACTTTGGACACTTTGGCACGTCTACCCTTGTTTGCCACTCCCACACGTTTTCTTTTCCCTTTGATAGGCTGGGGCGTGCTTCCCTTGTCCAGAATGACATTAGGTGATTTTTCTGTAAGGGGCAATAGGAGATTAGAACTAGGTTTTACAAAAGGGGGTCTGGACTCTAGGATGGATATGCTATCGGGGGTAGTATCCAGAGTTCTATAATTTGTCATGTCCAACCCCGCAATCTCGGTACTAAACATCGGGACAGAGTCGGATTGAAGCAACCGGCACTCAGGGTAAACAGCTGACATTATTTTACCGAGAGAAGATCTCTTAGCCGTTAAATCCATGGACAGTCTTTTTTCCGTTAGAATAATTTCGTGCTCGAGGACACAAACTGCTCTGGAGATAAAGTTATCAAGAGTCCCTGATACGGTGCCCCCTGTACTGTCATGGGCAATCTTTCTCCCAGACCTTAATGATGTCATTTTCTAGCGTAACGTGTGTACTATAACAGCAACAACAAGAAATATCGAGAGCCCTTGAACACACAATATGTTACAGAAACTAACACACACTTTGTGATATCACAATACCAAAACAGAGCACCATGGACTAATCAGCGAATGTATAGGGAAGGCACGGCAAAATATCACAAAGTATCGATTCAAAAAAATACTGCCAGGGTCACTGTTGTTAGAGGGGTGGCCCGTCCCGGCCTCTACTGGCCACGAACGGCCACAAACGGTCCCGCCCTTGTCCCGGGCTTCTCCCGGCGCGCGACCGCGTAGCGGGATGCTTTGTTTCTTTTTTACAGGGAACAGCAGGGGCGGGAAGAGGGCACAGCTGAGCGTGGTTACGGGGCTGCTGGTCCTCGCAGTCCCATCCGGATTAACCTCCCGCAATCTGTCCGCAGGGCCAAGGTTCCGCTCTCTTCACCAGAGCGTATGTCACGAGAAGCAACACCAGTTCTGCACGAGTGCACACCAGACTCCCTCCGACTACGAACGGCACCTACAGATATCCAAATACGTACATCTATGGATTTACTCTAGCCTAAAAGGGATCTAAATTGTAATAGTTCGCTAAATGCACAGAAACTTGTTCAAGAGTGTCTGTGATGATTTTTACTCAAGTTGTGAATTGTCAATTAATGGCTAGGTAAATGATGAGAGGGGAGGTCCAGCATTGCTGTACACTTTGTTGTCACATGACACTATTGATAAAAGCAAGATAAAGAGTACAATAGCCATGCCTCAGGTTAATTTAGAAAAATGATGTTTTATCTATACTTTAATAACACCCTTTTAGAAACACATGTTGAGATATTACTGGCACATTCCCAGTATCTATCATTGGTAAAATGGTTGGTATGTGATGACTACTCTGCTAACACGGTCCTCCATTTTTTAACAATTTGGCTTTAGAATTGACACACAGGTACAGGGAAAGGAATGAATCTCCAAACATTTGTAGCGTTGATTAACAGGAATCTGTACCCACAGCTATATTCAGTCACAGCGGAATTATGTAGCAGGAGAGGTTAACTTATGCAGCATGTTTGAGTATAGTATGCTGCAAGATAAAGCAAAACATGTGGCATAATGATGCACAGTTTGTAATAATCTGATTTCATAATACCTTAATGGTAACACTGTCTGGGTATTGTGTGCACCTTATTGGCACCAGTTTCATACTCAAATATGCACATAGGCCACAGAAACGTGCCCAGACAAGCTTTGCTAAGGTCATTCTACTTTGCTGCAACATCTGTTGAAATATTGTTTGTTATGTTTGGACCATTTGTGGTATGACCAAATTTGTTTGTGTTGAACATCTGCAGATTAAACGCAAGATGATGGTTCATGTGCCAAGTGCACAAAAACTATGGATATCCAAAAATCACCACAGATGAAACAAGCATTGGCAAAGCCAATAGATCTAGCCTTTCCGAGAGGTTCTATTTTTGTTTTCTCTCTTATACAGTAGTTGTGTGAATAGTAAGTGTAGATTGTGTTTTTGTTAATAAAATAGGCTTTAATGTTACCAGTCTCGAAGGGACCATAATCGCTACGCACTCACAATATTGTACCATCAAAAAGAACGAGTTACAATTTACGTAACTAACCAACTTGGCAACTCAACATGAAAGGAAAATGTAGCTATGCATAGCTCTACACACAGAAAGTTATGCTTTTTCAAATGTTTCACTGAGTTATACACTCTATTCACAAAACACACTGTACTTGTAAGTCCAGACAGGCAACTGGAAGGCATATCGGGCCAGCCGCAAAGAGATTTGTATGACCAGCACATGGACAACTAATAAAGGTCATCCTAGATAGCACGCAGATTCCAAGAGAGATCAAAACAATGCCAGATTAGTGTGCCCCCCCTGAATAAACTGAGTGTTTTCAAGAGATTTTGTGATTGAGAACAAAAATTGTATGGAACATTTATGTCCATGAAAAAATAAAAAACTTTACATTTTATTGGATTTCAGCACAGAGGTGTTAGCTAAAGCTAGAAAGCACACTACGCCAATATTTAAGAAAGCGTTCAAGGCTGTTAAGTTAACAGGGTGATGCTAGTGGATGCAACGAAACAAGTAGATGTCGGGAGATACACTTTATTCGAAAAGTGTTGTTTTCAAACTTTTACTGGTTGCTATGGTTTCAGTAGCATGCATACAATCAGAATATGTGAGAGACTAATGCAACAGTCAGGGCGCAGGTCTGTCTTTAGTTTACAGCGCAGTTTGTGGCACAGGATGTTCTATGCTCTGGTTGAATGTTAGCCCATAACTAGACTCATTTACATACTTGCATGGCTTTGAAGTACTTTTCATGTGGAAAGATCTACCGTTATACCAGTAATCTCTGGTCCGTAAAGACAATTATTAAATTTTGATTACATGTGAGGATTCATCACTAGGATGTGGAGCTAGTGGGATGCCTGTGTTGTAGCATCTGGAAATCAGAACGAAAATATTTCTGGCACTGTTTCTTTTCTTTACCTATCCAATTGCAAGCCATTGCCCCTTTGGAGGACACAGGTTTCCGCCTAGAGCAAACACACACACACACACTATTAAACTCGGCTGCAGCAGTAGAAAACGAGATGGCCTATGATGCTTGGGAACGCATAATGGGAATGCATTATAATTGTGCGCGCCAAAGGAGTGCCAGCCATCTCATATGTTGATCTTTAGGGGGAGAGGATGAGGCGTAAGGGCTAGAGTGGCCGACGTTGCCGCTAGGGCTAGAGCAGTTTGAGTCTCGACGGGAGGCTGCATCCTGTGTTTCTGGGCAAATCACTTAGTCTCACTGTGCCTGTTAATTCTATGCGCTTGTGAATGTATCCCTGAGTCTAATGCAACTGGTGCTCATGCAAAGTGCTCTGATACCTTCCGGTGGAGTTTGCGCTGTGTAAAATAGCAAACAAAAAAGCACATAAATTGCAAAAGCACCGTCAACATGGTAAAGCCTTGCTAAACAGTTAAAGCATGCAATAAAAAAACACTTAGAACGAATTTCCAACAAGCTTTAGCAACAACACAGCATATGAAAACCGTACCTTCCTAAAACATGGGCACTCTGCAAATCAGAGGTCTTCAATTTACGAGGCACGACCCCCAGGGGGGCCCTGGAGTCCTGGGAAGAGGGGGCGTACATTTCTCAGCCTCACTTGTGCCTGGAAACCAAAACATTTGCTTTCCTTTTGGAAAAAAACAACCATCCCAGGGCAGCTTTTAATCGTTAAAATGCTTCAGCTGTAGTTTCATTAACTGAGTCTCCTGTGCTGTAAAAGGCTTTTGTGCCAGGGTGCCTGCTTGCCTGAATAAAATGCAAATATGCACTATTAGTTAATCTGTAAGTGTAAAGGGTACTTGGGAGCTGGTTCTGGCTATAATTGATCAAATCACTCCAAGCTTTGTGATGCCAAAGATTTGGTTTTTTTGAGTGGTAGTGCAAAAAGTTAACATCTGGGCTGTGAAGTGTGAGCTTTTAATCATAATTGCATTTACACAGCCCTTAGTGCCCCTAAGGAGGTGTTGAAGGGAAAGTTATGTAAAAAAGAAATTGCATTATTCTTCACTGTACCAACCAAGATTTAATTCTGTGGCTCTCTGGTTAAACACAGACATCTGCAGTGCATAAACTAATAGAGGTTTCACAATGTACTACAGTGCATTTCCCACTGAGTAACAACTTTTTACATTTATTTTTCATCTAAGCTGCCCATTATGTTATATATAGCTACCTGATGGTGAAAGAACTAAAAACCGACAGAATATTTTGTGGCTAGATTAGGAGAGGGTTGACACTCCGACACCACAAGTGTCTCAACCATACCTATAAGGCGACACAAAATCACCATTCATGGATGTGTATGGCCTCATAGATATGTAGTAAGACTAAGCAGCGCAAGTCTCTGTGTTGCCTTACTCTGTATCAAGGAGGCGTTCCATGGGTGTTACCTGGGGGTTCCCACTCAACACCCATGGATTTTAATGCTGACCCAGATTTACAAAATCACGTAAACCTGGGGCAGCGCCAAATCCTTATGCCTCCCCAGCGGAGGCGTAACGAGGAGAAATGTTTTCATTTTTCCTAGATTTTCGTCTTTACATGTGTGCTGCATTCTGCAGATCACATAGAAAGTGGAAACGCCTCTTGGGTTTGTCTTTGTGAAGGAAGGTGCCCTTCCTGCACAAGAACAATCCTGCCTATGTTGGTTCTATGCAGCAATTTGTGCTCCAACACAAGGGGAAAGGTCAGGAATGCACAGTATTTCATAAATATGGTGCATTCTTGCCCTTTCAATTTGGCGTAAGGCAGCGCAGCAAGAAGACTTGCGGCGCTGACCTACGCCAATCCATTATATATTAGGCTGTTTGTTTTTAGCTACACCTTTGACCACGTCCCCATGCTCACTAACCTTTGGTTTTCTAAACATTGTTTAATAATATTTCCTCACCTTAAAAATGAATTGCTGTGGAAATTGGGGGGCATTTATGGTTGCAGATAGATGTCGATGATGAGTAGTACCAGCAGGTTCTAGAAAGTTTTGTCAGGAGGGGATCCTTATGTCTTAAATGCTTTTACAAGGGGTGTCTTGGCATCAAAAATTGAAGACCTCTGCACTAAAGTGAAAGGATACAAGTAATAGGGCTATGCTCCATGGGAGGGAGCAAGTTACGAGATGGAGGGACATAAAGCAAAGATTAACCACCTGGAAGCAAGCCTTTGTGAACGGCAGTCTAATTAACAAATCAAAAGTGATGGGCAGGCTGTCAGTCCACAGAGTGATTACAGCATTTCTTGAAGAGACAGCGCATGCGCTGCCTAGGTGAGACATAAAAATGCATAAGTCCTGTGGGCCTGCTTATATTACCCCTGTATTCACAATAACAAGCCTCCTTGTCAATTTTAAATGATTCTGTGGACATGTTCTGCTCGCCCACCGACTGTAGTTTGGTTGAAGATGATGAATACATCACCATACACATCATAATGTTATAACTATCATGGATCACACACGGATGTCACAGAGCTACAACATGTAGTCATTACACCTACTGGTTGTATTTGGATGTCGGAATTGGTACACTTCTCCCCGGGTGAATGGGACATATCCACCTACAAGACAAAGATTTAGACATTGCATTGCAAATGGTGCAGCTCCACACGGTCCAAACTCTACAGTATATACTATGACATCCCAGTAAATTTCATGAATTCGACACTCTTGACAGACATATGTATGTAAGTCAACAAGCCCTTGGTGACAACTTAATGCTGGACACACATGGGGAGCAGGCAGGCCAGCACAACAAGGCAAATAGCCCAAAAGGTGATTTCTCCTGGCAACACAGCAGTCCTCTGGCAATGTGCAGTCTGTAGAGCCAGTGGCATCTGTTTACAAGTCTATGCATTGCCTGGTTAGACCAGCTTCAGGGAGCAGCAGGTAGCAGGGCAACAAACAGGAAAGGAGTCCAGTTGAGTTCTCTATGCAGCACAGCAGGTAGCAGGGCAACAAGCAGAAAAGCTCTCCAGATGAGTCCTTTAGCCAGCACAGCAGTTAGAAAGAAGCAGGGCAACAAGCAGAAAAGCAGTCAAGATAAGTCCTTGAAGGAACACAGCAGTCCTTCTGACAGTTGTTCAGTTCCAGATCTAAAAGTGCTTCCAAAACATGGGGTCAGAGCCCCTGTACTGATACTCAGAAATGTCTTTATTCAATAGGTAACTTCAAAGGAACCCCTTTCAATTACACAACAATGCCTTTCAACCCAGCCCTGGCTCCAGATGATCAGTAGGGTGTAAATCAGCCCTTTGTGTGAGGGCAGGACACGACCTATACAAATATGAAGTGTAAATTACCTCTCCCTCTCCCAGCCCAGGAAGACCATCAGTATGCAGATGAATGCAGATTTAACACTGTCACACCCAGCCCTTCCTGTGTTGTGGGTGTCTGGAAAGTATGCGCAAAGTGTACCTGTCACCACAACACATTTCTACACTTTTTCTATTCTTGAGGCAAACACTGCACTTTTGGCAATATTTTAAGCCCAAAAACTCAAAAAAACAAAGAACATAAATCATATATTATAGATAAAATTAATAACAATACACAGTACTGTAAACACAATTACATTATATCAGGCATTAATTCAAGAAATGAATGTAGATGCCCTATTCTGCCCTATTTTTTAGCAAACTCCTTATTTTTACACATTTAGAGGGGTTGAACCACCATTTAGTTTGGATAAAGCAAGACATCCAATGTTCCTTTTAGGATTGCCTTTAGGTGGTTATTAATTATTGTCAAGGTCAATCTGTTTCAAACTCACCTTATTAAAGGTTATCCTCAGGACCAAGACTGGTTTTTAGACCGACGCTAGTGCTGAACTCTCCTATGAAAGGGGTTTTTATGTCAAAAGATTGCAACAAGTACTTTGAGCCATCCGTGGGCTTTTTTCTTTGCCTTCGCTTTTTTAGTTAACATACGCCGTTTTTAATATTTGTCGTGCCATGCCTCTGTGTTAACTATTCGTTTTCCAACTTAAATTCAATTGCCTCGCTCGTTAAGTGTGATGTTTGTCTTAAGAATATGGAAGCTGTAGAAATGCGTTGTTTAAAATAACTAAAGATTTAACTAAATAACTATGAGGTCAAGAAAAGAAAAAACTTTCAAACACTGTGTGGATAAAGGCACCCTTTCACCAAGGTTGCATGTATTGGCGCTAGGCAGACAAAACAGCACCATTCCTGCTCTTTCCCTGTCATGCATTGCAGTGCAGCAAGGTGACTTGCTGCTTTGCACTGCGTGACGCATCTCATAAATTTGCCCCTCAGTGTACAGTCGCAGGACATTCAGTGACCAATACTGTAATCCACATATATCACGCTACCAATAGCATACTGGCATGCAGCTCACACACTCAGTCTGTGTACACTGTTTACTTGTACTGTCCCTTTGTACTGCACTAGTGTGTCAAGTTGAACACACACTACCAGCACACACACATTAACCATGTGCACACTATTTCACATATTATCATATTTGTTGTGTATGTATTCAACAGGCACATGCATTCTGCACATGGTTTTATGATGCACACATTTTCAGATCAACCAGACGTTGGGCAGGGTGTGAGAGTAACACACATCAACAGTACTTTAGAAGAGGTGACTGAGCAATCGGACCTCACTGCAGTGAAACAGGGTTGAATGGTCATGTTCACTACTACTGTTCGCTACACAGCATGCTGCCACCTTCACTTGTGCTCTGTCTTACTTGTGGTGAAGGCAGTAGTGCACATCAACTATGAGGGCAGGTCTTTGTGTGACCCTCATGGTCCAACCAGCCTGTAATCCATGACACAGGCCTATGTCATGGCACACACACATATTCCATGTTCCCCTTTGGGAATGTACCAGAAGTAGTGAGCCAGATAACTATGCAGTTGGTTACTCAGGCCAGGGAAACACTATTCTTAGCACGCAGGGGAAACGTCCTACCATACACCTCCATTAAATTGTGTATGTACACATACATTTGTGCTTGAATTTTGACATGCATGCTTTACACGTTAACCATCTCTGTCTTTCTTATGTGATGTGATGGTTGGAAAACATCTCCCTTGTCTTACTACTTTGGTTAGTGCCACAAATTGAGTTTATTATGTTTTGCTACTGGCCCTTGAGCCTTCTTGCATTACTGTGCAAAGCATGGTAAATATGTACTGTGCCAACTGTGGCCAGATGTGGCATTTACATCAATCAGTCCAGGAAAGGTGTCACATGTGTGCTGGTTTGTGGATCCCCACACATGCATGAATGCATTCTTTACAAATGACATTTTGACATCAACACCTGAGAGTAGGCCTTTGTCCATGACACCTGTCGCCAATGATCTGTGATGGTATCTGGTACGATATTTGCTCCTGCAAAGTGCTGCCATTCTGCTTGCTAGTCCACATGTGAGACACACTACAATTAGGAGTTAGCCTCAGGGACTGACTTTTTGGGAGATTTGTGATACATTATACGCTGAGAACCATATGAAACACACTTTGATGCTGCAGAACACAGCAAAACAGCTTGCTGTGCTGCACTGCACTGCTTAAGAGCATGAGGACTGGAATGGCCCATATCTATCTACATATGTGGCAATCCTGCCCTGTCCTTTTCATGCAGTGCACTTCATCACATTGGCTTGCTGCTTTGAATTTTTCTTCTTTGAAGTATTAACCCCATGTTGATCAACGGCCCAGAGAACATGATTCATACATGTTCTGGCCTACATCTAACTGAGAAGATGTGAGTGACTAGATTTATATGCTGACATTTACACATACACAACATAATGTATGAGTTAAAAAATAATTATTTATTGAATGATAAATTGACATATTTTCTGTCAGTATTACCATCAATTGCTAATAATTAAGCAAAAAAACTGGTCACTATTTGGTCCCGTCTTCACTGACCTGCCATTGTGTGCTGCATATCTCCATCATTCTCTTCATCCTCTTCCAGTACCTCTGGATTTTGTTGGTGGCTCATTGTCACATGGCAATTTTTTTTAAAGCAGATATTGTGCAATATTGCACACAGGAGGATGATTTTACACACCTGAGGGGAGGGGTTACAATAGTCTTCCGCCTGTCATGTCCAGGAAGCGTAACCGGGACTTTAGAACCCTTCTAGACAATATTCCTTGTCTCGGTCAGAGCAGTGTTAAATCGTTTTTCTGCCTTCATCTGAGGACTGTTGAATGGGGTCAGGAGCCATGGCGGCAACCCATATCCTTGGTGATCTGAAAAGTGGAAAAAAACAAGAGTAAATTACTTTGTAAATTGTTACTTAAACGTAACTGTCCATGTGTATTATGTATGCTGGCAAACTCATACATGTTTCTTTCACTTTTTAATAGATATGTATTAGGTACTGTTGACCATTTCTTTCACTATGTATCATCAAGTTCTGTGTATCATTGCACATATTGTCCATATCCTGAGACACAGGACACCTCTACATGCTGACTTTCATGTTTAGGAAGTAGATTACTATGATAGGCACTTCGGAATGTTCTTAACAGCTCTAAGTTATTTGCACTTTCTATATCTGCAAAGTTACAAACTTATGATCAGAATTTCTTGCATATATTCAGCCCTATATAGGTTGTGACAGTGCCAACATGTTTGACACTCACACATATATTTGTCCTTTGGTCACCTATGGTGTCCTTGCTAGCCTACATGACATTAGGACTGCCTTTGACTTGTTTACTTAATTTAGCATGGCTATTTGCTTAGTACATGCCATCAATTTTCGACATGTGGCATAGATAATTCTATATGTTTTTGTCAAACAACAGCTAATGATTTGTGTATGGCAAGGTGTCATGCTGAACATAAATTGACACATAGGGATGGGAATGTAGGCCATTTTCATGTAGGACAAATTAATGCAGATAAAGGTAACGTTATACTACAGACCTATACACAACACTTCCGGAATTCACATGTATATATGTGTTTTTGCTTTGTAGGTGATTCAGTACTGATATCCCTTGATTATGACATAATTGATGTGGTAAGAGAGCGTTCAGTTAGGATCCTGAGTACACTGTGATACATTACCTTGGATGCATTTAATTCTATGCCATTTACCACTGTATGACATGTTTGACAGCATATTAATTGATTGTGTCAGTTTTACATTTATGGACTGGGATGCAGGAAATGTAGGCATCTTCAACCACCAAACAGGTGAACTATCAGATTGACGAAGTATGTCAATGGGGAGAGGATGAAGCCTAATGGCTAGAGCGGTCGATTTTAAACCTGGGGAACCGGGTTCGAGTCTCGGCAATGACGCTCAATATCCTGTGATTCTGGGCAAATCACATAATCTCCCAGGGCGTGATTCACAGAACTAATTTAAGACAAAATCCTAAACTTACTACCATTTTGGTATTCATGCCCATTGCACGACTTCACTATGCCATTTTTGTACCCCTAGATACTATTTTTGCACATTTGCTTAACATTTCTACACCCTGCACTATTTGTATGGCTTCCACCAATGAGGGATATTTCACTGCCGATACTAGGTCCTCTGCATTAGGGTTTGAAGTTTGTACCCAAACTTCATGATATAAATTCTCATTATTGACCTCTGCATATTCAGACTGTTTCAATACTTCATGCAACTCTGCTATGCACTTGTCAACCTCCTCTTTAATTTCCTGCTTGCAGGTGCTCAAAGGGTGGGAAAGAAACAAAGTGGTGGATTAAAAAGATTCCTTTTCACTGCTCCTTCGAACCAGAGAATATTAATAGTGAAAGTACCATTCTGACACATCACATTGTGGCGGCAAAGAGACAGGCGGGGGCTACTAGCCGTGGAGTTTGAGGTATTTGCCTCTGATGTCCCAGGGCCCACACTACTATGGCTGTCAAAAATGAGCCAAGCACAGCCCCTTCAGCACTCAACTTGCATTTGCCTACATATTAGCACTGTCGCGCAGTCTCAGGCTTCTCAGGGAGGTAGTGTGGGTGTGTTCAAGCTCAGAGCTCAACAATCATACAGCAGCACAATAAATGAATGGCTAGCCCAGGGCTTCTCTTTAAAGATAAGGCACACCAGAATGAAATACCACACATCATTACAACACAATGTAATTTAGTGTCATTTTGCACAATCTGACCAAGCTGTGTCTCTATCTGCTATTACCCACAGTCCTTCCCCCTGATCTAGGCTTGGTTCCACCTTGGCATAGACAGTCTCCCCCAACTTTGTGGTAGGTGGTATTAATATGATTATGACTCAGATGCAGTTATCACTCCTGATGTTATTGCACACAGTCTTACTGCTTACATGGTGAATCTACCCTCAATGAACTGGTGTAGCAGCCCTCCTCTCTTTCTCTCTCTGGTTTGCTTGCACCATTTTTCCTGAAAGGTAAAGCACCAGCTAGGAGCTCTATTTGTACACAGCGCTACCTCCATTGGGGCCACACTCAGGCTGCGTGCCTGGCAGCATCTCCAACGGATGTTGCAGCAGTCGGGCCATGACAACAGTAACTGGTGCAGCCTCTTTCAGCTGAGTATGACATAGATGGATGTAGCCATGCAGAGTCAGGCAGATGAAACCATGAACAGGCTGATTTCTCTGGCATATGTGGCCATGGTCAGGCTGGTTACTCTTTTGACATGTGGTCAAGAATAGGCCTGCTACTCTGGGCTTTTGCAGCCATGCACAGGCCAATTACTTCTGCCCTGCGATTACAGTCCTGACTGGGCCTCACAAATCATGCTCATGATCTTTGTGGTTCCCACAAGGAATCAGTGCGGAGAGACTGCAGGTTCACAGACACAGGGGTCCATAGATCGCTCTTTCTTGTCCTTCTCTTCTGGCTAAAACCTAAAACACCTGGGAGAATCTGCACTTTGCTACCCGTAGACAGGCACTCCGGCGATGTTCTCCTACCTTTGGAAAGCTGACTGCCCAATTTGATACACCAAAATCAGACAGTGACTGTGTATCTACAGTCTGTATTGGCAGGCTTGAAGTGGTTCTTTTTTCAATTGTCCTCTCCAGGCAATGCTCCAGACGCAGCCTTTGTGTAGAGTGAAGCTTTTCAACGCAGAGTAGTCGCGCACCTGGATCATGCAACAGTAATAGAAAGAGGTGTGAGTTTTCCACACCTTGCTGTCACCAGCCAACTGAAGGAGTTAATCAGGAAAAGACAAAAAGACTGGTTTCAGCAAAAGGTCCCCATAAACGAGAGAGCCTGCAGAATCAGCCCTCTACCTTACCATATGCCAATTAGCAGTGTCCCGAAGAATAATCAGGAGCTCCTTACCTACTAAAATTCTCAACTGAATTTCTAAAGGAACCCTATCTCCACTCCCTTCATTTCAGTGTGTAAATATCCTACCGCCAACTTCAGGAATATCAGTAATATATTTCCACTGTCTGGGAATTAAAACCACAACTCCATGTTGTGCAAATGCTAGGCCTGATATATCCAAAAGAGAAACACAGATTCCACAGGCCTTAATTACTCTGGCTCATTCACACATACTTAATAGTTAAAACCACATTCTCCCTTTGGACATCCTTTTGCACACTTATTCTTTCATACTACAATCACACCAATGAATATCTAATATTCCACTTATCCCCAAGTTTACAAATAAAAGCTCTAACCAGAGTGTGTAAGCACTTATGTGCATATTTATTAGATCATATCACACGAAGATAAAAATATACAATAAAAATACAATAAAATAAAACAGCTGGGTTGTCAAATAGACACCAATTCATAAATGAACAACCTCCTAGACAGGAAACTACCAGAGACAATAACATTTGTCTTACAACTGTTAATTTGAAACTTTTGTAGACAGCACCCCGCAGGAGAAAAACTTCCCTGTCTTTTTTGGTGTTGCTGACTCTCTTCAAATGTAACATATATATTCCACGTCGACGCGTTTCGGTAGAACTGTGTAAATAAAGCCACCTTCTTCAGGACTAACAATTTTCTTCCCTCATCCAAATCGCTCACTGATATAATTATAATACACCGGTGCTACAGCACTCGGGATGGTGTGGCTCCTATGTGAATTCGGAGATGCGCACTTCAGTAATTTGATGTGGAACCAAACTCTTTATTTTTCATTTTTCTCTTGATTGAAAGAACAATGCATTTATATACACTCAATTCCAGTTAAAACACCCCCTCTCAAATATTAGATGGTTATTGGAAAATATCGAGGATTTCATACGTGGACCCAAGCGGAACACATCTTGGTAGTCCTTTTGTGCAAATGATGGAAAGAGAGCATAAAGTCACTCTTCCTGCCTGTCACCCGGAGTGCGATACTATTGGCTCTGTTTCTATGCAGGCCTTGCTTACTCCAGGGTCTCTGCTCGGCAATTTTTCCAAAGTCATTCACACATACACCATGCATGTACCATGCAAGCTTCATACATGTACATGCACAGCATGCATGCAGGATGTCAGCTCAGGAACTGGGAGAGCATATAGAATGGGACCTTTACTCGAGGGGGCAGAAGGCGCACCCACTAATGTGTCAACCACTACTTTATGTACTAAAACCCACGACAGGGACAGCAGTTCCCTGTCTGTCAATGAGGGCACACCTGGTGCACGCTTCCAGCTCACAGAACAAACCAATCTTACCCATCTCGAGGGACAGGCCTAGACTTCTGCACACATTAGATTATCATGACCCTAGAGCCAAAATAGTACCAGATACACAGTCAGACACTCAGGGTAGCGGACACAACTGTACACCATGCATGGGACATTCCTGTTCCAATACATTCTAATCACGATTAAATATATAAATAAACCATTTTTATTTTCAAGAAAATATAGTTTAGAGAGATTTAGCATTTTGCATATATAGTTTAGAGAGATTTTACATTTAGCAAAGATTCTGTAAAATCATCTGAGAGTCAGATGCTTTTAATTTTCCAGGCATTAGCTGCTATAAAGGGAAAACAACCTTTGCAGCAACTTAGCAAACTGGCGGAGTACATCAGAAAGTGTGTCACATTGTCAGCATCTTCTCAGTGATGTGCAATATTCTAATGAATAAGATTTTTGCAAAAAATAAATGCTTCACAACCTCACTATGTTGAATGTAGAAACCCCATTTCTTCATTTATTGTTAAGTTAACATATTAACACCAACAGTCATCAGGCAATGAAACTTGAAATACACACATTACAACTGGCAAAAGATCGTTTCAAGCCAGTCACAAATGTGCTTCATTGAATGACCCACTCATGATCTCATACCATGTGCCTGCTGCTTCACTAGCATTACTACCACACCTTTCTATGATAGAATGCACTTCCAAATGAGTCTATTGTAGGACTCCTAATAAGGGTTATTAAACGATTTGATCAAGATCACAAGTGGGGATGGGTAAACACGCAGGCCTCCTATTGATGAAGTCTTCACAATGGTCACAAAACCTGTTCTTTGTGTGTTGTTCCTTTCTACTACTGCTCTTTTACCTAGTGAAGTCAAAAGCATGAACAGATTGTTCTGTGGCTGCACGGCAGAGTGAAAATAACTACATATTTTGGCTATTCTTCTGGACTCTTTATTCTGATGGACCACTATGGTATGTTCTAGGTGTGTGAGATTTCATTTTCCATGCATAATCTGGCAAAACTGGGAAATATCACACCAAACCGAAACATATATATCCCCTAGAGGTGGCAGTGGCACGAAGGTGCATGCAAAGTATACACCGCATGTCATCAGAGACACCCTTGTATTTCGCTCTAGTCCCATTAATTGGGTGGCCCAAGCGTGAACATTATTACACAAACAATATGCTCACCACATGGACGTCCTGCGGCATCACCGAGATGGAGTCCCTTTTTGAGGACGGACAGCTTAGACCATTCTAAAGTCTCATGGAAGACTACGATCTTCCCCCAGGACAATTCCTGCTTCACCGCCAACTACTAGATAGCTACCGACCGTACCATGACCTCTCGAGGGGGGAACCACACACACATCCAGTCATTCACACGATTTTACATATGGGAGCGGGTCGACACCTAACCACATGGCTCTATAAGGCCATACGAGAGCTTATCAATAAACCGCTAGCGACCCAACGGACGCTCACTTCACGAGAAGGAATGGGAGAGGGCCCTGGAATACCCCAAGAAGGTATGCAGAAATGCACGCTTTTAAAATATACAATTTTACATACTCCATAGAGCTTATTTGACACCAGCACGCCTCCAACGATTCCACCCAGACACGCAGTTCCTTTGCCCCAGATGCCAATCACAGGATGCAGATTTCCAACACATGTTTTGGAGTTACCCCATAATCCGATCTTTTTGGTAGCACATCCATACTGCTCTAGAGGACCTCACAGGGATCACATGCGTGAGCACATGGGAAGCCAGCGCACTAGGTATCTTCCGAACACACAAACAATACAAGGTGCAGACTTGTTTTTTCTCCCTAGCGGTGTTATTAGCCAAACGGAGCATCGCCATGCACTGGCGTTCCCCCACCAGCCCCCCACTCGCGGCTTGGGTGGGAGCTACACACAAATGGGTAGCAGCGGAGGAGGAAACGTTGCGGGAGGAGGAGGTGAGAGGGGTTCGCAAGCATCCCATCTCAATGGATTGGGCCCTGTTGTTACATCGCTTTAAGCAATTGACCCCCGGCGAAGACCCAAACGGTGACACACCTACACTAATGGTCCTGCAAACACAGTCTTAGACCCTGACCGACCAAACCCTTCCTATTCTGGGGACACGATCACATTGAAGGCAGCTTTATGGCGCATACCGTCACTCCTGCCGGTCGAACCTAAGAGTCAGTTCAACTGCAAATTATCGGTGCGTTACACCCACACAATTATTCGGGCATCAGACAGGGGGGCCCGGACGTGAAATTCCATAATCATCCCCCAGTTCTTCCTGTGTTATACCCCAGTTCGCGTGACATATTCACTACCAAGGTCCATAGGGTTCACAAATTGTTTTTTAAGTAACCCTCCTGTCTACGACAAATGATGTGTGATACCAGATACTGTAATATGCGATCCAATGGATTGAAAGATTTGTCTGTTGTTCATCACAATAAACCTGAAAATATCAATAAAAATATCTTACAAAAAAAAAAAGGGGAACAAGAGTCTGCCCACATTTGTACAACCTTATTATTGATGGTTATCATACACTTAGGAGGAACATATGCTTCTGAAGGACTGTCATGCAGGGAATTAGCATCTCAGAGAACCATTATTTCTATGTCCCCATCATTATCTACCTGCACGTCATCTATTGAATGCATTATCATGGAATTATCTATGGTGTTCACTGATTTCTTTTGTTTCACAAATTCATTCGATTTACACACTCTTGAAAAATGACCAATTCTACTACATTTATAACAACAGCTCTTAGCAGCAGGACAATGGATAGCATCAGCATTATGTCTATTGCTACCGTACCTATAACAGGATCTTTTATAATTGTCTTCTTGTTTTTATACATAATTTTTGTTATCTTCAGTATCTGTCTTCACAACTTTCTTGGTGTTAGAATTTAATACACACACTTTACTAGAAAATAAATAAATAAATAAATAAAAAATAAAAAGGGAAATTTCAGCTTTCTCAATGTCACTTACCCTACTGACCATGATTTACTGCAGTGGAAGTTAAAACTCCAGCGGTCTTCCATAGTGACAATATCCTGCTCCAAGATGCTCCAGAGCAGGAGATCATGGCAGCCTGCAGACCTCCCCACAGTACCCAAATAAGAGGTAGGTAGTGCAACGCGTAGTGCTGCAGAGGGACACAGGGGATGATGCTGATAAAGGAGCCTAGCTCTTGTAGGGTGTTTTTTGCTAGGGATACCTGTGTCAAAAGATTAAGGGAACTTGGTTCATGAATATTAGACCATCCTGGTAGATGCGTATCCTCATCACAGGCTTCTGAAGTATTCCGTTACCAGCTGCATTACCTTGGTGAAGCATCACGGGCTGATTATAGCTTAAATTTGACATTCACAAATTAAAAGATCTGGCTGGTTCCAGGAGAACTAAAGGAACCTGGAGTGCAAAGAAAACATGGAGGTGGGCAGATAAGCACCCAGTCGTCCTTCCAGAAGACATCCTTTAGAAGATTGATTCCCTCTATCTTGAAAAGTCAATACAGAATGTAATAATTTAACTCTCTCATGTTTACTATGAGCTAGAATTCTTTTTAGGTTTCACCTAGGCAGTGCATGCACTGTCTCTTGAGACATGCTGTATCTACTGTATGGTGCTACGCAAACAAATGATGAACGGAATGCTGAATAAATAATACATTCACCCCCAGTCAAGAGATCTGAGTTAAATCCATCGTTCTTTTGCTCACCATGCCACCCCAATTTAGACCCAGCCATATGAAATTAATCTTGACCCTGTGCCTCATGGTAACAGTCCAGACCGAACTGCCAAGCCAGGTCCTCCCTGGACTGGAAACAAGCATCCTGGGACCAGCTTCTGGGTATTACCCTTTATCAGCCAGGCTAGCTTGAATCCAGTGGCACAGTGAGCAAGGGACCCACGCCTGGGCATACCCATCCCACTTAGGGTGAAAAGTGCTACGTGAACAAATGATGGACGGAATGCTAAATAAATCTTACATTTACCCCCAGTCAAAAGATCTGGGTTAAATCCAATGTTCTTTTGCTCACCATGCCACCCCAGTTTAGACCCAGGCATATGCAAATCTGTCTTGACCCTGTGCCTCATGGGACCAGTCCAGACTAAACTGCCAAGCCAGGTCCTCCCTGGACCGGAAACAAGCATCCTGAGACCGGTTTCTGGGTATTACCCTTCATCAGCCAGGCTAGCTTGAATCCAGTGGCACAGTGAGCAAGGGATCCACGTCTGGGCATACCCATCCCACTTAGGGTGAAAAGTGCTGCACAAACAAATGATGGACGGAATGCTGAATAAATCATACATTCACCCCCAGTCAAGAGATCTGGGTTAAATCCATTGTTCTTTTGCTCACCATGCCACCCCAGTTTAGACCCAGCCATATGCAAATCACTCTCGACCGTGTGCCTCATGGGAACAGTCCAGACCAAACTGGATTTAGGCCCAGATCTCAGTACTGGGCTGAATGTATGACATTGTTCTGCATTCTATCCATCAATTGTTCTTTTTGCATTTGTCACCCCGAGTGGGACGGGTATGCCGAGACGTGGGTCCCATGCTCTCCATGCCACTGGAGTCAAGCTATCCTGGCTGAAGAGGGTTGAAAGCCCGAAACCGGTCCTAGGATGCTTGTTTCCAGTCCAGGGAGGACCTGGTCTGGCAGTTCGGTCTGGACTGTTCCCATTGGGCGCAGGGTCAAGACTGATTTGCATATGTCTGGGTCCAAACTGAAATGGTATGGTGAGCCAAAAAAACGATGGATTTAGGCCCAGATCTCTGTACTGAGGTGAATGTATGATGTTGTTCTGCATTCTGTCCATCAATTGTTCTTTTTGCATGTATCTACTGTATGGGCTTACAACATGGCCATCCATTCGCTTTTGTCCCTTCCTGTGCCTTTCAAAATTCCTTTATGTTCTGTGATGAATAGTTAACATTTATCCCTCTTTTTGATGTTTTGGTCACACCCTGGAGACTGGCCCTGTTACATAGATCACTTCACTATTGGACATATATGGTAGTTTTGGCGCAGTCCTTTTTCTTTTGCCTGGATTTTTTGGCTTTTCTAACGCTCTCAGCCGAGGACTGCAAATCATGCCATGATCTTGTTTTCCATTGTTTTTGGTTTCAGGAGCGCTTTTTCATTTTTCAATCTATAACATTTTTGGTTTCATTAGCTCAAATGTCCAAACCTTAAATAATATACTTTAAACTACCAAGAGTAGAATCAACCTATTTACATTGTGTTTTTGAGAACCTGATTATTTGTATATGATTAAATAGGTAAATATGCTGTTATTGCTCTGTTTTATGAGAATGGAAGTAGCTTTAAGTTGTGCGTTTTCAAATTGTGATGCTTTCTTTTAGGTTTCAATCATTGGGGAATAAAACCAATATCAAGGGATGCGTCCTCGTGCTCTTCAAACGCGGCATGTACTGTGAGGTTCCTTAACAATATATCCTGTAAGTAGACAGTGCAACACTACTCAGCACCACCGCAGCACCACCTCATCATCAGTGCAGCACCACTTCAGCAGCAGTCAGCCTCACTCAGCACCACTTCAGCAGCACCACCACAGCATCACCTGAGCATCACTCAGACCCAGCCCAGCACCACCCCAGCACCAGCACAACACCTCAGCACAGCACCACCTCTGCAGCAGTGAAGCACCACCTCACTACCAGTGCAGTACTACCTCAGCATCAGTACAGCACCACCACCTCAGCATCAGCACAGCACCAGCACAGCTTCACTCAGTGCCACAACAGCATCACTCAGCACCACCTCAGCACAACGTAGAATCTCCTCATTGTCACTCAACACCACCACAGAACCACCTCAGCTCCAGCAGAGGCCCATCACAGCATCACTCAGTGCCACAACAGTATCACTCAGCACCAGCTTAGCAGCAACACAGCACCATCTCTGCATCAGTGCACCACTACCAGGGCAGCACCAGAGCAGCCACATCACAGCATCAGCACGGCACCACCTCAGCACCAGTGAAGAGCCACACTTAGCAGCAACTCAGCACTAACACAGCACCACTACAGCATTAGTGCGGCACCTCAGCACCAGTGCAGCATCACCTCAGCACCAGTGCAGCACCAACTCAGCATCACTCAGCACCACCTCAGCACCAGCACAGCATGACCTGAGCACCACCAAAGCACCACCTCAGCATTAGCACAGCACCATCTCAGCATCAGCACAGCACCATCCCAGCATCAGCACAGTACCACCTCTGCACACGCACACCACCACCTCAGCATCGCTCAGCACCAGTGCAGCACTGTCTTAAGTATCAGCACACCATCAACACAGCATCAGCACAGCACCACCTCAGCATCACTCAGAACCACCCCAGTATCACACAGCACCACCTCTGCACAAGCACACCACCACCTCAGCATCACTCAGCACCAGTGCAGCACTGCCTTAAGCATCAGCACACCATCAACACAGCATCAGCACAGCAGCACCTCAGCATCAGCACAACACCACCTCCACATCAGACAGCACCAGTCCAGCTCCAGCAGAGCACCACCTCAGCATTAGCACAGCACCATCTCAGCATCAGCACAGCAACACCACCTCATCAGTGCTCAACCACCAGCGCAGCCCCACCTCGGCAACAGTGCAACCCCACCTCAGCAGCAACTCAGCTCCAAAACAACACCACTTCATCATCAGTGCAGCACCACCTCAGCATCAGTGCAGCATCACCTCAGCACAACACCAACTCAGCGCACTTGAGCACCAGCTCAGCACCGCCTGAACACCAGAGCAGCACCACCACCTCAGAATAGCTCAGCAACACCACTGCATCTCTCAGCAGCACCACAGCATCTCTCAGCACCACCTCGGCATCACTCAGCACCACCTGATTATCACTCAGCATCACCTGAGTATCACCTCCACACAAGTACACCACCACCTCAGCACCACCTCAGCATCACTCAGTACCACCTGAGTATCATTCAGCATCACCTGAACATCATCTTCACACCAGCACACCACCACCTCAGTACCACATCAGCATCACTCAGCACCACCTCAGTCTGCCCACAGAATCTGGTCTCTGTTGATTCTCGCCCAGTGTCCATCCACTGCTTGTGTTGTAATTCAGGTACTATTTCCCAACCTCCGCTCTCCCGTTGTTTATGTCCCCCCATAACAAATAAAATCCATAACACACAAACATTAGACCAGGCGGGAAGAAGTTACCAGCACTGCAAGGACAACATTCCTAGAAGACATTTTTTATTTTGATTATTTTGTTTGTAAGTTTATTCAGTTGTACATAATGTCTTCTAAGGTAAGAGATTGCTTATAACACTTTTTTATTATAACTTTTCAACATGATGCACAGCAGCCACAATGTTCTACATCATATCCTAAAGACATTGGCAAAGCCAATAGGTCTGTCTGAACAGTTCCAAAAGGTGAGACCTTTTAGTAATGCAAATGCTTGTTTGTTTTTCTTATTAGAAAAACATTGCTCACAAACCCATTGAGATAATATTATGTTTGCCTGTTGGCCTATGAAGCCTTTCATTTTCAAGAAAATATACAGAGGTTTTGCGTTTTGAAAAATTCCTTGAAAATTATCTGAAAATCAGATGCTTGTAATTTTCAGGCATTGGCTGCTATAAAAGGAAACACCTTTGCAGCAGGTTAGCAAAGTGGCAAAGTACACCAGATTGTGCTGTAAAACAGTCAGCACCTTCTCAGTGATGTGCAATTTTCTAATGATTGTGATTCTTGTAAAAATAAATGCGTCATACCCTGACTAAGTTAAATGTTGAAACCCCATTTCTTCATTTATTGTTAGGAAAATAAATTAACACCAGCAGTAAGCAGGCAATGAAACATATAAATGCACACAATAAAACTGGAAAAAGATCATTTCGAAGCTTCAGAAACCTTTCAAACCCTCTATCTTGAAATGTAGATAGGGAAGGAAAGAATTTAATTGTCTCACGTTTATCATAACCCAGAATCCTTTTTCTTTTAATAACTAGAAAAACTTTGCTCACAAACCCATTGAGATAATAATGTGTTTGCCTGATGGCCCCTTTTAGTAAAAGTAAGGCTACCTCTGCTTCCAATAGCTGTTCTTCTATGTGCCATAGAGTTCTTAATGAAAGTGCTGCACTGTCTGCAGTAACCATGCATCCGACTTCAGAGCAAGGCCGGACTGGGAACCCAAAGCAGCCCTGGCAATTTTGTAGTACCATTTTGGGGGGGGGGGGGAGGGCATTGCAAGTGGGAAGCACTGGTGCTTCTGGTACTAGGGGTCGATATTGCAGCACCACTGCAAAGTCAGCCCTCAGTAACAAAAAAAGCCCCCACTGCTGCAAAAACGTCCCTTACCCTTCCAGCCTCCCAGGAAAACGCCCGATGCCCACTACGGCCAGGCCGGCCCTGCTGCAGAGGCTTCCAGGTCAAACTAAACTGCTTTGTTCTGCCCCCAATGGATACTGCATTAACCTCCACTTTGGACTTCAGATAAGGTTTGTCAGTGGTCATAGCTACTACCCTTGGCTTGCCCCTTCCCACCCCTGGCATTGCTATTGCCACCCCTGGCCTTACAGGGAGCAAGATCAGTGCTAAGGACACAGGGTAGGCTCACCCATCTACGCTTCTGGGCTCCATCTTCCTAAAATAAAATACTTTTAAATGTATGTTGTGTGTGGGTAAGAGTGTATTTGTGTGAAACTGAGAGCTTGTGTAGGATTGAGCATGTCTGTATGAGTGAGCATGTGTGTGAGCGTGAAGGTGAGTGAGCATGAGTAACAGGTACTGAATGAGTGAGATTGAGGGGCACATTTATCAAGACTTTGCGCTGGTGTGCGCAAACTGGAGCAAACTGGCACAAAGGCCTGATAAACTATTTATTTTCCAGTGCAATATCTTTTCCTTCGCACATGAAAGTAGCCTTAAAAGAGTAAAAATAGTGCTTTGTGTTGCTTTGTGTTACTTTACATCAGGAGGGCATGACATGGGAGTTATTGGGGAATTCCCATGCTACAATCCATTGGTACTTGATTCAAAGACCCATCTGCTAAAATCCTCAGAAAATCTTGTACCAAAACATAACACATCAACACCTCCTTGAGGCAGACACTAAGTAGGAGAAATGTTTTAATTTCTCCTAACTTTTCACACATTTTATGTGTGCTGCACTGTCCAAGTTTCTTGGTTTGTCTAGACATAGTATTTCGTACTGAAAGCGTGCCATGTCCTTACAACACTTATATTAGACATCACACACAGACCTTTGCACCATGGTGTGTGCTTGGTGCTAGGAAGCCAGTGCAGTGCCAGTGCTGGGCAAGAGAAAAGCAGCATCATATCTTCCTAGATATGACTGTGCACCTCTCTCTCTCCCTCTCTCTCTCTCTCTCTCTCTCAGTGTAACGCAGAATAGAAACTTTGGTTGCTGCAGTGCGCTGCACTATTTTTAGTAAATGTGCCCCTCAGTGTCAGTAATTGTTGGCGTATGGGGCACCCATGGGAAGATGCTGGGGCAGCATACAGCTGTAATTCTTGACCTAGAGGCATGTGTAGAAAATCACAGGCACTGGCATACTGATGAGGGTGCTCATGGAAAAATGTTGTGCTGGCCCATTAAAGCTAATTCTTGGTATGAGCGAGGACAAAATTGGCGTATGGGAGTGGGGCAACCAAGACAAAATAGTGGCTCTGAAATACTAAAAGTAATTTTGACATAAGGCCCGCCCTTTATATTTAGAAGCGACTAACAGCTAAGTTCTGGCATTAGATTATTAAATTGCCAGGCCCCCAGCGCCATCCATGGCATATAGGCAGTACCCAAAGCCAAATGCTGGCCTTTGCACAATGGATTGATGTTTTTGCATATGGAGACATATTGAAAAAATGGTGCCAACTCTTGGGGGGCATCATGCTTCATTCGCCTGGCACATTATGAAAGGACTTGCAAGGGGTCCTTTAGAGCCTGTGACTGCTTAGCAAATCTATGTGAAAACTATGGATTACAATGCACCATCTGACCCCATTTTTTCACAATTTTCTTGGTGGGAGACCCCCCGAGAATCCTTCCTAGAAAAGGTCAGGCTTGCTTGTTTCACTTGGTGGCTACTACTCAGGGCAAGTATTGCATCCCACCATTTTCAAAAATCAGCAGCCTCCAGAAATGAAGGGCAGTAGGGTCATGATGAACACTGTCTACTTTCTGCAGCTCCCACTGGGACTGAGACATCACTCTTCAGGTTTTGTACAATAAATGGATTCAGTCGTTCATGTGCACTGTACTGAATACATAAATTAATTTTAAAAAATCACACATTTTTAGCAAGTTGTGGCTATGCATCATTATTGTGAATACTGACAAATAAACTTTGAATAAATCCTTCTACTTTGTGCTTCACAGTTTACACAAGTGATATCGCCTTGCAAATAACCTTAAATCAAATTGTATAACAATAAGGAATCATTTAGGCCAATATCATAGTTCATATTCAATATATAATCTATATAATTTAATGCATGTTGACAAAACTACTATTGTTTTATTTAAATCTCCTTTTTTCTCTCCCTGTGATTTATCAATGTATTTCTTATTGCAGTGTATACTAAGGACACTATGAAATCATGACAGTATGTGGTATAAATCATTTAGGTTCCAGTGCTGTTCTGTGTTTAGTGGAATTATATCCTTTTTATATGCACACATAATGTTTCATGGACTATAAAGAGAAACAAGTAATGTTTCCCTGGCATCACGTCAGCACCATAATACTGACCTCTGTCTGTGTTGCGTAAGTGCGTTAATCGTGCAGGTATAATGGAACTTCATATACGTTAAACGTTATGATGTCATTAGGGTTAAGGCCATGTATTGGAAAGATTGAGGGTAAAAAGTCATAAGATGTCACTTTCCGTCATGGTATTAGGGTCAAGGGTGTGTGATGCTGCTTCTGCTACCCCTGGCTTTTTGGTGAAGGGATGCCTATGGTCTACACCATTAATGTGGCTTGGTGGCTGGCATACCAACATCTAAATGACCTTCTAAATGTGTAACACTGGTAGGCAGATGTATTGTGATTTTAATACATTGCCACTATATATGGCTACAAGTGAGAGGGTGTGATTGTGAGAGTGGCTGTATGGATGAGTGTGTGCTTGTGTCAGTGATTGGATAAGAGCGTAAGAATGTGCTAGTATTTGTATGAGTAAGTGAGCTGGTGTGTGTATAACTGTATAGGTGAGTAAATGGCAGTGTAATTAAATATTTGCATGACTGACTAGGTGTGTGAGTACCTCTATGGATGAGTGGCGGTGTGTGAGTGTCTATATAGGTGTATGAGTGCATATGATAGTCCTGAGTGACGGTAAGTATGAGCGACTGTACGGGTGAGGGAGTGGATGTGTGTGTAAACTAGGGGTGGGCGGAATTTGCGGAATTAACCTTCGCAAATTATCGCGAGAATGTTTAAAATTATCGCAAACAAGCAGAAATATCGCGAAGATGCGGAAGTTTTTTTCCGGCATGTTCGCGAGATTTTCTGCATGGTTGCGGGTCGCCAACTTACCCATGTGGTTGCTTGCGGGCGCGGCCATCTTGTTTTGAGTTGTTCTCGCGGTGCATGATCGCGAGAAGAAAGACGTGATCGCGCGACGCATGACGTCACTGCGGGCGCGAACTGTCGCGAGACAGCGCAAATGGCTAAAAACAATACAACATCTCATGGAGAACGCGACCGGATCAAGAAAACTTGTCGGCGAACGCAGGGATTCAGGTAAGGCGATCGCGCGCGCGCGAGAATGTATCATTTTACAGCGCGAGCAAGAAACAAATTATCGCCAAGCTGCGGAAACCGGAATTTTTGACATTTTCGCGCTCTCCGCGGAACGCAAAAATGTCAAATTATCGCAATTTCCGCGAACGGAACGAAATTTTTGCCCAGGCCTAGTGTAAACCTAGGAATCAGTGAGTGGGTATGTAGTTATTGGTGTTGGAGTGTCTATGGTTTTGAGAATGGCAGTCTGTATTTTAGAGTGGGTATATCAAAGGTTATATTAGGGTGTGAGAAGATGCATCAAATTATCACATGGATGATGTCATCAGTGATGTCATCAGTAATATCATTTGAGATGTCATCAGTGATGTCACTGACCATGTCATGTAATATGTGACTTCATCAGCAGTGCATTGTGGGGGTGCGAGTTATAGTTAGCTGAACTAATTATAACGGGGGAATTGCTCTGGTTTTGTACGAGTGAAATGTCCAACTAACTATAACTTTCCCTAAAACCTATGGTTTTTTCAGTGAATTTCTAAGATTTTTTATATGCTAATTTCTAACTATAACGTGCCTGAAACCTATGGTTTTTTAAGTGAATTTCAAAGGTTTTTTAAATGCTAGTTTCTAACTATGCCTACAGAGGTAGGACATGTGAAGAAAGAAGAAAAAACGCACAGATAGAAGCAAAAGAAATGCAGAAAGAAGCAACAGAAGTGCACAAAGAGGAAGAAAAGTGCGGGAAGAAGCAAGACATGTACAGAAAGAACCAACAGAGGAGCAGAAAGAGGCCTTGTTGCAAAATCATCCTGTGCCCACAACTTTTTCGGACGGGTACTGGTGGTAACTGACTCTGACTAACCAGGCCTAGAGCCAGTGCTATGCTAAAAGACACATAGAATACAGTGAAAACACCTACATACACTAGGGAACACTATGCGTTGGAGTACCCCTGTGATTAGCATGACCTCCTCTGTAAGGCCCTAGTACATAATAGAGCAGGGGGATTAAAACTACCTCTAAGTCAGAGGTGCAGAAATATGCTACTTTAACTAGTAGTCGTGTTTGCAGAGTGGTGGAGAAAGGGTGCTGGGCGTACAACCAATGCTCAGGAATTCTGCTG
This sequence comes from Triturus cristatus, assembly GCF_964204655.1. Classification (NCBI taxonomy): domain Eukaryota; kingdom Metazoa; phylum Chordata; class Amphibia; order Caudata; family Salamandridae; genus Triturus; species Triturus cristatus. Next base: position 706,764,579 of record NC_140594.1, on the reverse strand, counting down.
CGTAGGACTTACAGGAAGTACCAGGAGGAATTTTCGCCCCCAAACTCCCTCAGGATTAAATTGGACTTCATCCCCCATCCCGTAGTCTGCCACAAGGCACGTTTGCAGAGTGGTAGAGAAAGGGGGTCATGGCCTCCGAAGACGTCTTAGCAATCCCACTGTGTGGGACTTACTGGAGGGAACAAGAAGGGTTGTTGGCCCCCAAGGACATCCTTGGGGGCCAACTTCCCAAACTATTACCTCCCGTCAATCCCACACAGCAGCACTGGTAAGTACTCGTACAAGGCCACGCCCACTTTGCCCACCACTCTACAAACACGATTCCTGGCGCGCTCTTGGATGGGGATTGAAGTCCCCTTTACTGCTGGGGGTCCTTTAGGTCCAACTAGCCTACCTTTTACCTCCAGTAAGCCCCACACAGTGGGATTGGTGAGAGGTAGACAAAGGCCATGCCCCTTTCTCCACCACTCTGCAAACGTGCCCCATGGCGCGTTGTAATTTGGGGGATTAAGTTCCCTTGAATCCTGAGGGTCCATAGGGTCCAACTAGCCCACCAGGTACCTCCAGTAAGCGCCACAGAGCTGCATTGCAGAGAGGTGTAAAAAGGGCCTTGGCCTGGACCACCTCTCTGCTACGCAGCGCAGTGGGGCTTACTGCAGGTACATGGTGGGCTAGTTGGCCCCCAGGGACCCTCAGGATTGAAGAGGAATTAATTCCCCTCCAGGTACCTCCAGTAAGTGCCACAGGGCTGCGTTGCAGAGAGGTGGTCGAGGCCACGCCCCTTACTGGAGGTACCTGGTGGGCTAGTTGGACCCCAGGTACCCTCAGGATTCAAGGGGACATTATCCCCCAACTTAAAATTTGCTACGGGTGTATTTGCAGTGGTGAAGGGAGGGGGCGGGGCCTGAGGTGACATGTGTGCAAACACGTGCCACAGGGCATGTTTGCACACATGTCACCGGGGGTGGCGGTCCCCGGGGCTTGGGTGGGCCTAGGAGGCCCCCCACCCATTTTAAAAACAAGCCCCGGGGGTGGAGGTCCCCGGGGCTGCGGGGGGGCCGTGTGCCCCCTGCAAATATTTAAGGAAAGCCCCGGGGTGGTGGTCCCCAGGGCTGCAGGGGCCCCCCTGGGCCCCCACAATCCTAATATAACATGCCCCCGGGACTTGGCCCACCCAGGGGCTAAATAATAATGAAGCACGGCAGCTCGCGCTTCGTTTTTTTTATTTTCGTGGCAAGATCCGTGGATCCTCTGCGACTTTTGCCGATTTAAAAAAAAAAAAATGCTTTTTTTGGCCATGGGGGTCCTTGTGGGACCCTCTAAGCAGGCCTAGGGGGTCAGGGCGTTTCTACCCTGCCCCCTTTTCTTGTTTTACGCATTTGTTTTTCTGTTTTTTTATAACTCGGTTCTACTGAGTCACAAGAAGGCTGCCAACACTTCCTGGTTTGGAGTGTTGACAGCCAATTAGAATAAAGCTCATGGTCGGGAGGGTCCGCGGATCCACCGTGCCTCTAGATATCAAAACTTTTATTTTTTTATTTTCTCAGCAACCACTGAACGGATTTACACCATTTAAAACAAGCATTTACAATGCAACGGTCTCGGCATTGTTAAAGTTAGAGCTATTGGCATTGCTCGTGACATTATTTTTGTTTATGTTTTTAAAACATTTAAAGAAACGGCATTGTTATTTACAATGTCAATAGCTTAATCACTCTCAAAAGCGAGATTTATTATGCGAGCATTATTTGGGAAGTTTGGCAAATCCATAATTATGAGGAAAACGCTGCAGCATCGCAAAATGCCAGTGGCCCAGACTAATATGCATGATTAGTATGTGGATTCCATGCCCATTCCATCTTTGTCCTCTCTGCTGAAACTGCTGTCTGAAGTGTCAAATTTTATTAATACTAAACAAAAATCGCACTACCGTGCCTGGGCCAGATTTGGCGTTGATAATGATTGTTTGAAAAGGGAACTTTGAAAGGATACGAACTTGACCAATTCTGGTTTCAAAATATAAGAGAACACTGTAGAGGCATGCGTCTACCGACTGTTATATATAATTTGGGATATATTTCTTAATCTGTCGACTTCAGCCACTGCATGATTATATTGTTGTCTCTTTTTGAAACTCATGAGCAGTAACATTGTCGTGGTGTCACTAGGGCTTCAAGTGGATGCTTTTTCAATATTATATACAAGCCACAGTTACTGCTAATTTATCTTATGCAACTAACAACGATTGACAAAGCCAATAGTCCTAACTTGTTGTAGGTATCATGTTACTTGTTGTATCATTATGCCTGGATGCAATGACAAAAGAGACAGCAAAATACAAGTCGTATAGACCCCGCGCAACACCGCCCACCACCCCCACCCATTTGTTTGTATCCCACTTAAAGCCCTGGGTAGGATACTCAACAACAGGGCCGAACTGGAACCCCAAAGTAGGCCTGGCAATTATGTCGGACCAGCTGGAGGGTCATGGGGGAGGTTAACTGTGAAGCACTTTTGCTACAGGAAACGCCCGATGCCCGGGCAAGCCAGCCCGGCCCTGCTCAACAACCCCGTTCTCTCCCGCATTTACCTGTGATCAGGCGCGCAGCACCCATTGAACTCAAAGGGCTTCAGCCCCCCCTCCCCCGTCGTGTGTGGCAGCCCGGGATGAGACCGCTTCCCGGGCAGACACAAAGCCGCGCCTGAGCAGTTCACAGGTCTTTAAAAAGACCATTTGGATGTTAATGAGGCCTCGCTGTTGCTTCACCCCTTCTAAGAACCCCAGCAGCTCCACTCTGCCTAGATTCAGCCCCCCCACCCCCAAAATCAGCGCCACTCTGCCTACTGTTTAAAGATTCAGCGCCCCCCCCCCCAAATTTTCGCTTATCCCCCCCCCGAACATTAACTAGCAAGTGATTTCGCTGTTCGCTTTTTCACAAGCTCTGAACTTTGGCAGTGATGTTTCCCCTTGATAGAGAAGTTTCAGTTTCTGTATTTGGATTCCATGCCCATTCCTTCTTTGTCCTCTCTGCTGAAACTGCTGTCTGAAGTGTCACATTTTATTAATACTAAACAAAAATCGCACTACCGTGCCAGGGCCAGACTTGGCGTTGATAATGATTGTTTGAAAAGGGAACTTTAAGAGGATACGAACTTGCGAGTGCTTGCGGCCTGAAACAACAAGCGAAGTACCAGCAGCAACCCCAGAGGACCGAAGTTGCTGCGGGACCTGGAGAGCAAATTACCCGAGTCACCTCGAGGTGCAGGCATTCAACGCTGACTCTACAGCCTCGAACGACCGAATGTAAAGCTATCGGCTGGGCCTGCCGATTCCGGACCCGGACTGCGGAGCTTGTCGGATCCGCACTGAAGTGCACTAGGGGACAGTGCGAGGACGTGCTGGTCCCGAGTCATGTAATAACCTGGACGGATTGGCCATTGCACTCGGAGGCTGTGGTGGAAGTACGCGGTTCGTCGCAAAATGGCGCCGAGTTGTAGCACCACAACATAAAAGAAAGTTAAGGAGGTCGAAGTACTGTTTGCCAGAGCGGAGACCATAGTCCAAGCACGGTTCATTGTGGCAGAGAAACCAGAGTTCTATAAAATAAATGTTCGTGAGGGAGGGGGTGGTTTTCGTAAAACGTGCCTGGCGCTCGGTAAAACAGCTTGAATTGTGTAACGATGACCCGCGAGCCGAGAGAGCGTGCACAAATGTTGATGTGAGAGACTGAAGACATTGAGAGTTAAAATCTGCAAGCGACAATTACTTTTATTTTCTTTGCTACATAAATGATCGAATTTAATGGAGGGCACCGAAAGACACCACCGCCTTTCTCCGAGGCACAGCAGAAAATGCCTCGGAGAAAGGGAGCGTCCTTTTCGGATTTGGGGGCGTGTTTTGCTGTTGTCTCCTCCCTGAGACTTCTCGCAAAAAACACGCCCCCCGATCCGAAAAGGACGGGGCATAATCGGAGTGACTGGACCTCTTCTCCAGTGGCTGGCCAGCATTTAAGAGGCCAGCCAATGGAGAACAGGAGAGAAGAGGGGCGAGTGCAAGCCCCTCTTCTTAAAGTCATTAAATCTCGCGAGCGAGACTGCGCAAGCGCAGCCATCGCTAGCCGAGACCTAAAAAGGGCGCTTTCTGAACCAAGCACTACCTTTTTGCCAAATTTGGTGTAATTTCGTTCAGCAGTTCGAGCTGTAGCCGTGTCTAAAGGAAATTGATTTTCCGACTTCTATTTTTTTTTATTTCTCAGGAACTACTGAACGGGTTTACACAATTTAACAGAAAGGGCTCTTTCTGAACCACGGGCTAACTTTTTGCCAAATTTGGTGTAATTCCGTTCAGCAGTTTGGGCTGTAGCCGTGTCTAAACTTTCCAATAGAAAATAGCATAGAGAAAACACGTTTTGGGACCCCTCTTTTTTCTCGGCCCCCGCTTGACGAATCACCCCGAAACTTTTAAGACAGGAGCTGACCGGAGCGCCCCACGAGTTTTGAAAATTTTGCAAAGATACGCCATTTGGCACCAAAGTTATTGGGGAAAAAAACGCTTTTCCTAAAACTAGGTCCTAATTATAACTATCTACTGGCGACCGCCAATAAATAAAAAAATAAGAAAAAAAAAAATATATATATATATACTTGAAGATGAAGGATCACAAGAAAACAACAGCCAGCCAGGGCAAAAATCTGGATCCCAAGGGATACAATGAGTCACAAAGAAGTAAAATATCCAAGAAAGAAATGACTCAAACAAATAGATTCACCAAAGAACAAAAATATATCTAAACTACAACGTTTCAGCTTCCGCCTTCCCCAGGTAGTACAACCATCTTGTACTAGCCGAGGAATGCGGAAGCTGAAACGTTGTAGTGGAAATATATTTTTGTTCTTTGGTGAATCTATCTGAGTCACTTCTTTCTTGAATATATATATATATATATATTCAGTGAAAAAACCATAGGTTTCACACACGTTATAGTTAGGAATTAGCATTTAAAAAACCTTAGAAATTCAGTGAAAAAACCATAGGTTTCACACATGTTATAGTTAGCTGGACATTTTACTCGTAAAAAACCAATGAAATTGCCCCGTTATAGTTAGTTCAGCTAACTATAACTCGCGCGCCCGCAATGCACTGCTGATGACGTCACATATTACATCACTCATGACATGGTCAGTGACATCACTCATGACATCACTGATGACATCTCAAATGACATCACTGATGACATCACTGATGACATCATCCAGTGAATGTGGGTTTTTCTGAAAATTAAATATGTTTTATATATGTATATCTCAAGGTCGATGGAAGAATAAATGGGTATATAAGTGTCTAAATGGATGATTTGTTTTTGAAAAATTGATTGTGTAACTGACTGATTAAGTGTATCATAGTGAATACATGGCTTAGTGAGTAATGTTTAAATATGTAAATATCTGTATCAGTCTCTCACTTTGTGTATAAGTGGCTGCATGGGTTGGTGAGTAGCTACATGGGTGTCTATATAGGTTATTAGTTGGTTTTTTGAGTATCAGTCTGAGTGTCTGCATGGTTCGGTGGGGGTATTACGTAGTGCATAGGTGCATGAATGAGTGACTCACTGTTTGTATGTGTTGAACACAGTATGTGTGCAGGACTGTATGGGTGGATGAGTGTGTGTATGGGTGTGTTAGTGAGTGAATGACTGTCTCAATAGTGTCTTTATGAGTAACTACATATGTTTTAAACTAGTATATGTGACTATTGGTGTATATATGTGAGTATATGTGAGAGTGAGAGATTGAAAGAGTTCTTGTATGAATAAGTATGTGTTTCTATAAGTGATTGTTTAAAAGACTAAGTATGTGTAAGTTTCCGTAGAAGTAAGTGTGGTGGTGTGTGTATAACTGTATATGCAAGTAAATGTATGTTTGATTCTTTGTTAGCATGAGTGACTATGTGTGTGAGTAACTCTATGGATGAGTGGCATTGTGTAACAGGATGTATAGGTGTATGAGTACATATGATGAGTGAGTACATGTATGAGTGACTGAATTGGACTGTTGGTGAATGAGTGGATGTGTATGTGGATCTTAGAATTACTGAAAAGGTTGTTTTAACTGGTATTGGTATGTCCATTGTTTTGAACATTGTAGTTTCTATTTTTGAATGTGTGTGTCAAAGGTTATATTAGGGGAAGAGGAGGTCTGCCACTCTATCACAAGGATGATGTCATCAGTGATGTCATCAGTGATGTCATTTGAGATGTCATCAGTGATGTCATGAGTGATGTCACTGACCATGTCATGAGTGATGTAATATGTGACGTCATCAGCAGTGCATTGCGGGCGCGCGAGTTATAGTTAGCTGAACTAACTATAACGGGGCAATTTCATTGGTTTTTTACGAGTAAAATGTCCAGCTAACTATAACATGTGTGAAACCTATGGTTTTTTCACTGAATTTCTAAGGTTTTTTAAATGCTAATTCCTAACTATAACGTGTGTGAAACCTATGGTTTTTTCACAGAATTTCAAAGGTTTTTTAAATGCTAATTCCTAACTATAACGTGTGTGAAACCCATGGTTTTTTCAGTGAATTTGCAAGGTTTTTTAAATGCTAATTTTTTTTTTATTCTTCAATTTTTTCAAACATATTTTTAATTTAATTTTCTTACCTTTTATAAAGACTATGCTTTAATTTTTAAAATCCTTAAATATTTTTTTTTAATATATTTTTTAAAATAAACATGTAAAATTTATTTCCAGTTCTTTTTTTTTTTTTTTTTTTTTTTTTAGTACGCGTACCGTAAGCTCACGGTAAGCGTACGGTTTACGCAACGTCCGTAATCTATCTACGCTGCTTGCGTATAGTTACGCACTTTGCGTAGCCGCGCGTACTGCGCGTGGGACGCGTGCGCGCTTACGCCACACGCGCACGTTACGCGGAAGTGCCGGGGAGTGACTGTTATGCACATGCGCGCAAGCGCGTGTCTTTTTTACGCGCACGCGTACTTTTTGCCGTAAGCGTACCGTAAGCGTACCGTAAGCGTACGGTAGGTCATGTGATCTTGAAACACAACTTTTGATTGGTTGAAACTACTTTCAGTTCTAGAACTCTCCTACACCACACCCATTCCCCTCATTTCTGCTTGTGATCCCTTGGGAGAAGGAGCTGGTTTGTCTTTGGGATACGATGGCAGAACAGCAGAGCTCTTCTGAGAGTGAGGCTAGCACTAGCAGCACTGTCTTGAGGCAGAGATCGAGGAAACAAAAGCCTTCTTATGTTTGGGATTATTTTACTTTTCCAGAAGGCCAGCAAAAGGTGAATGCACCCTTAGTTACTTGCAGGCTGTGTAAGCGTGTACTTTCTAGAGGTAATCCTGACAGGAAGTATTCCTTTGGGAATCACACCATGAAGAGACACCTCCAGGATGTACACAGAAGGACACATGGTCATCTTTTTGGAGGTAACTCTTCAGAAAGACGAGCCAGTACATCCACAGCAGCTCAGCCTGGACCATCACCTGCAGGGCTTACTCCTTCTTCTGCAGGTCAGGTGAGCCCTTCATCTGTGGGGGGAGAATCTCCTTTTGCTGGCCCTCTGGAAATGAACCCTCGATTTCGGAAGGTGGATATTCATTGCACATTTTGTAAAGATCTAATTTGCCATAGGGAGACCAGTGTTTCCCTAGTGAACAACAAAATAGATCAGCACATTTGTCGCTTTGAATAATTTTCCCATGCTTCCTTTCCTCTGTCCCTGCATGAACACAACGGTTCTTTTAAGAGCCAACCTTATCTTTCATCTTTTTTTTACATATGTTTTTAAAAACTTTTTTTTAATTTTTTTTTTACCGTACGCGTACGGTGCGCGTACTTTTTTTTTATTTTTTAAAAAAAACACTAAAAATCATTTATCACATTACATTGTCCTTGAGAGACTACAATTATTATTATTGACTTACCATACTCACTGAAAAAATATTTATTCATTTCTTTTTTAAAAAAATAGTTTTAAAAATGTTTGTAGTTTTCGAAAATTTTCTATATCTATCTGGAAAAAAAGAAAAAAGTATTAATATTTTTTAAACATTTTATAATACAGTACACATATTTACATTTTTTACCAAAAAACTCTTTTTGCCTTATTTTTGCTGTTTTCAGAATATATTGCATTTCACTATAAATTGTGAAAGCAATTGCATTCATCATTTTACAGCGGGCAAAAAAAAATACCAATCACAAAGATTGTATTAAAAAAGCCCTGATTCTTTTTTTAATTAAACTTAACATTATAGAAATGCATAATATTGTAAAAAAATATCATCTAATACCAATACTTATTTCTTTAAAATACCGTCTGATATGTTTGTTTCAGAACTATAATCACAATATTATATCTCAAATAACTCCAAAATACATCTGATTTCATTTCCTTTAGGCCAAATAGTAATTTAAATTTTTTTTTTGGAATAAATTTCCAACGGAAATCCAATAAAATTCTAAAGTTTAATTTGTCCAGATCTCACCGATTCTCTGTAACATTTTGGTTCACGAAAATTTTTTGAATAATTTATTTAGTCCACAATAGAATTGGTTACTTTTCCACATGGCCAAATAGTAATTTTTTAAATCATTTTTGAAAAAATTTCCAATGGCAGTCCAATAACATTCCAAAATTTAAAATGTGCAGAAGTTACCGATAATCTCTAAATTATTGGTTTTTCAAAATTGCATTAAAAATTAAAAAAGTCCACATTACAATTGGTTATCTTTCCATTAGGCCAAATGATAATTTTAAAAATCTTTTTTTTACAAAATTGCAATGGTAATCCAGTAAAATGGTAAAATTATTTTGTCCAGATCTTGCCAAGTCTCTCTAAAATTTAGGTTTCAGGAAGATTAGATAGGAATTTGCTAAATCAAAAGGCAAACGTTGTTTGAAAATCAATTGGGAATCATTACACAGTGTCCAGCCTTTTTCACATTTTAGATAAACTGTGTAATGTCCAGAAGTAACAGTAGGTCCATCATGGAAAATTATTGCAACAGTTACAAAAGTTTTTCCTGAAATTGATAATTGCTGTCCTGTAAACTTCTTTATTAAAGTATCCAATTTTGAACCATCAGCTCTACATCGTTGCATCATTAAAATTACATACTGTCCGTATTCCTTTAAAATTAATGTTGAAAACATGTCAGAATTACACTCACCACATTTCATGCTATGATTAGCATCTTTAACTAATTTTGCAAAAGTGACTGTTTTACTCTCTGGCAATGTCAAATAAATAAACCTTTCATTATCAACAATAGAGCCACATATATTATAACAATTATCACAACTATGTTCCCATTTATAAGAGAGACCAAAAAAAATGTCAATGGGAACTCCTTCTTCTTCCACTACCTGAAGAAAATACATCAAAAATTCATGTGCATCTTGCTGTTCATTTTGAGAAAACTGTGTTCGTCCTGAACATACATCTAAAAGTTTTCTAATGTCAGTAGCACTTTCTATTTGAGTTTTATCTTTACTCAACTTTTGAAAAAGGAGACTCAGCTCTGAACAGAATCTTTTTCCCTGATTTACTATTATCTGCTCTTGCAAACTTTCCAGATAAAATGCAACATTCAGCACTACATTTGCGTAGCAGTTGACACCAGAGCTATTTTCAAAATGACATCCTACAACCTGTTCTTCATTTTCCTTTTTCTTTTTGCTTGCAATTACATCACTCCTCTTTTTTTTCCTCTTCTCTACATCTTCACTACAGATATTCTAATTTTTTCTTTTACGAGAAACTACACGTTTCTCCAACACAGGATACTGACCTAAATGAGGAGCATAGCTTCTTCTTAATCTATTATACTCCTTTACACAATTTGTATCAGCACTAACTTTTGATTCTTCAAAGTCTATCATGAATAAACCTGATAATGTTTTGACTCGTGACAAAGCAACATATGCCATACCTTCTTTGAACACAGTTGAACCAATGTTCACAAATGCACAATCTACAGTCAATCCTTGAGACTTGTGAATAGTTACAGCATATGCTAGAGAAAACGGAAACTGCTTCCTACGTACATATAAGTCTTTCACAAGCATAAAACGAACTGTACAACGACAAATATCTTTAACTTCATCTATCTGATCAAATTTTATTTTTAAACATTCAATTCCTTCTTTTTTCTGATAATTAATAAAACCCACAACTCTTCCCATCGCTCCATTAACTAAACCTTTCTCAACATCCAAATTTCTCCTTAAAAACACTCTACAGTTCATGCAAACATATAGATTTTTTTCTAATCCAGCTGTTTTGGAGATGTTCTTCTCTAGTGAGTCCAATTTATTTTTCAGTTTGCCTGTTACTGTGACAGTAATTCTTCCATCCTCAATTTTGTCCACTGCTTCCAATTTCCTGATCTCTTCCTTTTCCAATTTCAAAAGCTCCTCATTGAATATTGAGCATTCACGTAGAGTAGGCATTAAGCAGATGACACTTTTGTTTTCTGCAATGTTCTTGTATATCTTCTCTGCAACTATTTCTTCCTTTGGAAATAAATTATGTAGCAGCCGAGTCAGTAATGCTTTTTTGCCAGCTTCTGTGAGTAGTCCAATCCTGATATCTTTCAGAATACTTCCATATTCTTCATCGTTTGCTTGCCTCATATTAGTTGTAAGTTCCTTGTACTCAAAGAAGGACCAAATATTTGTATTACCGATGCTTCCCAATGACTTCTTCGTGTCTTCATGTGTCACAGTATTAAACACTGGTTGTCCTTTAACTGGAGTAAGTTGCAAAAGATCTCCAAAAACTATGACGTGTTTTCCACCAAATAACACGTCATAGTCTGTCTTCAAAATTTGCTGCATTCTTAAATGCACAAAGGCAAGCATTAAGTTTGATACCATGCTCACCTCATCAATAATGAGAACTTGCATCTTCTTCAATACTCGTGAAACTTCCAAGGATGCTTCTCCAGTTAGCTTGTTGAATTGTATTTTGTTCTCATGCTCCACTGGTAACATTAGCAAACGATGTAAGGTGATTCCTTTTATGTTATATGCTGCTAACCCAGTTGGAGCAGTAACCACACAAGACAACGTAGAATCCGTTTTTTGCTTTAGGTAGCTTCTGATGACTTTAATTAGGAAACTTTTTCCAGTGCCAGCTTGTCCGCTTACATACATCCTGATTGGATGAAATGATGTGCATGAGCACTCTTTTTTTACATGTAGAAATCCGTGATCAATTTTGTTTTTGATCTCTTCATAAATTTGTTGCTGCTCTTGATTCAGTTGTCTTTCCAAATTTTCTAAGTCTATAAATTCTTCTTGAGCTTGATTCATAGCTGTTTCCACTTCATTCATGGCTATTGATGCTTCATTTTCAACGATTGGTTGTCCTAGGGGATCTTGACTGTGTGTTCCTGAACTTTGGCTGTCCTGAGAACTGTCTCTAGCTATTTCTGCTGCAATTGTAGTTTCCTGTTCAATTTCTTCATTTAACATTTGCAGATAAGTTGTGAATGTATTGCATTGTATGCTGTCTTTGCAAGCATTAAATGAATCCTCATAGCTTTGAAATTCTCCCAGTAGTTCATCCTCTGTACGCCATGGTTTAAACAACTGTAAAAGAGCCAAGTAGTAAAATTCTTTCTTGTCGGTAGTGTCGCAACTCAGCTTCCGGTGATTTATCAAACTTCCTTTGGTTTGCTTCACCAAACATCCTTCTTCACCAACAACTTTATATTTTCCATTATTAATGTCTTCTGCAGCTTTCCGTGAATAAATGTAGTTCTGCAACACTTCATAGAGACACATGTTCTCCAGATGATGACTTCTCTTGGGATAATATGTGTCCAACATGTTTGTTTTCAATATATCTGTACTTTCTGGGTCATTCTCGGCCAAATATTCAATTTCTCCAACAGATTTCAGTACCCGATTTCTCATTGCTGCAAGGCCTAAACTTGCCCAAATTATTCTTCTTGACTTTGAGTAGAGACTTGCAGAAGATAACCTATCTGAACATTCGTAGGATCCAATTTCTCGATGCGATAACATCTTCAAACTGAAACTGTACAGCTTCTTACTAACAGTCTTCTCATGAGAAATCTCTTCCCACATTTCCTTCAATTCTGTTTTTTCTGATTTCGTAATGTAAGACGTTACATATCGTGCAACAGCAATGGAATTGTCAGCTACATACTGTATATCCATGTTAGCGTTCCACATGGATAAAATGACTGGGTTGTAGTCATTTATATTTTTTGATTCTTCTTTTCTTTTAAGGTTGTAGGTATTCTTAGGTGATTTTCTTGTGATAGTATGTCTCACAGCTGACATAAAACTGTTTACTCTTCCATTTGAAAGAACAGGTCTAGGAAATCCAAATCGACATTTAGTGTAGTATTTTTCTTTGCTCTTGTATTTCCGTCGACAGTATTTTCCACACCGATGACTTTGGAAACGTAAAACTTGCTCCTTTAACTTGTTCTCTTCTGTGCTTTTTGGTATACCACATGTTGCATATTCTTCAATGTAAGATAACACTGCTTCATCAGTATCTGTTCCAAACTTTGGGGCATCCTTGATCCACAACAGCATATGAATATGAGGAGCACCTCTTGCCTGGTACTCTTTTCTCCAAAAGAAATCCACTACTTCTCCAAGGGGTGGATTTTTTTTATTGCAGATGAAGGACATCATAGCCTCAAATCTATGATTGAAATATCTGCAAACATTAACCGGATCCAATGAGCACAGTTCTCCTGCTGTCTTGTATTCGATGTTTTTAATGTTTGAATTGGCCTCTCGTAGAAAATCCAGTAAATCATCCCAAGCGTACTCGGCACAGCTTAGGGTAAGGAACCATGTTGGTGTTCCTAAATTGCGTAACATGCATTTTAGTTCACCATGGCGTCGGTACCAATATTCATTTGTCCCACGCTGACAAGCCATCAGATTGATCAGTTGTGTTTCCAAATGATCATCTCGGTGCTGCACTTTCTCCATAAAATCCTTAGCAGACACATTTTGTAAATGTACTCCACTTTTTAAAATGTGATTTACTGCATAAGACAGTGCAGACAAGTCGCTTTCAAATAAAAGATGGAACAAATAAGGAATACTTTGTCGAAATCTGGGATCTTCAGCATATAGTCTTGTAGTCCGATACTCTGAAGCTGGAATCTGTTCTGGACGTTCATCGTATCGTCCTCCTTTTCCCGTAGGAAACAGCTGGGGAAAACATCGAGCTTCCAAGCTCTCCTCCCATACACTCACGGGAGTTCCTTTTGCTTTCTTCATCTGAAAGAGATCAATATTGTCTCCCATAACTTCTTTCGAATGAAGAGGATGTATGCTAAAATGTTCATAAATTTCTTCTTCCTTTGTCTTGTCCACTTTTTCAATTTGTCCAGTTGGTGTTTCTGTGTCTTCTTGAAAATCTTCGTCTTCTTCTTCTTCTTCTATATAAATTGATTCATACCATTTGTTATTTTTTTTCAAATACAAATTTGCTCTTTGTACTTTCCGCACATCTACCAGCTCCTGCCAAATCTTCTTATTCTTTGTAGGTACACCATTAACCAGAATAATTAATGGTTCAGTTTCCAAAGTATCCGCATCAATAGTTTCCATATTTTTTTTCAAATCCAAGGGCAAATACACCACTCTACCTTTTAAACCTCTCAGTAAATCTGAAGGAGGTAATTTACCAGTTTTGGGCTCCATACGTACTATGGTCTGGAACGGATGAACACATTGAATGAGTATAGACTCATATGTATTTAATTCAGAAAGTTCAGCAGGAATAGCATCCAATTCTAAATTATTATGTACAGCTCTGGTCGGCATTCTATTTTCCTCTAACTTGTTGTAACAGTATTTACAAATACGCTGATCTTCACCCAATTCAAAACAATTTTCAAGAAATATATATGTGGCAAAATCCATCCACTTATAATTATCTTCATTTTCACTCTTTCTGTAGAGATCAACATTCCTAGTTTGTTTTCTATAATGAGTTCTGCGGCAACAAATACAAGTAAAATTTGGTCTTTCATTAGAGACTATTGCAAATTTTGTTATGTGATCATTAAATGTGTTACTTACAGAGGGTTCTACATTCTCTTCCACTTCTTCCTCATTTACTGTGTCCTTCTCTGCACTGTTTTGTTCAGGACCAAAGTAACAAAACTGAATTTCATCAACAACCTTCTCTACATCTGATACCGTTCCTCGGAACAGAGCCCTATTCAATTCATTTAACTTTATTGCTGGACTTTTGGCAAAATACAACCGTCTCACAAACTTTCTCATTTCAGTATGATGAACAGCCAGCATCCTAAAATGATGGAAAACACTATTGCACACTTTTCTAGATAGACAAGCAAGAGAATGACCCTGCAAACCAGTATTCTCTCTCACTCTGCATGGATCCAGACTTTGAAGCACCTTAATCTTTTGTTTTACACTTTTTTTACTATATTCTCTTAGAAACTCTCGAAATCTGTCAATAGATTCCTGACGCACAGTGCAAATACTACTACAATTCCAAGTGTACACTGGGGCTTTAGGACGTCTCCCCATTGCCTCATCTGCCATCACTTGTACCTCATCTCTTGGAACCATTATCTCCTTCTCCATTATGCAACCATTTTTTACTTCGTATGAACGACCTCTGGTGTCAACTGCATGCAGCAAACTATTACTTTGAAAATAGCTCTCTTCATTAAAAAAAGGTTCACTACTTGAACTATGCATCCACTTTCCTAAAAACACTTTACAAAAGTTTGTTCTGTTCACTACTCTTTTGCTTTTGCTTTGTGATTTCAGTACATTAACCATTTTATCTAATGTACGCATCCTATTCAAAATTAATATGAATAGTTTCCTTTTTAATTCTAATGCTTTTGCTGCAATGGCTTCAATTTCTTTTTTTCTCTTGTAATATTTTGCCTTTTGCTTATATTTCTTCACATCCTTTATCAAATTGGACATAACTCTTCTCTGAAACATTTTTCTACGTATCTCTTTAAACGCTGTTTTTCTGTTTATGTAAAACTTTTCAGTTGCAGAAGGTATATTTGCATTAACTAAATTCTCAATTTTTTGCTGTTCTCTTCGTTTTGTTACATTCTTCCCAGGACAGACATTTTGTACATTTTTCTTTGTTTTGAATATTTTTTTAAGAAATTGTTTTTTCTGCTTACCAGAAGATTTTTTCTTTTTCCCAACATGAGCATCTTCTACTAACTTTGGTCCTCCAGTTGTCTTCAAATATAGTTTTTTTTTTGCGTTTTTTGAACTCGAGATTTTGTAGGCATCTTAAATTTTGTTCACTGTTCTTCAGCAATACCTGAAAAAAACTAAAAAAAAATCCTTTATTGTATTTAAATATATTACTACATTTCTTTTCACAATAGTCACAAAACAAAATTTCTTTGCCAATTTGAATGCACACAAACTGCTCTTTTTTTTGGGCAAGTGAAAATCTCTTTTACAAACTGTCACATTATGAAACCACTTTTCAGATTTTTTAAAAAGCCCATGTCCAGAGTGCTACACTCCAGCAAGGGCAACCAGCCTTAGTGAAGCTCAATGTATTTGCATTACAGACTGAAACCTGAAAACCCCACTCGCTTCTAAATACTGTGCATGACTATACACGGCAAGCACATGGGTGTGTGCTAAGACTCTGCTTCTTCCCCCAAAAATTCACTCCCCCTTTCCATCTAATGCAACTGTGAAATCACCAGAGCAAGACGCAATAAATCTCTGCCTATAATTCCTCTATGCACACAGAGTCATGTTTTCACATTAGTCCCAAAACGAAATTTCTTTGCCATTTTTAAAGCACACTTACTGCTCTTTTTTTTTTCGGGGCAAGTGAAAATCACTTTTACAGACTGACACATTATGAAACCTTTTTTTTTAATTTATTTAATTGCACTTGTCCAAGCTGTTTTTTTCAGACCACCACCATGTGTATTCGCGGTGACTGCCTACACTCCAGCAAGGGCAACCAGCCTTAGTGATGCTGAATGTATTTGCATTACAGACTTAAACCTGAAAACCCCACTCGCTTGTAAATACTGTGCATGACTATACATGGCAAGCACATGGGTGTGTGCTAAGACTCTGCTTCTTCCCCCAAAAATTCGCTCCCCCTTTCCATCTAATGCAACTGTGAAATCACCAGAGCAAGACGCAATAAATCTCTGCCTATAATTCCTCTATGCACACAGAGTCATTTTTTCACATTAGTCCCAAAACGAAATTTCTTTGCCATTTTGAAAGCACACTTACTGCTCTTTTTTTTTCGGGCCAAGTGAAAATCACTTTTTACAATTGGAAATCACTTTTACAGACTGACACATTATGAAACCACTTTTTTTGATTTATTTAAATGCACATGTCCAAGCTGTTTTTTCAGACCACCACCATGTGTATTCTCTGTGACTGCCTACACTCCAGCAAGGGCAACCAGCCTTAGTGATGCTGAATGTATTTGCATTACAGACTTAAACCTGAAAACCCCACTCGCTTCTAAATACTGTGCATGACTATACATGGCAAGCACATGGGTGTGTGCTAAGACTCTGCTTCTTCCCCCAAAAATTCGCTCCCCCTTTCCATCTAATGCAACTGTGAAATCACCAGAGCAAGACGCAATAAATCTCTGCCTATAATTCCTCTATGCACACAGAGTCATGTTTTCACATTAGTCATAAAACGAAATTTCTTTGCCATTTTGAAAGCACACTTACTGCTCTTTTTTTTTCGGGCCAATTGAAAATCACTTTTTACAATTGGAAATCACTTTTACAGACTGACACATTATGAAACCACTTTTTTTGATTTATTTAAATGCACATGTCCAAGCTGTTTTTTCAGACCACCACCATGTGTATTCTCTGTGACTGCCTACACTCCAGCAAGGGCAACCAGCCTTAGTGATGCTGAATGTATTTGCATTACAGACTTAAACCTGAAAACCCCACTCGCTTCTAAATACTGTGCATGACTATACATGGCAAGCACATGAGTGTGTGCTAAGACTCTGCTTCTTCCCCCAAAAATTCGCTCCCCCTTTCCATCTAATGCAACTGTGAAATCACCAGAGCAAGACGCAATAAATCTCTGCCTATAATTCCTCTATGCACACAGAGTCATGATTTCACATTAGTCCCAAAACGAAATTTCTTTGCCATTTTTAAAGCACACTTACTGCTCTTTTTTTTTTCGGGGCAAGTGAAAATCACTTTTACAGACTGACACATTATGAAACCTTTTTTTTTAATTTATTTAATTGCACTTGTCCAAGCTGTTTTTTTCAGACCACCACCATGTGTATTCGCGGTGACTGCCTACACTCCAGCAAGGGCAACCAGCCTTAGTGATGCTGAATGTATTTGCATTACAGACTTAAACCTGAAAACCCCACTCGCTTCTAAATACTGTGCATGACTATACATGGCAAGCACATGGGTGTGTGCTAAGACTCTGCTTCTTCCCCCAAAAATTCGCTCCCCCTTTCCATGTAATGCAACTGTGAAATCACCAGAGCAAGACGCAATAAATCTCTGCCTATAATTCCTCTATGCACACAGAGTCATTTTTTCACATTAGTCCCAAAACGAAATTTCTTTGCCATTTTGAAAGCACACTTACTGCTCTTTTTTTTTCGGGCCAAGTGAAAATCACTTTTTACAATTGGAAATCACTTTTACAGACTGACACATTATAAAACCACTTTTTTTGATTTATTTAAATGCACATGTCCAAGCTGTTTTTTCAGACCACCACCATGTGTATTCTCTGTGACTGCCTACACTCCAGCAAGGGCAACCAGCCTTAGTGATGCTGAATGTATTTGCATTACAGACTTAAACCTGAAAACCCCACTCGCTTCTAAATACTGTGCATGACTATACATGGCAAGCACATGGGTGTGTGCTAAGACTCTGCTTCTTCCCCCAAAAATTCGCTCCCCCTTTCCATCTAATGCAACTGTGAAATCACCAGAGCAAGACGCAATAAATCTCTGCCTATAATTCTTCTATGCACACAGAGTCATGTTTTCACATTAGTCCCAAAACGAAATTTCTTTGCCAATTTGAAAGCACACTTACTGCTCTTTGTTTTTTCGGGGCAAGTGTAAATCACTTTTACAGACTGACACATTATGAAACCACCATGTGTAACTACAACAAAAACAATTCCCATTTCTATTATTCATTTCTTAAGTTACCACATACATCCCCTCTCAAACTGTAAACTCACCTTTAAAATTAGTTAGTTGTGAAAGAAATGTGACACTCAAACAGCAGATTATCAGAGCCAGGATCTCTGTTGTGTTCACCTCTCTCCTCTCAGCAGAACCAGATAATGGCAAACTTTCCCTCTATTTTTCCACACATATACATGTAAGTTTCAAATCTCAGTGCTTCCCCCTTTTTTTCAAATGTAATCACACATTTCTATTGGTTGAAAACCAACCCTTTTCCAAAAGTACCCTTCCCCCAACTTGACTTCTGCCTAGTACCCTTCCCCCAACTTGACTTCTGCCTGCTACCATAGCAACAGCTCATGGAACACTGCTGTGTAGAGTTAGGTCAGAAGTTCGACACACAATGTTTCAATTCCACAGAGCAAGAGTGCTTGACTTTTCAAACCTTACAGCAAATCCATAGTACTGTTCTTTGGTTACACATTTTTTTGTACCAATACAAAACATGCTTCTATTAATTTACACATACAGCCTAGTTTTTATTCTAGAATGGTATGAAACAGCCAATCAGTTCTTTTTGTTTTGAAAAAAATATGTATGCCTCCATTTCCAAACTGTCTTTCTTTTCATATTGCCATTCTACTGAAAGACACCTCCTGAGTGCATCCAGTTCTCCTTTGAAGATGTTCACAGTGTGGATTGTAGGG
Source organism: Triturus cristatus (assembly GCF_964204655.1). Taxonomy (NCBI): domain Eukaryota; kingdom Metazoa; phylum Chordata; class Amphibia; order Caudata; family Salamandridae; genus Triturus; species Triturus cristatus. The sequence goes on along the minus strand of NC_140594.1, from coordinate 706,745,633 downwards.
CACAGCTATGTCTTCTGGAGTGAAAAGTTTGCAGAGAAAACAGGTATGGTGAGAGACCTTGCTTTGCCAAATGTAGACATTAAATGGATTGGTCAGAGAGGGTTAAAGTGGCACCAATTGATGCCATTGGTGAAATCCTTCATTCAAATCCAACACCCTGACCTCATAATAGTGCACTGTGGTGGCAATGACCTAGGCACTTTGACTGGGGTAGGTCTGGAAATGCTTATGAAGGACACCTTTGCACAACTGTTTACACTTTTCCCTAAAACTGCCTTTGTGTTTTCCAACATATGCCAAAGGCAAAAATGGAACTGGTCCAATCATTTCTGTCCGCAGATTGACAAAGCAAGAAAGCACGTCAACAAATCTGTTTCTGCTTTCCTCCGTGACTATGGTATGGGTGCCATTTACCACAACAACTTGCGTTATGACATGCAAGACATTTATAGAGGAGATGGTGTGCACTTCAATGATGAAGGGAACAGAGTCTTCCTCTTGAACCTTAGACTCTGCATCGGTACTTACTTGTAGGTACCACTAAAAAAATGACTTCATAAACACAACAGCTCTTTTTAGAGCTCCCTAATTTCTAAACTCTTAAATCTGCTTTTCATTTATCTTTTTTTTTTTTTTTACCGTACGCTTACCGTAAGCTTACCGTACGCGTACCCCGTGATTTTTTTTTAAATCAATAAATGTTTTTTTTGTACTTTTCTGTCCTTCTTTGACCCCCTTACAAATGTTAGGGGGTCTGTAACTCTCCTCATTGCCCCCTTTCCTTGTTTTCACTCTTTTTTTTCAGAGTGAAATACACAAAATGGCGGCCGCCGCTTCCTGGTTTCGACCGATTCGAATGTTTACTAAGATCTAAGAGCCAATCAGAATCGCGCTCGCGCACGCCACCGTACGCGTACCGTAAGCTTACCGTAAGCGTACGGTAAGCGTACCGTAAGCGGGCTCAGATATATATATTGATTTAAAGGCTATTTTCTCAGAATCTACTGAACAGATTTACACCAAACCTACAAAAGGCACTTCCTTGACATAGGGACTACCTCTCTGCCAAATTTCTAGTAATTCTGTTCAGCCGTTCGGGCTGTAGCTCGTTCTAAAGGTCCTATGGAAAAATGCATGGGAAAAACGCGTTTTGGGACCCCCCTTTTATCTCAGCCCCCGCTTGACGAATCCCCCCGAGACTTTCAGGGTAGGAGCGGAGCGTAGCGCCCCACCTATTTTGAGAAATTCGCGAGGATTCGTCGACCGGCGCCAAAGTTATTCAAAATAGAATGTTGAGGTTTTCCTATGGAAACGTGGTCCTAACTATAACTACCTACTGGCAACCGCCAGTAGGTAATATATATATATATATATTAGTAGGTAATATATATATATATATATATTACCTACTGGCGGTCGCCAGTAGGTAGTTATAGTTAGGACCACGTTTCCATAGGAAAACCTCAACATTCTATTTTGAATAACTTTGGCGCCGGTTGACGAATCCTCGCGAATTTCTCAAAATAGGTGGGGCGCTACGCTCCGCTCCTACCCTGAAAGTCTCGGGGGGATTCGTCAAGCGGGGGCTGAGATAAAAGGGGGGTCCCAAAACGCGTTTTTCCCATGCATTTTTCCATAGGACCTTTAGAACGAGCTACAGCCCGAACGGCTGAACAGAATTACTAGAAATTTGGCAGAGAGGTAGTCCCTATGTCAAGGAAGTGCCTTTTGTAGGTTTGGTGTAAATCTGTTCAGTAGATTCTGAGAAAATAGCCTTTAAATCAATATATATATCTGAGCCCGCTTACGGTACGCTTACCGTACGCTTACGGTAAGCTTACGGTACGCGTACGGTGGCGTGCGCGAGCGCGATTCTGATTGGCTCTTAGATCTTAGTAAACATTCGAATCGGTCGAAACCAGGAAGCGGCGGCCGCCATTTTGTGTATTTCACTCTGAAAAAAAAGAGTGAAAACAAGGAAAGGGGGCAATGAGGAGAGTTACAGACCCCCTAACATTTGTAAGGGGGTCAAAGAAGGACAGAAAAGTACAAAAAAAACATTTATTGATTTAAAAAAAAATCACGGGGTACGCGTACGGTAAGCTTACGGTAAGCGTACGGTAAAAAAAAAAAAAAAAGATAAATGAAAAGCAGATTTAAGAGTTTAGAAATTAGGGAGCTCGAAAAAGAGCTGTTGTGTTTATGAAGTCATTTTTTTAGTGGTACCTACAAGTAAGTACCGATGCAGAGTCTAAGGTTCAAGAGGAAGACTCTGTTCCCTTCATCATTGAAGTGCACACCATCTCCTCTATAAATGTCTTGCATGTCATAACGCAAGTTGTTGTGGTAAATGGCACCCATACCATAGTCACGGAGGAAAGCAGAAACAGATTTGTTGACGTGCTTTCTTGCTTTGTCAATCTGTGGACAGAAATGATTGGACCAGTTCCATTTTTGCCTTTGGCATATGTTGGAAAACACAAAGGCAGTTTTAGGGAAAAGTGTAAACAGTTGTGCAAAGGTGTCCTTCATAAGCATTTCCAGACCTACCCCAGTCAAAGTGCCTAGGTCATTGCCACCACAGTGCACTATTATGAGGTCAGGGTGTTGGATTTGAATGAAGGATTTCACCAATGGCATCAATTGGTGCCACTTTAACCCTCTCTGACCAATCCATTTAATGTCTACATTTGGCAAAGCAAGGTCTCTCACCATATCTGTTTTCTCTGCAAACTTTTCACTCCAGAAGACATAGCTGTGCCCTACAATCCACACTGTGAACATCTTCAAAGGAGAACTGGATGCACTCAGGAGGTGTCTTTCAGTAGAATGGCAATAAGAAAAGAAAGACAGTTTGGAAATGGAGGCATACATATTTTTTTAAAACAAAAAGAACTGATTGGCTGTTTCATACCATTCTAGAATAAAAACTAGGCTGTATGTGAAAATTAATAGAAGCATGTTTTGTATTGGTACAAAAAAATGTGTAACCAAAGAACAGTACTATGGATTTGCTGTAAGGTTTGAAAAGTCAAGCACTCTTGCTCTGTGGAATTGAAACATTGTGTGTCGAACTTCTGACCTAACTGCACACAGCAGTGTTCCATGAGCTGTTGCTATGGTAGCAGGCAGAAGTCAAGTTGGGGGAAGGGTACTAGGCAGAAGTCAAGTTGGGGGCAGGGTACTTTTGGAAAAGGGTTGGTTTTCAACCAATAGAAATGTGTGAATACATGTGAAAAAAAGGGGGAAGCACTGAGATTTGAAACTTACATGTATATGTGTGGAAAAATAGAGGGAAAGTTTGCCATTATCTGGTTCTGCTGAGAGGAGAGAGGTGAACAGAACAGAGATCCTGGCTCTGATAATCTGCTGTTTGAGTGTCACATTTCTTTCACAACTAACTAATTTTAAAGGTGAGTTTACAGTTTGAGAGGGGATGTATGTGGTAACTTAAGAAATGAATAATAGAAATGGGAATTGTTTTTGTTGTAGTTACACATGGGGGTTTCATAATGTGTCAGTGTGTAAAAGTGATTTACACTTGCCCCGAAAAAAAAAAAGAGCAGTAAGTGTGCTTTCAAATTGGCAAAGAAATTTCGTTTTGGCACTAATGTGAAAACATGACTCTGTGTGCATAGAAGAATTATAGGCAGAGCTTTATTGCGTCTTGCTCTGGTGATTTCACAGTTGCATTAGATGGAAAGGGGGAGCGAATTTTTGGGGGAAGAAGCAGAGGCTTAGCACACACCCATGTCCTTGCCGTGTATAGTCATGCACAGTATTTACAAGCGAGTGGGGTTTTCAGGTTTCAGTCTGTAATGCAAATACATTCAGCATCACTAAGGCTGGTTGCCCTTGGTGGAGTGTAGGCAGTCACAGAGAATGCACATGGTGGTGGTCTGAAAAAAAAACAGCTTGGACACGTGCAATTAAATAAATCAAAAATAGTGGTTTCATAATGTGTCAGTCTGTAAAAGTGATTTCAAATTGTAAAAAGAGATTTTCACTTGGCCCGAAAAAAAAAGAGCAGTAAGTGTGCTTTCAAATTGGCAAAGAAATTTCGTTTTGGCACTAATGTGAAAACATGACTCTGTGTGCATAGAAGAATTATAGGCAGAGATTTATTGCGTCTTGCTCTGGTGATTTCACAGTTGCATTAGATGGAAAGGGGGAGCGAATTTTTGGGGGAAGAAGCAGAGTCTTAGCACACACCCATGTCCTTGCCGTGTATAGTCATGCACAGTATTTAGAAGCCAGTGGGGTTTTCAGGTTTAAGTCTGTAATGCAAATACATTCAGCATCACTAAGGCTGGTTGCCCTTGCTGGAGTGTAGGCAGTCACAGAGAATGCACATGGTGTTGGTCTGAAAAAAAAACAGCTTGGACACGTCCAATTAAATAAATCAAAAATAGTGGTTTCATAATGTGTCAGTCTGTAAAAGTGATTTCCAATTGTAAAAAGTGATTTTCACTTGCCCCGAAAAAAAAAAGAGCAGTAAGTGTGCTTTAAAAATGGCAAAGAAATTTCGTTTTGGCACTAATGTGAAAACATGACTCTGTGTGCATAGAAGAATTATAGGCAGAGATTTATTGCGTCTTGCTCTGGTGATTTCACAGTTGCATTAGATGGAAAGGGGGAGCGAATTTTTGGGGGAAGAAGCAGAGGCTTAGCACACACCCATGTGCTTGCCGTGTATAGTCATGCACAGTATTTACAAGCCAGTGGGGTTTTCAGGTTTAAGTCTGTAATGCAAATACATTCAGCATCACTAAGGCTGGTTGCCCTTGGTGGAGTGTAGGCAGTCACAGAGAATGCACATGGTGGTGGTCTGAAAAAAAAAACAGCTTGGACACGTGCAATTAAATAAATCAAAAATAGTGGTTTCATAATGTGTCAGTCTGTAAAAGTGATTTCAAATTGTAAAAAGAGATTTTCACTTGGCCCGAAAAAAAAAGAGCAGTAAGTGTGCTTTGAAATTGGCAAAGAAATTTCGTTTTGGCACTAATGTGAAAACATGACTCTGTGTGCATAGAAGAATTATAGGCAGAGATTTATTGCGTCTTGCTCTGGTGATTTCACAGTTGCATTAGATGGAAAGGGGGAGCGAATTTTTGGGGGAAGAAGCAGAGGCTTAGCACACACCCATGTCCTTGCCGTGTATAGTCATGCACAGTATTTACAAGCCAGTGGGGTTTTCAGGTTTAAGTCTGTAATGCAAATACATTCAGCATCACTAAGGCTGGTTGCCCTTGCTGGAGTGTAGGCAGTCACAGAGAATACACATGGTGGTGGTCTGAAAAAACAGCTTGGACACGTGCAATTAAATAAATCAAAAATAGTGGTTTCATAATGTGTCAATCTGTAAAAGTGATTTCAAATTGTAAAAAGAGATTTTCACTTGGCCCGAAAAAAAAAGAGCAGTAAGTGTGCTTTCAAATTGGCAAAGAAATTTCGTTTTGGGACTAATGTGAAAACATGACTCTGTGTGCATAGAAGAATTATAGGCAGAGATTTATTGCGTCTTGCTCTGGTGATTTCACAGTTGCATTAGATGGAAAGGGGGAGCGAATTATTGGGGGAAGAAGCAGAGGCTTAGCACACACCCATGTCCTTGCCGTGTATAGTCATGCACAGTATTTACAAGCCAGTGGGGTTTTCAGGTTTAAGTCTGTAATGCAAATACATTCAGCATCACTAAGGCTGGTTGCCCTTGGTGGAGTGTAGCACTGTGGACATGGGCTTTTTAAAAAATCTGAAAAGTGGTTTCATAATGTGACAGTTTGTAAAAGAGATTTTCACTTGCCCAAAAAAAAGAGCAGTTTGTGTGCATTCAAATTGGCAAAGAAATTTCGTTTTGTGACTATTGTGAAAAGAAATGTAGTAATATATTTAAATACAATAACAGATTTTTTTTTTAGTTTTTTTCAGGTATTGCTGAAGAACAGTGAACAAAATTTAAGATGCCTACAAAATCTCGAGTTCAAAAAATGCTAAAAAAAAAACTATATTTGAAGACAACTGGAGGACCAAAGTTAGTAGAAGATGCTGATGTTGGGAAAAAGAAAAAATCTTCTGGTAAGCAAAAAAAACAATTCCTAAACAAAATATTTAAAACAAAGAAAAATGTACAAAATGTCTGTTCTCGGAAAAATGTAACAAAACATAGAGAACAGCAAAAAATTGAGAATTTAGTTAATGCAAATATACCTTCTGCAATTGAAAAGTTTAACATAAACAGAAAAACAGCATTTAAAGAGATACGTAGAAAAATGTTTCAGAGAAGAGTTATGTCCAATTTGATAAAGGATATAAAGAAATATAAGCAAAAGGCTAAATATTACAAGAGAAAAAAAGAAATTGAAGCCATTGCAGCAAAAGCATTAGAATTAAAAAGGAAACTATTCATATTAATTTTGAATAGGATGCGTACATTAGATAAAATGGTTAATGTACTGAAATCACAAAGCAAAAGCAAAAGAGTAGTGAACAGAACAAACTTTTGTAAAGTGTTTTTAGGAAAGTGGATGCATAGTTCAAGTAGTGAACCTTTTTTTAATGAAGAGAGCTATTTTCAAAGTAATAGTTTGCTGCATGCAGTTGACACCAGAGGTCGTTCATACGAAGTAAAAAATGGTTGCATAATGGAGAAGGAGATAATGGTTCCAAGAGATGAGGTACAAGTGATGGCAGATGAGGCAATGGGGAGACGTCCTAAAGCCCCAGTGTACACTTGGAATTGTAGTAGTATTTGCACTGTGCGTCAGGAATCTATTGACAGATTTCGAGAGTTTCTAAGAGAATATAGTAAAAAAAGTGTAAAACAAAAGATTAAGGTGCTTCAAAGTCTGGATCCATGCAGAGTGAGAGAGAATACTGGTTTGCAGGGTCATTCTCTTGCTTGTCTATCTAGAAAAGTGTGCAATAGTGTTTTCCATCATTTTAGGATGCTGGCTGTTCATCATACTGAAATGAGAAAGTTTGTGAGACGGTTGTATTTTGCCAAAAGTCCAGCAATAAAGTTAAATGAATTGAATAGGGCTCTGTTCCGAGGAACGGTATCAGATGTAGAGAAGGTTGTTGATGAAATTCAGTTTTGTTACTTTGGTCCTGAACAAAACAGTGCAGAGAAGGACACAGTAAATGAGGAAGAAGTGGAAGAGAATGTAGAACCCTCTGTAAGTAACACATTTAATGATCACATAACAAAATTTGCAATAGTCTCTAATGAAAGACCAAATTTTACTTGTATTTGTTGCCGCAGAACTCATTATAGAAAACAAACTAGGAATGTTGATCTCTACAGAAAGAGTGAAAATGAAGATAATTATAAGTGGAAGGATTTTGCCACATATATATTTCTAGAAAATTGTTTTGAATTGGGTGAAGATCAGCGTATTTGTAAATACTGTTATAACAAGTTAGAGGAAAATAGAATGCCGACCAGAGCTGTACATAATAATTTAGAATTGGATGCTATTCCTGCTGAACTTTCTGAATTAAATACATATGAGTCTATACTCATTCAATGTGTTCATCCGTTCCAGACCATAGTACGTATGGAGCCCAAAACTGGTAAATTACCTCCTTCAGATTTACTGAGAGGTTTAAAAGGTAGAGTGGTGTATTTGCCCTTGGATTTGAAAACAAATATGGAAACTATTGATGCGGATACTTTGGAAACTGAACCATTAATTATTCTGGTTAATGGTGTACCTACAAAGAATAAGAAGATTTGGCAGGAGCTGGTAGATGTGCGGAAAGTACAAAGAGCAAATTTGTATTTGAAAAAAAATAACAAATGGTATGAATCAATTTATATAGAAGAAGAAGAAGAAGAAGAAGATTTACAAGGAGACACAGAAACACCAACTGGACAAATTGAAAAAGTGGACAAGTCAAAGGAAGAAGAAATTTATGAACATTTTAGCATACATCCTCTCCATTCGAAAGAAGTTATGGGAGACAATATTGATCTCTTTCAGATGAAGAAAGCAAAAGGAAATCCCATGAGTGTATGGGAGGAGAGCTTGGAAGCTCGATGTTTTCCCCAGCTGTTTCCTAAAGGAAAAGGAGGACGATACGATGAACGTCCAGAACAGATTCCAGCTTCAGAGTATCGAACTACAAGACTATATGCTGAAGATCCCAGATTTCGACAAAGTATTCCTTATTTGTTCCATCTTTTATTTGAAAGCGACTTGTCTGCACTGTCTTATGCAGTAAATCACATTTTAAAAAGTGGAGTACATTTACAAAATGTGTCTGCTAAGGATTTTATGGAGAAAGTGCAGCACCGAGATGATCATTTGGAAACACAACTGATCAATCTGATGGCTTGTCAGCGTGGGACAAATGAATATTGGTACCGACGCCATGGTGAACTAAAATGCATGTTACGCAATTTAGGAACACCAACATGGTTCCTTACCCTAAGCTGTGCCGAGTACGCTTGGGATGATTTACTGGATTTTCTACGAGAGGCCAATTCAAACATTAAAAACATCGAATACAAGACAGCAGGAGAACTGTGCTCATTGGATCCGGTTAATGTTTGCAGATATTTCAATCATAGATTTGAGGCTATGATGTCCTTCATCTGCAATAAAAAAAATCCACCCCTTGGAGAAGTAGTGGATTTCTTTTGGAGAAAAGAGTACCAGGCAAGAGGTGCTCCTCATATTCATATGCTGCTGTGGATCAAGGATGCCCCAAAGTTTGGAACAGATACTGATGAAGCAGTGTTATCTTACATTGAAGAATATGCAACATGTGCTATACCAAAAAGCACAGAAGAGAACAAGTTAAAGGAGCAAGTTCTACGTTTCCAAAGTCATCGGTGTGGAAAATACTGTCGACGGAAATACAAGAGCAAAGAAAAATACTACACTAAATGTCGATTTGGATTTCCTAGACCTGTTCTTTCAAATGGAAGAGTCAACAGTTTTATGTCAGCTGTGAGACATACTATCACAAGAAAATCACCTAAGAATACCTACAACCTTAAAAGAAAAGAAGAATCAAAAAATATAAATGACTACAACCCAGTCATTTTATCCATGTGGAACGCTAACATGGATATACAGTATGTTGCTGACAATTCCATTGCTGTTGCTCGATATGTAACGTCTTACATTACGAAATCAGAAAAAACAGAATTGAAGGAAATGTGGGAAGAGATTTCTCACGAGAAGACTGTCAGTAAGAAGCTGTACAGTTTCAGTTTGAAGATGTTATCGCATCGAGAAATTGGATCCTACGAATGTTCAGATAGGTTATCTTCTGCAAGTCTCTACTCGAAGTCAAGAAGAATAATTTGGGCAAGTTTAGGCCTTGCAGCAATGAGAAATCGGGTACTGAAATCTGTTGGAGAAATTGAATATTTGGCTGAGAATGACCCAGAAAGTACAGATATATTGAAAACAAACATGTTGGACACATATTATCCCAAGAGAAGTCATCATCTGGAGAACATGTGTCTCTATGAAGTGTTACAGAACTACATTTATTCACGGAAAGCTGCAGAAGACATCAACAGTGGAAAATATAAAGTTGTTGGTGAAGAAGGATGTTTGGTGAAGCAAACCAAAGGAAGTTTGATAAATCACCGGAAGCTGAGTTGCGACACTACCGACAAGAAAGAATTTTACTACTTGGCTCTTTTACAGTTGTTTAAACCATGGCGTACAGAGGATGAACTACTGGGAGAATTCCAGAGCTATGAAGATTCTTTTAATGCTTGTAAAGACAGCATACAATGCAGTACATTCTCAACTTATCTGCAAATGTTAAATGAAGAAATTGAACAGGAAACTACAATTGCAGCAGAAATAGCTAGAGACAGTTCTCAGGACAGCCAAAGTTCAGGAACATACAGTCAAGATCCCCTAGGACAACCAATCGTTGAAAATGAAGCATCAATAGCCATGAATGAAGTGGAAACGGCTATGAATCAAGGTCAAGAAGAATTTATAGACTTAGAAAATTTGGAAAGACAACTGAATCAAGAGCAGCAACAAATTTATGAAGAGATCAAAAACAAAATTGATCACGGATTTCTACATATCAAAAAAGAGTGCTCATGCACATCATTTCATCCAATCAGGATGTATGTAAGCGGACAAGCTGGCACTGGAAAAAGTTTCCTAATTAAAGTCATCAGAAGCTACCTAAAGCAAAAAACGGATTCTACTTTGTCTTGTGTGGTTACTGCTCCAACTGGGTTAGCAGCATATAACATAAAAGGAATCACCTTACATCGTTTGCTAATGTTACCAGTGGAGCATGAGAACAAAATACAATTCAACAAGCTAACTGGAGAAGCATCCTTGGAAGTTTCAAGAGTATTGAAGAAGATGCAAGTTCTCATTATTGATGAGGTGAGCATGGTATCGAACTTAATGCTTGCCTTTCTGCATTTAAGAATGCAGCAAATTTTGAAGACAGACTATGACGTGTTATTTGGTGGAAAACACGTCATAGTTTTTGGGGATCTTTTGCAACTTACTCCAGTTAAAGGACAACCAGTGTTTAATACTGTGACACATGAAGACACGAAGAAGTCATTGGGAAGCATTGGAAATACAAATATTTGGTCCTTCTTTGAGTACAAGCAACTTACAACTAATATGAGGCAAGCAAACGATGAAGAATATGGAAGTATTCTGAAAGATATCAGGATTGGAATACTCACAGAAGTTGGGAAAAAAGCATTACAGAGTCGGCTGCTACATAATTTATTTCCAAAGGAAGAAATAGTTGCAGAGAAAATATACAAGAATATTGCAGAAAACAAAAGTGTCATCTGCTTAATGCCAACTCTACGTGAATGCTCAATATTTAATGAGGAGCTTTTGAAATTGGAAAAGGAAGACATCAGGAAATTGGAAGCAGTGGACAAAATTGAGGATGGAAGAATTACTGTCACAGTAACAGGCAAACTGAAAAATAAATTGGACTCACTAGAGAAGAACATCTCCAAAACAGCAGGATTAGAAAAAAATCTATATGTTTGCATGAACTGTAGAGTGTTTTTAAGGAGAAATTTGGATGTTGAGAAAGGCTTAGTGAATGGAGCAATGGGAAGAGTTGTGGGTTTTATTAATTATCAGAAAAAAGAAGGAATTGAATGTTTAAAAATAAAATTTGATCAGATAGAAGAAGTTAAAGATATTTGTCGTTGTACAGTTCGTTTTATGCTTGTGAAAGACTTATATGTACGTAGGAAGCAGTTTCCGTTTTCTCTAGCATATGCTGTAACTATTCACAAGTCTCAAGGATTGACTGTAGATTGTGCATTTGTGAACATTGGTTCAACTGTGTTCAAAGAAGGTATGGCATATGTAGCTTTGTCACGAGTCAAAACATTATCAGGTTTATTCATGATAGACTTTGATGACTCAAAAGTTAGTGCTGATACAAACTGTGTAAAGGAGTATAATAGATTAAGAAGAAGCTATGCTCCTCATTTAGGTCAGTATCCTGTGTTGGAGAAACGTGTAGTTTCTCGTAAAAGGAGAAATGAGAATATCTGTAATGAAGATATAGAGAAGAGGAAAAAAAAGAGGAGTGATGTAATTGCAAGCAAAAAGAAAAAGGAAAATGAAGAACAGGTTGTAGGATGTCATTTTGAAAATAGCTCTGGTGTCAACTGCTATGCAAATGTAGTGCTGAATGTTGCATTTTATCTGGAAAGTTTGCAAGAGCAGATAATAGTAAATCAGGGAAAAAGATTCTGTTCAGAGCTGAGTCTCCTTTTTCAAAAGCTGAGTAAAGATAAAACTCAAATAGAAAGTGCTACTGACATTAGAAAACTTTTAGATGTATGTTCAGGACGAACACAGTTTTCTCAAAATGAACAGCAAGATGCACACGAATTTTTGATGTATTTTCTTCAGGTAGTGGAAGAAGAAGGAGTTCCCATTGACATTTTTTTTGGTCTCTCTTATAAATGGGAACATAGTTGTGATAATTGTTATAATATATGTGGCTCTATTGTTGATAATGAAAGGTTTATTTATTTGACATTGCCAGAGAGTAAAACAGTCACTTTTGCAAAATTAGTTAAAGATGCTAATCATAGCATGAAATGTGGTGAGTGTAATTCTGACATGTTATCAACAATAATTTTAAGGGAATACGGACAGTATGTAATTTTAATGATGCAACGATGTAGAGCTGATGGATCAAAATTGGATACTTTAATAAAGAAGTTTACAGGACAGCAATTATCAATTTCAGGAAAAACTTTTGTAACTGTTGCAATAATTTTCCATGATGGACCTACTGTTACTTCTGGACATTACACAGTTTATCTAAAATGTGAAAAAGGCTGGACACTGTGTAATGATTCCCAATTGATTTTCAAACAACGTTTGCCTTTTGATTTAGCAAATTCCTATCTAATCTTCCTGAAACCTAAATTTTAGAGAGACTTGGCAAGATCTGGACAAAATAATTTTACCATTTTACTGGATTACCATTGCAATTTTGTAGAAAAAATATTTTTAAAATTATCATTTGGCCTAAAGGAAAGATAACCAATTGTAATGTGGACTTTTTTAATTTTTAATGCAATTTTGAAAAACCAATAATTTAGAGATAATCGGTAACTTCTGCACATTTTAAATTTTGGAATGCTATTGAACTGCCATTGGAAATTTTTTTCAAAAATGATTTAAAAAATTACTATTTGGCCATGTGGAAAAGTAAGCAATTCTATTGTGGACTAAATAAATTATTCAAAAAATTTTCGTGAACCAAAATGTTACAGAGAATCGGTGAGATCTGGACAGATTAAACTTTAGAATTTTAATGGATTTCCCTTGGAAATTTATTCCAGGAAAAAAAAAAAAATACTATTTGGCCTAAAGGAAATAAAATCAGATGTATTTTGGAGTTATTTGAGATATAATATTGTGATTATACTTCTCAAACAAACATATCAGACGGTATTTTAAAGAAAAAAGTATTGTTTTTAGATGATATTTTTTTAGAATAATATGCATTTCTGTAATGATAAGTTTAAGTGAGAAGAGATTCTGGGCTTTTTTAATACAATCTTTGTGATTGTTAATTTTTTTTGCCCGCTGTAAAATGATGAATGCAATTGCTTTCACAATTAATAGTGAAATGCAATTTATTCTGAAAACAGCAAAAATAAGGCAAAAATATTTTTTGGTAAAAAATGTAAATATGTGTACTGTATTATTAAATGGTTTAAAAATATTAATACTTTTTTCTTTATTTTCAGATCGATATAGAAAATTTTCGGAAACTACAACCATTTTAAAAACTATTTTTTAAAAAAACAAATGAATAAATATTTTTTTGAGTGAGTATGGTAAGTCAATAATAAAAATTGTAGTCTCTCAAGGACTTTATAATGTGATAAATGATTTTTAGTGTTTTTTTTTAAAAAATAAAAAAAAGGTACGCTTACCGTACGCGTACGGTAAAAAAAAAAAAAAAAAAGTTTTTAAAAACAAGTAAAAAAGAGATGGAAGATAAGGTTGGCTCTTAAAAGAACCGTTGTGTTCATGCAGGGACAGAGGAAAGGAAGCATGGGAAAATCATTCAAAGCTACAAATGTGCTGATCTATTTTGTTGTTCACTAGGGAAACACTGGTCTCCCTATGACAAATTAGACCTTTACAAAATGTGCAATGAATATCAACCTTCCGAAATCGAAGGTTCATTTCCAGAGGGCCAGCAAAAGGAGATTCTCCCCCCACAGATGAAGGGCTCACCTGACCTGCAGAAGAAGGAGTAAGCCCTGCAGGTGATGGTCCAGGCTGAGCTGCTGTGGATGTACTGGCTCGTCTTTCTGAAGAGTTACCTCCAAAAAGATGACCATGTGTCCTTCTGTGTACATCCTGGAGGTGTCTCTTCATGGTGTGATTCCCAAAGGAATACTTCCTGTTAGGATTACCTCTAGAAAGTACACGCTTACACAGCTTGCAAGTAACTAAGGGTGCATTCACCTTTTGCTGGCCTTCTGGAAAAGTAAAATAATCCCAAACATAAGAAGGCTTTAATTTCCTCGCTCTCTGCCTCAAGACAGTGCTGCTGGTGCTAGCCTCACTCTCAGAAGAGCTCTGCTGTTCTGCCATCGTATCCCAAAGACAAACCAGCTCCTTCTCCCAAGGGATCACAAGCAGAAATGAGGGGAATGGGTGTGGTGTAGGAGAGTTCTAGAACTGAAAGTACTTTCAACCAATCAAAAGTTGTGTTTCATGATCACATGACCTACCGTACGCTTACGGTACGCTTACGGTGCGCTTACGGCAAAAAGTACGCATGCGCGTAAAAAAGACACGCGCTTGCGCGCATGCGCATAACAGTCACTCCCCGGCACTTCCGCGTAACGTGCGCGTGTGGCGTAAGCGCGCACGCGACCCACGCGCAGTACGCGCGGCTACGCAAAGTACGTAACTATACGCAAGCAGCGTAGATAGATTACGGGCGTTGCGTAAACCGTACGCTTACCGTGAGCTTACGGTACGCGTACTATAAAAAAAAAAAAAAAAAAAAATCTGGAAATAAATTTTACATGTTTATTTTAAAAAATGTATATAAAATAAATATTTAATGATTTTAAAAATTTAAGCATAGTCTTTATAAAAGGTAAGAAAATTAAATTAAAAATATGTTTGAAAAAAATGAAGAATAAAAAAAAAAAATAGCATTTAAAAAACCTTGCAAATTCACTGAAAAAACCATGGGTTTCACACACGTTATAGTTAGTAATTAGCATTTAAAAAACCTTAGAAATTCACTGAAAAAACCATAGGTTTCACACACGTTATAGTTAGGAATTAGCATTTAAAAAACCTTAGAAATTCAGTGAAAAAACCATAGGTTTCACACATGTTATAGTTAGCTGGACATTTTACTCGTAAAAAACCAATGAAATTGCCCCGTTATAGTTAGTTCAGCTAACTATAACTCGCGCGCCCGCAATGCACTGCTGATGACGTCACATATTACATCACTCATGACATGGTCAGTGACATCACTCATGACATCACTGATGACATCTCAAATGACATCACTGATGACATCACTGATGACATCATCCAGTGAATGTGTGTTTTTCTGAAAATTAAATATGTTTTATATATGTATATCTCAAGGTTGATAGAAGAATAAATGGGTATATTACTGTCTAAATGGATGATTTCTTTTTGAAAAATTGATTGTGTAACTGACTGATTAAGTGTATCATAGTGAATACATGGCTTAGTGAGTAATATTTAAATATGTAAATATCTGTATCATTTTTTCACTTTGTGTATAAGTGGCTGCATGGGTTGGTGAGTAGCTACATGGGTGTCTATATAGGTTATTAGTTGGTTTTTTTGAGTATTAGTCTGAGTGTCTGCATGGTTCGGTGGGGGGTATGACGTAGTGCATAGGTGCATGAATGAGTGACTCACTGTTTGTATGTGTTGAACAGAGCATGTGTGCAGGACTGCATGGGTGGATGCGTGTGTGTATTGGTGTGTTAGTGAGTGAATGACTGTCTCAATAGTGTCTTTATGAGTAACTACATATGTTTTAAACTAGTATATGTGACTATTGGTGTATATATGTGAGTATATGTGAGAGGGAGAGATTGAAAGAGTTCCTGTATGAATATGTATGTGTTTCTATAAGTGATTGTTTAAAAGACTAAGTATGTGTAAGTTTCCGTAGAAGTAAGTGTGGTGGTGTGTGTATAACTGTATATGCAGGTGAATGTATGTTTGATTCTTTATTAGCATGAGTGACTATGTGTGTGAGTAACTCTATGGATGAGTGGCATTATGTAACAGGATGTATAGGTGTATGAGTAAATATGATGAGTGAGTACATGTATGAGTGACTGTATAGGACTGTTGGTGAATGAGTGGATGTGTATGTTGATCTTAGAATTACTGAAGAGGTTGTTGTAACTGGTATTGGTATGTCCATTGTTTTGAAAATTTTAGTCTCTATTTTTGAATGTGTGTATCAAAGCTTATATTAAGGTGAGAGGAGGTCTGCCACTCTATCACAAGGATGATGTCATCAGTGATGTCATCAGTGATGTCATTTGAGATGTCATCAGTGATGTCATGAGTGATGTCACTGACCATGTCATGAGTGATGTAATATGTGACGTCATCAGCAGTGCATTGCGGGCGCGCGAGTTATAGTTAGCTGAACTAACTATAACGGGGCAATTTCATTGGTTTTTTACGAGTAAAATGTCCAGCTAACTATAACATGTGTGAAACCTATGGTTTTTTCACTGAATTTCAAAGGTTTTTTAAATGCTAATTCCTAACTATAACGTGTGTGAAACCTATGGTTTTTTCAGTGAATTTCTAAGGTTTTTTAAATGCTAATTCCTAACTATAACGTGTGTGAAACCCATGGTTTTTTCAGTGAATTTGCAAGGTTTTTTAAATGCTATTTTTTTTTTTATTCTTCATTTTTTTCAAACATATTTTTAATTTAATTTTCTTACCTTTTATAAAGACTATGCTTAAATTTTTAAAATCATTAAATATAACACCCCTGAAACCTATGGTTTTTTCAGTGAATATATATATATATATATATATATATATATATATATATATATATTACCTACTGGCGGTCGCCAGTAGGTAGTTATAGTTAGGACCACGTTTCCATAGGAAAACCTCAACATTCTATTTTGAATAACTTTGGCGCCGGTCGACGAATCCTCGCGAATTTCTCAAAATAGGTGGGGCGCTACGCTCCGCTCCTACCCTGAAAGTCTCGGGGGGATTCGTCAAGCGGGGGCTGAGATAAAAGGGGGGTCCCAAAACGTGTTTTTCCCATGCATTTTTCCATAGGACCTTTAGAACGAGCTACAGCCCGAACGGCTGAACAGAATTACTAGAAATTTGGCAGAGAGGTAGTCCCTATGTCAAGGAAGTGCCTTTTGTAGGTTTGGTGTAAATCTGTTCAGTAGATTCTGAGAAAATAGCCTTTAAATCAATATATATATCTGAGCCCGCTTACGGTACGCTTACCGTACGCTTACGGTAAGCTTACGGTACGCGTACGGTGGCGTGCGCGAGCGCGATTCTGATTGGCTCTTAGATCTTAGTAAACATTCGAATCGGTCGAAACCAGGAAGCGGCGGCCGCCATTTTGTGTATTTCACTCTGAAAAAAAAGAGTGAAAACAAGGAAAGGGGGCAATGAGGAGAGTTACAGACCCCCTAACATTTGTAAGGGGGTCAAAGAAGGACAGAAAAGTACAAAAAAAACATTTATTGATTTAAAAAAAAATCACGGGGTACGCGTACGGTAAGCTTACGGTAAGCGTACGGTAAAAAAAAAAAAAAAAAGATAAATGAAAAGCAGATTTAAGAGTTTAGAAATTAGGGAGCTCTAAAAAGAGCTGTTGTGTTTATGAAGTCATTTTTTTAGTGGTACCTACAAGTAAGTACCGATGCAGAGTCTAAGGTTCAAGAGGAAGACTCTGTTCCCTTCATCATTGAAGTGCACACCATCTCCTCTATAAATGTCTTGCATGTCATAACGCAAGTTGTTGTGGTAAATGGCACCCATACCATAGTCACGGAGGAAAGCAGAAACAGATTTGTTGACGTGCTTTCTTGCTTTGTCAATCTGCGGACAGAAATGATTGGACCAGTTCCATTTTTGCCTTTGGCATATGTTGGAAAACACAAAGGCAGTTTTAGGGAAAAGTGTAAACAGTTGTGCAAAGGTGTCCTTCATAAGCATTTCCAGACCTACCCCAGTCAAAGTGCCTAGGTCATTGCCACCACAGTGCACTATTATGAGGTCAGGGTGTTGGATTTGAATGAAGGATTTCACCAATGGCATCAATTGGTGCCACTTTAACCCTCTCTGACCAATCCATTTAATGTCTACATTTGGCAAAGCAAGGTCTCTCACCATACCTGTTTTCTCTGCAAACTTTTCACTCCAGAAGACATAGCTGTGCCCTACAATCCACACTGTGAACATCTTCAAAGGAGAACTGGATGCACTCAGGAGGTGTCTTTCAGTAGAATGGCAATATGAAAAGAAAGACAGTTTGGAAATGGAGGCATACATATTTTTTTCAAAACAAAAAGAACTGATTGGCTGTTTCATACCATTCTAGAATAAAAACTAGGCTGTATGTGTAAATTAATAGAAGCATGTTTTGTATTGGTACAAAAAAATGTGTAACCAAAGAACAGTACTATGGATTTGCTGTAAGGTTTGAAAAGTCAAGCACTCTTGCTCTGTGGAATTGAAACATTGTGTGTCGAACTTCTGACCTAACTCTACACAGCAGTGTTCCATGAGCTGTTGCTATGGTAGCAGGCAGAAGTCAAGTTGGGGGAAGGGTACTAGGCAGAAGTCAAGTTGGGGGAAGGGTACTTTTGGAAAAGGGTTGGTTTTCAACCAATAGAAATGTGTGATTACATTTGAAAAAAAGGGGGAAGCACTGAGATTTGAAACTTACATGTATATGTGTGGAAAAATAGAGGGAAAGTTTGCCATTATCTGGTTCTGCTGAGAGGAGAGAGGTGAACACAACAGAGATCCTGGCTCTGATAATCTGCTGTTTGAGTGTCACATTTCTTTCACAACTAACTAATTTTAAAGGTGAGTTTACAGTTTGAGAGGGGATGTATGTGGTAACTTAAGAAATGAATAATAGAAATGGGAATTGTTTTTGTTGTAGTTACACATGGTGGTTTCATAATGTGTCAGTCTGTAAAAGTGATTTACACTTGCCCCGAAAAAAAAAAGAGCAGTAAGTGTGCTTTCAAATTGGCAAAGAAATTTCGTTTTGGGACTAATGTGAAAACATGACTCTGTGTGCATAGAAGAATTATAGGCAGAGATTTATTGCGTCTTGCTCTGGTGATTTCACAGTTGCATTAGATGGAAAGGGGGAGCGAATTTTTGGGGGAAGAAGCAGAGTCTTAGCACACACCCATGTGCTTGCCATGTATAGTCATGCACAGTATTTAGAAGCGAGTGGGGTTTTCAGGTTTAAGTCTGTAATGCAAATACATTCAGCATCACTAAGGCTGGTTGCCCTTGCTGGAGTGTAGGCAGTCACAGAGAATACACATGGTGGTGGTCTGAAAAAACAGCTTGGACATGTGCATTTAAATAAATCAAAAAAAGTGGTTTTATAATGTGTCAGTCTGTAAAAGTGATTTCCAATTGTAAAAAGTGATTTTCACTTGGCCCGAAAAAAAAAGAGCAGTAAGTGTGCTTTCAAAATGGCAAAGAAATTTCGTTTTGGGACTAATGTGAAAAAATGACTCTGTGTGCATAGAGGAATTATAGGCAGAGATTTATTGCGTCTTGCTCTGGTGATTTCACAGTTGCATTACATGGAAAGGGGGAGCGAATTTTTGGGGGAAGAAGCAGAGTCTTAGCACACACCCATGTGCTTGCCATGTATAGTCATGCACAGTATTTAGAAGCGAGTGGGGTTTTCAGGTTTAAGTCTGTAATGCAAATACATTCAGCATCACTAAGGCTGGTTGCCCTTGCTGGAGTGTAGGCAGTCACCGCGAATACACATGGTGGTGGTCTGAAAAAAACAGCTTGGACAAGTGCAATTAAATAAATTAAAAAAAAAGGTTTCATAATGTGTCAGTCTGTAAAAGTGATTTTCACTTGCCCCGAAAAAAAAAAGAGCAGTAAGTGTGCTTTAAAAATGGCAAAGAAATTTCGTTTTGGGACTAATGTGAAATCATGACTCTGTGTGCATTGAGGAATTATAGGCAGAGATTTATTGCGTCTTGCTCTGGTGATTTCACAGTTGCATTAGATGGAAAGGGGGAGCGAATTTTTGGGGGAAGAAGCAGAGTCTTAGCACACACTCATGTGCTTGCCATGTATAGTCATGCACAGTATTTAGAAGCGAGTGGGGTTTTCAGGTTTAAGTCTGTAATGCAAATACATTCAGCATCACTAAGGCTGGTTGCCCTTGCTGGAGTGTAGGCAGTCACAGAGAATACACATGGTGGTGGTCTGAAAAAACAGCTTGGACATGTGCATTTAAATAAATCAAAAAAAGTGGTTTCATAATGTGTCAGTCTGTAAAAGTGATTTCCAATTGTAAAAAGTGATTTTCACTTGGCCCGAAAAAAAAAGAGCAGTAAGTGTGCTTTCAAAATGGCAAAGAAATTTCGTTTTGGGACTAATGTGAAAACATGACTCTGTGTGCATAGAGGAATTATAGGCAGAGATTTATTGCGTCTTGCTCTGGTGATTTCACAGTTGCATTAGATGGAAAGGGGGAGCGAATTTTTGGGGGAAGAAGCAGAGTCTTAGCACACACCCATGTGCTTGCCATGTATAGTCATGCACAGTATTTAGAAGCGAGTGGGGTTTTCAGGTTTAAGTCTGTAATGCAAATACATTCAGCATCACTAAGGCTGGTTGCCCTTGCTGGAGTGTAGGCAGTCACAGAGAATACACATGGTGGTGGTCTGAAAAAACAGCTTGGACATGTGCATTTAAATAAATCAAAAAAAGTGGTTTCATAATGTGTCAGTCTGTAAAAGTGATTTCCAATTGTAAAAAGTGATTTTCACTTGGCCCGAAAAAAAAAGAGCAGTAAGTGTGCTTTAAAAATGGCAAAGAAATTTCGTTTTGGGACTAATGTGAAAACATGACTCTGTGTGCATAGAGGAATTATAGGCAGAGATTTATTGCGTCTTGCTCTGGTGATTTCACAGTTGCATTAGATGGAAAGGGGGAGCGAATTTTTGGGGGAAGAAGCAGAGTCTTAGCACACACCTATGTGCTTGCCATGTATAGTCATGCACAGTATTTAGAAGCGAGTGGGGTTTTCAGGTTTAAGTCTGTAATGCAAATACATTCAGCATCACTAAGGCTGGTTGCCCTTGCTGGAGTGTAGGCAGTCACAGAGAATACACATGGTGGTGGTCTGAAAAAACAGCTTGGACATGTGCATTTAAATAAATCAAAAAAAGTGGTTTTATAATGTGTCAGTCTGTAAAAGTGATTTCCAATTGTAAAAAGTGATTTTCACTTGGCCCGAAAAAAAAAGAGCAGTAAGTGTGCTTTCAAAATGGCAAAGAAATTTCGTTTTGGGACTAATGTGAAAAAATGACTCTGTGTGCATAGAGGAATTATAGGCAGAGATTTATTGCGTCTTGCTCTGGTGATTTCACAGTTGCATTAGATGGAAAGGGGGAGCGAATTTTTGGGGGAAGAAGCAGAGTCTTAGCACACACCCATGTGCTTGCCATGTATAGTCATGCACAGTATTTACAAGCGAGTGGGGTTTTCAGGTTTAAGTCTGTAATGCAAATACATTCAGCATCACTAAGGCTGGTTGCCCTTGCTGGAGTGTAGGCAGTCACCGCGAATACACATGGTGGTGGTCTGAAAAAAACAGCTTGGACAAGTGCAATTAAATAAATTAAAAAAAAAGGTTTCATAATGTGTCAGTCTGTAAAAGTGATTTTCACTTGCCCCGAAAAAAAAAAGAGCAGTAAGTGTGCTTTAAAAATGGCAAAGAAATTTCGTTTTGGGACTAATGTGAAAACATGACTCTGTGTGCATAGAGGAATTATAGGCAGAGATTTATTGCGTCTTGCTCTGGTGATTTCACAGTTGCATTAGATGGAAAGGGGGAGTGAATTTTTGGGGGAAGAAGCAGAGTCTTAGCACACACCCATGTGCTTGCCGTGTATAGTCATGCACAGTATTTAGAAGCGAGTGGGGTTTTCAGGTTTCAGTCTGTAATGCAAATACATTGAGCTTCACTAAGGCTGGTTGCCCTTGCTGGAGTGTAGCACTCTGGACATGGGCTTTTTAAAAAATCTGAAAAGTGGTTTCATAATGTGACAGTTTGTAAAAGAGATTTTCACTTGCCCAAAAAAAAGAGCAGTTTGTGTGCATTCAAATTGGCAAAGAAATTTTGTTTTGTGACTATTGTGAAAAGAAATGTAGTAATATATTTAAATACAATAAAGGATTTTTTTTTAGTTTTTTTCAGGTATTGCTGAAGAACAGTGAACAAAATTTAAGATGCCTACAAAATCTCGAGTTCAAAAAACGCAAAAAAAAAACTATATTTGAAGACAACTGGAGGACCAAAGTTAGTAGAAGATGCTCATGTTGGGAAAAAGAAAAAATCTTCTGGTAAGCAGAAAAAACAATTTCTTAAAAAAATATTCAAAACAAAGAAAAATGTACAAAATGTCTGTCCTGGGAAGAATGTAACAAAACGAAGAGAACAGCAAAAAATTGAGAATTTAGTTAATGCAAATATACCTTCTGCAACTGAAAAGTTTTACATAAACAGAAAAACAGCGTTTAAAGAGATACGTAGAAAAATGTTTCAGAGAAGAGTTATGTCCAATTTGATAAAGGATGTGAAGAAATATAAGCAAAAGGCAAAATATTACAAGAGAAAAAAAGAAATTGAAGCCATTGCAGCAAAAGCATTAGAATTAAAAAGGAAACTATTCATATTAATTTTGAATAGGATGCGTACATTAGATAAAATGGTTAATGTACTGAAATCACAAAGCAAAAGCAAAAGAGTAGTGAACAGAACAAACTTTTGTAAAGTGTTTTTAGGAAAGTGGATGCATAGTTCAAGTAGTGAACCTTTTTTTAATGAAGAGAGCTATTTTCAAAGTAATAGTTTGCTGCATGCAGTTGACACCAGAGGTCGTTCATACGAAGTAAAAAATGGTTGCATAATGGAGAAGGAGATAATGGTTCCAAGAGATGAGGTACAAGTGATGGCAGATGAGGCAATGGGGAGACGTCCTAAAGCCCCAGTGTACACTTGGAATTGTAGTAGTATTTGCACTGTGCGTCAGGAATCTATTGACAGATTTCGAGAGTTTCTAAGAGAATATAGTAAAAAAAAGTGTAAAACAAAAGATTAAGGTGCTTCAAAGTCTGGATCCATGCAGAGTGAGAGAGAATACTGGTTTGCAGGGTCATTCTCTTGCTTGTCTATCTAGAAAAGTGTGCAATAGTGTTTTCCATCATTTTAGGATGCTGGCTGTTCATCATACTGAAATGAGAAAGTTTGTGAGACGGTTGTATTTTGCCAAAAGTCCAGCAATAAAGTTAAATGAATTGAATAGGGCTCTGTTCCGAGGAACGGTATCAGATGTAGAGAAGGTTGTTGATGAAATTCAGTTTTGTTACTTTGGTCCTGAACAAAACAGTGCAGAGAAGGACACAGTAAATGAGGAAGAAGTGGAAGAGAATGTAGAACCCTCTGTAAGTAACACATTTAATGATCACATAACAAAATTTGCAATAGTCTCTAATGAAAGACCAAATTTTACTTGTATTTGTTGCCGCAGAACTCATTATAGAAAACAAACTAGGAATGTTGATCTCTACAGAAAGAGTGAAAATGAAGATAATTATAAGTGGATGGATTTTGCCACATATATATTTCTTGAAAATTGTTTTGAATTGGGTGAAGATCAGCGTATTTGTAAATACTGTTACAACAAGTTAGAGGAAAATAGAATGCCGACCAGAGCTGTACATAATAATTTAGAATTGGATGCTATTCCTGCTGAACTTTCTGAATTAAATACATATGAGTCTATACTCATTCAATGTGTTCATCCGTTCCAGACCATAGTACGTATGGAGCCCAAAACTGGTAAATTACCTCCTTCAGATTTACTGAGAGGTTTAAAAGGTAGAGTGGTGTATTTGCCCTTGGATTTGAAAAAAAATATGGAAACTATTGATGCGGATACTTTGGAAACTGAACCATTAATTATTCTGGTTAATGGTGTACCTACAAAGAATAAGAAGATTTGGCAGGAGCTGGTAGATGTGCGGAAAGTACAAAGAGCAAATTTGTATTTGAAAAAAAATAACAAATGGTATGAATCAATTTATATAGAAGAAGAAGAAGAAGACGAAGATTTTCAAGAAGACACAGAAACACCAACTGGACAAATTGAAAAAGTGGACAAGACAAAGGAAGAAGAAATTTATGAACATTTTAGCATACATCCTCTTCATTCGAAAGAAGTTATGGGAGACAATATTGATCTCTTTCAGATGAAGAAAGCAAAAGGAACTCCCGTGAGTGTATGGGAGGAGAGCTTGGAAGCTCGATGTTTTCCCCAGCTGTTTCCTACGGGAAAAGGAGGACGATACGATGAACGTCCAGAACAGATTCCAGCTTCAGAGTATCGGACTACAAGACTATATGCTGAAGATCCCAGATTTCGACAAAGTATTCCTTATTTGTTCCATCTTTTATTTGAAAGCGACTTGTCTGCACTGTCTTATGCAGTAAATCACATTTTAAAAAGTGGAGTACATTTACAAAATGTGTCTGCTAAGGATTTTATGGAGAAAGTGCAGCACCGAGATGATCATTTGGAAACACAACTGATCAATCTGATGGCTTGTCAGCGTGGGACAAATGAATATTGGTACCGACGCCATGGTGAACTAAAATGCATGTTACGCAATTTAGGAACACCAACATGGTTCCTTACCCTAAGCTGTGCCGAGTACGCTTGGGATGATTTACTGGATTTTCTACGAGAGGCCAATTCAAACATTAAAAACATCGAATACAAGACAGCAGGAGAACTGTGCTCATTGGATCCAGTTAATGTTTGCAGATATTTCAATCATAGATTTGAGGCTATGATGTCCTTCATCTGCAATAAAAAAAATCCACCCCTTGGAGAAGTAGTGGATTTCTTTTGGAGAAAAGAGTACCAGGCAAGAGGTGCTCCTCATATTCATATGCTGTTGTGGATCAAGGATGCCCCAAAGTTTGGAACAGATACTGATGAAGCAGTGTTATCTTACATTGAAGAATATGCAACATGTGGTATACCAAAAAGCACAGAAGAGAACAAGTTAAAGGAGCAAGTTTTACGTTTCCAAAGTCATCGGTGTGGAAAATACTGTCGACGGAAATACAAGAGCAAAGAAAAATACTACACTAAATGTCGATTTGGATTTCCTAGACCTGTTCTTTCAAATGGAAGAGTAAACAGTTTTATGTCAGCTGTGAGACATACTATCACAAGAAAATCACCTAAGAATACCTACAACCTTAAAAGAAAAGAAGAATCAAAAAATATAAATGACTACAACCCAGTCATTTTATCCATGTGGAACGCTAACATGGATATACAGTATGTAGCTGACAATTCCATTGCTGTTGCACGATATGTAACGTCTTACATTACGAAATCAGAAAAAACAGAATTGAAGGAAATGTGGGAAGAGATTTCTCATGAGAAGACTGTTAGTAAGAAGCTGTACAGTTTCAGTTTGAAGATGTTATCGCATCGAGAAATTGGATCCTACGAATGTTCAGATAGGTTATCTTCTGCAAGTCTCTACTCAAAGTCAAGAAGAATAATTTGGGCAAGTTTAGGCCTTGCAGCAATGAGAAATCGGGTACTGAAATCTGTTGGAGAAATTGAATATTTGGCCGAGAATGACCCAGAAAGTACAGATATATTGAAAACAAACATGTTGGACACATATTATCCCAAGAGAAGTCATCATCTGGAGAACATGTGTCTCTATGAAGTGTTGCAGAACTACATTTATTCACGGAAAGCTGCAGAAGACATTAATAATGGAAAATATAAAGTTGTTGGTGAAGAAGGATGTTTGGTGAAGCAAACCAAAGGAAGTTTGATAAATCACCGGAAGCTGAGTTGCGACACTACCGACAAGAAAGAATTTTACTACTTGGCTCTTTTACAGTTGTTTAAACCATGGCGTACAGAGGATGAACTACTGGGAGAATTTCAAAGCTATGAGGATTCATTTAATGCTTGCAAAGACAGCATACAATGCAATACATTCACAACTTATCTGCAAATGTTAAATGAAGAAATTGAACAGGAAACTACAATTGCAGCAGAAATAGCTAGAGACAGTTCTCAGGACAGCCAAAGTTCAGGAACACACAGTCAAGATCCCCTAGGACAACCAATCGTTGAAAATGAAGCATCAATAGCCATGAATGAAGTGGAAACAGCTATGAATCAAGCTCAAGAATTTATAGACTTAGAAAATTTGGAAAGACAACTGAATCAAGAGCAGCAACAAATTTATGAAGAGATCAAAAACAAAATTGATCACGGATTTCTACATGTAAAAAAAGAGTGCTCATGCACATCATTTCATCCAATCAGGATGTATGTAAGCGGACAAGCTGGCACTGGAAAAAGTTTCCTAATTAAAGTCATCAGAAGCTACCTAAAGCAAAAAACGGATTCTACGTTGTCTTGTGTGGTTACTGCTCCAACTGGGTTAGCAGCATATAACATAAAAGGAATCACCTTACATCGTTTGCTAATGTTACCAGTGGAGCATGAGAACAAAATACAATTCAACAAGCTAACTGGAGAAGCATCCTTGGAAGTTTCACGAGTATTGAAGAAGATGCAAGTTCTCATTATTGATGAGGTGAGCATGGTATCAAACTTAATGCTTGCCTTTGTGCATTTAAGAATGCAGCAAATTTTGAAGACAGACTATGACGTGTTATTTGGTGGAAAACACGTCATAGTTTTTGGAGATCTTTTGCAACTTACTCCAGTTAAAGGACAACCAGTGTTTAATACTGTGACACATGAAGACACGAAGAAGTCATTGGGAAGCATCGGTAATACAAATATTTGGTCCTTCTTTGAGTACAAGGAACTTACAACTAATATGAGGCAAGCAAACGATGAAGAATATGGAAGTATTCTGAAAGATATCAGGATTGGACTACTCACAGAAGCTGGCAAAAAGCATTACAGACTCGGCTGCTACATAATTTATTTCCAAAGGAAGAAATAGTTGCAGAGAAGATATACAAGAACATTGCAGAAAACAAAAGTGTCATCTGCTTAATGCCTACTCTACGTGAATGCTCAATATTCAATGAGGAGCTTTTGAAATTGGAAAAGGAAGAGATCAGGAAATTGGAAGCAGTGGACAAAATTGAGGATGGAAGAATTACTGTCACAGTAACAGGCAAACTGAAAAATAAATTGGACTCACTAGAGAAGAACATCTCCAAAACAGCTGGATTAGAAAAAAATCTATATGTTTGCATGAACTGTAGAGTGTTTTTAAGGAGAAATTTGGATGTTGAGAAAGGTTTAGTTAATGGAGCGATGGGAAGAGTTGTGGGTTTTATTAATTATCAGAAAAAAGAAGGAATTGAATGTTTAAAAATAAAATTTGATCAGATAGATGAAGTTAAAGATATTTGTCGTTGTACAGTTCGTTTTATGCTTGTGAAAGACTTATATGTACGTAGGAAGCAGTTTCCGTTTTCTCTAGCATATGCTGTAACTATTCACAAGTCTCAAGGATTGACTGTAGATTGTGCATTTGTGAACATTGGTTCAACTGTGTTCAAAGAAGGTATGGCATATGTTGCTTTGTCACGAGTCAAAACATTATCAGGTTTATTCATGATAGACTTTGAAGAATCAAAAGTTAGTGCTGATAGAAATTGTGTAAAGGAGTTTAATAGATTAAGAAGAAGCTATGCTCCTCATTTAGGTCAGTATCCTGTGTTGGAGAAACGTGTAGTTTCTCGTAAAAGAAAAAATGAGAATATCTGTAGTGAAGATGTAGAGAAGAGGAAAAAAAAGAGGAGTGATGTAATTGCAAGCAAAAAGAAAAAGGAAAATGAAGAACAGGTTGTAGGATGTCATTTTGAAAATAGCTCTGGTGTCAACTGCTACGCAAATGTAGTGCTGAATGTTGCATTTTATCTGGAAAGTTTGCAAGAGCAGATAATAGTAAATCAGGGAAAAAGATTCTGTTCAGAGCTGAGTCTCCTTTTTCAAAAGTTGAGTAAAGATAAAACTCAAATAGAAAGTGCTACTGACATTAGAAAACTTTTAGATGTATGTTCAGGACGAACACAGTTTTCTCAAAATGAACAGCAAGATGCACATGAATTTTTGATGTATTTTCTTCAGGTAGTGGAAGAAGAAGGAGTTCCCATTGACATTTTTTTTGGTCTCTCTTATAAATGGGAACATAGTTGTGATAATTGTTATAATATATGTGGCTCTATTGTTGATAATGAAAGGTTTATTTATTTGACATTGCCAGAGAGTAAAACAGTCACTTTTGCAAAATTAGTTAAAGATGCTAATCATAGCATGAAATGTGGTGAGTGTAATTCTGACATGTTTTCAACATTAATTTTAAAGGAATACGGACAGTATGTAATTTTAATGATGCAACGATGTAGAGCTGATGGTTCAAAATTGGATACTTTAATAAAGAAGTTTACAGGACAGCAATTATCAATTTCAGGAAAAACTTTTGTAACTGTTGCAATAATTTTCCATGATGGACCTACTGTTACTTCTGGACATTACACAGTTTATCTAAAATGTGAAAAAGGCTGGACACTGTGTAATGATTCCCAATTGATTTTCAAACAACGTTTGCCTTTTGATTTAGCAAATTCCTATCTAATCTTCCTGAAACCTAAATTTTAGAGAGACTTGGCAAGATCTGGACAAAATAATTTTACCATTTTACTGGATTACCATTGCAATTTTGTAAAAAAAAGATTTTTAAAATTATCATTTGGCCTAATGGAAAGATAACCAATTGTAATGTGGACTTTTTTAATTTTTAATGCAATTTTGAAAAACCAATAATTTAGAGATTATCGGTAACTTCTGCACATTTTAAATTTTGGAATGTTATTGGACTGCCATTGGAAATTTTTTCAAAAATGATTTAAAAAATTACTATTTGGCCATGTGGAAAAGTAACCAATTCTATTGTGGACTAAATAAATTATTCAAAAAATTTTCGTGAACCAAAATGTTACAGAGAATCGGTGAGATCTGGACAAATTAAACTTTAGAATTTTATTGGATTTCCATTGGAAATTTATTCCAAAAAAAAAATTAAAATTACTATTTGGCCTAAAGGAAATGAAATCAGATGTATTTTGGAGTTATTTGAGATATAATATTGTGATTATAGTTCTGAAACAAACATATCAGACGGTATTTTAAAGAAATAAGTATTGGTATTAGATGATATTTTTTTACAATATTATGCATTTCTATAATGTTAAGTTTAATTAAAAAAAGAATCAGGGCTTTTTTAATACAATCTTTGTGATTGGTATTTTTTTTTGCCCGCTGTAAAATGATGAATGCAATTGCTTTCACAATTTATAGTGAAATGCAATATATTCTGAAAACAGCAAAAATAAGGCAAAAAGATTTTTTGGTAAAAAATGTAAATATGTGTACTGTATTATAAAATGTTTAAAAAATATTAATACTTTTTTCTTTTTTTCCAGATAGATATAGAAAATTTTCGAAAACTACAAACATTTTTAAAACTATTTTTTAAAAAAAGAAATGAATAAATATTTTTTCAGTGAGTATGGTAAGTCAATAATAATAATTGTAGTCTCTCAAGGACAATGTAATGTGATAAATGATTTTTAGTGTTTTTTTTAAAAAATAAAAAAAAAGTACGCGCACCGTACGCGTACGGTAAAAAAAAAATAAAAAAAAAGTTTTTAAAAACATATGTAAAAAAAAGATGAAAGATAAGGTTGGCTCTTAAAAGAACCGTTGTGTTCATGCAGGGACAGAGGAAAGGAAGCATGGGAAAATTATTCAAAGCGACAAATGTGCTGATCTATTTTGTTGTTCACTAGGGAAACACTGGTCTCCCTATGGCAAATTAGATCTTTACAAAATGTGCAATGAATATCAACCTTCCGAAATCGAGGGTTCATTTCCAGAGGGCCAGCAAAAGGAGATTCTCCCCCCACAGATGAAGGGCTCACCTGACCTGCAGAAGAAGGAGTAAGCCCTGCAGGTGATGGTCCAGGCTGAGCTGCTGTGGATGTACTGGCTCGTCTTTCTGAAGAGTTACCTCCAAAAAGATGACCATGTGTCCTTCTGTGTACATCCTGGAGGTGTCTCTTCATGGTGTGATTCCCAAAGGAATACTTCCTGTCAGGATTACCTCTAGAAAGTACACGCTTACACAGCCTGCAAGTAACTAAGGGTGCATTCACCTTTTGCTGGCCTTCTGGAAAAGTAAAATAATCCCAAACATAAGAAGGCTTTTGTTTCCTCGATCTCTGCCTCAAGACAGTGCTGCTAGTGCTAGCCTCACTCTCAGAAGAGCTCTGCTGTTCTGCCATCGTATCCCAAAGACAAACCAGCTCCTTCTCCCAAGGGATCACAAGCAGAAATGAGGGGAATGGGTGTGGTGTAGGAGAGTTCTAGAACTGAAAGTAGTTTCAACCAATCAAAAGTTGTGTTTCAAGATCACATGACCTACCGTACGCTTACGGTACGCTTACGGTACGCTTACGGCAAAAAGTACGCGCATGCGCATAACAGTCACTCCCCGGCACTTCCGCGTAACGTGCGCGTGTGGCGTAAGCGCGCACGCGTCCCACGCGCAGTACGCGCGGCTACGCAAAGTGCGTAACTATACGCAAGCAGCGTAGATAGATTACGGACGTTGCGTAAACCGTACGCTTACCGTGAGCTTACGGTACGCGTACTAAAAAAAAAAAAAAAAAAAAAAAAGAACTGGAAATAAATTTTACATGTTTATTTTAAAAAATATATTAAAAAAAAATATTTAAGGATTTTAAAAATTAAAGCATAGTCTTTATAAAAGGTAAGAAAATTAAATTAAAAATATGTTTGAAAAAATTGAAGAATAAAAAAAAAATTAGCATTTAAAAAACCTTGCAAATTCACAGAAAAAACCATGGGTTTCACACACGTTATAGTTAGGAATTAGCATTTAAAAAACCTTTGAAATTCTGTGAAAAAACCATAGGTTTCACACACGTTATAGTTAGGAATTAGCATTTAAAAAACCTTAGAAATTCAGTGAAAAAACCATAGGTTTCACACATGTTATAGTTAGCTGGACATTTTACTCGTAAAAAACCAATGAAATTGCCCCGTTATAGTTAGTTCAGCTAACTATAACTCGCGCGCCCGCAATGCACTGCTGATGACGTCACATATTACATCACTCATGACATGGTCAGTGACATCACTCATGACATCACTGATGACATCTCAAATGACATCACTGATGACATCACTGATGACATCATCCTTGTGATAGAGTGGCAGACCTCCTCTTCCCCTAATATAACCTTTGACACACACATTCAAAAATAGAAACTACAATGTTCAAAACAATGGACATACCAATACCAGTTAAAACAACCTTTTCAGTAATTCTAAGATCCACATACACATCCACTCATTCACCAACAGTCCAATTCAGTCACTCATACATGTACTCACTCATCATATGTACTCATACACCTATACATCCTGTTACACAATGCCACTCATCCATAGAGTTACTCACACACATAGTCACTCATGCTAACAAAGAATCAAACATACATTTACTTGCATATACAGTTATACACACACCACCACACTTACTTCTACGGAAACTTACACATACTTAGTCTTTTAAACAATCACTTATAGAAACACATACTTATTCATACAAGAACTCTTTCAATCTCTCACTCTCACATATACTCACATATATACACCAATAGTCACATATACTAGTTTAAAACATATGTAGTTACTCATAAAGACACTATTGAGACAGTCATTCACTCACTAACACACCCATACACACACTCATCCACCCATACAGTCCTGCACACATACTGTGTTCAACACATACAAACAGTGAGTCACTCATTCATGCACCTATGCACTACGTAATACCCCCACCGAACCATGCAGACACTCAGACTGATACTCAAAAAACCAACTAATAACCTATATAGACACCCATGTAGCTACTCACCAACCCATGCAGCCACTTATACACAAAGTGAGAGACTGATACAGATATTTACATATTTAAACATTACTCACTAAGCCATGTATTCACTATGATACACTTAATCAGTCAGTTACACAATCAATTTTTCAAAAACAAATCATCCATTTAGACACTTATATACCCATTTATTCTTCCATCGACCTTGAGATATACATATATAAAACATATTTAATTTTCAGAAAAACCCACATTCACTGGATGATGTCA
The DNA here is from genome assembly GCF_964204655.1 of Triturus cristatus. Taxonomy (NCBI): domain Eukaryota; kingdom Metazoa; phylum Chordata; class Amphibia; order Caudata; family Salamandridae; genus Triturus; species Triturus cristatus. The sequence continues at coordinate 706,713,537 of NC_140594.1, read as the reverse complement.
TCAGTGATGTCATCAGTGATGTCATTTGAGATGTCATCAGTGATGTCATGAGTGATGTCACTGACCATGTCATGAGTGATGTAATATGTGACGTCATCAGCAGTGCATTGCGGGCGCGCGAGTTATAGTTAGCTGAACTAACTATAACGGGGCAATTTCATTGGTTTTTTACGAGTAAAATGTCCAGCTAACTATAACATGTGTGAAACCTATGGTTTTTTCACTGAATTTCTAAGGTTTTTTAAATGCTAATTCCTAACTATAACGTGTGTGAAACCTATGGTTTTTTCACTGAATTTCAAAGGTTTTTTAAATGCTAATTCCTAACTATAACGTGTGTGAAACCCATGGTTTTTTCAGTGAATATATATATATATATATATATATATATATTACCTACTGGCGGTCGCCAGTAGGTAGTTATAGTTAGGACCCCTTTTCCATAGGAAAACCTCAACATTCTATTTTGAATAACTTTGGCGCCGGTCGATGAATCCTCGCGAATTTCTCAAAATAGGTGGGGCGCTACGCTCCGCTCCTACCCTGAAAGTCTCGGGGGGATTCGTCAAGCGGGGGCTGAGATAAAAGGGGGGTCCCAAAACGCGTTTTTCCCATGCATTTTTCCATAGGACCTTTAGAACGAGCTACAGCCCGAACGGCTGAACAGAATTACTAGAAATTTGGCAGAGAGGTAGTCCCTAGGTCAAGGAAGTGCCTTTTGTAGGTTTGGTGTAAATCTGTTCAGTAGATTCTGAGAAAATAGCCTTTAAATCAATATATATATCTGAGCCCGCTTACGGTACGCTTACCGTACGCTTACCGTAAGCGTACGGTGGCGTGCGCGAGCGCGATTCTGATTGGCTCTTAGATCTTAGTAAACATTCGAATCGGCCGAAACCAGGAAGCGGCGTCCGCCATTTTGTCTCTCGCACTGAGTGTTGTTTATCAAACATGATGGCCAAAAACATGTTACTGGGCTGTTATGACAACTCCCTCCCATATAGTCATGTTGAGGGAGTCCCCAAACATCCCCCAAGAGCAAAAACGGTTTTTATTTTTTTTTCGGCAATTTCGCCGAGTACGCTTACCGTACGCTTACCGTAAGCGTACGGTAAAAAAAATAAAATAAAAAAAACACTATCCACACTTACCCCACCCCCTGTGCTTTTGGTGGCCGTAGGCCACCAAATGTACAGGGCTTATTAATAGGTAAAAAAAACTAAATTTTGGCAACATGAAATTATAAAATCGAAATAAAAAAAACACTATCCACATTGACCCCACCCCCTGTGCTTTTGGTGGCCGAAGGCCACCAAATGTACAGGGCTTATTAAAGTTGATAAAAACCGTGCACGGAACGAACTGCGTTAAGTGGGCGCGCACGCCTCGAATGGCGTAAAGTAACTTAGCATTTAAAAAACCGTACAAATTCACTGAAAAAACCATAGGTTTCACACACGTTATAGTTAGGAATTAGCATTTAAAAAACCTTGCAAATTCACTGAAAAAACCATAGGTTTCACACATGTTATAGTTAGCGGAAATTTTACTGATAAAAAACCAGTGAAATTGCCCCGTTATAGTTAGTGCTGGCAACTATAACTCACGCGACCGCAATCTTCTGCTGATGACATATGTGTCTTTATGAAAAAAAAATATTTGTAATATATGTATAGCTAAAAATGTATGGAAGAAGACATGGGCAAATAAGTGTCTAAATACAGTATTAGCATCAGCAGAGGATTGCGGTCGCGTGAGTTATAGTTGCCAGCACTAACTATAACGGGGCAATTTCACTGGTTTTTTATCAGTAAAATTTCCGCTAACTATAACATGTGTGAAACCTATGGTTTTTTCAGTGAATATATATATATTCACTGAAAAAACCATAGGTTTCACACATGTTATAGTTAGCGGAAATTTTACTGATAAAAAACCAATGAAATTCCACCGTTATAGTTAGTGCAGGAAAATATAACTCACGCGACCGCAATCTTCTGCTGATGACATATGTGTCTTTATGAAAAAAAATATTTGTAATATATGTATAGCTAAAAATTTATGGAAGAAGACATGGGCAAATAAGTGTCTAAATACAGTATTAGCATCAGCAGAGGATTGCGGTCGCGTGAGTTATAGTTTCCTGCACTAACTATAACGGGGGAATTTCATTGGTTTTTTATCAGTAAAATTTCCGCTAACTATAACATGTGTGAAACCTATGGTTTTTTCAGTGAATTTGCAAGGTTTTTTAAATGCTAATTCCTAACTATAACGTGTGTGAAACCTATGGTTTTTTCAGTGAATTTGTACGTTTTTTTAAATGCTAAGTTACTTAACGCCATTCGTGGCGTGCGCGCCCACTTAACGCAGTTCGTTCCGTGCGCGCACAGTGAGCACGCGGTGTGCTTCGCGCGCCGCGCGCCCACTTTACGCAGTTAGTGCCGTGCACGCACGGTGGGCACGCGGTGCGCTACGCGCACCGCGTGCCCACGTTACGCTAGATGGGCCATGTACGCACGATGCGCTTCGCGCACCGTGCGCACATGGAGGACATATTATGCGCTTCCTTGTGATAGGTAATCTGTTGAAATTTTTTGGGGAAATGCTGTGCTCTTATATGCCATGCACAAATGGTGGACTTCGGCCACCATTTGCACACGGGGTGGAGAGAGTGGGTTTTTTTTTTTTTAATAATTTTTTACTGTACGCGTACGGTAAGCGTACGGTAAGCGTAATCGGCGAAATTTTCGAAAAATAAAAAATTACCGTTTTTTGCCTTGGGGGATCTTTGAAGACTCAACTAACATGGTTATGTGCATGGGCGCTGTCTAAACAGCCCCTTTATATGTTTTTGGCATTTGTTTATCAGCTCCCCCCTCAGAGTGCGAGAGAGAAAATGGCGGCCGCCGCTTCCTGGTTTCGACCGATTCGAATGTTTACTAAGATCTAAGGGCCAATCAGAATCGCGCTCGCGCACGCCACCGTACGCGTACGGTAAGCGCACCTTAAGCGCACCGTAAGCTGGCTCAGATATATATATTGATTTAAAGGCTATTTTCTCAGAATCTACTGAACAGATTTACACCAAACCTACAAAAGGCACTTCCTTGACCTGAGGACTACCTCTCTGCCAAATTTCAAGTAATTCTGTTCAGCCGTTCGGGCTGTAGCTGTGTCTAAAGGTCCTATGGAAAAATGCATGGGAAAAACGCGTTTTGGGACCCCCTTTTATCTCAGCCCCCGCTTGACGAATCCCCCCGAGACTTTCAGGGTAGGAGCGGAGCGTAGCGCCCCACCTATTTTGAAAAATTCGCAAGGATTCGTCAACCGGCGCAAAAGTTATTCAAAATAGAATGTTGCGGATTTCCTATGGAAACGTGGTCCTAACTATAACTACCTACTGGCGACCGCCAGTAGGTAATATATATATATATATATATATATATATATATATATATATATATATATATTACCTACTGGCGGTCGCCAGTAGGTAGTTATAGTTAGGATCCTGTTTCCATAGGAAATCCGCAACATTCTATTTGGAATAACTTTGGCGCCGGTCGACGAATCCTCGCGAAATTTTCAAAATAGGTGGGGCGCTACGCTCCGCTCCTACCCTGAAAGTCTCGGGGGGATTCGTCAAGCAGGGGCCGAGAAAAAAGGGGGGTCCCAAAACACGTTTTCCCCATGCATTTTTCCATAGGACCTTTAGACACAGCTACAGCCCGAACGGCTGAACAGAATTACTTGAAATTTGGCAGAGAGGTAGCCATAAGGTCAAGGAAGTGCCTTTTGCAGGTCTGGTGTAAATCTGTTCAGTATTTCCTGAGAAAATAGCATTTAAAAGCATATATATATGTGGGCGAAGCCTAACCACACATCTCATCCTGAGATCTGATTGGCTGTCAGCACTTCATCCAAGAAGTGTTGGCAGCCATCTTGGGACCAATATACATGATAGCACCTCATTAAAAAGCATTGCAGTTAATAGAAGGTTTTAAGACTTTAGTTACATTATAAATCATTTGTTGATGGTACCATACTCATTTTAGGAATTGTGGTATGTTCTAAGGTGATTTCACCATGTGAAAAAGCCTTCTGCTGGGATATCATGATTGAGAGAAAAATATTTTCTCATGCTTTTACCACAGAGGTTTGGAAGGTGATCTATAGGCTAAACTGAGAGCTTATTTTCTGTAAATTCACATTATCTTTCTCAGTCATGTGAGAATGAAGTCTGACATTCTCAGTAAAACATGTACATCCAACAAGGGCAGAGACTGTCAGTTGATTCCTTTGTGTTCTACTGCAGCTTCCCAGAGTGTTCCAAAGAACTACTAGAGCGCTAACAGTCCTACTTATGATAAACGTATGGCACACCTGAAGCCATCTTGCTTGGATTAAAGTGGTAACTCTTAAAACATTTAATTTAGAAAAGGAACAAAATGAGGGGGTTCATTTTTCCATAAAAAGTATGATTAGTGCTGCAGAAAGAAAAATTAGGGCACATTTTGAGTGACTTCTCAAATCCTCTTCTATTTCATTAAAAAATTCTGACATGCAGACTGAAACATGCACTTTCAATACCAGCAGCAGTTTTCCCTGGTGAGCAGTAGCTTTACTACAGTGATCTAATGAGCAAAAAGAGTGCTAACATTCTGAATTTATGGCAAATGTGTGACACATCTGAATGCCTTCTTGATGGAATCAAAGTAAAAAACTGAAAGTATTTCCTACTGAGGAGACTGCAGTAAATGAGGAAATTAGGAAACTTCATAACAAATAAGTCTCCCAAGATGGCCACCAGAGACAAAAGAGCCCAAATGTAGCCCAAATATCACCCAGATGTAGCCCAAGTATAGCCCAATGACAGAATGTCCCAGAATGTTCTTAAAAACAACTAGAGCGCTTACTGTCTTCATTATGACAAAAGTATGGCACACCTGAAGCCATCTTGATTGGAATAAACTGGTAACACTTAAAACATTTAATTTAAAAAGGAACACAATGAGGAGGTTCATTTTGCCATAGAAGTTATGATTAATGCTGAAGAAAGAAAATGAGGGCACATTTTGAGTGACTTTTCAAATCCTCTTCTATTTCATTAAAAAATTCTGACATGCAGACTGAAACATGCACTTTTAATACCAGGAGCAGACTTCCATGGTGCAGCAGTTTTACTACAGTGATCTAATGAGCAACTAGAGTGCTAACATTCAGAATTTATGGCAAATGTGTGACATATCTGAATACCTTCATGATGGAATCAAAGTAAAAAACTGAAAGCATTTCCTACTGAGGAGACTGCAGTACATGAGGAAATTAGGAAACTTCATAACAAATAAATCTCCCAAGATGGCCACCGGAGACAAAAGAGCCCAAATGTAGCCCAAAATCACCCAGATGTAGCCCAAATATAGCCCAATGACAGAAGTGTGCAAAACACTTATTATTTTGTGTTTTTGCAGTGTTATATAGTGCAGACTTGTCAGGTATTGGAGTGCTTTACATGAGCATTGGTTACATCACACAAGAACAAATTCATTTTGGTTGTAGACATGGGGAGACTAAGTGATTTGACCAGAATCACAGAATGTCGAGCTGAAGCAGAAACTTCAACCTGGTTCCCCAGTTGCAAAGTCTGCAGTTCTGGAAGTAACACCACATCCTCTCCCCTAAGTGCAACATTTAATCAAGTGGTCAACTGGATAAAAAAACATAAAGATAACAAATAATTTAAAAGTGCTTTGTCGCTATTTGAAAACTCAGAAAATATGTCCTTATTTTAGTCTTTTAGAGCACTAACCATAATTTTGATGCCAATAAGACCCTCTCATACATGTAATTTCTAAAGGAAATGCTCTAGGTATTACAGTTTTGATTACATCAAGATGATGTCAGGCGTTCCACACTTTTGTAATAAATATAGAATGTTAGCAATCTAGTTGTTCATTAGGATACTGTTGAGAGGCAGAGGCCAGGGGCACGGACTCTGAAAATTGAAGGCAGGTAGGAGGGTGCAAAGGCAACAATTTAACCACACTGAGCAGGCAGGAAGGGCCGTGGAAGCACAACAGACTATGGAGGGCAGTGGAAAGGGGGGCAGGGGCAACAAACCAACAATACAGGACTTGCAAGAGAGGCTGTTGGAGGGAAGATCTATTACGGGTCAAGGAAGCTAGGGGCGGTCCCCAGATCCCCGGGAGCCACCACAGAACTGAGCAGGAGAGTGAGTCAGGGACAAAAGGGGCACCTTAATTTGAGCCGGGGTGCCTAGGAACGCTTGCTCCAAAAATGAAGAAAACAGACATATGAGACATGGAATCGGAGGCAGAATACAATGGCAGTTTAATGAGAAGATGCAACTTCAAAGAAACCGCAGAATAGAGACATAAAGTACAAAATACAGAATCCAGATAATCATACAGCTGTCATAATATTCTCTTTATCTCAATTAATGTACTGACAGAGAGAGAGAGAAAACACATCTATAAATGCATCATGAGAAACAAGTTACACCAAGGAAAATGTTACCTAGGAACACTCACGTTTACTCTTAGAGCAAGCATTCCTGCAATTACAATACAAAATCTTTTAAATGCAAAAGTAAAGAGAACAATGGTTAAACATAACATGACATTTCATATAGGTAAAATAGAATAAGATACTTCAAGCAAAGCAGAGCAAGACATTTTAAGCAAAGGAAGACAAGAGCTCCCAGCTCTTGGGGAAAACCTGCACTGCCTGTTAACCTACATACAGACGGCGAGGTAGTCCGTCGATATCTGTGGGTGCTCCCTTTTTATATCATTTTGTGGGCTCCTTTGCACGCTACATCTACCTACGTATGCTACCCAAAAGCTTCGTCTGCAGATTTTACCAGACATTTCGTCATTTACCCACTTAATGCTGACAATGGACTGGGTGAAAAGGTCAGTCTCTCAGGCCAATCGCTTATCGTAAGTTCCATAGAGCAAGCAGAAAATAATGGGTATTGTACGGGAATTCAATATATTCATGTATAAAATCTCCTCAGTTCTCCTAACTTGACGCTCTGCGGTTGCCACTTCCTTAAAAGCGGGAAACCTGCCCAGGAAGCAAGTACCAGTCCAGGATGCAGCCTACTGTATGTCGACAGCTTCAGGGGGATGTTGAACTTTGATACCGAGCACGGAGCACTCGGGTAGGGTGGGGGCTACTAGTTTGGATCAGAAGGCCTCGCAGACCTGCCTTCAGACTGCTATACACTAAAATTGCAGATCTATGGTCAATTTAACAAAGAGGCCTACATATTGAACAGAAGGGCCTACACAGGGGTTTTATGCTGGCTGAGTGGTAAGGATGTCTCAGGATAATTATATAGCAACACAGGACCCGCTGGTCAATTTAATACGGCCTACAAATGCAGCTGGCAGGGCAAGGACAAGGGTCTCATACTTCAGGTGTGGACAGAACGGGCCAGGGGCCCCCTGTGATACAAAATCTACCCTCCTTCAAGGCTGTGGCAATGTAATAGACCATTGTGGGCAGAAGGAAGAGGCAATGGTAGTACAACCATACATGCCAACAGACCTGATTCAGCCAGGAAACGTCCAATGTTTTTAAGCTCAAATGGGCTTTATTTGATCTGTCTCCTGTCTACAATATCCTCTTTTTCAATGTAACTCAAAGGGGAAAATCAATACCCCAGTTTTTTTTCAAAATCTCCCTCTTACCAAGTTCAAAATGTTCGCAAGTATGGTACATTGGATCATGGAAGGAAATGGGATAGGGACATGGACTTGGATAACAGAGGACAGGAGGGACATGGAGAGGTGCACCAAACTGACCCTGCAGGGCAGGCATCAGGGTTTGCAGCAGCACAATACACCACACAGGGCATGCAGGACGGGAGTGCAGCACAACAATCCATAGAAAGCAAGAGGGAGGGGACAGGACCATGCACATGGACAACAGAGAACAGAGGGGCAAGAGGCAATGGTAGCTAGCTGACCATAATGGACAGACAGGAGAGAAAGCTGCAGCATAACAGACCATAAAGGGCAGGAGGGACGGATCAGGGGCATTACAATGGAACAGACAAGCCAGGAGGGAGGGAGTAGGGCTGGGGGCAAGGGGGCAGGGCAGGAGCAGCAAGATAGCCATGGAGGTCAGGCAGGATGGGCACTAGAAGCAAGACACACCATGAAGAGCAACAGTGAGACTGTGATGGCATACACACAGACCATGGAGGGAAGGTGGGAGGGGGTCAGGGGCAGCTAACTGACCACACAGGGAAGGTGGGAGGGGCCATGGCAGCACAGAAGACCATGCATGGCAAGTGGGAGGGTTAGTGGCAGCACAATGGCTATGATGGGCAAGAAGGAGGGTGGAGGGGCATGCACAAAGGACGATGGAGGATAGAAGGGAGGGTCAGGACCTGTGCACAGACAAGAAAGTTCAGGGGAAGGGACCTCACAACAGACCACACGGGGCAGGCAGGAGGAGCAGTTGCAGCACAATAGACCAGGGAGGGCAGAAGGGTGTGGCAGTACAATGGACCATGTAGGATAGGAGGAAGAGGATAGGGGCATGGCATGTGGACAGGCAGGGTGGAGGTGGCAGGGACAGGTTACAGTCATCTGACAATGCTAGGCAGGTGGGAGGGGAGTGGCAGCTCAACAGAGCACTCAGAGTAGATAGGAGTGGCAGGTCCATGGGACATGGTGGGCAAAAAGGATGGAGCAGGGGCATGCACAAAGACATCGGAGGGCAGGGGGAAGGAGAATAGGGGCAGCAAGCTAAGCACAGAGTTTAAGCAGGAGGTCAATGATGGGGCATAGAATTGGGCAATGGAGGGCAGGAGGAGTGGACTGGTACATCATACTAAATTGAGGGCAGTGGCAGCACATCAGACCATGCATGGCAGGAGGGAGGAGGCTAGTCCATGGATTCACACAACAGAGGATAGGGAGGAAGGGGATGGGGCAGCAAGCTAACTATTCAGAGAAGGCGGGTATTAGGAACTTTATTGTTTTTAAAACATTGTGTCTGTGCGAACTACTTAAAATATGAACAAGTATGCAGCATAATCTCACTTTTATTAAGGAAGAAGAGGACGTTTGTGACTGTGACTCCGGGCTCACTTGGCAGAAACACCCCCTGACCCTCCACCCCCTATCGCAAAATGTAATGCCCGTGAAAAGGGTAGGTGAACACAGTGTTATATAGAACATAGTCCTGAGAGCACGATTGAAAATGAAAACTAGATATAGTGTATGGTATAAACTATGCACCAAAAAGTGTGATATAAGATGAACCGGGCGTGAAATATAATATGCAATACATTGTGCGCAATGACAGATTCATTCGAGAGCGCAAGATAGCACAGGCACTAGCGCGTGCTATGCGATATGCGCCTTGGAGTGTAATATGCACAGGGCAGTGTTGTGTAACCTAACTAGTCTCTAAAGTTGTAATATAAAATATGTGCTGGGGAGTGTAACGTTGCATATGCACTGTGACAAAGATATGGATCCCAGATTGTAATATGTATGGCATAGCACTGTGCGTTATAACATAGGCATCGAGAAAGGCACGTTAGATGGGGCAATATAACCCGTGCGAAGACAAGTGTGGCATGACATATTCACGGGGTGGTGTTACAGTGCACATGGGCTAGAGAGTGTCATAGCATATGCACTAGCTAGTGGAATACAACACAGAGGTGTGTGGCACTCGGCAGGCAATGGTGGGTGTAACACAGCATTGGGCTCTGTCAGGAGCACGCTGTGACTCTCAAGTGATGTTCGTCCCCTTTCCAGAGAGTAAAATAAAAAGTATTACACATCCGGCAGTGGATGTGTGTTTTATTAACCGTGAGGGGGGTTTCTTGCATAGTTTGTCGAATTTTTGTCGAATCCCCTTTGAATGGCTTGGTGTGCATGTGTATTAAATGTGCCCGTCAATAGCTACCCATGTTTGTATAAATAAACGACAAGGGTGTCTACCAGGATTAGGCACGGTAGGGCATCAGACATGTCAGAGCTTCACTAGTGGTGTAAATACATTCCACGTGGATTCATTGCATGCATAGTTGCCTTTTAATGAATATCACGCAAATCGTCATGGTGATAGGTACGTACGGTTTGTCCAGCATGTCCTAGGTGTGTCTATAAATATATATTTTTTAAAAATAATAAAAAACAGTGGCCGGCCCTGGGGATTGGGGTCAAAAAAATATAATTAGAAGACTGGCCCTGGGGGATGGGGTCATCAGGGCCAATAAATTAGAATAAGAAGGGGAACCAAACAGCCCCCCTTCTTAAAAAACTAAAATAAATAAAAGACTGGCATCGTGCCGGAGGCCATGCCCCCTCCATGCAGCACTCTGCAAACGCGCCCCCAACAGGCATCTCCAGTATGCGCCAGGGAGCTGCGCTGCAGCCAGGTGTTCTGAGGCCAAGCCCCTTTTTACACCTCTCTGCAACGCAGCTCTGTGGCACTTACTGGAGGTACCTAGTGGTCTAGTTTGACCCTAGGGACCCTTAGGATTCAAGGGGACTTAATCTCTCAACTTAGAACAGCCACAGGGCGCGTTTACACAGTGGTGAAGGGAGGGGACGGGGCCTGAGGTGACGTGTGCAAACACGCACTATGGCACGTTTTAAATTGGGGATATAATTTCCCTTCAATACTGAGGGCCCCTGGGGGCTAACTAGCCCACCAAGTGCTTCCAGTAAGCGCCACTGAGCTGCATTGCAGAGAGGTGGTCCAGGCCGTGCCACTTTTTACACCTCTCTGCAACGCAGCTCTGTGGCACTTACTGGAGGTACCTAGTGGGCTAGTTGGACCCTAGGGACCCTCAGGATTCAAATGAACTTAATCTCCCAACTAAAAATGGACACAGGGCGTGTTTACACAGTGGTGAAGGGAGGGGATGGGGCCTGAGTTAACGTGTGCAAAAACGCCCTGTGGCCTGTTTTAAGAGGTAGTTTTAATCCCCATGCCCTATTATACACTAGGGGCTTACAGAGGAGGTCATGCTAATCACAGGGGGACCCCAACGCATAATGTTCCCTAGTGTATGTAGGTGTTTTCACTGTATTCTAAGTGTCTTTTAACATAGCACTGGCTCTAGGACCGGTTAGTCAGACTCAGTTACCACCAGTATCCGTCTGAAAAAGTTGAGGGTACAGGATGATTTTGCAACAAGGCTTCTTTCTGCTCTTCTTTTTGTTCTTTCTGCACGTTATCCTTCTTCCTGCACTTATCTTCGTATTTGAGGACTTCTGTTGCTTCTTTCTGCACTTCTTTTGTTTCTTTCTGTGCATTTTTTCTTCTTTCTTCACATGTCCTATCTCTGTAGGCATAGTTAGAAATTAGCATTTAAAAAACCTTTGAAATTCACAGAAAAAACCATAGGTTTCAGGCACGTTATAGTTAGGAATTAGCATTTAAAAAACCTCAGAAATTCACTGAAAAAAACATAGGTTTCAGGGGTGTTATAGTTAGCTGGACTTTTCACTTGTACAAAACCATTGAAATTCCCCCGTTATAGTTAGTTCAGCGAACTATAACTCGCGCACCCGCAATGCACTGCTGATGACGTCACATATTACATCACTCATGACATGGTCAGTGACATCACTCATGACATCACTGATGACATCTCAAATGACATCACTGATGACATCACTGATGACATCATCCTTGTGATCGAGTGGCAGACCTCCTCTCACCCTAATATAACCTTTGATACACACATTCAAAAACAGAGACTAAAATTTTCAAAACAATGGACATACCAATACCAGTTACAACAACCTCTTCAGTAATTCTAAGATCCACATACACATCCACTCATTCACCAACAGTCATATACAGTCACTCATACATGTACTCACTCATCATATGTACTCATACACCTATACATCCTGTTACACAATGCCACTCATCCATAGAGTTACTCACACACATAGTCACTCATGCTAATAAAGAATCAAACATACATTTACTTGCATATACAGTTATACACACACCACCATACTTACTTCTACGGAAACTTACACATACTTAGTCTTTTAAACAATCACTTATAGAAACACATACTTATTCATACAGGAACTCTTTCAATCTCTCACTCTCACATATACTCACATATATACACCAATAGTCACATATACTAGTTTAAAACATATGTAGTTACTCATAAAGACGCTATTGAGACAGTCATTCACTCACTAACACACCCATACACACACTCATCCACCCATACAGTCCTGCACACATGCTGTGTTCAACACATACAAACAGTGAGTCACTCATTCATGCACCTATGCACTACGTAATACCCCCCACCGAACCATGCAGACACTCAGACTGATACTCAAAAAACCAACTAATAACCTATATAGACACCCATGTAGCTACTCACCAACCCATGCAGCCACTTATACACAAAGTGAGAGACTGATACAGATATTTACATATTTAAACATTACTCACTAAGCCATGTATTCACTATGATACACTTAATCAGTCAGTTACACAATCAATTTTTCAAAAACAAATCATCCATTTAGACACTTATATACCCATTTATTCTTCCATCGACCTTGAGATATACATATATAAAACATATTTAATTTTCAGAAAAACCCACATTCACTGGATGATGTCATCAGTGATGTCATCAGTGATGTCATTTGAGATGTCATCAGTGATGTCATGAGTGATGTCACTGACCATGTCATGAGTGATGTAATATGTGACGTCATCAGCAGTGCATTGCGGGTGCGCGAGTTATAGTTAGCTGAACTAACTATAACGGGGGAATTTCAATGGTTTTGTACAAGTGAAAAGTCCAGCTAACTATAACACCCCTGAAACCTATGTTTTTTTCAGTGAATATATATATATATATATATATATATATATATATATATATATTCACTGAAAAAACCATAGGTTTCACACATTTTATAGTTAGCTGGACATTTTACTGATAAAAAACCAATGAAATTCCCCCGTTATAGTTACTGTAGGCAACTATAACTCACGCGACCGTAATCCTCTGCTGATGCTAATACTGTATTTAGACACTTATTTGCCCATATCTTCTTCCATTAAATTTTAGCTATACATATATTACAAATATTTTTTTTTCATAAAGACATATATGTCATCAGCAGAGGATTACGGTCGCGTGAGTTATAGTTGCCTACAGTAACTATAACGGGGGAATTTCATTGGTTTTTTATCAGTAAAATGTCCAGCTAACTATAACATGTGTGAAACCTATGGTTTTTTCAGTGAATTAGCAAGGTTTTTTAAATGCTATTTCCTAACTATAACGTGTGTGAAACCTATGGTTTTTTCAGTGAATTTGTACGGTTTTTTAAATGCTAAGTTACTTTACGCCATTTGTGGCATGCGCGCCCACTTAACGCAGTTCGTTCCGTGCACGGTTTTTATCAACTTTAATAAGCCCTGTACATTTGGTGGCCTTCGGCCACCAAATGCACAGGGGGTGAGGTCAATGTGGATAGTGTTTTTTTTATTTCGATTTTATAATTTCATGTTGCCAAAATTACGTTTTTTTTCTCTATTAATAAGCCCTGCACATTTGGTGGCCTGCGGCCACCAAAAGCACAGGGGGTGGGGTAAGTGTGGATAGTGTTTTTTTTATTTTTATTTTTTTACCGTAAGCGTACGGTAAGCTTACGGTAAGCGTACGGTAAGCGTACGGTAAGCGTACCCCGCGAAATTGCCGAAAAAAAAATAAAACCGTTTTTGCTCTTGGGGGATGTTTGGGGACTCCCTCAACATGACTATGTGGGAGGGAGTTGTCAAAACAGCCCCGTAACATGTTTTTGGCCATCATGTTTGATAAACAACACTCAGTGCGAGAGACAAAATGGCGGACGCCGCTTCCTGGTTTCGGCCGATTCGAATGTTTACTAAGATCTAAGAGCCAATCAGAATCGCGCTCGCGCACGCCACCGTAAGCTTACGGTAAGCGTACGGTAAGCGTACGGTAAGCGTACCGTAAGCGGGCTCAGATATATATATTGATTTAAAGGCTATTTTCTCAGAATCTACTGAACAGATTTACACCAAACCTACAAAAGGCACTTCCTTGACCTAGGGACTACCTCTCTGCCAAATTTCTAGTAATTCTGTTCAGCCGTTCGGGCTGTAGCTCGTTCTAAAGGTCCTATGGAAAAATGCATGGGAAAAACGCGTTTTGGGACCCCCCTTTTATCTCAGCCCCCGCTTGACGAATCCCCCCGAGACTTTCAGGGTAGGAGCGGAGCGTAGCGCCCCACCTATTTTGAGAAATTCGCGAGGATTCGTCGACCGGCGCCAAAGTTATTCAAAATAGAATGTTGAGGTTTTCCTATGGAAACGTGGTCCTAACTATAACTACCTACTGGCGACCGCCAGTAGGTAATATATATATATATATATATTACCTACTGGCGGTCGCCAGTAGATAGTTATAGTTAGGACCGAGTTTCCATAGGAAATCTCAAAATTCTATTTTGAATAACTTTGGAGCCGGTTGACGAATCCTCGCGAAATTTTCAAAACTAATGGGGCGCTCCGCTCAGCTCCTGCGCTGAAAGTCTCGGGGTGATTCGTCAAGCGGGGGCCTAGAAAAAGAGGGGGTCCCAAAACGCGTTTTCCCCATGCATTTTTCCATAGGACCTTTAGTCGCAGCTACAGCCCGAACGGCTGCACAGAATTACGTGAAATTTGGCAGAGAGGTAGCCATAAGGCCAAGGAAGTGCCTTTCGCAGGTCTGGTGTAAATCTGTTCAGTATTTCCTAAGAAAATAGCATTTAAAAGCAGATCAATATCTATACGCGCGCAGGGTGCGCGCACTGTGCAAGCCCTGTGCGCGCACCCTGCCGTGCGCGAGCATAATTCGGATTGGTTGTTAGATGTCAGTAAACATTCGAATCGGTCGAAATCAGGAAGTGTCGGCCGCCATTTTGTCTGTCGCACTGAAAAGGAAAGGTGGAGAACGTGAATAGGGGGCAGAGTAGGGAGTTCTTGACCCCCTAGCCATTGTCAGGGGGTCACAGTAGGACCACGAAGGGCAAAAAAAAAGATTTAAATTTTTTTTAAAAACATCGCGAGGTGCACGCACTCTGCGCGCACCCGAAAAAAAACATTAAAAAAAATAGAAATAAAAATCAAGTTTAAGTGTTTAGATATTAGGTGACTCTAAAAAGAGCCCTTGTGTTTTTTGAGTAAGTACCGATGCAGAGTCTAAAGTTCAAGAGGAAGACTCTGTTCCCTTCATCATTGAAATGTACACCGTCTCCTCTATAAATGTCTTGCATGTTGTAACGCAAGTTGTTGTGGTATATAGAACCCATACCATAGTCTCTGAGGAAAGCAGAAACAGACTTATTGACGTGCTTTCTTGCTTTGTCAATCTGCGGACAATGTTGGTTGGACCAATTCCACTTTTGCCTTTGGCATATATTAGAATATACAAAGCCAGTTTGTGGAAAAAGTGACATCAATTGCAGAAAGGTGTCCTTAATAAGCATTTCCAGACCTACCCCAGTTAAAGTGCCTAGGTCATTTCCACCACAGTACACAATAATAAGGTTAGGCTGTGGGAGATGTAGAAAGGTTTTCACCAAAGGCACCAAAGGCATTAATTGGTGCCACTTTAATCCTCTCTGACCAATCCATTTAATGTCTACATTTGGCAAAGCAAGGTCTTTTACAATACCTCTTTTTTCTGCAAATTTTTCACTCCAGAAGACATAGCTATGACCTACAATCCACACTGTGAACATCTTTCAAGGAGAACAGGATGCACTCAGGAGGTGTCTTTCAGTAGAATGGCAATATGAAAAGAAAGACAGTTGAAAAATGGAGGCATACATACTTTTTTTTAATAAAAAGAACTCATTGGCTGATTCAAACCATTTTACAGTTAAAACTAGGCTGTATGTTTACATTTTTAAAAGCATGTTTTGGATTGGTACAGAAAAATGTGTTCCCACTGAACATTACTTTGGATTTGCTGTTAGGTTTGAAAAGTCAAGCACTCTTGCTCTTTGGATTTGAAACATTGTGTGCTGAACTTCTTACCTCTCTGCTCACACCAGTGTTCCATGACCTGTTGCTATGGTAGCAGGCAGAAGTCATGTTGGGGGAAGGGATGATTTGGAAAGGGGTTGAAAGTTGCAACCAATAGAAATGTGTGATTCCATTTGAAAAAATATGGGAAGGACTGTGATTTTACAATAACTTGTATATGTGTAAAAAAGAGAGGGAAACATTGCCATTTACTGGTTGTGGTGAGAGGAGAGAGGTGTACAGCTCTGAGATTCTGGCTCTGATAATCTGCTGTTTGAGTGCCACATTTCTTTCTCAACTAACTAATTTTAAAGGTGAGTTATGAGTTTGAGAGGGGATGTATGTGGTGATTTTTTATATAAATATTAGAATTGTCATTCTTCTTTTAAAGTTGTGTTTTACATTTTGTGTTTTAGGAGATATTTAACTGTCTTGAACTTGTAAGATATTATGGAGTATGTCTTCACTGTAAGTTAAGGTGTAGTGGTATCACTGAGTAATACTGTTTTGTGCCTATAAATCACATCATGAGTCTGTCTGCACACAGGATTTGTTGTCAGAGATTTAATTTGTGTTGCTCTTGTTCTGTTAGCCTTGCACTCGCAGAAAAGGGGCAGTTTGTTTTCTTAAAGTGTGATGGTTAGCATTCAGCAGAAATCAGTTACTCAGAAATGAGAGGCAAATGCAAACACATTTGAAAATAGCATGGTACATTTTCCTACCACTTTAAAAGTTGTGTTTTACATTTTATGTTAAGGAAGATATTTAAGTGCCTTGAACATGTTAGATATTATGGAGTATGCCTTCACTATAAGTTAAGGTGTACTGGTATCACCCAGGAATACTGTTTTCTGCCTAGAATCACACCATGAGACAGTGTGCACACAGGAATTGTTATCAGAGATTTAATTCGTGTTGGTCTTGCTCTATTACCCTTGCACTCGCAGGAAAGGGGCAGCTTGTTTTTTGTAACACATGGTCATGGTCTCAAGGAGCTGTTAGGACATGTGCTCTTTTCTGCTTGTCTAAAATATAAGAAAAATGTGTCAGGCTGTCACAGTAATTATCACTTACTCCACCACAGTACTAAATGTGCTTTCAAATTGCCAAAGAAAATATCGCTTTGTGCTTAGAATCACACCATGAGTCTGTGTGCACACAGGAATTGTTGTCAGAGATTTAATTTGTGTTGCTGTTGTTTTGTAAAACTTGCACTTTTAAGAAAGGGTCAGTTTCTTTTCTTCAACTGTGTTGGTTAGCACTCAGCAGAAATCACTATCTCAAAAATGAGAGGCAAATGCAAACACATTTGAAAATAGCATGGTACATTTCCCTACCACTTTAAAAGTTGTGTTTTACATTTTATGTTAAGGAAGATATTTAAGTGCCTTGAACTTGAAAGATATTATGGAGTATGTCTTCACCATAAGTTAAGGTGTACTGGTATGACCCAGGAATACTGTTTTCTGCCTAGAATCACACCATGAGACAGTGTGCACACAGGAATTGTTATCAGAGATTTAATTTGTGTTGGTCTTGCTCTATTACCCTTGCACTCGCAGGAAAGGGGCAGCTTGTTTTTTGTAACACATGGTCATGGTCTCAAATAGCTGTAAGGACATGTGCTCTTTTCTGCTTCTCTAAAATATAAGAAAAATGTGTCAGGCTGTCACAGTAATTATCACTTGCTCCTCCACAGTAGTAAATGTGCTTTCAAATTGCCAATCAAATATCGTTTTCTGCCTAGAATCACACCATGAGTCTGTGTGCACACAGGAATTGTTGTCAGAGATTTAATTCATATTTCTCTTGTTTTGTAAGACTTGGACTCGTAGGAAAGGGTCAGCTCATGTGATAGGATTTGAAAAGCTCAAAAACAAATTGTAATCAATTAAAATTACATAAAGGTATTTTTTTTTAGTTTCTTGCAGGTATTGCTGAGCAACAGTGAAAACATTTAAAGATGCCTATAAAGTCAAGATAGAGAAAAGAAAAGCAACTATATTTGAAGACAACTGGTAAAAAAAAAATAGGAGGAGAAGCTCGTGTTGGAAAACAGAAAAAGTCTTCTGGTAAGCAGACTAAAGAATTTTTAAAAAATATCTTCAAACAAAATAAAAAATGATCGAAAGATAAATTCAAACAGTGTTTCAAGTACAAAACAACAACAGAGTCGACAGCAAAAACAAAATGCTAATGTAGACTCAGAAGTAAGAAAGAGTTACTTAACACGAAAAATAGATTTTAAAAACATTCGTCGAAAAATGTTTCAGAGAAGAGTGATGTTAAATTTGCTAAAGGATGTGGAAAAATATAAGTAGAAAACCAAATTTTATAAGAAAAAGAAATTTATTGAAAGTATTGTTACGAAGGCTTTAGAAATAAAAAAAAAACTATTCATTTTAATTTTGAACAGGATGCGTAGATTAGATAAATTAGTCAATGCAATGAAGTCACAAAGCAAAGGGAAAAGAGAAGTGAAAAAAAATACCTTTTGTAAAGTGTTCTTAGGAGAATGGAAGCATAGTTCAAATACTGAACCATTTTTTAATGAAGAGAGTTATCTTCAAAGTAATAGTTTGTTGCATGCAGTTGACACCAATGGTAGAGCATATGAAGTTAAGGATGGTTGTGTAATGGAAAAGAAGAAAATGGTTCCAAGAAATGAGGAAGAAGTGATGGCTGATGAGGTTATGGGGAGACGTCCTAAAGCCCCAGTGTACACTTGGAATTGTAGTAGTATTTGTACTGTGCGTCAGGAATCTATTGATAAATTACGTGACTTTCTAAGATAATATAGTAAAAATAGTGTTAAACAGAAGATTAAGGTGCTTCAAAGACTAGATCCATGCAGAGTGAGAGAGAATACTGGTTTGCAAGAACATTCTCTGGCTTGTCTATCTAGGAAAGTGTGTCAAAGTGTTTTTCACCATTTTAGGATGCTGGCTGTTCATCATACTGAAATGAGAAAGTTTGTGAGAACATTGTATTTTGCTAAAAGTCCAGCACTAAAGTTAAATGAGTTGAATAATGCTCTGTTCCGTGGATCTGTATCAGATGTAGTGAAGGTTACTGATGAGATTCAGTTTTGTTACTTTGGTCCAGAACAAGAAAGTGCAGAAAATGACACAGTTATTGATGAAAATGTGGAAGAGAATGTAGAACTTACTGTTAGTAAAAACTTTGAAGATGAAATGACAAAATTTACTATCATCTCTAATGAAAGACCAAATATTACTTGTATTTGTTGCCGGAGAAGCCATTATAAAATTCAAACAAGGAATGTTGATCTGTATAAAAAAAGTGAAAATGAAGATAATTATAAGTGGAAAGATTTTGCAACATATATATTTCTGGAAAATTGTTTTGAATTGGGTGAAGATCAGCGTATTTTTAAATACTGTTATAACAAGTTAGAAGAAAATAGAATGCCAGCAAGAGCTGTACATAATAAATTAGAATTGGTTGATATTCCTCCAGAACTTTCTGATTTAAATACGTATGAGTCTATACTCATTCAATGTGTCCATCCGTTTCAGACCATAGTGTGTATGGAGCCAAAAACAGGTATATTACCTCCTTCGGATTTACAAAGAGGTTTAAAAGGAAGAGTTGTCTATTTGCCATTGGATTTGAAAACAAATATGGAAACAATTGATGCAGATACTTTGGAAACTGAACCATTAGTTATTCTGGTTAATGGTGTACCTACAAAGAATAAGAAAATTTGGCAGGAGCTGGTGGATTTCCGAAAAGTACAAAGAGCAAATTTGTATTTGAAAAAAAATAATAAATGGTATGAAGCCATTTATATGGATGAAGATGAAGAAGAAATACTAGAAGACACAGGAATACCAACTGGGCAAATGGAAAAAGTAGATAAGTCAAAAGAAGAAGAAATTTATGAACATTTCAGCATACCTCCTCTTCATTCTAAAGAAGTTATGGGAAACGCTATTGATCTGTTTCAGATGAAGAAAGCAAAAGGAACTCCTGTGAGTGTATGGGAGGAGAGCTTGGAAGCTTGTTGTTTTCCCCAACTGTTTCCTACAGGAGAAGGTGGACGATATGATGAACGTCCAGTACAGATTCCTGCTTCGGAGTATCGGACTACAAGATTATATGCAGAAGATCCCAGATTTCGTCAAAGTATTCCTTATTTGTTCCAGCTTTTATTTGAAAGTGACTTGTCTGCACTATCTTATGCAGTAAATCACATTTTGAAAACTGGAGTACATCTACATAATGTGTCAGCAAAGGACTTTATCAACAAAGTGCAACAGCGAGATGATCATTTGGAATCTCAATTGATCAATTTGATGGCTTGTCAGCGTGGGACTAATGAATATTGGTACCGACGCCATGGAGAATTGAAGTGTATGTTACGGAATTTAGGAACTCCTACATGGTTCCTTACCCTAAGCTGTGCTGAGTACGCTTGGGATGATCTTCTAGATTTTCTTCGAGAGGCAAATTCAAACATTAAAAACATACAATACAAGACAGCAGGAGAATTGTGCTCATTGGATCCGGTTAATGTTTGCAGATATTTTAATCATAGATTTGAGGCTATGATGTCCTTCATCTGCAATAAAAAAAATCCACCTCTTGGAGAAGTTGTGGATTTCTTTTGGAGAAAAGAGTACCAAGCAAGAGGTGCGCCTCACATTCATATGCTGTTGTGGATCAAGGATGCCCCAAAATTTGGAACAGATGCTGATGAAGCAGTTTTATCTTTCAATGAAGGATATGCAACATGTGCTATACCTAAAAGCACAGAAGAGAAAAAGTTAAAAGAGAAAGTTTTACGTTTCCAAAGTCATCGGTGTGGAAAATACTGTCGACGAAAGTACAAGAGTAAAGATAAATTCTACACAAAATGTCGATTTGGATTTCCACGACCTGTTCTTTCAAAAGGAAGAGTAAACAGTCTTATGTCAGCTGTGCGACATACTATTACAAGAAAATCGCCTAAGAATACCTACAACCTAAGAAGAAAAGAAGAGTCCAAATATATAAATGACTACAACCCAGTCATTTTATCCATGTGGAATGCTAACATGGATATACAGTATGTGGCTGACAATTCTATTGCTGTTGCTCGGTATGTCACATCTTACATCACTAAATCTGAGAAAACGGAATTGAAGGAAATGTGGGAAGAGAGTTCTCACGAGAAGACTGTCAGTAAGAAGCTATACAGTTTCAGTTTAAAGATGTTATCGCATCGAGAAATTGGATCCTACGAATGCTCAGATAGGTTATCATCTGCAAGTCTGTACTCGAAATCCAGAAGAATAATTTGGGTAAGTTTAGGCCTTGCAGGAATGCGAAATCGGGTACTGAAATCTATTCGAGAAATTGAATATTTAGCAGAGTTCGAACCAGAAAGTACAGACATTTTAAGAACAAACATGTTGGACACATATTACCCACAAAGAAGTCATCACCTTGAGAACATGTGTCTTTATGAAGTGCTGCAGAACTTCATTTTTAAACGGAATGCCACAGAAGATATCAACAATGGAAAATATAAAGTCAGTGGTGAGGAAGGATGTTTGGTGAAGCAAACAAAAGGAAGTTTGATAAATCACCGGAAGCTGAGTTGCGACACTCCTGACAAAAAGGAATTTTACTACTTGGCACTTTTGCAGCTGTTTAAACCATGACGTTCAGAGGACGAACTACTTGGAGAATTCCAGAGTTATGAAGATTCCTTCAATGCTAGCAAAGACAGCATAGAATGCAGTACTTTCACAACTTATGTTCAAATGTTAAATGAAGAAATTGAGCAAGAAGCAACAATTGCAGCTGAAGTAGCTAGAGACAGTTCTCAAGACAGTCAAAGTTCTGGGACATTCAGTCAAGATCCTCTAGGACAACCAATCGTAGAAAATGAAGCAGCAATAGCCATGAATGAAGTGGAAACAGCTATGAATCAAGCTCAGGAAGATTTAGTAGACTTAACATATTTGGAGCAGCAACTGAATGAAGAACAAAAACAAATTTATGAAGAAGTCAGGAAAATAATTGATCACGGATTACTACATGAAAATAAAGAGTGCTCATGCACATCTTTTGAACCAATGAGAATGTATGTAAGTGGACAAGCAGGAACTGGAAAAAGTTTCTTAATTAATGTAATTAGAAGCTACCTACAGAAGAAAATGGATTCCATTTTGTCTTGTGTTGTTACTGCTCCAACTGGGTTAGCAGCGTATAACATAAAAGGAGTTACCTTACATCGTTTGCTAATGTTACCAGTAGAGCATGAGAACAAAATACAGTACCACAAACTAGCAGGAGAAGCACGCTTGGAAGTTTCAAGAGTATTGAAGAAAATGAAAGTACTCCTTATTGATGAGGTAAGCATGGTATCAAACTTAATGCTTGCCTTTGTGCATTTAAGAATGCAGCAAATTCTGAAGACAGACTATGACGTGTTATTTGGAGGAAAACACGTCATAGTTTTTGGGGATCTTTTGCAACTTACTCAAGTTAACCCCTTCAGTGCCCATGACGAGCTGGACTCGTCATGGGCTGCGGTGGCGCTGTGCCCATGACGAGTCCAGCTCGTCATGAACTCCGCCCGCTAATGCAAGGCGCGGCACTGGGTGGGGAAAGGGGCGGGCATGCAAGGGGTTAAAGGACAACCGGTATTCCATACACTTACACATGAAGACACGAAAAAGTCGTTAGGAAGTATAGGCAATGTAAATATTTGGACATATTTTGAGTATAAGGAACTCATTACCATATGAGGCAAGCCAATGATGAGGACTATGCAAGTATTCTGAAAGATATAAGAATTGGACTACTCACAGAACATGGCAGAAAAGTATTACAGAGTTGATTGCTGAGTAATTTGTTTACAACAGAAGACATAGTTCCAGAGAAAATATACAAGAAAATTGCTGAAAAAAATACTGTAATCTGCTTAATGCCAACACTACATGAATGCTCTGTATTCAATCAAGAACTTTTGAAATTGGAAAATGAAGAGATCATAAAACTGGAAGCTGTGGATAAAATTCAACATGAACAAATAACTATTATATTGACAGGCAAATTGGCTATTAAATTGGATTCTCTGGAGAAAAACATTTCAAAAACAGCTGGTTTGGAAAAGAATCTTTATGTGTGTATGAACTGTAGAGTAATTTTAAGACATAATTTGGATGTAGAAAAAGGTTTAGTGAATGGAGCTATGGGTAAAGTTGTGGGTTTTGTAAAGTACCAGAAAAAAGATGGAATTGAATTCTTAAAAATAAAATTTGATCAGATTGAAGAGGTTAAAGTCATTAGTCGTTGTTCAGTTCGTTTTTTGCTAGTGAAAGACTTATATGTACGTAGGAAGCAGTTTCCGATTTCTCTAGCATATGCTGTAACTATTCACAAGTCTCAAGGATTAACTGTTGATAGTGCTTTTGTAAACATTGGATCTACTGTGTTTAAAGAAGGTATGGCATATGTTGCTTTGTCACGCGTGAAAAAATTATCTGGTTTATTCATGATAGACTTTGATGACTCAAAAGTAAGTGCTGATGCAAACTCTGTAAAGGAGTATAATAGATTAAGAAGAAGCTATGCTCCTCATTTAGGTCACTATCCTGTGTTTGAAAAACGTGTTGTTTGTCGGAAAAGGAGATTTGAGAATATCTGTAATGAGGATGTACAGAAGAGAAAACAAAAAGACAGTGATGTGACTGCAAGCAAAAAGAAAAAGGACAGTGTGGAAGAGGTTGTTGGTTGTCATTTTGAAAATAGCTCTGGTGTCAACTGCTACGCAAATGTAGTGCTGAATGTTGTATTTTATCTTGAAAGTTTGCAAGAGCAGATAATACTAAATCATGAAAAAAGATTCTGTTCTTTGCTGAGTCTCCTTTATGAGAAGCTGAGTAATGATAAAAATAAAATAGAAAGTGCTTCTGATGTTAGAAATCTTTTAGATGTATGTTCTGGATGTACACAGTTTACACAAAATGTCCAGCAAGATGCACAGGAATTCTTGATGTATATCCTGATGGTACTGGAAGATGAAGGGGTAGAAGTAGAACATTTATTTGGTGTCTCTTATAAATGGGAACATTGTTGTGATAACTGTATGAACACAAGCAGTACTAATGTTGATTCTGAAAGGTTCATATATTTACCATTACCAGAAAGTAAAACAGTGACTTTTAGTAAATTAGGTAAAGATGCTAATCACAACATGGAATGTTCTGAATGTAAATCTGAAATGTTGTCAACGTTATTTTTAAAGAAATATGGACAGTATGTTATTTTAATGGTACAACGTTGTAGAGCTGATGGAACAAAATTGGAAACTTTACTAAAGAAGTTTGTTGGTAATCAATTATCTATATCTGGAAAAACTTTTGTAGCAGTTGCTATAATTTTTCATGACGGTCCTTCTATAACTTCTGGTCATTACACAGTTTATCTTAAATGTGAAAAAGGATGGACACTGTGTAATGATTCTCAATTGATTTTCAAGCAACGTTTGCCTTATGATTTACCCAATTGTTACTTAATTTTTCTGAAACCCAAATTTTAAATACTAAATTCAGCATCTGAAGAAAGCATTATTTAAATTTTAAAGGATTAAAATTGAATATTTCACTCAAAAAGGATTTTAAACTTACCATTTGGCCTCAAGGAAAGGTAAAACAAACAATTGTGGACTTCTTTGACAGATATTATTTAGGAAAATGTTCTTTTGCAACAAGGTTTACAGACGTTATTTCTTGAAAATTGTTATTGTACTTAAAAGGTATTTTTGACATTTCTATTAAGGTATGTTTTAGTGAGGATACATTTGGGGCTTTTTTAAACAATCTTTCAGATTGTTTTTTTTTTTGCCCGCTGTTAAATGATGAATACAATTGATTTCACTATTTTCAGTGAAAATCAAAACATTCTGAAAACAGCAAAAAAAGGGCAAAAAATTGCTTTGCTAAATATGAAAAAACATGTACTGTTTAATAAAATGTATTGTTGAATATTAATACTTTTTTTCTTTTTTTCAGAACTAGAAAGAAAATTTAGAAAATGTAATTCAGTTTCCTTGCAATTAAATAAAAACATTTATTTCTAAATAAGTTACTTTGATGGTCAGGTAAGTTTAAAATATCTGTATGTGTCACTGCTTTCGTTTCATGCTTCCTTTTCTTCACCTCTCCTTACTCTGCTTTTCTCATTTCTCTTCTCACTCTCTCTTCCTGCTTTACTACTCTTTTGTAACTCCCTCACTCCTTCTCTACTACTCCCCTACCTTTACTACCTCCATCACAAATTTTTCATCCATGTTTCTTTCTCTGTATCCATATGTCTTAGTCTTTTTAACTGCCTTACTCCTTCTCAGTTGTTTGCTTTCTGTCTCTGTATCTGTCACTCTCTGTTTGTCTGTTTTACCCTTAACTTCCTTAACATCTCTGGGGCAGATTTACAAGCCACCTGCACCACCACTACGTCACTTTTCTTGAAGTACTAGTGGCGCAGGGTGCTCCTCCATATTTACAAGGAGAGGATAAGCCACTCTGTGTGTCTTTTCCTCTCCTTGTAAATACAGCCAATTCAAACGCAGCACTAAAATGAGCTATTATCTTTTTTGATAGGTTTAGGGTACCTATACGTATGTACTGATGCAGAGTTTAAAGTTTAATAGGAAGAGTCTCTTCCCTTCACCTGTGAAATGTACACCATCTCTTTTTTAATTACTTCGCCACTCCCCTCTCTTTGTCAGGGAGTCCCTGAAGGTTTACTAAAGTTGAAAAAAAAGATTATTTTTTTTTAAAAAACATCATTGGGTGCGCGCAGGGTGCGCGCACCCCAAAATAAAAATTGACAAATAGATTCAAAAAACAAGATTTTGTGTTTAGATTTTAGGTGGCTCTAAAAAGAGCCCTTGAGTTAATGTAGGGACAGAGGAAGAGAAAAACGGAAAAAAAAAATAAGAAAACTATGGCCCACTGCAAAAGTGCTCCTCAAATTTTCTCTGAATGAGATCAACACTGCTCTCACCCATAGTAATAAGAGTACCACAATCCATGCAGCGTGTACTCATCCTCCCAAAACAAGGACGAATATCCAGAGGTGTGTAAGAGGTGAAGGCACCATCGCAGAAGAAGTGCTCGGCTGAGCTGCCAAAGATGTGCTCGGCTGAGCTGCTGCAGATGTCGTCGGCTGAGCAGGTAGAGGGTTTGCTCCAGAAGCTTGACGAAAAGTCACAGGATGCATTTTCTCAACGTGCCTCAACATTGTGTGAATACTAAAAGAGTACTTCTTATTAGCATTCCCACGTGATAAGGTGCGCTGACAAAGTATTCAGGTGACTTTTGGTGCATTCACCTTCTTTTGTCCCTCAGGAAAAGTGAAAAACTGCCATATAAAGGAGTCTTTCTGCTTCCTCTGCCTCTGTCTCTCAAGAGTGTCCTGTTCACTCTCAGAAGGTGGCTGGTGCTCTGCCATTGTCTCACAAAAACAGAGTAGCTCCTTCTCCAAGGGAATCAGAACTAACAATGAGGGGAGTGGGTGTGATTTTGAAAGAATCTGGAACCGAAAGTACTTTGAACCAATGAAAAGTGATGTTTCTTGATCACATGACTTGCCATGAGGGGATTGGGTGTGGTGTTGAAACAATCTGAAACTGAAAGTAATGAAAACCAATTAAAAGTGTTGTTTTATTAATCACATAACCCGAGGTGCGCGCACTGAGCAAGCTCAGAGCGTGCACGGTGCAATTACGCATGCGCAAACGCGTACGTGCGCCTGCGCATAAGTATTATGCGCGTACGTAACGCGCATACGCAGCACGCGTGCATGCGTGAACGTCAGCGCGCATACACCGCGCGTATGCGCGAGTGTAGCGCGCGCAGCACGTACGACGCACGCAAGCGTACGTACGCATGCGTACTGGGTGCGCGCTGCGAGCGCGTACTAAAACGTACGTATGCGTACGTATATAACGTACGCATGCGTACACAAAAAACGTACGCATGCGTACTAGGTGCGCGCTGCGAGCGCACACTAAAACGTATGTATGCGTACGTAGATAACGTACGCAGGCGTAAATGAAAAATGTACGCATGCGTACTAGGTGCGCACCCTAAAAATGTATAGAAAAAAAAAAAAGAAATAAAGTGGACATAAGTTAATAGAACATATTAACAATGCTGTTCAACTTTATCCAAATTCAAAGTAAAAAAAAAATGAGCCACACCAAATTAAAGGATACAGATAATTTATAAATGTATACATAGGGTAATTTTTGTAAAAGAAATATATAAAAAATATATTAAAAAACTTCTAAAATTAGCATTTAAAAAACCTTTGAAATTCACTGAAAAAACCATAGGTTTCACACACGTTATAGTTAGGAATTAGCATTTAAAAAACCTTGCAAATTCACTGAAAAAACTATAGGTTTCACACACGTTATAGTTAGGAAATAGCATTTAAAAAACCTTGCAAATTCACTGAAAAAACCATAGGTTTCACACATGTTATAGTTAGCTGGACATTTTACTCGTAAAAAAACAATGAAATTCCCCCGTTATAGTTAGTTCAGCTAACTATAACTCGCGCGCCCGCAATCCACTGCTGATGACGTCACATATTACATCACTCATGACATGGTCAGTGACATCACTCATGACATCACTGATGACATCTCAAATGACATCACTGATGACATCACTGATGATGTCATCCATGTGATAAATTAGCGCATCTTCTCACACCTTAATATAACCTTTGATACACCGAATCAAAATTTAAGAGTTGCATTCTCAAAACCATACATACTGCAATACCAATAACTACATACCCACTTATTAACTCTTAGGTCTACATACACCTCCACTCATTCACCTGTACAGTCACTCATACTTACAGTCACTCTATACAAAACTATCATATGCATTTATACACCTATATAGACACTCACACACCACCAATCATCCATAGAGGTACTCTCACACCTAGTCAGTCATGCAAATAATCACACTCCCATTTACTCACCTATGCGGTTATACACACTCAAGTTCACTTAGTCATAAAAATAGTACCACATTCTTACGCTCTAATAGAATCATTGATACAAGCACACACTCATCCATACAGTCACTCTCACAATCACACACTCTCACATCTACCCACTTATATACTCTTACACGCATATATACTGCCTTTCACATATGTAGTTAGTCACAAATGTACCACTGAGATATACATTTAAACCCTAACACACCCATACATACACTCACTCAACCATACAGTCCATCACATATGCACTCTTAAAACCATGCACCCATAGAATCACCCACTCACACATTTATGCATAGAGTCACACACAACCTACCCACACAAACACTCAGGAACCCATACAGATACTGAGACAAGCAATCAATAACTCATATAGACAATAATATAGCTATTCTCAAAACCATGCAGCCACTTATACACCAACATAAAGACACATACAGATATTTACACAGTTTAGTTACTAGTCTGCAGTAAGATACATTTAATGACTCACTTATAGAATCATGTTACGCACCACAGAAAATAATCCATTTGCACACTTGTACAGCCACTCATTCTTCAACAGGCCTTTCCCTATATATATTAAACATATTAAAATTGTTCAGAAACACATACTCAATGGATGACGTCATCAGTGATGTCATCAGTGATGTCATTTGAGATGTCATCAGTGAGGTCATGAGTGACGTCACTGACCATGTCATGAGTGATGTAATATGTGACTTCATGAGCAGTGGATTGCGGGCGCCCGAGTTATAGTTAGCTGAACTAACTATAACGGGGGAATTTCATTGTTTTTTTTACGAGTAAAATGTCCAGCTAACTATAACATGTGTGAAACCTATGGTTTTTTCAGTGAATTTGCAAGGTTTTTTAAATGCTATTTCCTAACTATAACGTGTGTGAAACCTATGGTTTTTTCAGTGAATATATATATATATATATATATATATTCACTGAAAAAACCATAGGTTTCAGGGGTGTTATAGTTAGCTGGACTTTTCACTTGTACAAAACCATTGAAATTCCCCCGTTATAGTTAGTTCAGCTAACTATAACTCGCGCGCCCGCAATGCACTGCTGATGACGTCACATATTACATCACTAATGACATGGTCAGTGACATCACTCATGACATCACTGATGACATCTCAAATGACATCACTGATTACATCATCCAGTGAATGTGTGTTTTTCTGAAAATTAAATATGTTTTATATATGTATATCTCAAGGTCGATGGAAGAATTAATGGGTATATAAGTGTCTAAATGGATGATTTGTTTTTGAAAAATTGATTGTGTAACTGACTGATTAAGTGTATCATAGTGAATACATGGCTTAGTGAGTAATGTTTAAATATGTAAATATCTGTATCAGTCTCTCACTTTGTGTATAAGTGGCTGCATGGGTTGGTGAGTAGCTACATGGGTGTCTATATAGGTTATTATTTGGTTTTTTGAGTATCAGTCTGAGTGTCTGCATGGTTCGGTGGGGGGTATTATGTAGTGCATAGGTGCATGAATGAGTGACTCACTGTTTGTATGTGTTGAAGACAGCATGTGTGCAGGACTGTATGGGTGGATGAGTGTGTGTAAGGGTGTGTTAGTGAGTGAATGACTGTCTCAATAGTGTCTTTATGAGTAACTACATATGTTTTAAACTAGTATATGTGACTATTGGTGTATGTAAGTGAGTATATGTGAGAGTGAGAGATTGAAAGAGTTCCTGTATGAATAAGTATGTGTTTCTATAAGTGATTGTTTAAAAGACTAAGTATGTGTAAGTTTCCGTAGAAGTAAGTGTGGTGGTGTGTGTATAACTGTATATGCAAGTAAATGTATGTTTGATTCTTTATTAGCATGAGTGACTATGTGTGTGAGTAACTCTATGGATGAGTGGCATTGTGTAACAGGATGTATAGGTGTATGAGTACATATGATGAGTGAGTACATATATGAGTGACTGTATAGGACTGTTGGTGAATGAGTGGATGTGTATGTGGATCTTAGAATTACTGAAGAGGTTGTTGTAACTGGTATTGGTATGTCCATTGTTTTGAACATTTTAGTCTCTATTTTTGAATGTGTGTATCAAAGGTTATATTAGGGTGAGAGGAGGTCTGCCACTCTATCACAAGGATGATGTCATCAGTGATGTCATTTGAGATGTCATCAGTGATGTCATGAGTGATGTCACTGACCATGTCATGAGTGATGTAATATGTGACGTCATCAGCAGTGCATTGCGGGCACGCGAGTTATAGTTAGCTGAACTAACTATAACGGGGGAATTTCAATGGTTTTGTACAAGTGAAAAGTCCAGCTAACTATAACACCCCTGAAACCTATGGTTTTTTCAGTGAATTTCTGAGGTTTTTTAAATGCTAATTCCTAACTATACCGTGCCTGAAACCTATGGTTTTTTCTGTGAATTTCAAAGGTTTTTTAAATGCTAATTTCTAACTATGCCTACAGAGATAGGACATGTGAAGAAAGAAGAAAAAATGCACAGAAAGAAAAAAAAGAAGTGCAGAAAGAAGCAACAGAAGTCCTCAAAGACGAAGAAAAGTGCAGAAAGAACAAAAAGAAGATCAGAAAGAAGCCTTGTTGCAAAATCATCCTGTACCCTCAACTTTTTCAGACGGATACTGGTGGTACCTGAGTCTGACTAACCAGTCCTAGAGCCAGTGCTATGTTAAAAGACACTTAGAATGCAGTGAAAACACCTACATACACTA
Organism: Triturus cristatus; assembly: GCF_964204655.1. Lineage (NCBI taxonomy): Eukaryota > Metazoa > Chordata > Amphibia > Caudata > Salamandridae > Triturus > Triturus cristatus. The sequence goes on along the minus strand of NC_140594.1, from coordinate 706,682,661 downwards.
GGGAACATTATGCGTTGGGGTCCCCCTGTGATTAGCATGACCTCCTCTGTAAGCCCCTAGTATATAATAGGGAGGGGGGATTAAAACTACCTCTTAAAACAGGCCACAGGGCGTTTTTGCACACGTTAACTCAGGCCCCGTCCCCTCCCTTCACCACTGTGTAAACACGCCCTGTGTCCATTTTTAGTTGGGAGATTAAGTTCATTTGAATCCTGAGGGTCCCTAGGGTCCAACTAGCCCACTAGGTACCTCCAGTAAGTGCCACAGAGCTGCGTTGCAGAGAGGTGTAAAAAGTGGCACGGCCTGGACCACCTCTCTGCAATACAGCTCAGTGGCGCTTACTGGAAGCACTTGGTGGGCTAGTTAGCCCCCAGGGGCCCTCAGTATTGAAGGGAAATTATATCCCCAATTTAAAACGTGCCATAGTGCGTGTTTGCACACGTCACCTCGGGCCCCGTCCCCTCCCTTCACCACTATGTAAACGCGCCCTGTGGCTGTTCTAAGTTGAGAGATTAAGTCCCCTTGAATCCTAAGGGTCCCTAGGGTCAAACTAGACCACTAGGTACCTCCAGTAAGCGCCACAGAGCTGCGTTGCAGAGAGGTGTAAAAAGGGGCTTGGCCTCAGAACACCTGTCTGCAGCGCAGCTCCCTGGCGCATACTGGAGATGCCTGTTAGGCTAGTTGGCCCTCAGGGACCCTCAGTATTGAAGAGGAATTAATTCCCCAACTTACAACTCGCCAGGGGGCGCGTTTGCAGAGTGCTGCAAGGAGGGGGCGTGGCCTCCGGCGCGATGCCAGTCTTTTATTTATTTTAATTTTTTAAGAAGAGGGGCTGTGGTTCCCCTTCTTATTCTAATTTATTGGCCCTGATGACCCCATCCCCCAGGGCCTGTCTCCTAATTATATTTTTTTGACCCCAATCCCCAGGGCCGGCCACTGTTTTTTATTATTTTAAAAAAATATATATTCATAGACACACCTAGGACATGCTGGACAAACCGTACGTACCTATCACCATGACGATTTGCGTGATATTCATTAAAAGGCGACTATGCATACAATGAATCCACGTGGAATGTATTTACACCACTAATGAAGCTCTGACATGTCTGATGCCCAACCGTGCCTAATCCCGGTAGACACCCTTGTCGTTTATTTATACAAACATGGGTAGCTATTGACGGGCACATTTAATACACATGCACACCAAGCCATTCAAAGGGGATTCGACAAAAATTCGACCAAAACTATGCAAGAAACCCCCCTCACGGTTAATAAAACACACATCCACTGCCGGATGTGTAATACTTTTTATTTTACTCTCTGGAAAGGGGACGAACATCACTTGAGAGTCACAGCGCGCTCCTTGCAGAGCCCAATGCTGTGTTACACCCACCATTGCCTGCTGAGTGCCACACACCTCTGTGTTGTATTCCACTAGCTAGTGCATATGCTATGACACTCTCTAGCCCATGTGCATTGTAACACCACCCCGTGAATATGTCATGCCACACTTGTCTTTGCACGGGTTATATTGCCCCATCTAACGTGCCTTCCTCGATGCCTATGTTATAACGCACAGTGCTATGCCATACATATTACAATCTGAGATCCATATCTTTGTCACAGTGCATATGCAACGTTACACTCCCCAGCACATATTTTATATTACAACTTTAGAGACTAGTTAGGTTACACAACACTGCCCTGTGCATATTACACTCCAAGGCGCATATCGCATAGCACGCGCTAGTGCCTGTGCTATCTCGCGCTCTCCAATGAATCTGTCATTGCGCACAATGTATTGCATATTATATTTCACGCCCGGTTCATCTTATATCACCCTTTTTGGTGCATAGTTTATACCATACACTATATCTAGTTTTCATTTTCAATCGTGCTCTCAGGACTATGTTCTTTATAACACTGTGTTCACCTACCCTTTTCACGGGCATTACATTTTGCGATAGGGGGTGGAGGGTCAGGGGGTGTTTCTGCCAAGTGAGCCCGGAGTCACAGTCACAAACGTCCTCTTCTTCCTGAATAAAAGTGAGATTATGCTGCATACTTGTTCATATTTTAAGTAGTTCGCACAGACACACGTTTTAAAAACAATAAAGTTCCTAATACCCGCCTTCTCTGAACAGTTAGCTTGCTGCCCCATCCCCCTCCTCCCTATCCTCTGTTGTGTGAATCCATGGACTATCCTCCTCCCTCCTGCCATGCATGGTCTGATGTGCTGCCACTGCCCTCAATTTAGTATGATGTACCAGTCCACTCCTCCTGCCCTCCATTGCCCAATTCTATCCCCCATCATTGACCTCCTGCTTAAACTCTGTGCTTAGCTTGCTGCCCCAATTCTCCTTCCCCCTGCCCTCCGATGTCTTTGTGCATGCCCCTGCTCCATCCTTTTTGCCCACCATGTTCCATGGACCTGCCACTCCTATCTACTCTGAGTGTTCTGTTGAGCTGCCACTCCCCTCCCACCTGCCTAGCATTGTCAGATGACTGTAACCTGTCCCTGCCACCTCCACCCTGCCTGTCCACATGCCATGCCCGTATCCTCTTCCTCCTGTCCTACATGGTCCATTGTACTGCCACACCCTTCTGCCCTCCCTGGTCTGTTGTGCTGCAACTGCTCCTCCTGCCTGCCCCGTGCGGTCTGTTGTGAGGCCCCTTCCCCTGAACTTTCTTGTCTGTGCACAGGTCCTGACCCTCCCTTCTATCCTCCATTGTCCTTTGTGCATGCCCCTGCACCCTCCTTCTTGCCCATCATAGCCATTGTGCTGCCACTAACCCTCCCACTTGCCATGCATGGTCTTCTGTGCTGCCATGGCCCCTCCCACCTTCCCTGTGTGGTCAGTTAGCTGCCCCTAACCCCCTCCCACCTTCCCTCCATGGTCTGTGTGTATGCCATCACAGTCTCACTGTTGCTCTTCATGGTGTGTCTTGCTTCTAGTGCCCATCCTGCCTGACCTCCATGGCTATCTTGCTGCTCCTGCCCTGCCCCCTTGCCCCCAGCCCTCTGTTTACATGTGCAGACCCCTACTCCCTCCCTCCTGGCTTGTCTGTTCCATTGTAATGCCCCTGATCCGTCCCTCCTGCCCTTTATGGTCTGTTATGCTGCAGCTTTCTCTCCTGTCTGTCCATTATGGTCAGCTAGCTACCATTGCCTCTTGCCCCTCTGTTCTCTGTTGTCCATGTGCATGGTCCTGTCCCCTCCCTCTTGCTTTCTATGGATTGTTGTGCTGCACTCCCGTCCCGCATGCCCTGTGTGGTGTATTGTGCTGCTGCAAACCCTGATGCCTGCCCTGCAGGGTCAGTTTGGTGCACCTCTCCATGTCCCTCCTGTCCTCTGTTATCCAAGTCCATGTCCCTACCCCATTTCCTTCCATGATCCAATGTATCATACTTGCGAACATTTTGAACTTGGTAAGAGGGAGATTTTGAAAAAAAAACTGGGGTATTGATTTTCCCCTTTGAGTTACTTTGAAAAAGAGGAGATTGTAGACAGGAGACAGATCAATTAAAGCCCATTTGAGCTTAAAAACATTGGACGTTTCCTGGCTGAATCGGGTCTGTTGGCATGTATGGTTGTACTACCATTGCCTCTTCCTTCTGCCCACAATGGTCTATTACATTGCCACAGCCTCTCTTGCAAGTCCTGTATTGTTGGTTTGTTGCCCCTGCCCCCCTTTCCACTGCCCCCCATAGTCTGTTGTGCTGCCACGGCCTTTCCTGCCTGCTCAGTGTGGTTAAATTGTTGCCTTTGCACCCTCCTACCTGCCTTCAATTTTCAGAGTCCGTGCCCCTGGCCTCTGCCTCTCAACAGTATCCTAATGAACAACTAGATTGCTAACATTCTATATTTATTACAAAAGTGTGGAACGCCTGACGTCATCTTGATGTAATCAAAACTGTAATACCTAGAGCATTTCCTTTAGAAATTACATAAATGAGAGGGTCTTATTGGCATCAAAATTATGGTTAGTGCTCTAAAAGACTAAAATAAGGACATATTTTCTGAGTTTTCAAATAGCGACAAAGCACTTTTAAATTATATGTTATCTTTATGTTTTTTTATCCAGTTGACCACTTGATTAAATGTTGTACTTAGGGGAGAGGATGTGGTGTTACTTCCAGAACTGCAGACTTTGCAACTGGGGAACCAGGTTGGAGTTTCTGCTTCAGCTCGACATTCTGTGATTCTGGTCAAATCACTTAGTCTCCCCATGTCTACAACCAAAATGAATTTGTTCTTGTGTGATGTAACCAATGCTCATGTAAAGCACTCCAATACCTGACAAGTCTGCACTATATAACACTGCAAAAACACAAAATAATAAGTGTTTTGCACACTTCTGTCATTGGGCTATATTTGGGCTACATCTGGGTGATTTTGGGCTACATTTGGGCTCTTTTGTCTCCGGTGGCCATCTTGTGAGATTTATTTGTTATGAAGTTTCCTAATTTCCTCATGTACTGCAGTCTCCTCAGTAGGAAATGCTTTCAGTTTTTTACTTTGATTCCATCATGAAGGTATTCAGATATGTCACACATTTGCCATAAATTCTGAATGTTAGCACTCCAGTTGCTCATTAGATCACTGTAGTGAAACTACTGTTCACCATGGAAGTCTGCTCCTGGTATTAAAAGTGCATGTTTCAGTCTGCATGTCAGAATTTTTTAATGAAATAGAAGAGGATTTGAGAAGTCAGTCAAAATGTGCCCTCATTTTCTTTCTTCAGCATTAATCATAATTTCTATGGCAAAATGAACCCCCTCATTGTGTTCCTTTTTAAATTAAATGTTTTAAGTGTTACCAGTTTATTCCAATCAAGATGGCTTCAGGCGTGCCATACTTTTGTCATAATGAAGACAGTAAGCGCTCTAGTTGTTTTTAAGAACACTCTGGGACATTCTGTCATTGGGCTATACTTGGGCTACATCTGGGTGGTATTTGGGCTACATTTGGGCTCTTTTGTCTCTGATGGCCATCTTGGGAGACTTATTTGTTATTTGTTATGAAGTTTCCTAATTTCCTCATTTACTGCAGTCTCCTCAGTAGGAAATTCTTTCAGTTTTCTACTTTGATTCCATCAAGAAGGCATTCAGATGTGTCACACATTTGCCATAAATTCAGAATGTTAGCACTCTTTTTGCTCATTAGATCACTGTAGTAAAGCTACTGCTCACCAGGGAAAACTGCTGCTGGTATTGAAAGTGCATGTTTCAGTCTGCATGTCAGAATTTTTTAATGAAATAGAAGAGGATTTGAGAAGTCACTCAAAATGTGCCCTAATTTTTCTTTCTGCAGCACTAATCATACTTTTTATGGAAAAATGACCCCCTCATTTTGTTCCTTTTTAAATTAAATGTTTTAAGAGTTACCACTTTAATCCAAGCAAGATGGCTTCAGGTGTGCCATACGTTTATCATAAGTAGGACTGTTAGCGCTCTAGTTGTTCTTTGGAACACTCTGGGAAGCTGCAGTAGAACACAAAGGAATCAACTGACAGTCTCTGCCCTTGTTGGATGTACATGTTTTACTGAGAATGTCAGACTTCATTCTCACATGACTGAGAAAGATAATGTGAATTTACAGAAAATAAGCTCTCAGTTTAGCTTATAGATCACCTTCCAAACCTCTGTGGGAAAAGCATGAGAAAATGTTTTTCTCTCAATCATGATATCCCAGCAGAAGGCTTTTTCACATGGTGAATTCACCTTAGAACATACCACAATTCCTAAAATGAGTATGGTACCATCAACAAATGATTTATAATGTAACTAAAGTCTTAAAACCTTCTATTAACTGCAATGCTTTTTAATGAGGTGCTATCATGTATATTGGTCCCAAGATGGCTGCCAACACTTCTTGGATGAAGTGCTGACAGCCAATCAGATCTCAGGATGAGATGTGTGGTTAGGCTCCGCCCACATATATATATGATTTTACTTTTGATTTTCTCAGGAACTACTGAACAGATTGACTCCATATATGCAAAAGGCACATCCCTGAGCTGAGGACTACCTCTCTGCCAAATTTCAAGTAATTCTGTTCAGCCGTTCGGGCTGTACCTTGGACTAAAGGTCCCTATGTAAAATTGCATGGGGAAAACGCGTTTTGGGACCCCCCTTTTTTCTCAGCCCCCGCGACTTTCAGGGAAGGAGCGGAGCGCCCCACCTATTTTGAAAATTTCGCGAGGATTCGTCAACCGGCGCCAAAGTTATTCCAAATAGAATGTTGCGGATTTCCTATGGAAACACGGTCCTAACTATAACTATCTACTGGCGACTGCCAGTAGATTATATATATATATATATATATATATATATATATATATATATTACCTACTGGCGGTCGCCAGTAGGTAGTTATAGTTAGGACCACGTTTCCATAGGAAATCCGCAACATTCTATTTTGAATAACTTTGGCGCCGGTCGACGAATCCTCGCGAATTTTTCAAAATAGGTGGGGCGCTACGCTCCGCTCCTACCCTGAAAGTCTCGGGGGGATTCGTCAAGCGGGGGCTGAGATAAAAGGGGGGTCCCAAAATGCGTTTTTCCCATGCATTTTTCCATAGGACCTTTAGACAGGGCTACAGCCCGAACGGCTGAACAGAATTACTAGAAATTTGGCAGAGAGGTAGTCCTCAGGTCAAGGAAGTGCCTTTTGTAGGTTTGGTGTAAATCTGTTCAGTAGATTCTGAGAAAATAGCCTTTAAATCAATATATATATCTGAGCCAGCTTACGGTGCGCTTACGGTACGCTTACCGTACGCGTACGGTGGCGTGCGCGAGCGCGATTATGATTGGCTCTTAGATCTTAGTAAACATTCGAATCGGCCGAAACCAGGAAGCGGCGGCCGCCATTTTCTCTCTCGCACTGAGAGAGATAATTAACAAACAAAGCACAAAAACATTTAAAGGGGCTGTTTTGACAGCTCCCACACACATAGCCATGTACAGGGAGTCCCCAAAGATCCCCCAAGGCCAAAAACGGAATTTTTATTTTTTCGCTAATTTCGCCGATTACGCTTACCGTACGCGTACGGCAAAAAAATATAAAAAAAAAAAATTATCCACACTAACCCCACCCCGTGTGCAATTGGTGACCTAAGGTCACCAATTGTGCATGGCTTATCAGATTTGTAAAAAACGAAAATATTAAAAAAAAAATATATTAAAAAAAAAAATTATCCACACTCTCTCCACCCCGTGTGCAAATGGTGCCCGAAGGGCACCATTTGTGCATGGCTTATAAGTACTGCGAAAAATTAAAATATTACCTTTAAAAACGAAGTGCATCATATGTCCTCCATGTGCGCACGGTGCACGAAGCGCATCGTGCGTACATGGCCCATCTAGCGTAACGTGGGAACGCGGTGCGCGTAGCGCACCGCGTGCCCACCGTGCGTGCACGGCACTAACTGCGTAAAGTGGGCGCGCGGTGCGCGAAGCACACCGCGTGCTCACTGTGCGCGCACGGTGCCCGAAGCACACCGTGCGCGCACGGAACGAACTGCGTTAAGTGGGCGCGCACGCCACGAATGGCGTAAAGTAACTTAGCATTTAAAAAACCGTACAAATTCACTGAAAAAACCATAGGTTTCACACACGTTATAGTTAGGAATTAGCATTTAAAAAACCTTGCAAATTCACTGAAAAAACCATAGGTTTCACACATGTTATAGTTAGCGGAAATTTTACTGATAAAAAACCAATGAAATTCCCCCGTTATAGTTAGTGCAGGCAACTATAACTCACGCGACCGCAATCTTCTGCTGATGACATATGTGTCTTTATGAAAAAAAAATATTTGTAATATATGTATAGCTAAAAATGTATGGAAGAAGACATGGGTAAATAAGTGTCTAAATACAGTATTAGCATCAGCAGAGGATTGCGGTCGCGTGAGTTATAGTTGCCTGCACTAACTATAACGGGGGAATTTCATTGGTTTTTTATCAGTAAAATTACCGCTAACTATAACATGTGTGAAACCTATGGTTTTTTCAGTGAATATATATATATATATATATATATATATATATATATATATATATATATATATTCAGTGAAAAAACCATAGGTTTCACACATGTTATAGTTAGCTGGACATTTTACTCGTAAAAAACCAATGAAATTGCCCCGTTATAGTTAGTTCAGCTAACTATAACTCGCGCGCCCGCAATGCACTGCTGATGACGTCACATATTACATCACTCATGACATGGTCAGTGACATCACTCATGACATCACTGATGACATCTCAAATGACATCACTGATGACATCACTGATGACATCATCCAGTGAATGTGGGTTTTTCTGAAAATTAAATATGTTTTATATATGTATATCTCAAGGTCGATGGAAGAATAAATGGGTATATAAGTGTCTAAATGGATGATTTGTTTTTGAAAAATTGATTGTGTAACTGACTGATTAAGTGTATCATAGTGAATACATGGCTTAGTGAGTAATGTTTAAATATGTAAATATCTGTATCAGTCTCTCACTTTGTGTATAAGTGGCTGCATGGGTTGGTGAGTAGCTACATGGGTGTCTATATAGGTTATTAGTTGGTTTTTTGAGTATCAGTCTGAGTGTCTGCATGGTTCGGTGGGGGTATTACGTAGTGCATAGGTGCATGAATGAGTGACTCACTGTTTGTATGTGTTGAACACAGTATGTGTGCAGGACTGTATGGGTGGATGAGTGTGTGTATGGGTGTGTTAGTGAGTGAATGACTGTCTCAATAGTGTCTTTATGAGTAACTACATATGTTTTAAACTAGTATATGTGACTATTGGTGTATATATGTGAGTATATGTGAGAGTGAGAGATTGAAAGAGTTCTTGTATGAATAAGTATGTGTTTCTATAAGTGATTGTTTAAAAGACTAAGTATGTGTAAGTTTCCGTAGAAGTAAGTGTGGTGGTGTGTGTATAACTGTATATGCAAGTAAATGTATGTTTGATTCTTTGTTAGCATGAGTGACTATGTGTGTGAGTAACTCTATGGATGAGTGGCATTGTGTAACAGGATGTATAGGTGTATGAGTACATATGATGAGTGAGTACATGTATGAGTGACTGAATTGGACTGTTGGTGAATGAGTGGATGTGTATGTGGATCTTAGAATTACTGAAAAGGTTGTTTTAACTGGTATTGGTATGTCCATTGTTTTGAACATTGTAGTTTCTATTTTTGAATGTGTGTGTCAAAGGTTATATTAGGGGAAGAGGAGGTCTGCCACTCTATCACAAGGATGATGTCATCAGTGATGTCATCAGTGATGTCATTTGAGATGTCATCAGTGATGTCATGAGTGATGTCACTGACCATGTCATGAGTGATGTAATATGTGACGTCATCAGCAGTGCATTGCGGGCGCGCGAGTTATAGTTAGCTGAACTAACTATAACGGGGCAATTTCATTGGTTTTTTACGAGTAAAATGTCCAGCTAACTATAACATGTGTGAAACCTATGGTTTTTTCACTGAATTTCTAAGGTTTTTTAAATGCTAATTCCTAACTATAACGTGTGTGAAACCTATGGTTTTTTCACAGAATTTCAAAGGTTTTTTAAATGCTAATTCCTAACTATAACGTGTGTGAAACCCATGGTTTTTTCAGTGAATTTGCAAGGTTTTTTAAATGCTAATTTTTTTTTTATTCTTCAATTTTTTCAAACATATTTTTAATTTAATTTTCTTACCTTTTATAAAGACTATGCTTTAATTTTTAAAATCCTTAAATATTTTTTTTTAATATATTTTTTAAAATAAACATGTAAAATTTATTTCCAGTTCTTTTTTTTTTTTTTTTTTTTTTTTTTAGTACGCGTACCGTAAGCTCACGGTAAGCGTACGGTTTACGCAACGTCCGTAATCTATCTACGCTGCTTGCGTATAGTTACGCACTTTGCGTAGCCGCGCGTACTGCGCGTGGGACGCGTGCGCGCTTACGCCACACGCGCACGTTACGCGGAAGTGCCGGGGAGTGACTGTTATGCGCATGCGCGCAAGCGCGTGTCTTTTTTACGCGCACGCGTACTTTTTGCCGTAAGCGTACCGTAAGCGTACCGTAAGCGTACGGTAGGTCATGTGATCTTGAAACACAACTTTTGATTGGTTGAAACTACTTTCAGTTCTAGAACTCTCCTACACCACACCCATTCCCCTCATTTCTGCTTGTGATCCCTTGGGAGAAGGAGCTGGTTTGTCTTTGGGATACGATGGCAGAACAGCAGAGCTCTTCTGAGAGTGAGGCTAGCACTAGCAGCACTGTCTTGAGGCAGAGATCGAGGAAACAAAAGCCTTCTTATGTTTGGGATTATTTTACTTTTCCAGAAGGCCAGCAAAAGGTGAATGCACCCTTAGTTACTTGCAGGCTGTGTAAGCGTGTACTTTCTAGAGGTAATCCTGACAGGAAGTATTCCTTTGGGAATCACACCATGAAGAGACACCTCCAGGATGTACACAGAAGGACACATGGTCATCTTTTTGGAGGTAACTCTTCAGAAAGACGAGCCAGTACATCCACAGCAGCTCAGCCTGGACCATCACCTGCAGGGCTTACTCCTTCTTCTGCAGGTCAGGTGAGCCCTTCATCTGTGGGGGGAGAATCTCCTTTTGCTGGCCCTCTGGAAATGAACCCTCGATTTCGGAAGGTTGATATTCATTGCACATTTTGTAAAGATCTAATTTGCCATAGGGAGACCAGTGTTTCCCTAGTGAACAACAAAATAGATCAGCACATTTGTCGCTTTGAATAATTTTCCCATGCTTCCTTTCCTCTGTCCCTGCATGAACACAACGGTTCTTTTAAGAGCCAACCTTATCTTTCATCTTTTTTTTACATATGTTTTTAAAAACTTTTTTTTTATTTTTTTTTTACCGTACGCGTACGGTGCGCGTACTTTTTTTTTATTTTTTAAAAAAAACACTAAAAATCATTTATCACATTACATTGTCCTTGAGAGACTACAATTATTATTATTGACTTACCATACTCACTGAAAAAATATTTATTCATTTTTTTTTTTAAAAAATAGTTTTAAAAATGTTTGTAGTTTTCGAAAATTTTCTATATCTATCTGGAAAAAAAGAAAAAAGTATTAATATTTTTTAAACATTTTATAATACAGTACACATATTTACATTTTTTACCAAAAAATCTTTTTGCCTTATTTTTGCTGTTTTCAGAATATATTGCATTTCACTATAAATTGTGAAAGCAATTGCATTCATCATTTTACAGCGGGCAAAAAAAAATACCAATCACAAAGATTGTATTAAAAAAGCCCTGATTCTTTTTTTAATTAAACTTAACATTATAGAAATGCATAATATTGTAAAAAAATATCATCTAATACCAATACTTATTTCTTTAAAATACCGTCTGATATGTTTGTTTCAGAACTATAATCACAATATTATATCTCAAATAACTCCAAAATACATCTGATTTCATTTCCTTTAGGCCAAATAGTAATTTTAATTTTTTTTTTGGAATAAATTTCCAACGGAAATCCAATAAAATTCTAAAGTTTAATTTGTCCAGATCTCACCGATTCTCTGTAACATTTTGGTTCACGAAAATTTTTTGAATAATTTATTTAGTCCACAATAGAATTGGTTACTTTTCCACATGGCCAAATAGTAATTTTTTAAATCATTTTTGAAAAAATTTCCAATGGCAGTCCAATAACATTCCAAAATTTAAAATGTGCAGAAGTTACCGATAATCTCTAAATTATTGGTTTTTCAAAATTGCATTAAAAATTAAAAAAGTCCACATTACAATTGGTTATCTTTCCATTAGGCCAAATGATAATTTTAAAAATCTTTTTTTTACAAAATTGCAATGGTAATCCAGTAAAATGGTAAAATTATTTTGTCCAGATCTTGCCAAGTCTCTCTAAAATTTAGGTTTCAGGAAGATTAGATAGGAATTTGCTAAATCAAAAGGCAAACGTTGTTTGAAAATCAATTGGGAATCATTACACAGTGTCCAGCCTTTTTCACATTTTAGATAAACTGTGTAATGTCCAGAAGTAACAGTAGGTCCATCATGGAAAATTATTGCAACAGTTACAAAAGTTTTTCCTGAAATTGATAATTGCTGTCCTGTAAACTTCTTTATTAAAGTATCCAATTTTGAACCATCAGCTCTACATCGTTGCATCATTAAAATTACATACTGTCCGTATTCCTTTAAAATTAATGTTGAAAACATGTCAGAATTACACTCACCACATTTCATGCTATGATTAGCATCTTTAACTAATTTTGCAAAAGTGACTGTTTTACTCTCTGGCAATGTCAAATAAATAAACCTTTCATTATCAACAATAGAGCCACATATATTATAACAATTATCACAACTATGTTCCCATTTATAAGAGAGACCAAAAAAAATGTCAATGGGAACTCCTTCTTCTTCCACTACCTGAAGAAAATACATCAAAAATTCATGTGCATCTTGCTGTTCATTTTGAGAAAACTGTGTTCGTCCTGAACATACATCTAAAAGTTTTCTAATGTCAGTAGCACTTTCTATTTGAGTTTTATCTTTACTCAACTTTTGAAAAAGGAGACTCAGCTCTGAACAGAATCTTTTTCCCTGATTTACTATTATCTGCTCTTGCAAACTTTCCAGATAAAATGCAACATTCAGCACTACATTTGCGTAGCAGTTGACACCAGAGCTATTTTCAAAATGACATCCTACAACCTGTTCTTCATTTTCCTTTTTCTTTTTGCTTGCAATTACATCACTCCTCTTTTTTTTCCTCTTCTCTACATCTTCACTACAGATATTCTCATTTTTTCTTTTACGAGAAACTACACGTTTCTCCAACACAGGATACTGACCTAAATGAGGAGCATAGCTTCTTCTTAATCTATTATACTCCTTTACACAATTTGTATCAGCACTAACTTTTGATTCTTCAAAGTCTATCATGAATAAACCTGATAATGTTTTGACTCGTGACAAAGCAACATATGCCATACCTTCTTTGAACACAGTTGAACCAATGTTCACAAATGCACAATCTACAGTCAATCCTTGAGACTTGTGAATAGTTACAGCATATGCTAGAGAAAACGGAAACTGCTTCCTACGTACATATAAGTCTTTCACAAGCATAAAACAAACTGTACAACGACAAATATCTTTAACTTCATCTATCTGATCAAATTTTATTTTTAAACATTCAATTCCTTCTTTTTTCTGATAATTAATAAAACCCACAACTCTTCCCATCGCTCCATTAACTAAACCTTTCTCAACATCCAAATTTCTCCTTAAAAACACTCTACAGTTCATGGAAACATATAGATTTTTTTCTAATCCAGCTGTTTTGGAGATGTTCTTCTCTAGTGAGTCCAATTTATTTTTCAGTTTGCCTGTTACTGTGACAGTAATTCTTCCATCCTCAATTTTGTCCACTGCTTCCAATTTCCTGATCTCTTCCTTTTCCAATTTCAAAAGCTCCTCATTGAATATTGAGCATTCACGTAGAGTAGGCATTAAGCAGATGACACTTTTGTTTTCTGCAATGTTCTTGTATATCTTCTCTGCAACTATTTCTTCCTTTGGAAATAAATTATGTCGCAGCCGAGTCTGTAATGCTTTTTTGCCAGCTTCTGTGAGTAGTCCAATCCTGATATCTTTCAGAATACTTCCATATTCTTCATCGTTTGCTTGCCTCATATTAGTTGTAAGTTCCTTGTACTCAAAGAAGGACCAAATATTTGTATTACCGATGCTTCCCAATGACTTCTTCGTGTCTTCATGTGTCACAGTATTAAACACTGGTTGTCCTTTAACTGGAGTAAGTTGCAAAAGATCTCCAAAAACTATGACGTGTTTTCCACCAAATAACACGTCATAGTCTGTCTTCAAAATTTGCTGCATTCTTAAATGCACAAAGGCAAGCATTAAGTTTGATACCATGCTCACCTCATCAATAATGAGAACTTGCATCTTCTTCAATACTCGTGAAACTTCCAAGGATGCTTCTCCAGTTAGCTTGTTGAATTGTATTTTGTTCTCATGCTCCACTGGTAACATTAGCAAACGATGTAAGGTGATTCCTTTTATGTTATATGCTGCTAACCCAGTTGGAGCAGTAACCACACAAGACAACGTAGAATCCGTTTTTTGCTTTAGGTAGCTTCTGATGACTTTAATTAGGAAACTTTTTCCAGTGCCAGCTTGTCCGCTTACATACATCCTGATTGGATGAAATGATGTGCATGAGCACTCTTTTTTTACATGTAGAAATCCGTGATCAATTTTGTTTTTGATCTCTTCATAAATTTGTTGCTGCTCTTGATTCAGTTGTCTTTCCAAATTTTCTAAGTCTATAAATTCTTCTTGAGCTTGATTCATAGCTGTTTCCACTTCATTCATGGCTATTGATGCTTCATTTTCAACGATTGGTTGTCCTAGGGGATCTTGACTGTGTGTTCCTGAACTTTGGCTGTCCTGAGAACTGTCTCTAGCTATTTCTGCTGCAATTGTAGTTTCCTGTTCAATTTCTTCATTTAACATTTGCAGATAAGTTGTGAATGTATTGCATTGTATGCTGTCTTTGCAAGCATTAAATGAATCCTCATAGCTTTGAAATTCTCCCAGTAGTTCATCCTCTGTACGCCATGGTTTAAACAACTGTAAAAGAGCCAAGTAGTAAAATTCTTTCTTGTCGGTAGTGTCGCAACTCAGCTTCCGGTGATTTATCAAACTTCCTTTGGTTTGCTTCACCAAACATCCTTCTTCACCAACAACTTTATATTTTCCATTATTAATGTCTTCTGCAGCTTTCCGTGAATAAATGTAGTTCTGCAACACTTCATAGAGACACATGTTCTCCAGATGATGACTTCTCTTGGGATAATATGTGTCCAACATGTTTGTTTTCAATATATCTGTACTTTCTGGGTCATTCTCGGCCAAATATTCAATTTCTCCAACAGATTTCAGTACCCGATTTCTCATTGCTGCAAGGCCTAAACTTGCCCAAATTATTCTTCTTGACTTTGAGTAGAGACTTGCAGAAGATAACCTATCTGAACATTCGTAGGATCCAATTTCTCGATGCGATAACATCTTCAAACTGAAACTGTACAGCTTCTTACTAACAGTCTTCTCGTGAGAAATCTCTTCCCACATTTCCTTCAATTCTGTTTTTTCTGATTTCGTAATGTAAGACGTTACATATCGTGCAACAGCAATGGAATTGTCAGCTACATACTGTATATCCATGTTAGCGTTCCACATGGATAAAATGACTGGGTTGTAGTCATTTATATTTTTTGATTCTTCTTTTCTTTTAAGGTTGTAGGTATTCTTAGGTGATTTTCTTGTGATAGTATGTCTCACAGCTGACATAAAACTGTTTACTCTTCCATTTGAAAGAACAGGTCTAGGAAATCCAAATCGACATTTAGTGTAGTATTTTTCTTTGCTCTTGTATTTCCGTCGACAGTATTTTCCACACCGATGACTTTGGAAACGTAAAACTTGCTCCTTTAACTTGTTCTCTTCTGTGCTTTTTGGTATACCACATGTTGCATATTCTTCAATGTAAGATAACACTGCTTCATCAGTATCTGTTCCAAACTTTGGGGCATCCTTGATCCACAACAGCATATGAATATGAGGAGCACCTCTTGCCTGGTACTCTTTTCTCCAAAAGAAATCCACTACTTCTCCAAGGGGTGGATTTTTTTTATTGCAGATGAAGGACATCATAGCCTCAAATCTATGATTGAAATATCTGCAAACATTAACCGGATCCAATGAGCACAGTTCTCCTGCTGTCTTGTATTCGATGTTTTTAATGTTTGAATTGGCCTCTCGTAGAAAATCCAGTAAATCATCCCAAGCGTACTCGGCACAGCTTAGGGTAAGGAACCATGTTGGTGTTCCTAAATTGCGTAACATGCATTTTAGTTCACCATGGCGTCGGTACCAATATTCATTTGTCCCACGCTGACAAGCCATCAGATTGATCAGTTGTGTTTCCAAATGATCATCTCGGTGCTGCACTTTCTCCATAAAATCCTTAGCAGACACATTTTGTAAATGTACTCCACTTTTTAAAATGTGATTTACTGCATAAGACAGTGCAGACAAGTCGCTTTCAAATAAAAGATGGAACAAATAAGGAATACTTTGTCGAAATCTGGGATCTTCAGCATATAGTCTTGTAGTCCGATACTCTGAAGCTGGAATCTGTTCTGGACGTTCATCGTATCGTCCTCCTTTTCCCGTAGGAAACAGCTGGGGAAAACATCGAGCTTCCAAGCTCTCCTCCCATACACTCACGGGAGTTCCTTTTGCTTTCTTCATCTGAAAGAGATCAATATTGTCTCCCATAACTTCTTTCGAATGAAGAGGATGTATGCTAAAATGTTCATAAATTTCTTCTTCCTTTGTCTTGTCCACTTTTTCAATTTGTCCAGTTGGTGTTTCTGTGTCTTCTTGAAAATCTTCGTCTTCTTCTTCTTCTTCTATATAAATTGATTCATACCATTTGTTATTTTTTTTCAAATACAAATTTGCTCTTTGTACTTTCCGCACATCTACCAGCTCCTGCCAAATCTTCTTATTCTTTGTAGGTACACCATTAACCAGAATAATTAATGGTTCAGTTTCCAAAGTATCCGCATCAATAGTTTCCATATTTTTTTTCAAATCCAAGGGCAAATACACCACTCTACCTTTTAAACCTCTCAGTAAATCTGAAGGAGGTAATTTACCAGTTTTGGGCTCCATACGTACTATGGTCTGGAACGGATGAACACATTGAATGAGTATAGACTCATATGTATTTAATTCAGAAAGTTCAGCAGGAATAGCATCCAATTCTAAATTATTATGTACAGCTCTGGTCGGCATTCTATTTTCCTCTAACTTGTTGTAACAGTATTTACAAATACGCTGATCTTCACCCAATTCAAAACAATTTTCAAGAAATATATATGTGGCAAAATCCATCCACTTATAATTATCTTCATTTTCACTCTTTCTGTAGAGATCAACATTCCTAGTTTGTTTTCTATAATGAGTTCTGCGGCAACAAATACAAGTAACATTTGGTCTTTCATTAGAGACTATTGCAAATTTTGTTATGTGATCATTAAATGTCTTACTTACAGAAGGTTCTACATTCTCTTCCACTTCTTCCTCATTTACTGTGTCCTTCTCTGCACTGTTTTGTTCAGGACCAAAGTAACAAAACTGAATTTCATCAACAACCTTCTCTACATCTGATACCGTTCCTCGGAACAGAGCCCTATTCAATTCATTTAACTTTATTGCTGGACTTTTGGCAAAATACAACCGTCTCACAAACTTTCTCATTTCAGTATGATGAACAGCCAGCATCCTAAAATGATGGAAAACACTATTGCACACTTTTCTAGATAGACAAGCCAGAGAATGACCCTGCAAACCAGTATTCTCTCTCACTCTGCATGGATCCAGACTTTGAAGCACCTTAATCTTCTGTTTTACACTTTTTTTACTATATTCTCTTAGAAACTCTCGAAATCTGTCAATAGATTCCTGACGCACAGTGCAAATACTACTACAATTCCAAGTGTACACTGGGGCTTTAGGACGTCTCCCCATTGCCTCATCTGCCATCACTTGTACCTCATCTCTTGGAACCATTATCTCCTTCTCCATTATGCAACCATTTTTTACTTCGTATGAACGACCTCTGGTGTCAACTGCATGCAGCAAACTATTACTTTGAAAATAGCTCTCTTCATTAAAAAAAGGTTCACTACTTGAACTATGCATCCACTTTCCTAAAAACACTTTACAAAAGTTTGTTCTGTTCACTACTCTTTTGCTTTTGCTTTGTGATTTCAGTACATTAACCATTTTATCTAATGTACGCATCCTATTCAAAATTAATATGAATAGTTTCCTTTTTAATTCTAATGCTTTTGCTGCAATGGCTTCAATTTCTTTTTTTCTCTTGTAATATTTTGCCTTTTGCTTATATTTCTTCACATCCTTTATCAAATTGGACATAACTCTTCTCTGAAACATTTTTCTACGTATCTCTTTAAACGCTGTTTTTCTGTTTATGTAAAACTTTTCAGTTGCAGAAGGTATATTTGCATTAACTAAATTCTCAATTTTTTGCTGTTCTCTTCGTTTTGTTACATTCTTCCCAGGACAGACATTTTGTACATTTTTCTTTGTTTTGAATATTTTTTTAAGAAATTGTTTTTTCTGCTTACCAGAAGATTTTTTCTTTTTCCCAACATGAGCATCTTCTACTAACTTTGGTCCTCCAGTTGTCTTCAAATATAGTTTTTTTTTTGCGTTTTTTGAACTCGAGATTTTGTAGGCATCTTAAATTTTGTTCACTGTTCTTCAGCAATACCTGAAAAAAACTAAAAAAAAATCCTTTATTGTATTTAAATATATTACTACATTTCTTTTCACAATAGTCACAAAACAAAATTTCTTTGCCAATTTGAATGCACACAAACTGCTCTTTTTTTTGGGCAAGTGAAAATCTCTTTTACAAACTGTCACATTATGAAACCACTTTTCAGATTTTTTAAAAAGCCCATGTCCAGAGTGCTACACTCCAGCAAGGGCAACCAGCCTTAGTGAAGCTCAATGTATTTGCATTACAGACTGAAACCTGAAAACCCCACTCGCTTCTAAATACTGTGCATGACTATACACGGCAAGCACATGGGTGTGTGCTAAGACTCTGCTTCTTCCCCCAAAAATTCACTCCCCCTTTCCATCTAATGCAACTGTGAAATCACCAGAGCAAGACGCAATAAATCTCTGCCTATAATTCCTCTATGCACACAGAGTCATGTTTTCACATTAGTCCCAAAACGAAATTTCTTTGCCATTTTTAAAGCACACTTACTGCTCTTTTTTTTTTCGGGGCAAGTGAAAATCACTTTTACAGACTGACACATTATGAAACCTTTTTTTTTAATTTATTTAATTGCACTTGTCCAAGCTGTTTTTTTCAGACCACCACCATGTGTATTCGCGGTGACTGCCTACACTCCAGCAAGGGCAACCAGCCTTAGTGATGCTGAATGTATTTGCATTACAGACTTAAACCTGAAAACCCCACTCGCTTGTAAATACTGTGCATGACTATACATGGCAAGCACATGGGTGTGTGCTAAGACTCTGCTTCTTCCCCCAAAAATTCGCTCCCCCTTTCCATCTAATGCAACTGTGAAATCACCAGAGCAAGACGCAATAAATCTCTGCCTATAATTCCTCTATGCACACAGAGTCATTTTTTCACATTAGTCCCAAAACGAAATTTCTTTGCCATTTTGAAAGCACACTTACTGCTCTTTTTTTTTCGGGCCAAGTGAAAATCACTTTTTACAATTGGAAATCACTTTTACAGACTGACACATTATAAAACCACTTTTTTTGATTTATTTAAATGCACATGTCCAAGCTGTTTTTTCAGACCACCACCATGTGTATTCTCTGTGACTGCCTACACTCCAGCAAGGGCAACCAGCCTTAGTGATGCTGAATGTATTTGCATTACAGACTTAAACCTGAAAACCCCACTCGCTTCTAAATACTGTGCATGACTATACATGGCAAGCACATAGGTGTGTGCTAAGACTCTGCTTCTTCCCCCAAAAATTCGCTCCCCCTTTCCATCTAATGCAACTGTGAAATCACCAGAGCAAGACGCAATAAATCTCTGCCTATAATTCCTCTATGCACACAGAGTCATGTTTTCACATTAGTCCCAAAACGAAATTTCTTTGCCATTTTTAAAGCACACTTACTGCTCTTTTTTTTTCGGGCCAAGTGAAAATCACTTTTTACAATTGGAAATCACTTTTACAGACTGACACATTATGAAACCACTTTTTTTGATTTATTTAAATGCACATGTCCAAGCTGTTTTTTCAGACCACCACCATGTGTATTCTCTGTGACTGCCTACACTCCAGCAAGGGCAACCAGCCTTAGTGATGCTGAATGTATTTGCATTACAGACTTAAACCTGAAAACCCCACTCGCTTCTAAATACTGTGCATGACTATACATGGCAAGCACATGGGTGTGTGCTAAGACCCTGCTTCTTCCCCCAAAAATTCGCTCCCCCTTTCCATCTAATGCAACTGTGAAATCACCAGAGCAAGACGCAATAAATCTCTGCCTATAATTCCTCTATGCACACAGAGTCATGTTTTCACATTAGTCCCAAAACGAAATTTCTTTGCCATTTTGAAAGCACACTTACTGCTCTTTTTTTTTCGGGCCAAGTGAAAATCACTTTTTACAATTGGAAATCACTTTTACAGACTGACACATTATGAAACCACTTTTTTTGATTTATTTAAATGCACATGTCCAAGCTGTTTTTTCAGACCACCACCATGTGTATTCTCTGTGACTGCCTACACTCCAGCAAGGGCAACCAGCCTTAGTGATGCTGAATGTATTTGCATTACAGACTTAAACCTGAAAACCCCACTCGCTTCTAAATACTGTGCATGACTATACATGGCAAGCACATGAGTGTGTGCTAAGACTCTGCTTCTTCCCCCAAAAATTCGCTCCCCCTTTCCATCTAATGCAACTGTGAAATCACCAGAGCAAGACGCAATAAATCTCTGCCTATAATTCCTCTATGCACACAGAGTCATGATTTCACATTAGTCCCAAAACGAAATTTCTTTGCCATTTTTAAAGCACACTTACTGCTCTTTTTTTTTTCGGGGCAAGTGAAAATCACTTTTACAGACTGACACATTATGAAACCTTTTTTTTAAATTTATTTAATTGCACTTGTCCAAGCTGTTTTTTTCAGACCACCACCATGTGTATTCGCGGTGACTGCCTACACTCCAGCAAGGGCAACCAGCCTTAGTGATGCTGAATGTATTTGCATTACAGACTTAAACCTGAAAACCCCACTCGCTTCTAAATACTGTGCATGACTATACATGGCAAGCACATGGGTGTGTGCTAAGACTCTGCTTCTTCCCCCAAAAATTCGCTCCCCCTTTCCATGTAATGCAACTGTGAAATCACCAGAGCAAGACGCAATAAATCTCTGCCTATAATTCCTCTATGCACACAGAGTCATTTTTTCACATTAGTCCCAAAACGAAATTTCTTTGCCATTTTGAAAGCACACTTACTGCTCTTTTTTTTTCGGGCCAAGTGAAAATCACTTTTTACAATTGGAAATCACTTTTACAGACTGACACATTATAAAACCACTTTTTTTGATTTATTTAAATGCACATGTCCAAGCTGTTTTTTCAGACCACCACCATGTGTATTCTCTGTGACTGCCTACACTCCAGCAAGGGCAACCAGCCTTAGTGATGCTGAATGTATTTGCATTACAGACTTAAACCTGAAAACCCCACTCGCTTCTAAATACTGTGCATGACTATACATGGCAAGCACATGGGTGTGTGCTAAGACTCTGCTTCTTCCCCCAAAAATTCGCTCCCCCTTTCCATCTAATGCAACTGTGAAATCACCAGAGCAAGACGCAATAAATCTCTGCCTATAATTCTTCTATGCACACAGAGTCATGTTTTCACATTAGTCCCAAAACGAAATTTCTTTGCCAATTTGAAAGCACACTTACTGCTCTTTTTTTTTTCGGGGCAAGTGTAAATCACTTTTACAGACTGACACATTATGAAACCACCATGTGTAACTACAACAAAAACAATTCCCATTTCTATTATTCATTTCTTAAGTTACCACATACATCCCCTCTCAAACTGTAAACTCACCTTTAAAATTAGTTAGTTGTGAAAGAAATGTGACACTCAAACAGCAGATTATCAGAGCCAGGATCTCTGTTGTGTTCACCTCTCTCCTCTCAGCAGAACCAGATAATGGCAAACTTTCCCTCTATTTTTCCACACATATACATGTAAGTTTCAAATCTCAGTGCTTCTCCCTTTTTTTCAAATGTAATCACACATTTCTATTGGTTGAAAACCAACCCTTTTCCAAAAGTACCCTTCCCCCAACTTGACTTCTGCCTAGTACCCTTCCCCCAACTTGACTTCTGCCTGCTACCATAGCAACAGCTCATGGAACACTGCTGTGTAGAGTTAGGTCAGAAGTTCGACACACAATGTTTCAATTCCACAGAGCAAGAGTGCTTGACTTTTCAAACCTTACAGCAAATCCATAGTACTGTTCTTTGGTTACACATTTTTTTGTACCAATACAAAACATGCTTCTATTAATTTACACATACAGCCTAGTTTTTATTCTAGAATGGTATGAAACAGCCAATCAGTTCTTTTTGTTTTGAAAAAAATATGTATGCCTCCATTTCCAAACTGTCTTTCTTTTCATATTGCCATTCTACTGAAAGACACCTCCTGAGTGCATCCAGTTCTCCTTTGAAGATGTTCACAGTGTGGATTGGAGGGCACAGCTATGTCTTCTGGAGTGAAAAGTTTGCAGAGAAAACAGGTATGGTGAGAGACCTTGCTTTGCCAAATGTAGACATTAAATGGATTGGTCAGAGAGGGTTAAAGTGGCACCAATTGATGCCATTGGTGAAATCCTTCATTCAAATCCAACACCCTGACCTCATAATAGTGCACTGTGGTGGCAATGACCTAGGCACTTTGACTGGGGTAGGTCTGGAAATGCTTATGAAGGACACCTTTGCACAACTGTTTACACTTTTCCCTAAAACTGCCTTTGTGTTTTCCAACATATGCCAAAGGCAAAAATGGAACTGGTCCAATCATTTCTGTCCGCAGATTGACAAAGCAAGAAAGCACGTCAACAAATCTGTTTCTGCTTTCCTCCGTGACTATGGTATGGGTGCCATTTACCACAACAACTTGCGTTATGACATGCAAGACATTTATAGAGGAGATGGTGTGCACTTCAATGATGAAGGGAACAGAGTCTTCCTCTTGAACCTTAGACTCTGCATCGGTACTTACTTGTAGGTACCACTAAAAAAATGACTTCATAAACACAACAGCTCTTTTTAGAGCTCCCTAATTTCTAAACTCTTAAATCTGCTTTTCATTTATTTATTTTTATTTTTTTTACCGTACGCTTACCGTAAGCTTACGGTACGCGTACCCCGTGATTTTTTTTAAAATCAATAAATGTTTTTTTTGTACTTTTCTGTCCTTCTTTGACCCCCTTACAAATGTTAGGGGGTCTGTAACTCTCCTCATTGCCCCCTTTCCTTGTTTTCTCTGTTTTTTTTCTGAGTGAAACACACAAAATGGCGGCCGCCGCTTCCTGGTTTCGGCCGATTCGAATGTTTACTAAGATCTATGGGCCAATCAGAATCTCCTTCGCGCACGCCATGTTTCTTCCGTACGCTTACCGTAAGCTTACCGTACGCGTACCCCGTGATTTTTTTTAAAAATCAATAAATGTTTGTTTTGTACTTTACAGTCCTTCTTTGACCCCCTCACAAATGTAAGGGGGTCTGTAACTCTCCTCATTGCCCCCTTTTCTTGTTTTCACTCTTTTTTTTTCAGAGTGAAACACAGAAAATGGCGGCCGCCGCTTCCTGGTTTCGGCCGATTCGAATGTTTACTAAGATCTAAGAGCCAATCAGAATCGCGCTCGCGCACGCCACCGTACGCTTACCGTAAGCGTACGGTAAGCGTACCGTAAGCGGGCTCAGATATATATATTGATTTAAAGGCTATTTTCTCAGAATCTACTGAACAGATTTACACCAAACCTACAAAAGGCACTTCCTTGACCTAGGGACTACCTCTCTGCCAAATTTTGAGTAATTCTGTTCAGCCGTTCGGGCTGTAGCTCGTTCTAAAGGTCCTATGGAAAAATGCATGGGAAAAACGCGTTTTGGGACCCCCCTTTTATCTCAGCCCCCGCTTGACGGATCCCCCCGAGACTTTCAGGATAGGAGCGGAGCGTAGCGCCCCACCTATTTTGAGAAATTCGCGAGGATTCGTCGACCGGCGCCAAAGTTATTCAAAATAGAATGTTGAGGTTTTCCTATGGAAACGTGGTCCTAACTATAACTACCTACTGGCGACCGCCAGTAGGTAATATATATATATATATATATATATATATATATATATATATATATTCACTGAAAAAACCATAGGTTTCACACACGTTATAGTTAGGAATTAGCATTTAAAAAACCTTAGAAATTCAGTGAAAAAACCATAGGTTTCACACATGTTATAGTTAGCTGGACATTTTACTCGTAAAAAACCAATGAAATTGCCCCGTTATAGTTAGTTCAGCTAACTATAACTCGCGCGCCCGCAATGCACTGCTGATGACGTCACATATTACATCACTCATGACATGGTCAGTGACATCACTCATGACATCACTGATGACATCTCAAATGACATCACTGATGACATCACTGATGACATCATCCAGTGAATGTGTGTTTTTCTGAAAATTAAATATGTTTTATATATGTATATCTCAAGGTTGATAGAAGAATAAATGGGTATATTACTGTCTAAATGGATGATTTCTTTTTGAAAAATTGATTGTGTAACTGACTGATTAAGTGTATCATAGTGAATACATGGCTTAGTGAGTAATATTTAAATATGTAAATATCTGTATCATTTTTTCACTTTGTGTATAAGTGGCTGCATGGGTTGGTGAGTAGCTACATGGGTGTCTATATAGGTTATTAGTTGGTTTTTTTGAGTATTAGTCTGAGTGTCTGCATGGTTCGGTGGGGGGTATGACGTAGTGCATAGGTGCATGAATGAGTGACTCACTGTTTGTATGTGTTGAACAGAGCATGTGTGCAGGACTGCATGGGTGGATGCGTGTGTGTATTGGTGTGTTAGTGAGTGAATGACTGTCTCAATAGTGTCTTTATGAGTAACTACATATGTTTTAAACTAGTATATGTGACTATTGGTGTATATATGTGAGTATATGTGAGAGGGAGAGATTGAAAGAGTTCCTGTATGAATATGTATGTGTTTCTATAAGTGATTGTTTAAAAGACTAAGTATGTGTAAGTTTCCGTAGAAGTAAGTGTGGTGGTGTGTGTATAACTGTATATGCAGGTGAATGTATGTTTGATTCTTTATTAGCATGAGTGACTATGTGTGTGAGTAACTCTATGGATGAGTGGCATTATGTAACAGGATGTATAGGTGTATGAGTACATATGATGAGTGAGTACATGTATGAGTGACTGTATAGGACTGTTGGTGAATGAGTGGATGTGTATGTTGATCTTAGAATTACTGAAGAGGTTGTTGTAACTGGTATTGGTATGTCCATTGTTTTGAAAATTTTAGTCTCTATTTTTGAATGTGTGTATCAAAGCTTATATTAAGGTGAGAGGAGGTCTGCCACTCTATCACAAGGATGATGTCATCAGTGATGTCATCAGTGATGTCATTTGAGATGTCATCAGTGATGTCATGAGTGATGTCACTGACCATGTCATGAGTGATGTAATATGTGACGTCATCAGCAGTGCATTGCGGGCGCGCGAGTTATAGTTAGCTGAACTAACTATAACGGGGCAATTTCATTGGTTTTTTACGAGTAAAATGTCCAGCTAACTATAACATGTGTGAAACCTATGGTTTTTTCACTGAATTTCTAAGGTTTTTTAAATGCTAATTCCTAACTATAACGTGTGTGAAACCTATGGTTTTTTCAGTGAATTTCTAAGGTTTTTTAAATGCTAATTCCTAACTATAACGTGTGTGAAACCCATGGTTTTTTCAGTGAATTTGCAAGGTTTTTTAAATGCTATTTTTTTTTTTATTCTTCATTTTTTTCAAACATATTTTTAATTTAATTTTCTTACCTTTTATAAAGACTATGCTTAAATTTTTAAAATCATTAAATATTTATTTTATATAAATTTTTTAAAATAAACATGTAAAATTTATTTCCAGATTTTTTTTTTTTTTTTTTATAGTACGCGTACCGTAAGCTCACGGTAAGCGTACGGTTTACGCAACGCCCGTAATCTATCTACGCTGCTTGCGTATAGTTACGTACTTTGCGTAGCCGCGCGTACTGCGCGTGGGTCGCGTGCGCGCTTACGCCACACGCGCACGTTACGCGGAAGTGCCGGGGAGTGACTGTTATGCGCATGCGCGCAAGCGCGTGTCTTTTTTACGCGCATGCGTACTTTTTGCCGTAAGCGCACCGTAAGCGTACCGTAAGCGTACGGTAGGTCATGTGATCATGAAACACAACTTTTGATTGGTTGAAAGTACTTTCAGTTCTAGAACTCTCCTACACCACACCCATTCCCCTCATTTCTGCTTGTGATCCCTTGGGAGAAGGAGCTGGTTTGTCTTTGGGATACGATGGCAGAACAGCAGAGCTCTTCTGAGAGTGAGGCTAGCACCAGCAGCACTGTCTTGAGGCAGAGAGCGAGGAAAGTAAAGCCTTCTTATGTTTGGGATTATTTTACTTTTCCAGAAGGCCAGCAAAAGGTGAATGCACCCTTAGTTACTTGCAAGCTGTGTAAGCGTGTACTTTCTAGAGGTAATCCTAACAGGAAGTATTCCTTTGGGAATCACACCATGAAGAGACACCTCCAGGATGTACACAGAAGGACACATGGTCATCTTTTTGGAGGTAACTCTTCAGAAAGACGAGCCAGTACATCCACAGCAGCTAAGCCTGGACCATCACCTGCAGGGCTTACTCCTTCTTCTGCAGGTCAGGTGAGCCCTTCATCTGTGGGGGGAGAATCTCCTTTTGCTGGCCCTCTGGAAATGAACCTTCGATTTCGGAAGGTTGATATTCATTGCACATTTTGTAAAGGTCTAATTTGTCATAGGGAGACCAGTGTTTCCCTAGTGAACAACAAAATAGATCAGCACATTTGTAGCTTTGAATGATTTTCCCATGCTTCCTTTCCTCTGTCCCTGCATGAACACAACGGTTCTTTTAAGAGCCAACCTTATCTTCCATCTTTTTTTTACTTGTTTTTAAAAACTTTTTTTTTTTTTTTTTTACCGTACGCGTACGGTAAGCGTACCTTTTTTTTATTTTTTAAAAAAACCCACTAAAAATCATTTATCACATTATAAAGTCCTTGAGAGACTACAATTTTTATTATTGACTTACCATACTCACTCAAAAAAATATTTATTCATTTGTTTTTTTAAAAAATAGTTTTTAAAATGGTTGTAGTTTCCGAAAATTTTCTATATCGATCTGAAAATAAAGAAAAAAGTATTAATATTTTTAAACCATTTAATAATACAGTACACATATTTACATTTTTTACCAAAAAATATTTTTGCCTTATTTTTGCTGTTTTCAGAATAAATTGCATTTCACTATTAATTGTGAAAGCAATTGCATTCATCATTTTACAGCGGGCAAAAAAAATTAACAATCACAAAGATTGTATTAAAAAAGCCCAGAATCTCTTCTCACTTAAACTTATCATTACAGAAATGCATATTATTCTAAAAAAATATCATCTAAAAACAATACTTTTTTCTTTAAAATACCGTCTGATATGTTTGTTTGAGAAGTATAATCACAATATTATATCTCAAATAACTCCAAAATACATCTGATTTTATTTCCTTTAGGCCAAATAGTATTTTTTTTTTTTTTCCTGGAATAAATTTCCAAGGGAAATCCATTACAATTCTAAAGTTTAATCTGTCCAGATCTCACCGATTCTCTGTAACATTTTGGTTCACGAAAAATTTTTGAATAATTTATTTAGTCCACAATAGAATTGCTTACTTTTCCACATGGCCAAATAGTAATTTTTTAAATCATTTTTGAAAAAAATTTCCAATGGCAGTTCAATAGCATTCTAAAATTTAAAATGTGCAGAAGTTACCGATTATCTCTAAATTATTGGTTTTTCAAAATTGCATTAAAAATTAAAAAAGTCCACATTACAATTGGTTATCTTTCCTTTAGGCCAAATGATAATTTTAAAAATATTTTTTCTACAAAATTGCAATGGTAATCCAGTAAAATGGTAAAATTATTTTGTCCAGATCTTGCCAAGTCTCTCTAAAATTTAGGTTTCAGGAAGATTAGATAGGAATTTGCTAAATCAAAAGGCAAACGTTGTTTGAAAATCAATTGGGAATCATTACACAGTGTCCAGCCTTTTTCACATTTTAGATAAACTGTGTAATGTCCAGAAGTAACAGTAGGTCCATCATGGAAAATTATTGCAACAGTTACAAAAGTTTTTCCTGAAATTGATAATTGCTGTCCTGTAAACTTCTTTATTAAAGTATCCAATTTTGATCCATCAGCTCTACATCGTTGCATCATTAAAATTACATACTGTCCGTATTCCCTTAAAATTAATGTTGATAACATGTCAGAATTACACTCACCACATTTCATGCTATGATTAGCATCTTTAACTAATTTTGCAAAAGTGACTGTTTTACTCTCTGGCAATGTCAAATAAATAAACCTTTCATTATCAACAATAGAGCCACATATATTATAACAATTATCACAACTATGTTCCCATTTATAAGAGAGACCAAAAAAAATGTCAATGGGAACTCCTTCTTCTTCCACTACCTGAAGAAAATACATCAAAAATTCGTGTGCATCTTGCTGTTCATTTTGAGAAAACTGTGTTCGTCCTGAACATACATCTAAAAGTTTTCTAATGTCAGTAACACTTTCTATTTGAGTTTTATCTTTACTCAGCTTTTGAAAAAGGAGACTCAGCTCTGAACAGAATCTTTTTCCCTGATTTACTATTATCTGCTCTTGCAAACTTTCCAGATAAAATGCAACATTCAGCACTACATTTGCATAGCAGTTGACACCAGAGCTATTTTCAAAATGACATCCTACAACCTGTTCTTCATTTTCCTTTTTCTTTTTGCTTGCAATTACATCACTCCTCTTTTTTTTCCTCTTCTCTATATCTTCATTACAGATATTCTCATTTCTCCTTTTACGAGAAACTACACGTTTCTCCAACACAGGATACTGACCTAAATGAGGAGCATAGCTTCTTCTTAATCTATTATACTCCTTTACACAGTTTGTATCAGCACTAACTTTTGAGTCATCAAAGTCTATCATGAATAAACCTGATAATGTTTTGACTCGTGACAAAGCTACATATGCCATACCTTCTTTGAACACAGTTGAACCAATGTTCACAAATGCACAATCTACAGTCAATCCTTGAGACTTGTGAATAGTTACAGCATATGCTAGAGAAAACGGAAACTGCTTCCTACGTACATATAAGTCTTTCACAAGCATAAAACGAACTGTACAACGACAAATATCTTTAACTTCTTCTATCTGATCAAATTTTATTTTTAAACATTCAATTCCTTCTTTTTTCTGATAATTAATAAAACCCACAACTCTTCCCATTGCTCCATTCACTAAGCCTTTCTCAACATCCAAATTTCTCCTTAAAAACACTCTACAGTTCATGCAAACATATAGATTTTTTTCTAATCCTGCTGTTTTGGAGATGTTCTTCTCTAGTGAGTCCAATTTATTTTTCAGTTTGCCTGTTACTGTGACAGTAATTCTTCCATCCTCAATTTTGTCCACTGCTTCCAATTTCCTGATGTCTTCCTTTTCCAATTTCAAAAGCTCCTCATTAAATATTGAGCATTCACGTAGAGTTGGCATTAAGCAGATGACACTTTTGTTTTCTGCAATATTCTTGTATATTTTCTCTGCAACTATTTCTTCCTTTGGAAATAAATTATGTAGCAGCCGACTCTTTAATGCTTTTTTCCCAACTTCTGTGAGTATTCCAATCCTGATATCTTTCAGAATACTTCCATATTCTTCATCGTTTGCTTGCCTCATATTAGTTGTAAGTTCCTTGTACTCAAAGAAGGACCAAATATTTGTATTTCCAATGCTTCCCAATGACTTCTTCGTGTCTTCATGTGTCACAGTATTAAACACTGGTTGTCCTTTAACTGGAGTAAGTTGCAAAAGATCCCCAAAAACTATGACGTGTTTTCCACCAAATAACACGTCATAGTCTGTCTTCAAAATTTGCTGCATTCTTAAATGCACAAAGGCAAGCATTAAGTTCGATACCATGCTCACCTCATCAATAATGAGAACTTGCATCTTCTTCAATACTCTTGAAACTTCCAAGGATGCTTCTCCAGTTAGCTTGTTGAATTGTATTTTGTTCTCATGCTCCACTGGTAACATTAGCAAACGATGTAAGGTGATTCCTTTTATGTTATATGCTGCTAACCCAGTTGGAGCAGTAACCACACAAGACAAAGTAGAATCCGTTTTTTGCTTTAGGTAGCTTCTGATGACTTTAATTAGGAAACTTTTTCCAGTGCCAGCTTGTCCGCTTACATACATCCTGATTGGATGAAATGATGTGCATGAGCACTCTTTTTTGATATGTAGAAATCCGTGATCAATTTTGTTTTTGATCTCTTCATAAATTTGTTGCTGCTCTTGATTCAGTTGTCTTTCCAAATTTTCTAAGTCTATAAATTCTTCTTGACCTTGATTCATAGCCGTTTCCACTTCATTCATGGCTATTGATGCTTCATTTTCAACGATTGGTTGTCCTAGGGGATCTTGACTGTATGTTCCTGAACTTTGGCTGTCCTGAGAACTGTCTCTAGCTATTTCTGCTGCAATTGTAGTTTCCTGTTCAATTTCTTCATTTAACATTTGCAGATAAGTTGAGAATGTACTGCATTGTATGCTGTCTTTACAAGCATTAAAAGAATCTTCATAGCTCTGGAATTCTCCCAGTAGTTCATCCTCTGTACGCCATGGTTTAAACAACTGTAAAAGAGCCAAGTAGTAAAATTCTTTCTTGTCGGTAGTGTCGCAACTCAGCTTCCGGTGATTTATCAAACTTCCTTTGGTTTGCTTCACCAAACATCCTTCTTCACCAACAACTTTATATTTTCCACTGTTGATGTCTTCTGCAGCTTTCCGTGAATAAATGTAGTTCTGTAACACTTCATAGAGACACATGTTCTCCAGATGATGACTTCTCTTGGGATAATATGTGTCCAACATGTTTGTTTTCAATATATCTGTACTTTCTGGGTCATTCTCAGCCAAATATTCAATTTCTCCAACAGATTTCAGTACCCGATTTCTCATTGCTGCAAGGCCTAAACTTGCCCAAATTATTCTTCTTGACTTCGAGTAGAGACTTGCAGAAGATAACCTATCTGAACATTCGTAGGATCCAATTTCTCGATGCGATAACATCTTCAAACTGAAACTGTACAGCTTCTTACTGACAGTCTTCTCGTGAGAAATCTCTTCCCACATTTCCTTCAATTCTGTTTTTTCTGATTTCGTAATGTAAGACGTTACATATCGAGCAACAGCAATGGAATTGTCAGCAACATACTGTATATCCATGTTAGCGTTCCACATGGATAAAATGACTGGGTTGTAGTCATTTATATTTTTAGATTCTTCTTTTCTTTTAAGGTTGTAGGTATTCTTAGGTGATTTTCTTGTGATAGTATGTCTCACAGCTGACATAAAACTGTTGACTCTTCCATTTGAAAGAACAGGTCTAGGAAATCCAAATCGACATTTAGTGTAGTATTTTTCTTTGCTCTTGTATTTCCGTCGACAGTATTTTCCACACCGATGACTTTGGAAACGTAGAACTTGCTCCTTTAACTTGTTCTCTTCTGTGCTTTTTGGTATAGCACATGTTGCATATTCTTCAATGTAAGATAACACTGCTTCATCAGTATCTGTTCCAAACTTTGGGGCATCCTTGATCCACAGCAGCATATGAATATGAGGAGCACCTCTTGCCTGGTACTCTTTTCTCCAAAAGAAATCCACTACTTCTCCAAGGGGTGGATTTTTTTTATTGCAGATGAAGGACATCATAGCCTCAAATCTATGATTGAAATATCTGCAAACATTAACCGGATCCAATGAGCACAGTTCTCCTGCTGTCTTGTATTCGATGTTTTTAATGTTTGAATTGGCCTCTCGTAGAAAATCCAGTAAATCATCCCAAGCGTACTCGGCACAGCTTAGGGTAAGGAACCATGTTGGTGTTCCTAAATTGCGTAACATGCATTTTAGTTCACCATGGCGTCGGTACCAATATTCATTTGTCCCACGCTGACAAGCCATCAGATTGATCAGTTGTGTTTCCAAATGATCATCTCGGTGCTGCACTTTCTCCATAAAATCCTTAGCAGACACATTTTGTAAATGTACTCCACTTTTTAAAATGTGATTTACTGCATAAGACAGTGCAGACAAGTCGCTTTCAAATAAAAGATGGAACAAATAAGGAATACTTTGTCGAAATCTGGGATCTTCAGCATATAGTCTTGTAGTTCGATACTCTGAAGCTGGAATCTGTTCTGGACGTTCATCGTATCGTCCTCCTTTTCCTTTAGGAAACAGCTGGGGAAAACATCGAGCTTCCAAGCTCTCCTCCCATACACTCACGGGATTTCCTTTTGCTTTCTTCATCTGAAAGAGATCAATATTGTCTCCCATAACTTCTTTCGAATGGAGAGGATGTATGCTAAAATGTTCATAAATTTCTTCTTCCTTTGACTTGTCCACTTTTTCAATTTGTCCAGTTGGTGTTTCTGTGTCTCCTTGTAAATCTTCTTCTTCTTCTTCTTCTTCTATATAAATTGATTCATACCATTTGTTATTTTTTTTCAAATACAAATTTGCTCTTTGTACTTTCCGCACATCTACCAGCTCCTGCCAAATCTTCTTATTCTTTGTAGGTACACCATTAACCAGAATAATTAATGGTTCAGTTTCCAAAGTATCCGCATCAATAGTTTCCATATTTTTTTTCAAATCCAAGGGCAAATACACCACTCTACCTTTTAAACCTCTCAGTAAATCTGAAGGAGGTAATTTACCAGTTTTGGGCTCCATACGTACTATGGTCTGGAACGGATGAACACATTGAATGAGTATAGACTCATATGTATTTAATTCAGAAAGTTCAGCAGGAATAGCATCCAATTCTAAATTATTATGTACAGCTCTGGTCGGCATTCTATTTTCCTCTAACTTGTTATAACAGTATTTACAAATACGCTGATCTTCACCCAATTCAAAACAATTTTCTAGAAATATATATGTGGCAAAATCCTTCCACTTATAATTATCTTCATTTTCACTCTTTCTGTAGAGATCAACATTCCTAGTTTGTTTTCTATAATGAGTTCTGCGGCAACAAATACAAGTAAAATTTGGTCTTTCATTAGAGACTATTGCAAATTTTGTTATGTGATCATTAAATGTGTTACTTACAGAGGGTTCTACATTCTCTTCCACTTCTTCCTCATTTACTGTGTCCTTCTCTGCACTGTTTTGTTCAGGACCAAAGTAACAAAACTGAATTTCATCAACAACCTTCTCTACATCTGATACCGTTCCTCGGAACAGAGCCCTATTCAATTCATTTAACTTTATTGCTGGACTTTTGGCAAAATACAACCGTCTCACAAACTTTCTCATTTCAGTATGATGAACAGCCAGCATCCTAAAATGATGGAAAACACTATTGCACACTTTTCTAGATAGACAAGCAAGAGAATGACCCTGCAAACCAGTATTCTCTCTCACTCTGCATGGATCCAGACTTTGAAGCACCTTAATCTTTTGTTTTACACTTTTTTTACTATATTCTCTTAGAAACTCTCGAAATCTGTCAATAGATTCCTGACGCACAGTGCAAATACTACTACAATTCCAAGTGTACACTGGGGCTTTAGGACGTCTCCCCATTGCCTCATCTGCCATCACTTGTACCTCATCTCTTGGAACCATTATCTCCTTCTCCATTATGCAACCATTTTTTACTTCGTATGAACGACCTCTGGTGTCAACTGCATGCAGCAAACTATTACTTTGAAAATAGCTCTCTTCATTAAAAAAAGGTTCACTACTTGAACTATGCATCCACTTTCCTAAAAACACTTTACAAAAGTTTGTTCTGTTCACTACTCTTTTGCTTTTGCTTTGTGATTTCAGTACATTAACCATTTTATCTAATGTACGCATCCTATTCAAAATTAATATGAATAGTTTCCTTTTTAATTCTAATGCTTTTGCTGCAATGGCTTCAATTTCTTTTTTTCTCTTGTAATATTTAGCCTTTTGCTTATATTTCTTTATATCCTTTATCAAATTGGACATAACTCTTCTCTGAAACATTTTTCTACGTATCTCTTTAAATGCTGTTTTTCTGTTTATGTTAAACTTTTCAATTGCAGAAGGTATATTTGCATTAACTAAATTCTCAATTTTTTGCTGTTCTCTATGTTTTGTTACATTTTTCCGAGAACAGACATTTTGTACATTTTTCTTTGTTTTAAATATTTTGTTTAGGAATTGTTTTTTTTGCTTACCAGAAGATTTTTTCTTTTTCCCAACATCAGCATCTTCTACTAACTTTGGTCCTCCAGTTGTCTTCAAATATAGTTTTTTTTTTAGCGTTTTTTGAACTCGAGATTTTGTAGGCATCTTAAATTTTGTTCACTGTTCTTCAGCAATACCTGAAAAAAACTAAAAAAAAAATCTGTTATTGTATTTAAATATATTACTACATTTCTTTTCACAATAGTCACAAAACGAAATTTCTTTGCCAATTTGAATGCACACAAACTGCTCTTTTTTTTGGGCAAGTGAAAATCTCTTTTACAAACTGTCACATTATGAAACCACTTTTCAGATTTTTTAAAAAGCCCATGTCCACAGTGCTACACTCCACCAAGGGCAACCAGCCTTAGTGATGCTGAATGTATTTGCATTACAGACTTAAACCTGAAAACCCCACTGGCTTGTAAATACTGTGCATGACTATACACGGCAAGGACATGGGTGTGTGCTAAGCCTCTGCTTCTTCCCCCAATAATTCGCTCCCCCTTTCCATCTAATGCAACTGTGAAATCACCAGAGCAAGACGCAATAAATCTCTGCCTATAATTCTTCTATGCACACAGAGTCATGTTTTCACATTAGTCCCAAAACGAAATTTCTTTGCCAATTTGAAAGCACACTTACTGCTCTTTTTTTTTCGGGCCAAGTGAAAATCTCTTTTTACAATTTGAAATCACTTTTACAGATTGACACATTATGAAACCACTATTTTTGATTTATTTAATTGCACGTGTCCAAGCTGTTTTTTCAGACCACCACCATGTGTATTCTCTGTGACTGCCTACACTCCAGCAAGGGCAACCAGCCTTAGTGATGCTGAATGTATTTGCATTACAGACTTAAACCTGAAAACCCCACTGGCTTGTAAATACTGTGCATGACTATACACGGCAAGGACATGGGTGTGTGCTAAGCCTCTGCTTCTTCCCCCAAAAATTCGCTCCCCCTTTCCATCTAATGCAACTGTGAAATCACCAGAGCAAGACGCAATAAATCTCTGCCTATAATTCTTCTATGCACACAGAGTCATGTTTTCACATTAGTGCCAAAACGAAATTTCTTTGCCAATTTCAAAGCACACTTACTGCTCTTTTTTTTTCGGGCCAAGTGAAAATCTCTTTTTACAATTTGAAATCACTTTTACAGACTGACACATTATGAAACCACTATTTTTGATTTATTTAATTGCACGTGTCCAAGCTGTTTTTTTTTTCAGACCACCACCATGTGCATTCTCTGTGACTGCCTACACTCCAGCAAGGTCAACCAGCCTTAGTGATGCTGAATGTATTTGCATTACAGACTTAAACCTGAAAACCCCACTGGCTTCTAAATACTGTGCATGACTATACACGGCAAGCACATGGGTGTGTGCTAAGACTCTGCTTCTTCCCCCAAAAATTCGCTCCCCCTTTCCATCTAATGCAACTGTGAAATCACCAGAGCAAGACGCAATAAATCTCTGCCTATAATTCTTCTATGCACACAGAGTCATGTTTTCACATTAGTGCCAAAACGAAATTTCTTTGCCAATTTGAAAGCACACTTACTGCTCTTTTTTTTTCGGGCCAAGTGAAAATCTCTTTTTACAATTTGAAATCACTTTTACAGACTGACACATTATGAAACCACTATTTTTGATTTATTTAATTGCACGTGTCCAAGCTGTTTTTTTTTCAGACCACCACCATGTGCATTCTCTGTGACTGCCTACACTCCAGCAAGAGCAACCAGCCTTAGTGATGCTGAATGTATTTGCATTACAGACTTAAACCTGAAAACCCCACTGGCTTGTAAATACTGTGCATGACTATACACGGCAAGGACATGGGTGTGTGCTAAGCCTCTGCTTCTTCCCCCAAAAATTCGCTCCCACCTTTCCATCTAATGCAACTGTGAAATCACCAGAGCAAGACGCAATAAATCTCTGCCTATAATTCTTCTATGCACACAGAGTCATGTTTTCACATTAGTGCCAAAACGAAATTTCTTTGCCAATTTGAAAGCACACTTACTGCTCTTTTTTTTTCGGGCCAAGTGAAAATATCTTTTTACAATTTGAAATCACTTTTACAGACTGACACATTATGAAACCACTATTTTTGATTTATTTAATTGCACGTGTCCAAGCTGTTTTTTTTTCAGACCACCACCATGTGCATTCTCTGTGACTGCCTACACTCCAGCAAGGGCAACCAGCCTTAGTGATGCTGAATGTATTTGCATTACAGACTTAAACCTGAAAACCCCACTGGCTTGTAAATACTGTGCATGACTATACACGGCAAGGACATGGGTGTGTGCTAAGCCTCTGCTTCTTCCCCCAATAATTCGCTCCCCCTTTCCATCTAATGCAACTGTGAAATCACCAGAGCAAGACGCAATAAATCTCTGCCTATAATTCTTCTATGCACACAGAGTCATGTTTTCACATTAGTGCCAAAACGAAATTTCTTTGCCAATTTCAAAGCACACTTACTGCTCTTTTTTTTTCGGGCCAAGTGAAAATCTCTTTTTACAATTTGAAATCACTTTTACAGACTGACACATTATGAAACCACTATTTTTGATTTATTTAATTGCACGTGTCCAAGCTGTTTTTTTTTCAGACCACCACCATGTGCATTCTCTGTGACTGCCTACACTCCAGCAAGGGCAACCAGCCTTAGTGATGCTGAATGTATTTGCATTACAGACTTAAACCTGAAAACCCCACTGGCTTGTAAATACTGTGCATGACTATACACGGCAAGGACATGGGTGTGTGCTAAGCCTCTGCTTCTTCCCCCAATAATTCACTCCCCCTTTCCATCTAATGCAACTGTGAAATCACCAGAGCAAGACGCAATAAATCTCTGCCTATAATTCTTCTATGCACACAGAGTCATGTTTTCACATTAGTGCCAAAACGAAATTTCTTTACCAATTTGAAAGCACACTTACTGCTCTTTTTTTTTTCGGGCCAAGTGAAAATCTCTTTTTACAATTTGAAATCACTTTTACAGACTGACACATTATGAAACCACTATTTTTGATTTATTTAATTGGACGTGTCCAAGCTGTTTTTTTTTCAGACCAACACCATGTGCATTCTCTGTGACTGCCTACACTCCAGCAAGGGCAACCAGCCTTAGTGATGCTGAATGTATTTGCATTACAGACTTAAACCTGAAAACCCCACTGGCTTGTAAATACTGTGCATGACTATACACGGCAAGGACATGGGTGTGTGCTAAGCCTCTGCTTCTTCCCCCAATAATTCGCTCCCCTTTCCATCTAATGCAACTGTGAAATCACCAGAGCAAGACGCAATAAATCTCTGCCTATAATTCTTCTATGCACACAGAGTCATGTTTTCACATTAGTCCCACAACGAAATTTCTTTGCCAATTTGAAAGCACACTTACTGCTCTTTTTTTTTTCGGGCCAAGTGAAAATCTCTTTTTACAATTTGAAATCACTTTTACAGACTGACACATTATGAAACCACTATTTTTGATTTATTTAATTGCACGTGTCCAAGCTGGTTTTTTTTCAGACCACCACCATGTGCATTCTCTGTGACTGCCTACACTCCACCAAGGGCAACCAGCCTTAGTGATGCTGAATGTATTTGCATTACAGACTTAAACCTGAAAACCCCACTGGCTTGTAAATACTGTGCATGACTATACACGGCAAGGACATGGGTGTGTGCTAAGCCTCTGCTTCTTCCCCCAAAAATTCGCTCCCCCTTTCCATCTAATGCAACTGTGAAATCACCAGAGCAAGACGCAATAAATCTCTGCCTATAATTCTTCTATGCACACAGAGTCATGTTTTCACATTAGTGCCAAAACGAAATTTCTTTGCCATTTTTAAAGCACACTTACTGCTCTTTTTTTTTTCGGGGCAAGTGAAAATCACTTTTTACAATTGGAAATCACTTTTACAGACTGACACATTATGAAACCACTATTTTTGATTTATTTAATTGGACGTGTCCAAGCTGTTTTTTTTTCAGACCAACACCATGTGCATTCTCTGTGACTGCCTACACTCCAGCAAGGGCAACCAGCCTTAGTGATGCTGAATGTATTTGCATTACAGACTTAAACCTGAAAACCCCACTGGCTTCTAAATACTGTGCATGACTATACACGGCAAGCACATGGGTGTGTGCTAAGACTCTGCTTCTTCCCCCAAAAATTCGCTCCCCCTTTCCATCTAATGCAACTGTGAAATCACCAGAGCAAGACGCAATAAATCTCTGCCTATAATTCTTCTATGCACACAGAGTCATGTTTTCACATTAGTGCCAAAACGAAATTTCTTTGCCAATTTGAAAGCACACTTACTGCTCTTTTTTTTTCGGGCCAAGTGAAAATCTCTTTTTACAATTTGAAATCACTTTTACAGACTGACACATTATGAAACCACTATTTTTGATTTATTTAATTGCACGTGTCCAAGCTGTTTTTTTTTCAGACCACCACCATGTGCATTCTCTGTGACTGCCTACACTCCACCAAGGGCAACCAGCCTTAGTGATGCTGAATGTATTTGCATTACAGACTGAAACCTGAAAACCCCACTCGCTTGTAAATACTGTGCATGACTATACACGGCAAGGACATGGGTGTGTGCTAAGCCTCTGCTTCTTCCCCCAAAAATTCGCTCCCCCTTTCCATCTAATGCAACTGTGAAATCACCAGAGCAAGACGCAATAAATCTCTGCCTATAATTCTTCTATGCACACAGAGTCATGTTTTCACATTAGTGCCAAAACGAAATTTCTTTGCCAATTTGAAAGCACACTTACTGCTCTTTTTTTTTTTCGGGGCAAGTGTAAATCACTTTTACACACTGACACATTATGAAACCACCATGTGTAACTACAACAAAAACAATTCCCATTTCTATTATTCATTTCTTAAGTTACCACATACATCCCCTCTCAAACTGTAAACTCACCTTTAAAATTAGTTAGTTGTGAAAGAAATGTGACACTCAAACAGCAGATTATCAGAGCCAGGATCTCTGTTCTGTTCACCTCTCTCCTCTCAGCAGAACCAGATAATGGCAAACTTTCCCTCTATTTTTCCACACATATACATGTAAGTTTCAAATCTCAGTGCTTCCCCCTTTTTTTCACATGTATTCACACATTTCTATTGGTTGAAAACCAACCCTTTTCCAAAAGTACCCTGCCCCCAACTTGACTTCTGCCTAGTACCCTTCCCCCAACTTGACTTCTGCCTGCTACCATAGCAACAGCTCATGGAACACTGCTGTGTGCAGTTAGGTCAGAAGTTCGACACACAATGTTTCAATTCCACAGAGCAAGAGTGCTTGACTTTTCAAACCTTACAGCAAATCCATAGTACTGTTCTTTGGTTACACATTTTTTTGTACCAATACAAAACATGCTTCTATTAATTTTCACATACAGCCTAGTTTTTATTCTAGAATGGTATGAAACAGCCAATCAGTTCTTTTTGTTTTAAAAAAATATGTATGCCTCCATTTCCAAACTGTCTTTCTTTTCTTATTGCCATTCTACTGAAAGACACCTCCTGAGTGCATCCAGTTCTCCTTTGAAGATGTTCACAGTGTGGATTGTAGGGCACAGCTATGTCTTCTGGAGTGAAAAGTTTGCAGAGAAAGCAGATATGGTGAGAGACCTTGCTTTGCCAAATGTAGACATTAAATGGATTGGTCAGAGAGGGTTAAAGTGGCACCAATTG